>NW_028083059.1:19188416-21832013 GCF_014824575.4 Sturnira hondurensis
TTCTCTCTCAGGCTGTCGGCTTTCATTTCCTTCCTCTCTTTGATGACCTACCAATATGGTCATGCCTCTCCTAATTTTCTGCTTTTAACCTGTTCTAGGTTAGAAAGTCAAATAGGCACACTTTTTAGAACTGAGTGTAAAAAAAGAGTCAAGAGTTTTTGTGAGGGATTTGTCTACTATAACAAGTTCTGTTCCAGAACTTGTCCAAATACTTCAGAACTGATAGAATCAGGAAAAATGATGTTATGATTTGTTAACTACAAAATAAAAAGATCACTTGTGTGTGAAAGAGATTTTTCTGATAAATCTCTTAAAATTAAGGGGATTATTCTGAGAACTATTCAGATTGAGATAATTTTGAGGTTTACCTGAAGTAGGCTTTTTGCCAAATGCCTTGTAAGTTTTCTATCTGTATTGAGTCTCAGGCTAGAAATCACATTAGTCAAGATGTCGTGTTTCAGTTTAGCAAGGGCACACCAAGTTTCCAGGTGTTCTTGAGCTGTTCGTAGCTGAGAGCAGAGCTGGTCTGTTATCAGTACAGTGTTTTCATAGCGTGCTCTCCCATACGAAAATATCTGAGTAAATGTGCTCCTATTCTTTTTTCCACAAAAATTACATAGTTTTTTGCTGAATGGTGGTTTTGGAAACAAAAAGGAACGACTGACTAAATATTCTTTAAATCTGCAGTATCCTAAATTGACATTTTTGGATTGAGTTTAAATCTCAAGGGGTAGTATTTAATATGACATCGATTTGAAACTCCAAGAAGACCATATGGAAATGATGCCTCAAATGTTTACTTGCAGCTTTATATACAATTATTTTTTATAGCTATCTTTAATGTGTCTTTTTTGTTTAATAGCAGCTTTTAGTCATTGTTCTTTTGGCAGCTAAAGCATAATGTGCTGCCTGGTGTAACAAAGTGTTGTTAGAAACAAATTCGTCCATCTCTAATTTGCGAACCTCAGTTTTGCAAGTTTTCGATCTGAAATGCAGATCTGTAAATTGGATCATAGAGAAAACGTTCCACTTGGAGAAATTTTACCAGAAGCTTTAAAAATAAATACCCTTTCCCTTTCTTTTCTTTTTCCTTTTTTTAAAAAGGATGAAACTTTGATTGTTTTCGATAAATCCTGTGGAGTTTGTGCCTCCAAATATAAATAAATACATAAAGAAAGAAAGAAAGAAAGAAAGAAGAGGATTCTAGAACTCTGGTTTACTAAGGAAGGTATTGGCTTCACGGGGAATCTCCCTCAGACTCAGTCCATATGGATTATCCTTTAAAATGTTTTCAACAGTTTTGCCTTTCTGTGTTCGATTGAAAGGAGCCTCGCCTTTGAATGCTGATGAATTTACAGCTCTAGCAAAACAAACTCTTCTGGCATTTCCTGCACACAATTAGGCTTCTTAATGCTTGAAAGATTTGAGCTACAGTAGTTCGCTTCATTATTAAAGGCATATGATGCCTGTTGTACAGATTTCCCCTTGGGTGACAAAGCTGATAAAAGAATAAAGACTTTCAAGAATCTGTATCTCAAAAATAAGTCCCACGGTATCTTTCTTTTATTTTTTAAGTTGTAGGAAAGCTTGCACAATAATTCCCATTTTTACCTAGCTTTGTGTTTATTGTGGAGCCATGTGAGTACCTAGCACTTACCAGTTGAAATTATTTACCACGTGAAAAAGGAAAACAGGTAATTTTGCCATTTTTGCCCACAGTTGGTGATGTTAAGGAGACCTTCCTGAAAATGGAAATTTGAAGTCAGTCCTAATCAGAATCCTGATTGCAGGTGTAATGAAATTCCAAAGAGATCAAGTGCAGTTTACTCTGGGATGTTTTAGATGCAATATGCACACTGTCTCTATCCCAGGTAAATTTTTAGTGTGATCAGTTGTTAAGTATTCTCAGGGTAGTAGCTTACTTCTGTCCTAATGACTTCAAGTCAGTCCTGTGGTTTAGTGATGAGAATGCCGTTTGTTAAATCCATCAACTCTTTCAGACCCTCTGCAAGCAACACCGAAGCAGAGTGTGTGAGCTGCAATGGGTACTTTGTGTTTGCATGTCAGGGGACAGAGGCCATCCTAATGCTGGTGTCCTTCCATCTACTGGGCTGTGTAGCTTTCCACAGGGACAAGAGTGACTCCTTTTGTTAGTGACGAGGATGGCAGCAGAAGTAAGGAGAGAATGGCTGTTAGAAACTGTCCTGGAAGCAGAAGGTGGCAGTGTTCCAAAAGTGCTCTTTTAGCTTCTGCAGAGTCACCACTGACAGATGGACTTGGATCCAAATGTCACAACAGAGAGAAAAAATTCTAGAATTCAGCACTTAGGTCCTTTATTTGTCTAAGTGAATCAGCCAGAGCTATACAAAGGGGACACTGTGGTTAGATAAGGTGCTGCAGCTATAGCCCTAAAGATATGTTATTCATAAATATAGAATCTTATTTACAACACAGTCCCCAAATTTGCAGAAATCCCTTTCTGTTCCAGCCCTGAGCCCAGTGCCCATAGCCTTGCTTATAGTAAGTGTTCAGTGAATAATTGTAAAATGTAAAATCTCTCTGTCCAAGCATATTGCTTAATTTCTCTGCCAACATTTATTGCATGAAAGTTATGGAAAAATGCATTTCTTTAACTTACTCCTTGCTTCTAAAGTTCCTCTTTGTCTTTTCAGTGTTACAAATCTTCTCTGTTTGGGAAGCTCTTAAACAAGAGAATAATGGAAGTTTAAAGCTAAAGTAGACTTTAAAGAGGAAGTGTACATCAAAACTTTAAATTGATAAGTGAGAAAATTGTGCCCCACAGAGGTAGAGAATTTTGGTAAAAAGCCACAAAGTGAGCTGGGAGCAAAAGCCAGAACTAAAAACTAGGTCTTTTAAATCTCAAATTGCTCTCTCTGCCTTTTAAGTAATTGAATTATGTTCATATTTCTTTCTGTGTTGTGTGATGAGAGAAAAAATTGTATATGTTATTCTGAAAATAATAAACAATATTTATTGAACACTTTTTGACAGGCACTGTTCCTTATATAGTTTCTATAAATCTTTCCAGCAATCCTGTGAAGTAAGTGATTATCTTAATTTTACTTGAGTCACATTACATGTATAAGAATATATATATTTATCACTATATGTAAATATATCTGTCATCTGTCTGTCTATCTATCTATCTATCTATCTATCTATATCATCTTCCATCTACTCATTTTTGTGGCCACAGACTATAGGTAGATGCAGAGCTGCTTAAACACAGGTGCGTCTGTGTAAGAAAACTCACTCTATTTCACTCAATGATGCAACACAAATGCCTAGAATTTGATCTTAAGCAAAGACCAATCAAAATGGTAGGATTAAACTATAGTCAGAACATATAATACCTTAATTTCAAAAACAGTCAAACAAGCAATACAGATAAATGCAAAGAACTTAATGCATAATTAGCATTTTATTAGATAGAGACACATTTCTGAAGATTATAATTAAGGATCTTTATTGTGCTAAAAACACTGTTGATTTTTCAATTGAGTCTTAAAAAGTTAAGACAAGATGTTAACTTGGGAAAATGCAAAGTTTTATAGCATGAAGAAATGTGATCATAGTAGTTGATGTGAATCCAAAACAGGACAATATTTACATAGTCACAATCGTGTAAACAGTAAACACAATGAATCAAATACTGAGGTATAACCCCATTTGGTGACTGGGAACGGGTAGCAGAAGAACTGAAAATAGGCAGGTAGCAGGTACTGTAAGTAAATTAGTGAGCAGCCTGAACTCATTGAGGTAAAAACAGGGGTAAAAAATAATAATTTTTTCCCATCACCCTTTAAACCTGCTTTGTCAGATCTCCTTCCCCCATCACTTTACAGCCACCATCATTTATAAGAAAAAAATTAATAGGGACTATTTTTAGGTATTAATTATATCCACACCGCTCTAATTTAAGACTTCAGTGTGCCTTTAATGCACAGCATTCCCCCTCCCTCAAGCTCAGGCTGCCCTTGACTAGGCTCAGAGACTTGCAATGGGAAGAGGTTATAGGGTCTGTCCTTTCACTCTTCCTTCAGTTCTCTTCCTGCTCTCCTCCCAACACTGTCTGGTTCCTCCAGGGAGGTGGAGAGTGGGAAGGGTTGAAGTGCTTAGGGCAAAACTGACAAAGGTCTTCAGTCACTGGTTCCTCTGTCATTCAACCATTGTTATTTTTCTGCATGGATTCTTGTCACAGGCTGACTCTTTTGAGGACCATACCAGAGGCTGTCTTGGCGAGCCTGTGGTGAACTCTGGCCTGCACAGTTGCCTAAATTGAGTAATAATCCCCATTATCTGGTGAACTCTGTGATCTGAACCCCGGACCCCACAATGCACACATATGTGTGCTCACACATGGCCTTTTCCTTTTGAAGGATCCTCTCCCACGCTCCTTCATTCTGCTTAGTCAGGACTGGACGCATTCTGCCTCTGGCCTTCAATGACCATTCTGAGACTTCCTTGATTCTGTGTGATGTCCCCTATTCCTAGGAGTTATGCCTTCTTATTTCTTCATCTACCTCCCTGTTTGCTTGAAGCACACCCTTCAAGAGCTTCATGTACTCTCTAGCCTTCAATTTTCTTGTGCTGTCTTTTCATGACCAGAAATGTTTAATTTAGATAAAGTCCAATGTACTACATTTTTTCTTTTCCTTGTGCATTTTTTGTCTTTTCTCAGAAACAGTTATGTATCCAAAGTTCCTAGAAATATATTTCTATGTTTAATTCTACAAATGATATGATTTTGGTTTAATGTTTTAGATCTATGATTATCTCAAATTATATTTTTACTGTTGTAAGGTAATAGTTAAAGTTAATATATTTTTTCATACTTTTATCCTATTTTTTCCAGACTGTTTTTTTAAAGATTTTTATTTATCTATCTTTAGAGGGGAAGGGAAGGAGAGAGGGAGAGAAATATCAATGTATGGTTGCCTCTCATGCGTCCCCTGCCGGGAACTGACATGGCAGGGGACGCATGACAATCCAGGCATGTGCTCTGACTGGGAATCGAACCGTGATCCTATGGTTCACAGGCCCAAGCTCAATCCACTGAGTTGCACCAGCCAGGGCTCCAGACTATTTTTTTATAAGACTTTCTATCCCCCATTGAATCGCTTGGATCTGCCTTGTGAAACATCAGAGTCTATTTGTGGAATTGTTCTTTCACTAATCTACCTCCCTATCATTCTCCCAATACTGGCCTGTCTTGATTATTGTAGCTTCATAGTTATAAACAAATAAATAAATGAAAAATTAAAAAAGAAACAGTATTTCTCTTTGCATTCCTGATTTTAGTTGTTCCACATTTGGCTATATTTCTAATATTTTTTAGGACATAGGATAAAAGATGTAGTCATCTTTTACACATTGCTGCATCTGCTAACCTGAGATTCCAGCTACAATGGGCCTATCACTAGACTCCTGAAATACAGCAAGAGATCGTTTAATCACTTACTTTGTTAAAGTATAACAGGGAATGTCAATAATCTCCTGGAACTAAACAGATTCTGGCTATTTCATATTTCACTTTGATGAAATTGAGTCAAAAGTTTATATTTTACCTCACATGCAGGCATCAATTTCTGTAAATTCGAATCTTTAAACTTTAAGTGACAAAATCCCTATGATAAACTTGCTTAAAATGATAATAAGTACATACAAAAAGGAGTATTGATAGTTTATATAACATAAAAATCCAGAAATAACAAAGCTAGCTTTAGGAAGAACTATATCCTGAGAGCACCAGCATTGCTCCATCAGCCCCTCCCCGGTTCCTTCCCCTCTTCCAAACCACTTCTGCCCACCTCTTAGCAATTGTGTTCTCTGGGTTGGCTTCATTCTCAGGCAGGCTTTCACCATATAGGGAGGCCCTTGGCAGCTCTCCTCTTACCAATTTAGTTTCTCTTTCCAATAATTTCTAGAAGAGTCTTGGGCTTAACTCCCTGGCTTATGTAGAGTCACTTGACTGTCCTTGAGTTTCTTGCTGTAAATCTGTTCGCCTGGGTATAAGCTACTTCCCCTCCCTCTGAGCAGAACGGACTGGGGCCAGATTTACCTGAATTACTTTGCAAGAAAAAATAGAGTTGTCATGGCCAGAAAAGGGGATAATGTACACTGAACAGATAAAAACGAGAATGTTACTACAGTTTGAGGGCTCAAAGAGTTGAATTTAATAACTATGCTGAAGTATTTATTTTGAAAAGTTTTTTCCCACCACTCTTTCTGCTTTGTCCCAGAGCAAGAGGACAGCCAGTTTCTTCTTGAAGCATGATTCAAGGGGTCTGTATTCTGTAATGAGTCCTCAGTTTACCTGAAAACACTGAAGACATATTACATTTGTCCTGTCAAAAATTCTGACCCATGTGGTCAGATATCAAACAATATATATTTTTTGACTTTTCAAAAACATTCACTGGCCACAAGTGTAGGGGCATGAACACATTACTGTGCTATAATCAGTTCTAAGATGGGTTTTGAGAATTTATAATGTAATTTCTCTGAAAGAAATTTTCAATAAAATAATTGGCATTCTGATCTCTGTGAGTATGCTACATTTTTACAGTGATGAAAAAAGTCCATTTAGCTGATTTGTCCACCTCGTTGGAACCAGCTGTTGGAACCTCACCAGAGTTCTTTGGAAAGGGGCCATTTTACGTGGTGAAAGGGGAGGAATTTACATCTTTTTGAAATTATTTTTTAGTCTCTGGTGCAAATCACCCTAAGTCTACATATAAATTAACTCCAACATTAAACCAAGGTTGAGCAAGTTTGTTTTAACATCACCTTACGGTCTCTGGACAAAGGGCTTTCCATTTCTGTGCATCCGTGAGGCTACTATGGTTTGTCACTGTCCTCAGGATGCATTAAGGGTTATTTTCTAACAACATTGCTTAGTAAAAACATGCTAGAAAATGAATAGTTATGCCCTTAATAACATCGCATTGGTTTGCCTTCCCGATTCCATAGTCAGGGCCTGAGAGTCCCAGGATAAATTGGACACCACTCCAGAGGTTCATTAAGCAGTTCATTCTACTTGGCCAGCATTTAGCTCAGAGACCAGCAAACTCAATTATTCTTTCCTTACTTGGACTTGTTTCACCTTGACCCCTTCTAGCTCCAGAACTCACTGTGATATAAAAGACCTCTCTGGAAACTATTACTCTTATGGCTATTAGCATCTGTTATTTTAGCTTCCCCTTGTTTGCCCTCAGCATCTGTGTGCCACCCTTGTGGGCCCTTTCTTAGCAACCGGTTAGATTCCAAAGGCCCTTTGCCTCCCATTCATGGTTGAAAACATCATTTTCTACTCTCTCTTTTCTTCTCCTTATTTTTAACTATATTTCCAAAAATTAAAAATACATGGAAGATCTTTTTGGATGAACTGTTATCAAGATGAAGTTAGCATTATGCAAATAATCTCTGTCTCTGTCACCTTTCTCCTTTCTTCCCAGCAACTTCTGCACAAACCTTTGCAGAATGTGAACTTTACATGCAGGGAGCAAGGAACATTCCACACTGACAATGCTCTCTGTTCACCAGTCACAGAGGAGGAAGAAAGGTCTCCAGTAGCATATCGGAGTCCCACTGGAGAATTTGGGCAAAGGGAAAGAGGAACCAGAGACTCTGGGTCTTGGACCTCTGTGGGACTGCGGATCTCCTGATTCTGTGGCCCCTGCTCTTCAGTGTCATATTTTGAGGTTTCTTTAGGTTCCTAACACAAAATTCCTGAGTTGTCCTTCTGATTATTATTTCTTTGACATCCAGGTTTCCCAAGCCCTGCCATCGACATAGTGGCCTTGTCTTATTCCTCTTCTCTCCAGTGTTGCTTTCTCATTTCTGTAGCTCTTAGTCAACCTGTTAGACTCGCCATCAAAAACACAAGAGTCTTTTTTGCTTGTTTATAGGATATTTTCTTATTAATCACTACTAACCTTGATGATCTCTCTGGTATGTTTTATTATCCATATAAGAAGCAATACACAATAGTGGTTAGAGACCACAGATCTTGGTGACATGCAGCCTAAATGCAAGTTACAACTCCACCCATCACTAGCCATATGACCTTAGAAAAGCCACTTAACCTCTACGTACTTCAGTTTCTCAACCACCAAATAAATACAGTGGTAATACTAAATCAACAGTCATTGGAAGAACTTAGCGTCTATAGCCCTTGTCTAAAACTCTTGAGACCAGCCCTGACTGCTGTGGCTCAGTGGGTTGGCGTTGTCCTGCAGACCAAAAGATCCCCAGTTTGACTCCAGGTCAGGGCACACACCTGGTTTGTGGGTTTGGTCCCCAGTCAGGGTGTGTGCTTGAGCCACATTCCTCTCATTCTTTCTCCCTCCCTTCCCATTTTCTCCAAAAATAAATAAAGTTTTTTTTAAAAAAAATAAAACTCTTGACACTAGCTATATCCTAAAATTTGAAAATTGTTTTATTTTTTAAAGAAAGATTTTATACAATAGATTATTGGCTATATTACACAATGCCCAATGACAGAGTTTGGGTAGCGTAGCCAAACAATTCTGCAGAAAGATATATGATTATTCACATTCAGCCAAATAATAAAAAAAAAGAGATTAGAAATAGCTACATAGTAGCTCACATCAGCTTTGCCATCAAATGAGTTCCAGCTGGGCCAGGCATTGCTGTCAAATAAGTTACAGAAAACACAGTGCTTCAGAGCTGGGGCCACGTGAATACAGTGTTCAGCCAAGTGTTTAACACGTAGGAAGTTCTCCAGTGGAATTATGTATTATTATTAATATCATTTTTAGCAAAAGCATTTATCAAGTGTCTACCGCATACTGTTTATTTTGACATATATTATTGTTTTATGGAACCTCTTGGTTGAGGTCAGGGACTCTCATTTTCTTGTCAGACTCTGATTAATTCTTTTTTTTAAAGGCTGTGATTAAAACCATTGAAAATTGGGGAGATAGGTATTGAAGAGTTTTTCTAACAAAAGCCTCTTTATTTTCTTCTCTGAGTAACTTCAATACTCGGATACAGGCACAACAATTTCTTTTCAACATTATTTTATGGAAGTATATGTGACAAATAATATTATAAGATATTTAAAATATACAATATGATGATTTGATATATTATATGTATCAGTGTGAAAGGATTTCCCCACATCAAGTTAATGAACACATTCATCATCTCTCATATTTACTTTTATGTGTGTGAGAACATTTAAGTTCTAATCTCTTAGTAAATTTCAATTATACAATCATCCCCCCTTATTTATGGGGGCTTTGTTCTAAGATACCCTAGTGGATGCCTGAAACTGTACAGAGTGCTGAACCCTATATGTATACTGTTTTTCCTATATATACGATAAAGTTTAACTTATAAATTAGACATAGTAAGAAATTAATAATAACAACTAACAATAAAATAGAAGAATTATAACAATATACTATAATAAACATTATATGAATGTGGTTTCTCTCTCCTTGATAGTTTCTGGTAATGGAGACAGCTACTAAGTAACTAACGGGCAGGCGTCTTATCCCGTGTGGATATGCTGGACAAAGGTATGTTCCATGTGCTGGGCAGGACAAAACGGGAGTCGGGGGTCATCTTGCTACTCAGAATGGTACACAGGTTTAAAATCTTATAACTTGTTTGCTTCGGAAAGTTTTCATTTACTATTTTTGGGCTGTAGCTGGTCATACTAACTGAAGCCATGAACATCTAAACCGTGGATGGGGTGGGGAATGCTGTACAAGACAGGGTTATCACCTGTCCTTAACATGTCATGGATTAGATTCTAATCCTGTGGTGGAGAAGGGTCCAAGGGTAACTGGAAATGGCTGCCGGCCTCATCCCAGCCCCTCACCCAACGGCAGTCCTCCTCAAGACAGAGTGATTCGTACTCCCTCAAGTTCCCCCAGTCCATCTGGTCTCTGCTACTGAGGTGACCCAGTTCACTCTTTCTGTACTTGAGATGCGGGCAGTGTGGATGTCCCATCATCACATTTGCTTTCCATTTGAGCCACTGACAAGTGGGCCTCCCATACCTTCTCCTGGATAGTATGTGATAGCAACTGTATGAGAAATTTTATGGCAGTTTACAAGATATAAACTATAGAACACTCACGTAAAAAAAAGACAGGATACCATTCACTGCTAGCCACGTTTTATTATAAATCTCTATGTTCACAGATGAAAGCAGCCTTGTTCCAAGCTAACTGGACAATATCAACCCAGATATATTCAATTACCCACCTAAATGAGAAAAGTCATTGTCTTTTTTTCAGAAAAATTGCTGTAAATAATATGGCCCCTAGTTTTCATTTTTAATTGTGTTTACTGTTTTATAACATAGACCAAGTAAAAGAAATATCCTAGAATTTTTGTGTAGGTAGGTGGGACATTGGGTTTAATTCTTTTACTGTTAAAGAATCAGATTGAATATAAGAAATTATTCGTACACACATGGTACTACTAGACATACAGGTATAAAAATATCTACATAGCTATGGATAGATCAATAGATAGTATACAGACAGAAATACAGATACCTCCTTCAAAAGGCCACCTAAATTATTTCCCCCACAAACCTTTTTCAGGACACTCACTGAAATGTGAAATTCACTCAGGAGGCCACTTTATTTCCAGCCTAAAATTCCTAGTGTTCTGAACACTTAATATGTTGCCCTTTAGGATTACTGCTAGTTGAACCTAAATTCTGCAGCCATTACCATGAACAGTACATCAGGCTATGAAATGAGCTCTTAAAGGAAAGTAGTTTTTCAAACTACATTATGGTGTTTTTAAAGGGAATAAAAGCCTTAATGAGAAAATGAGTCTCTTGAGACTTCCGGCTCCAAGGTCAGCTGTGCACACTTGCCCTCTTGGTTGGCAGAGAATCTGTTAAGGGGCAGTGCGGGAGCCCATTCTGTGAAAGGTCCAGGATGAAATAAAACGACAGCCGGTTCTCTGGAGCCTCAGCTGGGCGACGCTACAGTTCTCTGACAGATTCTCTCTGAAGCTGATCCCACACAACATTACAGAGTAACCCAGCCTCTCTCCTGCTGCATACCACCCAGGGAGGGGAAATGGGGTTGCTAAGAAACCTGTTGCAGTAGTACTTGATGGAACTAACCCTTGTCAGCTGATAACATTTAGTTGTGAATAAATTTATCAGAATCTCCCCAAGTGGATTAATATGTCCTCAGCTTCTGGAGAGATTGGGCCCTAGATTTATGTATCTTTACTTCCAGTCACATCTGTGTAGTGCTTCCTAAATGTTTCTGGAGAGTTGGCTGAAGTCAACCTACTCTACAATGTTGTCCTCAGCTGGCTCATCCAGGGTGGGAGTGAGGAAAAGAGAGGAGGAGACAGAGGGTCCGGTTGTAGACGAGGTCACGTGTTGCTGAAGTCTGTTCTGTGAGGGTGACGAAGCTGTGGGAGCTTTCAGAGGAGACCTGGAGGGTGACAGAACTTACCTGCACCTTCAAGTGTGATGATTAGGGCAGAAAATGATGCTTCACATTCAGAATAATTTGCCAAATACTAAAATGAGTATTCAGAGCATTGCCGAATAAAGGATAATGGAAAATGCCCCCAAATTACGGTGCATAAGTCTCCCTAGGTGGTCTCCATTAGTTGGTGGTATGATTTGGGTGCAACGACCCCTCCTCTAGAAGAACGGGCAAATGACACTTTGATGACAGGATACTGAAAATAGGACTGGTATCATTCTGTTCATTCTAGCTTCCCGTGCGCCCGCATTAAAGACTTCTTGGTAAGCTAAAATGAACACTTCAACATTATGGGAAATGGAGGTGACTCTAAAATAAAATTGCATTTAATTTATGGGATGCAGAATAATAACAACCTGTAAACTAGGACAAGTAGGAGAAAGGGAAAATCTGATCTGGCTTCCTGAGCCTCTTTCCTCTCCATCTCTTTAGTGTTAACCAAGGCTCACTGTAACACGTATTGTAAGGAGATGAATTCACTGGGGTGGCTCTTTGTTATTTTACCTTTACCCAGAAATGTAATTAAGAAGCAAATCATATTATCCTGATGACAAAGTGTGTCAGAAATAGCGTTATTACTGCAAAATTACAGAAAATAAGACTCCATTCCCACTTCTAATTTATAACAATCTTGATAAAAGTTCTAAATGCTGCCAAACAGTGAAATGGAAAGAGGTCTGTTGAAATGAGAGTGACCAGCATTTTGTTACTTATGAGCAGTACGAATTTTTTCAACCTTATGGAGCTAATTATACAATTTATGATGCATTTTGCTGCTTTTGGTAGTATGTATAAACATTTACAGTCCTTGGTATTCTTTTTTGAAGAATTTTTTTTCTCAAGCTCTTATTGGCCTATGAATTCACAGATAAACTTCTAAGTCATCAAAGTAGCAAGTAGTTTAGTAGCAAGTTTGATTTAGAAAATGAGACACAAGTTATTTAAAGGTTTATAAACTTTATTCAGTTCAAGATTATGTGGCAGGTACTTCCTTCTCTAGAGTGGGGGGAGCAAAATACCACCCATATAATTTCACATTCCGGCCCCACGCTGTGCCTCTGTCTGGGCCATAGTGAAATCACTGGAATATACTTTTTCACCCTGAAGAGCCCTGCTGTCAGATGTGACTTCTTTGTTCTTCCTTTTCAGTGCAGACCCAGTCAGCAAACATGTGCCCAGAAGAGGCTTCAAACGTCCGTAACTCCTTGTCTGCTGTGTTCTCTCCTGCCAGCCTGTGCAGAGGCTGTGTTTAATGCTTCCTAGGCTCGGAGTCCTGGAAACAAATCACACACTCTAACAGTGACCCTCCGAGCAGCCGAGGGGGGCTTTATGACAAGATGTGTCCCTTCTTGGTGCTTTTTATCTCTTCACAGGAACCATAATCATTTTAGGAGGCTATTCTCAGCTCAGGCACTATTGTCCCAGGGGGTCTCTTTCCTCTTTAAAGACTTTCCAATGTCATTCTTCCTCCGGACCCTTGGCCCGTGCCCTAGCACTTTGGTACAGTGAACTGGTTCATCTAGGATCTTTGTGGCAGGAGAGAATACAGGCAATAGTTTCTCTTTTAGGGCAAGAGCAAGATGAAAGGCTCAGCACTGGGAATGATATCAAGACTGACAATGTTGAATCTGGCCTTAGCCCTGTGATCTTGGAGCTCAGTGAAGGTTAAGGAAATCCCCCCACCCTTTGTGTTCCAGAAAACAGCACAAGGCAGAGAAGTGTCCTTCCCCATGTGACTTAGTTATAACTCAAAAGATGCCCCTGATCACCTAGGAGAAAGCCAGACACAATCTCCTTTGCCCCATAAATAAGTAACTGAACCATGTGTCTCCATTGATCAACCGGAACAAAATGCTGGTTAACTGAACTTAAACTTATTTTCTTGCCCCAGGTCCTTGAACTTTGACCCATCCTCCTGAGCCTGCACAGTCCCTCTTTAAGAGCCCCTGTTCCAAATAGGCTGTCCTCACAGAAAAACATTCTCTGGTCTACCGCCCCATCAGGTCATGCTGTGTCTCATTTCCCCACACCTGGATCTTTCCAGCCTTGTTTTCTCCTCCTTAGGAAAGTAAAGCCACTTTCTGCTTCACTTGAGACATTTGTAGATCATTGGTCAGAGCATCCTTCCTATTACAAGGGTCCACTTTCCCTGTTGCAATAATAGCCCCTTTCCCCAATTTTACCACTTAATAGTGTTTAGGCCACATTAAGTGCCTAAACATCCCTTCCCTCAACAAGTTTCTCTCTCTCTCTCTCTCTCTCTCTCTCTCTCTCACTTTCCCTTCCTCTTCCTCTCCCTCTCACACATACACACATGCATATTTCATAAAGAGGCCAATATGGCTATTCATGTTTCTCTAATAAAACAACAGGTGTGGTGATTGGGTGAGTTACAAGTAGATACACACACTGAATAGTAAGTTGTTCTTTTTCTCTGAATTTCTATTTACCTTTAATGTTCTCCAAAATTGCTTGGCAATCTCAAACTCTTTATTAAGATCTCTGTTTTGTATAGATGTGTCTTTCAAAACTCATTTCAATCAGTTTAACTCAGAAGAAAAATATGTGCAGAAAACACAAGCAACTTTTAATTGTTCCTTTTTCCTCTCAATAAGCAGCATGATTTGCCATAAAAACATGAAACTGCCAGATTTGGCTGAAGAAATTCTGATGATTTTAGGTAGAATAAATAATACTTATTCTAGTATGGTATTGTTTTGGTATTTATATTTTCTTTTTTTAAGATTTTTATTTATTTATCTTTAGAGGGGAAGGGAAGGAGAGAAATATCAATGTATGGTTGCTTCTCGTGTGTCCCCTGCTGGGGACTGGCCTGCAACCCAGGCATGTGCCCTGACTGGGAATTGAACTGTGGTTTTTTGGTTCACAGGCCTGTGCTCAATCCACTGAGCTACACCAGCCAGGGCGGTATTTATATTTTCTTATGGCAGAAAATGTATTCATTTTTTAAATCTTCACCCAAGGGTATATATATTGATTTTAGAGAAAGAGAGAGGAGGAGAGAGAGAAAAACATCAATTACTTGTTTCCCATACCTGCCTGAACAGAGATCAAACCCACAACCCAAGTATGTGTCCTGACTGGAACTTGAACCCACAACCTTCTGGTGTATGGAACAACACTCCATCCAGTGGAGGTACACGATCAGAACTCATTCCTGTGTTTTGAATTAAAAATGGTACTTGTTTTTCTTAGCATTCATTACTAACCAGGGCCAAAGCAGACTTACATGGCTTAAACCTTTACAAATGAAATTTGAGGGACAGCTATTCTTTTCTATCAGAGTAAAACACATTCTAAATCTCAATAAATCTATTTCTTTAATGTGCCGCTTGGTGTACAATAATGCAAACAAAAGCATATAATGGCTCCTCTTGAGAAAGGAATAGATATTCACACTGGATGACAGATCTTTTGATAATTCACTCTTGGCTTCATCACTTGATTTATATTATCCTCCCACATTAATTTGCTTTTAATTTTTTTCCTGTCTTCTAAGCTTTTTCTCATTTCTGTGGCATGCATGTGACAGAGGCAGTTGATGAACTACAGAAGTAAAGATTCTAACTCAGAGGAAAAGCTTGAAGTGTTTTGCAGTCCCATAGAGTCCGTGCAAGAAACTGAGAAGTGAATTTCCAAGGGCTTGATCAGAGCATTTTAGAAACAAGTAGTGAAATCAACAACAACAAAAGAGCCCATTAAAACAGTGTATTTTTTCAGTCAATGCTGAATGGCTCTCTTGAGTCTATTTTTTTCCAAGACTTCAGCCGATTTGACTGTACACTCTAGCAGTGACTGCAAAGCTATAGGAGCTCTGTAAAATGCACTTTTATTATAGATCCTAATTTCAAAACTGTATCCCTTTTCTGAACTTTATTTTAATTTAGGGAAGGGTAAATAATTTATTTAACTATCTTCAGTTAAGGAAAGAAGCAGTGTAGGTGACACACCTCAAGGTGAAACTCACTGCTTTTTTTTAAAGATTTTATTTATTTATCTGTACAGGGGAAGGGAAGGAGAGAGGGAGAGAAATATCACTGTATGGTTGCCTTTTGTGTGTCCCCTGCTGGGAACTGGCCTGCCACCCAGGCATGTGCCCTGACTGGGAATCAAACCATGATCCTCTGGTTCGCAGGCCTGTGCTCAATCACTGAGCTTAACTCTCTGCTTCAAAAAAATAATACACCATCCCTCTCTGAGTTCAGCCTGTGTACTTTCATGTGGAAGGAAGCTCAATGACTTCAGCCTGATTGTTTTCCACCAGTTAAGTTAGAAGCTGTTTATTGAAGCATTTTTCTTTACTATGGAAAATGTTTCGTGCTCTTTTTTCTCTCTGGTTATATTGCAAGGTGTGTTTTATGTATCTTTTCAATTGTCCTTTAATTCTACCTACATGCTTTTCAAAGACGACTGAGTTGAGGGCATGACCCTCGCTAAAATACTGGCACCCCACACTGCCTCCTGTGCTAAGTAACCAACATTGTGTATCAGTTTCCTCATCAGTAGAGTGGAATTCTGGTGGAGATAAAAAAGAATTATATATATATATATATATATATATATATATATATATATATATATNTCTGGTGGAGATAAAAAAAAGAATTATATATATATATATATATATATATATATATTTTAACTGCTGAAAATTGATTTTCTGGTTGACTGATTGGTTGGTGTTTCTAACCTAGGTTTTTAGTTGGGAATGATGTGTTCCATTTATTTAAATTAAATTATTCACTTGCCCCAAAGTACCTGTAAATCTTGCACCTGTGTCATGTCAGCGCTATATTAGCAACATCTGACCTAACTGACTGTGTACCCACTGGATGCTGGGGACCGCCCAGCGCTTTTTTTTTTTAGTAAGTTTGGTTCATAAAAATAGGCAAACAGGGCAATTTATTTATTTTTTCTTAAAAATGCATGTTTTGTTATACTTTCACGTGCATATACTCCAACTTCATTCTTTTACAATACTTTTGGGAAGTAATTTCTTCAGGAATAGGTAAGAATATTTTTATATAGTAAAATCTTTAGGAATGAATCAGTTTGGTTAATTTGTTACTTAAGACCCCTGAGCAATCCCTGTGTTCATAGCCCTGGACTAGAAGATTTGGGCATATTTACTTAAATTTAGGGATCTTTAAGACATAACTAACGCAGGGTATGGCAAAGAATTATCCTGTTAAATGGTGATCTCCCCTCGGCTGTTTCCTGGGCATCTCTCTCAAGCAAAAGTCAGCTGGTTATTTCAGTTACAAGTGGAGGATTCCGTACAATGTGACAGCATGCAATATCTCCAAAATATGTGCTTGTGGATGGACTCAGTCATTTAATTCTTACAATTTAATTTCCACATGGACCCATGTTTTCAAAGCTATAACATTAAGTCCTTTAAGCTACAGAATTCCCTAGCCACCCACCCACACTACTGACTTATTTAGATGTGTTCTATGAAATTGCATGTGAGGAGATTTCTTAAAAGCCCCCCCCCCTTTTCTGCCACCAAGGACTGATAGGTTTCCCATTGACAAATGGCCTAATAATGACCAATTATCAGTGTGAATCTTGGAAGAAGGCATTTACAGATACTGTTTTAGTTTTCTACTTCTAGGCTCTAATAGAATATTTCAGTGAAGGCACCCCCCCTTGTTTTATGAAATAGCATTTTTTAAACTTGGTTCTAAGATTCTATAATTCATTGCCTGTTTTTAAAATGAAGAATATATTTATGTGTCCTGATTACCAGAATTCTTTCTGCAAAGAAGCTTGATAATATAAACAAATTGACTAAGATGGAATGCTGTAGCCATCGTATTAATGTTATGTGTTATTCATATGTTTTCATTAACCCCTATGACAACCTTACCAGTATGTTTATTTTGTGGTATTAAACTGTGGCTTAGACAGTATAACTTGCTCAAGTCACAGAGGCGGTCTCTAGCAGCACAGGGATCCTGACCCAGTCCTCCTAATTCCAAAGCCCATCCTTGCTCTTTGTCCTGTGACCTAGTTCTGTGTGTTGTGTATGACACAGTTTCTAACACAGTTACCCCCCAAAATCACTTGCTAAAAGATGAGTGAATAGTAAGTCCTTGGTAAATTAATGTAAATATACATATACTATATCTCTATATTGTATTTTATATGTCATAAAGACAAGTGTCAATAAACCTCCTGTACATCTATCTTACTGAGGAAGCATTTATTCAGAATATTCACAGAATAATGGAAGTGCAAGGGTCAGGGTTGCTCTTGTTCATGGCACTTTGGCTGAAGTAGATATCAGAGCTGGGAGAGAGACCTCAGCTCTTAAGCTGGGGCTTTTAAACTGTGGTCATGAAACACCAAACGCTTCCTTGTCATGATCAGGGGTCCGGTGCTTGTAGTTGCAACTTTCTTGTGTGTGAGACGATGCCATTACCTGTCACTGAGCTGTCTTGGTTAGAAGAGTACCAGCTCCTCCTCTGACTTATCATGAGGTAGAGTCTGTCCCTACTGCTACAGCAAACAGGAGGTTCACAGCCACCTGGGCACCGGGCCAGCATTATTTGTTTTCAACACTTGTATTGCAAATTTCCGTGGAACTTTGCAAGAGACTAACATGCAGGAAATCCATTTAAATAAGTCATCTCTTACCTATTCTGTGTATTATTGTTGCTGTAATTATTTTATTTCATATCCTCACAAAAAAATTCTATTGCCATCGTGTCTCCTTATCTGTTTAAGGAGAAATTATCTGTTTAATCTCTCATTGGATTCATTTTTCTTCTTCTTTTTCTTCTTCTTTTTCTCTTATGGGGAGAATGTATACACTTACAAGGAAAAAAAATGAGCCCCAGCGGTGTGTGGCTCAGTGGTTGGGCATTGTTCTGCAAACCAAAATGTTACCAGTTTGATTCCTGGTTGGGGCACACGCTTGGGTTTCAGTTTGGTCCCCACTAAGGGCGTGTAGGAGAGGCAACCAATTCCTGGTTCTCTCTCACATTGGTGTTTCTCTCCCTCTCTTTCTCTTTGCTTTCCCTCTCTCTAAAATTAAAAATAAAATAAAATTTTTAAAAAATGACTCATGAATGAAAATAACAGTGATAATTGTTGCGATGACAACATAGAAATGGTATGAGAATCACTTTGCTTAATTTAAATGAGGCCTGATTTGTTAAGGAGAGAGGCAGAATGAACAGTTACCTACCTGGAATAATAAGAGTCATTAGGGAAATTTCCTTGTTTCTCAAAATACTTCCTTTTCTATTGATTACGTTTTGAAAAATCCTGCAGTAAAAGATTGTTCTGTTTAATTAAAGGCTTAAAATGACAGTGCTCCTGGGATGGCTTATACAGAGTAACTAAACTATCAATCCCTTCCGTGTGAGTAAATTTCTGAAGAGTTAATAAGCAAAGGAATTTAGAAGAGGCCAGGAGCATAATCTACTGAATAATCTTACTGAATAAGGGACTAGTATGATGATGGGGGCCACTCGATCACAGAATGCAGTTGCTCTCATTTAGGTCACATTCGTCTCTTGAGAGTTTGTTTTATGCCCACTGCTGCCCTGACCTATGACTTGCCTCTTCTAATTTGAACATATTCAACATCTGGAGAATTGAAAATTCATTTAGACTCAATATATTTGGGTATTTAGAAATAAATGGCTAATAAACGACTCTTCCTTTAACTATTTTCCAGGATGAAAAGTCATAATTCCAGATGAAACAATTTCCTGTGCTGGTCTCGTTTGTACAGCCAAGAGGAGCCTTCCTTTGCTCCCTTCACACACGACACCTGCCACAGTTCCAGTGTTGACGTTCTGCAGCTGCTGAGCTTCCTCTTTCTTGGATTAGGGAATCAACCTTGATAGGCAGGAATTCCGGCCTGTTTGCTTTGTAGCCTCACTTCCTCCTTACCACAGTGATAAGTACGTGGTAGGTGTACAGTGTAAGTCAAAGATCACTTAGAAATAGCAGCGTAGCACAGATGTCGATAGTATTATGGTGCCCTGGGGCCAAATGAAGTTTATTCTATTCTAAGTTACAAATTTATCCAGAAACGACTCACTATTTTATCTTGGCTTGCATCTTGTTATACATTCATCTTTTCACGCGTTTTGGAGGACTTCCAAGAATAGCTTTTGTATGCAACAGTAAAAAGAGCCCCAGTTTCATGGTTGAGAACTGTGTGAGAGTTTGTGCTACACCAGTGATATTGACAGGTGGTGTAGAACAATCTACTGTCATCTTTGGAGTAAAGGGAAGAGTTTGCTACTCGGTTTCAAAAATATTAGCATGAAACTACATTGTTTTTGAGCCAAAACTTCTTATCATAACTTGTTACATTTTTGGAAATCATCTAATAATTTTCTTTAGTTCTAACAACAAGTCAGAACATTTTAATGGAGTGTGAGCATACAAGAAAAGTGAAGTATAGTAGTGCCACATTTTAAGCGGCAAACTTCATAAATATACCACAGTCTATTCCAGTTAACAACTTATTTCTGTCTTTCTCAATAACTGTGTGGTGTGTATTCAAACTTACAGGCTTTGACTCCACCCTGCGCTTTACTCCTCTCTCCGGGTGACATTTGGGCACATTGAAAACATACATAATGGTACATTATCCTTATCTGTCTGGGTTTCTGCAATTGAGGTGTTGATTGTCTTGCCTGATTTCAGGCCTTGATTTCTATTCTTGCTGTATCTCCTGTGTGGTGTTTTAATGTCATTTCTCTCTCTACAAGAAAACTCCTAGCATACTGGCCACCTCCTTCTGTTACCCAAGACACATACCTCAACTTCCTAGTAAGGATTTCTGTGGCATTGGGCTACCCATCACACACACACCAAGATGTTACACGAGTGACTGGATGTCTTTCGCACTTTTCCCAGGCTTGGGAGAATGAAGGGCTCAGGGTCAGTTCTTCTTTCTCTGCCTAACCATGTCATGCTACCATGGATACTTTGTGGCAGCTGTCTGGTATTGTTAGGCTGCTTCTACAGGGGGGTTTGTAATTTGAAAGGAATAACCTAAAATCAAGGAGTAAGCCTTCTTCTATTAACACAAATATTTCTAACAACCTACACTAGAATTTTAATTCAGAGGAAGATGGGACTTTCATGTCACGTGACTACACTTCACTTTCGTTTTATCCATGTCTTTCTTTCCACCAGGACTGGAAGACCTTTTCTTTTTGGAAGAGTGTGGTTTTACATTATGCTATGGACTAAACTGTGTCTCCCCTCTTCCCAGAAAAAGGTTTATGTTGAAGCCCTACCTCCAGTGTGGATGGCAGTTGCAGACAGCACTGTGGAAAGGTAATTATGTTTAGGTGAAGTCCTGAGGGTGGGGCCCTGTGATGGGATTAGTGTCCTGGTACGAGGAGTTGCCAGAGAGCTTCCTTTTTCTGTACTCTCTTCCATGGAGATCTTACCCAGAAGCCAGCTGTCTGAATGCCAAGAAGGAAATTCTTGTGGAACCTGACCACGCAGATATCCTGATCTTGAACTTCCAGCCTCCAGAATTATGAGAAAATAAATCTGTTGGTTAAGCCCCCCAGGCTACCATGTTTGGTTATGCCAGCCTGAGCTAAGACACATTATATCCTTCTTACTGCCCCGCTTAACCCAGGAGACATATTGCCA
The DNA here is from genome assembly GCF_014824575.4 of Sturnira hondurensis. Lineage (NCBI taxonomy): Eukaryota > Metazoa > Chordata > Mammalia > Chiroptera > Phyllostomidae > Sturnira > Sturnira hondurensis. The sequence continues at coordinate 19,209,599 of NW_028083059.1, forward strand.
GTGGACCAAATGCAACTTATCAAGATGGCAAAAAGTACTAGGGATATTTTGAAGTGCCTTGCTGTTATTGATAAAGGAACACAAGGCAAACCTCAAATTCAGACTAAATAATGAGAAGTCAAGTGTATGTTACTTGTCAAACTGTGGGGTACAGCCCATTAATGGACTAGGAAAACAATTAAGCAGGGCATAGCTAACCCTTTTTTAATGATTTAGCATAGAACAAAATAAAGTAGAAAATATCACTTTGCTTTGTGAACATTTTTATTATTCAGTTGTCTGCCTAAGCATGTTTACTTCATGTGTTTGTATACCAGTTAATAGTATAAAATAGGGCTCTTCCTGAGACATCAACTGTTAGAGCTACTTTCAGCATGTCCACAGACGAGCGTGTTAGTAAATCCTCTCGTTTCACGTCTTCGCTGCCCTCAACAGAGAACCATTGGCAACAGTGCCTTCTGAAAGGGGCCGTGACCATGCTGGAGACCCGTGTGGTGTTCTGTCCTTCCAGACTCTCCCCACATCCTCACACACACAGTGCATGTGTCTGGATTAGATTTGAAAATTGACGATAACACCTTCATAATCGCTTGTGTTTCTTACCTTTTCTTGGTGTTTTATAAATGTCCTTCAACTTTTCCCACTTTCCTCCCAATTTACTTCTACCCCCTTTAATATCTACTGGAAGTAATTTAATTTCTCTGAACATCATTTTCCTTATTTGCACGGTAAGAGATTTGGCCTGGCTTTTATTTTTATGGTGATTCTTGCTCTAAAATTCTGTAATTATTTTGCTACTACTTGAGAAATTCACAGCTATGACAGAGTTTCTCAACCTGGGACTTTATGGACAGCCTGCCAAGGTCTGAGGATCTATTCTCAAGGACTGGATAACTTTAAAATTGGTTGCTTTAATTTCCATTGTCGTTGTTGTTTTCTTAGCCTTGGGAACTCAGACACATTTTTCTGGATGAGTGATTTATGCAAGGGCTCAAAAACTTCAAGTTGTTTAGCATATCTGGGGTACATCGTGTTGTGTGTGGGAATACAAACTGAAGCTGGAGCGAGAGGTATAAGTAGGGATTGGATCACGAACAGCCTTCTAAGCCAAACTGAGAATTTTTATCAATAGGTGTATACATGGAGTCAGAGTGGGTCATGGAGACATTTGTGGTAGAATGATTTAGGAAGTACATTCAAAGGGAGAGAAAAAAATCAGTTTTTTGTTTTGTTTTCCTTTAGAAATATTGCCAAGGTAGAGAATAGATTGGAAGTAGCAGAAACCTGGGTCTAGTCAGAAAGTCTTTAATGTTATTTAAATAGTGAAAAATAATATTTGCCTGTACCATTGGCACCAATGGACAGCTGGAAGGAAAGATGTGGAAAATTTTGAGACATACTTTGTAAATAAATTAATCAGAACTTCATATTGGGCTAGATTTGGGGAATAGGGAAAGAAAGGGTGGAGGGTGACTTTGCCCTGATTTGTACAGTGAGGTAAGGTGGCAAAAAAACCAACCTCTGGGAATATGTGAGGAAATGGTGGAGTGGGCAGTAAGAAGATGGGAAAAAACTTGCCACGGAAAGTCACAGAGTAAACTACCTAGACACAGTCTCGCACTATCAGGCAGTGCGGAGGACTCATTTGGAGTGCACCATTATGAGTGTGTGCTTTTTCTCCAGCAGCATTCAACAGCTAGGAGAAGCTAAGATGTTTTATTATTCCAGAATTGGGAAGAATACAAAATGCAGCTACAAGTTTGGAGGGCATTCTAGACATACTGAAATGCCATGGCAATGTTAGATCGGTGTTTTAAATAGATTAATTTGGTTCTTGCAATACATATAAGATCAGCTGCTATGGGAGAAGAACGGACATAGGGTTGGGCAGAGGGAATATTGAAGCACAGTGCAAGGCTAAATGCCTCAGCCAATTCTACCAGGAGATCTGGAGCTGAAATGACTATTTAGATTTGTCTCTTTGAGGCAAGGGGCCTGGCTTTTATACTGCCCCTGGACCTGGTCTGCTTCTATGTAAGGGGTGTGACCTTGGGTGATGCAGCTCTCTTCAGCTTAGGGCAGTGATTTTCAACGTGTGGTTCTGAGAACATCATCACCATCACCTTGGTGCTTGTTAAAAAGGTGGCATATGGGATGTCTTGCCAGGATTTACTAAATCAGAAATCGGGGCACCAGCCATCTGCTCTTTAAGCTCTCCCAGTGATTCTAATAAATGTCAAAGTTAGAGAACCGCTGGCTTTGGAAAACTCTGAAGAGAGACTCAGTTGAAAATAGCCAGCAGTCTGGACTGTGAGCAGCAGGGGAATAAGTGCCTGACTCCTGGGTGGGAGAAACATGGGTCCCACCCTACTTCCTCACCAAACAGGGTCAGAGATGCCAGGCAGGAGGCAGTGCCATCTCTTCTGGGTTAAAAATATCGAGGGCAGGTTTAGTACGAAGGACATAGGGAAGGGAACAAATTAAATAATTTGAATATTAATTACAAAAATTTACTGGGGAAGGTCCTTTTATCTTGTTGCCTTTTTATCTTCAGTATTCATGTAATACACAAAATTATGTATTCTTTAACATCAACAACTCTTCTGAAGTGGACTATGATTATGTCAAATACTTATAATGAGTTTTATGTTGTGATTAAGCAATAGAATATCTTTCTATATAGTTCAAATAGTTAACTGTAATTTATAACATGTTTTTTCCTTTTTATGTACAAGCTGGTAGTAATTAAAAGAGGAGCTCTTGAAAGTAAATTAAGTTCCATTATATAGAAGTATTCATCTAAAGCAAATACATCTCCCCTTAGCTGATTAGCATAAAAGTCAAGTTTTTATTAGAATAAAATACCTAATAATTTATTAGAGAACTTGTAAGTTTGTGTAAAACTTGATTTTAAACCCACATTGAATCGATTTTTTTCCAAGGCTGTTGGTTATATATATATACTTTATTGCTGAGCTTTTTCATCTTAAATCCTTTTAACACCAACCTCTACTAGGGGGAATATTTATTGCCAATGCACAATTTATTTAATGCACAGAACAGTTTGATGGGGCAGTTCATTGAAGTCTGGATGCTATGAAGTGAGCATCTTGAAATTTTCCCACTACGCAGGGCTGGAAGTACCTGGAAAATGACAATCTGTCTTAAAAGGGAATATAGAGGAAAACTGGCAAGTCACTTTACCTTGCTTTTAGATTCCATGCAAAATAATTTACTTTTGCAGGAGCCAGTAAGGTTTTTGCGCCATGTGAACTAGAATAAATGCTTTCTAGCAAAGATAAACAAATGAAGGTATAATAGGTTTAAATAGCCCTGAAGATGGAAATTCTGACTTTTGGTTTAGTCATTACTCAGTGATAATTAGTATCTCTTTAGGAAAAAAAAAACTTAAGGTGTAACTTTCTCAATGGAAGCAATTGAAAACAAGGTAATATATGGAATAAGCACCAGAGTAGTATAGTGCAAAAAGGCTTGTCTCAATTTGCATGTGGTAGATGCTTTCTAGTTTTTAAATGACTGAATTTCCTAACTTGATTGCGAACTGAACATGCTGGAGTTGGGTGACCTATTTGTTCCTTGCCAGTGATGGCTCAATATTCCTCCTGCCTTTTTGTTACTTAGCATTTTACTGGTGTGGAAAAGGAGGATGACAGAAGATAAGTACAACTGGACAGTGGATTCATGGCTGCTTAGAGGATAAGAGGGGAAGTTGAACTTGGGAGCTTGCAACAGCCTTTGATTAGCGGTAGCATTTGGGGAAATCATAAAGGCAAATGGAAAAGGTTATGGAGTTTTGCTGTGGATGAAGGTAGATATCAGTTATCCCAATCTAGCTAGGTGAAGTGTCCTCATTCTCATTAACCCTTTTTACAGATGAATTCTTTTCATTGAAAACTTGGGTGAAATGATTTTCTTTGTTTCTTTTATTCACCTTGCCCAAATGCATTACTGCCAAGAGGAATAATTTTTAATGGGTATATTTAACATTAAAGTCAGAGTGTGGCATCATTTTCTTGACTTCTAAACGTATTCCCTGTCTCAGGACACTTCCCTAATTTTAATGAACATCTGTTCCTTGCTGCCATAGAGACCACATGGTGTAGGAAGCTGACTGGATTACCAGGTACAGAGGGGCGCATGGACTCTCTGGCAATAGTGATTTGTTCAGAAGTGAGCCTGTGGTTTAGTTGTTCTGATCAGAGTGAATATCTGGTCATCTATTAGGATTTTGTGGCCAAAATCCTCTGCTCTGCTGGATAGAAACACAGAAATATGATTTATTGGGAGCCACATCATTCATCTTGGACTATGAGGAAATAAGCTTCTAATTACTAAAGGAAGCATCTCAAAAAAGGAGTTAACACATGCAAAAAATGATAAAACAAGTTCTGATAATACTTTGGAGCACTACTTGAAAGACTTTTCAGTGACAAAAGCAATCAGTTATCTTTATTAATTAAGCCTGTTTGAATTGGATTTTCCACTACTTGAAAACAGAAGCATTCTGATAAATTGGTAATCCTCTGTTCTCCAATCTGTAAATCATATGTTAAAATAATAACAGAAACAGATAAATATAAGGAACAATATTTCTATACCAGGTACATGTTTTCTGATTTTCTTGCGTGATTTGTATGTTATAAGTCCATGTGATACCTTGTTTTAATTGCTTAACTTGTAGCAAAATAGTTGAAGCCATAAATTCCCAATAGTAGTGACCAGTTTGGAGATTTCTTACCTTATTTTCTTCTTCATCATTCATCGCAATGGAATCAAAGTATTGTTTAGGAGTCAGAATGGTTTCTCAACATTAACAGAAAATAGTCTTCTATAAACAAAAATCCTATTTCATTCAAATATTTTGCTTACGGTAATAAAGAACATAAGAAAAGAAAATTGGAAATCAGAGAACAAATTGTTTCTTCTCCTGTTTCAAAAATTACTTGGAGGTATCCATTGCCCTTTACTATATAATTAGAAAGATATATTACTTGAAGTTAAAATTTTCAGTGAATAAAAAAATATGTTTTCTAAATATATTGATCTAAGCAACTTAGAGAAACTCACATGTTTTTAAAACTCACATGTTTTAAAACGTACCAGTGGAGCCCTGGCTGGTGTAGCTCAGTGGATTGAGTGCAGGCCTTTGAACCAAACAACCGTGGTTCGATTCCTAGTCAGGGCACATGCATGGGTTGCAGGCCAGTTCCAAGCAGGGGATGCACAAGAGGCAACCACACATTGATATTTCTCTCCTTCTCTCCTTCCCTTCCCCTCTAAAGATAAATAAATAAAATTAAAAAAAAAAAACCTTACCAGTGGAGATCCATCATTAAACATCATTAAATCACCAAAAATGTCTTTTTTTTCTTTAAGCTTGACTGCGCATGTATGTTTATATAATAGTTGTTGACTGCACATTCTAGTGTCCTTATTTTTGTTTGTTTGATTGTTTGTTTTGCATTGAGAGGCCACTAGGGATGTTGACAATGACAGAAATAATTGGCTCTCTGAGAGATAAATTATAAATCAATATTACATTATACATAGATCAGCAGATTTACAACAGATCATATGGCTTCTGGTTGAAGTGTCAACATATTTTTTAAAATGTGCCCACAGAAGAGGCATCAGTTAACCATGAATAAGCCAGAAAAGTAGTCATTTCTTTGGGTAAGTAATAACGATTACTAATTAAAGAAGGAATCCTAGTCTTTGGGCATCAAGTTATTTATGTCCTACTGGCAAGGCCAGCCCTTAGGTTTGGAGCCAGGGAGCCCTCGAGTCCTTCTGATCTGAATAGAAACTCCAATGCTGTTGTGAGATTGAACAACAGGTTTTCTTACCTATTGCCATTAGACATTCAACTCATCGGACTCCCTTGTTTTCATTCCATGTCCACCAAGAAACTTGATCCCCATGTCTGCCGCCCTTTCTGCTTTTGCCCCTGTCACTACCATATTTGACAGTAAATCAATGAAACAAGTTTTGACAATCTTTACTGAAATGGCCACAGAGTTTGGCCACTGGGAGCCTATGCATCAACTCTGCTGGCTCAGACCTTCACAGTTTGGGTGAAGGCTGTATTTCTTAGTGCATATAAATAGATTGATCGTTTTGGTATTTATCATACATGTTGTTTATTATGGCCTAGTCATTAGGGCCTGATTCCCTTCTGGGAAAACCAATAAGAAAGTGTATTTGAGAACTTCAAAATGAAGGAACATTAAAGAAGGCTTTCATCTGTATGATACCACTTATTTACCTATATATGAATTTCTAAACTATCCATAAGAAAATTTTCAGGCATTGTTTATACCTTCTTTTTTATTATTATTGTTTTTTTTAATTTAATTCTTGTTCAAGTACAGTTTTCTGCCTTATATTCCCAGCCCTGCCCGTTCCCCACCCAGCGCTCCCCACCTCCCTCCCATTTCCGCCCCCGACCCTTAGTTATTGTCCATGTGTCCTTTATACTTGTTCATGTGAGTCCTTCCCCTTTTCCTCTATGATTCTCTCCCCTCTCCCCTCTGGACCCTGTCAGCCTGTTCCGTATTTGAGTGTCATTGGTCATATTTTGCTTGCTTGTTTGTTTTGTGGTTTAGATTCCTGTTAAAGGTGATAGCATATGGTATTTGTCTTTCACTGCCTGGCTTATTTCGCTCAGCATAATGCTTTCCAGTTCCATCCATGATGTTGCAAAGGGTAGAAGTTCCTTCTTCCTTTCTGCAGCATAGAATTCCACTGTGTAAATGTACCATAGCTTTTTGATCCAGTCATTTACTGATGAGCATCTAGGTTGCTTCCAACTCTTGGCTATTGTAAATTGTGCTGCTATGAACATCGGGGTGCATAGATTCTTTTGGATTGGTGTTTTGGGGTTCTTAGGAAATACTCCTAATAGTGGAATTGCTGGGTTAAAAGGCATGTTCATTTTTAGTTTTCTTTAAAAAGTCCATACTGTTTTCCATAGTGGTTGTACCAATCTGCAATCCCACCAACAGTGAACTAGGGTCCCCTTTTCCCCACAACCTCTCCAGCACTTGTTGTTTGTTTCTTTGTTTATGATAGCCATTCTGACTGGTGTAAAGTGGTATCTCATTGTGGTTTTCATTTGCATCTCTCTGATAGCTAGCTATATCAAGCATCTTCTTGTGTGTCCTCCTTGGAGAAATGTCTGTTCAAATCCTTTGCCCATTTTTTAATTGGGTTGCTCATCTTCTTTGAGTGGAGTTGAATGAGTTCTTTGTATATTTTGGAGATTAAACCTTTGTCTGAGGTGTCATTGGCAAATATGTTTTCCCAAGCTGTTGCTTCTCTTTTTATCTTGATACTGTTTTCCTTAGCCATGCAGAAGCTTTTAAGCTTGATGAGATCCCATTTGTTTATTCTTTCCTTTATGTCACTTGTTTATACCTTCTGTACAAAGTTGGATAATTTGCTTTAAATTTTGTAGCCTTATACTGTCTTCAGGACACAGTTTGCGCTATTTAGGGTGACATGGAAATCCCTTCATGATCTGACTTCTATAGCTTCATCTCTTGAGACTCTGTTGCCTATAATAGATGCTTAATTATTGTTCTCTAATATGAACTACTTACATTTCAAGATTCAGCCCAAAGAATATCTTAGGAGAATCACTACTCCCATTCCTTCTTTCCCTTGCCTTTATACAAGGGCTCCTTCTTTGGAGCTTTAGACTTTGTTCTTATAACACAATTCTTGGCAACACTACAGTGTACTGTAAATACTGAGCTATCTGTCTCACCCTAAGATTACAAGCCTTTCTGAAGATGCAACTCTGAATTCTATCCAGATATGTCTAGGATATAAGAATAGCACTTGCATATGTAACCTAAGAGAGTTTACTGAAGAAATGAATGAATGGATGAATGAATAGAATTTAATGTCCAACTCAATTCACTTTCCTTGTTGCTAATTATAGTAGATTGAACTAATGACTCAAATACTTCTTCTTCCTATTTCATACTCATCATTATATACCTTTGGTAGGGCTCTCACACTTTGACTCTTGAAGTGGCTTCATTCTGCCAATAAAATATTGGTAAAAAAGATGCAAGTTGAGACTGGTGGAGAGGCACATGAAATAGAACCACTTTGCAGAGAAGGAATGAACCCAGGCAAGCTCAGCCATGCCTAGCCTAGATCAGCTGAATCCAAGTGATACATTTACACACATGTATTGATATACATTTGTATACTGATGAATATACATTGATACATTGTAAATGAGTGTTTACAATATTGTATAAACTCTCACTGTTAATGCCCTGAACTTTTCAGTGGTTTATTATGCAGCTTTGTCACAATACATCACAGGTACCTCCATGATTACTGGCAATGTTAATTAAGCAGTATACCTGGTAAAAGCAAGATGACTAGTGTTGACCATAGGCAGCATGGAAAAATAAAGGTGCATGATCTAATGCCAAATTGGTTGGCTGTTAACCTCATCTTTGCCACTTACCAACAATTTAACATTGATTAACTTACTGATTCACTATATGCTTCAGTTTTCTTATTGATAAAACATAGAGACAATCGCATATGCCTCCTAAGTTTTGCTCTGAGCATTAAATATATGAATACATATAAAATATTTAGAACTGTGCCTGGTATAGCCTAAGTGCTCAAGAAATGTTATTATTGCTCCTATGTGTAAAAAGAGCCTCGGGTAATGAATTTCCTCTTTGTGCTTTCCCTTGATGCATTCTGCTGTGCTCATCTTAGACTCATGGTTCTATTTGTTTGAGGAGAATTATAAAGTATGTTTTACCATGTCGTTCAACAACATAGCTCTTTTGAACTCAGAAGTAGGCAGAGTTCTAAATTGTAAGCCATACTTATAGAACTATGAAAGTGGGAATGACAGGTTTCCTGAGACAGTCACATGAGATATCCTAACAAAATATGAAAAATTAGGAGCTGAGAAAGCAAAGCCTATTCATGATAAAGCTAATAACCTAACCTGCAAAATCTTAAGGCTCAGATTATTCTAACCCGTGCTCACTTCCTTTCACAGCTATCCAGAGAAAAATCCCCCACAGGCAGATCCACTCTGACAAACCCCCAAGGGTTAAAAGAGCCTAGACCATCCTTCAGACCTACTTCAATTTTGTCATTCTGGCTTTTGCCTATGTTCATACACTTTTGGGAGCTCCCCATTAACTGGTACTGTGGGTTACCTGTTAGATCAAGTGACAGAGAAAGTATGGATTCCACCCTTTCCCTAGGAGGGCCTTTGGAGCAGGAATCCTTAGTAGTAATAATTTATCCCTTTCCTTAATGCCTTTTACCGTTGTGCAAAAGGCTTTCAATTACACAGAAAACTCAAGAAGTTGCTAAAGATAATATTCAACTTTGCTTGATGTTGACCAGGCAGGAAGATAAAAAACAGTAAAGCCCTTGGACTTTGCCACATTCCTGCTAAGGGTTTCTGAACAAGAAAGAACTTCTTAAACATCTCCAAGGATTCTTCCCACAAGCACTGGCGATGTGTCTCAGGATGCAACAAGCTTGTCATCGCCATCTGTGAAGAAGAGAGTTAAAATGCTGACTGCGGCAATTGTCAGGGCCTGACAGCTCCCCACAACACTGGCACAATCTCTGAACGATCCGCTTTCAATCTGTTACTGAACAGTGTAAATAAGTGTTCCAGCATCATTGCTAGTTTTGCTTCCAGTAACAGCAATATTCTCTTGATAGGAGAGAAATATAAGGAATTATATGAGTGAATTGTCTCAGCACTTTGCATGGAAATATTTTCAATTATTTGTAGGCCAAAATTGTGGCACAAAGGATGTGGATAAGAATAGAATTAGATCCAAAGCAAGTACATGAGGATGTGACCTTGGGGGTGACAACTGAGGGGCTGTGTTAGAACCATTGCCCATTCCCAATAGTATGAAAGTATGAATAGCTTGTAGATTTGGCTTCAGGGTTATCTTTACCAGAAGGCCTGCTTAGGAACATGAGATATGAGGATTATGATATTAGAATATAAATTTGGCCTCTGGGGAAGTGCTTCCAGTTCAAAAAATTACGGACATCTTTAGAACACTCAGGAATCATTCTGCATACAATAACTCACTGGAAATATGAAGCCAGCCACACACAGCAGAGATTCACAGGGCACTCTCTCCATTTGGAAGAAGATAGATAGCAACACTGCCCTATACAGTGATGACCATTTGCAAAGCTAAAGGGAGTCCTTGGAAATGAAAGCTGCCAGTCCATTCTTATGGCTTGCAAGCTTTCTGACAAATGTTAATAGCAATATTTATAGCCATAAGTGAAAAAAAGAAGCCAAACCTGCACTTGGGGGCTGCTAACGTAGCTTGAAAATCCATGGGGTGTTACTAAGCATTATCTCCTTTCCAAGACCTCCTTTCAATGTGGTGAAAAATGAGGCACTAGAGCAGGTTGTGGATGGCAACTTTTCACTCTGGGTACACAGGGGGAAGACAGTGAGGGTGGGACCAATTCATTAATCTCTTTTCAGCTTTCTACCATTGCAAGGCTTTCCACAAAATGCTCCATTTTATTTTTTTTCTGGAACAGTGGAGCTCTATTTACATCAGAAGGGACATCAAGTACCACAACAATCAGTAAAAATGAAATCCTACAGCTCAGCCTGCCAGCCTGCATGGAAAGTGTGCAGCAATAAGTGAGCTTCACAAGACAAGTCACGCGGTGGGGAGGGGAGACAGCAAGATGCCAAAATAGCTCATGGATCGCATGAGAAAGGGGGCAGACTGAGAACGGCAGGCAGCAAAACCTAAAAAGACTCACAAAAGAGAAATCTTTGGCTTAGCACTCTAGAAACAGACAGATAGGAAGAAGAATAACAGAGAGGCCAAGTTGAGTTTGCAAGGGCAGCGTCAAACCCAGAGATAAGACCTGCCCAGAGTGCCTGCAGCAGCAAAGGCAGGGTTATAGCCACTTGAACCCAGGGTTTAGCAGGACCCTGAGTTATGTATCAGACTTGACAGCTGTATTCGATACTCTCACTGTCATCTGTTTCATTGTTAAATATAAAGGGCAAGAAACCGAAGAGTTGCAGAAACCTCTTAAATATTAAAGCTATACAAATGACACTCGACATGAGATCACAATCACAAACATTTTAGAAGAGGTTGTCTAAATGCTCTGTGTATGTTATTTTTATATACTCTGACACTTCCATGTAGGCCAGAAAAATGGAAACTATATTTCAGCTTAGGTTAGCATCTTCCCTTCTCTGCTATTCTGTTAGATTGTTGGCCTCTATTCCCAGATATCTGAGAGATGCAGCGCTTAGAAACAGTGTGAATGTGAAGGATAAAATAGTTTCTTATTAGCTGCATAGATATAAACCCTCATTTTCTAAAATCTGAGCCCATCCAAACCTTGTGGGAATTCTCCTTGCTTCTCAGAAGATCTTACAGTACTTAATCTCTATTCATGTGATACAAGAAACAATGTCCTTCTCATTTTATTCTAAAGCCATCTTTAATGCCAAAGATGAATGTGGATATGAGGGAAGTTGACATTTATTCAGAATTATTATTCAATCAAAGTTCCATTTTCTTCTTATGATGATTTCATTTGTCAGAGTAGTTTTAATGCAAAGCTTGTGATTAGTTTTATTTTATTTTTCCCTTAAACAACCGATGCTAACATCTGTGTCACCTGAGGCTTCTTTTTGTTGATTATTTTGCATTGTGGCTTCTTGCAACGTGACACAGTGAAAGCATAAATAATGTGACCATTGTTTTTGCTGTGAGACAATGCTCCAGACAGTTGTATAGTGCCAGGGCACTGATTCCAGAGGAAGTAAGGTAAAATTATATCCTTCCCACAAAAAAACATGCCACTTTTTTTTCATCCTCTCTTTAAAATTCTTTGTTTAGTTTGATTAGAGATCCACATCAGAGGCATCTTTTAGGTCAGGGGATCTGTCTGCTTGGGAACTTCCCACTGTGCTGATGAAGCACCATTCACCTCTTCTGAGCTGCTGGAGCTCAGAACAGCCCGAGGGCATTTTTGTTTTCCATTTTACATCTCCTTTGTTCTTTCCTTTTTTTTCTCCTCTTCTCTTCAGAGGAAGGTGTGTGCTGATGCCAACTTGTTAGAAGTGTACCCAGCAGGGGGAGGATATGAGCTGTTTGGATTTTTTTTAAATAGCTCTTGCTTATTTGCCCAGTACTTTAGAAAACTATTAGAGGGTAGTCTTTCCCTAGACACAAGGGGCTTGCTTACTCCTCAAATGGCTTATGTTAGAAATTGTGTTGCTCAGTAAAAACCCATAGGCTTTGATGGCTTACCCCAGCTCTCTCATAATTAGCTCTTAGCCTCTTCCCCTCATGTCCAGTACAAATCTTTTTTCTCCGTTTTTTCTATAACAGAGATGTCTCTTAAAAAATTAGACATATTGGAGATTGACTCTGAAATTTCATGCTTAGAGAATGCTGGCCAGCATGAGTTGTATTTTCTGCTCTCTCTCCAAAGCAGGCATTCTCTTCTTCTTGGAAAAGCATGGAAACCAAAGATAGTATTAAGTTAATAATCCAGTAGTATTTTTTAAATTTTAATTTTCAGAAATATTATCCATAGGGGAGCAATAATAAATTATTGCTTAAATTATTATTTTATTATCAATAAATTATTATTACTTATTATTTACATGTTTGTAAAAAAAATTTAAGAGCTCGAGGTTTGGATCAAAGCTCTTGTTGGGTTATTGACCAGTGCAACTTCCAGGTTGGTTGCTTCTGATCTATTCTGTTTTATTTTTGCATGTCTGTGCCGCCTCTAGCTTACAGACATAGTCTTCTGAGACACCGCTAAACATTTAGTGGTCATAGGAAATAGATTTTTTAAATACGCTCTTATGCCAAACAAATAAACAAACAAACAAACAAAAACATCCAGAGCTAATTATTTTTCTCCTTCAAATAGTTTCCTGTCCATATCTAAAAAAGAGCCAAATTTTAAATAGCAGAACTTGGAACCATTGGGCACTAGGAATTTTGATTTTTCTACATAATTCTTACTCAGAAAGGTTGATTAAGTATGTTTTACTCAATTAACTGCAAATGTGCCCTTGTGCGCCACTAGCTTGTAAATGCCCTAATTGATTGTGAGGACAGAGCTTTGGTAAGAGTCAAGCCAGATGTAGGCTTTGTTAGTGACTTTGATGGAATGACCCCAGGAAGCTTCATTTTTACAGCTTTGATTTAAAAAAAGTCCAAGAAGTTTGCTCATGCTTCTCTGCTTACATAATTGTATTTTGATAATTTATTTTACCAATTGACTTTTAGCTGGGCCAGGTTATGTTTGATCTCCATGAGGCTGAACACATTTGTGGGAGCAAATGTCCTGGCCCATTAATCAGACCCATTTTCTGGAGATTGTATGCAAATTCTGGTTCTTAGACATTTACTTTAAGAAACTGTTCCTTCCTTTTTCTGCCAATTTCTGAATCATTTCATCATCTTAGGCTGAATTGTCTGTTTTCTGTCTTCTAATCACTGATGAAGATTTCACAATTAGACATCCATTCCATCTTATAAGCATTACCTTCCGGAACCTATTTAAAAACTAACAGTGTTTTGGCAAAGTGAGGTTATTTAAGTAGAAGATTGGGTTAAGATACATTTTCATTAGGTACTACAATCAAACTAATCCAGAATTCTCCATTAATTATTTGACTTAATAATAGGAGAGTGTAGAAGTTAAGGTTTGGGGAGGTTAAAATTGGAATATACATAATTGAAGCTAATTGAAATAATAATAGGGGACAACTATATGCAACAGAACTAGGATGTGTTTTTGGCTAAGAAAAGGTGTGAAGATTGGAGATACATTTTACTTAAGGCAAATGAAAGTGCTTTTGTCTAAACTAGAATTCCTGGTTATTAAGAGCAAATTAAATGCATATGATGAAGTTGAAAATAGCAAGAAAGAATTTTATGTTTAATTAAGCTGGCTAAAAATGGAATTGTTATTATAAGAGTTCTAGAAATTAGGCTTTAGTATCAATGGTGTTCTTATGTAAAATTAAAACAATTTTATTTCATCTACTAAAAGGACTAAGTATTCTTGAACTATTGGTCAACACCTCATGAGAGCTTATAAAAGGTTTTTCTTATCAAGTAATCTGCCAAGAAAACAAAGGTTCTTTGTTTTACGAAAATCATTTTCTATGTTTTATGTTGTATTAAGCAGGTCTTTGATTACTCAAGAAACTGAATCTTCTCAATAATATGAGCTAGCTTTTTGTGCATACCTTTGAAATCTTTTATGGCCAGTTTGGTCAAACAGATAAATAAATATTGTTTCATAATAATCTGTGATCCTATTTAGTCAAGTGTTTTAAAACCTTTTGATATTTCTGCCTAATTTCCCAAGAACCAAATTCTCAATAATGTCTTTTGACCACAAACTATTTTTGAAGTTTTCCTGTGGGTCCCGTAAACATTTCAAAAGATTTGTTTCTTTGCTTATAAAAAGAGAGATATTAAGCTTATTAGACTTACATGGTATGATAAATTACATAAGAAGCATTGTCAAATAAGATATGATAAGCCTCCTGAAGTTACATTGCATGGATTAATGTAAGTTGTTCTAGAAACTGTATAAAATTCATAAAAATCTGATATGTCCTGGCAAATGTTATCACTTGGAATTCTAGTTACTTTAGAATATGTCACAGAAATAACCAAATATCCTTGTCAATTCTATTGTAGTGGCTCCTCATTCGATCTTTAGGAGTAGACAAACCTGCTTACTGTTAATTCTCTCACCTTCTTAAATTGCCGTCATCAAAATTGAGGCTGACACTGAAAAGACTGAATCTGAGAACCAGGGAGAGGCGCGGCCGGACTTTCAGGCAAAGGTAGAGTTACTGTATAGAAGTGGTGTTTGGCTGCCCACTGCCACCCATAGGCAAATTCCAGAGGCAGAAGTTAGGTGAGAAAAGGAAAGAGGTATTTTATTCAAAAGTTATAAAAGTGGGAGCACAGCAGGCTCCTGCCTCAAAGTCCATCCCCTCCAGAATACCCAGAGGAGAAGCCAGCCACCCTCCGCCAGACCAGTCCAAGGCCGCACCCAGCGTTCCTTCCTCCATTTAAAAATACTGTCCTTCAGTAACCACAGGCAGTTGCAGCAGGACCATCTGGGTGGCTTAGCTTGTTCCCGGTTGCAATCTGGCTTTAGATGCCTTCCTGAAGTCTGTGTGTGTTGTCAGAGTCAACAGTCGTCATGCAGCTTCCAGGACCAAAATGGTCCCACACGCTCCAGCCTACACGTGGGCACGTGGGTCCCAAAGAGGAAGACAGTGCATCTCTGCCTTCCCTTGGTTTAAATCTCCTGGCCCAAACTTCCATGTGCTCGGAGACCCACAGCCTCCCACCAACTAATGCCATCCTTTTCCAAGGCTGGACTAATAGGTTTATTTCTGGCACAGCACCTCCCCCTTCCACCAAGTCCCAGAAGGGAGACGAAGAACTTTTCCCTTAGCCAAACACTTCACAAGCACAAGCACACACAGCCTCAAGCACACTCAGCACAATGCCTCCTCTTGTCCATGTCTTTCCCTGGGAGGTGGGGGGGATCAGTCATCACAGGCTACCCCAGCTCAGTTACCCAGGCAACTCAGCATCCCTGCTGCCTTGGACACTTGCTGTGGCCTCTCCCCTACTTGGGGCACTGGTCAGGTTACATTTTTCGGGAAGTTGGAACTCAGTTACATAAGATGATTGAGCAAGCCATTTGGCCTAAACAGGTGACTCCTTCAATGGGGTCTTTCTTTGATTAGTTTGGATCTCCAGACTATGGCTCCAAAGTGCCCTGTAAAAATTGGAAATTATCTGGTTTATAGCTATCATAATAGTCTTCTCGGTGTGTTGTATTGTCTCAAAAGCTTTAAATGCAAGTTTGTAGTCACTGACCACTAGACAAATCATCTCCCTGAAAATGGAAAGTCAAAAAAACAACACAAACAAACAAACAAAATAAAAACAAAGGGAAAGATCAACTTAAAGATTATAAAGCTGGGACTGTTTGTGATCTGTATCACAGCACTTAAGCAAAAACATCCTAACTTGTAAATATCACATAAAGTATCAGTAAATGATGCAGGGACCTCAGGGCAGTAACTGAGAGTAAAGCCAGTGCCTTAATTTTATATCACATCTTCCCATTATACTGAGAATCTGATCAAAAGGAGGGAATAATTAAAGAAAAAAACCACAGGCTCTAAACAATGTCACTTGTGCCACAGCCCAGGTACCAAACCAACATTTCATACCTTACCTATTCGACGTTTCAGCTCCTTCAAGGAATGTAATCTTCACCAACCAGTTTGGACGTTTCTTGTAAACACCAGTGAGGCAATATGACAAGTAACCCTCTCCATCCCCACAGGAAGAAGAGGCAATCTCTATACAAAATCTCTGTCCCACCTCCATCACAAAATGCAAGATTTCCTTGTCAAAAAAATAATCTTTCTTTCTTTTTCTTTTTTTTTTTTTTTTTGGCTAGCCCTCTTTGCCACACCCTTCCTCCTATAAACACCTGTACTGTACATACCATGTACTCTCCCCCACCCTGAGTACCCTTATGGTTACTAGGTGGGACACGGTTCCATTTATTACAAATTATTTAACAAAGACAGTTAGATCTTCAAACTTACTGGGTTCAATTTTGTTTTTTAACAATATGTCATATATATGTGTGAATATACATATTAAACAAAAGCGGTGGGAAACTTGATAAGATAGCTTTTTGTTTTAAAAGAGAGCTGAAGGAATATTGTTATAGACTAACATGGGTGCAGTTTTTGGAATGGAATCACAGAATGTCATAGAATTTTAGAATTATACACTAGAAGACTAAACCAATACTCCATTCAATAAAACTATATTGAGCTTTAAATTTCTCCAAACCATTTTTCCTGGTGCTGCCATTTAAAATTACTTCTAATAAAAAATCCTTTTTTTAAAATGACAGCTCTTCAAACACTTGAGGTTAGTTGTAGATAATAATATCAATAATACTGTCTTATATTGGGTAGTGCTTTAAAGTTTTCAAAGTCCTATTATGACAATTTCAGTATCTTATTTTAGTTCTAATATATCTATATATACATATTAAATTAGAAAAGTTAATCAGATTAGAAATTTTCTTGACACTAAGTACACAAGTGATAGATTTACGGCAATTAATTCCAAGGAAAGGTCAAAGAATCAGGCAACCACTATTACAAAATAGAGCTGAATTCAGAAGGACTGAGGCAGCTGAAAAATACAACTCTCTATTTTTTAACCATTCTGTCTCTCTTTCTCTATTTATCAGCTTATTTTTTATTGTAGGTTGCCTTTCTTTCTTTGGTGTGAACATCATCAGTAGTAACTTCTTAGCTGTTACCTCCCAGGTTTGGCTATTAAAGATCATCCAAGATGGCAGGGGCTTCTGGCCAACATGGAGGTATTGATAGATACGTTTCACTTCCTCACACAACCAAAAATAAAGATAATAGGCAATTTAAAAACAGAAAACAACCAGAACTACCAGAAAACTGAAGCGTATGGAAGTCCAACAACCAAGGAGTTCAAGAAGAAACATTCATGCAGACTGGTAGGAGGGAAGGATACAGAAAATAGGAGAGGCGAGGATAGGACAAGGTTGCAGCTGGTGGACTGGGATATCCCACATTTGCTTGAGGATAAGCTAGGGGGAACAGCTTGGGGAGAGAAACAGACCATGCAACTCAGGGTTCTAGTGAGGGAAACTAAAACCTCTGACTGAAAAAACCTGTGGGAATTGAGGCAGTAGGAGAAACTCTCAGCCTCACAGGAGAGTTCATTGGAGAGACTCAAAGGGTCCTAGAATGTACACAAGCTCACCCATCTGGGAATCAGCACCAAAAGGGCCCAATTTGCTTGTGGGAAGTCAGGGAAGTGACTCCAAGCCAGGTGAGAGCCAAGCAAGTGGCATCATTCCATCTCTAACCCCTCTCCTACATACAGCGCCACAACACAGCAAAATGGGTTGCCCTGCCCTAAAAAATGCCTAAGGCTCTGACCCTTACAACATAAGTCTCAGACAAAGAAATGTGGCCCAAACAAAAGAACAGATCAAAACTACAGAAAAAGAACTAAACGACAAGAAGATACAAGATGGTATCTCTTGCAACTGACAGGTCAAGAACTTCGGAGCCTCTGCATATAAAATATGAATATTTTATTTAGAATTCAGAAAATTAATTTACAGAGCAATGAAAAACAGTCTAAATATTTCTCTTAATGGTGCTGTTATTCAGTTAGATCGCATTAGTTATTTTGGACATCTCTGTAATAATCTAAAACCCCTGTACATTTTTTACTTGAAAAGATGTGTTAGTGGAACCCACTAACCATATGTTAAAAATATAAATCTCCTTGATAGTTTATGTTCTAACTCTGTTTTGACCCACTTTTTCTTTCAGTTTCTCAAAATTGCTGAAGTCTGTATTCTGTCAGTTACATTTTTCTAAACACAAACATCGGGGTAAATGATCTGATGGATCTTTATGCTTCTTTATCACATGGAATCCCACCCAGCTATCCACATATTAAAGTGTCCTGTATAAGACTAGAATGAATCTAAAGAGACAATTAGTTTTCTTCTTACCCTCTAGCTCTGATGCTGCCCTTTGGAGCCAAGAAAAACAAGATATTTCACTGAAAAACTTGAGTCAAGCAAAGTAGGGTTTGACTCTATTTCTCAAGACTCCTTTGGTTCTTTTTTTAAAAAAGATTTTATTTATTTATTTTTAGAAAGAGGGGAAGGGAGAGAGAAAGAGAGGAAGAGAAACATGAATGGGCAGTTGCCTCTCATGTGCCCCCTACTGGGGACCTGGACTGCAACCCAGGCATGTGCCCTGACTGGGAATCGAACTGGCAACCCTTTGGTTTGCAGGCTGGCACTCAGTCCACTGAGTCACACCAGCCTGGAGAGATGAAGACTCCAGTTTGGTTCTTAATAAAACACTATTGCCAAATTAGTTTGATAAAATAAGACAATATTAACTAACATAAATGAAAAGTCAAAGGGAAGGACCGACTCAGGCATGACTAGATCCATGTACTCAGGTGATACCTCATGGCACTGCCTCTCTCTTCACTTGCTCTACTTCTCTGTGAATTGACTTAGTTCTTAGGAAGGTGTTCCCCATATTGCAGGGTTTTAGGAGCCCCTAGTGGAAATCATCTGCATTTTTCACTATCCAAAACTAAGAAAAATCCAGGAGAATCTTAAAAGTATTCACAGAGTAAATCTCAAGGTGTTGTGTTGGAAAAAAGAAAGCCCATTTTTTAAAAAGAAAGCTACACTGAGTTATAAGGAGTTTTTTAAAGGGCATCTAGCTTGTGCATAAGAGAATTGAACTCAAGCCAGAACTTCACCTATATACCTCATTTCACTTTAACATGAATAATCCATGTAAAACTTTAAAAATTTATGAGATTTGTAAGACATAAAAATTTCCAATCTTTGTGTGTTTTGGAGGATACATATATGTATGTAAAAATAACTTATTTACAGTTACAGTTGTGAATGAAAGAAACTCTTGTAATTTTTATTTATTTGGATTTTATTTATATTGCTATGTCCACAACATCTTCTTTGTATTGAATTTCCCAAAGTTAAATGTACAAGTCTATTTATTGTCCATAAATAGTAATTAATGTACTTGGATTTTATTAGAAGGTACACCTTGCTTCTGTAATATTTTTAAAAAATATGTTCACTCAGTTAATGTTTGCAAAAGTAAGAACTAAAAACCTAGCTATTTAATTTAACTCTAAAATAGTTTACCTTCAAAATACAATTACAATAGAATGAAGATTAAGACTCTCTTGGTTTCAAGTGTTCAGAGTAGAATTTGAACAAGCTTAAGTAAAATAGGAACTTAATGAATGGCTTCTAGGCTGTCTCCCAGATCAGAAAGAAGAAATTAACTGTAATCAGGAGTCTCATGCCCTCAGAACTCTATCCACCCATCTATCCTTGTATCCATTTCTCTCTCTCTCTGGTTCTTCTCTTTCTCTCTTTCCCCAGTTCTGCCTTCTGCACTTCTACATTCTAAATCACACATGATTGCCTCTAATTTCATAAAGTCTATATCTTTATATATTATAGCTTCATCTATGACAGAGAGATTTGTTCCCACCTTTTTGCCCCAGTTTTTTAAAAGACTTTATTTATTTATTTTAGAGCAGAAAGGAGTGAGGAAAAGAGGGAGAAAAACAATAACATGTGGCTGCCTCTCGTGCATCCCCTCCTGGGGACCTGACCTGGTCCGCAAGGCAGACATGTGCCCTGACTGGAAACTAAAGGGTTGAACCAGTGACCCTTTGGTTTGCAGGCTGGTACTCAATCCATTGAGCCACACCAGCCAGGGCCCCAGTTTTGTGATCTTTAGAGAAAGACTGTTGGGTCACTTTGGATCAGGGACCCCTCTTGTTGACCAGAGTTGGACTTTACGAGAACTTTGTCCCAGTTTCTGTTAGATGCTCATGCCAGTTGTGTTAAATGCCTGGTGTAGTCAGTAGCTGGTAGTTTGTCACGCTAAAATGTCATTCCCTTCTTTACTGTGCGTATGCAGCAGGAGCACTCTCTCAGAAAGGGGGTCTCTAATATCCAATACATATCTCTAACATCCAATAGATGTTTCTCTATGTAGTATACTAAGTCATCCATTTTTTCATAGTCAATGATAGTTTTAGGATCTGAGCACAAGTCCTCACTGAGAATTCAACATATGTGTCCTGCAACTGGAGTTTATGCTTCAACAACCTTGCCAGAGATGTTATGTGCAAAGTGGACTTGTCCTGTTTCCATATTCTGTATTTTAATTATCAACTCTGTACTAATTTTATTTCTGTCCATCCCATCATGACTCTTAAATATAGTTGGCATTGAAAATAAATATTTTTAATTTGACCAAAGAAATAGCAGTTATTATAGAATTAACAGGACATGCATGACATAGCACAAAAAGACACATGCGCTGGAAATTTGTCCTGTTGGGTATTTGCTTTGTGAAAGGCATGCCTGAGATTCTAACGCCAAACTCACATGCATATTTCATACTTTAGATTTCTCAAAGTACTTTATTCTGTGAGATTTCTGAAATGCCTATAATAAGATACGTAATCATCTTTATAATTACAAAGAAAGAGCTGAGTTCAGAAGCCAGTTGCAATTGTTTATCAGGTCATACTTTTCCAGAACATTCAGGACACCGGAGACAGTGCTAGAAGACAGTGGGACACCATCTTGATACAAGTAGATTATCCCAAAGAAAAAAAACCATTGATTTTAGAAAAAAAATATAATTCACTTTTTCATGCATTTTTCATAAGCACACAAATATATCTGAGTAGCTTATTAAATAGAATACCATTTCAATAGGTGGATTAGACAGAGTTGGTAAGAAATGGTGAATTCAGGCCAGTCACAAAATTTACTAAAGTTTGCCATCTAGAGGTCTGGAGCGGTATATTTTGGAAAGTATTTTCAGATACATTTTCTATAAACTAAAGTCTGAATATTTGATATGATTAATGTATTATATAAAATAAATACTGAGGTAAAGGGAAACCGTTTATTTACTACAGACTCTACACGGAATGTTTTAAAATGTGGGACTTTTAATCTTAAATGAAAGCAAATATGCCTCCATATTTCAGTTAAGCAGTCATTTTTGTGGATACATTATAAGAAACCTTTTAGGCAAGCCCACTTACAAATTGCTTCACATACACGAGAGAAAGAACAAAAATGCAATACACGTTGGTAAACGTATCGTGGCATGCCTAATCATTAACATTTTCTTGACTATCAAGACTGTCTTAGGCTTATTTGCATTCCTGGTGAGTACTGCCATTGAATGCATGGGGAAAAAAAGTTGTTCATGTTCAATAACTATAGAAATATAAGAAGTAAAATTTCTAGTAGTACAGGAAAAGAGCATCATTATAAAACTTGGTTTTAAGGCCCCGCACTGTATCTTTACGTACACACACACACATAAAAATATGAATTTGTAAATCTTGGTACTTTAAGAAGTCATTGTAATGCATAGATCACTGCTGAACTAGATTACCCAGAGGAGGCATTTATCAAGGCTGCAATTGTGTTTTCATGAATGTTTTACAGTTGTCAGCTTATCAATGCTAAAACAGAGGATAATGAGCTTTAAAATGTAGGTTATAGGGCCACTGAAGAACCTACTCCAGTGAAAATTTCCCAATCAAGTGAACCAAAGTGCTAGGAACTTTGAGTTCTTACGACGACGTCACAGAGTGCTGGTTTTGGTGGGAAGAGAAACAAGAGGTTACTGTCACTGCCACTATTAATGCTTTACTCCGTCGGGAGGAAGTGGAAAGCTTCGCATGTGATCCAGACAAACCCATTCAGTTGTTAACAGCAGTGGAAAACCCTGAATGGGCTTTCTTTTTTTTTTAATATAATTTTTATTTAATTCTTGTTCAAGTACAGGTTTCTGTCTTATATTCCCAGCCCTCCCTGCCCCCCACCCAGTGCTCCCCACCTCCCTCCCCTTTCCACCCCCCACCCTTAGTTATTGTCCATGTGTCCTTTATACTTGTTCATGTGAGTCCATCCCCTTTTCCCCTATGATTCGCTCCCCTCTCCCCTCTGGACCCTGACAGCCTGTTCCATATTTGAGTGTCATTGGTCGTACTTTGGCTTTCTTTAATTAAAAAAATTCTATACCATACCAACAGATGGTCATTTCATTTTTTCCCCATTTTCAGAGGCCCTCCAATTTAAAATGCACCTTAAAATTAAAATCAAAGTTTAGGGGAGGGTATCACCTCACTAGTGGTACACACTTCCCACAGATTTCGAGATGGTAAGATGCATTCTGCTGTCAGACTTCCCATATGGAGACAGAGTGTTTCTTAGAAAAGAGAAATTGCTGTAATATAAATGGCTTTATCAGTAGAAGTAATATGCATCTCTGCAATTAAGTATCTCATGTTATGGTGGAATTACTCAGTGTCTTTACATTGACCTCCAGGAAAGAGTGTCTAAGTGTTGCATTGTAATTTTAGCATTTGTCTTTTTAAATAGTATAGTTCCAGTGAAATGTACTGCATTTGTTGATAAAATATCCAAGACAATTTACTGACAAAAGGTTATGCCAGTAGCAGTGAGTTTCCTTTGCCTCATATCTTGAAATTGACTTAAAAAATGATGAGTTTGAAGAGATAGCTCAATCTTTATGGCCAGCAGTGTTTGGAGACCATGTGAACAAAGGCTATCTGAGGCATTGTTCATTACGTACCATTCACAGCCCACTAAAGACAGCGAATATTTTGTTAACAGTACCAGATCTGATGATGAGAAAAGCTTGTTAAAAGTGTTTCCTGAAACCCAAGCTACTCCTCTTACTGTGGTGCAAACATGCTATTTTATCATAGCAGGAGTTCCTATTTGCTAGTAAGTTGATACTCATTATGTCATATGTGAACTTCTTGACCCCAAGAGCACATCCTACCACGGTGGTTGTAATTGTGTGTGTGTGCTTGTTAGTGAGGATACTGTGCGGCTTTGTCTTCAAACGTAGCATTATATGTATTTCGATAGTCTTATTATATATTCACATTGTTGCCTTATCTTTTAAAAATGGACTTAATTAATAAATAAGTCTCATATATTTAGGTATTATGGGTCTCATATATTTAACTCCTTTAAAGACGCTCTCAGTCTGGCATAATGGTTAATGCTATGTTTGTGGAATTAGACCACTTAAGTTCATATCCCAGCTTCTGCCTAGCTCTGTGACCTTGGGCATATAACCTTAAATCTTTCTGTGATACAATTATGTATGATACCAAAAGGGAAAAACAACTGTACTTATATAACTGAAACAAGAAATCAATAAGTATTCACTATTAGGATGATATTTAATCACCAGTGAATAGCCTTGAAACCTACTAGTCTGGTTTATTTTTCCCTGTCAACAAAATCTCGATTACTCTTTCCGGCAAGAGACTCTTAGGTAAAAATCAACACCTGGATTTTATAAGAAGGTTTTGAGGTTATGAAGTGTAAGAGGCAAGCTGAGTTTCAACTTGAGAGTATTCTACAGTTACTTTAAAGATGCATGATTTCCTAAAGAACTAAATATACACTCAAATATGGCACATAATATTGAAGAATAATGAAAGGCATTGTGGTGTTATTACAGTGGCCATTGGCATACCTGAGTCACAGTTACAGGTCTGTCTCTTGGTCAGCATCTTTAGGTACTCATCTGTAATTTAGAATAGCAATACTTTTATTAGAGTTGTTGTGAGGTTTAACGGAGATAATACAATTAAATCCTATGCAAGACATAGTAAGTAGTAGTTCTTTTTTAAATAGGAAGAAAATACAACAGTTGGAGTTGACTTGATGTGGGAATATTGCTCTTACTTTTTCTTAATAATCCGTATTGCTTTTCTCCATTCATATAAACTATGACCTCTTGCTCTCTTTACCATTTTTTCACTAAATTCTCCCCTTGCTTCATGCTTCGTTTCCTCTACACTTTCCGTTTTACTGTTGTTTTCCAGAAAACTGAAAGTAGCATTTCAATGAACATATTTTTTAAGTTTGCTAAAAAGTGATTCATGTTGAAAATTCTTTATGATGTACAATATAACATGGCTAGTGTGCATGGCTTTGAATAATGTGTGTTTATATATTTGTCTATCATCAATTGGTCTGATGATGTTTAAGCCAGAGATTGGCAAAGATTTCTGCCGAAGTCCAGATAGTAAATATTTTAGCCTTTGTGGACCATGTGGCCTCTGTTGCAATTATTTAACTTTGTCATTGTAGTGTGGAATCAGCCATAGACAATACAGGAAAAAAAGGAGCATGGTTATGTTCTCATAAAACTCTATTTATAAGCACTGAAATTTAAATTGTATATTATCTTCACATGTCATATTTAAAATTTTTTTCAACTGTGTAAAAATTAAAGTTAGACCAAGGGGCATACAAATACAAATGATAAGCCACATTTGGTCTATGGGTTGTACTTTGCAGTCTCCTGCATTAAATTATGAGATTTATGCTGATGGTAAGAAATTTTGTCCGTCCCTGGCTCGGGTGGCTTAGTGGATTGAGCACTGGCCTGTGGATCGAAAAGTTACCAGTTGAATTCCCAGTCAGGGCACACGCCTGGGTTGTGGGCCAGGTCCCTGGCTGGAGGCATGTGATAGGCAACTGATGTATTTCTCACACATCAATGTTTCTCTCCTTCTCTTTCTCCCTCCCTTCCTGTCTCTCTAAAATAAATCAATTAAATTTAAAAAAAAAGAAAAAGTAACTGTATGTTTAAACCCCAGCTAATTAAAAACACATTAGAGGAGACCACAATACCAGATTAAGTGGGAACAGATTATAGAAGACTTGAAATAACAGGAAGAGACATTTGGATAAATGATATTTTCAATAGATTGCTTTATTTATTCTAAGCAGGAGAATTAAGTCATAAAAACAACATTTAAGTAAGATCCATCTGGAAGTTCGTACAGTGTGGACATCAAAAGCTGCAACAATTGTGCCCCCCAGCTAACCCCACAAGAGTTAAAGTGAATTCTAAGCACACATTTTACTACTCAGGTGTTAGCTTAGGCTGGCCTTGACCTGGGTGGTGGCTTTGAGAACTGTGAAGGAGCCAAAAAAGAATCAACAAAACTTGCTAAACCATTGAAGAAAGGGTAAAATGGAGTACATAACTAAGTAAGCTGGCAAATTTATTAAAGTCAGCAATTGGAATAAAGCAAGAAAGTAATCATGGGAAAGAGAAGTCAAATTTGAATTAAGTATCTTTTCTAGGCCAAATGATCAAGAACAATAGGGCTTCTAGCTTTTCTGAAGAGATTCACAAAACAAAATCCTCTAAGGATCATTAGTTTCCAAACTTGTTTTTTCATAGTTAAACTGTTGTTATTTTAGTTTTTGTGCTGTAATCAAGTGAGTCAGTAAGCTTGCTAACGAGTGGGAACTATCTTGGACCATTCGGTGGCCTACATGTAAGTGAGTAAAATTCTAAAAGACTCACATAAAAACCCCACAGGCAGCACCTGAAATCATGGCAGTTTAAAAGCATGGACACATTTTGTTTCTTTGGGTTTTTTTGTTTGTTTGTTTCTTTTTGTTCTATTAGTGTCTAATGAGAGAAAAATGGCTTTGTTTAGATCTCATTTTCTGGACACTTTTACAACACAACATTCAAGGATGTGCATTTCAAGTAAAAACATTTACCAGTTACCTGAATCACTGAGAATTGAATCACTGAGAATTGAATCACTCACGGTTTTCATAGAAAACTCCATTTTTAAACTATCATATCTCATTCCTATCCAGGAACATGCTACCCTACACATGACTTTCCTATGTGAACTTTATCCATCAACTTGGAGAAGACTTGGGCTTTTAAGAAGTAAGCATAGAAAAAGAAAAAAACCCTGTTATTTAAAATAAAGTATTCCCCTAAGTGTAGAGGGAGTTTAAATAATACATTTGGTGATTTCTTAGAAATTGGGTGGCGTTATGTGACAGGTTAAATGTACTGGTTTTTATAGGGTAGTTGACAAATCTTCAAGTGTGAAGTTGTTTTGGTCCTTGTAGGTTGTCTTTTTGAAATGTTAAGATCACCTCCATTTTCCTTTTGTCATCTGAGAGGCAAAAGCATCTTTTGTGTTTTGAAGTAACAAAATACTATCTGTCTGTGGAGGTACTTAGGATAAAACACCTTCATGCTGTATCTACATGTCTTTGTGATGGTAGTTTGTGCCTGGCAAAACAGAAAACCTCAAATCACAAGTGAGTGGGACTGCTGGTAGGTTGGTTAATTGAAAAATATCATTTCATGAGGAAAAATGAAATAATCTGTGGTATGCATAATTGAAAAATTCCTACTGACTTAAACCCTATAAATATACAAGGTCTGTCCAGAAAGTATCCAGCTGTACACTATAAAAAATAGACACATTTCCTGAAGAAGATACAAGATTCTAGAAACATTCTACGTAGGACGACAATGTTTCAGTCCCCTTCAATGTGGGCACTTTGGAACCTCACACAGTCCTTCCAATTGCCCTGTAGTATTTTCTTGAATGTCATTGACAGTCTGGAATCTCTTCCCTTTCAAAGGTGATTTTAGTTTTGGGAAAAGCCA
Source organism: Sturnira hondurensis (assembly GCF_014824575.4). Lineage (NCBI taxonomy): Eukaryota > Metazoa > Chordata > Mammalia > Chiroptera > Phyllostomidae > Sturnira > Sturnira hondurensis. The sequence goes on from NW_028083059.1 coordinate 19,236,870, forward strand.
AAATTCACAGGTCGTCAAAAATCTGGGCTGTAGTGGAGCTGAGTCACTTGGGTGATTTAATGTTTCACCAAAAAATCCTGTATGAGGCTTGATGGATGAGTGGGTACATTATTGTGATAAACCTGTCAGTCACCAGTTGCCCATAGCCACAATCTTCTGAATCATCTCAACGGTCTCTGCATAGGAATGTACAAGCTGAATGCAAAATCTGATGCAGATTCATTGCTCTACTGGCTCAGTCATTTTAAATGTGACGGCCACAAAGTACACATGCTCACTCAACAGTGACTACTGCCCCCACTGACTAGTACAGTTTAGTCCTCATTGTTCACACATGCACATTCCCGTCCACTCTCCCTGGCTGCCAGGTTACACTGATGTTGAACAAACCATTTTTATTATATTAACAATGGCTGGACTTTTTCTGGACAGACCTCGTATGTTCATTAACTATTGTATTTATCTTCACCTAAGGATTTGTTTTGATTTGAGAGTGACAAAGGGAGAGATAGAGAGAGAGAGAGAGGAACTGATGTGAAAAAAACATCAATTGATTGCCTTCCAATGTGCCCCAACTGGAGACTGAACATGCTACCAAAGTCTGTGACCTGACTGGTAATGGAATCCATAACCCTTTTGGTGCATGAGATGACAATCCAACCAACTGAGCCACCTGGCCAGGGCACATTAACTAATATTTTTTATGTAAGACCAAAGTTGATTTTGCTCTTTTGGTTTTTAAGAATGGATCCAGTACGTGGTCTTTCTGGCATAAATACAATCCCATAAAATGGCATAAAATTATACATATGATATATCTTGTATGAAAGCCTGTTTCATTTTTTCAAGTGGAGGAATAACTTAAAAACCATTGTGAAGTAATCCAACCCAAGTGTGGAAGACTTTATGTTTAATATTTTTTCCTTAAATTATTTAGAGGTGTGTCTTCTGAAGCTAGTTCAGCTTAAATGGCAACTTAATTTTTGAGTATCACCAAAGCCTTCAACTTAGTTCCCACAGAAACAGCAGCATCAAAGAAACCCTTTCACAATCATATTCAATCAGTGTAAGTAATATGTAGTCAAATTACATAATTACAACAATAAGCATAACCTATACAATCCAAATTGTACTCAGTAAAGACAAAAACAATAAAATTGTACTTGGTAAAAACAAAACATAAAAACCTTCAACTGGTGAACAGAAAAGTATTAGAGCATACAAGAGAGATTCTATTTCTGAACCGTCATTATGCTATGGGTATCAGATATGATGTCATATGTAGAACAAATTAAGAATGTTGGTTAATATAATGAGATATTTAAGTGGTAGTTGTACAGCATATGTATCGGATTTTTAAAGTCACTCTTACAATTTTTTTGGCTTTTGAGATATCTAGAAACTACTAGCCAGTTTTCAGCTCTTGAGAGCAAGGAACGGATCTTATTATTCGGTTCGCAGGCCTGTGCTCAATCCACTGAGCCACACCAACCAGGGCTGGAACAGATCTTATTATATGACCCATACCTGTCATAGTGACCTTAATGTCACTGTGCCTGACATATAACAAGCATTCAATTATTATGTGAATGGATAAATGAGCGGATGATTTAATAAATATTTAACCTAAAGGAAAAACCAGTAATAATCCGTCTTCTACATGGTTTCACCATATATGCTTCTAGATTACCAAAGTAATTCAACCACAAAAATGTGTTCACCTTCTTTCATATTGCAATGGGAAATGTTTTCTTTACTCATTATATAATAAAATAAGCAGAAAGTCCATCCTCAGTATAAATTCATTGTCCGTCTTCAACTAGCTTAGGTAACCAGATCCTATAATTTCTAATTTAGATTCCACTCAACAGAATTGAAATAATTCAAAGATTAAGAGTTACAGTAACTTAAATGCCTAATTATACACTTTCTACAAACTAAATCAGGAAAATTCTCTGGGAAGCTGGTCATCTATTTTCATGTCTTTGTTTTTCACACTTTTACCTTTGTAACCTATATATAATTTCCAAGATGCAAAACACTTAGGCTACCTGCAGGCTTAATTTGTTTTGCGTAGTCTGATTCTCTTACTGTATTTTACAAGTACATTTACTTTTTATCAAAAAAAAATAATCACTGATTCCAAAATGGTATGCAGGCTCCTTATTCTGGCATCAAAATTAATTTTCCACTATAATTTAACTATGATATTTGGTGTAAATTTCAAACAGTTAGAAATGTTCATAATGATAGGCTGTTTAAAAATTCATATTATAAAGTAATAAGTGCAAAATCATTACATAATGTACTTTTGAATGATGTCACTGTGCAAATCATAGTAATACATTGAAATAACTTTGAATAAACATTTCTTTTCACCTCTCAGAAAGCTATTGATATATTATGTTACTTTTTATAGATAGACTCTGCTCTGTGATATGATGTTCATAGATGTAAGTGTAGTCAGCATGGGTAGAAAATTTTCTCATAATAAAATGACTACCATTTTTCCACCAAAGTTTTCTATGATATCCAGTGACTACAAAAGTAAGAAATATAATAACTCTTTCTGTTTTTCTTGACCTATCTATCTCCTTTTATTTTGACTATTTTGTTCTCCATGGAATTCCCAGATGATAAGCACACTTAAACCTCTTTCCAATTTTTTTTTTGTTTTGTACTCACATTTTACTCCTGTTCCCCAAATGGAGTTCCTTAAGTTTCCTTTCTTTTTTTTTATTTTTCTTGAGCAGTTATTAGAAGTAAATTTTTATTTTTTATTTTTATTTATTTTCTAATATATTTTATTGATTATACCATTACAGTTCTTCTATTCCCCACCTTCATTCCCCTCTACCCGCACACTCCCTCCCCGACAATTCTCCCCCCCCTTAGTTTATAACCACGTGTCTCAAGTTCTTTAGATTCTATATTTCCCCCACTATTCTTGCCCTCCCCCCTATCTATTTTCTACCTACTGTCTATGCTATTTTCTGTACCTTCTCCCCCCTTCTCCTCCTCCCACTCCCCTGTTGCTAACCCTCCATGTGTTCTTCATTTCTATGGTTCCACTCCTGATCTAGCTGTCCTCTTGGTTTGCTTTTGTTTTAGGTGTGGTTGTTAATAACTGTGTGTTTGCTGTCCTTTCACTGTTCATATTTTTCATCTTCTTTTTCTTATATAAGTCCCTTTAGCATTTCATATAATAAGGGCTTGGTGATGATGAACTCCTTGAACTTGACCTTATCTGAGAAGCACTTTATCTGTCCTTCCATTCTAAATGAAAGTTTTGCTGGATAAAGCAATCTTGGCTGTAGGTCTTTGGATTTCATGACTTGGAATACTTCTTTCCAGCCCCTTCTTGCCTGTAAGGTCTCTTTTGAGAAATCCGCTGACAGTCTGATGGGTACTCCTTTGTAGGTGACTGTCCCCTTATCTCTTGCTGCTTCTAGGATTCTCTCCTTCATTTTAGTCTTGGCTAATGTAATTATGATGTGCCTTGGTGTGTTCCTTCTTGGGTCCAACTTCTTTGGGACTCTCTGAGCTTCCTGGATTTCCTGGAAGTCTATTTCCTTTGCCAGACTGGGGAAGTTCTCCTTTATTATTTGTTCAAATAAGTTTTCCACTCGTGGCTGTTTCTTTCCCCCTTCTGGTACCCCTATAATCCGGATGTTGGAACGTTTAAAGATGTCCTGGAGGTTCCTAAGCCTCTCCTCATTTTTTTGAATTCTCATTTCTTCATTCCTTTCTGGTGGGATGTTTTGTTCTTCCTTCTGGTCCATTCCATTGATTTGAGTCCCAGTTTCCTTTCCATCACTATTGGTTTCCTGTGCATCTCCCTTCATTTCAATTAGTTTAGCCTTCATATGTTCCTCTAATTTGTGACTATAATCAACCAGTTCTGTGAGCATCCTGATAAATAGTGTCTTGAACTGTGCTTCTGAGAGGCTGGCAATCTCTTGGTCACTTAGAGTTATGGGCTCTGGGACTTTGAGTTCTTCTTGCGCCATCTTTTGGGCTGTTCGTGCCTGTTACATAGCAGGATCGGAGCCCTAGGTGTTTACTAGAGCAGGGCAACTCAGTCGCTGGGTTATGACACTGTATGTGGGGGCGGGGTCAAAGAGGAGCAATGGCGTCCAGTCTTCGGCCTCCTACCGTGGCCCCCACTGGCGCTGCAGCTGCCACCATCACCGGGGCCCTCGCGTTTAGTCCCACTGCATGTGAGTGTGCCACCGCAGTCAGCCCTCACCCCCTGGGGCCTGCGTGGTCCGTCTCACTGTGCACGAATGTGCGACCGCGGTCAGTCTGCCCCACACCCCGACTGGTTCCCATCTGCCTGTGCACCTAGGTCGGGGGATCTTTCCTGCCCGACCCGGCTCCGCTGCTGGCTCCGCCCCTCTTACCGTCCCGGTTGAACCGTTTGTTGTTGTCAGACTTCTGTATAATTCAATTTTCTGTTCTTTGGCTGTGTCTTTGTTCTCCAAACCTTTGTTGTATTCAAACTTGGTTGTGGGAGAAGGCACAGTGTTTCCACCTATGCCTCCATCTTGGCGGAAGTCCCTTAAGTTTCCTTTATGAGAGCACCCCTCATCTTTTTTACACAGTGACCCCCATGGGGGGTCAACTCTCAGATCCCTTTCTGAAGAACTGACTTCCTTTTTAATTCTAGTCCTATATATGCAAATATTGGCCAAAGCCCTTGCTTGAATATTCAACTGCCATCAAAACTAAAATCAGCACAGTCTCCTCAAACTACCTAAACCACTGCTTTCTTCACAGGCTCCATCTTTCTGTGTTCTTTCTACTCAATCATTGAACTTAAATCCTCAGGGTCAACTTGATAGCTTACTTACCCTTAGTCCCTACATTCCAGAATTTACATTTCAGGGAAACTATTTGAACTAGGTACCACACAAGATCATGAAGAACTAAACCTTGTCAAGTGATTGTGTCTGAACTAGAAAGCTCTAAATTTATGCAAAATAAAATATGTTATGGAAATAAAGCAGTTAAGGAGATATAGGGGAAAATGAGTATTCAGCTTTAAATTTGTGTTACGCTTTGAATGAAGAGTGGGATTTTGGCAAAGAAAAAACAGAAATAACAAATCAGATCTCACATTTCCATTCGCTGGACCATTGTTAGTGTTATTCTTTCTGATCATATTTCCTTTCTCCTTTATCTCTACCTGTCACATTCTGACTGAACTCTAGGATCTGTGACTGATTATCTTTTTCAATGTCTGTTTTCTAATCCATCACAATGTGTGAGTACATGTGCCATTTGTTAAGCTCTATGGTTTCTTTTTAAGTCTTTTTCTTTTAATCTTCACCTGAGAATATGTTCATTGATTTTAGCGAGAAAGAGAGAGAGAGAGAGAGAGAGAGAGGTCTGTCTCCCATAAGTGCCCGACCAGGGGTCAAACCAGCAACCTTTTGGTATATGGGATGATGCTCCAACCACCTGAGCCATCTAGCCAGAGATTAAGCTCTGTTTTGTTTTACTAACTTTAATAGTTCATGCTAGCACTAGCACTGTTTGGGGCACCTAATAGGTATTCAAAATATATTTGCTAAATCAGTGGCTGTATGAAAAAACAAGCTACGGGGGCAACAAAAATGAAGTTTATACTCTGAGTTTCATATTGCTCAAACTTTTTTGTTGTATGCACATATGAAACCAGGAGCCGATACTAATTGTGAAGTGTAGTGTAAATACTCTGGTGCCTTGTAGTCAGAAATAATCTGTCTTTTTTTACATATGGAAATATCCACAATATATATTATAAACTATTATTCTATTATCTTATTAGATATAAAGAAGCTGAAATTTAATCACAAGTGGAAATTTAATTATGGTGAATAACAAGTTTCCCGGATCTTCAGTTTCTCCTAACGTCCTGTTCCACTTTTTTTCAAACTGTAACTTAACACTTGCTCCATAGTCAGAATTAAGAAAAAGTTGATTTTTACGGATTCATTCACCGAAATATATTGTGCCTATACATATACAAATATAATGACATTTAATATTCATTGAGTGTCTGCAATGTGTGAGCCCCTTTGCATATGTTACTTCACTTAATCTTTCCAGCCACCCAATAAATTACTCATCTCCTCTTATGGATGGAACTAAGGATCACAGTGATAAAGTAACTAACTACCTGTATCTAGTCCTAGGAGTAAAAGGCACTATATTTGGAAACAAGGTCTAGCATAAAAACCCAGCTCTCATCATTACACATGTTGGCCTCAAAATGTGATAAACATGGTGGACATGTAAGTGGACATGAATATACACTGTCCATATACACAGTTGTAAACTGAGAAAAGTGTATTTAGTTTACTTATTATATATCATATGCAAAAGATCATGGTTTATTTTAGAACTTATGTTCAGATGGTGCCATGATCTCAACTCTAGCTCTAGTCTTTAAAATGGCAGAATTGGACTTGACGAATTTTATAGGTCCTTCAAGCTCTGATGATGAAATCTTCATTGTTGATAGTTAAAAGGACTGTGTGTAGCAGCAGGTAGGATAAATGTGCTCTTTTAGAGGTCAAGATTTTGATTATTTAAGTGAAGCTGGTATTGGTCAATTATATCACAATAAAGCTGAAATAAAAGAAAAGATGAATGTTCATTCTTTCCATATAATAATCTATCAACAGTGGCTTTGATTAACATGACAGGAATAGAAAACAACTACGTGAAAACTTGAGAGTGAAAAAAGTCAACCAGTGGTTTGGGCTATATTATGGAAATAATAAAGTTGAAAATCTTTTTAGACTCTTCTTCTCACTGAATTAATTTGTGGTTTTCGTTTTCCATAAACACATTCACGAAAGTGCCTAGAGCTGCTCAGACTTGGCGGTCACCCTTCCCCCGACCTTTCTCAGCACAATGGCTTGAAAGACAGATTTTTTAACTTCCCTTTTCCCTCTCCCTTTTGTCTTGGAGTATTATATATCTACGTGACAGGAGTCTTATAAACATTAGGAAGATAAACATCCTGAGTCTGTTAGGTACAACAGAAGGATTCATACATCATTTCTGAAGTCCCCTCCCAACGTGTCTGGGGCAGGGGAGGACAGTCACCCTAGATGGGTTCACTACGTTATGGCCGATTGCTGTCCAGGACATCATTATCGGTGATTTTGTCTTGTCGTTGGTTTATAGATGTCTCAGAGGATACCGATCCCAAAGTGGAATTTCTGCTGCAGGATCAAGAGTCATTATATGTTATTATTCACTTGCAAGATGATGAATACTACGTTTGGGTTTAGAACCGCTTCCGGAAATAATTTTCAAAGAAATGCACATTTTATCATTTTTTACAAGATTTCCACTTTAAAAAAGTAGATGAGTAATCATTATTTTACAAATAATTCTTGGTGTTTTACATGTGTTTAATGTTCAACTCTCCAAATCTTAATCAATTTTTCTCTTGCTGAAAAGTAGAAATATGAAAAATATGTCTGTAGCACTTCCAGTGAAAGGGTCCAGGACACCAGTTTCCCCCAGTTTCACATGAAAACATATTGGGTCTCTAATTTTTCTCCCCTCAGTGAATTGATGAAACAGGCTAAATCACTTGCTTGATTATTACACATGCACAACTTACATTCCACAGGAGGGTGAGTCATGGCAGGCTTCTCAAGGATTTAATAAACTTATGATTTATGGACCTGCTGCCAGATTTTCAGTTCCCCTCACATTTAGCATGACTGTGGGCTGCCATTGCCATTCTTATTTATCTGAATGATGTTGGTTAAGGGAAGGGAGAAAGAATGCTGGGAAATATTCATTTACAATCAGGAGCTAACCCATAAGGAGATGAGTAACCATACTAGGCGCACTACCTTCTCCCAAGCATCAAATGTTACCTTCTAATTACTATTATGTTTACTTAAGGGAAAGTGAAATAAAGCAATATCACTGTCATTTGAAGGGTAGCCATGCTACACAGCCCTTCAGCTACCTTTGCACTGGCTATGTGGGGTTGTTTCATGGGGCTATTTTATCCATAAGAGACACCTGAGATTCAGAAATTGTTTTGCATTTGCTTGACAAAGGAAGCCTCCCCCAACCTCCAGGAGTGTGTATCTGAGTCACTAATGATCACCTTTCCATGACAGCTTTCCCTCCTCAACTGCTTGGTTAGTAAAACCTTGCTTTATACAACCTTGGCATGGCTCTGCATATGAAATACTAAAACATCATCACTTTTAATGAAATAGTCAACTTACTACTTGAAGAATTTGTATTTATGACTCGCAAACTAGCTACCCTCCAACATGAGCTGGGTGATACATTTCTGGGAACTTCAAATTAATCCTTTTCATTACAGAAGTAAGTACCCAGGAAAATGAATAGAAATAGCTGATCTCATTAAAGGCTGAATTGAAACCAATTCTTATGGTGGCAGTAGCTACAACCTGTGATAATTTCCCTAGCTGCTATATGAGTTAAGTCCTGTAATTACTTTTTAAAAATTCTAAATAGTATAATTTTAGGTTATATTGTATTTTTATGTGTATATTTGTATGTATGTGAGAACAGGGTGTAGAGATGTATTCATGTAAGCTTGAGTCTTAATTAGGTTGGCTTGTTTTTCATATTCACATGGCCTTATATATGTCTTTTTGCAGATACAACTTTTTCCCTCTAATTCTTCTTGATTCTCATTCTCATTTTGAGAGACTGACCCTTAGATTGTGACTCTCGTTATAAATGCATACTAGCTAGAGGGCTATTTTTACACACACTGACTCAAATCATTCTGGGATTTTAATTTCTCTTCTATAGTTTGAAACAAATTTTTAAATTTAAAAAGATGAAGACATTTGTCCTTGCCCTAGGGCCCTGATTTAAGATTTAGACAGAAGGTTAAATATCAAAACTTTAATATAAATCAAGTGCATGCATTTCTGAATAAAGGTCTGGAACCATCTGTACAGGGCATTGATTTCTCTAGCTAGAGGGATGGAGAGTCTGTTTACAAAAGAATATACAATTTAGACAGAACAAGAGCCCTTCTATCAAAGAGAAGAGAAGAGTCATGTTCATTTGTCATTACAAGCACACCATTCCTTTTCAGTGAGTTAATGCCTTTCCTTAAAAAGAGATTAGTCCTTTAAAATAAAGAAATTGGAGCTGGCAGGCAGCAGTCAGGAGTAGATACAGATTTGAAATTCTTTAAAAGCCTGAGTTCAGACCCACTCAGAATCTCTTTAAAACATCACCAGAGAATACTGGTATATCCACATTCACCCAACAGGATTATTTCAGAATCATGGCCACATAACTTTTCACAGTAAGAACCTGCATGCAAATAGACAGCAGTTCTCAATAGACACTGTGGAAACTCTTTGGTTAATGCAGTAAGAAAGCAAGCACAAAGACAGCAAGGGGCATCTAGATACTCATCTTAATGTATGACAGGAAGGGTCATACCTTGATTTGAGTTAACATCTATCCTCTACAAGTAGATGACCTCAGTTTCTTTAATAACTTACCCTCAAAATTAGATGCAATGGATAATTACCCTGGTGGAGAATTTAAATTCACCTTTTGATTCCTTTTACAGATGAATCTCATACTATGAGCACCAGGATAATAATAGGCCGAGAAGCATTTAAATATCTATGCAGATTGTACTTTAATTTTTACTTGGAAACTTTGCAACTATAAGAGACAAAATGTTTCTCTTATCCCTGCATGTTATGATTTCTAGTACTTTTAAAGTGAATATATTACTACAGAAAAATTGTGAAGTCCAGTGACACTGTAGCTTTGAACAAAGACAACTCTATTAAACCTTCATTTAGAAGTCACAATTAGAAAGTTAGCTGAGAAGAACAATTTGCTCCATAAGTAAATTGAAAATTGTCCCAGGCATTATAATGCAATAAAATATATATATAACATTGCTATCATATTAAAGATATTTTAATATTTCCTTAATGGCTTGAAGCCACTTAGAAAAAAACTTATACCAATTTAGGATGTTCATTAATGACATTGTAATCTTATGAAAAGAAATTACTTTCAAAGTCATCTGGTTGTTTGAATTTAGGACAAAGCTTGATTGTTAGCATAATTTGTTTTGTATGAACTGAGCTTTTAGACATCTTTTTGGAGAGTTATTCTAAGATGTATTACTTCAATAATAATAATAATAATACTGCTGCTCTTGTTTTTGTAATAATTTTGATACAAAAACAAAAATATAAAGTTTATAAAGGCATATTCTTTTTGACAGAAGAGCAAGGAAAGAGAGAAAAGAAATCTGAAAAGAGCCCTGGCTGGTGTAGCTCAGTGGATTGAGCGCGGGCCTGCAAACCACAGGATCGTGGTTCAATTCCCAGTCAGGGCACATGCCTGGGTTGCAGGCCAGTTCCCAGCAGGGGACGCACAGGGGGACGCACAAGGGGCAACCATACATTGATATTTCTCTCCCTGTCTCCTTCCCTTCCCATCTAAAGATAAATAAATACAGAATATTTAAAAAAAAGAAATCTTAAAAGATGTAGTATAATAGAAAACAAAACAAAACGTGTGGTTATACTTGGTTCAAATCCTGGCCTTAAAACAAACCAGCATATAACTCTGAAGCTCTTAGTTTCTTCCTCTGCAAAATATGAAACATAGTTCACACTGCAAATGGTCTTTGCAGGGGTTAGAGGAGATGATATATGTGAAGAGTGTGGAACATAAGGTTCATTACATGTTTCTATTCCCACTACCTGCTTGGGTGATAGGAAGGTCAGGCTGTAACAATTACTCTCATGCCAGAGCTACAGCAAAAGGCCTCAAAAAGGAGATTTTTCCATTGCTCAGTTTTTAGATTTTTCTCCCAGGCAGATATGCCAACCAGTAGGTCAGGCAGAACTTCATGGGTAGGCAACCTTCTAATTTATTACAGACACTGGTACGACCAGAGTCAGCGGGATGCACTACCCTCAAGCTCATTTGGACTTGTGGATGCAATTTAGCCTTCTCATACTTAACTCTAATTCTTTAGATTTAAACCTTTCTGTTTTTTCTGCAACACAAATGCCTGTGGTAAATCTTAACAGTCCTCATGTGGTCCAACATGTACTATGCACTTTATTTCCAAGCATCACTATAATAGCATTACCTACCACACAGAGGAGGATCACTGCCAGGTTAGCTGGGTGGATTCTGTGCTGGACAGGTTTTGCTGAAAACCGTGATAGAATAGAACATGCTTCAACTTCCACACTGTTTATGGTTCTCTTTAACTGCTGATGTAAAGATTCAAAAAGCTGGTAGTAAAAATTAGTTGTGTAGATAACATAGCTGTGATTCAGGTGTGATTCAAGACTGTGATTCAGTCTTTAGCCTTGCGTTCGTCAATGAAAAACAGACTAGCTACTAAAAAGGAAAATGTGAAAGTAAAGTGATGACATGTCTCAAACTTTACAAGAAGATACCACTCTTCTTTCCATCTCCAACAAACCCTCATATCCAAATCTCATAAAATATGCCTTCCCCAAACCTCCAGCCACTAGCGCAATTTCTTCCTTCCACCTCCCCCGTGATATTGCATCACAGTAAGACAAACATCTGCTTGGAATTGCAGAATGATCCTCATTTGGGAGGAAATGAAAACAATTTAGCTAGATAAACCAGAAACATCGTAAGTGGGAAGTAAATATGGAAAGGCTAGAGCTATTGTTATTTCTATTATACTTTTTAAATCTGCAAGCTCCAAGTACCAAAGGGGAGAGAATAGAGAAGAACAAAAGAGGTTTGCTGGACAATGAGGATGGTTAACGAACTTACCGAAACAACTAGTAACAAGGGGGTCAAAGAGAGCACATGGTTTCTGCTTGATTAATGTTTGATGACAAATACTTAGGGAAATTAACTTTGGAGAATATAAAAGGACATGAGTCTGAGTTTTGTATTCTGGTTGAGTGGAGTTACTCTCTTGGATACTGCTTATCTGAAGTTTGGAGACATTTTCTCTCTCCTTTTCAATACTAATCAATAAAATCAATGAAAAAATTACAAATATGAGTTTTATTGCTTTCTGACTTAATAAATAAAAGGTAACTGATGCCTGATAGCAATTGACAAATTAACTAGATTTTACCCAACAAATCACTCTGAAATTGTGTAGGATCAATAAAAATGGTCTGTACAGTCCACCATCTGTTCAGCCTGTTTTCACCATGCTCTGAAGATCCTCAGTCCTGATGCAGGTAGAGGCTCTGACCAGAAAACTGTGCTGCCTTCCACGGTAAGAGCCTATAATCCAAATATACATATCAATGAATGTAAAATGAGTATTTAAAAGGACACAATCCCCAGATTGTGTATTGTTTTGTTATTTTTGTTGGATTTCCTGGTTTCTTAATTTTCCATTTAGTGTTTAGGATCTTAGTGTTAATTTTCTCCTCGAATTTCTTTAGAACCTTTGTGTGTATGTATAAATTCCAGCATTTGTTTCTGCACTAAACACTACACAGTTTTCATCCAGCAATCACTTCTGAGGCCTTTCATCAAACGGAGTGGTCTCTGCATTCACAGTGTCTCAAAGAGGTAAAGTTGCCAAACAAGAAAATGCATCGATTTACTTTAAAGTAATTTCAAAGAAAGTTAAGATAAATGAGTTGGATGACAAAAAGAAGCAAAGCAATATTAACAGATCAAGAAGTCATAATTGACAGCACAGATGGACTTGGAGACCATTATGCTGAGTGCAGTAAGTTAGTCAGAGAAAGACAAATACCATACCGTATGACTTCATTTACATGGGGAATCTAAAGAACAAAATAAACAAACAAAACAGAAACAGACTCAGTGATACAGAGAACAAATTGGTGGTTGCCAGAAGGGCAGGGCATGGGGAGATTGGGTTAAAAAAGTGAAGGGATTGAGAAATAAATATTGATACTTACAAAATAGTCATTGGGATGTGAGGTACAGCATAGAAAATATAATCAATAATATTGTAGCAACTATGTGTAGTGTATGATTGTCTAACCTCTAAGCTGTATACCTGAAACTGTTGCAAAATAATATTGAATACACACTGTACTTGAAAAACAGTATTTTTTAAAAAGGAAAGAAGTCATAATTGAAACAGGAATGAATATGTTGATCTGATAAAAAATGCTTTACATTTTGCCCTGGCTGGTGCAGCTCAGTGGATTGAGAGCCGGCCTGGAAATGAAAGGGTCATCGGTTCGATTCCCAGTCAGAGCACATGCTTAAGCTATGGGCCAGGTCCCCAGTCGGGGCTGTGTGAGAGGCAACCACACACTGATGTTTCTCTCCCTCTCTTCCCCATTCTCTAAAAATAAATAAATAAAATATTTTAAAAAATGGCTTACATTTTTAAAATAAATGATCACTATGCACAACTATGGTAAATTGCATTTTACAACTTTTAAAATATTCTCAGTAANAGCTCAGTGGATTGAGAGGCGGCCTGGAAATGAAAGGGTCATCGGTTCGATTCCCAGTCAGAGCACATGCCTAAGCTATGGGCCAGGTCCCCAGTCGGGGCTGTGTGAGAGGCAACCACACACTGATGTTTCTCTCCCTCTCTTCCCCATTCTCTAAAAATAAATAAATAAAATATTTTAAAAAATGGCTTACATTTTTAAAATAAATGATCACTATGCACAACTATGGTAAATTGCATTTTACAACTTTTAAAATATTCTCAGTAATATGGCTATTAAAAATTCTATCTACTAATTTAGATATGGTACAGCAGAAACTGCATGTTGTGCATTCACTGTGTGCTGAGAATTTATTAGCATTAAAAAAGTCTGTTTCACTCAGTCCTTACATTAATCCTATACCATAGGTATCATGAATCTTTTTTTATGAATATAAAAAACCACTTCCAAGAGGTTAAGTAAATTGTTTAATTCCACATATTTATTAAACATCAAAGTTGGTACTTAAAGCTAAGTCCACAGTACTCCAGAGGCCATGGCTACTGCCCCTATACAATGGTAATCCGAATAACTTAGTTCTCAAATATCAAATTAAAAATATAAGCAAAATTACATTTTTTAAAAAAATGTATCACATCTTGAGATGTATCTACTTTGAGATTGTTTAGAATCATGGAATCTTGGAGGACCTCCTGTCTAACCTTTCTTTGACTCAGGAATCCTCTCTACAATTTTGGTGATATAAGATTTTTTTTTGCTTCTTTTAAGTGTTTTTGATAACAGAAAACTTCTGTTCTTGTAAGGCATCTGTGTATCCACGCCTGTCAGGGACCATTGCAAATTTTGGTTTTTTTTCTCTATTTTTGAGTAGATATTGCTTTTATTAACACCTATCCATGAATGAATGTAATTCTGCAGTAACCAAAGTCACAAAAGTCTCTTTATAAAAAGTGTGAGACTGAATAGGAAGTAAGTACAACTAAAGCTTGGTGTATAGGTATTCTAAACACAAATAGCAATAAATCATGAGAATATTCAATCCCAGAGTGTCTGGGAACATGATTTTATTTTCTTGCCCTAACATTTTTATAAGATAAAATTCTGTCTGGGGTGCATTATTATTTTAATGCAATTGCAGCATAGCAACACAACCATGTAATACTATGATAATCCTATAGAAAATATGGAGAATTGTTCTGAGTTAGATATAACCAAGGTTATCCAGTGAGGAAATCATTTTAAATCAGATGCAGGAGTACCAAACTATAATATAATTTAAAGATATGTGTGTATGTATATATATATATGAACATTCCAGGTAACATTGGAGGATATCAAACAATAAAAGAGATTCTGGTATAGACAATGTTTGATGAAAATGATTTCTTCGAAGAACCTAAAAATAAATATATGGCATTATGCTTCATATTATCAGTATTCTTATACAGAATAGGCAGTAGCTTTTTGACAGTATATGTAGTTCACAAAACTAAACCAAACAATTATAAAGAAGGCAATATAATATCCATTTCTTTTTTCTTATACAGAATAGGCAGTAGCTTTTTGACAGTATATGTAGTTCACAAAACTAAACCAAACAATTATAAAGAAGGCAATATAATATCCATTTCTTCTTAAAAGAAATCCAGGTATGTTTGAAGTAGACTGACCAGTGACTTTCAGGATTGGATTTTCTCATTGGAAGAAACTAAAGGATTAGCAATTTTTCAGGACCCTGCGAGAAATGTGTCACAGATATATGGGGCAAGGAAGGACTGAAACACGGATGTAAATTGTACACTGTTCACCCTAAACAGTTGTTCATGTCTATTTAGTGCGTCTCATAATATATACTTGTTCCAATCAAGCCCCTGGGCAGACAGACCCTACTGTAGCCCATTTAGTAACTTTCCTTTGATCATCTAACTCTTTCTACATCCCCTCTTCATTTACCTTGTCCCAAACCTGTAGTGTGGCAGTCCTCTCTTCACCACTGGTCCCTACTTTCACCTGCACCCCCATCTCCAGAATCACTCTCAACAGAATCATCAGTACTTTCCTCCAGTCAGTGTGGGGGTCCTAGTGGGGTTCGTGTCAAAATCACAGGATGGCAGTTCTGACCCCACTACTTTCTAAGTATATCTTCTTGGGGAGGTAATGTGCATATTTGGGGTTCTCTTTACTCATTTGTTAAATAATATTGTATTTCTATATACTACCTCTTTCGATCACCCCAATAATCCATTAAGGAATTTTGTACTATTATCCCTACTTTACAGATTAAGTGAACTTGTTCAAGGTTACTCAGCTGGAAATTGTTAGGCATTAGAATTACTTCTAGGCAGTCTAGCTCTGGAGGCCAGTGACCCTGGCCACTATGCTGTATCTCCTATATAATGTTATATTACAGCCTAGATGTTGTTACTTTGGATCTTAATACTATTCGCCTTTATGTTTGAGGGGAATAAAATTTTGTCTGCTCATATTTGTATCATAAGAAACTGTAGAATTCACATTACCAAAGTATTTAACCTTGTGAGCATAATCAACAGGAAATAACTTTTTTTGTAATAGTAATACCCAATCTGTTCTGTTATGATGAGTGCTCTGTCTGCAATGAGCGAACTTAAATTTTACTTTTGCTTCATTTTTTGTTTTGGACAGTTGGCATCATTCTTGGGTTTTCATTCACAACTACTCATGAACTTGTGTCCCTGCTAAGGACTCTGGCAGCAGTGAACTGGCTGGTAGACAATGTCTGTCAGAAGGCTCTGACTCCTGCTGACACACTCCTGCTGTATGTAATGGTTTAGTGGAATCGGTGGTATTTTGGACCCACATCCTAACATAGGATTTCATTATCTATAATAATTCGAAAAATATTCAAACTATAACTGGTTTCACTTTCTCATTGGGTTGATCTATATTACTATGATAAATCTAACCACACCCCTCATGAATGTGAACCCATTCGCTTTCTTCAGTGGATCTGTTGATTTATAAATACCTGGCATATCCTCAAGAGTTGCTTTTAGAGCCCTGGCTGGTGTAGCTCAGTGGATTGAGCGCGGGCCTGCGAACCAGAGGATCGCGGGTTCGATTCCCAGTCAGGGCACATGCCTGGGTTGCAGGCCGGTTCCCTGCAGGCCAACTCCCAGCAGGGGACGCACGAAAGGCAACCATACATTGATGTTTCTCTCCCTCTCTCCTTCCCCTCTAAAGATAAATAAATAAATAAAATCTTAAAAAAAAAAAGAAAGCAGTGATTAAAAAAAAAGAGTTGCTTTTAAAAAAACTTTCTAACTTTTGATATTCAAAAAAAGTTGGCATTCAGATGTTACATAATACTCATTTAAAATACTGCGAATAGATCTCCACACAGCCTTAAAAAAAAGAAAAGAAACCCATGGTTTTATTTATACAGCTGTTGATGCCAGCATTGTGAGGAAGAACGTAAGTGAAAGGCGTATACACTATTCAAAGTAATGGTTAAAAATAACCCTGACTCGTCTGGGAGCCTCCTAGAAGGTGCTCCCATGCCCTTCCTTTGTCTGTCTTTTTGTTTTGGGTGTTCTTTCCAATCATATTGTGGAAACCTATGAGGGGCTTATTTGTATGATGGCCGGCTTGGACAATGCAGTGCTATCCAGCTGTACAGAGGTGGTCAGAAATCTCTAAAAAAAAAAACAACAACCACATTATTCAGCACTTACATTGGTCTCACTTAGCATGCTTTCATGAATGTAAAGCTTTTTTCATTTTCCCAATTGAGTCCCTAGGCCTATTATTAGTATATTATGATTTATAAGAGAGCGGGTTTTTTAATAACAACACTGAGAGAGCAAAACCCATTTGTTCCTCCCAAGAGGTTTGAGAGCGCATTATAAGCACAGGGTGGTCAGAATAAAACCTGATACGAGTACACAGTCCATGATTGTTCCTAATTGGAGAAATCTCCCCATTACAGCCAAAAGACTGAGAAACAAGTTGCTTGCCACAGTTATTTATTCCCATAAATATCATTATTTAAAACATTTGAACTCTATTTAAAGATTTAAACAGCGATGTGGGCTTCACAAGGAACACAGACAGCTGGCTGGCTTTAAAAATCTTAGTGGCAACCACATTGGAGGCTGCCAGGGGCTTCTCCTGTTCCCTTTTTAGCTAAAGGCCGGAGTACTGAATCCACGTTATATCCTCCATCTCATTTTCAGCTCTATTGCGCCAATTATGCTGCATTGAGGCTTATAGGGGCTTACATTGCATTTCAGATAGATGAAAGAAGCCAGTCTATATTCATTGTGATAAAAATAGTCATTAATTACAGAGACTTGTAAACTGCTTAGCAGCCTTCTTAATGTAGCTTGTCAGGTGCTTCTTATTCTATAGCTAATCAGCAAAAGACGAAAAAATCCTCAGGAACAAGATGATCTTTTTTTTTTTTTTCGCTCAAACAGAAAGTCAAAATAAAAGGTTAAAAATAAATCTAAAATACAGTGAAAACTTAAGTCAATATGCACTTGCTGGCAAAATACCATCTTGTTTTATTTTGAATCTGTGTTTATTAGAGAAAAATACCTTACAATATTGTTCCACGGAGAAACTAATTACCAATAAATATATATTTTCTTGTATCTGATAGAAAATAATGTGTTCTGTGGAGTTAGATGCATGAAAACACATTTATAAATAGCTCAAATGGAGTTGGNCTGTCAGGTGCTTCTTATTCTATAGCTAATCAGCAAAAGACGAAAAAATCCTCAGGAACAAGATGATCTTTTTTTTTTTTTTTGCTCAAACAGAAAGTCAAAATAAAAGGTTAAAAATAAATCTAAAATACAGTAAAAACTTAAGTCAATATGCACTTGCTGGCAAAATACCACCTTGTTTTCTTTTGAATCTGTGTTTATTAGAGAAAAATACCTTACAATACTGTTCCACGGGGAAACTAATTACCAATAAATATATATTTTCTTGTATCTGATAGAAAATAATGTGTTCTGTGGAGTTAGATGCATGAAAACACATTTATAAATAGCTCAAATGGAGTTGGATAATTACCTAATTAAAGAGAAGTGAAATGTCATAGGAATTAATGAAGTAATTCAGTAGAGAGGAAACTCGGCTAGTAAAGAGTCTGCTTAAAGCAACAATGGATAGTCTCACCTTTGAACAGATAGCTTAAAAATGCTGGTGGAATTTCAGGTTAGTCTGTTCCAGAATTGACTGCCATAACCAGTATTTTCATTTTTAATGGTAACCTTATGTTTAATTGGCAAAAATGCCCATTATGCTATCTAATTAAGGCAATCAGAAGCACGGGGCAGCAAATGTCAGCACAATGAACTGCAACAGCCTTTATTTGGTAGACAAAATAGAGATGAATGGCTTTTGTGTATAAAAGTATGCGACAGGTTGGAAAGATAGAAAGCATGACTATGTTGAGTGCAAGTACATATTGAAGGCTTCTTAAAATTTTAATGTACATATTTCATAAGTAAAAACCATGCTTTAAAGAATGCTGTACAACCATGTTTCATGCATTTCAGTATGACTCATATTCACAAGAGGGAGCACAGTTTTTTCAAAACAATGGCCAAAGAAAATTGGAGTGATGGGGTATTTGCTAAGTTGATTTTTATACAAGTCTCATAGAGGGCTTTAAAAATGAACAGTGTGTGCAGGGGAAAAAACTATGAAAGAAATTACGAATGGGTTTCACTACATTATAGGCTTGAGATTGCTTATTAAATACATAACTTGTTTTTCTGCTATACCAGTTATTTTACGTAAGTGTGTGATCTGGCTTCCATTTATGCTGTTCAACTGCAGCATGCTTCAACAGTGCCGCAGGGAGTACTTGTTATGGGCTGAATATTTGGTTAAAATCTGTGGAATCCTTTCAAAAGCATTTCCATACCCATGGCCAGTTTGGGTAAGCACTTCTTTTTCATTGTATGTCTCTCTGTGGAGAGTGGGGGTGGGGTTGGGAGAGGGGGGACACCTGCCCTCCAGACACAGAACAGACAATATATTCCCATTACCTTTCTTCCTACTCCAAGTGTGTGTGAATTGACGGTGTTTGCATGTGAAAAGCATTGAAATGTGTACAACTCCTTAGGAAAAAGATGTCTTGAGGTACTAATGTACATTATGTCTATATATGGTTATTTTAATTATAAGTAATTATTGTATTTAAAACCAACAATGAAGTATTGACTCCTTTGTACAGTTTTTGGTAAAATTCCATCGGAGAAGCAGGAAGGGATAGAGAGAAAGTGCTGTGACTGCATATGAGTAAGAAGAAATTTGCCCAAAACGTGGAGATGTAGGTCCTTTATATGCAAGACCACCTACAAATTCCGGCATCGATTTAATGACGGACAAGTGAAGTAAATATTTTTCCCATTTTAAGGCTTTTCTGGAGACTGTGTGTGTTTCTTAGATATAGTCGTTAATTTATGATGAAACAAACAAAAGGAACCAGAAATGGGACTGGAGTTTGCAAGAATGGAGAAAAGCCATTTAAACATGTTCCAGGACTGTTTGCTAATTGTCTAACTGCTTTGCTATATCTTGTACAATTTCAAAGGCTTTGCAGGAACAATCTGTTAGCAGAGGGAACATATCTTCTTTTTCATAAAAAAGTAGAGACTGATAGATGATATGAAGTATTTTCTTTTTTATATTGTCATCTTTCAGCGTCCACAATGCACCTAGTTATAACTGACATTTAGAAAGCATTTTTTCTCTGATCTCTCTTCATTTAATCCATTACTCCCCAACCCTGATGCAGTAGTTCCTTGCACATCTTTTCTGATTGTCTGTGCCCTCCTCAGGATTTTAAGGTCTTGGCCCCATCCCGGCACATAGCTTTAAAGTCAAGATCTTGATGAAAATCCTTGGGTAGGTTCCAGTGTAGCTGATATTAACTATGTCCTCCTGCCTTTGGGAGGAATAAGCCTAAGTTTTCCAAAATAATCATGGCAGCATCAAAACACCTCCTCACCATCAAGGTTGAAGAAGTGAGAAGGCAACTCTTTCCTGTTACTCTGCTTCTAGTGGTCTGTGGGTTTTTGAAACATAGCTATTTATCTTTCCTAAGCAAGTGTATTTGTGTTTTGGGAGTTGGAGGTAAGATATTTCTAAGTATTACATACCAGGGAACAATTAGCCACCTGGGAGGTGACTTTCTTGGGGATACTTGGAAGATCACAGATCTGTTATGCATAGAACAAAAAATATATAACTGAAGTAAAAGAGGAACAGTGTGGGCTCCTATAATTGAATAGATCTGGGCACAGTGTGGTCTGAAGCTGAAACATTTTCATCATGGACTACATTACTCCATGTTTTTCAACTTCTTTCTCTTTGATTCCGCTTTCTTCTTCAGTTTCAAATATCACAAGATGGCTGTCAACACTTTCAGAGTAAAACTGTTGTCCTATTTTAAAAAGGCATAGGTTTGCATTCTGCTTTATCTAAGAGTTAGGGAATAATTAGTCAAATAGAGCAGGTTTAATTGACAAAAGATGGGAGTGATGATATAGTTGTTTTCTGAAAGCAGGCTTGAGTCAGTCCCCTGGCTATTCCTTTGTAGGCATAAGATTAAACATCTGATCTGTTTGTTTCAGAATGAAGCATCTATAGGTAAATAAACCTTTCTTATACTAAAGTTGACTGCCTTTTTAGCTTAGATTAAGTGAAGTTACCTTAGTTCCCTCTCACTATGAACAGAGCAAAATTTGAGTCAAAGGCAAAAAAAAATCTCTTCCAACCACAAGTATTTATTAAGGCCTTACTATGTACCAAATATACACTAGAAATATATCCCCTGGCTTTATGTATGGTATGGATATTGGATCATATGGTCCTTTGGTTTGCTTAAACTTTTTTTGTTTTTGAATCTTTCTGAAGATCAAGTAAGAACTAATAATCCCAGGAGAAAGAGACTTGCCACTCCATCAGTGAAACCAGTGCCACATATGTGGGAAAAATGGCTCATCTTCAGGCAGAGACAATTGCCACCACTGGTCAGCTTCGGAGTACCAGATAGACTCTGAAAAGTGAGAGCAGACTAAGGAAGACTCATTGAGCACAGAGGCTCTCAGGGGGATCATGGATATCCGGGCTGGGATTTGAGTCTCAATCTATACTTCTAGGTTGCCACTAGAAAATCAAAGGCATGTATGTGGGAGTTCATTGGTATGGGGTTGATATTCAATTTAGGATCTTGCTTAAATATCTTAAAAGTTCTAATAGGCATTTTCACATAATGTATTCTGTTAATGGAAAACTTAATTGTTTTATTGAAGTAGATAATTTCAGATTTTCTGAAATATTTTCTGTCAAAAAAAATTATCATAAACTATAGATGAAAGATTACTGACTACCATGCCTGGCTTATTGATCCTGAATATAATTTTTAAAAAATTATGCAATATTGGATTGTGGTCAAAATGTGTACATAATCTTGAGTGATAAAGAAGATATTTATAACTTTCATCAGATGTTAAGGTACGAAACTTCTTTACTAGACCAGGTGAAAGGTACAAAAGGGACCCAAACAATTGGAATTTATTTATTTAGAAAAATTGTGTATTTATTCTTGCACGTTTTGACTTCAGTCACCTTCAAAATACTCTCCAGTTGATGCCATATGCCTATTGAAACATTTCCTCTACTGCTCAAAACACTTTTTTGAGCTATTTAATTTGTATGCCTTTTAGTGCTTCATTTTTGTTTTATGTCTTCCACATTGGCAGAATGTTTCCTTTTGAGGATTCTTTTCATCTGGGGAAACAAAATAAAAATCACTTGAGGTGAGATAAGGTGAATAGGGAAGGTGGCCATGCAGGTCATGCCACTTTTGGTAAAAAACTGCTGAACACTCAGCATGGTGTGATGGGCAGGTGTGCTTATAAATCACCCATCGTGAAATGAGCAAACACACTGAAAGACTCTTCAAAAAATTTTTCGCTAAAGCCGAATGCAGTCTCTCACAACAATGCCACCTGGCTGCTGTGATACCCATACACTGATAAGATGGGTTCCTAGAACACTCACCTGTTGGGGGAAGCCTGTGCTACAGGGAGCCCACCCTCCAGAAGATAATTCATTGTTTTTGGGTCTCCCCTCATACATCAACAATTGGTTTTTGAGCACTGGGCCAGACATCATAGTTCCTGTCCTCAAGGAATTCATATTTCCCAAGAGAATACTGACCCCATTCATTTGTTACCAGTGCCCACACATGTCAGACATTGCACTTAGTTCTCCCTGCCCACTGTTGGAAGAGGGGTAAAAATAACTAATCAAAATAATCTTACAATGCAAATGTATCTAAGATAAGTCAAGAAAGGTTTGTGGCTCTGAAGAAAGCATACGGGGGCGGGGGGTTGATCTACTTGGTGAGGCTGGGAAGTGTTTCTAAGGACATGATATTTAGCTGACATCTAAAGGATGCTTAAGATTTAATTAGAAAAGATGGAAAAGAGACTGGCAGTAAAATATATAGGGGTAGGTACTGAGGCCCTGTGATGGGAGGAAACACAGCTGCTTCTCAGAGTTGAGAGAGCAGAGTGACCAAAGCGCACCTGTTATGTTATGTTACGTTATTTACATGAGGGGGTTGAGTGAAGGGTGTCCTACTACTTACCTTGTAGGGCATATAAAGAATTTCAGACATCTTCCTAATAATTCTGGGAAGATACTGTTCAAAGGAGAACTTGGAGTGTTTAAATGGTTATTCCATTACAATTGCTGTGGTGGCCATATATAGAGAATATATTGGGAAGAGGCACAAGTAAGTATGAGCAGAACTTTTAGGCAGCTTTTGTGGTATTTCAGGAGAAAGATGACCATCATCCAGATGAGTGGTGGTGGTTAGATGGCATTCTATATAGAGAGATCTGGGAGATACTTAGAAGTTATAATCATTAAGATTTAGTGAGGTATTATTGGGTGAGGGAAGTATTAAAAATAATTTCTAGTTATTTGTAATGTGTTACTGTACTCTTTGTTGACCATTTGTTGAAGAATGGATGCCAAAGGAAAAGGATCAGTTTTGCTACCATAATGGTATGCACAAATTGCTAAAGACATTAAAGAATGTGGCAAAGATGTAACACAAGTGTTGGGTAACTCACATTGAGATTTCTCATACCTGTACAGAAACATGTATGTTCACGGAGAAGTAGGATGGTATGTAGTACCCAGTAAAATTATCAGTATTGGGGCCAGTCAACTATGATCTTGTGTATGAGTTTTGGGATCTTTGATTGCAAACAACAAAAATCAACTTTGTTTAAATTAAGCAAAAGTGAATTTATTAGGGTAATAATTAGAAGTTGTGGAATTCGTGGGATACTACATACGAACATAGGACGAGGAAATGAGCAAGGTTTGTCCTAGAAACTAGAAAGCAAGGAGCTCAAGAGTTTAGGAATAGTAAAAGTCTGGGTGAGTTACGGCTATTTAGTGGTATGATTCCAATTGCATATGGCCTGTTTGTGCTTCTGCTCACGAGGAAGTATCTACTTGGCCTAGTCCATATCGTGTATCATCTACTGAATATGGCAGCAGCAGACCGCACTGGGGAAGGTGATTCCTCAGAAGGGCATCAAGATTCAATTAGAGATCTGAAAAGCCAAAACAAATCTCTGCTACACCTTGGAAAGCGCTTACCTCTCTCTCTCTTAAGTCTTCACTAAAGTACAAAACCGAAGCAGGCTCTTTCAAACGTTTGCTCACACTTGTGAAAAGAGAGCATCTTCTCTTAATTCACAGTGGCTGTGACAATGAATAATTAATTGAGTTTTTCTCTTCGGCATCCTTCTTTCCTTCCTTTTCACCTCACATATTCTATGGTTGGCCAGGTGGCCAGATCAATTATCTTGGTTTTTGTACCTTCTGAATACATTGCATTATAGGAGGAGTGTTAATTGGGAGTTGGGAGAAACAACCTTCCTTTAATACACAAATATAAGGTAATTGAAATACAAATACATTTTAATAAAATATTTTTACTGATTTGTCATAAGTCAAATTGAATTCTAAAAGGCTTCCATCATTATTGAGGAGGATAAACATATGAATTTTATATACTGCATTTTCATTTCCATGAATTTTTTCTATACTGAATCCATGTTATATATACCATATTTTTCAGACCATAAGACACACATAGGTTTTAGAGGAAGAAAATAGGAAAAAATTGAAGCAAAAAATGTAAAATATTTAATAACATAAATAATGTAATATTTCATCAGTGTAAATGTAAGCAGAACTCAACAGCAGCTTTAAAAACCATTATTCCCTCCAAGTTTGAGAGGGGAAAAGTGCATCCTATGGACTGAAAAATATGGTAGTTATACAATTTAAATAGGAGTCATTCATATCACTGTTGATTTAAATGTATTTCACAATACTTCCCACCCTCTACAGTTGCACATAGAATAATTTTAAGGGTTTTGTTTGCACCCATCATTTTCCTGCCAGTCCAATTTTTCTCACTCCTCTCAGGAAAATACATCTCTCTTTCTGAACACAATTTTGGTACCCAACTGCTTTAAGTAATTTATCTCTAGTTGTCCCAAATCCTGCATCAAATTACCTACATTGTCAGTCGGGTTCCGCATATTGATTCAGCAATCTCTGCCTTGTGTCCTGTCCAACTTCAGCAGAGAGTTGATTGCTTTGCTCCCAAATCCTTTGAAATGTTAAATTGTTCACAATATAAATTCACGGGAAATTGGGATAACTCTTCGTCTTAGCTTCCATCGCTTCACCTTGAGCCCTGGGCATTTAGAACTCATCTCTGGATGGCCGGACAGGGAATTGGAAAGGAAAGTGGTAATGCAGTTACCTCCAGGAGCCAAAGGAGTTGGTTAGATGTCTACTTACTCTGGTAGTGGGTGTAGTTGATGCTCAGATACTCATCTGCCTCCCCAAGCAAACAGCTGCTGATAGAATCTGTTAAACATAACTTGCCTTCCAGGGTCCCTGATTATTCCTGGCCAAATAGCCAGAAAGAGTAAGAAATAAATAGGTCTGGATGATAAGGGAACTGTTCTCTTTAACCAAAATCCTTGCCTTGATTCAGCTTCTGCTCTTCAAAGAAAATTTTTCAATTAGACACATTGGTCTATGGACTATTTTCATAAGAGCTAATGAAAACCTTTTATGATTGCAAATATCATACCTTCATAAGAAGGCACTAAAGCCTTAAACAGCCCCGAGTGCTTTTTACTTAATGTTCAATTTGTCGCTAATATACTTTAGGAGTTAAGTGCTAGTGTTTAACCTGTTAAGAGATTGTAAGTTAACTTGGGTGTTTAACAATGCGCTGTGTTGAAGAGTATTATAAGTGAGCAGGTGTCGAAGGGAGTAGATCATAATTTTAAATTCTTCAATGAAAAGTAGGCATCCTTTTAAATGATATTCCTGTGTCAAAGTCTTTGGTAAAACCTTCATATGAAAACAACAACAACAACAACAAACAAAAACAAACACGACCCAGTGAGGCAGGATAGTGCATTTTTCTCCTGATCTTCACGTGATCATGACAGTGAATCTTCAAGTTAAAAAGTAGCCTAGAATCCATTTATTGCATCTTTTCACTGCCCTTTTAAAAAGAATATATTGCCCCATTTTTCTTCATTAACTTTCCCACTTCGCTGTCTTGTTTATACCAAAATCCTAAAAAGAGTTGTTTATAGATGCACCTTGATTTATCTTCTCTTATTCTCTCTTACTCAGTATGTTGGCCCTGCCACATTATAAAAATTCTCCATCAAGGTCACTAATGACCTCCACGTTCCAAAATTCAATTGTTAATTTTAATTCTCATCTTAGTTGATATCTCAGAATGATTTTACACAAAGACATAGAAACACCCCAGAGGACAATTGAGGTGGAGTCTTACAATATTTTGTTTTGGCATTTGGAAGAATATCAAAGGAGCTGAGAGGAGGTGACCACTGTTTGGCCTCAGAGGCGGACCCAGGCAAGCCTCACCCTTTCCCCTGTTTTTGGAATGTATGTTCTATCCAGAATTTCCCACACAAGGACACAGCCTTGAGGGAGTAAAGTGTGGCTGAGAACTTCTGAACTAAATATGTGACTGACTCCTGTTAAGGCCTCTATATACACTTTTGTAGATTGTGTCTCCCCAAGACAAGCCGCATATGTAAGTTTCCTTGTGTTTTCAAACCTGCCACCTACGGATCTGCCTCTTTCTTCAGGCTCTCCTTGCCCTCTGGGGGACCACTTTCAGATTTTCCCTGGGAAATTTCCAAGATTTCAAACCAACAAAAAGTTGAATAGTTTCAGAGATGATAAAAATTCTTTCTTAGAAGTGCGAAAAGACCATATCACTTATTGATTATTCATTAACGGTTATTTATAGGCAGTAAAACACGTACCTTCTCGTTGCAGGTTAATACTTGTCCTACAGTTTCTCCTTAAACCATTAGAGCTGCACTTTGGTATCTCTGAAGCAGGTGTACAGGTGGAATTTGTGAGTCGAGATGTACGTTAGAGGTAGAAACCTGTGATAGAAAAGGAGAGGAGGTAGGCTTGGTCAGAGGGGATGGTCAAACTGACTAGACAAAGCTTTGACCAGACCAGCAAGGGGCTCTGGGACGAGTTTACGTGTTCGTGTTCGAGTGTTGTGCCGCAGGGTGAACTGTGTAAACTTTATCCTTCTCGCTTAGTAACCAGTTATGTACTGACTGTCCTAGAAAGGATATGACCTTGGTGAAAAATATTAAATCTGACCAGGTTCTTCCTTTAAGAGCACATCAACCCTTGTGTACCCCCTGGACCCTGGGACTACTCCATACCTATTGGAAAAACAGCTGTATCTCATGTCAGGGTCCAAGGTTTTCCTAATCAGAGCCCTGTCCATCGTGCAACTGACTGGCCTTGGTTGAACAATTCACCTTGTTTTTTGTTAGTCATTTAACCATTTGGCCCTTGTCTTGGTCTTTGCCTTTTTCTGCCTTGACATATAGATAGTAACCTAACAGGCTGGTAGTTTTCACACTTAGATTTTGGTTGCCTGTTACCTCAGATGCTTGTTTATTTATTTGTTTATTTGCAAGTGGAGCATTAATGGGCCTTCACCATAGCCACCTGATGCCGTTATCCTTACACCTGCTAGTTCCTCCCTAATTTACAACGTCTGATATTTACCTGCGCTGATTTATTACCCACTGCCCTGGTATATCCTTCTAACTTGCCACCAGTTAAGTGTTAACTGTCAACTTCTGGGAAGAATGTTTGTGACATACCACAAGCGAGGGTATCCCTCATTGCTTGCAGATTCTGAGCCATCTAGTCCCAACACCCAATCTTATGACCTACTTTCTTGGCCCCATTTATGGGGTGTCCTGCAACTGAGTTTGGGGTGCAAAGTGTTCATCAGTAATAAACATCTTTGAAAAAAGAAAGAAGAGGGAAAACCTAAGCTCTAGCCAAAATTCCTAGACTTTTATACTCTAGCCTTTTCATTACAATGTTTGAAAATTCTGCTCATCCTTACCATTCTCATTGCATATTTTCTACTACATGCCTTCTTCAGTCTCTTAAGTTAACTTAATGACCCTCGCTTAAGCCTTTATAGTATTAAGATTTAGTATTATAGTATTATAGTCTTCCTATGCCATACCTGTAATGAGGTTATGGCTAAAAAGCATACTTGTGAATAATTTTTGTGTGTAGTTCACTTACTAGAAAGAAGAGTTTCTTCTCCCTAAAATCTCAGCAAGAGATAGAGCACTGGAGCTGGAGCCAGTGGTTATTGTGCTGTGTGTGGAAGAGCAGATAAACATCCTTCCATGATATTAGAGGGTTGTGACTGATACCGTTGGCTCTCATAAGCTCAGGAAGCAGATTGAGGGGATGTGGATCTGGTGGAGCCAAGTATACACATGGACAAGATTATGATGAGAATATAGAGGGAACCCAAACTGCAAAAAGAATTGAGGTGTCCATGAGACAGTAAAGGAAAATAGACTTTGTCTAACCCATAGCAGAGAGCATCCAGGATCCAGAGGACACCATGCAGGTTGGAAAGTGTGTCTACATCCTCAGTGTCCTGTAAGCCCCATTACTCCACATATGCATTGGTTTCTTGTGAAATAGGAGTGAAAATAGGAGAAACAGCAGTGATTGGGAGTTAGCTTTCAATTAACTGAATAATAAATTAAAATGAGAATATTAAACAAACTTGAAGGACAAAGCTCATCATTGTTATGCACCAGGGTGGAGACTTGAAGCAAGATTAGGTAACAGATGAAAAATAAAAGTCCCCCCTTTTTTTCAGTATATGTGCACTGACTATTGATTGCGATGTTTTGTTTATACAGAGCATCATTCTCCAGGGACAGTGGGCTCCTCCCATTCAGACACAACCCCTCCTTGTCTTTTTAATCCTTGGGCCTGGCATTTATAGGTCCCCAGTCAATGTTTTATTTTTCTGAGTTTTGCAAATATAGGTCATTTAGAAAATACCCTTTATGTTTAATTGCATGATTTTGTAGTCAACTACAGTTTCCTCTTCTGTGTGTATATGGATTTATCATTTATAAAAGAAGTATACCTAAAGCATTTTGACCAGTTTTCAGATTTGATTTACCAGTCCGTCTGCATTTCTGTGTATTATAAAGTGTTTGTGTTGCAACTTTCCATTTCACTTCCAATTATCTCTGGGTTTTAATTTTAACAGATCATTTTGATGATACTGATCAATTTTTCCTTGCTTATATTCTTTTAAAATATATCTAATACTTCTTAGCAAGAAAATGAGCCTAATAAGAAGTTTTTATTGCTAATTCACTTACTACTTAATATTTCTTTACCAGATTTTTAAATATGAATAACACCATTTACTGGAACAGAAAAGTTTAAAAGGTTTTTACATTAATTCTTCCTCTAATTCTTGCCAATTTGCTGCAACAATGTAATTGCATTGCCTACATTATGGTTAACAGGAAAGATTAGGTATGTAGCATTTTATTGTCTTTGACAGCTTGATGAATTGTGACTTAAAGTGAGCAAGTGCCTTTGTTCTAATTGTCTCTTTTTCATTAAAGCTGAGAACTATACTTGGGCTTTGGGGGAAGACTCTTCTTACTGTTTTTAAGTTAGAGCTGTTCACACTGATAAATGTTCTCCACCTAAATATTGTACAGGCAGCTCCTTGTTTATGTTCCACCCTTTTTATCGTTTCAAGGCTAAAACTGATGAAGATCAATCAATACAGCACACCAAAAAAACAATGTTAGAAAAAGTGATTCCAGGAAACAAATACATT
Source organism: Sturnira hondurensis (assembly GCF_014824575.4). Lineage (NCBI taxonomy): Eukaryota > Metazoa > Chordata > Mammalia > Chiroptera > Phyllostomidae > Sturnira > Sturnira hondurensis. The sequence goes on from NW_028083059.1 coordinate 19,266,630, forward strand.
TTTCTGCATTTCAAAGAAGTAGATGAATAAGATAAAAGAATCTTTAATATTATACCATTCTTTCCATGTATATACTTTACAGCATGTATAGGTGTTTTTGTGTATCTGTGTGGGAAGAATCAGTGCTTCATTAACCTGGTTATCCAGCATGGTTAATGCAGGTTAACATCATTAATTTGATGCCTTGGAGTGAACATTTGCATTTTTATTTTCCAGAGGTATAAATTAATTCTAACTAGTTGTTCCACAGAGTCATTTATCCACTCATTCATTCACAACTAATTCATTTCATTCAATTGACACACTCTTATTGAAGGTCAACTATGAGCCAGGCTCTATAATATAGGCAGTGTGGAAAAAAGATGAATGGAATATATCCAATCCCTGAAGAGGTTATAGTCTGCTTTTAAGGGAAATCAGATGAGAGACTTTGGCTCCATCAGTGAAAATTCCATCTCTTTGTTTCGAATAATAATTGTATAGTTGCTGGTCAATGTTTCTTATGAGAAAGAAAAACAACTTCATTTACGGACTAGCCAAGAGAAATGGGTTGGGCATTTTCACTACACTGCAATCTAACGTGGCGAGAGTACACAAGGCCCCACTGGTGTAGAATGGGGAAAAGAAATATGCTTGAGTTGTAGTGTGCTCTTCACTCAGTTAAGGAATTTGATGACTTTATTCAGAAGTTGGAAAGAGCCACAGAGAAATTTAAGAAAATAAATAATGGGGTTATTTCCAAGTCTTGGAAAATCTAAATGGCAACATTGCATGCCAATAAAAGGCAGAGGAAAGAGTTATTTTAATATTTCACTTAAGGTGAATCTAAACATTTTTAATAGGTTTGTGGTGAAAAATTACAAACGTGCCAACTAATTTAATCCCAGGTAATGGTGAATATCATAAAGGGAAGGGAGGTAGGTGGCCTTTCTCCTTCTCTTTCTGCTTGACTGCATGTGTTCATCTGCTACTTTTGTTTTCTCTGGTGAGTCTGATGACTCCATCCATATGCTCTATAACTTCTGTTTAATGCCTGAGTGTCCTTAGAGTAAAGCATCAGTCTCAAAGACTTGGTAGTTTTGCATGAAAATATGTGAAATTCAGAAAATTAAGGACATTAACCAGCATGAATTAGGTGAACTATTTACAGTATGTTTCAAAGGGTTTTTCGGGTCAAGAACACTCAAGTCAAAGAGAATGGAGCTCTTGGTTGAGTGGACCACCACATCCTTAGCGAGAGAAACAAACTTAATGCCAGAGTCTGAAGAAATATGCTATGCATGAGGTAGTCAGTGTCTGGCAAAATATGTCCCGAGCCATGAGAGGTGACATTGATACTTGGTTCCCTTGCCTGACTCACATTCCATTTTCTTTACTTTTAAAGATCTTAATTTCTTGATTTTAGAGAGAGAGAAGAAGAAGAGAGGAGAAAGAGAGAAACATCGATCTGTTGTTCCACTCATTTATATATTTATGTTGATTCTTGCATATGTCCTAATCAGACACCATACCCACAACCTTGGCATATGGGAATGGTGCTCTAACAAATTGAGTTACCTGGCTAGAGTCTGACTTTCCATTTTCTATTCAATGTGGGTAATGATGGGATTCCCCTACCCCTAATTAATTTTCATACCGATGTCATTTCTTAGGCTCAGTGACCCTGAATCCGTGTTTAGTATCTCTCTGAATAGTTTGAAAGGAGTTTACTTGAATAGTTCAGAGACAGAGCTTAAAGACCAGATAGGAAAAACCACCCAGGCAGAGCAGCAAAAGGAAAACAAAAAGAAATGCGGAGCCCTTAGAACACAATTTGGACAACATGAAGCATAACCACATCAGCATCATGGAAATACCAGAAGAAGAGAGTGAGCAAGGGATCAAGAACACGTTTGAAGAAATAATGACCCAAATCTTTCCTAATCTAGTAAAGGGAAAATACACACAAGTCCAAGAAGTTCAGAGAGTCCCAAACAAGTTAGACTCCAAGAGGCCCACACCAAGACACATCATAATTAAAATGTCAAGGTTTAATGGCAAGGAGAGAACACTAGAAGCCACAAGAGAAAAGCAGATAGTTACATACAAGGGAGCATATTTAGTGTTAAAGTGCACATGGAGTGTTTTCCAGTTTAGATTACATGTTAGGACATAAAATAAGTCTCAAGAAATTTAGGAAAACTGAAATCATATCAAGCAGCTACTCTGACCACAATGCTATGAAACTAGAAATCAATCACAAGAAGAACACTGAAAAACATGCAAGGACATGGAGGCTAAATAACATAGTATTAAGCAATGAATGTGTCAACAACATGAGATCAAGGAAGAAATCAAAAGGTACCTTGAAATAAATGAAAATAGAAACAAAACAATCCAAAAATTACTGGACACTGGGGAAGTAATCCCAGAGGAAAATTCATAGGATTGCAGGCCTATCTCAAAAAATAAGAAACAGCTCAAATAAATAATCCAACTTTACACTTAAAGGATCTTGAAAAAGAACAACAAACAAAGCCCAGGGTGAGAAGAAGGAAGGGAATAATAAAGATCAGAGCAGAAATAAATGAAATAGAGTCTAAAAATGATATGAAATTAATCCAAAGCTGTTTTTTTTTAAAAGATAAGTAAGGTTGACAAACCTTTAACCAGAAAGGTAATTACTTTGGAATATAGTGTCTCTCTCTTTAAGTCTCTGTGGGAGAATGTGATCTTGATTTGGGCAGGAGACCTTACTCTGAGTTGTGAAAGTGCCTCCTGCTACATAGACAAGAGAGTGGGTAAAGCCAATTAACAAACACAGATGACCAATGTTTCCCTCACCCCACCTCATTTACTGCCTTCAAGTTTCCTCTAAAATACTTTTTTTTACATTTGGAGTAGTGGGTCAAAGACTCTTTTGCATGACAATAGGAAACCATTAGGGGGTTTACATCACTCCACTCTGGGCCACCGTCTTTTGGAAGTAGCAGAGTTTAGCTATATTCTCTCTTAGAAGAAGGAAAATGGAAAGACTGGTAACTTTTATAGACCCAGATTAGGTGAGTTCTTCTTGGTGTTTCGAGTTCTAAAGGCAGTAAGTCTCTGTAGGGTCTCTTCAGATCTGTGCATTGGTTGAGAAAATGACAGCAAAATCCATAATCTAAAATCTCAGAATTACGAATTTCCTGCGATAGAAACAGAAGACAGTAAGGAGTCTGTTAGTGTAATGGGATGTAGAGCTAGGGGTTCCCAAAGTCTCCACAGACTGTAGTCAGGGGTTGGGGCAAAGAGATGATACAGTGTTTAAGATACTCTGCATAACAAAAGACAAGATATTAGCTGTGGTACCTCCCCAGGCAAAAGGAGTATGTAACTTTCAGAATGTATAGGGACTCCTGCCATACTGGGAGCCTATACGGTGCCTGCACAAGAGGCAGGGAGATGGAGGCTCTTGTGTCATAAGGTACTCTTGCCCTGACTGAAGATGGCAGCTGAAAGAAGGTAAGAAGATATGAGGCAACTGGCAAAAAATAATTCACTGTAGGAGGGGTCAGATACGGGGACATGCAGGAAGTGCCAGGTCAACATTTAAAATGAGGGAGGTCTGAAAGAGAAGATGTTTTGTTTTTGGTCCACCATGAGGGCTGGGAGAGTAAAGGCAGCAGCAGGCATGCAGTCTGAAAGGGTGTAAGGAGAGAGCTGATGGAGCTTGAAGAAGATCTGGCAAAGATGATGGAGGTGGAATAGTGACAACCTGCCGAACCAAGCATGGATTAGGGGGAGATGCCTGGAATGCTGAACCTTGACCAGGGAACGCTGACTTCTGCTTCTCTGGAAGATGTCTAGAGAAGCTACTCTCTTGGGACATGTCTTTTCCAGCACTTCACCATGATCCAGTGTATCATGGCACAGGTTTTTTTTTTTACTACTACATGGAGGCTGAGGACAATGTGCCCCAGATCCTGAAGGAAAGATCTGTTGTGAGAAGATGGTGACTTTAATACCCATGAGTGTACTTTCCAGAGGAGATGGAGCTCTGTTTCTACAGCTGGCTTAAGAGCAGATAAGGGTATGGGGCACTATGGAGCTTGGTTTTGGCTTATACACACTAATGGGGAGCAAGAGAAGTTCTAGGTCTCGTGGGAGAACAGGACTTGGTGCAGAAGTGCTCTCAGCTGCCCTGAGGTTTCACCCCTATAAATAAAAACCCGTTTCCTCAACACCAATTGTTGGGTCATGCAGCAAGGCGTCCCATGCACGGGCCCCACTTTGCTTGGTTACATTAGTACCTAGTGGGAAGAAGGCAGGGCTAACAAGAGGTGGGGTGGGTGTGGTAGTCTGGGTAAGAATCCCATTTAATGTGAAGGAACCGAAGACCAGAGGACTGATAACATTACAGAGGAAATTTTCTGGGGCCGGTACCTGTACTGATGATGAAAGAGCTAAAAGATATTTAAGAATATAAAAACTAGCAGCACTTTGGGGGAGAAAAGGCAGAGACTTTGCTTACAGAATAAAATTACCTGGGATAAACCAAGGTAGGGTCTTCTCAGGAATGCATCCAGGCCTTCTATTAACACTTGGAAGTTACTTATGCAGTGAAAAATGCAAACAGTCCGATGCATGAATGTGGAAGCCTGTATTACTGGATTTAGCAAATTATGAGGAAACGTTTTAACTAGTTGTTAATCATTTTGTTGGGGCAAAGGCCTGACAAAAAAGGAGGTTTTGAACTGTGTTTGTTCTTATGCATTATCGTACTTTTAACTAACATGAATGCTATGAATGCATGGGTATCTGGACCTACTGTTAAGATACATTGTTTGTGATTCTTGTTGGCAGCTTCCCTAGTATTTGACTGTGTGGCTCAGAACTGCTTGTAAACTTGATGTTTTTCAAAGTTGTGTTAGTGAAATAATGTCACTGCTCACAAGAAGAAAAAACATTATTCTTCTGATCCAAGAATCATTGGAGCCATGGGTACTATAAAACAACCTCCCATTCTGGCCAGTGAAAAATCATTAAAAGTCACTGGTATTTGGAGACTTACTCTGGACTATTGAGGTTTATAAACAAGGAACTGTTGTTCTTCTAACATAGCATTTCATTACAATGAGTGACCAAAGAGCTGTCACCAGTGATATCTTATATGTAACCTTGGGCATTGCTAATGTCCTCGTTTCTATACTCCTTAACTAAAAAAAAAAAAAATCCCCCAAATCAGTTTGTCTTTACTCAACAAGTAACAATGTTTTCACTCTCCCAAGCTTTCCTAACAAGTGTCCTCAGGAATTTGACAGACTCAAGTACAACGTGGATTTCTGGATGAGGTATAAACATCTAGGATAGTAATGATATTTTGGATATTGGTTCCTACTGCAAAATCTCTTCTCGTGACATTATATGGCATTCTAACCCAAGTGACTAAATTTGAATGGGACTTTCAATGAGCATAGGCTCCGAGGCTCTGCATACACTTAACCCTAGGAGTTAACTGTACTGCTATCCTTAGAAACATTTCATGGCATATTAAGTATAATTCATTAGCATTTCTGTCTCCCACTGTAAAGAAGGAAGCCCATCAATTGTTCAACCTCTTTGGACATTGAAGAAGATGGGTTCTTACTAATTTTACTAAAACCATTTTCCCAAGGCACAAGGTTAGTGGCCAGAGTTAACTAGCAGGCCATAATCGTGAAACATATCTGGGTAGTAATAAGACAACTTTACATCCCCAATTCTAGATTCACGTTATAGCTGTAATGAACCTCAGCAAAAGCAATCAATGTCAAAACAAAACAAATGAAAACCTTTGCTGGTATTCAGTAACTTCTTGGCTCTTGTTCTTGAAAACTTTATTTTGAGGTATACTGATAGCTGCTGGCCTGTGACTAGGCCCTACCGAAGGCAACTCATTCTCATACTTTGAGTTTTTCTATAAGTCATCTTCACTGAATCATAAACTTGTAAGAAAAGGTAAACATAAAAATAATTTGTTGAAAAATGGACATAATGTAACTAATCAATAGCTGGGCTTGGTTTCTTAGTCTTAGTTAACATCATAAATAGGCAACTCAGTTCTCATTTCTCACAAGATCAACCACCTATATTTTTACCCAAACTGTGAGCTCAGTAAGGGTCTTGTCAACAAGATTTTCCACCTTTAAAAAAAGGCATAGAATCACTGATTAAAACATACAAACAAATGACAAAACAAACACCCTCCTCCAAGGTGGGTAAACCCTATGGAATGCCTTAACCACCTGCCAAACAAAATGGGAATAAGTTGTTGATAACCCACAGCATTCGTGGTTTTGTACTACAGACTACATTTTAGTTCTCCTGACCAAGGAGCAGCATTTCTGGCATAGACTGAAATAAACATGTACATAGGTGCAAAGCTGCATGACAAAGAGTCTCTCCTGGACCAGACTCTACAAGGCTCCCTGAACTTTTCAACTAGACCTCCATTTTTGGACTAAATGTTTGCCTTTGCCTTGTCCAATTTTAGTAAGAATCCTGTTAAGTTGGTTTAGCTTACCAACTGAACATTTGATATATTCAGGAACTGAGTGAATATGTTTGTTGTTACGTATAATCTTGACCTGCAAGTCCCAGTACTTTTGTTTTAACATGGTCCTTTTCAACTTTGAAACTACAAATGTGTTTCTATGCATTTCAACCACAGATGTATAGTTAACTACAGATGTGCGGACTCACAAGATTAACTGTTGTATCATAACATTGTTACATGTTAATAGTGTAGTTATAACCTTTATTTATTAAAAAACATATATTTAGTCAATTTACCATATCTTAATTTAATCTTTGTACATATTCCATTATTAAGTCCTTAAATGAGTGCGATGTTGCAACAAAAATGTAGTGATATAATTAGTCATTAAATATGTACTTCTACATTTTAATTTTTTTCATATCTTATCACTCTGGATAACTAGTTAGGTTTCTCTTCCTCTCCCATCTCCCAGGTATGTCTGGTCACTATAGCCTACCTTCAGCAAGAACTGTTAGTCAATTTAGCCAAATCCCTCCTCAGTCCTGATATTTTCTTTTAGTGACTTTCTATCCACTTACCTGCACTCTGCCACTTAACTCTAAGTGCCCACTGGCCAATGCTATATTTGGAGTTGAGTTCATTTCCTCTCCCCAACTTCAAGACCCCTTGCTGTGGTTTCTACACCAATTGCAATGGATCCCATTGAACAATATTTTCCTTATGGTACTTTAACAAGTAGAATAGAACCATGGTTGACAGGGATGCCCTATAAGAAAAGTTTTGACACTCATAGAATTCTCTATTTGCCACCTATTCCAGCCTCTCCATTAACTATACTTGCAAGGCTAGCTGGACTGGCTGCCTGCTGTTCTTTAAAAATTGTACACTGTTATATCTGCTTTGCCTTGGTGGTTGCAATATACCCAGGAGTCATGGGGCAGTAAGCCAGGAGAGTTTGAGGAGGAAGATTTTGGTCATCTTCAATAGTTTCAAAATTGGTGTTTGCTTTTTGCAATGGTGTACAGATAGACATTTCATGACCTTAGTGAGCATATGAATAGTGTATGCTGCCTAGATTGTGGACCACTGGAGAAGCATGACTCTGGATAGTGACTTTGCCTCTCAACGTTGTATGACCACCTTCTTCAATGCTCAGAAGTTGCTTTTAATTTAAAAAGGGTGATATCAGAGCCTCTGATGAACTTTTTTTAAAAAGTGAATATACAGTCTAACCTATAACTGAAGAGGAATGACAGGCCTCAATTAGTCAGGCCTGTATATCCCTGACCCCAGAAATGGGTAAAGTGTGTACATTTCTTATTTCAGATGTGGATGAAAAGGCCAAAATGATCTTTCCCAATTGTTTCAAACAATGGCTTGCTATCAGTCCTAGCTGCAGGAGACTTCCCAGATAATTATGCAAGAATCACTGTGACCCACAATCCATGAGAGTTAATGGAAAGATGCATACTTAATGAGCCACCAAGGGCTGAGGGATAGACTGAGCAGAGACAAATTCAGATGGCTCTGAGGCTCATTATCCTCCTCCCCGCACTCCCACTCTCTTTTGATAGCTTAGCAAGCAGCTAGCATAGCAGTTTTGAATTAGCTCAGTAGTGAAAGGGTCTGATACCAGAAGCTAGGCTCAAAGGCTCTCCAGCTGTGCTGTACCCCAGCATGGCTCTCTACTCAATGCCAAGAGGGTGGAGGAGTCATTCACTCTGCGGCATCTCTGCTTGTGAGTTTGCCCAGGAAACCTTTTATTTTACAATTGCACCTATAGTGCTGTGGTGTGTGTCCCTGCATGGCAAATGCAAAAAGAATATAAATATCATCTGTACCCATTGTTTAAATGCTAGGGAGTAGGAGATCTATTAAGGGCCCAAGAGGAGCCATAAGATTTGTAAACATTATTTCAGGTAGCAGTGGATAATTTAAAACCTATGAATATGTAATGCATAACTTAAAAGGCTTCAACTGTAAGATACAAATGCATTATAATAGGCCTTACCTCAAAAGACAGAGGGAAATATTACAAGACCTTCCTTTAGTGCATGTAGATAACTCTGCCTTAATACTATTTGATTATAACTGTAAAATTCAGATATGAATTGCAATGAATCACAATGCACAGAGTTTCACCTCAGTGAACACTGTTTCAACTGAAAGTGATACTACACACTGGAAAGGAAAACACATGCGCTTTCTTTCCGAAAGCGAGATTTCCATAAAGGTGGCATACCGACTACAGATCATCCAAGCTCACCCCAGCTACAAATCTCATTTTGTATGCTTATTGTGAGTCCATCAATGAAGCTGGTGTTTCTACATGGCATTGAGTTGAACACTTTTGACTTCGGTGTGATTCTGCGAGTTATAAAACAGTTTTACTTACTTTTATTTTATTGGGGGGAGGAGATCAGGAATCCTGGTTAATAAAGAATGAGCTTCATTGATCCTGTACTTTTGCATGTTCTGGTATGTTTGAAAACACGAACTACAAGGGGGGCAGTTGTAGAGGAATTCTGCATCAGGAGCACAAGCAAGGGGAGGTAGTAGCCGTGAAAGATGGAATGTGGGATGATTCCCTGAACAAAAGGAGTGTCATGGAAGTTACTAGCAGAATAGCCTCTCTGCACTTAGACACTTTGAAAGAACTGAAATGATAATGCTCCTCCTAACTGGACTTATTAAAAATACATAGGGAGAAAAACGATTACTTCTAATATGGGAAATCAGAAATAGTCACAGATAATGCAATTCATAAATCTTCAGGGAGAAACAGAATAAAGATAGCTAGAGATTAATTTTAGTGAAAAACATATAGCACTTCTTCAAGCATATGAAAACTGCTAAAATTTTTAGTGGTGTAACTTTGCACACAATCAGTGGCAGGGCTTGGAGGACCAGTGGTCATTGTCCTTTAAGTACAACAGAATTGAATCTGAGGCAAAGCACAGGTTTGAATATAATGATGGGCTTTGACTGTCAATTGTGAAAGATTGAGCCAACTCTTTCTATCAGAATATCAGGCCTGGTTGGTGCTCAGTGGATCAAGTGCTGGCCTGTGACCTGAAACTTTGCCAGTTCAATTCCCAGTTCATTCCCAGGGCACATGCTTGGGTTGCAGGCCTGGTCCCCATTTGGCACATTGATGTTTCTCTCCTCCCTCCCTTTCCCTCTCTCTAAAAATAAACAAATAATATATTTTTAAAAATGAACATTAGCTTTAAAAAAGTATTTTTATTAGAATATCATGAAATTCCTTCTACTTGATGAGGTACTTAATATACTGGTTTAATTTTCATGAATGTTATATAAATACATATTCTGTAAATTATAGTTAAAACCTGGATAGATGGCCACAAATAAAGCACTTACATATTTTTCTCATATAACTTGGGAACATTTCCAATTATAAGGAAAGTATCCCAGTAAAATAAGAATATCACATAAAAATGGGAACTTCTTTGGAAATTATTGAAGCATATCCATTGATTATGTTACTGCATAATAGCATTCTATTTCTATAAACTATTTATACTGAAGTCTTTTTACTTTTGGGGGAGTGGACTAGACCTAAATTTTTATAAAATTAAATTCATATGTTTTGGTATACAATTCTATGAATATGGATAAATGCATACAGTTGCGTATTACCGATATAATAAAAAATACCATCACCCCCAAAGGAAGTTCTTCATTCTGACTCTTTGTAAACATATATTTTCCCCATTTCCCAACAAATCCTACCTTTATACCTATATCTTATCTATATCTTTATATATATATATATAATTTAGTGGCATTAATTATATTTACAATATTATGCAACTATCACCACTATCTATTCCCAAGACTCTTTCATCACACCAAATAGAAACTCTGTAACAGTTCAGTAATTACTCCCTATTTTCTTCTCTTGTCAGCTTCTGGTAATCTCCAATTTCATTCTGCCTGTAAGAATTTGCTTATTCTAGATAGTTCCTATAGGCAGACTTATATTTGTATTCTTGTGTATGGCCTATTTCACTTAATAGAATTCCCAAGGTTCATTCACGTAATAGCTTGCATCTGAACTTTATTCTTTTTTATGACTGAATAATATTCCATTGTGTATATATTCACTGTATTTTGTTTGTCCATTTATCTATTGATGAACCATTCGGTAATTTCCATCTTTTGGCTATTGTGAGTATTACTGGAATGAATGGTGGCGTACAAATATCTGTATGAGTCCCTGATTTCAATTCATTGGGGAATTTCACCTAAGAATGAAATTGCTAGATTACAGGGTCCTTCCATGTCTATCTTTTTGAAAAATGAGCATACTGTTTTCCACACTATACCATTCATTCTTACTAGCAGTATACAAGGATTCAGTTCCTCTACATTTTCACCAAAACTTGTTTTCCTTTTCCTTCTTTTTCCTTTCTTTCTATCTTTCTTTCGTTTTCTTTCTTTCTTTCTTTCTTTCTTTCTTTCTTTCTTTCTTTCTTTCTTTCTTTCTTTCTTTCTTTCTTTCTTTCTTTTTTTCTTTCTTTCTTTCTCTCTCTCTTTCTCTCTCTCTCTTTCCCTTCCTCCCTTCCTTCCTTCCTTCCTTCCTTCCTTCCTTCCTTCCTTCCTTCCTTCCTTCCTCTCTCTTGTTCTTTCTTTCTTTCATCTCTTTATCTCTGTCTCTTATTAAGTATAAACCATATATCATTGTGGTTTGATTTGAATTTGCTTAATGACTAATGAGGCTGAGCATTTATTTTTAATGTGTTTATTGACAATTTACATAGTTACTTGGCTCTATGGAATTTTATCACATGTTTAGATTGTGTGACTTCCATAATGCTCAAGATACAGAAAAATTCTATCACAAGGATCTGTCACCTACCCCTTTTATAATTACAGCCACATTCTTTGATTTCCCTATTCACCTGCTCTCTAATGTTTATCAAGTGCTAATCTGTTTTTCATTTCTATAAACTGTCATTGAAGAAACATTACATAAGTGGAATCATACAGTGTGTGACTTTTGAAGATTGCCTTTTTTCACTGGGCACAATTTCCTTGAGTTCCATCCAGATTGTTGCATTTATCATTATTGTTTTTTCCTTTTTATTACTGAGTGGTATTCTCTGTGGAGATATACCAGAGTTTAATTCGTTGTTTATTGAAGGTTATTTGGGTTGTTTACAATTTTAACTATTACAAATAAAATCACTATGAATATTTCTGTTCAAGGTTTCATGTAAACATAAGTTTTCATTTTTCTGGGATAATTACTCAAGAGAGCAAACACTGAGTTGTACAGTAAGCACAAGTTTACTATGGTAAGACACTTCCATACTGCTTTCCAGATAGATTGTAGCATTTTACTTCCCCACCAGCAATGTAGGAGTGATCCATTTCTCTGACAGTTTCAGGTCTCTCTCCTGCTGGCTGTAGCCAGTTAACACTGGCTATCTTCAGAGCAGTTCCAGGAAAGAAACAAATAAAAAACAAAACAAAACTTCAACAACAACAACCCCCCTAGAGATTCCTCCAGCATTCTCCAGGTAAATTGTTTCTTTTTTCCCCAGGCCCATTCCATTAAAAGTAGGATTTCTCTGGAAGTTTTTCCCATTAATATCCTCTGTGCAGTTTAGGGATCAGCTTACTCTTAGATCAAACCTGAGAGATAAAGGAGGGGAAAAAAACCCTACTAACTCACCACAAGACTGGTCTTTCTTCAAATTTTGACACCCCTCCTCAATCTGTCTGCTTTTGTTTATTTTTGAGTCTTTTCTGTCATTTGTGTTTGTAGTCAGTCCAAGTTTTAGTTATTAGCATTGAAAGATATAAGCTATGGTGAGCCTACTTCATCTTGGCCATTAGCAGACCATCACACACCACTTCATAAATCTTCAAATTGTCAGTACATTTTCAAATGTATTGCTGTTCCAGAATTTTTTTTCAGATCTCTTAGATCTCTTTCTTTTTGGTCAGCTGGGAAAGATGTTTGTAAGTGTTCTGATATGAACAATGACTGAGTGATAAATGCCTTCTAGCTAACGATCTAATAGATGAGACTACAGCTTCCAACATTGGAAATGATGAATAATGTGAACTGTAGTGTATGCCTCAAAACCAAAGCATGTTTGGAATTCTTTGAAGATGTCCCCCGATTACAGTACTTAGGAGCTTTACATTCTTCAACAGTAAATGATTAAATAAAAGACTTGCAGAGTAAATACTTTTATGTAAAAAAATGGCAAATCCAATTTCTATTTTTGTTTTCTCTAATGTTCTTTCATTTAACTTATCCTCAGGTGAAAAAAATTACCGTAATTTCAAAGGCATGAGCTTAGTTCATGATATATTAAGGTGTTCAAATTCCTCCTGGGATTCTAGTCTTTCCCTGGAAGAGAAAATTAACCTCTGAAAGTACTCATTTATGCAGTTTCACCTAGTAGTTTTTCTTAACAATTGATTTATCTCATTTACCTTTTTGTCTAATCACTTAAAGCCGGAGCTATGATTGGTAAGGATGTAGAAAAAGAGGTGGCCCTCCCTGGGACATGTCAGCAGTAAACCTAAGTACTGCATTCTAGCATTCAATATTTAGGAAGCATGGTAACTTTTTAAATAAGAATTCTAGGATATTTTTTCCCTCCTGGTGTACTTAGAACTGCAGGACTTCAGTTCTGAAGGATTAACTTTGCAATGAGGTCTACCCATTTGATAATTATGTTACTTTTGATAGTTTATTATTAGGAGCCTTAGGTTCCTCATATCAAGGTATAGTTAGCAATATCAATAACAAAGGATTTTGTTCTGAGTTCTAAATATATATATTTATATATAACCTAAATAAAGAGGTACACTAGATAAGCACAAATTACCAGAAATTGAGTTTATTTGGAATAGCTAAAAAAATTGCAATTCTGGAAATGCATGCTATAACAAACCACAGGTCAGTCTGTTGAAGATTTCGGATGAGGTTTATTTATGGGTGAGAGCAAAGCGGGGAAAGTCCAGCTAGAGCCTAGACAGTAATTTCATTGGATCGAGTATTGAAAGATGGGGAGAGATTCTTGGTGAGTGGTCAGTGGTCAGGAGGCAACTCCCAGTCTTCTGTAAATCAGGCATTTGGGAGAAATCCATCTCTTAATTCATAATTTCTGTTCTTCTGAGGATACATGTATGAGAGCTTTCATCTAATCTCTTTCAGTTCCATTTTAGGTTGATATTCTTTCACTCTATACAGGCATGGCACAAATAATACCCCCCTTTTATTACAAAATCTTTTATTAGAAAAGCATAAGCATGCAATTCTGTAACATAACATCATCACACTCAAGCACACCATATGACATTTTAGGTGAAATGTTCAAATTAAAACTATAAATTCTTACAACCATATTATTACCCCATCAACCACATTCAAGCAGGCTTTACTTCTTCTGAAATACACACACACACACAGTATGCATGTATTACTGCATATTTGTATAAGCATATACATATATGCACAGTGCATATATACATTTGTGGTATATGATGGGCATACATGCATATACAGTACATTATTTATGATGCATTATATATGAGTGTTCAGTCCTAAGACATTTTCAGGTCACGTAAAAACTGTTTGTCAAATATAATTGTTCTCTGTCCCTTTTTAAACATCATGACATTTGGTTTTGAAGTGTATTTGATGGTAGTAAAATTGACAGTGTTTAAAAACATTTAAACACATGTAAGTGCTTTGCAAGATTTTAAACTGCACACAAAACAAGTAAATATTATATTTCTGTGAGTGATTTGTGCCAGAATAGCATTCCCCACCCTCAGTGGGGAAAGGAGGCTTAGAAACATTAGTAACTTTCCAGGAGTAGTTGTAGGAATGTCGATATTTTATACTGTATTTTCCCTAGTAACATCTCTAGGTGATTGCAGAAACAGAGGTTTCTCTTTGTTTCAGTTTATAATTATATATTGCAGGGTTTCTTTGAGGTTCTGAGTCTTTGTACTCACTGTTCTAGAATCTGCATATGAATTGCTGTGCACTGTCAATTTTACTACAATCAAATACATTTCAAAGCCAAACATCATGATGTTTAAAAAGGGACAGAGAACAATTATATTTGACAAACAATTTTTACATGACCTGAAAATGTCTTAGGACTAAAACATTCTTTTATACTCTGATTTGCTTGGAAGTGTCTGTTTGGTTGAAACTTGGGGAATTATTTCTCTTTACTCTGTGACTTGATTGAAAAAGTTAGAAAAGTCTCAGTAAAGATTCTAAATTTTGCCTCTTTGTTTACTTGAATGAGAGCTTCAAATAGAGGAATCACCAACTTTGTACTGAACATATTGGGAGTTGTTACAACTCGCACTGTAATCATTTATGCAATTTTCATGAATAACCCAGGAGATGGTAAAACCTCTGTTTGTGAAAGAGCACAGAGTCATTGCTCAAAACACTTGACATAACTATAAGAAAACATCTTATGTTGGAAATAGAATGCAGGTATCTTTTCTTTTTGTTTAGTATAAAATAGACATATTCATGTTTTTCTCACACTTTAAAACTAGGCATGTGAAAAATTTTTTGTGTCATTCAGTGGGCAAAAAAGATAATTCGCAGTGAAATTAATTGTCTTAGAGTCTGAAAACTTTCCCTATGTATGAATTTAATTGATCGTATTTTTAAAAGCTGTATTTCAATTCTATGATATATTCATTTTTCAATAAAAATTTTTAAACTGATAGAAAGGTTAAAGTACAAATACAGAATGTTAGGAGGTCAGTAAAATTTGAGTTGTGCAATATTTCTCATCTGTCCGCCCAATTGCCCTACTTGGAAGTCCCTTAATAGTCCACCAACCTGCCACTCCATCCTCATTTTTTGCAAAGGGAGTATTTTAGAATTTAGATCTTTAAAGTTTTTAAGAATGATTCAGAAGATGAATGTTATTCTGGCAGATTGGTTCTTAAAATACATAAAAGAAGCACTTTTTTCTGAAAAGAACTGGAGCAGTTTTGATGTTCTCTTCCTGAGAATAAATAACTTATGGAGACAGGGTCGCACCTTCAAAGCCTCTCTCTTTAACAGAGGTCCCATAACAGAACCACCTTCGTTCTTTCAAGTGAAGGATTTTACCAGGTTTGAATTAATTCATAAGCACTCTAGGAGATGAGTAAAAAGGCCACCTCTCACCCCTGGAAGGGGAAAAGAACAACATTTCTCCCCTAAGCTTAGAGAAGATGAAGGACAGGTTCTTAAACCCCTAAGAAGAGTTCAATGTTCGATTTTATAAACCCAGCAGATAAAGGTCAGGTTATTGTCATGGCACCACACGTGTGGGGACACATGCCCATGCACACACACAAGCACATGCACACACCTGTGTGTTCCTGTGAAAGTTTTTCTTTGAGCCGCTTTCCTGTGAGAAATCACCAAATGGGAGATGTCTTTGGCTAATATCGTTACTTCCTTTTTTTGTTGTTAGCTAAATACAATAAACCTAAATTAGCACAAAATTAGTGGTGACAGAGCCTATAGTTAAGAGTACAGGCATGAAGTCATACTCCTTTAATTCAAATCCTGTTTCTAAAATTAACTAGATTTGTGACTTTGGCCATCTTACTTAAACTATTTGTGTTGTAGTTTTCTCTTTCACAAAAGAAGATGTAATAATCACACAAAACCAATAATATTTTTAAGGAGAAAGCAGTGACTCAACATGTAAAATATTGGTACGTTTAGCTTTCAATAGATTTTAGAAGTTGTTTTATCATTATCATCACTGTTTTAGTAATTGCCAGCATAATCATCATTATTATATTTTGAGTTTCTGTTTTATTTTATTGTATCAATCTTTTAGCTGAATGGATTAGTTTTGTTCCTATATTTAATAGAGACAAGTATATTTATTTGTACATTGTTTGAAAATTTAATCGTTTTCAAAAAGCTGAAATTACAAGTAAAATAATGTACCATATTGAACAAACATATACATTTAGATATACTACTTATTACAATTTTATGTTCCAAAAATTACTCAAAATGCCTTAAAACATGACATTTAAAATTTTAAATTTAAACATTTTGTAAGAGATTCTGAGACATTTGAAGCATCTCTTTTAACTGTAGTAGTACAGCTGATTATATAAAGTCTACTGTATATTGAAGGTAAAATGGAAATTTGCACCATTTCAGTACATAGTCGAGTAAGGAATTGAAAGGGAACAAAAGAAAAATAGAAGCCCAACTTGGTAACCTAAACCCCACATTCATTCTAGTACTGTAAATAAAACTACCCTTTTCCTAAGAAAACAGTCATTGGTTTTTATCTTAAGTACAGGGATATTAAAGATCATATGGCTCGACATCTTCTTCTCAATGAAAAAAATAAAAAGTAACTCTCCAATACGCTTTATAATGGGGGGGAGCTGGTTGGGAGGTAGAGGAGGATAGAATGAATACAGAGGGGTAAAACAAAAAAATTCCATTTAAAAGTTAATCAGGGGCCTAGCTGGTGTAGCTCAGTGGATTGAGTGCGGGCTATGAACTAAAGGGTCGAGGTTTGATTCCCAGTCAGGGCACATGCCTGGGTTGCCGGCCAGGTCCCCAGTGGGTGCCATGTGAGAGGCAACCATACATTGATGTTTCTCTCTCTCTCTTTCTCCTTCCCTTCCCCTCTCTCTAAAAATAAAGAAATAAAATATTTTTTAAAAATAAAATAAAATAAAAGTTAATTGGGGGATATGCTTCAGAGAGCATATAATCAGGAGATATGGTTCAGGAGTATTGTTTAGAGAAAGCTAATGTATTTACATATTATTTCTTCTTATTCTAAATATATACTTCCCTCTCTTTGCCTGGATAAAACTACTGGTTTTCCACATGTCACCTAAGATAGCATTTCTGTCTCATTTTCTTATTTCTACCTTACTTTTCAGTCATACCTCAAATTTAAGAAGCATCCATTCCTTTCCTCCTATCATAAAAACAATAAAATAATTTAAAAAATACTTTTAACTTTTAAATTACAATTAATGTAGAAGATTATACTAGTTTTAGGTGTATGTACAACCCTGTGATTAGATATTTATATAACTTACAAAGGGTACACCCTGATAAACCTAACCCATCTGACACCCTATATAGCTATTACAATACTATTGACTATATTCCCTATGCTGCACTTTACACACCCATGACAATTCTGTAACTATCAATTTGTAGTTCTTAATCCCTTTGAGTTTTTCACCTATTCTCCCACCCTCCTCCCCATCTGGCAACTGTCAAAATGTTCTCTCTATCTATGAGTCTGTTTCTGTTCTGCTTATTTTTTTATTTTGTTTTTTTTTTTAAATTTTACATATAAGTGAAAGCATTTGGCATTTGTCTTACTCTGATTTATTTCATTCAGTACAACACCCTCTAAGTCCATCCATGTTATTGTAGTTGGCAAGATTTTATTTTATTTTTATGATGGAAACATACTCCATTATAGATATGTACCACTTTTTCTTTAGCCATTCATTTTTTGATAGACAATGAGGTCGCTTCCAAATCCTGGCTATTGTAAATAATGTTGCAATGAACACATGGATGTGTCTCTTCAATTTAGTGATTTGGGTTTCTTGGGATAAATACATAAAAGAAAACTGCTGGGCTCTTCTTTGTCTCTTATAATAGACTTTGTTGTAAAGTCTATTTTTTTCTGGTATATGTATTGTTACCTCACCTTTTTTGTTTGTTTCCATTTTCATGAAAGATCTTTTTTCCTCTCTTTACTTTCAATCTGTGTGTGTCTTTCCATCTGAAGATAGTCTCTGTAGACAGCACATGTAAAGGTCTTGTTTTGTTGCCCATTCAGCCTCCATATGTCCTTTGATTAGAATATTTAATCCATTTGCATATAAACTAATTGTATTTATTGCCATTTTATTATTCATATTTTTTTGTATTTTTTACTCTTCTTCTTATAAGAAAATCTGTTAGCTTTGCTTGTAATACTGGCTTGGTGATGGTGAATTCCTTGAGCTTTCTCTTATAAGGGAAGCTCTTTAACTATCCTTTGATTCTAAGTGTAGCTTTGCTGGGTAGAGTAATCTTGGTCATTAGTCCTTGCTTTTTATCACTGTGAATATTTTGTGCCCACCCCTTCTGGCCTGCAAAGTTTCTGCTGAGGAATCAACCAACAGCCTATGAAAGCTCCCTTGTAATACCTAACTGCCTTTCTTCTGCTGCTTTTAAGGTTATCTCTTTGTCTTTTAACCTTTGGCATTTTTATTATGATGTGTCTTGGTGTGGTCCTTTTTCAGTTCATCTTGTTTGGGATTCTCTCCCTCTGCACTTCCTGAACTTGTACATCTATTTCCTTCACCAAGTTAGGAAAGTTTTCTGTCATTATTTTTTCAAATGTTTTTTTAATTTCCTGTTTTCTTTCTTCTCCTTCTGGCACCTCCATGATCCAAGTGTTGGTATGCTTAAAGTTGTCCCCAGTGCTCCTTATTCTATCCTCATTTTCTTTTTTGGTATTCATTTTTATTTTTGTTGTTCTGATTTAGTCTATTTGTTTCTTTTTTTGTCAAATTACTGATTTGACCTTCTTCTCCATCTACTGTATTGTTGATTCCTTGTAATGTATTCTTTATTTAACATGTTTTATTATTTTTTTTATTTCTGACTGTTTTTTTCTATCTCCATTTTGATGTTTTCTGGTTTTTTGCTGAAGTTCTCACTGCGTTCATGTACTCTTCCGCTGAGTTCATTGATTGTCCTTATAACCATTGTTTGAACTTGGCATCTGGTAGATTACTTGCCTGCATTTTGTTTAGTTCTTTTTCTGGAGATTTGATCTGTTCTTTCATTTCTTCTGGGACATGTTTCTTCATTTCCTAATTTTGACAGCTTCCCCTGTTTGTTTTTATGTATTAAGTAAAGCTGCTACATCTCCCAGTCTTGTTAGAGTGGCCTTATGTAGTACATGTCTTGTAAGGCCCAGGGTGAGGCCTCCTTAATCACCCAAACTGGGGACTCCAGGTATGCCCCATGTGGGCTGTCTTCACTGTTCTGCTATAGTTGAGCCTTGATTGCTGTTTGTACATCAATGGGAGGAACTGATCCCCTCGTACCCGGACCCATTTGGGGCTCCTCAAAAGAGTCTATAATTTCCTTCACAAATAGAAAAGATAGTTAAAAGGTAGTATATTTGCACAATATAACACAAACAACAATAAAAATGAATAAACTTCTGATTTATGCAACAACATGAGTAATCTCAAATACATGATGATTTCAAACACATAAGAAATTCAGATACAAAATGCAAACTGTACGAATCTACTTGTCAACAGCTGAAAGGTAGTTACAGTTTATGTATGGTGAGAGAGATTAGGATAATTGCTCTTTAGGGGACTTAATTGGGAATTAGGGTGATGAAACTGGTCATATAGGGGTATATATGTGAGTGTATTTGTATAAAGAGTCCATCATTAAACTAGACATTAAAGATTAAGTACACTTACTGTATGTAATTCATTCCTCATTAGGAACAGGAGAGAGAAAGAAGGAAGAGGGAACAGAGAGAGAAAGAGAAGGAAGAAAAGAGAGGGAGGAAAAAAGAATAAATAGATGTCTGATCCCAGCATAAGTAAAGTTTCTGCCTGCTTTTTTTATTTCTTCTTATTCCAACCTGCCTCCTTGTTGCCTAGGACACTAATGTTTCTTTAATTTTAGGTTTGTGAACTTGAGAATGAGTTTTCCTGATTATTCTGATTTATCTGATTAATCTTGTTATATCCTTCATTATTTTGAAAAGAAGTAGAATCTTATTTACATTTTTATTCTTTGCCAAAGATTGAAATATATATATATATACACACACATATATACATGTTATTTGTTATTTGCATTATGTAGGGTGAAATCTGCCAGAAACAAAAACATTTGACATTGTAACACATTATTTCTGGCATTCATTGTGTATCCTACCCTCTTAGCATATTACTGTAAGCTGAGATTTATTTTCAGGTAAATATACTCTCTGGTTGTAAGTGTTGTTTCATAGCCTGGCATAAATACAGATACTGGTGCTTTCTATTCCTCGAGCAATTCTCCTTATTCAGTTAAGCTATGTTGAAGCCATCTTGCTTGTCCATATATTTTTCCATGGAAGGTGAAATTCAGATTTTTCGTGTAATAATTTTATCAGCTGCCAAATTTGATTTTACTTGCAGCCTTTAAAAAATCTAAGTTTCTCTGAATCTTTTATGTTCTGTGGCTTAGCAATTTCCTCTCCACTTTTTTTCTTTCAATGTTTATTCATCATCAGGGGATAGATATGATTCAGATTCAAGCCGCATAGAACCAAAAAGAAACTTACTAAACCCAAACTGGAAAGCATACCTAAATATTTGGGTTCAGCATCGAACCTCAAACAAATACAGAAGGTGACTCTGTTAAGAAGAAAAAAGGCCCTAGAGACCCCTGGAGAATGCCATCACCTCAACGGTCTCCAATGCTTATATTTAAACAGAAATTCATGTAATCTGTGAATTTTGTGATTCCCTGTATTTCTTTAGAACTATTTAGCAAGAGCTGGGTCTTAATTTAGCAAGTGCCATGAGATCACTAAATCTATCTCCAGTTGTCACATTTTAACAGCATGCCTGATCTTTCGATAAGTCTTTGATTGTGGGTCTTTGCCCTGTTGCATCTTGTTCAGAATAGTGCTGATATTCCCCTGAAATAAAAATTATAAGAAAGAGAGAAGTGAGCCCTGGCTGGTGTAGCTCAGTGGATTGAGTGCAGTCTTGTGAAGCAAAGGGTCACCAGTTTGATTTCCAGTCAGGGCACATGCATGGGTTGCAGGCCAGATCCCCAGTAGGGGATACGTGAGAGGCAACCACACATTGATGTTTCTCTTCCACTTTCTCCTTCCCTTCCCCTCTCTCTAAAAATAAATAAATAAAATATTTTAAAAAAACATACTGATTCTCTTTGTTAAAAAAAAAGATTGGTTGAACTTCTCATCACACACACACACACACACACACACACACACACATGTACACAAAAGAGAGAAGAATTCTTTTCTTCTGTTAAGTAGAGAATGCTGTTGTTCTGCTCAGACGCCCTTGGGCCCATCCTTGACTCCATTTACTTCTATATCCCACCTGCCTTCCAGCTCTGATGTTCTTTTGCACCCTCTACAGAAGCCTGCTTTCCATTTATGAGACCTGCTCTGTTTGCACTGGCAGAGAGCCGGAAATGCCTGGAAGAGGACTTTCCTCTAGCAGGCCTTCAGCCAATGACTGATTTTACGCAGGTATGAGAACCTAGCTCCCATATCCCGAGTTGCAACAATTCTGAAACTCCAGAGTCCTGCAGTAGTAGCAGGCTGAAGGTACTCTTCTGGGCCACTGACCACTGTTGCTGCCTTAGTTATCTTCTTTTTCCTCTCTGTCATGTGTTTCTCACTTCCCAATCCACTTCCCTTAGTGACCTCTCCTGGGATTATTTCCTTAGTACAGCACCAGCAAAAGAATCCTCTTCTTAAGATCTGCTTCTGATGAACTATAAGCACATGACTCTCTCCCAGCCCATGCCCACTATAAATTCTTAGAGAGAATTCAATTCTCATTAGCAAAAATTTGCAATAGTTTTAAGACTTTGTAAATATTTGCATTACTGATAGTATTGTAGAGTGCTACCTCCCTAAAACCATGATGGGTATTTTTGCTCACTAAGAGTAGGTCTCTTAACTGTCTTCTGACTATAATCAATGAATTATATTCACCAGAAAAAAAAAACCATACCTGAATGTAACTCTTGTAATTTGCTTATTCTTTGATAGTGCAGTTATGCTTTCCACTCTGAGGGGCAGGAAACCTTATTTCTGAAATTTTAGAAACAACACACAAATTGTTAACTTTCATGTATTTTTGATATGATAAACTTTTGATGTGATAATAGTTTTCTGCTAGTCAAAAAGGAAAAAATGATATTATAGTACTTGCTTGTTATGTACCGTCGTAGTATAAATACTGAAAGCTGGAGTTTGTCCACAAAAAAGCAGCAGCTGAGGCCAGAGAAATCTGCAAATTGAGCTCACCTGTAGCATCCACTGTGGTCAAGGAACTTGCCTGAGAGTGACTGAAACTGAGCCTGCCACAGAGCCATCTACTGGGAGTCTCAATATAATAAACCTCCTGAATCTGGAGCTGAAGCTCCTCCTGTTTTGGTGTTACAGTATCCCTTCAGCTCCCTCTATGGACAAAGCCTGACATTGTGCTACCAGGCACAGGAAAAACGTGAGTCCACTGTCAACACTGCAAAGTGGAGTTAAAAAGGGCAGATTTAGAACTGTGACAAAATAAAATGATAACACACACAATTTTGACTGTCTTATATTTGAAATTAAGAATAAGTATTCAATTTTGCTGTGGTGATTAACTTTATTTCAGAAATCATAGAGCTGCTTTCAAGGCGTTTGGTCTTGTTCTTTTTTTTTTTCAGTGCAAAAGCAAAGTCATTAAGTTATATACAAACGGAGAGGAATGTATTCACTTCTTTTTTCCTGTTGTTTACCATTTATTTTTATTGTTACTGAACAATATCTTTGAGTTTCTTTTGCTGTGTTTGTATATGAATGAGAAGACTGTGAAATAAATATATATATTCAACTCAGGGCTTAATTTTTCTTTCAGAGTCCTTAATATTCATTCTGCCAGTCACATAAAAAGTGGTAACCTGTGGAGGTCACACCTGTCATACTCTTTTGTTGTTTTAATGTAAGGAATATCTTTTTCTCTTTTTATCCTTGATGAAATCATAAAGGTAATGCGGTATTATGTATCTAGCACATGGTAGCAACTTCTTGTTTTACAGATGAAAAGTTTGCTAGCTCAGTGACAAAAGTCACAGAGCTTGCTTGTGACAGAATCCAGGCGTACCAGAAACTAGGCCTCTGGGTATCTAGGCATGCAAACTCTTTCTGTGAAGTCAGAAGGTGGAGAGACAAGTGTGGTATTAGTTAGCCAATGCTGTACAAGTCATCTCAATATTTAGAAACTTGCAATGATAAGCATTTAGTTAGATCATGATTTTAGAGTTTGGCAATTTGGGTGAGGCTTAGCGAGGCAGTTCTGCTTTTGGCTGTGCTCTGTCACCCATCTGTGTTTTTCTCTGGTCGGGAGGCAACTTTACTAATTTCAGCTGGGCTCCCTCATCTGTGGGCCTCAGCTTTGACAATTATGTTGACTTGGGACCATTATTCTGCCTACCACAGATGATTAGCAGTCTGACATTTCCTGTAAAATGTTGGCATTTTCCCATGCCCCATCTCTCACAATCAGAGCATGCTGCTTGTCTTGTTTAACTTTGTGGGTGAAAAAAAAGGTTTGAATGATAGGAACAATATAGACAGAACACACTGGAGTTGGAAGAGGTAACAAGCTATAGGTTCATGCCACATCCCCTTGGCTTACTCTAGACGTTGCCTGCAAACAGAACAAGACCTAAATTACAATTTGTGAGTGGGGCCTCAGGAGCAAGAATCTTAGTTTAAAATGTGTTTCTGGAGCATGCCTCTGAAACAAGAGCTGGAAGGTGTTTAGAGCAGTGCTCACAGAGGTGGTACAAGCAGACCCAGCAGGCACAAACTATTCTTAGAGTAGGTGTGTGTGTTGGAGGGCGGCCATCATAGGCATGAGAGGCTTTAGTGTTTGTGGGAGTGATGGGGAAGAAGCTTTTCAAGACTGACCATCCAAGTGTGTGGGCACAGAAGGAACTGCTCTCCGGGTGAAAGGAGATCTAGGTAGGTTTAATCCATAAAACAAAAAGTTAAACATAGAACCCCCATTCATATGAATATGGAAGCACTATTTGAATCCCTTGTTTATACTCTCTATTCAGTTGAATTTGTTTTCCTGCAAGTTTTTCAACGTCCATCTGTGGTTGTAGTACAGCTGGAGATGTAGAATGTCCTGCCTGGTACAGAGTTTCTTTCGCTGTCACCTGTGGCTTAAGCATCGTTTTGGTAGCACTGAAGTAATTTACGACTGGGATGAGTGTTTTGTTTTTGGATAATTTCTCCACTATTTAGTCGTAATTCCAGATTGGTCCTGGGTGGATGTCAGTGTGGCTTTCACTCACTCCTCCGCCATCTTCCTTTATTCTGTAATGAATGGTTTGTAAGAAGCCTAAAGTCCTTTGTTATACTAATAGCTGTATTTCACCTTCTGTATATTTACCTGTGGAATACCTTTTAATTTTTCAAATTATGTGCATAATTTTTCAATTATATGCTGTTTCTATACTGAGATCAAAACAGCAATAACTGCTGAGAGAAAGACAAGCTGATTGAAGCTGTTGTTTGAGAGCAAATGAAACCTAAATATTGGGAAAGGAAAACTTGGGATTTGATTAAAAAGTGGAGGGCTTTAAGAGACACTCTAGTGCCTTGGGCTGGGGTTTCAAAGAGTTGGCAGGGGAATTGAGTCTCCTAGTACTCAGGCTTAAGACAGCAAGAATAAAGCTATTTTTATCCTCCAGGCAACAGCTTTCCTCTGCCAAATTTCCCAAGACTCATACAATGAGAGCATCCATCCCAAAATGATTAATGCAAATTTAGTGATTGTTCACATGGATCATTTCTCTGTCCCCCATTTATTTCGTAAAACCTGCCTTTCTCTCCATGTATGAATTGCTCATGTTTTGTGCCATTCTCCTGTTGCTGGGGGCCATGGAACAAATTACCCCTTTGTATGAGGCTGCAAGAAGAAGAAATTATCACATTTGTGGCTGGCCCCCATTATTAAGCCTAGCATGTAATTATCTGACTCAGAATGATTATAGTCACAGAGTTGGAATTTCCCTGGATATCAGAAGGATAGCATATGAGGTCGGATTCACAGCTGGACAGTCTTCCAAAGGGAAGGTAGGTGGGAGAATATAAGCGTCTGTTAAAGAAGATAAATTTTTGGCAGCAAAGGCACATTTCTGTACAAGCCAATGAGGCCTCAGGGGTTCCGGCTTTTATAAAGTTTTAAGCGAAATGAGGGCAAGTGCAAGGATTTGAGTTGAGAGCCCCGGGGAAGTTAATCAGAAAAAGAACTATGGTGTTGCCTGTCTCACAGTGTGGACTCCCCAAAAGCACTTCATGTAAGACCCTCAAACTTAATCAACCAATACGGCTCAGCGGAGTAAATGAGACAGCCCTTCAGGCTTGTGTTATCCCTTTCAAGTTTCCAGGGAGCATGGATGCTTGCTTAATAGGCCCTTTCTGAAAACTACTAGATCCTATTGAGAGGGCACCAATCAACCCAAGGCTGTGTTCTGTCAGGGCTTTAGTTGACAGTGTGAGGTAGCATAGCCATAGTAAGGGCTGGGCCTCCTCCAAGAAGCCGTTTGCTGGTTAAACATCCCACTACTTTCTGACACTCCCATTTAGTAACACCAGAGGCTCTACGTTCACTCTACATCCTACTGCCATGCTACACCGAATTTTTCTTGTACACCACAGGCTGTCAAGCAGATTTCTGAAAGCAAAAGTGATCTTTCAGGTGCCAGTAAATGGTGGTAGATTAAAACAAACACAATTTCCATATTGAGAATATTTCCATATTGGGAAGGAAATAGTGTAAATAGCATATGGCTACTTAGAGGTGCCACTCCAAGGATGTTAGCCACAGACAATACAGTGACCTAATATGTACCTTTCTCAAATGCTTAGAAACTACAGTTTTTGAAAAGCAGTTAATCTGAACCCCTGCTTTTAAGGAAGCCTGACTGTCTTCTCTTCTTGCTTTACGATAAATTGGGAAAATGAAAATAGTAACTACAACAAAACATAATATACAAAAATAGAAGGTTTCAATCCATAGGATTGTAGGGCAAAACTGTCCAAAGCATTCAGATGGACAAAGAACAATAATTACTGAGTGTCCTGGGTAGCATACTTCTCCCAGTTTTCTGATTCTATTTGGTCCTGTTCCTTTCATTCTCTTTGAGGTATTTACTAATCAAGTAATTCTTATCCACAGATATGAAAGTAAACTTTGTCTAGTTGGATGCAACCAATTATTACCCTATGGATATCATTTAAATTTATATCTATTTGCCCATTTATTTCAGCATTGCTGATTGCCTTTGTGTAAGTTGTTTGAATTCTCTTTTCAACCATCTGTAACATCTTCTGGTTCCCCTCATTAATAAGTGAGTTAAATAAAGTGTTTGGCACATATTCATATTATATTTCTATATGAGTTAAGAGATTCACTTTAAAATATACCATTTATTAGCATCAGTTAAGGAGGTTTTTAAAAATATTATTTTAATTTTTAAATTATAATTAACATACAATATTGTATTAATTGCAGGTGTAAAACCCTGTGATTAGACATTTATATAACTTATAAAGTAATACCTTACCTACCATCCATCTGATACCATCTAGTTATTATTGACTGTGTTCTGACTCCATATATTACTGACTTTGTCCCCTATGTTGTACTTTGTACCCTCATGACTCTTCTGTGATTACCAATTTGTGCCTCTAAATCCAGGGGATTGTTTTTTTAAAATTAATACTGAGGAGATCAATGTATACTATTGTTCTAAAAAAAACACCCAAAACCCACAATAGTTGCCCAACCCAGAGAAGAAAATGGACAGCAAGAAACTCTGGAGACTGATTTGAAAATAACGTATGCCCATTAATGCAATGAAACTACCAAGGTGCCTTAATAGAAAAAGACATATTGCAGTTGTCAAATGAACTTGAATTAAATGAACTTCCAATAACTATAACCTTGGTTTTTCTTATGTTATTCATTGTTTTTGTAGTGATTCAAATAGAAATCTCTGCTGAATCTCTTTCAAATGCATTTCAGTTTGAAGGCACAGGTGCTGAGATGATGTTTAAAACCATTGGGTAGCAAAAATACAGCATCAGATTTTTTTTCCCCTGACTCCTTCCGGATGTAAAGAGTAGCTCAAACAGGAATCTGCATGATTGCTCCTAATCAAGTAGTTGTACATTTTGCTGCAACCTCACTGTTATGAATATAGTAATAGAACAAAAAAGCAAAACAAGTGATTTTAGGACCACTGAATCAGCTCTCTAGTGGCTGTGGTTTCTGGTAGCTTACATATCCTCTGGTAGCTATTTTTGACTTAAGAGTCAAGGAAAGACCTGGTTCAGCTAATGCAAATTAGATCACATTTTTTGAAGTTTATGTTATAGCAAAATATTTACTGAGGTTTACATGAAGGCATTAATTTGTAAATCAAAAGTGTTTGGGAATCTGGCTTTCCTTTAAGGCTTTTCTTCTTCTCCCTTGTTTTCATTTCTATTTTTCCTTATCCATTTAATACAGTGTCCCTTAATAAACCATAATGCATTCTTCCTAAAACAAAAGTATAAGTCTTTAAATTTCTTTCTTTCTTCCTTCTTTCTTTAAATGTAATTACTAATTGGGAATAAGAAAGAACAGAAACTAATATTCTGATATGAAAAGTAATGTGATGATTTGAACTTCCATTGCAACACCTGATCACTAACTTCAAAACCTCATTTTCTTGAGGAACACAGGTATAAAAATGGCACTGAATAAGTAACTATCAATAATAACCTTAAACATGAATGAATTAAATGCTCCAATCAAAAGACATAGAATAACGAATGGATAAGAAAGCATGACCCACGCATATGCTGCCTACAAGAGACCCACCTCAGGACATAAGACCATCACAGACTAAAAGTGAAAGGCTGGAAACAAATTTTCCAAGCAACTGGACAAGAAATAAAAGCTGGGGTAGCAATTCTCATATCAGACAAAATAGACTTCAAAAAAAGGGCCATAAAGAGAGACCCAGAAGGTCACTTCATAATACTCAAGGGAAGAATACACCAAGAATATATTAACATCGTAAATATATATGCACCCAAATATATAAGGAAATTCTTAGAGGACTTCAAGAAAGATATTGACAGCAACACAATTATAGTAGGGGATTTTAACACCCCACTGTCAAAAATGGACAGATCTTCCAAACAAAATATCAACAAAGATATAGTTGCACTAAACAACACCCTAGATGAAATGGACTTGACTGATATATATAGAGCGCTTCATCCCAAAGAAGCTAAATACACATTCTTTTCAAAAGCACAGGGAACATTTTCCAAGATAGACCACATGATAGGACACAAAATGAGACTCAACAAATTCAAGAAAATTGAAATCATACCAAGCATTTTCTCTGACCACAAGGGACTGAAATTAGAAATCAGCCCCAAAGGAAAAAACCCAAAACACCCAAAATCATGGAGACTGAATGGTATGCTATTAAACAACAAATGGGTCAAGATTGAAATTAGGGAAGAAATAAAAAAGTTTCTGGAAGCAAATGAAAATGAACTCACAACAACCCAAAACTTATGGGACACAGTGAAGGCAGTCCTGAGAGAGAAGTTCATAGCAATACAGGCTTACCTAAGGAAGGTAGAAACATTTCAAACAAACAACCTAACCCGATGCCTGCAAGAACTCGAGGAACAACGACAAAGACAGCCCAGAGCAAGTAGAAGGAAGGAAATAACCAAGATCAGAGCAGAATTAAATGACATAGAGACTAAAAGCACAATTTTAAGGATCAATGAATCCAGGAGTTGGTTTTTTGAAAAGATAAACAAAATATAAACCTTTAAGTAGGCTCATCAAGAAAAGAAGAGAGGGGACCCAAATAAACACAATCAGAAATGAAAGAAGAGAGATTACAACTGACACCACAGAAATAGAAGGGATTGTAAGAAATTACTATGCAGAGCTGTATGCCAAGAAATTTGAAAACCTAGGTGAAATGGACAAATTTCTAGAAAAATATAATCTTCCATAACTCAACGAAAAAGAAACAGAAAACCTGAATAGACCAATAAAAGCAGATGAAATTGAAGCAGTAATCAAAAAACTCCCATCACACAAAAGCCCTGGACCAGATGGTTTCACAGGAGAATTCTCCAAAGCATTTAAGGAAGAGCTAACTCCTATTGTTCACAGACTATTCCAAAAAATCCAAAAGGAGGGAAAACTCCCAAACACTTTTTAGGAAGCCAGCATCATCCTAATTCCAAAACCAGATAGAGACACAACAAAGAAAGAAAACTTGAGGCCAATATTACTGATGAACATAGACGCTAACATCTTCAACAAAAAATTGGGAAACCACACCGAACAATACATTAAAAAGATCATACACCATGACCAAGTGGAATTCATCCCAGGGATGCAAGGATGTTTCAATATTCGCAAACCAGTAAATGTAATACATCACATAAACAAAAGCAAAGACAAAAACCACATGATCATATCAATAGATGAGAAAAAGCTTTTGATAAGGTACAGCACCCATTCATGATAAAAACACTCAGCAAAGTGGGAATAGAGGGAGCATTCCTCAATATAATAAAGGCCATATATGAGAGACCTACAGCCAACATCATACTCAATGGACAAAAATTAAATTTTTTTCCACTAAGATCAGGAACAAGACAAGGTTGTCCACTTTCACCACTTCTATTCAATATAGTATTGGAAGTTCTAGGCACAGTGATCAGACAAGAAAAGGAAATAAAAGGCATCCAAATCGGAGAGGAGGAAACAAAACTGGCATTGTTTGCAGATGACATGATAGTGTACATGTGAAATCCTATAGCCTCTACCCAAAAACTGCTCAACCTAATAAATGAGTTTGGCAAAACAGCAGGATACAAAGTCAATATCCAGAAATCAAAGGCATTTTTGTATACTAACAATGAATCAGCAGAAGCAGAAATCAAGAAAAGAATCCCATTCGATATAGCAAAAAAATAAAATAAAATATCTGGGAATAAACCTAAACAAGGAGGTAAAAGACCTGTATGCAGAAAACTACACAACACTGAAGAAAGAAATCAAGGAAGACACAAACAAATGGAAATATATACCATGTTCATGGATTGTAAGAATTAACATCATCAAAATGTCCATACTACCCAAAGCAATATACAGATTCAATGCAATACTTATTAAAGTACCAATGGCATATTTCACAGACATAGAACAAACACTTCAAAAATTTATATGGAACCATAAATGACCCCGAATAGCAGCCACACGTTTGAGAAAGAAGAACAAAGTAGAAAGGATCACAATACCTGATATAAAACTGTATAACAAGGTCACTGTAATCAAAACAGCCTGGTACTGGCATAAAAACAGGGACAAAGGCCAATGGAACAGAACAGAGAGGCCAGAAATAAACCCAACTCTCTGAAGTTAATTAATATTCGACAAAGGGGGCAGTAACATAAAATGGAGTAAAGACAGCCTCTTCCACAAATGGTGTTGGGAGAACTGGACAGCTACATGCAAAAAAATAAAACTTGAGCACTGACTTACACCATACACCAAAATAAATTCAAGGTGGATAAAAGACTTAAATATAAGCCATGACACCATTAAAGTCCTAGAGGAGAACATTGCCAGGATAATCTCATGAAGCAATATTTTTACTGATATGTCCCCTAGAGCAAGGGACATAAAGGAAAGAATAAACAAATGGGATCTCAACAAAATTAAAAGCTTCTGCATGGCTAAAGGAAACAGTATTAAGATAAAAAGAGAAGCAACTGTTGGGAAAACATATTTGCCAATGATACCTCAGACAAAAGTTTAATCTTCAAAATATACAAAGAACTTACAGGACTACACTCTCAGAAGATAAGCAGCCCAATTAAAAAATGGGCAAAGGACTTGAACAGACACTTGTTCAAGGAGGACATACAGAGGATCCAGAGACACATGAAAAGATGCTCACTGTCGCTAGCTATCAGAGAGATGCAAATTAAAACCACAATGAGATACCAATTTACACCAGTCAGAATGGCCATCATAAACAAAGCAACAAACAACAAATTTTGGAGAGGCTGTGGGGAAAAGGGAACCCTAGTTCACTGTTGGTGGGATTGCAGATTGGTACAACCACTATGGAAAACAGTATGAACGTTTCTAAGAAAACTAAAAATGAACGTGCCTTTTAACCCTACAATTCCACTGTTAGGAGTATATCCTAAGAACCCTGAAACACCAATCCAAAAGAACCTATGCACCCCAATGTTCATTGCAGCACAATTTACAATAGCCAAGAGCTGGAAGCAACCTAGATGCCCATCAGTAAATGAATGGATCAAAAAACTATGGTACATTTACACAATGGAATTCTATGCAGCAGAAAGAAAGAAGGAACTACTACCCTTTGCAACAGCATGGATGGAACTGGAAAGCATTATGTTGAGTGAAATAAGCCAGGCAGTGAAAGACAAATACCATATGATATCACCTTTAACAGGAATCTAAACAACAAAACAAACAAGCAAGCAAAATATGACAAAAGATACTGAAATACTGAACACGCTGACAGGTACCAGAGGGGAGAGGGGAGAGAATCACAGGGGAAAAGGGGAAGGATTCACAGGAACAAGTATAAAGGACACATGGACAATAAATAAGGTGTGGGGGGTGGATGGGAGGGAGGCGGGGAGCACTGGGGGTGGTGGGCAGGGTTGGGAATATAAGACAGAAAACTGTACTTGAACAATAATTAAACAAAGCTAAAAAACCCCTCATTTTCTGAGACATTTGATAAAACTTGTGTTAAAGGTAATACATTTCCCCCAAAATCATTGGCTTTATAAGGAAACACACCAGAAACATACTATTTGATACTTGACTTTGGTATTCTTTCCAGCTTTGTATTAATATATAATGAGAAAGTGAAGGAAACAAAAGAAAGATCACTAGTTAGAATTGTGTCTCTACAAGAAGCTTATAACCAGAATTTGCCTGTTATCTGTGCTATAGTCTCATTTTCAAAGATAACTTTTTCTTGCCCAAAGATAAGGAAAGTTCTCTTTAATTTAACTGTAGCACTCAAGAATTCCTAAGTAACATCCTGAAGTTAATTTTCTCACTTCTGTACTTTCAAATCTTTATACATATTGTACTTCAAGGAAACTAGACTATATTCTGATCGCAGAACATGTAATGCTTTGCTTTGTGAAAACCTTAGAATGCTCTCTATGTTTATGTAGAAATACTATCTATTTGTAATACAGTGCTTCTTAACCATTTTGTGGTAACGGAATAGGTTTTTTTTTAAGTTCTTATTCACAGTCTCACACTGTAATGTAAAAAAATAAATTGTTAGAGATACAAGATAAATTTAAAGTGGCTTATAAGATATAAGTCATGAGTCATTACTTTTATTATATTCAAAACACATTTTCAAATGGCTGTAAACATTTCTAAACCCTTTGAATGCCTGTACTTACATCTTCCCAGGTCAATGACAATCATTTTAATGATTCAAGGCACTGCCATCCACCGACATCTGTTGGGTACACAGCATAGCACCACAAATTCCTCACAAATGCTGCCTGGTCTAATTATTTTTCTGTATGTCTCTAAACAAAAGTGATCTAACTTTTATTTTAAAGAATAGTTTTAAATGATTACTTTTCTTACAATAATTGATTTAATCTCTATTGCATTTGAGTTTTTCAATAATTATATTTCCTTTTGAGCAAAACTCCATCCCAAACTCTAGCACTACATGTTAAAACAAATGTTTGTGGTAGGAATCTTTGAAATGCCTTCTACAAGAATGATGCCAAGTAAACCAAACATAAGAATCCGAACATCTACTATGACTGCACATCTACTATTACTGAACTTCTTTAACAGCCCTGTGGTGCCTCCCCATTTTACTTTGAGCTTAGGTAGACGTACCTTTACATTACTTTATTAAATGTTTGTTTCACATTCCCCCATCCTCTGTTTGCCAAACATAAAGGTTCATAGCCTCGCTTGACCTCTTCCTAAGCTCATTGCTCATATTCAATAGGTAATCCATCATTATGGATTTAATTTCTGAGAATTTCTTACATCTGCCCCTTCCTTTTGTCTTCATTGACCATATCTTGGTTCTGAGTATTATGTAGATTTAGAGGGGTACAATAGCCTTTATCTATTTTTATTGTTATATAGCATGTATGTATGTAAAGGCTTTGTTTTTATTTGGAGGACTTTTTGTCAAATTTTTTAAAAATTACTTTTGAATTTTAAAATAAACTAGACACTAATAACATCCAAAAGTCATAATGAATTGTAGAGACCAGGCAGAATTATTCGAGCATAAAAAGATTCCACCTCCGTTACCAGCCCATTAGTGGAAAGTTTCTTATTTCATTTTTTTAATAAATAAAAAAGATTTCTCATAATTATGTGAGTTTATTGTTAAAATGACAAAATATGAGTAGAAAACATGTTCATATAAAGACTCTCTGGAAAAAATTACTTTTACATGTAGAAACCTCTATAAGTAAACTCATTATAAATGTAAGCTTAATTGTAGTGATGGTCTGAGTTTTAGAATCAGCAATTTCTGTTTCTAAAACTTGCTGAAAACTCTGATATTACTGTACAAAAGAAGTTTCAGGATAGAAAATATTTCATCTTGCCATGACCGGTGTGACTCAATGGGTTGGGTGTCATCCAGCTAACTGAAAGGTCATGGGTTCTATCCCTGGCCAGGTTCTGGTTGGGGGCATGTGACAGGTAGTCAATCAATGTTTCTCTTCTTCTATTTCTCCTTCCCTTCCCAAAATATATGAATAAATAAAATAAAAATTTAAAAAATTATCTGACTGGGGTGTCCAACATTTTTGCATCTCTGCATCACACTGGAGTTGTGTCTTAGATCACACAAATACATTGCAACACATAATCACAAAAGTCTCATGATGTTTTAAGTAATTGCACGATTTTGTGTTGGGCCACATTCACAGCCATCCTGGTCTTCATGCTGCCTGGGGGCTGCATGTTGGACACCCCTGTAAGAATTAGATAGAAGTAAATGACACCATACTAATTTTGATAATGACACCAGTTACAAAGACTTGTGTACTACCCGAATATTAAGTTGATACACAAGCCATGTAAGTTTCCTACAAATTAAGAATTCCACAGATGTGTAGACCATAGTTATTTGAAACTTTCTGAGAATTATGAATGCCCTTTTTGAATCCAGCTAGCCTGCTTGCAGTATGTTTTATGGAAATTGTTGGAGTAATATTGGAAGGTGTCAAAGGTTATGTTACTGACAGCTGTCAATAAGATATGTTAGCCTGAGGGTGATGTTTTTCTTTCAAGAATGTAGTAAAGCTAATCAGATACTAAAGTACATTATCTGATGAGAAGTAAACAAGTGGCAATGTCATAGCTGTCAAGATAAAATATAGTCCTGTGAGAGGATTGTCTAGGAAAATGAAGAAAAATGATTATCAAAAAAATCACTGAAATGAAGTTTTCAAAAAACTCCAAGTATTTCCTTTGGACATAATGGTTTAGGTTTTTACATAATTGTATTAAGAACAATTTTGGAGTTAAAGTATAGAAGTTCGAAAAATATCAACTGGTAAGTTACTCTGCCTTTCTGAAATGGAAGTGTCACACACTATAAAATATGCCCATTGTATAAATACATAATGGGATCAACTCTTTCATCATCTTGATTTATTCTTTAATTGTTTTTTTGACCTTAAACTTTAAAAGTTTAAACTATGTTTGAAACACAATATATTATCTTTGTTGGGCCAATCTGCTATAAAAATATTTCAAAATGCAAGAGCTCACAAAAAACAGTTATTTATTCCTCTCTCAGGAAACAGTTCCAGTGGATGAAGAAGATAAAAAGTAGATAGCTCAGCTCCATTGGAAAAGTAGATGCTCAGTTCAGCTTCATAATGTGTTGTCACCTAGGCGTGTCCTCATCTGCATGGCCAAAGCTGGATAAAGTCTATCCCACATAGCTTTTTAAAAAGAAAAAAGATCAAGAGATACAAAACAAGCAGTTTTGTTAAAAGGAAATACCCACGCAATTTTATGCCTGATTTCTGCTCTCTGTTTTTTGCAAGAACTTAGGCAGCACATGTCCTACTTAGCTGCAAGAGAGGCTGGGAAATCTATGGCCCTCTATGAACCTTTTTATAACTGAGCAAAGCACACAGAGGAGAAAGTAAATATTGGAGAACAATAATTAGTTTTTACATCCTTTGTAGATAATTAAAATGAAATATCAGTTTATTTTTAAAAATACATTTTCTACTCCCACCACCCACTACTGCTATTTTTTGCATGCTTTTCAGGTACTTTTATCATGAAGGGGTTTAGAACATGCTACCCCACAATATACCTTTTGGCCTATTGATTATTTTGAGCTGCAGGCATTTGAGAGCAAATGCAGAAAGATCTCTCTGACCTCCCTTTCCTAGACAAAGGCAAGCCACAAAATTTTCTACAGTTTCCCTCTATGTCTCAGGAAGAGAAAAATACTCATATTACTAGAGACTGGAAGTTGACACCAAGATGAATCTTTACACACAAAACTATTGAAATAACACTTGCCTTCTATTAGTTTTCCCCATAAATTTCCTAGTCATTATCCCACAATTTATTCTTCCTAGTCCAAGCCCTTTTTTTCTTGTCACATTCCCAGAATTTATTGTTCTTTGTGTCAAAAAGTATTTAAGCTTTTGGGCTTGATGGCTCCTTCTGGTCTTCATTTTCCCTTTAAAGACTTCTATATGCACATAAAAATATTAAATAATAACATCTTTCCTATTAATATGTTTTATGTCAGTTTAATTCTAGACCTGACTAGGAATTCTGAGGAAGAAATTGTTTTCTTCCCTACAATATTCCTGAAAAGAGAAAGATAATCACATTTCTCCTGTTTGTAACATATACCTTACTATATGTATAGTTACATGGTTTATTATTTAATGCACCTTAGAAATATTTGTATATAGGCACATAATATGTCTTTTTACTCTCCTTAATAGCTGTACAGTGTCCAGTTGTATAAATAAATCATAATTTATTCAACTTCTTGCTTTTTGATATTTTGGTATCATCAAGGTATTTCTTTCTTCTGACCAGTGAACTTCCTTATAGATACATCTTTGCATAGGTATATGAATATAACTGTACACACTTATTAATATTTTTAATTAAATAAGTTTAGATTTTTTATATTTAAAGTACTTAACAGGTTTCATAATTATTTTCCATCTATTACTATTATAAAAATGTCATGATTGAAATCCTTGTAAGTGTAATATTAAAAAAATTGCAGATTATTGTCTTAAAATTACTTTTTGATTCATGTTGGTAGCAGTATCTGTTAAGCTTTATTTGATATTAAAAACATCAAATACCAAATTTGATTTTCATTACTGGCTTACAGAGGATCCAGGTCTTATGGTAATATTGAAATTCCCATCCCCAGTACATGTCTATGTTTACCAGTAAAGTTTGAGGGAAGAGAAAGTAGGTACCCATCCCTGTGCACACATACAAAAGCCCATGCATATATCCATGTGCCTAAAAAAACCTTTATGATTAACTGAAAATTCAATTATTTTACTTATTTCTTTCCTTTTTTTTTAAGAAAAAACAGTCAGACTATTTAAATCTACTCCCGGTTAACCATAGCTAAAGGAACATGACATGAGTGAAACCTAGGACAAACCCCTTGGGCGAGAAGCTACAGAAACTAAGCACACCAAGAAACTAAGCCATTTCTCAGTCTGGAGCAATTACAGTGGCACCTAAGTAGAATAGCATTAGAGTTGCTTGACAGTTGGAATTGAGTAAAGGATTATCAAAAATGCTATATGCCAGGTTCACGCCTATGGCAGATGACCTGGTTGACAAGCTTGCCCAAGCTAACTAGATTAATGCTTCAGATCAGTTTAAAGGGAACTAGCAGCAATTTTCCTTAACTAATCATCTGAACGTTATTGATGGATTTCATGTTTGCTTTTCTGCCGCATAATTATTCATCAGTGGGGTGAAGAGGAAAGTTACATAGATTGACTTGAATAAGTGCCTCCTCTTTGGATCCTTTCTTTCTCTCTCTCTCTCTTTCTTTCTTTCTTTCTTTTTCTGGTTGTTTCTCCAGCAAGTAAAATTCTCTTCAAACAGCTAATTTTTTTCTTTATTTGAAGAAAAAAATAAAACTGCATGATGTGCCTGTCACTTCTGAGGATTGTGTTATGCAAGTTGTAAGCTCCTTTTCTGGGTCACACACTTCTGTTAGGAAAGCATATGATTCAAAATTTGAAGAGTCGAGTGATATTAAATGTCCTCAGTATGAAAGTAAATCCTTAATCAATAATTAAGCCTTGAGGTTTAACACTGTGACTATTAATTAAGTCTATGTTTGACATCGATTAGGTACCTCTTTTCCTCTATGGCAATGTATTTCAATCACATTTGTTCCTGAGAGTAATTGGACTTTTGAATAATCTCCAAATTGCCTTTCAAGATGGTTTTCAAATCTCTAAACCATGTTTGTACATGATTTTACTATGTTCGTGCTTGGCTTTATTTTTTCGTCTTTTAGGGAAACAATAACTGTGTAGTTTTGAATATAAAAATGATATTCTCATTGAGTCACCCCACATAGAAATAAAATTAGAAGTATCTTGCATGAAATGTGTTAGTATCTACACCACATTTTTCTTTGAACAGGACTTGGATTGGCTTTTATAAAAACATCAAAGCTTACTTAAGTTTAAACCTGATTGTCATTTTTTATCTATTTCAACACTGGAGATAACTTTATGTTTGAATAATTACTTCCTTCTCCTGAGAACAAGAAGCTACTCTATCCACTATGCAGTTGCTTATACAAAGTTTCTAGCAGGGTTCTATAAATGCAAAATATAAGATGTAACTTTACTGTCCCTAAATACATAGGGAGTCATAATCTTGCTACTTTTTTTTTTTATCTACTAGGTGACATAATCCATGCAGCTTTTCAATATCTGTTAAGGTGTAGGTGCCTGTGTATCATGCTTCATAATGTTTAATACTCTTAGTTACATTTTTTAATAGACCATTACATGCTAGTATGCTGATAGAGTAATGGTCTCCAGGGGTTTGTTCATAACTGCTCACTTTAGTGTTTATATTTTGAGTGCTGGAACTTGAATGGAAACATAATGATTGATCAAGAAAATACTAATTTTATTTTCACTCTGCAATTTAACAGTGATTTGAATGAGAAAAATAATAAGAAAAACACAACTGATATTGATTTTAAGATGTGTTATTTGAATGTGAATAATCTGCTTTTGTTGAATTTGGTTGAAACATAAAGGCAAAAATGTCAAAAGACCAGTAAATGTTAACACAAGTTCAATCAGGGTTTCCTTGGGAATGGGATTTAAATCACTCAATCTCTTGCTGCCCGTAAAGTTTATTCTTTAAGATCAATGCAATATGATTGCAATAAAACTTGTTACTCTTTAATATCATTTTTATTTTTACTATAGTTCAATAAGGTTATGATTTAAAGCAATTTTTAAAAGGTCATATCTTGAAATAACTAGAAAATACTTATGTCTTTTTTCCTTACTTATTATATAGAAGTTCACAAGTGAGAAACATAAGAAAAAGGAAGGCAACAAATTATACCCCCAACATAGTCCAAAAAGTTTTCTATGTTATCTGATAATCTTTATGTTCAACTCTCTTTTATTGATAGAATATGGCAAAGTTCAATTTTTCATGACTTTCATATTCCAATCAAGTTTCTTCTGAGTTCAATTCTGAATTACCACATAACAGGGAAATATAAACCTTTTTTGAGGGGTGGGGTCAATCCAATGTGCACATTTACTTATTTATTTTTACAAGGAGATGCTCCAGGGTTAATATTCATGAAACCACTACCCACTCATACCCTGATGCTCTCCTAGAAATGTTATTTTCTGTTTCTACAGCTCTTCTAAGCCTTGTGTACTCTGTGACGTGACCTTAATTACAAGGATAGTAGCACATGTTAATCAGACTTTACACTGTGATTTCTAGTAGTTACTAACTGTTGTGGTAATTATGAATAGAAAATTATTTGCCCATTAAGCCAAATCCTAAGTAATAATAATAGTAGTGGTAGTAAACATTTATTAAAGGCTTAATTTTACGTTGGGTCCAGTATAAATATCTGAGAATGTTATTTGTAACAATACCCTGAGGTATAATTAAATACAATTATTATACTGTTTTTATTCATTCACATAGTTAATATGATGCATATCTTCACCCTGGAGTTCTCCCCTGAGCTCCAGATTTCTATATTCATCTTCATACGAGATGTTTTAGATGTTTAGTGAGCATCTTAAAACCTTGTCTAAGCACATACAAGAATTAACCAATGAATGCATAAATAAGTAGACAAGAAATCAATGTCTCTCTCTCTTTCCCACTATTTCCCTTCTTCTTTCTCTCTAAAAATTAATCAGTAAAAATGAATAAATAAAATAAAACTTAGTTATTCATATCAGAATTCTTACCTTTCCTGCAAAATCAGTTCTCCTCTTGTATCTCCATCTTAGTTAATGCAACTCCATTTTTTTCTGTGGTCCAGGACAACAATATTGGGGTCATCCTTGATTCTGCTTTGTCTCTAATGCCCCACATACAATCACCAATAAATCTCATAGACACTACCTTTAAAACCTAACAGTTATTCACGCCTCATGATCATCTCTAATCCAACTCATTGGTCTTGTCTTTTCCCTGTTAAAACATGTCATATATGTAAAATCTATCTGCTCAGAATTCTCCAATGGCTTCCCAATTTACTCATATTGAAAATCATAGTCCTTACAGTGGTCAAGGTTCTAAACCATCAGTTTCATTCTTCAAACCATGTCTTTATCTCTCTTACTTCTTCGCCTACTATGGTTATACTTGATTGCTCAGTCTAGTCATACAAACTTTCTTACTTTTCCTGGAACAAGCCAGGTAACAGTAATCCACTGCCTTCTAGTGACTCCCAGGCACTGCTCTCTTATCTCCTTCAAAACTTTTGCTCACCTAATATTCACAGAAATTCCTTGACTA
The DNA here is from genome assembly GCF_014824575.4 of Sturnira hondurensis. Lineage (NCBI taxonomy): Eukaryota > Metazoa > Chordata > Mammalia > Chiroptera > Phyllostomidae > Sturnira > Sturnira hondurensis. The sequence continues at coordinate 19,307,137 of NW_028083059.1, forward strand.
CCTCAAGTTTACATTGAAATCTGATACCCATACCTCCATTGTTCTAACCATCCTTATGCACTCTCCTTAGTTATTTTATTTCAATGGTACATACTAACATCTAATATAATATATCTTACCTGCTTATTTAACTCACTATCTATCCCTTCCCATTTAAATGTAAGGCATGAGAACTGATATTTTTGTGTCTATTCATAAGTACGGGAGCAGTGCCCAGCACATTATAGTCTCTCAATAAATATTCAATGACTGAGTGAATAGAAGAGTAATTTTATAGTAGAGATGCTGAGGCTAAAATTGTCCTGTTAATTTGTTTTCTTATAAATTATCTATTCCCTATTCCCATGAATGAAGCAATGTAAGAGCAGGACTCTTCTTGTACATTCTCTGTTACATACCCAGAATGTAAAGAACATCTGGCACATGGTAGTTGAATAAATGACACATAACACTTTTTCAGTGAGGAGACTAAAAGATTGCAAAAATAATTTTCAAATCGCTTAAATTATTTTTATATAACTAGAGTCCATTTTAAGAAAAAAAGATGTATTTGCTTGTGATTCACTTGGAGATTAGAGTGTGTGGGAGGAGGGATTTAAGCATTTTATCCTATTGCTTACAGAATGTTGAAAGCCTGAGGCAAGTTTGAAAACCAAAAAATCTTGCACTTTCCTCAATCTTGCTTGCCTATTTTTCTACAAAGAAGAGATACATGCAGAGAAGACAGATATCAATATCCAAATGCTGTTCCCTAATGGGAAATATTCTTAATCTTTACACTGAGTGCCATAGGTGGTGGTGATGAGAGATGAGAGTGCATGCAGTCACAGAAATGGGGGAAATCAAGTTAATGAGTGTCAATGACTGGGAAGGGGGTCATCTAAGGTTATGAGACTTGCCACTGAGAAGCAGATGTAGTTTATCTAATTCACTCTTCACTTCTTGCTAGAAGCACTATTTAATGAACTTGGCTTTCTTTCTTGATGTTAGTGAGATATTTACCTAGAGGTCAGAAAAAGAATATTGGTGTCACTTGTTTTTGTTGTCGGTGGTAGTGAGATAGTGGTGTATATATGCATATATTTTTTATAAAAGAAACTTTAACACAATGCTAATGTTTCTTTATTCTTTACAGTTTTCTTATTCTTTGTTGATTAAAACTCCATTTTTACATTCATTTCCTGTATTTATTTGACATGTATTTATTTAATGAAAACATATCTGCTAAACACATATCTAGTATATTAAAAAAACAGCTTGGTATAAAATGTTGATTTCCAAGTAAAGGAAGTGAATTTGATGTAGTACCAAAGCTTAAACTGGAGAAATAAAATTTTAATCTACTGAGGAATTTAGATGCTCATATATATTTAAATATTTAATATATAAAAATGAATTATAACAGAAAAGTTTTGCTTTAGAATTGTGCCTTCCTTAAGAATACATTTCTGATAATCCGGACTTCCTGTCAAGATGGAGACATATATTTCACCTCCTCGAGCAATGAAAGAGGGAATTACAACTATATATAAAAACAAATAACAATGATAACTACCAGAAAATTAAGCTATATGAAGTCTGACAACTAAGAATTTATAGAGACCACATTCATCCATTAAGGTAGGAAGGGCAGAGACACAGAGATGGGCAGAGAAGCATGAAGAAACTGTGTGGCACAGAGAGGTGGTGGCTGTGGAATGGGTGGTCCCACACTCACGTGTGGTAGATAAAAATCAGGAGAGATACCTTGGGAGGGAGCAATCTCAACAGCAGGCCAGACCACACAGACCAGGGTTCCAGCATCTGGACAACAACTTCTGGTTATAAAAACTAGTGGGGGTTGGGGCAATGATAGAAACCACTGGGTATTCAGGACAGTCTATTTAAAGAGCCCACATGGACTTAGAATGTATGCAAACACACCCACTCTGGGATTCACCACTAGAGCAACAACTAGAAGGGTGCCAGTTGCATAAGGGAGGTGGGTGAAGTGACTAGAAATGGAGAAAGTACCAGGAAAATCTCCAGAGGCCAGGCAGCAGCATTGTCTCCTCTCCAAGCTCTCTCTGGACACAGAACCACAAAGCAGTGAAAAGGGTAACCACACCTTGATGATTGCCTAAGGCTCTGCCCCACACAATTTACAGGTGCCTTTTCTAAATCAGAGAGCCAAAGCAGCTCTAGCTAATACACAGGAACAAACATGGAGAGACTGCCAAATTGAAGGGACAAAGAAATATAGCCCAAATGAAAGATCAGAACAAAACCACATAAAAAGAATTAAAGGGAACTGAGTTAACCAACCTATCAGATGCACAGTTCAAAAACTGGTGATCAGGATGCTTAAAGAACTCCTTGATATAGCAATAAAATAAAGAATATCCAGGAAGAAATAAAGGTTACACTAAGTGAAATAAAGACAAATATACAGGAAACCAACAGTGGAGAGAATAAAGCTGGATTCAAATCAGTGATTAAGAATATAAGGAAGACCAATGACGTATTTCACAGATATAGAACAAACATTTCAGAAATTTATATGGAACCATAATGACCCCGAATAGCAGCTGCAATTTTGAGAAAGAAAAATGAAGCAGGAGGGGTCACAATACCTGATATTAAATAGTATTACAAAGCCACTCTAATCAAAACAGCCTGGTACTGGCATAAGAACAGACTCATAGACCAATGGAACAGAACAGAGACCAGAAATAAACCCAAGTCTCTATGGTCAATTAATATTTGACAAAGGGGGAAGAAGCATAAAATGGAGTAAAGATAGCCTCTTCAACAAATGGTGTTGGGAGAACTGGACAGCTACATGCAAAAAATTGAAACTCGATCACCAACTTGCACTATACACAAAAATAAATTGAAGGTGGATAAAAGATTTAAATAGAAGTTGTGACACCATAAAAGTCCTAGAGGAAAACATCAGCAGGAAAATCTCAGACATTCCATGCAGCAACATCTTCACTGATATGTCCCCTAAAGGAAGGGACATAAAGGAAAGAATAAACAAATGGGACCTCATCAAATTAAAAAGCTTCTGCATGGCTAAAGAAAACAGCATTAAAATGAAAAGAGAACCAACTATATGGGAAAACATATTTGCCCATGATACCTCAAACAAGGGTTTGATCTCGAAAATATATAAAGAACTTACATGACTCCAATCCAGGAAGACAAAAAACCCAACTGAAAAATGGGCCAAGGACATGAATAGACACTTCTCCAAGGAGGACATACAAGTGCACAGAGATATATGAAAAGATGCTCAGCATCACTAGTCATCAGAGAAATACAAATTAAAAGCACAATGAGATACCACTTCGCACCAGTCAGAATAGCCGTTATAAATCAACAAACAAGTGTTGGAGAGGATGTGGAGAAAAGGGAACCCCAGTGCACTGTTGTTGGGAATGCAGACTGGTGCAGCCACTGTGGAAAACAGTATGGAAATTGCTCAGAAAATTAAAAATGGAACTGCCTTTTGACCTGGCAATTCCACTGCTGGGATTATACCCGAAGAGCCCTGAAACACCAATCCAAAAGAACCTGTGCACCCCAATGTCCATAGCAGCATAATTTACAATACCCAAGCATTGGAAGCAACCTAATTGTCCATCAGTAAATGAGTGAATAAAAAAACTATAATACATTTACACAATGGAATTCTACACAGCAGAGAGAAAGAAGGAGCTCCTGCCCTTTGTGACAGTGTGAATGGAACTGGAGAGCATTATGCTAAGTGAAATAGCCAGGTAGTGAGGGACAAATACCATACAATCTCACCTTTAACTGGAACATAATCAACAACAGGAAAAAAGCAAACAAAACATAACCAGTGACATTGAAATTAAGAACAATCTAGCAACAGCCAGAGGGGAGGGGGGAGGGGAGAGTGGGGAAAAGGGTTTTCATGAGCTACTATAAAGGACACATGGACAAAACCAAGGGAAAGGATGGAAGCAAGGGAGATAGCGGGGTTTGGCTGGGGTGGAGGGGAGTGGTGGGGGTCAAATGCAGACAACTGTAATTGAACAACAATAAAGTAATTTAAAAAAAGAATATAAGGAAGAAATAAGCATTCAACAAGAACAGCAAGAAGAAAAAATAATTTAAAAAATAAAGATAGTGTATGGACCCTCTGGGATATCTTCAAATGTACTAACTAACATCTAAATCATTGGAACTCCAGAAGGAGAAGAGGAAGAGCCAAAAATTGAAAACTTATTTGAAGAAATAATGACAGAAAACATCCCTAATTTAGTAAAGGAAATAGGCATACAAGTGTAGGAAGCACTGAGAGTCCCTGACAAGTTGGGCCCAAAGAGGGCCACACCAAGACACATCATAATTAAAAAGTCAAAGGTAAAAAGATAAAAAGAGAATATTAAAAGCAGCAAGAGAAAAGCAGAGTGTTACCTATAAAGGAGTTCCCATAAGACTCTCAGCTGATTTCTCACAAGAAACTTTGTAGGCTGGAAGGGCCTGGCAAGAAGTTTTCAGAGTGATGAAAAGCAAGGGCCTGCAACCTAGACTACAATATCTAGCAAAGCTATCATTTAGAATGGAAGGGCAGATAAATTGCTTCTTGACAAGGTTAAGCTAAATGAGTTCATCATAACCAAGCCATTATTACATAAAATGTTAAAGGGACTTATTTAAGAAAAAGAAGATCAAAACTATGAACATTAAAAGGGCAACAAATTTACAACTTTTAACAACTGAATCTAAAAACCAAACTAAGCAAACAATCAGAAAATGAACAAAATCCTAGGTATGGATATCATTTGGAGGGTTATCAGCTGGAATGGGGGAGGGGGAGCATGGGGAAGAAAATGCAGAGAATAAGAAGCATAAATGGTAGGTGCAAAATAGAGAAGGAGGTGTCAAGAACAGTATAGGAAGTAAAAAAGCCAAAGAACTTATATGTACAACCCATGGACATGATCTAAGTGGGAAGGGAATGTAGGATGGGAGAAAGGTTCAAGGCAGAGGGGAATAAAGGGAGGAAAATGGAACAATTGTAATAGCATACTCAATAAAATATATTTTTCAGAAAAGAAGCCAAGAGACCATCAGAATTATGTTTTTAAGAGATAATTTATTTAAAAACTTGAATAAGAAGAAAAATAGCAAAGTCATATTTTATATTTAAAGTGTTTTTAAAAATAATATAAGAACTAGTAATCCAATCACCTAAATCTCTAAGTTAACTGTTGAAATAAATTATACTAGGACATTCAAGTGTACCTCATTCTTTGTGAGAGAGTATGAATTAAATTTTGAAAATAAAAGTTTTAAAAATTCAACATAATATTGATATATATATATATAAGTAATACCTTTTTATAACCCAACCTTTGATAAAAGTGGACAGATTTTGAGTGTTTTACATTATAATAATTTCAAGAGTATTTTGATTATACTTTGTGGTCTTTAAGAGTTATTTTTTCCCTTTGCTTCAAGTGAAATGTAATATTTATTAATACAATAACGCATTTTGAATGCAATTATTTTGAATTAATTCATTTGCATTTCTGTAGCTACTAGAGACATCTTATTTAAGCAGAATGTCAGCCAATTCACAATTTTTGTAATTGTCTTGGGACATGAGTTATAGTGTAAATGTAAGGTGTCTCATGATAACTGGGCAGTATCTACGCTGGAACCCGTGTTTATTAAGTAAGCTGTTATTTGAAATAGCATTTTCTTGTTATCTCAGAATAACATTGTAAGTTATTTGTATTATTTGGAATGCCAAACAAATATTTTCAGGAGCTCATCAGGCACCTGACTTACAGCTCTGAAATCACCCCAGTGTTGCTCTGAGAACAAATCCTGTTTGAGTATGTATTATGAAATTAGACTACACTAAGCCCAGAAGGCAGATACAATCATTCTTTGAATTTACGATAAATCCTGCTTCTCTGAAAAGGTTGAAAGTATATTTGCACTTTGCAGAGGTAATGAAATGCATCTTAATATACTTAAATATTCAGCTTTAATAGGTATCAACCAAGCGTAACCATTTTCTGGCTGTGATATCGTGGGCTTCTAACATTAAGGTGGGTTTCTTTGTTTTTTTTTTTTAGTTAGTTCTTATTTGTTTTTCCTATTTGCACAACAGTAAATATGAAGCATTAGGCTTTGTGAATTGATTAAACTTCAAAATTATTATCTTGTAGAAGTAAACAGTAATCACTTGTTTAGTCAGCAAATATATGCTTAATAAAAAAACATATGCTAAGCTTTTCAGAAGATCTGCTGTTAGCTTGATAAGTAAAAATACTCCTTTTCCAAGTCTCTGTAATCTCAAGAATAAAACGAAATAGAATCTGTGTTCTAAAGGGGTTTTCATGATTACCTATAATTATGAAAAGTTCCTTTTACCATAACAACTCTATCTATGGGTAGACATCTGTGCTTGAAAAGTTTTTGTTTGAACAGAAGTTGACATTGAGAAATATGGGTTTTTTTCCTTTTTAACTTCTCTAGAGAGTTTTAGAACTTCAGATGAAACTACTACTTAGAAAATTCTTTCTTACTCCTCAGCAGACTAAGGGCAATTGAGAATTAGGATTCTGGCCTCACCCATCCAATTTTAAGGGGAAACCTTTATCTGAATTTAGGAGATCCTGTCCACACCTCAGAAATGGAGTTAGCAGAAGGTTTAACTTAGGAATTTTGTATGTCTATTTGTTCTAGATTTTGCTTGAGTAACCTAAACACAATGACATAAATATAAATAAATGTCCTTCAGAATAACAAGAACATCATATTCATCACACCTGATTCTTTCTCATCACAGCTGATGTGTAGAAAAATGATTAGAAATCATATAGACACTGATGAGGAGTGAGAGGAAGTTATTTAAATTCTGCTGCACCTTGTGCTCAAAATATCTCTGTCAGCTTATAGTCACTCTTATAAACAACTTGGGAAGCCATGTTTTTTTAGTCCTGAAAAAGCTTGATTTTATGAATATTTTAGTTATATTTAGACAGATTGAACTTTTTAAAAACTCAAGCACAACATATTCTTCCTATTTTATAACAGGTATAACTGAAAAAAAAAGAAAAATGAAAGGTCAACAAATGTTTCCTAGAAAGTATAGTTTTTTCCCTGTGCAAAGACAACTCTCCTGTTGGTCCATGGTTGTTGTAGAGCACTGTATTAATTATTAGGATGTAAGTATAGTTTTTAATGATATATACAGCTTAATTATATCTACCATATTCCAAACATAAAACCAAAACTCAGGGCAAGGAAAGCACCTGACACATGCCTTTAAACCCATCCTTAGTTGAGGATTGATCTATATCACCATCTATTTGTTTGGTAGAAACACAAATTTCAAGTAGGTAGGAAAGTAGAGACAGACCGTTTACTTGGTTAGCTCTCATCTCTTAGATATACTTAAGGTAAGTTGCTACCTTAGAAATGATGAGATAGGGAGAAAATGGCGGCGGAGTAGGACGGAGCGACTGCAGTTCTCCTTCACCTGGGGGAAAATCCTGGCAGATTTACAGAACAGCGCAATCAATTCCCCAACCAACAATTCCCCAGCATTTATGAAAATGAGAGACCAGAGATGGTGACGAACCAGACAGCTGGAGGTTGTTGGGGTCTCAGGGACGCAAGTAAGGACGGAGACAAGGACGGAGGTGGCCAGACCGGCGGCAGCCATTACCCGGCGCGTAAAGACCTCGGAGCTGCGGCTGCCTCAGTGGTTGGAGCCCAGAGGCTTCCTTCCGTCTGTGCCCAGCGACAGGGGCATCTGCCACAGAGAACTCATCGGGAGCCTGGTAACCCTGAGAAAAGTCAAGGGCAGCGGCAGCGGTGGTGGTGGCGGCAGGATGGCAGCCATTGGCCGGCTCATAAAGACCTTGGAGCCTTGGCTGCCTCAGTGGTCAGGGCCCAGAGGCTTCCGCCTGCGCCCAGGGACAGGGGCATCTGACTCACACGACTTCACTCTAAGAAGACAACTAACCCAATTAAAAAATGAGGAAAGGACTTGAACAGACACTTCTGCAAGGAGGACATACAGAGGATCCAGAGACACATGAAAAGATGCTCAATATCGCTTGCTATCAGAGAGATGTAAATTAAAACTACAATGAGATACCACTTTACACCGGTGAGAATGGCTATCATAAACAAAGCAATAAACAACAAATGTTGGAGAGGGTGTGGGGAAAAGGGGACTCTGGTCCACTGTTGGTGGGATTGCAGACTGGTGCAACCATTATGGAAAACAGTATGGAATTTTCTCAGAAAACTAAAATTGGACTTGCCTTTTGACCCAGCAATTCCACTGCTAGGATTGTATCCTAAGAACCCTAAAACACCAATCCCAAAGAACCTATGCACCCCAATGTTCATAGCAGCACAATTTACAATAGCCAAGAGTTGGAAGCAACCTAGGTGCCCGTCAGTAAATGAATGGATCAAAAAACTATGGTACATATACACAATGGAATTTTATGCTGCAGAAAGAAAGAAGGAGCTCCTACCTTTTGCAACAACATGGATGGAACTGGAAAGCATTATGCTGAGTGAAATAAGCCAGGTGTTGAAGGACAAATACCATATGATCTCACCTCTAACAGGAAGCTAAACAACAAAACAAACAAGCAAGCAAAATATAACCAAAGACACTGAAATAGAGAACAGGCTGACAGTGACCAGAGGGGAGAGGGGAGGGAATTTCAGGGGAAATAAGGGAGGGATTTAGAGGAACCTATATAAAGGATACATGGACAACAACTGAGAAGGGTGGAAATGGGAGGGAGGGGGGAGGATGGGGGGTAGGATGGGATGGGAGTAATAGACAGAAAACTGTACTTGAAAAATAATTAAATAAAAAAATTGGAAAAGAAAAAAAAAGAAATGATGAGTTGACTTTATCCAAATTCAAACATTTTCATTTTAATATCACCTAAATGTGAATTAAAATTTTATTATTATTGATTGATAAATAATAAATTGTGAATGAATGAGAGAATAATATATTAGTTTATTAGCTAAATGATATGCATTTGCAAGTAATTTACACCTACATTTAATAATGTTCTTTTGACTCTTGTTCAATCACTAGTCCTTTTACGATTAACAGGCTCTCAAGAGAGAAAAATCCCTATTTTTATTTTCATAGTATTCTTCAGGTTGGCCATTTCTATCTGCTGGTAGAGATGTGTCTGATTGTTATAATGTGTGCTATGAAACACATTAAACACATTTTGCGCACAATATTGAGGTATAGCATTTTTTTTTCTGTTGTGTAAAGTCTCTCCTCTGTTTTTCTTAATCAAAAGGCCCAATTGGGATGCTGATGGAGCTACTATATGGCTCTGTTTTCCGTCTTATTTATGGCCTTTCTATTACCACAGATATAGTTTCTGTAACATTGCCGAGTAAGAGTCACACTGTTCTGTCTCACCCAAATACTGCAGTTTGTCTTTTTATCTATTGACCTTTGGTATTTTGAACACTGGAATAATGTGTTCTGGCTTTAGTTTCTCTGATATAGACTGATTTCTAAGTTACTCTGTGACCGCTGTTCCCATCTCTTGAAGCATAGTTCTCATTTGGTGGGTGCAGATTTATGGGTGCAGGATTAATGGCTTCACTATTTTTCCAATCCTGAAGACCATTTTATGTAGAATATTTCAGCAGCCCCACTGGTCAGTTTGACTCAGGAAGAAACTGCATCAAGTTGTCCTAAGGCTTTTCCTTCTCTCTAAAAAGTCCCTTTGTGTACTTCTAAATAAAATAGCTCAGGATTTCTAAAAGTTTACTAACATTATATTAATTCCAAAATAGTCCTATAATATGTAGATCATATGTATGATCTACATGTTTTATATATATATATATATGACTGATATATATGATTGGGTAATTGTTTCTGTCATGGTTAAACAATTTTGCAAAATAATACATTAAACCAAGTTAATCGGGTATTTTTATCATAGGATTTCTCATTGTCTTCAAGGTTCTTATGTCCTTTGTGGAGATCTAAAAACTTTTTTATGAAGAGTGTCATGGTTTTGTACAACAGAGTTTGATGAATGCTAATGTAGATTTTCCCCTGCTCTCCACTCCCAGAAGTGACACAGAGAGGTTAAATTCAGTTTGTTTCATCCAGTTCTTCCATTCCTGTGGGAGCCCGCCAGGCCGCAGGGGACCAAGGACAGAGCCCCCACTGTGAAAATGGTGGCGGGACTTGGTTTCTGGTCCCTGGAGCCGGCGGGTATCTTGACATCTTCCGGACCTTCTCCTTCTCAGCCTTGAAGGAAAGAACAAGATCTTGGCATATGCGTCATGTTCCAAGAAAGTGATAGTCATGAGGACACTGTTATCTTTGGGCTCATGTTCTCAGGATATGAGAACATCTTGCCCTCTTGATAGCCTTCGGGAGTGTACAAACTTTTGTAAAACAGCATTGTTCTCAGGCCACTGTAGTTCTGCATATAAGCCAGCAGTTCCTTGAATAAATTTGCCATTTGCCAGCAGAGCTCATGGTCTTCTCCATTCTTTAAGTCCCTCGCCTCACCTCGTGACCACCCTTGCTGCCGCGGGCGGCGGCACATTCCTAGATTGAAGAGGATGTCCTAGCCATGAGACACGATGGGAAAGTAATCCTACTACACATAAACATTGTGTTCTATTTTGGAGCTTAATATTATGTTCTCCTTTCTTAGCCATCACACATTACTTCATACCTCATCTTCTTGAATCATGTTCTTATATTGCTGGTGTGGACATGTCCTTTCCAAATACATCATAGATACCTTTGAGAAGTTCCTGTATTACAGCTCTTTTAGATTACTGTCTTAAAGCATTTGTCAAAAGCAAAATAAATGTTTAAGTTTAAAATCTAAAAATATCAATACTACATGAAAAAACAATAATAAATAATATTACAACAAAATTATTGAGTTTTACTGTTCTTGATGTAAAACTGTGTACCTGTGATTATCCAAATCCCTAGTAAACTTTTGGGCAAGGAAACTAAGTAGTATCTATTAAAATTTTTATCATGTGGGATTCTGAAAATGAAAGAATAACAGGTTTAAAATTGGATAAAATATATCAAGCAACTTTTTTAGACAGTGGATAAAATTTCTCAAAGAACAATGATCCTCAGGAGAAAGGGCACTCAGTAAATAAGCTCCAAATTTACTCTGCTTTCTGCCTGGAAGCACTTTTCAAACTTTGGTCTAGGAAGTAGAGGCCAAGGAGAAGTCAGCTGTCTCACTGGATGAAGCAAAGCCTAGATTATTTTTGGCATCTGAGGTAGCTACAATTTTCAAGGCAGGTTATCACAGAGAATAGTAAAGATACTAGCATAAGGATACCTTGAATCTTTGAATGAACTCCAAACTGTCATGTATGTCTCAAGATTCTAAGAAACCTGAAAGAAAACACGTACTGGGGGCTGGCTGTTAGCTGGAGATTTTATACACACACACACACACACACACACATGGACACGCACAAAGATAGACAGGAGAAAATAATGGAAAAGATGAATGAAATTAAGAGCTGTATTAAATGAGTGAACTGAAATAGTTGTCTCTTATTTCTTTTACCCTTAAAATGGAAATGACAGTAATAAGAATAAGTTAAAGAACTGGTAATTATATGGCATGTGCATTAGTAGGAAACTATGCCTATTTTTAATTAGATTTGCATATGCTGAATATAGTAGTAAACTTCTGAGGGCATTTAATTAAAAGCTTTCTTTTTTTCCTAGCTTAATGAAAAGATCAACATTGAGGCAAAGGTTGAAAGTTAGCTCAAATCATTTTCAGGATATCATATTCTTTACTCCTCACAAATATGCCCAGAAGCCTGCAGAACCAAAGATGTGATTAATGTGTTTTCTCTGTTATTAGTTAACTTTTTAAATGAAATTATTCTTGGGTCTCCACTACCAAGGCAGCCTCATACTTTCTAGGCTTTTATTTTGTATATAATCCATGGTGGATCTTTCATGACTATTCACTTTGAGATCCTCAAAATGCAAAACTGTGTCATAAAGTTTTTTGATCTTTTTCTCTTTGAGCATAGTGACCCTTATAGACATTCTCACTGCTTGAAGAGCCTTTAACCATAGATATCTGGGTTAGTCTTCTTGTGCAGATGAGTTTCAGGACTTCAGTTTCAGGTAAAGGGATTTCACCTGGCCAGAAACTTAGTGACTTATTTAGGAGACAGAATTGACTTTACATAAGGGAAGGTTAGATTTGACTTCTCTTACAAAGACAAGTCAGTGTTATCTATAAGAAAAATTTTTTTTTGCTAGGTGTCTTTCTATAAAGTGTGGACCTTCCGTCACACTCACCACATTCATTGCTCAGTACAAGCAAAAGATCTAAACACAATTATGTGTTTAGATGGTTATTAGGTGTTTATTATGTGTTTAGATGGTTATGTGTTTCTACTAATTTTTCTCTTACACACCAGTGAAATTTTATGATTCCTCTAACAGATATGAAAACAATAAAAATCTCAATTAGAATATCCTAAGGAGACTCTGGTCAAGACAGAGGCATAGGTAGTTACACTTTGCCTCCTCATGTAACCATAGAAAGAATTACAACCAGATTTCAAAATAACACCCAGAACCATCAGAAAATCAAGCTATATGGAAATGTGATAACCAAGGACTTAAAGAAGCCACATCCATCCAGACAGATAGGAGGGGTGGAATTTCAGAGACAGACAGACAGGTGTGGAGATGCAGTGTAGCACAGAGAGGCAGTGATAGCAGTGGATTGGATGATCCCATACTCATGTGCGGTGAATGAAAACCAGGAGGGATACCTTGGGAGTGAGCGATCCCAGACCAAACGACACAGTCCAGGATTTCAGTACCAGGATGATAAATCCCCATAACTTCTGTCTATAAAAATCAGTTGGGTTTGGGACAGTGGAAGAAACTGCCAGATTTTCAAGAGAACCCAGTTAAAGGGCCTGAGTGGACTTAGAATATACACAAACCCTCCCAATCTGGGATACCACCAGGGCAATAGCTGGCAGGGCACCAGTTGCATACAGGAGGTGGGTGAAGTGACTGGAAATGGGGCAAGTGACAGGAAAACCTCCAGAAACTAGGCAGTGGTATTGTACCCTCTTCAAGCCCTTTCCTCACACAGTCACAAAGCAGTAAAGTAGGTTGACCCACCCAGGCAATTTCCTAAGGCTCTGCCCCACACAATTTACAGGTACCTTTTCTGTCTTAGTAAGCCGTGCTACTAAGACAAGGAGTCAAAGCAGCTCTACCAATGCACAGATACAAATACAGGGAGGATACTAAATTGAGGAGATAAATAAATATGGCCCAAATCAAAGAACAGAACAAAAATTAAGAAAAAGAACTAAATAAAGCTGAGTTAACCAACCTATTAGATACACAGTTCAAAAACTGGTGATCAGGGTGCTCAAAGAACATAATGAGTATGGCAATAAGATAAAGAAGACCCAGGAAAAAATGAAGGTTACACTAAGTGAAATAAAGGTTAATGTACAGGGAACCAAAAGTGAAGGGAATGAAGCTGGGGTTCAAATCAACAATTTAGAATATAAGGAATAAATAAGCATTAAACCAGAACAGCAAAAAAAAAAAAAGAAAAAAGAAAGAAAGAATGAGGATAGTATAAGGATCCTCTGGGACATCTCCAAATGTATTAACATCTGAATCATTGGAATGCCAGAAGGAACAGAGGAAGAGCCAAAAATTGAAAACTTATTTGAAAAAATAATGAAAGAAAACACCCTTAAGTTGGTGAAGGAAATATATATACAAGTTCCGGAAGCACAGAGAGTCCCAGACAAGTTGGACCCAAACAGGACCACACCAAGACATATCATAATTAAAATGCCAAAGGTTAAAGATAAGGAGAGAATCTTAAAAACAGCAAGAGAAAAGCAGAGAGTTACCAACATCCCACAACTCTCAGCTGATTTCTCACAAGAAACTTTGCAGTCTGGAAGAGACTGGCAAGAAGTAAGTATTCAAAGTGATAAAAAGCAAGGACTTACAACTTAGATTACTCTGTCCAGCAAAGCTATCATTTAGAATGGAAGGTAAAGCAAAAGGAGTTCATCAACACCAAACCATTATTACATGAAATGTTAAAGGGACTTATTTAAGAAAAAGAAGATCAAAACTATGAACATTAAAAGGGCAACAAACTCACAACTATTAACAATTGACTCTAAAAACCAAACTAAGCAAACAACCAGAAAAGGAACAGAATCAGAGATATGGAGATCATTTGGAGGGTTATCAGCTGGCAGCTGGTGGGGGATAATGAGGGAAAAGGTGCAGGGATTAAGAAGCACAATTACTGGGTACAAAATAGACAGGATCATATCAAGAATAGTATAGGAAAATGGAGAAACCAGAGAACTTATATGCATGACCCATGGACATGAACTAAGGGGGAGCTTGCTGGAGAAAAGGGCATAGAAGGTGGATGGGTGCAAAACAGGGATAATTAGGATAACTGTAATAGTATAATCAATAAAATACATCCTAAAAAGATGTCCTAAGGAGTTTAGAAATTGCCCCACTTTTTTAACAGAAGGTACTATTAAATATATATGTGTGTGTATACAGTGTAGTTGGAGTATTGGAAGTCAAATTTAGAGAACTAGTTTCTTACCAAAATCCACTGTTTTATGGTATCAAATTTGAAAACAATCTTAGCAATAACCTTAGTTATTAAGGTTAAGAAATTAACCTTTTCCTTAATAACCTTTAGCTACCTTAGTTTCTACACAGAGGGGCTTAGAAACAAAACAGGTGAGTTTTTGAGGAATGGGTAATTTAACTTTGTTTCCCTTGAAGCAGCAATTTTAATGCATGTGTGTGCACATGTGCATATACATATATATTTTTCCATGTTTTATTTCCAAAAAGTTTACATGAATATCATCATTTAATATCACTGATGCAGTTTATTTTACCAATGGGAAAACATAGGTCAGTTTATGGAAGACTAGTTGATACATATAAGTCTTTGCTCTTCTAACCCCCTGTGTTCTCAGCCATATATGTTATCTGCTGTCTCTGATAGCATAAGGCCAATTTATATTTTCATGAGATTATAATTATCATGGCTGGTTCTCTGTAATGGGCAGGCTGGTGCCTTTCTCTTGACAAAATGTTGAGTTATGTTTACCAAAAAGAAGCTTCACCAGGAAAAAAAGTCACAAATGTGCTAAATCACCAGTTACCACAACTAAGATTCTCACAATGTAGTCTGAGAGCCTTGTCCCATGTTGTTACATATATCAACTCCTGGTTAATGCACCTGTGCTGCTCTGGGCTGCAGAGCAGTGCTATAGGCCTGCATCCTGCATAATTTCTGATTTTGAAGTATGAAGCTCAAGTTGGGCTTATCTTGCCACCTTTGATGTCATGCACAGATTCTGGTTTGATACAGTTTGTAGGAACTTTACTGGTTTCTCCACTTTTAAATGAGAACTGTTTGGCATTTGTGGAATTTCAGCTTACTGTGTAGAGGAAAATGAAGTATCAGACAGCTTTTTGGTTAGTTAGGTTTTACCAAAACAAAAGAGTTCTTCTGGTCCTTGGATCCACACTTGGACCCATATGTAGCATTCTCAGGGGCATGCTCATGCTTGTCACACTTCCAAAGACAATGTCTCAGCTTCCCAGTCACCAGTGCAAAATTCTAGTTAAAAGGTTTATTTCCAGCTGTGTGGATTAAGGTTGATGTTGCACTGCACAGCAAGGAGCTGGCAGATTTTTTCGGTTAGGTCTCAGTTTACCCCCAGGAGGCACTAGTTGCACTGAGGAAAATTGTATAGTGTTGTTAAGGGCATGGACTCAGAGGACTGCATTACTCACACACAATGGGAAGACTGACTGTCATAAGGACTGGTGCTAGTCTTCTCTCTTAATGAGGTGCCGTTCGTATTTATTCTCACCATTCATTCATCTCCTGTGAGTTTCTAGAATACAAGCTCTTTTATCAACTAAATACTGAATGCCATGACTAATTTGATCAGAATATGTGTTTTTCATGTCCCTTAACATTGTTGGTTTTCTTTTCTTCTTTTGTTTTTATGATCGTCTTCTAAAAAAAGTCTTTGTGATCAGTTTGGATTTCTTTAAAAGGATTAGCTATGGCATCTGCACATAATTCTGCAAAAACCTGTGCCATCTTTTTGTGTTTTGAAGGATGAACTTGTGTAGTTGTAAATCCAATAATGGCAAGGCTTTGTCTTATTGAGTGCAATAGAGGTAATCTGTTTTACTAGATAACAGGGATTATCTGGTCAAATGACCTCTTTTTGATCTCCAACCCTCACCTTAGCCTGTTTATAAATGGAGATTTGAGACACTGTATCTTAAACAGTAAAGTTATTCTTTTAGAACAAATCTAATGAACCTGTAAAATTAAACAAAACTGGAGTTTTAAAAGTAGAACAGCTTTAACTCTGTTTGCGGGGAGTGGAAGCAGGGAAAGAGTGGCATTGTGCCTAAGGTTTTTATTCATGGGGTGAAAAGAACATAGATATTTTTAAATTTAGAAAATATTGGTTTGAATTCCAACCAGGATAATCTTTGGGAGTTAACTTCTCAGAGCTTGTAGTTTCTCTTTAGTAAAATGCAGTTGACAACCCTTATATATTGGTCTTGGTTTAAGTACTTACTAACATATGTGCCTAGTGCCTTCAGAACATAAGTACTCAACAAATACTAGCTGCCTTTCTCTTCCTTTTCCTCAAATCTTCTGCCTTTACATGGAACCTGCTTTTTCCCCAATAACTAAGAAATGATGCTATAACTATGAAATGATGCTCATTTCATAGATGGCTGATTTAAACCTACATCAAAACTAAAAAGACATTTGGAATACAAATACTTTCCTCTGAGAGTTGAGATGGTTTGCTACAGATAGAGCAGCATTGCTCCAATCAGCAAACTTGCATTTGGTTCCCATGTCATACTTTTGGCTGGATTACAAGTGTTTAAATCCACATTCAACCGCTTTCTAGCATATGATCCTAGATAAGTAATTTATGTTCTGTTTCAGTTTTTTGCAAGCTTTCAAATAATTTTAGGCTTATTTCACCATAGGTTTATTATGAAAATAACCTGAGATAATTCATGTTAAATACTTAACAAAATGCCCAGGTCTTTGAAAGTAATACATAAAAGATGACATATGTCTATTTTTTTAATAGTTGAGAATTTCCTCCTGCTCTGGTTGTCTCTGTATTGCCAATTTCACTGAATGAATAGTGGAATGAGTAGCAGAGAGGTTCTTTAGGCCAATGCATACGTAACCATTGCACTGAGATCTCATACTCCCAAAAATGTCACAACATGAGAAGGATTGCTAGAACTGCACTGGATGGATATTTTTGAGAATTAATTATAAATAAGCAAGGAAGTGTCTTCTTCATGAAGTCTACACTCAAGTTTTGTTACTATAATTTCTATCATTTACTAGTTTGCTATAAGAGAGCTATTGATAAGAGGGATGGTTTAAATGATTTATGTTAGCATAAATCCAAGCTGCAGAAAGTGTGAGGAATCAATTGCGATTAAAAAGTAACTATCTGGACCAGCCCTGGGGTGCTGGACAGAGAGTGCATGCATATGTGTGTGTGTGTGTCCGTAAGAGAAGGATGGTGGCCAAGGCAAGAAAGTCTGAGTGGGTGGAGAGAAGGGGAGGGAAGGAGAGGAAAAAGGTAATAGGAGAGCCAGGTGGGACAGTGGAGGCTCATTTGGGACCAGTAAGGGCAGTGTAATGAGGTGAGTGTTGCTGTTCCTTAAGAGCAACCCCCTGAATGGAAAGGTAATAGCTGTATATTGGACTTTACTTGGTTTGCTCTCCGTGGCCAGCAGTAAACTCAACATAAAAGCCAGCAGTGTGTACACTAGAAAAGGTGCATTGATTGATGATATTGCTTTGATCAGGGATGATGATGTGTTGTTTGTGTGTGGAAGAATCATTCATTGATCCTCAGACAAAGTCTCAACTACCTGAAGGTTTGTCAGGATCTCACATAAACTTGCACTAAATATTGGAGGGCACCACTATACAACCATATTTACCACTTGGGTGAAAAAAAAAAGCCCGGCAGTAAGCTGGCCCAAGTGTTTAAGGACAACGTTGTCTGGGAAAATAAGCAAGATCATAGAGGAGCTTTCTTTTTCCATTTTTTTCTTTTTAAATTTTTCCCTCAGGGAACTTACTTCAAACAACAGGACAGATAAAATAAATAGATGAGTAAACACATGTCCCATACTTTACCCCATACTTGGTAAGCACTGTGGAGAAAACTAAAGCAGGAAGAGGGGAAGGTACACTGAGTTGGAGGGGGGAGAAGAGAGTATTACAGTGTAAATCAGATGTCAATCAAGACCTCTTTGAATGGTTCTTTCAGAGGAAAAAACTTGAAGCAGGTAAGAGAACAAGTTGTGTGTGTGTGTGTGTGTGTGTGTGTGTGTGTATGTGTGTGTGTTATAAGGAAACTAGTCCAAGGAAAAGAAATATGTTCAAAGACACAAGCTGGAAATATGCCTAATGAGCTTTTCTTTAGAAAATTTATTGCATTTTTTCCACTACCATTTAGTCCCCTTACACTTCCACCCTCCTTCCCACAGCAATCAGCACACTGTTGTCCATCCATGTCCATGAATCTTTTTTCCTCAAGATTATGGAGGAGCTTTCTTAACTGACCTAAGATCTGAGTACTTTGGACCCATTTTGAACTACTTGCATCACAGACAGCTCATTGTAAGTGACTGCATGAATTTACTGGGTGTGTTAGAAGAAGCCAGACTATTTGATATTGACTCATTAACTGAACAGTTAGAAGCCGCAATAAAGAATTCTCAACCACCAGAGGACTCATGGTTGGTTGAGAAGTCACCAGTATCTCCAAAGGAATTTGTTTTCTGCTAGCCACTCCAACCAAATCAGAATTGCGTTTTCATGGTTTAAACTTCAGTGGTGCTGATTTTTCTCATTTAGACTTTTGATACATTAACTTCAAAATGGCCCATTTAAACTGCTGCAGTATTGCACATGCTAATCTCTGCTGTGCAAATCTTGGATGAGCTGATTTCTCTGGATCAGTGCTTAACATAAGAGTCATTTTTGGTTACAAGAGAAAAGTAGCCCTGGCTAGTGTGGCTCAGTGGATTGAGTGCTGGCCTGGGAACCAAAGGGTCACTGGTTCAATTCCCAGTCCGGGCACATGCCTGGATTGCAAGCCAGGTCCCCAGTGGGGGATGTACCACACACTGGTGTTTCTTTCCCTCTCTTCTTCCTTCCCCTTTCCACTCTCTAAAAATAAAGAAATAAAATTTTTTTTAAAAGACTAAATTTTTAGTCTATGGAGAAAAAAATAACTATCTAAGGACAGGATGATATAAATTTTCCTAATGATTACATAAAGCCTTCATTGGCCTTTCTATACTAATCCCTACTACACCAGAACATGTGACTGGTAGAAACTCAAAATAGAATTTTCTTAAAAAATCAGGCAATATCCACTATTCTGTACATTTCTAGTGTTAATACCTAATTGATTCAATGTTTGCCATTGTCTAAGTTAAAAAAAAAAAAGGGATTCTCACCTCTTGTAAGCAACCATAGGTTTATAAGGTACTGTGTGACAGACAATAGACATAAAAAGTCACTCATTTAGTGATTATGTACTTAAAATTAAGTATCTAAGTAATAAAATATCAATATGAAAATATAAGTATATGGTCACATATACAGGGAGAAATATCTGATAAATTTTTACTAATAACAGAGTGGATTTTGGCAGATAATATTTCAGATGATACTGACCGGAAGTAATAAAAATGAAACTACTAAAATTTAAGTGACTCCTAAAGTTTATACAATGTTTTACTGGCAGGCCAGGTTTAAATTCACTCATTGATTCCATTAACTCCTAGACCTTAGTCCATTAAGCCATGCTACTTCCATTTAAAAACCTATTACCAGATTTTTTACATGGTTAGAATTCAGTGTTTGGAGTAAGTAAATCCAACACAACTGAAGGAGCATATTCCTAAATAGCTGCACACACATTTGCATATGAATTGCTACTCTTTTATCCTTACATAAGTTTTAAGTTCATGAATTGGTAAGAATTCTACATAGCTCAGGATTTCTTTCTACATTGTTAAATTGCTCTTTCATGATTATTTTCAGAGTGACTGATGTTAGTTTTGCAGGTTCTATAGACTGAACTGATATCTCTTAAATCAGTGCTTGATAAAGGCAGGAAGTTAATAAGGCATGGATCATTATGATTGTAGAAGCATACTAGTTTATACTAATGATTAACAGAACTCATAGCTGTGAATTGGAAATTGAAGTGGCTTGATTAAAAACAATGACTTTTATGGGTTTTGGAACCAGAGAGAATAATAATTTTGATGTTATCAATTTCTGATTGAGAAACCATCAATACAGAAAACAGAGAATTGCTTATGAATAGCTTATGTGAATGAGGGGATTTACAGACTCATAATAAATCAGGTGCTATTACAGTGAACTCTACAGAAGTGTGGCTGCAGTCCTTATAGTACATTTTGATAAGATATTTTCTGAGAAAAGGTAATTAGTTGGGCTTCTTTGTTATATGGACAATTTTATTGAAATAGTTTTTGTCATAATAGGATTTGACTATAGATGAATTTCAGTTTAGTTACTTTCTTTGAAAATCAGCACATAATATTCTTGTTAGAATTTCTCTTATATTAGAAATGTCAAGAGCCATGAGCTTAAAGAGAGCCTGAGGCTTCGAAGCATTTCTTGAGAATTATCCCAGCAACACAGGCACTAAGGAAAAGCAGAGTAGCTAGGCTTTAGGACCATTCTGAGAGAACTGGGACAAACCCATGTTTCTGTATCTAAAATCAAGTGGAGAATATTTTGAGTGTTCCAGACTCCAAGGAGATTTTTATATTAAGCACTGACACTAGCTTGTAATGGTATGAGTGGGTGTGCATGTGCATACATACATGTGTCTGTGTGGGGACGTATGCAACATGCAAGGTGGCTTTTGAGAAATTAGGGTTTTTTGTTTTTATTTATTTTTCTTTTTAAAAAAATTTTAAAATGTATTTATTTAATTCTTGTTCAAGTACGGTTTTCTGTCTTTTACTCCCATCCAAGCCCACCTCCACCCGCCGCAATTCTCTCCATCTCCCTCCCATTTCCACCCCCCTTAGTTGTTGTCCATGTGTCCTTTATACTTGTTCCTGTAAACCCTACCCCTTTTCCCCTGAAATTCCCTCCCTATCCCCTCTGCTCACTGTCAGCCTGTTCTCTATTTCACTGTCTTTGGTTATATTTTGCTTGTTTGATTGTTTTGTTGTTTAAGTCCCTTGCTAAAGGTGAGATTATATGGAATTTGTCTTTCACTGCCTAGCTTATTTCGCACAGCATAATGCTTCCCAGTTCTGTCCATGCTCTTGCTAAGGATAGGAGCTCCTTCTTTCTTTTTGCTGCATAGAATTGCATTATGTAAATGTATCATAGTTTTTGGATCCCTTCATTGACTGATGGGCACCTAGGTTGGTTCCAAATCTTGGCTATAATAAATTGTGCTGCTATGAACATCGGGGGGCATAGGTTCTTTTGGATTGGTGCCTCAGGGTTCTTAGAATATAATCCTAGCCGTGGAATTGCTGGGTCAAAAGTCACATCCATTTTTAGTTTTCTTAGAAAAGTCCATACTATTTTCCATAGTGGTTGTACCAGTCTGCAATCCCACCAACAATGGATTAGGGTCCTCTCTTCTCCACAACCTCTCCAGCACTTGTTGTTTGTTGCTTTGTTTATGATGGCCATTCTGAATGGTGTAAATTGGTATCTCATTGTGGTTTTAATTTGCATCTCTCTGATAACTAGCGATATTGAGCATCTTTTCATGTGTCTCTGGATCCTCTGCATGTCCTCCTTGGAGAAGTGTCTGTTCAAGTCCTTCACCCACTTTCTAATTGGGTGGCTTGTCTTCTTAGAGTGGAGTCGAGTGAGTTCTTTGTATATTTTGGAGATTAAACCTTTGTCTGAGGTGTCATTGGCAAATATGTTTTCCCATACAGTTGCTTCTCTTTTTATCTTGATACTGTTTTCCTTAGCCAAGCAGAAGCTTTTAAGTTTGATGAGATCCCATTGTTTATTCTTTCCTTTATGTCCCTTGCTCTAGGAGACATGTCAGTAAAAATGTTGCTGTGTGAAATATCTGAGATTTTACTGCCAATGTTCTCCTCTAGGGCTTTAATGGTTTCAAGGATTATATTTAAGTCTTTTATCCACCTTGAATTTATTTTGGTGTATGGTGTAAGTTGGTGCTCAAGTTTTATTTTTTTGCATGTAGCTTTCCAGTTCTCCCAACACCATTTGTTGAAGAGGCTATTTTTACTCCATTTTATGTTGCTGCCCACTTTGTTGAATATTAATTGACTGTAGAAAGTTGGGTTTATTTCTGGGCTCTCTGTTCTATTCCATTGGTCTATGTGCCTATTTTTATGCCAGTACCAGGCTGTTTTGAATATAGTGGCCTTGTAATACAATTTGGTATCAGGTATTCTGATCCCTCCTACTTTGTTCTTCTTTCTCAAAATTGCAGCTGCTATTCAGGGTCTTTTATGTTTCCATATAAATTTTTGAAGTATTTTGAAGTATTTTCACAAGTCTGTGAAATATGTCATTAGTACTTTAATAGGTATTGCATTGAATCTGTAAATTGCTTTGGGTAGTATAGACATTTTGATGATGTTAATTCTTACAATCCAATGGAAGATGGTATACGTTTCCATTTCCTTGTTCCTTGATTTCTTTCTTCAGTGTTGTGTAGTTTTCTGCATATAAGTCTTTTACCTCCTTGGTCAGGTTTATTCCCAGATATTTTATTTTTCTTTTTGCTATATCAAATGCGATTTTTGTCTTGATTTCTGCTTCTGCTCTTTTATTGTTGGTATACAAAAAGGCCTTTGATTTCTGGATATTAACTTTGTATCCCACTGTTTTGCCAAATTCATTTATTAGGTCAAGCAGTTTTTTAGGTAGAGTCTATAGGGTTTTCCATGTACACTATAATGTCATCTGCAAACAGTGACAGTTGTGTTTCCTCCTTCCTGATTTGGATGCCTTTTATTTCCATTTCTTGTCTGATCACTGTGGCTAAAACTGTAATACTATATTGAATAGAAGTGGTGACAAGGACAACCTTGTCTTGTTCCTGATCTTAGTGGAAAAGATTTTAATTTTTGTCCATTGAGTATGATGTTGGCTATAGGTCTCTTATATATGGCCTTTATTATGTTGAGGAATGCTCCCTCTATTCCCACTTTGCTGAGTGTTTTTATCATGAATGGGTGCTGTACCTTATCGAAAGCTTTTTCCACATCTATTGATATGATCATGTGATTTTTGTCTTTGCTTTTGTTTATATGATGTATTACATTTACTGGTTTTCGAATATTGAACCATCCTTGCATCCCTGGGATGAATTCCACTTGGTCATGGTGTATGATTTTTTTGATGTATTGTTTGGTGTGGTTTGCCAATTTTTTGTTGAAGATTTTAGGGTCTATGTTCATCAGCTATATTGGCCTCAAGTTTTCTTTCTTTGTTGTGTCTCTATCTGGTTTTGGAATTAGAATGATGCTGGCTTCATAAAAAGAGTTGAGGAGTTTTCCCTCCTTTTGGATTTTTTGGAATAATCTGTGAACAATAGGGGTTAGCTCTTCCTTAAAAGCTTTGTAGAATTCTCCTGTGAAACCATCTGGTCCAGGGCTTTTGTGTGATGGGAGTTTTTTTATTACTTCTTCAATTTCATCTGCTGTTATTGGCCTGTTCAGGTTTTCTGTTTCTTCTTCACTGAGGTTTGAAAGATTATATTTTTCTAGAAATTTGTCCATTTCACCTAGGTTTTCAAATTTCTTGGCATACAGTTCTTCATAGTAATTTCTTATCATCCTTTCTATTTCTGTGGTGTCAGTTGTAATGTCTCTTCTCTCATTTCTGATTGTGTTTTTTTGGGTCCTCTCTGTATTTTTCTTGATGAGCCTACTTAAAGGCTTGTCTATTTTGTATATCTTTAAAAAAAACAGCTCCTGGATTCATTGATCCTTAGAATTGTGCTTTTAGTCTCTATGTCGTTTAATTCTGCTCTGATCTTGGTTATTTCCTTCCTTCTACTTGCCCTGGGCTGTCTTTGTTGTTGTTCCTCAAGTTTTTGTAGGTGTAGGGTTAGGTTGTTTCTTTAAAATGTTTCTATCTTTTTTACGTAGGCCTGTATTGCTATGAACTTCCCTCTCAGGACTGCCTTCACTGTGTNTCTTTCATTTCTGATTGTGTTTATTTGGATCCTCTCTCTTCTTTTCTTGATGAGCCTACTTAAAGGCTTGTCTATTTTGTATATCTTTAAAAAAAAAAAAACAGCTCCTGGATTCATTGATCCTTAGAATTGTGCTTTTAGTCTCTATGTCATTTAATTCTGCTCTGATCTTGGTTATTTCCTTCCTTCTACTTGCCCTGGGCTGTCTTTGTTGTTGTTCCTCAAGTTTTTGTAGGTGTAGGGTTAGGTTGTTTCTTTAAAATGTTTCTATCTTTTTTACATAGGCCTGTATTACTATGAACTTCCCTCTCAGGACTGCCTTCACTGTGTCCCATAAGTTTTGGGTTGTTGTGAGTTCATTTTCATTGGTTTCCAGAAACTTTTTGATTTCTTCCCTAATTTCATTTTGACCCATTTATTGTTTAATAGCATGCTATACAAGCTCCAAGATTTTGAGGGTTTGGGTTTTTTTTCCCTTGGAGTTGGTTTCTAGTTTCAGTCCCTGGTGGTCGAGGAAAATGCTTGGTATTATTTTAATTTTCCCAAATTTGTTGTGGCTTGTTTTGTGTCCTATCATGTGGTCTATCTTGGAAAATGTTCCATGAGCATTTGAAAAGAATGTGTATTTAGCTTTTTAGGGATGAAGGTCTCTCTCTCTATATATAAGTTAAGTGCATCTCATCTAGGGTGTTGTTCAATGCCATAATATCTTTCTTGATATTTTGTTTGGAAGATCTATTCATTTTTGACAGTGGGGTGTTAAAATCCCCTACTATAATTGTGTTGCTGTCAATATCTTTCTTGAAGTCCTCCAGAATTTTCTTTATATATTTGGGTGCTCCTGAGTTGGGTGCATATATATTTATGATGTTGATGTCTTCTTGGTAGATTCTTCCCTTGAGTAATAAATATGAAGTGACCTTCTGGGTCTCTCTTTATGGCCCTTGTTTTGAAGTCTGTTTTGTCTGATATTAGTATTGCAACCCCAGCTTTTTTTTTTCTGTCTGTTTGCTTAGAAAATTTTTTTCCAGCCCTTCACTTTTACTCTGTTTAGTTCTTTTGTCCTGAGGTGGGTCTCTTGTAGGCAGCATATGTGTGGGTCATGATCTCTTATTCATTCAGCTATTCTATATATTTTGATTGGAGCATTTAATCCAATTACATTTAAGGTTATTGTTGATAGGTACTTATTTATTGCCATTTTTGTACCTCTGTTCCTCTGTGTCTCTCTCTTTTCCTTCCTTTCCTTAGACCAGTCCCTTTAGTTTTTCTTGCTGAGCTGGTTTGGTGGAGGTGTATTCTTTTAGACTTCTTTTGTCTTGGAAGCTCTTTATTTGGCCTTCTATCTTGAGAGCCTTGCTGAGTAAAGTAGCCTTGGTTTCAGGATTCTGGTTCTCATTACTTGGAATATTTCTTGCCATTCTCTTCTGGCTTGGAGCATTTCCATTGAGAAGTTAGCAGCTAACTTTATTGGGGCTTCCTTTTCTGTTACTTCCTGTTTCTTTCTTGCTGCCTCAAGATTCTTTCTTGCTCCTTTAAGATTCTCTTTTTGTCTAGGAATTTTGCCATTTTAACTATGATGTGTCTTGAAGTGGGTCTCTGTGTTCCTCTTGATTGGGAGTCTTTGTTTCCTGGATTTGTGTGACTTTTTCTCTCATCAAATTAGGGAAGTTTTCCAACATTACTTTTTGAAATAGATTTTCTATCCTTTGCTCTTCTTCTTCTTCTTCTGGTATCCCTATTATTCAGATATTATTATGTTTCATATTGTCTCGCATTTCTCTTAATTTCTCTTCATTCTTTCTGAGCCTCTTTTCTTTTCCTTGCTCTTTCTAGGTTTTTCTTTTTCTATTTTGTCCTCTGCTTCATCAATCCCACTTTTGAATCCTTCCACTGTGTTCTTCAGTTCGGAAATTGTATTCTTCATTTCCTCTT
This sequence comes from Sturnira hondurensis, assembly GCF_014824575.4. Lineage (NCBI taxonomy): Eukaryota > Metazoa > Chordata > Mammalia > Chiroptera > Phyllostomidae > Sturnira > Sturnira hondurensis. The sequence goes on from NW_028083059.1 coordinate 19,333,447, forward strand.
GGCCCTCACTGATGGTTTCTATTTTTTTTATGTTGATATAGTTTACAGTGAGTTCATTATAGTTCCCGTGTAGTTTCTGGTAGCTCACTGTGGGTCCTTTGAAATTCCTGATAACCAGTGCTTTGAATTCAATATCTGATAGCTGACTTGCCTCTATTTCATCTAGCATTCTTTCTGAGGCTTCCTCTTTTCCTTTCATTTAGGGATTGTTTCTTTGTCTTCCCATTGTTTGTGAGACTCTTCTTGTTGGCTTCAGCTTCTTAAATTGATTTTTTCTGGCTTCCTGGGTTTATGGTGTGAACTTCTGTGGTATAATACCTGTGAGATTCAGTGGTGTAGTCTCCTTGATCTCTCAAGCTCACTGGTCTTGGGCTGTCTTTTAAGTTGGCTCTGTGTTTGTCTTTGGGTTTTGGTTGTTTGGGGGTCTTTCTTTTGTGGGTCCTTCCGACCAGCTGGTTAACTGATGGTTTTTCTGTCCACCACCTGTTGTAATTTATTGTGCTGGTGAGGGCAGGTTGTGTTGAAGCTAGTTCTTCCATTTGTACAAGGTTTTGAGGATTCTCTTTTGCTCTTGTTCAGTTGTTTGTACTGTGTAGTTTCTCCACTATTTAGTTGTATTTCCAAATAGGTTTTAGATTGAGGTTTGTGCGGTTTCCACTCTATCCTTCACCTTCTTCTGTTGTTATCTGTTCATGGTTCCTTTGTTGTTGGGTTTCCTCTTCCAGTGGGTATCCTAGTGTTCACTGCTTCCATCATTTTTTTTTTTGTGATCAGTTGGAGGGGAAGGAAAAATGGTTTATGACAGCAGGAGAGTATTCTATGATATTTACAGTGGCAGCTGGTAGAGAAGAGATTGGAGGTCTTTTGGCTATGATTAGTGTTGACCATACTCTTCAACCCAACTAGCCACTTTTAAGGAAGGATGGAAAGAAGATAAGACTCTTGTTCGGGAGGGAAGGCTTGTGAGTTGGATCTAGAAAGCAGTAAGTTTTGGGGAGACCAGATTCTGAGGTAAGGTGATAGTAAAGGATAGTAAATAGGTATAGTGTGTGAGTAAATAGAGTAATGGAATTCAGGCACCTGTAAGGTGGTCTAAGGTCCGAGAGATGTGTTATGAAGTATTACTGTTGTATAGAACAGCTCTTATTTACAATAATATGAGAGCAACACTCACGTGATAGACTCTATGTGATCTGTCTAAATGGGGGTTATAGAGCTTGGGTAGTATGGCAAAGGAAAGCAAGTGAAGTATAGAAAATTAGCAATACAATGTGGAGGAAAGAGCAGTGGAAACCTGTGAGGTAGTACAATGTAACCAGCCGGGACTAAGAAACCTGTACAGAAAGAGGAGGGTAAATATTAAGGGGTTAACTTCTTAAATATTAAGAGGGTAACTTCTTAAATATTCTATGCAGAGCTGTATGCCAAGAAATTTGAAAACCTAGGTGAAATGGACAAATTTCTAGAAAAATATAATCTTCCAAAACTCAATGAAAAAGAAACAGAAAACCTGAACAGGCCAATAACAGCAGATGAAATTGAAGCAGTAATCAAAAAACTCGCGTCACACAAAAGCCCTGGACTAGATGGTTTCACGGGAGAATTCTACAAAGCTTTTAAGGAAGAACTAACCTCGATTCTTCACATATTATTCCAAAAAATCCAAAAGGAGGGAAAACTCCTCAACTCTTTTTATGAAGCCAGCATCATTCTAATTCCAAAACCAGATAGAGACACAACAAAGAAAGAAAACTTGAGGCCAATATAGCTGATGAACATAGACACTAAAATCCTCAATAAAATATTGGCAAATCGCATCCAACAATACATCAAAAAGATCATACACCACGACCAAGTGGAATTCATCCCAGGGATGCAAGGATGGTTCAATATTCGTAAATCAGTAAATGTAATACACCACATAAACAAAAGCAAAGACAAAAACCACATGATCATATCAATAAATGCAGAAAAAGCTTTTGATAAGGTACAACACCCATTTATGATAAAGGTACTCAGCAAAGTGGGAATAGAGGGAGCATTCCTCAAAATAATAAAAACCATATATGAAACACCTACAGCCAACATCATACTCAATGGGCAAAAACTAAAAGCTTTTCCACTAAGATCAGGAACAAGACAAGGTTGTCCACTTTCACCACTTCTATTCAATATAGTATTAGAAGTTCTAGCCACAGCAATTAGACAAGAAAAGGAAATAAAAGGCATCCAAATCGGAGAGGAGGAAACAAAACTGGCATTGTTTGCAGATGACATGATCGTGTACATGGAAAAATCCTATAGCCTCTACCAAAAAACTGATCAAACTAATAGATGAATTTGGCAAAATAGCGGGATACAAAGTCAATATCCAGAAATCAAAGGCATTTTTGTATACCAACAATGAAACAGCAGAAGCAGAAATCAAGACAAAAATCGCATTTGATATAGCAAAAACAAAAATAAAATATCTGGGAATAAACCTAACCAAGGAGGTAAAAGACTTATATGCAGAAAACTACACAACACTGAAGAAAGAAATCAAGGAAGACACAAACAAATGGAAACATATACCATGTTCATGGATTGGAAGAATTAACATCATCAAAATGTCCATACTACCCAAAGCAATTTACAGATTCAATGCAATACCTATTAAAGTGCCAATGGCATATTTCACAGACATAGAACAAACACTTCAAAAATTTATATGGAACCATAAAAGACCCTGAATAGCAGCTGCAATTTTGAGAAAGAAGAACAAAGTAGGAGGGATCAGAATACCTGATACCAAATTGTATTACAAGGCCACTATATTCAAAACAGCCTGGTACTGGCATAAAAATAGGCACATAGACCAATGGAATAGAACAGAGAGCCCAGAAATAAACCCAACTCTCTACAGTCAATTAATATTCAACAAAGTGGGCAGCAACATAAAATGGAGTAAAAATAGCCTCTTCAACAAATGGTGTTGGGAGAACTGGAAAGCTACATGCAAAAAAATAAAACTTGAGCACCAACTTACACCATACACCAAAATAAATTCAAGGTGGATAAAAGACTTAAATATAATCCTTGAAACCATTAAAGCCCTAGAGGAGAACATTGGCAGTAAAATCTCAGATATTTCACACAGCAACATTTTTACTGACATGTCTCCTAGAGCAAGGGACATAAAGGAAAGAATAAACAATGAGATCTCATCAAACTTAAAAGCTTCTGCATGGCTAAGGAAAACAGTATCAAGATAAAAAGAGAAGCAACAGTTTGGGAAAACATATTTGCCAATGACACCTCAGACAAGGTTTAATCTCCAAAATATACAAAGAACTCACAGGCCTCCACTCAAAGAAGACAAGCAACCCAATTAAAGAATGAGGAAAGGACTTGAACAGACACTTCTCCAAGGAGGACATACAGTGGATCCAGAGACACATGAAAAGATGCTCAATATCGCTAGCTATCAGAGAGATGCAAATCAAAACCACAATGAGATACCACTTAACACCAGTCAGAATGGCTACCATAAACAAAGCAACAAACAACAAGTGTTGGAGAGGTTGTGGAGAAGAGAGGACCCTAGTTCACTGTTGGTGGGATTGCAGACTCGTACAACCACTATGGAAAATAGTATGGAATTTTCTAAGAAAACTAAAAATGGATGTGACTTTTGACCCAGCAATTCCACTGTTAGGAGTATATCCTAAGAACCCTGAGGCACCAATCCAAAAGAACCTATGCCCCCCGATGTTCATAGCGGCACAATTTACCACAGCCAAGAGTTGGAAGCAACCTAGATGCCCATTGGTCAATGACTGGATCAAAAACGATGGTACATTTACGCAATGGAATTTTATGCTGCAGAAAGGAAGAAGGAGCTCCTACCCTTTGCAACATCATGGATGGAACTGGAAAGCATTATGCTGAGCGAAATAAGCCAAGCGGTGAAAGACAAATACCATATGATATCACCTTTAACAGGATTCTAAACAACAAAACAAACAAGCAAGCAAAATGTAACCAAAGACACTGTAATACAGAAGGTAATTATAGGGTCCAGAGAGGAGAGGGGAGAGAATCACAGGGGAAAAGGGGAAGGACTCACATGAACAAGTATAAAGGACACATGGTCAAAAACTAAGGTGGGGGTGGAGATGGGAGGACGGTGGGGAGCAGTGGGGGGGGCAGGGCTGGGAATACAAGAAAGAAAACTGTACTTGAAGAAGAGTTAAATAAAAATGTTTAAAAAAGCGGAAAATAAATAAATAAATAAATAAATAAATAAGAAAAATGTATTGAAAGATAAAACAATAATAACATTTAAAAAAATAAAAGATTACTTTTAAAAAACCCTCTTGTTGGTTTCAAACTTGCCAAAGCATTTTTTCTGCTCTTGCTGGCTGCAAGCAGGCTGAGGAGTGCTTGGTGTGGCCTTTCTCCCTGGAGCTAAGGTGAAGACTTCTCCTCAGGAGCTAGTCTGGCACCTCTCCCCAGCGCCACAAGCAGGAGATCTAGGTCTTCTTCAGAGACCTCTTTCCCTTGGGTCATTACCGTGGGCTGGAGTGCAGGGGCACAAACCTGGCCAGGCTGCCTCGGTCCCCTGGGTTTGGGCACAAACCCTTCCTAGTGCTATGGGGGAACAAGGAGGGGCCTTTCACCTGGCTGGATGGGGAGTAGCCTGTCTCAGGAGAATCCCCAAAACAGTTTTACTCTTTGAAAAATCCCTCCTAATCCAGCCTGCCACTCAGTACAGCCCAATTCTCCAGCCAGACCCGTGACTATCGGGGTCAGAGCCCGACACTGCAACTCTCATCTCTCCCACGCCAGCGACCACAGTCTCCACAGATGATCTCGGCCCTTGTGTGTTTGCCTCTTTGTCCTTATTTCCCTCTTGGCATCTTCAAGCAACTAGGTCTCTCCAGATGCTGCTCAAACCCTGCTTGGCTGGGGAGGGAGGGAGCAATTGACCCAGCTCTCCCCCAAGGACTTTGTGGCAGTCCCTTGGCTCCCAAGGAGTCTGTGGTGGACTCAGCACTGGACACTGGGCACAGAGTTGAGGCTGCACTAGTTCCTGGAATCTTATACTCCTGCAGCCATCTTTCTACCATCTGGTTTTTCAGTGTCTACTACAATTTTTTATCTCCTATTTTCGTATATGCTGTGGTACTATTGGCTGTTTGCTCTGTTCCTCTGTAGATCAGCCAGGTTTTTATCCCATGTGTAGGGGGAAGTGGAATCTGCTTTGTCCTACTCCATCGCCATCTTCCCCTATTTTTTTTTACATTACGAGTTATTCCCCTTTATACCCTCTACCTCTAGCAATCACCACACTATTGTCCATGTCTGTGAGTCCTTTTTCTTTTTGGCTCAAGAAATTAGTCTTTACTAACATGAGCCCACCTGTTGACCAAGTAAGATATAACATGTTTAACACATTTTATTTTAACACTGGTAAAGCCAAATAAGTGGAAAAAGAGTGGAGAGAAAAGACACTTTTAAGTGTGAAGTGATACAACCACTTATCAGTGTCCTCACAATACTAAGTAAGGTTCTATAAGGGAAGTCTCTAATTACAGTATTTATTATCAGTATTTATTGTGTCCTCACAATACTAAGTAAGGTTCAATAAGGGAAGTCTCTAATTACAGTATTTATTATCAGTCTTAGCTTACCACATAGATACCAAAGCTATGTTGCTTTGGTGTTACACCAGAGTGTCTAATATCATCTCTGGCAAGTATGTGCAGGCTATTCAGGAGAGGAAAGGGCTGGGGTACTGCACTGGTGTTGTGGCAAGCTGTGAATTGCTTAATCCTAGAGACACCATACTGCCATGGATGGAAGAAGATGGCCCATGGTGGGCAAATTCAGAACTGTAAACCACCATGTTGAGAAGTGAGTTCTTTGAAAGAAGTTGATTGAATTTTTTTTCTAAAGAATGAGAGATGTGTTCTTGGGAATATAAAACACTATCACTAACTGATGATGATGACTTGTGTCGGTGTGCATATAAATACAGAAGTAGATCCATGTAGAGAGAGGGATGGAGACAGGGAAGAGTGAGCATGCATAGAAAGTAACATATTGAATTGAAAATATTTCCTACACAGTCTGCTTATTTGAAGATGATTCACACCAAAACAACTAAGCATCCAACCAACCAGCCATACAAACACCTGCAAAGAATCAGATGGCATAACTTAGAAGGAGATACCCAAACTTTAGCAGTATGTGTAGGGATGAACCTTTGTAACCACTATACCCAAATACTGTCTAGTGGTTAAAGTCTCTCAGGATATAAATTGGGACTTGGCTTGAGGTGAATTCTGTCTTTTTTTAATAAGCCCCCCCCTTTAAAACTTTGCTTTAATCAGAAGATAAATATTGAGAATTAATTACTTGGGAATCATATCAATTGGTAGAGACCAAAACATTTGGTACTATTTCTTTTATCTTCCAGAGATATCCCAACTAGAAAGTTGTAATGTGTTAGTTATTTATTAATTTTTAAAACTTACTGTATATGGTAAAAACTCAAAGAGTACAGTATATTAGTAAAAGTAAATATCCTTCCCACACTCTCTACAAATACTTTATAGAAATTCATTTTTAACAGTTTTTATTTTTTCATGTATATATTTGTCTGCTTTTACATCTTAGGTTTGTTATTTAGAAATATATGATTGTTTTATTCAAGTACTTAAAAGACTTACAGTTGTCATAAAAATGAAGAAACATTCAATCTTATTTCAAAATTTCTCACCTCTACCTGCCTTATCCTTTAGGTAAATATTTTATATGTTCATAGTTTCTTCTACAGGCTCTTTATGCTTTTTAAGATGGCCATAGTTAGTTGCAGTAACTGGTTTATCAATCTTAAGAACTATCTAATGTACATGTTGTCTTCAGTCTATCTTTCTCCTATTGTTGGTTATATTATCACTTTCCTGTTGTCTTTGTTTATAGCATATATATGTACATATATTTGTGTGTATATATATGTATGTTTATATATATTTCTTTTTCACCACAATTCCCATAATTGTTTATCTGTGTTTCTATGTTTTAGAGGTTTTAATGCTTATCATCAAATTTTTATAAAGGTTTTTCTATTTATGACTTAATCGGCTGAGTTTTATTCTGGAGTTACTTTTTTCAAGAAGAGGTGTTAGCCTGTAAGCCCTGAATTCTTGCATGCATGGACGTATATGTCTGTGGTTTTTATAGTTGAGTTACCTCACTGTGCATAACAATTTTGGGTCATATTTTAAAAGTGGATTTTATTTTTAATATTTGATAAATACAAAAAATGTAAATATGCATTCAAATTAGTTGGCATGATAATAAACCAAACACCAGTGACCATACCAGCCAACTTAACATCCAGTACACTACCATCACCTTTGCTTTATCTGCCCCTCGTGGCTTGCTCCTCCAAAATGTCTTGCTCTCCTGCAGAGGCTGCTGGCAGCCCACGACTTTGAGTAACCTCACTATGGCCAGGGACATGCCTTCAGGTGGACAATTTTGACTTGAAATGATGGAATAATTTTGCACCCAACTCCTTCTCTGACAGCTGAGAGAGGAGGGGAGGGGCTAAAATAATTCTTGATGCTTTAAAGGGTTAGAGTGACCCATTCATTGCTCTACCGATCCCAGTACAACCCCTCCACCCTCCGCCCCTCCGCCACCTCACTGCTGCCTTTCCTGAGCGTCACACATACCTGCCTAGGCTACAATAAGAAAGCCTTTGCTAAGTCAGGCAGTCTGTCTTTAAAAAGAGTTTTTGAAGTAGATGCATCACCTGTTAACTCATTTTGAGCTTGTACTCAAGGCTCTATGCCTCCCTCCACTGCCCCTTAGCCGCACCACGGAGCTATGAGATCTGAGCCAAAGCAGTTTCCTTCTCAGGGCCTCATTTCTTTCTGGTGTGTTAAATGAAAAGGTTGAACTGGAGAAATTCTGAATTTCTTTTTGTTTTAGCTTTTTTAGGTTTCTAAGATATTTTGCTTTGTACTTTTTATGTAGAATCTCTCATCCAGAGCAATATAGGAATGTAAATCTGCCTAGAGACATTACATTGATTAAACAACATAAACTGTGAGGACAGTTTTTCTCAGCGGTGTAAAACTAATATTCACAGATGTCTGAATACTGAGTTGTTGGTGTGTGGCCATGTAAAACCAGTTGACTATGCTGGGCTGTAATGGTCCAGGAGGTAAAAAATAAGTTTGAGACAAAAAAAGGTACAAAACTGAGTGAGAGGAATCAGGAATGTGGATTTCTGTGCAAAAACTGTCCATCTCTCTTTTTTATTTAAAAGAATGCTCAGGTGCTATCAATCCCTCATTTAATTTCATACACAAGGAAGAGAAAGAGAAACACTTTAAGAATAACAAGATGAAAGGCTAAGTAGAACATGAAGAGAAAGTCTAAGGAGTGTGGTAACAGTAAAAGGATTTAGTGACTTGTACATCTTCCACGGCTGTGTATAAACACACCCCTTGATTCTGGAACACTTATTCTTCTCCTGCCCCTACTCTAAAATCTCAGTTTTCATCTAGTACTGAATTTATATAGACAGTATCAAAAGATTATTATAAACGGTGGAAAGGTCCTACACACCAGAAGATGACTCCTCTGTAATACTTGAAGAGGGAGAGAATAGATAAGAAAGAGAAGTGACCCAAAGACTGTTTGCCTCACTGATCATGAGTTGGATGTCCACATGAGATGCCTCCAGAATCTACAATAACTGCACTTCTAATTTTCAAGAAAAGTGAGTAAGGACTGAGGAATTTCTGCTGTACCTTTTTACCTCTGGTTCTTTTTTGCATAGAATATTGACTTACATGCTCTGTAAAGGACTAGTTAATACGTATTTTTGTAAAATGTATGCTAGACTTACCAAGAGATAATGTATTTTGTTATAGACTATACTGGACATCCATTCCCCATCTGAGGATACATTGTAAAAGCTTATAGGCAAAAAATACCAGAAATCTTTAAAAGTAGAAAATCCATACAGATGCTAGGGACAGTATAATAACTAACATTACAAGTATTCTGATATTGTTCATCTGACATCGTGTAAAACAATAGGAGAATATTTTACATATATTTTTGGTTGTATTATTCCTATAAAAATTGTATGGAAAAATATTATACTCCTGAAAAAATAACATTTTAGGAGATTTTTATGAAATCACAGTTGTTCTTGAAAGTAAGAGAATTTAAGTGAAATTATCAAGGTGACTTTCACCATTACTGTTATTTTTGTCTCCAGTAACTAATGACAACCTTTTCCCATAGAGCTGAACATAAATTAAATGAAAGCAGTGCCACCTACTTCCAGTAATAAATAGGAAGGAGACAGTAATGGGGACTCCCTACTATTTTTCTTTGCAAGTATGTCCTAGGAATAAAGAAGAAAAATATCTAGTTCATCACTCATATTTTTAGTAAATGTGCTTATTTTCACACTACTGCAATGGTAAAGTGTTAGTGCATTTTAAAAAATGAGCTATTTTCACCTGTAATGTGACAATTCACAACATAAAGCTGAAGGGAGAGACTTGCATTTTCACACGACTTTGATTTTGCTGAAACTTCAGCTGCATAATTTCAATGAATGAAAGATGTCTTTCTAAAATAATCATCAATTTCATCTACATTTAAATTTTGAAGGCTAATTCCTCAGTTCAATTTAAAATATTTGAAAGTGAAGCAATGTATCACCTAAACCTGTTAGGTGAAGTTGACAGGCCGGCTTTGCTGTGGAGGCGGAGGCGATTGTTTTGATCCCATTTAAGAGCTGCGTGCCCTTGGAGAAATCAGAGTTTCCGTTACTCGAAATACAACGTGGGAATGATAAGGCAGACCTCCCTGGTCTGTTGCAAGGTTGTGTTGGAGACCTTATTTCATCCATCCATCCATGATAGGACCCCAGTCACTTTGTGTGTGTGTGTCCCTGGTGCCCATCACTCCGCCCCAACTGGGGTGAGAGCAGCACCCAAGCTGAGTCGATGAAACTTCTAGTACTGAAATTTGCAATTGTAGGAGAGACAGTGACTGATTGTTTCACTGTTTCCAAAAGCTTGTACTTTGACCTATAATAAGCTTCCCCTCAAATGCGTCGTATGGACCAGGAAAAAAGAGGAAATAATTTAGGAGAGAAAAATATTAGTCAGATTTAGAGAGATGAGGCACAAGCAAGAATTCAGAGAGCTTTCTATAATTTCCTCTTGCTTATCCACCTTTCTGTCTACATTTCATGTGAATTTTCTGGGTAGAAGTAGAAGTCTCCTTCCTGCCAATACCAGCTGGAACTACATGCTCTGATTGGCAACCCCAGAAACCTTAGTGTAAGAGTTAAGTGGGAATGTTCATGGAAATAAATTTTTAAAAACTATAAAGTAATTTTGGAGGTTGTCACATGATTCTAAAAATACAGAAAAACAATGAAAATGTATTGGTGTATGTAGTAGTCTTCAAGGGCTGCCATAAGAAAATACCACAGACTGAGTGGCTTAAACAGAAATTTATGTTCTCACAGTTCTAGAGGCTAGAAGTACAAGATCAAGGTGCTTTCAGGGTTGGTTTCAGCTAAGAGCTCTCTTCTTGGCTTGTAGGCACCCACTGTTTTTTTTTTTTTAGTTCTTCATGGTTCTTCATGGGAAACTATATCCCCAGGGTCAACTTCCTATAGATGCCATCTGCTTAGCCATCTCAATGTTTAACTTATTTCTCTTCATTCCTGTACCTATACAAAGGTAATATATTATTATTGTTTATTGTTATTTTTATTGGTGTTATTATTATTATTATTTCCACTCAGTTATAGTGATTTAGAGCTTCTCATTGGAGTCAACCTTATTTTTCTTCCTCCAGCAAATCTGGTAGGCTTGATATAAAATATAATATCTATCTTAATAGCATTAGCCGAAATCTTGAGAGCATGTCAATCTAACATTTCTACATTCCTATCTTTGATAATGTTCTTTAGAAAAATTGCAAGAAATATATTATAGGAAACTATTAAAACAAGCAAAATCCTACCATATAACCCAGTTACCACTAGGCATCAGAAGAAATCTCAGGATCGCCCCAGCTTTAGAACTTAGCTGGGAATCCCAGATAAGTCTGGATGTATGTGTTTTCTTTCCAGATTGACATTCGACATTGCCAGCTTAGGCAAAGATGGACTATGCTCTATTTGAAAACTGCCAGGACAAAAATCTCACTTTATTCTTGTTTCTGTCAGCCACCACTGCAAGTACAAGACTCAGGCCACCCTTATTCTGCAGACATACACCCTCACATAGTTCTGTCCATCCTTTTTATTACCTGTCAACCACCTTCCCTAAGACCTGAAAAGTTCTGTACTGTGTAGTCTAACACTCACAGATGGTAATCAGCAAAATCCCTTGTGTTCCCCTCCTTCACATTTCTGACTGTTTCCTTCACTGCTTGATTTAATGAAATCTGGCTTTTTCCCTAAGTAGATGTGTCTCCAGAAACTCTATGAATTAGTGGCCCTGAACCTTTCTGGATTTTCTACCACAACATTTATATAATTGATATCCCTAGATCTTTACTGTCCAATATGGTCATCATTAACCACACGTACTTCTTAAGTTCTAGAAGTGTATCTTGTCTAAATTGAGATGGGGCATATGTGAAAAATATACAGTGGATTTTGAAAAGAGTACCAAAACAAAGAGAATGTGATGTATTTAATTAACAAGTTTTTATATGGATTGTATGTCAAAATGACATTATTTCAGATATATGGGGTGACATACAGTATTAAACTTAACTTTATTTGTCTCTTTTTTCCCTTTTTTAGTGAGGTTCCTGCCAAATTAAAATGATATATTCCACATTATTTCTCCATTGGAATGTTTGCTCTCCCTCTTTCGCAAAATCCTCAGCGTTTAATTTCACATCATCCTGCACTTGCTATCTGCCTCTCCCCACTGTCTTTAGTCAAATTTTAATCCCCAAAGTGTTTCTCCTCCCCGACCCCACCCCCCCTCATCTTTCAAGATTTTAGCTCCTGGCTTAATGTCATTCTAATATCTTATCATAAAGTGTTTATGATTTTAATATCTACCTACATAATTTCTCAATAACTGTGGCCTCTCACTTCTTTGACTTCATTCTGGCCAATGAGTCTTCCCCCCTCTACTTTCTCTTAAGCACTCATTATCATGGGCACATGGTAGACCTTGTCATTACAAAACTTCCAATCCTTCTATAATGTCAATATTCAGGCAGTCTACTACCTTTTGTTTTTCTATCACCCATTTTCAACAGTCTTTCCATCCCATGTAGTGATTTCAATACCTATGCACACTCTCTTAGAGCTGCTCAAGTCCTCAATCTTCCTTACCCAATTTAAATGTCATTATCCCTTGTTATAATCTCTTCCTTGCCTACCTTCTCCACCTCCTTGCCCTTCTCTTACTTTGTCTTATCAGGCAGAAACTCAATTCTGTTTAAATGTAAATTACCTACCCCCTCCATTCCTCGATTCTTGAAGCTGAACAGATTGAGATGGAAACTCCCAGTTACCCACCTGTCCTCATTTTGGATCTATGACCATGAAATTTAATTGTGTCCCTAGTACTGTTGAACAATTATGTACTCTCCCATGTGACTATTTTATCCCCTTTCTTTTTAAACCTCAACACCCATTCTCTATAATTACTTTAATCATATGACATTGCTTCCTAGTTCACTGGGATAAGAAGAATAATTGAAAGAGTATTGTCACAAACCTTTAACATCCTATCTATGTACTGAATCTGAATTTATACACATATATTCTACTTTGATACTATTGTGATAGATGGAGTGTTTCTGCTTTTAAGTACAATCTCTCTATTAGAGCCCTAGATTTTATGTCCTACTGTTAGGCAGGACGGATAGTAAACCAAGGCAGGGAGGAGAAGGGAGACATGTCTCAATCATTAAATCAGCAGTCCTGAGCTTGGTCAGATATGAATGCCAGGCATTCCAAAAATCACAAGAAAAACCACAATAGCACAGGAGGAGGGAACCCTCGAAATTCTTCTGTATGTATCATCCCCACTAACTGGTGAAGAAAGCATTTGAAACGGAGTATTACCCCAAGGTCTAGAAGGAGAGGAGGAGGGGGAGCCTATAAACTGGCTAAAACATAAAAACTCCCAAATCCCAATAGTGGGGCACTAAGGCTAGCTTGGTGCCCACTTGCAGCTTTGTGCTCAATAAACTTTCTCTCTCATTTCCACTATAATTATTGTCTCTTGCCTGGATTTTTCTCTTGCGAACAAGGCAACTACCAGGATGGGAGACCCTAACTCAGATCCTCCGGGTAATACCTGCATGCTGCTCCTTCAGAGTGTCCTTTGCCCATTTTTCTTATCATTCTGACCTCTAAGCATTGAATTGCCGAAAAGCTCAGACTTGAACTTCCTTCCTACAAATTGTATTCAGTCCCTTATTGATCCCATTCAATTTCATGGCATTAAATATAGTTTTGTATTTATATCTCTAGCTTATACATCCCTTTGAAATTCAGAGTCAAAAATCTAACAGCTTATCAATATTTCCACTTAAATATCTAATAAGCATATTGTCTAATGGAGAACTCTGCTATAAAACATCCAATAACTGATAATCCCCCCAAACTTGGTTCTCATACTCCTTACCCTATATCAAATAGTAAATGACAACCAAATGTTTCTAGTTGCTCAGGCTAAACAACATAGTCATCTTTACTTCTTTGTCCCCCAAACACAACATCTAATCTGTTAGTAAATCCTGCTCCTGTACCTCAAAAATATGCCTAAAATATGACCATTTCTAACTAACGCATGTGTTCCTACTCTGGCCAGTCCACCATCATTGCTCTTCTAGATCTGCAGTGATTTCCTAATTGTTTTTTCCTTTCCAATCTCATGTTACTCTGTGTCCCCTTCCCTTTTATTTGCTACATAAAAACTAGAGTGATCTTATCTACTCTTCTAAGGCCAAGTCACTCCCTAGTCCAATTCTCTCCTGGCTCTTACCATATTCAAAATAAAGTCATACCTTACATGGCATTCAAGGCCACACACTTTGTTAATTCTCTGACATATTTTCCATGTCATTTTTCTTCATCCACTCAGCTAGCTGTTATTAGCCCCCTTGTTATTATTAAAATATTATAGGCACAACCTTGCTTAGGGATTTTTAGTGGATGTGGACAGGAGATAAAGCTAGAATGTCCACTGATAGTTTAGACTTTATTCTTTAAGCAGTGGAGAATAATTATAGGTGAAGGGATAAGTCAGTTTAAATTTTGGAAGATAAAGTATATGCTAAAATTATGTAGGATGGATTAAGGAAGGGAGAGAATCAATGTAGTTTAGTAAGATTTAATGATATTTTTTGAGGTCCCTAACTAGGCTTTGGAAGAAAGGTAAGATGGATATGAACAGCATTTCAAATATAGAATTGAAAGTCTCTCTCACTTAATATACTGAATTGAGAAATAGAGAAGGGTCAAAAATGGTTGAGGCATCCAGCTTACTCTGAGTATCTCTCTGAGCAGAATGGATAGAAAACATTAGCTATCTTCAACACTTTGGTCTTCCATAAGCCTAGAACTGGTAATTCCTAAACAAGAGAAATTTGCTTCTCACAGTCTTGAGGCTGGAAATTTGAGATCAGATTACCGACATAGTTGGGTTTTAGTGAAAGCCCACTTCAAAACTGCAGACTTTCGGTTGTATCTTCAAATGGCAAGATGAGAACAAGCTAAGATTCTGGGATCTTCTTATAAAGGCACCAATCTCATTCATGAGGGCTCCACCCTTATCCCAAAGGTGCCACATCCTATTACTATTACAGTGGGAATTAAGATTTCAATTTATGTATTTTGGAGGGATACATTCAGTTCACAAGAGTGTCTCGTATCTACAGTACTCTTAATATTGACCATGTCATCTAATGTCCGTAGCATGATGTTTGGTTCTGTACTCGAGTCCTGACCCAAGGTTTGTATATCAAGACCCTCTAAAGACCAGTTGAGGGGAAATTTAATCTGTACTAGAGACATTGAGACCACTCCAGAACACTGCTTCTCTGTGTATGTGCCAACTAATACTTATAAAAAGAAAACTTAATGCTCCAAAAATCACATTTTTAAAAAAATGCCATTTAAACAAGGTAAAATTATGACCTAGCCAACCATTCTGGACTATAAAGTGTTTAATTGGAAACAAGAAACATTTCCTAAGTATAACATTTGTGTTCTTTTTAAAAATAGTAAGGAAGTTACCGATACCTTGTCTTTTGGATCACCCTCTCAGTGCCGTGCCCCTTGACAATTATCATTGGCTGTGATGTTTCTGAGTCCCAACCTTGTGTATTGTTGGAAGGGCCTGGTTCCACCCTGTCTCATACCGTCTGTGACTGAGTCATCTTTTTAGCATGGGACTGTGATCTTGGATCCCAGCTGCCAAATCTGTACCCTCTCAGGAGAACTCTAGCAAGAGGTACATTTATACATTGCTTGAAATAACCACTTTACAAAAAAGCCTGCTATGCATGTCAAATATTCTCTGACTTCCTAAGAGGCCAAGGGTGTCTAGACCAGGACTGAGGTTGTTTCGTGTACAGAAGCTGCCATTTCCAAAGCAAATACTTTTGAAAGTTTGAATGCCAATACTTAGAACTACTGCTGTTGATCCCTAAGGACCTGAAAATCAATGATGTTACCTGGATAGTTTATTTAAAGACAGTTTTATTGTTGCTGTGCAACCTGAGTGCCGTATTGCATGACAGGTAGTTCTTTTGTAGTGGAAAATTGTTTTTATTTTTCATAGCACATCACATGAGCTCTCTCTTGCTTTTTGCATTGCTGTGCATATGAACACATAGAAGTGGAATCTTTTATGAAGCAATTTAACATTTCACAAAAGTGTTTCAGCTACTATGGAAATGTAACAAGGGACAGACAGAACTTCATTATTTAGATTCAGTGCCTTCACTATTGATACATTGTAGGGTTATTATGATTATATTACAGGGTACTAAGTTTTACTTGTTCATTTCTTTATTATAATTCATGGCTAGTGCAGATAATGTAGAAAATACAGAATGTAAAATCATCAGGAGTCTGAAGAAATAAAAATAATCACTGCTATACTTACATATACCCACATGCATCTATGTTTTTGAAATAGAATGCTACATTGTTTTGTAACCTGATCTAAGAATGTTCTAACTGAATTCATTACTAAATCTAGAGATAGACATATTTCCTGCCAGAGAGCCAAATAATAGAAATTATAATTTTTAATAGAAAAAAGAACTGAATATGTGGGATTGTGACATTGGGTACTAGGAGAAAAGGCTCAGACATCTGTATCTGTAAAGATACCATATATTAATAATTTAAATTTTAAAGGGTTCTAGATGAGTCTCAATGTGATATATTGACCATGTTTAAAGACTACACTAATCTTTGGAAAATTCTACAAAAGTAGAGTTATTGCAATGTCTGTAGTTAAAACTCTGCTGTAGTTAGCATAACTTTTGGCTTAGATATTTTATGGAATGAATGTTTGTGTACCTCCAAAATTCACATGTTAAAAATTTAATCCCCATTGTGAGAGAGCAGGAGGTACTCTCCTCACAATGTGAGTAGGAGTGTGAGAGGTAATTAGGTCATGAAGATGAAGACTTCATGAATGATATTAGTGCCTTTACAAAAGAAACCACGGAATGTTCTCTAGCGCATTTCACCATGTGAGGATATAAGGAATTGGTGATCTACAGCCTGAAAGAGTTCTCACCAGAACTGGACTGTGCTGGCACCCTAATCGAGGACTTTCAGCCTTCAAAACTGTGAGCATTAATTTTCTGTTTTTTATAGGTTTCCCAGGTTATGGTACTTTGTTACAGCTTCCCAAACTAGGACTGATATAGTATACATAAATTTCTAATTTCTCTTGACTTCAAAATTAGTTTATGTACATACTTACAAATTATAGATTGATATTGAACAATGCTAAGATTCTCAGGAGCATTTGCTTTGGCAACTTAGACTTGAAATTGCAATAATTATTCTGACTTTCAGTAAGAAAAGTTTGATAAACACACAATGTTGTTAATTGTGTGGAATTTCCTACAATATAGTAGAAGCTAGTTAGCCCTGGAAGAGATAGGATAGATTAGTTTTGTATCTACCTGCATGGTTATTAAATGACCGTCTTTTTCTATACTGTTGTTACAGAAACCTCCAAAATTTTTTTCCTTGTGTCCACCCGCTGTGTGAACTGGCCCAAAGAAATGCATGAGCGGTATAGGTAGAAAAAATAATTTAATATTGAATTAAACAATAAGGAGGAAGGAAGCTTATACTCTAAAAAGACTGACTCTGAAACTTATTCATTTCTTTAATGCTCCAAGAAATCATATTTTTCTATAGGGCAAAATCACAAGACACTGTAAATTAAGGTATATTGGGTTATGTTGAGAAATGATTTGTCAGAGGTGAGGTAAGGGTAATAAATCATTTCTTCAGGTCTTCAAGACAATCCTAACATTTTTTCCAGCATCCCTCTGTCTGATCTCATGGGTCAGTAGCCAAAGGATTCGTCCTTAGAGTTCAGAAACTGAAATATAACTTAAGCCAAGATGTCATCTTAGCTGTGAGAAGTCCAGACCTTGTGATTACTAGTCATGTCTGGGCTACTGTCTTCTGCTGTCTTGGGGGTTGCTGATTATGTCGGGAAAAGGCTAGGTTTTGGGAGATACACACATGGGGGGAGGAAGAGAAGGAGAGAGAGAGATGATTTCTAGAGCTAGACTATTAAGCTAAGTTTAATCAAAGTCATAGGAACCCTCCATTTTACTGTCTGTGCACATAAGCCTGACTACATGATTTGCTAACCTTTTCCTTTTAACTGACAGCTCATATGAAATACATTATCAACATTACTTAAAATGATTAGAAGGAATTGTTTTGCTTAAGCCTATTTATTTTCAAATGTAATCATTACAAAAATTGTATCTCAAAATAATTATGCATTAAGAGTATTACTTGCCTCCAGATGCAACCCAAAGAGGAGGACTGTTTAGTAATTTATGATACTTTGAAACATAAGGCTTTTTTATACAATTTAGCACTTCAAAAAATGAAAATACTGCTGAAAATTTCCTCATATTGCTGAAATATATGGAACTACAAGGCAGCTGGATATTACAAATAGCAATGCATAAATTATATAAACTTGAATAGAGCAGATTTGAAATGAGTAGAAAGAGCAACCATCATTAGCATTTTAAAGTAAGTGTTGCAGTTTGACAAAACACGATACACTCTATGAAAACACATGTTAATTTGAAAAATTGGATCTGTTCTTCATAGGTCACATTTCCATAAGGGAATCAGAAAATTATCCACTGAAATGTTAGAGACATATCAGCATCTAGGCCCAAATTTGAGTTAGTAGTTATCTACTAAATAAATAAATAAACCAACCAATGCTGATTGAAGCTTCTAATAACAATCAGTAGAGTGAAACACACAATTCAAGGAATAAACTATCCTTGAATTTCAAGCTTAAGAGTTATCCTTAGATATTGAGAAGTAGAATAGTATTAAATAAAATTAAGTTTAAGCTTTCTTGATTTTGAAATATTTATTATGTGAATCCAACCACAAACATTATCTCAATGCTTTCTTTTTCGTTAGAGCACATGCCACATATATTTATTAAAAGTGTGCATTTATTAAAATATGTAATATGTTTTTCATAACTTTATTTTTTAATATTTTATTTATTTATTTTTAGGCAGAGGGGAAGGGAGGGAGAAAGAGAGGGAGAGAAACATCAGTGTGTAGTTGTCTCACTCATCCCTACTGGGGACCTCACCTGCAACCCAGGCATGTACCCTGACTGGGAATAGAACTGGGAACCCTTTAGTTCTTAGGCCAGTACTCAATCCACTGAGCTACACCAGCCGGGGCATTTTACATAACTTTAAAGTGACAAATATTGTTTTCTATGCTTAACTTTCTTAAGATATGAATATTTTAATGAATATATTGGTGGTTTTTAAAAATTTTGATAGCTTATGAAGAACCCTCCATCATCAGCCATTTTTAATAGAGTATGACAATCATAGGTATAAAAACTATTCATGTGACATAATTTAAACTAAGTTAAAATTTCCAGGTCTTTAAAAATTTATTAGTCTTTGATTTAAGTGTTAGTTTTGTGTTTTCCTAAAAAGTGAAATTTTACTTCTGCTATTTATTGTGATTCACAAATTTCTACATAGAAAAGACAAGTAAGTGAAAGTATTTGGCCTTTTGTTCCCTTTTCCCCATAAGTTCATCTCACTTATTTCACTTATTTTATTGATTTGATGCACACATTTTAAATATTCTTCTGAGGTTATTTACTCAAATTAAGACACAAGAAGATGAGATCAAACTAAAGCAAACTACCTGCGTTTCACGATGATAACTGTGGAAACTACTGTAAGCCCAAAATGTCTAATTGAATAAAATCAGATAGGAGCTAGCTGAATCATGCAAAAGAGACTAAAGATTTTCAATTTGACTACAAGATCAAAATGAATGAAGTATGCTCTGCCTGCCTTTAATAGCTAATGTCTTTGAAGGCTCTATTAGCTTTGAAATGTGACTAAAGTTGGATGGGGGTGGGGGTGGGCAGTGGGGGAAACCATGTACTGAGAACAGTAGAGAGAAACTGAGAGTATTTCTCTTGGAAGAGAGAAAACTCTAGGGGCGGGGATGAGAGCTATCTTAAAATAGTTGATGGACTTCAATGTAGAAGGAAAATTAAACTGTAGCAAATGGTTTAGGTTATTTTACATCTGAAGAACTTTCAGTTCTGAGATTATATGATTCTGTGAACAATACTAACCTCTCTAGAAAACAATGATTGTGATCACTATTAAATTGTAATTAACTTAATATTTAATGACCAACTTTTCAAGAATCCCCTCATAGGTGACCTCAGTGTTATCTGTGTTCACCAGCAGTGGTGAAAACATCTGAAAAGCAATGCTGAAGCAAAGAAATATAATTGGGCCTTGGGGATTTGGAAAGCTCAGTGGGGTTAGTCTTTCTGAGAAAAGCATGAGCTTAGAGTCCCCCAAATCTTGGCATATATTCTCTTCACAGCTGTACCTAAGACCTAACGGATGATATCTTGGGCTTATAGCAATCAGTTGAAGGCTTGAAAGGGTGGATGACAGGCTGATTTTTAAGCCTATTTAGTGAAAATTATGGCACTGCTGACTACAGACTTGAAAACATTTTAGTAATTGCCACACTGATTTAGGATCATCCCCAAATGTAATACTGTCAAACTCATGGCTGTTGAAACCAGCAACAAAGTGCATATAAACAGAGAAGATAATATTTACACACATACTTTTCTATTTATAATTTGTTCATTGAATCATTGTTCAGAACCCCCAGATGGTGCCTATAATACATGTTTACAATGGCCATGCGATTTTCTTACCCTTGGTGTATGGAGTTGTGTTTTCTTGGTGATAATGATGTTACTTAAAGCTCTTTACTGCTGATGTATAACATAAGGTTCCATTGTTAAGGTCAAATTCCAATTAACTTTCCATTAATTTAGAAAAATAAGATTGATAAAAGCTTAAATATGTAAAGTAAAATGATC
Organism: Sturnira hondurensis; assembly: GCF_014824575.4. NCBI lineage: Eukaryota > Metazoa > Chordata > Mammalia > Chiroptera > Phyllostomidae > Sturnira > Sturnira hondurensis. The sequence goes on from NW_028083059.1 coordinate 19,354,158, forward strand.
ATTTCAATGAAAAAAAATTCCTGACAGCACTAAGATTACATAGAAAGAACAAAACTGTCTTTAAATGAACTACCTAGGAAACATCATTGATTCTTCAGTTTTAAAAAATCATCATCCTTGGGGACTTGGAGCTGTAGATATAAATGCTGGTTTTGAGAGCATCAAAACTGTTTTCTTCAAAGAGGACAGCATAAGGAGATGAAACAATTCTGAGACCCTGTCAAAAGACCTTTTGGCCTCTTAAGAAGTCGATGGAATTTGACATGCATTGCAGGATGTGTAAGGTAGCTCCCTGGAGACACATCCAACAAGAGCGTTTGACTGATGGTAGTTGTTCTAGGCCATCCATTTTCTTAAATCTTTAAGAATATTTTTATTTATTTAAAAAACGGAAAGAAAGAGAAAAAAAGACAGGAAAGGCAAGACGTGCCCTGCTACGAGTATATCTGCATGATAACAGACAATACTGGTGGTCCTGTTTTCTAGCAGCAAATCAAATAAACACATACAAGAAACTCAAGAATGCTATTATGCTGCTCTAACAGCTAATTTTTCAGGGGTCTTGAGGGGAGAATGACACATGCTTTGAAAAGAATGTGTTAACAATAAAGAGAAATGATAATTTAAGGTCATCCTATGGGTGCATTCCATTTCTAACATTCCCACCAATTTTCTTCCTGTTGATAAGGAGAGCATACATTTACCAATTAGGCAGTCATCTAGAAAGTAAAGTGAATACTAATTTCAGTTATTTTTTCTATTTAAAAAAGTGAACCAACCTTACCAAATTTGCTTTCTTTGCAGAGGTAAATAGCTTCTCGCAAACAGGGGATATGGTTTTCATGACGCATCATAAAAACAGTGGAGGAAGTTAACTTAGTGGCAATTGCATTGTGTCATCCCACCCTCTGGGTTGAAGAGCACTAACAGTTGTATCACATGGGAGTTGAGCCTTTATCAGACAATTGTGTGTGTATGGGGACCTTCTCCTGCAAGGTGCAGTCAACCTTAAGGAGGGCATGGGTTTCTCTCAATTCCTAGTAGGAAGATTCAACTAAGGCAGCTTCCTGCCGAAATTTCTAAGCTGTGTTCCTTTCTGCCCCTAGCATTTGTTAAAGCAAATAAATATTTATAGCAGCAATGGATTTTACTTTTTTGCCTTTTCTGTAAAAATCCACATGCTGAAATCTGGGAAATAAAAGGAAACAGAAGTCGTTGCTTCTATTTCAAAGCTACAACAGTCAAATGTCATATTCTCCCCATTCCTGTGACATTTTAAGTAGGAGCTCGTGGAGACAGAGTACTCTGGGCTTGTCTCAGTGATCAGATTACATAATGCTTTTAGGGTAGCCTCTAGCTACATATGGTTACATACTTAAATTTGAATTAACTAAGATCAAACATCATTAATGATTCAGTTTTTAATTCAATCACACCAACCACATTTCAAGTGCTCTGTAACCATATGTGACCTGTGAATTTTGTATGGGATAGAGCAAAGAGCGAATATTAGTTACCACATGAAGTTCTATCGAAGTACTATACAATAGCCTTATTAATTTTTTTAAAAAGCAGTAGGCTGAGTATTGAGACCCTGTTTGAGTCAAGGTTCACATTATTGTGTGACCTGGAACCAGCTACTCTCTCTTTGAGCTCAGTTTTCTTCTTTTTCAAGTGAGGAGGTTGTCTGAAAAATCACAAGATCTGTTCAGTAGTGATGCACAAATACTACATATTTCTGTTGCAAAACAGAGTTAAGAGTCACTACTCAAACTGAAATTGGACTTTGGTTTCTTTTAGGAATCAGGCCCATCTGGCTTCTTGTGAGCAAATAAGCAAAACTCTAGAGTGTCACTGCTTATGAGAATACAGTTCAATGCATAAAAATACAGTGTTAAAAGATTTTTTCAGCATCTGTACTATTGGTCAACCTCTAGTATCATTTGAAAAGATACTAAGCTTGTTTTGGTAGCCATAGCTGACATGAAACTTGAAAAGAATACTATAGTTCCATTTGTGATTTTATCGAGAACTGTTTCCACTAGGGAACTGAGAGGCTGTCTGATTAAAATGGTAAAGAGACCTTTTACTGCAAAGAGCTCTGACAGTTATCCCCTCAGCAAAGTTTGCTTTTGTGATAATTACACCTACTCTTGTTTACCAAATGAATCACTTTTCAGTGCTGCTTGTAACCTTGACTGGTTTCCCTTTGATGATTTTTTTTTTTTTTTGCTATGATGAGATCTTTAGAAACACAGTGCACATTTTCTGCTGCTCTTTTCCAAGTGATGTTTACTCTTGGTTTTCTTCAAAGTAGATTTTAAGGTTCGTTTTAGGGGGCAGTTTAACTTGGGGAGAATATCAGCAATATCAATATCTCTTTCATCTGCAAGAGGATAAATGTAGGGTGGTTAGTCAGGGTAATCATACCTAATTTCCCTGTGTCCCTTAGGCCCACAGACTCTACCCAGTACACTAGGTATCAACGGAGGAAGGGTTCAGAGGATTTAAAGACCAAGCGATGAGGGTGAGACAAATGGTTCTCCTAAACTGGGGTGGGTTTGGCAGGGTACTTTTCTCCATAGAGCGACAAAAATTACCCTAAGTTAGAAGAATTTGGAGATGTTGAAATCATCTTTAGGAATTTAGGGTCATGATTTTATGCACCAGTGATGTTAAGCATAACACTTGCTAATCCTAAGCAAATGGCAAATGTTTCAAGTGCCAAAGCAGAAGGTCCCATAATAAACTGGGGACCTACCTTCATTTTAGGAGCCACTAAGAGTTTATTTGTTTGTTTGTTTTAACAATAGTCATGGTAGCAGTAGAGAAGGCAGAAAAGAAATCTAAAAAAAGTATCGAGAATTTGTAGAGGTTTCATACGAATGAACATCAGTGAGACAAGAAACAACCTAGAAGACAGGTTTGGGAAGAACAGCTCTTGGGCAAAACCAAGTGACATTGGTATGGACAAAACTGGTTCCTGAGGCTGTTGAGGTCTGGAAGCCCAATTAGAAGTAAAAGAAACTTTGGAGAGGAGAGTCGACATCCCAATAATTCATCATTGCTCTTCCACAGAGACATATCATGAGTAAGCAAAGCAAACACAGACATATACAAGCACAAATCTATTGTGTCTGTGAAACTGTCCCTACATTCCATGGTTCCCTTGCACTGTTGCCTTATCTACCCTCCTTTCACAGTCAAATTTACAAGTCATCTCTCAACTTTGGTGCGAGTTTCAGCTTTCTACTCAATCCTTAGCCACTACATGTGGTTCCTCCCACACCCCTCTGTTGAAACTGATCTCATAAAAACCACCAATGCATAAGTAGACGATGAAACTAGCCACCATGGATTCTGAAAATTCCTAACTTTCTTGACCACATGACCAATTTTCACTTTTAAAACACACATAGCTTTCACGGTGCCATACTCTTCTACTCTTCCTACTTCTCCATCTTCCTTGCAGGCTCTTTTTTCCCTAGAGTTGCATCCTAATTTTTGGAATCTTAGTTTAGGATTTCTTCTTTTCTCATTCTATATACTCTCTTTAGGAAATTTCATCTACTCTCAAGATTCAACTGCCATCACAATACAAGTGAGACCCAAATATTATATTTACAAGCCAAATTTCTCTTTAACCATCTACCAGAACATACTTTGATTTGAATTTATCTTTTTTACCATCTATTTATTTATATTTCATTATTCCCTATTTCATCAAATTGCTTCATTCCCCCAATTACTCAGAAAAATATACCAAAGTATAGTTAATTTCATCTTGACCTTAAATCATAACCTCCTAATGATAATCTAATTACTTTTACCAGGGTCTATTATTTTATCATCTAACAACCTATTGATTTTACCATCAAAAGTCCACCTTTTTCTCCTGTCCTTGATTAGGCTTGTGTGTTAAATTTTTAAAAATAGTTTTCTGTTTCACATACTATAGTATTTCGTATCTATTATTCACCAACTGTAAAATCAAAATAATTTTTGAAGCACAAATCTGATTCAGATAATCCCCTTTTCAAGACCCCTCAGTAATTCCTAATTTTCACTAGGGTAATGTTGCAGCTTCCCATGGTGACTAGTAAAACTGTGCAGGACCTTTGTCCTGCCTCATCCCTGGGAATATTGTCCCTAAAATTCAATGCTTCAAACATTGATTTATTTTATTTCTTTATTTTTTTACATTTTTTTCACCTTATAACCTTGACACATGTTGCTTATCTCACACCACCCCTTCTTCTGACAACCTTCTCACCTTTCAGATCTTTCTTCAGTAGACTCTTCCTGACCTTTAGACCACGTTGGCTCACATAGCAGAAGCTTTCCAAGAAAATTTGAACTTCTAGTAGCATATAATCAAGATTGTATTTGATTTTTAATTGTCTGTCTTTCTTACAAACTATGAGCTCTATGAAAGCATGAACATTGCCAATTTTACTCAATATTGTTTCTCATTTGCAAAACTATTGAAATTATTATATAAGTTATAAATATACATGGACATATATACTACACATAATACATGTTGAAGGGGTCCCCCCCAAAATGGAATTGTCTTCTGGAGGGCAGGTACTTTGTAGTATTGAATTCCCACACTAGGTGAGTGTTCTAGGAACCCATCTGTATCAGTGGACCAGCTGGGGTTGTTGTGAGAGGCTGCGTTTGGCTTCAGTGGATTTTTTTGAAGAGTCAGTGAATTTGCCCATTTTATGGTGGGTAATTTTGCAAGTGCACCTGCCCACACCACTCTGTGTGTTCAGCAGTTTTTGACCAAAAACGGCATGACCCCTGATCTCACCATGAACAATTTTGTTTTATTTCCCCAGTGAAGAAAGTTCTCAAAGAGAAATGTTTTGGTATCTGCATGTCTCATTTCACTCAAGCCTGGGTGCAAATGTTACCTTTCCAGGGAATAAATTAAGATAGGGTGTCCATATTTTCTTTATTTTATTTTATATTTCTTTTTAAAATTATAATTTTTTATTTCATTGTCTTCCTTCTCCATGTGTGTAACTCCCTGAGGGAAGAGTTGTGTTCTGTTTGTTTACTGTCATATCTCTTATCATGGAGTTGAGAAAGAATGGCTTGTGTGGCCTTGGTCATGAGAGGTGCAGGAGTATCAGTCAGGAAGCACTGCAGTTAGAGGCACTGACCTGTCACTATCTGGTGAGTATGTTTTTCCCTTTCCAATGGGATACGTTTTTGGTGTTGGCACATTATAGTTCAACTTTGATGTAATTCCAAGATCTAGTAATCCTCTATGCCTGCAATTTGCAGGTTTGGAGCAGTTGAGAAATGACAAAATGGCATGAAGTGATTGCATGAAAAGCTAGAATTATTCGGTAATCATTCTATACTTAGATTTTGCACATGAATCAATTAGTACAACTTCTGCAAATATGAAGGCATGCTTCAGAATTTCTGTGTGCCTGCATGGCTAGATTATAGAATCTGGTTAGGGAGTAAGGGATTCAAATTCTACTAATGTACTGAATTGAAGTCAGGGAGCAGTTAGTGGCAGAATGAGGACATGGGACACAGTGGAAGAAGACATACTGCAAGAGAAACTGGGGGATCTCAAAGAAACCTCAAACTTATTGTTTGTAGCTAAACTTAAAAATAACACAAAATCATTATCTATGTTCCCTCTCAGAGCCTGAGGCTTAGGAAGAAATTGGGATCCTCTGAACATGAAATTGCCCTGGACATTGAAAGCCAAATAGACAAAAAAAAAAAAAAAAATGTCTTGGCTGAAATGCTAAAAAGACCTATCAAAATGTCAGCTTCAGTGCCCCGAGTTAATGTGATTTAGGATGCCTGGATGATTTCTATGAACATTGTTTTTTTAATTGCTGGAGTTTTGGCAGTGTTCCTTCATGTTGGCAGGTGTGTGGTGTTTTGGGTGCTTATGTGCATTTGGGTCGAAGTTTAAATGTTTTAAGACCCAAGACAATCCTCAGTTTACAATGAATGCAGCTGTTTTACAGACCAGGCCATTTAGTCTGCTATGTATGGTTCGGAAAATACAGCCTCAGGCTACAGAAGTGGGTATCTGTACTATGATTCAATTACCAGATTCATCCCAAAGAATTGCCTATGCATACATCTACAAATGTGTTTGTAAGTGATGTGAATCTCAGAGAAGTCCAGGCTATGGAGAATGTTCTGTCTGCTCTGATATTCTCTGAATCTCCTCTATGCTGAGGGCATTCCATGTCATGAAGGTAATTTTGAGGCATCAGGGAGGGAAAAAAATGTCTTACTCTCTAGGTTTTGTTTTTGGCTGGTCTAACAATCAAATCAACATAAGACAGATTAACAAGGAAAAATGACCAATTTAACTATATATGTAGGTATGGAAACCCCACATCCATGGGAGATTCAGACAGCAAGGCAAAATGAAATATATGTGACAACCTAAATGTAGAATGAGGTAGGGTGCCTGAGGCTTCAGAGGGGAAGAAGGTCTTCACAGGACAATAAGAACAGATCTTTAGTAATTAGATGTTTGTCTGGCAATATCAATATACCATGAAATTATATTTCTGGTAATAACCCATTGTGGAAAAATATTCGATTTAAATTCTTCTTTTAAATTTTTTTTAAATTAAATACTTTTTAATTTTATTGTTGTTCAAGTACAGTTTTCTGCCTTTTTCCCCCACCCCTCCCTACCACCCCAGCCATCCCCACTTCTCTCCCCTGTTTCCACCCCACCTTTTTTGTCCATGTTTCCTTTGTAGTTATTCCTGTAAACCCTTTACCCTTTTTCTCCCATTATCTCCATCCTTTTCCCCTCTGGTTACTGTCAGTTTGTTCTTAATTTCAATGTCTTTGGTTATATTTTGCTTGCTATTTTCCTGTTGTTGATTATGTTTCAGTTAAAGATGAGATCATATAGTATTTGTCTTTCACCACCTGGCTTATTTTACTTAGCATAATGCTTGCTCTCCAGTTTCATCCACGCTGTCACAAAGGGTAGGAGCTCCTTCTTTCTTTCTTTCTGCTGCATAGAATTCTGTTGTGTAAATGTATCATAGTTTTTTTATCCATTCATTTACTGATGGGCACTTAGGTTGCTTCTAGCACTTGGCTATTGTAAATTATGCTGCTATGCATATTGGGATGCATAGGTTCTGGTTGGTGTAGCTTAGTGAATTGAGTGCTGGCCTGTGAACTGAAGGGTTTGCCAGTTCCATTCCTAGTTGGGGCACATGCCTGGGTTGTGGCCCAGGTCCTCAGTGAGGGGCGTGCAAGAGGCAACCACACATTGATGTTTCTCCCCTTTTCTCCTTCCCTTCCCCTGCCCTTAAAAAATATAAATAAATAAAATCTTTAAAATAAATTTTTAAGGTAGAGATTAAAGTTTCTCTTGGGCCTGGCTGGTGTGGCTCAGTTGATTGAATGTCATGCCACAAACTGAAAGGTCACCAGTTCAATTCTCCATCAGGGCACATGCCTGAGTTGTAGGTTTGGTCATCAGTTGAGGCAGGTATGGAAGGTAACCAATTCATGTGTTTCTCTCCCTTTCTTTCTTCCTCCCTTTCCATCTCTCTAAAATAAAAAATAAAAATAAAATAAAGTTTCTTTCAGGCTTTCAAGGTCTCTATTGCCTTCAGCTGAAAATAATCCATATGCTAATGTAGAACATCTTAGGGGAGGCCTGTTCTGAACACCTGCTGAGGTTATCCTGATCAGCTGCAATAGCGTTAGTGGGTCATTTGTAAATGTCAGGACCAGGGTTCTAGGAATTATAATAAGCAAAGTTTCCAGACTGGATAACTGCTGGCATTTTCAATAGTCTTTTAGTGAATGGGTAAATTTTTTCTTATCAAAATGTATATCACTGCTGTTTTCTTGTTTAATTATAGAGACAAGAAATAGGCAGACACACTGATGCAGCATTCAACGTGGGGGGCAGGGTGGAAGTAGAGGAATTACTACAGACGTCTGGATGCTGTCCTTAACTCCCCTCTTAGCTATTGAATCTCAGCTGTCTGCAATCAAGTTCTAAGTCACAAAATTGTTTGCATTGTGTTGCTATTTCAGCTTGACAGACTGTCTTTCAGCATGGAAATTGTGAACAATTCACCAAGTTTTAAAATTTCTATAAAAAAAACATTTGAATGCTGCTAGAACTCTAGCTATAACAGCACTAAGTATAATTCTACAAAAATTTGTAATAATTCTGTGAATATTCAGTAAAGCCTCATTAAATAGAAAAGTAAGGTGCACTACCAAAAGCAGGTTTTAAATTAACCGTATTCAGATAAACCAATAATTTTATCAAAGAAAAGTAAGGCAATTACTTTGCATAATATAAAATTTGGAGGAAAAGATACCCAATTAATTAGGTATTTCTGAATATAGCAGATATTTTGAACCACCTTTTCTGCTGAAAGTTTTAGGAAGTTTTCATTCTCCTAGCTGATAGAAATACTCAAATGCGTAAATGTTTCTCTTTATCGGTAAGCATGTATGCATATAGTTTTGTGTACTTATTTGTATGTTTCTCCCATCTGCATACACAGGTATGCCTATGTAAGATGCAACACACTTTGAGCACATGGGAATATTTATCTGGTTGATTAGTTTCTTTTGGATTTTAGAATGTCCCTGCCTTTCCTATTGGGTGAGCTATTTTGGGGAAATGTACAAAAGGGACCCCAAGAACTTAAGGAATGCAGCAGGTTCTTTTTTATATCATTCAGATACAACACTGTGCTTATAAAAGCTTTTTTAAAAGATTATGAATGCTAGTTAAAAGGATACAGAAGTGGCATGCTGATTCCTCAGAAAAGTGCCATAGTCCTTATGCTGCCTGGTCAGAGACAGCAGATGGAGGAGTCATTTAACATCATTCTAATCTGTCCCTAATGGAATTTGCAGTGATTTTCTTCCTATTTCTTCTTATTGTTTTCCAAGCTAATCACTAATTTGAGTGTGAAATGGAGTCTCTTAATCGTTTTTCACTTTTTTAAAATTTCAGACACACAGTTTGAAAATTGTAGATCTTGCGATTGAAGTTTTTCTTTATCTTGCTGTCATTCTGCCCAGTGGCTTTTTAAAAAAAAAATTTGGTTTATGGACTCTTTCATTTACCCAAGGGCACTTGCAAATTAAATCAAAAGTTGTGTAACTTGAGGATTATTTAAAGAAAATAAATAAATAAACAAGATTAATAATTAGGCAACTCATTGACTAGACTGTTGAACCGGTTAAAGTGGGAAAGAAATTATTCAAGTTCTAAGCCTTTCTATTTGCAAATTAGCCAAAAATCGATTGCATTTTAAGTGTTGCATCACCTTGATTGATTTTAAAATAGATAATACTTTGCTGTTCACATTAATGGTGAGCTGTGAAGGACTTGGCAATGGGCATCTTTTCTCCAGTGGTATGCATTAAACTTTTTAAATAGCTTCTATTTCTTAATCTTGAACAAACTTTACTGCAGAATGCAGCTGGGTTTTTTTCCTGGAAGTTAAAATCCATTTTTCAGATTTTATTTTTTTAAAGATAGTATTCTTATGTTTCCTTAGAATCACTAACAGCTTCTAATTAATATCTTTAAGCCAGAGGAAATATTTTTGAATGTTTAGGGTTAAAATGGACATTCATATGATGAAAAATTATATCAGGAAATAAGTTAAAACTTCAAATGTATTTGATTCTATGGGGTAAAATGGAGAAAATAATAGGATAGAAGCCCTCTTTTCAGGCCCTCTTTGCCAGAGCTAGCTGAACCCCATAAAGCATGACTGACTCTTGTTTTATAAGCCTCTGTCCTCAGGACTAGAAAATTACTGGAAGCACCCAGACGGTGCAGAGGCTCGGAACAACAGGACATATCAGACCACAAAGACTGGACCCTGCACCCAATGATAACATCGAAACAAGCTGCAAGCCTAACTAACCAAGCCTAACTAACCGAAACATCCTGCTCTATAACCAACCCATTACCTGATAAGAGCACAAAACCTTAACCCCTCAGGGCTGATGTAACTCTCCATACCTTGCCTCCCTTCCCTGTTGGAGAGTGAATAAAAAACTTTATTCTCCATACTTTCTTCTCTTTGTGAATTCTTTCACAGCTTGTGTCACTGACCGCCTTAGGGTGTATAAACTCTGGCTTTGAAATTAAAAAGAGAGTATATAAACTCTGGCTTTGAAATTAAAAAATGGAGACGTTGAACTTGTCTGGAGAGCATCTTTGCGAACTTGGACAAGCTTCAGATCCATCTCCCATCTTTCCTTCCCCACCTTGCTATTTTTCCTCCCACCATTTCTTGTTTTAAAGATCGAATTAGAAAATGTGAACTAGTTTAACAGTAATAAATGCAAAATGGCAATCAATAAATTCTGGTTTTCTTTCTTCTAATCCTAACCTAAGAATATGTTTGTTGAATTTAGAGAATGAGAAAGGGAGGGAGCGGAGCGCGGGGGGGGGGGCGGGGAGAGAGAGAAATCTTGATGTGAGAGAGAAATATAGATCGGTTGTCTCCCTTATATGCCCGGACCAGAGACTGAAACCTTTAGGTGTACCAGAAAATGCTACAATGAACTGAGCCACCCAGCCTGGGCTGTTTTACTTTCTTTCTTTTTAGATTTTATTTATTTATTTTTAGAGAGAGGGGAAGGGAGGTAGATAGAGGGAGAGAAATGTCAATGTGTGGTTGCCTCTCACACACGCCCTACTGGGGACCTGGCCCACAACCAAAGCGTGCACCCTGACTGGGAATTGAACCAGTGATCCTTTGGTTCTCAGGCCAGCACTCAGTCCACTGAACTACACCAGCTGGGCTATTTTACTTTCTTAAATGAAAACAAGGATGCATAATACTAAATTAAATGGATAATTAATTATATGTGTACTGTCTCCTACAATTTTCCTTTTCTTTACCTATTCTTACTTCTTCTGTAAACTCCATTTCACCAGAGAGCACAGAATTATCTCCAACTATATTGCCATGAAATTATCTCCAGCAATACTGCCATGAGATTTATCTTCAACTATACTTCCAAGCACATGTATTGAAAACAGAAAGTTGGGACATACATATTACATGAGTTGTAATAAGTGGTAATTACTATGGAAACAATTATGGAAATGTCAAGATATAGACTAAAATAGAAGATCTCATATTTTATGTTTTTGGCACATATAAAATATGTCAATTTATTGAGCTAGAAATGTTTGTGGAGTTAAGGACATTCGTGGCTATTTTGCTAGAATGTCTCATGAAGAATGTACACATTGTACAATGGGAGAAAAGTTAGATGGGACACAGCTTAAGTATGTATTATCATTTCTAATGATTAATCACTTATAAATATTGATCATACAGCTTATTTTAAAAGACACTCTCTTGGCTGAGCTAGAATTTTAATTTGCAAAAATTGGCTAGAAAGAAACATTGGAAATTCATTTCTAGTTTGCATAAGCCTTGCTTTGCAAATATTTGCTCTTCTAAAGAGTTGGCAGTGGGTGTTTGCATATGTACAAGGATTTGTGGGCAGTAACAATGAAACTCATTAAGGCTTTGGTAACTGCCATCCTGCATTTTACATGGGTTTTGCATGAGATAAGACCCACCTGCTCTCACCCCTCTTCTAGCAATCCAAGTTTGACATTTTGAGGAGCCAGTTAACTTTCTCTAAGAAGATGCGCTCTCACCTGGTCATTTATGCTCCTGGAGAGCTTGTTGTTGTTGTTTTCTGGTTGCCGTTATATCTTGCAAAAAAGAGTGCAAGCTGCTTTGGGCTCTTACATTAGGGGCTTTTCCCCTCTCTCCCAAACATTCAACTACTTTACCAATAAAAATCATATTAATTGGAAATGGTTTCCGTTTTAAAGGCAGAGGTGAAACATTCTGAAGTTCGAGGGTGAGACATCAATAAGCACTGGAAAACAAGTCCTTTTTTGGTGCTTCCTTCTCATCAGGTGATCTTACTTTGACACAAACTAGAGCAAGATTGTCCAAAGTGAGGCATGTTTACCCCAGAGAAACTTCCACAGAAGAATAGATTAGAATTTACATCACTGTATGGCTTTATTTATCTCACACTTTTTAAAACATTTTTATCATTGTTCATTATCATCTTTATATTAGTTTTATGTCAATAAAGTTGGCCATTGAGTGTGAATTCTTTCAATAAATGCCATAAATACAGTGTCTCATGCTTTTCTCAATAACATTTTCTTTTATCTAGCTTACTTTATTGTAAGGATATAATATATAATACATAGAATGTATAAAGTATGTGTTAATTGACTATGTTACTGGTTTGGCTTCTAGTCAACAGTAGGCTATCATTAGTAGTTAAATTTTCAAGGAGTCAAAAGTTATATTCAGATTTTTGACTGTGTAGGGGGTGGTACCCCTACACCCCACATTACTCAAGAGTCAACTGTGTAATATAGTCTGATAGTGTTGCGTTTATGTAATTGATGGAAAAGTTCATGATTATTTGAGAGTCTGATCATTTTCTAACTTATAAGCAGAAAAAGTTTGGGCATTCCTTAACTTCAACAGTCTTTTTTGCTTGCTGTAGCATATACTACATTCTCCATCCATAGAAGACTGGCAAACACCACACAGTAGACTCTGTGTTGTGTTTCTGTGCATTAGCTCTAGAGAGCACTTTTTTTTATATCCCAGATCCATTAAAAAGCTCACCATGGATTCAGGGACTTTTCCTCCCCTCTACCCACCCACCCACCCATTCTTTCTCCCTCTTCAAAAGATGTCTGGTGTAAAAATAGTGCAAAAGCAAAGGTGATGTGGGGTGAAATAGTTACTGCCAGTAGAGTTTGTGTCTGAACACTGCATGTACATCCGTGCTTTTCTATTGTGCTTAGCTGTGTTTCCTTGAATCATTCAAGATTATATTTTTGTCTCATTGGCAACTGTGTCCTAGATTTTGGGATTCACAATGTCAGAGAACATGATGGGCAGAATAATACTCAAGTTTTTGAACATTGACATTTCTTTGTCATATTCTGGCTCATTTTGTTCCATTAAGAGAATAGAACCTCTACTATCTGAGCACATATTGCTTTCTCAGCCTGGAATGCCCCTAGTTGGCTTGGCTAAAATAGGTTTCTATGAACCCACACAGATGGGTTCATGTCACCTTTATCTAGTCACATAATACTCTAAACTTACCTCTGCATTATATAATTCTTCATTTGAAATTTTCTTCTTTAATTTGTATTTAGTATTTGTATTAGGATTACTTTAAGTTTTCAAAAATAAGGTAATCCTTTTAAAACAAAGGATTACTGTGTTTTAAATTTTCTTCTTTAGTTTTGTATTTAGTATTCATACTTCTGACACATTTAGAATTTGTTTTTTAACAGCTTTACTGAGGTAAACACAATACAATGAAGACATTTGAAAACCATACTTTGTTGTTTTAACATATATACACGAGACTATCACCTCCGTCAGGTAAGAAACCTACCTATCACTCCCTGTGGTCTCTGTCCCTGTAGAACTTCTCCTGTACCGGAGGGAATAATTGATTTGCTTTCAATCACTTTTGGTTAGTTTTCATTTTACAGAGTTTTACAGGAATGAGATCATATAGTATATATTTATTTTGGGGGGTTCTTTTACTCAGCTTAATTATCTTGAGATTCATCAACTATGATATAAATTATAGTTTATTTCTTTATGTTTTACAGTTATATTCTATTGTATGAAATACCACAGCTTGCACAGCCATTCACTTAATGGCTGTTTCCAAAATAGCTGGCTATCAAAAATAAAGCAGCTAGGAAATATGCATTATTTTTTCACAATATTATATTGTGGTAAGAACATTTTACATGGTGTCTACCCTCTTAAATTTTTAAGTGTCCAATTTAGTATTGTTAACTGTAGAAACAATATCATAAAGCAGATCTGTGGAATTTATTCATCTTGCATAATTGAGACTTTGTACCATATTTTCATTTAATTTGGATGAATACCTGAGATTTGAATAAATGAAAAATAAGGTGGTCTATGTTTAACTTCAACTATTTATTTATTTGATTCTTTAATTAAACTTATTGGGGTGACATTGTTTAATAAAATTATATATTCAGGTGTACAATACCATAATACGTCATCTGTGTATTTTATTGTATGTTCACAACCCCAAGTCAAGTCTCCTCCCGTCACCATTTACCCTCTCTTTACTGGTTTCTACCTCCCCACCTTCCTTTTCCTCTGGTAATCACTATATTGTTGTCTATGTCTGTGAAGGTTTTTCGCCCCTTAATTGCTTCAGCTTTTTTTACCCAGCACCCCTAGTCCTCTTCCACTCTGAGAGTTGTCAGTCTGTTCTGTGTACTTATGAGTCTGTTTCTATTTTGTTATTTTTCTTTATTATATTTCACATATAAGTGAAATCATATGGTATTTGTCTTCCTCTGACTGGGTTATTTTTGGCATAATACTTTCCAGGTCCATCTATCCTATACCAAAAGGTAAGATTTTCTTTTTTTATTATGGCTGAACAGTGTTTCATTGTGTAAATGTACCTCAGCTTTTTTATTCACTGATCTGCTGATGGGCACTTGGTCTACTTCCAAATCTTGGCTATTGTAAGTAATACTGAAATTAACATATGGGGTGCTTATATTCCTTCAAATTAGTGTTTCAGGTTTCTTCCGATATATTCCTACAAGTGAAATCACTGGGTTATTAGTCAGTTCCATTTTCAATTTTGGGGTGTATCTCCATACTGCTTTCTATTGCAGTTGCACCAGTCTGCATTCCCACCAACAGTGCAAGAGGGTTCCTTCCATTCCATAGCCCTACTAACACTTGTTTTTTGTTGATTTATTAATGATAGCCATTCTGGCAGGTGTGAGATGATATCTCATTGTGGTTTTAATTTGCATCTCTTTGATGTTTAGTGACACTGAGCATCTTCTCATATCTATTGGCATCTGTATCTCCTCTTTGGAGAAGTATCTATTCAAGTCATTTATCCATTTTTTTTTCATTGGGTTGTTTGATTTTTTTTGGTGTTGAGTTTTATAAGTTCTTTATACATTTTGATATGAACCTCTTTTCAAATGTATCATTGTTGAATATATTTTTCCATTCAATAGATTGTCTTTTAATTTTGTTGATGGTTTTCTTTTCTGTGCAAAAACTTGTTAGTTTGATATACTTGCATTCTTTTCCTTTTGTTTCCCTTGCTATGTTTAACTTCTAAAAGAAATTGCCAAACTGTTTTTGAAAATGGCTTTACCATTTTTATTTCTATCAGTGGAGTTGAAAGTCTCAGTTGCTCTACATTTTCACCTTCAGTAATTATGGCCACTCTTCTTAATTTCAGAAATTTAAATAGGTATGTAATGGTATCTTATTAAATTTTAATTTGTATCAAATGCCTAATGACTAGACATGAGGAGCTATTTTTATATCTGCTTACATTTTATTCCTGTATGTTCTTTAATGTAGTGTCTATTGAAATATTTTGCCAAAGTTTTATTTTGCTTTTTTGTTTTTCATTATTGATTTTTGAGGGCTCTATGTGTAATTGGAAACATTTTCTTAAACAGGTATATACTATGCAAATATCTCCAATGCTGCAAGTTACATTTTGTTTTTTAACAGTAGTTTTTGAGAAGTAGTTCTTTATTTTGTTAAACTTCAATTAATCATTTTTAATGAAAAGTTATTTTAGTGTTATGTTTCAAAACTCTTTGCCTAACTGAAGATACAAATTTCTTCCCCTTTTCTATTCCCTAGAAGTTTTATTATTTCTGGTTTTATGTTTAAATCTATGATAATCATGAGTTAATTGTTTTTTATAAAAACTCTGGGGGGGTTTTTTAGTGTTTTTTTTTTTTTTGCTGTTGTTTAAGCCTAGATATTCAATTATTCCAACACCTTCTTTTATTTTTTTTAGAGAACAGCCTTTCTCCACTAAATTTTCTTTCTACCTGTCTCAAACATACATATGTGGAACTTTTTCTCAATTCTCTATTTTGATCTATTAATCTATATTTATATCACATCACATTTTTCATTGTTATAGCTTTTAATAAGTTTTATACATCTGTATATGTTTTAATTCCATAATACATTGTCATTTTAAAGCATTCAATAACCTTTTGTAGTTTCAAATAGTAAAAAAGAAGCATATTATATTTTCTCACTAATTACAATTTTCATTTCAATTCTTCAAGTAGATCCAAATTTCTATCTGATATCCTTTTCATTCTGAGTATAGGACTTTTTTGTCAATTATTTCAATGCAGGTGTAAGGATGATTAATTCTTTTCATTAATGTATATCTTAAAAAAGCAAAAGTCTTTACTTCACCTTTTTTTTCAGAAAAATATTTTTGTTGGAATGGAGTTCTGTCAGGGTTTTTGTTTCTTTTGGTTGATTTTTCTTTAGTACTTTAAAGATTATTCTCTTTTTGCATGAATTGTTTCCAACATAAAATCTGCTGTTATTTTTTAAGTATATATTATTGATCATGATAATACAATCCCACCTCCTCCACACACACCCAGTAAACTCTCTTTCCTACAGCAGTCCTCTCTTTAGGTCAAGTCCATGGGTCGTGTTTGTAAGTTCTTTGTCTTCTCCATTTCCTATGCTATTCTTAACTTTCCCCTATTTCATTGCTATCAATCATGCTTCTTAATCCTTGTACCATTCCCCTAATCTCCTTCTACCTCCTACCAGCTGATAACCCTCCAAATCATCTCCATATCTATGATTCTGTTCCTGTTCTAGTTGTTTGTTTAGTAGTGCTTTTTAAAAAAATTTAGCTGTGTGTAGTTGTGAATTTGTTGCTCTTTTAATGTTCATGGTTTTGATCTTATTCTTTTTCTTAAATAAGTCCCTTTAACATTTCTTGTAATAATGGTGTGGTGTTGATTAACTACTTCAGATTCACCTTGTCTGGGAAGTACTTTATTTGCCTTTCCATTCTAAATGATAGCTTTGCTGGATAGAGTAATCTAGGTTGTACATCTTTGCTTTCCATCACTTTGAATACTTCTTGCCAGTCCCTTCTTGCCTGCATAGTTTCTTTTGAGGAATCATCTGATAGTCTTATGGACACTCCTTTGTAGGTAACTAACTGCTTTTCTCTTGCTTCTTTTAAGATTCTCTCTTTATCTTTTACCTTTGGCACTTTAATCATGATGTATCTTGGTGTGATCCTCTTTGGATCCAACTTGTTTGGGACTGTCTGTGCTTCCTGTACTTGTATGTCTAGTTTCTTCACCAAATTAGGGAATTTTTCTTTCATTATTTTTTCAAATAAGTTTTTAATTTCTTGTACTTCCTCTTCTCTTTTTATCATCTTTATTATTCAGATGTTAGCATGTTTGGAGATAATCCAGGATAAGATGTTCCTTAGCCTATCCTCATTTTTTTTAAATTCTTGGTTCTTCCTTCTGTTCTAGTTGATGTTTATCTCTCCCTTATATTTCATATCATTGGTTGAATCCCAGCTTCTGCCCCTTCTCTGTTGGTTTTCTATAGATTATTCTTTATTTCACTTATAGTGACCTTCATTTTTTCCTTTAATTTTTTGCCATACTAAATAAGTTCTCTGAGCCCTGGCTGGCGTAGCTCAGTGGATTGAGTGCGGGCCTGTGAACCACATGAATGCAGTTCGATTCCCAGTCAGGGCACATGCCTGGGTTGTGGGCCAGTTCCCAGCAGGGGACTCACGAGAGGCAACCATACATTGATCCTTCTCTCCTTCTCTCCTTCCCTTCCCCTCTAAAGATAAATAAATAAAATTTAAAAAAAGAACTGAGGAAATATGATATATATTAAAAATAAATAAATAAATAAGTTCTCTGAGCATCCTAATCACCAGTGTTTTGAACTCTGAATCTGATTGGTTGGTTATCTACATTTCACTTAGTTCTTTTTTAGGTTTTTTTTCCTGTTCTTTCTTTCTTTTTTTTAACATTTTATTTATTTATCTTTAGAGGGGAAGGGGAGAGGAAGATAAATATCAAAGTATGATTGCCTCTTGTGTGTCCCTTGCTTGGAACTGGCCTGCAACCCAGGCATGTGCCCTGACTGGGAATTAAACTGTGATCCTTTTTTTCATAGGCCTGCGCTTCATCCACTGAGCTATACCAGCCAGGTCCTGTTCTTTCATTTGAGCCCTTTTTCTTTGTCTTCTCGATTTGGCAGCCTCCCTGTGTTTGCTTCTGTGTATTAGGTAAAGCTGCTTTTACTCTCTTAATAGTGTGACCTATGTAGAAAAGACACCTATAAATTGTGTGTGGTGGACCTTTAGGTAAATGTTAGTACGGGGCAACCCACTTCACCAGTTTGTGGCTGTGTGGGGAGGGATCCAAGGGGGGACAATGCCACTGCCTTGCTTCCAGTGGTTAGCCTGGTGCTTGCCTGAATTTCAGGCACTTCACCCACTTCCTGTATGCAAATGGAAGCCTTCCAGCTGCAGCCCCAGTGGCGAGTCTAAAGTGCATGGGCTTGTGTACATTCTAAGACCATGCTGGCCCTTTAAATGGTGAAAATCCAGCAGTTTCTTCTGCCACCCCAACCCCTGCTGATTTTTACAGCTAGATATAATGGGGATCTAATCTTCCAGGTGCTGGAACCCTGGGTTGTACAGTCTGGTCTAGGGCTGGGATTGCTCATTTTCAAGGTATCCCTCTCATCCCTTTCGCCACCACTGTTGCTGCTGCTTTTTCACCTATCTGCCCATCTCTGTGACTCTATCCCTTTTATCCATCTAGATGAATGTGTCTTCTTTAAATCCTTTATTGTTGGACTTCCATACAGCTCAGTTTTCTGATGGTTTGGGTGTTATTAGTTTTGAGCTCTGGTGGTAATTCTATGTATGGTTGTGCAAAGAGGAGAAGCATGTCTATCTATGCCTCCATCTTGACCCTAAGTCCTCTGCTGTCATTTTATTTTAACTATTCTGTACGTAATTGTCTTTCTTCCTCTAGCCACTTTTAAGGTTTCCCTCATTGCTGCTGTTAAGAAATTTGATTATGAAGCCATGGCTGGTGTGGCTAAGTGAACTGAATGCTGGCCTGTGAACCAAAAGGTCACCAGCTGGATTCTCAGTCAGGCTACAAGCCTGGGTTGCAGGCCAGGTCCCCAGTGGGGGGTGAGTGACAGGCAACCACACATTGATGTTTCTCTCCCTCTTTCTCCCTCCCTTCCCCTCTCTCTAAAAATAAATAAATAAAATCTTAAAAGAGAAATTTGACTGTGAAGTGTGTTGTCAGTTTATTTCATTATATTTTATTTTATTTTTTATTTATGCTTCTTGTGTTTAGAGTCTATTTGGTCTCCTGTATCTGTAGTTTTATAATATTCTATACATATGGAAAAAAGTTGGTCACTATTTCTCATAATATGTTATCCTTTTTGTACACTCTCTTTTCTGTTTTAATTGACTCTACTTACGTATGCATTTGGTCTCTTGAATTTGTCCCAAAGCTCAGTGATGCTCAGTTGATTTTTTTCAAGTTCTGTTCTTCATTTTTTTAAAATTTATTTAATTGTTGTTCAAGTACAGTTTTCTGTCTTTTACTCCCATTCCAGCCCATACCTACAGTGCTCCCCACCTCCCTCCCATTTCCACCCCCCTTAGTTTTTGTCCATGTGTCCTTTATACTGGCTTCTGTTCTTCTTCATTTTTTATGTGAGATGATTACTGTATGTTCTCAAATTTTCTAATATTTTTTGCAGTGTCTAATCTAATGTTAATTTTATCTAATATATTTTGTTCATCTCATACATTTCTTTAGACTTGAGTTAGGTATTTTTAAGAATATCCTCCACATGTCTGATATATATGATCAATCTTAACACTAGCCATTTGAATATATATACTATAATTACACTCTTTTAATGATCTTTTCTCTTAATCCTCACCTGAGAATATGTTTTTACTTGATTTTTTTAGAGGGAGAGATGGGGGTGGTGAGAGAGAGAGAAAGAGAAAAACATGGATGTGAGAGAGAAACATTGATCAGTTGCCTTTCATATGAGTCAAGACTGGGGATCAAATCCATATCCTAAGTGTGTACCCTGACCAGGAATTGAACCCACAACATTTTGGTGTGCGGGACAATGTTCCAATCAACTGAACTACCTGGCCAAGGCTGTTTTTATGACCTTGATTAATCATTTTGTTATCTAGGTCATTTCTACATCAGTTTCTATTGATTTTTCTTCTTACCATGTATTGTATTTACTGCTTATTTGCATGCCCGATAAACTGTAAATAAGTGCCAGATATTGTTGATTTTAAATTTGGGGAGCATTAAATATATATCCTAAAATATTTTTGAGTTTCGTTCTTGAATGGGTTAAATTTCCTAGTAAAGTAATTTAATCTCTTCAGTTCTTTTTAATTTTTTCCATTATTTTGCACAGCTTCAATAAAAAAAAGATTTCATATGGTTATTTACAATGCTGAATGTACATTATGAATGTATGCCTTTTTGACATTTTTGACATTGGGGTAGTATACCTGAGTAGCAATACAGTTTTAAAAATATAAAATGCAGTATCATTTCTGATGTAAAGTTTCTTTAAAAAATTCCAAAGTCTTAGGGAATTAGCAAACCAAAACGGGAATTTAACTATTTTATTCCTTTAATGTGTACATAATTACACATTTTAATACATGAAAAATATGTGTAAATACCCAGACTATTCTTTTTTTGTTGGAACCAGAGTGGCTTTTAGTTTCTACAACTAGAGCAAAACCTTTCTCATCCTAATGTGATGTCACATGAATTATGGGATATTTTATTTTGCCTGCTGAAAACAAGTACTATTCCTGGTTTCATTTGAGGTCTCATTATTGCTTCTTCTAATCTTTCTAGGTGGTTCTTTTTTGGCCTTTCTTTATAATTTCTTCATATGCATCAATACTCATTTAACTAGAGCGTTGGTTATCTGTAGATCTGCAGAGCTCTTTCTATGTGGCTTTCTTTTCCTGGGTATTCACCCTGTCAACTCTAAACAACTTGACCTTCCCTTGCTCCCCAACTCATCATGCATATACACCTCACCTTCCAAGGCTCTATTTAAATTGCCCATCTATGTCTTGCAGCTAGGAATTTCTGTTCATGTGGTAAGCTGAGGCTCACCTTTTAGTTTCAGTTCTATCAGGAATCACTGCTTTATTGCCTCATATCCAAAGTCTTGAAAACTACTTTTTCACAAGTGTAATCTCCATTTCTTTTTCATGGTAAGCTAAATCTGATCCTTATAACTCCATCTTGACTGAAGTGGAAGTCTATGGCACTTAATTCTTAACACTCATTTGTAATTACTGGCATCCTTATCTCATTACTTCAAGAGACCATAAGTTCCTGGAAACAGAAAGTGTGTCTTTTATCATCGTATCCCCATTACTTGGCATAATATCTGGAACATAAAGGTCTATTCATTGCTGAATGGTTACTTACAATGGGCTCTCACGCACGCATAATTACAAAAAGAAACCAATCTCCTCATAATGTGGCCTTATTCCTGTATACCTTCTTGACTTAATATTTTCCAATTTGTTGTCAGAAATCATTGAGATTTCACAGAGGTGCCTCAGGGGCCACATGGATTTGGGTTGAGAGGCAAGGAAAGAAATGTGGACAAGGTTCAATTCCATTTGTTCCACCTTATTTATATATTGAGTTTCTACATAACATTTATTTGAAGGAGTGATTATGGTAATATACAAAAAGTATGAAAAATAACTACCTTAATAAACTGCCTTTCCCAAGGTTATTTATACTTCACAAATTGCATTTAAAGTAAAAGCCCCTTCGAGGACTGAAAGTACACAACATCTAATTGTAAAATGGCTCAGTGTTTTACTGGAGATTTGGAAGATTTGAGATAAAAGGTCTTTCTGTTGTGCTTTAAAGTGTGACTTGTAGGTAAATGCTTTCCCTGGTAGTCAGAACATCATCGTGCTATTAAAAAGGGAAACAATGCATGCATGTTCTATGGCTAAGTATTATTTTGATTAAAAGACAGAACTTCAACTTTGATGGCCCCATCTTTTGAAACAAAGATAAATGATAGAATATTTGTCATTCTGTGTTTAATAAGATAAGCAAAGAATGCCATAAAAAAAAACAGTTGAAAAGTCAGTTACAAAATTGCACTAACCCTTCTTCTATGGACAGCTTGAACATGAGAAAGAAAGAGCCATTTCTTGAAAAATATATATATCAGAAGAAAAACTATTGAAATCATGCGATGAACAAGAATTAGCAAAACACCGTATCTATGCTCTTGGCTATCCAAGTTTTGCCTGATGTCAGACTCTGGCTGGCATTCTGGTGTCTATTTGTTTGTTTGTTTTGTTTTATCTGGTGTTTATTGCAACTACTTATTTTTTATATTCTTCCTGTTATGCAGCAATCTGTGATCATTGGGGAATACAGTGTCTCTGTTATTCTTATATGAAAGACTTGTTACAATAAAATAATCTTTGAATATCTGTAGCATTTCACATTTTCCTCAGAAAGACACCCACACTTGTGATGTTTGTTTTTTCCTGCTAAACATCAATGACCTACATAGGCCATTGGCCTGAGCTAAAAGAAAAAAAAAATGTTTTATCACAAAAGCCAATGATAGCTTTTGACATCTGTGCTAGATCCATTTCCTACCTGCTGTGCTTAATTTCAGAATTCAGTTCTATCATTAAAATAAAAACCTTGTTGGCTCTTCCATTGGTGTGTCATATTACATCAATTTTCTTCAAGAAACACGTACAATTTCTAAGTACGGGTGCCCTCTAGACTTCCAGAAATTTCAGATCTTGCTATCCTGCTATATGAATTGATCCTGTGCATTGTGGGATGACGTGTGGCCCATGAAGACACATTGTTTCTTGATTCTTTTCCCCAAACTCAAGCCCTGCAATGACCTATTGCTCCCATGTCTTTGATGGACTTACTTGTGATTCCTCCCTCATACCATAAAGACTCTTCTTCCACTGGGAGAGAACCGATCATTTGCTTTGTGCAGAATACTGTCTTCATCGAAGCCTGCTGTCATGAGCAAAGTGACTCTGAGCATGCAGACTGAAAACACATTTCCAATGTTATCCTCCATCATGTGCTGTCTTTTGAATTTCAGTTTTAAATGGCAGCTAAGGATATTGACTCAGAGCCATTATTTTGTAGCCGAATGACTAAAACATTCTATGTCAGCATCCATAGGAGTCTATTGTTAGTAGAATTATGGAGGCTAAGGTTTTGACATTGATGAGAGCCACAGGGACAGATAACTTTGATATTGGAGAGAGGAGTAACTGATAGATTTTGGGTGAGGGAAATAAAAGATGCATACTTTTTTTTAAAGAGAGACAGAGCAATTTTCTCTTTCATTGAGTCTGCTTTGCACCTACTCCTAATAAGTATACTTCTGAGCCCATATTTTCTATCTTACTAGTTATAGAAGAAGACAGGTCCTATATATTCTCTTTCCTCTCTAATTTCTTCCTGGACAGTGGTGGCTCCATCCATTCTGGTCCTTAATGCAAAAAACAGGGGTGTCATCCTTCACTCATCAGGCAATTGAACTTTGTCCTTTTTTATTTTGATAAATACATTCTTTTTCTGTTCTCATAGCTACAGCTTTCTTTCAGAATATTATCTGAATGTCTGTAATAGACATCCTGATTTATCTCCTTTGTCTGTGTCTTTATAATGGCCCTAGAGAGATTTTTGTAAATCCTATCATGACACTTCCCTGCTTAAATGTCCTTGAGACTCTATCACATAGTGCAGTCTTGAGAGTAGGAAAGGGTGAGTGAAATGTTTGCAGACCTTGCTTAGTGATTAAGACATATGCCTCTCCTCCTGGATTGAGAGTCAATGAGCTACAAGATAATAATAGCTACTGATTATATAAGCTAGCATTTAAAATATTTTATATGTATTTACCCATCTAATCTCCACACATGTTTTTTGGCAACAGTACTCTTTTTAGTTCCATGTCATAAGTGAGAAAACTGAGGCACAGAAAGAACGAGTAATTTCTCCAAGATGACAAAATTCATGAGTGGAGCATAAAGCAAACTGGAGAGATATTATCGATATCCAGCCTATGGTCCCAGCTCTATACTGTGCTTGCTCCTTCAAGATGAAATTCTAGTCTCTTACCTCTATGTCTGTGTACAATAAATATTAGTGATTTGCATTGGAACGTCTGTTTATGTTTGCCACATCCAATCCTCCAATCTTTTAAAGCTCCTATAGTATCTTTTCTGAAACTCCTTCAGGCATGGCTAATTTAGTTGAAAGACAAGTATAAATAAACATTTTTAATCCTAGAATGATTTAATGAAGCAGGTTGTAAAATTCCTGGTAAAACAATATTAACATAAGATAATTTGTCATCTACCTAAATGTCTTAGATATGAACCTAACTGAGGGCAAGGGAATGATAGAAGAACATACCAATGGGAAACGAGAGTTGGCACAATATATTAAAAATTACGTAACATTAAATTTTCTGGGCAGGTACATTGCCTTGGACTTCTCTCCCGTATAAAATGATTAAACTAACCAGAGATTAAAATAAAAATCTTCCTAGAAAAGATAACTTACTAATTTACTGATAAATTACTGATAACGAAGGAGCATGCAATAAATCAGAGAAGCAAGAAATGGATCATTTGGAAAAGTGAGATGAAGAAGGCTTAGGAGGTTACTTCACATCCTTGAAATTGTGATGCTGGAGTTGGCAAAATAATAAAAAGGAAACTTTCAATACACTCTTTATATGGCATAAAGAACACATTAAAGGATGATTCTTATGTTTTATTTTTAATCATTTTATTGGTCATACCTTTTAAATGTTATGGTCATTTTGTTCAAGTATCTCTGTTCTTAAACTTCTAGAATTACAACTCACTAACTGGCCACTTGACCTAAGACATTTAAAGGAAGGACACAACACAGAAGAGATGCCTTTTGATTTGCATATTATCTGAAGCAAGACAAAATACAGCCACACATTTTATGTAGAGAGCAGGAAAAGAATATTTCTAGGGAATAGGGGGTGAAAACCTATCCATTATTACTGCTTCCTAAAACACACAGCATAAACTGGCATTGATATTCTTTTTTCCACAAACATGCACCACACTTTATTTTTTGACAAGTTTCCCAATTGTTTAATTAATCCAGAGAATGTAAATTAGTAGTAAGGGCATCCTTAAGTTTGAGTCATATTGTAACAGGGTGCAACCAAGAGGGAAGCCCCCCAAAAAGGGATTTGGAATGGGGTCCAGAACTCAAAGTGTCCAGGAAATATTAAAAAGACATATAAGATGTCCTCACCCCTTACCATCCCCCACACAGGTGTCAGTTGGGGGAAGGGACACACTGAGCAGAACCATTGAGAATTGTTTTGCATAGCAACAGTTTTGCAAATAACCTCTAGAATGGTCATTTAACATATCTATAACCTTTAACTGGTTTCATAGATATGTTAAATAGCTGTGGCCATGCTTTGAGCCAGGGAGAAGGGAGTGACTTCCACCCAGGATGTAATTGGGAGGCAACACCCCCTGGTTACAGCACCTGTGTGAGAGCTTGGAGATGATTGGCTCCACGCCATGGGGCCATGCCTTCCCAGACTCACTATGGCAGCCCAGTAAAGCTGGGAGGATATGGGAGTCCTGGCAGGTGTAGCTGATTGTGGGAGGAGTCGGAAATGGGACTGCAAAGGAGGATTGGCATGGGATTTAAATGCAGAGGCGGCAGCCATTGAAGGAGAGAACCACGTGCTTTTGGCCTTAGTGGAGACTCCCATAGGCATGTGAGAGGAACTACCACATGGCTTTTGGACAGAGTGAGGACCTCTGCAGCTGGGGGTAGAGAGAATCACCATGAGGCTTTAGCAGAGAACCTCCACTCGGCTTTGCCAGAGTGGTGACCCTACCCTCTCCGCAGCCATGTGAAGGAAAGAACCATGCAGTTTTGGCCAGAGGGCAGACCCGTGCAGATCTGGTAGAAGAAGTCCATGAAGCTTTGGGGTGCTCCCTTTGGCCACATGGCCTGGGAAGTAGGAGAGACTTTGCCTAGAAGAAGGGTACAAAGAACTCTTTGCCACTAGACCATGAGAAGGTGCCACATGACTGGAGTAATTAGAGATACTGCCTGGACAGTGACACAGCTGGCTGTGCCAGCAGCCTAAAACACAGATTCTTGCTTCTTTTCCTGAGTTACGGCACCCTGAATTAGGGCAGGGGGAAGGGAGTGCTTTGGGTATCTGTAGTTACCCAAAAGGACTTTGATATTTTAATGGGGACATTGGGTCACTAATTTAAGTCTGTAGAGCTTTAAATAAACCTTTTCTTTACTTTTCACAAATCTCTGGCATTGAGAGACATCTTTCCTCCGGTGGTGGACAGATGAGCCCAGTAGGTGGTCAGGACAGTATTAGTATACCATCCCCTGGAGTCTGGGCCTCAGTGTGTCTGTTCTGTAACAGTACTTTCTTCCCTGTAATTCTCCTTACCTCAACTAAGTGTGAAACTTCCCCACTTTGATGTTATCTATGAAGAAACTTTCCAAGAACATCACCATCATAATTGGGGAAGACCAGCTGTGCTACCTCCCCTTGTGGAGCTCTTGGAATAAAATGTGCTAGCTTAGCCTTTTTCAAAGCTTTATTAAGATATAACATACAATAGGACATAAGCCCCCTTTTCAGGCCCTCTTTGGCAGAGCCAGCTGGACCCCATAGAGCGTGACTGACCTTAATTGTTTGGTGAGCCTCTGTCCTCAGGACCAGGAGATTACTGGCAGTGCCCTGAAGACCCAGAGCCTCGGGGACCAACAGGGCACCCCAGCCCATAACAATCGGACCCTGCACCCAAAGGTAACAGACACATCCTGCTCTACAACCTTCCTATTACCAGACAAAAACCCAAAGCCCTAACCCCTTGGGGATGGTGTGTTTCTCTGCACCTAGCCCTTTCCCTCTCTTGGGAAGGTAAAAATTAAACAAAACAAAACAAAAAAACCTTTGTTCTCTAAACTTTCTTCTCTGTGTGAATTCTTTAACAGCCAGCATCACCAACGACTCCATCTACATACAGACGCTAAAATTCATCTGTTAAATTTGCATTTAAGTGTACAGGTCAGTCCATTTTTGTCTAGTCACAGAGTTGTACAACCATCATTACAATCTAACTTTAGAATATGTTTGTCACATTAGAAAGAAACCTTGTGCCCTTTTACAGTTACTCCCTATTCTGTTGTCAGCCCTGGGTGACAACCCACTTACTTTCTGTCTTGACACATTTCTACCTCTCCTTATTTACTTTTTTGGAACATTTTATATGGGTATAATAATATATGCTCTCTGTAGGGCATTATTCAGGCAGTTGAGAAAGAAATTTGAGAAGCCTTCTCTCTTCTCTACAGAGAAACAGTGTTATATATCCCAGTAAGTGTGAGACTTCTACACCCTTGACACTTTTTGTTCTCTTTGTGACCTTGGGCAAGCTGCTTAAGCTTCTTTAAGCTTCTTTGTCTGTAAAATGGGAATAATAATAGTACTTACCCTATAC
Organism: Sturnira hondurensis; assembly: GCF_014824575.4. Classification (NCBI taxonomy): domain Eukaryota; kingdom Metazoa; phylum Chordata; class Mammalia; order Chiroptera; family Phyllostomidae; genus Sturnira; species Sturnira hondurensis. Next base: position 19,381,752 of record NW_028083059.1, read on the forward strand.
AATTTATGGGAATTAAATGTGTTAGGATGTATGATGTTTTCAGAAGGGGTTTGGCATACAGCAATATTACATATATTTTTTTAAAAGATTGCTGCTAGTTTGATTATCATCATTCTGTCCCTGAAGAAAAGAAATACAGTTGGGTAGGTTTGTGAGCCTTGGTGAACTGGGACTGTCATCCCAGAAGTGATCAGCGGAATGTAAATCCTCTCCGCAGGACAGGAAACTAAGGTCTAAATCTTCTACTGGCATAACTGTGCCCTGTATTTGAATGGCAGCTTCCTAAATCAGTAATGGAACCATAGTTTCCTTTCTGTGAGTAAAGAATGTAACATTTTCCCTGGGGACAAGTAGACTGTTTCTTTCTTGCTGTGACTCACAGGAGTGTGGGGATTCCAGCTCCACCACACAGGGGGAAAAATCAAGTGGTATGAAAAAATTGAACAATCTCCCTTCTTACAATAAAAAGGGAGAATATACTTTTTAAAAAGTACTGTAGGAAGGCCAATTTCTGCAGCACACTTCAGAATAATCACTATTCATCAACTACTCTGTCATTTCCAGTAGATTTTATTTTAAAAGTTAAGAGAATGACTTATTTACTCCAACTTGTCCTGTGAAATCTAAACTGGCTGACCAATCTGCCTGTTCCACAGCCTTAAAGGTGGGAAAATCTTCAGGAGTAGCAGGTGTTCTGTTTCTTAAGTGAAGGCAAAATAGGTGAACCTTTGAAAGATGAGCATTCTCTCTACTTGTCTTTTTCCTACTCTGACAGGCTGGTGTCTCACCTTAGTAAAACTTTCTAAGAGTCCTCATGCAGCTGAAATGGGTAGTAAGAGAAGCTAATAATTTCTAATGAGCAAATGCCACTTATTATGAAGCTGCATTTCTCAGGCACACAAAATGAATGTATTCTTGGGCACACGAAGTGAAACTTTTGGGAAGCTGTTTGCACTCTGGTGTTGTCACGTCAATCACTTGACTAGATGCTTCTGTAACAGAAGTTTTATAATATACAGGGTGAGGCAAACATAGGTTGGCAGTTGTTTGTATGGGAAATAATACAACTGTTAAAAATAATGCAAGGATAAACGTCTCTGTACTCACAACTGTCAACCTACTTTTGCCCAACCCCATATTTTTTTTAAAAGTTAGAAGATTTCAATTAAAATCTTACAACTTTAAAAAGTGTTCAAAACTTTGAGTCCTGTGGTCAATTAATTTTCTAAAGATAAGTCTGGTTATCTTTGTCTAGTGTTTTTTTTTTTTTTACTCAGTGCTGTCAATAATCTACCTGCTCTTAGTGGGAGCAATAGCATAATGACTTTAGTAAAACCTGGCCAGTATTTTATATCCTTTCATAGATAATTCCAAACCATCTCCCCAGAATAGTTTTTACATTATGTAATCTCTTTAAGCACTTTTTCAAAAAGGGTTTACTTATTTATTTTTAGAGAGAAGAAAAGGTAGGGAGAAAGAAAGGGAGAGAAACATCAATGGGTGGTTGCCTCTCCTGTATCCCCACCGGGGACCTGGCCCACAACCCAGGCTTGTGCCCTGACTGAGAATTGAACCAGCGACCCTTTGCTTTCCAATCCAGTTCTCAATCCACTGAGCCACAGCAGCCAGGTGTGGCACTTTTGAAAAAGTACTTTCAATCATCCAGATAATAGGCCTGGCTATCATTTGTTTTGAATTTTTTAATTTGAATCAAATATATTTTTAAAAAATCTCAATATTAAAGCCACCTTTCAGATTCTACAAGTTGGACATCAGTGAGATTCTTATTTTCAGTATTTTTCATGCTTTTAAAGTTTTTAATCAACAACTGCTAATTTATTCAAAATAAACCAGGTATCCAAGAACATTTTTAAGAGGAATTAATATGAGGTTGCTTTTCTGCAAATTCATACAAATTATCTATGTAGGTGATCAAAAGGAAAGACCAGGTAAATCTGAATTGGACCCAATTTATATAATGGTATTTATATAATATTTATAATATAATATTTAGCATTAAAATATAACTACATTTATATTGTACAATTGATAGAAGTGGTGTTACAGAGCTCACCAAAACTGTTAGCGAGCACACTGCGGCCCATCCACGTGTTTCGTTGGTGAAGGACCCAACAATTATTGCTGGAAGGAGCAGACCTTTATTTACAACATTCCAACCCTGGGGCTGCTCAGAGCACCTCAGCAAGGAGCCCTCCTTTCTCAGGACACCCAACATTTCCCTTGCTCCCCACCGTGCTCTGAGCCACAAACCCCGAAAATTCCCCATTTCCTTATCTTCAGCACACTCCAGCCCCTCTGGAAGGTACTAAAGTCATCCCCACACAGCAGCTCTCTCCTCCAGGAGAGAGGATATGTATCCATCGGCCTCAATTTTATAGTCCAGAAAAGCATGTGCCCTGTTTCTCTGGATTAGGGTGAAACCCAGGAAAGGCACAAGTCCTGATAGACCAGGTAAAAATCCAGTTGTAGCAGGACAGGATCTTGCAAGGAAGTGTTTCACAGCTCCCCAAGCTGCGTGGCCTCCCTGCTCACTATAAACTACCCCCTACGGGACAGACACCCTCTTTCTCTTTTCTTAATCATGTGTCCAAGACCACTCCCCAGCCACAGGGTCAAAAGCACCGCCTTGTTAGCTCCCTTGAGTTTAAATCCTCAGCCTTCTCCTTCAGAATCGCATTTCTGACTCCTCCCACACGCCTCTACCTCTGCTAGCACCGTAGTTTCTTCTGCCTTTCTTCTGCCATTGTTAGTCCTAGCAGGCACGGCCCCCTGACACCCGGGAACTGACTCTGGGCTACATCGTGGGCCAAGTCAGGTCCATCTCCCGGTCCAGAATGCAGCCTGCAAACTACTCAGCATGACTATAAAGTTAGCCAGCTGTTATTGATATGCAAAGTGACTCTCCATGGCTGTTCTCCACTTCTCCCTCGGCCGTGCCAGGTTAGCGGGGGACTTCCCCGTTTTGGCGACCTCTATATTCCTTGTTACAGTGTCTCCAGTTAAAGATAGGTAATTCAATGAACAATGTGGATCAAATAATTCATGAATGAGAAGTTAAAAATTAAATATCTGCCATGTGATGCAAAATAATTTTTACGTGGACTAATATTTAAAATATAAAAATAAAACCGTAAAGCCTTAGAAAAAGGATAAATATCAAATCTTTCTGTAGCAATGTCTTCTAAGTATAAAAAGCAAAGCTCTATAAACCATAATAAAAGTTGGATTGAGACATTTAACCATAAAATTAAAAAAATTATTTTTACCACATGGTTTTACCATGTGGTAAAGCCATCTCAACCAAAATTGAGGACGAATGATGAAATAGGAACCATAGGTTTAATACACATGAAAAACTAATGACATTCTTGAGTATGAGAAGCTATTGTATGATAGAAAATAACCTTGATAAATGGTCAAAATGATGGCAATCTGCTTACCAAAATATAAAAGACCAAGAAACAGTAAAGAATGTTCTAAATTACTTATGAAAGTAAAATTAAAATACTATTGAACTAGTACTTTTGTCTTATCAACCTGGCAGCTTCTTTGTTGTTTTAAATGGCACTGTTGGGGAGTGTCCAGGTAAATGAATATCATTACATATTGCCAGTGAGTCTAAATTAGTGTACTTTCTACAGGACAATTTAGAAGTTCTTGAAAATATTAAAAATAATAAGAAAATAATTAAGCATGATTCTAAACATGATTTTAAACATTTAGTGATAAGAATGTTCATAAAAGTTTTTAAATGGCAGCAAAGAAATAAAATTGGAAATATTATTAACAATATGAGACTTCTTAGGTAAAGTGTGATACATAGGAAGTACATATATGCATTTAATAAATTGTCACAGATGTGTCATAGAAGTGGAAAACCTGTTAATTGAAATAGTTGATTACAAACACCATATAAATTATCCAATGCAAAAATCCTGGCAAATATATCCTCCAAATATTTATAGTAGTGTTCTTTGTGATGAGATTATGGGTGGTTTTAATTTTTTGCTTTGGGGTTATTGATTCCAATAAAAAGCAATGTATCATTGTTTAGGAATAAAACAAACACTCTGAGATTCATTTGAGTGGTACTTTATATCATGGTTAAGCCTTCTACAATGATTATCTGGATTTAAATCCTTTTTCCATTATATAAACTAATGTTATAACTCATTTTGAGTTTTCTCATTATAAAATAAAATAAAACAAAATTACCGCCTTGTAAAATGAGTTTGAAAATAATTGAGATCAGGCAAAGCTATAGCAGCACTATGCCAGTTATTTACTGATTTTGCTCTAAATATTAACAACTTACATAAGTAAAAGTTTCCAACATAGTTACAAACTTTGAATCTGCTCACAATAGATATTGAAACTGATTTCTGTAGCCTGCTCATGTTTTCATGTTCATTGTAAGAGCATTGTGAGAGATGTTTAGGTACTGTGGTACATTTGGCCACAGCAGAGGCTTTAGACACTGGGGGTGGATAGGGAGTAAAATCAGCCCTCATTTCACCAGGCACATGTTTTCCCAGTGAAATAGCATCCAATAGCTAGCAGAAGCACTATAGTTTTGTTCTTATGTAGAGTCCAATGTCTTCCTACAATGAAATAACTAATAATGTTCATATGTTGTTTTATGTCTTACAAGGTTTATTTCATCTGCCTTTCTACAAAGAGACAGAGAAAGTGTTTTATTTTTCTGTCTATCTGTAAATACATCAGAGCTATCAAAACTCTACTGGTTAGTAAAATTCAATCAGGTCACCTACTTTAGTAGTGAGTGTTACCCTAACCTTAAAAAAAGTTTTCACTTTGCCGTTATATTCAATGGCCTAAATCATCTTCAAAATGTGCCAGAAAAAATGCTGAATTTTACACAGTAGCCATTTCAAATAACAGACTAATATATCAAGCTGTACTGTGCTCCTTCTCATATTCTGTGCTATTGAAATCTACCTGCTGTTTAAATTCCACAGCCTGGCACTCTGATATTAACCTTGAGCCCTAAACTCCGCAGGATTTACCAAACATACAGACAATGTCCTATTAAGTCACTCTTTGCCTTCCTTTCTCTGTATCTCTCAGATATGAGCTTGTAATTTTCTGTGGTGGGCACTTGTGTGTAATAGCTTGTGCCATCTAATTGAATGAGCCCTTTAAAGAACATTAAGCACTTACAGAGAAATTGTGCCAGAGTATAATGCCCTTTCTGGGCTGTCAGCTAACCTCTGGGTCCTAATCAATAGGCTGATCAACAGCTATAGAAGAGAGACAAGGGCGTCAGGAAAACTGTGTGCTCTAATGAGTAGTGAAACACGGGGAAAGCCAGATCCTTTTCAAAGGGAAATGGAAATAAGTATTAAAGAAGTGAGATAAAAAGAATTAATTCAACGTTCTACAAACATTTTGGAAACACCTACTGTTCTGAGCTATATGTCAAAAAGTATAAAAAGTAAACAACATTTTTTTTTACATTGGCAGATCCTGGGAACAGACTACTTTGAAATAAGACTATGCCTGAGAGTTTGATGTCGTTGCCTGTATCAGCATAATAATACAAAAAATTATATGTCCTTTAGTACCACTAAATGTATCTTTCTGTTTTCTTTGGACAAAAGAGTGGAGTTTATATTTGTTAATTAAAATAAAAATAGAAAAGAAAGCTGCTGTGTAAGATAGTTGATGGAGGAACATGGCTATAAGGAATGAGCTCTTTTTCTCCTAAGTCCATGTTGTCTCTTAAAAAACTGTACCCATCTCCAGGGGGCATGGCAATTAATAATATTGTGTCCAGTTTATTTGTAATCCCCTAACAAATGAAATCTTTAACTCTAAACCTTGGTTACTGGCTAAAGCCTTTTGGGTGATTGTTTTGCTAAAAACAAAAGGGAAAGGGAAGGAATGAGAAAAATATAAAGTACCAACAAAGAAGCAGAGAAAATTTCAATCTTTTTCACAAAAGGTGAGGAAAATAAAACTACTGTTTTTCTCCATATGTGTGTGTGTGCATGTGTGTGTGTGTATGTGTGTGACAGCCAAGGCTACAGCATGTGTCAATGGCAGATCAAATATTAAAAGCAAATTTTAATAAGTGAGACTCCTAAAGGGAGTTATAAAGCTCAGAGGATTTAGAGAGGAGTGTTCAGTTCAGGGAATTCCACAGCTCAGGGGCATAACAGGTGAATGCTCCGTTGCCCTTGGATGAGAGACCTGCCAAGGGGTTGATGAATTTGAGATTTATTATTAAAAAGTAAGAACTGAGGGTACCTATAAATGGAGGCCAGTTCTGATAGGAGTGACGGAAGTTCCACGGAGGTAATAAAAAACTCTATGAGCCAAATTTTAAAGTCAGTGTACTGACTGATAGCAAGTAAGTGCAAATCTGCAATAACTGAAGTAATGTGACTGAATTTATTTCAGTGAGAAAGTTCAGGGGTTGCATCAGGTTGAACAACAGTATGCTTTGTGAGTGTTGGACTTTTGAGCGTGTCGTTAACACAATCTAGAAGTCATAACAGTATGCATTATAACAGTAAAAGCAACACAAGTCCTTTATAAAGTAATCATGGATAAAGGGCTCTAAATCCTGGGGATGGCTCAGTGAAAGAGTTTTCCCTTGATAAAAGCTTTTGGATGGTTAACTGGAAAACAAAGAGTTTTTCTTTTGGGAAAACAAAGAGTAGCGCAGAAACGAAAGTTTTAAAAAGCAATCACAGGACCTTTAGAAATGCAATTTACATGAAAATGGCAGATGTGGCAAGTAAGGACAGACACATTAACTAGTGAAAGGAGAAGGCAGAGGGGAATGTATCATGCCAGCAATCTGTGACACTAGAGAAATAATTGTTTCTTATAATAAAGGGATGTTTTCAGTTATGGACAAGGGATATCCTCACAAACACAAAAATTGTGAAAATTTCCCCTCCCCTCTAATCTGCTCTTGCCCTGTATTGTCTTGGGACTAAAGTATTTACTGTCGATGGATTTTAAGAGACCTACTCCACAGTGCAGCATTCCAACCCAGAATCAAAAGGCTTGCTGGGACAATGTTCAAGCTTTCCCTCACCTTCGTTTGTTCCTACTTTGTGTCCTCTTTAATAATAGTTGTAGACTTACCTGTTTCATCAAGAAGTTTAGAAAACTGTGAAGGAAGGAACATGTCTTACTTTTGTTGTCTTCAATGTCAAACACAACATATTCCACAAAGAAAATTTGTATTTTTAAAAAATAATTTTATTGAATGAGTTGATTCTAGCATTTATGCTGAGGATTTAGAAATCCTTTTCAAAAGTATTAAAATAAAAAATAAAAAAAAATAAAATTTAAAAAAAAGTATTAAAATATCTCCTCTCAGTCCACTCACACTGCTGTTATAGAAAACCACAGCCTGAGTGACGCATAAACAACAAAAATTTGTTTCTCACAGTTTTGGGCACTGGGAAGTCCAAGGTCAAGGTGTTGGTAGTTTTGGTGTCTGGTGAGAGCCTGATTTTTGATTTATCAAGGACCATCTTCTCCCGATGACCTTCCATGGGAGAAGAACAAGGGAGCTCTCTAGAATCTCTTTGCTAGGAGTACTAATTTTATTCATGAAAGCTCCACTCTCCTCACCTAATCACCCGCAAAAGGCCTCATCTCCTAAAACCATCACATTGGAGTTAGGATCCCAACACATAAATGTAGGCTGGGGACAAAATCATTCAGCCTATAATACCTATGCGCATTTTATTTTCATTGCTATCATCCACAGCTACATAATAAATAGACATAAAGCATATATTTTGGTCAGAGTAAAAGAGTAAATAAGAAAAGATGAATTAATTTAAAAACATCTTATTTTTTTCAATTTATTCAATAAATATTGACCATCTGTTTTGTGCCAGTTACTCTTTTAAGTACTTGTGATATATCAGGGAACTCAACTGATAAAATCACCTGTGTGCGTGGGGGGTGGCGGACAATAAACAACCCCCCAAAATATACTATGTAGTATGTTAGAAGATGATGGATGCTATGGAGGAAAGATCCAGAGACCGGTGAGGAGCACTGTAGATGTGGCAGGATTCAGAAGAGGTTGAAATTTAAAATAAGTTGTTAGAGACAGGTAAAGATTGAATGAGTGAAACACTGAAGAAAGAGAAGAAGTTGGCCACATGGATTTCTCAGGAAACAAATGACACAAGGGACTCAAGGCAAAGATGTGCAAGCAGGATGGGACCAGAGCAGAGTGAAAGGGGGAAGAGCAGTACATGTGGGTGGCGGATTTTCTATGGCCTTGTAGTCAATGGTGTGATCACATATAAATACACTAGCTTTTCTGTTGAGTAAAATGGGATATCTGCAGGTTATTGAGTACATAAATGACATGAGCTAACTTTATACCTTTAAAGGATGACTCTGGTTGATGTGTTGGTGATAAATATAGGGTATAAAGTTGGAACAAATATTGAAGTCTTATGATTCTCCATACACTGCTGATGGATGTAGATCAGAAAAGAAAGCATGCGAATGAATAAAACATGGTGGGAAGTAAAGAACTAATGGTACTTATGCTTTAAAATCAGTAAGTTTTCTTTTATGAAACTATGTTAAACATACAGAGTAAAATAGTGAAATATAGTAGAGGTATGATATTAAATGATTATACATGGCCTTTACCCATTGGCTTTTATTCAGTGATTCTAAGTCATGGACATTTTAAAGCTGGAAGACGCTTTAGAGGTCATCCAGGTAGTTCGACTTCTTCCAGTGCACATCAGAGAGCAAAAGCTGTGAGAGGAGGTGGGAGAGGAAGTCCACCTATATCATTGCTATGCCTGGACTTGACCACAGATTTTTCAGATTCCTAGCGTAGTGCTTTCTCTCTAGTAGTGCAGCTTGTATAATTTCCTCAGAGTGCTGATGTCTGTTAAAATAATCTTTATACTCTTTGGAACAAGCATTCTCTGGCCAGCACTATTGTGATATACATATTTAGAAGAGAAATAGATATATATAGAAAAATAGGTAATGATATATATAAAATAAATATTTTAATACTATATATATATGTTGGGAACTGCTCTGCCTGGTTTCAGGAGTTGTAACTGCCCCCCATGGCTAAGGCTGAGTGAGCGACCTTCAGAATGTGAGCCACTAAGCAGACAAAGCTTGTCTCTGCGTCATCCCCTTACCCCAATGCTTGGTCCGTTAGTCCATGATGACCCCTCAGAGGGGGGCAACCTAAGCCAGACACGATCACTTGGGAGGCCATCCTGGAAGGACTCGGGAGGGCTGCAACAAAGAGGGAGTGGTGGACCCTTGCCCCCTGGCTATTCTGACGTAGCCCAAGTCCCTATTTTCGTCTGAGAGGAATGCTTCCTGCCTCTAATTTACTTAAGCCTAAAAACTTATAATGGGGAAGGCGGTGCAGCCCTGTGCTGGAAAGGGCAGGTCCCCTGGGTGATCAGGCCTAAGAAATATGTAAAATCCTGTGAAATCTGCTTTGTTTAGAATGCTCTCATTTAAATGTTAAGGGTCCAAGCAAGAAGTTTGTTCCTCAAAGTTTTATGGCTCTTCAGCTATCTGACAATGACTGAGAACAAGCCCTTATAGTTCTTTGAATGCTGTCTATTGTTCGATCCTTACCCATATTCTTGTGCAAACAAACCCAATAAAAGCCTTTGAGGAAGGGGCTCTTGGCCCTTCCCCTTTGAGGGATCAGCCACCTTTCCTCCCCAAGCAGATCATGTCTTGGTAGTTTCACTTTCATCCGTGGCAGATGGGGGGACTTTGCAGGCAAAGTTTCTCCCATGTATATAAATATATATAGAGAGAGAGAGCAGAAAAAAATGATTTCTAAAAAAGCTCATCAGAGACATTACCTGATGCCTCCTTAAAACAAATAAATATTGAAATTTTTGTCACTAATGAAAAGTATTTTTTAAATGTAGTAGGAAAAAATACCTTTTTGGATTGTGGAGGAGAGTTTTGTCTTTGAAATGCCAAAAGTCAGTGAACTGCACTAAAGGAGGGAAACAATGCTCCTGGATAATCATAGTCATTTTTCTCCAGCTTCAAAATGTCAAATACCAAAAAAACAAACTACTGCTTTATTGGGGAGCAAGTAGTTTATTTTTTAATAAGAAGATGCTAAAATTAATTTATATACTGATGGGAGGAAATATGACACTAAAACCACACGTGAAAATATTACTGGAATCTGTTGAAATTATGATTTATTTCATATTTAAAAAGTAAAAAAAAACACAATAAGAACAAATGCACAATCCAAAAACAGCAGGTAAATAGATAGCAGTTTATTTCTTTCTCTTGCAAAACAACCTGGCCTGTTGTTGTTTTGTTGTTGTTGCTGGGGGGGGGGTGTTGTTTGGGGCGGGGGGGGGTGTTGGTGCCATAACTCTTTTCTGAGAGCTCATTCAGAAATCCCAGATCCATCCATCTTTATGTTTTAGACCAATGGTCAACTCTTGTTTTTGTGTCTATCAAGGTGTGATAAGAAATATTTTAGAATTTGTAGTCATGTCATCTCTATCTCAACTGTTCAGACTACATGTATTCAACTACACCACTGTAGAGTGAATGCAGCTGTAAACAATACACAAAGGAACAGGTGTAGCTTTGCTCCCATATTTACAAAACAGGCTGTGCATCATTAGATTTCAGGCAAGCTTTTCATGTTGCAGACCTCTTCTTGGGTTACTGCCTGCATCTGTTTGGTTGATGGTGGGTTACTGGGACAAATCAGTATTCCACCTGTGACAAAAAAAGAAAGAAGCTAGATAAATGTATTCTTGATGTAACAAGTCCAAAGTGGTACTTTGTACTCTTAGGATCATTTCATTAGTCCAAACCTAGTAATGTTACTATACTTAGCTGCAAGGGATATTGGGAAATTTGTGAAATATAAGCAAAGGGACAAGGTGATAAAAGAGAATGGGGGACAAAATCAATACAACGCTTAGTTTTCATTATGCTGAAATGTTACCATTGATTACCCACCCCCAAAATAATTTAAAAAACTGATAATTACATGACAGTATGTGCTTGTTGTAGAAGTCCCTATATTCATTTTTGTGAAAAATTTAAACATACAAAAAATTAAAGAATTTTACAGTATATACCCAAATACCCATAATTAGGTTGTATAATATATATTTTGTTATATTCATTTTATCAGATAGCTATCCATCCATGTATCCCTCTGCCCAACAATAAATCCACCTGTCTTTATGCTTTCAAAGAAAAAGTGCAGACATTGGTGTACCTCACCTCTGAACATGTCTTCTTTGATGCTATTAATTAGAATTCAATATCAGATTATAATTTTAGATAGAATTTACATACAATAAAATGCACACATTTTAAATGTGCACTTCATGAGTATTTTCAAAAACGTAAACCTTTGTTAACCCAACCTCGTATCAAGATATATAAGTTTCAATTATTCTCAAAAATTTCATCTTGTTCTTCTAGGTGAGTCTCCCCACTGAGCAAACTCTGTTCTTGTTCTGCTTACCACAGAGTAATTTTGAATACTGCAGGGATTCACAGACATAATATCATATATTTACTCTTGTAAAATGTTACTTTCACTCAGTCTGTGTATCTTTCTTTTTGATATTTCATCCATGTGGTTGCATATATGAGTAATTTATTTGTATGAATATTCCATATGGTGCTTATCCATACTCATGTTGATAGGCATCAGAACTTATTTTTAGTTTTGGTCTATTTGAGAACAAAGCAACACTAAACATTTCTGTACAAGTTATATACATATAGCCTGTCCAGAAGGTATCCAGCTATGTAATATAAAAAAGATACATTTATTAATACAAAATACAAGAAATATTGTACATAGAACAATGGTGCCTCAGCTCCCTCCAAAGAAGGCACTTTGGGACCTCAAACAGTTCTCCCTTTTGCCATCAACTGCCCCATTGTATTTTCCTGAATTTCATCAATGGTCTGAAATTCCTTTCAAAGGTGATTTTAGGTTTGGGAAAAGCCAGAAGTTGCAGGGCACCAAACAGGGGTTGTAGGGAGACTGTGTCATCTGGGTGATTTGATGTTTTGCCAGAAACTCTGTGTGAGATCTCATGCATGAGTGGGCACATTTGTTGCACTGTTGTGATAAAGCTGCCAATCACCAATTGCCCATAGCTGTGGCCTTCTGAATGATCTGAATAGATTCTGTGGAGGAATGTTCAAGCTTAATGCAAAATCTGATGCAGATTTGTTGTTCTATTCAGTCATTTTGAAAGCAATGTCCACACAGTACAGTACAGTACACGTGCTCACTCAATGTCATCTATTGCCCCCACTGACTAATAGAGTCATTGTTCATGCATGGGCATTCCAAGTCCATTCTCCTCAGCTGCAGGTTACATCAATGTCATGTAAACTGTTCTTGTTATAGTAACAATGGCTGAAACTTTTTCAGACAGACATTAATTATATGTATATATATTATTAATATATATATTACATATAATGTTAATAAGTAATAATACAGAGCTAACATGTGTGTGACCCAGAACCTACTTTTCCAGCTATCTACCCCAATGTTCATTGCAGCACTGACCAAGAATTAGAAACAAATGAAGGGTTCCTCAGTAGATGATTCTCCTCTGCCATAAGAAAAGATGAAATACTGTTATTTGCAGCATCATGGATGGATCTTCATAACATTATGCTAAGCAGAAAAAGTCAGAAAAAATCTATGACTTTACTCACATGTGGGATACAAAATTAAAAGCAACAAAGTTAGATAGAAAAAGTCTAGAACCGTATGACTTTACTCACATGTGGGATATAAAACTGAAAGCAATGAACAAACAAAAAAACACAAACAAATAACACTCATAGACACTCACAGCAGCATAGAGGCTACCAGATAGGAGGTGGTTGGGATGGTAGTGAAGGGTAAAGTGAATGGAATATATGGTGACAAAAGGAGATTTGACTTTGAGTGGTAAACATGCAGTATACTATTCAGATAGTGCATCATAATTGTATATTTGAAACCTATCTAATCTTATAAACCAATGTCACCATAGTAAATATATGATAAAAAAGAGTTTGGGACTTCCAGTTGAGATAGTGTTGTGGGTAGACATGGCTCACTTCTCCGTCCAACCACATCAAAATTACAACTAAAGTAAAGAACAACCATTACTTGGAACTGCCAGAAATCGAGTTGAATAGACTTCTGACAATTACAGAATTAAAGAAACCACATCCATCTAGACTGGTAGGAGGGGTGCAGACCTGGAATGGACTGGCCCCACACCCGCATACAGTGTATAAAAATTTGGGGGGGTGGGTTTCCTGGGAGCAAGGAGTCCCAGCCCCACACTAAGCCCACTACTAGCCCAGGGTTCCAGTGCCAGGAAGATAAGTCTCCACAACTTCTGGCTGCAAAAACTGGTGGGGATTGAGTCAGTGGAAGAAACTTCTGGAGCCCTGAGCAGTTCCTTTTTTAAACAACCCACTCACAAACTTACCCAAACTCACTCCCTCTGAGCTCCAGCACTGGAGTAGCAGATTGAAAGGTACCAATGGCGTACAGGGAGAAACTGAAGTGTCTGGCATCAAGGCAAGCAGAGCCCATTGCCCCTTTTCTAAACCCTCCACACACAGCACCACAGAGCCAGAAAGCTGGTGCTATATCTGAGTCTTTATCAACCTGGCTAACATTGTTTGACCTACCTTGAAGATACCAAGAGATTCCCCCCCACCCAACTTACAGACCCACCTAAGATGCTTTCCCACATGAATGGCTGGTCTTGGCTCATGCTTCATAACTTTCTAAATCCTCTCAAACAAACAATAACTGGCCTCAATGAGCTTCAGGCCTGACAATAGTAGTGTCCAGCCTAGGTTCATAACTTGGCTTCACCTGGGAGTCTCCAAGCCCAGCACAAATAGCTGCCATCTTATATTGCTTTGTAGCTCAAGTATGGTGGCACCTGGCAAAACACAGGTGGGGGATGACCTTCACCTGCAACACCCAGGAAACCCCAAAGTCTGCACACCCAGTGGACAGCTACAGATAATGTCAGAACACCAGCCCCTTTTTCTTGCACAGCTGATCTTCCACAGATGGTGGAGGTAGATGGTAAGTGGTCACAGCCAATCCTTGCAGCTGACTGTTCTGGGTAAATTTCTCCCATCAGAGCAACCAAAGCTCCACTATAAGAGAAGGATGTACTCAGCCCACACAAAGGGCACAACTTCAGTACCCAGCTCTGGTAATAGGATAGCCTGTGCCATTGGACTCTGCAAGGCACTTAGTATGTTAGGTCACAATACCATGACATGGAATCAAAACAGCTCTTCCTGATACACAGAAAGAAACACAGGGTGGCTGCCAAAATGAGGAGACAAAGAAGCATGGCCCAAATGAGAAAACAGAAAGAACTGCAGAAAAAGTGCTAAAAGAAATGGAGATAATCAATCTCTCAGATGCAGAGTTCAAAACACTGGTTATAAGGATGTTCAAGGAATTATTGAGGATGTCAAAAGCATAAAAAGATCCAGTCAGAAATGAAGGATACACTAATTGAAGTAAAGAACAATCTACAGGGAAATAACAGCAAAGTGAATGAAGCCAAGTATCAAATCGATGATTTGGAGCACAGAGAAGCAAAAAACAACCAATGAAAACAACAAGAAGAAAAAAAAGTCCAAAAGAAAAATGAGGATAGCATGAGTAGCCTCTGGGACAACTTCAAAAAGGTCAACATTCATATCACAGTGGTCCCAGAAAGAGAAGAGAAAGAGAGAAATTAGAAGTCTGTTTGAAAAAATAATGGAAGAGAATTTCCTTAATTTGGTTAAGGAATTCTAATTCCTTAATTAGAATTCCTGGATGCACAAAGAGTCCCAAATGAGATAAATACAAAGAGGCACACACCAAGACACATCATAATAAAAATGTCAAAGGTTAAAGATAAAGACAGAATCTTATAAGCAATGAGAAAGAAGCAGCTAGTTATCTATAGGGGAGCTCCCATAAGGCTGTCACCTGATTTCTCAAAAGAAACTTTGCAGACTAGAAGGGATCAGCAAGAAATATTCAGAGTCATAAAAATCAGGGATCTACAGCCAAGATTGCACCTCCCAGAAAACTTATTTAGAATCAGAGGTCAGATAAAGAGCTTCCCAGACAAGAAAAAAACTAAATGAGTTCATCATCACTAACCCATTATGATATGAAATTTTAAAGGGACTTATTTAAGAAAAAGAAGATCAAAACTATGAATAATAAAATGGCAAAAATACATTTCTGTCAACAATTTAATCTTTTAAACAAATTAAGCAAACAAAAAGAACAGAGATAGAATCATGGATACTGAGGATGTTTTGATGGTTACCACATGGGAGAGGGGTTTGAGGGTATCAGAGAAGAGGTAAGGGGATTAAGGAGTACAAATACGGAGTTATAGAATAGTCATGGGGATGTAAAGTACAGTTTAGGAAATGGAGTCGCCAAAGCACTTATATGCATGACCAATGGACATGAACAATGGTGGGGGGATTACCTGAGTTGGGGTGGGAGTAGGGGTAGGGTTTGGGTGGAGGGAGTCAAAGAGGGGAAAATCAGGACAATTGTATTAGCATAAGCAATAAAATATAATTTTAAAAAGCTAAAAAGACTTCCACTAAGATTGGAATTGGGATGGCCTATGTTAGATGAATAGGAAAGGTTGGAACAGCTTTCTAACTTCTTCCTTCTCTCCCTTCCTCTTCTTTGTGGTGGTGGGGCTTCCAGGTGGCAAGACAAGGTACATGTTCTTGGTTAAATTTCTCTTTGTCCCCCCAATAAATCCTTTTGGTTGGAGAAACATCTAGCTAACATTTTGTTTAAAGTCAACAACACACACACACACACACACACTTTTTTTTTCTTATTTAAGTAGCTAGAAACAGAATTTTAGAATTACCAAGTCAAGGGTAAGTATATATTAGTTCTTTTTCTTTTTTCTTTAATATTTATTATTTTTTTATTACCATTCAGTGCCCTTATACTCCCCTCCTCGGAACAATCACTTCATTCTTGTCCATGTCTAGTTTTTCTGTTAGTTTTATACAAAAATTCTAGAATTTTTTATGTAATTCAAGCATCTAATACTTCTGTCATCAATATATGAGAATTATGGTTTCTTATAATATGCTCACTGTATTTAGGATTTTAGTCTTTTTAATTTTAGCTATTTGGTGGTTGAATTGTGGGTTGATGTTATTTCTCTGGAAGTTCCCTAGAACCACAAGGGAACATGTTATCTTTAAAAGATTATAATTACTCTATGGTAGAGAAAAAAATGTTCTCACTGAGCTATTGACCTGGAGGTAGAAGCTTTAAAATAATTAAATGAGAGTAGAGCTACCCAGTGTTGCTAAACTTCATGGAACACTGTTAATGTGGTAGTTTATGTAAATAGATCTAGATTTCAGTGAGATCAGGGGAAAGAGTCATTTACATAGTGTAAAATACCAATATTACTCCCTGATGGCCATCCTGAATGATTAATAATATATATTTTTTAGATGTTATTTATCTTTAGAGGGGAAGGGAAGGAGAGGAGAGAAATATCAATGTATGGTTGCCTCTCGTGAGTCCTCTGCTGGGAACTGGCCTGCAACTCAGGATGTGCCCTGACTGGGAATCGAACCTCTATCGTGTGGGTCGCAGGCCCGTGCTCAATCCATTGAGCTACACCAGCCAGGGCCTGATTAGTAATATTTAAATAGGCATATGAATTAAGAGACTACTCCAAAAGTGACTGACTCCTATAATTTTTCTTAAGTTTACCATTTAAAACAATTTCAATCAGGAAAAATATTTTTAATTTATATACTGAAACATAGCAACAAATAAAAAATCCTGCTACCAAAGGAAATAAACATTTAGATGGGTTTGGTTTTGGGTTTTTTTCTGTAAGTTTACTCCAAGAATTTTGGCAAATATTGTAATCATGTAAGAATCACTAGGAGAGGAAGGAAAATGGCTTTATAAAAGTGAGGTTACTAAAACAGCTAATGCGTTTATTTTTTTCTTTTTCTCTCAATCTCTGCTGCGTTTATTACCAAGCATAAATATCTTCTGGTATTTAAAAGAAGATAATGAAAGAGAAATGCCAATGAAAAAGAGCAATAAGAATTACAACCCATATTGTCTTTTTGTAATTAACCTCTTTTTTAAACATTAATTTTACAGAAGGTTAATAAAGAGCTATTTCAGTAACCACTCAGGCCTGCCTTCCTTCCCTCCCTCCCTCCTTTCCTTCCTTCCTTCCTTCCTTCCATCTATCTAGCTATCTATTTTCTATCTAGGATAATTATTTTAAAGAGTAAAAGCACTCTCATACTGATATAAAATAAACATGTGGTAAAAATTTTATTTAACTCATTAATTAGTGAGTCAGGCAGATGTTATAATTGGTTCAAAGAAAAATCCAAAAGACACATTTGTACTGTAAACCAGAAATATTGAAATGAAAGAGCAAATGACACAAAACTGGATTTCTCCTCTGAGGGAGGGAAATAAATTGAATTTTTGCCTAACAGAACTCATTTTCCAGTGTGCAGACAAGAATTATTTTGCATTGCTATCAGTTATTTACAACCTAATAGAGTTGTAAAATAGCTAAAAGGCAATGAAAGGCACAGAGCTCCCATAGAATCAGAATCATCAACCCAGAAGAGTGTATCGTAAAGAACACAGTTTTTCAGTGAAGTACATTTTTTCTTGTATCTGTTGACCATGTATCTATGCCTAGTGAGTTTATTTTTTAGGGAATCATTACAGAAAAATAGAGAAATTTGGCCTATGATACCTTCTACCTTGATCTATATTGAAAATGAGTAATCAAAATGTGTGACTAATATAGTCTTTCTGCCATCCTAGGAGTTAGGATCAATAGCATATATATTAATTAAAAATTTTAAGGAATCCAAAACAATAAAATAATTTTTACTTTGGCCATAGAATTTCAATGTTACTTATACTTGCATTTGGTTGCTACTTGACATTTGCTTAATCTTATATTAGTTAAGCAATAAAAGTTATTTAAATTCTTACTAATATTTATGCAATAACTTGTAAAGCCACATATTGTTTTTTCATGAGAGTTATTTAAAAAATATTTTATTACTGGCACATTACTTCTTTTTTTTTCTTCCCAATTTTTGCCTCTTTATCCTCCCTCTGCCCTGTACCCCACAACCCTCCAGCATCGCCCCCCATCTTAGTTCATGTCCGTGGGTTGTAGATATAAGTTGTTTTTTTTTAGTTCTCTGTTTCCTAGACCATTTTTGTTCTCTCCCCATCTACCTTATGCCTACCAATTATGCCTCTTCCCTATACCTTTTCCCGCCTATGCCTCCCTTCCCACTTCCCATGGAAATACCTCCATATAATGTCCATTTCTCTGATACTGTTCCTGTTGTAGTTGTTTTCTTAGTTTTTGTTTTTGTTGTTTTCTTTTTTTTTTTTAGAGTTTCATCTGTTGATAGTTGTGGGTTTGTTATTTTGAACTAAGAGTTCATAGTTTTGATCTTCTTTTCCCTTAGATAAGTCCCCTTAACATTTCATATAATAAGGGATTGGTGATGATGAACTCTTTTAACTTGACCTTATCTGGGAAACACTTTATCTGCTCTTCCATTCTAAATGAAAGCTTTGCTAGATAGAGTAGTCTTGGATGTAGGTCCTTGCCTTTCATGACTTGGAATACTTCTTTCCAGTCCCTTCTTGCCTGCTAGGTTTCTTTTGAGAAATCAGCTGATAGCGTTATGGGAACTCCTTTGTAGGTAACTCTCTCCTTTCCTCTTGCTGCTTTTAGGGTTTTCTCTTTGTATTTAATCTTGGCTAACTTAATGATTATGTGCCTTGGTGTGTTCTTCTTTGGGTCCAACTTCTCTGGGACTCTCTGGGCTTCCTGGACTTTCTGGACATCTATTTCCTTTTGCAAGATTGGGGAATTTTTCCTTCATTATTTCTTCAAATAAGTTTTCAATTTCTTGCTGTTGTTCTTCTTCTTCTGGCACCCCTATAATTTGGATATTGGAATATTTCAGGTTGTTCCAAAGATTCCTAGTCTATCTTCACTTTTTTTGAATTTTTGTTTCTTCATTTTGTTCTAGTTCGATGTGTATTTTTTCCTTTTGTTCCAAATTGTTGCATTAAGTCCTGGTTTCCTTCCCAGCATTGTTGGTTCCCAAAATACTTTTCTTTATTTCATTTTGGGTGTCTTTTATTAGTTTTTAAATTTTTTTTGACCAAGCTCAATCATTTTTGTAAGCATTTTGATTATCAGGGCTTTAAATTCTCCTTTAGATAGGTTGGCTATCTCTTCATTGCTTACCTCTCTTTCTGAAGTTTTGCTTGTTCTTTCAGTTGGGTCCTATTTCTTTGTCTCAGTGCACCTAATAAGTTGTAAGGGGGCAGGGACTTAGGTGTTCACAAGGGCAGGGCAACCCTCTCTGCTGCACTTTGCGGGAGGGGCCAGAGAAGGAACAGTGCAGCAGGCTCTTCTCTAGCCCACTTTCCAAGGGACTCTTGTGTGAGACTGGGAGTTTCTCCTGCCTCAGCAACCACCATGGTCCACAGTGAGCTTTATGTCTAAGTTTGTCCTTCAGCCAGCCTCGCCCACACAGTCTGCCACCCTGCTGGGGTTTCTCTCAGTGGCTACTTATCAAGCAGAAATGCAAAATAAAAATTAATCCTGCCACTAATTTTAGAGCAATTAAAGATCCTGCCAACAAAAAGATCCCCTGCACACCAATATGTAAAAGGAAGAAAAAAAAATATTAAGTAATGTAATCAGAGTATTTGCATGTACATAATATCCCCCAGAGTCTACAAAGTCTGGATAGAATTTCATGCAAATCTGTTCAGTACAGTAGATGATAAAACAAACAAAATTTATTTTATTTCCTTGAGAGGTGAATGGAAGTATGTTTGGTAGTCTCCTGTAATGTGGTGAGAGATTCATGAGTTAATTTTTGCGAGTCTGTGTTCAAAGTTCCAAGGGTCAGAGGCTCATGATCTTACATCTTAGAATTCAATGTTAGGATTCTCATCAGGGTTATTATATTTCCAAGAAAGTACCCGAGGAAAGGGAAAGAGGTGGCTGCTGTCTTCTTTATTGAACCAGGAAAATTTCATCTTTTTATCCTTACATATAGTATCAAAAAAATCCAGTGTCAGTTTAAATCCAACTAGTATAAAAATAACCGAAGAGCAAGTTTGATGTTACATAGCAATAACAAAACATGCAGTGGTATTCATTTTATTTCTACATACAATATACCATTTAAAGCATTTGTACCTAATATAATTATTTTTAAATTTATTTCATTACCTAGTCCAGTTGGCATTATTTATCACCTTAATGAAGATCATAAAAGACTCATACTTCCTCAGTTTTATATACTTTCTAAATAGCTTTTATCCCTCTCAGGTTAATTAATGAATATTAAGGGTGAACAGAAAGAAGACTTAAATTTTATTTTGATTTTTTTTGTTTTCCCCACCGATTCTTAATTTTTAGAGAAAAAATTTAAAAAGCTGTCATGTTTACTCTTGTTTTTCCTTTCTTGGATGTTTGCATTTTGACTGTAGTTTTCTTTGAAATAAAATTAAATAGTTTCATTTTCCCATCAAATTTACTACTATCTGAAGCCTAATCAAAACCTAATTTTCTAATGAGATTTTAACTATAGCAATGAAAAATAAATTTAGATAAATAGAAGATGCTGTGCTGGGCGAACAATGTAATGCCTAAGATCTTTCAATTAAAATGATGACCGTAGTAGACAGCTTGTGAAGTTGTCTTTTACAGGAGAGCACCATATAAATGTGATCTGGTAAAATGTCAATTAGATTTTCAGCTCATGTTACTGAAATGTGAAGTATAATGATCCCTGTCCAGTTTCAAACAATGTGAACCGATATTGCTTATGCAATGGAGAGGAGAAAATTCACTGTGCTGTGAAACCACAAAAATTCCATCACGATGAAATCAAATCTAACATTTGCAAGCTTTCTCAAGTGATTAAATAATTATCATTGTTTCTTCTAATGTTATGACTGAAGAAAAGTTTTTTTATTTATAAAAAACTGTGTGTTCTTTTCTTAGCAAAGCACAGTTCAATGGTACAGTTATTTTTTTCATTTTTTTATTGTTGTTCCATTACATTTGTCCTCATTTTCTCCCCATTACTCTCCCCTGCCCTACCTACCTCCAAGTTCAACTTTCAATCCTCCCCCCATACAGGGTTTTTGTCCATGGGTCCTTTATACGTGTTCCTTACCTTGACCCTTCCCCTTCTTTCCCTGTTATCCCCCTTCCTGCTTCCCTCTGGTCACTGTCCATTTGTTCTTTTTTTCCATGTCTCTGGTCATGTTTTGCTTGATTTTTTGTTCTGTTGATTAGGTTCCACTTACAGGTGAGATCGCATGGTATTTGTCTTTCACCACCTGGCTTATTTCACTTAGCATAATGATTCCCAGTCCCACCCATGCTGTCACAAAGGGTAGGAACTCCTTCTTTCTTTCTGCTTTGTAGTATTCCATTGTGTAAATGTACCATAATTTTTTGATCCACTCATTTACTAATGGGCACTTAGGCTTTTTCCAGCCCTTGGCTATCGTAAATAATGCTGCTATGAACACTAGGGTTCATAAGTTCTTTTGAATTGGTGATTCAGGATTCTTAAGTTATGATCCTAGCAGTGGAATTGCCTGATCAAAGGCAGTTCCATTTTAGTTTTCTGAGGAAACTCCATACTGTTTTCCTCAGTGGTTGCATCAGTCTGCATTCCCACCTACAGTGCACTATGGTTTCCTTTTCTCCAAGACCTCACCAGTACTTGTTTTTTTTATTTGTTTATGATGACCATTATGACCAATGTGAATAGTATCTCATTGTAACTTAATTTGCATCTATCTCCCTGATGGTAAGTGATACTGAGCATTTTTTCATATTTCTCTGGGCCCACTCTATGTCCTTCCTGGTAAAGTGTCTGTTCAGGTTCTTTGCTTTTTTTTTAAATTGGGTTTTTTGTCTTCCCATTGTGGAGTCATGTAAATTCTATACGTATCTTGGAACTCAAATTCTTAGGACTAAAGAAAAGTTTCTTAAAATGTGTGTTGTTAAACCAGATTTCTTTAAATACCTTGGTGAAAGCAATAATAAAAACCTTTATTATTGTAATTTTCGCTAGAGAACAGTTAGGTTCTTATTTTAGCATTGGCCTCTTCTGACATATTCCTGGAGCCCTTGTATACTTGTGACAGTTAGGAGAATTAAGTTTAATTTAGAAACTCCAAGAAAGAATTTATTTAAGAAGCTTTAAATTGGAAATATGTTACAACTAGTTTCTCACATTTATTAAAAATGCATCTCCAAATATCTCAATACATAATTTATTTTCACCACAGTACAAACAATGTAATTCACAAATTTGGAGTGAAAAACATGTTAAATATGTTTCAGGTAGTTTTGCAATCAAATAATTGTCTGCCTCTCTGTAAAGAAAAGTGTCATTGTTTTCTAATTGATTTCAAAAACCAAAAGATTATTACTTCAATTCTGAAAGCAACAACAGAATATTAGTAAATTGTTATTGTTTGTGTACCACAGTGTTTTCCCTAGCACTGTATTGGCATTTTTCTCATAGAAGAGATTCCATGAAACACTATTTAAATGTCTACTAATTTCATCATTAGAATTTAATAGTATCTTACTATCTTTATCATATTTATATTTTGTTTTCATTTCTATAATTAAAATAAGTAGCTTCCAACAGAGATCTATAAACAAATCCCTGATTTCTTCTATAGGATATATTTCTAAGAAGTGAAATTACATAATGAATGCTGACAATCTTTCAACGTATTACTCATTACTCAGGAAAAGACAGAAATGGTGTGTTGGCATTTCTTGAAAAATACTTTCTAGAGTCCAATATAACCAAATAGTTGATTCAGAATTATTTGCCACAATCAATTTAGAACAGTTATATTTTTTTCAGAAACTCAGAATTGTTAGAATTTTTAATATAATAGAGATAAAAAAGTAAGAAAATGAAGGAGTTGGCTGTGATTCTTAATACATTCTGCTTTGATCCAGAAATAGAGAGATATCTTGGAATAAGCTTTCAATGGCATCCTTACTGACAAAAAATTAAGTGTGAACATTTTAATAATGAAAATTCTAACAATATTTTTAGGACTATTAAAATTTGGATGTCAGAATATGAAATAAGCACTCAATAAAATTGTTCCATAAATGTCAGAAGTTTGAGAATCACTGATATAAAAATGAATATTGTATTGGCCTTAATGAACACCATTTAATAACCAATCCATTTTTTCTAAATGGGTTGTGGATTAACCTTACGTTTATGTTCTTCTATGTATTTTGATTTATCTCATTACCTTCTATTCTTTTGTACTTAGTCTGCAATCTGTGTGTGTGTGTGTGTGTGTGTGTGTGTGTGTGCTGATACCACACTCATTCATTACTGGTCAGTTATAAATCTTACTGTAGGAAAGGAGAACTTTGTTTGTCTCTTTTCTTGATGACTAGTTTTAAACAAGCTCTCTTGGCTCTTTCCAGCTCTTTTCAAGGACTGTTTCCTGGTCACCAGCACTTGATACTTGCCCTTTAAAGAACCTTTTCAGATGAAATATATTTGGTCATCAAAAGCTTTCTCGTGGGGCCTCTTCTGACTTGACCTCAAAAGTCTCCAGGGAAAATAAAATTATTATCAATATTTGTAGACACTTTCTGCATCTCTAACCTATTGGAGAGTTTTATAAAAACTACCAAGCCAGTATAATACAGTAGATAGATATGTTTGCTTACAGTTATTTGCCTCTGTTGGATTAAATTTAGTTCATATTTGTGCTCCTTTCTCTCTTTTTACTTCTTTACTTCCCTCCTCCATCTCCAATTTTTCTCTTTTAATCTCTCTTGAACCCAGTTAATCAGGTTTTATCTTTGTAACAATAATCTCTTTATGTTAAAGTCATCAATATCCTACAATTTACTTAATCCAATGCTCTTTCTCAGTTTTCAATTTATTTGTGCTAGCAGCTGTTTTTACTTGAAACACTTTTTTTCTTGGCTTCTCTGACACCTCACTTGCTTGGTATTCCTGTTAATATGCCGGCCACCAATATTCCTGTTTGTTTCTCATTCTCTGACTTGTCAATTTGAGAATGCCTTGATCTTGGCTCTTCACTCCCCATTATTTCTCTATCCCCATTTCCTAACCCTCCCTTGTTCCTTGAAAGGAGAAACATAAGCTGATCAAATATTGCTCTTTGCAGAAAGTCATTTTTTCTATCAAGTTGTCTGAATATTGTTTTACTTTATTACTGTACTTCTCAAATATTAGATGAGATAAATAACTTTGTGTATCAGTTTTCTTTCAACTGTATTATTTGGGAGAGTTACCCCTACCATACCCAACAGAGTCACAGCAATTTTCTTTAGACATATATATCTCTCAATATTTTTTGTCTTTCAATGTTCTGTTTTTTCTTATACACATGTGAAGTGTACAGTTTGGTAAGTTTTGACATGTGCACATATGTGTAAAATCATCACTACTATCATGATAGTGAATTTATATGACAACCCCCAAATTTCTTGCTGTAGTCTTTCTATTCCTCCCTCTTCACTGTTCCACAGGATACCACTGATCTGCTTTCTATACCTATTAATTATTTTTTTGTCACTAGATTTATTTGTATTCTCTAACATTTTATAGAAATGAAATCATACACAATTTTGGTCTCACTTCTTTAACTCAGCATACCTATTTTGAGATTAGTACATGTTGTGGTGTGTACCATAGTTCATTGGTTTTTACTGCTAAGTTGTATTCCATTATCTGGATATATGATATTTTATTTACTTATACATCTGATGGTAGACATTTGTGTTGTTCCTAATTTTTGGTTATTACAAAAAGAACTGCTAAGGACATTCATGTATAAATCTTTTTTAAAAAATGTATATAATTATTTTTCAAGTACAGTTTTCTATCTATTACTCCCATCCCAACCCACCCCCCTGTACTCCCCCTCCCATTTCCACCCCCTTAGTTGTTGTCCATGTGTCCTTCATATTTGTTCCACTAAATCCATTCATGTATAAATCTCATATTGAAGTATGTTCTTTTCTCTGTAAAAGAAGAATATATATTCAACTTTCTAAGAATTAAGAAAATTATATGAAAGTTCATAAGGCATTATAAAGTATAACATGAATGTATGTTATTGTCTTTGTAAATATACTTATTTTGGCTGATCATTGTAGTATGGCTAAAATTATATTCAAAATTTATAAGAAGTAAATTATTAAGTCAAAATCAGCCTATTATAATGCATGATTCTTAACCTCTTTGGCCAAGTCCTAACTTTGGTAAAAAAAAAAAATGTGTCAGTTAGATACTCTAAGAATATTTTTATGTAATGTGTGGTCTCAACTAATTGTGAGTAAATATATATCTATATATATGATAAACAAAATGATACTTTTATATATGATACTACCTAAGTAGTTTTAATATATATATCTATAGTGATACATCTATTTCTACAGATATAGACATAGATATGTATGGAAACATGTATATCATTATCCTAAATTATTGCTCAGTATCTCTAAGACACCACCAAAGGTGTATTGTGTGTGATTACAGTTAATCTATGTGTGAAACAGAAAATTTGGTACTAGCCCATTTTCTCTTTAACATATAGCATTAAATTAAAGAAGGGAATTAAACATCTTAGAAAAATCAGGATTAAATAAAACATTTAAATGTAGATGTGGAAATAGGTTGAAAAAGTTTATGGAGTCACATTCAGGGCTGTGAGTAGTGTTGAGTCTATGCATAAAATTACTTTTTTGCTTGGTTACTTGCATTCTTTGTAGATCCTAGTGGATAAAATATTAAAAAGCATAATTATGTTATAACTACCAAAAAGAAATCACAAAGTGAGAGTTAGGAGGGAAATAGACAGTTATGAATCACCAATCATTTGCAGTATGAAATAATTCAGAATAGCAGCAATAGCTATTGCTATTCCTAAGCATCTTAGGTACTTTAAAATGATTATTTGAAGCAATAATAATGACACTTGAAGAGTTTTATTATATTTTTAAAGATATAGTCACTTGGTTAATAATTTTAATTATTTACATTATAAAATTTAAAATATTCTGAGTAGATAAAGGCTTACACTAAGTCAATAAATTTGACATTTTTCTACCTAATTTTTGGTGAAACCAGGTAAAGGAGAGATTAAGCTAATATTTCAGATAAAAGTCCAAATGCAATAAATAAAAGGAAACAGAGAGCATAGCAATAATAAATAGCAAGAAATTATTAAAAACAACCACTGCATTCCATTGAGCAATTGAGGACCAGAGTGTTGGGTTAACTTCCTTAAGAATATATAATGTGTTAAATAGCAAAATTTTGATATATTGACAAGGGGTTTTCTGCTCATTCATCTACTAATTCTTTCATAGTTTGGTACATCACCACCTTTAACATCATCTGAACAGATTCTCATGTAACCCTATAATACCTTTCAGATGAAGGCCTTCAGATTCACTATCTGTTTTTAATTTACTCAAATATAACACTTTTAATGTTCAAATTTTACTCAGAGATTCTGAATCTTCTTCCATTTCACTTTCTCTAATAGCTGAGATAAGAAGCTTGCTAACTAAGGATCACAGCCCAGCCTGGCATCAATACAGATGGTATTCTCACCTCAGTACAAAATCACTGATGGAAGACAGCTCCTGTGAGTCTCGGTGCTTGCTCATGGTCCTGGCTGAGAACACAAGGTCTTATTCAGAGGAGTTCTGGATCTGCTCTGCTGGGCTTGTGAGTAGTACAAAAGGTAGAAAGGTAGAAGAAAGCAAGGGTCCATGACAGGACGTGTCTGATCTTGACTGCTAAAAATTGTCCTTCCTTGCTGTGTGATTCTAAGCATTTTTAAGTTTATCTGTACTATAAATTTCTAATATGTAAAATAGGAATTATCATGTCATTTTGTAGTGTATTACGATGATATCCTGTTACTTTTTGTAAACTGTATAGAAGTGGCCCAACAGAATGAATACTAATAGTTCCCCTTCCTTTTTTCTTCACCTTAATGGCTGCTTTCACATTGAATTTCTACCCTGAGCAAAACCCATGAGTTCTCTCCCCATGCTCTGCCTTGATGATTTAAAAACCTCTGCTTTTTGCATTTGCTTGGTTATTATCATTAATGTAATCTTACTTCATTTCAATTAAAAAATACATAATAATTGTTTTCAAAGAAAAAACCATCATTCTTAACTCATAACATGATGTTATCTTTAAATAATTCAATTTTACTTTCAATATTTTGTGATAGTGCATGACTTCCTAGCATGTTTTAATAGTCTAGGATGTTTTAGTAGTCTAGGAATGATAGAGCCTGCTACTGATTGAAAACTGTGATTAAGACAGATTCTCCTGATTTAAAGAGTTTACTTGGCACAGGTAACTTTCACCTTTCAAAATGTTAGAAAATTAAAAAAAATATTTTAGTTATTATTCTGGATTTTATGTAATGTTTTAGTATATGATTCTTTAAAAATTATGGTAATTTTGTGAATGTTAAAAATAAAAGTATGTCAGAGGGCGTGGTGGAGGGGAAATGGAGAAAACTGTACTTAAACAACAATAAAAAAAGAAAAAATAGTATGTGGTTATATTTTCATGTTATTTTAATGAATTACAATGATATATTCAGGTTATTAATAATGTTTTACATTTGAATTACAATGATATATTCAGGTTATTAATAATGTTTTACATTATGTGAATATTATAAGCAATAGAATAATAAAATAAATTTATATTTCCATATTATCTTAATAACATAGGATAAATTATTTGATAAAAATGGAATATTATGCTGAGCTTTTCATTTGTTGATATTCCATTTCATTATTTGATAAAAATGGAATATTATGCTGAGCTTTTCATTTGTTGATATTCCATTTCATTCCATTTCATCATTAGAATTCCATGACACTTGATTATGAAAATTTTCCCTTTGATGTATTTGCCAATAGAAAAATATCTCAACCCCATAAACATTGACAAATTAATTAATAAGAAACTGATAAAGTAGAAGTTTCTTGTCATTTAATTACACTAAGATGAAATACTCACCTATGTTTTACACACTACTGAAACAGCAGTGTTGTACTGCAACCATTTTAAAATGAAAAGATAAAATTTCTGTAAGTAGTTTAGCCAATTCA
This sequence comes from Sturnira hondurensis, assembly GCF_014824575.4. Lineage (NCBI taxonomy): Eukaryota > Metazoa > Chordata > Mammalia > Chiroptera > Phyllostomidae > Sturnira > Sturnira hondurensis. Next base: position 19,410,116 of record NW_028083059.1, read on the forward strand.
TTCAGAATGACAAAATATTGCAACTCTAGTCTTATAGTTTTACTGTACGGGGGTGGGCAAAAGTAGGCTTACAGTTTGTATGGAAAATAATATAATAATTAACAAATAATAATACAAGAAAAACTGCTTCACATACTCTAACTGTAAACTTATTTTGCCTACACATGTATACAAATCTCACTAACAATTTGCTTTGTTAATAACCTCAAACCAAGATTAATGTCCCAAATATCAAATTTGGTATGAAAAACTCTAAAAGATACTAAAACAATCTCCAGCCTTGAGTGAACGATTTATCTTTCTCTAGGGTCCTCAATTTTAATTCTATAGTGTAATAATTAACCATTCAGGTAGTTGCTATTATCGTGTTCAGCTACCAAGGAAACAGACCATCCAATGGCAATACAGAAATCATACATATTCAGGGCAGCAGAGAGAAACAGAGAGAGATTTGCTTTAAGCAATTGGCTCGTACGATGGTGGGAGCTGGAAAGTACAAACCCTGCAGGATGGTCTGGCAGGCTGGACATGCAGGTATGCATGGTGCAGCTTGAGTCTGAAGATAGAGTGGAGGCAGATTCCCCTATTCCTTTGAACACCGAAGTCTGTTTTACTTAAGGCCTTTGACTGAGTCGGTGAGACCCAACCACATTATGGAGAGTCGTCAGCTTTACTCAAAGTCTACTGATTTACATGCTGATCTCATCTGGCAAGTGCCTCCATAACAACATCCAACAACAATTTGACCAAATGTCTACGCGCAATAACCTAGCCAAGTTGATGCATAAAATTAACCATCACAAAGGCCAAGCAAGCAAGCAACATTGAATAAAATCCCAGAGTAAGTAATTTTGGCTCAATTACTCTTGGTAGCTCCGAACATAGCCTAGGTCCCATTTTTAGGGTTATCCTAATCAGGGGGAAAGTTGCTGATAAATATAAATGTCCTCTTCCTCTTGCAATTGTTAGTCAAGGGCAGCTCCTGAGGTTTAACTCGCAGGTACTTGTGTGAGCAGATAAAACCGTCTCAGTACCGGAGGGTATTCCTCTGACAAAGAGGTCCAGGTACTGGCACTTGGAATAGCTGCGTGCCCAGGGCCACTGTGTCTTCAAAAGGGAAAGAGATCACATAGGGTATGATTACCAACAACACTTGCCTGTGCATAAATGAGAGAGGAAAAAAGTATGAAGCTTATGATGTACAGGCAAACCTTGGTTGTTGGACATCTCCCATCTCGGTTCTTGACTAAGTTGTTCACCCACACAAAAAAATGTCTCATTTATCAAACAAAACTTTGGTTCTCCATCTGACAACACTTTCAAACTTAAACCTGTATGATCAGTCATGCATGTCTCAGCTAACAAAAGGGATTCAGTGTGTTGAACAAATCACTTCTCAAACAGCCTTCTGGGATGTATTAAGTTTGAGAGCCAAAGTTCCACTGTAGTCTGAGGCTAAATCATGAATGATTTTTTTTATATTCATGAACATTAATTTAATATAAAGGTAGGTTAGTGCTAGGCTTATCAGTGCCAGTCTTGCTAAGGAATTATTATTTGACATAATTATTTACTATTCTTGGAGTCTCTAATTAAATACATTGGAGATTAGGTTCTGTATCTGGTTTTGGATTGATGTTTCAGGCTTGGGAGCTTTGAAAGTTTTGTACGGGGAAGCACATAATCGTCTTTATATTGCAATACTTTACAAAGAGCACACTTGTAATAGAAGAAAGGCCAACATGTAGAGGTTGCTGGTGGGTATGGAGTCCTTCCGTGGAGCTGCAAGAAAAGCATCTCCAAGGACCCACACATTGGAGAATGAGGTATGGTGGTAAAGGTTATTGGAATAGAAATGAAAGAATGTCCCCAGGTTCCCAATGTCTCATCTTCATCCATCTCACTCTGGAAGAAGTCCAGTCTTGTCTTCATCAAGCCCAGAAGGAAGGCCAAGGTCCAGAAATCCTGTGCCATTGGTTCAGTATAGTTTAGTTTCTGTCTCCATCTGGCTACCTTAGCCTCTGTACCCAGCTGTGCTCCAGCCAATGCTGTGTTACTGTATCCAGGCTCATGTTTGGAGCCTGCTTAGAGCCCACACAGCTGTCATGCCTGCACTTGGAGCTGCACTTGCCCACGTGGCTGCTATGGAAAGAGAACGTGCAGGTGAATGGGCAAACAAATGCGTATCACCAAGCCAGGGGGCTTTGTTAGACTCTGATCACATTATCTTGAGCTTGAGAAGGACCATGAACTTTTTCAAATTAGCCAATCGACTTCCCAATTCTTCCAAGGCTTGTGTTGTGCCCTCCCCCTAACCAATTAATTTCCTAGATCTTCCTGGATTCTGTGCCCTTCATCCAATCGGATCCTCTTTCCAGGTTAGACTCCTTTATGGTTGCCCTCTTGGCTCCTCCTGCACTCATGTCTGAGCAGAAGGATTTCCCCTTGCACCATCCTGGCTCCTGCTGGGTACTACCCAACAGAGGAATTTTTCTTGCTGTTTTTATTCCTCCTTCAGTAATCCTGGCTAATGGCCAGTAACAATCCTTTCTTCTCTGCTTTAGTCATTAGGTCCTGAGGGAAGAAGATACAGCTGTCCCCTGAGGAACCTATGAATGCTACAACTTCCTAGTGAAGCAGGCTTAATATCTGGCTCAGCTCTCCAGTTTATTATGCTCAGTGTCTGGTTCCCTTTGCTTTCTTTCTTTATTAATGCTAACTAGCCACCTACACTAACATAATAACCCTCTCAAGGCCCCTTGTGTGGAAGAAAAGGGGCCACATATGAACCTGACAAGCTCAGGGGAGGCTTGCAAGGTAGTCTTACAAACTCAGAGACCTAAAGTAACCACAAAGGATTTGACTAAAAGCAGTTCCTGGCAAGTAGTCTTGTCCTAGGCCAGTATTTTTCCCTAACAAAGGTCAATCTTTACCTTAACTGAGCCTATCTGCTATCTTTTTGCATCTGTGATAACATGCCTTTGGAATGTCAAGGTAACTTCCCTCCCCTCCACCCCAACCCATTGCACACAAGCTAAGACCACAAATCCTCTCATTGTTATTGTTAAACTAGTTGTTGATTGTTAACTATCCTTTACCCACCTACATAAAAGAAGTGTATGTCTGTCATTTTACCTTTTATTCAATCTCAGAGGTTTTCAGGTTTTGCTTTCTCCTTCCTCTCTTAATCTATCACTAACTGACTTCACGCAACCCTCTTATGGCTCCTTCTTTGATTCTAATGTATAAAATAAGATGCTAAATTGCCATTCTCCAGAACATTTCTCAGTCCTTTGAGAGGTTGCTTCCTGGCAACTGTCATGAGCTTGGCTGAAATAAACTCACCAAAAATTCTCTACAGGCTCAAATGTTTCTTACATTGACCTTGTAACCTTATAATGGTAAATGGTTGAAGGTCTCATCTTCTGTGGCTTCTTCTTATTGTCAAGGGACACAGTCCTGCCTATCTCTGGACCCAGAGATTGTTATCTGTCAAAGGAAGACAGGAGAAAAAGAGAAGGTGAGCCTTTGCACAGAGGGGAGGGGTTTTGCAAATTCTGAGTCAGTCTGGTGCTATCCTTAAGGAGGTGGGATTCGCAATGTCCAGAGGATGGCACTGCTAAATAAGCTGGCACTGTTGTTGTATTCTAGGGGTAATTAACTTGACAAAAAGGTTAAAAAGGCATTGGCTAAAAATGAGAACTATAGAAACTAAAGGTCTGATAAGAGGTAAGAATTAGGTGATAGAGGTAAGGACAAACTTTATCATGTCCCAGATTAAGTTGGAGGAAGGGCTTTCCTGGACAAAGGTTTATTCTACCTGTCTGAAGCTCTCTTGCTTACCCTATTAAATTCACATTGTGCTAAGGGGAACATTCTTAGATCTTCTTCCCAAAGCAGGCCTTTTCTGTCTGAACCACTTGGGCAGGAAAGAGAAAGTTTCAAGGTGGCAGAACTTGGTTCCTTCATTCCCACCTTTTAAATAATGAAGTTTTACATTCTAGAAGTGGAGCTGGTACACTGCTCTGTAATTCACCAACTCAGTCATCTAGTCCTCACAGCAGGTCAGTTAAGCCAAACCATTGAATCTCACTTTAGGAGGCTATGATGCAGATTGGCTTTCAAAGTGAGACCTGCACTGGATAAACAAGCGATTGGGTATTTAATAAGGTGTATGTTTATGAAACCAAAAGAAAACCACAGGAGTTAATAAACAAAGCAAATCCTAAATCAGTGTCTGAGTCTGTATGACTGCCAGGTGAGATGACTTCCATATGTAAGGCTTTTGCTGGAATGAAACAAGAAATTACAATTTGATAAACCCCCCTTGACTGCAGTTTAAACATCTCTGGTGATGTCATCAGAGGTTCAGGTACGTTTTGTATGGTGTACACAACCTTAGGACAAAAAATTTAGTTCTCAGTGACTCCTAATCAAAGGATGGAAGAAAAACAATGAAACATTAGTTGGAGGGTTGAAGGAAACTAGGATAATTCAGGAGACAGTTTAGTCTATAGGAAAAAAAAAATGAAACTTTGAAGACAATGAACTGTAGTCTAATATCCACAACTGGGCATTTTGATTTCTATTGAAACACAACTTTTTCTTCTTAAAATCACTCTCATTTTTATCAGAGACTATATTATGTCCAGTCTCAATGTAGCCTGATTATTTGCATAAACACAGTAGGAACAGTAATTGATTTTATAGGCTCTTTAATTCTGCTTTACTGGAATCTTGTAAGGAATCTTCCAATTGAGCTCTAATTAGTCCATTAGGACAAAAAAAGACAAACCACACAATTGCCATCAGGCTTTGCCTGCAACGTCTATGAGTTCGGGTAAGTTCCTCAGGTTGTTGAGGTTTCCAAAAACTTTCTTGAGGATTATCTCTTGCCATCTCTCAAGAAAGCAAATTTGTTCCTTACCTGGAAAGACTGCCATGAACCATATGAATAAAAAAGGTATCATGCTGTTTTGCCAGTGGGCTTTTATCCACTTTCAAAGTCAATCTTAAGTCCTTAAAGCTTTCGGGTGATATCCAGAGTTTAGACCCGTCTCTCTGAGAGTCAAAGTCTTTGTTAATAATAGCACAATTGGAAACTGGCTTTATGTGTCCTACCACAAATAGAACATATCCTTATTAGATTCATATAAATAAACATATTGCCATGACTTGGTCAGTAAGAATTGCCAAATTCTGGAGGAATCTGGTAGGAAGCAAAATATGAAGCAAAAAGAAAATCTTTGCCTCTTTAACAGAGTGAAAAGGGCCAAATTCCAACTGCATATTAGACAGCAAAAAGGTAAGCAATTAGCATTTTTTGGACTGGCAAATGCATTTCATATCTTTTAGAAACATAGGCTCCTTCACTGGCAAACATAGACTTGTAAGAGATACACTTCTATGAGACAGGTATTATAAGGCAAAACTCACTGATTTAGAAAGGAACAGCTGAAATAAGTTAAATCGATTTGCTTAGATGGCTAAGTTTTTTTCTTCTTGATAAGATTTACCTCCCAGAAATTTGCATTTTAAAACATGGCCCAGATAAGAGTCCTTGAAGACAAGGTATTTATATCTCAAAGGTACAGATTTTGGTTTTATAAAGCCAATTATCTACAAGCCTTTTTTTTCAAGGGGCCCAGAATTAAATTTCTCCCAGTTGGCAAATAGGCACTCAAAAGGGGGGCTCTAGAAGCACTGTGGGTGGAGGTGGTGTTGCCTATTTTCTTCCTAGAGAGAGACTTCCTTTCCTGTAGAAAACGAGGAAGTTGAGTGGCCAAGGGAAGACTTGGGTGTCACCAATTTTTGATAGCCCTGTGTCTCTTGCTTAGTACCTAAGATGACACACAACCCTTTCTCAACTCTGGTGTCCCAAAAGCCCATGCCCCACCCTTGTCCTGATGGTAGTAAAGGCCTTCTTGGAGAGTTCAAAGTTATGCCCAGGTGTAGAGTGTTACCCTATCTTCTGAGGGCAGCTTTGTTTACCAACAGTCACAGTAATGATGACTCTGCTCAGTCACGTGACCTTAACACCACATGGATGACCTTGATGGCCTTCAGCTTTAGCTAGCCTTATTGAAGATCCCCACCCTTGTGGCTATCTGTAGGAGGTGAGGACATACCCCTCCCCGCCCCCCGCCTCGGGTGGAAAAACTCATTCTATAACTCTAGCATTTAGCAGTTGGGCTGGTAACCTATTTCCCTGCCTTTCATATTCCCAGCAGCCCCTATCCTTCGAGAGGCCTAGTAAGGTTAGGTTAGCTTCCCCTATCAAGGTGTCCTGAGGATTAGCTGGGATGACCAGGCAGAGACAGCACACATGGCCCTTAGGGCAAGTCCTGTTGGCCTTTAGGAAGATTGTAAAGTGTCAGGTACCCTTGGGTATTAGACGGCACAAATACTGTGGGAGAGATTAACAGTCAGTCAGTCTCCAGATTAGTTTTCTCTTGTGGAGTTCCTTTTGATATTATTACTTTCCAATTAATTTGATGTAAACCTTCCCATTTCTGTGAGTACTTACATCTGAGGCTTTCTCCTTACAGTGTACCCACAGGAACATTAATGAGGGTGAGAGTCTGGGAGTTTCCAGCCTTGGAGGTAGGACTTGCCGTGCTTAATTGCATTCCTATGCCATGGACTTGTGCTGTTCCTGGGTGCAGACAAGCAGCTATGGTAGCTGCAGTGATACCTAGATCAGATCAGATCACTGGGGATAAGTAGGGAGGGGTCGTAGGAGGAGTTTGCTGAGGCAATGATAACCAGTCTAGGATGGAATGGCTGAGACAATGAATGCCTCCAGAGCACATGGAAATGAAAAGAGGGCTAGCCCTCTGGCTTCTGGCAGGGTTCTCTTTTGTTCCTGTCCTTTTCTTCCTTGAGGATGTCTGGATAATTGTGCTGGAGCTGCCTGTGTTTCTCAAAGGACAGTATTTCAGATGGAAAGGAACTCTGGGCACAGCCTAGAATTGCACTAGCCAGGCAGAGGGTGACAGGTTTAGTCTTTGGGTACTCTAGAGGGAAAGGCTCTGAGGCAGAAGCCTGCCATCCTTCCCGAATCATGTAGCTTTTGTATCTTATGTTGTTTTAGTTTGTAAACTAACCCTATAGAAATAAGATAACTAAAAACTAATAGAGGGAATGATAGGAGAACCCAGTTGTTAGAGTTTAGCCTTAATTAATAGTCCTAAGTGAGTAATTCTTGTGGAAAGCTGTTAGTCCAAAAGTGTGAAATTTTTAAATAATTTTCTTTCTTTTTTTAAAAATATATTTTATTGATTATACCATTACAGTTGTTCTATTCCCCCCCTTCTTTCCCCTCCACCCGCACCCTCCCTCCCCCACCCTTCTCCCCCCCTTAGTTTATAACCACGTGTCTCAAGTTCTTTAGGTCCTATATTTCCCCCACTATTCTCACCCTCCCCCCTATCTATTTTCTACCTACCATCTATGCTATTTTCTGTGCCTTCTCCCCCCTTCTCCTCCTCCCACCCCCCTGTTTCTAATCCTCCATGTGTTCTTCTTTTCTATGGTTCCACTCCTGATCTAGCTGTCCTCTTGGTTTGCTTTTGTTTTAGGTGTGGTTGTTAATAACTGTGCGTTTGCTGTCCTTTCACTGTCCATATTTTTCATCATCTCTTTCTTATATAAGTCCCTTTAGCATTTCATATAATAAGGGCTTGGTGATGATGAACTCCTTGAACTTGACCTTATCTGAGAAGCACTTTATCTGTCCTTCCATTCTAAATGAAAGTTTTGCTGGATAAAGCAATCTTGGCTGTAGGTCTTTGGATTTCATGACTTGGAATACTTCTTTCCAGCCCCTTCTTGCCTGTAAGGTCTCTTTTGAGAAATCCGCTGACAGTCTGATGGGTACTCCTTTGTAGGTGACTGTCCCCTTATCCCTTGCTGCTTCTAGGATTCTCTCCTTCATTTTAGTCTTGGCTAATGTAATTATGATGTGCCTTGGTGTGTTCCTCCTTGGGTCCAACTTCTTTGGCACTCTCTGAGCTTCCTGGATTTCCTGGAAGTCTATTTCCTTTGCCAGACTGGGGAAGTTCTCTTTTATTATTTGTTCAAATACATTTTCCACTCGTGGCTGTTTCCTTCCCCCTTCTGGTACCCCTATAATCCGGATGTTGGAACGTTTAAAGATGTCCTGGAGGTTCCTAAGCCTCTCCTCATTTTTTTGAATTCTCATTTCTTCATTCCTTTCTGGTCGTTTGTTTCGTTCTTCCTTCTGGTCCATTCCATTGATTTGAGTCCCAGTTTCCTTTCCATCACTATTGGTTTCCTGGACATCTCCCTTCATTTCAATTAGTTTAGCCTTCATATGTTTCTCTAATTTGTGACTGTACTCTACCAATTCTGTGAGCATCCTAATAAATAGTGTTTTAAATTGGGCTTCTGAGAGCCTGGCAATCTGTTGGTCGCTTAGAGTTATTGGCTCTGGGACTTTGAGTTCTTCTTGATCCATCCTTTGGGCTGTTTGTGCCTGTTAAGTAGCAGGAACGGAGCCCTAGGTTTTCACCAGAGCAGGGCAACTCAGTCGCTGGGTTGTGACGTCGTATGTGGGGACGGGGTCAAAGAGGGACAATGGCTTCTCTCCAGCGCCCGCTGCCACAGCCGCCGCCGCAGCCGCCACCGCCGCCGCCGCGATCCCCACCAGCACCGCAGCCACCACCGTCACCAGGGCCATGCGCCCCGCTCCTCGGCACGTGGGTGTGCCACCGCTGTCAGCCCTCCACCACTGGATTTGCCCCCTGGGGCCTGTGTGGTCCGTCTCACTGCGTGAGAGTGTGCGGCCTTGGTCAGTCTGTTCCGCACCCCGACTAGTTCTGGGCTGCCTGCGCTCCTAGATCTGCCCTGGCTGACCCAGCTCTGCTGCTGGTTCTGCCTCTTACTGTCCTCGTTGAACGGTTCGTAGCTGTCGGACTTCCGTATAATTCAGTTTTCTGGCTTCTGGATGTGTGGTAGTTCACCAAAACTTTTGTTGTATCCAAACTTGGTTGTGGGAGAAGGCACAGTGTTTCCACCTATGCCTCCATCTTGGCGGAAGTTAAATAATTTTCAATAAGAAATTTTAATAAATGTTTAATAAATTTTTCCTTTATCACCAAAGCTTTGCCTCTGGAATTTTGCCTAGAGGGTGGTGGCAGACAGCAGGACCCCAACTTCCTGTTTGCTAACAGCAGGAGCCATAAAGATAGCAGTAGACCCCAGGTGGGTGGGTGGTCTGGTTGGGGGTTTCTCCCATTTTGTTGGGCCCCATGCAGTGTAGCAGCAAGATGTGTTAGCACATCTGGTCACCAGGGACTACTCCCGGGACATGAGCGCCCCACAAGGGTAGACGTGCTTAGCCCTTCAGGCTGCTCCATTGAACAATTGCAGCTAAGAGGATGGGGCAGCTGGGGTGCCAGGGAAAGCATGCTCCAGGGCCAGAGTCACCGCAGCAGCTGGTGTGCACAGGCTCCCTGCATTCTGGCCCCCCAGCAACCATCAATCTGTCACTTTGTGAGGACTCACAGTGTTGTGGAATGGGACCCTTCCTCACTGCACACTGAGCTATAAGAGCACTGTGTTTGGACTGCAGTGGCAGAGGGGGTGCCCATTTGGCCCACACCCATGACAGTGGGGCCGAGGGGAAGTCCAGATCTGGAGCTAAAACAGCATGGAGGGAGTAAAAAGAATAGGAACCAGAAAACATACACAGGCAACAGAGGAGGGGAGAGAGAGAGAGATGAGTGAAGAGTTTTCACCAAGGAAGAGAGGTCCTAGTTCTTACCATAAGCCATGACCAGTCCCATCTCTTTGTTGTTACCAGATATTTCCAATAGAAATGGGGTCCTTCCACAGAGTCACAGGAAAAGCATTTCCAAGGACTCACTCATGAGTGTGTATACTGTAAAGGTTTATTGGAATAGAAATAAAAGACTGCTCCCAGGTTCCCTGTGTCTCTCTTCTGTCCGTCTCATTGTGGAATAAGACCAGTTTTGCTTTATCAAGCCCAGAAGAAAGGCCAGTGTCCAGAAATTCTGTGCCATTGGTTCTGTACAGTTCAGCCTCTTTCTTCATCCAACTAGCTTAGCCGGTGTTCCCGGTTGTTCTCTGGCTGGCGCTGCGCTGCTGTAGCCTGGGCCGCACTTGCACCCTTGCTTGCTCAAAGCCTTCCCAGCTGCTGGGCTTATGCTTGGGCCCTACATGCCTGCTTGGCCCACATGACTGCTACAGAGAGAGAAGGAAAGAATGAATGGGCAAACAAATGGGAGTTATTGAGTCAGAAGCTTTTGTTAAGCTCTGATTATGTTGCCTTGGCCTTGGGAAGACTAGGTACCCTTTCAGTTTAACCAATCAATTTCCCAAAGGCGTGTGTTGGGCCTTCCTCCTAAACAATCTATTTCCCAGATCTTCCAGGGCTCTGTGTCCCTTAACCATTTGATCCTTTTCCCAGGGTACACAGATAGGCCATTATGGTTACCATCTGGGCTCCTACTTTTCAAGCCTCAGCAGAAAGACTCTCCCTGTGTCATCTTGGCTTCTACTGGGCATGTGCCCAGCAGAGGAATTTCTCCTGCTGTTCTTATTCCTCCTCCAGTAAGCCTGGCTAATGACCATAACAGATCCTTCCTGCCCTCTTTGGGGATTATGTTCTGAGGGTGGAGGATGCAGTGATCCCACAGGGAGCCTGTGAGTGCTACGATATCCTAGTGAAGCAAGCTTATTCTCTGACTCAGCTCCTTAGTTTATTATGCTAAATGTCTGATTCCCTTTGCCCCCTTCCTTTATTAATATTAACCAGCTACCTATACTAACAGAAAAAAGATACTGCTTTACTACATTAGGACAGCAGGTGTGCTGTTAATATTGGTCTGTGTATTCTAGTGTGCATTCATTAGAGAATTCCACATAACTGTTTCCATAATAGTTTTAATAGACATTGAAGGTCAGATAGTAACATCACAAAAAGTGAAACAAGCAGAAATCATATGTCCAACTTCCATTTTAAGCCTTGATATCTGTATGTTATAGTATGGTTAGCCACTGGTCACACGTGGCTTTGAGCATTTGGAGTGTTATTACTCTCAATTGAGATGTGCAATTTGGAATGAAATACAAATAAGGTAAGATGGAAAAAAAGTAAAATGTTACATATTTTATATTGATTAAATGTTGAAATTATATTTTAGATATATTAGGTTCAATAAAAATATTGTTAAAATTGAAATAATAATAAAAATAAAACCACAGTTGTTCTTATGTGGGAGGAAAGTTCAGGATATATTTAGATTTCAAATTTGACAAAACTGTCTACAGGGGAATGAGAAAGAAAAATTGGTCAATGATAATGTCTAAGTCATTGGCGTTGTAACACGGTTCAGCCAAGGAGGGGAGCAAATAGGGATTTGTAATGGGGTCCAGAACTCAGGGTATTCAGGAAATATTAGAAAAATATATATATATAGGTTGTCCTCATCCTCACAAGTCTGAGTTCGGGGATGGGACGCCAGAAGCAGGGCCATTGAGAGTTGTTTTGCATAGCAACAGTTTTGCAGATAGCCTTTAAAACGGTCATTTAACATATCAATAACCTTTAACTGGTTTCATGGATATGTTAAACAGCTGTGGCCATGCTTTGAACCAGGGGGATGGGAGTGACTTCAGCCCATGATGTAACTGAGAGGCAAGTCCTCCTGATTACAGAGCCTGTGTTAGATCTTGGAGATGATTGGCTCCACACCACAGGGCCAGACCTGTCCGGACTTACTATGGCAGCCCAGTAAAGCTGGAAAAATATGGGAATGCTGGCAGCTGTGACCAATTGTGGGTGGAGCAGGAAATGGGGCTGCAGAGGAAGATTGGCTCAGGGATTTAAACCCAGGCACTACAGCCATATGGGGTCTTTTGGGGACAACATGGTTTGAGCAGAGAACTATGGACTTCTATTTCTTTTTTCTGAGTATGATACCCCTGTATTTGTTTACAGTTTGCTTATGTCAGCTTTCACTCTATACAGCAGAATCATCGGGTACAGATACCTCTGTTGTGACAGAGATGGTATGGCCCATACAGAAATATTTCTTACCTTGCTCTTTTCATAAAAAGTTTTTTGACCCCTGGTGTGGATGAATAGTAGTTGAATAGTAGTCTGAATGTGGATAAATTGCATAGGTGATGGATGTGTTGAGAACAGAAACGGCTGAGCCAAACTTAAAAGCAAGGAAGAAATAAAGGAACAAAAGAAAACTGAACACCAAAAACTTACTGAAAAAGGTGAAAAAAAGCAATATTTTAAAACCTGTATCTTTGTATTAGTTCATCTACATTTTCCCTAGTTACCAATAAATTAAAAAAGGAAGAAAGAAACAGGCAGATTGCTTCTTCTCTTTTCTTTATTTTTAAAAATATGTTATTTATTTTTAGAGTGGAAGGTCAAGGAGAGAAAAATCAAAGTTGCCTCTCACATACCCACTACTGAGGACCTGGCCAGTTACCCGGGCATGTGCCCTGACTGGGAATTGAACCTGCGCCCCTTTGCTTCATAGTCTGGCACTCAATCCACTGAGGCACACCAGCCAAGGTTCTTATTTTTTTTTATTTTATTTCCCCTTTGGTTTCTATCTTCTTTCTTCTACAATTTCTTTCAAGAAATAAGCTATTTGGTAAAGGAAAAAAACAAAGATTATTCTTGAATAGTTCTAACTTGTGAGAAGTAGGAAGAAATAAATCCCCTCCGAGGCCTAGAGCCCATTCTGTGTCTCAGCCAAATGCATGTCTTTCAAGTATGTGCCAATCACATTCCTGTCTTACTTCTGCATTGTTTTTTTTTAACCCTCTGCTGTTTTCCTTTAGTTCACATGGAAAAGAAAAATAGAGAGCACCACATTTTGCCTGGAAACTAATACCTTATTTCCTTTGCCCAGAGATGTGTACTTGCAAAAGTGATATAAATGTGCTGCCCAGACTAGACTCCCACCCAATTTGTCACTTGTTTGAAAGGGAGCCCTTTATTTGACTAGAAGAAACAGGGGCCAAATGAGCCTGATTCTTACCCATGCCAGGCAGCAATGCAATTATAAGAATGGAAGTGAAGAAAAAGACAAAGCAGCCACTTACCCTGCACATAGGTGCTGTCCTTGAATGGCTGATTGTACCTGGGGCCCTGCCTTGGACTGCTAACCAAACACTGCAACACAGAATTTTATAAATGACAGTAACTCATCGGTGATGTGTTGATGTTTTCCAACATAGTTTCTGAAAGGGATGGTTCTTTTTAATTTGTGTCCTCTGACCAATTCCCATGGTTTCTGTAAACTTCAGGATTCATAATCTTCATAAAAACAGCAGGAAAGTGAAGATTTGCAGACCTTTCCTTTTCAAATGAGCTTAAAAAATGCTGTTGTTTACTTTACTGTTGAAAATGGAACTTCCCATATTTAAAGCGGTATTCTCTTTTCATGCTGTGACAATGAATTGTCACAAATGGACATCTTGCTATGAATAAAGATGACAAGTGACTCAGAAATATGCTTGACAAGTGGGAAATGGTTTGCATATAGAGTTTATGTGCTCTTCTATCCTCAATTTGGGAGACTGAACAAGTCTCAGTGCAATGGGTAACCAAATGGGCACGTGAATGCTAGCCCTCAGAGTGTTCTCAAACTCTCCAAATTGACAACAGCACCTTTTTAGTGCTCTCTTGTTTGTGAGATTATGATAATGGTTTTCTGTCAACTGGGGCATTATTTGATCCTGCTTTAAGTTGGCAAAGCCTTAACAGCCCTCTACCATCAGGGCCCTGCCATAGGAATTTGTTGGAGAGCATTGTTGAAGAAATTTCATCTATAGGACTGAAATTAAGTGTCCTGTGTGGGTGCAGCCAGTAGACTATTCCAGAGACACTGGTGCCTGAAAGCTGGGAGATGGGATGGAAGTTAGAGAGGAAGCCAGGAAGGTCCCCTGTGCTTAGAAAGACCCCAGGTCCTCTTAGTGAGATCTTGTTGATAAACTTCCTAGTTCTCACTTTCCTTATCTTTAAAAGTTGCTTAATCAATTAAATAATATGATATAGAATTCCTGATATGTAAAACTCAACAGTGCCTGTTTGACCATAAAACAGATTGCTAATCCTTATAGCATATACAAAGTACTATTTTTCTACCTACTTAATGTGGATGTGATGTTGCCTTACTCTCAATTTGTCTGATTTCATCATCTGCATCATTATTAGATCAGTATTCAGAAAGTGGCTTCTTGCAGGATTCTCATTCATATGCAATGCAGACATAGTACACTACTATTTTTCCCATCTAGTCTTGCCTTTTCCTTAAAAAAAAATACCTAGGAGGAAATTTTGAGTGGACGCGAAAATTAGTATAAAACTTCAGGCTGATGCATAACAGTAATTTAGAGTTACCACACCAGTTAAGTGCAGGTCACTACAGCACCAACTGTCACTCACAAAGGGTTTTCACACGATCCCAGTGTTTCCCGACTATGAGTTTTCCCACAAATCCTTTTCTTTCAATTACAGAGATATTTAGAAATGCAGGAGTATAAGAATGGTGTTATCAAAGGTTAATATTAAAACACCTCTATTTTAGGAAAAATAAATTGTTTGTGAGTTTCTGCCACACTTTGCAGCTGGCAGTGACACATGAGAAAGCCTGGCCATCTGGAGACAGACAACCTGGATCTGGCAAAGGAGAAAAGAGAGACCTCTGTGCCGTGATGGCAGAAGCATGTGCCAATCTGGGTAACACTTTTTCTTACATGCTTTTTCTCTCTGGCAACTAGTGCAGGAAGTTTAAAAGAAGAAAATAAACCCTGATTTTCCCTACTTATTTTTAATTTACTAGTGCTTGCCCCAGTGTTACTTTCTCTTTACTCTCTCTTTCTCTCTCTTTTTTCCTGATGGTTCCCCTCTATCTTCTGGTCTGTCTCTCGCTCTCTCATCATATGAGTCACATTCTAGAATAATGTTCTTACTTTTTTCCTCTCAATCTAATTACTCCCTTCCCTTTAGCATCCACCAGCTTGTTCTCTATATCTATGGATTTGCTTCTGTTTTGTTTATCCATTTGCTTTGTATTTTCAGATTTTGTATATAAATGAAAGCATACAGTATTTTTCTTTCTATGACTTATTTCACTTAGCACAATATTTTCTAGTTCCATCCATCTTGTCACAAATATCAACATTTTTTTTATTGCTAAGTAATATTCCTTTGTGTTTGTGTGCAATGCTGCAATGAACATGGGGATGCACATGCCTTTTAGAATTAGTGTTTTTGTTTTCTTCTAATAAATACCTAGAAATGGAATTGCTGGGCCATATGGAAACAATATTTTTAATTTTTTGAGCAACCTCAATACTGTTTTCCACAGTGGCTGCACCAATTTGCCATCCCACCAACAGTGCACCAGGGGTCCCTTTCTCCACATCCTCTTCAGCACTTGCAATGTGATGATTTTTTTTTGATGGTGGCCATTCTGACAGGTGTGAGCCTGGTTTCTTTTTTAGTGTAACAGAAGTATTTTGTTGGCAGTTTGTTCTGTCATTTTTCACTTATTTTTACTCAATATGTTTTCAAAAACTTGTCCTTCCATGTTATTTTAAACCAGTGGTTCTCAGTGGTGGTGTTGTCCCCAGGAAGTATTTGGCACTGTCTGGAGACATTTTATTAACTGGGAGAGTTGGGGCTACTTATACACAGTGGATAGAGGCCATGAAAGCTTCTCAATATCCTACAATGAACAGGAGAGACCTGATAAAAAAAAAGTGTAACCTGTCCTAAAATGAAAAGCATAAACTTTTGCTTTGAAAATAATTTAGTATTTACATAGCAGAATTCTTTACATATATTAAAAGTATCTGATATTTTGTTCAGCAAGTAACAAAGGTTCCTAAAACATTGTATAGTATTCATAGATATTTGTCAGAAGATCAATATATATTAAATCAGATTAAATGCGTGATATCGCATGAAGAACAATGGCTTTGAAAGCAGAACTGAATTTTAGTCCTAGCTCCAAAATGAAATGTTTGTGTAACCTTAATCAACTTTCTTAACATTTGAGAATCTCAGTTTTATATTCATATAGGACATTAACTCTCTACTTGGAATTTAATGAAATTGTAAATTGACAATGAAATTGTCACATATGTAAAGCCTCTGGCACATAATGGTTTCTTATAAGACTTCCGTCCTTTCTCTTCTATGTCTGCATAGATTTCCCATTGGTGAATGAATACGTTAAAGAATTGATTAGCTTACATTAGTCATTCTAAAAAATATTAGTTATTGGAATGTCATCTTTTGTCGAATCCTGTGATTCTGGCTAATGGTTTCTTTTTTCTTTTTATTATTTTTACAGCCTTACAGTAGAAAGATTGGGTCTGTATTTGAGTCTATAGGCGGTTACCTGTGCTTTGTGTGTGAAAATGTAAGCACTAACTGCTCCAGATGGTGCCACAGATGCAGAAAGGTTAAGAGATGTAATCAATTGTCATACCAGGGAGGCACTCAATGTGATTTTGAGTTTATTGGGAGTCCCCACTGACTGAATTAGAATGTCATGTTCTGTGATGGGATAGTAATAGATTAGATACTTGCTTTTCTGCTCTCCTGGATAAATAAAGGGGAAATTCGGTTGTCAACTGCCTCACTCAGTGACTGGGACTGCCATGGTTTCAGAGGTCTACTAGCATTCCTCTTACTTTACAATTGAAAGTATTTGTGCTCACACCTCTACATCTTCTCTGTCAGCTGAGCAAATGAGTCATAATAGTATCAGAATATGAGAATATGCCAGAAAACTATTCATTTGAGGCAGTGAGGAGAGAAAAAAATGTTCCAACCCTGAAGGAGTAAATTTCAAAGGCTAGTTTTTATTTGAGTAAGAAAGTAGTACCTGGGGAAGTTGGTACTAGGGTTCTTTCTTACACAAAAATGAAAATTCATAATTGTGGGGTTATTTTTAAAATGTCATCTTCCACAGGAAAGAAACAATAGCATGTATTATATAAAAAGGCTAATGGCCTTAAACCACCTAAAGCTTTTTGAAATTATTATTTTTTAGCAAACTTAAGTCATGCAATTTCCTTCTCAATGGCTATACTTTTGTCAATGTAATTTGGTATATTCTCAAAATATAGGGGCTCAAATATTCAATGGCCTTAGGAAATGTGAAAAAATAGAAAATTAAAAAAACATAATTAGAAAAATTGGAAAAAAAGAAAATGTGAAAATGTTTTGGAAAAGAGAAGCTATGCTAAGTTATTGTTCTTGTAAATACATAAGACATTATCCCATTTTAAAACTGGTTTTATAAAGTATTTCACTTGACATAACACTGTGGCAACTGAAATAAAAATTCTGGCTCATTGTCAGCCTTCAGTATTGGTCTCATGTGCTTCCAAAGCAATTGCTCTCAGCTAGGATGCTCAAATTTGATGAACTCCTGCCAATTTTCAACCTAACCTAACATTAAGTGATGTTAAAGTTAAAAAGTAAGTTGTTTACACACTGGTGCATTACTTGATATTGTTTGTGGGTAATCTGTTAAACCTTCCCAGATACATTAAAAGAAATGTGTAAAGTAGCTTGAAAGATTATTTACAATTATTGCATTCAGGTAGGAACAATTTTTTAACACAATTTCTTTTACATGCTGTGGTTATTAAAAATTTAAAAAGCCTTGATGTGAAAAAGCACAAGGACTTAATTGCTTTTTTTGGGTTTTCTTAAGTTTATGTAATATATTTTCATCTTTTTGTCATAGTTCCATTTTTAAATAACTCTGTTCTGCTCCAAAAGAGACTTTTCAGTTCTAAATGTATACAACCAAATTATCTTTTAACCCTCATTTTCAAACTGCAGTTCAATCAGTATACTCCAGATGGCACACAATGATGACAAAATTATGCATATGTTACATTGAGGGATTGAATATGCAAACAGAAGGAGCTGGTTAACTAAGACTTTCAAATTGCCTTCAAAACTTTGCCATTCTCCTGCATAATAATAATAATTTAAAAAATCCTGCAGATAGTGTTTTGCTTGGTTTTAGGATTTGACATGTTTTTAATATGGCAAAGGAAATGCAATTATAATTCATAATAGTCCACAAGAAATTTTGCCAATGTCAATATAAAGGCTAATGTTTCCCTATAGAAGTCAGTATAAAGGCATAAATTTTTACATAGTTTATTACCAATGTTTCTCAGATTATACTATATTCATAAGAAACTATATGTGGGCAACCCCTCCCGAATTATTATATTTTATATTAATATAGGCATTTCTTGTTCTAAACACATGATAGGGTTATCAAAGTCATCTACTTTTGTTTACACAACTATGACAACATTGAGGGGAAATATAGAAAAAGAAAGTAAACAAAAGTAATTAAACTCTGATTGCCAAACTGTTATCAGCTAATCAAATATGGACGAGTTCCTTCATAACTCTGTCATTCTATAATGGGAAGTTACTTGGCAGATCATCTGTTTGGATATGAGCATGGTTAAAGACATCATCTATTTCTTAACTTTCCTTTGATAAAATCTTCTCAATTCCAATGACAAAAGTTTTATTTTTAGTAAATAGTGTGTTTGTATGTTTTAGATAATGATTAGTATAATTTTTAAAGATTAAAAAACATTTGATATTATCTCACTAAAGAAGTATTTTTTGTGAAAATTAGTACACTATTTTATTAGTATTTGTTATCAGAGTAAAAACAGGAAAATTTATCACTATTTCATATACATATTTCTCTATCATTCAACATCTACCCAAAAGTTAAAATTTTACTTATTTAGTTCTATTGCCTGAGCTGGATTTGTGTAAATTGGTTACACATATTTTTAGTGATCTAAATTGAGGAAGTTCTTTATTCATATGGAAAGCTAGGTGTTTTCTTTTCAAAATCATGCATTGATTTTGATGAACATTTCATGCTAAATGAGTTTCCGAACTAGAACAATTCGGAATCCATGAATAGTAATTCAGCCTTTTAGTTCTACTCTAAACTTAAAACCATTATTCTTTATTCAAAGCAAACAAATCATGTTGTTCTACAGAACACCACTCAGTCTTGTGTGTGTGTGTGTGTGTGTGTGTGTGTGTGTGTGTGTGTGGTGGTTGTTTCCAGTGTGCTGAGCTGGAATATCAAGCTCTCTTTGTGGCCTATGTTCTCTCTTGCTGTGCCGGGCACATTTAGGGTTCTGTCTGAAATGGACAAAAAGCAATTCTGCTATTCATAAAGAATAACTTGTAAGCTGGTATGGGTGCCTGTACATTATTTTGTGATGAGAATGTGCTGTTTGCCAGGCTTTGACTCTCTGGCAACTGGCTGCCCGAATCTCAGCTCAAATGTACTGTCATGCATAAACAATCAAATGTAAAACATAATAAAAGTCTCCTCTTCTGACTGCGCCTCTCGTATCAGACACATCGGCTTGTTCCACTATTCTATGCATATACAATTGTATCTGTCAGGAGCTAATTTAAGTTTCATGTAAAAGCAAAAATTAATAGACATTTAACATAGTAAAATATTGCTTTTAATATTAAAATGGAACTCCCTGCACTCGAGAACATGTAGCTACGTTGGTGTTTACAGAGGGATGTAGCCAATGTGCTGGTGATGAGAGCACAGCAGGGGCGGTCGGTCTCTAACATGAGCTGTCATGTTACCAAAGTGGGTATGTTTGGAGTCTTGTGGTCTCTTCCGTTTGCCTGATGAAGAAAAGCCCAAGTAGTTCCTAAACAGCAAGCACACTTTTTTTATCCCAAAGAAAAATTTGTACTGGAAACAATAAAGTACAGTGGTTTCTGAGCTGCCCTATTATAAAATTTACTCTTCCAGATTTTTGCACTAAATTTTATGTCCTCTCACATCTAAGATGTCATACATTAATATTAACTCAACAAATATTGTACATTTTTGGTGACCTACTGGTTCTTATTTCAAGACATTTCTACATAAATTAACATTTTATAAAATCAACACAATTTTGTGTTTTTTTGCATACTATTTAGAAAATAATGACAGCTATAAACACACGTCTTCTCTCCTTCCATTTTTCCTTCTAACCTCCATTCCATCTTTTCTTCTTTCTCTTCCTCCCTCCTTCCCTTCCTTCCCATAATGCTTTTTCCTAGGAATATACAACTAAATAAAATTATGTATCTGGCAACAGGTTAAATTTTCTTATGAAAATTACATTAAAATATTTTTGATGACTGTCAGGAGCCAAAGACTAGTGAGATATTTCTCATTGGATATGGGCCCAATATCAAGGCTCCTGTTTCTTCTGGTGCTCAACAAAAACTGACAACACAGCAACAATAACAAACACAACAGCAGTGTTTTCCAAAGCTGGAAGAAAACAGACCATAACAGAGACTGTCTAAGAACCTCCAGTGTGACATCCTACTAAATCTCTGTTTATCTTTGACTGTTAAGGAATCTGCCTTAACTGGTGAATACAGAGTCTAATACCTCTAGTAACATGTGACTGCATAGTAGAAATAAAAGCACAACATCTATCTGGTGATTTACATTGATAGCAGAAATTGTAAGTATAAAAGAGAATTACAAGCTATGCCGGGGACTTCTGCCATTCTGCATAAGTGAGGAAGATAAAAGGTTAAAAGCAATTATTATTATTTTTTCAATGCAGGAGATTCTTTGAATGAATTTGGGCTATACCAGGTTTCTAGATAAAAGTGAAGGACACCCAGTTAAATTTGAATTTCAGTTAATAAACAATTTTATGTTAAGTATGTCTAAATATGGCATGCACTACACTTACGCTAAAAATTGTTTGGTGTTTACTTGAAATTCAAATGTAATAAAGTGTTGTGTATTTTCCTTTAGAAAAGCTGGCAGCTCTAGTGTACAGACATTCTTGGAACAGTGAAAGACAAAGGAGCGAATGAGCTCCAGATTGGTGCTTACCTCTCACGCGTAACTTCTGCTCCTTATTCCACATTCTGACAAAGTGTTGAAGTTGGGTCATGAGCCATCCGATCTAGGAAGAATAGCCTGAGGGTCCTGTGTACTGGAGCATACAAGATTTAGAGAGATGAGAGTTAACAGGTATGACATCTCATCTGATTTATTGCAATAACAAGGCCATTGAAACAATATGTAGGTTCTACTCTCAAAAAATCACCATATGCTAATGAGGTGAGCACCTATCTAAGGAAGTAATGTGGGTTGGATTATAAATTTTTAAAAAATCTGGAAGAAACAGAGACTCTAAACCAACCACATTTTTGGCAACACTTTCTATTTTCTCTCTTGGGGTTTTCTTAAAGACATGTTTATTTGTGGGGGTTTTTTTTTTTTTGGCTTTTGTTTGCTTGTCTTGGTGGAGGAAGTGGGAAGGTGTGGAAATGTTCCATCTGGCATGTTTCCATTTCTCTTGGAAATTATATCACAGTAAAAGTTGTATTACCAGTCTTCATGCCAAGTTACATAGTACTTAAGTCAAGTTAATTCTATACTAAAAAGTAACTATTCTGAGTGCTAGGTAAATTTAAGTGCCTTGTAAATTTTCTGAACTGGGTACTTCCATTTTCAGGTGGGAAGGTAGGGCATAGAAAGGTTAAAACCTATCTAAGATCCTAAATCCAGAAAATGAAGAAGCTACGGTTAGAATCTGGCTGTAATAAGAAAACTTTTAGTGCTGTTTAGCTGCATTTAAAAAATCAAAATTACTTCACTACAACTTGAGCTATGCTGTTTAAAGGGTTATTTTGGCCTTTTTTTTTTGTTACTTTCTGATGTAACCAAAGTATGAGTCCTAGACATCAAAGATTCTTAGCAATATTCTTAGAATTTATTCTGATATGAGAACCTGGGATAAGGTTCTCAGAAAACATTTTGATTTAGAAGCTAAGTTTGTGAACTATTAGCTATCATAATACATATTCTATTTATCAGTTACTTTATTTAAATAAAGCAGGTGGCAATGCTGACTACCCTACTGAGATATTGTAGGAATAACAATGGAAGCAAAAAACATACCCCCAAATAATGCAAAGCTCCTTTTGTATGTATGAACGATGAGGGGCTATATGAAGATGAAATACCAACAATAGCTCTCTGATAGACATAAATGTAGACATTTCTACCCATTCACCCACTCTGCAGATAATTACCAGAAAAAAACATGGCTTTTATCCTTAGCAAGAGGGCATATAAATTCAAAACAGGCAGATGTGACTTTTTTCTAAAGAAAATTACTGAATTCATACATTTTTTTAGCAACAGAAAAGTTAGATGAAGTTACTTTAAAAATTAGTTAAAATGCAAACCCTGGCCTGCCTTACAATCAGTTTTTCAGAGAAGTATGAACAGGACTTTAGAATTTAAAGATTGCAATTCAAATGAATATTAATGCTCAAGTGTGCGGAGCACAGAGGTAACTGACCTCAGACCTCACACAGTGTACAAAGTAGCTGCTTAGCTGGAGAAACCAATTTTTCACCTTTTTTGTGTGTGTCAGAAATAGGAGACACTCCACTATAGCCTAGATTTTGTTCCTTGTAGAGGTCAAATCAGTGTCTGCTTGAAAAATTCATGATCCAGAAAAGGTAATTTTTAATGAATATTTATGAGCTACGTCCTTTCTTATCAGAGCTGTGCAAGTTTTCTGAAGCTTGCCACTAAGACTGGCTTGTGATTTTTAGCAAAAAACTCTGAATCAAAATGGGGAAAATGGACTTGATATACTGTCATCTGACTCATTTGGCTTCTTCTGTCACGCATCACCATTGCTTATAAAACAACATTGTCCCTTGCTGTTCACATCACCACCATGGCCGCATTCTTTACCTTCCTTTTAGGATCCAAACACCAAGGTGAAAGCACATTTAAACAACATCGTACTCCTTCTATCTATTTTTTAACCTTAAAAATATTTTGCCCATAAGGTGGCTGAAGACTCAGACCAAGTAATAATAGAACTGTGGATTTTTTCTCTAAGAGCGGTGTCTCTTATATTCAATATATAAAAACAATCCCTTCAGAATAATGAAAAGGCGTTTTAGCCAAATCATGATTTTTCTTACATTGTATCTTAAAGTTAGCACAAAATGAGATAAATCTCTAAAAGAGCCCCTGTTGAAATGTTATAGATTTAATACATATTAGTAATTATATATACATAAATATGTGTTAATATAATGTGTTAATCATGTATGCAAATATCTACACATATTCATAAAAATGTTAAAGGTTAATTTATAAGTTGAATAATTTGTTACATTTTAATTTGTCCAAAGACTAGTAAATAAATTGAAAATGATTCTTTGAGTTATTCTTAACCAAATAGTGTATAGAAATACAACAACATCATGAACATAATTCAACCTGCTTCCAAAGTAGTTATGGTTTTGATGTTCAGTCTCTGCCATTTTGTAATAGGAAATGTCTTCATAACATAAAATTACTGCTTATGGATTTTACCCTCAAGGTAGCATGTAATAGACACACATTATCATAACATTAGTCTTCATGTGGTTTCATGAAATGTTGGTTTGATAAATTAGGATGACAACCTATTTATCTTGATAAATAGTAGAGGAAGGCATGCAGAAATGGAATTTAGTTCCTTTTAGTATCGAAACTTTGGTCCACAAGGGTAATATTTTTAGCTTTTCTGAGGATGAAAGTGTCTGTTGAAAATACCTAATACCAAATATAAATCATGTTTATTATTTTCAGTGTCTATTGCTTTTTAGCATTTTGAAGCATTGGAAGATGAAGCCTGCAAAATACCAAAACTGTAAATACATCAAGAGAGTTGTACTGAACCAGGTGATATGTGCCTAACTTTCCCTTGATTCAGACTTTGTGTCAGCTATAATTCTTTGCCTGGAATATTCTTCCTGTTTCAGTTTTTAAAAAAGCACTCAGTCATACCTTGTGCATAGTCTCTTTACTTCCTACCCATCCTCTATGTCTAACTTTAGAAGACTCTCCCTTTGGAGACTTTAATTTTGTAGCCCCAGGTCATTGGAGCTTCTTGTACTTCTTCCCTTCATATTGCATTTGCCTGGTATCACCATACTGTGAATGGTAAGCAATCATTGCCTTCCACACTGAAGGATTTTTTTGTGGGGGCCAGACTGAGATTGGTATTTGCAGATCCTGGCATATACCATCATTCATTTGATCAATATTTCCTGACAGCTTACCAAGTGCCAGGCAGTGTTTGAGGCACCGAATATAGGAACATATACTAGATCAATAATGTACAAAATGGGTTAACAAAAAAGAGAAACATAAGTTCAGATTGATCTGTTTTCAGAACAGATATTCTAAAAAAAAAAAAAAAAAAAAAAGGTCCTGCATAGCAACAGCAATCTCTAACAAGAAGAATGAAGTTGGAGGATGTTGGGAACCACCCTGTCCAGCTTTCAGAAGCTGTATGTAATCCCCCAGGGCTAAGGCTGAGTGAGTGACCTTCGACCATAAGCCACTAAGGAGACAAAGCTTATCTCCATGGCAGGAGCACTGCTTCTGCTCATTTTGCTTCATCCATAACTGCTCCCAATGCTTGGTTACTTAGTTGATGATGGGTAAGATTCCTCAAGGGAGGATCGACCTAAGACAGGCATGATCACTTGGAGGCCCCAGGAAAGGACTTGGGGGCTATAGAAAGAGGGTGTGATGGACCCTTGCCCCTCAGCTTTGACATATCCTGAGTCCTCATTCTATCTGTGAGAAGTCTCCTAATCTCTTGGCTGCCTTACTTCCCCTACCTGATTTAAACCTGAAACAATGACAGAGGGTGGTGAAGCCCTGTGCTGGAAAGGGTGGGTTCCCTGAGTGATCAGGTTTAACAAAGAATATATAAAATTCTGTGAAACCTGCTATGCTAAGAATACTCTCAATTAAATGATAAGGATCTGAGCAGGAAATAAGTTTGGTTTCCAAAGTTTTGTAGCCTTTTAGCTAATAGACCCTGATTCAGAATAAGCCCTAATAGTTCTTTCTATGCTATCTATTGTTTGATCCTTACTGCCTGACAATGATTAATGAACTTTACCTGTATTCCTGTGCTAATTGAACCCAATAAAAGCCTGTCTGGGCAAGGGTTGGAGCGCTCTCCCCTCAAGAGAGTGGCCAGGCTACTCTGAGGTGCTCCCCGCCTTGAGGGAGTAGTAGTGCTGTCCCTTTTCCTCCACAGGGCTCAGTAGTCTGTGTGAATTTGTCTTGTATCTCATTCATAACGCCACAGACACTGCAGGCTGGTGTTTGCGACAGGAAGAATCAGACTACTTAATATTAAACTATACTACAGTACCATGGTAATCAAAACAGCCTGGTACTGGCATAAAAGCAGACACTTAGATCAATGGAACAGAATGGAGAGCTTAGAAATAAATCTACACTTTTATAGTGAATTAATATTTACAGAGGAAGCAAACACATACAATGGACTAAGGATAGTGTATTCAACAAATGGTGCTGGGAAAATTGGACAGATATGTGCAGAAAAATGAAACTAGACCACCTTCTTATACCACACACAAAAATAAATTCAAAATGGATCAAAGGATTAAATATTAGACTTGAAACTATAAAAATCCTAGTAGAAAACATAAGTAGCAAAATCTTGGATATTGCTTGTAGAAATTATTTTTTATTGGATATATCTCCCCAGGCAAGGGAAACAAAAGAAAAAATAAATAAATAGAACTTCATTAAACTAAAATGTTTTTGCACAGCAAAGGAAATCATCAACAAAATAAAAAGATGACCCACAGAATGGAAGAACACATTGCCAATACATCTGATAAGGGGTTAATATCCAAAATTTATTTAAAAACTTACAGAACTCAACACCAAAAAACCAAACAACATGATTAAAATATAGGCAAAGGACCTGACTAGACACTTCTTCAAAGAGGACATACAGATGGCCAATAGACATATAAAAAGAAGGTCAATGTCACTAATCCTCAGAGAAATGCAAATAAAAAGCACAATGAGATACCATCTCATACCTGTCAGAATGGCTATCATCGATAAATCAAAAAACAGCAAGTGCTGGGAAGAATGTGTAGAAATGGGAGCATTTTTACACTATTGGTGGAATGCAGACTGGTGCAGCCACTGTGGAAATCAGCCTGGAGATACCTAAAAAAATAAAATAAAATTGATCTGCCTTTTAACCCACTAATCTCACTTCTGGGAATATATCTGAGGTACCCAAAACACTAATTTGAAAGAACATAAGCACCCTTGTGTTCACTGTGGTGGTTATTTACAATCACTGAGATATGGAAGCAGTTCAAGTGTCCATCAATAGACAAGTGGATAAAACAGCTATGGGACATTTACACAATGGAATTTTACTCGGCCATAAAAAAGAAGAAAATTTTACCTTCTGCAACAGTATGGATGTATCTGGAGAATATTATGCTAAGTGAAATAAGCCAGTCAGAGAAAGACAAATACCGTATGATTTCACTCATATGTGGAATCTAACAAACATACTGAAATAACAAGCAAAAGAGAGACAGACTCATAGATGGAGAACAGATGACAACTAGTGAGGAATTAGGTTGGGGGTGGAGGGATTGAGCAAAAATGAAAAAAGACTCACGGACATGGACAAAGGGTGGTGATTACTGGGAAGAGCAGGGTATAAAGGGACTAAAAGGTAATGGAAAAATATAATAAAGATCACATATTTAAAATAAAAAAGATAATGGATGTAATACAGGTTGATGGGATGTGGGTATGATGGCAAATTTAGATTAGCAGTAGTATTAATGGGTAGCAGTGAAGCAAGAATCAACAAAGCCAATGAGTCAAGTATTAGCTACTCTTGTACCTCTTGCTGTCTAACCCTGTACCCTTCTAGGTATCTCTTTAGTGCTTCCCTGATTCTTATTTTTCTGCTAACCTCCAGTAATCTGAATGTCCAAAGTATGTAAAATGATTTTCAAGCTTGTATTTTTATATAACCTTTTATTTCTCTTATACTCTTAGAGTTCTGAAATATAGAATAAGAAATAATCTACTAAACAAAAATTATTTTTTATTTCCTTTTTTCTCAGTTTGTTTTAAAGTAGCTTAGTTTATTGTTTAGCTCAAATATTCATATGCCATTGCAAATACCATGATACTTAATAGGAAAATCTTACTGGAAAGATAATGTTACTATGTTGATAAATATGAATGATCTCAGATGCATATTTTCATTGAAACTTCTTTAACTTACTATTACTTCTTGGTAATTTTTTTTTCATTCATGGACTATATTAGAATTTCTCTTCAAGGGGACACAGGAGAGTCAGATAATAAATGGAGTCCTGGCTCAGATGTGTTCCTGGAGCTCTCCAAGATTCTTCTCCTCAGTCCCTAGTATGTAATAGAATGGGTGTATTTGGTAGTTGGCAAAAGCCTGGCATCAGTCTCTTTGCCTATAATATGAGAGCTGGCACAATAAGAACCAGGTGGGAGTTTTTCAAGCCGAACCCACAGCTAATATAGTAAATTAAATACAGTACTGTATATTGGACACTTTAAAGGACTAAATAATGCAGTAATGTGATTCCCATTTTACCTCCGCTTCACTTACTAGTTTGAATGCTACCAAAACCTGACAGATTCTGAAGGATGACAATGGACTACCGCAAATGCAAACACGTATTTTTCTCTGTTGCAGCTGCTGTGCTACATGGGGTGTGTTGGCTAGAGCAGATTAACATGGACACAGGGACTTGGTTTGTGGCCATTGAATTGATAAATAATTTTTTTTGTCCTCATGAGTAAAGAGAACCAGCGGTGTTTTACATGCGCAGGTGCCAGAGAAGAGAATGCAGCTGCAGTCCTGCCCTAGGTCTACCTGTAGTCTTCCTCATCCTGTCACAGTGCGGATAATCTGTGCCATCAGGGCGTTCTGCATCATGCTACGTGGGTCCGCTCTGGTGATTATAGATGTTAATCATCCAGGAGAACAAGCATTTGCAAGTATCTTGAAGGCATTTTAAAGACATATGCACTTTATAAGGTGGGAGATAAATATGTAAAAAGTCAGGGGCCCATGACATTAGCACATGCATGTCAATAAATAAAACATGTATGATGAACAGGAAATAATTCAAGATATGCAGGCCAGCAAAGAAACAGTACTAGCTGTGCAGAGAGGGTGACATGTAGAGAAGTGAGAAACTGAAGAAGACAGAGGGTGATCAGAAACAAAAGATAGAGTCCTTAAATGCTAAGGTTTGAATGAATTGCACAGAGGTAGGGATTGTTGCATGGTTCACTCATGTACCCCAAGAATCTAGAATAGTGCCTGACATGTACCCAATAAATACTAGTTAAATTTATTAACTTTAGGTTAAAACTGAAGGTTTGGGAAGCTGATGATGCAATGAATGTATGTGTCACATTTAGAGAGAGAAGACTTGGAGAGACATTCATCCAGTCATGTCCTAGCACTATACTTGGCATTTACTATATGACCGGAACTTGCTCAGTGCTCACCACACCACCTTTGAAAAGAAGCAACTCTTATCCCCAAGGGGATCTTCATAGTGAGTGAGAGGTTTATATTAACATCATCTAAAGAGGTTAATTGACTTTACAAACACTTTATAACTTAAAGGTTGTGCTTTCATGGGAATTATTTTTCTTAGTGTCTGCTCCCTAGTTTTGAAGTATTCCAAACAACTGTCTATAAATTTATTTAAAGCCAATGTTGTGCAGACAGGGACTGACACACTAATACAATGCAAAAAGAATTGGTGTATGAATCACGTTCATACCATATCAGTCAGTGAGAATCTTTCTAATTCTAAAAATATGTGTGTCTTCTATACTTGTGTATGCCCTCCTCAGTATCAGGGGGCTTTGGAACTACTAAACACGTAAATTTTGAATCAAAACAAAATGGAGGTCAGTACTAGAAAGGAATATCTCACCCATGTAAAATAAAGTCAGAAAAACATCTGTAATCATAACAGAAATTACATTGAAACCATCTAAATGTCCACTTCCCCCTAGACTAATGTGTTTCTCTCACTTTGTGGAAAAGAAACACACACACAAACGCCACCTTTCTAACCCAACTTACCCGCTATTGGAAGCTTCGCTTTGACCCCCTGTTCTTTAATTATCATCACACTCCAATCCTGCAGTCCTTTGGCTATTACTAGATCTGATTTTTATTGTGAGCTCCCTGGTCACCCTGGTAGGGCTTGGGCTTCTTCCTATATGCTCAGCCATACATCAGATAGCATTCCGTTCAGTTATTTCTCCAGATGTGTTCCTGTTATAAATCCTCTACA
Source organism: Sturnira hondurensis (assembly GCF_014824575.4). Lineage (NCBI taxonomy): Eukaryota > Metazoa > Chordata > Mammalia > Chiroptera > Phyllostomidae > Sturnira > Sturnira hondurensis. The sequence goes on from NW_028083059.1 coordinate 19,439,445, forward strand.
ACTTGTAAAAAATATCATTATTGACTTGGTGAAGTAAAGCCTGCTATGATGGCTTGAGTTATGCATCATCTAATATGAGATTTGGAAATTTACAAATGGATATTTACATATCAAACTTAAGAAGAAACACTATCTCATATAGGGCAGGGATCATGTGAGCATTCTGCATAGTGCAAACTTGATAAATATCAAGTGACTACATGTAATTTAAAATAACATTTACTCACATCCTGGGTCTATATAACTAGGTGTGTTTCATTCTTGCAGTTGAGAGGATGACTCATGATTATGAACTCTGACATCTCTCTTGTTGATTGAAAATAAATTGTGCATGTCAAATGAGTCCTTATGAAGGTATCAGATTTAACAATTTATTGTCACTGGCTATGGCCAAGGAAGATTTGTGGTTACTGTTGTGCCTTGGGCCACTGTTTATCTAGTAACCCCCAGTATTATTAGTGACTACTTGCTAGTAAACCATCTAATCCCCCAGAGAATTTAGCAGTTTGGGAAAAGGAAGGAGTGGGGTAACAAAAAGCCACAATTCACTTCTAGTTAATTAGAAATTGCTGCACTGTATGATTCAGATATGCTTTATTTTTTATTAAGCAGTGGAAGTAAAAAAAAAAAATCCCTGATGTTTAGACCCCATAGATATTTCAAATCTTCATAAGGAACTAACGTAGAAAATGTGTAATTACCTACTTAGACTTCTGATCAGTACATGAATAGGCAGCTGTGCTTTTGCTGTGATTAAAAAGATATTAAAGCCAGGGCTGGTGTTACTCAGTGGATTAAGCGCGGGCCTGCAAACCTCACGATCGAGGTTCGATTCCCAGTCAGGGCACATGCCTGGGTTGCAGGCCAGTTCCCAGTAGGGGACTCACAAGAGGCAACCATACATTGATGTTTCTCTCATTCTCTCCTTCCCTTCCCCTCTACAGATAAAAAAAAAAGATATCAGAGAAAATGTTTTTAGGGTACAAAACTCTATATAGACATTTCATCAGGAAAGATACCACATTTAGCTTCTTCTGATACTATAAAAACAAACCCTAAACCCAATCCAGAATACTTTCCTGTCTATAGGAAATAATCCCATAATCAATTTTTCAGTAAGTAAGATAATTTATATTCATTTTAAGTTTACTTTTTTAGTTAATTTATTAATTTCTTTTCTCTGATGAAAATCTATCTGTCTCTAGTTACTTAAAGCATTTGTATCTTGATTTCATAAAATAAAGGATAAAAGAGCTATATTTTCCAATGGCTGCTTAGTAATAACCTATTTATCCATATAATCCTCACTTAATAATTATGACTTTCAGCTTAATCACTGATGTCTGAAGTGTGTTAATTTGGTTCTTTATAGGCAAGTTAAATATAATCAGTTTGTTTACTCAGGGGTAACAGTCCACTGTTTTCAGCATGCATGTATCAGACGAAAAGTCAAATAAATTTGATGATTTTTGAAAGCAATACTAATTCCAAAGCATCTAACCTATCAGCAAAACAAACAAACAAAACCTGGGAGAGGGAGGCCAAAACCAGCCTTGACAGCATGAGATGATCATCATGTCTTAGCTTTAACAAAACAAAACTAAAACACACAAACAAGTCTGTGGGATCTAATTGTAAATACTGAGATGAAAACAATCCATTCCAACGTTTTATGCAATTAATGATAAATACGACAGTTACACATTCACATATACATTAATAGAAAGTAGAATGTGGAGCTCTTCCCCACACTTTCACAACTCCTCACCTCCCAAACACGAGTAAGCAGGATTTACGAACATATACATACTGCATCTTATGATAATAGTTAGCTTTGTAAAAGTTTAGACACTTTCAATAAAGGCCGAGTTTTCTGTATTTTTGTATAAGAAAAAGAGGCCTATCTGAGGTAGTTTGTAAGTTTGAGAATAAATGTTTTCCTGGAAAATAGTTTTTAAAAATTTATAAAACATTTCTAATATTTTTAAATGTCCAAAGATCATCATTTGCACAACTTAAATATTATGACACTACCCTAGTGAAAATCCCTAAAGTGTTCTTTATCACATTGGTGACAACACGTGAGTCCAAGGTTTAGGTATATATTTGTGTGTATGTCTGTAAGTACATGGACCCATATCTTCACATTACATATAAGAAAACTCCTTGTTCTTCTTTGCAGTTTCAGTTTTTCTATCTATTTCTTTTCCTTTTTCATGTTTAGTTTTTTCTTTTTACTTTTTCTCTGCCATTAAAACCAATAGACATTAGAAATAATAACTAAGTCATTTGTGAAATGTTAAAATTTAGGAAAAACTTGGAAAATGTAAAGCAAATATTAAAAGTAATGTCCCATCTCTCCCCCTTCTCTCTCTCTCTTCTTCTCAAGGCGGTGAAAATTGCGGAAAAGTGAAACATCAATTCCTAAGAGTCACTTTTTCTAAGTGCTGCAAGTCAATTCAACAAGTATTTATTGAGCTTCTAACCCTGCCCTTGGGGATGCTGTGATATAAAATCAAAAAATTTTCCCAAAGGTAACACTTGATTCATTTTGATTTAAAACTGGCAGCTGAGAGAGTCTACTCAAGGTTGTATTTGCTCTTTATATATAAATATTTTTTACAGCTTGAGCTTTTATCTATACCAATGCTTGAGGCCTAGGACTCTTGGGATATTTTTCTAGATTATTGTGTAAAAAAATGAATCTCTGTGAAAATGGCAATAATTAAAAGACTATCGATATGAGAATCTGTTGATTCTTCATATTATTGAAAGAATTTTAACTGAGAAAAAGTGAATTTTTTGTGTATCGATATTTAATTCTGCATTTTCCTTTTGTTTGTAGCTTTTAAATGTATATTCTTTCGCTGATTGAATGCCACTTTTTGTTTATATATTTCTATAAGATATGTTGCTCTGTCAATATAGTAATTTTAAAACATCGAATTAAGTTATTTGTTTAGTAAATATATAGAGAGAATCTACACTTCTAGGCATTGCACTGAATACAGAGTTTGCCACATAATGAATCTCAAATAAAGGTAAACATAAAGGGGGAGAAACTAAAAAAAGTTATAGAAAGTTATTTTAATATACACAATCAAATTGTATCATGATTTGTATGTACTCGAAGAAAGTTGATTTTGCCCAACTGAAATAGAACAAGGACAATTGGATTTTTTTCTTAGATATATAACTGAACCTTAGCTAGATATTTCTTTGAACCCACTCAACCACCCCCAAAATTCACCTATACGAGAAGGAAAAACTAGAGCAATAAAATGTGTGTGTCCTTCATTTTTTCTTCATAAAGGAGACAGGAAAGAAAAGAAGTACAGAACATTTGGTCTGTGACGTATAGAACATTTGCTGTCCCAGCCAATCCATGAAGAGAGAATTGGAGAGGATAATAAAATGGATAGAATTACTTGTACTTTGGTAAAGACTCATATTAAAACTATTGTTACTGCTATCAAAAAGAAAAATAGCCCTGTCTGGTGTGGCTCAGTGGATCAAGTGCTGGCCTGCGAGCCAGAGGGTCACTGGTTTGATTCCTAGGCACATGCCTAGGTTGTGCACCAGGTTCCCAGGGGTGACATGTGGAAGGCAACCCGCGCACTGATGTTTCTCTCCATCTCTTTCTCCCTCCTTTCCCTCTGAAAATAAATAAATAAACTATTTTAAAAAATAAAATAAAAATAACCTAATAAAGGAAAGTATGTGGTTTTTATTCAGATTCAACACATTTGAAAGGAGCACCTTTCCAACAGTGGGAGACACTGATAGGAGACACTGATATAGAAGAGTTGGAGGAGACACTGATATAGAAGGAGACACTGATATAGAAGAGTTGCAGGTGTGGGTGGAGCAAGGCAAAACAAACTCAAATGCCCGAAGATGGAAGGGGAGAAATTGAAATACAGGTCTCTCACTACACTGATGAGTTCAGGTTCCATAGTTCTAAGGGCAAGGAGAAAACTGACATATTCAGAAAGGAAATTCAAGGTAAAATAATTTCTCTGATTCTATAAAATGTTTTGTGGTATTTATTTTTACTTATGTCCCAATGATTGTATTAAAGTTTCCTAGAACGTCATCTAACTTGAATGAGGATCTTAGGATAAGATTGAGATAATAAGAAATATAATTCAAGTAGGGGAGTTAACAAGAAATAAGTAGTGAGTTCAAGTTTCTAAAAAATTGGTAAGTCTATGGAAAAATGAAGGCCACTAGAGGACCTTAGAAGCCAGGCAGAAGCCCCAGTGTCAAGGTTGGTAGCCAACAAAAAGGAATTGGGGAGCGACTGTTCCTTAGTAGGGGGCCCAGGGACACCAAACAGGATAAAACTGATTCCAGAGTTCCTTCCCCTGCATCTCCCCATCTCATCCCCAATGAGAGGCTTGGCTCTGACTCAAGGTTTGATTAAGAAGGAATCAAGTACCATGAAGTTGAGACAGCAAAGTCTAATAACTGCATAGCATGTTCTCTGGAATCAGAATTCTTGGGTTTGAATGTCCACTTCACTTACTACTTGCAGAAGCTAAATCAAGTTTTTCAACTCTCTAGGACTCAGTTTTGCAGTATAAGATGGGAATAATAACCCTCCCCTCCCCCCACCAGGGCTTTTGTAAGAATTAAATGTGTTTAATCCCTTTTAAAGTACATTATGGTACCTGACCAATGTAAGCACTTCAGAAATGGTAATTTGCTCATTCCATGCAGGTAGGGGAAGCATGGCAGGAGGCAGGTGAGAACAAACGGAGTGATTCTTTGTTATTCTTTTACGCTAAAAATTTAAGTTGAGGTTTGACATGAGGAATAGTAGCTTAAGTTTTGCCTAATTGCAGACACAACACAGGATAGATCATCTGCTATCCTCATGGACAGAGATTTTCCTTTGCACTTCATTGAATTAGTAGGTCACATCTACGTAAAGAAATCATTGTCTGAAATCTGGATGAATCCTTAGTAATAACATGTGTAAATCTTGAGAATGTTGGTGGAAGTTCTTAACTCTCCAAAATGTGTACCACTGATGATGCTCATCATTGGCATTCACTTCAGGCTCTAAACATTTAGGTAAGGCATAAGAAGGCAAGCTGGGCTAGAACAGTTTAGCAACTATTACGTTAATCAAGCACAGATATCATTTTTAAATAAATAGGATTAGTGATTAGAGGAAAACAGGCCTTAGGAAAAAATAAAATAGAATTAAATGCAAGAGCAGAGATGAAAAGGAAACCATTCTATTATTAACCAATATAATATATCACCAATAAAACAGAAAAGAAAACAAAATTCTGGTTCCAACTTTGTTTTTGTCATGACAGTATATCGTATTTCACGTATATTTAAAATACAATTAATTGGTTTTAGTGTTATCTTCAAGGAAGGACTGTGATGGTGGCAGCAGAGTGGCCAAGGACAAGGTTCCACTCCCTGCAGATGTGTCACCAAGTGTGAGCATGAAGGTGGTGGTGCTTTGGGACTTCCCTATGGGAAATATGATGTAGATTCTTTCGAAAAAGGCACTGAACACATGCCTGGGGGTAATAAAAAGTACACAAAAGAAAAAGGATTTTGACCTGTATAAAAAGTATAAACCCAAGGACTGCTAGCTAAGGACTGCTGGTGTAATATAGAGCTATTACTTTCCTCTCTGCTTATTGGCTCCTGCAAGAAAGTGAGTTTTAGTGAACTCATAGTGTTGCCTCTCTGACTTCATTATCATTACTATAAATAGATATTCAATTTATGAAATCACTTCCTTGGTAGTACCTATGAATTACATTAAGATTGCAATAACCTGTTGCTTAACTAAACTGCTTTACTTTTCTACCAACAGATAAATATGAAAGCTCCCAGGTAGAGAGGAAATGACAAGCAAAATGAACAAGCTATTTGCAATGCTTGTGACTTTTTAGTTAGGAACTTATGCTCTCCCTCCGTGATCTTCTTTGAGATGAGCTCCAAGCCCACTGTGTGGGTGCATCTGAGGGAGGAACAGGCACAGACACACCCCTATATAAACATGTTTTGCTGTGCATTTGTAATGGGAGGTGGTGATTTGCTCCTATCAGTGGTTGCACATAAATTTTTGCAGCTGCTATCCGAAGTTAGCAATAAGTAATTTCATGCATGTGAAGTCACAGTGGGAGAACTGGATTGGCTTCTTCCTAATCATTATGTCAGAGAAGGGATGCTTGAGTCGTGATTCTTATCTAAGCTTATGGACACGGTGGTGGGATAGCATACCTGTCACCTGTACAGAATTTCCTAGGGCATGTCACCTTCCAACACCATTCTTAGGAAAACAGTAATATTGGTGGCTACTGTTGAGTCAGTTTAACCACAGGCTTGCAAAAGAATAAGACTACTTGCTCACCTTTTCTGAAGAATCACCTGCAAAATTTTCATAGAATCATGGAAGAAATGCTGGGCCAGAAACTGAGGAAGTTTGAGTCTGATTATTCTATTAAACCATGAATCAAGTAGCCAACCCCCCTTTGACTACTTTTCTCTGTGTTTCACTAAACCTGAAAAGCACTCCCACTTGCTCTGCTGGCAATGTTATGCCCAACTGATTAAAATTATGTGCACTACTCAATTTATCCAGGCCCGACTATGTTAGAAGGCAGCTAAAGGCGAAAGTGAGTCCTGTGTACTGAACAGCATCAGAGCCCCTGTAATGCAGAAGGGGAAACATTCAAAGGGCAATATTATGCTCAAGTTACAGAAATAGATTGAAAATTGCTTCCAAGTGGCCCAGCAGACAATGCTTACGCGCAGCCAACACAGATCGGGTTGCTCAATTTGAGGACAAAGTTGTGCAGCATTAGGCCTTGATGGTTTCTGTGCCGTCATTCCTGAATACAGGGAGTAGTGACCAGACACCAACACCTATCTTGGTTAATCTGGTGCCAATCTATGAATTTTAGATGTCCTCTCTCCCCTGATCATTTCTACGTATATTAGAAAAATATTTTTAAAATTCTCAGGCTGAACCACTATACTATCAATTTATAGTTGATTGCTTTTCACAAACATCCTGGCTATACATCCTGGAATAAAATTCTTTAGACTTTTATTCAAGTATGCTAGTATTGTGCTATAAGCTTTGTCAAATCCTTGGGGTCTTACTTAATTTGCTTCTATCAGTAATATTGGGAGAGGCTACAAGTCTCCTTATACAAAACCTTTTGGCCAGCCATTTTATACTGTTACCCCTAATAAAAATGTCAGAGTTTCATGTCCCCAGAAACTGTTTCAAATTTTTCAGAAGAGGTTTAGTCAGGCAATGCAAGACAAATACCATATGATCTCACCTATAAGTGGAACCTAATCAACAAAACAAACAAGCAAACAAAATATAAACAGAGACATTGAAGTTAAGAACAAACAGACAGTAACTGGAGGGGAGGTGGGAGGGGATAATGAGGGGAGAAAGGGGAGGGGTTTTCAGGAACAATTATAAAGGACACACGGACAAAACCAAATGAAGGTAGGGTCAAAGGTGGGGAATGGGTATGACTGGGGTGGAGGGGAGTGGTGGGGATAGAATGGAGACAACTGTACTTGAACAAGAAATTTTAAAAAGTAAAAAAAAAGGGTTAAAGAAATCAACTGTTATTTGAGCTCTGTCAATTAATGACTTCCTGGGACACCTTATTTTGGAAATGACTTTTGCCATTTGACAGAGTTTAGTTTTGATATTCAAACAGATTTTCCCTCCTCCAGGTTTCTCAGCTACCAAGCACTTGAACTTTTACTCACATTTTTTGTGCTTAGCTTCTGCTGACTGGCCTAGATCCATGCAGGAGGCTGACTGAAATATAACCTCATTTCAGGTCAAATGCCTTCAAGCTGAAAACCATTCCCAAGAAGGACGAAAATCTTACATATTTTAAGTTTGTTTATTTGTCAGTACTGTGATAAGAACAATGGGTGTAGGGATTTTTTTCATTTTTTAAAACGTGCTGTTCAAGAATTCAAATGTTCAGTAATCCTCATCGCTGCACACACAAGAAGTTTAAAATGGAAAACATTGTGACAAACTGAGTAACCATTGTAATGATGGATAGGTAGAACATAACGTTGAGGGGCTGAAGTGACATTTTAGTTAATAAAAATGTAATTTTGACTTGAATATTTAAGAGTCAGTTTTAGAAATGTAAAACTTGCATTTGATTCAATAACGTTAGACAGACCATAGTTTTAAAAATGTGCACTGATGGGTGAGAACAAATTACCTGAGTTTATTCCTAGTGAATTTTCAAAAGACTGCCTACTGAGTGGGTCCACCGGTCATATTGTCTCAAAATCTCAACACTAGTTTCTGCTTTGCTCTAATTGTCATTAAAAAGTCTACTTAAAATAAGTACATATTATCTAAGATGAAGAGTGAAGGGAGTGAGTGCTTTCTTTTTTATATAATAGTTTATCTTTTTGACTAAAGACCACCTTTAAAAAGTTAGAGAACTTTTTGGGGAGGAAATAACTCTGGAATTTTTACTGCATAAGAGACAGTTTCTCGGGACATACGGTGAAGGAATTTGTACTCTATGGACATAATTTCTAGGGACATAAGACTCAGACATTTTTACTAGAGCTGAAAAGACAAGATGCATGGCCAGAGTCGAAGGAGCTGGTGTAATATGACATGTAAACTCTCCCAGCATCCCTGAGGAAAACAACCTAGTTCAGAAGCTGAGAGTTTAACAAAGATTCCAGGAGAATCTGGACATATCTGAGTGATTGGCCACCTCTGGAGGCAGAGCAGGGACAGCTAGCTTATTGGAAGGACACAGTCTTGGTAAGAGAAGTGAGGAATGCAGAGAACTTTCCTTCATTTTTATAATACAAATTCTTTTGTAATTTTACTTTAGCTAGCTGTGTCTTAGAAAGCCGCTTTCTGAATATTTATCTACCCAGTTATGTTTAATTCCATATATTGACTTCTCAAAAAAGCACAGATTTTACAAGTGGTATGAGGCAGTGGCTTGTCTCCTACTTTTAGAGTCATGGCTGTTTTGGTTTATGGGAAGGGAGAAGTGGCCTGCACAAACTGGAGAGCCACATCTAATGCAGTGAATTATTTAATGTAGTTTAAAAATTTTAAGAAATAACTATTTCAGATGTTGGAATTAGTCATATATCTCCTTTTCTAAAGAAAATGGTCTGTTATAAAACATTATACTAAGTGAGCCACATATGACTTAAAATAGTTTAAATTGAGTCATCGTACTTATGAGTTTGTTCATACATCTACTTGCTCTCTAGTTTTGTTAAGTGATTACTAAAAAAATTATAATTCTTACTTCTAGGTATGACATTTATTCTCAAGCATGACAAGAACTAGGTTTTTAAAGGTGTTATGCTAAAGCTTGTTTTTATTTTTTTTAAACATTTTAAAGTGTTTATTTATTTATTTATTTATTTATAAAGATTTTATATTTTTATTTATTTATTTATATTTAGAGGGGAAGGAGAGAGGGAGAGAAACATCAATGTATGGTTGCCTTTCGTGCGCCCCCTGCTGGTAGTTGGCCTGCAAGGAACCAGCCTGCAACCCAGGCATGTGCCCTGACTGGGAATCGAACCGCGATCCTCTGGGTCGCAGGCCCGCGCTCAATCCACTGAGCTACACCAGCCAGGGCCTAAAGCTTGTTTTTATATTACCTTGTTTAATTCTTACTCTTTTACATAAGTTCTTATAAATGAAGCAACCGGCACAAAAAAAATTTGAAAGTCTTTCTCAAGGCCACTCATCTAGTTATCGTCAATTACGAGATTCAATCCTGACTACGTTTTGTTACAGGAGGCACCTTCAAACTTCTCTTATGATGTTCAATGCTCACAAGTGTAACAACTCATATGCATACAAACATGCAGATTTTGAAAAACAAGGCACCCAAAAGTCCAGGCCAGTAGACACTACAGAAACTTTTAATAAAAAGTTTCTGACGATTTATAACATTACATCAGCTGACGATTTATAACATTACATCAGCTCATTACAGGCTATGGTGTAACAGGGAAGCTGACAGGCTATGTGTAGTTATGACTTCACTACTTGCAACTCTATGCTTTCCTTCAAAAAAAGAAAGTATAGTATATTAGAAGTATATGAGGGACATAGCATAAGGGAAATAACCATGCATCTCCTGCAAGTTACATTAAAATGTAAATTATTTACTACATTATATAGGATACACTATTTTTAGTGTCCCTAAAATATGTTTTTCATCCTGTATGAAATTAATAAGTGAGGCTGACTCTCTTATCCTCTGGCTTTTTCAGAAAAAAAATTACATTTTAAAATTTTATTTTAGAAGATTAAACATTTAACTTTCTCTTGAGACTAAAGCATACACACTAACCCAAATGGTATTCATTGGTACTAATAGTGCTCGTATAAATTCTCTACCAAGATTTTGACTGCCTTCTTCTGGTTTTATTATTCTGGAGTTCTATCCACTGCACTAGTTAGACTTTCCTTACTATCTACTGGTCAACACTATGATCAGGCAACTCATGATGAAGAAAACCGAGTGAATTAATGCATCAAACGTGATCACATATAAGCACATACTGTTTTTGTGGGGCTGAACTATTTCAGCTATAGGGTAAAACAGAGGGCCCCCCCCCAAAATACAGCACCTCCAACAAGCTAGAATTTACCTTCTTCTCACCTGTCTAAAATAGAAACTAAATAATAAAAAAACACACTTCTATTTTGTTATTCTGTCTTCCTTACTGTGTTGTATCCAATTAAGATGGGGCCTGGTAATCGCAGACAAGCACTTTTACGTCCAGAAAAGGAGTAAGAGACTGGAGGGAAAGACATGTCATTTTCTGGAAGTGATATGTGCACACTTCAAATTTCTTAGGAAGGAACTCAGTAACATGACCATACTTAGCCTGAAGACAATCTATGAATTGTAGTCTCTGGTTAAGAGGCCAGTCCACTGCTAAAACCTGCAGGTAGGTTCTGGCTCTCAAAGAAAGAAAGGAAAACTGGAGACAGTCGCAATCTTAAATTTTAAGCTGGTGATGTTTATACTAGCTTTGATGCCTCCCTCCTTCCTGGTCTTTCATTTTCTTTCTCCTTTAGATAAGGCTTTTCTGCTTTTATTGCCTTTCTTTCCGAGAACATGGAGATCACATGGCACAATAATATAATTGGATATCGAATGATATTACTTTAAGCACTAAAATGAAAATTAGTTAATTTACAAAATATACTTTATCCTAAGTGCTTAAAAATATACTTATGGTTTTAGGGAAGTATTAATATAGAGCATGTCCTTAATGAGCTTTCTAATAAACCAAATGGTTACTATGTACTTACTACATGAATAGAGCTGAGTGTAATATTTTGAAGATGAAAGAATTTGAACCCAAAGAAACTTTCCTCAAATAATGTTTGAGGATACCCGATAAAAAAATCACCAAGCAGGGTAATGATAGAAGAGCTGTCACAGGAGAGAAGAGATAAAGCTTCTATTGTCTGTGTTTTTTGGGGGGTCCACCAGTATATACTTAATGGAACACTTCCCATCACATATATTTTATTTTCCAATGCCTTTCTTATTAAATTAGTGTTTATGTACCATGTGGTTTATGAAACATCTCATTACAAATACATAATTATCATATGAGGGCATAAAAATAATTCTACCTTCTATTTGGGGCAGTTTATCTAAATTATAGTGTATATATAGGCTTTGTTCTTTGATTCTATCAATCATGAAAATGGTATTAATTATAGCCTTTGTAATGTCATAATATTTCTTCTCTGCTTTAATGAGACAGAAAGAATGATGCTAAAATTTAATGTTCTTAATCATGTGGAAAGTTTGCTGAAAATATGCATTTCAGAGAGATTCTGGTTCTATAGGTCTTGTAAAAAGGCCAGGAAGCATTATTTTCCACAAGCACTGCCGTTGAAAGACCTGGCTGCTCTTCTTCCCACTTTAGAGAACACTTATTTAAAGCACACACTGGAAAGTTTATACAATAGACACCAATATTGATAGGTTTTCTTCACGTAGTTTGATTTTTGGATGTAATTATCTTTTGTGTGTGGGTGCGGGTGTTTGAAATTGTTTCTGTTAATATGATTGCCTCTTCCAAGAGAGGGCAATTATTCAAATTTGGCATATTAAAACAAAAGCCAATGTACTAAAAATGCTTTCATGTTAATGAAAATGTAATCTACACAACAGGTGTGATTGACATAGTTTTTATGTACCTTTACCTATTTTTAATGAGAAAAATACTAAAATGGGACAATCTTTACACCTATTTTATCAATATAGGCAATATTAATAATCCGCTTTTTCCTGATTATGTATTTTTCCCTTATTATTTCTGGAGTTTTACATGCTCATGGCTAAGGAAGAAGAGTAAGAAAGCAAGAAAGAAAAATAAGAAAGAAAAGAAAGAAGAAAAGAAAAAAGGGAAGGAAGGAGAGAGAAAGAAAATAGTATAAAGATATAAATCATGAAAAAATAATCTTGAAAACAATAGTACTTTATCTTGGGAAATCATTTGAAGGTAAACTTTATAGTCCAGCTATGTGTTCAGATAAGTAAAAACACTATTGATGCTTTCAGCCTTGCCCCCTCTCACAACGCACGCTGTAGTCATTGGAAAACACCAGTGCCGAGTTTTTAACTGATTGTTAACACAGTTTGGAAAGAATCTTATTTCTTTAAATTGAAACTCAAGTGCCATCCTTTTGTTCTTTTAAAAGGTATTATTTCACAAATTTGAAAGGTTTGTATTCAGGAACAGTGATGGGTCTTGACTTTCAAGACCTCCCTCTGCATTTCCCCAAAGCGCAGTTGGTCTAATTTTAACCTTTAATTTCACTGAATAGATAATCATCTTATAACCATGAATACCATGCTGATTTCTTGCCAACTCTTCCCACCTTTAACACCACCATCACCGATGTGTATTGATTTGAATCTTCTGCGTCACAGTACTTAATTAACTTCAAACACAGCAGAATATTTTGGAATTTTATATTCAGGATCTCATTGATTTCTTGTCATGCCGCTTTTAATCAGATTTGGAAAAGAAATATTATGTGAAGTCTGTCTAGTCATCTACTCATTAAAAATGGTATAAGTGCAAACTTTAGAGAGCACTTCATTTGAATAAGGTAAGTGTCTAAGACTTAAAGTGATATACATAGAGTGGGCATTACATAATAATATTTAGTTCAAATATCAGACAGAATGACTGGGTTTTTTTTTGAGATTTTATTTATTTATCTTTAGAGGGAAAGGGAAGGAGAGAGGGAGAGAAATATCAATGTATGGTTGCCTCTCATGTGTCCCCTGGAGGGAACTGGCCTGCAACCCAGGCATGTGCCCTGACTGGGAATCGAACCGCGATCGTGTGGTTTGCAGGCCCACGCTCAATCCACTGAGCTACACCAGTCAGGGCCAGAATGAGTGTTTTAACTAACAGATACTTCACACGACTATTTAAATGCAAAGTGATTGTTTATGTAATAATCGGATTTATATTTCATGTCTTTGTGATTTATTCAGAAACCTTTTTTGGTCCAGCTCTCACATCCAAATGCCTAATACTTAGTCTAAAATCTATGGGGCCTTGGTATGTGTTCCTGTGCTCTGCTTTAGTGATAAACTAAATAGTCAAATACATCATTTCAAATGCTACTCTTTGCAGGCGTCTTTGAAAGAATAGCACCAGTATTGCTGTTTTGTGGAACAACAGTGACAACCAGTGGCCACTGGGTTTCACTTTAGGCTGACAAGGTATTGCAGGCATCATACAGATTAACACTCAACTTGCTTCTTGCTCATCTTCATCTCATACTAAAAATAGGTAGAGATTCACCACACGAATATTTGAGAAACCTTTTGTTTTATTAATTTTCTGAAATATAGATTAAAATGGTCTTCCTAGGAGGTCACTGCACACACTAACATATTAGAGCTATCTGAACGATTCTTAATGGATTTACCCTATGTGATATATGAGTAAAAACAAAATGACCTATTATTTTTTCTTTTGCCTGCAAGGGAAAGGAAAAAAAACCTGCTAGATATATGTGAGAAACAGGTCAAAGCACTCCCTGGGCAAACAGTTGGGGATTGTGTAATTACTCACTACCTGAACATCCCAGATTGGTCTCATCTTTCCTTTCTAAAAGGTCTATTATTTCTTTCGAATGGAGTGTTTAATGGAGTAAAGCTTTGCTAGAAGTAATGAGCTGAATAATGTAGAGTTCAACTTTGGATTATGGACTTTTGGACACTCCAAGCAGTTAAAGCTAATGATTTAATCTTTGTATTTATTTTATTTTTTTCAGACAGATCTATTTATATGTCCTTAAAGTTCTCTCTGAGACACAGTGAACTGAACCCTCCTCCCCCACCTCTTTTCCCTGTAGCACCTATGACATTCCCACTTTGTCTCAAAATGCCTTTTTTTTTTCTTTTTCTTTTTAAGCATAGCTCTGAACCTCCATTTCCTCCTCCCTGGCACCGTTCTAAGAGTGCTTATGGCAAATTTGCTTCTGTAATCATAACTTGAACCCATCTGGGGATGAGATTGGCTACAAGCTTAGTATTTCCACTTAACATATTCATGATTAGCATGCACAGAAGGAGTAGAATTAGGATGAATGTTTTTGGAACAGTACAGATAAATCCTCATAAATGTAATACAACAGCTCTGGAAACGCACAGTGCGGAAATGTAATGAAGCTGAACTCTGTAGAGAGTTTGGTATTCTCAGTACCATGCCTCTCCTAATGAACTCATTTAGATTAGAAAATGGATTTAATATTTTATTGGAATTAACCTGAGCCAGTAAAGAGGATTACAATTTCTTTCCATAAATATAGTGATATTACAGGGTGAGGTAGCATGTTACATGAATATTAAGCACTTTATGAACATTGTCATGAAGCCAAAAGGAGTAAGGTGATTATATTTTAATATAGTGGTACTGTTCTTACAATAATTAAATGTGAATAGCCATAAAGGGATATTTTTAAAAGATTTAAATCAGAATTTTGTTGCATTTTCAGAGCTCAAATGTGTTGTGATTATAATGAAACTCAGGATAGAGTATTTAAGCAACTGGCCTCAGCAGAAGCTGTATTCTCCCAAGCGGTAAATAAACATCAAAAAAACTTGAGGGGATAAAAAAGAAAACTAAGGTTTTGAGTTTGACTAAAAAGAACAATTATCTCTTTACTAGTCTGAGGAAACTTTGACTCCTTACCCCTGGCTACTTTGATAGATGAGCTAGTCAAACACAGAACTTGGCGGCATTTTTGGCTAGGCTCTTTTCCCCTTTCTGCCTTCTTTTGTTTTCAGGCCAAACTCACTTATGTCTTTTATGGACTCTGAGTAGATATTTTTCTGATAAGAAGCATACAGAGTCTGTAAAGGAAGTGATTCACCAGGCATGCGTGCTTTTCTTCACTTAACAACTTTTAGCCCTAAGCTACTTCTGCCATTAATTTTTGTAAATCTAGCTGATGTAATGCAGGCAAGAGATCTAATATCACATTTTTGCGATCTTAAAAAATATAACTATAAGATGAATTTGATCCAGTCTTAAACAAAGGGCAAGCTTTGGCCTTAGAGTGCTATTTCTACCCATTTTGTAAAGTCAGCTACTGTGCATATGTGCACCCAAGCGTTCACTGATGCTACAGGATAAGGCACAGTGAGCACTGCGTGCTGGAGGCGGAGGTTAGGTCCTGAGGCTGTGAAGAAATCTTCTGATTAAAGCTGAACATGCGCCATGAAGCTGTTCAGGCATGTCCACGGAGTTAGTTTCAGGGAAGCTTTCCACCCCTCCTTCGTTCCACCTACACTAGTAAAACTTTTTTGCTTTCACTAGAAAAAGACATGTGAGAGACTGCTCCATGTGCGGATTTCAGATTTCCCCAACCCATATATGCAAAAGCTTCCACGACTGATGCTTTTTAAGCTTCAGTCACACTGGGGCTTTGAGATAATGCTATTAAACTGGAACTGGAGAAAATCAGCTACTTGCTGAGTATGCGGAGGGGAAAAAAACAGGTCCCCAACAAGGGAGGTCAGCCTTAGTGCAGAGCAGCTGGTGAAACTCTGCTGCAGGAAGGCTGGTGTGACCTGCAGGGGAAACTTTTTAGGGGAATGTGTTCTGCTGAAGGCTGATGAAGGCTGGCACTCTGGGAGGGCCTGTGGGACTGGGAGGAAGGGAAACAGGGACACGGGGACTTGGGAAAGAGGAGTGAGGAGGGGAAACTGCCAGGAGCTTGGGATTTGCCGGTGTCACCAAGTACCTGGCCAACCCCTTTTGATACACTTTATTTTCACTTCTGCGGTTTTCCTTCCTAATCATTATCTTCTGATGGCTTTCTCTCATCTTGTGTCTCATTTTATTATTTGATAGGGTACAATATTGCTTACAAGATTTCTATCATAATTGGCCCAGTGTCCATCTCCCTTAGAGGTAGACAGGGTTTGAGTAGATAGGCATGGGATGGGAAGTTTTAGCAATGCTACTGAAATAAATGGAGAGATACCCAGAGAAATCTTTGACTTCTAACATTCCTAAAAAGGCTCTTGCTGCAAGATATGGTATGCTTTTAAATCAGGCAAATTAGCTTGCAAAATGATCTTCTAAATTTTCTCATCAACTTTTCTTTTAGTATGTCAATGGTTAGTCAGGCTGACTTAGTTCAGACAGCTCTCTTGGCATGAAAGGTATATGTACTCTGTGTCTCTATTTTCTGGTAAGAGGATAAGATACAGGAGAAATAAATGATATGCCAACAATTTTCATACCCCTGAGCATAACTAGTGAAAAGAAACATGAGAACAGAGACAGTTAAGATGTTAGAAGTGGGTCCCCATTTTCTCCTCTTCAGGCTTATACCCAAATAAGAAGACGCAGCATTAAATTAGGGTGCAGACACTATTCTGCGCTGCCTTTTGAATTCCAAGAGGAGCTGATTTGTAGGCTCTCTTCTCCCAGGCTCTGAGCCAGCTTCCACAAAGTAAATATGGCAGTTCATAGTAAGAGACCATGAAGCAGATGATAGAGGCTAAGTACCTACTTGGTAATTAATGCACATTGTCCTGGAACTAGAAGAGAAAGAGATACTTCCTGAAACTCTGAACTTTGTATTTTATTTTCTTCATACCAAGTTCATTTAAACCACTCTCCTTACCTTGCACATTCTGTAGTAGATATATTGGTAAACCTTTCCAAAAAAGATAGGTCGGGTCCTAATTCCCAATACCTGTGAGTATGCCCATGTTTGGAAATACCGTCTTTGCAGATGTAATTAAGGATCATCAAACAGATAATCCTGATTTAGAGTGAACATTAAATTCAATGACTATTGTTTTTATAAGAAAGAGGAGAGGGAGAAATTGAGGTACAAAGATTTGGGGAAGGCCATGTAAAGATAGAAGCAGAGATTAAAGTTATGTTGCCATAAACTGAGGGACACCAGGAGAATACTTTGAAATCAGCCTAGTTCTTTTCTTCATTTAAAAAAAAATGTCTTTTAGGGAGAAGGGCAATTTAAACAAATTCTGAAGTGGACAGAATAATAGAGTGAACAGCCATATATCCACCATCCATCACCCAGATTTCCGAATTATTAAATCGACCAATCTTGTTTCCCATACAGTCCTTGTAACATTGAGTCGGTTCCTCAGTTCCTTAATGTGTGCTTCGGTCTCCTCACTCTCATCTTCAAGTCAGTAAGGCTTGGGAACTTATTTGAATATGGATGGTCCTTGAACAATTATTGATGGATGTGGGGCACGAAAATGGAACTCCTCCATAGTGGGTCCAGAAGTCTCAGAGATTTCATATATACCCCTGAATTCTGCTGCAGAATCATGTTAAAGCTACCTTCTGTAGGACTGTCCATAAAGTTCCACCAGGACTCCGCATCCCTTGTTCTGCTCTCTCTGGGTCACAATGGGTGTCGCAAAGGAATAAAACAGGCCTGTGAGTTCTTGTCTCCAGGTCTATTTTGGGGAAACTGAGCCTAACACCTTTACCCACTAAGATTCTACTGCATTACGTTGAATTACTTCCCCCAAATTAGAGCATTTCATTGTATTTCAATATGTATCTCTAAAATTTAAGGACTCCTAAAAATGTATTACCATTATTACATCTAAATATGGCAATAAAATTTCTTAGCATGTAGAATATCAGTGTTTTAATATACAATTATCTCATAAATATAATAATTTAATAATTCGATTCACTTGATAACCACAGAACATTTAATTTGAATGTCTTGTTATCTTTTTCAATATAGAGGTTTCACTGTATCTCTGTTTTTCTTTTTCTTTGATGTTTGTTAGAAAAACATTGTCATTTTTCTTTAGAGTTTTCCACAGTCTGGATTTAGCTGATTGAATCTTTGTGGCTTTTTTTTTTAGCAAATTTGTCTTGCCCCTCTATATTGTGTTTGTTGATATTTTAATTTAAAGCTTGACCAAATTCAGATGGGATATTTTCATTAAATCTCTCTCATTGGTGACCAGATATCCTTTTTATTAGAAGACATATACTTATTTTTACATTTTTACTATTTAGTGGCTATTAATAAATAATGTCTCCACCCGTTAATATTTCAGGGACTACAAACTGGTGATACTTTTTTTTTAGAACAATAGACACCTTTATTACAGGAGCTCAAATAGAAAGGAGTATTTATTTGTCTTTCTGGGCTTTGTTTTCCTCAGCTAGAACCCAGCTCCCTGCCCTCCAGCACACAGCCCCCGGGGAGGCCACACGAGCCTGGTCTTGGAGCAATGCATGCCGGAAGCTTGCCTTGTAAAACTGCTTGTCTAGAAGATGGCTGATTTTAGCATTTTTTCCTTTCATCATATTTCTTTTGAATTTTTTTAAAAAAATTTTGTTTAAGATTTCTTCCTCCTCAGGAGTCCCTTGGCCCTCTTGATCTTCTTCTTTTTTAATAGTTTATTTTTATTGCATTTTTTCTATTACCTTTATTCCCATTATACCCTTTTCCACCTACACTCATCTCTCTTGCCCAACAGTCACCATACTGTTGCCTGTGTCCGTGTTGCATGATCCAGCCATTCCCCAATGCCCAACTCCCACCCCCAGAGCTGCCATTCTGTTCTCTATGAGTCTGTATCTATTTTGCTTGTTAGTTCAGTCTGTTCATTAGATTCCACATGTGAGTGAATCATATGGTATTTGTCTTCCTCTGACTGGCTTATTTCACTTAGCATAATGCTATCCAGGTTCACCCATGCTTTCAAAAAGGGTAAAATTTTCTTCTCTTTTATAGCCAAGTAATATTCCATTGTGTAAATGTACCACCTTTTACACAATGATGAGTTGTTTATCAACTCATCTACTGATGGACACTTGGGTTGCTTCCAAATCTTGGTGACTGTAAATAACACTGCAATGAACATAGAGGGTAGGGTTAGTGGAATCACTGGGCCAAAAGGGAGTCTCATTTTTAAATTTTTTTGAGGGAACTCCATACTGTTTTCCACAGAGGCTGCACCAGTCTGCATTTCCACCAACAGTGCAGAATGGTTCCCCTTTCTCCACATCCTAGCCAGCACTTGTTAATTGTTGATTTATTGATGCTAACCAAAAATGTAAAAAACAAAACAAAACTGTACTTGGAAAATTATGACACTGAAGGAAAAAATTAAAGAAAATGAAAATAAGTGGAAGTATATACTACATTCATGGATAGGAAGAATAAATATCACTAAAATGTCTATACTACCCAAAGCGATATATAGATTCAATGCAATTCTTATCAAGATATGAATGACATATTTCATAGAACCACAACAAATATTCCAAAAATTTATATGGAACCACAAAAAAAAACCCAAATAGCACCAGTAATCTTGAGAAAGAAAAAAAAAGTTGGACGGATCATGCTACCTAATATCAAACTATATTCCTAGGCCACAGTAATCAAGACAACATGGTATGGGCACAAAAACAGAATAATGAGCCTGGAAATAAACAAAGGAAGCCAAAACATATAATGGGATAGAGACAATTTATTCAATAATTGGCCCCTTCTTGCAGTTTAGGGGTGGTGCTTGGTGGAACTCATACCATTGTTGGTACAATGTGCCATCAATGAGCACAACGCAGTTCTTTTTCCTGGGATCTTGGTGCAGATTAATTTGTCATTGTATGCATTGTAGATAACATTGGTAATCCTTGTTTTACACATAAATTATTCTGAGTCCAAGGAGAAACTGCCTATGTCCAGCCTCAAGGCTCAGTATTTCCTGCTGTCTCCCCACAAGTAGACCATGTAAATGCAATGGGGCCAATCTTAGTGTTGCCAGTGGGGCATCATAGCTCATATTTTTGCTTCTCGTGGTGGGGCTTTCTCTTGCACTTGGTCTTGTAACACTTGTGCCTGTTGTCTCGAGAGATGTCCATAGCTTGGTGCCAACTGGAAAGAGACTTTCCTTTTTTCAATTTTGTTTTCTTTTATTACCTGGATTACTTCTAGAAAGACAAGTACTCATTCTCTATTTGTTTGCTGTTTGGTAAACTTCACTTAGAAAAAGCAAGATAAGTGTTTATTTTTTCCTTTTACCAGTTGTTAAAATACACCTGGCTCTCTGCATCTGCAGTTCCAACCAACTAAAGATAAAACAATATTTTAAAAACTTATGTTGCTGCTGACAGATACCATATAGTTAGTTAGCACTTTGATGGTGTGTCTGTAAAGAACATGCACAGACTTTTTTTATTATCACTATTTTCTAAACAGTATAACAGCTTTTATGGAAGATTTTCATTGTATTAGGTACTGTAAGTAATCTAGAGATGGTTTAGTAGGGGTGTTCAACCTGGAGCCCATGGGCCGCATGAAGTCCAGGATGATAATGAATGTGGCCCAACACAAAATCTTAAATTTACTTAAAAAATTGTGAGATTTTTTTGTGATTATGTGTCACAATGTATCTAATGTGTAGTCCACAACAGCTCTTCTTCTAGTGTGGCCCAGAGATGAAAATGGTTGAATACCTCTGAGTATAGCATGGGATGTTGGTAAGATATATACAAATACTGCTCTATTTTATTATATAAGGGAATTGAGCATTTGTGGATTTCGGTGTCTTAATGGGGAGGGTCTTGGAGCCAAATGCCCTGTGGATACTAAGGGAAGCCTGTAGTGGGTTGACTTGTATACCTCAATGGTGACTAAATAGGGTTTTTTCCCCTGTCTTTTGGTAAAATCATGAATTCATTAGTTTAAATGAACTTGGTGTGCTTTCTCCATTACAGTGATAATCCTTTTTGTCCATTTTTGTGGCCAGTGAGAACCCAGTCAAATTGCCATGTGAGTCCTTTTGGTATGACTGGAGTGGTCTTTGATGTCTTTCTTCCTAAGAGTTATGAGCTTCCGAGGTCAACTTGTATGTATTCAACAGCATAACTAGAATGCACATTTTCCCAAGGATCTCTTATTAACTTTCATGCAACTGTAGGTCATTAATTTGAGGCCTTATCAGTGAGTGCAGGTAGGATTACTTTTTCAAGGTGAAATATATCATGAGTTTAACTGAGTCCTTCAATTACAATTCGAAAGTACTGAATTTCATTTAAGCAATTCCAACTTTAATTTAAACCTATTTCTGCCACAGAGAGACACCAATTCCCCACAATCCTAGTAATGATAAAATGAGGATATCATATAATTGGTCATCTGTTTTATTCCACAAAATATTAAAAAAATCTTCATTGACAATCACAATTTTCACCAACAATACAATTATGGAAATTAAAGTGAGCTTTTTTTGGTAGTTAAATTACTATATTAAATTACCATATTAAAGACAATGGAAATAGCTACTTTCTGGGTGCTTAGGCCTCCAATAAGCTACACAGTTTTGTTTATTTGTTTATTGTTATTTGTCATATTCTTTCCTGTTTTTAGTCTTTAAAAATAGGTAAAAATAGGTTTATTAAAAAATGTCAAGCTTCTCATCCTTTGCCCTTATCTTATACCCACACTCTATTTATAGGTAAGCATTAAAAAATATTGTTTTTTTCATCAAATATAAACTTATATATTAACACCTCTTCTTTCTTAGATAAACAGTGATATAATATACTCACTTTTCTCTACCTTGCCTTTTTAACTTCAACTAATATAAATCTAAGAAGTTATTCTAGGGTAGCATATATAAATATCTTTATTTTTGCAGTAACAAAATGTTCCACTTTGTGGAGCTCACCTTAACTTATTAAACAAGTACTATATTAATAGATATTTAGGTTATTCCTAGATTTTTGCTAATATAAATCAATCCTTAAATAAATAACCTTGTACATGTGTTTTTAAAAAATATATTGTTAGCATGTATTTGGGATACATTGCTAAAGATGGGATTGTTAAAAGCCAAATAAATCTGTCATTTCAGTAGATATTAACTATTTCTTTATAACAATTGTACCATGTTAGACAGGCATATTTTGTCTACTTTAAGAAAATCTCTTTGAGTGTCTTTATATTAGGTGAAACAAGATGTTATATTTTGTTTACTTTAAATAAACGAGTGAAGCCTATTTACATGTATTGATGTGATTAATATATGTAGCCTTAGCTCTTATTATGCTACAGGAATAAGCTTGTCTGGTTCTGACCAATGAACTAAGCAGAACATCCAGAAGGATGTGGTGTAAGATGATGGCATAGGTAAACACGGCTTTCCTCCTCACACTTCCACATCAGAATTATAACTAAACTATAGAACAACCACCATTCAGAACTGTCAGAAACTGAGCTGAACGGAAGTCTTCCAACTCAGAATTAAAGAAAAAAAATCAAATCAAGACTGTCAGGAGGGGCAGACAGAGGAACGGGCTGGTGTGATGCCCACAAATAGCCGATAAAAATTGGGAGCGATATCTAAGGAATTAAAGGTCCCAACCCCAAACCGGGTCCCTCAGCCCAGGGTTCCAGGGCCAGGAAGATAAGTCTCTATAATGTCTGGCTATAAAAACCAGTGGGGATTGAGGCTGTGGAAAAAGAAACGTCTGAATCCCAAGCAGTTCTTCTTCGAAGGCACACTTACAAACTTACTCAGACTTACTCCCTCTGAGCTCCAGTTCCAGAGCAGCAGATTGAAAGGAATCAGAGACACACAAGCAGGAACTAAATTGTCCAGCATCAGGGTGAGAGCTAGGGGGCAGATTTCTCCAGAGAGAAGTGCTGGCGGAGACCATTGTTTCTTTTCTGAGCCTTCCCTAACATTTCTAGCAGTCACCACCATATCTGAGACTCCATTGTCGTGGCTAACACAGTTTGCCCCAAGGAATCTGATGATTCCTTGAGTTCCTGTTCAACCCAACTTTCAGGCCCACTCAAGCTGTTTTCAGTTGCTTTTCCATGTGAATGGTTTGTCTTGGCCCATGTTTTAGATTTTCCTAAATTCTCTCCAAGAAGCAATATCTGGCTTCAGTGAGCCCCATGCCTCTCACTGTGTTGTTCCAGGCCTGGCACCAGGAGCAGCTGGCCTTGGTTCATAGCTTGTCCTCTCTTGGGCACCTCTAAGCCCAGCACAAGCAGCAGCCTCCTGCAGACCACTTTGTAACCAAGTCTGTGTGTG
This sequence comes from Sturnira hondurensis, assembly GCF_014824575.4. Lineage (NCBI taxonomy): Eukaryota > Metazoa > Chordata > Mammalia > Chiroptera > Phyllostomidae > Sturnira > Sturnira hondurensis. The sequence goes on from NW_028083059.1 coordinate 19,463,099, forward strand.
CCTGAATAGAACACAGGTGGTGTCTGAAGGCTCAACTATAGGAGGAGGCTGTACACAGCCCACAAAGTAGATGTGACTTGAATAATAGGAGAACTGTGCCACTGAACCTTATAGGACACATACTATATAAGGCCACTCTAACAAAGCTGAGAAATGTAGCAGCTCCACCTAATACACAGAAACAAACACAAGGAGGCTGCCAAATGAAGAGACAAAGAAACATGGCCTAAATGAAAGAAGAGATCAAAACTTCAGAAAAAGAACTAAACAAAAGGAGATAAGCAATGTATCAGATACAGAATTCAGAACATTGGTTATAAGGATGCTCAAGAAAGTTAAGGATGACCTGAACAGCACAAAAATATCCAATCAGAAATAAAGGATACACTAATTAAAATAAAGAATAATTTATAGAAAATCAACAGTAGAGTGGATAAAGCTGAAAATTTCACCAGTAATTTGGAACATAAGGAAGCAAAAAACAAAAAAAAAAACCCTTTGCTTTTTTTCTACTTATTATTATTATTTCAAACTAGAATTCGTTTTTTCTTCTGCTTTTAAGATTCTCTCTTTGTATTTAATCTTTATCATTTTAATTATGGTGTATCTCGGTGGGGACTTCTTTGGGTTTGACCTTTTTGGGACCCTCTGTGCTTTCTGGACTTGTATGCCTATTTCCTTCATGAGGTTAAGGAAGTTTTCCATCATTATTTTCTCAAGTAGGTTTTTAATCCCTTGATTTCTCTCTTCTTCGAATACCTTCATGATGCAAATTTTGATACACTTGAAGTTGTACCAGAAGCTCCATTAACTAGTCTATTTGGGGGATTCATTTTTTTTCTTTTTGCTGTTGTATGTTTTCAGTTTTTTATATTCCAAATTGCTGATGTGATTGTCTGCTTCATCTACTCTTTTGTTGATTCTCTGTAATGTATTTTTCACTTTTCACTGGTTCCCTTTTATATTTTCCATCTCCATTTTTATGTTTCTTATTTTTTTGTTAAAGTTCTATGTTCATCTATTCTGTTTATTGAACATCATTATAACCAGTGTTTTAAACTTTGCATCTAGTAGATTGCTTGACTTTATTATTTAGTACTTTTTCTTTTTTCTGGAGTTTTGTTCTGTTCTTTCATTTTGGACATTTTTTTTTGTATTCTCATTTTGGCTGCCTCCCTGTGTTTCTTTCCATGTACTAGGCTGAACTATTGTATCTCCCAGTTTTGACAGAGTGGCCTTTGGAGTAGGTGTCCTGTAGGGATCAGAGGGGCAGCTTACCTGGTCACCTAAGCTGTGCTTATTATTCAAGTCACATCTATTTTTTGGGCTGTGTACGGCCTCCTCCGATAGCTGAGCCTTCAGGTATGCCTTTCATGTAGGTTGTGTGTACTCTCTTGTAGTTGAGTCTTGATTGCTGTTGAAACATCAGTCAGAGGGATTTATCCCTAGGCCAATTGACCTTGAGGACTAACTACGATCATAGCACAGGATCAGCTATTCAGGGGCCAATCCCATGCAGTAGAATTCACTTCTGTGAGGATCTGGTGTCCACTGAGTCTACCCTTTGAGTGTGTCACCAGTGTAAGTGGTTGGGTGGTGCTCTCATGTGGTCTGAAGCTGGCCACCACATGCACTGGCTCTAAGGCCTCTGGGAAGTGCAGACCAAGGTTAGCCACTACCTTTGCCCTGTCTTGGGCCACTCAGCATGAGCTACTAAGAGATCTTCAGAGGGCTGCTCCTTATGCTTCCCTTGGAGGTACCCTGGAGAGGCAAAGCTGTGAACCAAAACTGGTTTCTACTAGTGCCAGACCTAGGACCACTTAGCAAGAGGTAGTGATACTGAGATCAGCTGCTGCTTGTTTGGAGTTTGTGAGTCTCTTGTACAACCTGCACATAGCATATGCAAGGGTCTTATTTTGTTATTTCTTCAGCCACCATATGTCTTTTGATAGGAGCATTTAAAGCCATTTTGGATAGATATTTATTTAGTGCAATTTTATTATTCATATTTTTAATCGTTTTTAAGAAAGATTTCAGAAGAGTCAGCAGTGTGAGCCAGGACAGGTTGTTTGTATGAAGAAGCCACAGAAAATGTCTCAGCAGGGCCTGCCACTTGGGTGGGGCAGGGTCTCAGAGAACAACCAAAGTGGGGTGAACAGTGTTGCTCAGGTTGATATGGCACCTGCCTTCTACCCTGAGAGGGAAAACTCAGCAAAAGAACAATTTCCTCTGCCAGCACTTCTGGCTGGGAGAGAGTTACTCCTTCAGCTCTTGTCCTGAATGCATATAATTCAGTTCCTTCCTGAACTTGTGTCCCTAGTGACTTTTGAGCTGCTACCCCAGTGCTGGAGCTCAAAGCAAGTGAGTGCAAATAAGTCCATGTGTTGGCCCTTTTAGGAGAATTTATGGGACTGAAGAAATTCTCCATCTAACTCAGCCACCATCTCTGCTGATTTTTGAGCTTGAAGCCATGGGGACTTCTCTTCCTGGCATTGGAACCCTGGTCTGGGAGAACTGGTGTGGAGCTGGAACCTATTGCTCCTCATGCATGACCTCTGCAGCCAAGATATCCCTCCCGATCTGCCACATGTGTGACATGTGTGTGTGAGCAGCTTGTTTTCATCTCTACATCTTTTTCCAGTTTTGGTGTTGCTTATTCTGTATTTCCTTACTTATAAGACTTCATTTCAGCGAGACTTTAGATTGGTTCCCAAGGATGATAGCTCTGTAGTTTAGTTTTAATTTTAATATGGTTGTGGAAAGATGCAAACACTGTATTTACCTATTCTGTATTTTGACTTTAAAATGGAGAATTAAGAAATTTATTAAAAAGTCATCCTTTTAATACATATAACATAAAATAAAACACCATTATACAAATAATAATTTTTAATAAGAAGAAACTATATTTTTCAAAAGAACAATGTGAGAAGAATGGTATTATGTCACATATTGAAAATCTCATTTATTTCTTTCTTAATTTTTTATTCAAGTGGCTGTGATATCACCCATCATATAGTTTTGGGAAATGCAACTGTTTACTTTGAGATAAGAATAAAAAGACAAATAACACTTTGGTATCCTTGTAAAATGAGTTTTAATTCATGGATCTGCTAAAAGTGTCTTGGGGATTTGGGGAGGTTCTGGATCACTGCCATTTATAGGAAAAAGATGCTGCAGAAGGAGCTGAAAATCCATGTTCTGTGAAGAACACCAGTATTGGACCATTACATGAGAGAGAAATAAATTGATCTTATGTTAATCCATTAAGATTGTGGATTTTGTATGTTAGAGAAGTTAGAATTGCCCTGTCCAGAACAGAAATCCACAGAGAATTCTCCAGAACAGAATCCACAGAGAAATCCATCAACTAATGTTGCTGTAGAAAAAAATACTTTTAAATGATACTTATCCAGAAATCAGTCATTTTTATTCCTAAAAATTATACTCATCAAAACCCAGCAAATGAAAACTAATATGCAATGCCCATAAGAGATATTTTGGGTTTAATGGGAAATAATAGGATTTATTTAATGGAGAAGAGAATTTTAACAGAAAAACGAAAGACACTGAATATATCCCAGAAATGAAATGGCTATGGGAACTTATTATTACCTTCTAAGTTTGAAACCTCATTTATTTATTTATTTATTTTAAAAAATTATTTATTTGTTTTTAAAGGGGAAGGGAGGGAGAAAGAGAGGGAAAGAAACATTAATGTGTGGCTTCCTGTCATTGGTCCCATACTGCGAACCTGGCTCACAACACAGGCATGTGCCCTGACTGGGAATTGAACCAGTTACCCTTTGGTTCACAGCCCCACACTTAATCCACTGAGCTACACCAGCAAGGACTAAAACCTTATTTAGATGGGAGCTAATAATACCAATGTTTGTGGTGATGGTAGAATAACAGAGAAGAGGTTGAAATTAGAGTATCTTGAATTTGGATTAAGCAATAGAAATGATGAGATGGTCATTATTGTTTTGAGGCAAGACATTCAGCTACTTAGAGCTCTAGGAAATATTCTTTAGAAAGATTATTAAAGATATGCAATGAAATCTTCTAGAGATTGTTTAATAGTTATAGAAAAAACATTGAGTATGAGTACATAAAAACATGTAATGATCAACTAACAATAATGATGCTTATTAGGTGGATATTATTGTTAACTTTCTTCTCAGGGAGGGGATGGGGAAGACAGTGAAGTCCTAATTTATCAATTTTGATATTATTCAACTGTGTTGCATGATTTTTTGAACTCACTTGGTATAAGAATTGGATTAATAGTTGTAAAGTATTAGGTATGCTGGTCTGGCATCTATTTTTTTAAATTGATTTTACAGAGAGAGAAGAGAAGAGGAGAGGAGAGGAGAAAAACATGGATTTGTTGTTTTTAGTTATGCATTCATTGTATGTGTCCTGACCAGGATTTGAACCTGCAAACTTGGCATATTAGATGACACCCTAACCAATTAGGCTAATGGGCCAGGGCAGGCATTTATTGTTAAGGGGAAAATTTATGTTTTATAATAGCTGGCCTTAATACTATAAAAACAGTATTTTCCCTTCATATTTTTTAGTTAAAAAATCAGTAATTGGCCCTGGCTGGTGTGGCTCCATGGATTGAGCTCTGGCCTGCAAACCAAAGGGTCACTGGTTCAATTTCCAGTAAGGGAACATGCCTGAGTTGTAGGCCAGGTCCCCAGTAGGAGCATTTGAGAGGCAACCATACACTAATGTTTTTCTCCCTCTTTCTCCCCCCCTTCCTCTCTGTCTAAAAACAAACAAGTAAATCTTTAAAAAAAATCAGTAATTGCATTTCTTGAGAAATACCTTATTGTATTATGGTAAAAAATACTGTTAGAGACTATAGATTTTGACTTAAAGGAATTAAAAGGAAGAAAGCTGGGTAATATTGACAATTCTAAGAGTGATATATAATTTATTTTGGGTTATGTAGTATGTGATATGGGAAATACAGTGAGCAAGCATTAATTTAAGGCTATTTATAATTATTAGATATTACACAGTTTCTCTCTAGATTTTGGCTTATGGTTTTAAAAACTCGGAAAACAGAATTGTTGATAAGAAAGGGTATAGTTTCACTTTTTTAAAGCCATTTCTGTCCTTGTATTCAACACTTGCACTGTTATTTATGAGTTAAGAAGCATACTTACACACTCCACTGAACACAAAACTAACTACAACGGACAGAAAATGGCTTATTTCCCTCTAAGCAAGTACACTTTAAAATAGAACATGAAGATGGGAAAAGAGACTCCATTTTGATTTATTGATCCTGGGACTTTCTTGTTATTTTGTTCCTCAAATACTCCTTCTGTCTCTCTGACCTTTGAGCATCAAAGACTTTGGATGCATCCCTTGACTTTTTATGCTCTCTCCCTCTCTCCCCCTCTCCAGGTTTCCCTTTCAACCTCCTTCCATCTCTCCCTCTCCCCGATGTTTAGTATTCTTTTCTCAGTGGTACTCACTGCTTGGAAAGAATGCTTGGTGTGAGATTTCACGCAGGAATTCTGTGCTTCTTGTGGTGAATTATAAATAAAAACAAAGGACAGCATGAAAATGCACCCAATAGACTAATGCAAATACTGGCAGTGAGACAGAGACAATTGAGGGGCATCACAGTGGAGGAGTCTTAACAGAAACACACAAATGTTCTGCGAGGAGATGCTGGCCATGTTTCCAACTTCAAGGTTTATTGAGAGTCTTTCAGGACTTGAGTTGCTGATCCAGTGGTATCCAGGAAGGTAGACAAAGGGCCTTCTCTCAATTAGGCAAGACTCCAGGGGTCTTTGTCTGGATAGCTCGCAGATGTACTAAAGTACGTATCAAGTCAGGTTTTACAAACGCTTGTTAAGTGCAAATTCCTACAGATTCTAGAAATAGAATTGACAAAGAATACAAGCTGATGCTATTGTGAAGTTTATCTTTTATGTCTATATTTTCATATACACTTTAGTCATATGTTGGAAATTTTGGTTGTGAGCTGGGTGACAGATACCATTTTCTAAGAAAAACTCCCCAACATTTGCCTTGGAACTGTAGGCACAAAGTTTCAGATTCAAATAATTCTTTGATTTGGGCCCAGTGATTTCTTAAAATTATTTCTGCTATAGGAAATGTTCAAAGTAGTAAACAGTGAAAGAGATCATTGAGAAAGGTTGGGCTATGGCTTAAGAAAGGTTTGGGATTAATATTATGATGACTTGAAAATACTGTGGTTTTTCTTTTAGAGTAAAAATCTGATTTAATTTTATAAATAATAATGGTATTTTTTGTTGTGCACTCAGTGAAACTTTCCTAGGTTAAAAAAGTTGCTTAATTCAGATGCACAAGCAGGACCTATAATTAGGAGAATGAGTTCAGCCACTATGCTGAGCTTCTTCCACTTTTTTGGCAGCTCTAGGGGAAAAGAAGAAATTCAACTTCAGCTACTCAAGAGAAATCCAGTACTTTTTCAATCACCAGAGTTTTCCTGGGGATGAATTTGAACCTAGTTTTAAAGACCAAAAGGTTTGACACTATTCATTATTCCACTACTCTGCTTCTGAAATCAGATGTGCTGTTTCAGTGTCGACTGCAAAACTTTTCCAGTGTCTGAGCTGATTACCATACATTGGTTTAAGCAGACTCTCATTTTCTTATATTCTGCTCCTCTTCCTTCCTTTTGGTTCTTCTGCATGATTTCCCTGTCCTCACTGTCTGCTTTGTGTTTTCTTGCTCATTTTACAGCCAGCTTGTCTACTTGAAGTGTACCTATTCTCCTAGGAAGGCACTTAAATAGCTTGTTGTTTGCAGCCCACTGCACTCTAGGGCTGCAAATGGAAATAAGAGAAGGGCTTGTGGACATTTCCCATTGTCCTTAAATATCCAGGGATATATACTGTGATGAATTAACTGAAGATTGTATGAAACGTAGGGATGAACAAATATGGTCTCCCTTTTTAATCCATGTTATACAGTTTTTGTGATGGATTTTTTTCCTGTGATTTATCCAGTTGCCTTTTTGCTTGGTTTTGTAAAACAGGCTGAAACACATTTTATTTTCCTTCTGTAGAACAGCCTTCACAAAAATAGAAGCCCATATCATTTGGTCTCTCACTAAAATGCTGTAATTAAACTTATATATTAATTTAAGATTCATTCAAATCTGCTCTTCTCCTATTTATTCTCTCTTCAAAGGAGGATCATAAAAATACCCAGACATCTAAGTTCTTGTTCTTGTCTGGTTTTTCCTCTTAAATATAGAAGAGAGCATTAATTGTTGTGATTTCTTGAATACTCTAGGTGCTATCAACACTATCACTTTCCATACTAGAGATTGGTCATAGGGAGCACACCTCTTATAAATCCTTATCTCCCTGTTAATCCTGAAGTAGATTCATTGAAGTGAGTGAGCATTTCCTAATAATACTTTCAAGATGTGATTTTCAGCCTATGTGACTTTTCCTGCCTAGAAGAGAATGATACCCTGTAAAAGAATACAAAAATCCCCCTTTTCTCCCCCTCCCACTCATAGTTTTTCAGATGGCCATAATCAAAATTCCGCAGATTTCCTCTCTGGGATTATGTTCTTTACATGACATCTAGAGGCCAAAATTGATGTGAGCTATAATTAATCTTTCCACGTGGCTATGCAGACCCTTGGTATATCAGGAGTAAGACATACTTTTGGCATCCTTAAGTTTACAGAACATCCCAGCACCAATCTGTATTCTGGGTGATGCCCAGTTTGATTCCATCATCCTAAGGATATAAAAGTTATAGAAAAATAAAGCAGCCTTATGGAGAAACAAAAGACTTACGAGAATAAAACTCCTTTCCTTAAGTTTGCATTTTATGTGCAATGATGTTTTCTATTAGATTCCACACAAATTGTGAAATAACCTAATTAGTGTTCCTGACATTTACCAATGACAGTCAAAATCCTGCTGGTAATCAATAATGTAAATGTAAAGTGGCTGATTAAATTTCCTTTCTCTTTTCCATCAAAATTTTTAAGGGCAAAATTCATTTTGCTGTCCTTTACATTTTCTCGGAACACTCCTCTGACTTCAGCTTCAATCTGCAAATTCTCAGAAGGCACAGAAAGAATTTAACTCATATGAAGGATGATTGATACTCTCACCACTTGCCTATAAAGCAGTCCTCTGCATTTTTCAATATTCTTCACAAAATAAAATATTAGAACCAGAGAATCACTATCATTGTAATCAAGAAAATATTTCAAGCTTCTTTTTCTAAATACTCTCAGTACTTGAAAATTTAAATCCCACAATTTTATAACTGAATTGTGGGCATAGATAAAAATGTTTAAAATGTTTATATACTGTGACAGTGCACTGAGATTAATGTTTATCCCCCTTCCATCCCTGTTCATATGTTGAAATTCTAACCCCCAATGTGATGGTCTTAGCAGGTGGGGCCTTTGGGAGGTAAATAGATCATGAGGCTGGAACACTCATAAATGAGATGACTACCCTTATGATAAGGACCCAGAAAGTTTTCTCTCTTTCCATCATGTGAAACTACAAAGACAAAGTTGGAATTTTTCAGCCTTTTGAAAGAAGGCTCTCCTTACAACTTGAACATGCCAGCATCCCTAATATAGATTTCCAGCCTTTAGAACTACGAGAAATAAATTTCTGTTGTTTGTAAACCTCCCATTCTATAGTACTTTATTATAGCAGCCTAACGATATATGTGTCTTACACACACATACACCATGCAGTTGTTTCCATAGATAATACACTGATAGTCACGGTTAAACACCCATATCTAATCTAAAATTACCCAATTCCAACACATTTAAGAGATGGAGTAAGAAATTATCTTTGTATGTCTATTTGTATGTGTTAATGTGTGTGTGTGTGTGGTTACCCTGATTGGTTTTCTGCCTTGTGCAAGCCTGTTTTTCAGCTGTCTGTGTTGTTGTAGGTACACATAGCTCACTGCATCCATGCTGTCTTGTGGTCCATGTTCACTGCATCTTGCTGACCAATTTTGGGTGATGGAGAGCTAGGGTGCCCATGTTTTCTATTATTACTATAAAAATGTAAAGATGAGCCTCTCAATAAATATAGCCACACTGATTTGTTCAAGTATTTTCAGAATATATGGGGGAGGGTGGAGCAAAAACCCCAGGATTTATTTATAATAAATTGTGTACTTTTTCTTACATGTTTAAACTTCAATCACCTTCAAAGTACTCTCCATTTGTTCAATAAACTTATGGCGACATTTTTTTTTTCATTGCTCAAAACAGGTTTTGATACATTTTGATGCCTTTTATTGCTTTTGCTGGTTTTTGTTTCACATCTTACTCATCAGCAAAATGTTTCCCTTTGCAGATTTTTTTCACCTAGGTAAACAGAAAAAAGCCACCCAGGGCAAGGATGGATGAATAGGGAGTGGGGGACATGAGGGTCATGCCATTTTGGGTCAAAACAGCTGAACACTCAGTGGGGTGTTGTCAAGTGCTCTAATAAATCGACCATCACAAAATGGGCAAACACATTCAGTCTTCAAAGAAAGTCTGCTGAAGCTGAATACAGCCTCTCACAACACCACCAGCCAATACACTGATACAGGTGGGTTCCTGTTGGGGACTGCTCTGCCGGGTTTCAGGAATTGTAACTACCCTCCATGGCTAAGGATGAGCTAGTGACCTCCAGAATGTGAGCCACAGGAGACAAGGCTTGTCTCTGGTAGCAAATGCTGCCTCAGTTTCCTCCCTGCCCCCAAAGCTTGGTCTATGTTGTTGACAGGTAAGTCTCCTCACAGCAGGAAGCAACCTAAGCCAGACATGATCACTGGGAAGGCCGTCATGGAAGGACTCCGGGGGCTGCAAAAAAGAGCGAGCAATAGACCCTTGCCCCCCCCCCCACTATGTGACATAGCCTGAGTCCCCATGTCATCTGGAAGAAGGGCTTCCTGGCTCTAATCCACTTAAGCCTGAAAACCTGATGGGGAGGGGTGCAGCTCCTTGCCTTGCTAGAGTGGATCCATCTGGGGAAAAAATCTGGCATAAGACAGAATTCCTAAAAAATCCTGTGAAACCTGCTTTGCTAAGAGTGTTTTCATTCACACGTTAAGAGTCCGAGCAGGAAACCCTACAGTTTCTGCCAAATCCCCTTCCTGACAGACTCTGACTCAGACTAAGTCCTCAGATTTTTTTGAAATGTTATCTACTGTTTGATCCTTGCCTCCCTGTATTCCTGTGTATTACAACCCAATAAAAGCCCCTAGAGGAAGAGGCTCAATGCCTTTTTCCTCTTAGAAACTGGCCACATCTCCTCCCCAAGCAGATTATGTCTTGGTAGTGTTTCTTTCATCCATGGTGGATGGGGGGATTTGAGGGCAAAGTTGCCCCCCACAGGTTCCTAGGATACTCTTCTAACAGAGGGAGCCTGTACTACAAGGGGACCATACTGAAGAAGATAATTCTGGTTTTTCAAGGTCTCTCTTTATATACAAAGAGAGATTTCTGTGTCACGGAAAACATGTATATGTAATTTGGGTATATATTGCCATATGGCTTTTCAGAATGGCTGTTGCAATATACGCTGCTAGCAGGACATCAAAGTTTCTGGCTATCCACATCCTTGACAATAATTGGAACAATCTCACATTTTGATTTTCAGCATTCTTATGAGTATAAAATTATATCTCATTGTTATAATTTGCAATTATTTGATTAATACTAAGTTTGAACAACTCTACATGTTTTTCAGACATTTGGGTTCTCATTCTGTGAATTGCCTTTTAAACTTTTTGTTTACTTTTGTATTAAGTTTTGTGTTTTGGAAATTTACAATTCCTTGTAGATTCTCTTATTATTTATTTGTATTAGATGTTCCAAATGTATTCTTCCAACTGCCCTTTGACTATAAAATGGTCCTTAATTTTGATGTCAAATCAATTATTTTCAGTTAATAATTTTTGCATTTTGGATATTTTAAATATTTATTTTCATACACCTGTATTATAAATGTATTTTTTCAATAGGTACATTAACTTTATATTTACCTTTGCATAACTGGGTTTTTAGTCTGGTAGATAGACTTATTTATTGTGTAAAGTAGTAATCTAAAGTTAATTTTCTTCACAGATTGAGACGATTTTTTCAATACAATGAAAAATTATGGTTTTTTGTCTTTGTGATACCACTTGTCCCTCAGCTATATTGAGATATAACTGACATATAACACTATATAAGTGGAAGATATCTGACATGGTGATTTGATATATGTACATTGCAAAGTGATTATCACGATAAGTTAGTTAATACTTTCATCACCTCACATACTTATATATTTTTGTGTGTGGTGTGAACATTTAAGATTTAGTCTCAGTAACTTGTATTTAATATAGTATTGTTTCAACTATAGTCACCATGTTGTGTATTTAATCCTGAGAATGTATTTCTCTTATTACTGGAAGGTTGTGCCCTTGACCGAGTCCCAGGCCTTGACAATCACCATATACCATTTCATGCTTTCTCTGCGGGTTGGGCTTTTTTTTCCCTTAAGATTCCGCATATAAGTGATATCATATAGTATTTTTCTTTCTCTGTTTGACTTATTTCACTTAGCATGTTGCACTCAAGTTCCACCCATGCTGTTTGGCAGGATTTCCTTTTTTATTGACACAAATGATAGTCCATTACACATATGTGCCATGTTTTTATTTTGTATCCATTCATCTGTTGATAGAGACTTAGGTTGTTTCCACATCTTCGCTATTGTGTACAATGCTGCAATAAATATGGAAGTTCAGATAGTAATTTCACTTCTTTTGATATATGTCCATAAGTTGGATTGCTGGATTATATAGTAATTCTAGTTTTATTTTTAATTTATTTAAGAAATTCCATACTTCTTCCACAGTGGCTGTGTCAATTTACATACCTACCAACAGGGCACAAGGGTTCCCTTTTCTCCACATCCTGTCCAACACTTGTGATTTCTAGTCTTTTTTTCTTATCTTTTGTTAGCAGTGTTTCTAACAGGTATAAATGAGGTGATATTTCATTGAGTTTCATGTGCATTTGCCTGATGACTAGTTGCCGCTGCCCGCAGCAGCAAGGGTGGATCACGAGGTGAGGCGATGGACTTAACTTAATTAAAATAATGGAGAGGTCCAAGTGCTCCTGGCTGGAAAATGGCGAGTTTATTCAAGGAACTGCTGGCTTATATGCAGAACTACAGTGGCCTGAGAACAATGCTGTTTTACAAAAGTTTGTACATTCCCGAAGGCTATCAAGAGGGCAAGATGTTCTCACATCCTGAGAACATTAGCCCACAGATAGCAGTGTCCTCAAGACTATCACTTTCCTGGAACATGACGCACATGCCAAGACCTTGTTCTTTCCTTCAAGGCTGAGAAGGAGAAGGTCCGGAAGATGTCAAGATACCCACCGGCTCCAGGAACCAGAAACCAAGTCCCGCCACCGTTTTCACAGTGGGGGCTCTGTCCTTGGTTCCCTGTGGCCTGGTGGGCTCCCACAACTAGTGATATTTAACAACTTTTCAAGTATTTGTTGGCCTTTTGTGTGTTATTTTGGAATATGTCTGTTCAGGCTTTGTGCTCATTTTTTAGTTGAATTATTTGTGTTGTTTTTGTTGTTGTTTTGCTATTCAGTAACACATGTTCCTTATATATTTTGGATATTAATACCTTATGTAATAAGGTACCTTACATAGTACCTTATTACATAGTACCTTATGTAATAAGGATATTAATACCTTATATGATTTGAAAATCTCTCTCTCTCTTTTGTAGGTTACCTCTTTATTCTGTTTATTTTTTCTTTTGCCGTAAAGAAGGTTTTTGATTTGATGTGGTCTCATTTACTGATTCTTGCTTTTGTTGCTTGATTTTTGGAGTTAAACACAAATAATTATTGCCAAGACCAATGTTGAATAACATTTTTATCCTTTTTCTTTCCTTCTTTTTTTATTTAATTTTTTAAATTGTTGTTTAAGTATAGTTTTCTGCCTTTTCCCCCCACCCCTCCCCACTACCTCAACCTTCCTTACCTCCCTCCCCTGTTTCCACCCCCCCTTGTTATTGTCCATATGCCCTTTATGATTGTTCCTTTAAACCCTTCACCCTTTTTACCCATTATCCTCCACCCCTCTGGTCACTGTCAGCCTGTTCTCAATTTCATAGTCTTTGGCTATATTTTGCTTGCTTGTTTGTTTTATTGATTAGGTTCCTGTTAATGGTGAGATCACATGGAATTTGTCTTTCCCCAGCAGGCTTATTTCACTTAGCATCATGTTCTCCAGATCCATCCATACTGTTGCAAAGGGTAGGAGCTCCTTCTTTCTTTCTGCTACATAGAATTCTATTGTGTAAATATACTATAGTTTTTGATCTATTAGTTTACTGGTGGGCACTTGGGTTGCTTCTAGCACTTGGCTATTGTAAATTGTGCTGCTATGAACTTTGGGGTGCGTAGGTTCTATTGGATTGGTGTTTCAGGGTCCTTAGGAACATTTTACCCTTATTCTTATTGGAGGTTCATAGTTTCAGGTCTTACATTTAAGTTTTAAATACACTTCAAATTAATTTTAGAAAGTAATGTAAGTTAGAGGTCCAATTTCTTTCTTTTTCATGTGTATAAGACAGTTTTCCCAAAATCGTTTTTGAAAAGTCTGTCTTTTACTGATTGAGTATGCTTCGTCCCTTATCAAATGAGTTGGTTGTCTATGTGTAGGTTATTCTCTATTCTCTTCCATTGGTCTATGTGTCTGTTTTTATACTGGTACCATACTGTTTGATCACTATACTTTTGTAATGTAGATTGAAATCAGAATGTGTGGTACCTCCAGTTTTTCTTTTCTGTTTTTCATGATTGCCTTGGCTATTCAGGTCTGTTGTGGTTCCATATAAATTCAAATTTTTTCCTACTTTTGTAAAAAATGCCATTGAAATTTGATAGGGATTGTATTTGATCTATAGATGGCTTTGAGTACTATGCATATTTTAACAATATTAATTTTTCTGATTATGGGGACATATTATTGTATATCGGAAACCCATAATATACATCCTCTTTTTTCTTTCATTTATTTTACTTATTTTTGTAAGGATTTTATTATTTTTGGAGAGAGGAGAAGGGAGGAAGAAAGATAGGGAAAGAAACCTCAATGTGTGGTTGCCTCTTACCTGACCCTCACTGGGGACCTAGCCCACAACCCAGGCATGTGCCCTGACTGGGAATGGAACTGGTGACTCTTTGGTGCACAGCCTGTGCTCAGTCCACCAAGCTACACCAGTCAGGGTTTTCTTTCATTTATTTATTCACTTGTTCTTTACTGGTAGTATGCCTGTGATTTTTGCTAATCTTTTTAAAAAATATTTTATTTATTTATTTTTAGAGAGAGGGGATGGGAAGGAGAAAGAGTGGGAGAGAAACATCAATGTGTGGTTGCCTCTCATGTGTCCCCTACTGGGGACCTGGCCTGCAACCCAGGCATGTGCCCTGACTGGAAATCGAACCAGCAACCCTTTGCTTCACAGGCCCGTGCTCAATCCACTGAGCTACACCAGCCAGGGTGATTTTTGCTAACCTTTTTGTTCTTTATCAAAATAAACCTATCCATATGTGCCTATTTATATTCAATATGAATATTAGCACCAATTTGTTAAGTTTTAAAAACATATTTCACTTTGAGTGAGAATATTATTGAATTTGTAGATTTGGAGAAAAATTAATATATGCATATTGAATTTTTACATATATTTATTTTTGTTAGTTTTTTAATAAAACTTTTACATTTTCTTTAGAAAGATGTGATACATTTTGACTGAATTGACTCTCACATGTACAATAATTTTACTAGTATGAGAATCGTGTCTTATTTTCTATTATATTTTCTAGTTGACTATTGCTGGTAAGAAAAATAGCAATGACTTCAAGTTGATTATGTTTCCAGAAAGCTTAATGTACTCTCTTAATAGTTCTAATTCTTAGTTGTTTCTGTTGGATTTTTTTATGACTTATGACATCATTGGGGGCTCAATTCACTGACTGGGTATTTATCATCTGTTCCTTCAGGTGAACTTCTTATTCTTTACCTTTCTATGTGCCCTACGAGACTCTATCACAGAATCTACTGCTTTGCCTTCTGGCCTCTTATTGGATTCAGTTAATTAGAGTTGCTGTCAGATCAGAAGGTAGCAGTCAAGTGAGTTTAGGGTATATTTTCTCCTGGTCCCCTTTCAGCCTTGCCATAATTCTAGTGGTGGTTGAATTCCTCTACTGCTGATCACAGATCTTGTTGATAGCTCTCTCTCCTACAGCAATATTTTTTTTTTGGCTCTCGTAAACATTTATTTTTCTGTTCAGAGTTAGGGGTGGTAACAGCTTCCATTATTGCCAGTCCTGAGGTACTGCCCTATAATGTGTTAGTTTCCACTAACTCTTTAAACAAAATAGGAGGGAAAGATTCAGCATCAGGTAATATGCCACACTCAGGGGGAACTAGTGCCGATTCCATCCATGCACACACTCTTATCTCTTCTTCCTGCCCCTATTCCAACACAAGAGGATCTTCAAGCATATTAGTATCTAAAGGATAAAAAGTAAAAGAATAAGGTGTGGGAGAAAGGAAGATGCAAGCTCATCATTTTATTCATTCCTGATTCAATGTTGACAGCAGTAAAGGGTTGAGCAGGAGAGAAGTTTTAATTAGTTGGATGTTTATACTGTTTAATTGACACTCTTGCTATGAATGGAAGTGACTAGAATTTAATAATTATTCAATCATATCCAGAAAAATTTAGGCTTGTCTCAAACTTCTAATGTAGGCTGAGAAGAACAGGGAACAAGCCTCCATTTCTTTGCATTCAATTGTGTTAAGGTTATTCAATGAAAAGTTGCTCATATTTTACAAAATATGAAAGTCTACTTGCATGGATATTTCTCATATATAAGTCTGTTCAGTGTTAAGGTATTAAAAGACAACATTTTTTGGAAGCAAAACATATTAGGAACATGGCATGGGTCATATTATAATCTATATAAGGTGTGGTAAAATTAGAATAGAAAAGTTAAAGATGTATAATGTTTTTAAAAAAGGAAAGAAAGAAGTGAAACTCAAGACAATGAGTAAAATTTCAGAACCTGGCTATTTTAGACCCAGTAGGACCTACCTTTGAACTTTCAACATTTTTCCAGTCAAAGACAACCAGGGATACCCCTGTAGTTGAACAAATTTAGTTTATTGCTTTTTGCAATGAGAGAAAACACACCCCAGGGAGAATTGTGGGAGCATTTCAGTAACATAGTATCAGAAAATACAGGATTTAGGCTTGTGTTAGGTAACTCTGGAGAAGTTAAGAAAACAAGAGTTTGCTCCAGATTAACTGAGTTTGTTAATAAATCTTATCTAGAAGAAGACAGGATTAGAATGAGGCAAATGTTATAATTAGTAGAGGGGCAGAAATCATTCTTATTATGTAGGTTGGGTGGGCAGCTGGTCACTTTTGTGACTTGGACATTGTTCACTGTTTGTCTTTTGTCTTTGTCATCACCCATGCTAGTCTGGCTGCCCTGGGTTGATGTTGCTGTTCCCTTAAACTGTGTATGTGTAACCCGGAGGGCACTAAGACCCAGCTTTGAGTGTCAGACCTGCTCATCACAACACCAAGTCCTGGCTGATAGATCAGTGAATGACGAGGGATGCTTTTCACTTTCTTGTACCCCATTTAGTCAATAAGCTCTGTCTGAAGTGAAACATTTTCATATGAATGAGGATAGAGAGGTAATAGTGTTTCTACAAGTTCCCTTCAAGTGTGTTTGGAGGACCCTTGTACACAAGCAGATAGAGATATCTCCTAGTTTTGTCATTGAAAGAACAATTGAATGGCAGGAACATTTCACTGAAAAACCCAATGAGTGAGTAATAACGTTGACATATATCCAAAATGTAAAGTCACCATATCAACCAAATAATGGCAGTTCTTCCTATGTCAATATGTCCAAATACACAGATGGTGTTTTTCACCTACCTTCCACAATTTACAGGCCTAGAAGACAGGGCCTTCACAGACTTTAACAAATTTGAATTCAACAAATTCAAACACATGCATTCATTGTGTGGATTTTTGAGTTCTATACAGAATAGAAGATGATACATTGTATAGGATGTAATTCCCCAGGAAGGACAACAAATTGTTATTCTTCACTGTTATTTCTTCATCATGCTATCTCTTTAGTTTTTTGATGCTTCTCCTCAAAAGAATTCCTCTAGATCCTTGATTCACACTGTATATTTTGGATTTTTTATTAGAACCATCAAATTCATTATCTGGGTACTCTTGACAATCAAATGACATAATGTACTCTTTGAGAAAAGGAGCTGTATAATCATAAATCTGATTTTTTTCAAAGAAAAGATGTATCTTTAATTAAAGGAAAAAATGATCACATGAAAATTTTGTTTAACTAAGCATAGAACAGCAAATTACATTGACTCTATTTTCTGTTTTTCAAACTTGCTGGCTCTTTGTTGAACAAAGAGAAAGGTCCCCTTCTTTTCTATCTTTTTTTGAGGGGGAGGTTGACATTTCCATGGTATACTAAAAAATGTCACATAGGTTTTTGAAGACTATAAGTTAACTTGAATAAATAAAACTTCTAGGTTTGTGCAATGTACAACTTATATAAACATACATATGTATCCCTGGGTTTACTAATATACCAAATCTAAAAAATAATACTTAAGCTCATTATAGCACCTATCATTATAAGTTAAGTATATAAATAAATGTTTATTCTATGCTTTCATGTACATTCAGGGCTATGAAATATGTTTTAGATAATGGCTAACAGGAGATAGTGATATTTAATAAATTATAGCTGCTTTTAGCCACTTGAGGTATGAATAAAGTCACTGGCAGTGAACTGGCAGTTCATTATCTTTTTTTAAGATGAGATATTAAATATCTGTAGAAGTTGGTTAGGCAAAGGGTGAGGGGGTGGAGTTTAGGGTAAGGATGTGTGTATATGAAAGCTTAAAATGAGAGAGGGCATATGTGAGGATTTAAAAGTGGTGGAAAATATAATCATGAGGATTTCAAATGCTTTATTTTTCTATATAACAGAGAACATGAGGCAGAGAGTAGCTAGATATGAAGCAAACTATAAATTTAAGTGATTATATCTGTGGTCAAAGGTTACATTATAATAGGTTTTCAAATATATAACACACTTTAGTAGGGTGAATGGAGACACACTGAAGAAGATTTTATGTTTTTCTATTTATTTATTTTCTTTTGTTATATTTTAGGTTTTATAGGTTTGAAGGGAGTAATTTGTATATAAGAAAATATCCAGATCGCGGCTTTACAGTTTGAAGATTTTTACGTATGTGTAAACCCACCAACTAGATAAGTTGTTAAACATGCTCAGTATCCCTGAAAGCTCCCTTTCTGATACTTGTCTTTTACTAGTAAGAAGATACCTGGGGCATGGGTAGGTATGCCGCTGCTGTGTTCTTTGGCTAGTGGTGCTGTAGGACCGAGGCATCACAAGTGCTATAGCAAACCGATCTACAGGGACATGGGGCTGTTTCTGGGTCTGTAGCTGGGACCACATTCATTGAGTCTGTCACCTGCCTTCACAAAACCACCCTACTCAGTTGTGGGCTCCAACTGGTTTCACAATCACCTACCTGGATCCTGAAGCTTCCTGAAGCGCTTTTGTCTGTGGATTGCTGCTGAATTACTGGTGCTGAAGGGGAATATGATTAGGGGTCTCCTATTGTGTCATCTTGCCTATATCCCGCTATATTTTCATTATCTTTGTCATGGTGTGATAGCAAGGTAATATTGTCCTCACCAATCAGGTTATTAAGGGTTTCTTTCCAAAATGCTCGATAAAATTCAGAAATAAAGTCTGGGTTTACAGCCTTCTTTTTGGGGAAGACTTTTAATTATATATTTGATTTCTTAAATAGTAAAAAATTGTTAAGGTCTTGTTTCAGATTTTAATTTTTGAGAATGCTTTGTTTATTGAAGTTTCCTCTATTAAAAAATCTGTTGGTACTGCTTCGGTAGTTGGAATGTTTCTCGCTTGTGATGTTTTCAAAAATATGAGTGCTGTGCACAGATTATAACCCACAGTAGCAAAAGATCATCATTCTTTTTTAATTAGACTTTATATCTGCAAAACCTTAATAAGCAAACACTGTGATGAGAAGGGGGACACGGTTCCTTTTCCAAGCATGGGTCACCGTGCATGAAACATCCTGCCTCTGGGAAAAAAAAAAAACAACCAAAAACTGCAGAGCCCTGTTGCCAGGTCTGATTCATTGTTCCTTTTATTTTTATTTATTTATTTACTTTTCTTAAAGATTTTATTTATTTAATTTTAGAGAGGGGAAGAGTGAGAGAAAGAGAAGGAGAAAAACATCACTGTGTGGTTGCCTCTCACATGCCCCCTTACTGGGGACCTGGCCTGCAACCCAAGCAGGTGCCCTAGACTGGGAATCAAACCAACAGCCTTTTGGTTCGCAGACCCACACTCAATCTACTGAGCCATGCCATCCAGGGCCCATCGTTCCTTTTAGAGCTCCTCCTTTGAATGGCAGTCAAGTTTTTCTCCAAGTTTTATTCTTAGAAGAATTTGTCCATTTTACTTGTTATTAAATTGATTGATTTCAAGTTATTCATAATATGCCATCATTATCCTATTACGATCTATAAAATCTATTGTTCTAATATTAATAGTTTCTGATATTTCTTTATTGATAGATTGTTTCATTTTTTCCACTTCACTAGTTTTCCTAGGAGCTTATTAGTGTTATTTTATTTATTTTCTGCTATTATTATTTATTAATTATTGTATTATTTTCTTTCTTTAAAAATTTTTAAAAATTTGTTGTTCAGTTGCAGTTGTCCCACTTTTTCCTACTTGCTCTCCCCAACCCTATCTCTACCCACTCCCACAGTCAACCCTGTAATTTTTGTAAAAAATCAAACCTTTTCTCTCGATTGGTTTCTTCTATTATTTAAGCATTATTTATTTGATTGATTTTCATTTTTATGTCCATTATTTTATTTACTTCCTTTACACTGATTTTATTTATACCCCTAAGCTTGAATATTAGATCAATAATCACCTAAAATGTGTTTCTTTTTTAGAAATGTCTGTATGTTCAGTGATCTTTCCTAAGTACCAACACAGTATATTTAATGTTTCAGAACTTCTGGGGGTTCTAGAATTTACTATTTGTCCTCCTTAGAAGGTCCATTTCTTTTTTTCTATCTCTTCACCCAACATATCATGTATTTTCTTAAGCATACATGTAAGGATTATATTAAGGTTTTCTTATGACCAATATACCAGTCATTTACATGTCCACTTCTAGTTGAATTATTAAAACCATGAATATAATTTTCTGCTTTTTTGGCATACCTCATATCTTTTTTACTGTGCTCTGAACACTGTAATAAAAAGCAGTGACACCTAAAGCAAAATATTTCAACCCCAGTCCTGAAAGTATAAGCTCTTATTTCGACATGGCAGTTAGAACAAGAGACTGATTTTTTTAGATTCTCCCAAGAATTAATTTTAGTGGGGACTGGGCCAGCCCTTTAATTGCATTGAGTTCATCTGTCAATATCCAGTACCCAAACTCTCATATGGTTCTGATTGTTTTGATGTTACTAGTATTGGGGCTGGCAGTGGATCAGAGTTTCTAAGAGAGTTTAGAACTACATAAATTAAACTATATCCTGGAATCCAAGCACCATGTGATAAATGGGGTCGTATGAACATTCTCTACTTTGTAGATTTTTCTCAAGTGTCTCTCAGCAAATTTTTGGAAGTGGGAGAGTCAGTGAAAAGAAACACCGACTTCAGTAATTGTTACTTTGCATTTGGGGATTTCCCAATTTCAAATCTGTTGCGCTCGTCAGCAGTGCTAATAAAATTAATCTGGTTTCTTTGTGCCCACATTGGTGCCCAGTCCAGATGCTTGTCTTCGGTGGTAAAATTACAGTCATCCTCAAAATCCTATTGAGGAATTTCTCATTCTCTGCTGCATTCAGTTCTTCAAGAGAGTTCTGCATTTACCACTCTTCAATAACTTATCCTAAAATATGAATTTTTGATCTATTTGTTTTTTTTTCCTTTTTGTTTTCATAGGAACAAAGACCTACTGCCTTCTTCTTTACCCAGAAATGGAATTCTCATCACACTGAATAATTTTCTACAGGTGAACATCATACATATAATTTGATAAAAACAACAAACAAACACAAACCTCTCTAGATATGTGGAAAAAGCAAAGAGAGGAAGACAGCAGGCACACAAAAAAGTTAGAAGAGATGGCAATAGCTGTGGAAGAAATTATTCCAACTTAGACTTAGATAGTATCATTTGTACAGTATTGAATAAATTTGAGAGAATTCTTTCAATGGTAACATAGAAAAAGCTTGGTTATTTATTGGGTGTTAGGGTAAGACAATAGCAGAATCATTACTGATATGTAGAGGTTTGGGGCACTGGATAGATCTCTAGAATATGAAGTATGTGAAGGCAGAAATTTTTATCTGTTTTGTTTACTGATGATTCAGAAGTGCTTAGAATAATACTTGGCAAATAAAATGTAAACCATAAATATCGATAAATAACACTGGGTGAAGAGCATGTCGCACTTGCAGGGGACAAGCTGAGTTCATTTATTTTGACTTTGAGATGAAGTAAGCATCTTCATTGAAAGATATGGTAGGTATATCAATCTATAATCTAGAAGAGAAGACACAGCTGAATATATTTATGTCATATAATTATTATGCAAGCCTGATTATTATTACCAACAATTAGATATTAGAAAGTAAGGAAATTAATGCATTTACATATTTTATTGTAGTCAGCTAAACAAAGTCTATTGTGTTGATAAAAATTGGTGTAGGTATATGATTACTGATATGTCTTATTGTTTTTTTTACCTTTTATTGAATATATTTATCTTAATTATATATGTAGCAATCAGAAAAATGACCATCAGGGGCTCTTTTTTGAAAAGAGACCGACTGAATGTACTCTGAATCAGACCTGGTCACAGATTTAGTTTATTATATAGTTCCCATTACACTCAACAGAAGTTCATGAATGCTGTGGATCCTCCAGTAGAAATATTGTTTTTTTCTTTTTAAATTTAATTAATTATTTATTTTATTATATTGTTGTTCAAGTACAGTTGTCTCCATTTTCACCCCACCATGCTCCCTCACCTCACCCATCCTTACCCCCCACCCTCATATATTAAGTTCTCCTTTTAGTAACATAAATAAAAGTTCTTTTTCTTGTTCTTCTTCTCTATAGTGCCCAATTGATTGAATTTACCTGGATAAATAGAGAAATTTTTACATTATATCTCTACTAATGAGCTAAGTAGAGAATCTTCACAAATTACACTATGGTTCTTATATAGGTCTGTAAAACTTCAGTATGCCAAATATTCTTCTAAATATCTTTATTTTATAACCAAAATATTTATAGTATTTAATTACTGAATGCCTGACAGAAATAGAATGTGTTTCAATCATCAGTCAAGAACATTCCTTCAAACCTGCAGTGTCTTCACTGGTGAATGATAGTCTGGGTGATATATTTTATTTTCGTGCCTCATTTAGTTTCTTTTTTTTTTTTTTAGATCACTCCTAGTTGAAAGCAGCAAGAGCTTATATTTTTTCCAAATATCAGTTTTGACAGTGATAAGTTGACTACCTTAGAGATTCTAAATATAACTTTAGATCCTGCTCATCCAGGTAACTACCTACTCCCTCACCAAATGAACAATCTGCCTTTTATTTGATTTTACTTTTTCTTAATGACATTAATCATATTATTTTCAAGATAGAATTTTGATAAGATTAGGTGTGAAAAAAAATACATAGTACCTCATTTTTAAGTGGTAACAAGCCAAATGTAATAATTATCTTTTTAAAAACCACTTGGGAAATATAATAGGTTTTTTGGTATGTTTAGCTTTATTGTTACGTGACCAAAGGATATTCTTAAGGAAAATGCTTACCTGCAACTTAATTATATTCTAGCTAGAGATACAGAAGATGAACAAGATACATGAGTCAAATACGTGCTATTTTGGAATATGATTAATGCTATGAAGGGACACAAAACAGGGAAAGAAGAAATGGCAATGTATGTATATGTTTGGGAGGATCATGACTTTTAGTAATGCATTAGTTTCTTTTAATTGCTGTAACAAATTATCACAGATTTGGTGGCATAAAACAACAGAAATGTCTTCTCCCACAGTTCTGGAGGCCAGAAGTTTGAAGTTATTATATTAATAAAAGCATGCTTTTCCCAGAGGCTATCGGGAGAATTGCATTCCTTGCGCCTTCCCAGTTACTATCCATATTCAGATGGCCGCATCAATCCAGACTTGCCTCTGTTTTCACTTTGCCTTCTCTTTTGTACTTTCTCTTCTGTTTGTCTTGAATCACATCCTTTTTCTTATCAGCACATTAGTCATTGGATTATAGGCCCACGTGGATAGTTAAGGATATTACCTCCTTTCAAGATTATTGACTTAATCACATCTTCGAAGAACCTGCTTTCTATTAAGGTAACAGTCACAGATTCCAGGGATTTGATGTGGATGACTCTCGGGGCCAATTTTTCAGATGACAACAATGATGAAACCCAAGTGGATTATCTAGATTTTGAAACATAGAAGGGCAATGCTTGCACTGAGGGAAAGAATCAACCTTGAGATACACTATTGTGTGGGGTTCTGAAGAAATAATAGTTTATTCTTTTACTTTTTAAGTAACTGAGAGGTTAGAAATAACTATGGAAAATGTGCATGGCAATGTATATCATACTAACGATCAAGCTTTTTGGTCACCATTATTAATTATATTTTCCTAGGGGAGCATCTAGCCAGGATCATTAAAACTGTGGAATAGCAGGCAGCTTTCGGCCCATACTTTACAGCACCATTATATATATTAGGCTAAACCTACTAGAAAGTCTTCAAATAAAGATGAAGGTGCAAGGAATTTGAAAAACACTAATGTGACGAGGGTTTTTTGTTTTATGTTGTAGTTGAAGGTAAAGCACAACACAGAAGAGACACACTGCAGGGAAGGGATAGACTACAAAAAACTGTGTTTAATGAAATTACAATTGGTTAGTGCTAGCTATACTTAAGATAACTATACAACATGGGTAAGCCTCAAGGACTAGAAGACAATACAAGAGTCAAGTATCAACAAAGAGCATGACATTTAGTGGTGGTGAGGACTGTGGTATGTAACAGAATAACTATAGTAGAGATGGTTGAAGAAAGGAAGATGGTAGATTCTAAAGATTTTGAATCTTCTTCCAGAGATTAGTTGCTGTGCAGAGGTATTTGACCCTGCAGGCAAGACTCCTTAAATAAGTAGAAGTGACAAAACTTTCTAATATGCAAATACAGTTTCAAAAGAGCTCATGCAGAGAGGAATGATTGTAAGTTCCCTGCTGTGCATGAAAATGCTTGTTTCTGATCATTTTTCATATAAATTTCAGACAGCTCCATATTCTTAAATCAGACCACAGAACTGTGTAGTTTTAGGTAATGTCCACCCTCAAATTTTGACTATGCCAAAGTTGTAATAGGACAAATTAGACATAAAAGCTCTTAAACCTTGTTTCTAAAATAAACCAATACCTATCAATAAAATAATTTGTGAAGAGAAAAAGTATCCATATGCAGATTCTCTAAGTCTGACATCCCTCACCTAAACCCAAACATCTATGAGGGTAGATTTTTCAAAAATACCTATATTTTGATGATCATAGAAAAAGTAAACAAAACAAAACAGGAAAATAATAAATCTAAATTATCTACCCCCAAATGTGATTGAGTGATCTCAAGGAAGTTTTGTTTGGAGTAAAAGAAGAGGGAGTAAAGCTAGGCAGAAGCAAGCCTCTGAGAATAAGATCTGTAACTATAGGAAAGAGGAGTTTTGAGAAAATTTTTCATGCTGTATGCAATCTATTTCCACATCAGTCTTCCTCACAAACACATCATCCCCCATTACACAGACACATTGCATTAAATTTCAATAGAGGCCTACAATGCTTTTGGTAATTTTGGAGTCAGATGTATCCTTTTAATATGCAAACATGTAGGATTCATCCTTTTTCTTTCCCTTTCTCCTTTTTTCTTTCCTTCCTACCTTTATTGCTTCCTTCTTTCTCTCTCCTTCCTCCCTCCCTCTCCTTCCTCCTTCTCTCTTTCCCTTTTTCTCTCCTTTTCTTTTCTTTTTTCTATTATATGTCTTTCTCTCTTTATATATACTTAAGAATGTTTATTTGTGTCCTTTCGTGGACACAAATATAATATATTCTGAGACCTTGTTATTCATACATTTGGATTTACAATTTCTTTTCTAAAATGATCTCAATAGAGAATGAAAGTTTTTACTTTCTACCTGACAAAATGATGTATTAAAAATGCTATAACTCTTTCTCAGTTAATCTGTGTGTTTATATGTAATGTAATATTAGAAATTCAGTCATGAACTACAAATATTTGCTCAGATGGTTAAAAAATTAGTGAAAAAATTTTAAAAATACTAAGGTTTGATCATATTTATTTTTCATAGCGAGAACTTTGCAAAGTGGACAATGCATAAAAAGAAGCAGAAGAAGTGATGATAAAAATACTGTGGATTAGCAATGCATTGAGAGTTTATAATTATAGTTCAGAAGAATGATGTTATGAACTAAACTATAAGGAAAAAATAGTGGAAACGTTACAAAGCAAAACAGGCCTCCGCCACCCCGCACCTTTACGTATGACCCAACAATTAGTGTTGAAGGAAACAGGTTTTTATTAAAGGGTTTCCAACATCAGAGGGGCTGAGAGCACTTCTGCTAAGAGCCCTCCTTTCCCACTAGGACCAGAACTTCCCTTGCTCACCAAAAGGCTAAAAGCCAAAACCATACTCAGAAGTTCTCCGTATCCTTCTCTGTCCTTACATCAGTAGCATAAACACATTTCCATCCTTTCTGGAATTTGTCAGTGCAAATGAGTTCCAGAGTTGCCATCCTCTTGCAGCAGCTCTCTCCTTCAGATCTGGGGTGTACTGTTTTCAGTCTCCATGTAACGGTTCAGGAAAACATGCTATGTTACACTGGATCATGGTGGAGTCTGGGGAGGTATGTCCCCAATTTAGCATTCCCGGTCGCAGTTCAGCTCCAAGCACCCCTCACCAGTCTGGGTGGCTAGGCAGGTCCCTGTAGCTCCATCAGCTCTGCCGACTCACTGAACTTCTGACTTTCAGACCTCCTCTCTCACTCCAGGTATGCTGGCTCTCTCCTCCCTTTTCAGAACTCCTGGTTTAATTTAGATGCTCTGACCAGAACTGCCTGCATGCCTCAGAACTATCTCTTCCTGTGGTGTGTTAGTGTCTGCCATTTTTCCCCCATTTCCCAATGTCCTTTACCTTCTTTTGGTTTCCATCTTTAGTCAGGGCCAAAATTCCCAGTGATGCACAGGCATCAGGGGTAAGCATCTGCCCCCTACCTCTCATGCAGGTGCTACATGAGCTCCCCGAACCCAGATATATCACAAGCCACTGAACGTTTTCACAGTCATGTGCACTATTCACCCTGGGCAGTAGCCCTTTTCCCTTCAGGAAGGCACAGCTATTAACTTCCATTTTGTGTACTGTATCTTAAATGCTGTACTATACGTTCATCCCTTCCTCCAATCAAGGGTTGTGGGGCTCACACTCTGCATCCCATTACAGAAAGAAAAATGCATATTTGAGGGTGATGTTGCTGTTGACATTTTTAGAAAAATACACAATGTTTGCTGATAAAGTAGTACTTATAAGAAGAGATAAGAGTTTGAGATGCTCTATCTTTAAATTTATATGCATGAATGATTAGAATTGCTGTAATCTAAAATAAGAACAAAATAAAAATTGTACATTTAGGAAAGTGATGATTATTTTGAAAAATTATAGGAGGTCTGTAAAATTACTCAGAAAACATATAAAGATTGGGCAAAGTTCTCAATTACATAAAATGCTAAAATAAAAACCCTGCAAAGTTTATTAAAGAGCCTTTTTTCTAACTTGGATTCAAAATGTTGTTGACACAGCTTACGTATACATTTTTGCTTTGTTAAAAGTGGGGTTTTATAACTGATTATAGGCCTATGTTTTTCAATTGATGTAGTTCATTTACATATATATGTGTGTGTTCACGTACATGCTACATACTAATGTTTCAGTTTTACTGTCAAACAACCTAATGATTATTTTAATATATGCTTGCTTATCTTTTAAGTACACAAGCCAATTTGAATTTTATTTACTTTCTAAATTAATTTTTCCTCTAAATAGAGTGCACTTTCAAATACAAGTTGTATTAGTTTCCTTTGACCACTGTAACAAAAATAGCACACATTTTATGGATTAAAACAGCACAGATTTAGTTTCTTGTAATCTTGTTGGTTAAAAGCCCAACACAGGTTTCACTGGGCTACAATCAAAGTGCTGGCAGGGCTGCATTCTCCTCTGGAGGGAAATTCCGTGGGAGAATCCGGTCCCTTGCCTTTTCCAGCCCAGAGAGGCTGTGCAAATTCCTTGCCAAGTAACCCCTTGCTTGCTCTGTAACAGCAGCTCTCAGGCCCTGATTCCATTGTCACCTTTTCTCAGACTCTTCTCTTCTACCTCTTCTGTTTTTAAGATCCTAATCTTGTAGTTACATTGGATCTGTCCAGGTAAACCAGGATATTCTCTTTATCTTAAGGTTAACTGATTGGCAAACGATTTTATTTGCAACTCTAATTCCCCTTTGCCATGTAAGGTAATATATTTGCAAGTTCTGTGGAATGAGATGTGAATGTTTCTGAGAGGTCATTATTATTTCTACAATACATCTCTACTGGGATGTTAGTTATTTGTCTGCATTCCACTATTTTCTAGAAAACAGTGTTAAAACTTATGGTTTTAAAATAGTTTTTAGCCCGGGCTGGTGTAGCTCAGTGGATTGAGCACGGGCCTGTGAGGCAGAGGATCGTGGTTCGATTCCCAGTCAGGGCACATGCCTGGGTTGCTGGCCAGTTCCCTGCAGGCCAACCCCTAGCAGGGGACACATGAAAGGCAACCATACATTGATGTCTCTCTCTCCTTCCACTCTAAAGATAAATAAATAAAATCTTTAAAAAATAGTTTTTAAAATGTTAAACTTTATATTATGTATATTTATAACAAATATACACAAACAAGAAAATAGGGTTAAACCAACTCACAATTTTCTTCCATTGCTGTTGTAGACTGCTTCTAAAATGGTCTCTGAAATCTCCACGTTTAGTCATCCACACTGTTGCATCACCCCCTTGAGCACAGACTCAGACCTTGACTATGAGAAAAAAATCACTGAATTGCTTTTACTGGCAGATATGGTGAGATGTCATCTATGAGACTGCATTATATAGGCTGTGGCCACTACCTTGGTGCCCCTTTGTGATATGTTCTCCTTTCTTTACTTGCTTTGAGGTCTATCCGTGGCCATGTTGTCACCTTCACTGTGGAGAAGACCATGTGTCAAGGAACTAACATTTCTGGCCAAACAGCACAAATACCTGAAGCCTACCACCAGCTAGATAAGTTGGCTTGGGAGTGGAACATTCTCCAATTGGGACATCTGGTCAGTCAAATAATACCTCGATTTTAGTTATGTGAGAAACTATTTTAATTTCATGAAAGAGTCACTCAAGTAGGCCATGCCTGGATTTCTCACCCACGAAAATTGTGAGATTAAAGAACAAGTTTGTTGTTTTAAGCCATTAAGTTTTGGTGTTTTTGTTATACAGCAAGAGAGAAATTTATTTTTGTGTGCACACCTGAAAGTAACATGCTGCCTTAACAAGCACCTAAAAACATAGGCATGCTTTAGATCTAGGCAGTGAGTAAAAACTGTAAGAATTTTGAGGAGGGTTGTCAGAGAAAGCTTAAATTGTATTGTACTGGTTATTGGTAAAAATATGGGTTTCAAGCATACCGCTATTGAGAGCTCAAAAGGAAGTGGATAAAATGGTATTAGAGATGAGAAGGAAGATCCTACTTTTGTAGTGCAGAGAGCTTCACACCACCATTGTCTTCAGTAATGTGAAAAGTAGTAAATTAATTTGTTGCTATAAGGATATTTATAAACAGGGTGTTGAAGGTGCAGCCTGATTTAATGAGGAAAAATAGGAATCGAGGACATCTTACATTTTTAGACTGCACAACTGAAGGATGAGATTTTATTATTGAAATGAAGGATTTAGGGGGTCCAGGGGAAGAGAGAATGTGATGATTATGTGTTTTTCATTAAGTATGAAATACCTATTAGTTATTTAGGTTAAGGTAAGAAGTGGCCAGTTTTAAATATTAGTCCAGAGTTTTGAGGTAAGTTTTAGACTGAAAGTTGAGATTCTATGAAGCAGCATATAGGTGGCATACAAGATTGGATGAAGTCACTAAGAAAGTGAGCATGGATAGAAAGAAGTCAGAGCACTGAAATGCAGGCACTTCAAGTTTTTGAAATCAGAAAAATAAGCACCCGCTAACAAAGGGGATTGAGAAGGAGCAGTGATTTCAGAAAAGGAAGGAATTAACTCAGTGTAGTGCCCTCGAAACCAAATGAAGAAGTGTTTTAAGAAGGGAGAAGTGACTGAAAATGTCAAGCCGTGCTCCTAGGTGAAGTAAGATGCTCACTGAGAAGTGGACCTTCGATTTAACAAAGTGAAGGTAGTTGGCAAAAACTTGAAAGAATTGGATTTAAGAGAGAATGACATTGAAGGAATAGAAGAATAAACATGGGAAGAATTAACTTTTAAAATAGATATAACAGAGGGGAATGGGGTTTACCCTATTTATGCTAATGAAAATACCCAGTAAAAAAATATACAGAGGGTGACAATTAATGATGGGAGGAGAGGAGATAGAGGCTAATGCAAAATTTACTTACACAGTATGAGGCAAGATTATCTGTTGAGGTGGACAGGGAGGTAGGAAAATGTAAACATGATGTCACAAAATATATGTTACAGATTATGGGATAAAATATAATATTGCCAGAGAAATGTGGTAAAAAAACTGGATAATATTGAAATCCTAGATGAAGTTTGAGATCATGAGCTATAATGATACCGATACTGAATATTCTCTAATGATGTGCATTTTTGGAGGTATAGCCATGAATGAGGCAGGTTGTTGCATGAACTACAGGCAGAGAAGCTGAAAATATTTGTTAGGTAACAATTGTAATGATTTACTATGATATCTTAAATAACATTAAAAGAAGTAAAGATAGTAATGAGATGACAGGTGGGTGAATATAGATCATTTGATTATATGGAATGATTAAGATAAATAATTATTGCAATATAACTTGGTAAAATGAGAAGGCCAGAAGGTTTTACCAAAGTCTAGAATTATTGAATTAATGGCTGTACAGGTAGAGTAAGTGATGATGAGTGAGTTCAAGGGGGTGACCATGAGACCAAGGGCAGAAAAAGGTGACTGGAGATGAAAAACTCAAGGAATTCAGAAGCCAAGATATCCCAGCATTTTTAATTCTTTGGCAGGATCAAGAATGAAGATGAAGGCTATTATCTGGTTGATAAACTATGCAGTACAGGTGGGGAAATATGATTTAACACTATAAGAGCAGTGAATGAGAAAAGGTGATTTAAGAGCATAAATTGAAATTTTAAAGGTAAGGATGGGCCCTGGCTGGCGCGGGCCTGTGAACAACACGATCGTGGTTTGATTCCCAGTCAGGGCACATGTGTGGGTTGCAGGCCAGTTCCCGGCAGGGGACTCACGAGAGGCAACCATACATTGATATTTCTCTCCTCTCCTTCCCTTCCCCTCTAAAGATAAATAAATAAATAAAATTAAAAAAAAAATAAAGGCAAGCATGGCAATTGTAGGCCAAACAGGACTAACGGGAGAAATGCCCAAGTATGTTTAGACCTGCAGTTACTCCATTTCATGGCCCATTGGTGTTTTTGGTATTCATTGCATATTGGGCCACCTTGGCAAGTTTTAAAGTGATACTTAAGTCATACATAATCACCACTGAGTCCAACTTTACTCATCTGAGGTGGAGTTCAAGGCAGATGATTCTAATGTATGGCTAGCGGGAGTACCTTTATACTTCATGTTGCCCCACTTTGATACGTTTTCTCCTCAGATATTTAGGGTCATAAAATGTTAGCAGAAGACCATACATTTTATTGGGTTAAAAACCAGGTAGGATTAATTCAGCCTCTTTCTTCCTCCTAGTTTTCTTTCCCATAATCCAGGGGTACCCCAACTTTTGATGTCTCTGGGCCATGCTGGAAGAAAAGTTGTCTTGGGCCACACATTAAATACATTGTGACATGTAATCAGAAAAAAAATTCATAATGTTTTAAGTCAATTTATGATTTTGTGTTGGGCCACATTCATAACCATCTTGGGACACATGTGGCCTGCCGGCTGCAGGTTGGACACCCCTAACATAATTCTTCATGTCCTATCACTAAACCTACTTCCTGGATGTTCCCTCTCTTTCTCTCCAGTGAATTTTCAAAGTACTTTATTGACAGCATCAGAGAATGACATGTTTATTGTTTTCTATTTCATAATGCATTTTAAATGCACACATATGAATTTAATGAAAATTCGTACTGATGATATTACATTCATCTTTGAATTTTCTAAAACCATTAAGAAGTGCTTATTAAATGTTTGCTGAATGAGTAAATACTTATGAGTCTAAGCTGCATTTGCCTATGTTACAAGTAATTGACTTTTAGATGAAATTTTATGTATTACTAAATTGTATCAAAATCTAACTTATAGTACCTGTTTAGTTTATTTTCAGCTATTGTAAAAAATGGTAGTTAGTTAACTTTTGAATTACATATTATAAAATTTATACATTTCAGAGATTTTTAATACATGGGTTTAGATTACAAACAAAATATCTTTTAACTAAATAAGCTACACATAGGTGTTAAGGTCTATAAAACCTAATGGACCTAAAAATAAGTCTTACTGTGAAATTATTTAACTTTTATACTTTGGTTCAATGGTCAAAAGCTAGTTCATTTCCAGTTTTCTGAGTTAAGTATTTCAAGATAAAGTGAAATATTGAATGTCAGAACTTTGGTCTTTGATGTGCTAAGCTACCAGTGGTGCAGGAAATTATGGCAATATCAGCAACAAAAAACAAATATTCTGCTTATTTTGTCAAATTTTAATGAAATTTAAAGAAATTTAAAATGTCTTACTTCTGAAGCAAATCTTTTGTATTTAGTTTTACTTTGAGGCCAGATATCACTGCAGTTTCTGTATATACATAGTCAAGAATGGCACTGTCAGGAAAATATTAAAGATGAAGCTAAATTTATTAGCTTTTTCTTTTTAATCCTGTTTTCAAAACTGCTTAGAGGCCCTTCAGAAACACTGCTGTTTACAAGATTACCAAATTGGTGGAAAACATTGAAACATTAAAATGTTGAACTGTTATAGTGCTGCATAAACACATTCATAAAGAAAGGCAGAGCCAATTAAAAATATAAATTCCTCATGTACTATAAGTTACATTGTTGCAAGTCAACCAGTAAAACTAATAGAGCTGTCAAAACAATATAATTTCTGTGCACAAACCAAAGCACATAAAATATAATAATACAATGAAGGTTTCCTGAATGGACACCTAGTCAGGAATGAACTGTTGGGGAAAATACATTTACTTACAGCTCAGTTAGCTCATGGAAACAAATATGTCTACTTATAAGTTGTAATATTGACAAGTAGAAGAATATAGCTCAGCCATGCCCTTCTATAATTTAAAATATTAGAGGCTTTAGACCTTGCTCAGTTAAATGAGTTACCCAAATGTTCACCTTCCACAGATTGATAATCTGGCTATAGACTGGGACACTTCACTATTGGTAAACTGATTAATGATCAAGGCATTTAACTTGATAGATCAGGGTCTTTTGCTAAATAAATTAAAGCAAATAGGAGTAACTGAGAAAGCTGGTAACTGATTTAATAGGCATTTGTCAAATTACTCTCAGTCAGTGATTGTGAAGAGATGTGTTTCCAATTCCATCTTGTTCATTAGGGGACAAAGTTTGTTCTTGAGTCCTGAGTGGTCACAGAACATTCACAATAAATACGTGAATTTCTAAATGAGTAAAATATGTAAGATTACACAAAAGTAGAATGTCAGGCTACCTTTTACTCATGTAGAGACCTGTAAACATAAATTCAAATAATATGTACCAATATCTCTAATAAAAAGGTAGTTGCAGAGGCAAAATAACAAAGCCCTCCATGCTGATCCTCTGATATGTGAGGCAAAGAGGCTCAGGTGCATCTGATTGAAGTAGTCACCAAGTGAGGGTGTCTTGGAATGTTATTGTTCTTGAAGCTTTGATTACAGAGACTGCTCAGTAGAAGTAAAATTATTAAGGTGTTCAAATCAGCAGAAATATGTAGGAATATTACAATTATTTAGAAGAGAGATTATGATCATCAATTATATCAAAAGGATTATTTCTGGAACAGAGGAAACTTAAAATGGACCCAATGTGGTTTGGCAATGAGAAAAGAATATTCAAAAGTAGAAACAATAAGGTTTATTCTGGAAGCCCAAACATAAATAAGAAAATGACATGAGTAAAAATCTTTATTTGGAGAATTTAGTATGAATAAAGCGATCCAAAGTAGCTACCTTACCAGAATTTTCTAAAATTAGTAAAATATGCCAAGATGTGTTTTTATTGCAGCTAAAGCTGAATTGTCTTCTCTACAGGACATTTTAACTCATTGATAATATCTCACTTTGCCTTGGTCTCCTAAAATCAATTAATTCTATTATTCCCACCTCCAACAAGATGGCAGAGGCCAAGTAGCAAGAAAGTGGAGTGCTAGAGCTGGAAACTGAGCCACTGCTTTTGCAGACAAAAGCTGGTGAATAGCAGGCTGAGGTTGGCACTATGGTGTTTCTGGGAAGTGTTGGTGGATCCTGATGAGAAAGGTATAAAAGGAGTTGCTTTCCCGGGCCCCTGGTCCCCATGTATGCCTCCCTGGGCTTGGATCTGGAGGCTGCTTTGTCTGCTTCAAGACCACTTTGTTCTCTTGTGTTCTGGGCTCTGGCAGTGGCAAAGGCTGTGTCCTGCAGAAAAGGAAATGCCTGGGTGGCATCTATGCTTCTGGCCATGAGGCAAACATCTGGGAGGAATAGTGATAATGACTTTTGGTCAAGATGGAGGCATAGGTAAACTTGGCTTGCCTTCTCACACAACCACAACAAAACTAACAACTAAACTTCAAAACAACTATCACTCAGGTTTGTCAGAAAATTGAGCTATATGGAAAGTGACAACCAAGGAATTGAAGAAGTCACATTCATCTAGATGGATAGGAGGGATGGAGATGCAGAAATGTGTGGAGACTCATGGAGACATGGAGATGTGGGTGGTCCCACACCCAAATGTGGTTGCTAAAAATTCAGAGGAATACCTTGGGAACAAGGGATCCAAACCCCACACCAGATCAGTCAGTACAGGGTTCCTTGGCCAGAAATATAAGTCCATATAACTTCTAGCTGAAAAATAAATAATGGAGTTGGGTGTAGCTGAAAAAACTGCAGGACTCTCAGATGTCTCACCTTAAAGGTCCTGTAAAGGACTTAAAACTTACATAGACTCACTCTCTCTGAGCTCTAGTACTGGGGCAGCAGCTGGAAGGGCACCAGAGGCATAGGGGGAGAAACCGAAGTATCTGGCATCAGGGTGAGTGCCAGGGGACAGCTTCCTCCTGGACAAACTCCAGAGGCCAGGCAGTGACATTGTCCCTATCCTGAGCTCTTTCCCACACAGAGCCACAGAGCAAGGGCACCATATCTGAGACTCCATCAACCTGGTTTACATGGGTTGCTCTGCCCTGGCAGTTACCTAAAGCTTTGCCCCAAAAAACTTACCAGTGTGCTTTTTTTCAGCAGGCCATGCTACTAAGAAACGGAGTCATAGCAGTTCTAACTGATACATTTAAACAAACACATGGAGGTTGCCAAAATGAGGAGACAGAGAAATATGGCCCAAATAAAAGAACAGAACTAAACTCCAGAAAAAGAACTAAACAAAATGTAGAAAAGTGATCTATCAGATGCATAGTTCAAAATGTTGGTTATTAGGATGCTCAAGGAACTCATTGGATACTTCAACATCATTAAAAAGACCCAGGCAGAAATGCAGTTTACAGTAAGTGAAATAAATAAAAATTTGCAGGAAACCAACAGTTGCATGGATGAAGCCAAAAAATAATTCAATGATTTGAAACATAAAGAAGAAAAAAACATTTAACTAGAATAGCAAGAAAAAAAAGAATCCCCCCCCCCAAAAAAAAAACAAACAAAGAAAGGCTAAGGAGCCTCTGGGACAACTTCAAACATACCAATATTCAGATCATACGGGTGCTAGAAGGACAAGAACAACAGCAAGATATTGAAAACACTTTTGAAAAAATAATGAAAGAACACTTTCCTAATCTGGTGAAGAAAATAGACATCCAAGGCAAAGAAAGTCCCAAACGAGTCCCCAAAAGGACCACACAAAGACACATCAGAGCTAAAATGCCAAAGGTTAAGGATAGAGAATTTTAAAAGTAACAAGAGAAAAGCAGATACTTACCTACAAAGGAGTTCCCATAAGACTGTCAACTGATTTCTCAAAAGAAACTTTGCAGGGTAGAAGGGATTGAAAAGAAGTATTCAAAGTGATGAAAAGCAGGACCTACAACCTAAATTATTCTATCTAGCAAAGTTATAATTTAGATTTGAAAGGCAGATAAAGTGCTTCCCAGACAAGGTAAAGCTAAAGGAGTTCATCATTACCAAGCCATTATTACATGGAGTGTTAATGGAATGTATTTAAGGAAAAGATCAAAACCTTAAAATGGCAATAAATTCACAAATATCAACAATTTAATCTAAAAACAAATTAAGCAAATGAAGAACAGAAACAGAGTCATAGATATGGAGATGATTTGGAGGGTTATCAGTTGGGAAAGGGAAGGGGGAGAATAAGAGAAAAGGTACAGGGATTAAGAAGTACAAATTGGTAGGTACAGAATAGACAGGGATGTTAGGAAAAGTATAGGAAATAAGAAGCCAAAGGACTTATATGCATGACCCATGGACATGAACTAAGGGGGAGATTGCTGGAGGGAGTGGGCAGGGTACCTTGCAGAGGAAGGCAAATTGGGAAAACTTGGGACAACTGTAATACCATAATCAATTAAATATATTTTAAAAATCAACTTTGATTTTAGTCTAAAATATTTTCTCCATACACTTATGCCCAAAACTCTAACATCATTCTCCTAAAACACATGTAATCCTAAATGTCATGGTTCTTCTTCCTTTAACAGGTCACTAATGGCCTTTATTAGTATTAAAAGATAAACTGAGGCATATTAAAATTTTTGAGACCAGAATTCAAAATATTTGAACCAGAATAAATTTGAGTCAGGCAGTAATCAATCTAGAAGATGCAAAGGAGCTCTGAGGAACAGTACAAAATGAAAGACTTTAGGTAGAATGACATAGAAATAAAGAAGTTACGTTAGGTTAAAAAAAGTGGGTAGGTTAATGCAAGGTTACTTTCTTTTAGAAGATTGCAGGGGTATGTCAGGTAGACTACCAATTGTGCTGAAGAGGCAATTCCTGATTGGTTGGTTTAAGACTCCATTTAGGGGAGAACTAAAATTTTAAGTCTATTTGGTGATGGAAGGCTTAGCAGAAGTGACTCCATTTTGGGCCTGTTATTTTTTGTTTCTTTTTTTAAACAATATATACCTTTCTTATCAGACTCTCAGACTGAGAGAGTCAATCAAAAATTGAAGCAGTAACTGGAAATTACTGCTCTGGATCTCTCATCATTTTTGTTGAAAATCCATGTGGTATACCTAAGTCACTACTTTAGGTTCACATTCTTTAAATTGCCCATTCTCATTTTTCTTTTACTGATGTTCTGTACATGGGTAGATCATTTGTTTGGTGGTTAGTGGCTACAAGCATTCATTTAAAACTTTTGTAAGAATGTAGTACACCAGCGAGACTTATGATTATTATAAGCAGTATAATTCAGAATGTCTGGAGTGCACTTTGTGGCCATGGTTCCCAAGACCTAAACCAATCAAAATCAAGTAAGTCAAAGAAAGACCCCATCCAAGGAGTCACTTTCTCAATCCAACTGGTTTGTTCAGTAATGTGTAGCTGAGTCTCAACTTCCCCATCGGTGATAACCCAAGTGCAGGAAGTGGTGTTGGAATAGTACAAAACCTCTGTTCAGCTACAATATACTCAAGGACTATTGTATTATCAAATACAACTTTGGCCAGAGGGTCTAGAGATTTTTGTTGAGCAGTAGATCCTCCAATATCTTCAAGAGCTAAGGAGAGATTTCTGGTGTTAGCCTCATTTACACTTATTTATAGCAGCCAGGAGACTAGGGATCTCACAGAGGAAGCAAATTTTGAATCATGAATGCCCCCTGGTAATTCTTGTTGACTCTATGCGGTGTCACTGAAAACATGACAGCTGTGGAGGCCAGTAAATTTAAGGGTCTGTAGACCACACAGGTAATTTTATTCTGGTTACCTTTCTCTTGTGTCTCTTCTTTATGCAGTCTGGATAAAAGTTGCCCCGGATTTGAGGTTGTTAACCAAAGATAGGAATGAACTCCCAGGTTACAGAGTCTGAGATGACAGAGAGGGCATGCAGTTGGTTCCAGCAAAAATGAGGCATTGGAAATCAAGGAGACATTTGTGATGGGTAGAGCTACAGGATCACCAGTATCATGGTAAATCCAATAGTTGTTTGGAGGCTGGATTACTCACCTTTTTAATGACCTGTGATCTGTGAAGGCCAGAGCAAGGCAAAGGGTGAACAAAAGAGTCATAAAGATCTGGTGTAATATTTAGCAGTAGGTTAATATTTAGGAGTAGAGAGGGAAGAAGGGATAAAAAAAATATTCTTAGTCTGAGGTCTTGGGAGGAAGTAGTTTACCTGAATATTAGCTGCTGCTTTTCCTTGTCAATTGAATTTTCAGGTCTCCAGCATTTACATAGGACCAGATGTCAGGTGAGGCCTTCTTCATTTGTGAAATATGCACCCATGTCTCAACTCATTATAATTTGATAGCAGTCAGTGGTCAAGAGTGTTCGGTAGGATTCTTATTTTTTAATATTCATGCAAGGGTATATTTTTATTGATTTGAGAGAGAGAGAGAGAGACATCCATGTGAGAAAGAAACATTGTTTAGTTGCCTCCTGTATGCACCCCAACCGGGGATCAAACCCACAACCTAGGTATTGGACCCTCAACCTTATGGTGAAAGGTACAGATATCCAACTAACTGAGCTACTGACTGGGGCTTGGTAGGGTTCTTTTCATGAATCTCACTGTTGTAAAAGCATTAGAGCAAAATCATAGCTATCTATAAATAACAAGAGACTTTAAGATACTCATAGTTAAAGATCTCATTTGAGTTTATTATAATGGAATTGATAAGGTAATTGGGTTATTTCTGTGATATACACTATTTTAAGATAACTAGAATTATGACTGATTACATTATACCAGATTATATCAGATGTTAGAAATTTTATACAATATCTAGAATACTTACATTAATAACATGCAAATATAACCCTAGATGGCTTATCATCAATTCTTTGACAATTCTTCCCATATAATTTAACATACCCAATAAACTTAATTAGTTTAATATCTCTTTTTCACAAGCTGACAGACAAATCATCCAGGATATTCCCAGGGCCCTCTGGCAAACTGAAAGTTACTGTAAGGTATAAAATAACAAAACAAAACAAAACTTCTTTTGGAGTTTGAGTTTGGGAAGTCGTTGAATCATCAATAGGACTGAAAATTTGACTCAATAAGATCATAGGTCATTATGAAATAATACTTAATTATCTAACTAACCTAAGTGATAATAGAAAATTTTAAAGACAAATACAGGTTGTAACTAACACATAACTTTTAAATATTGATGAGAAGACTGGGCAATCATATTAAGTAGTTAAAGACCTGATAAAGAAAATGTAAGGCCCAGTAAATTATTCTGGTAAGACACAAAAGTTTTACTTTCCAGGTATATTATCTAAAGGGTAAAGAAGAAAAATAAAACCAGAAACAAACAAAAAAACTTCCATAATAGTCCTAGAAAACTTTGTCCTTTTAACAGAAAAAAAAACATGGCTCTTCCAGTGAAGAGGGTGGAGCATGTACACATTGTGCCAGCTTCCTCTGACAGCCACATCAAAATTACAACTAAATTATAGGACCGCCACCCTTGAGATCTACCTGAAAACTAGCTGAACAGAAGTCTTGTAACTAAGGTTATAGAAGAGAAGCAACATGGAGATTGGCAGGAGGGCCAGAGATGCGCAAGGAGCTGATCCCACACTCACAGATAGCACTTGAGATTCCGGAAGAATATCTTCACTCTTGGTGGTCAACATTGAAGAGCGAGGGCTCCCTGCCCCACAGCAGGCTCCCCAGCCTGGAGCAGCAGTGTGGCGAATAGGCGTTCCCTCAACAGCTGGCTGTGAACATTTACAGGGACTCAGACCAGGTGAAAGAGAAGTTCTCCATAGACCCAGGCATCTTCTTAAACGTCTCTAGCAAAGACTTACTTGCTCAAAACAAACACTTGCCTTTAGCTCTAGAGAAGGGACAGCGGCTCAGAAAGTGACAGGGACACACAGCGAAGAACTAACTTTTCTGACTTCAGGGTGAGGACTGAAAAAACTAAGGCTCAGGCAAGCACCATTGCGCTGTTGTTGAGCCCTCCCTCTACGTACACTGCAGCCCTGGGAAAATGCAAATTCTCAGTCTCCACCAACCTGCCTGATACCTCTCTTGCTCCAGCCTGGTGATTGCCTGAGACCCCGCTGCACCCAACTCACATTCCTAAACTGAACCTGTTTTAAAGGCCAATCCACACAAGCATCCAGCCTGAGTCCACATTTCAGACTTTCCTAAAATCTCTTAATGGTCCACAAACACCAAACAAAAAGCAGCTGGGTTTGGCATTCCTCGTATTTCTTGTTTAGTGACCCCAAGACCAGCACTAGTGGCACTCAACCTTGCTTTAGTGAATATCTGGGTCATTTCCAAAAAAGATACAATACCTAACCAGTGTACTCAATAACATTGTAACAGCTGTGTATGTAACAAGTGGGTGAAAGATTTATTGGGGAGAATCACATGGTAAGTTATATAAATGTCTAAGTACCCTTCTGCACACCTAAAACTAATGTAATATTGAATGTCAACTGTAATTTAAAATTTTTTTAATTAAAAAAAAACAGAAAAAATTAAATTGTGTACCACTATACTTTTTTTAAGAGTGTTTTTTAATATTTTACTTATTTATCTTTTTAGAGGGGAAGGGAAGGAGAGAGGAAAGAAACATCAATGTATGGTTGCTTCTCTTGCATCCCCTCCAGGGAACTGGCCCCTGCCGGAAACTGGCCTGCAACCCAAGCATGTGCCCTGACTGGGAATTGAACGGCGATTGTCTGGTTCGCAGGCCCGTACTCAATCCACTGAGCTACACCAGCCAGGGCCTGTACCACTATACTTTTGATATTGAAATGAATACTTAAAAATTAATTTTATTTTAATTTTAATCAGCTTGATAACACATAAAATTTCTTTTTTAAGATTTGTTTTCTACAAGCCTCCTATTACTTTTAAAATATTTATTCTGATTTTTACCTGTTTTTTTCTTCTTTTTTATCATTCTGGAACAACTGTTATTTTTCTTTTCTTACCTACTTTTCTTACACAGTTGTTTTCTTTCACTGCTATTATCTCTAAATAGATTTAATTTATATTGATTAAAATTTTTATCACTTGGAAACATTGCTAGAGAAAACTAATATGTAATTTATTGTGGATTGTCTCTTACATGAGAATTCTGTGGCCTGGCAGATTTCTAAAAGCATTCCATTATTTCTAGAAGTATAGTCTTCTTGTAGTAAAAATTTTAATGTGCCAGAAGACATGTTTACTGACAGACCAAGGTATCTCTACTTCCTTTGTAATAAGAACCTAAAGGAGACAATTTTGTGTTCATTTTTTACTGGTGAAGAATCTCATTTGAAAATGATTTAGCCCTGGCTGGTGTGGCCCAGTGGATTGAGCTCAGGCTGTGAACCAAAGGGTCACTGGTTTGATTCCCAGTCAGGGCACACGCCTGGGTTGTGGGCCAGGTCCCCGAAGGGGGGCATGTGAGAGGCAACCACAGATTGATATTTCTCTCCCTCTCTCTAAAAATAAATATATAGAATATTAAAAAAGAAAATGATTTAGATGTTCAATGACTATCCATTATTTGGCTTACCTCAGCATAACTTTATGGTTTCAAGTTACCAAAAAGGATGGGAAACTATTTTTAAATATGCATACTGTGAGGCAGGGGTGCCAAACTCATTTTCACCAGGGACCACATCAGCCTCAAGGTTGCCTTCAAAGGGCCGAATGTAATTTCAACTCCTAAACAGTTAAGGAGTAGTTACATTTCTACAACCTTAAAGTTATTTTGGCCCTTTGAAGGCAACCTTGAGGCTGATGTGGCCCCTGGGGAAAATGAGTTTGACACCCCTGCTGTAAGGCATAAATTTGGTTAAAAAGTTCATAAGTGTTTATCTTACTTGCATCTATATAGTTTACTTGTTTTTAATAATTATTTTTAGAGACTCATGAAAATTTTATAATATATTAATCAGCTAACTATCATCTTAATATATCTTTCTAATTGACAAATTTTGTAACAGAGATAATATGAGTTTATTTGACTCTTAGTAAACCTAGGTAGAATTAAAAAAACGTTATATTTAATGCTCATAATGCTAAAAGCATACCTGTTTTAAATAAATTAACAAACTAACTTTGATTTACTAAATATCCTAAATCATCTAAACTTGAAAACAGTTTTGGATTAATGTCTATATTTCTGAGAATACACTTGATTTATACGATGCCTATTTGTCCTTAACCAATTAAATAAAACTCTTTAAAAAATAATTTTGGCAATACCATCTGGAAGTAGTAAAAAAGTCACATACATAACATATATATATATGCATACAGATGTAACAGAAACTACATAGCTTTTGTTTTAAAATTTCAGCCATTAGATAGGTATGATAATGCAAAATTTACTAGTTAAAAAAACTAAAACAAAAAAAGCAAGCAAACAAACAAACCTCTAGTTGGATCCAAATTATGAAATATGTAAAAAATAGATATTTACATGGTTAAGGCATTTTACTAATATTTAGGGAAGATACTTAAAAAAATTTATGTCTAGTTTTCAAAATAAACTCCCAACTCACCTGCTTCTGAAAAAAATTATTGTGATTTTTAGGAAGATGAGGTAGGATGCTTACATCTCAAAAGTCACAGAGAAGAAATGTTACCTCCAAGATGGACTTTGGTTCTGTAAATCCGTATTTTTTACAATATCTGCAAGCATTTTGAGATAAAGAGGGGGTGATTGGAGACTGGCAAAAAAGATAGGTGAACTTTGAATTGCTTATAGGCCCACATTTCTATTCTTGTAAAAACTTGATTCATAAGGAACTTGTGGTTGTTTTTAATTTGTTAAAGAATTGGGTTGCAACCTAAATGACATCAGATAGTGGACACAACCAACCACCTATGTTGTCTTCATTTTGCTTCTTTATATCAGTTAGAGTTTTTCAACTAAAATGGAAATCAAAAGATTCCTATTCTAGAGTTAGAGCTGGTTGTCTTTTGAATGTTTTAGTAAATCCTTTCCCAAAGGCTTTAGATGGTTTTTCATTCTCTCTGGGTACATCGTTGTATTTTAGCTTAAGGGAAAAGGCCATTAAGAAAAGTTTCTTTTAGGTCCTGCATCTCCGCTTCCAATTTGGCTAACTTTTAACTGCGGAACTGCAGAGATACTGAATGTGTGTGTGTGTGTATATACACAAACCTGACTATATATATATGGATTCAAGAGGCATCCCTAAAAGTGGGTACAAAAGATACTATCCTGAAGGTAACCAGAAGAAAGAAAGACTTAAATAGCTCTGAGAGCTGACAAAAGTTGGTACGATTCTTATTGTAAATGGGTGCAACCAGCATTTCTATTCAGTCATATTTTGGGGTCCCCCAACTTGACGGTTGCTAAACAAAGTCCTGAGCATGCAAAAGAAGACAAACAAAAGGGCAACAGCTGTCCTTAGGAAAGATGGTATTGATCACAAATAGGTACCTGAAAGCCAATTCATGAGTCATAATTCTAAGATATAATTATTATAATTTTTTTGCCTGCTAATCTGAAATTTAAAAGAAAGGGAAAATGTGAAATTTTACCCTCCTCTCTTGACCAGGCACTACAGATAGAGGTCTGAGAGAGCTGACTTTGGTAAAAAATTCTCACCCTTTGCCTGCTTTTACCAGTTTCCCCAGAATTCTGTGTGCAGGCTATGAAGCAAATGGGATGTCCCCATGGATGTCATCTGGGGCCAGTAGAACCTATAGAGGAGGAAAAAGAACTTGTCCTCTGTTGTGGACCACTCTGCCTGGCTTCAGGAACTGTAACTCTAACCCCTGTGGCTAAGGATGAGCGAGTGTCCTCCAGAATTCAAGCCACAGGAGACAAGGCTTGTCTCTGGTAGCAAATGCTGCCTCAGTTTCCTCTCCCTGCCCCCAAAGCTTGGTCTATGTTGTTGACGGGTAAGTCTCCTCACAGCAGGAAGCAACCTAAGCCAGACATGATCACCGGAGAGGCTGTCATGGAAGAACTCAGGGGGCTGCAACAAAGAGCGAGCAGTGGACCCTTGCCCCTCTGCTTTGTGACTTAGCCTGAGTCCCCTTGTCCTCTGGGAAAAGTGCCTCCTGGATCCAATCCCCTTAAGCCTGAATACCTGATGGGGAGGGGTGCAGCTCCTTGCTTTGCCAGAGCAGATCCCAGGGGAAAATCTGGCATCACAAAGACTTCCTGAAAAACCTGTGAAATCTGCTCTGCTCAGAGTGCTTTCATTTATATACAGGTCCAAGCAGGAAATGAGTATGTCTCCCAAAGTTTCTGCAACTGCCTTCCTGACAGACACTTCCTGAAATCTAAGCCCTCAGATTTCTTTGAAATGTTATCTACTTTTTGATCCTTGCTGCTCTGTATTCCTGCTGTGCTTTTATTCCTCAATAAAAGCCCCTGGAGGACGGGACGTTTTCCCCCTGAGAAACTGGCCACTGCTCAAGGCCCTTCCCCTTGAAGGGATCGGCCACTTCTCCTCCCCAAGCAGATCATGTCTGGTTTACTTTCATCTGTGGCGGACAGAGGGGGACTTGTGGGAAAAGTCACCTCCACATTCCTCCACCCTTTATGGTGAATGCTTGCCTGACACCCCTTTTTGGCTATGACACTTTATAAATGAATAAGCATATTTAGGTGAAAATTCTCCACTGTGGCCACTGCAATTTAAGTATATTGTTCAGTCCTG
The DNA here is from genome assembly GCF_014824575.4 of Sturnira hondurensis. Classification (NCBI taxonomy): domain Eukaryota; kingdom Metazoa; phylum Chordata; class Mammalia; order Chiroptera; family Phyllostomidae; genus Sturnira; species Sturnira hondurensis. The sequence goes on from NW_028083059.1 coordinate 19,507,730, forward strand.
AAACAGAATTTGTTTACCTGAGGCCTTACACTGTACCCATTTCAGCTTCTAAGTTGGACCCAGGTGGACCCCAGACCTGGTTAAGTTTCTAAGTCAAACCCAGTCCAACCCTGGGCCCTGTGCAATTTCTAGTTCAACCGTAGACCCCACTCAGTTTCCTAGTCAGACCTAGTCTAACTCCAGCTGGTTTCTGGACCAAGTTTAGAAAAAGGAGTACTCAAAGACCGAAAGTTCATAATGCACAGCTGCAAAGGTAGGATCTGAGAGGGACTTAACTCACACCTGCAGAGGCAGCAAGCTCAAAGGAGTCAGCATGTACCTAGGCTTGGTTGCTTGTTGCTCTTGGAGGATGTTGAGGGTCTCCTTTGGTTTCCTCTTCTGACACCTGAACTGTTAAAAAATAAACTGAGGTATATTAAAATTTTTAAGAGTTTATCTGAGCAAAAATCAGCTTGAATCAAGCAGCATCTGATCTAGCAAATGAAAATTCCAAAGAGCTGTACAAAATTGAAGACGTCTATAGGCAGAAAAGAACAGGGACAAGTAGTTTAAGCCAAGCAGAAACTGCATCGGTTATACCAGAGTTACTTTCTTTTAGGGGATCACAAGGGTCTGTCAGATTAGCTAGCTGGCGCTGATCAGACAATTCTTGATCGCTTTAAGATTCCACTTCTTTGAGAGCTAAAACTAATTAAGTTTGATTTGGTGAGGGACAGTATTGATATAAGGGACTCTGTTTAGTTCTGTTGTCTTGCTTTTTAACATTTGGTTAACTGATGTGGGAATTAAATACTTTTTTCACTCACCTAGACAACATTATATTTAAAAGCGGTTTAACTTTATTTTGCAAAAATCTTTGATCAGTGGCAATATCTAGAGATTTCAGATTCAGTGGTCATTTAACAAGAAGGACATTTGGAGTGAGAAAGAGTCTTAGTGTTATATAAATTTTACTTGCTATGAACTGTCTATTTTGTGCTCTTTTAACATTAATCTGAACTATATAATAAAGTCAGAGGTGGATCTGTTGACTCTAGAGAAAGTTAGAATGCTGCCTAATTTACCATTTTTCCTCTCCTCAATACCTCCTAATCAGCTTCAGGCTCGGGGTAGGGGAGTTAGTATCATCTCTGAGACTGAGAAAAGATAGTCCCACTTCCTGTTGTCCACTTCCTGTTAATCTCCTCGTCCATATTCAGAGTCTGTAGGGAAAATACTGAATGTGCTGCAGGTGTCTGTAGAGCAAGCTGATCATTGGAGTGAAACATCCTAAAGGCTGAACACATTTTATCATGTGTTTCTAATTGGCACCAATATGCCTGTTACAGTCTTTTTGCCCATCTTTCTCCTCCTAAACTTTTGTGAGTTAATTGGGTTTCATGGTACTTATAAAGAAAGGATTACAGGCACCTCACTTCAGGTTTAAAGATCACCAAACATATCAGAGCTCTGCTTCTTTGACATTCCCTAGAGGGCATCTGGAGTAATACTTGTTTTCTGGTAAAATTGCTTGGCAATGTTGCCACTGCAAGATGATTGTTCTTTAATAATATTCTCTGGCTAATGACTGGATGCATATTTTAGTTCTGTGCTCTGGCTGTGTGCTAATGATTTTTTACACTTAATTGCCTTATTTTCTTTCACAGTTCATTGGAAACTTTGTTTCTTTTACTAGTAAGTATTGCTTCCCCATTATACATGCATTCAACAAAAAATATATAAATATAAATATATAAATATGAATATGATTGTAAATTTAAATAGTATAAATATAAATTCCACTTTCTGCTGAGAACCATCCTAGCTAAACCCTGGGCTTACAATGATAAGCAAATGTAGGTCCTATTCTTTTGCTCATGGAATTGTCATTAACTAATTACTTAACATTGTAAAATTATCATATTATATATGGATATGGAGAAATACACATCAACAAGTATGTTTGCATTAACAGATTTTAGCATACCTAAAGACCAGGAAAGCCTTCTTAAGAAACTTATTATTGAGCTGAATTATTAATGTAGAGGAATAAATAAGTGGAATGGAGGAGGAAAAGGCACGCACAAATGCTCTGTTGAAGGAAGCATGTGTTACTTGAATTATTTATTGAAAACAAGAAAAAGAGCTTTGGAGAATTTGATATAAATAAGAGCATAAAAAATAAGCCATGGAGGGATTTGTAAGCCATATTAGGAGTTTTTTAGGCTTTTTCTTCAATCATAGTACATCATTGAAGAATTTTATGCTGAATTTGAGAGACATAATCAGAAGATTGTTCCGCCTACAGCATTGAGAACAGGAGAAAGTAGCTAGAGAGCATCAGTTAGAAAGTTATTGTGGTAGTGAAGACTGGAAATAAATGTAGATTAGAATAGGTTAATGAGTGTAGGACTTATTGGAAAGAAGGAGACAGTTTCAAGAAGCATAAAAAGTAAAATCAATACACACGGGCTGAATTGGATTTGAATGTAAAGATTGGGGTGAAGAAAAGGGTACTGTCAATGATATTGCTTAGATTTCTGAGCTGTAACATCATTCTTTGGAATGGGGAAACCTGAGAGAACACAAGGTTTTTGAGAAGAAATATTGAGTTCTGCTCTGAATATGATGAGTATGAGAAACTTTTCAGAAATTTAAGATTAAAAAAATCATTGAATATGTAGATTTCTAGTTGAGAGAGAATGTCTAGGACAGACATGGAAAAGCAAGTGTGAGCCATCTGCTTACTTGTGGTAATTAAAGCTATGTTCATTTATATTAGTGATTTATAAATATGGATTCATTGAATCCTTGTGACAACACTGTAAGTACCATTATAACCTCCATTTTAAAATAAATTGGAAAACTGAGATGAAAAGAGGTTATGATCTTTTCAATATTGCAATGGTAGGAGTGTCAGAGGTAAAATTTGAACCCAAATTGGTTAGCAAAAGCATTCGTATTCTTAATTACTTTGCTATGCCACTTGTCATGAGTGACATTGCTTAAGGGAAGAAGGTACATTGATTAAGAAGCCCATGGCTGAGTTTTGAGAAACTCCAACATTTAAAGGCCAGAAGATGAGCTTCAAAAAAAGAAACTTGGAAGGAAAAGCTAGAACGGTAGGAAAAAAACCAAGAAGGTATCATTCTTGAAAATTAGAGTGTTGGAAGAAGTAGAGGATATCCAATATTTCCAATTGGTCAGATAAGATCAGATCTAGGGGAAAACCTCATATTTGGATTGAAACACCTATAGTTCATTGGTCACCTTAGTGAGAGCTTTCATCAAAGCATTAGAGGCTGAACCCAGTTTGGAAGGCCTTGAGGAGACAGTGAAAAGGGTATAAGAGAGAAGACACAATTCTTTCTAAAGAGACACTAGGTTTATAGCTGGAGTAGATGGGAGTGTTTGCTGCGCTTTATTTTAGTAGAAGAGATTGGAATATATTTCAGTCTAAGGATTGAGTTAACAGGGAGAGGTTGACCTCCAGGCACCAAAGAGCACATTGTTAACCTGACTTCCAGGACAATGGACTCTCCTGGGTTTTATCCTATCTCATTCATCACTCCACCTGAATTTCTTTTCCTGAATCCTTCTTAGCTCTGGTTTTTTAATGTGATGTCCCAGTGAACAGACCATGCACAGTTCTCTCTCTACATGCAATCCTGTGGTGGTCCCAACCAATTTTTCTAACACATCTAAAATTGAATTTCTGATTCTTTTCTTCAGTGTGTTCCACATATTCTTCCTTATATCAATACATGATTATTTGACCCTTAAAAAAATCCTCACCTGAGTATATGTTTGTATTTATTTTAGAGGGAGAGGAAGGGAGAGAAAGAGAGAGAGAGAGAGAGAGAAACACTGATGTGAGAACCATGGACCAGTTGCCTTCCTGTACATGCCCTGACTGGGGATCAAACCTGCAACCTTTTGGTGCACAGGACAATGCTCCAACAAACTGAGCCACCCAGCCAGGGCTCACCCTTTTATTTGTTCAGGTCAAAACACTTGGAGTCATTCTTGACTTCTTTCTTTGTTTCCCACCCGCTTTTCAATTAATCAGTAAATCCCATGGTTCTAAATTCAAAAATACATCCAGAACTGTAACAAGTTCACTGATACCATGTTGGCTCAGGTTGAGCCATCTCCTTTTCAACTTGCTACAATAGGCTCATATGTCTCTTACTTGGCTCTGTGTGTTCTCACTTGATTAACTTGGAACAAAGCAGAACAGAGTGATCTCGTTAAAAGGTGAGGCAGGTCGTATTACTACTTTTTTTTGTAAAATTGACATATGTTTTACGGAAAGTGCAATACATTAATCTTAAGTGCAGAACTTGATGAACTTTAACAAATACACATAGTTATATTCAATTCATAACCTTAGGAAAAAATTAGATTTTTAAAAATCTTTCATGACCTTTTTCATGTGGTTCAGTATTCTGATACTGATGTAAGGGGAACTTTATGCAGATTTTTGGAGCTCCTCCTCAGAAAATTTCCCTTATTTGTCTACTCAGTGCAGTGAGACTTCTTTCTCTGTTTGGTCTGCCCTCCCCCTGTACCATCGTTTCCAAACAGAAAAAATGGGGTGGGGGGAAGATAGTGGAGGGAAGATCTAGCCTCCCTCTCCTCACCAGTTCTCCTTCACTCAGTTCTGAGCTGCCTATTGTCTGTTACCTGAAAACATAATTTCATATATTTTGTCCCGCTTCATGTTGTTCAGAGAGGGAGGGCTAGATGGGTGTCATTTATTCACCATGGCCAGGAGTGGAAGGTGCTTCACATCATTGTCAACAAAGCCAGGTCACCTCACCATTTTGTAGGCTCCATAGCGCCTCCATAACTTACATACACTTCATTAATTTTTGAATTTTTTCTTTACTTACTTTCGTACTAACTTTGGCACATGGGCTTCTGATAAGTAGATTATTGCCTATACTTTGAAACAGAGGTTTCATCCATCTCATGGCTCTTAGTCATTTGAGTATTTGGTTATATGTGCTTGCTTTATCCTTCATACATGAGTGTAAACTTTGCAACAACAGAAAGCAGCATGCTATAAATATTTATAGGATCGAATTGAATATATCAGAGAACCAAGTGACTAAAAATGAATTTTGATGATTATGATTTTATGGTGAACTGTAGGCCCAGGAGATGAAGCCATCTGTTTAATTTTTAATTACTTTTGGGATGCTGTGGCTATCTAATACATATTTATTTATTGACTGATATACAAGACAAGTCTCCATAACAAGGCACCCATAACAGATGGGTTAAATAACTAAAAGTTTTGAGTCTTTGTTGATAGCCTATTTGTGTATTTACAAGTAAATTCTAACCAAATACTCTTCCTTCTATACTGAATTGAGATGAACATGACTCCACTCTTTGAACCAGTGTATAAATAACCACTGTCAGGCTAATTTAATGGGAAGAATGGTTATAACAGGAAACCCTTTGTAGTTCTAATTGTTGCTTTTCTTTTGTCTGGAAGCAAAATTCTGTTTTCCATGGAGAGGCTTGATTGGAAGTTGATAGTCTGACCATTTCATAAGGCTTTCTTTAATGGGTTTGGCCATCTTACAAAACAAAATGAAACATATAAGATAATGAGAAACAGAACAGAAAGAAATTGATTTTTTGCCTGTGGATCTTAACCAGCTACTCAAAAATTTAACAATGTGGTTTATGGGCCCACCTTCACAATTGATTCTTTAACTCTATCAATAGTACAATATATGAAAGAAATCAATCAGTGCGCTGATCTGAAGTACCACAAAATGAGGTATTCTAGAGGCCAACTGTCATAAAGGTCATGTGGCCTTTACCTTATACTGAACTTTGTAGTATTGGTAGTTAAACTACTAGTCAATTTCTTTAAGGTTTATGCTACTTTATTTCAAATAGTAGCATGCTTGCTTATTTATTTATTTTACAATATCAATAGGGCAGTTGTATTGTCATAATAAATGCACTTACCTCCCAGGTTTAATTAAAAGTTGCTAAGAAAATCTTAGATAACAAAACCTGCCAGATTTTCAAATGAAAGCTTTCTTAAAAATAGTATGATTTGGGACATCTTAGAAGCAATAATTATAGAAATATGTATGTTGCTATTGGCTATGCACAAAGTTTTTTCTCTGGTTCTGGTGTGGACATAAATGAATAATGAGTTTACACCACCCTAGAAATGCCTTTCATTTATAATGCACACAGCACCTCAGGCCATTGTCCTTTAAGGAATAGACTAACACACAATCCTCTTCTTTTTAAGGTTGTTCTAGGCTTTCTGATCTTACTAAACTCATAATTACTTAATTACTTACTTACTCATAATTCTTAAAACACAATCAGTAATCTGACCTCTAGAGCAATAATCTGACTCATAGAAAAGAAGCATACTTTAGCAAAAATTTGTATCATATGGCTCGATCCCCTGAGTTGCTGCTAAGAATATAGATTTGAACTCTTTTTAAAGCTATTTTGATTGCATTTTAATTTCTATCAGTGCAGGATTCTAAAATGCATTAACGCAGTTGTGTTGTTTTCTAGACAATTGCACAGAAATGGGGTGCTTAATAGGCACTTATATTATTAATGCTATCACAGAACTCGCCTAATTGTGCCTTAGAAAGGTCAGGAAGTTAATACATACTCACACAACCAAGTGCTGGAGATCCCAAAGGAAAGGGAAAATGAAGAAGCAAATGTGCTTTCCTCAGCATCGGAACCTCATAAACATTGAGTAGTGATTCCTACAAATTTGGGGGGAAAAACAAGGAACAGATGTGGAAGTTGGACAAAATGAAGCACCGTAAATATGAATCTAGCCAGGTAATTCAGTGGTTTATATTACTGCAGGTTAGGATGTTTCAGGAAGATTTTACCAAATACCTATGTAGAAATCCCATCCCCCACCCTACCTAGTTCTGATTTAATAGGTCAAGGTCCAGGTTTGGCATCACAAAGCCTTAAAAATCATCCTAGCCTAGGTGATGCTAATGACCCAACAAGTTTGAAAAGCATGGATGTAAGTCTCTTTGGTGAAAATGCTATCATAATTACTAGAATTGAAAATTACAGAATGATTTTAACTTATTTTAAATGTGTGTGTCTGTGTGTGTGTGTGCATGATTAGAACAAGACAAAAAAAACATGTTATTGGTTTTCTCTTTCCTAGTTACAATATTGGTGCTAATTCTGGCATCCTCCTTTTTTCTCATTTTTCTCCTTAGGGAACAGCATGAAATAGCTGGCTCCTGTCGATAGATTATAGGGCACCATGCCAAGCCAACCCTAAATTACACAAGATTAGGATTTGCTGTGTTTATTACAGCTCCTTAGTTAATTCTTTCTGCATGGCAATGCATTGTAGAACTGAGTATTACTCATAATATCAAGATTTATTTTTGGTGAGGTAGATCTACTACTCTACAGTATCACAAAGTAATGGAGAAATTAAAAAAAATTTCCATGCTTTTGTAGCTTGAGAGAAATTTCACACACAAGACAGGTTGAGATAGTGCTCTAGTAAAATTTTCAACTAAAGTCCTTGAAAAATAACATCACCTAATTGGGCTGATGGCTGGGGAGAGATTCAGTACATTTATTTCTGTCATAGTTAAAAATAAATAGAGACTTTTGACTAACATGCCACACATCTACTGTTTTCTACAAGCTGGGCTTGCTTATTAATTGTGCTTAATAGTTGGAAATCATTGCTTGCTGGCCTATATTGTTGACTGTAGGCTGCCTTCCTTCCCTATTAGACCTCTTAAATGAGCTAATCTTATCTCTAAATAGACAAAAAACCTTTGTTCTGCTTTGTTACCAAGTTTACCTTAAAGGCTCTTGGCAGAGGAGAAAGTGAATGTCATCCAACACTGTGTATTACTTGATTGTTATTCATCTGACAGGTTTATATTTCTACCCAGGCATACCAATTAAGAGAGTTCACCTGCTTCTGCTAGAAATTGACTGAGAATGGGCTGCTAAAACCAACTGCAATGCCTAAGGTCATTGTCTAATAAAATAAATTGTCCAATTATAAAGTAAGTTGCAGAAACAATAAGGAAAACATAATAAAAATACTGTAATTAGTGCTGTCTCATTAATAGACTGGCTCTTTCCCACACTGGCTGGACAATAAGACTTAGCCAATCTTTTTGTTTCTTCCGGGTGAAGTCTAGGATCATTGCTGTGGGAGGGGCTAGCCCACCTCACACTTACATGGCTGTACTGTAGTCAGGAGCTCTTCCAAACACTGGACATCTGCTAATGAGCTTAATTCTCACAACCTGGGATTATAGCAACCAGTATTTCCCCGTTTGTTAGATGAGGAAACTAAGTTATTGAGACAAGACTTGGAAAACATGATAGTTCAAATATTTTAGAGCCTAAAATGATTTAAGATACATTGTTTTTTCCTTTGTTAAACATTTATTGTTGTAGTAGATTTAATTATGCCCCTCCTAAAGATATGTTCAAGTTTTGCAACCTGGTACCCGGGAAGGTGACCTTATGTAGAATAGGATCTTTATGAATGTAATTAAGCTAAGATGAAGTTGTATGGCATCAGGGTAGACCCAACATACCATGGCTGGTATCTTTACATGACAAAAGAGAGGGCCATTTTGAGACAAAGACACAAACCCTTACAGAGGGAAGATTGCCATGCAAAGGTAGAGGCAGAAATTGGAGAGATGTAGCTATAAGCCAAAGAGTGCTAGGACTGTGGGCAGCCACCAGAAACGAGGAAGGGGCAACGAATTTTTCCCTGTGGTCTTTAAAAAGATCATAGCTTTTGTTTACACCTTGATATTGGTCTTCTAAATCTCCAAAACTAAGAGAAAACAAATTTCTGTTTTTTTAATACACCTGGGTTGTGGCAATTTTGTGGCAGCACCTCTAAAAACCAACACAGCATTGTTATTGTGGTTTGGTGGTGCTTTGTACTTAATCACATGTTTACTAAGATAAGGCATGACATTGTACATCCATCCTCATTCTTTTCTTTACTCCTGTTTTCTTATCATCTTTCCCATCTTCCTTCCTTCCTTCCTTCTTTTTTTAATTTTAGAAACATGTGAAATCTAAATATGCATGCAATTTACTTATTGACTTCATTTCTTAATTTTCAAATGACTCCCTGAGATAAGTGACTTAAAGGACATATTAGGGGTACTCAAAACATATATAAACATCTAAAACAGCAGAATTAAGTTTGGTTACAGCTCTCTGAATGACAATCAGAGCTCCAATAAGGTAAGTTATATTAGACCCCAAAATATTAACATTTCTGCTACCTTCATGTCTCTGCTGCTATGAAAAATGGCACTATAGTACACAACTCTTGCCACTGAAGCTCAAACTTACACAATAGTCCAACACCATAGCTCTGGGAGTGTTATTAATAGCAACATCACAACTTTGTAGCCAAATGCTAGATGGAAAATTATTTCCCTTGTTTACAATTTTAGCCTATATGCTGAGTTGAGGCTTCACTTGAAAGAGAAAGGAAATTCTCTTAAGTTTTGATCTTGTTTCTGCAGTCCATCTTTACCATTATGTACGCCAATTCCTTATTCTTTTTTTTTAAAGATTTTATTTATTTCTCTTTAGAGGGGAAGGGGAGATAGGGAGAGAAACATCAATGTATGGTTGCCTTTCATGCGTCCCCTGCTGGGAGTTGGCCTGCAGGGAACCGGCCTGCAACCCAGGCATGTGCCCTGACTGAGAATCGAACCTCGATCGTCTAAGTCGCAGGCCCGCGCTCAATCCACTGAGCTACACCAGCCAGGGCTCCAATTCCTTATTCTTCTCTTCTCTCTCTCTACCTCCCATATATTCCACTGGTTCTGCTTTTCTGTTGATCTCTAGTTGATTATCGTGTTTATTATTAAATAAAATAAACATCTCTATGTGAATGTTGCACGGATACCTCAAGTAAAGTATGGCAGTATTTATCGTTGCTTCTGAAAAAAGAGTGTGTTCATAAGTATTTGTTGATTTGGATGCATTAACAAGAACCCCAAACTAGATCATCTTTCTCCCCAGTCCAGTCTCTAGTTCCCGTCTCATTATTGGTACACCATCAACCAAAGACTTAGGCTTTATATTAGGAAACTTTTTTCCTTTCCAGCTGGATCATTCAACGTCCAAGTACCAAATGGCCCTTTCTCCCTTTAACCTACTTTTCATCTCTCCTACCTTAGGTCAGTTTAGACAATCACTTAAAAATTCAAGTGTTCTTTATTCAAATGCAAATCCAATGAGATTACACTCCATGGTTGTTTTTTTTTTAATGATAAAAAAGTTCACTGTAACTTGTTTGAAGATACAACTTACAGGTAAACTACATTGCTTAGCACAAATCCTTTGCAACTTGGCTCTAGAGAACTGGAATATCTCTAAGCTGATTTATAAATTCCTCACTCCAATAGTAAGCTCCAGTTATAGAAACAAATTCCAGTTTCTGAATTTATCTCGCAGATTCCCAACTCTGCCTTTAGTCATGCTGTTTTCTCTATGGTGAGCATCATTCCCAGTACCTTAACTGCCTGCTTAATAACTACTCAGCCTTACGAGTCACCTTTAGCTTTGTTTCCTACAGGAAGAATTGCTTACATGTTTTTTTCACATGCATTCTATTAGAGCTCCTTCCCTGTTGAGAAGTGTCCTCCCTACCTCTATTACAGCGCTTGTCACACAATTCCCTAATCACCGACTTTCTTATTTGTCTTCCCTATGAAAATGTAAGCACTTTGAAGTTAAGAAATACATTGACTTCTATTTTGTTTCCAGTCTTAGTCTATCTTACTGTCTGGAATTTAGTTTCAAAGAATATTTTTTGAAGAAATAAAACCTGTACCTTGAAACTCACTCTCTTCACTTGTTGGCTGCACATAACCTTGTTCATCATTCACTGAGAAACAGCCATTATTTCCGCATATTCCCTTTGATCCTCCATGGAATGTCCCTGACTTCACTTTGTTTTAGTAAAAGTAGTGTTTCACTTCTTTTTCAAACTAGTGAGTTTCACATTGTGTTTTCTCTATTGTGAAGTAAATCTCTTTTCCATTGACTTTCTTCCTGTCAATTTTCAAACATATTGGGCATTCTCCTCCTAAAATTTGAAATCTCTGACCTATTTTTTATGTTACTTCCACACTTCTTTGTTTCTCCTTACTAAGAAAGTTATTGAATGACTTGTCTGATGTTATAGTCTCTGTTTTCTCTAATCTCCTTTCTTTCTAAACCACCTGCAATCTAAACCTCCTGTTGCTTTGATCCTGATGTGAATTGGCATTTCTGTAATGCTGAACAAATAAAACCTAATATTTAAAAGAGCACCTGATAATTTTGTTGATTGTTTCTTCATTCTAGTCACTGTCATTTTTTGATTTTGTATTATCACTGCTCTCCTCTAATGAGTTCACCCTACTCACCCTTTAGAGTTCCTTTCTCTTTTTTTTCTGATTAGCTTTCATTCAGTAATTCACTTTCATTAATCTCAAATGTTTATCTTGAACCATAGTTTATTTCAGCTTTCCAGATAATTTTTAACTATCAACAAGGCATTTGCAATGTCATTCATCTAGGAAACTCAAACTTACACACCTAAGACTTAAATTACTTACGTTCTTCACAAAACCTGTTGTTTTTTTCTTGGCATGTGTTCTCAGCCTGAGTAATACATAATATATCTCCATCAGATGATCAATGCTAAAAATACCCATGATTTTTTTTCTTTTTCATTTCCCCAACGTTCAATTATTAACTGAGTACTTACTCCACATCTAAAAGTTAGTTGTTAGTTTACTTGTATTTTTGTCACAGCTCAAGTTAATTACCCTATTTCTTGCATGGGCTGGCATAGTAACCTTCTTACTTGATGTCTCCTAATATAGTCTGTATTTCACATTGATTACATGTGCTCTCTGAATTTATTGCTATAATTGGACTCACTTGGAAAATATTGTCAGTGTTTAATGTTTATCCCACCAAACTTTAATCTTCTTTGCATTCTCGGGGCAAAGTACAAAACCAATTCTTGTAGATATTCGATACCCTTTATTAAGTTGTAGTTAATTAGGTATTGAGTGTGAAATTAGAAGTCTTGTCTCTGGTTAGTGGAACTTTAAAGTTTATTCTCTTTCCATTATATCAAAAAAAAAAAAAAGAATGTTGTACCAAAGTGTTAAGACAAAGAATTTTCATGCTCTGTCTGGGAAAGAGTAAATATTTAACCAATTTGCAATCTCTATTATAATTTGAAGTCCCTATAATAATGAAATTTAGAATAGTGACACTGACATTAATAATAATAACAATTTTAATCCCACATGATGAATACTGAATTTTATATGCCATTTAATGTGAAATGCACCTCTCTGTGTAAGGTAGCATTGCACTATCTTGTGGAAGAGACTTCTAGCTAGTCAATAAATCCATTTTCTCTCCTTTCTAGCCACAGAATTAAACAGCATCTCAGAATCCCTTACAGTTGGGTGCAGTTATGGAAATCAGTTCTGACCAATTGAAGGTGAGCAAAAGTGATAGGTGATTGATGCATATAACTTCCACAGTTGATTCTACACACACTTTTCTGCTGGGGAACAGTATCCAAATGATATTATTGTTATATATCAAGGATGGGAGAACCATTTGTTCTCTTACTCATCTACTAACTCATGTCCACTTACTGGTCCCCATCACATACTCCTGGGTGACTGAGAGCATTATTTTAAACTTTCACTGAGTAAGAAATAAAAGTACAGGATGTGCAGTATGCAAGTTCAGATATGGAGGAAAGGTTGAAACCTTAATTTGAACCAAATATTTCCAACTCTAGAGTTCACAACTCACTACTACTATTTTGAGACTGAGGGAAAAGATTAACATAAAATGTAAATTGTTTTCAACATTATATTTAAAGCAAATGAATTCTATTCTTAAGCTTTTGTGAACTATATAATTACTCTGAATGAAACAAAGAAATGTTCAGTTTGTCAGAATTTTTCTAATATCTTTACATCCTGATAACTTATTATCATATATTGGAGTTAATAACTTGTCCTCTCTTTAACAGTTTTTTGTACTTGTTAGTTGTCATTGCTAAATGACTACATAAGTGTTTACTAAAATTCCTTTATAAGGATAAGATAAACCTAAATTCTTTTTTTCTTTTAACAAATCAGGTTAACTTTATTTTGCATTCAGATTAATAATTTCTCCTATGATCTCTTTGACTGTGTTTGTGTATTGACATAAATTTTGCACAAAAATTTATATTCTTAATGGAGAAAATATTTGAGAAAATGTTTTAAAAATATTATTAAGTAAAGATTATTATTTTGATAACAACTAGCATTTTTATTAGCTTTGATGGGACAAATTTTATTTTGATCAAGGTTAGAACCAAATACTCTAGTTAAGAGATACTAGTCATTTATATTGGAAAGAACTTTATGTAAAACACATACTAAAATATATTTCAGATGAGGTAGGCTTTCCTTTCAATTTCATTCTCATCTGATATTCATTTCTTAAAAGGATTATACAAAGGTGAGGTACAGTAGAATTACCATTTTTATTAGTGAATGAAGGACTAAAATCGTTCTTTTATCTTTTCTTTAATTGTTTTCATTTACAGTTTACATTCAATATAATTTTATATTACTTCAAGTGTATAGCATAGTGGTTAAACAATCATATGCTTTATAAAGTGTTCCCCCCAGTTTATCTAGTATCTACATGACACCACACATAGAATGTTACTGTGTTATTAACCATATGTCCCAAGCTGTTCTTTATATCCTCATGACTGTTTTGTAACTACCTAACTGTGCTTCTCAATCCCTTCACCCTTTTCACCTAGTCTCTCACCCCAGAGAAATTTTGGGTGAGAGAAATTTGAGGTTCTTTCATCCCAAATTTCTCTGGGGTGAGAGAACAGATTTCATCTGTTCTCTATATCTATGAGTCTGTTTCTGTTTGTTTGTTAATATTGTTCTTTAGGTTTCACATGTTAGTGAAATCATAAGGTATTTGTTTTGCTCTGACTTATTTCCTTTAGCATAATACACTTTAGGTCCATCTATGCTACTGCACAAATGGTAAGATTTGATTCTTTTTCATAGCTGAGTAATATTTCATTTTATATATGTACCACTACATTTTTATCAACCAGTGTAATTATGGACACTTGACTTACTTCCATCTCTTGGCTATTGTAAATAGTACTACAATGACCATAAGAGTGCATATATTTCAAATTAGTGTTTTGGGTTTCTTTGGATATATACCTAAAAATAAAGTTTCTGGTTCTTAAGGAAGGTCCACTTTTAATTTTTTGAGATATCTCCATACTATTTTCTATAATGGCTATACCAATCTGCATTCCTACCATCAGTGCAGAACATTTCTTTTTTCTTCACAAGCTTTCCAACATTAATTTTTGTTGACTTATTGATAGCTATTCGGACGAGTGTGAAGTGGCATCTCATTGTGGTTTTTAAATTACCTCTCTCTGGTGGCTACTGAAGTTGATTATCTTTTCATATGTCTTTTGGCAATCTGTATGTCCTCTTTGGGGTGGTGTCTATTCAGGACTTTAATTAGATTATTTACTTTCATGATGTTGAGTTATATAAGCTCTTAATAAATTTGAGATAATAACCACTTATCAGATGTACTGTTGGCAAATATCTTTTCTTATTCAGTGGGTTGTCTTTTCAGTTTATTGATGGTTTCCTTTGCTGTGCCCAAACATTTTAGTTTGGTGTTGTTATATTTGCTTATTGTTTTCTTTTTTTCCTCACCCAAAGATATATATCAGAAGGAGAAAGATTACTAGGAGACATGTTAAATATTTAATTGCCTATATTGTCTTCTAAGTTTTATGGTTTTGATTGGACGATCTGAAAGAAGTATATAGATTCATAGAAACATATAGTCTTCAAAACCTGAGACAAGAAGAAACAGAAAATCTGAAAAGACTGATTACAGCTAATAAAATCAAAGTACTAATAAAAGAAAACTGCCAATAAACAATGTTCTGGACCAGATGGCTTCACAGGTGAATTTTAATAAACATTCAAAGAACTAACACCTATCTTTTTAAAAGTATTCCAAAAACTTCAAGACTCCTAAATTCATTTGATAAGGCCAGCATTATCCTAATTTCTACAGATAAAGACTCTACAAAGGAAGAACATTATAGTCAATATGCTTCATGAACAAAGATTCTAAAAATCTTCAACAAAATACTTGGAAACTGGATTCAGTAGTATATTAAAAAGATCTTACACTATGGTCACGTGGGACTTAATCCAGATGTGCAGGGATATAATATCTACAAATAAATAAATGTAAAATACCACATTACAAATTAAGGGTAAAAACCACATGGTCATATCAATAGATACAGAAAAAACATTTCATAAAATTGAGCACCCACTTACGATAAAAACTCTCAGCAAAACAGGAATAGAGGAAACATACCTCAACTTAAAAAAATGAATATATGACAAACCATAGCCACTTAATACTCAGTCGACAAGAACCACAAGTGTTACCCTTAAGGAAATATTTTTCTTCCGTGTCTTATTCCCTCAGAAATAAGATAGGGACGTTTGCTTTCACCACAGTGTGAGAACTTCTAGCCACAGAAAACAAACAAGAAGAAATAAAAATTTCCAAATTGGAAAGGAAGATGTAAAGTTGTTATTTTCAGATTATTTGATACTGTCATCTAAAGATTACACCAGAAAATTACTAGAACAGATTAATGAATTAAGTAGCAGGATAAAAAAATAATATCCAGAAATTAGTTGCTGGATAATAAGTAAACTATCATAAAGGGAAACTATCATAAAGGGAAACTAATAAAAAATCTCATTTACAATTACATTGAAAAAATACAAATATCTGGAAATAAATTTAACCAAGGTGGTAAAAAATTTCTACTTGAAAAATTATAAGACACTAAAGAAAAAAATTGAAGAAGATATAGCTAAGGGGAAACATATACCATATTCATGGATAGGAAGAATTATCATTATTAAAATATCGATACTAACAAAAGTAATTTATAGATTTAATGCAATTCTTATCAAGATACCAATGGCACATTTCACAGAACTAAAACAAATATTTCAAAAATTTATACAGAGCTACAAAAGATGCCAAAGAGCCAAAACAGTCTTGAGAAAGAAGAACAAAGTTGGAGGAACCACACTACCACATATCAAACTATACTATAAGGCCACGATAATCAAAACAATGTGATACTGACATAAAAACAGACATAGAGATCAATGGAACAAGACACAGAGCCCAGAAATAAAGCCACACTATGATTAATTAATATTTGACAAAAAAGACAAAAACATACAATGGGGTAAAGACAATTTATTCAATAAATGGTGATGGAAAAGTTGGACAGGTACAAATAAATAAATGAAACTAGATCACATTATTGTATTGTACACAAGAAAAAACTCAAAATAGATCATGGACTTAAATGTTAAACTCAAAATCAGAAATATTTCAGAAGAAAACATAGGCAGTAAAGTCTCAGACATTTCTCGTAGAAATATTTTATTGAATATAGCTTCTTGGGCTAGGGAAACAAAAGAAAAAAATAAATTAGACTACATCAAACTAAAAAAATTGCATAACAAGGTAAACCATCAGTAAAATGAAAGACAACCCACTGAATGAGAGAACATATTCAACAATGATACATCAGATAAGAGGTTAATTTCCAAAATTTATAAGGAAGTTATAAAACAACACCTAGAATGCAAACAATATAATTAAAAACTGGGTAAATGACCTGAAGAGACATTTCCCCAGAGGACAAACAGATGGCCAATAGACATATAAAAATATGTTCAATGTTACTAATCATCAGAAAAAAGGTAAATTGAAACCACAATAAGATATCATCTCACATAAGTCAGAATGGGTGTCATAAATAAATCAACAAACAACAAGTGTTGGCAAGGATATGGTGGAAAGGTAACCCTTATTTACTGTTGATGGAAGCGAAGACTGGTGCAACCACTGTGGAAAGCAATATGGAGTTACATCAAACAATTGAAAGTGGAACTGCTTCATGACTCAGCAATCTATTTCTGGAATTTATCTAAAGAAACCCAAGACACCAATTCTAAAAAATACATGCACCCTTATGTTCACTGCAGCATTGTTTACAGTAGCTAAGTTTTGGAAACAGCCCAAATGTCCATCAGTAGATTTGTGGATTAAAAAAAGAAAGCTGTGATCCATTTACACAATGGAATACTATTTGACTATAAATGAAGGAAAATCTTATTCTTTGTGACAGCGTGGATGGAACTGGAGAGTCTTATTCTAAGTAAAGTAAGCCAATCAGAGAAAGATAAGTACCATATGATTTCACTCATATGTAGAAGTTAATCAACAAAATGAACTAACAAGCAAAATAAAGACAGATGGAGATCAGGCTGACAGTTGTCAGAGGGGTGGGGTTGAGGAGCTGGGTGGAGGAGTGAAAGATTGGGCAAAAAAAAAAGAAAAAAACTCATGGACACAGACAACAGTGTGGTGATTTCCAGGAGGGCAGAGGGTGGAGGGGAGGTGGAGGAAGATATAGAGGATAAATGGTGTTGGGGGAGCCTTGACTTGGGGAGGTGAGCACACAGTGCAGTGTATAGATGATGTGAAGTGGAGTTGTGCACCTGAAACCTGTATAATTTTGTCCACCAGTGTCACCCTAGTACAATAAAAAATAAAAATAAAATAAAATATCTTATAAAAAGTTGTATATAGAGAGAATTAATAATACATTTAAATATTTTATATAATTTTGTTTGATATTTATTTATACAATCTATAGGCAATGCTTTCTGTGCTTATGGATTTGT
Organism: Sturnira hondurensis; assembly: GCF_014824575.4. NCBI lineage: Eukaryota > Metazoa > Chordata > Mammalia > Chiroptera > Phyllostomidae > Sturnira > Sturnira hondurensis. The sequence continues at coordinate 19,525,633 of NW_028083059.1, forward strand.
AATTACTTTAAATAAATCAACTCCTCATTTTAGGTATTTGCTCCAAAGTTTACAGATACTGGTTGAGTAAGGATACCATGTAAATAGAATTATAATTGCTTCCTTTTATGAATAATTTTGAGAACCTAGAGAGGAGAAACAAAATATCTCAAGTAGGTATAATAGTATGTGCAAAGACATGGTGTCCATCTGAAGTCTGGTATGACTGGAGAACCTTAAGATGGTCATAGTTACAATGGTAAAGATTTTTTTAAGATTTTATTTATTTGTCTTTAGAGAGGAAGGGAAGGAGAGAAGAAGAGAAATATCAATGTATGGTTGCTTCTTGTGTGCCCCCTGCCGGGAACTGGCCTGCAACCCAGGCATGTGGCCTGACTGGGAATCGAACCGCGATCGTGTGGTTCGCAGGCCTGTGCTCAACCCACTGAGCTACACCAGCCAGGCCACAATGGTAAAGATTTTGAATCAAAAATAATTTGAAAGAGTAACAAGATTGGAGAGTTCACTTAAATCTTACTTGCCACATGGAGTCATTTTGACCTTTATCATTGGACATTAATAAGGGGATTAACAGTATGTACTGGTTGGGGGCTCGGGGGAAGGAGCAAGCAAGAGTATGTGGAGTTGTCACAGCAACTGAGGCCATACATAATGAGGAAATCAGTAAGATGGGGACTTTATGAAAAGAAAGGGAATTAATATGCAAAAGTGTTTAAAAATAAGTAGTTTACTTGGCAAGTGACAAAGAGGATGAAGTGAAGAAAAGTGCTATAGACTTTAATGTTTCAAGTGATAACAAAAGCCAATTACCAATTGTTCATAATTTCTAATGATGTATAATTTGTGGGCATGCCATTCACTGCTTGAGATTTCACATACCTTTAAATCAGTGATACTGGCATCAGGATCCCATACTACCGAAGCTTATTGACTATTTTTTCACTGGAATTTGTTTCTCCCTCCACTCATACCGACTGCCACAGTCACTGCCCCTTGATGCCTGACTACCTCTATTTCTCTGTTACTCATTTGTTCACCCTCTCTTATTCCTCTCCCCCGTCCAAACATCCTTACCTTTATTTACGTATTCTAGTCCCATGCCTTACATAAGAAACATATTTATAAATAAATAAATACCTAAAATGTTTATTCAAGGCATTCAACATGTGCTTTACCATCACAGACATATTAAAAAGAGAGAGACCTTCGCACAAAACCTACATACTTTATACTTTTAAAAAGACGAGGCTAAGCAGGGGAGGAAGGTGGGACTGGCTGGGTTGTGGAGGAGTGTGGGGGGTAAATGCAGACAACTGTACTTGAACAACAATAGAATAATTAAAAATAAAAATAAAAAGGTGAGGCTATCAATAAGTAGAGGTTTGTTTTTTTTTTACTGTGATTACTCTGATGAGCTAAATTATATGTGTTAAATTCACACATTATATTGAGGGTATGTATGTAAGAGGCTCTAACTCCTTCCCATACTTTGAACATGACTATGGGTTGATGGGATCAGTTTTAAGAGGTCTCAAAATTAAAGGGTCAGCTTTAAGCAAATTATTTTCTCCCCACCCTAAGATGACAGAGCTTATATATTTGATATTTGATTGGCTAATTCCTAGAATTTTATGGAAGGTGTGCTCCCTAAAATCTTTGGGAGTACAGACAAGTATTTGTCTGTAAAGTGTTGATACAGAATGTTGGCATACTTTTAATAGAGTGTTGAATCAGCAGTTTTGGTCTAGGGGTGAAGAAATACCCAAGCAGATTGTAATTGCATTTATCTATGGGAGTATTTATTTCATAATTGAACCTTTGTGATTCCTGCTCTCTATTTCTCCTGGCAAAAAACCTTTCGTTAGAAGATTTTAATAATTCTTTATAAATTAACCCTGCGTTTTACACTTAGTGAGAAACTTGGATTTGTTTTATCAATTGGTAGTGTCATTCTCAGTGTTTTAATATAAATGGCACTTCTTTATTGTTCAATTTAGGTTAGCTTTGGTTAACTATCCCCTGCCTTCTGAAAAGGCCTTACATCCAAACAGAATAGCTTTTGACTGTTTTCTCCTTTAAGAAGACATTATATTGTTTCATTTTGAATCTAGAAGGTTTATAGCAAAAACTGTGGAAACAAATGAACTTCTAGTTAAAAATTCAAGGTATGTAGGAAGTCTGATTTGATGCTGTCCCATAGGATATTCTGCAATGATGGTGTGGCTTCATACCTGTACTGTCCCACAGTGTAGCATGCAGCTATGTGTGGCTGTTGATCACTTGAAACCTTGGTAGTGAAAACAAGAAACAACACTTTTAATTTTATTAGATTTTAATTCTTTTTATTTTGATGGTAATAGTTTGGACAGTGACCGCCATGTCAGAAAGTGCAGATATAGCACATTTGATCAACTTTTAAACCTAAATTTATACAGATATTTTTCTAATTAGTATATCACACATAACTGTCCCTGCAGTAATTTCTAAAAGTTATTGGAGTTTGATCTATACTATGAAAACTTTCTAATACTTAGAAAAATATTTGAAGTACCAAAGTTCTATTTTCAAATAAGTGGCTCAAATAATGATGAGCATAGAAAGACACATATAATTATGTTACCAAAATAATTTTCTTCCATAATTGTCTCTTTTATATGATCACTACTTTCAACCTTCAATGATGTTCCTTTTTTAAATGAGTGATAAAGACGACCATTACACTTTCTAGGGCCAATTGACTTCTTGCTGAATACCTGCTTTTAAAAATACATTTTTCAAGTATTTATTTCAAGGCCTTTAACGATGAAGTCTTCACTTGATTAAAATACATATTTCATTTTTTCATACTTTGAGAGTGACAGGCATAGTTTTATATAGCTAAAATAATTTATAAAGCCTGTCACAAAATCGAGACATTTGTGATTGTGTATCCAAGGAAATTCTTATAAGAATTATTCCAAAGTGCCTTTGAATATGCTATTATTTTGAGCATATTACTAACATTGATGGTATATCTTGGATATAATAAAAACAATTTAAATTTCATTCTTAGAGCTTTTAGACTATGTTTTCTTTTCTTTGTGGTTTATTACAGTTATGTCATAAAGTACTGTTGCTACCCTAACTTTTTCCACTGATGAATTCTAAGCTTTCTATTTCTAAGAGATAGAAACACAAGAAAAATCAAATATATTTATTGACTCAAATAAAAAACATAAGGAGTCACTACTTTTAGTCATGTTAAATATATTTATTGGATACAGAATTGCTATTTTTAGTTACATTATATACATACACACATATATATATGATTTTGTCTAAAAGAAACATAAAATTGAATTTGATATTGGAAGAGTTTATATTTGCTATTTTAAATGATATGCATTTTCTACTAGGGTGATTTTTTCTCTTTTTAAAAGTAAAGATGGGGGTAAATACAGACAACTGTAATTTGACAACAACAAAATAATTTTAAAATAAAAGAGAGTCGCAAAATTCATGTATTTATATTGCACAATATGGTGATTTGACACACATAAGCATAGTGAAATTATTGCTATAGTCAAGTTGTATACTTTAAGGGAAAATACACAAATACATAAACTATATATATATATATATATATATATATATATATATATATATATATGCCTTATTCAGGACACAGATTGGCTGAGAAATATTGAGAAAGTTTGGAAATAAACTTTGATATAACATGTATAAGCATCATTAGAAACACTACATCCTGAACTGCGTTATTTCATGCTATTTGAATATTTTCAGGTGGGTTAGTAGGTTCTTTTTACCTTTCGAAGCTAACTCTTCCATGTTTAATTCTACAATGACAAATAAAAGAATTGCTTACTACTATAAAATGTCATACTTTTATAAAATTCAATATATTACCATTAAGGAATAGAAAGCCATCATTGATCCTGAAAAGCGAATCATATTAAGTTGGACACATATTTATATTTTAAAATAACTATCTACATCACAGGTTTATATTAACATTTTTCTTAATTAAAAACATACAATATGCAATCATAGGGAAAGGTCAGATTACTTTTAATTATTCTCCCTATTTAATTAGACATTTATTCTCTGCAGATTGGAGTTTGCAAGATTAAAATAGGTATTATTTGAAAGGTCATGCATTACAACTAAGTGAAAGGCATTATACACTAGATTATATTTCTAATGTAGGTTACACATATATTCGTGTTGTATATAAAAGATGAGAATTGAGAATAAAGACACTAAAACCACTGTAAAAATAAAGATTTAATGCTTTTTTATATTTACTTTCATATATACATAAAAAAGAACTAAATTAAATCAGGAAAAGAGGAAATAGTCAAACCAACCTGAGGATTGATATGATGAAAGACATTTAGTAATATATATAATAGACATTTAGCATATAATATTTTAGTTATATGTGCTTTAATATATTTTTGTATATGTGATTTTTAAGCCATCCCATCTATGTTGGTTACCTGAAGTTACATACTTATGAATTTACTTCCTATATCTAAAATATTTACCACAATTTGAAACATTTGTTTGCATGGGCAGAATTTACAGTGTGAAGTGTCGTATTTCTCAATTCAGTTTGACGAGCCCTCTCTGGAATCCAGGGTGGTAGATATAACATACTGTGAAGAGTATTGTTGGTGATGCAGCTTGACTGAAGCATAACTTTTATCTTTTTTGTTAAATGTTAAAACATCTTAGAGATAACACCAATGGGAAGTAAGGGGGTTGAAAACCATGGTTTTCAATGGGCCATGGGAAAAGTGAGTGAATGGTGGAGATAAATACCAAAAAAAGAATCTAAAATCTAAACTATATAGTAGAAAATTTAACTTATTAGGAGTACACAGAAGAAGAAATAGGGGAAGGGGGGAAGGTCAACACCTTGGGAGAATAACATTGGATTCAGTTGACTTTGATAAATTGGAGAAGTTATGAAAAGCAAATGGAACTGACATTCAATAAGGACAAGTGTAGCATAGTAATTAAGACAAAGGAGTTGCATGAGAACTAGGAGCAGTAGCATAGCTTGTGGTGTGTGACACTCATAGCATTCTTAAATAGGAAGGCAAAGCGAAGGTCATTTTTTGGAGGAATATAGAGGAGCAGGGAGCATTCGCAATTCATCAGTATAAGAACTAGGAGTCTTGTAACTGTAGACTATGGGCTCAGTAATTTCCCTCAGCACAGTATCATCCCCAAAGAAATAGAAAATTGTCCAGAATTCATCATAATTGATGTACAGAAGTGACTCTCCACTCCCTGGTATCCAATCTACCAGAAAAACTTCAGTGCCCCTAAAAATGTGTTTTGAATTTCTTTGGTTTTCTCGTTTCAATACGTATTTCTGTACTAGTGTGAGACACCATTACCCTATCTTTCCCTAATACCTATTTTCCATATGGCAGACCAAGAGGTTCCTTTACCAGATGAATCATACTATGCTACTTCGTTTAGAAAACTTACAGTTATTTGCTTAATGGCATTAGAATGAAAACAAACAAACAAACAAAAACAAAAAAACCTGAACACTGGTAATGGCTCTACATATAATCTCATTAACTTCTGCCTCTTTTTACTTGCAACATATTTCCTTCTTTATGTTTCTGGAAACAGCTATACTCCTATCTGCCTTATGATGATATGTTTCTATGCCCTAATTTAAAACAAATCTTTAAAAAGCCTGAAAAATATCCAGTTTGTCTTAGGAGACTAATAAATAACATCTTTAAAGTTTTGCATATTTCAATGAAAATTTTCCTGGTTTGATGTGAAAAAAATAATGTACTCCAAAGTGTGTTAAATACAGAAAATCTAAAGTATATTTATAAAAGAGCACATTCCCTGGGTAACTAAGCTCGTATCTGAATGACTGAGAATAAAGGGCAGTTTCTTTTCGCAATATAAATATATCTGTATTCAAGGTCACATTTTGTTTGAGCTGTGTCACTTTTCACATGAAATTAATTTTTCTCTACTATTGTCACAATAATTGGATATACACTTCATGGAAAGCAATTCTCTGCTGTACCAGTCAGATCTCTGTACTGAAATAAAAACTTAACAGAGCAGAAAACAGAAGGGAAATGTGTACACCGAAGAGGTACTGTTTGCTGCCCTGACTCTGGGTGAGCACGTTCTGCAGAGTAAGGGTGCCTTCTATCCCTTTTGTCTGGTGCCAAAGGCGGCAATTATTGGGAACCATTTATTTTTTCTGCTTCATACTATTTCTTTGCTTAAACTTTCAAAGTCCTGGAAGCTACTCAAATAGTACAGGTCTGCGAAACTCAGCAATATTCATTATATAACCAAAATAGTTCATTAAACATAAACTGAATGTAGAATGGTGCCTGCCGGCAGCTGTCTGGTCATGCTTTACCACAGCCAGGTTATTTTAAAGTTGGTGTAAATTAAGTTCCTTTTATGGCAGTATCTTCTGGACTCAGGTGTATTTCAAGAGGGCAGGAAAATAATTAATTTTGGAATCTTATGTATTCAGTATACCTGTAAGCATTACTTTCAAACCATTTATCAAAAAATATATTTTTATTATTTTCTACTAGATGGATGAGGAATATCACTATAGCTCTATAATTTACAGCAATGGATTCAAATATATAATTTATATGCATTTAAAACATTAAATATATCACTCAGTAAATAATATGATAAATGTTTTTGGTAACCATATTAATACTTTCTACTAGAAGATGTGTTTACATAAGAAAAATAAATGTTAAGTAAAATTGGTGAGTAGGTGAATAAGAAAAAAGTTCATGGAGAAAACTTGTGTTTTTTTTTTCTTTTTTATGTTATGAGAAAGAAAGTACTCTCTTGCTCAGTCTATATTATGTCAGAACATTGCTAAGTGTAAAAAAATGGGTAGTTTGTGATGAAAAATAATTGCAATATAACTTTTTTTACTCAGAATGATTTATGTAGTAAATTTAATACTTGTATGCCTGAAAGGGATATTAAATATCACTTATCGCAAAAAATTCTATTCTATGAAGTCTCAGACTCTCAGTAAAAATAAATACAAAATTACCTGCAATTAAACAGTTTGGGGGTATTTGGAATTAAACCATTTACATTGGTTCATCAAATGCATGATTTCACAGAATGTTTAATACCATAATGCTCACTGGATTAGTAGTATTTCCTAAGTTGATTTGAGTTAGTGCTTGCCTGAACATCCTGAGAGAACCAACTCTTTTTTTTAACCAAAACCAAGTCTGTAAAATATTGATAATTACAAAGCCCTTATTATACAGTAAAGGAAACTGGGTATAAGAAGGCTAAATGGCTTAGCTAAAACCATGAGGGTTTTTTTAAAATTTGAATTATTTTTATTTTTATTTTTTATAATTTATTTATTTTTCAAGTACAATTTTCTGTCTATTACTCCCATCTTATCCCACCCCCCGTGCTCCCACCATCCCTCCCATTTCCACCCTTCTCAGTTGTTGTCCATGTATCCTTTATATAGGTTCCTCTAAATTCCCCCCCTATTTCCCTTGAAATTCCCTCCCCTCTCCCCTCTGGTCACTGTCAGCCTATTCTTTATTTCAGTGTTTTTGGTTATAATTTGCTTTCTTGTTTGTTTTGTTGTTTAGCTCCCTGTTAAAGGTGAGATCATATGGTATTTGTCCTTCAACACCTGGCTTATTTCACTCAGCATAATGCTTTCCAGTTCCATCCATGCTGTTGCAATAGGTAGGAGCTCCTTCTTTCTCTCTGCTGTGTAGAATTCCATTGTGTATATGTACCATAGTTTTTTGATCCATTCATTTACTGATTGACACCTAGGTTGCTTCCAACTCTTGGCTATTGTAAATTGTGCTGCTATGAATATTGGGATGCATAGGTTCTTTGGGATTGGTGTTTTAGGGTTCTTAGGATACAATCCTAGCAGTGGAATTGCTGGGTCAAAAGGCAGGTCCATTTTTAGTTTTCTGAGAAAATTCCATACTGTTTTTCATAATGGTTGTACCAGTCTGCAATCCCACCAACAATGGACCAGAGTCTCCTTTTTCCCACGCCCTCTCCAACATTTGTTGTTTATTGCTTTGTTTATGATAACCATTCTCACTGGTGTAAAGTGGTATCTCATTGTGGTTTTAATTTGCATCTCTCTGATAGCTAGTGATATTGAGCATCTTTTCATGTGTCTCTGGATCCTCAGTATGTCCTCCTTGCAGAAGTGTCTGTTCAAGTCTTTTCCCCATTTTTTAATTGGGTTAGTTGTCTTCTTAGAGTGAAGTTGTGTGAGTTCTTTGTATATTTTGGAGATTAAACCTTTGTCTGAGGTGTCATTGGCAAATATGTTTTCCCATACATTTGGTTGTCTTTTTATTTTAATGCTGTTTTCTTTAGCTGCACAGAAGCTTTTTATTTTGATGAGATCCCATTTGTTTATTTTTTCCTTTATATTCCTTGCTCTAGGGGACATATCAGTAAAAATGTTGCTGCATAAAATATCTGAGATTTTCCTGCCAATGTTCTCCTCTAGGACTTTAATGGTGTCATGGCTCATATTTAAGTCTTTTATCCACCTTGAATTTATTTTGGTGTATGGTGTAAGTTGGTGCTCGAGTTTCATTTTTTTGCATGTAGCTGTCCAGTTCTCCCAACACCATTTGTTGAAAAGGCTATCTTTACCCCATTTTATGTTACTGCCCCCTTTGTTGAATATTAATTGACTGTAGAGAGTTGGGCTTATTTCTGGGCTCTCTGTTCTATTCCATTGTTCTATGTGCCTGTTTTTATGCCAGTACCAGGCTGTTTTGAGGGGTTCTTGCCGGGTCTTTAGTTCTCAGAGCTCTACACTTTCAACTAAACTACTTCACTTTTTACCAACTGAGGTGACCACCTCGGCATACACACAACCTCTTTCCCACCAAACTTAAATGCTGTGTTACTGAGTAGCAAGAAGCATCAATGTGAGCCAATCACCTGGAGGTTTTGATTTGGACAGCAGAGTGGATGTGTGCGCCAACTGCCCTTGGTGTCTGGTCAGTTATTTCCCCAGTCACAAACTTTTTATATGTTTAAAAATAATTTTTAGTTGTCACATAAGATGTCTCTTCAACCATACAAAGAAAAAATGCTATTTATTTACAGAGAAGAATTTAACTTCTATGTCAATTTTCAAACTTCTCTAAGTTCTCTATATTTATACAGACACACCACCTGCATGCACATAAATCTTCTGCATGAAAGTGGGACACATGAGTCTTTTCAACAAATGGCACAAGGACGTTGAGAAGATTCTACAGGGATGTTCCGGTGACGCTCTTTCATTTTTCTGAAATACTGACTCTTTATTGTTAGGGACCATATACAAGATTGAACTGTCTATATTTTATTGCAAATGCATATGTCAGAGTCAAATCCACTAGCTTGAGTGTTTTGCTGGTATTTTATACTGTTCACTTGGAGTTAGGAAAATTAAGCATTGTTTTTACATCAACAAAATTATATAGTCTGTTTCAATGAAGTTAAATGCATTTATTTTTGTAGACTTATAAAATAATTTCTGATTAAATGATGATTTCCTAAATACAAGGCAATATTTAAATGATTCTCTTCATTGATGATACAATTAAATCATTTTAACATTTCAGTATGATATTGTTCTTTGGTAGAAATTAACCTGACCATTATTATCATGTAGAATTTAAGTTATTATAAGAGCCAATGATTTTCTTTATACAATTATTATAATTGCTTTAGTCATGGGCTATTCTTGACTATTTAAATTTTTGTAGTTCTATCAAGATATTTCTGAAAGTGGTATATATGGGTCATGATATCTTATTGGCTATAATTTTTTCATTATCGCAATAAATGTTCATTTACTTATCTTTACATGGGGATTTTCATTTGGTGCTTTAAAATCGCAAAAGCAACATATGAAGTAAGGTAAAACGATATAAAGGTGTGTAAGGAAAAGACAAATCTTATCTCTCTTACTCTGTCTAATCCCAACAACTTTTTATGTTTATATATACGGTTCTGCTTTCACAGTGCTGGCTGAAAAGGTTGCTATTTATGCACATTGACTTCTTTTTTCTCCCTGTGTATTCACACACATTATTGTAGATGAATGGGATCATGTTATACATAACAAGGAGTTTTGAGCAAACTTAATTTTTTAATTTAATTTTATTTTTTATGAAGTATTTGCCCTTTCTCTTCTAATTAACATCCTTCTAATCACCCAGGAAAAATCCATGTTAATAGATCTTCCATTTTTTCTCCCTGTGCTTTATATGTTTTCCTTTCTTTTTTCCAGAGGTTTTGCCTATAATAAAAAATAATGTGCACATGCACACACATATAGGCATATGTTTATATTAGTTATTATTAATGTCCATATTTATATTTTTCTTAATTTCTGTTAAATTCTGCCTTGTTTGGTATTAATATTTTAATACTTGCTTTGTATTTATGTTTACCTAATATCACTTTGTCAATCCATTTATTTTCAAACTTTTAATAAAATTTCAGTATGGTGACTTTTAACTTTTCATGAAGAATTTAGCATAATAATAACCTATATACTCAATATTACTTCTTCCACCATAATATATGTTTATAGTTGATTTTGCTTTGATGTTGCCTTTTTTTCTTTATTTTGTATGATCTAATGTATGAGCTACAATGTTGTAGCTCTTTTTTTCATTTCTCCATGTTAATTTGGAAATTTTTCTCTTCTTTCTCTTTGTTAATGTCTGCTTATAAGTGTTCATAATCAAACACATAATTCCTTAAGCTTATATGAGAATAAAATTTCAATTTCCCTAGCAATAAAAATTTTAGTTCATCTTCTTCCTTCTCACCACCGTATAAGACTTTTACAATATTAAAAAAATTCAAACATTTATTGGAGTATAATTTATAAACCGAGAAATACACATACTGAATGTATACAGCTTAATGAGTTGGGACACATGAAACACTCACAACGCCATTACCACAATCAAGGTAATGGACATGTAACACCTTCCAAAGTTTGCTTGAGGACTTTGGTTTTTGATTTGTTGTTTTTTCTGTGAGTGTGGTAATCATGTTTCGACTCTTAGTGTTTTACCTCTTTCCCACAAGATAAGAATGTTGGATTGATTTTCTTCATCTTTCCTGACGTTTTGTTGTCCTACAACTTGTACTTTGAAGCTAGAATTGTTTTTTTTAACTGTCACATGTTTCTTGCATTGCAGAGATCTTTCAGTATTTATGTTAAATATACTCATATAACCTACTTCATACACTTAAAATTAACTCTGAAGTTAAAAAAAAGGTCTATTTCTTTGTGGTCTTCTATATTTTCTTTATCTTTGACTATATTAAAATCTCTGTGGTTATTCACCTTGCTGTTTTTTTAGGGTAACTTACGCTTTTATTAGATGGAATGTGTGATCAGAATTTTTTTCTTTCTGTTTGTAACACAATCTACTTATGCTTTTACTCTGGAAATTTTATCAGGAAGTATTTTTAAAATATAGTCAGTTAGAATTAGAACTCCATGAGTTCTTTCAGTGTATAAGAACAGGTCTCCATACCATTTCCTTCACATTTTTATTTTCAAGGTTTAGAGTTTTTATTTATTTCATATCTTGTATCCTTTATCTGTCCTCTGAGTCACAATTTATAAGTTTTATTTGGTTAATTTAGTATTATTCTTTAATATATTTCTTCTTTTAACATTTTTATTTCCAATTACAGTTGACATGCATTATTATACAAATTTTAGGTATATATCCCAGTGTTTAGACATTACATAACTCACTAAGTGAGCATCCTGATAAATCACACACACATTTGACACCATATATAGTTATTAGAATCTTATTGACTATATCTCCTTTGCTATACTTTCCATTACCATGACTATTTTGTAACAATCAATTTGTAACACAGTTCTTGAATTTAATGTTCTAAACCTCTAATTTGTATTTCAGTCTCTGCCAATTCAACTGATTTCATTTTCATTTAATAAAGTTTTGTTTTTATAATGTTCATTGTGTAATATGAATGCTATTTAGTCCCCTTAGGTGCTTTTAGTACTTTTTGTGTAAGTTTCCTGTTGTTTTAAAAAATAAAACTGTGAAAAGTGCCTTTTACACATTGTATTTCTTGCAAATGCTGTGGTCTGGGCCTAACCCCTCTGAACTACATCAATTATAACACAGGTGGTAGAGTTCCCTTCTTTTGGGGGCTAGCAGATATTAGAAAGTCTGCTGGCAATATCTTATAGAGGTGTCCAAAGGACCTCCCCTGCCTCCCTGCTTTTGCTCTTCCACTCTTAGCATTAAAGATAATTTAGTTCTTCTTTTATGGTCTCTTCTGTAATGTGGAGATAGACACAGTTTGATTTTCCTCTTGTGTCCCACAGATCTGTGATGTAAACCCTAAATTTATTCACATTGTTCTTCAGCAACAACTTCTGGTCAGAAGGGAGAAAGCAAGTAATATGAGGTCTGTCCAACCACTGTTAATATAATGGAAGTGGTTTGTGCAGCATCAATGTAACCTGGCAGCCAAGGAGACTGGAATGCGCATGTGTGAACAATGATGATTTCACTGTAACTAGTCAATGGGGGTGGTAGACACTGTTGGGTGAGCCTGTGTACTGTGTGGTCATTGCATTCAAAATGACAGAGCTAATACAGCAATGAATCTGCATAAAATTTTGCATTGAGCTTGAAATTTCCCCACAGAAACTATTCATATGATTCAGAAGGCCATACCTATGGGCAACTGGTAATTAGCAGCTTCATCACGACAATGCGCTTGCTCACCCATCATGTCTCTTGTAGAGATTTTGGGCGAAACATCAAATCACTGATGTGACTCAGGCCCCTACAATTTAGATTTGGCACCCTGTGACTCCTGGCCTGTCTTAAAATTAAAGTCATCTTTCAATAGCAAGAGATTTCAGATGGTTGATGACATTCAGGAAAATGTAATGGGGCAGCTGATAATGATTGGGAGAACTCTGTGAAGTCCCAAACTGCCTACTTTAAAGGGGACTGAGGTGTCATTGTCTAATATACAATATTTCTTGTATCTTGTATTTCCTTCAATAAATGTCTCTATTTTTCATATCACATAGCTGAATACTTTCTGGACGGACCTCAGATTTCTCAGCACTAGGATTCAAAACAGAATTTGAAGTTTCACTCACACATTCTTGCACTACTTGCCATCCAGGCTCAGCCTTACCTTGGCTCCAAATAGACAAATTTTTTGAAATTGGAAGTGGAAGGATGATAATATTATTTCAAACTTCTTCTAAAGCATTCTATCACTTTAATAGATAGTATACACATGTACACACACATAAATTATTTCCTTGTGAAGGAATTCTCATTGACTTTCCCTTATGTGGAATATCTAACATTTTTTGCTTTCTATGCCATTACACTGTTTGTGTGATTCCTAAAGAACATTAGTTGTTTTTTATTTTACCTGTATTATTACTATAATGAAGATTAAAAAAAGATTGTTTGCATGGTAGTTATACAAATGTGTATAACTACTCTCATTTTCATCCAGTCAAATAATTCTTCTTTTTCTATGATGCTATTGTTTTTCATGTGTGATGAGAAAAAATTTTTAAAAAGCTTTTTAAAAATTTTATTTTATTATTTTTTTATAGTTGTTCAACTATAGATGTCTCCACTTTCACCTACTTCTCTCCTCCAACCCATCCCCTCCCACAACCCACCCTCAATTCTACTCTCCTTTTAGATTTGTCCATGGGCCTTTTATACCTGTTCCTTGACCACCCTTCCCCTTCTTTCTCAATTAGCTCCCTCCCCCTTTCCCTCTGATTACTGTAAGTTTGCTCTTTATTTCAATATCTCCGGTTATGTTTTGCTTACTTGTTGGTTTTGTTGGTTAGGTTCTATTCATAGGTGAGACTATATGGTACTTGTCTTTTACTGCCTGGCTTATTTCACTTAGCATAATGCTCTCCAGGTCCATGCAAGCTGTCACGAAGGGTAGGAGCTCCCTCTTTCTTTCTGCTGCATAGTGTTCTATCATGTAAATGTACCACACTTTTCTGATCCACTTATTTACTGATGGGCACTTAGGTTGCTTCCAACATTTGGCTATTGTAAACTGTGCTGCTATGAACATTAGTGTGCATAGATTCTTTTGAATTGGTGATTCGGGATTCTTAGGGTATAATTCCATCAGTGTAAGTGCTGGGTCAAAGGCAGTTCCATTTTCAGTTTTTTAAGAAAATTCTATACTGTTTTTCCCAGTGGCAGCACTGTCTGTATTCCCACCAACAGTGTACTAGGGTTCCCCTTTCTCCACAACCCCACAAACACTTGTTGTTTGTTGCTTTGTTTATGATTGCTATTCTGACTGGTGTGAAGTGGTATCTCATTGTGGTTTTAATGTTCATATCTCTGATGGCTAGCGATGCTGAGCATCCTTTCATGTGTCTCTGGGCCCTCTGTATATTCTCCTTGGAGAAATGTCTGCTCAGGTCCCTTGCACATTTTTTAATTGGATTATTTGTCTTCCTGGAATGGAGTCATGCAAGTTCTTTACATATTTTGGAGACCAAAGCTTTGTCTGGGATATGGCAAATATATTTTCCCATACGTTTGGTTACCTTTCCATTTTGCTAATGTTTTCTTTAACTGTGCAAAAGCTTTTTAACTTGATGAAGTTCCATTTATTTATTCTTTCCTTTTATGTCACTTGCTCTAGGGGAGCATGTATTGGTGAAAATACTGCTTCATTTATATCTGAATACCTGAGATTTTCCTGCCTATTTTCTCCTTTAGGTCTTTTATGGTGTTGCAACTTATATTTAAATCTTTTATTCATATTGAGGTTTTTTGTGTGTGCGGTATAAGTTGGTGGTTGTCTTTCATTTGTTTTATATGTAGCTGTTCAGATCTCCCAACACCATTTACTCCATTTTATATTTCTGTCATCTTTGTTGAATACTGATTGACCATGGAGAGTTGGATTTATTTCTGGGCTCTCTACTCTCTTCCATTGATCAATGTGTCTGTTCTTATGACAGTACCAGACTGTTTTGACTACAGTGGCCTTATAATATAGTTTGGTATCAGGTATTTCAATCCCTCCAACTTTGTTATTTCTCAAAACTGCTGAGGCCAATTGGGGTTATGGTTTCATATAAATTTTTGAAATGTTTGTCATATATACATGAAATATGTCATTGCTGTTTTAATAGGGATTGCACTGAATCTACAAATTGCTTTGGGTAGTATGGACATTTTGATTATGTTAATTCTTCCAGTCCATGAACATGGTATATGCTTCCATTCACTTGTGTCTTCCTTAATTTCTTTATTTAGTGTTCTGTAGTTTTTGTAGAACATGTCCTTTACCTTGTTGGTTAGGTTTATTCCTAGGTACTTTATTTTTCCTATTGTTACATTAAATGGGATTTTTTTCCTGATTTCTGTTTCCATTATTTCATTGTTGGTGTACAAAAATGCCTTTGATTTCTGAATATTGACTTTGTATCCCACCATTTTGTCAGATTCACTTATTAGGTCTAGTAGTTTTTTAGTGGAGTCTAGGGTTTTCTATATACATTTTCATGTCATCTGCAAACAATGACAGTTGTACTTTCTCTTCCCCAATTGGATAGCTTTCATTTCTTTTTTTTTCTCTGATTGTTGTGGCTAGCACTTTCAATACTCTGTTGAATGGAAATAGTAAAAGCAGACATCCTTGTCTTCTTCCCGATTTTAGTGGGAAAGCTTTAAGTTTTTTCCCCTTGAGTACGATGTTGGCTGTAGGTTTCTTGTATGTGGCCTTTATTATATTGAGGAATGCTTCCTCTATTCCCACTTTGCTGAGTGTTTTTTTTATCACAAATGGGTGCTGTGCATCATTGAATATTTTTTCTGCACCTATTGATATGATCATGTGATTTTTGTCTTTCCTTTTGTTTGTGTGATGTATTGTTTATTGATTTGCAAATATTGTACCTTCCTTGCATCCCTGGGATGAATTCCACTTGATCACAGTCTATGTTGTTGTTGTTGTTGTTGTTTACTTTTTAAATTATTGTTCAAGTACAGTTGTCTCCATTTCCACCCCCACCACTCCCCCCACCTCAGCCATCTCCACTTCCCACCCTTGATCCCAGCCCCAGTTGGTTTTGTCTATTGTGTCCTTTGTAGATATTCCTGAAAACTGTTCCCCCTTTTTCCTCCATTGCTGGATGTGGTTTGTCAATATTTTGTTGAGGATTTTAGCATCTATGTTTATCAGCTATATTGGCTTGCAGTTTCTTTCCTTGTGTCTTTGTCTGATTTTGGGATTAAGATGATGCTGGCCTCATAAAAAGAGTTTGGGAGTCTTCTCTGTTTTGGGATTTTTTTTTTGGAATGGTCTCAGAAGCGCAGGGCTTAGCTATTCTTTAAATGTTTTGTGAAATTATCCTGTGAAACTGTCCAGTCCAGGGATTTTGTGTGCTGGGAGTTTTTTGATTACTGCTTCAATTTCACCAGCTGTTATTGGTGTGTTCAAGCTTTCTGCTTCTTTTTCATTCAGTTTTGGAAAATTGTGTTTTTTAGAAGTTTGTCCACTTCACCCACATTTTCAAATTTCTTGGCATATAGTTATTCATAGTAATTTCTTACAATCCTTTGTATTTCTGTGGTGTCAGTTGTAATTTCTCCTCTTTTATTTCTGATTTTATATATTTGGGTCCTCTCTCTTTTTTTATTGATGAGTGTGGTTAAAGGCTTGTTGATTTTGTTTATCTTTTCAGAGAGCCAACTCCTGGATTAATTGATCCTCTAAATTGTTTTTGTTTTTATTTTATCTCTATGTCATTTAATTCTGCTTTGACCTTTGTTATTTCCTTCTACTTGTTCTGGGCTTTGTTTGTTGCTGTTCTTCCAGTCATGTGGATGAAGGGCTAGTTGGTTTATTTGAAATATTTCTATATTTTTTAAGTAATCCTATATTGCTTTAAATGTTCCTCTAAGGGCTGCCATAGCTGTGTCCCATAAGTTTTAGACTGTTGTGTGTTCATTTTCATTTGTTCTCAGAATTTTTTTTACTTCTTCCTTGATCACATTCTTAACCCATTCATTGTTTATTAGCATGCTATTCAATCTGTTTGTGTGCTTTTTTCCTTGAAGTTGGTTTCTAGTTTCAGAGCCTTGCCTTCAAGAAAATACTTGATATGATTTCAATTTTCTTGAATTCGTTGAGCCTTATTTTGTTCCCTATCATGTGGTCTATCTTTGAAAATATTCCATATGCTTTTGAAAAGAATGTGTATTTTGCTTCTCTGGGAGGAATGGTTGTATATATGTCAGTTAAGTTCATTTGATCTAGTGTATCATTCGGTTACAAATTATCCTTCTTGATATTTTGTTTGTAAGATCTATCCATTGTTGATAGTGGGGTGCTAAAATCCCCTGGTATAAGCGTGTTGCTGTCTATAATTTTTGAAGTCCTCCAATATTTTGCTTATGTATTTGTGTGCTCCTATGTTGGGTGCACATACGTTTATAATGTTTATGTCTTCTTGATGGATTCTTCCGTTGAGTATTATGAAGCATCCTTCTGCATCTCTTTTTAAGGCCTTTGTCTGATACATGTATTGCTACCACAACCTTTTTTCCTGTCCATTTGCTTGGAGTATCTTTTCTAACCCTTAACTTTCAGTCTGTGTAGGTCCTTTGTTCTGAGGTAGATCTCTTGTAGGCAGTATATGGGCAGGTTATGTTTCTTATCCATTCAGCTACCCAAAGCCTTTAATTGGAGTATTTAAGGTTATTATCAATAGGTACGTATTCATTTTTCCACCTTTGCACCTGTGTTTCTCTCTCATTGTTTTCCTTCCTCTTCTTAAAGCAGTCTCTTTAGCATCTCTTGTAGTACTGGTTTGGTGGAGGTGTATTCTTTGAGCCTTCTTTGGTCTACGAAACTTCTTATTTTTTCTTTCATTTTAATTGAGAGCCTTGCTGGATAAAGTAATCTTGGTTGCAGACCTTTGCTTTTCATAATTGGGATATTTCTTGCCATTCTCATCTGACTTGTGTTGTTTCTGTTGAGAATTCAGCTGATAACCTTATCAGAGCTCCTTTGTATGTTACTCCCTGTTTCCCCTTGGTGTCTTTAAATTCTTTGTCTTTAAAAGTTAGCATTTTAACTATGATATGTCTTGGAGTAGGCCTGTTTGGGTTCATTTTGATTTGGACCCTCTGTGCTTCCTGAACTTGTGTGGCTTTTCCCATCTCCAGGTGAGGGGAGTTTTCTGTCATTATTTTTTCAAACAGGTTTTCTATCTCTTGCTCTTTTTCTTCTCCTTCTAGTATTCATACAATTTGAAGTTTGTTGTTTCCTCTTGTCCTTCAGTTCCCTTAAGCTATCTTCATATTTTAATCTTTTTGTGTGTAGCTGCTCTCCCTGAGTATTTCTTTCTACCTTCTCATCCAGCTCACTAATTTGATTCTCTGCTTCATCCAGCCTGCTTGTAATTCTTTCTAGGAAGGAATTTTTATTTTTATTCCTTCTAGGAATTTTTTATTTCATATATTGTATTCTTCATTTATTCCTGATTCTTGTTTCTAGTTTCTAGTCCCTTTTCCATCCTGCTGTAGTTTCCACTCAGTTCCTTGTAGTTGTCACAGAGTTCTGTGAGCACCCTTATAACCATCCTTTTGAATTCTACATCTGATAGAATGCTTGCCTATGTTTCATTTAGCTCTTTTACTGGGCACTCTTCTATTCTTTTTGATTGCAGGTTGTTTCTTTGTCTCCGCATTTAGGTGACTCTTTTTGTTTGTTTCTGTGCTTCCCAATGCTCTGCTTTGTCAGCTGTTTTCATAGGGTGAACATCTGTGGTAGGGGCTCTGTGGAATTCAGTGGTGCTGTCTCTTTGATCTCCTTGTCTGCTGCTCTAGGGTTGCCCTTTCTTCTGTTTGTGTGGCCTCTTTTATTGTACTTGGGCTTTACCTACTGGTGGCTCCTTTGTTGATGGGTTCTCCCCTTCAATGGGTTTACTGGTGCTCAAAACTCCCACCTTGTCTTGTATGCTTTTGTACAGGTGTTGGTTAACAAAGCAGTATTAGCAGACTATGCCAGAAAAATTAACCCCCGAGCGCATTAGGAGTCTTCTCTACTGCTATCAAACTAAAATTAATGAAGGTGATGAGAGATTGTGGATATTATAAGAAATAACAAAGGAAACATGAGATGACTAAAAGAGGGGAAATTTTTTTGAGTGGCAAGAGGGAGAATTGCTAAGGGTTGGGATAGAACTAAGGTGAAGAAAGGGAGAGAGCAAAATCAAAATACAAAAGGGCAATGAGAACAATGGGGCAAAAAGAGAGAATAGTTTACTATTAAGTTTGAAGTAAAATGGAAAAGCTACTGGACAAAAGGAGAAAATTGCAGAAAAACCACAGTAGTGTTCATAGCAATGACAGCTGAATGCAGTTTAATAAAGGTGGAATGAGAACAAAAATCTTGTAGATAAGCAAAAAGTTAATATGAGATGTCTACAGTAAAGAAAAGTAATTTTGAGAGGATGGGGGAAGCAAACGAACAAGAACAAGGAGTAAAGCCCAAGTTGAGATAGGGGGGCGGAAAGATGGGGGGAGGGAAAACAGTGAAATAAAATTTCTCTATCAACTGATCAGGGGTAGGAGCAAGGCAAAATGGAGTAAGATAGCAAGAGCGTATTCTATGGGGTTGAAAGTACAAACCAGTCATAAACAAATAAGAGTTTCTTTGGTGAAGCACAATAATAACTGTTGTTATTTCACCCAACTAGTTACTGTTTATAAAAGGTGGAAAAGAAATAAGACTTATTAGTGGGGAAAAAGAATGTGAGCTGATTTAAAAGAGAAGAGTGCTTATGTGAGGTTAGATGGAGGAGAAGTAGTGAGAGTAAGGAATAGAAACTTGGTATGGTGTGTGAGAGAAAACAAAGTTAGCCACAACAGTAATAAAGCTCAGGAATATGGTGAAATGGATTAAGACCAGGGAAGGGTTCTGTGTGGGATTTGTAATAACAATAGTGTGATAAGAAATATATAATCTGAATAAAAAGAATAAAAAGTAAAAGACCAAGAATGGTGTGTTATTTGGAATATGAGTGAAGTAAAAGAAGAAAAATTAAAATGCAGTATGAAAGGGAGAAAGAAAAAATAAACCAAACAATAAAACAAACAAACAAACAAAAAATGGAAAGAAGAGAATTTTTTAAAAACATGCAAGTTCTGAAGGAGAGCAAAGTGAAATTTGTCTCGGCTGTCGGTGTTCACCTTTTGACTTCTTTCTGGATCCATCTCTGGTTTTCTCACAGCTCCAGGTCTTATTATCTTACTCTTGAAGAAAATAAAAGCCTTCTGATTTTAAAGCTGCCAAGGTGGTGTTGCAGGTCTTCCTGGATCCTGCAGGCAAAGGGGTAAGGGGTGAGGGGTGCCGGGTTTTGTTTTATTCCCTCTGTGTGGTTCTGCAAGGATGCAGCCTCAGTCTGGGCTACAATAATCACAGATGCCCAATTTCCAGCCCATGTCCTCAGAGCACTGTGCAGCCCACACTGCTCACTCTGTGCATTCACACTAGGCCACCACCATAATCCACCTTGTTTTGCAACCCTTGATTAGTCCATGAAGTGCACTGATTTGGAGCAATTCGCGCCCACCCCCCTCCCTCTTCACTGTCCCAGCTGCTGTGCGCATGAGATCTCTACACTGCAAATTGGTTCCCTTTTTGAAAATAGCCCCTTGGATGCTGCTGCTGTTCTTAACCAGCACCTGGCTTTTCACACAGTGCAACTCTCTGACCCATCCAGTCTATCTGGGACATGGCCAATCATGGCCCATCTCTTCTCCCAGCTCCAGGTGTCACTCAGTTCCTTAAATTCTATGGTACTGTCCCAGTTGGCAACTATCACCCCAGCTGCTGGCTGTGTGTCATTTGCTCCTTTTTTATCCCCCTAGCGACTTTATGTGTCCAGGTGTCTCCTGGTGCAGATCTGGGACTTCCCCACTCTGGGAGGGGAGGGAGCTACTGCTATTTCTGACCCTGCTCTCTTCCAATGCTCCTTCAGCACAGTGGTCTCTGGTCCAAGGCTTGGAGACCATCCATCCCATTGGCCTACAAAATCTCCTCACTGTCCATTTGGAAGCATCTTGTGCGCACTTTGGCTTCCAAACTTCATATCAGCTGGGACTCTGTTGGCTGTTCACTCTGTTCTTCAGAAGATCAGCTAGGTGTCCCAGTTGGGTACAAGAGCAAGTAGGCTCACCTCCCACCTACCTTACTACCATCTTCCTTCTAAGGTGCTTTTTTTTTCTTAACTTTTTCATAGCTAATAAAGCTTTGAGAAATTTATATGGGTTAATCTATCTTCATAGATAATGTATTACTGAAATAGGATTTGTTCTAAAGATAGATTTGTGGTCCAAGTAAAACTTATACTATGATCTCTACCTTGCCTTGCAAATCAAAAGGTTACTTAATTGTTCTTGACTAAACGTTTGCCCTTTATCATGTAAATTTACTCTCTCTCTCTCAGAAGAGTTAATCAGCCATGGGTAGCATTTTTTAAGGTTATGAGCTGAAAATAAACCTAGTTATTTTCACAAGAAAACAAATGGCTTGAGAAATTTCTGACTCTCATTGCAAATGAGACATTATTTGTAGAATCATGCACTAGGAATAGCTTTGCTTCTCTGAAAGTTGAAATGAGCATTTTCTTTTAACTCATAGTATTTTTGTATCTATTTGGTCAACAAGGAGCTAGTATCCAAAGTATTGGTCAATTCTAGCAGCAATGTTGGCCCTTAGGTTTTGCCCTTTGTTTACTATGACCCCTCCCATTTTGCTACACTTTTCTCCCTGTCAATTTGGGCCAACATCATAGTTCAGTTTATATTTTTCCTGATGGTGGGTTTCCCATATGTTGTAGAATTAAATGAGGTATAAAAAACAACTAAATAGGTAAATATTTATTAACCCCCCCAAATAAACACAAAATGTGTCCAAAAATGTTTCTATCTACAAGTCATACTTTATCTATATACATTCATTAAGCAAAATTTCAACAATATATTAAGAATTGAGAGGTCTTAGAATAGGTAGCAAACATTTCTTCAATCTTTAGTCACTCTCTGTGAGGAGATTGCTGGTTAGATGTCTGTCAGGAAAAGGATGCAGAGACTTGTGTGATGATGGAGATGGAGTCTAAATTCAGGGTGTTAGTGTTACTGGGAGATCACCGCCAAACACAAAAATAAAAAAAAAATCATTGACAATGCTTGCATTGTTTTTGCTGTGATTATTCTTTTCTATTGGGACACACAGTCGTAGGGCCATGTATTTCTTACAACATGCCTATATAATAGTGGCACTATAAGAAGATATATGAGATAAGTTATATTCTTCTAGGTTTTATTCATCTCAATAGTAGGCAATTTTATCTTCATATATTCGGAACTACTCTTCATTATCCCTCACAATTGAGAAAGGATGACCTTTCTAAATTTAAATTCAAATTATGTAATTTTTCTGCTTAAAGTGATTTATAGAATATTCTCTTATATTGCTTAAAATTCAGACATCTTTGCATAGTATGAAGTCCTTCATTTATGGGTACTTGCTACCTGTCTGGTTTAATTTTCTGAAACTTTCTCAGGCAATCATAAATTATGTGCCATTCCAATACACAACACATTCTGTTCTATTTTAAAAAAGAAATGTCATTTTGTCTTCTAAAAATGTTCTTTGCTTTATAGCCTGGTATATACATCTTTAGCTCCTAAAGACAGACTTTCTGAATTTCATAGAAAATTTTAATCATCTGTGCTTTTCTGTTATCATAGCTCTATGTACATGTTGGGTAATGGTTGGTGAAACAAACTTGTATTACTTCACCCCTATATAATCATAAGAGAGTTTCAGTCTCCTTGCCAACCATAACTTCTTTGTTCAAGGTTGCTTTAGATATAAAAAAGTATCGCATAAAGTTTTTTAGCTACCTTGAATATGGATACAGTTAAGATAAACACTCTCTGAATACTTCTAGAGAAAACAGCTGACACAAACCCTGGCTTGCAGGTTCCGCAGCATTCTGGATGAGATGAGACAAATTCACATGGACTACTGAGTCCTGTGGAGGAAGAGCAGTGATATGACCACTCTCTCAAGAGGAGAGTATGCCAACCCTTGCCTTGACAAGCTTTTATTGCTTTTCTGGGCACATTACATTGAGGATGGTCCTTGTTTACTATGCACAGGTTTGCTGCAGGTGATTACCTTTTACAGATAACAAAGGAAAGAATGTTGCTAATTACTTGAAAGAGAAGCATGTTGCAGACCAAGGGGGAAAGTGGTTGAACCAGTTACAATCTATACTTGGGAGGTTTAGCAAAGAATTTAGGAGGTTACAGTAAGCACTTGCTCCTTCAATTCAGGATAAGGGAGTTTTAGCAAAAGCAAGTCTTATAGGTACAATGCAGGCCTGAGTCCCCATGGGAAAACCTCTCTGTGGGCATGGATCCTGTGCACCAGACCTCACTTTCCACTGGCTTTCCCAAGTGGGAGCTGGGCCCACTCCATACAGAATGGTCTCCTATAGACAGCCTTGATTAGAAGAGAGTGTTGGGGGAGGAGAAGGAACTTGACAGTGAGAGAAGGGGTTAGAACATATGCTCCATGCACAAGACATTGTAAAACAAATTAAGGTACATTAAAAAAGATCACTATGGCTATGCCCACAGAAGGAACAGAAAATAAAAAAAACAAGGAAACTATAAAATTAGTAGAATCAGAATTAGAGAGAGTAGTAATGGAGTTGAGCATTTTATTTCCTTTTTCTCTTTCTTTCTTTCTTTCTCTCTCTCTCTCTCTTTTTTTCCCTTTGTATAATATACCTGCAATATACTTCTGTAAACATGCTGTGACATGGAAACAATAAGAAATGCCATGGACTGTAACAAGCTTGAATATAAAAATATTATTTTTTTCTGTATGCAGACATGATTCTACCTGAGAAAATGCAACAAGTGAGAGACTCAGTTATGACAACTCTTATTACTTTGTATTAATATTAATAGTTTGCTTATCCTTTTATATAATTCCTTGAAAGAATATACCTTGATTATTAATTTTTACATCTTTAGAATCTTATGTCATACTGAAATGTTTCTTTAAATATGTTTCATTGACTATGCTATTACAGTTCTCACATTACCCTCCTTTATTCCCCTCTGCCCTGCACACCTCCTCCCACCCACATTCCCACCCTTTAGTTCATGTCCATTGGTCATATATGTAAGTTCTTTGATTTCTCCATTTCCTATACTATTCTTAACCTTCCTCTGTCTATTTTCTACCTACCATCTATGCTACTTATTCTCTGTATCTTTTCCTCCTATCTCCCCCTCCCACTTCCCAGCTGATAACTCTCCATGTGATTCTCCATTTCTGAGATTCTGTTCCTGTTCTAGTTGTTAGCTTAGTTTGTTTTTGTTTTAGTTTTAGGTTCAGTTGTTAATAACTGTGAGTTTGCTGTCATTTTACTGTTCATATTTTTTATCTTCTTTTTCTTAGATAAGTCCCTTTAACATTTCATATAATAAGGGCTTGGTGATGATGAACTCCTTGAATTTGATCTTATCTGAGAAGCACTTTATCTGCCCTTCCATTCTAAATAAAAGCTTTGCTGGATAGAGCAATCTTGAATGTAGGTCTTTGGATTTCATGACTTGGAATACTTCTTTCCAGCCCCTTCTTGCCTGTAAGGTCTCTTTTGAGAAATCTGCTGACAGTCTGATGGGAACTCCTTTGTAGATGATTATCCCCTTATCTCTTGCTGCTTCTAGGATTCTCTCCTTCATTTTGGTCTTGGCTAATGTAATTATGATGTGCCTTGGTGTGTTCCTCCTTGGGTCCACCTTCTCTGGGATTCTCTGAGCTTCCTGGACTTCCTGGAAGTCTATTTCCTTTGCCAGACTGGAGAAGTTCTATTTAATTATTTGTTCAAAGAAGAAGTTTTCAATTCCTTGTTCTTCATCTCCCTCTGGCATCTCTGTAATTCAGATATTGGGACACTTAAAAATGTCCTGGAGGTTCCTAAGCCTCTCCTCATTTTTTTAAAAATTCTTTCTTCTTCATTCTCTTCTGGTTGAATGCTTCTTTCTTTCTTCTGGTCCACATCATTGATTTGAGCCCCGGTTTCCTTCCTGTCAGTTGGTTCCCTGTACATTTTCCTTTATTTCACTTAGCATAGCTTTCATTTTTTCATCTAATTTGCGACCATATTCAAACAATTCTGTGAGCATCCTGACTACCAGTGTTTTGAACTGTGCATCTGATATGTTAGCTATTTCTTTGTTGCTTAGTTGTATTTTTTTCTGGAACTTTGATCTGTTCTTTCATTTGGGCCTTTTTTTAATGTCTAGGCTTACTTGTTATATATATATATATATATATATATATATATATATATATATATATATATATATATAACAAGTATATATATATGAGGAGCCTTAGCTGTTCACCAGGGTGGGGCAACCCACATCGCTGCATTGTAATACTGTACATGTGGGAGGGGTCCAAGAAGGAACAGTGTCACTTGCTTCACTCTCTGTCAGATTTCAGACCTTTCCTCTGCTACCCACAAGCAAATTGGGCCATTCTGGTGCTGATTCCTGGGTGGGTGGGTGGGTGGGTATGTGTATGCTCTAGGTCCCTGTGGGTCTCTCCAACAGACTCTCCTGTGAGGCTGGGCATTTCTCCTACTGCCTCAGCCTTCACAGGTGTTTGCAATCAGAGGATTGAGGCTTTATTTCCCTGCACTTCAACCCTGGGTTGTATGGCCTGTCTTGTTCCCCAGTTGTTCCTCCCAGTTTATCTGCATGCAAATATGGCACCCTCCAGTCCACAATCTGCCACCTTGCCAGATACGCCTGCTGCTGCCTTGCCTGCCCCAGTCCTCCAGCTGCTGCCTTGCTGTGAGTCTTATGCCCCTCTCCTCCCCTCCTTCTCGTCTGGATGAATGTTTCTTCTTTAACTCCTTGGTTGTTGGACTTCTATACAGTTCAATTTTTTGTTGTCATCCTCCTTTTGGTTGTTAGAGGAGGCGCAGTGTATCTACCTATGCCTCCCTCTTGGCTGGAAGTTGCAATATTGGAATGTTGAGTAAATGTTTGAATGCCTGAGAGAATAAATACACAAACAAATAATTTAATAAATACATTGGAATGGTAATTATTTCTGCCAGTGGAGAAAAAGTAGTATTTGCTAAAAATTGAAGCACTGGAGAGTGTGTGAGTGCTAGGTTGTACTGCAGAAGAAATGTGGATCCCGTTCAGAAAGGCAGAAGTGAGCACAGCAAAGAATAATCACTAAGATAACATAAGAAATATTGTATTATCAAGAAATTGATACTTGTCCATAAATTCAAATGGTATTTAGAACTGCAACACTTGAAACATAACTACTATTGAAAACCCATCATGTTATCTGGAAGTAAAAATTCAAATTAGGTATGTGGTGCTAGGTTGATAATTTGGTTGCATTATATTAAAAGAGATGCATGAACAAAGTGTCTTTCTTTGTCATACATGTAAATGACTTCTACTAACAGCACACAGACAATACAAATGTTTTTAGTTATTGACTGCATTAATTTCTCTGTAGAACCTCAGAAAATTTTGACTTTTGCTAACTAGATCATCACTTTTCAATGATCTCTGTTGTGTGTGTGTGAATTCAGACCTCTTTCTCAAAGTGTTAATTTGGATGAATAAAGTGATGGTGCTAAACATAGTAAACACTTGAACTTCTTTGATTAAACCCATTTTCTATTACCACAATATCAACTTTTTTGCAAAAACAGCACCCATCCCAGTTAGTGCTTTAAAAAATATCCATAGTAAAGTAACCTTCTCACTCCTTCATAACTCTAAATTTTACAGGTCCTCTAACCTACTCTCACATCCTGACTGTATTTATATGTTAAGTAGGATAATGCGGAGACTGCAGTGGTAACCACAGAAAAGGAAATGGCATCCCCTAGGGCATGAGTTCAGGAGAGAGCAGGCCTGCACACTTGTTCACCATTCACATATCAATAAGTGTTGCTTATTTCTTAAAGGTTCTCTAATTAAAACAAAATTAGCCTTTTATAAACATTTTCACAGTAAGTATTCCTTTATGTAAAAAAAATGAGAGGAGTGGGTCTCCCGATGTCTGGGAATGCATATTAGAAGTACATCTTTTTGTAATAAATTATGTGATTCTAAAAGTACTTAAAATAAAATTAATTTCTGTCAAAAATATAAATAGCATAATTTCCATCCTCAGATGAAATAATATCTTTAATATCATTATTCTAAGTTTAATAAAAATAAGGAGTATTAAAATT
This sequence comes from Sturnira hondurensis, assembly GCF_014824575.4. Classification (NCBI taxonomy): domain Eukaryota; kingdom Metazoa; phylum Chordata; class Mammalia; order Chiroptera; family Phyllostomidae; genus Sturnira; species Sturnira hondurensis. The sequence continues at coordinate 19,553,081 of NW_028083059.1, forward strand.
TTGCTTCATTATTTATTACAAACTCTTCTTTTGGTTGGAATATATTTTAAAAGAAAGGTATTGGTTTCTATTTTTCTTAAAATATTTACTATGAAAATATATAAACATATATAACAGGCTGACAGTGACCAGAGGGGAGAGAGGAGGGAATTTCAGGGGAAATAAGGGAGGGATTTAGAGGAACCTATATAAAGGATACATGGACAACAACTGAGAAGGGTGGAAATGGGAGGGAGGGGGGAGGATGGGGGGTGGGATGGGATGGTAGTAATAGACAGAAAACTGTACTTGAAAAATAATTAAATAAAAAAATTAAAAAAAAACAGTAGAGAAACTATTCAGTAAAAGTATATATAATCATAATTTATTTAATAACTGTTAACATTTTTACTTACTCTGTTACTTTTTCTGATATATTTATATGTAAATATATGGCAGTTTACCCATAATTACAAACATTTTCTATATTGCCACAATACTATTAACTCAAAAAAAGTTAAAACTAATTCCCTAAAGTCATATACCATCCTTTCCAAATTCAGATGTTACAAATTGTCCCCCAAATACCTTGTATAGCTGTTTTATTAAGACCAGTATGCAAACAAGAAAGATACTTTCCTTTTGTTATGTCTCTTAAATTCCTATTAATCTAAAGCAGTCCTATATGGCATTTTAGAATAATACTTATTGAAACATTGTAAGTGGAAATACTTCAGGATGTCACTTCTACCCTTCAGTGCTTTGGGTGGTCGAAGGTTGTAGCAGTGGCGGGTGGGTGCTCACAGCTCAGACATTCTTGGCACAGAAGCCTGGCTGTGCAATGTAGTTAGTTACCTGCCAGCCTCCAGTTGCTGTTCAGTATTCCTCTCAATTCTCACTCAGTAGCTTTACTCTCCCCTAGTTATTCCCAGCCAATTTCTTACATAATTAATTCTGTCTTGGTGACTTTTGGAGGTCCTGATCGATTTAAGAAAAAAAGTGGGTAGTACAGGGAATGTAGAAATTTTTTGTCACACTCACCTTGATATTCAGCAGAAATTGAAATGCATATATTCTTATAATATATGCATTCTAGGCAAATATACATATTAGTTTACTTTCCATTTTTATTGCCATAGGACACTGGAGTGATTGATAATAGTTTAGTAAATTATTCTCAAATATGAGTTATGACCTCCCTTTGCCAAGGTTTTTTATGTATATTTTCACCCCCATTATTACAAACCACTAATAATCAGTAAATAGTTAGAAATAAAAAATGGAATTGCACTTGCCACTATTGAGAGAATGCCATATCTAATTGTTGAATTGGGGCTCTGTTTATTTTCCTATTGAGCAGTGTAATAATACATCTACGAGAACGAAATTATATAAAGTTATTAGTTAAGCTTCAGTTTTTTTACAGAAAGACAAAATGTGGGAGATTCAAATGAGCTTCTGTTTCCTTATGGGATTCATTTGTTCATCTGCTCACTCATTTATTCATTGGGTTTGTATTGAATTCCGGACTGGGAAAGATTTTCAGTTTTTGATATCTGTCCTAATCCTCAAGTTGTAACATGGAATAAATAGCCTTGAAAAATACTCTTATAGAAAAGGTATTTTGTTTAAAGTGCTAGATAGAGGGATGAACAAGTATTGGAAACTCAGAAGAAGGGCATGGAAGATATAACTAGAGAGACTGGAAAAAACATCCATCTTTGCTATTGAACCATGCTCTTGTTTGGATGCCTCCTGACACCCATGGCACCTGTAAATAGGTGCACCCTGGATGGTGCAGCAACCAATCTAATTAAATGCACACCTAGGATTGAATTATGGTGGATATGTTGTTGAATAGTATAGTGAACACATATGGCAATTTGCTCCTAAGAAGGTTTATGCTTTTCACAATTATTCCTTGTTACATACTGGCTAAAGTTTCAAAAATAAAAGCAGTACTTAGAGAAAAGAAAGTTAAATTTTTGAAAAGCATTGCATCTTTATATAAAAAGTGACATGGGTTAGACCATCTACAGATTTCCCCAGATTTAATGAACTATCCTGATGTAACACTAAGGTTAGGCCTGTTCAGTCAGTACACAAGACATGGCTGTTATCTGGTGTCCATTTCTACCAGAACCTTAAGCATTTTGTCTGGTAAATACAATAGCCTACATAGATTTGGCCTTACATTTATAAACCAATTAATCAAGGGAGAACATCTTACTCCAGGCAATTAGTTTTGACAATGGAACAGTAAAAGGCTCTAATTAATGACTTTTTCTAATTATTCTTTCCTATGTGGACATTAACTTGTGTTTAGACATTAATTTTGCCATCAACATGATTGCCTATCAGTAAGGAGAGCATTTTGCAGTTTAATTATGTATTTCAGGCACTCATATCTTGTGGCTTTCAGAATCACTTTAATGAGGCTTTAAGTCTTGAAAAGGACTAAGAAGTTTGGAATAAGGGGTCTCTTCTGACCTCTTCCTTCCCTGTTCATTTTAAATAGTCATCTTCAGGCAACCACCCTTGTCTCATACCACTCCTGGAAACACATTAAAAACATTGTGGGATCATAGCACAGAGCTATGAGACCCTGCCTGGCGATTTAAATGTATCTCTTTTAATAAACATAAAAGTTTAAAGTTTAGTCAGACTAGCCAGTTTCAGTGCCCAGTAGCCATATGTGACAAGCATCTAGCTACTGTATAAGAAGTACAGATACAGAACATCTCAATTATCTCAGAAAGTTCCACAAGTTAGCACAGCTTATAGAAAAAGCTCCATGAAGGCTCGGTTTTTGTTCATTTTGTTCACTGATCTAGCCCTCATTAGGTACAGAGTAGGAGCTCAAAAACAATTTGTTGATTAAATGATTAACCCCTTCCCCTTATGTTCTCAGTTGCTTTTGAACTGCTTTTGAACTGGAGACAATTAAGGAACACTCTCTGACAGGGATTAAAATGAGCAATGGAAGTACTCACTTGAGCCCTCCTCTGTAAGGTACCAGGGAGAGTACGCTATTTGTGTTTGATAAACAAGTGCTTCCAGAAGAAGACAGCACACATTACTTTACCAGTTGTAACATATTCATTAGAGGGAGAGAGCACAAAATATTGGCTGTGAAAAAAAAATCAGCAGAGATTTTATCCAATTGAATCAAAGAATAATGACCGTTTTTCTCATTTTGAAAACATATTTGAAACAAAATTTCTACAAATTTAAGGTGCACATGTTAATTTCATACATGTATTTATTGTTAATGACTGTCATTCTAGCAATAATTAGTATCTTTATAATGTTACATAATTATTTTATGTAACACTTATTTTATCATATCTTGGGAACATTTTTGAGAAAACAAATTTCTGAAAAACAAATACTAAAAATACACACAGCAGATAAGTACTAAAATGGAGGAAGCTAAACATGTTTGTAATGGCATTTAGTTGATTTTGGTTTTCAAAACACTAAAAAATAAATGTAACTTGATGAAGCAGAATGAAGACAAAGTGAATTTCAAATATTGACATCAAGATTTATATAATGACAAATAAGGGTTATCTAAAGAAAGCTAGTAGTTCTCTTATTCCAATTAGTGTTTGAGAGTGTGATTAGCAATTTTATAATAATGGCTTTTAAAGGAAAATTACTTATAAACAGTATGATTTCAATCAATCAGTATAATGATAAAAATTGTATAATATTGGCAGGTAATAGATTAATATGTAAAGCCATATCTGACCTTGATTGGTGTCACGCAGTTGTTTGAGCATCATTCCACAGAGTAAAAAGTCACTGGTCTGATTCCTGGTCAGGGCCCCCGTTGGGGTTACAGGTTTGTTCCTAGTCAGTGTACATACAATGATATTTCTCTCTCACATTGATGTCTTCCTCCCTCGTTTTCTCCCTCCTTTCTTTCCTCTCGAAAAGTAAAGAAAATATTTTAAAAATATCTAAACACTAACCAGACTAAATTTAAATGTTCTAGAATTCAAAAATGGGGTTCCATAGATATGGTTTAAGGAAATACTTAGCTTTGACTTAATATCAGGGTGCGGTTGCCCAAATCCTACAGGATTTAATTCTATTATAAAGGATCTAAGCTTAGAAGAGGGCTGCACTAGAAACATAAATTAATCCCTGAGTCCTCTGGTTAGACCGTTTCCAGTTCTCTCTTTAACTCCATCAAACAGCTTTTGAACATGTACTTGGATCCAGACACTGTGCTAGGTTCTGGGGACCCAACATTGCACAAGCTGAACTTGATGACCTTTGTCCTCTAGGAACTTAGAGTCTATGGAGGAAGACAAGTAAAACGCATTCTTAAAATAAGCAAAGTGGTTTGATTGATGGTATGATTAAGATAATGAGAGCCTATTGCTTATATAAAATATTCCACAGTGTTTCAGAATTTACTTAATTATTTTTGAGCACTAATTCTTCACATTGAACAATCTGATTTGTAATGAGGGTCAAGGTGCCATTTATTAAACATGAGATTGAGAAATTAAGATCAGGTCCCAAATGTATTTATGTGAATATTTTGAGAAGATGATAATAAAAATGTTTGCCTAAATCCAGAAAATGGAGTTATACTTGTCAATCAAATATCAAATGTTATAATGAAAAAAATATATAATTTCCACAGGTCTGTTAATTTTGTATATTAAAAATATCCATGCAGGCTGAGAATTCTCGCTCTAAATAGAAAACATTCAAAGGTAAGCTTAGTTTTATTGTTTTTTAATATAATGTGAAGTATCTTATGCTACAGTTAGTTTAAGTAAATTTTCACTTTTTAGCATGTTTGGTAAATGCAGCATAACTGGAACATTCATTTATACTCTAAGATGTCCCACTGGGCTTTGAGATGAGCAGAAACCTGCAAAGTTCACATTGTACTCCACAGTGTTGCCTCTTTTAAAGCTCTTCCCAATGAATAAACCCAGCATTTAGCTTCAGGAGCATACTACTGTTCTAACACATTAAGGGTGAGCCACCTACTCTGATTAAATTAAGAAGTGACCTAAACCCTTTCCCAAGTTTGAGTGTAACCACTTGGGAAGAGTGATTTCACTGTTGAAAACTGGCTGATCTAATTATCTTCTGATTCTAGCCATTGCTGGTGCAGAGAATCTCTGGAGGTGCCATTTTATTTCTAGAGGTGAGCTGGGTGGACTAGAAAAGTTTAGACTCATACGAGTTGACACTTTATAACAAAAGAAAAACTGTTTGAAAATTTTTTGGATAAGTCTAGAAGAAATTTTACTTTTCACCTGAATTATACCAATAATTACATGTGATACCTCAATAGCAAAATATAGCAAAATTTTCAGTTTCTTTCCTAGATAATTAGAAAGTTTAGACAAAGTTTTTTTTGTAATTAAGTTAATCAAATAACATGTAGAAGAAATTTTGGCCTCTGTTGTCTTGACTAATTCAAAATATCTGTGACTAAGAAAACTCAATGACTAAGAGGAGGTAAAATATCCTGATTTCTGTATCATATAGTAGAAATTTGATTTGCATTTTAGAATCGTCTAATATCCAATTAATTATGCCAGTTTTATACCCTATTTGTATAGAGTTTCCTGGAAATTCTAGTTCCTATGAATGAAGTATTTTAGAAAAAAGAGGATATTCATGTATGTTTTCTCACACAGAGCCTACATTTTCCAGATTGTTTCATTCAAACAGCTTGGGAGTAAGAAATTTCTGACTTTATTACCCAAATATATACTATTACATAGCCCAAATCAGATGGCTTTTAGACCAGAGGATGCATTTCAAGCTAGTGACTGTAGGAAGAAAATTGAATATTAGATGTTTGGGTTAGAGGTGGTGTCATTTAAATTTTTTTGCTTCTCTTCACTATCCCCCAAGAGTCACAAATGCCTTATAGAACCATTTGGCTCTCTACTGGATAATTATTTGCCTTTGCAATTAAATAATTACTGAGTCATGAGTTTCTTTTCCATATAGCTTCAACCTATATTCACTGTGATGGAGGTATGTTTAATGTCCAGCAGTTCCTTCCTGCCCAATACATTGTTAACTCCATTGTATAAGAATCCTTTAACAAAATCTGCTTCATTTCACTTTACTTCAAATCAATTCAACAAACTACTTGTTAAATGCCTATTAAGTGCCCGCTATTTACATAAATCACAATGGTCTTATAATACCAGTAATTTGTTCTTATAAGAAGTCAGAAAACATTCACTAAATGAATATATTTAACTGAGGTCATTAATACAGCAAAAAATTTGTATAATAAATTGTGTTTATATTAGCTAATGTTAACATCATTATTTTTAACTGTTTAATTTTTTAGTGTAGCAGCAACAGTAAATTGGTCAAATGGCTGCACCCACAAGGTCACATTGTCTTGTTTTCCCTAACTATGAAACTACCTAAATCAGCTCCTTTTATGCCAGCTCCTCTTCCCAGCAGAAGCCTACAAGTTTGAGTCCCTCCTTTCCTCAAAGTTCCCAAGCATATATGGATAAATGTGTATGGCCTTCAGTTCTGCTTGGGGACAGACAGACTTCAGCCCCAACCCTAATTATCTTTCCTTTCAGAGAAGCTAAATCAAAATAGAGAGAGGGAGGAATCAGTAGGTGTTTAGGGAGAAAGCATCTCTGTCCTCATAAGTGAGCCTCTGCATTCGTTTTTGTGGTTTTAAAATGCAGCTTACTTGTGGCTCAACCAGATGAATGCTTCATATTTGGTCCACCAAATCTTTACCTTGGAGATCAAAGTCCTCATTGCTGACATGTTTTTTTTTTAAATATTTTCAAATTGTATTATTTTATTCATTTATTTTTTAAAAAATATTTTATTTATTTATCTTTAGAGGGGAAGGAAAGGTGAGAGGGAGAGAAATACCAATGTATGGTTGCCTCTCATGCGTCCCCTGCTACGAACTGGCCTACAACTCAGGCATGTGCCCTGACTGGGAATCAAACTGTGATCCTTTGGTTCACAGGAATGAGCTCAATCCACTGAGCTACACCAGCCAGGGCTTGCTAACACCATTTATTTCAGCTTTGAAGTCACAACCTCCACAAGCACATTCCAATATAGTTGGAACTGTGGAACATGGCAAGTGATATTGTGAAGACATCTCTTCTTTTTCTGGTGCAGAGAAGAGAAAACAACAATAAGAAACTCTTTGGGCAGCTGTTTCAATCCTACCTTCCACTTTTTGGCCTATGACCTTCACTGGAAAGTAGCACAGTGAGTGAATTGCCTCTCAGCTTCCTCCCCCACAACTTAGACAAGAGAATTCACAACCAGATTACGGGGGAGTCTGCTCTTATACCTGAACCAGCCAGAAAAGCCCTCATCTTTCCTTTCCCAGAAAACCATGTTTATTTTCATTCTGTCTTTATTTCAGAATTGTCAAGAACTATGAAGATGCTAATATTTTACTCAGTGTACAAGCTAACAAGCTAGAACATTCTTATTTTATCATTGCTGGAAGAAGACCCTCAACACTTTTTGGTTAAGGATAAGGACTTTCCATCTCAAGGTGAGCAAGCAACATGTACATCTACAATTTTCTGTCACTTTCTCTCCAAGTTTGACAAAGGTGACAGAAAGGACTTAGGTGCGTGCATTTTTAATAGCTTGTGTTACAGGGCAGGTGTCCTGAGCTTTGGAAACCTAAATCTTTTATCATGGCCTAAACCTGTCCAGATTTATTGCTGATTATGTTGTATTTTCTCATCTCTCTTATTAAGGAAGCAAGGAAAATATTGCCTCCAGTACAGAAAAAGAAATTAGTGTACACGAGGGAAAGTCTCGTTAGAATATAAAATATTTATAATGGCATCTATGAGTTAGGCAACTTTCTATCAGGTAATAGGATCTATATACCTATCTCAATATTCATATGTATTAAAATGATGAAAATTTTATGAATCATAGTATAATTGAATAATCTGTCTTTTTTTGTCATTACTGGTATTATACAGATTACACCATTTGCAAAAGAATTATACCTGTGGCACAATAACTATTACTACAGAGATTAACAGTTGTCTATGCAATAAATCTAACATAGGTTGTAGGACTGAAAATCAAATAAAGCAAAATTTTTATATAAAATCTTAATTTAACAAACAGTGAAGATAAAATTGTCATTGAAGTACCAACTTGGTTTCTATGTTCTTACATCATTTTTATGACTAGATTATGTTTTAAAAAATAAAATATATTTAAAATATTTTATTTATTTACTTTTTAGATAGAGAGGAAATGGGGAAGGAAGAAGGGAGAGAAACATCAATACACAAGATACATCAGTTGGTTGCCTCTCCCATGTCCCCACTGGCCTGCAACCCAGTCATGTGCCCTGACTGGGAATCGAAGCTGTGACCTTCCCGTCCCCAGGCTGGCATTCAACCCAGTAAGGCACACCAACCAAGGTAAAGATAAAATATTTGTAAAAAAATATTTTATGCTTTTCCATTGTCCTATTTATATAAAACATTTTTCTTGTTTAATACACATTTATTTATCCAATAATATGAAACATAAACATAATTTGTTTTAAGGATTTTGCTTGTTTTTTAACTAGTTGTGATATGTATTATAATTTTGAAGAACACTGAATAAATAATCCTCCTTGAAAAATATAAAATAAACTCATTCTTGAATTAGTCTGAGCCAAAGGTTAATTTTAATAGTATGCCCTTTGGAATAGATTAATGCAATTATATAATTGAAAATTTAAATCATGAGAAAAAAGAAAAATAAAATCTATTAATGTCTATTTCTACAACTAAATCATTTCAGTGGACTAGTATGTATTTATTTATTTACTAGTATTTATTTACATACTAGTAAATAAATTTACATTTTAAGGCAACCTCTAAAAAAGACACCCTGAGAACAGAAATTCAATCCTGATTTTGTGAGGTTAAAATACATATTCTACTTATATGATACAAATTTGATACGTCTGTATATAATTGAGGAACTGTTCCCCCTAAACATCTGGTTTGAGACAAAGAGATATGGGATGCCATGGCTTCCTTGATTGTGGGGGTAATATTTAAACAGGAAATTTGCTTCCAGCATAGCTTCTTTCTAGATTTACTCAAGACCTAAAGTTTCTCTCTCTCATCTCCACTCTTTCTTTTTCTCTCTCCAGCTCTTTTCTCTACTTCCTTCTTCACTGTCATTGTACCAAACAGGTTCTTTCTGTGTTTCATCCCTTGCCATTTCAGGCATAAACCCATCAAACAGTAAAAAGAGAAAATATTTTCTCCAGGTTGCCCAGCTAAAATCCCAGAGATATCTGTGATTGCACTGACTTGACTTGTGTGACCATCACAGAACGGTCGTCAGGAAAGTGGAACGTGTGGATTGGAGGGGCAGAGCCCAGAACGTTCCTCTGGTGAATGCAGGAGGGGACTGTGCTGTTTGAGTCACAGAGAGTGAGAGCTGGGAATATATGATTTCTTGAGGAAATTATAGGTTCATGGACAAGATGAAAGGGAAGCAATGCTGCACTTAACAAAAGCTCAAACATTCACTCAAATTTGTTTTTAAAACATAAAGTTTAATGTGTAAGAAAGTGGAAAATGCTTTATTGATGGGAGAAACTATATGAGAAAATGTAGATACAGCAATTCCTTTGGTACATTCAGGTGACAATGAATATTTAAGTCAAACTTGATCTAAGAATTTCTTTATTGGAAACAAGGATTAGAGTGGTAGAAATTAGGTTAAAGCAACTTTAAGGAAGTCATGAAAAGCTTTATTTTGGTATCATAGGAAAGTTTCTAAACTTTTTTGTGCATGAAAATAAAGATAAAGATACTAATATCAATTGTGCATGGTAAGGAAAAACTTTCCTTCTACACTCCTAGGTTCCATAGCTGGATCTATGAAATAAACTGACACAGGCAGATTAACCAGAGGGAAAAAATGTAGACATTTACTAAATTTTAATGCTACAGGCATGGGACATCACAGGGTGAAAAAATGTCAATAGCAGAAAACAGTGAGATTCAAGAGCTTGTATACTGTCTCAGTGTGGAAAGGAGAGGGAATGTGAGTGACTTAGGGAAAGGTAGATGATTTTTAGGAAAAATAAATGAATATTGGGCAGTCTGATACTTTGTGATGAAGTTTGTCTGGATGTGGTATTGACTTCTAGTTTTCTCCCCTGAGTTGCATCAATCTTCTCTGTTTAATAAAATCCCCTGGGAGCTGATTTATGACAATTGATCTTCTTTTGGAAGGTCCTTCTCTAGGCAGATAAGAGTTCAGAGAAAGGTTCTTCTTGTATCTGTTGTCTTTTGTGTGCCCAAATAATCAGTACACCAAAGCAACATATTTTGGGATGATATGTTCTGAATACCTTCAGTTGACAGTAAAAAATAACATATAGAATGTATAAAAAGAAATCTCTGCTTTTCTTACATAGATATGTAAAAGTTGATGTGATTCAAGACCAGATAGAATAAGTAAATATTTGACATATCCATGGCTGAGAAAATAATAACTATAAATGTGTCCACTTCTAGTATTACTATATTTAATTAGTTGAAATGCCCTCAAGGCACTATGATTAATGTATTGATTGACTCTTCTCCTCCCACAATAATATCCTCTCGGAAAAGCTTCCATTCTTAGTTTAAAAATAAGATAGAGGTTCACAAAATGTTTATGCAATTATAAAATTGTTTTTTCAGGACTACAAACAATGAAATAGTTTGGTAACATATAAGCTTGGAAGTAAGTAGAGGACAGTAGCACAATATCTTTCCACAAAACGTTGCCCCCCCCAAAAAATAAGTGACCTGTTATAAAATATTTTAAAAATTATTAAAGTTGTGAAGATGCTAAATGGGTAATACTGTGTACAGTGAATATTTATATGTATGTATGATGTATATGAGATATATCAAACTACATATACACACAAATCTGATGGTGTTAGAAATTCTATAGACGAGCTTATGAGCTGAGGGTTTAGGATGATGATTGATGGAAAACATTACATTGGAACATTTTCATCACAATATGATACAGCAGACACCATATATACCCCTGTATTGTGGGCATCTGAATATAACATACATTTTAAATTATAAATACAGTCACATCACAGTATGGTACAGCAGAGATCATACACCCTAACCTGTACCTGTTCTTATATTGTGGATCCCTCAATATATTATAAATTTTAAATTATAAATAAAATATATTAGCAACTAGAAGTGCTATTGTCTCTTATTCATTACTGACGGTGCTCTGGATCAGAGACAGATTTCTACTTAATTATCATACAATGAATAATAAGTGCTTTAGCCCTCATTATCCCAGACCTATCCCCTCAATGACATGATGAAGCCAGCTGGGAAAATCTCCCACACAGGTGACCAGGCACTTAATTAATGAAGGATAAAAACAATGGATTTTCTCAGTTTATATACATGCACACATACATTTACATATATACACATATAAATATACACATACTTGTGCACATATATACATACATATAAAAATTTTTCCAAGGACAAGATAAATGCCTGCCCTCTCTATTTTTTTATACAGGGGTAGAGAAAAGTAGGTTAAGAGTTGTGAGTATGGGAAACAGAGTTTATTCTTATATTATCATTTACTGTGTATTATATATGTTACTTATTTGTATTACAAATATAAACCTACTTTTGCTCACCACTGTGATCTAGAGATATCTTTCAGGTTTGTACTTACTTATTTTGAAATATAAATACTTAGGAAGACATTCCCGTGTCTTGGCACTTGGGAGCTTAATCTAGGGTCATAGTCTGGACTAAAATGAATGGACTGTTTTGGGGATAAGAGAATGCTTGTTTCTTTTCACATCAGAGCAACTACCTACATAAATAATGACCTTAATGGCACAGAAGGAATTGAATTTTAGGAAAACAAAAACAAAATGTTATATTGGTCTGTTTTGTAATTTTCCTTGACCTTAACTGTGGTTTTGTTACCGAACAAAGGGTCCGAGGGGGGGGCAATACTTGGCCCACCGAGGGATGCCAAAAACTGCTACAGAAAACAGGGGCCCCTCCCAAGGACGATACACTAAAATCTTAAGGTCCTTCTGTCCGCCGCCAATTGGAAACACATCTCTCAATGCCAGAGATTTGTGAAAAGGAAACAAAATGTTTATTTAATGCTATTCAGGCCTAATGCCTTCCTTAAAATATTAAAGTCTTTAAGGATATACACCTACACACACACACACAGCGCTCCCTTCTCCCACTGTCCCAACTCCGGGTACCGTAAATCAGGAAAAGAGCACACGTCCGTTTTCAGGCCGCTGGCACGTGAGCTGTGTCGCCTGCCTGTCCAGGCAGGATCTCCAATTAATCCAAAGTCATGCGGCACCTTCCACTGGCAAGAGTTCTTTGTACCAAGTTCTAGTCAAAGTCTCTCCTGCTTTCCAGGCTACTCAGCCAAAGGGAGCACGCCAAAGCCGTGTGGGCCTCTTCTACCAAAGCCGCGTCTTTCTTCTTCACCTGGCCGCAGGGATCTCCATTCTGGCAAAGTTGCGTGGTTTTCTCTTCCACCTGGCCAAGAGGGGGTCTGCACTCTGCTGAAACTGCATGGCTCTCCCTCCTAATGGCTACAGGGGTCTACATCTTTCTAAATAGCGTGGCTCTCCCCCTCATCTGGCCAAGAGGGGGTCCTCACTCTGCTAAAGCCACATGGCTCTCTCGCAGGCCCTCTCTCAGAGAAGCAGCTCCCAATTCTAGCCTGGGTAGCAGCCACTCCCTTCTCCCTGGCCCAAAACTTGGCCACAGCTATTTAACATATCTATGAAACCAGTTAAAGGTTATAGATATGTTAAATGACCATTCCAGAGGTTAGCTGCAAAACTGTTGCTATGCAAAACAGCTCTCAATGGCCCTGCTCCATTCGTCCCTTCCCCCAACTGACACCTTGGGGGGGGGGGAGTGAGGATATCTTAATATTTCCTCCAATATTCCTGTACACTTTGCGTTCTGGACACCATTCCAAATCTTTTCTGGGCCCCCCCCTTGGCTGCACCCTGTATCAGTTTTACATGAAATATATACCTCGTAAGTCAGAAAATTTGTCAGTCTGCACTTATTTTTAGAGAAAGTCTAAAAGTTTTTTAATGTTTTCTGGATAAGTAAAGAGATTTTAACAGTGGTTATCTACTTACTTCCCTACCTTATAAGCAACCCCTGGACACTAAATTTAAGAGCTAAAAAAAGAAGAAGTGTGCAGATTTGGTAACATCATAAAGCAGTACATTTGATTTTATTGGAAAAAAAGAAAATTGTTTAATAAACTCTATTGTATTAATATTTACAATCAAATTAGAAATAACTCAAATATGTTACTTTTTGGAGGGGGATTTGTTATAAAAATTTGTTTTCCGATACCATTTTCCCAAGCTGTTTCATGAAAGAATCTAAAATATCATCTCAATGCCTAGATTTTGTCCTTTAATGCTCTAGTGCTATTCTTTTGTAGAAGAGCCAGTATCTTAGTGGGATGACTGATTCCATATTTGAGATTGAAATACTGCAGGTGAGCCTTGCCAGGAAGAAAATAGTTTCTGTGAGCACTGGAGATGGTATTAAGTGGGATCAGACAGATATTTCAACTTACAGGGAAGAAAACTAGAGGACAAGAGGAACAAATTAGACATTAAAACAAAATAAAACTCTCACTTTTGAGTTAGCTATAGTTAGTCTTGGCTTGAAAATGTTTTCTCTGACAACTACTAGGGAAACCTGGATAAGTTCCCAAAATTCTATATTTAAAGTGTCTAAGAGCAGTGGAAGCAGTGGATGGGCTAAAATGGACAAAAACTCTGGAGAAGGGAAAATTTCTCATATGTCAGCTGACAAGTGGTAGGCACTGCTTTTACCTGTAAACATTTGCTGGTGCTAGGCAGAGGCTGCAGGTGGGACCTCGGACTGGGCCAAAGAGCTAGCTGGGTCAAGAGCTAAGCCACCTAAAGTTTTAGTGGTAATATAGATCACTAAAGTGACAAAATCGGGAACTTGAGGAGCCTTCAATGTATGGTCAGTTTCTGTACCAAACATTTTCTGCATCTGACAAGGTGAGTGAAGTGAGTTAACGTCTCAGGGTGATTAGGAACAAAAAGCTCACCCCCTGGAGGAAGGAACATGAGAACAAGAGAAGCTAGACAATACAGCACGAAGGAAGAGGTGAGTTTACACTGCAGAGTCAGGGCACTTTTCTCCAGTGCATACTTGTTTTTAGGCTATTTAGGGCCCAAGAGCTGAGGAAAGATTCTGATTTAAAAAAAAAAAAAACAAAGCTGAGGGGCAGAGAACAAAAACTGCATTTTCGGCCTTATATGGGGCTAAAGTGAAATAACAGAGACTTCAAATACATACGTATTCTTTACTTCAAGGCATTTACCAAATTTAGAAGCAGTGTGGGACAAAATATTAAGGAGCTGATCTAAAAATCTCCAAAGGGCAAGACTCAATGGTGTACACTCTCGTAGTGATTAGGTGATAAAGACCCATAAGATCTTAATTCATATACTAGACTTGCAAGGTAATTACTTTATAAGCTATATAAAAGTTTAACTACTATACTGTATACTTGAAACTATTATAATATTATACGTCAACTATAATGGAATATTTGAAAAAAAAAAGCCCTCCAAAGAAGGTAATTCCCTTGGGAACATAGTATGGCAGAAATTGATGTTTTACTGATATAGAGCCTTGCCCTAACTCATCAGTAAATCTAAAGAGGGGTAAAGTATTCAATTCAAAAGGGAGATATCAGGATGCTAAATACTAAATACATTGCAAAACTATCATGTCATCTACAAAGATTTGCAAAATTACAATGATATGAAACAGTCTCCAGTGGATTAATCTAGGGCCTAAAATATTTGAGCAGAAAATAGTATTCAATTAGAATTAATTGAATTTTCCTAATGCCTCAGAGTATTCTGAATTTTCAGCAAGTTTTGGTTTTGCAGCCAAAACAAAAAAATGTTACAATGTTATGTATTTTCCTAATGCCTCATAGTATTCTGAATTTTCAGCCAGTTTTGGTTTTGCAGCCAAAAAAAAAATGTAGGTGATGATGGTAATCCTAAAGGCCAGTTTAGGGGGTGATACTGAGAAAACAAGGACATAAGACACCACGACCTCTATAAAATTACATGTAAACACAGGTACTAAGTGACTTGGGAAGTTAAGAAGTAAGCTTTTATTGATACTACTGAGGAACATCAATACATTGTTGAGAGAAGAATCAGAGAGTTGAAGAAGGGAAAATGGGCATTTTGGCTATTTTGTCATGTGATGTGCTCTTTCTGACAAAGTATAGTTGGACTGGAACCACAAATAGGGGAACTTCATGGAATCAGTGAGAAAGACAGAATTGGGAAACTTAACCAGGTTTGGGAGCAAAATATGGAAGGGGGTGTTACAGGACTGAATCCAGAAAATAGAGTGAAAAGAAGAGGTGGTCAAGATTCTGGAGTTGAGAAAAAACATTTTTATTGAAACTTATAATCAGTTATTTTAGGTAAAAATAAGAAATTAGTTTAAGAACAAGGTGATCAGTAAGTGTTATAGATACAGAGGGGGCTTGCTCAGGCAACTTTCCACTAAGGAAAGGGAAATATGTAGCTATTCTTAGCAGGGTTTGATTTGACATCAATGTTGAAAGACCTGAAGTTGCATTATGGCTCTACTCAAAATAGCGTTTCCTGGAAGATGGGTGACAAGCAGCTCAATTCAATTTGCCAGTGTCTAATTACAGCCGAAGTCCAGTGGCTCCAGTGGTTCTATGGTCAAATTGGATGAATATATATCCATTTCTGAATATATAATTGGGATTGACATATCAGCACATATACAACAAATATGCTATAGTATATGTACATATACACACATGCATATGTTATTGTTATTTTACAGAAAAAGAATGAGACACAGAGAAGCTACATAATTTTACATACCTAGTAAGTTGCAGAGCTGAGTTCTGAATGCAGGCTGTCAGCTCAGAAGTCTGAGTAGTCACCTTTATGAAGCTACCAATTCTGAAAGTATAATAGAGTATCTGCTTTTAGGTCCACCAAATTGAGGAGTAAGCCTTGAACTTAAACCAGAAACACCCATTTCATCTCAGTGGTAATGTGTATTATATAGTAAAATAAATAAATACTATCACAAAGTAAACCATTTTGCTTTATAAAATTGCAGCAATTTTTTTTTCATTATTCAACACATCGTGTGATCCTGGCAAGTTTATTGTGCTGCAATTTGAGTGCCAACCTCCTCTTGAAGAAAATTGGCTTTTGCAAAATAGAAAGTTTTAAAGCAGTCACATTGCAAACCCCTCCAGCAGAAAGGAGTAAAATGCTATTACATTTCATTTGTAATTTCTCTTTGGATCTGTTCTTCTGGAAAAGATAAAATTGAGCCAAATAGTTTTCACTGCATTGGAGGTCACAGAAAATAATCTTTTTCTTATGGGCAATGCTCCACAGAGACAGCACCCAATGGCATCCAATTAAATGGATGGAAAGACTGAGCTGAGTTTGCACGGCCACCCTTGTATTTGCCACACTGCACCCTGATGAAGAGAAATTGTTTTATGACCCTTCCAACATTATACTCAGAAATGAAGGAAGGAATCATCAATTGGCATCATGCTTTTTGGTTTTCTAAGGCAAAAAACCATGTGTTAATTGAAGTCATGGGAAGGAGGAAAGCTCTTCTTCAAGACATCTGTGGGACGAGGGAACTGAGGGCATCAACTTAAAGTTGAACAAAAAATTCATTTTGCTCTTGGTTTATTATAGGATAGATTAGATTTTGAACTGTATATATGAATTACCTAATTTTGTTTATATAGCTCAATTTTATCCCAAGTCTCCAATCATTAAGGAGAAAATAATGATGTTTCTAAAATCGTTGTGTAGAAATTGCTAAAATGGATTCATTCATTTATTTAATAAATATTAATTAGGCTATGACAATATGCTAAACATTACATTCAGAATTGAAGATGAAGAATGAATTTTAAATAGTAACAGCCTTAGTAAGCATCCAGGCCAGTAGGGAAGGCAAACTCTAAACAAATACATTAAAAAAATCTTTAAGAAGTGATTTAATAAGATTGTGTACAAGGATCAGAGGCAGTACAGAGGAAGGGATAATTAACTATCCCTCTTTATCCTCTTTCTATCCTCATCAGACTTTTGTAACTTTATTAATAAGTTGCATAGAACATGCCAAAACATGTACTAAGTATATGTTATCAATTATCTATTTAATCCTTATGACAAACTCTGGAGATAAATTCTATTATAATTTCCATTTAAAAATCAAGGAAGACATAGAAGGGTTACTAGTTAGATGACTAGCCAAATTCACAAAGCTAGTCACTGAGATAAGCAGGACCTGGACTTATCAATTTCAAAACAATAACTGGATAATATCTGATGTTATGACTACAAGTCAGTATCAGAGCAAATTCAGATGTTGCATGGTAACCTTTTTTAAAAGATATTTATTTATATTTATTTATTTTTAGAGAGAGGGGAAAGGAAGGAGAAAGAGAGGGAGAGAAATATCAATGTGTGGTTGCCTCTCTAGTGCCCCCCTAATGGGGACCTGGCCCACAACCCAAGTATGCGCCCTGACTAGGAATCAAACCAGTGACCCTTTGGTTCACAGCCTATGCTCAATCCACTGAGCTACACCAGCCTGGGCCATGGTAACCTTTTTGAAAAAGTTATTTAACATAACCGATTTCTACCTCTTATGGATTACTTCTATATCTACACCCATGTACTCAATTTCCTTTCTGATTTGTGAACCCAAGTACTTGAACAGCATAGTAGTTCAGTTAGAAAGGAGTATAAATTATATAAAAAAAAGAAATGTGAGATAAGAATAAAAAAAGATAGCTACTAACTAAGCAGAAAAAGGCCAGTTTTTAAAACACCTTAAATATCAGGGTAAGGACCAGGGGCCATTGGGAAATTTGGTTGAAACTATTCACTTGCTCATATTTCTCAAGACATGGTTGTGGAATAAATGTCATTAGTTTTTCTTGAACTATGTAACTTGATTTCTACCTTAATTTCTTGCATTTAATTTTCAATCATCCAGTTTTAAATTTCTGCTCGGATTGTATGATCTACTCACAAAGCACCAGTGTCTCCACATAGCCTACAGAACAAAGTTCATATGGTCTATCTGGGAATTCACTGACCTCAACCTAAAATCTTAGGAGCACTCGCCCTACACTGTTGAGATTTTATAGTTGCTGGGACGGCCTTCCATGTGCGTTTATATTTTAGTCAGTCTGCTTTCTGATTTGGCCTGCATTTTTTTAATGTTGGTATTTCTTAGATCTCTATGGTCTCTATCGACATACTTTTATAGAAAATATTTTTCCCTCTTATAGTGCCTACTTCAAATTGTACTTTATTATACTTGTTCTCATCTTCAATGAAAATTAAATTCTCTAATACATCTTTTCTGATCTTGTTGTGAATGAATTGTTCTATCTAAAATTTAGCTTGCAAAATATTGGGTTACATGAACTATAATGGTTTTTTTTTCTGACAAATCTTTCAGAGGCTTTTATATAATAATGTAAATATCTCTTGAAATATACCACCTAATAGTTTTCAAAATTGTTTAACTAAAAAACTGGTATGTGTGTGTGTAAATCCAGTCACATCTCCTAGGATTATTCATTCACATAATACTTTTGGGGATTTGAAAGGATGCTCAGCATCCTAGCCATCAGAGAGATGTGAATTAAAACCACAGCGAGATAGCACTTCATACCCATCAGAATGGCCATCATAAATAAACCACCAAACAAGTGCTGGTGAGGTTGTGGGGAAAAGGGCACCCTGGTACACTGTTGGTGGGTAAGCAGAATGGTGCAGCCACTATGGAAAACAGTGGAATTTCCTCAAAAGCTAGAGATGGGACTGTCTTTTCACTTGGCAATTCTACTGCTGGGATTATACTCTAAGAATCTGAAACACCAATTCAAAAGAACCTATGCATCCCAGTGTTAATAGTAGCACAATCTACAATAGCCGAGTGCTGGAAGCAACCTAAGTGCCCTTCAGTAAATGAGTGGATCAAAAATCTGGTACATTTACACAGTGGAATACTATATAGGAGAAAGAAAGAAGGAATTCCTACCCTTCGTGACAGCATGAATGAAATGGGAGAGCATTATGCTAAGTGAAATAAGGTAGAGAAAGACAAATACTATAAATTTCACCCATAAGTGGAACCTAATGAATAAAAAAAAAGAACAAAGTAGAAACAGAGACATGGAAATAATGAACAAACTGACAGTAACCACAGTGGTGGTTGAGTGAAATAATAGGGAAAGAAGGGGAAGGGTAGGAATATGCATAGGAACATGCATAAAGCAGCCAGAGTAATGGACAACATTACCAGGGTAATGGACAACTGAGAGAGCAGAGGCGGGGGGCAAGGGTGGGGGCAGGGGTGGGCAGGGCACAGAGGAGCAATGGGGGAAAAATTGGGACAACTATAATCAAACAGCAGTAAAACAAAGAAAAGAAAAATAGAGAGTTAGACTCCCCCCCGCGACCAAAAAAAAAAAAAAAAACCATAGCAAATGGTCTCAGTCAGAAAAACTCTAGAAACCTCCAAGGTCTAATATTCCATTAGGAATATAAATAGCAGTTACAGAGTTTAAAACAAAAGAATTTCACCATAACATTAAATGGAAAATATTCCACAAAATAGCACCAAATCAATTAATAAAAGGTATGACTCTAAAGAAAAAAATCCAAATCCTTAAACTTCAATAATAATGTAATAGGTTCATTTTAAAAAAAGATGCCTAGTTTTGCATTGCAAATTTATATGGTTTTTCTTTAAAAGGACCTTCTGTGTTGTGTAACCGTCAAGCAACCTGGATCCTCCCCTCAAGGCGGCAAACTTATTTTGAAAAAAGAACACCCTTAGCTAATTCTGAAAGTTCCCTAATCAATGCAAGCCAGCAGGGTAAGCAGTGGGAACCATTTACAGGTTCCTGTAATTTTCTTTATAAAATGTTGAAACTTTTTGATCTCACGAGATATTATGTCTAAAAAACCCTTTACCTTTCTATTAAGAGAAATAGAATGTTTTAAAACTCTGCCTCCATCATTGCCCAGTAACAGAGCATAAGGGCTGAAGCAGTGGACCTGGTCATCTGGGCCCGATTCACTCGACTGCCATGTCTCTAAAGCTACTCCTGTTAAGTTCGAAAAATTAAACTTACAAACCAAACAAAAGACAGTATGTAAAAGTTCATTTCCTTTGCATTCTCTTAAACAAAAGCAAGACTCCTATAAATAAAAACAGGCCAGAATTGGACGAGGTTGTCTTCAGTGGCTCACAGGATTGGTAATGGCGACTTCCCTTTCTGGGTCAGCTATCTGAATCCAGCTCAGGTCAGTTGAATCCAAAAAAAGTTATTTTTATTTCACAGCTGATTTATACACTCTGTGGAATATGCCTGGTTTCAATCCAGGTTTTGGAAGACAGGCGTCTGCAGCCTAGCACTCCCCCTCACACAGAGCAGTAATTGGTCCCCTCGTTAGCAGCCTCCTCAGAAGGCGAGGATTCGGTGAACGTTGAAACCGAACTGCACTTACTGTGGCTGAGTCAGTAGCTTCAATCCGCTGGTCAGACAGGACTGAGAGCAGAGCACTAGTTCCCTTTTCCTGCCTTGCTCTGTGTGGATTGAAGCGGAAATTCAGAATACGAGATGCCGGCTTGCTGTTTGTCCAGGGTACTTGAAATATTTGAAAAGAAAAGGATTTCAAAGGAGCTTATCAAAAATTGCTTTTGGCGTGGAACTCTGCTTGACATGTTTCCACATAAAAGTAAAATGCCATGGCCAAGTTATAACCCCTGAATACACAAGTTCGTAATCACGACGCTTGCAAAGCCCACACTGAAACAGTTCTCCTTCAGGCACCGGAGCGAAAAGTGGCACTACATCTGATTTCCGTGCGGTTTCATGGTAGGCAATAGAGTGGTCATTTTTGAACACTTTATAAATTAAGAGGTAAAAATGGCTTTTCAGTTTTCATAATTTTACTTAGGGTATTTTTGAAGTGTGCATTATTAGTTTGTCTTAATGCAAAACTACTAACTGAAACTAATCTCCCTAATGAGGTTCATTTGTCCTTCGACAAAGCATTAAGTAGTTTCCTCAAAAAAAAAACTTAACTAATAGTGTGGTCAGTACCTTATAATTAATTTTCTTCCCCAGTGCTTGTGAGCATGAAAACAAACAGTAAATTTTTCATCTGTTCTTCTCTTTAGAACAAGTGTTTAGCAGAGATATGCTTGATTAATGGATTTAATTTGTTCCTTTCTTCTGTAGTCAGTTTTCATATTACACTGGTTATCAGAGGACAGGACAATAATGTGGGCATTCTCACTGCACTCCACTCCATCAGTGTCAGCGCCGCCTTCTAGCTCCAGGTCTGCATCTTTAACCTTTGTCGTCCTGCAGAATCTTTCATCAATCTGCGTTATAGTCACCTTGGGAAGAAAAGGCAGAAGCACTCGGTCAGCACTTACAGGTAGTAAAGTGTGTCATTATTCCTAACAAAATGCTGTCAGCGGTGCACCTTTCATTTCCAACCGAAATATGATTTGTGAGATCAGCAACCCAACTGTTAACAGAGAAAAATAGAAGGTACCAGTCTGGTCACTACAAGGCCCTCTATAAAAACCAATATAAAATACTTAAATGCTTCCCTGCGTGTAGAGCACTTTTAAATGACTGGGGCTAGTTTTGCAAATTGAATGTTATTGTCAGATAATGAGAGTATCTATGTAGAAGTCAAAGAGCATCATAAAAATACACTAGCAGACTTATTAATACCGTTTCTTAGTAGGAACAAATCTCTATTGTTCAAATCTGTAGTTCCCTTGACATTTCAGTGTGACTGAAAAAGCCACAAAACTCTAGCTTGAAGGGTTTTTATTGTATTTAAAATCCTATGCATAATATATGCTTTATAGAAAAATTAGAATAGTTAAGGAACTTAAAGGAATGTCTTCTTGGAAATTTTATATTCTAACATAAAATTTAAAACTAAACATATGTTTAGGTATTTTTTATATAAAATGTACTTATATGATATATAATTTTACCAAGGGTGTTGCATTTTAGCATATTAAAGATAGAGTTCTAAATTAATATACTTAAAATGCAGAAAATATATGCTAAATGTGTTTGTAGTTTGAAGAAACTCTTACGAAATTATTTTGAATTCTGAATTTGATGCTTTAAAAAATGGTCATTTTTTTCTTTATAATTGAAGGTCTCCTTAAAATAGAATGCATTTTAATATATTCTTAGTGTACTGTCAGTATTATTGAATATTTCTATTTTAGTATTATTTGCAAACATTTCCAATTAATCTGCAGAGAAAAATTCTGAAGCAATACATTTAAAAATAATTTTTGACATTATTCCAAACAATATTTTCTTAGCTTCTTTTGGAAGATAAAAATACAAACCCAAATAAAATGCTTGATACTTAAGAAAACTTTCGCTATTTTTGAGTTATTAGACTGACTAGTCATTCATTTTTTTTGAGAATAGTACAATCATAATGTCTTAGGTATGTGAAGGTGAAGCTCTGTTATGTTATTTCACAAGGAACAACAGATTGGTGGCTCCTTGCTGTGCACTAATTTCCTCAGTACTCCTTATTTTCACATGCAATATGTGCAACAAGCTAGACTTCCAGCTCTAGATCGCCCTGCACACCACGTCTTCCCTCTTATTATATACAGATGGAACCTTCCAGTCAGCTTCTTACTCTTCTCTCTGCTCCCTGAGTATTGTTATGTTTCATTCTCTGTATCTAATCTTTGCCTGGCTAGTGCCTACTCATCTACCTTCCCACCTTTCTGCTATCTCCACCTATATTCACAGCTCCTACCTGTCTCAACAGCTCAGGTAAAAGTTCCTTTACTTGTTGAAGTCTTTACACATTATCCCAGCTGGATTTTATTTCTTTATTCTTTGTGGTTTTATGATACTCTGTTTTCCATTCTTCTAATATGTCATCCACAGTATGATTTGAAATATAGTTGTGAACATAAGTATCTGTCTTTACCACTGAATTACAAGGTCTTAAAGCCTCAACTACATGTGTTTTTTTTTTCCTCCTTACCTTTGCCCTTCCTCACAGGTGGAGCAAAAATGCCTGGCAGAAAGTAGAGCTCAGTAAAAGTATGTTGTGTGAAAACACGTATAGCCTGATCACACATTATGAATAACTTTTTGTTCTTTATAAATCACAAATATATCTTACCAGCTATTCATATAATGCTAACATAAAAGTCATTCCACATAAAATAGGAAGCAATTCATTTAAGAATTTAGGTCACAATATCTTATCCATTATATGAAACAATATATTTAATTATTGGAAGTAAGGTAAATTTTTCTTAGTGTATCTAAAGTTAAATCTACGAATTGTCTCAAGAAGAAGTTAAGGAATCATTTTTCTAAAGAAAATAGTATTGATATAAAAACTTTCTGTTATATTAGATTTCAAGACATAACTTTTTTCTAAAATAAAGTTATGTAGCAAAACAGTTCAATAAAGTTGTCTACAATTTTGAATTTCTCAGATTATTTTATGCCATAATCCCTTTTACCCTCATCCTTCAGGTAAATGCTACCAGGCCCTTGGACTTAATGTGGAGTAATAACATCTGCCTCAGGAAAAAAAGTGCTAGTAGGTCCAATCCACAAGTAATTAAGTATATTTATAAAAGTTTGTTCATGCAGCTCAAATATAGAAAGAAAAATAAAAAAAAACAGTCAGTAAAGCAACATATGTTTATTTTAGCTTCTGCTACTAAAAATAGGAACTATATAATGGATAAGAAAAAACAACTTTAGGGAAAAGTATTAGTACTTGGAGGAGGTCTTTAATAAGACCTATTTGATTTAAATCAAAGAAGTCAATGGAACTCTTCCCACTGTAGGTCAGTGCATATTTAGTAGGTGGTTATTTTCTTGTTCTTCTGATTAGTTGTTTTTTTGTTTCCTTATGTTCCATATCATTGCTTTGATTCTCAGCTTCACCCACTCTGCTGTTGAAAAAAAAAAAGAATCCAAAAAACGAGGATAGTGTAAGGAGACCCTGCCTGGGACAACTTCAAGCACACCAACATTCACCTCATATGGGTGAAAAAAGGAGAAGAGGAAGAGCAAGAAACTGGAAACTTATCTAAACAAAGAATGAAAGAAAACTTCCTTAATTTGGTGAAGGAACTAGACATGCAAGTCTGGAAAGCACAGAGAGTACTAAACACGATGAAAGCAAATAGGTCCCTACAAAGACACATCATAATTAAAATGTCAAATGTTACAGATAAAAAGAGACTTAAAAGCAGCAAGAGAAAAGCAGTTAATTACCTACAAGGGAGTTCCCATAAGGCTGTCAGCTGATTTCTCAAAAGAAACTTTGCAGACTAGAAGGGATTGGCAAAAATATTCGAAGTCATGAAACGCAAGGACCAACAGCCAAAGTTCCTCTACTCAGCAAAGCTATCATTTATAATTCAAGGGCAACTATAGAAATTCTGAGACAAGAGAAAATTGGACTCCATTATCACCAAATCATTATTATATGAAATGTTAAAGGGACTTATTTAAGAAAAAGAAGGAAATGAAAATTATGAACAATCAAATGGCAATAAATACATACCTCTGAATAACTGAATCAGAAAAAACAAACTAAACATAGAAGAACAGAGACAGAATCGTAGATACAAAGAGCATTTTGATGGTTGTCAGATGGTAGAGGGGTTTTGGGGAAAGGGTTAAGAGTTGAGGGCATTAAGAAGTACAAATTGGCAGTCACAGAGTAGCCATGGGAATGTAAAGTACAGTATGGGAAATGAATAACCAAAGAACTTGCACACATAACCCATGGACATGAACAGTCTACGGCCATACTGCCTTGAACATGCCCAACCTCATCTGAAATTCTGTAACAGAAAAGTTTGCTTTATTCATTATTATTATTATGCAAAGTTGTTTACTCAGCCTTAAATAAAAATGCATGAAGAAGAAAATTTGCAGCTTACAATTGAATCTGCCAAACCAAGTTGACTTTGGACAACTGGTAATCCAGACTGTGCAGTTTCCCTCTTGTCTTCTGACACTGACCCTCAGTGCTCATGCTTCGTGATCAGACACAACAGACACAGGTCCATCAAAGCAGTAAAGACTCTGAAAGCACAGCTTAGGACAAAAAGAAACTGGATGGAAGGCATTTCAAAGGCAAAAAAATAATGTATAAAAATACGATTTTGCTTTCAATACAAATAATAATTTATAGTAAAATAAGCAAAACTTAGTTCCTTAGAGCCATGGCTTTCAAACATTATTTGTTTATAGTTATGATTCTTAGACTGCCTATAATAACAAGGTCCAGCAAATAACTTCTTCACAGTAGGAACTAGAGATAACTTTTAATTTAAACTTTATTATTTATATACATAATTCTTATTATTATGTTAAAGTAGAATTTTCAAAAAGTTCAACACTATTCTCATAAAAACATAAAATAAGCACACATCAAATATTTTTTCTTAATTAATGAAGGAACTATTAAGAGTTTTAAATCAGTAAAATAAAAATTTGAATCACAGAAATTTACATTCTTTACCAGAAAAATGAATGTGCATCACCATGACTAACAACCATTCTATTGCTATAAAAAGGAAATATTTATATTGTCTTCAGTTTTCTGCAAGTAAACTTCTATCTCTACAGAATTATAAAATAAAATAGCTTAGTCAAAGACATAGTAAAGTTACACCTTCTAAATTATCAGGAAAGCCTAGAGTTCACTAAGCAACACCAATCATTTAATTGAAAGAAAATCCATTAATCTCTTAGTAAAGTTACACTTAGTAAAGTTACACCTTCTAAAGTTACACCTACTAAGTTACACTTAGTAAAGTTACACCTTCTAAATTATCAGGAAAGCCTAGAGTTCACTAAGCAACACCAATCATTTAATTGAAAGAAAATCCATTAATCTCTTTTGCTTATTTCCAAGATTTTCACAATTTTTATGATTATTTTTATACCCTCAAATTTCATGATTATTCTTAAGCATCAAATTAATCACACTTTTATTTTCACTTATAATTCATATTTTAATTCTTGGGGTGATAACATTGCTTTCTCCCCTTTTCAAAGGGTACTTTATACTTATAATTAGTTTCTTTCCTAGTTACTCCAGGCAAAAGTGTCTGAGTAAGATTTCTCACATATTACATAAGTGAAAAGCACTCAAATGCAGAAGTTTACCATAAGTGACCCTTTCATGAATGATGACAGCTTTGAAAGAGATGACATTAAAATGTTCTCAAACTCCAGGCAGAGGAAGGTGTAGATGTAAGTTCAGAGATAAAGGCATGCGCTAGGAAGACAAATAATTTAGATTTATTTGAATTCTCAAAAAGTTTAAACTTCTACTTTGAAAATTAGTACTATAAAAGATCATCATCAGATTTTAATTGAAGACACATTAATGTCCAGGTTACGCTGTAGACTCTAAATATTTTTTTGTTGTCTGCATTGTAATGGATAAGAAAAAGAAGTAAAAAAACCCCACAACGCTGTATTTCTTAGAGACTGTCTTGGGTTGATGCAACAGACATTTGATAATTAAGTTTGGTATAAATAAGAAAGAGAGACACCTTTTAGGACAAAATAAAGTTTTTGCTTGGAATGATTACTTGACTGTTTAATTTCAGGTAGTCCTTAATATCATACAAACATGCAAATGTGGTATTTGTGCAGTTACCGGTTGTCTTAAAATAAGTGGAATAGACAAAATCAGAATACTAATAGGGCTCTGCAAAATAGTAGTGGATGTATAGCTAGGCTCCTTTACAAAGTTACACAAATCTAGGACAAAAGGGAAATTGTTATGAAGTAATCCCTGGGCTATCAGGCTTTGAGTTGCAGTTAATTACTACTATTGAGAATACTACTGAGGATAAAGTGCATTTAATGCTGCCTCTCAGTGAAATGGACTGGATTTAATAAGCTATAGAGAAGGCCAGAGTTTTTTCTAATTTTATCAATAGTTCATAACAAATGTAAGCTTTAGCAAATAGCATGAGTAAAGCAGAAATATTACTGTAAATAAATTAAAAATTGAGCATTTAAAATTCATTATATTGTAAGTAATTTGTATTTTGACCTCTGGGGTAATCTGTGTATTAATACCTAGTCATATCCTTTATTAGCCCATATCCTTTATTATCTACCAATTGTAGTAGATATTTAAGGATTTAGTCATACCATTTTTTTTATATGCACCAGTAAAAGGAAGTAATAAGTGAAGGAAGAATACCGTAAGAGAGTCCAGGGATACTATATAAATCTTTTTATCCACTTACATGTCTATCAGTCTAAAATTTTCATAACCTTAAGGTACATATAAATTTAAGAGATGTAATACTATCACTATAATTAGTCAAAAATGAATATCTCCATATGATATAAAATATCAATAAATTCTATAAGCTTAGGAGAAACCAGACAATCTGTTTAGTGTTAGGGTGGGCAGAGATAAGAGGAAGCTCCGGCTGGACTTTGCCAAGACGGACATCCTCACCAGTAACCTGAGTCCAAGGAAGAGACCACCAATGCTGTACTGCTTCTTTGTTCAGAGGGCACCAATCCCCAGCTCCCACGGGGAGCCAACGAAAATAAAACCCCACGACATTCCCTGCTTGGGTGCAACTTCTCCCGGCCTCATCCTGCAGACTGGGAGAACCTCGCCCAGTAGCGCAAACTCCAATAAAGCTCTTTATTGCCTACTTTATGGCTGATTGGCATTTCTTTCTTGGTGGAGCCTAAGAAAATCTTTCATTTAGTAGGTCTAGAGTATATGCTGATTAATTCTGAACACTTATAAACATCAATCATAATAAAGAACTATATTATTTCAACACGTATGTCTGAGTTTTTCTTTACCTTGTTAAAATGTTGGATAAAAGACATAATCCTCAAAGATTAACATTTAGTGAGTTTGTAAATGGGTAGGGTGTAACTACCTATTGAGAAGAAGTAATTGAACAGTAAACGAAGGATTAAAATGTCACCAGCTCTAGAGAGAAAAGATAATTCAAGTATCAGTAAAGACCTTAGATGAAGGTGGCAATTCCTCTTGAAAGCACTACCTACTTTTGGGATACAGTTTATACTAGTAATTTGGTCTGTCAGAAAAATTAGAGGAAAAAAATGTCATATGTACCCAAATAAAAGGAAAGGTCAACTTCTAAAACTTGAGAATTGGTTTTCATTTCAATTTCTGAATATGTCTTTCTATTATATGACAGAATCTCAATTACTTTGTGGTTAACAGAGATGTATTGGGAATACAAATTAGTTTAAAAAGTTTTTAATTTTCAGCTCTTAATACAAATAACTTCTACAATAATTAAGAACAACAAAGAAACTTAGTTTAGGTTGATAGATTCCTGTGACTCTGATTTCATAAATTCAAGTGTGGGTTTGTAGATTGCTGCAAAAAATTTTCTTGTAAATTTTTTAAAGTAGTAAAGAAAATGGTTAAGTTTTGGATGTCAAAAATAACAAGTGGAGTCTTTGTGTTTGGAAAAAAAACCCCAAAGATTTAAAATGCTCGATAACAAATTAAGAGTCAAGATGATACAATTAAGAGCACTGTGTTTCATGGCTCACAAGGAATCTCAGTGATCAGAAACACAGGGATTCAAATGCATTCTAGGTAAACATGAATAAATTTAAGATATTTAAAAATTACTGGTTGATACTGGTGTTTAAAAAATAAATCTAAAATTAAAAAATATCTAAAATTATTTCTATTTTATCAGGATTATATGAATTTTCAAATGATGGTGTTTATTTTTTTTTTTGCCATTAGTCATCTCACACTTTTTTTCTTTTTGCATTTTTTGTTGTTGTTGTTCAAGTACAGTTGTCTCCATTTTACTTCCTGACACACTGCCACCTCCCACTCTCAATCCTTCATTCCTTTGGCTTTGTCCATGAGTCCTTTATGCTTGTTCCTTGACAATGCTTCCCCTCTTTCTCCTATTATTGCCCTTCCTCCTCCCCTCTGGTTACTGTAACTTTATTCTTTCTTTCAATGTTTCCATTTATATTTTGCTTGCTTGTATGTTTTGTTGATTAGGTTCCATTTATAGGTGAGATCATATGGCATTTGTCTTTCACCACCTATCTTATTTCACTTGGCATAATGCTCTCCAATTACATCCATGCTGTAGCAAAGGATAGGAATTCCTTTTTTCTTTCCTCTGTGTAGTATTCCATCATGTAAATGTACCACAGTTTTCAAATCCACTCATTTACTGGTGGGCACTTAGATTGCTTCCAGCACTTGGCTATTGTAAATTGCCCTGCTATGGACATTGGGGTGCATAGGTTCTTTTGAACTGGTGTTTCAGATTCTTAGGGTATAATCCCAGCAGTAGAATGGCTAGGTGAAATGGCAGTTCCATCTTTAGTTTTTGAGGAAATTCCATACAATTTTCCACAGTGGCTGCACCAGTCTGCTTACCCACCAACAAGGTACTAGGGTTCCCCTTTCTCCACAACCTCACCAGTATTTATTGCTTGTTGATTCATGTATGATGACCATTCTGACTGGTGTGAAGTAGAATCTCATTGTGGTTTTAATTTGCATCTCTCTGATGCCTAGTGATGCTGAACATCCTATCATATGTCTCTGGGTCCTCTGTACGTCCTTGGAGAAGTGTCTGTTCAGGTCTCTTCCCATTTTTTAAATTGGATAGTTTGTCTTCCTGGAGTAGAGTTGTGTGACTCTTTTGTATATTTTAGAGATCAAACCCTTTCTTGTCTGAGCTATCATTGGCAAGTACATTTTGTTGGGGACTGCCCTGCCTGGTTTCAGGAATTGTAAAACATCTCCCATGTCTTTGGAATGAGAGCCACTGAGGAGACAAGGCTTGTCTCTGGCAGCAGATGTTGCCCCTGCTTCATCTCTGTGCCTCCAAAGTATGGTCGGATGGTCAGAGATAAGTGAGACCCCTCAGAGGAGGGGCAACCTAGGCCAGACACGGTCACTTGGGAGGCCATCATGGAAGGACTCAGGGGGCTGTGACAAAGAGGGAGTGATGGACCCTTGCCCCCCCGGCTATGATGAAGCCTGAGTCCCCATGACATCTGGGAGAAGTGCTTCCTGGCTCTAACCCACTTAAGCCTAAAAGCCTATGATGGGGAAGGCAGTGCAAGCCTTGTGCTTAGAATGACAGGCTCCCTGAGTAATTAGGCCTGAGAAGGAATATGTGAACCTCTGTGAGATCTGCTTTGTTTAAGAATGCTTTTAGTTAGATGATAAGGGCCTGAGCAGAAAAAGAGTTTATGTTCCCAAAGTTCTGTAGCCATTTAGCTGGCAGGCCCCGATTTAAAAGAAACACTAATGGTTCTTGGTATACGATCTATTGTTTACTGCTTAGCAATGATTAATAAGCTATACCTGAACTCCTGTACAAAAATCCCAATAAAAAGCTTGACTAGCCAAGGGTCAGGGTGCTCTCTCTCCCCTGGTGAGAGAGTTGCCCAGCCGCTCCAAGCCACTCTCCCCTAGAGAGGGTGGCGAGGCCCTTCTGAGGCTCTCCCCCCTTGAGGGATTAGCCTTGCCAGCCCTTTTCCTCCACAGGGCTCGGTAGTCCATGTGAATTTGTCTCGTGTCTCATCCATGAGGTCACAGGCACTGCTTGTCAGTACACACGTCAATATTTTCCCATATGGTTGGTTCCCTTTTTCTTTTGTTGATGTTTTCTTTAGCTGTGCATAAGCTTTTTAATTTGATGAAGTCTCATTTGTTTATTCTTTCCTTGTCCCTTGCTCTAGGGCACATATTTGTGAAAATATTGCCGTCTGGAATATCTGAAGTTTTCCTGCTTATGTTCTCCTCTAGGACTTTCATGTTATTGCAACTTATATTTAAGCCTTTTATCCATCTTCAGTTTATTTTTGTGTATGGTATAAGTTGGTGGGAGATGTTCAATTTTTTTGCATGTAGCCATCCAGATCTCCCAACGCCATTTGTTGTACAGGCTATTTTTACTCCATTTTATGTTTCTGCTACATTTGTCAAATATTAATTGACCATAGAGACATGGTCTCCATGGGTTTCTATGGGTTTCTATGGGTTTCTATGGGTCTCTTATTGGGTTTATTTCTGGGCTTACTATTCTGTTCCATTGATCTATGTGTCTATTCTTATGCCAATACCAGACTGTTTTGATTACAGTGGCCTTGTAATATAGTTTGATATCAGGTATTATGATTCCTCCTACTTTGTTCTTCTTTCTGAAAATCGTTGCAGCTATTTGTTTATTGCTCCATATGCATTTTTGAAATGCTTATTCTATTTTTTTCTTTTTTTGTTTTTTTAAATGAAATGTTTATTCTATGTCTGTGAAGTATGTTGTTGGTATTTTTTAAAAGACTTTGTTTATTTTTAGAGAAAGAAAAAGGGAGGGAGAAAGAAAGGGAGAGAAACATCATTGTGTGGTTGCCTCTCATGTGGCCACCACTGGGGAGCTGGACTATAACCTAGGCATTTGCCCTGACTTGGAATCAAACCAGTGACCCTTTAGTTCACAGCCTGTGCTCAATTCACTGAGCCACACCAACCAGGGCTATGTTATTGGTATTTTAATAGAGATTGCATTGAATCCATAAATTGCTTTGGATAGTATGGACATTTTGATTATATTAATCTTCCAATCCATGAACATGGTATATGCTTCTATTTATTTTTGTTTTCCCTAATTTCTTTATTCAGTGTTGTATAGTTTTCATAGTACATGTCCTGTACCTTGTTGGTTAGGTTTATTCCTACATACTTTATTTTTCTTTTTGCTGTATCAAATGGGATTTTTTCTCATTTCTGTTTCTGATATTTTGCTGGTGGTGTACAAAAATGCCTTTGATTTCTGAATACTGACTTTGTATTCTGCTGTTTTGCAAAATTCATTTATTAGGTCTAGTAGTTTTTTAGTGCAGTCTACAAGGTTTTCTATGTACATTTTCATGTCATCTGCAAACAATGACAGTTGTACTTTCTTTCTTTTAATTTGAATACCTTTTATTTCTTTTTCTTGTTTGATTGCTGTGGCTAGGACTTGCCATACTTTGGTGACTAGCAGTCATGAAAACAGACATCCTTGTCTTATTTCTGATCTTAGTGGGAAAGCCTTTAGTTGCTTTCCCTTTGAGTACAATGTTGGCTGTAGGTTTCTCATATATTTCCTTTATGTGGACATATGCTCCCTATACTCCCACTTTGATGATTGTTTATATCATAAATGGGTGCTCTACCTTAGCAAATGCTTTTTCTGCATCTATTGATATGATCATGTGATTTTTGTCTTTCCTTTTGTTTGTGTGATGTATTATGTTTATTGGTTTCCAAATATTGTACCATCCTTGCATCCCTGGGATGAATCCCACTTGATCATGGTGTATGATATTTTTTGATGTATTGCTGGATGTGGTTTACCAATGTTTTGTTGAGGATTTTAGCATCTATGTTCATCAGCGATATTGGACTGAAGTTTTCTTTCTTTGTTGTATCTCTATCTGGTTTTGGGATTGGGATGACACTGGCCTCATAAAAAGTATTTGGGAGTCTTTCTTCTTCGATTTTTTGAGATAATCTGTGAAGTATAGGGGTTAGCACTGCCTTAAATGTTTTGTAAATTTATCCTGTGAAACCATCCAGTCTAGGGTTTTTGTGTGATGGGAGTTTTTTGATTACTGCATCAGGTTCACTATCTGTTATCAGTTTGTTTGTGCTTGCCTTCTTCTTCTTGATTCAGTTTTGGAAGGTTGATTTTTCTAGAAATTTGTCCACTTCACTCAGGTTTTCAAATTTCTTTGCATGCAGTCCTTCATAGTACTTTCTTATAATCCTTTGTATTTCTGTGGTATCAGCTATAATTTCTCCTGCTTCATTTCTGATTTTATTTTTGGGGTCCACTCCTTTTTTTTCTTGATGAGTCTAATTAAAAGCTTGTCAATTATGTTTATCTTTTCAAAGAACCATCTCCTGGATTTATTGATCCTTTGAACTGTTCTTTTAATTTTTTTGTCACTTAATTCTGTTCTGATTTTGATTGTTTCCATCCTTCCACTCATTCTGGGATTTGTTTGTTGTTGGTCCTCCAGTTCTTTTAGATGTAGGGTTAGGTTGTTTATTTGAAATGTTTCTCTCTTTTTTAGGTAAGCCTATGTCACTATGAACTTCCCTCTCAGGACTGTCTTTGCTATGTCCCATATATTTTGGGCTATTGTGAGTTCATTTTCATTTGTTTCCAGAAATTCTTTGATTTCTTCTTTGACCTCATTGTTAACCCATTCATTGTTTAATAGTATGCTATTCAATCTCCATGAGTTTGATTGTTTTTGAGTTTTTTCCTTGAGGTTTGTTTCTAGTTTCTCAGACCTTGAGGTCTGAGAAAATGCTCGATTATGATTTCATCTTTCTGGAATTTGTTGAGGCTTATTTTGTGTCCTATCATGGGTTTATCTTTGAGGATGTTCCATGTACAATTAAAAAGAGTGTGTATTTTACATCTTTAGGATGAAAGTTTATATATATGTATAATATATATAGCTGGTATATAAATATATCTACATATATATATATCTAATATAGATATCTATATCTATCTAAGTATAAGCAGGAGATCTGTATTGTGCTTCTTATTTCAAATTCCTCCTAGAGGCAGATAGGCAACATAAACATGTATCAGACTACATTCTCATCTATAGGGAAAGATAAGCTTATATATCAAGTGTATAAATAGCATGTCTTAAAACACTTAAATAAAAACTCTTGAAGAACTATGTAAACCAAACCAAACATGTCTGCAAAGGCAAGACACCCCTTATCTACACTAACCAGAGATGTGCCACTTGACTGTTGGAAATCGCCCTCTCACAGTTTATTCCTCCCCATACAAACGTGACATCATTTTCACCCTCTTCTAGAAAGAGTTTCCCAGAAATACTATGGATTTGGAGCTGAAGTAAACAGGCCTAGCATTTTTATATAAGGTGTATAAATTGAATGGTAGAAAGAATGTATGTGGGGGAAACTTGTAGGAAAGCTGCTTTCTAAGAGCTCTTGATTATCATCCAAATTTTCTTTCCCTTTTTCTCTTCTTATTTTTTAATAGAACAAGTTCAGACTGGTTTAAGATAACCAGAAATTAAAAACAAAACATTATTCTTTATTCTATCAACTACACAATATTAAGTGATAATTGCTCCCTGAAATTTAGTGATGACGTGTACATATCTACTTGCCTCTCAGGCTATTACTTTAGAGAGTCCTTTCTGTATCAAAAAAACACAATTAAGACAAACAAAGAAAATATCACACTCCCCACACTGATTATCTATGCTGAAAAAGAAAGAAACTGAGCAAACTCAATAATTAAATATATAGTAAAGTGCAATATTCCTGTACTTACAAAAACAATAGATTCTGAATGTAGAGATTGCCACATACAAGGTATAATTATAAAATTCAGAAATAAAAACAATCCAGTGAACATATGAATTTTGAGCATAAGTGAAATACAATGCAATTAGAATTAAGATACTTTTTATTTTTTTTTAATTTTATTTATTTATCTTTAAAGGGGAAGGGAAGGAGAGACGGAGAGAAATATCAATGTATGGTTGCCTCTCCTGAGTCCCCTTCTGGGAACTGGCCTGCAACCCAGTCATGTACCCTGACTGGGAATCGAACTGCGATCATGTGGTTTGCAGGCCCGCATTCGATCCACTGAGCTACACCAGCCAGGGCCTTAAGATACTTTTTTAAATCGCCAAGGAACAAAGAATCAGACTAGTCCCAGATTTAAATACACAGTATCAGAAGCCAGGAGAGAACAGAGGAACCAGAGGTTTGGAGTGTACAAAGACATACTCCTAATGTATAACATTCATCTGATTCATTGGTCATGATGAAAAAAGGATAAACCCTGGCTGGCATGACTTGGTTGGTTAGAGCATCGTCCTGTACACTGGTTCAATTCTCTGTCAGGGCACATACCTATCTTGTGGGTTTGATCCTTGGTCAGGGCACTTATGGGAGACAAACAATTAATGTTTCTCTCCCACACTGATGTTTCTCCCACACCAAAGCAATGAAAAAAATGTTCTCAGCTGAGGATTAAAAGAAAAGAAAAAAAGAAAAAGCCGAGATATTCAAGAACATGTTCACATCAGTCAGGGTCTCACCAGGATGGCATGTTTAGGAAACCACATCTCTTATCTCTAAAGATCCCCCTCTTGTGTGCAAGGTTGCTTTCCTTTTTCTCTGGTAAATACATATTTCTCCATTACTAAGTTATTCTAGGTACAAAAGAACTTATCAGAGTACACCTCAAATAGTAAAAAATATTCTAGGGTTGAAAGAGTCTTGGCAACTGAGATGTGGTATACTTTGGGTCCTTTTATCAACATATTTAAATTTTTTCCCATCATCTGGCAGATAACAGTGGAAATCCCCATTCTTTCCTAAAGATAAAATAATTGAAATAAAAAGTAAAATGTAAAACAACAATAAGAGGAGAAAATACATAGCAATTATTCCATAACTTGTCACCTCTACACGACAAAGTTACTAATTCACATTTTTATGAGAAGCAAATATCTTGGTTTTCCCTTCTCTTGTATGCTGCACTTTTTTAGGATAAAAATGCATGCCTACTGCATGGAAAAAAAACATTATGAGTTTATATTGCTAAAACAAAGAGATGAATATACTACAAGGGTAAATAATATAAGAATTAAATACCTGAAAAGTCAGAAGGAAATCATCATAGTCAGGAGACATGGCAGCATGATCAAAAACATTCTCCACATAAGAAGTCAATTTCTCGGCCCCCAAGATCATGACCATCAGATACAACCTTGTGGATCACAGTCTGAGACATTAAGATTATTTCAGGCCATCTGGATGCTCTACTGCTCTGGCCATTCCAACCGGGCATGCATTATGCAGAAGAAATTCAGCACATAGATGGATCTGATTTTATGCCAGGGACAACTTTAGCTTGTCCAGGTATACCTTCCAATCTTGTGCTTATGAGACATGCATTAGGACTACAGAGTACCATGGAGTACAGTGAACACAGATGTAAAGTCAGTCTGTGTTTATCACTCTCAGCTTCCATTGGCTAACAAAGGATCCAACCACATTTCTGAACTTCATCCAGGAACTAGATGAAAAGTGCTGTTTCCCAGACATTTTTGGAATCATACTTGCAGGCCCACAGAGCAGCCACAAATCTTGTTCTATAGCCCTTTTGTCTGTCTAGAAATAATAATTTTTTAAAAATCCATAATTAATCTTAATGACCAATTAACAAGTCATCAAGTCATTTTGTCACTTGATTAGTGACAAAATGGTGATTTCAAAGAATATTTAATATAGAAATATTTTTTTCTATGTTTTCTAATTTTAGGTGAAAATATAATCCCATATTTAGTTGTATGTATTATGTATTTTTCCTCAGTATATGTTTAAATGCTTTAGTTTACTAATTACCCTCTTTTATTTATTTTATTTTTTAAGATTTTATTTATTTATCTTTAGAGGGGAAGGGGAGAGGGAGAGAAATATCAATGTATGGTTGCCTCTCATGAGTTCCCTTCTGGGAACTGGCCTGCAACCCAGGCATGTGCCCTGACTGGGAATCAAACCACAATCCTTTGGTTCCAGGCCTGCACTCAATCCACTGAGCTACACCAGCCAGGGCTGATTACCCTCTTTTAGTGTTGATAATTTTTTTAGAAAAGTTATGCATTTAATTTTTATTTTTTGTAAAAAACCATAAAATATGTGTTATTAAAAGTTTAGCTCTCAGGATATGATGTAACAAGAAATTTGGGGTTTAAAATGGTATTAACCTATTTGATTCACTTAATGAATTAAACAGAACTATACAATGCAGTTAAAATTAAAAGAAAATTCACTAGCCATTTTTATGATTACTACATACTCATGATAATTAAATATTTCGGTCACTTAGACTAAATTGTCTTCACAAACAGCTTTGCAAAGGACCTTCAACATAATAGTGCTAAACAGTTTATGATTCTTGGTCTGTACTGATTAAAATGAAGCATTGGAGGACCAAATAGAAGGACTGCTTAATTCTCCACATAAGCATGTTAGTAAATCTCAATATTTGTGGCAATTTGTGTGTAAACTATCTGTGATTTCTAGTTGATTACACCTCAAAATTATTAAAAAATCACTTTAAAGTGCAATACAGATTTAAACTGCACCGATAACTATGTTGCATGCTAGTCATTATTAAGAATGTTTACCTTGTATGCTGAAGTAGCCAGAAGAGAATTTTACAGATTGACTTCAATTCAAGGTAACAAATTTTAGGGGAAAACTGACATGACCATAACAGAGACCATGCAAAAAAGGGGAAATAGTAGATATTCTGGATTTCATTTAAGAGAAATAGTTGAGAAAATGATAGTTTATCAATGAAATAAGAAGACACAAGAGAAAGAAAATGGAACTGTGAAGTTTTAGAAAGAGATGTCTTATTCTCCATTGTCCTGAAGTTAGAAATTATAAGAATTCAGATTTTAGGTTGACACATTCAAGAATTTTCTTTGCTTTCCTCATCACTGATACAGTCTACCCTGTGAACCTGGGAACTCCCACTCACTGGATGCATTAAAATTTAAGTTGGTGATCTATTTTCCCAAGGTATAATGTACAAAATAATTGCACTTGTTCCAGGAATAGACTAGAAACTGTCAAAGTTTCTTTGACTACAGATTTTATGAGGATTTGGGGGTAATGTTAATGAATATTCTTTAGAATATCTGGAAGAAAATCTAAGTTACAAATTTTAAAGAAGTTTTTTTAATGTTAGTGATCATGTTCTAGAATGTGAAGTCAAACTGTGCTAGGTAGTTAGATAGGCATGAGCAGAGTAGGACCAGTATCCTAGATACAGAGTGTCACCAGGGCAAAGAGCCCCAGGTGCCTAGCAATGGGCCAAACTACAAGTCCTTGCATGACCACTCCCTTAAACGTTAACCCCTGAAAGACGACATCTAGGCCTCAGCTGTGTGGCTCCAGGCCCAGAGAAGCAGTAAAATCAGATGAAGTGCCTCAATGGCTGACATTGGGACCAGCTACATCGAAAAATGACCCCCTGGTGTTGACCAATCAGTGGAGATCACAACCCTAAAAGGACACACTGGGAAAGCTGATGAATATTCTATTGAGATCCTCCCCAGAGACCTCCAGATAAAAGCCCTCAGGAAAGAGACTGTGCAGCTCTCTCTATAGAGCATCTGAGCCTTTCCCCACCCTGTTCTTTCCTCAGGGTGAACTCTTTCTCTTTTTCCAGAGTATTATTGTGCCTCTCTTCCCTCTTTTCAAGATTTATCTCTCTCTCTCTCTTTCTTCTAAACTCCAAGGGCAATTCTGCTATCTCTGTAACTTTTTAAAAAAATATTTTTAAAATATTTTTATTTATTTATCTTTAGAGGGAAAGGGAAGGAGAGAGGGAGAGAAACATCAATGTACGTTTGCCTCTTGTGCATTCCCTACTGGGAACTGGCCTGCAACCCAGGCATGTGCCCTGACTGGGAATCGAACCATGATCCTTTGGTTCCCATGCCCCTGATCAATCCACTGAGCTACACCAGCCAGGGCTTCTGTAACTTTTTAAATAAACTCTTCTTATAGTTTGAGTCTTGACTCAGAATTTTTAGCCAGACCTCAAGAAGTGAGTATGCTAAACTGTGGCCCAACACCCAGTGCAATTTTTCCACTTATAACAATACTATTTTGTAAATTCTCAAAGAAACATGCTAATGAAAATAAATATAAGAAAGTATGATCAAGGTCCTTATAGCACAAGCCAGGACAAACTCAAACCACTTTAACCTCAAAAGAAATTTATAAAATCATTTAATAACAAAGACTTGAAATTGAGGTAGGTTGATTTAGATATCAGTATATCCAAATGATCAAATTATATTGTGAGAAACCTTCCTTCTTGATACATTCATCCCTTCACTCTCCTTATTTTACAGTGGGTTTTCCATCTGTTGGGCTGCTTTTTCTTGCAAGTGCTCTTCAAATCTGTGTATGTATATATGTATAAGGAGAGGGAGAGGGAGAAGGATGACCATAGTCACATTCAACCATATGTAGTTCTCGACTTTCTGGTCTTAGAATAGAATAAAGCCATACTGTCTCTAGCAATTAGAGAGATCATAAAATAATATTTTATTGACCCTTTTATCTACTTTTGATTATATTCTTGGAATGATCCTTGTGGTCCAGAAGGTCTAGAGCAAATCCATACTCTTGTGGTTGAGGACTCAAAAAATTGGGAGGGAAAATTATGTCAAATAAGAAATATTGTGAAAAAGAATACAAGCATAAAATGAATATCTATTACATATACAATTTAATAGCTTTTCTAAAGCATATTCTAATAGAGATAACCAAAATAAACCTATTGTCTTTCTTACTTCTTTCTTTTTTTAACATTTGATCAAATGACTAGGCCCAAATCCCAGCTTTGAAAAGGAAACATCTTTCTGTAAATAGAAAATAAATTAAAGATTCAGGGAAAAAAAATAAATAAAAAAAAATAACTTAAAGAAAATTTGAACTATTAACCAAACATGGAAAACTTTATACACTACTTGCTGTGTTGTTCATAGTTTTACTATATATAGTTTGTCAATATACTCATCCAGTGGCCATAAAGCAACTTAATTTTTGGTTATTTGACTTCTCATTAATCTAACATTTTTAAATACCAGCTACATGTCAGACAGTGTTGCAGGAATAGGTAACTAAAATATGCTTCCTATAATAATAGAACTCAGTTATAGTGGAAGTAGCCAAATATGTGATTATAATCTATATTACATATTTTAATTTCACATAAGTATTTATATATCTAATATTTTAATATTGTGATTAATATACTTGGATTTTGTCCATTGTTCCTGGCACATGGCTCCTAAAATCTTGGAATTTCATGGGGGTTAAAAAAGCAATGAAGGTGTATTTTGTTAGGTTAATAAGGTGAATTTTATGAAGCACCTAAGAATGGGGGCTGGTTGTTAGAGGAATCAGCCATGGTATTAGTGGGTTGGAACTTTGAACCCCAGCTCCTGACCTCACAAAAGGGAAGGAGGACTAGAGAATGAATTTACTTACCAGTGGCAAATGATATAATCTATCATGCCCTAATGAAGCTTCCACTACCCTCCCACACAAAAATAAATAGGTTTTAGGAAACTTCTACTTTGATGAGCAAGTAAAGGTGCTCAGAGAGAGCTGGAAGCTCCACACCCCTTTCCATATACCTTGCTCCATCATGCATCTCTCCCATCTGGCTGTTCCAGAGTTGTATCCTTTTACACTGTATTGGGAATGTAATGAGTAGAATGTTGTCTGAGATGTGTGACCTGTTCTAGCAAATTAATTGGAACCAAGGAGGGCCGTCTTTGAAATTCTGGTTGACTAGACATAAAGGTGGTAATCTGGACTTGCAGTTGGTATCCGAAGAGGGGTTCAGGGAAGAGTCTTATAGGACTGAGCCCTTAAGCTGTGGAATCTGATGCCATCTCCAGTGTCAGAATTGAGTCGAATTGTAGGACACCTAGCTCATGTCAAAGAATTACCTGGTAATGTGGGGGCCTTCCTACACACAAGCATACACACATCAGAACTGGTGTAAGAATTAAACATGTATGTGTTTTAAAGGGTGTCAATAAGGCCTCTGGGAGCCCTGCAAAGGGACCTGTAACAGTGACTGAGTGGTTGGGAGACTTCTCCAAGATGGTGGCATTTTGAACTGGGCCATAGCTGGGCCTTAGCAAATGTGTAGGAGTTGTACTGCTGGACAAAAGGAGAAAGAGTGTTTCATAAAAAATAACATGAAGCAAACTATAAAAGGTATAAAAGTAACCAAGGTTTTGGCAATAGGCTAAAGCAATGTGGCAACATTATGGGTGGGTACATGGTAATGCAGTTGATGACCATGTATGTGCTTTTATTGTTGTTGTTGTTCTTGTCTACTTTACATATTCTTAAATCCTCATATTACTTTAAGTGGAGTTTTTATCTATAGTTTAGTAATATTCCATTTATACAATTTAAGTTTTCATATTACAAGTTATGCTTATGTAGGCTCTGCTCAATGGAAAATTAGGAAAATAAAAGTAATTTATCTGTGTCATGCTGTGGATATGCTGCCATAAAACAGCCTGTGAACAGAATTCCAGGGTTTTCCTTCTTCTGCATTTCTTCCCACTCTGGCATTACTTGTTTTTCTTTCTTATGCAAACCTCAGATGAACTCTTATTTCTTACTTAAAGTTTGTCTTGACTAGGTATACAAAAAATAATCAGATTAATGAAATCTATGATATCTGTTTTTTTTTTTCTCTTCAACAAGAATAAATGTTTTTTTATTGTTTTATTGTTGTTCAAGTACAGTTGTCTGCATTTACTCCCCACCACTCACCCCTCCACCGCAGCCATTTCCACTTCCCTCTCCTGATTTCATCTCCCCTTGGTTTTGTCCATGAGTCCTTTGTAGTTGTTTCTGAAAACCTTTCCTCTTTCCCTCCATTATCTTCTCCGACCTCCCCTCTGGTTACTATCAGTTTTTTTTTTTTTTTATTTCAATGTCTCTGGTTATGTTTTGTTTGCTTGTTTTGTTGATTAGGTTCCACTTAAAGGTGAGATCATACAGTAAATGAATGGGTCAAAAAACTATGGCATATTTATACAATGGAATACTATGCCACAGAAGTAAAGAAGGGGCTCCTACCCTTTGTGACAACATGGAATAAACTGGGGAGCATTATGCTAAATGAAATAATAATTATTTTTTATTGTATTTTAACCATTACCATTTATCCCCCTTATACTCTTCCCTCCCTACGATCACCACTCTGTTTTCCATGTCCATGAGTCTTTTCTCCTTTTCTTGATCGATCCCTCCACCCTCTAATCCCTCTGCCAAAGCTGTTATCCTACTCTCTATTTATGAACCTGTTTCTATTTTGCTTGTTAGTTCAGTTTGTTCATTCGATTCCACATATGAGTGAATCATATGATATTTGTCTTTCTCTGACGAGCTTATTTCACTTAGCATAATGTTCTCTAGGTCCATTCATGCTGTTGCAGAGGGCAATTTTTTTCCCTTTTTATAGATGTGTAGTATTTCATAGTATAAATGTCCCATAGCTGTTTTATCCACTCATCTACTGATGGGTACTTGGGCTGCTTCTATATCTTTGTGATTATAAATAATGCTGCAATAAATATTGGGGTGCTTATAGTCTTTCAAATTAATGTTTTGGGTTTCTTTGGGTATATTACCAGATGTGGGAGATCTGAGTAAAATGGTAGATCCATTTATAATTTTTTAAGGTAATTCCATACTGCTTTCCACAGTGGCTGCACCAATCTGCGTTCCCACTCACAGTGCAAAAGTGTTTCCCTTACTCCATATCTTTGCCAGCAATTGTTTGTTGTTGATTTAAATCTCTTTTGTTATCATCCTTGATGTAGTAAGAAATTATGAACCACTTACTATTTTAACAGAGAGAATTTAATAAAGGAATTGTATAAATAGCTATCGGTAAACTGAAAGGTCAAAAAGAGAGGAAAAGGGATACCTCTTTGGAGTAACACAGAGGTATTAATTACAAAAAAGTAGCTACCATGGTGAAGTCCCACAGACCAAGAGGAAGAGGTTGGGATAATCCGAATCTAGCAGTGTGGAAGTGCAGCTCTCTGCAGCTACAGCTCAGACTTTCAAAAAAACTAGCTGTTGGTAGCATCTCAGGTTGTGTGATAAGGCTGGCTAATTTTATGTGTCTGCTTAACTGGGCTAAGCAACATCCAAAAACTGGTAAAATATTATTTATGAGTATGTCTGTGATGACGTTCTATAAGAGATTAGCATTTAAATCAGTATAGCAAGAGTAGAAGATCTACTCTTACCAATCTGGGTGAGCATCATCCAATCCACTGAGTGCTCAGAAAAAACAAGTAGTCAAAGGACAGGTAAATTCTCTTTCTGTCTTCTCCCGCCCTTGGACATCAGTGCTTCTGGTACTCAGGCACTTGGATTCTGATTCTTACTCTAGTGGAAGGCCCCAGTTCTTAGGCTTTCTGTCTTGGACTGGTACTTAACACCATTGGCCCCCACAAGCCTCAGACTTGTACTAAATTATACCAGCTTTTCTGTTTCCTCTTCAGCTTGTGGAGAGTTGATTGTGGGACTTCTTGGCCTCCACATGATCACATGAGCCAATTCCAATAATAAATTCATATATAGATATATGCATATTCCATTGGTTTTGTTTCTTTGGGGAACTCTGGCTAATACAGGATGCAAATGGAAAACTGAAGTCAACTGCTGTTACACCACCTGCTGCTATCAAGGTGAAGAATCTTTGCTGACACAATGCTAATAGAAATAGGAAGCAAAGCATGGAGAAGGAAATCATTATATCTCTCACCAGATGTCTAGTTTCCTTCAGTTCCCCATATTTGTAAAATCTAACAAGGAACTCTCTAGCAAAGGAGAAATGTGCATTTATCAAGTCTCAGCCCTAGCATCACAAAGCAGAGTACAGAATTATGAACCTGTAACTGAAAAATACCTGAATAATCATCTTACTTTTCAGCTTGTTGAATATCTCCCTCAGTTTTCAAATAAAAGAGAAATTTCAATAAGTATAAGAGAAGACATTTTCAAGATTATTGTATATTATACAAACTACAAGTGAAACTAGATCTTTCACTAATTTTATATTCTTATAGACTTCTCTATGTAAGTATGTTTACCATTTCACTTACATGCTTTAGAGTAACATTCATTCTAGAGATAGTTCAACATGGTAGAAAAAATCACGAACTACAAGGTCAAGACTAGACTCTCAGTGGAGTTGTGCAGCAAGGCCTCATCTTTTACATATTTTCAACCCCATTTCCTTCCTCCATTATCCTAAGACCTTAGATAATATTCATTAATCTCTTTAACTTGTTCAATAAATATTTATTGAGCTCCTAATATAGGGGAGGCCTATGCCAAATTTTGAGATACTGAAACAATATAAAAATTGGATAACATAAAGCTGCCTTAAGGGACTTAAAGAGAGGGTAAGAGAACATTTTGAAAGTGTCAAAAATTGTACTGGAAAGATTTGTCCAAGGTATTAAATTCATCCCATAAATGATAAGATAAAATAAATCTAATTATCTAATTCAAGTTTATGTTTGCATAAAGGCCATAACTAAAGTTTACAATCTTTAGTTAAACATAAGCCTGTACTTATTCTGCCAGAGATACAAATATT
This sequence comes from Sturnira hondurensis, assembly GCF_014824575.4. NCBI lineage: Eukaryota > Metazoa > Chordata > Mammalia > Chiroptera > Phyllostomidae > Sturnira > Sturnira hondurensis. Next base: position 19,597,618 of record NW_028083059.1, read on the forward strand.
GCAAATACGTGTTTAAAATATTTTTTGATTTAATCTTGTATTTTTTTCATTACCATTTAGTGCCCTTGTACCCCCTCCCCCCAGCAATCACCACACTGTTGTCTATGTCCATGAGTTCTTTTTCCTTTTTGCTCATTCTCTCCACCCCTTAATTTCCCCCTACTAGCTGCTTAAAATATTTTAACACAGTATTTTATTTTTTATAGAGAAATGCAGTGCCAGAGAAGTACAAATTGTTGTGACATTGTAGAAAATAAAGTAAAATGAATGTTTAGTATATTGGAATAGCTTCACAGTTTCTGTCAGTACTCAAATTTCTAAAATTATGCATAAATATATGTAAATATATGTAACCAAAGCTACAATAATCAAATACTAACTTCCATGAATGACCTATGATGTAGGATTATAGTAGAAATAACAGATTCCTTAGAAGGAGTTTTCACTGATGTTTCTATCTGCATTCTCTAATAACCCATTGTCTTGCTCCATCCCCCCCCACTTTTTGTAGTCATGATCTGTTTTGTGGTTATGATAGATGATAATAGTGTTGAAAATTATTTTCTCTACTTTCATTTGGTCTTGGTCATATGAGTTACTTGGTCACACAAGTTTGGTCAATAGCATAGTGAACATGCATGACCCATGACCTATACACCCTAATCATAAGATTTGGACACTTTATTAGTTTTCAACAGTGCGCTGTTCCTGTGATCTCTGTCATGAGTAGGACACATCATTCAGCTTGGGGCTAAGAAAGAAGAATGAGACAAAAACTACCTATAGCTTGGGATGGAGCTACAGCACTGGATCTAGACCTAGAGCTGCTGAAAGGTAACAAAAATAAAAGAAAATATACAACTGAAGTATAGCCAGACTATATATAAAAACACCATTCTGACCCAAAATCTACAGCAGCCAGCCAAGGAGACCAACCATTATCTCTGTGGCAATCAGCCCCAATAGCCAGGACTTGATTCATCACCGACAGATTCCCAAATTTTCTTCCCATTTCCAGTTTAGGGACAATCCGAGGAAGCCAGACACGCTGCCCTAACTAATCACATAGCGTGCTCCATTCCAAACCAGCCTCCTTCAGCTTTCCTCTTTGCTTATAAGCAAACACAAATAATAGTGCCTGTCTCTTTTTCTATAAGAAGTTCTCAATAAATAGTTTTGCTTATTCTCATTGGAATGGTCTTTGTTTATGTCTATAGAAGTTGAAAATAAACATGAGCTGCAAAGATTTCAAACTTTGTCTCTTTCAGCATATTCAGTATTAGGGATTGCTGACTATTATAATAATGCATGACTACAAAGGAGATTAAATCAAGTAATGTCCTAGTCTATGTCAAAGACAATAAAAACGCTTCAAAAAATCTTATAGGCCCACATACTGCAACGTTTTACCAGACTCTTCTCACTGTCATTCCTCTTCCATCTAATCTTGTAACATAGGCAAAGAGAGAATTTATAGAGGTTGTCATTTGTTTTTGTTTTCTGTCCACCCCCACTTCCGCTATACATATAGTACTCGGCACAACCTTGGAACTTGTTAGAAATGAACATTCTCAACCCCAAACTGGACCTACTATAGAATCAAAACCAGTAATGTATGCATCGACAAGCCTCCATGGTGATTCAGAACCAGGCTAAAGTTTGGATATAGAATATGACATTAATTGATTTACAGTGCAATGTGGCCAGGAAAACTACCTCAAATTCTTTTTATTATTATTATAATATATGGTAACTTTTTATTTATTTTTATTTTTATTGTTGTTCTCTTACAGGTATCCCAATATCCCCCCATTGTTCTCCTCAGTCCCCCACTCCCATGTTGTCCCCACTCTGTTGTCCATGTCCATGGGTCATTGACACTTGTTCTTTAACTGGCCCCTCCCTTTCTTTCCCCCCCTTTCCCCCTCCCCTTTCCCTGTAGTCCTTGTCAGTTTGTTTCTTGTTTCCATGCCAAATATTCTGTTTCCTTAAGTTAATTTCCTTCATTCATTGTGGTAATAGTCAACACTCCCAAGTATCACTGAGTTACATGTACTATCACTCAAAGACTATTGTGCTTTCAAATTGTAATTGCTATTTTCGTAGAAATGCTGCTGGCTCCTAAAAGAGAGGATAGTAGCGTATTCTAATTTCTAGACTTTTCCTGATCTACAAAAGTGTTTGAATTCAGAACACTTCTAGTCAGTGCTTTTCAAGTGGAGCACTACTGATATATGATAGCATCTCTCTGTTGTGTGTGACTCCCTTGCAATGAGGGGAAATTAGGATGCTTGCTTCAGTGCACTAAATACCAGTGCAGCTCTCCAGCCACTCACTGTGCCATGCAAAAGTCTCCCTCTGGTACTCTCAGAATTCACCTTTGAAGGCATGTGCGTGCAGTGCCTGTTGAGAACTATTGCTTTGGGGCACTCTGTGATTTTTTAAAAACTTTGTTGTAATGGATGCCATCTGGAAGCAGTTAAGATAAAATTATAGACCGCTCTATATTCTTCCTTCCTCCTTTACCACCTTTCTGCTACTAATCTAGATTTCATCACTTGAGTCCCAGTTCAGCAAGCTTTTAACTGGCTCCTTCCAAGCTCCTTTTCAAGTTTTTCTTTCCTCCAAGCAATCTTGTATACTCCTGCCAGACCACCACCAAACAGTGCTTTTATTAGGTAACCGGTTTTAATGTACCACCACCAATTTTATCGTATCAACTCTACTGTTTGGATTCCATGCAAAAGTGTAAACTGGACATTTCTACTCTTAACAAATTAATGGCAATTGGTATTCAGAACAAATGCTCCACTTCTCTTTTGCAGGTTATTCCCCTGGTGAATATTCTCTTGACTCTAGATCTATGCTCATATCCTCGTTACCAAAGGTGTCAGTTCTCATCCTTCCCTGGTATTTAAATATTATGCAACCTTAAATATCTAACTGAACCTCTAGTTTTACAATGGGGTTTTACCTTATTTTTCTTGTCTTCTTTGGTCTCCTGTTATTTGAACTTCTATACAATTATTGTATATACCACTTAATGTACAACTTGATTATATTTAGCACCGTTAGGGTGCATACTTCCACAAATCAGTGTTATGTAGGCTTCCAGTCTAAATAAATTTATAATATTTGTACAGTTAATATCCTGTTCAGGATATCTAAACAAGAGAAACCAGTTGAAGTACTATGATAATAATCAAGGGATGTTTAATAGGAAAAACAAGTGAGAAGGCTTGACAAACTTCACTGTGTGTTTGAGGAACAAAAGCATGATCAAAGGTAAATCCAAAATTAGGTGATTTTAAGGACAATCAGGCCTGTATTAGTCAAGGTCTTCACTGAAACAGAAACAATGGGAGATATTGATAGATATGGATACAGATATACCTGATAAACATATATATGAGTATATATATTGACAAATATGGATATAGAGATACATAGATGATAGATAGATGAATAGATACAATTCAAAAAATTGGCTTAAAAGCTGAACAGTTTCAAGGTTGATAGTCAATAAGCTGCAGACCCAGAAAAGCCAGTGGAGTAGTTCTTGTTGAAATCTGAAGGCCTGAGAGCAGGAGAGCTGGTGGTGTAAGTTGTAGTCCAAGGGCAGGAAAAGAGTGGTATCCTACCTTAGTCAGGCAAGCAAAGTTCTCTCTTATTCAGTCTTTTTACTTGATTCAAGTGTTAAATTAACTGGATGGGGCCTCCCACAGTAAGGAAGGCAACTGTTTACTGAGTTTACTGATTTACATGTTAATCTCTTCCAGTATTACCCCAGAGACACACTCAGACCAAATGGCCAAGTTAGCACATAAAATTAACCATCACAGTGTCATTAAATAAACCTTGAATTTAGGAGAAACTGCAGCTCTTAAAAAGAAAATGATGAGCCAAAATTAAAATGTTAATAGATTATTCATGTAGAATTCTATGGGAAACAATAGGAAATGTAGCCTTAGACCTAGATATTAAAAATAGTGAAATGGAACACAGAAAAGCATAGTGAGTAGGATGATAAAGTTGACCAAATTAATAAAGGAAAAATAGAGGCTATTAAAATAAATTATCACAGAATGTGAAAACAAAGAAGAGAATGATTCTCTAAAATAATAACAGAGTCAATTCTACTTATGCACTGATTCGTATTTGTTAATTTACCTTCCTACAATTTATTTTGTAACTCCAAAATCAACACTTGAGGCACTTTCAAAAGCATTCATGGATATGCGAAAAATTTAAGTTGTCAAATGTGCATATTATCAGCTGCATTTGAAGCCTGTTTCTTGTTTCTGCTCTCACAGTATAAACAAGTATCATTCGGGGGTCCTATTCACTACCATGGTTTTTTCCATATTTTTATCTTTTGGTTGGTGATTTCAGCATTTAAAATTGCCTTCAAGCCCTGGCTGGTGTAGCTCAGTGGATTGAGCTCGGGCCTGCAAACCAGAGGATCGCGGTTCAATTCCCAGTCAGGGTACATGCCTGGGTTGTAGTCCAGTTCTCTGCAGGCCAACTCCCAGCAGGGGACGCACAAAAGGCAACCATACATTGATGTTTCTCTCCCTCTCTCCTGCCCCTCTAAAGATAAATAAATAAATAAAATATTTAAAAAAATAAAAATAAAATAAAATTGCCTTCAAGCATAGTGCTTAAGAGCTGTCTAATGTTCCAGGGCACAAATACACTGTAATGTATTTGCAGGGGAAATGTGTCTTAAATAGCACTCTTTTAAGCACGGGTAATAGTACTATTGTTCATGAGTTCAGTGTTCATGAAACAATGTATATTAAATGAGATATTTCTGAAACCAGATTATATATTGACTAGTTGACAAAGTTGACCATAGACTTTCAGGAATTAACCCTGTATTTACCTTAGGAACAATGATTCAGTATTTGCTAATTTGGTGTTTGTGGTACTCTTATAAAACATAGCTACCATGAATAATGAAGATCGACATATGTGATATTCTTGTTACCACAATATTCCAGTCGTTTTAATGTTAAAGAGAGAAAAGCTCGATGATATAGTTTGACACAGCTAACTGTTAAAAATTGTATTTTGCATTGGGTTAAAATCAGTTAATTAATGAAGTCATAAATATATTTTTAAAAAATGCCTTATAAACATTTTCCAAAAATGGTTTAAGGTAAATTCATTGGGAATATATTTTAACATCCATAACCACGTTGAATTTAAAATTTTCCCCTTATTGATTAGTCCAAACCCTCTTATTATAGTTGCCTAATAGTGATAGAATCCTTGATTTGATGCCTACTGGTGAGTACCCCTTCCTGCTTTTCTACCAGAAAATAAAAATGATGCTAATTGGAATTCAAAACATTCAAAGATTTTAAGTTTAGTTTTAAATGTTGCTTTTGAGCTGGTTAGGTTTAAATGATATTATGTAAATATGTGCTTATTCATTCAGTGACCTTCTACTAGGTCCCCAGGAACTTCTTTTATCAAACATGAGCCTGGGGTACTGGGACTTATACTATTTGTGGACCCTCTTTGATGAAACTACATCAATTTAAAATGAATAATATGTATATTAGTGTAGGACCTTGGATGAACCTGTTGCATTGTGGGGAATCTGAAACTTAAGTGTCATTAGGTTCACAGTAAGTCCTCTGCCTTTAGTAGGATCAACAACAGAAATCATAAAGTCAAACATAAATTTGGAATTAATGATGTTAAGCATGGAAGGAGGTGCTAAACTATAATGAAAGACTCCTAGGGCTGACATAACAAATTACCACAAACTGAGTACCTTAAAAAAATTGAGGTTTATCCCCTTAGTTCAGGAAGCTGAAAGTCTGAAATTAAGGTACAGGCCTGGTTGGTTCCTTCTAGAGGTTTTCAAGGAGAATCTGTTCCACTTCTTACCTCTAGCCTCTGGTGTTGCCAGCAATCCTTGGAATTCTGTGGCTTGTCAATACATCACTCCAGTATCTGTTGTCATCATCACATGGCCTTCTTCTCTGTGTGTATCTCTATGTGTCCCCTCCTCTTGTAACAGTCATTTGATTTAGGACCCACCATATCCAGTATGACTACAGACTGAGTTATATCTGCAAAGACCCTGTTTCCAAATAAGGTCATATTCTGGGGTCCAGATAGACCCAGGTTGGGGAGTGGGGCACTATTCAATCCACAATATCTAGTCACTGGTAACTATAGCAAATGAAAGAGCAACTATGAATGGAAATGTGATAGAATTCAGGTAAAGCATTAGGGCATAATACACATGACTTAGGGCAAGTAGAATACAATATGAAAAAAATGCAAGAATTAAGTGTACACTGCAAGATGAGGTAACATTCCAAGACTAGGCCCAGATACAATCAATATCTTCCTTATATGTCCCTTTTTGTAGTGTAAAAATTGGTTATAGCACTTTGAGTTTAAGTGCATCTAATTTCCCACACTATTATATGATATAATAGGATATGGTATATTAATTATATTATATTATATTAAAAATGCAAGTCTTTTAGACTTCCACAAGGAAGTCAGATATTATTTTGAAATTTAAATAAATAATATAAACTGATACTTAGGCAGTTTAAAGAAAATAAGAATTTTGACAGTTTTTTGTAGAATTTTAAAAGACTGGCTAAAAGATGCTGCAGAATTTAGTCAAATTAAATGTATGATACAGTTTGAATCTATTTAAAAGTTTCAAAATTTTAGTAGAGTCCCTGAAAAAGTATTTCTATTGAAAATAAAGTCATAATTTACTAATATTTTCTTGAGTATACAAAAATATTTTACTGAACTTATGTATTTTCTTTTTAGAAATCACCCAAAAATGTGAAAATATTTCAAATTTAAAATTTGGATGAATTCAGCCTATCAATGTAATAAATATATTTTCCATATGGCTTGTGACCACCTGCTTGTAAGAAAAAAGAACCAGGTCAAGCTAAGAACTAGCGGTTGTTCCTGTGCAACAAAGTAACAGAATGAATGAGTAGAAGAGCTGCCATCTAATATGCACCTGTGTGTATGTATACACAGCATGAACACATGTTCGATCTGTGTTCTTGAAGTCACATATACTCCTTGGAATTGTTTCTGAGGAGAAAATAATATGCACATTATTTAGATATTTTAGTTAAAATAAATAGTTCAGTTAGATTTAGTTATGGCATTATTTTAAAATATTCCACTATCTGTTACAGTGAGATCAGAGCAAGAATTTCATTTGACATTTTGGAGAGTTGCATTCCATTTTTGCATAAACAAACACAATGAAAAATTGCTTCAGTGAGTGGTGCAACAGCCCGCTGTATTTCCTCTTGTCTTTTCTGTGATTTTTCTCTTGCTCCTAATGTGGCAAAGAGTTTTCATGGCCAACCCCTGGAGTGGGTTACTTAAATTATTGATATGTGGTAAGCAGTTTTATTGAGTAATAATGTTATTCCATTTACATGTCTCAGCACATAAAAAATAGTTTAACAAGTGCTTCTGATTGTAAATTATAATAGAATGTATCTTAGAGGCTAAAGCCCGAAAATGAATACTACACATTATCCTATACTATAGGATGCCCCTCATTCTCTCATTGATATCAAAAAACTGTGTGATCTATTTTGCCTCAAACCTGTGGTATTTATAAACCAAAGGGGGGGAAATGCCAGTGAAATATGTGTAAAAATATTTTTATAATGTTTTTAGGTCTAGATGCTTTTATGAAAGGTTAATGATTTGTTACTATCTAGATAGTTGTAGATATTAAAAAGTACATTCGAGTAGCAAAGATTCAAAAACAAAACTCACGTAAAATGAAAATGAGGAGTGTCACTGTATCGTTTTCTTTTCTTTCTCTTTTAAATGATGGAAGGTTTATTTTAAGGGATGTATAATTTTACTGCAGAAAATCTAAGTTATTAAAGAATAGTAAACATTTATTTGAGGGGGGGAAATGATGCAGCCCAGGAAACACAGATTCAGGTGACAGCCTAAGCTGTGATCCATCAAGACAAAGGGGAGACTTCTTTTTGTAGTGGAAGTTCCCTCCAGCTTTTTCAACCAGGTCCATTTTATGTAACTAAGATATCCAAATGGTGTAGTTCTGATTGGAACTCAAGTGCTAGTGCTTAGTCCGCCTTACAGGATTCTTCATTTCCCTGGGTATCTCATATATATATATATACACACACACATGAAGTGCACATGTTTAAAAACTCCTATTTTTTCTCTTGTTAATATTTTATTACAAGGGTCTTAGCCAAGAATTTAGAAGGACAAAGGGAAAAGTATTTTTCCTCTCTTATAGTAACAAGGTAACACAGCAGGTAGAAATTTCTTCTCTGAGAAAATAAACGGAACTTATGAAAAGACACCTTAGTGTGTGAAACATACAAGGAATAATAAATAACCTGTTAAAAAGTTTCAGAAAGGACAAATATAAGGATGTGCTGTATATTGGAAAAAGTCTGTAAAGTCATGGAACCTAAATTTTAAGGTCAAAATCTCAAAGTAAATAAAGGGATCACTCAGTACTTTATATAAATTATGGGATATTAAGATGAAAGAGAAATTGAAACAACACACCTCATAATTTACTATGTCATTTGCCTTGTGGGATAATATTCAGATGCAAAGACTAGATCAATATTAATGGATAAGTTAAGAAAATCACCAACAACTTCTAGCCATTTTTAAAATTTCAACTGCTCAAAACAAGTTTACTACAACTTAAGACATTAGAAAAAACTGCTGATATAATAAAAAAAGTAAACAATTACTTAACTATGAGATTCAAAAATTTAAAGTTCACATTGATATAGCAGGCAGGTAAGCATGAGCAGAGTAGGATCAGGTACAGAGGGTTACCAGGGTGGAGAGCCCAGGGTTAGCAAAAAACAAAACAGGGAGGAAATTACCGTAGTGTGGGCCTCACCCACAGAATGACACTTCCTCCCGTAGTATATTGCTAGTAATGCAGTTGGTCATGTAGTTCAGGCACCCCTTGATCTGTTCTCCCCTGGCCTGTTGCTCATCATGCCAAAACCATCCTAAAGGAGGAACAAGGGGACCAGAGAAAAGCCTCATACAACTCTCACACAAACTCTTGCATGACTACTCTCTTAAATAGTAAGCCCTCAAGACAGTGAAGTTCTGACTGCATCAGGTAATCATAGGAACAAAGCCTCAGATCTGTTGGCCACAGAGACAGAGTTTTGGTCAAGCTAGAGGTAATATCTAGGTCTTAGTTCTGTTTCAGCTCCAGAACTAGAGAAGCAGCAAGGCCGCATGGGGCAATGCCATGGCTGGCATCAGGGCAAGATGTAATGACTAATGATCCCATGCCCTAGTGCCAACTAATCAGTAGAGACCACAACCCTTAAATAACTCACCTGGAAAGCTGGCAAATATTCGATTGAGATCCTCCCCTGAGAACCTCTGCTAAAATATCCACATATTGAGAACAGATAAGACCCCTTAAGATGAAGTACCTAGAACAGACACTCTCTCTCTTTAACTTTGTTCTTCTTTCTGAAGATTGCTGTGACTATCCAAGGTCTTTCATGGTTCCATATAAATTTATTGAACATTTGTTCTAGTTCTGTAAAATATGCCATGAGTATCTTGATATAAATCACATGGAAGCCATAGGTTGTGTTAGATAGTACAAACATTTTAATGATGTTAATTCCTTGTATGCATGAACATGGGGTATGCTTCCACTTATATGTATCCCATTCCATTCTTTTGTTCAGTGTCTTTATAATTTTTGTATTGCAGATCTTTTACATCCTTAGTCAAGTTTATTTCATGGTAGTTTTTAAGCAGTTGTGAATGGGATTGTTTTCCTAGCTTCTTTTTGGGGTAGTTCATTATTGGTGTATACAAATGAAACTGATTTGTGGATTTTTATAGTGTATGCTGCTACTTTATTGAATCACTTGTCAGTTCTCTGGCAGATTCTATAGTTTTCCCTATATAGGTACAGTATCATGTCGTTGCAAATAATTACAGTTCGCTTCTTCCTTTCCAATTAGGCTGCCTTCCTAATATGAATTGCTGTGTTTAAGAATTCCAGTAATAGACTGAATAGTAGTGAAGAAAGTGGACATCTCTGTTTTGCTCCTGATCACAAAACTAAGAAGTTTTTGTATAGCAAAAAGAGCTATCTATAAAATGAAAAGGCAATCCACTCAATAAAAAAAGATACTAGCCAATAATATATCTGATAAAGGGTTAATACCTAAATTTTGTAAAGAACTTATAAAACTCAACACCACAAAAAACAATCCAATAAAAAATGGGCAAAGGATCTCATGAATAGACACTTTTCTAAAGAAGATGTACAGATGATCAATAGACATATGAAAATATGTTCAATGTCACTAATTATCAGAGAAATAAAAAATTAAAACCACAGTGAGATATCACCTCATACATGTCCTAATAGCTATTATCAACAAATCAGCAAACAACAAATGTTGGCAAGGATGTAGAGGAAAGGAAAGCCTCATGCACTGTTGGGGAGAGTGCAGGTTAGTGTAGCCACTGTGGAAAGCAGTGTGGAGTTATTTCACAAAATTTAAAATGGAACGCCTTAGGACCCAGCACTTCCACTTCTGGGAATTTATTAGAAGAAACCCAAAACACTAATTCTAAAGAATATATGCACCTCTATGTTTAATGCAGTATTATTTATAGCCAACATCTGGAAATGGCCTAAAACCCATCAGTAGACGAGTGGACAAAAAAGGCATGATACTCGTGCATAAAAAGGAAGGAAATAGCCCTGGCTGGTGTAGCTCAGTGGATTGAGCATGGGCCTGTGAACCACATGATCATGGTTCGATTCCCAGTCAGGGCATATGCCTGGGTTGTACGCTAGTTCCCAGCAGGGGACTCAGGAGAGGCAACCATACATTGATATTTCTCTCCTCTCCTTCCCTTCCCCTCTAAAGATAAATAAATAAAATATTTTTTAAAAAAAAGAAGAAAATATCACCCTTTGCAACTGTGTGGATGGACCTGGAGAGTATTATGCTAAATGAAAAAAGCCTGTTGGAGAAATACAAGTACCATAGGATTTCACTTATACATGGAACTGATGAACAAAATAAACTAAAAAATAGATGTAGAATCATAGATACAGAGCACAGACTGATAAATGCCAGGGGGATGGATTTGGGGAGCTGGATAAAATAGTGAAGGAATTAAACAAACAAACAAAAGAGAACTCATAGACACAGACAATAGTATGTTGATTATGAGAAGGAAAGGAGTGTAGAGGGAGGTAGAAGAGAGTAAATGGTGAGGGAGGGAGACTTAACTTAGGATGGTGAAGACAATACAATATACAAATGAGGTATTATAGAATTGTGCATCTGAAACATATATGATTTTATCAATCAATGTCATCCCCCAAAATTAGATTAAACATCTAGAAATAAATTAATTAATTAATTTGCTTTAAAATTTTTTTTATAAATGAGTGTTTGTGGACTTTTTTTCATTGAAGTACTGCAAAGTTAGGCCCATAGACACGTACCAGCCCGCTGCCTAAATGCAAGCAAGTGCTAGAATGCGTATCTCCTGATTATTACCTACCTGTTTTTAGGCGACATAATAACCTTAGAATTAAAAAGCAGATGACCACCCTAGCACAGTGACTATCTTCCTAATACCGCTTTCCAATATTATAAGAAATGCTAGATTTAGCATCTGTTATGTCTGGGATCTGTACAAGCTGCTTTATATACAGTAGAACCTCATGAAATCTCTGAAATTTAAGTATTATTAACTTTATTTAATAATACAAGACAAGAAAGACAAGAAAGTCTTTCATAAGACAAGAAAATGATATTCTTAGTGATTAGCTTACTAGTCTAATATCATATAGTCAGTATGTAGACAAGTTGAGATTGTTCATGGATTAAGATGGTAATCTGTTCATACTTTCTAATATTATGCTATTACTTTATTTGAGAAATATAATTTCTCTATCAGCATATAAACCAGCAATACATGTGTTTTGTGTTTAAATATATACAGTATACTGTAGATTAAAAAACTGCTTCTAAAATTTTTTATGCGTATGAATCTCTTGGAAATGTCATTAAAATTGAGATTCTGACTCAAACGTAGCCTGAAATTCCCTAATCCTAACACACTCCCAGTGACACTGATGTTGCTGGTCAATGAGCCATGCTTTAAGTAGCTAACCATTAGCAGTGTTGTAATATCCTGGCCCCTGGTCTGGAAACCACCACTCTTCTGCAATGAAGTAAGGAACTTGTATAAGCACATAAATCAATGTCCACCTTTCTTTCATAGAGAAAGTTGTTAAGAAAAATCTGATGGGTTAACTGAATGATGTGCTTAATCATGTGATGACTTAGAGTCTAACCCAAGCTCCTTACCTTATATAAGACATGCAATAGGTAACAAAAAATTCACTAGCAAGCACTTTCAGAAACACATATGTTGGGGGTTGAGAGGGTATTGAGGAAGGTCATGAAGAGCACATGGCAGATGGCTTGATGGGATTGGTAGAGCGGGAAGACTAGAGGCTCCTCACCCTCTCCCCTGTGCTTGGAATGTGTGCCGATGTAATCGAGGAAGAAAACTATTGCTTAACTGTGAGATTCATAGGTAATTAGACCTCTGAAGGCTACCTATGAACCTAAGTTTATTTATAATATGGTTTTTAAGGAAACAATATTATCATTTAGTATTTAGTATTACCAATTCTCCACAGAATTCAGAGGGAATTAGATTGTAAGAGGCGATAGACAAGAGAGGAGTGATTACTAGGATACAACATAAATTTGGTAAGTACTATGTAGGGGAAAAGAAACTTATTTACCTTTTTTGGTGGCTGTTTTGTACAAGATTAATGTAATTAACATATCAATACTACTTTATCTTTCTTTTAGTTCTTGATAAAATTATTTTCATCAGTATTGTTATATGTGTGATATTTAACACAATTCTGATTAGGCAAATAATACACTATTAGTCTTTTAAGATTGAATTCCTTAGATGGTAAGGAACTTGACTAAATTTACACAGTTACCTTTACTGACACTAAATTTGCTGTCCTCTAAATCTCATGTGCAGAAAACCACTGACAAAATCTTTACTACAACTTTTGGACAAGATGAAAAGAGTTGTATTAGAATACAAAACAAGTAGATGAATTTGTAGATTTTCAAATACATTTTCCAAATTATGTTGATCAATGTCAACCTTGGTAAAGTTTTATAGTGACATTAGAGCTTGTTCTGGTTTTATACTTTTAACTATTTATTAATGGTGAATGAAATAAAGATATAGAAGTTATGGTTATCAATTATGCAAAGCTGAGAGTGATATTGTTCTACATATTTTCATAGTTAAAATTCTGACAAACTGAAATAAGAAGTCAAATGTGGCAGGATAAAATTTTACATGCAGATAAAATTCTGCATTAGGTTCAGTTGTACCAAATATATTTAAATAGAACATAATAATAATTTTCAAACATCTGAACTACATGCATATTTATGTAAAAGAGAAGTTTAAGTAGTCTGTGTAGATCCCCACAACAGAAAGAAGAGCATGAACGAAAGATCAGGTAGTGTGTCTAAGAACATGAGAGAACTTTCTGACAGGATGGGAACTACGGTACTTAGAAACTTTGTCCATATAGGGGGTAGGTAATCTGCCATATTATTATGATTGATCCTTAGAGCACTTCTAGGAAGAAGATATAGTGAACCCATACAATAGTGAGGAAACAGAGATTACATAGGTTATGCTTTTGTACAATAAAATTTCAAATATGGAACGTGAGGTAGACTCAGGATTGAGACTCAAGTCTGCTTGCTTTCATTCTACAAGACGTAATTAAAAAACTAACACATTCTTTGTCAAGGAAATTACTCAGACATACTTGGGGAACTATTTGTCAGCAGTTTTCCAGAGAAAAATTCTTAAAGGGGTTAAGTGAGGTAGATTAATTTTAAATTTTCTTTTATTTGTTGAACTTGCTGATACAATACCTCTTTTCTAGGATCTACTCCCTTCCCAATTACATGATGGTCATGTGACTTACAAGTTTTAGTATTAATATGACCTGTTCCCTAGCCACTTTTTTGCTCACAGCCTTTTCTGAGCCATAGTTTTCTGGCCAAAGATTGTGCAGGACATTAGTCCTATAATGGGCAATAAAGTCTTTCTATGAGATTTCTAAACTTGGAGCTAGAGTATGTTATTCTACTTATAGGTTATTTAAACCACAAAAGTGTTTAGTACAAAAACTGGTAAAAGCCATGTTTCCATCCTAGTTAGAGGAAGCTAGTCTAAAGTTAAAGCGGGGAGAATCAGAGATGGGAAAGGAAGTGTCCTGATGGCGTTTAGGAACCTGATTCTGGATTTTCGGAGGCTGAGCAACAGTTGGACATTGGTTCACAGCAGACACCACTTTGCCCTTGGATTTAGCTAGTTTGGATAGGATTTTTCATCATTACAGTGCAGTTTCTAGTCACTTTCTGCCAAGAATGGTAACACATAAACCTTAACATACACAAATGGCATAACATATTTGATGAAGTCTTTGCAACAGAATCACCAAATGAATCTACATTATAATTTAATTCTTTCAAAAAAGTGTGATCTCGCCCTGGCTGGTGCAGGTCAGTAGATCGAGTGCAGGCCTGCAAACCACACGATCGAGGTTTGATTCCCAGTCAGGGCACATGCGTGGGCTGCAGGCCAGGTTCCCAGCAAGGGACTCACGAGAGGCAACCATACATTGATATTTCTCTCCTTCCCTTCCCTTCTAAGGATAAATAGATAAAATCTTTAAAAAAAAAGTGTGATCTCATGAGTAGTAAAGCTTGGTATTTATCTCACCACCAATTTTTCTTGTGAAAACAAGTTTCATGTTCATATCATTATTTAATGTTCCCAATAAATTTTCCTTAGGAATAATGTCATAGGGATATGAGAAATCCGAGTTACCAGTGAGGTGTATGTAATTTGACTCTGTGTATGTGTCAGACCAGAATTTTAATTTCCACTTCCTATAGTACTCTAGAAAATTAAAGTTTTTATTAAAGTTATAACTGCAACTAAAAGGGTCTTAAATTAGGCCATTTAAATCTATATTCCCCACAATTTATGTTGGGTTCTCAATAGTAACTGTGCAGTGAATGTATTTAATGGTTATGTTATATAAAGTTCATTAAAAATTTAGGATTCTAATATAGTCTGTACTCCATTTTACTCTCAGTATCTCATACCATATTCAGAAGTCAATTAAATGACAATAAAATAGTTTCCATTGTGTCTATAACCATTAACCTTTCATCAATGGCTTCTAAAAAAAGCCATGTATCATATCAGCCAATTATTTGATAAGAAAGCTCTGTGATGGTTTTTATTCAATAAACTTCTATAACCATCACTCTTAATACATGTGTAGACTGACATTTGGGCTACACATATTATACCAATATACTTGTACTTTCCTACCACTTTGCTTTCTAAAAACAAATGTTGCTATATCAGTTTGAAAGTTGAAGTTTTACAAATTTTGTGAAAATACATTTTAAGTGGATTTTGCATTACATTAGGAAACACAATGTCATTATCTTTTAAGTTTTAATAAAATACAATATGTTATTGTAAAAAACAAACTAAAAGTAGCACAACCATTTTCCTGAGCCAAGGTAAAGTGGGGAAATTAATCTTGCGATTGTCTTTCACGTACCTGAAAACCATGAAAGAAATGACTCCTTTGCAGGGAAAAGTTAAAATGTGTTTTTTATAACTGCTTACTTTTTATAAATTATTGCACATCTATGTTCTGAGAAATTAAACAAAATGACAATAATAGTCATTTAAACATGCTTCTAAATATGAATATATCTGTCTACACATATATAATTATTAATCAAAACAATTTACTATTTTGAGAACTTTACTGAAAATATGCTCTAAAAAATCATCAGTAACATGTTTTTCTTCTGGTGATATCACTACTTTTTCTTGGTGGTTTTCTAGTTCTTTCATTTCTGATAACATTGCGGATATGAGGGTGAGAATTGATATGTTAACAAGCAAATTAAAATCTAAACTAATTCAACTTTTTGTTTTTAGAATAAGTAAATGTGATATTCAAATTTAAAGATGTGAAAAGGAGTTTCTTTTTATAAAATTCAAAATTCTTTATTTTTGGATATCTGATTATATTTGAGTTTCCCTATAATCCTGTGAACTATACACTGACATTGAATGAAGTCCTCTTGCATCTCTGTATTTACTTATCTATTTACTCTTAAGTAAGTGTGAATCTATTTCTATGACTTATCAACAGTTTTTAATTGATAAAAAGCATTTGTAGAGCATATTTCAACTATTGAAAGAACTAATTAATTGTATTTTAACTGTGAGTCTGCTATTCAGACTGAATGTTTACATTTCCCCAAATTTACATCCTGAAGCCTAACACCGAATTTGATGATATTTGGAGGTGGAGCCCTCATGGATGGGACTAGTGCCCTTATAAAAAAAAGATACCAGAAAACTCTTCACTCCCTACAACATGAGGATAAAATGTGAAGTCAAACAGTCTACGACCTAGAAGAGAGCTCTTACCAGAATCCAGCGATGCTGGCTCCTTATCATGGACCTTCAACCCCCAGAGCTTTAAGAAATAAATTTCTGTTGGCTATACGCTACCCAGTTTATAGTATTTGTTATAAAAACCTGAGCTAATGAAAACAAGATTGCACATATTTTTGATATTTTAATAATATATGTAGATTACATATAATGATATTAGAGTAAGATTCTCTTTCACTATTTAAAAAATAATTATGAATTTCCAGGAATCTTTATGAAAGTTTTCTGATGGTATGAAGGATATAAGAAGTTGTAGCACAGAGTATATTTCTGTGGTAACTCTTTAGAAACTTGAAAAAATATTTTGTTTTTCATTACAATAATATTAACTATATGTTTTAAAAATCTAAAGAGAAGAATATGTGTGTTTATAATGTAATTCTAATTTACATTTATTTCTTTCCTTAATTTTATTGAGGTATAGTCGACATACAATGTTGATTAGTTTTAGGTATACAACATAATGATCTAATATACAGGGGATCCCCAAAACCTGGAATTTATTTACAAAAAATTGTGCATTCATTCTTGCATTTAAAAAAATTATTTAATTATTGTTCAAGTACAGTTTTCTTTTACTCCCATCCCAGCCCACCCCCCCCAGTGCTCCCCACCTCCCTCCCATTTCCACCCCCCCTAGTTCTTGTCCATGTGTCCTTTATACTAGTTCCTGTAAATCCTTCCCCTTTTCCCCCTGAAATTCCCTCCCCTCTCCCCTCTGGTCACTGTCCCCCTGTTCTCTATTTCAGTGTCTTTGTTTTTATTTTGCTTGCTTGTTTGTTTTGTTGGTTAGCTTCCTGTTAAAGGTGAGATCATATGGTATTTGTCTTTCAACACCTGGCTTATTTCACTCAGCATAATGCTTTCCAGTTCCATCCATGCTGTTGCAAAGGGTAGGAGCTCCTTCTTTCTTTCTGCTGCATATAAATCCTCTGTGCATATGTGCCATAATTTTTTGATCCATTCATTTACTGATGGGTACCTAGGTTGCTTCCAGCTCTTGCCTATTGTAAATTGTGCTGCTATGAACATTGGGGTACATAGGTTCTTTTGGATTGGTGTTTTAGGGTTCTTAGGATATAATCCCAGCAGTGGAATTGCTGGGTCAAAAGGCAGGTCCACTTTTAGTTTTCTGAGAAAATTTCATACTGTTTTCCATAGTGGTTGTACCAGTCTGCAATCCCACCAACAATGGATTAGGGTCCCCTCTTCTCCACAACCTTTCCAACACTTGTTTGTTGCTTTGTTTATGATGGCCATTCTGACCAGTGTAAAGTGGTATGGAAAAATATATTTGCCAATGATACCTCAGACAAGGGTTTAATCTCCCAAATATACATAGAACTTACACGACTCCCCTCTAAGAAGATGAGCAACCCAATTAAAAAGTGGGCCAAGGACTTGAACAGACATTTCTCCAAGGAGGACATACAGAAGATCCAGAGACACATAAAAAGATGCTCAATATCACTAGCTATCAGAGAGATGCAAATTAAAACCACAACGAGATACCATTCTTGCATGTTTAAACTTCAGTCATCTCCAAAGTACTGTCCATTTGATGTAACACACCTATTCAGACTTCTTTTCCACTGCTCAAAACATTTTTTGAGCTTGTCAATTTAGGTGCTTTTTAGTGTTGTTTTTTGCTTCACCTCTTCCACATCGGCAAAATGTTTCCTTTTGAAGGCTTTTTTTCATTGGGGAGACAAACAAAAGCCCCTTGGGGCAAGATGAGGTGAATAGGCAGAGTTATGGCATGGGATCATGCAGATTTTGGTTAAATACTGCTGCACACTCAGCACGGTGTGGGCAGGTGCACTTGTAAATCACCCATCATGAAATAGTATTTCACTATATATACATGCAACCTTTAATTATATGCATATGTTATAGTATACACACATATTTTCTGTATCCATTTATCAATCTAAGAACACTTTGGTTGTTTCTTTGTGCTGGCTATTGCATATAATGCTATAATGAACATGGGAGTACTGATACCTTTTTGATCTTTTAGGGGTAGTGATTTCATTTTCTTTGGATATTTCCAGAAATGAAAGTGCTGGATGGAATGTCTATTTTTAACTTTTTGAGAAACCTCTGTACTGTTTTCTATAGTGGCTGTGACCAATTAACAAGCCCACTAATAGTGTGCAAGTGTTCTATTTTATCCACATTGTCACCAGCATTTCTCTCTTGTGTTTTTGATAATAGCTGTCCTAACAAGTGTGAGGTGATATTTCATTGCAGTTTAGACTTACATGTGCCTAATAATTAGTGAGGGTGAGAACTTTTAATGTACCTCTTGGCCACTAATATACCTTTGTTGAAAAAATGTCTATACGGTTCTCTGCCCATTTTTGAAAGATTCTATTTATTTATTTTTTAGAGAGAAGAGAGAGGGAAAGAAACATCAATGCACAAAGGAAACATTGATCAGATGCTTCTTATACACCCCCAAATGGGGACCTGGCCCACAACTCAGGCATGTCCCCTGATGAGGGATTAAACCAGGGACATTTCAATTTGCAGGCCAGTGCTCAATGTACTGAGCAACATTGGCCAGGGCTCGCTGCAATTTTTAATCAGATTATTTATTCCTTTATTATTGAGCTGTATATGTTCCTTGTATATTTTGGTCATTAATCCTTTAGCAGATGTGTGGTTTGCAAGTATTTTCTCTCATCCCATAGGTTGTCTTTTTATTTTGTTGATCATTTCTTTTCCTGTACAGAGCTTTTCACCTTGATGTACTCTCCCTTGTTTATTTTTTTCTGTCTTGTTTGTGATTTAGATGGCATATTCAAAAAGTTATTGCTAAGACCTCTGTCAGGAATCTTTTCCTCTGTGTTCTTTTCTAGTAGTTTTGTGGGTTTAGGTCTTACATTTACATCTTTAATCCATTTAGAGCTCATTTCTTCTTTCTGTAATGTGAGAGGTTTAGTTTTATTCTTTTGCATGTGACTATCCCAATTTTTCCAGCACCCTTTATTTAAGAAAACGTATTTCCTCCATTAAGTATTCCTGGCTTGCCTATCAGATAGTTTAGTTGGCTGTATCTGCATGGGCTTATTTTTGACTCTCAATTTTGTTCCATTGGTCTTTGTGCCTGTTTTTATGCCACTATTGTTATATTTTGATTACTATAGCTTTGTAATGTAGTTTGAAATCAGGAATTGTGATGTTTCTAGTTTTATTTCTCTTTCTCAAAACTGATTTAGCTCATTACAGTCTTTTGTCTTTCCACACGAATTTTAAATTTCTTTTTCTGCAAAAAACTGACACTGGAGTCAATATGAATTGCATTGATTGTATAGATGGTTTTGGGTAATATGGACATTTTAACAGCTTTAATTATTCAAACCCATGTATATATAATACCTTTTCATTTATTTATGTTTTATTCAATTTCTTTAATCAGTGCCTTATAGATTTTAGTGAAGAGTTTTTTTACTTCAATGCTTTTTTCCTCAGTATTTTGTTGTTCTTCATACTATTGTAAATAAGATTGTCTTCTTTACTTTTTTCAAGTAGTTCATTGCTGGTATAAATAAATGCTGTTTTTGTATATTGACTGTGTATCCTGCAATTTTTCTCTTTTTTGGAGTATATTTAATAGAATTTTGTTTTGTTTTGGTGGAGTCTTTAGGATTTTCTATGTGTAAAATTATGCTGTAGATTGTCTAGGTTAGCCAGGAATGCACTTGCATTCTTTGGAAATAGCATGTTGAAGATTTTTATTGAAGTAATTTAACTATTAAGTAATATTTAGTATGCTATTTTCTACCCTGAAGAAGTTAGCAAAATAAATGATGAATTATTATAAAGTGGAAGTTTCATACCTGTAAAAAGAATAAAGAATATATGTATTAATTTATATACTATAATTGAATGAAGAAAGCAGGGTGAGAAATGTGTGATACTTTGCTACTTCTTATGTAATAAAGAAGATTAGAGCATATATCTTTTGTCACTTGTGTAAAATATACAACATCAAGAAATAAAGACAAATAAGTAATGGTTATTATTTTTGTGTATGTGTAGGTTAGATGGAGGTAGAAAAGAAATACATTTTTCACTGTATAAATATAACTGTACATAAATATATACAATGTGTAACAAATATGTACATGTGTTATAGTGTAAATACCTATCTACATGTATATGAACACATATATCATATATACATATATACTTCACACTTCACATATATATAAAATGTTTAAATAAAAATTTATTGGGGCCCTGGCTAGTGTAGCTCAGTGGATTGAGCGCGGACCTGCGAACCAGACGATCGCGGTTCGATTCCCAGTCAGGACACATGCTTGGGTTGCAGGCCAGTTTCCGGCAGGGGCCAGTTCCCTGCAGGGGATGCATGAGAAGCAACCATACATTAATGTTTCCTTCCTCCCTCCTTCCCTTCCCCTCTGAAGATAAATAAATAAAATGTTTAAAAAAAAGATTTACTTTATAAAAAAAAATTTATTGGGTTAAATGAAAATTAGCCATTTACTCTCGGTCTAAATAACTATACAAAAGTAATGTCTATATAGCCATTCTGGCATTCTCTGTCCAAGTGCTTAACAATTTAGCTTTGTTCTCTACATTTTCTTGATCTAGTGCCAGTGTTTTGACACTGGTTCTTGAAAATGAAATGATTGTCCTGGGCTGGATCCATAGATGTCTGTATAAAGCAGAATATTGTAGACTCATTCCAGGGACATCAGGGAAAAGTCCATCTGCACCGTAGGAAGCACAGACATCTATATTTGCCAACTCTGAGTAGCCCCAGCTTTTTCCCAGTTTTCAGAATGTTCTCATACAGTTCATTACCCATTTATATAAATATTTAAGCTGGGCTTTTAAGGCTTGCTGAAACAGGGGCACACAGCCCTTGTTAATAATTTATTTTTACAATAAATTATAATCATTTTCAACCATAAGAAACGAGCCCTCTCTACTTTTACTTTGAGGAGGAAAATTGTATATATTCATTATATTTGAAATTTGAGAAAGGCATCCCAAATAATGATGTTCTATAATGCAACCGCAATGATGCATTTGACACTTAGAGAATAGCAATGCTAAGTTCTCATAGGAATGTCCCTAGAGCAATATACAATGTTTGATAACATGCCTAGGTCGTCATATAATTTTGTCTTCTGACAGACTTTGGTATAAATTTGTTCTATTATAGTAGGTGCTCTTCAGTGATTGCTGTCATTACAATACCTAATATAATAGGCTATTTTATTATCCACAAAACACTTACATCCATATTATATCATTTGTTCCTTGCACAGGTTAATGGTATTTTAAAAAACATAAAACTAAGTTAAGAAATGGCTATTTCTTGTCCAAATCCAAATATCTGTTAAACATAGATACATAGATAAAGTTAGATTTTGCGGTACCTTATTTTATATATTCTTCATTATATTTGCATATGTCTTTTAAAAATTACACATTTAAAAATGTTCTAAATGTCTCACTGAGGTATTAGATCTTTCACCAGGATGGCAGGCACCTTAAACTGTAACCACTGATGATATTGTACAGGGGAAGTTTTTATACTTATTATATTTTGAAATGAGAGTATTAATATTTTATGATGGTGATGATGTTCATTGTGAAGGAAACTCCATTCCTGCCCTGTAGTACATCATTACTGTAATTACCTTAAAAAAATTGTATGGTCCCTGAACCTAGTTTGTTACAATTGTATGTTTTTAGAAATTCTGGATATCTTCGCATTTTCTACCTTAATTGTAACCAAGTGAGTATTGACATGGAAGTACTCCCCACCACCAAGAGCCGCAGAGCCTGCCTCAGGGAAGGAGTTTATGTTATGTCTCCACAGATCTATTTGGTAAAAGCTCTGCACTGGTAATTTTGGTGTAGAGTTTCTAAATGGAAATTATTATTACAGGTGCATTATTCCATCCCCACCATTATACATTCATTATTACTGAGGACAGAGGACACATGTATTAGCTTCAGGTCAATGGAGTATAAGATGTCATCTGTCATCCCAATACAGGCATATACACAAGAAACAAATTTCATGGGCTTTGAGATAGTTTGGTAACTCAGTGAAATTTTAGGTCTGACTTCTTGTGAAGAAACTGAATCTTTTAGTATATGGAAATCAGATGATCTTTTGTTAGCTAGTTTGCCAAAAGGGTAGTCTATCAAAGTGTTAAAATGACCTACATAGAAACAGAAACTTGTATTAGCAAGTATGAGGTGTTCTCAAACACACACACACACACATGCATTTTCACAGACAACCTTGCAAATAATTATATCAATGTGCCTATGTTCTGGTCAAAGAGATTTAAGGAAGAATTGGTAGTAGAAACTTCCAGAAAATCACTTTATCATTCTTCACCATGGTAATCTTGCTGAAATGTGAACACAATGAATGGAACATTAAAGTCTCAGACAATGAAGTTATTGTAAATACAAGTCAGACAATAAAGGTGGCTAGATTGAGAGGACTGGACTTTCAATAATGGACTTTCATCTCCAATAATGGAGATGCAGTATCAATTCTGCTACCTCTAGACAAGCATATTGTGAGGATGCCACTGCTGTTTCCAGTCACTGTTATTAGTACCTGAATATGATATACAACTGCTACAAAAAAGATTGGTACACTTTGTTAGTTCACTAGCCAATCGCTAGAATACCATATTCTTCTTTTTTATTTTGACTTTTCTTTTCCATTAGCTAAACTCAGGTGAGTACTGAGACAGAAGAAATATGTCAGCAGCAAATAAAAGTCAAAAAAATCAAGAAGACATTATTTGGATTTGAGACAAAAAATAGAAGATATTTCTTAATGAACAAAGCAAAATGCAAATATAACTAAGTGAATTAAATGGTGACTGGATACCAGAACATCCAAGTGCAAATAGTAAAATGTATATTTTGAAGAAAGAAAACATGAGATAGCATAAAATTTTTGCTGATGTGACAAATGAATAAATAACAATTTCTATTTCATGAGTTGTGAGATTTAATATATATATAAAGTGGTCAATAAATTAGCATTTAATTAGTAACATTTTGATAAATACTATTTATTAACTAAAGAATGGTATTATCTTAAAATTTCTAAGAGTTTCAAACTTACATCCATTTTAATAGGGAAGATATACTAATCTTAATATTTTTGGTTAAATAATAAATTTCTGCCCTGGCTGGTGTAGCTCAGTGGATTGAGTGCGGGCCTGCGAACCAAAGGATGGTGGTTTGATTCCAAGTCTGGGCAGATGCCTGTGTGGCAGGCCCGGTCCCCAGCAGGGGATATGCGAGAGGTAACTGCATATTAATGTTTCCTGCTCTTCCTCCCTTCCCCTCTAAAAATAAATTCCCAGCAGGGGACACATGAGAGGCAACCATGCATTGATATTTTTCTCCCTCTCTCCTTCCCTTCCCCTCTAAAGATAAATAAATAAAATCTTTAAAAAAATAAATTCCTAACAATAGGCATACATTTAATAGTTACTATGAAAAAATATTATTACCATGTGGATGTTAAGTATTTTATTTTTAGCATTTACTCTCCTTTATTTCAACAACAATACAGAATAGGGGAAATTCTCTGAAAATAGGTATAAACATTTTCAAAGGGAAGAAAGTGAACAAGTTTTTCCTTATCTGGCAGTAATATGTCTTATAATGTTACTATTAAATATTTCTATTTTTACATTATAAATAATTAAAAGATCAGTTAAGCCCTGGCCAGGTGGCTCAGTGGGTTTAAGTGTCATCATGTACACCAAAATTGTTGCAGGTTCAATCCCTGGTCAGGGCACACACCTAGGATGTATGTTCCATCCCTGGTTGGGGAGAATGCTGGAGGCAACTGATCAATGTTTCTCTTTTACATTAATCTTTCTCTCTCTCTCTCTCTCTCTCTCTGTCCTCATCCCCTCTCCCATCTCCAAAATTAATAAATATATCCTTGGGTGAGGATTAAAAAACAAAATTAGTTAAAATTACTAAAATATGCTAAAGTATTTATATGAACTCATTATATGACAAAGCTGGCCTTTCAAATTTCTAGAAAATGAGGGTGATTCTAGAAATTATTGTTAGCATAATTAGCCATCACCTGAAATTAAAAAAAAAGAGAAAAGAAAAAGAAAAAAACTGTGTGTGTGTGTGTGTGTGTGTGTGTGTGTGCGTGTGTGTGTGTATAGGAAATCTCTATAGATGGAATAGGTATGTGTGTTTTAAAAGTAAAATCAAAGGGGAGGTTGGTGGGGCTTAGTAAGGGGCTGATGAAGTAAACAAAATAAGGAGAGAGAAAGAAAAACCTCATGGACACAGACAACAGTGATGATTTCCGGACGGAGGGGAGTCTGGGGCAAGTAGAGAGGGGGGAAAAAGTGTGAACAATGCAGACTTGACTTGGGGTGGTGAGCACACAATACAGCATACAGATGATGTGTTGTGAATTGTGCACCTGAAACCTGTATAATTTTGTTCACCAGTGCCGACCCAATCAATTCAATAAAAAGGAAAAAAATAAGAAAAACAAAAAATTTAAATGTACTAAAATAAAATGACAGATATTTTAAAATTAATATAGAATTTTGTTTTATGTTCAGAAAGGGCACCTTGTTAAACATGTGAGAAGAGCTACAAGTCATAAGTGAATAATATTTGTTACATGAAAATGAAAAAAGATCACATGAAATTCCATCATAAACAAAATATAGGAGAAAAATAGACTGAGAAATTGTTTAAGACAACTGTATTAAAGAATATTCCTAGCTGATAAATAACTGAAATGAAAGGGCCAGATAGTCCTAACATAGAAAATTGAGCATCTTTCTTTAAAAGTTTTTGCCCTAGGAGACAAGCCATAATTTGGCATTCCGCAGTGAAAGAGGCTGATACCTGTCACCCTAGACGAGGCCTGTCTAGCCACAGCTCTCACACAGATCACAGAGCTTCAGATAGCTTGCCGGCGCCTCACCACTGCATAAAGAATGATGGTCAAATCAACAGACATTCCAAGAAATCCTGCCACATAAAAGGCAGATTAAACTCTTTTCCTGTGAAAATTCAGGAGCAATGGAGAATTTTAACACAAGTGTAGTCAATGTCTGTGAAAATCTAACAGAAGATATAGCATCTGTGGAAAAGAAAGTACCATAAAAAAGAAACTTTCTTTAAGAACAGCACAAAACTTTGAAATTAGCAGGTAATTTAAAAAATGCATTAAGAGAAGGGCTAGAAGACCAGAATATATATCCATAATATAAACAAATGCAAATCCAGAGAGAATAGAGAAAAATAGACAGCACTCCAGTAAGACATGAATTAATAAGAGCTTCTGAAGAGCCATAGAGAAATGCTATTGGGAAATTATCAAGTAAAAATACATAGGAGAATTTATTCAAATTTTAAAAAACAAGTTTTTAGATTGCAAGATCCCCTTAGTTCTCAACACAATGAATTAAAACAAACAAATCCAAAAATATACAAAAGTTTATACTTGTAAAATATCAAACACTTGGAGATTAAAAGATTATAAAATGAAAAAGAAATTGTGAGTGTGCAATACAGAGAGAGAGACTTTCAACATAAATCTTATCCTTAGTCATTTTATATTATTGCTGAGGTAAAGATTTATAGTTATGCGAAGTCCCATTTTAAATGTTTTACTGAGTTTTTTATTGTTAATTAAATATTGTTGCTTTCACTCCACACTAGATTCTCTTACCAGCAGAAATCTGGATTAGATGCTCTAAATAAGGGGTTATTTCCCAATTTTAGAAAGAGGCAGTGAAGTAACAGGCAGATATAAAAACATGGAGCATGGAGTTTGCTATAGATTCTGTCAATTGCTCCCAAATCCTGCAGGCAACTCTTGCCTCCGAGGTCGGAAAGCCACAGCAGTTTTTATTATGAACTAGGTAGGCTCTACCAGTTTCTCTGTGCTTGGACATCTAGATTGCTTTCAGTGCTGCTGATGGAGCCCTATTTAGTACACCTCCCATGCACACAGGCATAGGAAGATTAAAGATGAAAGAAAGAGAGAGGGGAGAGACGTGTACACCTGAAAATCTCTCTATATAAAGAACATAAGGAACTATGGGGCAGAGTATACATCCAGTGGTTAATACTGATTGCTCTGGAAAGATGAAACTGGAATGGAGTAAAAGTAATAAAGAAATAAGAGTGAAGATGATAAAGAATGTTTTTATGCATATTTGTACTGCATAACTTACTTCAAAAAACATGAATCAATCATTTAATTAGGTAATGCAAAATTCAAATGTGACTTTAAAAATATTTTTCCTCACAACCCCTAGAAAGATGACACAATCCTCTTTCCTTCACATTTCTCTTTCATCTGCAATTCATTCTAGAGTTTCTTCTATTTTCAGAGTTGAGCAGAGTACACAGTTAATTTGTACAACAGCAGTGTTTTTAATTGCCTTTCTATAAGGAAGCAATGAACTCTAGATTAAAGTAATATCTAGGTATATATGTTTTGGAGAAAGTTTGTGGTGGAAGTGTTGCTGGTGAAAACGGGATTTTCTGGTGTCTTGAAAAGGGAATTTCAAAGAGCACACATGTGGGAGAAGTTTAATTGTAGTGGCAAGATTTATCAGAGTGAAAGGAAATAATACACTCTTGAGGATGCAGATTGTGGGCAAAACCCAATAGCAATTGCTCCTAGATCCCTGATAACTCTCCATATAGTTTCTTGGTTTTCAGGGACAAGCAGGCTTTCTTTCAAACTTTCCAACCTACTTTCTGAGTTTCCCCAGACTTGTGTTGGGACCTACTACTAATCACTTCCTTTCTTGGACTTTCTGTGCTTTTATCCAATCTGATTATTTTCCTAAACTAGACTCCACCCCTTTATGTCACCATTTTGGCTCCCATAGCACAGGCCTCAAAGTTTTGCTTCATCATCTGGTTTTTACTGTGCATGGGCTTACCTCCTCCTGTGCCTTCTTGGCTTCTACTGCATATGCACTTAGCAAAGAAGCTTTCCTGCTGCTTTTATTCTCCCCTTGGTAATCATGGCTAATGACTGGTAATTGATTCTCCCTGCCTGTTAGGGGGATTATGTTCCCTTGGCAGAAGATGCAAAGGTACCTTGGGAAGCCTGTGAATGCTTTGGTTTCCTATTAAATCAGGCTTATTCTCCAGTTCACCTTTCTAGTAGGTTATGCTTAATATATGATTCATCTCCTTAGTTTATTGGGCTTAATAGCTGATTCTCTTTGCTTCCTTTCTTTATTAGTAACTAGATAATGTGCTACCTATATGAACAAGAGCTACGGGAAGGAGGTTTAAGTTATTCAGTACACTTAAGCTATCTAATGCAACTTTACTTGGGAAGCTTCAACCAGAGGCTATATGAATTCCAATACATTGCGGGCATTTTCTTTGCTTTGCACCTGCAGTGTGACGTGGAGACAGAAACAAAGACAAGAACAGGACACAGTGTCTTGTTTCTGCACGTTGAAAATGTTGGCGTGATGGACTTCACTGCTATGTCAAGCAGCTTGTAAGATTTTGAATATTTGAAATGTTCTACACATACTATAGGAAATGTTAGTCGCTCTGATAAGGTTTAATCAAATTATTTCCTCACAGGCATATTTTTTTGTTATTATGAATGAACATGTTGACACAAGGTGTGATAGGAGCAGTGGTTGTGTCTCTGCTTGTGCTGGCAGCGCATTATGTTCACATCATGTTTTTGAATTTCATTTACAGATAAGCACCGTGAGTAATTGTAACATGAAGTGGTAATCTACTGCTGATATATGAAAATAGAGAAGCTGAAATTAGAAACATCATTCAATTGATATTTTAGACTTGTCGGAGGCGGGGCTTCCAAATGCACAAGAAATACCCTCTTGAAAACATTTTATAATCAAGTCATTGTATGAAATTCTATCTTTACTAAATGGTAAGTGTTTCTACTGAAATTGATTAACGTATTCTTGTAGGTATATATTTTTAAAGTTTGACATAAAAATTTATTAGCCTACTAAACAGATGGCTTATGTTTCTAATTTACATATGCATTAGTATGTTATATTTTAGTGAAATTTGGCTAAAAACAATTGCAATATATTTTGGTGCTCTCCTGATCACATGTTATAATAAAAAATTGATAATAAATGTAATTAAATGTGAAGATTTTTGTAAAGGAGTTTTTTAAATGTTAACATTAAGTATGTAGAGAGTTTTTTAAATAGAACTTTATGAATATAGGTCATCTGGTTCAGTGATTCCCAAACACAATCTATCATGATGCACTTTTAGAAAATTCTGTGGCCTCATTCTAGTCTACTTAATTTGATTCTCTGCATTTGAGCCAAGAAATCTTATTTTTTAATCATCACTTGAGGATATTGGCTATGTTTATGATTTTAGAGAGAGATGGGGTAGGAGAGAGAGAGAGAAATATCAGTGTGAGAGAGAAACATTGATTCCTTGCCTCTCATTTGGGCCCTAATTAGGGATCTAACCCACAACCTAGGTATGTGTTCTGAGCAGGATCAAACCCACAACATTTTTAGGTGTACAGGATGATGCTCTGACCAACTGAGCCACCCAGCCAAGGCAGAAAACTTGATTTAAAAAAATAAATAAATCTCCCCTGGCTGGTGTAGCTCAGTGGATTGAGCGCAGGCCTTTGAACTACACAATCGCGGTTCGATTCCCAGCCAGGGCACATGCCTGGGTTGCAGGCCAGTTCCCAGCGGGGGACTCATGAGAGGCAACCATACATTGATATTTCTCTCCTTCTCTCCTTCCCTTCCCCTCTAAAGATAAATAAATAAAATCTTAAAAATAAATAAAAATCTCAGCTGACCTTGATGATCTTTTCTTTCTGGACATTTCTGATAGAATCCAACCTCTCTTGTAGATGGATGTGGAGCTGGAGATCTAAAGGGTTAAGACAAATATCAGAGCAAGATCAGAGCCCTATTTGATAGTCTGCCACACTGGATAGTGATAGTATCTCAGTCACTGTGTCTTCCTCTTGCAAGGAGTACTCATAGATTTTCAAGTGGTACAATTTTAAAAAGTAAACATTAACATTTTGATCACAGAATATTGACCTAGAAAGATGACCCAATTTGTTTATTTTAGCAACCATGTGAAGGCTTCAAAGCATCAGAACTCTTCCTTTATCTAACATTGTCTATATTATTTTGATACAAGAGGACACAAGAAAATCAACAAAAAGTGAGTTTTAATCTTTCTGAGTTTCTTTAGAATTTGTATTTATTATTGGGGACAGCTTCTAATGTTCCCACCCATTTTTAATCTTTAAACCCCCTGTTGCTTAGTGCAATTTCTGTTGAAAGAGGATTTAAAATACAGATCTTAAGGTGATAGAATATTATGTAAACTTTAACACGGTGGTAGAATTAACTGCTGATGTTATTATAAATTACTTAATTAGTCAAAAAATATATGTAGTGTGTGCTTTGTTGTCAGAGAATATATAAAACAATCTCAAAGCAAATGAAGAAAATTCATGTAATTTGATTGAACATGGAAATGTGACCTTGGGTGTTTTAATTAACCTCTATTTCCTTTTTAATCATAATTGAAATAGAATTAGGGTATTTTATAAATAAAGCTGTATTGTATCATAAAGCTGTTGCAAGGAGTGGCAGGCACAGAATTGAAGTGCTCAGATCTCTTTCATTAAAACTGGCTGCAAAGATCAATCAGCAAGTTGACCATGGTCCCCAAATGTGCATTTGCACTGAATGTGCATTTGCACTGAAGCCATCCTTCTACCAGGATGCGTCCAGTCAATTACTGACCAGGGCCTACCCATTGCTGCAGTATTCAGGGCTTCACTCACTGGCAACTTTGGCTCAGGGACCACATCGACCTTGAAGAGTGTTTCTTAGACCTCTGCTGCAGTCTGAAACTCTTCTTGTCCAATCATCCTTTGTTTCCTGTTTCTATTCACAGATGCCATAGGTGCTTTGGGGTCTGAAGGCTCTTCTTATATATTACTTCCTCACTTTCATTCTACAGAGACATTCCCCCTGCAAATGTGCTTTATATCTCATCCTATTATGGTTCCTGCTTCTTCTAGGACACCAAGTAAGACTTGGGAATAAATAATTTTAAAATATTTTATTTATTTATTTTTATGGAGAGGAAAAAGGAAGGGGAGAAGAAGAAAAAAGAGAAACATCAATGTGTGGTTGCCTCTCCTGTGCCCTTTACTCAGGACCTGGACCACAACCCAGGCATGTGCCCTGACTGAGAATCCAACCAACAATCCTTTGGTTCACAGGCCGGCACTCAATCCACTGAAACACACCAGCCTAGGAGGGAATAAATAGTTTAATATTAGCAAAAACATTTAGAATATTGTCTTCACATACTAAGTGCCTTGTATGCGTTTTCATATCAAAACAAATGAATAGAATGAAGGGGATCAAAACATACAAACTTGCTAGAAAATAAATAAGTCATAAGGATGTAATGTGCAGCATTGTGATTATAATTACTAATATTGTATCGAATATTTAAAAACTGTTAAAAGAATAGATCTTAAAATTTTTCATATCAAAAGTTTTTTGTAACTATGTAAGGTGGTGGGTGTTAACTTGATCAATTGTGGTATCATTTCATATGCATACTAATATTGAATCATTATGTTTTATACCTGAAACTAATATGAATTTATATAGCAATTATACCTCCTTTAAAAATAAATAAAGTTTTCAAATAATACCATGAATAATTTTATTAGATATGTATACAAAAGACAAACTCAGCAGAAATATAAAAATTATTATTCTTGAACATAACAAATAATATATTCACTGGTTATTTAATACCAGTATTATTTTGACAATATAGTTTCCAAGTTTTGACATAAAGAGTAAATGGTGAATTTATTTACTGAAACAAGCAATTATGTTGTAGTTACTTCAAATTACTGTAAAATGCTTTTACCTGGTGTTAAGAAAAACAGCCTGTAGAGCCAATGCAGCATGATAATCTTACAGTTTGCCACGTACATCATTTAAAGGCTCTGGTTTATTTAGCTTGGTAAAGTATTAATTAAAATTTAGCAGCATGAGCTTAATTCATTTCAACTTTGTGTTTTGGTGTGCAAAAGTGAATAAAACAAAAAAGTCTATTTTCTTTGAAGAATTCTATTTAATTTTTTGGAGGCAAAGAAATGCATAGAAGTAAACAGTTATGTTTACAAAAAATAAATGATAATTAATACAAATGAAAACATACAACTACATTACCCAAAGCAGCTCAACATGAAACTATTTACTAAAGATGATTTGTCCATAAAATGATATTAAAATTGTGAAGTATCTCCTGGAAATGATTTTCAACAATTTACATAATTTTAATTATTTAATCAATACTTCCTTTATAAATTCTACAAAACATTTATCGAGTTTTCTAATGTAAAACTTGCACATAAAAAGAAAACAAATTGCAATTCACCGCAAAGCTTTTCATTTTGCTAATTTGGAGTTTGATTAGTGAGTGGGTAGTAAGACAGTTAATTTCAGAACGAAAGTTCGGAGGAAACTAGCACTGCTATTCTGTGAATTCATGACTTCCCAAGTCTAAGCTCCTAGTCTATTAAATGATAACATTGTATATTATATGTAAACCATGATGCATATTTAAATTGTTATTTTATTACTTGGAAAGAATGTTGGTGTAAGTTTACTTCTATGTAAACTTACAAAGACTTACATATGATTCCACTCATAAACTTGCATTACTTTCCATTAGTTTCCTGTGTCTCTATTCTACTCAGTGTAAAATTTGTTGTTAATTCATATAAAGCTGCTTGTGGCCTAAAACTCACTTGGCTTAGAGCAATTAATCTTATGTTAGTTTTTAGCCTCATCACTCAAAATCGACGGGGCCTTCAGCAGAGTGGAAAAGAGAGAATTGTGCTGAGTAACAAGAAAATAAAAGATTTGGGTCAGTTTCTTTTTTCATAGGTCTTTACAGTGGCAGTGGTCTCTGATAGTCTCCTTACTGCTCTCTGAGGCCCTACATGCCTCACATGCTCTAAGATAATAGGCGACCTGATGAAGAGGGCCAGAGGTCACGGTGCCAGTCCCCTCCAGGTTCTGCTAATGAGCATCCATAGGGAGGAGCAAGAGGAAGTAAATGAAAATATTGGCTTCTTCTAATTATAGCACACCCAGCTACTTCACTGGTCTTCCAGGGAAGCAAGTTATCAGAAGTAGAGAAAAGGAAAAAAATAAATTACTGGCAGGAAAGAAGGATGGTAAATCAAAGGTAAGAACGAGAATAAGGTGAACACTCCTTTTGCTCACTTCTAGTTCAAGGACCTGAGGAGATCACATTGGCATGAACAGTAACATACTCACTATGATGGGTGTTCCCAGATTTTCACAACGTACTGCTTTACTTTTGAACTCATAATAATAAGAATAATTTTATTAAAAATTAATGACTTTGTTTGTTCAAAGCTGCTTATATGGTCCTAAATTTCAAAAAGGAATGTAGAATTTTAGTACAAATTATACAAATTTAGTACAAATTTATACAAATTTTGGAGAGTCAAAATAGAATATTGATGTTTACATATGGTCTTGATTAATCAAAATGAATGTAGAAGGAAAACTGTAATCCATGTTATATAGATAAAATTTGGAGATAAGAATGGTTTTATAGTTTGTCTGAATTTCATGCAGTTAGTAACTGGGCTTGGATTTAAATCTTTTCATTTTGTTACTTTTCAAAAATTTTGAGTAATTTAACTACTTCAAAAGAGAAAATGTCTTTTTTAGAGCTTTAGAAGCTCAGTGTAAAAAGGGAAAACACTGCTTTTTATCTTCTTTTTTTAAAAGACCTGAAACAATAAATTATATAGAAAAAATACATAAGTACTAAACTTATGGACTTTAGTCTTAGAGATTTTATCAACTTGCCCCCAAATGCAAGGGAAATAACAGCAAAAATAAATAAATGGGACCATATCAAATTAAAAAGCTTGTGCACAGCAAAAGAAACTGCTAACAAAACTGCCAACTGAGTGGCAGAAAGTATTTTCAAATAATAGCTTTGACAAGGGGTTACTATTTAACATACATAAAGAAGTCATACAAACAGTCAGTAAAAATGGGCAGAAGACCTGAACAGATACTTCTCCCAAGAAAACATGCAAATAGCTGACAGATGCATAAAAAATGCTCAAATTCACTAGCTATTAGGGAAATGCAATCAAAACTACATGTGATACTACCTCACACCTGTTAGAATGGCTATAATCAACAAAACAGGTCATAAAAGGGTTCAAAAGGTTGTGGAGAAAAAGGAACCCTTATTCACTACTGATGCGAATGTAAACTAGCACAGCCACTATAGGAAACAGTATGGAGGATCCTCAAAAAATTAAGAATAGAGTCATCATGTATCACAGCAAACCTTATTCTGAGTATCTCCTGAAAAATTTGAAAACATTTCTTTGCAAAAATATGTGCATTCCTATGTTCATTGCAACATTATTCACAGTGGCCAAGACATGAAAACCACTGAAATGTCCCTTGATAGATGATTAGATTAAAAAGATGTGGTACATATATACAATGGAATACTACTCAAGCATAAGAAAAGATGAAATATTTCCATTTGTGACAACATGGATGGACTTTGAAGTTATCACACTAAGTGAAATAAGTCAGTCAGAAAATGTTAAGAAACATATGACTTCACTCAATGGTGGGCTGTAGAAGTGAAAACAAATGGACAAACAAGGAAAACAGACAAACAAGGACTCACAGACACACACAACAGTGTGGTGGTTACCAGAGGAAAGGGAGATGGGGAGTTAGCAAAGGGGGTCAAATATATGGTACTGGAAGACTATTTTTCTTTGAGTGGTGGGCACACAAAGCAATATAAAGGTCATGTATCAGAAATGTACGCTTGAAGTCTATAAAATTGTATTAACCAGTGTCACCCCAATACATTTAAATAAGTAATAAATAAATAAATAAATAAATAAAGCAAATACACAGTGCTTTTGTTATCTTCCTGCAAGCAAAACTACAAACATATGCAGATTTGTTTTTATAAGTCTGTGGCTTCATATTTACATTAATAATGAATATCACCACTTTTATTAAATGTCAATCTTTTGCTATCTTCAGTGTCATCAAATTTCTTAATTTTTGGAAACTTGTACTTCAGTTTACAAATACACTCTGTCATCTCTTATCTTAAAAAACAAACAAAATAAAACAAATGAACAAATAATCCAAAAGATAAACAAACACAAACATCTCAAAATGGTCTATTTCTCTCTAGTGCCATTTCTATGCTTCTTTAAGAATAAACTTCTGCCCTGGC
The DNA here is from genome assembly GCF_014824575.4 of Sturnira hondurensis. Taxonomy (NCBI): domain Eukaryota; kingdom Metazoa; phylum Chordata; class Mammalia; order Chiroptera; family Phyllostomidae; genus Sturnira; species Sturnira hondurensis. The sequence continues at coordinate 19,632,664 of NW_028083059.1, forward strand.
TGGTGTAGCTCAGTGGATTGAGCGTGGGCCTGCGAACCAGACGATCGCGGTTCGATTCCCAGTCAGGGCACATGCCTGGGTTGCAGGCCAGTTTCCAGCAGGGGCCAGTTCCCTGCAGGGGATGCACGAAAGCAACCATACATTGATGTTTCTTTCCTCTCTCCTTCCCTTCCCCTCTAAAAAGATAAATAAATAAAATATTAAAAAAATAAAAATAAAAAAAGAATAAACTTCTTAAAATATATCTATATACAGAAGTATTCTTTCAGTATAAATCTTCTTCATGCATATATTTCCCACCTACTACATTCCATCTCCATTCCTCCAAACTCCAATGAGACTGCCTTTGACAACAAGTCAGTGAATTTCACATTGACTAACTCAAAGATGTCTTCTATACTTGGTATCTCAGCAAACATAGTTGACCAACTAACTATTCTTGATTTACTTTTATCCTATTTCCTTCCATGGCACCCTATTCTTCTGCTTTTCTGACTATTTCACAACCAACCACTTGCTTCTTAGAATCTTTTGCTAGCCTCTCCTTTTCTATAGGTTAAAATAATCCATTTTCCCCTGTCAAGGATTTTCTTTGTTTTTCTATCAGATTGATGATTTATATATACAAATCTCTTTACCTGCTGGTGGTCTGCCAATGACTCACTTACAAATTCACACATCCTATTGCTATTTATCATCTACATATGAGCATGAAATAAGCATTTCAAATGTATTTTGCAATGATCATTTCTTTATAGCCTATGCCATTTCATTAGTCATAATTATCCATCCAACAGTTTAAGGCAGAATGCTAGGAGTTAGCTTCCATTCTTTTCTTATTCATAGACTAACTTCCAATCTACCAGTTATGTCAATTATATTTCTAAATATCCAAAATCAGTCCACTGTGCTCCCTTGTGTTCTCCTTTGCCTTGTTGAGGTATTTTTGATCAAACACAAGTGGAAGAGGAAAGACAGTGAAGTCTGTATGATGTAATTTGGATGGGTCAGCGTCTTAGACCACAGAGTAGGGCAGATGGTAGTGGCGAGTAAACCTGTGAGCAAATGGTGAATAAGAGCACGCATCTCTAAACCAAGTCACCTATCATCTCTATCCGGACTCCTGCAATCACTTCTAACTACTTGATTTACATGGTTAATAATAAGCTGTAATTCATCCTCCAAATGGCAGTCTAAGAGATCTTTGTAAAACACTAATTGGATCGTGCCTCTATTTAAAATACTTGGAGTGCTATGCAAAATATTTACACTGGCTTGCCAAAGCCTAAGGTACCTGGTCCCTGCCTTTCTATCCAAACTTCTGTGATCGATTGTATTACACTGTCATCTCTCTTTAAAAAATAATTGATTTATTTGTAAAGAGAGGGAAGGGAGGGAGAAAGAGAGGAAGTGAAATATTGATCAGCTGCCTCTCATATATGCCCCAGCTGGGGGCCAAACCTCTAACTCAGGCAGTGCCCTGACCAGGAATCAAATCAGTGACCATTAAGGCACTGCCATTATCTCTTTATGCCCTCACTTTAGTAGTATTATTATCTAGCCCCTTTGCCTGGAATTTATATTCCTTGTAGTCCTTTAGCTTGGAAACACAGCACTTGAAAAAATGTTCTGTCCTTTTTATCACTTATAAATTCACTTCATTGCATCACAGCAGTTTTTCAAAGATGTGCTTCCCTGGAACGTAGTCACTGCTACTTGTAGATTAATCTTCTCTGGGACCTTGTCCTTATGATTCTTAGAAATTCTTTAGTTTGTTTGAGGATGCATATTAGCTAACACCTACAATAGTTCAAAAGTCTTAAAGTTTTCTATAGCCGTAACACTGAGTTGATCTTTGTTTCTAGGCCTTGTTTGACTTTCAGAATTTTTTTACTAGTTTAGGAGCTGGGAGAAGAGGAACAATTTTGTTTTCCAATCCAACAAGTTCTAGCTCCACCATATCACCTCTAAATTTTGTTAGGGAGTGTAACAGTGCTTTATCTAGCTTATTTCCCTCTTTTCATACTTTACCATAGATAGCTAAACTTGAGCAGACATTTCTACCTTTGGATTGTAAATCATCTTGTCAAGTTCAGGTATGGTACATTTTCTATCTTTCAAGGTACTGCACATGACAGTTTTGTCAATTATTCTGTGATTATATAATGTAACTCACCATTCTTTCATTTTTCCATGGCCAAACACTTGTCATTTTCCAGCCTCTGCTAACAATTTCTCTGCTGCTTTCCAGGCTGTACTACCACCTGGTTCAGAAATCTGCTACCAAAATCTGTGTGTGTGTACATACACCCCCTATATATATATATATATATATACACACATACACACACACACACACACACACACATATACATATGTACATATACACATATATACATACAGGTTCTGTTTTGGTACCTCTATGTTTATATCCATATAGAGACATACATACATAGATATAGACATGCATACATATACTCATATATATTTTTCCTCAGAGGTTATTAAAATATTTATTTAAAATTGGAACTATTCAACAAAAAAGCAAAGGCAAATGAGCTTGAAAAAGGGACAAAGCTGTTGCCTGACATGTCCTCAGAATATTCCTGAGTAGTTCCTGTGCACCTGGCTGTCACAGCAACTGGGGCTCAGTATACAGGGCAGGTGCACTAACAGAAGCACAAATCTCCCCTTGCCCAGAATAAAGCAAGAGAATAGCAGACGGTATGAACTCTGCCAAAGTGTTTAAATATTGAATGGGATTAATAACCTGAACCTTTCCCCTCATTTGTGATAGGTGCAGATTGATGGAACAACTGTCATTTAGCAAATTCAGAATGCATGATAAATACAATAGTGCTTTGCTACTGGTATCTGTAATGGTTAATTTTTTTCTGTGTAACCAACCACTTATTCATCTCATGACTTAAAGGATAAATTTCTAGGGATGAACTGGGCCTGCATAAGCTCATTCAGAAATCTGTAATTAGTTCATAATTTGTTTTGAGTCACTGGTCCTGGTGGCCTCACTCCAGTGCATTGCCTGTCAGCTGTAGCTACAGCAAGAATTGAGAAACATGTCCCTCATCAACCACCAAGCTATTCTGGTTTATTCACATGTCATCAGGTTTCCAGGAACAATTGAAAAAAAATTAAGCTGTAATACACAGGCATTTTTACTTCTCTGTTCCACATTTGCAACAGTGCTTTTGACCAAAGTGTACTACCTGTTTAAGACCAGAGTCTGTTTGAAAGGTTATTACACAAGCATTTGGACATAAGGAAGTGTGAGTAGGTTGGGGGGGGTTCTATTCAAACATATAAATGCACATCTCATTTTCCTCATTACACTCTAAATATTTTTGTTAGCAATATCATCATTTTTGCTCACTTTTTAAATTACATTTATAACAGTAAAATAAATCTGCTAAAACTCTGATTCTAGATCTGTGAACACTGGACAGACTACATTGTTCATATTTGTTTAAACTCCTGGCTAGGTTATTCTGTAGTAACAGTGAACATAAATATCACTGTTAATTTTTGAAAAAAGTACCTTTCACTTATTCATAGCATGAGTTAGCACATCAAAGATGGATGAGGAAGGGTTCTTCTCATATTATTGTAGAGGCAAGAGAACGCAGTTCTGCTACGTGACTGAAAGGGGAGCAAATGCTGAAACTTAGGAGACATTAATAATTACCATTTACCTTGGCTGGTGTAGCTCAGTGGATTTAGCATGGGCCTGGGAACCAAAGGGTTGCTAGTTCAATTCACAGTCAGGACACATGCTAGAGTTGTGGGCCAGGTCCCCAGTAGGGGGTGCTCGAAGGGCAACCACACATTGATGTTTCTCTCCCTCTCTTTTTCCCTTCCCCTCTCTCTAAAAATAAATAAATAAAATATTAAAAAAATAATTACCATACTACAAGAAGTAAGGAAATTGGAACCTTTGAATTTTTTTTCTAGTTTTCTTTCCTGACTCCAACTTCTATGATTTGTTATTTATTTAATATCATCTATTTTGAAGCAGGTTATAATTAAGGTGATTATCAATTTCACTTAGTCCTTTAATAATATGCAAGCTTACCATTACATCACATTGTATTGAATTAGCCAAAAAGTCCATTTTTTTTCTGTGAGTTTGCTCTAGTAGCATTTAGTTGTTTTTAACGTAATTCAAAACAATTTTGTTAGATTGTATTTGATAGCTGTCATATCAGCTAAAAAACTTACATTAAAAAACTGTGCATTAAAAAAACTTACCAAAATTGATGAATTTTTGTGTAGCGATTGTAATATTGAAGATGGAAAAAATAAGCAACATCTCTGGTATATTATGCTTTATTATTTCAAGAAAGATAAAAACACAACTGAAACACAAAGAAAGATTTGTGCAGTATAAGGAGAAGATGCTGTGACTGATTGAACATGCCAAAAATGGTTCGCAGAGTTTTGTGCCAGAGATTTCTTGCTGGATGATGCTCCATAGTTGGGTAGACCAGTTGAAGTTGATAGCTATAAAATTGAGACATTAATTGAGAACAATGGATGTTCTACCACACAGGAGGTAGCTGGCATACTCAAAATACTTGAATCAATAGTTATTGGTGAAAATTAAAAGTGTGTCTTTTATTTTTATGGGAAAAAACACATACGGACTTTTCGGCCAACCTAATAGATATTTCAGCCTTTCACTTGAACTCATTACTTCCCTGAAAAAATTATCTATTTATCCAATCTATCTTTATAGCTGATACAACCTTCTCCACTCCTGATATTAGCCAGTCTTTAAACAATCACTTAATTAACAATTATTCAAGGAACTATGCAGAGACTATCAAATATCTTGTCTTGTTAAGGAGATTTTTGAGCTATAAATTATCATTGGGAGGTTGAACAAATTTTTTATTTGAAAATTTCTTTCTTCCAGTGAATTAGCAAGAGACATTTTAAAACACAAAAATCTAAACTAGTTTTCCTCTAATTTTTCTTATTGAAGCAATATGTGAAATTATTATTATATTTTAATGTATTTTTCTTATCTTCTTAAAATACTGTTTTATAAAGTGCATGATATATGTCAGAATTATGCATATGTTTTTAACAGAACTCCCAGGCAATCTGTCACATGACAGAAACTGTGGGATAGATAATTTCAGTTATTTAATTCATTTTTAATACTGTCACTCACATGCCTAAATAAAAAACATTTTATTCTCAAGGTGGAAGCACTTTGTGATTATGCATTTCAGAATTTCTCATGTTACAGAAAATTTAAAGCAAAATTTTATACGTAGTGCACCACAAGTAAACTCTGATCATAGCAGGGATGTTTTGTAACTAACCTAGGCATGCATTTCAGTGGTGAGTATGTGACCATCCTTGAGCAATCTAAAGGTTTCGTATTTCCTCCATTGTATTTCGTAAAAGTATAGCTGCTAAGTGTGTAATCATAGCATCCAGAGAACATTATGACTGCTTACTTTGAGAATTAAATAATATAATTTTGAAAACTTTTTCTTGCTGTAGTTTATTTATTTAGTTAGAGGTAACTAAATAAATGTTGTATTACCTTGCAATTTCTCTAAAAGCCAATCTTACAAGTAGTATAATATTTTTGCCACCCTCCGAAAAGGTGACTTTTGCCAAATTTTATTATATTATATTATGCTGATGATGTTCTGGATTACACTGAAGTTTTTTAGTAGACCGCGGTTTTTGTAAATTTTGTTAAAATATAACATTACAGAGTAAAAACAAATATTCCTAAGTGCAGAGCATGGTAATTTTCTCTACAGCAAAATTCGGCTGCATAATTGGCACCAATAACAGAAAACAGAATTTTACCAGCACCCAGAGTCCTATCTAAAGAGAAAACACCATATTGACTTTTAACACAATACATTAATAACGTAGTAAAATATTAAATTTTATGAAAGAACAGGAATATTTTGGGAAGAGTTTCATTTAATATAAACCGATTACAGTGGATAACTTAATGAAAAAGAACATGAAAGGAAAGCAAACATAAAGGGCAAGTTGAACTTGAAAACAAACAAAAAACCCCACATTATTTCTATTCATTCTCACTGGGAGGTTTATGATGTCAAATGACCAAATTACTTTTGAAAAAGTGGCCCATAGGTTAGGTTATAATAAGTGCAGTCTCATTTTTACAATGCCATTTATTTCCTCAGGGTAGCAAAAAACAAGGACAATTTCTAGCAAAACTAATAATGCTTAAGGAACAAATCCTTCCTATTCAAGCTCTTAGGGGATACAGATGGCATGGTGCAGATAAACACACTTTTAACCTTGCATTTTCAAGGTTTTATCAGCTATTATACTCATCTATGCTTTAGGGGAGTTCATTTTCCAGGAGCATTACAGCAAAGATTTGCCTCCCTAATATTGTAGTTCATCTAATAGAGAAATTAAAGCCACCATTAGTCTGGAAAGAGCTTTGCAGAGTGAGTCATTTAATGTCTAAAAGCTGTAAAGCCTTTTGCCCAGATGGATGATGCATATACATGTTGGCTAGCTTTGCAAAGTATGACTGATTAAGCTGAAACCTTTCCTGAGTGCTTTTCTTTCCATTGTAAATCTTAGCAAGGAAGGTCATGCTCATGGATCAGAGTGTCTAAACTTAGTGATTTGGGCCACATGTGGAGAATGAACATACACATGGCAAGCTTCTCTGGTTCAGCATCTAACTGCATTTAAGTAGCACTGGGCTACTTCTCTGAAACTATGTTTCAATTTAAGATATTATATAAAAGTTTAGGATATTTTTAGTTTATTTGAGTTTAAGATATTTTAGCAATACCTGTTGATTGAGTCTAATTTGTAATGTTCGGTCAGATACACATTTATGTTGCTGCTCCTGGCTCTGAGGTACAATTTGGGCACTTCTTTAATTGGAACTGTTTTTGCTGCCTCTGTTCTGAAGTAACACTATCTATTGTTGTGTAAAATGACTTACAGTAGATGTTAAAAATTTTTTTCTTCCTTGTGTTAGATTTCTCAAATATTAATATAAGCATTTGTTGGTTATCATCTGTCATCAAGATACATTTATTTCACTTAGAAATGCACATACTCTAGGTACTCAACAATTCTTGACATAAAGACATATTTATTGTTAAAAAATCTTCTTGAAGCTGATAAGAAAAATTCACATGATAATGTAGGATGATTCTCAGTTGTTCTGGCTGTCTCAGAAGAAAACATAAAAACAAGATGGTCTAGAAATTCTAGTCAACACAGCATTTGACCTGTGAAACTTTCTGCTTTCTTCACTTCTAATATTTGGTTTCTAGAATTATTCCTGTGACTGATCAGATAGAGGAAGTACTATTCCAAATTAGCATAATTGCATCAACATGATATGTGTAAAACATTGATCCAGATGATCTGAATTTGGACACATTTTTTTCACTGGTAACCTTGTTCTCCAAAAATGTCCTCCCTTGATTTCCCAACCATAGATACATGATTACCAATGTCCCAGATGCCACATAGCATTTAGGGAGGACTTACAGGATAATAGCTAAAAGTAGGTGGTTTTAAGTTAGACTCTGAATTTGAATCTTAGTGCTAATATTTACAAGATTGATACTTTGGACATTAATATTCTTATCTATAACTCAGTAATAATAATATTATCTTATAGACATATTATGAAAATTAAAAGCACTAATTAATTTATATATTTTATTTAGAATAGTGAATAATGACATATATGCAAAACTAGAATGGTATTTTTAGGTTTATTTCCTAATGTTATATAAAGCTCCATGGTTATTTCTCTCTATTTTTGACCTAGGACTGTAACCTGACTTTTCTTATTCTTTCAATTTTTGCAACAAATATACTGATCCTACTCTAGGATTAGAGGACAATTCTACTCTAGGACCAGTATATTTGCTGATCTGCTAGATAAAAATTTGGTAGATTACTGAAACATATATCTTTATTTACCAAAATAATGCCAGTGAATAAATACACATGTTTTAAAGGCATTTTTAAGTAAATGTATTTATGAGAATTTACATAATATAAAATGTCAACATACAATAGTGGGCATTTTGATAGCACTCGAATCTCACTTTGTTTCTGTTAGCAATACTCAGGGAAGACCCTGGACAAAGCATTTGGATATAAATTCTCTTTAACTAGGTTTCAAATTTCTTAACCCTTTAAATGATTCTATTAGATTCAATTACTGATTCCAAAATCCTGAATAAAAATGTAAATGTTTTATCATATGTCTGAAACCTATAATATTTATATGCCACAAGTACAAAAAATTCCAATAATAGAAGGGATAATTGATTTTATCTATGATTTCCTTCCAGGCAATGGACATTTCCAGACAAGAGGAAGAAAAGAGAAAAAGGAGTCTCAGGGCTAGGGGTCCTGCCATTAACAAGATGGTGAAGAAGTATGACACAGCATTGTCAGTCATACTCTACCGAATCCAATTGAGTCACAAAAGTGCACTTCACTGCAGTAGAGACTGGGAAATGGAGTTACCAGCTCTGTAACTAATGCTAAGCTTAAACTTAGGTGATGTGGCTAGGAATAGAATATGTTTAGGAAGGAAGGAAGAGAGAGAGGGAGGGAGAGAGGAAGGGAGGGAGGGGGGAAGGAAGGAAAGAAGGAAGAAGAAAGGAAGGAAGGAAAGAAGGAAAGAAGGAAAGAAGGAAAGAAGGAAGGAAGTGTGAGGGCAACTTCCTTGCTAGTCCCCCCCGGTGCCACGGTCGAGGTGTGTAAATATGACTGAGACATGAAGTAATCTGTTTAGGGAGGAGAAGTGGCCATTTTCCCAGAGGGAAAAGGCCGTGGGCTGGTGGCCAGTTTCTCAGGGGAGACAAAGGCCAGCAGTGGCCAGTTTCTCCGAGGAGAAAAAGGCCCCAGGCCCCCTCTTCCATGGTTTTTATTGGGTTCTAATACAAAGGAATACAGGGTGGCAAGGTTCAAACAGTAGATAACATTTCAAAGAAATCTGAGGGCTTACTATGAGTCAGAGTCTGTCAGGAACAGAGTTTTGGGGTTTCCTGCTCGAACCTTAACATATGAATGAAAGAACTCTTAGCGGGGCAGATTTCACAGGTCTATCAGGAAATCTTTGTGATGCCAGATTTTTCCAGGACACACTCTAGCAAGGCAAGAAGCTGCACCTCTCCCCAACAGGTATTCAGGCGTAACGGGATTAGAGCCAGGAAGGGCTTCTCCCAGAGAACATGGGGACTCTGGCTATGTCAAAGCCCGGGGCAAGAGTCCATTGCTCCTTGTTGCAGCCCCCCGAGTCCTTCCATGATGGCCTCCCAAGTGATTGAGTCTGTCTTAGGTTGCCCCCCACTGTGAGGGGTCTTACTCGTCATTGACTTCCAACCAAGCTTTTGGGGCAGGGAGAGGAAACTGAGGCAGCATTTGCCACCAGAGACAAGCTTTGTCTCCTGTGGCTGGCACTCCAGAAGTCGTCCCTCACCCTTAGCCACAAGGGGTGGAGATACAATTCCTAAAACCAGGCAGAGTGGTCTGCAACAAGGAAGCAAGGAAGGGAGGGAGGGAGGGAGGAAAGGAAAGGAGGAAAGAAGGAAGTAAGAATAAGAAAACAGGTAAATAAAGATAGTATTTCTCCATCACAAACAAATTTATTTTTATGAGATTAAACCATATATTTTCAATTAATTATGATTCAACATTATATCTGTTCTTGGTTATACACACACAGAAAAACTTCTTTTCCAGTGAGTTTTACATGGTTAGGGAAAGGCAACTTAGTATTACTTCTTGACTTGTCAGTCACATGACCTATATTTTGATTCTAGTTTGTCCTCTGTGAACCTATGAGCATGCTATTTAATCTTGATTCACTTCCTATCCACCTCCATAAAATGAAGGGATCACTGCTATAGTACATTTTAAGGTTCAAGTTACATCATTCTAAGCCTTGTATCTTTGTAAATATATGGTTGAAAGTAGTATAATACTAATTTAAAAGTCAGTTAGAGCTTTGTATATTTCAAGATATCCCATTATTTATTAGTGATACATAGTACTGATAAACAACTGTTTATTTTTTCCATTTTATCTGATGAAAATAAATGTCATAGTACACTGTGACCCCCCAATATTCATATCAGCTGTATTCTGAAACTTTTCTATTGGTTGTTTCATTGAAAATAAAGACCGTTAGCTCTAAGAACAGTTAGTGCTATATGTTTTTTGTTTCATTTCTTTTAATTAAGACCCTATGCATCCCTTTCTCCAATTTCACCCACTAGCAAATGAAGCTGTTGAGTCCTGCTTTCTGCTTTCAGTTGAGAACATTTACGACAGTCCCCAGCCTTTTTGGTGCCAGGGACCAGTTCTGTGGAAGACAATTTTTCCATGGGTTGGGTGGGGAGATAGCTTTATAGCCTGCCACCAAATGCCCCTTAATTGTCACTTGCCACTCACTGATAGGGTTTTTTTAATTTTAATTTTTATTTAATTCTTGTTCAAGTATAGTTTTCTGTCTTATATTCCCAGCCCTGCCCCCCGCAGTGCTCCCTACCTCCCTCCCATTTCCGCTCCCCCACCTTAGTTATTGTCCATGTGTCCTTTATACTTGCTCATGTGAGTCCCTCCCCTTTTCCCCTATGATAGGGTTTTCATATGTCTGCAAGCAACTGATTTATTACGGTCCCTGTGCAGTCAACCTCTCTGCTAATGAAAATCTCTATGTGCAGCCACTCTGCAGCGCTAGCATCACCACCTCAGCTGCACCTAGATCATCAAGCATTAGATTCTCACAAGGAGCACGCAGCCTAGATCCCTCATATGTGCTGTTTACATATGAGGGTTACATATGCAGGATTCACGTTCCTACTGGAATCTGATGCCACTGCTGATCTGACAGGAAGCAGAGCTCAGGCAGTATTGCAAACAATGGGGAGTGGCTGTAAATACAGATGAAGCTTCTTGCTTGTCCACATGCTCGCTGCTCACCTCCTGCTGTGTCGCCCAGTTCCAGTCAGTGTCCTGGGGGTTGGGTACCCCTCATTTACAAAAATGTCCTTGTAATTTTTTGATGCCTTTTGGGAACTTAGGTGTCTCTTTGTCATTGTTATTAAATGTTGTGTTCTGTTAATATAACTCTGTACTTAAAAGTAATTTAAATATTGTGGTTTTGTAGGACTTCAGAATCGAAGTTGTTACCATGTTCTGTAAGGTAACCAAAAATAAATCTGTAACTCTGACAGTTTTGATGATTCTTAGCCGTAGTGGCTATGTTATAATCAACATCTCTGTAACTGATATCTCTGGTTCTAAATAAGTATTCATGAGGTGGCTTTGTCCAATCAGAATAGGATTTTTGGCACTTTTATCTTCCATATGCATGATGAAAAAAAAACTTTTGGCCTAAAGAAAAAAGAACAAAAAAGCATAAGCATGTTATTTTAGGTTAAAATTATAATTTTTATTTTAATTTCACACTTTTTTGCCTTATAGCTTTGAAAAAGTCATACTCTTTATTATCTTCAGTAAGAAACACATTTAGAGTACCTCAAACATTATTTCTTAGTTTCCTCTTCCTTCATATTTCTTTTATTTAGCCTTACTGGATCAGTCTTATACTAACCTAAAGTATATTTCTGTTCCAATAGTTGAAATATATTAAAAAATCATGGCATATGTTTTTATTTTCAATGCCTTTTAGTTTCAAATGAAATGTTAACACATAAGCAATTACTATATATATAATATTATATTATATTATAAAACAAGGTATAAATTAAACAGTTTTCATTATAAGACTTATTTAGAAAACAATGAATGTCATTTAATTATCTCAATGATTATTTGTTATTTAAACAGAAAAATAACTTATATTTTGGATTGCTCTTTAGTATCTTTGGGGAATATGTTGGATTTTGTGTGTGTGTGTGAGCATATAGTATTTGAAGAATTAATAGCATATGCAACAAACAACAAGTGTTGGAGAGAATGTGGAGAAAAGGGAACCCTAATGCACTGATGGTGGGAATGCAGACAGGTGCAGACACTGGAAAACAGTATGGAATTTCCTCAGAAAACTAAAAATGGAACGCTTTTGACCAAGTAAGTCCATTGTTGGGATTATATCCTAAGAATCTCAAAATAATAATTCAAAAGAACCTATGCACCCCAATGTTCATAGCAGCACAATTTGAAACAGCCAAGTGCTGGAAGCAACCTAAGTGCCCACCGGTAAATAGTGGATAAAAAAACTATGGTACATTAACACAATGGATACTTCACAGCAGAAAGAAAGAAGGAAATCCTACACTTCATGACAGCATGGATGGAACTGGAGACCATTATACTAAACGAAATAAACCAGGCAGTGAGGGACAAATACCACATGATCTCACCTTTAACTGGAACATAATTAACAAAACAAATAAGCAAAATATAACCAGAGACATTGAAATCAAGAGCAATCTGACAGTAACCAGAGGGGAGGTGGAAGAGGATAATGAGGGGAAAGGTTTTCAGGAACAACTCTAAAGGACACATGGACAAAACCAAGGGGTGGTTGAAAGTAGGGGAGGGAGGTGGGGGTGGCTGGGGTGGGGGGAATGGAGGGGAATAAATGCAGACAACTGTACTTGAACAAAAATAAAATAATTTTTTAAAAAGAATTAATAGCATATGTTTTATTACTGAAAAGTACCTTGAGTATGTGTTCTCAAATTTTATATGTGATTTTGAATATCTGATTATCAAGATCATCAGATAGAGTTTAAGTTATTTAATCATAATATTAATTTTAGTGAAAATGAAGTCAGTGCTCAATTTAACATGGCTTTACAGCTAATCTCTCATAAGAGTATTATAGCATACTTCTAAACCTAATGTTTATTTTTACAGACTATTTATTATTAACTCTAGAAAATGTAGCTTTTCTTTTGCAAAGTTTTATGACTGGAAGAATATCCCAAATGAGAAGACTATTGCCTACGTATTGCTTTTTTTCCCTTTTCACCATGTACCTATTTTTCAGCACATGGAATCATTAAAACATCATTTACATTTCCCAATTCAAATGCAAATAGTATGTTGGACATATGGTGTGATAGCAAATTTGGCAGTCAGTACAGAGATAGAGTGTTATGGATTTCAGCTTAAGTGCTTAAAATTTGTGTGGAAGGTCAAATATTATATTAGGTTTTCTCAAAACAAGTAGATCATCCTCTGATTAGTAAAATCTAATCAGAGATGCTCATAGAAAGAAAAGGTAAATCATTAATATAAATGTCTCCTCTCTTTATGAAACTAAAAACCATTTATTCATATTGAAAATGTAAATAGCTGTACATTCTTAACATCATTCTTGATTTTAAAACTGTTTTAGCGAGCTAAAGAAAATTTTTATAAATTTCTGTTAGGAAAAGATATTTCCTGTCTTAAATTAAAATGTGGGTAGAAATTCAACTAATTTTGAATAAGTTAGCTTTAAACTAAATAATGGCTTAAAAATCTTTCTTACATATTATGTAATGCCAAGTTTTTTTTAAAGCTAGAAATTTAGTGATTCAAAGTCAAATTGAGGATTTTTCAAATGACAATTTTGCATAATCTTTTCCATGTCATAGAAGTCATAGTCCTCTAAACTATCTTAAAACTCTCCATTAAATTTAACATATTCATTATGAAAATATAATTTAGAACTTTAAAAGCTCACTGAGTATTTTAATGGCTTCAGAATTTATGAATTCAAAATAGCAGCTATAGTACTAAGAGGCAGACAGTTAAATATGAGCACATTCTCTCAAGATTTAGAACAAGAGGACATTTTGCCTCAATGAATTCCCTATGGCCATATTCTTCCATTGTCTAGTATGATATGGAGACCCGAAACGAATGTGTTTGTGTCTGAAAAAATCTACTTATTTTCAGTCCCAATAACTGTGCTGTTTAAACGATGCTTCTCAAACGTGCAACTTTCTGGACAGTTACAAAATAAGCACACAGATGATTCTTATTCACCTATCAATTACCAGTGTAATCTGACCACCAACCTATGTTTTTCTGAGTACATAATTTTGCCACTCCTTCCTTGGAGGTCACACATTTGATTGCCTTCTGTTGGGTTGGACTGTGCTCCCACAAAATAAATACGTTTAAGTTCTAATGCCTAGTACCTTAGAATGTGAATGTATTTAAAAATTGAGTCATTGCAAATGTAATTAGTTAAGAGGAGGTCACTAGGATGGGCGCTAATCCGGTATGACTAATGTCCTCAAAAAGGGGAAATTAAGGTACTGAGAAAGACATGCATGGAGTGAAGGTGATATGAATAGACACAAGGACAAGATGGCCATGTATAATACAAGCAAGAAATGAGAGCAGGAAAAGATTCTCACAGCCCTCTAAAGGAACCAACCCTACTCGATTTTGAAGGTCCAACCTCCAGAACTGTGAGACAATGCATTTTTGATTTTCTAAACCTTCCAGTCTGCGGTACTTTGCTAGAGCAGCTCAGCAAACTAATTCACTGTCTGTATTTCTGTACATCAAACCAAACAAGCTCAGTTAGCTATTTAAATTGTTTCAACCATTGAATATATTCATTTTCCATAATGAAATATAATCAGCTTCCACTCCATCCACCACTTCCTCTCATTATGCTACTCCATTTGGCTTTTCTCTATTTTTCATAAGCATATTTCTTGCTGTTTGAAACATTCCAAACAACTTATGGTCTGATGTCACCTACTTTGTGGTTATTTCATATGCTTTTTAGCCTTCACTGTAACCATTTTAATGCCAGGATTAAAAGCCAACTAAAATCTATTATTATTAGTGAAATATTTACCTCCTGGAAAGGTGAGCCATCTTTTTCTGACCAAAGCTAAGCAATTTGCCAGGATGTGGGACTTTCATACTACCAGGAATGTCTTCAGTAAACCAGGGTAAATTGATACCCTACACTTGGCAAATTAAAAAGATGGATGGAGGCCCTGGCTGGTGTAGCTCAGTGGATTGAGCGCGGGCCTGCGAAACAGAGGATTGCGGTTCGATTCCCAGTCAGGGCACATTCCTGGGTTGTAGTCCAGTTCCCTGCAGGCCAACTCCCAGCAGGGGATGCACAAAAGGCAACCATACATTGATGTTTCTCTCCCTCTCTCCTTCCTCTCTAAAGATAAATAAATAAATAAAATCTTTAAAAAAATGCCTAAGATGGATGGAGTTTAAAATGTTGCAGGTGGAAATTGTGTTCTTTCACAAGATTGTGAGAAAAGCATT
Organism: Sturnira hondurensis; assembly: GCF_014824575.4. Taxonomy (NCBI): domain Eukaryota; kingdom Metazoa; phylum Chordata; class Mammalia; order Chiroptera; family Phyllostomidae; genus Sturnira; species Sturnira hondurensis. Next base: position 19,647,949 of record NW_028083059.1, read on the forward strand.
TCACTGGTGGTTCTCTGGGGACTGTGTGAAGCTGTAATTTCCTGGTGAAACAAGTTTATGCTCCACAATTGATCATGCTTAATAAAACAAATTCTCTTTGCTTCTTTCCTTTATTAATGTCTAGCTGCCTATGCTAACATGAAGACTAATATTTTTGAGACTATGGTGGTATAGGGAAAATGGAGTCAGGCAGGCTCCCTCACCCAGATGTCCAGGCAAACATAACTTAGCAGTGCAGTGTTCATATAATCTTGTGTAAAGGCCCACATGCCTAGAATGAAGCTCTGTTATATAAGTGAAAGTAAATACTGGTATCCTGCCAGCTTTGTGGGCATTTCCTATATAAGGGAGTCAGGACTTCCTGTGGCGACACGTGGGTTGAAGTGTGGGTGGATCGTCCCACCCCAGAATAAAGGCATGTCAGAAATCCCCAGGCTCCATGAACTTTCTTCCATCTGTCTGAATCCTGTGTGAGCCTGCCTGGCCTCGAATGGCAGCAAAACAGGTGGTTTCATAGAACTGGTGAGACAAGATCGGAACTTCAAGTGACCTTAGCAGAGGGAATACTGGGTGGGCCATGTGTAGCTCAGTCTCATGCATGCTAGTCTTCACCTCAAGATACTTATTGAATTAAAATGTTGTGTAAAAAGGTAGAAAAAGAATAGTACCAGTAGGTTCAATAGGAAACATATGCTAAGATGGAGGATATAAAATTTAACATATAAATGGACTACTTTGTTAAATTAAAAAGATAATTGTGAGATTACACACACACAACTCATGCAAAATCATATATATATGCTGCTTAGAAAAGATACACTTTAACAATAATGTCATGCAAATGATGAAAGTGACAGGTGGAAATAGTTATAATGTAAAAGTACAAATTCAATGAAAGCTGGTATAGCTAGCTACTCAGATATTTGTTAATTGCACTTTAAGGCAAGACACATTGCTGCATATGCAAGCAAAATAAAAATTTAATGCACTAAATAATTTATTTTGAATAATTGAAAGCTCTCTCTCTAGGCTTGGAAATAAGGTAGAGATACCCACCATTTCTTCCATATTGTACTGGAAGATCTAGCCAATGAAGCAAGTCAAGAAAAATAACATATATAAGGATTGCAAAAGATGCATAATTACCATAATTTAAAAAGTAATGTTGAAGTTCCTCTTATCAGAAGGATGCCAAACAAAGATTTCTTTTCTCTTCACTTGTAGGAGGAGTTTCATAATCTAATTTTTTCAGTTTATTGAGGTATAATTGACAAAATACTTAAAACATATGATGTAATAATTCAATCTACATATAAAGTGAAAGAATCCCTCCATCAAGTTAATGGAAACATTCACATTTCACTTACATTTTTTGGAGAGTGAGTGAGAATCTATTCTCTTAGCAAATTTCGGTTATAAATACAGTGTCATCACCTAGTCACCACGTTGTACAGTAGACCCTCAGAATGTGTTCATCCCATAGGAAAGGTTGTACCCTTTTACCCTTATATCCCTAAGTGCAATACTTCCCACCCTCTGGCAATCACTTTCCTATGTTCTTATGAGTTCTACTTTTGTATGTTTGCTCGCTTAGTTTTGTTTTGTTTTAGATTTCATATAGTGATACCATGCAGTATCTTTCTCTGTTTTATTTTCTTATTTCACTTAATACAATGCCCTCCAGATTCATCCTTACTGTTGGAAGTGACAGGATTTCTTTTTTTTTTTAAGGCTGAAGAACATATGCATGTGTGTGTGTATCAGATTTGTATATATATCACATTTTGTGATGTATGATAATCCATATCACATTTTCCTGACACATTCATCTCTTGACATGTAGATTATTTTCATATTGTCACAATTGTGAGTGATGAACAAAGACTCTATCAAATAAATCCTCATAAAATTGACTTTGACTCCATCGCACAGAAAACCTCCAGAGTGTAGGTGAAATATCGGGAATGTCCAATCAAAACGAATGTGATCGGAGCATTCATACAACCAGCGTCTTTGGAAAAGGCTGCATCTCATCGATGTAATTGCGGCAGTGGGGCTCTCTCTGTTCCCCCCCAATGTGAGTTCTGAGACCTTGAGGGCAGTCATCTCACAGCATTATAGAAAGTGTCATGTGGATGAAAAAACTAAAGAGAATCCATGGCATGTGAAAAGAATAAAGGCCAAGATTACATTTCTTTATTTGCTTTTAAATTTCTTTCAACAACATATTTTGCCTATGTTCAGTTTATTCCCTTTTAGGTGGGATAGATGTATTCTTTTGTATTTGACATTTTCCTATGTATTTAAAATATATCTGTTTTCAAATTGTGTTGACTGTTTTTTGATAGAATATACATATAAAATTAAATTTTATGTATTTGTCTTTCCTGGATCAAATTTAATAAATTTAATTATTAATTCAAACAGATTACCAGCCCTGGCTGGTGTGGCTCAGTGGATAGAGTGCCACCCTGTGAACCTAAGGGTTGCTGGTTCGATTCCTGGTCAGGGCACATGCCTGGGTTGCCCCCTCAATTGGGAGCCCATGAGAGGCAACCACATATTGATGTCTCTCCCCCTCTCTTTCTCCTTCCCTTCCCCTTTCTCTAATAAATAAATAAAATCACTATTTTAAATTCTTAGATAACTTATCTATATCCCAAAACAAAGTTAAGACAGAAAAACTACGATAGGAAATATACCACACTAAATTGCTATGATTTAGAAATAAGTTTCCCACCTGTCTCCACTTGCTCATTATTCCACTTTATCTCTTAGGTAATCAAAGTGCTGTATACAGGCTGAATCTGCTCTCCATTTTTGAATATCTAACATCCAAGACTCAGACTTTCTGTCCACCAACCTCACAATTAGCATTGCAATATATCATTTTAAGAATATGAGATAATACTCATGAGTATTGATGGGTTATATTTTCAGAAATTTCCAGTAAAGTCACTACCTTACTCTTACTATAGAGTCATGTGCTTCCTGATAATGGGGATGCATTCTAAGAAATGAATCCTTAGGTAAGTTCATTGTTGTGTGAATGTATAGTGTGCTCTTACACAAACCTAGAGAGTATAGTCTATTACTGTAATTATGTGTGCTATACTTTTATATGACCAGCGTCACCACAAACACCTGAGTGATTACAGTTTAAACCCTGACAGCCGGGCACTTGCATTTTTTTTTTTTTTTTTTTTGTAAAGCAAGTGACTGATTTAAGTTCTGATTGCCAAGACATCCACTTAACTTCAGAGCTGGCTATCTCCAGTGGAGGCATTGCCAGCTACAGATAAGATGAGGAGCCAGGCCACTTCCCTATACTGAGGCTCCTTTGTTTTAAAGTTTAAAGATCTTGGTTGATTTCAGTAACCAACTATTTGAACTCTTTCTCCCCCTCTTTTTCCCTTCTTTAAAGTCCTTCTTTAAATTCACCAGAGGGAGCCAGCTGAAATGCAAAATCCTAGGCTCCACCCTCCACTTCAATATAAGCAGAACCCCGGGCCCGAGCTCATGCTCTCTGTATCAGAGCTTGTAAGTAATAAACTCTTTTTCTTCAAAGTTTCCTAATGGTTATGGTTGAAGGGAGTCTTGCAACCACAAAAGAATCACAAGGGTATGCTCCCTGGGGACCCCAGTGAGGAATGCCCAGGCGTTTTCAGCCCATAGCATTGCTATCAATAAGCTGAGATGGGCACAAAGCGTAAGGTTTTGTGCTGTGATGTTATTACAGCTTTTGTCACTAGGAATTGAATTTTCACTTTCGCCGTAGTCTCGGGACCGCCATCATGTGCGGTCAGTCACTGAGCAGAACTTCCTTACGCAGCACATGATCCTAGTGGGACTTCCCGTTTCTAACTAAGCAGGATGGTGGGAGACATGTGGTTGAGGGCACTTCTGGGAGTTTTTAGTCTGATTATATTTCTTAACACTAATTGTTGTATCTTTGCTGCATGGTAGATAAGACAAAAACCGTGTCTTTTAACTTGTACGTTATATTAAATAGAGCATTTTTTCTGGCTGAAATTTGGCGTAGAGATTACTGTCAGTCAACTGTATTAGGAAGTTTTGAACTTTCAAATCTTTCACTGATGTCAAGGTTTTAGAACAATATGGAAAAAAACCTGAAACCACAAGATCTTATATGTGTAGAATTTGAAAACTAGGTCTTCTTAGTTATTACCTGTGAATGAGCATTACGGAGAACATAACTGTAAGAGTCTTCATTCATATTCTCATAATGTAGTCAAAACACACAGTGGTGACTGCTGAGGAGGCTTGGGTCTGCTGTAGTCACCAATTATCTGCTCTCGTGATTGATTTTTCTACTTTCTCACTTTGTCCTCAGTATCTTAACTCTCACTTGACATTTCCTGATTTAAGAAAAACACTTTTAAGATATAATTCGTTTACTAAATTTCCTTGCTCCTTAGATGTGCTATTACAACAATAGGAAAGAATAGTTATTTTCATAAATTAATTCAACCATTGCCATTTATAGTTAACATTTGTATTGGATTCAAAAGAGAATATATTACAGTTTTATAAGCATAATTTTAAGGAGTCAATAATAAAAATTTAACATAAATATTAAATTTATTGTGTGATTTTGATTTTATTAACATGCAAAAGGAAGATTAACCCAAATGCAAGTTAAATACATGATACAGTTTATTCTTATATCATTATTTATTATTTATTATATTATTTTTCACATGAACAACTGTAAGCCTACTTTTGGCCCATCCTGTGTTTTAGAGTAGAATGCTATTTTAATGTGTGCAACTGGAGCAGCAGATTATTTATGGTAACCATTCCTAAAGGCATAGTAATATAAATTAGTGTCTTTTGGCACCACAGCAGTAAAAAAAAATGTCTTATTTAGAAACATAATGTGATAGTCCATTGATGCATAAAAAAGCTGGATTATGGAAAAATTTCTTTGGAATGAAAAAGAGGACAGAAAGAGAAAAGAATTTTTAAAATCTCGAAAAGATGACAAGAGAGTAAGGTTGTCCTCGGAGTGCAAGAACAAGGAAGTAAAAAATTCACAGTGGTAGAATGGCTGAAGTACCAAGAGAGGCAGGCTTATAATTCACATTTAAGTTGCTAGCTTTTCTGTGATGTAATTATCTTGCTTCAGTGAAATCTGGTATACACAGAGAACTTGAGGTTGTGTATGTATGCTTGTGAATGTGTGTTAGCTTGTATGTGAGTGTGGGAATATCTGTGTATGTATTAAATGAATAAGTTACATGATTCCTTTGCTTATACACATTGAGAAAAATTAAACAAACAAAAGAAAGATGATTAATACATTAAAGCAAAGTAACAGAAGTTTGAACCTAAAGGTCATCGATGAGCTTGGAGGTCACCAAGTAGCATAAGACCCTTAGATTTTGCAAATATTTTAGATGCTTATTCATAAGTAGGAAAATGGACACTTCAGCCATTTTTACTAAGATCTTAATGGAACTACTGAGTTCAGTTAATATGAACATGTTTGACTAAACCTTTCAGCAATTTACTTGTTTTGTTTTTCTCTCCATAGTTTATTGATATTAAATCTCTTAAACCTATAAAAAGGTATTTTAGGCATGCAAATAAATAATAACATCTTTATATATGAAAATAAAATAGTCTATTAAAGCAACTTCATCTTAATATCCTTTTGAAGTGATACTGCAGATCATTCTTTTTAGGTGAAAGTTTTCTATTGATGCAATTAGGAGTAAATTCAAGATCTCAGTCATCGATGTCGGAGAAGTGACTTCTTATTTCTATAAGGTCTCATCACTGTGTAGATGGTGGGTATGATGGTGATGATCATTGTGGTATATTGTTTCAACAGGCAATATAGAATCATTAGTTAAGGTTTTATATAGCCTAGACTTATGAAATAAATATTAACCCCTTTTAGTAGATAATTTGCAATTTTTTTTATCATTTGGTAGGTTGCCTTTTCATTTAAAAAATGTTTTTCTGTACTATAATAAAGTATTTTAGTTTGATGTAATCCCATTACCAAAATCAATGCTAAGGCACTTTTTATGTGTGTTGTTTTCTAGGGATTTTATTTTTTCAGGTCTTATGTTTAAATCTTTAATATATTTTGAATTAAATTTTTGAGCATGGTATAAGATAGTGATCCAATTTCATTCTTTTGCATGCGGCTGACCAGTTTTCCCAACACCATTTATTGAAGGAGCTGCCCTTTCCCCCATTATATATTCTTGTCCCCTTTGTCATAAATGAATTGACTATGTAGTTGTGAGTTTATTCTTGGGTTTTTTATTCTGTCCCACTGATCAATGTTCTTGTTTTTATGTCAACAACATACCTTCTTTTGATTATGATATATTTGTAGTATAATTTGAAACCAGAAAGTCAGAGGCCTCCAGCTTTGTTCTTCCTTTTCAAAGCCACTTTTGTTTTTCAAGGTCTTGAAAAATTTTTTGAAGAGTTTAATTGGAATCAACATCTACATAAACTATTTATCTTAATATATTTTTAAATTGCAGGATGTATTTACCTTAATGATATTGTCTTATTGGACAAGGAGGTGAGTTGTGAATGTGTTAATGAAATGATGTTATGAAAATGAGAGAGTATGATCAATTCACTAGTGTTTCATTATGCTATTACATTTTAAAGTTATGTTTGAAAGTTAAATTGAATATATTTAACTGAAACCATAAAATAAACATAGATGGCCATCTCTAGGAAGTAAAGCAAATACAAATAAATTGGAGAAAATTGTTACTACTATATTTTAATTCCATTTGTTAATATCAATTAAACATAAAAGTAAGCATGAGCTGTTCCCGACCACCAAAATGTAGGTCAGTGAAATGGAGCTAAGAAATTGAGACATCATAACTTGAGTGGAAGTTGTATTAGCAATGAAAATTTTGTAAATGCCATGTCATTCAGATGTTTTTCCCAAATCTTATTAAATTTTATGTTTCCCATATTAAGTGCGGATCTCTTTTTGGGTCATGATTTATCATAAATTTGTCAGAAGTGTATATTGTCAAAAATATCTAATTAGGTTTATGAGGAATGAGATAAGCATTAATAGCATATACTGATTATACAGTATATACTTAAAAGGGACGTCAATATTTCCAGTATTGCAGAAACTGATATTACCAGAATGTTAGTACCTGAGAGTATAACCTTTACTAAATGCAGACTTGGCTGCTGGCCTCAATGAAAGCCAAACTTCTGACACAGGTGCAGGTGAGGAAGAAAGCAGTTTATACAGGTACTAGGTATGACCTGTAGTACTGTAGATAGCAGACTACAGTAGATAGCAGACTCCTGTCTTGAAAAAACATCTTAACAGCTCTGGACAAGCTAGCAAATTTTATAGGATTAAAAAACGGGGAGAGAAAACTCTGGACATCAGGACATGTAGGATGTGAGGGATACTTTCCGGTAGGCCTTGATGTGGATATTTATGGTCGGCATCCTTGAGTTGGCCATCCGGTTACTGTCTGCTGAGTTCTGCAGTCCCGAGGTCCAGCTGTTTCCTAGGCTTACACAGGAACTGAAACTGCTGATTTCTGTAGGTATATTTTTAAAAAAACTTTTAATATGTAACCTGTAGTTTCACACAAAAAAATCAGGTTAGAGTAACAAATTGGGTTTAACATGTACTAAGATAAATATGGGTTGCTCTATGTAGATTTTTAAATAAATTTGTTGTTAGTGCATTTTTATTTTAGTAGTAGTTTATACCACTCTGGTTAGAGGATTGTAAAGTGTTATTCCCTGTCACAAGAAGAATTAGGAAGAGTGTGTGGATTCAGATGTAACAAAAGAAACAAATTCATCTTTTTTTGTTGTTTCCTTGATGATGATAGCATATGAGACTAATGTTACAAAAGAATCTGCTTGATGTTTTTGCTTATCTTATTGAATGTTGTTAAAAATTGTTATATCTGCATGTCAATGGAGGAAACACAGCATATTTATATAGTGATCCTACTGATATTTTAACATTCAAGTTCTACAAATGCATTCAAATGATGTTGCTATTTCCAGAGATGTATTTTTTGAATTGCTTTCCAAATCTCTTACTCATTCTTTTGAACATCCTAAATAGTGACAAATAATTATGCCTTGTGGGTAGATTTTAAATTAGGTAAAAACAGATGTCATTTTAAACATAGAGAATAAGATGGGTTATCAAATTGGAGAGTACATTTGGTGCTCAAAAAATAAGAAGTGAATACATATTTATGAGATTATTTTTCTACATTTGCTTTATAAATTCATTCCAAAAGTAAATATTATAAAAAGCATTTTCATATATGGCAGCGTAACTAGAGTAAAATCCTTGGCCTCCCAAGGCAGTCATTTCCAAGGGAGAGACTAATTTGTTGTGTAAGATCTGTTTATAAATTAAAATGTTCTCATCTAGAACCAGAACAGATATCTTACACAAATGAGAATATGAATTTGATCTTTAAGAGGCTTTTTAAGACTTCCTTAAGGATGAATTAAGTTTGTTTGTTTTTATATATATATATATTTTTTTATTTAATTATTTTTCAAGTACAGTTTTCTGTCTATTACTAAAAAAAGACAAACTATTTAATGATTTACATCTTCTATAAATAGTGAAAATAAGGTATTCTCTAAGTTAAACAGCCATTCATTAAATAAATAAGTAACTATTAAGTGCCTGATTACTGCACAGTATCTGTTGTGTTTGCTATATCTTGAATATGAAAAAATGCTAATGATTATTGTGAACTTACTGGAGCTTACATTTTAGTGGAGAGAAGCCCCAAAATACACATTATATATACATATAAAAACAGACAAGATAAGAAGAATTAAGATGGGGAAGCCAAAGGAGGCAACAATTTTAAATATGCGGTCAAGGTCAACCTTGTTGAGTAGGAGACATGCGAGTGAAGACTTAAGAGGAGGTGATAAAAGAATCAATAAAGATGTTTTTAGGAAGCACATCCAAGGCAGAAGAAACAACCAATTTTAGATCTATAAGGCTAGAAAATGTATTTTACGTTAATGAATATAGCAAGGAAGCTCATATGGTTATAAATGAACATATGGGTAAGTAATACAACATAAAGATAGCTGTCTTCTACCTTAATTGAAGGGTGGTTAAAAGTAGGGGAGTAACATGACCTTATTTTTTTAAGGATTTAATTAATTTATTTTTACACAGAGGGAAGGGGAAGGAGAAAGAGAGGGTGAGAAACATCAATGTGTGATTGCCTCTCATGTGTCCACTGCTGGTGACCTGGTCCACCACCCAGGCATATGCCCTGACTAGCAGTTGAACCTGAGATCCTTTGAGTAACAGGCCAGTGCTCAATCCACTGAGCCATACCAGCCAGGGCTATTTTTTTAAAGAATTACTCTGAATGCTGTTTTTTTTAATTTTTTAACTGTTGTTACATTACAGTTGTCCCAATTTCTTCCCCATTACTCTCCCCTGCCCTATTTACCTCCACCTTCCAATTTCAGTCCTCCCCCCATTTGGCATTGTCCATGGGTCCTTTATGCATGTTTCTTGACTTCACCCTGCTGGTTTTGTAACAGGGTAGGTCCTTCTGGATGGCTGGAAGTCCAGGGGCCCCAGTCTGGGTGAACCACAATTGCCAGAGCCAGCACTTACCGGCCCCCACCAAGAAGGGTGCCAAGGTGGCAAATTAAAGCAGCCTGCCTTTTGTGTAAGGAGGGGCTGCCTGAAAAAGGGCAATTACCAGGGGCAAGAGGCTGGCATAAATATAATGCAGTTAGCAGGAGGAGTGGCAGAGAGTTTCTGGGACTGAAACCAGAGATGGGGCTTAATAGTCCATAGCCTTGGGCCTAGTATCTCCTGACACAGACTCCTTGGCACTTGCATGAACTGTGGGGGTTGCATGGTGCTACCCAGGGTGACTGGAGACTGCTGCCATGCCCAGAAAGGGAGGCAAAGACAATCTTGGCCCTGTTTGGAACTTAGGTCTCACATGGTTAGAAGACAGATCCCAGAGGCAGAGTTCCAAGCTGGGGTGTATGCCTAGCCAGATGAGACACTGAGACACAGTGCAGCATGGCACATTGGGCCTGGACTGCTCCTACCCTCTTGCCCTGAAAGCAGTGCAGGGAGGCTGAGAGCAGCATACAGAAGCACTGGCCCCGGAGGTGGGGGGGGAAGGACAGCCTCAGGCTCCAGAGCCCCATGGATGGAGATTTCTCTGCACAGCAGTCAAGAGTGATCTGGCAGTGCACCCCAGAGACTGGTTCGAGAGAAAGCAGCAAGAGACAACAGAGACACTGACCTCATGAATACAAGCCAGAGAAAGAGAGAGAGAGCCCGGAGCTAGAGGATGGAGTGTGCAGCCATCTAAGCTCCCAAGGGACAGATAAGCTATAATGGAGATTTCCTGGCTTTGATCTTGGACTCTGAGCTCCCTGGGGGATGCTAGTTTACTGTGTGTTGGGGATTGTTGGGGACCACTCTTTGTGGTTTCAGAGACTGTAGCCCCATAGCAGCAGGCCTTGAAAGAGGCCAGTAAGTCTCACTGGGAACCCAGGAAACGCAGGTGGCAGGCACAACCCAACACCAGCACAAAGGGTTCCCCATGGGAAATCAGGCCTGACAAATTCATTGTCTACTTTGAAGGTTGCTTTACTTTGTATAGCTATGTCGATATAAGCCAGATGGCATAAGGCATAAGGAGTAAACTCCTATCTCATGAAACATGTCTTAAAGACCATCTGGCATCATCATGGCTAACAGACCCAGGCCTAAGATGATCTCTGTGTTTCTTCAATTGTTATCTATAGACAATACCTGTTTTTGTGTGACTGTAGCCTTTTGACATTGATTGATGAGCTAGCATGTATGCTGCAGCCCTACGCATACCATTCCCAATAAAAGCCGTTCCAGAGAAGGGCTCTGGGCATTCCCTGATAGAGGGAACCTCCACCCCCTTTCCCACCAGAACAACTAGATTGTGTCCAGGGTAACTTATTCTCATCCTTGGTGCCGGAGCTCCGTCCCACAGATCTCTCCCACAGAGGGTGAGGTTGGCTTGCAGTAGAAACATTTTCAGCTCTCACAAATCAAATTTTCTATTAGTAAAAACCTGTTTACTTCAACACACATCTTCCTGTCATGTAACATGGCGACAAGTGGGTGAACCCCATTTGCATGGTAACAATTTGAACACAGACCACAAAAGCATAAAGTTAGAACCACTGAGATCAGTTAGTTAGGTCAGAGATAAAGGTGGTCAGCAGTGGAGAAAGTGAGAAATGCTCCTTATAAATATAAATTTTGGGATCATTAGAATGTCTGTGGTATCAAAATTCGTGACACTGGGTAAGATCGACAAATGTAAGAGTACATAACTACTTTTGGAATGGATATATAAAGCAAATGTAGAAAAACAATCTCATAACTATATATACGCATCTAATTTTTTTGACCACAAATTGTACTATCTAATTTAAGAACCCATCTTATTCTCTATGGTTAAAACAACATCTGTTTGTACCTAATTTAAATAGGGCCTAGGGCTTAGCCATGCAGTCCTACAGACCTGAAATTGGGAAGGGAGGGCGGAACCAGCAGTGTAAGCTGAAAATTAGTGATGAATCAAGCAGAGGGCTGTCAGGTGGAGAGTGTTGTTCTGGAAGCCGAGTAGAAAGAATGTACTAAGCAGAAGAGGGTGATTAACTTAGTCAAAGGGCGCTACCCATTCATCCCAGTTTTTCCCAGACAGTGTTTTTCTATCTTTAGGTCTTTGTATAAATGATAATCATGTTCCTCCTCATTCCTCATAAGGTCTTAGTTTGTATGATAAATTTTAGGATCATCTATTGATAGAAAAAGTAAAATGAGGGCAAGGGAAGCAAAATATTTGTGGAGAGATGTCATTAACAGCTACAGAGTCCTGGCTGCTGTGGCTCAGTGGATCGAATGCCAGCCTGCAAACCCAAACAGTGCCAGTTTGATGCACAGTCAGGTCACATGCCTGGGTGTGGGCCAGGTCCCTGGTAGAGGGTACCTGGGAGGCAAACACACATAAATGTTTCTCTCCCTCTCTTCCTCCTTTCTCCTCTTTCTAAAAATAAATTTAAAAATCCTTTAAAAATAAGTACTTTCTAAAAAAAAAAACAGCTACAAAGAGAATAGGATACTGTCAATAGGAGAAACTATTGGCTTTATAAAAGAACATCAGTAGTTCATTTGTGGTAAAATACAAGAAGGGATATATGGAAAAAGATGTCAATTGTGTGGTATTCTATGGATCTTGCTCTGGTAGCTTTAATTTTCTCAGTGAAATTAAAAGAAAGTCTTCCTTTTAGTAAGAAGGTAGAGAAGGTATAGATTTGCAGAAATAGGATAAGGTATTAAATAATCATACAGAGCAGGAGCCGGCAACCTGTGCCCCACTGGCCAACTGTCTATTTCAAGTTTTACTAAATTAGAGCCACACACATTTGTTTACATACTGTATATAGCTCTTCCAAGTTCAATGGGAGAACTGAATAATTATAATAGAATCAGCATGGCCTGCAAACCAAAATATTTACTATCTGACTCTTTAGAAAAGCACTTAGCAACCCTTTTTCTAGAAAAATGAGTTAGTGGAAAAGTCATAGTGCATGGATACATGCAGAATGCAGTTCATTTATGTTTAATTTATAAATGTAAGTAAAACTACTTGTGTGGTTTTGTTCAGCTACATTTACCTGCATATGTACAGGTATAGATCAAGCATTGGATTAAACTTGAGTATGTTTTTGCTGGCTGAGATCAGTCCAGTGATAGAGGGATAAGACAATATAAGGTATATGCAAGGGAACGACTGTGATTATTTATTACTAAATTCAGATTGGTTAAGGAGAGGAGAGAGGGCACCAAAGAGAAGAAGGATGATTGAAAAATTAGAGATCTCAGTGGAGTGAAAAGTTTGCTGGAACCAGATGTGAAGAGCTGGCATGCAAGATAGGAGCTGGTGGCCAATGAGATGCATGGAACTGAAATTTTGAAGCAGCTGTGAGTATTGGTAATAAGTTCCAAGTTATGACCATGGGGAGGAGTAGCTGAGGAAGGGTAAAGGATAATTGAAGGATCACATTTGAAGAAATTGAGAAGTTAAGGTATGGAAAGTGTCATCTGTGTGTATGTTTAAATCACTAAAAACAATAGCCAAAATTTCAAGGGCTACAGTAATCGAGAAATGGGAGTAGGTTCGCAGATGTTAGCAACTATGTGAGAAAGTTGATGATATAAGATTAGAGCTGAGAGTTTTTAGAGAAAAAGGACTGTCTGATAAAAAGCTAGTAGAGGAGTGAAGAGGCTGTGGGAGCAGAGAAAGCAGTGTCTTCGGAGGGAATCAGACTTCTGTTAGAGCAAGAATGTGAAGGGAAGAATAGGAATGAGCCTAAAACAAGTGCACTGAATTCACCTACACAAGCAAAATAAAAATTTGAAAAAAGTACTTAGACAATTAGGATTCTCTTTCCTATTTCTTATAAGGAGAAATTTCAAATAAATGTAAGATTTTTGAACAATTGTAGACATATGCAATGATCTGAATCAATTTTGCAATAGAATATTTCTATAAATCTGTAGAGTCTTATTTATCAAGTTCATTTTATTCTTTCCTGAATATCAAATTTATGAAATATTGGTTAAATTTTTGAGACCATTTTTGAGATAAAATTTGGCAAATGAGTACATTAGAGGACAGTTTGGCTAGTTATAATCTATTATATATCCATACCTATCTATATTTATATTTTTTATAATAAGTCTAATTTACTTTGTGGGACAAAGTAAAAGTAAAGATATAGTTGCCTAAAAATACTTAAAGAATAATCGTGTAGACATGGAGTTAACCTATGTTTTTCAGGGAGGCCGGAATAGAATTAACAATTGAAAATAAGGAGAGGGCAATTATTTCATTATATTACATAAAATTTCACAACAATTACAGTTGTTCATCTAGGTAGGGGTTGTTTTACAAGATAGTGAATAAAAGTGTTATTATTTAAAAAATTTACTTGGAGTTGACTTGTAGGTGACATAAAATAAGTAATTTCTGTATTTTACAATTGTGTGAATACATGATTTATAAAATAGTTTTAAAAGATTCAAATAATCAGTATCTTTTATTTCAATAAACCTATATACTTAACTGATTTTTTAAGTTTCTTCTGGATGTTTACTACTGAGGATATAAGTTTATAGACTATTCTTGATGTACTGCAACATATTTATATTTGTTGTCATGTTCAAAGGTACTTATGTGGGCAATATACTTAATTATAGCATTTTTAATTCCCCAGAGAGATTTATCTTTGGTAGTTCTCTTAATATCCCTTTTAAAAAATAATATTTGTGCATTAGTTTTCTATGACAAGAAAATCAAGTTAAAACTACATTGTTAAAATTTATACCTGGGGCTGCAAACTAACTTTCCATCTGCTTTCATTATTTGAATCTGCTGAACATACTGACTCCTACATGGATAGTTGGTTGGGTTAGGAGCTTTAGTATGTTGTCAGATCAGAGAACCAAATCTAATCTTAGCTAGAATTCATTAAAGTGAACCCAATAAAGTTCTAAGCCAGAAATGATAGCAAAAATGGAAAAATACACTATCAAAGACATTTGAAATTTTTCTATAAGCCAACACAGGATTAAAGTTATTTTGTGACATTAATTATGATAGTTGACAGCATAGGGTGAATATATTATATATAAAACATAGACTTATTTATTTATATACACATAAATAAATTTATATATATATAAATAAAGGTTTTTAAAAGTACAGATTTTCTTTTCTTCCTGGAAAAGACTGGAAAATTAAAAGTAGCTTTACTTCCTCCATTTGCAGAGGTACGAGAATGAAAGGCAAACCATTTCAGGCTAAACTCATTCACTTTGAGAATGGCACACACCCGTGTTCTGTGAGCGCTGTGGGTTAGATGCTGGAGGAGCACCAACTGAACACATAGATGCATAGGAATAAATGATCTAGTGTTTAGTAAATTAAGGCACTTTTACAGCTTGAGAAACTGTTGTCTCCCAGATCAGTATTTTATAAAAGAGACAAACTCAGACTTAAAGGAAAGTGCTCAGGTTCGTGGCTTCCATAACACTTCTTAATAATTAGTTTGACACCAAAAGCTAAATATAATTCCACACCTGAAAAAGCACTAAATTTCCTCTTCTTACAACTTCAATATTTTCAATTTTTAATAATTAATATGTTCCACTCTTACAGTCAGAGCAAAGATATCAGTGGCCACAACTCACTAAAATATCTGTCTTTAGATTGCACATGTGAGTGAAATCATATGTCTTTCTCTGACTGGTTTATATCACTTAGCATAATGTTCTCCAGGCCCATCAATGCAGTCTCAAAGGGTAAAACTTTCTTTTTTATGGCTGAGTAGTATTTCATTGTGTAAATGTAGCATACTATTTCATTCACCCATCTACTGATGAGTTAAACAAGCAAAATAAAGACAGGTCAGAAAGCAGGCGGACAGTCCTTAGTGGGTTGTAGGTGGGAATGGAAGGGTAGAGCAAAAAAAGAAAAAGAACCGTGGACACGAACAACAGCATGGCGATTGTGAAGAGCAGGGGTGGGTGCTTGAAGGTGGAAGAAGGTATAGGGTAAATAACTTGTAATGGAAAAAATCACATTAAAAATGAATTATAAAATTAAAAAATGCCAATCTCTGATTGGAATTGCATTAAATCTGCACACTAATTCAGAGATAACTAACATCTCTAAATCATAAAATCTTTTTTAAAATAAAATGTTTACCTTTCATTTGAAAAATAAAGAAAGAAAATTGCCTGTGAAAAGAAGGGGATGACTGTAAAAAATTCATTTATTTCTAGAAGGGTTTTCAGGGAACTGTTATTTGATTTTTGTCATTTCAGATACTGTATGTAAGAAGTCTCAATGCTAAATCCTGAAATTTAAATATAGACTTGATTTTTATTTCAACATTTATAGGTACGTTCTCTTATAAGTGTGACCTGTTCCTTGTTGTTGACTACAGAAAAGGGTAAATATATGAGACTTTTAATTTCAATATGAAATATTCATATAGAATGAGTAATATGCATGGCATGTAAATAAAACCCAAATCGTTGTACTACAGACAAGGAGAAACTACCTTTTCTATGTTTTGATCTTTCACAAGTATTGCATTTGGTAATTATTTTTTATTAAAATCCTGTGTTTGATGTTCCCACAGTTGTTTGCTTTTAAAATTTTGTCATTATATTTTTATGTTTTTTATTGGTATAGCACATCATTTGGTTTTCATGAATTATTTGATTTTTCCTACAATAGCTTAATAGCATTTACTTTATAAATGTCATATTGCTTCTGCATAATACAATTTTATACTCTATAGTTTTGTAGACATTTGCTTAAGTAAACTATATCTCACAAATCTATACTGCACCCCTTTTGGCCTCTTGCCTATTAAGGTTAAATAACCTTTACTCAAGAACAAATGAGATTTACTTGATTTACTAGATACTCGCATTTCTATTGTTTGATGTAGCCATATGAAACTCACACCCAACTGAAACTTTATGAAACAGGCAAAGTGCATATATATTTCAAATATTTCAAAGATATACTATACACTCTAATATTGCCTTATAGTATATTATTTATCATTAAATTAATCTTCTCTGAAAAAATATTACCAGATTTTTGAATCCTCCCTTACATACCCATGTCTACCTCAAATCCACAACAAATATGTAGACAATATATGATGAAAAAATTCACCATATTTTTAAACATCAGTTAGAGTTTTATATTCAGAACATATTCTGTTTTCATCTTATTAACTTTGCTATATCTTAACTACCTAATATAATAACACACATTGTAGGAATTCAATGAAGTTTTATTTTGAGAGAGAGAAGTTGGGAGATGAAGGAAAGGAGTTAGAAAGAGAAATATCAAAGCAAGAGAGAAACATTGATCCATTGATCAGTTGCCTCTCGTAGGTCCGCTGACAGGTGATTGAATCTGCAAACGAGGCATGTGTCCTGATCAGAAATTGCACTGGCAACTTCTCACTTTGTGGGACGATGCCCAACCAACTGAGCCACATTGATCAGAGTCCACCTAGGGTTTTTTTTCTTTGAAATAATTTTGTTTATTAACTTTTAAAAGTTTTGTAACACAATAACATTTATTTTTATTTTTATTTATTTTTTTATTATATATTCCAAGGTCTGGATTGCTTCTTATCAAAAGTGCTATTTTAACGCAATAGTTATATGGGGAAAACTATACAAAAATACCTAAAAAAGATTATTTCACATAAATGCTCTTCCATTAAAAGAGCTACAGCCAAAACCAACAGTGAATCTCAATTATGGAAACCAGTGGTAAGCCATTTTCTGGGGAATGCACTGAGTTGGAGGTAGACTTGAACTCAACAAGGGATAGACTGTGTTGCTGCAACCATAATGACATTTTAATTGGCCTCCCTACGTCACAGAAAATGTATTCTTATTTTATCTAACCTTAGGACCAAGAACAGTTCCAAGAAGAGTTTATGAAAAATTGCCCTAGCTGGTGTGGCTCAGTGGATTGAGTGCGGGTCTGCAAACCAGATGATCGTGGTTCGATTCCCAGTTGGGGCACGTGCCTGGGTTGCAGGCCAGTTCCCAGCAGGGGACACACCAGAGGCAGCCATACATTGATATTTCTCTCCCTCTAAAGATAAGTAAATAAAATCTTTAAAAAAAGAGTTTATGAAAAATAAATCAAACTTAACAGGTATTAAATGTTGTGCATTAGTAGTATATATATTTACATAACTTACATGGCATGTGTTAAATGTCTTACAAACAGCAATCTTGTATGTTATCCATTTTAAAATTCAAAATAGTTTACAGGTATCACCTTCTGAATTAAATAGCATCTTACAGTTAATAGCATTATATATTTGCTATTGGCCAGAAAGCAGTCATGACTTGATTTTCATGGTCTATGCAGGCATTAATTTGGTCATGACTCTTCATGCTATAATCTCTTCTATTGACTTACAGGCATTGTTGGTGTAACCTCTTCTATTGACGTACAGGAATTACAGGCATATTTCATATGTTGAATACAATTTCTATTTTAAAATTATAATTATTACGGTTAAAAAGCATATTTTTTAAAGATTTTTATTTATTTATTTTTAGAGATAAGGGAGGGGGGGAAGAGAGGTAGAGAAACATTATTGTGTGAGAGAAACATCAATAGGTTGACTCTTGCACACTCCCAACCAGGGACCTGGCTCATAACCCAGGTATGTGCCCTGACTGGGAATTGAATCAGTGACCTTTTGCTTTGCAGGATGATACTCAACCAACCGAGCCATGCTGGTCAAGGCTGGATAGCGCATTTTTTATTTTTTGTCTTTAAAAAAATTTTGTTGACACTATTACAAATGGCCCATTTATATCCCCTCTTTGCAGACTTCCACCTAGTCCCTGTGCCCCTTCCGTTTGGTCATCATGACACTGTTGTCTGTGTCTATGGGTCTTTTATATGTTCTTCCACTAATCTCTTCACCTTTGTTCCCATTTTCTATTTATGAAGAAAAGGATTTTATGAACAAATTTATATTAAAAGTATATATTAGAACCAGGGATCAAATCTAGGCCTATTTCAGCTCGTAAATTCATGTTTTTCTGTAATATTCCATTACCTCCTTGAGAAAAGCACAGAGTACACTTATTTTACCTTAATGCCAAGCTGACTCTATGCTAGTGGTTCAAATGTAATATAAAATTTAACTGAAGAACCTAAAATTTACTTTATAAAATACTGAAATATACAAATACAGTCACATACTGTCATATACATAAAAGCTTTAGATGTTTTTCAAAATGAAACTGTGTAATTTATTATATGGCATATAATTGCTTTGAGTTTTTGCATTTCTTCAATGATTTGGTTATTCTGGAAAAATATTGCCAATTTCAGTAATCAACTTAGTAAATTTTAATAATTTCAAAATTTCTAAATGACAGTTTCATGTCCAAAACTTTTTTGAAAATCTCCAAAATGATGTTTTCCTTTAATTATGTCACTGAATTCTGGGAAAATCAGAGTATCTTCTAAGGACATTATAGTGGATCTGATTAATACTTTAAAAATATTATCTTTCAAGTACATTTGTCTCCGTTTGAACACCACCATGGTCCCCCGCCCCACCCATCCATCCCTACCTCCTACCCTGGAACTTAGCCCCTTTGCTTTTGTGAACTTTATACATGTTTCTTGATGGACCTTCCCCTAATTTCTCCCATTAATCCTCTGTCCTCTGGTCACCATCAGTTGTTCTCTATTTCAATGTTTCTGGTTATATTTTGCTTGCTTGTTTGTTTTGTTAATTAGGTTCCACTTAAAGAAGACATCACATGATATTTGTCTTTCACCGCCTGGATTATTTCACTTAGCATAATGTTCTCCAGATCTCTCTATGCTGTTGCAAAAGGTAGTAGCTCCTTCTTTCTTTCTGATGCATAGCATTCCATTGTGTAAATGTACCATAGTTTTTTATCTACTCATTTACTGGGGGGGGCATTTAGGTTGCTTCCATCACTTGGCTGTTTCAGATTGTGCTGCTGTGAACATTGGGGTGTATAGGTTCTTTTGAATTATTGTTTTGGGATTCTTAGGATATAGTCCCAGCAGCAGAATTGCTGGGTCAAAAGGCAGTTGCATGTTTAGTTTTTCTGAGGAAATTCCATACTGTTTTCCACAATGGCTACACTAGTCTTCATTCCCACCAACAGTGCACTAGGGTTCCCTTTTCTCTACAACCTAGAAATAGAGTACTCATGTTAGATGAAATAACAGTGCACTCAGACAACTAGGAGTTTTGCAAATTCACCTTTTCTGTCAAAGAAGACTGATTTTCATAAATTTCACTTCCAACTGGAAGCCATTAGAAATCCCTGAGGGCTTGCAACTAAAGTGTACACACAAATTTCATGAAAGCCCTATACTAACAGTGCTCTCAACACAATTATATTTCTTCAGTATGACCTACTTCTCTTTTATTGAGAATGGTGATATCATCTTGTCTGGGTGTAGCCAAAAAGCTTTTTTAAGGCCAAGATATATTAACTTGTTTGCAGTTTTGTTCATGTCCTTCAATGTGACATATCTGGTATTCAAATCAAAACATCTGGTCCTCAAATAAATTTAGACATATTTTGTTGTATTCCAATTTTATGACTCTATGGTTCAAAATATACAGGTTTTACTTTGCATGCTAGTTCAGGATTCTAGATTAATTAAATTTTGTGGAAGAAAGAGTTGATTTCTTAAGCCATAGACATGAAAAAACTGATTAGGTATGTGCAGATTGCAATTTGTTTTAATGGTTTATCTTTGTTTTTAACAATTTTTGCTTCAGTATGTTTCCACCTGTTAAATTACTCTATAATTTACCATTTCCTGCTATTTGACAAGAAAACATTACAATCACAATAAAAAGTAATTTAAAGCTATTACCAATCAATGAAATATGTCCCAGTCTAAATTGAGATTGGGAGTCTAAAATTTATGGGAATTTTACAGTCAAATTAGAACAAAGATTATTCCACAGGGGGGAATAAATGTCTATAAAACTGCAAGCATCGTATATTTCCTAATAAGTTCTCACAGCTGAAACACTGTCATTTCGGAAGGCAGCACAGGAAATTTAATGCAATACAAGGAATCTTACAAATAGATGTTAGAAAAAAATATCGTTATTTGTGGACCTATAACTCCGTGATGGATTTGGAGTTAACACAAAATGAAGTTACAACATTAAACCTAGAGGACATATTAAGTTTAGTATTGGTAGATAACAACACAATATTATTTGTTGGTTGACTTATTGTACTCTTAACCTTAGGAAAACATTCCTTATAATAGTAGTTAGCAATTTAACAATGGCACTACCTTCCCTTACTGCATACCAACACAAAAAATTGAAATGTCCTAGAGAGAAAGCATTTAATTTCACTGTGAAAGCAATTACATTCAGTTCCCCCTTTTTTGCCAAATAAAAAATCTGAGTTTAAAGCTTTACGAGTAATGACAAGATTTGAGTGTATTTATTCAATATTTCATGTTTAAAGTTCATCCATTGAAATTTAATTATTTATAAATGAATTCACATTCATCAAAAAGTGACAGTATTTGAAAAGGACAAAAGTTTCAAGAAAATATAAACCTAGGAACTATTAAGTTTAATCCACATGATTGGAAAGAAAGCAAATTGATTACATTGTACTTTTGTATTCCTAACAAGTATAAAATCCTTCTGTCTTCTCTGCTGGCTTTCTCTTTTTCCTCTCCCACTGCTCTCACCTTACAACACTTAACTGCCTAATATTTTGCCAATTACCCTAGAGGGAACAAAGAGTTGAATTATCCAAATAAGTTATAGAAATAGAAAACAAACTGTTGTTTTAATAACAAGATTATTAACTAATTATTTCTCTAATGCCAATGTGTATACTCCACTAATTTACTCATCTTAACACTGGACTCTGTCTACTTCCTGTGAGGTGTGTTAAAAATAAGAAATGTGCATGAGAGTAGTAGAGTTAGGTGGAGAATACTACTAAAATGACAAATGGAGTCAGAGAACTTATGAGAATAGAAGTTGTATCAAATGTCAGAAGTACACTACCTCTGCAAGAAAGTAAGAATGATTCTTTAAAGACCACATAGGTTATGAACAAAATATTTCATATCCAATGCCTCTAATTGGATTTTCCTTCCCAGCTGAAGAGGAAGACAGATCAATCAAAAACACTAGATCAAGTTGTACATTTCCTTGGACAGAGAAGTCATTCAATAAATTCTTCTAGGATGATCTGTATGTTTTATGCTTTTTAAAGGAACCCTAAATATCTAAGGAAACACAAGAGAGAATGTAATGCAATCCTTATTTTAAAGAAGGTAAAATATAATATACCAAATTAAAAGTGTTGTTTGTGTTTCGAGAAAAGTCACAATCTTCTCTTCCCATCCACTACGTTTCACAACTTTGGTTTGTGGATTTAATCTGCCACTTCTTGTTAACAAGTTACTAAACTTTTCTGTGCTTAAATTTTCTTTTCACTTAAATGAGAAAAATAATATCATAGAACTTATAATTACAATTTCATAATTAAATAAATAAGAAATATGTGAATTATTTAGAGCAGTGTCACATAATAAGCACTCTATATATATATTGCAGTAACTTTACCTCTTAGTACTAATGATGCTACTTTTTATATAAATCAGGGGTCCCCAATCCCCAGGCCCTGGACCAGCACTGGCCTGTTGGGAATTGGGCTGCCGAATAGAAAGTGAGCAGTGGGCAAGAGAGCAAAGCTTCACTAGCTTTACTGAATGAGCTCCACCTCCTGTCTCCTACCCCCACTCCCATCCCAACTGATCACTAGTGACAAAAATGTTGGGAATCACTGATAAATCCAATCACCTATTGATTAATTTTATTTTTTGTTTTTCTTATAATAGCTATGTAGTATTGAAACTGATTGTTAGAATAGTTTAGATATTTACAGTGTCAAATAGTTAGAGTTGCATTCAGAGAGATGCGAATTAAAACTACAATGAGATACCACTTTACACCAGTCAGAATGGCCATCATAAACAAAGCAACAAACAACAAGTGTTGGAGAGGTTGTGGGGAAAGGGGAACCCTAGTTCGCTGTTGGTGGGATTGCAGACTGGTACAACCACTATGGAAAACAGTATGGAATTTTTCTAAGAAAACTAAAAATGAACATGCCTTTTGACCCAGCAATTCCACTATTAGGAGTATATCCTAAGAACCCTGAAACACCAATCCAAAAGAACCTATGCAGCCCGATGTTCATAGTAGCACAATTTACAATAGTCAAGAGTTGGAAGCAACCTAGATGCCCATCAGTAAATGACTGGATCAAAAAACTATGGTACATTTACACAATGGAATTCTATGCAGCAGAAAGGAAGAAGGAGCTCCTACCCTTTGCAACATCATGGATGGAACTGGAAAGCATTATGCTGAGTGAAATAAGCCAGGTGGTGAAAGACAAATACCATATGATATCACCGTTAACAGGAATCTAAACAACAAAACAAACAAGCAAGCAAAATATGACCAATGACACTCAAATATGGAACAGGCTGACAGGGTCCAGGGGGGAGAGGGGAGAGAATCACAGGGCAAAAGGGGAAGGACTCACATGAGCAAGTATAAAGGACACATGGACAATAACTAAGGTAGGGGGTGGAAATGGGAGGGAGGTGGGGAGCACGGGGCGGGTGGCAGGGCTGGGAATATAAGACAGAAAACTGTACTTGAACAAGAATTAAATAAAATTTAAAAAAGAAGAAAACATAAAAAAACAAAGATATAATTGTACACTTTTAATATTTTAAGATTTTTATATATATAAGGCCTGTCCAGAAAAAGTTCAGCCATTGTTAATATAACAAAAACAGTTGATGCAACATCAGTGTGACCTGGCAGCCAAGGAGAGTGGACTAGAATGCACATGTGTGAGCAATGATGACTTCGCTGTACTAGTCAGTGGGGGTGGCAGACACTGTTAAGTGAGCATGTGTACTGCATGGCTGTTGCATTCAAAATAACTGAGTAGAGCAATGAGTCTGCATCAACTTTTGTGGTAAGCTTGACCATTCCATTCATCTGAACATGGAAACTATCCAGATGATTCAGAAGGCTTTCGGGGATGATGCAATGAGTGCAGTGCAAGTAAAATTGTGACACAAATGCTTCAAACATGGTCGAGAATCTGTTGAAAATGGTCCACATTGTGGAAGGCCTGCAACAAGCAGAACACCTGAGAATCCTGAGAATGTTGAATGTGTACAGGCTCCAATCAATAAAAATTGGTAACTAACAGTGTGAAAACGAGGGGATTTCAAAAACTACTGTGTCCAAGATTTTGATGGAAGTCTTGTCATGAAAAGCATCGTGGATTTTCCAAGGCTTATGCTACCAGAGCGGAAAGATCATTTAGTTGCAGTCGCTAATGACAATCCAAACCACTACCAATGAATTATATTTCCTCAAGGTCATAACTTGGAAAGGGACTATGTACATCATTGTGCTATGTCCAATGTTTCTTGTGTCTTGTATCTTCTTCAATAAATGCCTCTATTTTTCAAATTACATGGCTGTGTATTTTCTGGACAGACTTTGTGTGTGTGCATGTGTGTGTGTGTACTGACTTTGACAGTATATGATGTTGAGAAGATATCTGAATAAAAAGAAGAGATTAATATATGCAATTATTTTTAAAATTATTTTTACTAGCATGGTTTAATATTTATCATTTTTTATTTATTTATATGCACAGAGCACACTCCTGATTATGTTGAAGTACTTATGACTCATAACACAAACTTCTTGAGAGTTATAGCAAAAAATCTTGTAGAGGAAGTAGAATAAAATGCTAAAAGTTTGATTAATCCCAAGTAATGCAGGGAATATGGAACAAGAGAACAAAACACAGATGGGACAAATGACAAATTACAAGATAGTTGACTTAAACCTGTCTTAATAATAACATGAAAATGTAAACTGACTAAACATTCTAAGTAAAAACAAATGTTTGGATCAAAAAGGAAGGTTAGTCTATATGCTTATTATAAGAGAAAGGATTTATTATATGAAATGAACGTGATGAAAGATATCTCGTGCAAAATGCTATTCACAAGAATATTTCTATGTAAACATCAGGTAAAGTAAATTTCAAGACAAGGATTACAGTCGTCCCTTGCTATATCGCAAGTTTTTAAAAACCCGCGATACAGTGAAGCTACAGTAAGTGATCCGCAATACAATGAGGGATGAGTGTATACTTCACTGGTGAGTACCTGTATAGAATTTTATATGTTGTTAAAATTACATGGGTTCAAGAGTGTAGAAAGTGTTTAAGAGCATATGAAGTATTTATAAGAATTTGGAAAAGAATTATAGGAGTGTGGGAAGGGTTTATAAAGCCTTAAAATATATATAAGTAATAAAATAAATATAACACTTCTACTTTGTGGATTTTCACCTATTGTGGGGTTCTCTGGAATGTAACTCCTGCGATAAGTAGGGGATCACTGTATCACTAGAACAAAAATAATGATGGTTCACAATTTTAACAGAGTCAATTAATTATAGAATTATACTAATCCTATCTACAGTAAATATATGTATCTACTAATAACAGCTTGAATGTACATAGAGAAAATATTAACAAAGATAATAGAATGAAAACAGAAGATAAAATAAGATTTAAACATTCCTTTTACAGGAAACAAAATTCATTAAGGATATGGAAGTTCTGAAAACATTACCAAATGCCTCAAACTAATTGACAATATTGTATATATGACTGTGCACCATTATACTCAACTTGTGCAGAATGTTTTATTTTTCTACTGTGCATGGAATTCTAAATGAGACAGACATAACGAAGACCCTAATATAAGTCTACATACATTACAAAGGATTTAAATTATATAAAACACATTCTTTATAACTGATTAACTTATAAGTAAATACAAAAAATATCTGCAGCAGCAATTTTCAATTCAGTCATGGTACACAAAAACTAATTCCTAAAATTCTGTGGCACACCAAAAAGGCTTTTTGCCAATTTGACAAAAAAAGACTTATAAATTTGATTCATTCATAACAAATGACTATCATTGTGTTGGCTGTTATCATTTTAAATTTTCTTTTATTTTTTCTCATTAAACTTTGTTTTAATGAGTCTCAAAATTCTTTGATTTGACAACCTAAGGGAAAAGAGGTCAGTGTCTTTGACTAGTCAAGTATTGAGTGTTTCAAAATTTCTTGTGGCAAACCAGTTGAAAATCTCTGATCTAGAGTATCTCAAATATGTTGGAGTACAGTTAAACAGTTCTATATAATTCGTAGATCCAATAATAAACAAGGAAAATTAGAAATAATTTCAATAGAATAATAAAAGGCAATATAGAAAAATTTGTAGGATATCTATGTTGTCTATCTACATATTGATATGTCTAAGACAGTGTTTAAAAAATATGCATATTTTAGATTTAAATCTTATAAGTTAGAAATGCTCTTTCTAAAGTAATGACCTAAGATTCCAACTTACAAACACTAGACAAAGAAGAGCATATCAAACATCAAATAACTATAAAGGAGAAAACAATAAAAGGAGAAACCAATTAATTTGCAAATGATATACAAAAATCATAAAACAAAAATTGGTTCTTTAAAAGATAAATAAAATTGATCAACCTGTAGCTAGGCTGAGCAGGGAGGGAGATGGTCCAGAGCTAGGAAATGGGAAGCAGCTCAGATGGCCCCTTTTCCTAAGGCAGGTTGTCAAGCTGTTGATACCCCATGGGTCAGTGAGGAAAAACATCTTCACTGTCATTGGATTTACTAATCAGTGCATGGGGCTGGCATTTTCATTATTATGACCATGTTTGGGATTTAAGTTGACACTAGAACTCTGAGTTACAAAACACAAAACAAAAACTACTAAAAATATCAAGAATTTTCCCATGTTCTCATTTTAGGTGGAGGTTAAGTAAACTCCATGAATGGGTTGAGTCAGACATTAAGTGAAGAATTCAGTGAAATTTTATTATCAGATGTTGTTTTGGATGCATCCTGCAAATATTAGCCCTAGGACATAGTTTCAAGTATTAGCATTTTTAGGATGAAGGGTATGTACATCAGGAGTTTTGGCTTTTTCATGTGGAAGTTCTGGATTTAAAAATAAAGCTCTAGAATTGCATAGTTGTCTTGGGTTGACAACAAATGTTCCGTGATCAATGAAAGAATACACTTAATATTTTATTTTTAACTAATAATTATTTTCAATACAGGATTAAATGCAATTTAATTTTAATCTAAACTTGTATATAGGCATTTTATAATATACTTGTTTTTCTTAGATAAGATGTTATCTGTGAGATAACAATCTTAGATTGTTATCTCAGAATAATTTGGAAAATTCTTGTAGCTTTCCTCGCTTTAAAGACTAGGAAGTGAAATTCCTTGTTATACATAGTTTCCTTAACTTGGCATATTTATTTTCCTTTCTATAACTACTTTTATCACTAAAAGTTGAGACTTTTTTTTGTCTTTTATATTCCTCAGTGGAGCTCTTATTTTTTTCTCTTCCCTAGAGCTGAAATTCTTGTTTGAGTCTAAGCTTTCCATGCATTCAGACATGTCCAGGGAGAAAAATGCAGACCTGGTAATAATATTATTCTAATCCAGGAAAAATTGGTTGTAATAATTTGGTTCAAACACCAGCATAAGATAGTGTTACCGAACAAGGGTCCGAGGGGGGGGGGGGAATACTTGGCCCACCCAGGGATGCCAAAAACTGCTACAGAAAACAGGGGCCCCTCCCAAGGACGATACACTAATATCTATAGGGCTCTTCTGTCCGCCGCCAATTGGAAAGACATCTCTCAATGCCAGAGATTTGTGAAAAGGAAACAAAATGTTTATTTAATGCTATTCAGGCCTAATGCCTTCCTTAAAATATTAAAGTCTTTAAGGGTATACACCTACACACACACACACACAGCGCTCCCTTCTCCCACTGTCCCAACTCCGGGTACTGTAAATCAGGAAAAGAGCACAAGTCCATTTTTCAGGTCGCTGGCACTGTGAGCTGTGTCGCCTGCCTGTCCAGGCAGGATCTCCAATTAATCCAAAGTCATGCGGCACCTTCCACTGGCAAGAGTTCTTTGTACCAAGTTCCAGTCGAAGTCTCTTCTGGTTTCCAGGCCACTTGGCCAAAGGGAGCACGCCAAAGCTGCGTGGGCCTCTGCTACCAAAGCCACACTCCACCAAAAGCACACGTCTTTCTTCTTCACCCGGCCGCAGGGGATCTCCATTCTGGCAAAGCTGCGTGGTTTTCCCTTTCACCTGGCCAAGAGGGGGGTCTGCACTCTGCTGAAACCGCGTGCCTCTCCCTCCTAATGACTACAGGGGTCTACATCTTTCCAAAACAGCATGGTTCTCCCCCTCCCCTGGCCAAGAGGGGGTCTTCACTCTCCTAAAGCCACATGCCTCTCACGAAGGCACTATCTCTCAGAGAAGCAGCCCCAGTTCCAGCCTGGTTAGCTGCCACTCACTTCTCCCTGGCCCCAAACTTGGCCACAGCTATTTAACATATCTATGAAACCAGTTAAAGGTTATAGATATGTTAAATAACCATTCCAGAGGTTAGCTGCAAAACTGTTGCTATGCAAAACAGCTCTCAATGGCCCTGCTCCATTCATCCCTTCCCCCAACTGACACCTTGGAGAGGGGGGGGGGGTGAGGACATCTTAATATTTCCTCCAATATTCCTGTACACTTTGAGTTCTGGACACCATTCTAAATCTTTTCTGGGCCCCCCCTTGGCTGCACCCTTTATCAATAGGAGGAGTGATTTTAAATTAGAATTTAGTCATTCAGAGCTTCCTTCCCCACATCCCCCCCTAGATTTGTGCTTGAGTCTTTTAGGTCTGTAATTAACAATTTAGTAAATGCTCAAATATCTCCTTGGGGCACTGAGAGAACAAAGCAGCTATCGTGCTAGCAGCTTCTGCAGCAAAGGAAGGCATTGCCAGCTGCTTGGCAGCAACTTGAAACAATGCCTTGAGGCAGACAGCACACCCTTCACCTAAAGCATTGTCAATCCCAGAGTTTGGCTGGTGCTCACAGAATGTCCAGGAGGAATGGTTAACAGAGTGTGGGAGGATATATGGGATGGGAGTGGCGGTGGTTATCATGCTAACTGGCTTGCAGTAGGAATTCTCCAATGAACACCAGGGAACCTCCTGAGAAATGCTGGATTCTTTGAGACCAAGCTGAAGTTACAATGTAGCCGGAAGGGCTGAGCCAGAGGAATATTTCTTGTTAATATTATCGAACTCTGATTTTTACAGTCCTCCATCCAATGATTACAGCCACTGAATCTTCTCCTTTCTACTTCTACAGACACAATTGCCCAGCCATCTTTGAGGATTTTCCCAGGGATAATCTAGGTGTTTTTAATCAATAATTTAGAGTTAATGAAATTACATTTTCTAACAAGTGAGGGTTGCCCTAAAGTTTCATTCTTTTTTTTATAGCGCTTAGTGCACATTTGCAACAGGTCTAGGATTGTAAACATTATTCTAACAGCTCATATGCTGTTTTTTAAAGTTTATTTTTTAATCACAGCAAAACTTTTTCAAAAGGCAGTCCATAATATTTGAAAACTTCTCAGGTATTTTTACAATAGTTTCATGGCAGTTAGAAAATTCATTTATCCACCATATCAGAATCTGACTGACCTTGCACTGAGCATTTATGTCTAATCCATCAGCAAAACCCCAAGGTATGGATGCAAGCCCCGGATGGCCTAATGCAGATCTAAAGCTATAACATCATGCTTACTCATACGTTGCTATAACTATGGGCTGCATTTTCCATTTATTCCAGTTTGAATATATTGAATATATTTAATATAAATACATTAAGAATATTTAACACATATTTTAATGATTCCATTAGTTTCCTATGTCGAACTTTTCAGATTGGCCATTTAACCAAGGAAACAGTACATGTAAACATACTTTGAAATATGTTACTAAAGCATAGATTATCCAACTATTTTATAATATATGCCTCTGAAAGACAACTTTAACTTTTGCTTCCAACTTCCTCCCCACATTTAAAGAAAGATAATAAAGTGACTTAGAATTTTAAAGCTACTTCTGATGTTTTAAAGTCACCTAATACATGTAGAAATTAAATAGCAGATTTATTTCAAACAGTCTCCCGTAAGAATGCAGGAGTGAGGTAATGATGAACATGTTTCCCAAGGCAACAAATGAACAATACTTCAGTAGTTATGAAAGCAAGGGATAATGTGTTCATATAAAACTCAAAGATAATTATTTCTGGATTTTGTATTATTTTTCTGTCATACCCAAATTCTGAAATAGGGCCTTCTTTAAGCTAAACCTAAAGGGTGAAAATGTGGAGAATGAATGTGGTTGACAGATGCTTTGCTCTGTATGCATTTTGAATACTTTTCAATGGACATGTTTTTCACTTTCCTCTTTTTTAATCTTATGAAAATGTGTCTTAAGAGTATTCCTTAATTGTATGCATCATTACTATGACACCCCAAGGCAAATGTTCCTGCTTTTCCTACTGTCTGTCATAGGGTTTCTGTCTTTTGTAAATTGTTCTTACTTGATTCCTGAGATTTGTCACTCTCTCTGTGATTGCAAGGGTGGTCCAGCATAGCCCAGATATCGCCACTTTCCCTTAGGCTAATTGCACTGCAGAGGTTTAAATTCTTCATACTCGTTCAATGTCAGCCCTGATTCCTGAACAAAAGCTTTTGTTAGTATTTATGTTGTATCCAGAGAGAAAACTTGTTTTGGGGGGTAGAATATTGCAGTGAATAATCACTACCCATCTGGGCAATGATTTGTATTCCTCATCTCTGAAGTTTGAGTCAAGTCTTGAAGTTTGCCTCATAGATACAATGGCAACCTGAGGGAGTCTATTGACTTTAAACACCCTACCAGGTCCTATGTTAAAACTGAGGCTATCTCTTTGAAGAAAATCCTATTTAGCAACTGTAATGTAAATATATATGATTTACTACAGTTTTGAGTGGAGGATACTATGAAGAGGATCACTTTTATTCATAATTGAAGTATGCTGCATGCTGCATATTTTTCCTAGTAGTAAATTATAGATGTTTTCATCTATTAATTATTCCAGTAAATGTTTTTTTTTCAAAAACAAACAGTTATTTTGCTGGTCTTTGAATATCCTAGTCAATTAGCAAGTATGATATTGGTGATGAAAATGCTTACTTGAAAGCCAAGAGGTCTGAGTTCTAATCCTTTCTGGCCCAGTAATTAGTCATCTATCCTTGGACAGGTCATTTCACCATCCTGGGCTTTGTTTTTCTCATCTATAAATTGAATTTTAAGTTTGAACGCTATCTACTGTTTCTTTCCATCTAAAAATATTTCTGTTTATGACAAATAGAAAATCAGAGCAACAGATTCATTAAAAGAAGTTGTCTACTCTCTCAACGCTACATACAACCATACATGCCTGCCTGGTGAATCTGTGTGAATGATAGGAGCATTGATCTAAGGGTTTGACTAAATAGTTATAGATACATATATAATAATTCATACACACATGAACATAAACATAAGAGATAAGGGTTTTATACATGTTCTTATTATCACCTCTCTCACTATTTTGAATGTCATATTTTTAATAAGCACTTTTTCATCCAGTCACTCTGGCCTCCTGATTATTATTCCACCACATTGAGCCTGCTTCAGCTCCAGGAATTCTGAACTTGAATTTCCCACTATCTGAAATATTTTCCCCCAGATATCCATATTTAGTTTTCTCCCCTTTCTTTTAAAGATCTCTGCTCTAATTTCACCTTGCCCAAAAAAGGCATTCTTACTCATCCTTTATAAAAATACATCTACCTCCCTTATACATATATATGAATTCATATATAAAGAGAAAAACAGGTTAAAGAACTTGCAAAATGTTATTTGCATATCTTGAGGCAATGCATACAGAATTGA
The DNA here is from genome assembly GCF_014824575.4 of Sturnira hondurensis. Classification (NCBI taxonomy): domain Eukaryota; kingdom Metazoa; phylum Chordata; class Mammalia; order Chiroptera; family Phyllostomidae; genus Sturnira; species Sturnira hondurensis. The sequence goes on from NW_028083059.1 coordinate 19,679,631, forward strand.
CGATCAGCTGCTTCTTCTGTTTTAACTATACAGTCATTGTGCCAACTAAGCATATTGTCTTTTGATGGAAGGAACATTTATGTGAAACTTCATTACTGTGGTTAGTTCAAGTCTACAAATGAATTATTTTTTAATTTCTCCATCTGCTAAACCATGAAGTGGTTAGAAAATATCTAAGTGACAGCTGTAGAGGAGGATGAGAATAAAACCCCAGGAAGAGTTTCAGATGACAGGAATCTCCTGGAGAATTTAAAGACCAGGAACTTATAGCTCTCACACGGAGAAAACTTGCCCTGGGTGGTAGAGCTCAATGTGAACTCCCTGTGTGGATGGGATTGAGTATTCCTGGTACCTAGGTTCTTGTCTGTAGGAAATCATTTTGGGTGTTAATTTAAAATACAACAAACAAACGAAACAAAACCAAACCAGTGCAAAGGGCTATAGATGTTAACATCAGAAGGAAAAACAAAGATTATTGAAAAAAAGTTGATATTTTTAACATACACATTTTCCAATAAACTTTATTGTAAAAGTTGGAGATGATGTGTCTATGTGGAAATGAATCACATCTCAACTCTGGCACCTCACGTATCGTGATGATGCATCCAGGCTGCAGGTGTCTGAAAGCGCATCAGTTGAAATCTTGACATAAAAGCAATCTCTCCCAAAAGTCAGAGTAAGATTGCCTCTGTTTCTAAAACACTAAGATTTAAAATGTCTCCTTCTTTCCCATAGTTCTTTTGAAAAAACATAAAAAGACTGGTAACAGGAAAGAACCCAAACCAGTAAAAGTTCATAAACCTTAAATACAAGTATAAACAGATATTCTTAATTTAAAGCTTGAGTGAGATTTTAAGGAATATCTAAGAGGTGGAAAAAAAAGTCCAAGTCACAAGTCATACTACCCAAATAATCTTAATCAAAAGCTAGAAGAAAAATAAATCATGAATATAATCAGAAGATATGTATTTACATATTCATATTTATGTATATTTATCTGTATGTATACTTAATAGATGATTACTAATTTAAAATACAGAGAAACAGAATGCATTTCTCTGACTAATGTCTTTGACATATGACCAAGAATTTGAGGTAAAATGGACTTTTGGCTCCATCCTTCTTACTCTCCCTTCTAATGTAGTCAATCTGTTAATCTATGTGTATATGAGAGTGTGTGTGTACATGTACTCAGAGTTCAATCACTGCTGTCCACCACTTTTCCCTATTCTAGCCTAGTCAAATCTATGATCGTAGCTCAGTGAAATTCTTAGGGTAGCTTTCTATATAACATCTATGGTACTAATATCAGCCCTTGGAGGGTTTGTTTCTCACAGTTCCTTTAAATTGTCAGGTCATATGATTCCTCTTCTCAAATTCTCCAGTGGCTCCTCATTTCACTCATAATGATACTCGTGAGATTAAATTTTATCAGTGGTCTTACAATCAATCATTCCACCCACTAGGTTTTAGGTCACATTTCTTAATATCCAGATACTTCAGCCACACTGGCTTTCTGGTGGCTGACCTCGCTTCCATCACATTGAGCCTGCTTCGGCCCAAGAAATTTTTAACTTCGATTTCTCGCTTTCTAAAATGTTCTTTCCACAAATATTCATATTCCTTTTCCCATCTTTTCTTTTAGATCTCTGCTCTAAAATCATCTCATCTGAAAAGCAGTTCTTATTCATCCATATGAAGAGACTTCCATCTCCCTCAGACCCCATCCTCCTCATACCCTGTCTCATTTTTGTTTGTAACACCAATTTCCACTTATCACATTATTATATATTTTAATATTTATCTGTTTAATATGAAGGACAATTTCCATATCAGTTCATATCTCCTGATGACAGGTTATTCAGCAGCATCTGTAGTGAGTTATGCTTTGGTTAGAAGAAGTCTAAGTTTTTGAACAAATGCATAATTTCATCCCTTCTACAAGTGATTCATTTTTAAAGGGTTCATCCCACAAGTGCTGGGAAGGATAGAAGTAATGATCTTTTCTCTAAAGTAAAGGTCCTCTAGTCCACCTGGCTGGTTAAGTGCTTCTTCTATAGTCAGTGACCTCTGGTAGGTACTAACATGAGACACAAAAATACACATCTTCTGCCCAGGTCTGTAGGTTCATTCGTCTTCCTCTCTTCTGATGTCATTTTATCAAATCTTCCAAGGCTCCTGACCAACCATTCAAATTACTTGTCACTACAAACCATTTATACATAGTTCGCTTCGGCCTAATCCTTCCTTTATATAAAATAAAACAACAAAATATACCACTCAGAATATCCCTGAATAGGGTTGGAGAGCAAGAGCAATTCATTTCCAGATCCTTCCGTGAGTTGGTTTCTTCTCATCTACCCCAGACCGTTGAGAGAAGATCGTTTTTATACACTGTCACACCGTGTTTGCCAGGCTTTCACACCATTCTCTGAGTTGACACTTTGTTGAACTAAATTGTCACTTCTCTTTATTTGTGATTTCTAAAACAAGTTAACAAAGCAGCTAACAGCTAACAGAGCAATTAACAAAATTATCAAAGCAGTTAACTAAGTAAGGCAAACACCAAATTGTTCAAAGTGCATAATCTTAGAGTGCTCACCCCTCTGTACTTTATCTCAGTCTGTATAGATCCCTGTCTTAGTGATGATACCGGAGTTTAGTTACCACAGTCTCATTCTCTACCTGCAGTATGGTCTTTCTTACTGTCTAATAAGTGAATAAAAACAGTCCTAGAATCCAAAGGGTCTGCTTTCTAGGGTTTCAGCTGTTAATAATACCTGAGTTTGTGTTCTTTTGAACGCACAGCCGGAAACAAAGTCTTGTGTGAAATTAGTTCATTTTATTCTCCAAGAGAATAGGAGTTGAGAGGAACAGAGAGAGAGAGGGGAAGGAGATAGGCCCATTTAAGGAATAGTTATTCTGGTCATCACCCTGAAAGGTTGGTTTCAACTCAGACCTTCTGAGAAATACTGAGAGTGTCACCAAATGCTATTTGCCTTTTATTAGCTCTTATTTTTTATTGGTTGAAGATTGCTTTTGAATGATAACTTCCCCACATTTCTGAGGCACTCCAGTTACTAAAAAATTCAAAGTTTATAATGAAATAAGATGACAGCGCCCATCAAGTGAGGGCTTGGGAAGGCAAGCGTGGAGCCACTGACCTAAGCCTTGAATGGAAATTAGGGATAGGGCCAGGTCAATGTTATGGAGACAACTGGTATCACTGCTAGTCTGGCCTCCTAAATCAACTATTAAGTACCTTTTGCGGCAGCATGAATAAACCTGGAGATTATTATGCTAAGTGAAACAAGCCAGTCAGAGAAAGACAAATACCATATGATTTCACTTATATGTGGAATCTAATGAACAAAATAAATCAACAAATACAATGAAAACAGAGGTGTGAATACATGGAACAGATTGACAGCTTTCAGAGAAAGCTGGATGGAAGTCTGGATGAAAGAAGGTGGAAGGATTAGCTGAAGAATATTTATGCATATCCCACAGACACAGATAACAATGCAGTGATTGCCAGAGGGAAGGGGGGATGAGGGCTGGTTGGAGGTGGGTAAAGGGGGCAGAAATGAGGGACATCTGTAATAGTGTCAGCAGTAAAAATAAAGTAAAATAATAATTTGGGCAAAAGTTTTGTGAATTACTGAATTCAGACATATTTCTCTATTTTGCAGAATTCACTCCTACCTCATCTCCAAACATTTAAAAACTCAGTGACTTTACATGTTCACAGTGAAATTTTAAAAGATATTTCAGCAAAAACAAGGTAGAAGATTTAAGTCAAAATGTCATGATATTCAAACTGTAAAAAAGAAAGCTTTCCAGGTGTTAGCTGGGACACGGATAGCAATTTCTAGATCTTGAATTCCCTAGGTAAATTTTTCCAAATTTGACAGGACCAGGAATTTATCTAATAGCCATTGATTCCCTCCTCTCCTTTCATGGCTGTCTTTGTTCTGAGTTGCAGACCAAAGGCTTGTTTCCCATGGGCATCTGTCTATGACATCTTGTCCCAGGTGTGGAACCCTGTGGGGAAGCAAACGGAAGTGCAGGTAGGAACATAGTGCTCCCAATGCCGAGACCCACAGAAGTAAAACAAGATTGATCTAGTAAGACATCCTGAGGAGGATGACATTTTTTTTGTATTGTAAAATTAGAATTTTATAAGGGGGAAGTTTTCACAGGGTGATTATTAACCTATTTATTAGAATTAAAATAGTAAAATTAGATGGTTCTGAAAGAAATTACTCCTGATTTGATTAATTAGTTTCATGATGTGGATGAGTTTTGTCAACTCACTTCTATGGTGGAAACTCTCCAGAAATAAAATGAACTAAATATCCAGCTTCAAGGTTTAATGGATATATATTTAATGAAATGTTACCACATACAACACATTAGATTAGATATATAAGATTTAAAGCTGTTCAAATTTATATTAAATTCTAGATTTAAATTTAATTATGTGAAGAATAGATAATTTTAAAAATAAGGAAAGGAAAATAAAAGTTTTAGTACAATTAGAGTCACAAGAGGATTGTCAATGATAACATTTGCCTTTAATAGAATATTATCGATAAATACCTTAGCAATACTGGAGAAAACGGTCACCTCCCAAGGTGAGTTAAACACACTGAAGTACCAGGGACATAAATAAGGAGTGAAGTCAGGGTGAAGCCTGGCTTGATTCCTGAAATAACTTGGGAAAACAGGCCATAGATCAAAACAAAAAACGTATTGATTGAGAACATCTTCCTTTCCTCCTGAGGGAGCAGATGGCTGAGGCTAAGCATCTATCCTCATCAGCGGCTTTGTTGATACCTTTATACGATTGCGCACAATTGTAATTGAATGCTTAGGTGACAATCACAGCCCGGCTCAGATTTCTTTGTTTGCTTGTATCTTGTCCATGGGAAACAAGTGCAACAAGAACTCACTTTCTAAAACAAGTCACTTTTTTGCTCTTTTCTTCTAAGTTCCCTCATGATTGTTGCACTCTCAGGCTTTTCAGCTGACTTTTTTAAAGATTTTATTTATTTATCTTTAGAGGGGAAGGGAAGGTGAGAAGGAGAGAAATATCAATGTATGGTTGCCTCTCGTGAGTCCCCTGCCAAGAACTGACCTGCAACCCAGGCATGTGCCCTGACTGGGAATTGAACCTCAATTGTGTGGTTCACAGGCCTGCGCTCAATCCATTGAGCTATACCAGCCAGGGTGCTTTTCAGCTGATTTTGTATTCATGTGTTTGAAAATAAAGTTGCTAAAGCAGTATGGTCTGTGTAGCCATTATAACATGGTTAAGATTTGATCTACAGAACTCTTTCTGTTGCTACAGTATAAAAAAGATAACTACCATGCAAGAAGAGCATTACATTTATTTATCCAAGTTTCGAGTAAAATAAAATAAATTTATTTGTTGGTGGGTTTTTGAAATAAGCCTGCCAAATAGAAACCCTAAAAGCTATTAGTCAGTGAAAACTACTGAAGCTAGGCATGGGCTTTAAAAAAAAATAAAACAAAAAAGATAAAGAGACTACTAAGGAAAATAACTTTAAAAATGCTTTAATCATGTTAGTCATTCTCCTGTATGTATTTGACATTGTAGTCTAGTGTGTATTTATAGGCATCTCTGAGTATATAATTTTAATAAAATTCTATATGCAAATAAGAGTTATGCTAAAATATAGTTTTATTAATATATATGTGCAGATAAGTGAAACATTTCTTTCTAAAAATATAATATCCACTCCTTAGCATTCCTAAGATTTTAGATGAAATAATAGATATTTATATCAATAAATGATATTAAGAATGACTTCTTCTACCATAGATCTTATGCGCTAAGCACTCTGTGTACATTATTTGTCCGACAACAACATAATGAGGTAGGTTCTATTGGAATTGTTTTGCACATGTAGAAAACTAAGAATATTGAATTACATAATTTATATCCATCTTAAAGTAAATGAGAGAAGCAGACTTTGAATGCTGCCAAGATTAGTCCCAAAGCTTGTGTCTGTAACCACTGATTTTCACAGTGTTTGTTCCATTCTTTCACCTTCCACTTCAGGCTCATTTATAAGATGACCACTACTACAGCATTCCTTATTCTTCTGAGGTGGTCATCCTTCTTTAAAACTTCAAACCAAGATATTTGTTTAATCTAAGCACCATTGACACTGAGTCTGACTGGAGTTTTTCCAATGAAGCTTCTAAATAGAAAAGAAACACACACACACACAAACATAAAAAGCATAAAACTACCAGTTATACATTGTGTGGATATACATGTCTTTGGACCACCAGAAATCCTTTGCTGCTGCTTCTGTACCCTACCTGAGTAGACAACTGCACTTAGTCCTCAAAGAGATGATACATTGTACAAGGTGAATAATGAGCTCTCTTCCTTCCATGCTATGCTTTGGAAATCAATTTAGTTCTCACTACCTGAAAAAAATGTCATAAGGATCCTCTCAAATTCTGCAGCTAGTAAAGAATCCAGAGTCTTAACCACTCCCCACATTCTCTTTAGGGTCCAAGAAACATGAGAAGTCTACGATAGATGACCATCTTGATGTAATCAATAGGTTTATGCTTGGGTGAGAGCTCACTCACTTTCATAGGGTGAGGTGGGGAGGCAGAAATGCTGCCAGTGGGTACTTTACATGACTAAACAGATGAGAACCTTGCCAATAGAAAGAATAGAGTAACAATTTTCATAAATGAGATTTTTACATCTAAAAACGGAAGAAAATTATGTATAACAGAGAAGTACTTTAATTATTCATGGACTAGAAGGGGTAGGTGGCTAGAACACTGCATTCATTTAATATCGGTGACCAAGGGAAGACTTACTATGAATCTGCTGAAACGGAAGTTGTGGCGGCTATCTATGTACTAGTTTTGCTACTGTTCTCTAAAGCTTGCTGTAGCTAGCTGGACTTTTTATATTTTCAGATTTGATTCAGATTGTTTCCTCACTTATTTAGTCTCCTTACATACGTTCAGTTTGCTCTGTGTGTGTGGTGCTATACAGTGCTTGGAGATATACTGATACATTTGTTAATGTATCTATTAACCAAGTATTTTATTGAATGTTTACTATGAGCTGTTCAGTGTATTTCAGGGAATGTGGACAAATATATATATATATATATATCCTCCTGGAAGATAGATTTAACAAAGTAAAAAAATAAAATTCAAATGTAGTAAGAAATGTAATCAATTAATGAAGGAGGGTAAACTGATGGATTGTAATGGAAGTTGGTTGTAAATAGTTTAGGTAATGGTGATGTTATGCTTAATTTTCAACTTTACTGGCTCATAGAAGGCCCAGGTATTTGGTTAAACATTTTTCTGAGTGTGTCCTTGAAGGTGTTTCCAAATGATATTAATATTTGAATCAGTAGACCGAGTAAGACGGATTGCACTACCAGATGTGGCTGGGCATCATCTAATCCTTTGGGGCCCTAAATAGAACAAAAGGCAGAGAAAGGGCAAATTCTCTCTGCCTGTCTAGTTGAGATGGACATCATGCTCTCCTTCCTTCAGACTGCGGCTTGCACCATTAGTTCTCCGGGATTTTCAGATTTGGACTGCAACACACAAGCTCTCCTGGGTCTCCAGTTTTCAGGGAAGATCAAAGGACTTTTTAGTTTCTATATAGATATGTGTTTAAATATAATAAACCTTTTAGATAGAATCTGTACCAGTAAGATATATTTATGTATTACTCATGTTCAGACACTTATGTGTCAACACATAGATATAAAAACATATATGTGAACACACACATCTTGTGTATTGCACATGTATATGTGTATATATATTTTATTGGTTCTGTTTCTTTGGGAAATGCTAACTAATAGAGATAAGCAGCCCTGGCTGGTGTAGCTCAGTGGATTGAGCATAGGCCTGTGAACCAGATGATTGTGGTTCGATTCCCAGTCAGGGCACATGCCTGGGTTGCAGGCCAGTTCCCAGGAGGGGACACACAAGAGGCAACCATACACTGATATTTCTCTTCTTCTCTCCTTCCCTTCTCCTCTAAAGATAAATAAATAAAATCTTTAATTAAAAAAATACAGATGAGCAGAGAGGTCTCTCACTTAAGCTAATGCGAAAGTCCTGAGGAGAGAATAGCGCTGATGCATTGGGGAAAGCAGGAAGGCCAGCGTGACTGAAGCGGTAGAGTGGAAGGTGAAGAGTCAGAGAAGATGATGTCCATTCATTGCACAGGACTTGGCTGGTATAGGTGTTAAATGATAAAAATATTATAGTTTATTCGAAAGTCAATAGATATCCTTATATTCTTAAAACATTGTTGTGGTGATTTTGTGATGAATGAACTCTTGAGAATCGAGAATGGAAAGATCATATTAAACAACCCAAGAGTTATGAGGACGGCTTAGCTTGAGAGACCATTAAAAGAAGACCTATTAGGGCCATAAAATTAAAGACAGAATTGGTAAGTGTGAGTGAAGGATTTTACTCGATGTGTAAGAAAAAGTGGAATTAAGGATAATTTGTAAAATTGTAGTCGATCTCCAAAGCAGGAGGTACACACATCCAAAATTGGATTTGGAAGTCCAGACTGATGTTGCCAAATCTACGCTAAAAGGGTATGAAAGTTTTATTGCTTTCATAACTGTGTTCTCTGGACAGAGAAGAGCAGGCCTCTCAATCAAGTGCAAAATAGCTCGAGAACACTGGGAAGGAGAGTGACGTAAGGTTTTATTGTGGTTAAGTATGGGGCCAGGTTAGAGTTCCTATGAATGATTTGAATCTGTGACCTACACCAAAGGGGGAAGCACCTTGGGTTTCCCCACAACCAAAATCGGGGGGGGGGGGGTTTGGCAAGTCTTAAAAGCTGCCATCAAACATCAAGAATGGAGTCAGTCTCCTTGTTACAAAGATTAGCATCCGGACAGTTCAGTAAATGGTAGTGCCATTTCAGGAAGAAGGGGAATCTGAAGAAGTAACATGCGAGCTGAATCCTGAAGGAGTCAGGCACCGGAGAAGGTGCAAACAGTATCTGCAAAGGCATGAGAGTAATCATGAGTTGCTAGGTACAGAGCATTCACTCTACAGAGCTAGGGAGTCAGGTGTTCTGCTGGGTGCTTATTTGTGTAAGATGTCTATTTGTTTTACTACCTACACCCTCCTACCTCTCTGTCCATCCCTTTCTACCTTTCTCTTCCATCTGTTATAATTAAAGGTATTACCAGTTATAATTAAGGGTCTCTGATAAGAATACCTTATATGCTTAAGAATCATAGTCTGGTGTGGTGGGCAGATAAATGAACCAATATTCAAATCACGACAAATGTGAAAATGCTATAGAAACAACACTTACAGAATTCCAGAAGATCCTGGACAATGGACACATAATGCTACTTAGACAAGCAAGGAATGAGAATTCTCAATCTGTTCCAGGGGGAAGTAACAATCAAGTTAAATTCTGAAGGAATCAGACACCTGGAGATGGTGGAATTTGGGTGAAGCTTTCATAGGCAGAACAAGCAACATCTGCAAAGTTGTGAGAAATTATGAGTTGTTAAGTACAGAGCACTGACTCTATCAATAACAAACAATTTTCAAGTTGTTATAAATATGATTTACTTACTGGTAAGGAATACCATGTGGTCTTTATTAAGTTTTTCATAGCAGATCTTTTTAATGATTTCCTAACATTAATTAGGATGGTGAAAATACACCAAATCTTTTCTGAATCTCAGGATCTAGAACCAAGGGGAATTGCTAGCATGATTTATACAGGGAAGTAGAAACATCTGCGTCCCTATTATTTGCACTCCAGGATATCTGAAGCATATCTATACTTTCATTATTGACACACACAAGACTTTGTATTAACAAAACTCTCTATTATTTCGGTAGGCCTGTACTATTTTGTTCTGTTTCTGGTTTAATAATCTCTAATGATACTTAGTATTGATTTAAAACAGAATTTCTCTTCTGTTTTATGTACCTTATTATCTGGGGAACGTCATGTCACCTAAAAAGGTTTTAACTCATTCTGAGCTACGTTGCCTCAAGAATTCTGGGATGCATCCTTGTCTGAAGGAATAGAATCCTTTGTTCAACTAGCAGTGACTGCCGTACTAGGAAGTTGGAGTTTCAATGCTGTATGTGCGTGTGTGTCCCGATCAAAGTGAAATGGTAAAATAAGTAAAATTTGTCATTTCACTCTGTTCTCCTATGTCAGTGCCTCTATTCTTCTAACCTATTCTCATTCCTATGCCAGTTTTCTAGTCTATAGTTCATGTTAGCATACGCTGCCTGTCATGCAATGTTTAAGACTTAAAAATGTGGTGCACCACCATCCAAAGAGACCTAAAATTGTAGAAGTAACTTCATACGTTGTCTGAATAAAGTGATTTCAAAATATCTACATTGGTTTTTGGCATAGTGACCTTTTCATAACGCTCCCTAGTGATCTGGTAGGTTTTCTTCACCAGCTTCCTAATAAGGTTGGCCTCTTTCTCCTTGGACTTGGTTTATAATTCAAAGTTGTCTAATTTCTGGCTTAGTTACTCTCAGTTCCTTTAATTTCATTTTGCTGACCCAAATCCTAGCTTCCATAGATCTTCTTCATCTTTTATAATTTAATTATGATTTCTATTAGTGCTTTATAATAACTAGCTCAGTCCTTGAAACAACACTGATAATTAATCAGTATCTGTTTTTAAACCAGTGATAGTCGATGCTTCCAGGGGTGTCGGAGAGTTCAAATTACTATGAAAATCTCACTGCCCAAACAAGATCACAACATTTGAAATCTGTTGTTAAATAATTAATGTAAAAACTGTACTTTATAATGCATAAAATACATTCCTTATCAGCCAAAACCAAAAGATACAAATGGCTCTAATCCAGAGTACAATGTGTTTCTAGAGTTACCATGGAAGTAAATTCCATGGCATCAAAAGCAAATGTCCGCAATCTTAGATAGTACGTACACAATGCCATCACGTTAGTTTGTCACCCTTCACGTGGTCTTCATTTAATTTTGAAGTAATACTTCAACTGAGTGGAATGACTGAAAAAGAGTATTTGTCATGAGGATAACTGGTTAAACTAAAATCTTTTCAAATATCAACTGCTGTTAATTAAATCTACGGAGATACTTGACTAAGAAAAAGACCACCCTGTTGTTGACTGAATGAAAGAAAAGAGGCAATGAAGCAGAACAGATTGAACATAAACACGTAAGAGGGAATGATAAATGAAAGATGGGATCAAAATACCAACTGTAAACTCCGAGTCTAACTTACTTTAAATTTATTCTGGTTTATTTTTGTTGCTTTTGAATTATTTTTTCTCCTAGAAGTATATTCAAAATGGTTTCTTTCTATATACTGACAATATTATAAGCTAATATTTAATATATTATTATCAAAATGAGATATTTAGAATAAATATGATTATTGTCTATCTCCATGAAAAGTTAGGGATTTTATTTATATTGAATAACAATGTTTGGGAAATGCAACAACTATTTTTAAGTTAATTTTTTTCCTTGAGTACCTTTGTGCATTAACTTTTGGTTGGCCCTTCAGAACCTTTCACAATGTTGCATTTTTACAGTTGCAAATTTGTGAAAATCTTATTTTAAAAACAACCAAGGATATATTGGTTTTATAATCTGGTAATAGAATGTCTAGTTTTACATGCTCAATTTTAATGAAAATGTGTTGAGTGTAAAAAGCCTTTCAAACTGTCACCTTGTATGTCAAACACATGCAGTTACTGTTTGTATATTAAAATCCCTTCTGGCCTGACAGCATGCCTACACATTTTTTTTTTTTAATTAGAGTACTCACATCTCTTCACTTTTTGTCTTTCTGTATCACAGAGGGAACACTCAGAGTTACTATAAGCTCTGACCAGTTCTGGACACTATTAGATCTTTTAAATTATCCAATTATAAACAAGCTGCTTTCATAAATAGTTCCCTTGCTCTCTTTCAGATGCAGTTGCACATTCCGTAATGAGGTAATAGGAAGGGCATTATCATCTATGTCTAGTATAATTCTGAAACAGTCAGGCAATAAGTGGAAGCATCTGCCGCTTTCCTAATTGTGGCTAGTGCACAAAAAAAATAAAAGGAAGAATAGTGAGGGAGAGCTTTTAAGGTCCCATTTCCCATACCAGACACAGAGCATCTGGGCTGAGGTTACTTTGCAAGCAGTTTGTGATTTCTTGCAGCAACATTAAGGAAATTATATATATATATATATATATATATATATATATATATATATATATATATATGTGTGTGTGTGTGTGTGTGTGTGTGTGTGTTTGTGTGTGTGTGTGTGTACATATATACATATATATGTGTATATATGAAATTGACATATAAGTTTTGATGTTCTAGGGTTTGAGCAAGTAAACATTCTTCAAGTATATTTGGGGAAAATGTTACAATTGGCCATGATTCAAACACAATTACATGTTTCTTAGTATTGATTTCATATTACCTAGTTGCTCCTTTAATTCTCAAAAATAAGAAAATGATTGAAATTGTAAAAGCTATCATATTGGTGTCTGTTGAAAATTAAGTCCATTACAAGAAAATGAGTGGCTCTTTCTTGGTTGCAAAGCACATAAATCAATTCTGACTTGTTTAAGCCCAAAGAAGAATTCCTCTTTTTATCGAATAAAATAAATTGATATTAAAAAAACAAAGATATGAAAGGAGATTGACAGATTGGATTTATGTGTCTCCCCCGACCCCAGAGAACTATTGATGAGCTTCCTAGAAGCTAGATTAGCATTTTACATGAAAGCGTTATACTTTTAGAAAACAAATACAAAGTTAAAAGAATACAGAAAGTTGTTGAAGTATATGATGGAAAATTAGATGAATTAAAACCTTAATTTAGTATTTCTAATTTAGTAAACCAGAGAAAAAAGTGATCTGGAAAGATACAACCAACATGTTCTTTAGAAAAACAAGAGTAGAGGATGGGAGAGAATGTGAACATTAAGAAGCACATGATAAAATTTAATATGATGCACAGAATTTGGCCACTGTAGTATGTGGGATAGAATGAGTTGGGACTATTATGTAATCCTAAAACCATCTCTTCAGTTAGAAGTCACAGCCTTTAGAATTTAGAGCAAGCCATAAAATGGGGAACTAATGCATGACCAGGTGGTATTTGAGAACTCATTTGGGATTACCTAATTATAACTTGCCTAACCCTACAGAATCACAATATAATGCAGCCATGAAGTGTAGTTAATTAGAGAGAAAATATACAATGCTGGAGAAGAGAAGGAACTGAGAACAGTTAGTATGCATACAGGCACGGCTCCCTCAGAGAGAATTCTGACTTGACTGGTAAGAGGTGAGCGTAACAGGCTTCCAAAATCTAGGGATGGGAAGGAGCGGTAGGGGAGGAACAAAGCACCTCTCTCACTTGCAGCATGTTCCGAAGGAGATTTTGATGAACACAACCAGCCTAGAAACTGCGGGCTGCCATCAGAGAAAAGAATTACATCTCTTGGTGCTAAAGCTTGAGAAAAGATCTCAGTTGGACAGAATCGCATACTAATAAATCAAAAATTTTGAAGCTTATTTTCTTGTATAAAGAAAGAGTCTGTTTATAGTTTTAGTTTATATACTTTTCAGTTTTTCCAGTGCAATCAGTATAACAATAGTTACAAGGTAAATAACAACAACAGCAAAAAATACCAAGTAATTTTGAATTATGTGCCCTATGTTACATGACAGGCAGTTTCTATAAGAGTATAACTATATTAAGTCACTTAGTAATCATAAAAATGTCTGTCAAAGGAAAATGATTAATATTGGTATTAAAGATATTTATTAAGTTTGTAATAATTACATAATTTACCTATAATTTTTTATTTTGGCACAACATAAGAATATTAAGAGTTTTGAGTAAATAACATGAAGCACATACTAAGCAGTAAATTCAATCACCTTACTCAGGGCTCACAGCCATTTGAGATCAAGACTATTAATACACAATTATACCCCATGTTTTACAGATGGGAAAATTCAAGTTTAGAAAGGTAACTCACTAGTCCAAGAACAATGGAGATCTGCATCTGTGTTCACCTATGTACAGTCAACTTTCTCCTGATTATAAATCCTAATTTCTCATGAGAGAATATGCTTTCCTCCTCAATCTGTATACTTGTGGACTGGAACTATGACTCCAGATGCAATAATCAACTTAAAATTGATCACAAATACAAATAAAGTTTTAAAAGCATAAAATTCTTAAAACATAGGAGTAAATATTTGTGACTTTGGATTAGGGAATTGTTTCTTAGCTATAACATCAAAAGCATAGGCAATGCAGTGCAGTCATGCCTTGTACCTGCGGAGGATTCATGTCAAGACCTCCAGTGGACCGATGCCTGCTACCAGGGATAGGACTGACCCGTTCACATAGTATGTTTTTTCTACACATAATATCTGTGACAAAACTTAACTTGTAAATTAGACATTGTAAGAGATTAATGGCAATAGTAATAGAATGAAGCAATCCTAACAATATACTGTAATAAAATTTATGTGAATGTGTCATTTACTACGTAAAATAACCCTTACTTGAACACATGCGCTGCAAGAACTGACAAGAACCACAAGAACTGACTTGGTTTAAATTGCTTACATTTTACCAGTGCCTTAAGGTGAAGTTTAGATTACTGATTTAAAATCTTTCTTAATATTAACATTTGCAGCTACAAATTTCAGTTTGAGCATGGTGCTGGCTTCTTCCTATAATTCTGAGGACTTGTATTTTCATTTCATTCATCTCTAGGCATTTTATAATTTACTTTGTGATACTGACTTGTTCCAAGAGTTATTGAAGTATGCAGTTTAATTTGTGTAGATTTGAGAATATCAAATTGCTTTCTGTTGCTGATTGCTGATTTAATTCCATTGTGGTCAGAAAACATACTTCTTAATTTTTAAATAATTTTAAATATATTTGGACTTGCATTATATCCTAGAACACAGTCTGTCCGAGAGAATGGCCACTTGAGAACAAGATGTATTCTTCTATTGTTGGGTGGAGTGTTCCATATATACCTGTTAATCTATTTGTTTCTTAGAGTTGTTCAAAATTTTGTTTCCTTTTTTATCTTATGACTACTTGTTCTAATTATTATTGAGAGTATGACATTGATACTTGTAACTATTATTATTGATCTATACCTCTCATTAATTACATCAGTTTTTGCTTCATGAAATTTACCATAATTTAGAGAACATCATCATTTCATAAATTCAATGATAAGGATATATTTATTTTAATGTAAACATTTACTATTATCTTAAGTCAAGCCCACAACCTACTCTCCTCAAGGAAGGAAGAAACAAAATCTGGAACATGCACTTGGGGAATGCAGAAAAGAGGCAATTATTTGCCAAAAAAAGATGTGCGATTTTTAATGGTCCATTTGCCAAAAACACTCAAAGATGAAGGAGAGAATGTACTTGAATATTTCTAAAATTATACATCTTGAAAAGAAGTGACCTTGTTGTAATGAAAGTAATCCCTGTTACTAACTTTGAACAGTTATGAATAAATCTGAGAGAATTAATTCAGCAACTTGATTTTAGGCAAGCTCATTCATTGATTTGCGACATAAAAAACATTTCTGAGTATGTCTTCCATCATCCTTTGTAAAACAGACAAAAATGAGAGTTCAAAATAAAAAGGTGAGTGTTTGGCAATGTTGACAATTATTGGCCTGATGTTTTTGGTTCCAATAGTAGCCCCCAAAAAACCAACCCAGAGATCTAAGATGAGGATATAGCAAAGAAAGGAAAACATCATTGTAGGAAAATATTAACTGTTACTGCTTTGATTCCCTTCACCTTTCTCACTAATGAAACATTGTTTTCAGTGATCTCTCTCTGACCACCAATAATATTGGGCACTAAAATTTTCAGTTATTATTGACTTATTCTGAGGAGAATTGAGCTATCTGTGGTCAAAATAGATATGCTGTTATGAGACAAACTTGTGAAAACATCATTTATTAAGAAATTGAAAAAGAGAAGCCAGCCATCATCTTGTGAACAGAAAAGTCAAAAGGCTATCAAAATATACCATGGAATATAAAGCCTTGTTCTACCTTGTCTGTCTCTTTTGTGCCATTTTTCCACTCAGGAGCTATTATGTGAAGTATAAAGTTGCAGTGTAGATAGATTGTCATGAATTGTCCTAAGAACTTGGTCTATATTTGACATATTATACCTGGGCCAAAGTTTTCCAAAGTTACTTAAGAAAGTGGTTATATACCAAGGTGAAGGAGGGGCAGACTTGAAAACAACAATGGTCTTGAAGGTAAAAAAAATTATTTTATATTTGAGCAAAAATATTCATCAAGAGATTATGCTTGAAGCATTTGGAGTAAATCAGGGAATGATATCTAAAATAGTTAAGGTCAATTATTCATCTGGAACAGCAGAAAAGAAATAATCATACGCTAATCCAGAACAATGTATTTACATAAACTATTAGGAAAAATAGGTATCAAAGGTATTAATGGTATTGGATTACTGAAAAAGATAAGAAGAGTTTATTCTGGTGGATTGTGAAGACACAATATAGACACAATAGAAAATATGAGATCTGAGAAAATGAAATTATTGCAATGATGGTGAGAAATGAGGGGGTTATATAAAGCAGAAATACACTAGCAAAGTAAGGTGGTTTGAAAGCAGTGCATAAATAGGTTTGAAATCATAGGAAGTAGAATTGCACTAGCACATAAAGGTGGTTTGAAAGCATACATCGTTTTGATCCCAACTAACATAAGACAAGACTAATTGAGTGATGTCAGGTGCATATCTTGGATGACAGGCTGAATAGACAGGCAGAGAGGTCAGGCTGAGAGGTCAGGAACGGGCCCTATAACCAGTTAATGCAATCAGGTTCTTCTGCAGCACCGGTTCACAGGTCAGATTAGGACAGTTTATAAACCAGAGAATTGAATATTTTACAGAGAAATCCAGCAGCTTTCAAAGGTGCATTACATAGGTAATCAAAGACTAGTATATATTTGGCAGTGAAAGCTACATATCTAAAGAAATGGAAGAAGAAATAGGATGGTACCAATATTTCAAGTACAGATGTTCAGGCAATGGAATTAACCTTGATTATCAGCTCAATTAAGACAATTTTTTAAATTGCATTTGTTTATTTTTTAGAGCAAGGGGAAGGGAGGGAGAAAGAAAAGGAGAGAAACATCAACATGTGGTTGCCTCCCACGAGACTTTACTGGGAACCTGGCCTGCAACCCAGGCATGAGCCCAGACTGGGAATCAAACCTGTGACCCTCTGGTTTACAGGCCAGCACTTAATCCACTGAGCCACACCAGACGGGGCAATTAAAACACTCTTAAAATAATAGAATATATTTGAACAGTTTATAAAATGTGATGTGTTCAGCATGCTTGGTTTTCACATCTGACCTTACCACTTCCTAGAGTTACAAACTTTGGTAAATAAATAGTACCCACTTCTAAGTGTGTGTGCAAAAATTAAACAAAAATATTTATATAAAGTGTATAGATTGCTAAATATTTATGTAAAGTATATAGATTGCTGTCCTGTACATAACACACATTTAGCAAAAACTATCTTAAATAACTATGGTTATTAATAAAAGATCATGGCATGTAGAAAACAAGATTTATTTCAGGAATCTTTAGCTTTAGTATTTTTCAACACGAATACAAAAGCTTAGTTGAATAAGGTAGTAAGTGTTTTTTTGCTAAAGCAGTTTCAGTTGTATTTTTTTAACCACATTGCTCTGCATACTGTTAATATACTCTTTTTAAAAAAATCTAAAACAAGTAGAGGAATTGTGTCTGCAATTCAAAGTAATATATTTGGCAGGTCTGCTATCACATTTATTTTATTTAACATTCTGTAAAACACAGGCAAGTGGACTTTATCTAAAGGTAATTAGAAAAAATTACATCCCATATTTATAATTTTAGAATGCTGGTCTTGGTGTTTAAATAAAGTGCTGAAGCTCTTGAGATAAACCTTTTATTTAATTATGATACACGTTTAGCTTTTAGGTTCACAGTTTGTACTGAAAGAGGTTTCTTAAATAAATATTCTTTTTTAAAAGGGGAGATTAAAAATAAGGGTCTTGAAGAAAAACAATTAGGCAACCGTATTAAAAGAGCAAAATTTTGTCAGGGTCAAGACACGGATCGGATTGCTTGCAGAGGGATGGCTAAGGGAAAACAGGCGTGAGCGTCCCTTGAAAGATGAATAGATGGCTGTGATCTAATGACAGTTTCAATATACAAGGGTTGGAGAGGCACAAGTCAGAATGCCTCAGCAGTGTGAAGCAGAGGTGCCTAAACAAAGGAATTGTTAACAGAAGTGGAAACCTCGAAGAAGTGATCTATTTTGGCCAGACACAGTAGGTTTTTTAATCAGATCATTCGAATTTTCTAGTTCCTATGACTAATTCGTTCTTTTAGGAGCAGTGATCTTTATTTCAGATTTGCAATCAACCCAAGAGACAAAACAGGTTTCAAGTAATACTGAATTTGCTTAGTTTAGAAAGGACTCTGGACAGAATTACAGAACATTCCCATCTAAAGTATAATGAAGGTCTTATGGTTCCCAGGCACGTCCTTGAACGTCTCAGTACTTTGGTAGTCCAGACATTCATATTCAGAATAAGTGTATTCAACTACAGCTTACAAGAGCCTGCTCCAAGTCTATTTACATTGATACACGGTTACCTATGTAGCCTCCCAAAGGTGTACATGTTGGTGTTCTTTCTTTTGCGCTTCTACAGCTCATCAGTATTCGTCACATGGTGCTTTAAAAACAATTTCAAAAATAGATGCATGAATTTAATTTACATCATGCTCAAATGGACTCTTGTATAACTTGGAACTAGTATTAATTAGTTCCTAAAAATGTTTGAGTTAATGTTACAAGTGCATTTAATCAAGGAGTAAATTCTCATGCTTCTTTTTGGTTAGAGGAAAGGCCACATAACAAGCCATTAACATTTTCACTCTACTTTCCATTTTTAGAGGCTGATCAATCTTGTTTTGGAT
Organism: Sturnira hondurensis; assembly: GCF_014824575.4. Lineage (NCBI taxonomy): Eukaryota > Metazoa > Chordata > Mammalia > Chiroptera > Phyllostomidae > Sturnira > Sturnira hondurensis. Next base: position 19,698,760 of record NW_028083059.1, read on the forward strand.
TTCCTAATCTAAGCAAAGTAGGATTTCCTACTTTCTTTTTTCTCCCAATTTTTTTATTTAATTATTTTTCAAGTACAGTTTTCTGTCTATTACTCCCGGATTTCCTACTTTCTAAGCAAAAGTATCTTTTGCTTAGATACTTTTAGTTCATCTTCCTGAAGCCTATATTTGGATCATATAGACTTTTATGTTATCTCCTTTATATAATGTCATTTAATTGTACCACTTACTGTATTCTTAGTTTTAAAGAAACAGGTTTGATCCTAATCACTATTATTAATTTGGATTATTTGGAATGCATTTTTTGAAAGTCAGCTACTACACTTAATATGTAAAATCAATTTTCCGTATTTTGCCATGTATAATATGCACTTTTTTTGCCCAAATTTTTGAGGGGAAAAATAAGGATGCACATTATACATGGCTGGTACTAATTCTGTATCTATAAAAATATTTTTAGTTATTTTATCTATGCTTATGCATTAACATTGTAAGTCTAGTAAGCAACAATGATACCTTTATGTTCAAAAATAAATGCTAAAGTGCCTTTATAATGTGAAAAAAATAAGTATCTAAATATAAATAAATTAAAAAATTATTTTAAAATAAACAAAAGACTTTTTCCTGAAAGTTTGGGCTCGAACATGGGTGCACGTTTCTCATGGAAAATATGGTATTCTTTCTGAAGAGTGCGCGTGTGATTTCATGTGTGTGTGGAGAGAGAGAGAGATTCTCTTAAGATACCGTATGACTTCCTCTCTAGATCAGGCCAACCTAGTTTGAGATCAAGTTCTGGGACCTTGGATGAAGGGAAAAGGGAGTGAACATCTAGGTCCAAGAAGCCACTGTGTGGATGGGAGAGTTTGGCAGAGGGCAGCAATCTGCACTCCAAACGACAAAAGGGCATGAAGACATTCCCACCAGTAGAGTGGAGCAGCCTGGAGAGCAAGTAGGAATTTTCTGGGCACGCTAATATACTGACTAGTCTCTAAATATCTATACCACTCTTTCCTTTACATACAGTGAGGATAGTGCAGACATAGCTGCTATTTACTTCATGTACATGGTATAGCTATAACTGATTTTCAAATGTTGGAAAAGGTCCTTCCTGGCGTCCTATGAGCATCCATTCGCCTCCCCTGCCCTTTGGCCCAGGACTTTGCTTCAGCACTACACACAGTGCCCACTCTGATAGCTTACTGTTGTCCTATTTTACTTTTTCCTTTCATCTTTATTAATATTAACAAGTAAATATTGTTTATATTTAATCTAAAAAATACGATAGTTAGATACATGTATTTTACATGGTAAAATGAATACCACAATCAAGTTAAGTCTCACAGCAGTCACCTCACCTAGCTGCCTTTGTGTGTGTGTGTGTGTGTGTGTGTGTGTCTGTGTGTGTGATCCCGTCCTATTTTGAATATCACTCCTGGAAGGCTTTCCAAAGGGGCTGGCTTTGCAGATTATTGTCTCTCTAGCCTCTCTAGTGTATCTCACCCCTGTTCCATGCCCACTTTCCACTCCAGCTCACCGTGCTTTGTTGTCATCTTCTCTTATTGGCCCAAAGTGTCAGTGTCCTTCAGACTCTGGCAAATACCCCGTGTTTGTCTTTACTTGGTTCTGCAGACATTATTCCTGGACTTCACTCACCCTACACTCTGTGTTTTGTTTGTTTGTTTGTTTATTTATCTGCTACTAGTAAACTATAAAGGTAGTCTAACCTTACATGAGAGAAAATGTCAGATACAAAAACAACAAAATTTAAGAAAGAGCAGTGCAGTGCACATATACAGAAGGTATTAGTGTGGCATTTCAAACTTATTGGAAATCTATCCATCCGATCCAATGGTACTTCATAAAAATAAACTAATATACAAATGAATGCTTTTCTTGGAATAACCTGATTATCTCTGTAAATCAGGTTTGATTCAGGGATAGAGGACATTGAATGTTTCCCTGAGATATACCTTTATGGATCTCAGAAGCTGTAACCTGCTGTGAGCTAATGCACCTCAGGCTGGCTCTAGATGAGTCAGGCTAATTATAAGTCATTGTCAATTTGCTGCATTCTCTGTAAATGGGAACACTTACTTCAGCATCATGAATACCTCTTCTTGTCATCAGGGACCTCAGACTCTGTAATTTGGGCAGCTTCCAGAATGTTTCCATTTTCAAGATATTTTCTTAAGATAGGTCAGATTTATGGTTCTAAATTGGAAAGGCAGAAGTTATTAGGCAGTATTTTTTAAAACACAGTTCTCATAGATTCTCTTTTAATGTGTTCTTCCCTGTAATACTGAAAGCTTTTATTGATGATCCTAATAATGTTCTCTATGTACTGGCTTAGAGGAAAGCCAAGAACACCCTCAAAGCAAATAGATAGGATGTTATGGGTAGATACTTGTACCCTTCAACTATGAATGTGACTTTACTCCACCTGTTATATTAAAAGGTAAACACTCTTTGAGACCTCTTCTTTCATCCATTATGGACCCAATGTAAGAATCATATGATTATGTAAAATCTTTCTTGAGAACTGAAGAGCCAGGGATAATGTAGCCCTCTCCATCTATTGTAATCTCACAGTCCCTTGCTGGCTCTAGGACAGCTGTTTCTAATAGTAGTGGCAAGGTTTCTACTGAGACAGAAGACTTCATTTGCTGAAATCACTAACAACACAGTAGGTAACTACATTAAGCCATCTCACTAAACAACAAATTAGATTCCAGAGGCCAGGCTTACTGAGAAAACCACTTCTCCCTCACTTCATCTCCTTGTAGCTCACAAAAATAACTAAAGAGCTAGTTGGCCTAATTTTTATTACACTGTGTTTTGTGCTGGATAAACCATCTGGCCCTGATTTAATCGGGTTGGAATCTTTGAATACAGATTGCATCCCATCTTTGCTGGACGTTGGTGACTCCCTCCAGAGTTTACTTTGGACCAAGGAGTAAAATGTCTCTGTTTACCTTCAGTGTGGAGAATCACCTTCATGCTTTTTCAGCTTCAATTACAATATTTGCTTTTGATTAACTAAATAATTAATGACCGATGAAAGCTTTCCATAAATTGGCCTTTCTATTTTTGTTTTATTCTGTAAATTCAAAAGGAATTAGATTCATTTTTTCTCAGGCAACTTGCGATTATAACCTCAGCTGATATTTTTAAAGGTAACTCATTGAATTCTGTAATTTTTGAGAATTATATTTTCTGCACACTGTAAATGAGCTCTTTTCAATTTATTTTCCTCAAAAACCTCACCTTCCTCAATGTTAGTCTTCATATTTAAAGGCACTGTTCATCGGCTCTTTGGTTTCTAACAAAGAGTATCTTATAGGACCAGAATTGTCAAAGGACATTTGCATATACTAACTCATAAGTAGCATGACTTTCTTGTTGCTTTTTATTTGTTTGCTTGTTTTGCTTCTAAACATGACTCAATAATTTTTTACTTTTTTAACTTTATGTACATTTATTTATCAAAGACTTCTTTCCACACAGTTCTGTATTCAAAGAGGTGTAAAATAAAAATACAGTAATGGTTATTTCATTGCGGAAGTGCTTCTAGCTCAATGTAGTATCAAGGATTTAAAAAAGAAGATGAGAAAAATTTAGAGAGAAAGAGGAGAGAAATGTACACAAAAGACTGTGACATGTTTACAATGAAAATAGATTCAATCCTGTGTTGTTATCATGGTTATATAGATATGTGTGTGTACATGCATACATGCATGTAAACATTATATATATATATATATATATATATATATATATATATATATATATATATAAACACTGATTGAATAGAGTTCATTTAAAATGGTATGGTTTCAGTGATTCTGGAGCTGCTGATACATCATCACCATTTTTGTTATTGTTGTTGTTTATGCTATTACAGTTGTCCCGCTTTTTCTTTTTATCTTTTTAGAATTTCATATTTATTTATTTATTTCCAGCGAGGGGGAGGGAGGGGAGAAACATGAACATGAGTTTGCCTCTCAAGTGCTCCCCACTGGGGACCTGGATCACAAACCAGGCAGGTGCCCTAGACTGGGAATCAAACCAGCAACTCTTTGGTTCCCAGGCTGTCACTCAATCCATTGAGCCATACCAGCTAAGGCTGTCCCTGCTTTCTCTTGCTTTCCTACCTCCATGCAGCCCCACCCTCTACCCTCCCTAAATTAATCCCCATATTGTCCTGGCTTGTGTCCATGGGTCATGCATAAATGTTCTTTGGTTAATCCCTTCACCATCTTTCTCCCAGTTTCCCTTCCCTCGTCTCTAGGAGCTCTCAGTCTGTTCCATGTATCTATGCTTCTGTTTCTATTTTGTTCCTTAGTTTATTGTGTTCATTAAATTCATATACAAGTGAAATCATGTGGTATTATTTATTCACTAATTGGTTTATTTCACTTAACATAGTATTACTTTATATCACTTAATGTTCAGAGTGATATTCTCCAGTTCATCCATGTTGTTGCAGAAGGTAAGATTTCCTTCCTTTTTATAACCTAGTAGTATTCCATTGTGCGAAAGTACCACAGCATTTTTATGAACTCATCTACTGATGGTCACTTAAGCTGTTTCAAGATCTTGACTACTGTAAATGATGCTGCTATGAACATACACTTTTTGTATTGCTCTTTTGAGTTTCTTAGGAAATCTCAGATAACTCACGTAGCAATATTTTACTAAATATATCTCCTAGGACAATGGAATCAATGGGGAAAATAAACAAATGGGACTATATTGAACTAAATAGCTTCTGCACAGCTAACAAAACTATCAGCAAGATGAAAAAGGTATCCATTGTATTGGAGAACATTTTTTGCCAATGATACATCAGGTAAGAGTTTAATCTCCAAAACATATAGTGACAAACATTTAACACCAGATTAAAATGGGAAAGGAGAACAAAAAATTGGAATGACATAAAATGAAAAATAAATTGGTGTGTGCCATTGCATGGCTAGTACACATTCTCAGCATCCCAGGCTATTGTCTTCTCCTGTTATAGCCCAAATTTACCATATATTTTTTGTCCTCACAATCTAACAGCATGATCTACTTGGTCAATATATACCTAGGTGTAAAATAGATATAAGCAAATTATAACATTTCTTATCTATAACAGAAAAACTTCTAGGTCTAGCTGGAAAAAATCTGACTGCTGCCATAGTTGCAAATCACTGGTCTTTTTATTCAATTTTCAAACCTAAGACAGTACAAATACTCATGAATGGGAGTCCAGGTCTCCTTCAGAAAGGGTACTGCACTATTGATGTGAATGTGCATTCTATTGCTGCTCCAATCCTTCCCTAAGCGGTAATACAGCCACTATCTAGGATATCTTTGCATGAGAAAACAGATCACCCACTTATTTTATGTATTACAAGACAATGCCTACAAATCAAACTTAGTTATCAGGAACCCCAGATGACACCAGGGTCTACTGGTCAAAATGGGGATTTCTACTGGCCAAATCAAAAATTCCTTAATGGCCCAAATTCAGAGGTCAGTAAATGCATTGGCAGGGCAGACATTACATGACGATGTGCCTCATTGCTAAATGGAAGACATGCATAATAATCAAGTAGGACTCATGGTTTTGAAAAACCTTATGATAGAGACAATCAATTAAAACCCCCTAGAATGTGTCCTTTGTTAATAAGATTGCAAATCAAATAAATAATGTAAAAGTGGTCATTCCCATCACACATCCAGTTGACTTGCTCCTAGGACTCTGAAGAAGGCAGGAGGGTCTTGAAGAGTTACTAAGCATTATCATAAACTTAGAGGTTACTTCAGTTGCAGTTGATGTTCTAGATGGTACATGTTTACTGGAATATAGCTACACAACACCTGATACTTCTTGGGATGAAGTAATTCCATGATGTATACATTTCTCACCAAATTGAGAACTCTCAACCACAACACTATTGGTATTTGGATTGAATGATCATTTGTTCGTTTGTGTGTGTGTGTGTGTGTGTGTGTGTGTGTGTGTGTGTGTAGCTGTCCTGTGCATTTTGGGATGTTTATCAGCATTCTTGGCATCTAGCATTAGATGTCAATACCACCCCTCCCTGTTGTAACAACAAAAATTTTCTCTAGATATTGTCAAATATCCCTTTGTAGAAAAAAATCACCCCATCAATAGCCAAGAATTCATATAATTTTACAAGGTTTACCAAAATTGTGCATTTCACCTTATGAAATGCACCTGTTAGTTTTATTTATCAACTTGAAAGATTCATGGAGTGCCCAGCTATTTGGTTACACATTATCTTGGGTGTGTCTGTGAGGTTAGTTTGGAAATGGTTAACATTTGAATCCATAGACTGAGTGAAGTAGACCACCCTCTTTAATCTGGGTCTCATTCAATCAGTTGATGGCCTAAATAGACTATCAAGGCTGATCCTCCAGCGCATAAGAGGAAATTCTTTTTGCCTAACTACTTTGAGCTGCATCGTTAGTCTTTCCAATTTTCAGACTTGAACTGAAATATCGGCTCTCTTTCATGTTTGAGCTTGCTGGATTTTGGACTAGAATTTACACATTCGGCTTTTCTCATTCTCAGGCCTTCAGACTGGTACTAGAAGTACATATTAGCTCTTTTGGATCATCCACTTGCCCACTGAACATCTGGAAATGTTGGGATGTTTCCTCCTCTGTAATTGTGTGAGATAATTTAATGAGCACGCATCAATGGAATTCAAAGGTGTTACCATCTATCCCCCAAACTGTAAGTCACTCATTGTGAAGAATAGTATAGAAGCAAGTGAAGATTCACTTATGTTTCCAACTGGGAGAGAGCATACTGAAATAGAGTGGTTCATTTATTGCAGGCATGATTTACACTTCCAACCAGTGACAATTATCACTCTTTCATGAAAGGAAATGTAAAGAGGAAGGACAAACTTGGCTGGTGTAGCTCAGTGGATTGAGCGCCAGGCCTGTGAACCACATGATCGTTGTTCGATTCCCAGTCAGGGCACATGCCTGGGTTGCAGGCCAGTTCCCAGAAGAGGACTCATGAGAGGCAACCATACATTGATATTTCTGTCCTTCCCTTCCTCTCTAAAGATAAATAAATAAAATCTAAAAAAAGAGGAAAGGAAATGAAATACATGATGTAATAGATCACTTAAATAATTATACCTATACTGAGAGCAAATACTATAAGAAAAAAAGTTGATTATTTTTGAAAAAGCGAAAAGCAGTGCATGAAACAAAATGAAATGATAGTAAACAGCTTTGCTTTGTAGTGAACAGTAATTTTAGAAATTGTGAAAAATGTAAACATTGATTATTCTTTCATCAAAATAAATAAATGAACCTGGGGGGGGCGTGGAGGAGGATGGTGGGAAATAAAGAAACTAAATCCTCAATAAAGAAGTCAATATAATCTTTCTAAAATTGGCAAACCATGAAATAACATTATAAACATGTTATCTAGAAATGAAGAATTTCTCATAAAAAATGAATAGTAATACCCTCTTGGAAGCAGGACTGGAGGGTAGAAAGATAAAAGAAGGAATTTTTGTGTTATAATTACTATTTGATTTAATCATAAAACTATGTGAGTCTGTTCCTTTGCTTAAAATATTGTAAATATTAATAAATGGTCTTAATAAATGGTCAAAGAAGCCACAGCCAAAATCACTAATTAATGAGTATTAGCAGATTCTGGTCATCAAATACAGTTTAGTATTTAAGGATAATGAAATCACCTCATTCTCTCTGTTACCATTATCTTTTCTCTTGACTCAAGGATCATCTAAAGTACTTTATTGCTTTCAAAATAGAAAATATATACCAAAAGTGCAACCATGAAAATTAGTGACAATGAACATATGTGGAGGCTAGGGTGGAGGGCAGATTGAATTCAAATAGTCTAAAAGTCCTATCATGGAATCACCTTTAAACATCTGTAGAAACTTATCAGTGCTGTGTGGTTCAACTCAGTCTTTGTCATTCTCACCAGGATTGTAGTGAAACCACAAAATTGTCTTTAATGCCTTCTATAAGTCTTCTATATTGCTTCCAGGGAGAGCTTAAGAAGTGTATGACATAATACATAATCCTTACTTAAAAACCTGAAATTCTTCATATTGCTTTAGTGTGTTGTCTAACATATTACCTTGGAAAAATATATCTGATTTTTTCATTTTTCTATCTAACTTATCTCTACTATTTTCCCACCTACATTCAATAATATAACTTGAATATTTCATTTTCTTTTTCAGCTAAAATTCAGGCTGAGGCATTTTTTTGTGTGTCCCATCAGTTTTCCTGAGTCAAAAGAAACTTGGATGCTTAAGATACAAATTTTAAAAACAAAAACAACTCGAGGCACCTTTTGTCTGTTTTTAGTTCTTCAGCTTATACTCAAATATGCAGTCTTGATTTTCTCCATTATGGACCCTCCCCTTCATGCCAGCTCACATGGGAACTGCCTCTCTGATAGAGACCTCTGCGACTGAACACCTGCAGAAATCTCCTTCATGTTTCGTATCCTCATCACTTCTCACCTTGGTCATCAAGTATCCATAGATTTATACTCAATTCTTTTTTATTTTCTGCTCCATGCCTATTACTCCAGCTTAATCTTCATCTTGCCCTTTATTTTCTAGTTTTATTAAGTTACTTGTCTTTGCCTATGCTGTTTACTTGGATAATATGTGTTCTTTTCTGCACATTTTACTTGGCTAACAGTTGTTAACCTTTTGGCATCTCTGTTCTCCCTGACGGCTTGTGATTTAGTGGGGATCTTTTCAATGTGTTTTAATATTAGCTTAAGATTCCCATTGTAGTGATGTTATATTATTTTTAATATTCGCTTAGTGTAGTGAGAGCTTCCTTCTACTTGCTATTTACAAATTAGAACAACCTAATGCTGGACCTTTTGTCTTCCAAATACATGGTTCTGGGTCAAATAATGCCCATTTTATTACAAAATCATAAGCACGTAATTCTGTAACACAACAATACCACACTCAAACACACCATCTGACACTTTAGGTGAAATGTTCAAATTAAAACTATAGATTATCACACATCAAATCTATATTACCCTACCAACCACAATCAAGCAGGTGTTACTTCTGCCAGACCCTGTATTCCTGAGTATTGTAACATAATTATTTGTCAACTATGACTAATAAAAAAGTTGTATCAGAGGAGAGAGGAGACAAAGGCATGACAATCAGGGTCAGACTGCTGCCTGAGTGGGGGGCTCCTAGGCAAAAGCCCCCTCTACCAAGCTGTGCACTCTCCCTTCTGGGCTGAACTCGGCCAGCCGGCATTCTCAGGTTTGGGTGGGTTCATGAGTAAATTGGCTTCTGGCGAAGAGTAATCTGCCTTGCCATTTCCTACAAAATCCATTTACAAACTAAATCAACAGAACACGATATCCTTTTCAGGATAAAGGAGTGCATGGAATGAATGAAAAGCATTTTTATTTCTGGTATACTTTAAATTTTCTATTAACACATATAGCTTCATCCTCTACAACTTTTCTTCTTCTCTGAAAATGAAATTCCGTATTCCTCAAAAGACCATCACTGAATAACATCATCTCGTTAAAAAGAAAAAAAAATCTGTGGCATAAGGGTATTTGAACATTTGTTATTATTTTTAAAAAGTGTAAAACAGTGTTACTCTTCTGACAATTTTTTGTTTTGAAAATATATTTTTCATAAAAACATGCAATTTATGGTAATCGGTAATATTTATTATTATTTTAAGATTAATTAATAAATACATAAAATAAAAAATATGTTACTACATCCAACACATCCAACGCATGGGGCTACCAGAAGCTCAAAGACACAACAAAGGGTCCTTCCCGAGAGGTTTCACAGGCAGCAGGGCCCTGCCAACACCTTCATTTTGGATTTCTAAGACCTTTGAGACAGTACACATCTGCTGTTTTGAACTGTCAGTTTGTAGTACTTTATTATGGGAGCCCTAGCAAACTAATTACCTGGTAATATAAACTCTGGTCTATCCAGCTGTAGCATTTTTTGTGACTTTTCCAACCCTTAGGTAAATAAAACTATACTTTTCATCATTAGAAAAAATCTGTTTTATTTCTTTGTGTCAAATGCTCCTCTCTGTTTTACCTTATTTGACCTCACTTTTGTCCCACAAATTATGGTATTTATCAAGATGTGGCTTGTTTGACTTTTAATAGTTTTTTTAGAGAGTTTCGTAGCAGTAGTAAAATAATGACTTTTCGAATGTATAACACTCAGTGGATTACAACAGGGAAAGAGATCGCATTTGTACCGTGCTGGGCGGACACCACCACAAACTCACCTGACCCTGAGCCCTGCAACTCAGGCTCACAGTCTACACGACCTGATTTACTCTTGGTATACAAAATTATTTTGGTGTTGTGCTGAAAAAGTGGGGAAGGAAAATGGTTCTAAAGTATTATAATTCATAAAATGCCAGGTATTCAATTTCGAAATCCTGAGGATGTCCCCTTTGAGATTAATAAACTGTTATGATCAGTACTTTATTTGTAAGTGATTCTTGTCTAACCTCTTTTGGCATCATTCAACTGCAGACAATAATAAGAATGGATCATATTTATGTTAGCATTCAGCTCATTTTACATAAGCAAACCACTATTTCACCTAACAGGATTTCACATTCGCTAAGACTTTGATTTACTCTGTCTTGAAACATAGTTTTAAAATGTTTACAGGTAAAAAAAATGTTTACAGGTAGTGTGATAGCAATATTTTTCAGATTTATTGCGAGCTCTTTTAAACCTATTAAACCAATTGGTGTGGGGCAGTTTGGCTCCTAAATTATGTTAACATTGTCTGAATATAGGACTGTCTAAAGAATTAAAGAAGCTACATATTTTGTAGATATTAAGTTTTTATGTACTGTATCGTACCACTTTTATTAACTCTATAAAAATGTCCTCTACTAAAAAGACTATAATGACAGAGTTATTCTTGAGGTCAATGGAAATATTCTGGTACTATTATAGCCCTTAGTTTAATTATTTATAAGGCCACACAAATTTGTTTAGAGCAGAGGAAATTGATTTTATAGTGTGGCATGTTAACAATCAAGTATTATCATTTGTAAACCTCAGGCAACATTTCACATTAGCAATGCACCATGCCTTCAGGCGAACAACTTTGCCTTTAATAGCACTTATTAGCACAACCAAGGTAGATGTAGTCTAACATTTGTCAGGAAAATAGATCTTGTGTGTGGAGTCATGATTATTCATTTTAGTAATGTCACTTTTGTATACCCATATTATAAATGACCTTTCATTTAGGGATTAATTATCTTATGCCTTGGCATTTTTGTGTTTGTTTCTATTTTCCTCTGTTACTACTAAATGCTGATGGCTGCCTCCTTTGGTTCAATATTCTTGTAAGAATGTGTCAGAGAACAGCTTAGTACAAAGCTACATGACATATTAGTATCCCTATGAGAATAAGCAGCATATTGGTTAAGGGCTAGGAAAGGCAGGATACTTTGTGATTTCTGCCATTTAGAACATATGAATTATAGTGAAACAGGGACATCTGGTGTAGGATAAGGATGCAGAACTAAGCGGAGAAACAAGATAGACTGAGGTGCCTGAAAATGATACTTGGATGCATTAAAATTTTGTGCATATACAGCACAGAAATTTTACTCCCTAAAATCTTAAGCTCAATTTCAGGTATATATTCTAAAGTATTTTAGAATAAAATATATGAAATACATACAAATGTGATTGAGGGGTAGACAGATATATCATAAAGCACACATCAAAATCCAAGAGTTGTAGAAAGGTTGTAGGTATATGAAACATTCTCTGAGTCATTCTTTTTTTTTTTTTCCCCCAAAGATTTTATTTATTTATATTTAGAGGGGAAGGAGAGAGGGAGAGAAACATCAATGTATGGTTGCCTTTCGTGCGTCCCCTGCTGGTAGTTGGCCTGCAAGGAACCAGCCTGCAACCCAGGCATGTGCCCTGACTGGGAATCGAACCCTGATCCTCTGGTTCGCAGGCCCGTGCTCAATCCACTGAGCTACACCAGCCAGGGCTCTGAGTCATTCTTTTTATCCTTTAGTATGTGTAGAAGTTTTATAGTAAAATATTTGGAAAAAATGAATATAAAAGTTGCTCTTAGGAATAAATGTAACTTCTGTTGAGAGTACAAATACTCAAGAATACTAAAAACCAGGTATAACTCATGTACATATAAAATGTTTTTTAAAGATTCTTTACTACTTTTTCTTTTTAGTATGACTATAATGTTTTTGTCTTAGTTGATCCGATATCTTCTGACATCACATAACAAACTAAAGTTATGCTGTTAATTGTATGCTTTTCTACTATTAATATCCAATGCATTTTTCTTCATTAAGAGGAGGAATGAATATAAAAAATAGATTAAAATGGTACATTTTATCTCTAAAAATATATTTGAATTCTATATAAATGTATTTGAATTTGATAAATTATAAAATAAATTTGAATTTGAAAAAATATATTTGAATCTTTCAAGATTTTAGAATTTACAGTAAATTCTTAAAATGACATAAGTTGTTTTATATCATGGGAAAATACAGGTTCTGGAATTACAAACATCCAAAACTTCAACCCATGGTTTAATAATAATTCTGTGGCAATACGTAAGATCTGAAATATTGTTACTTCAAGGCAATTACAAGATGTAAAAAGCCTAACACTTTATTACATTTTAATGTAACCCTTAATGTTGTTATTTTTCTACAAATTTCCATACTTCAGAATAGAGATGAAGCTGGCTTTGGGCTCCAGACCGCTTCCTCTGAGTGAGTAAGAAAGTCCCCTTGTGCTCATCACTCTTAAAATAATTTTATATTTTAGAAAATCTTTTAGTATCTTTAATATATAGAACTCATTAGGGAATCTAATATTCTATTACTAAAGTAAGTTCCTCCTTTACTACAACTTCTTTGTATCCATATAATTGTTGAAACAGTTGACACAAATTAATAAATTTTGCTAAAAATAGGTTCTGAAATTTAATTTTTATAAGTGACATTCTTTTTAATATCATTTGTTTCCTTTGATAATGGAGAGGTCTCTGAAAACACCATATTGATACTGGTTTTCAAACAGAAAAACAAATTTATTAGTATGAACAATATTTGAATATTGTATTTTGAAAATACATGAAAATTAATGAAATTGCTTTGATTTTACTACAAATGAAATCATGCTCTATATGTTATAATGCATAATATAATTATTAAATTAATTGCTAAAATAAACTTTGGTTAAGTAATGTTTGTTTAACCTCGTTATGGGGTTACAATAATCACTTTTATCTCAAAATGGAACATTATAAAATTTACCACATTGTTTAAGACTTATAATGCAAAACAAAATGTTTTTAAAAGTTACAATAATGAAGTTCTTAGAATCCCAGTGTCAAAGCAAGTCCATATGACTAACAGTGGAACATGCGGGCAGACACAGAAGCTTCTTACAGTGTCCATGGCTTAGGGTGTACATTTCAGGTATTGCCAAGCTGATTTTAATTGTGTTTCTGGCAGCCTCTGAACTCTAGTTTCCAGGGGGACTTGCAGCAGAAACAATTTTTATTTATATTTTTGTTTGGGGGAGCTCAAAAATAAGAAACTTCATGCAAAGAAGTCCATGGCCAGTTCTTGGAATATTCATTTCAGTCATGATACTATGTGCTTTAATAGGGAAGCCTTGCATTTAAGTATTTTATAGAACACAAGGTTATCCTGAGTTCTAAAACCTATTAGTTCATTAAGAATGATATATTTTGAGTAAAACCCAAACACCATTACACATTTATAATAATCATAATTGACTTTAGGAACTTTCCAGTCAGTTTCAAAAGTCTTTAATGAATACTAGGTTTTATTTATTTTGTTTTTTCTCCAAAACCCAAGAATTCAGAAATGCTCATCTTAGTAACTTTATCATACTTACTGTTAGTGTTTCAGTGTCTGTGAAAGCCTTGTAAGTATGTTGCCATGTCCACATTTTTTTTAATTTTAAAAATATTTTTAATTACAGTTTACATTCAATATTACAGCATGGAGGTTAGATGATCATATACTTTATGAAGTGTTCCACCAGATATTCCTGGTACTCACTAGCACTATATATATACACAAATAATTAATTCTATAATCTAATAATTTCATTTTAGGTAGGCCATTGTGTATTAAATGCTTAGGGATTTGATTTAATAAGAAATCAAGACTGTTTTTTAGGAAAAGTTGTATCAGAGACAAAACCATTGCTTTCACAAGAGTAGTAAAGAAGCTATGTGTGCACGTGCACACACACACACACCGCACTCTGAACTATACATGTTTTAGTGAATGGACAAGCTCAAAATATATTTCACCATCTGTGACTCCTTTTTTGGTTCCAGATTTCAATTACATTGTGAAAAGCAAGGTGGGGTCAAAGGGAGAGCAATTTAACATGTGAATTTCCGAGAAGTTGAAGGAAGAACAAATAAATGAGCTCGTAATTCAGGCTGTAGAAGAAAACTAAGGTGATTTAATAGCTCCTACAATACCCTGGCAGGCTGTGTTTCACAACTCATCAATTTTGTGTTTTTCCATCAAGGCCTGCAATCAGTGTTTGTTCACGAGAGAATTTTGAGGAGAGATTCATTATCTATTTCACAACAATCATTAAATATATAACAATTATTGTTATAAAGCAAAATCAGTTATTTTACATTTACAGATGCATTTAAAAAATGGTCTCACACTGAAGTGAGAAATATAAATTAAAATTAGGTGGAACTAGGATTTAATAATTATTGTTCGAATAGATTGAAGCATACTGTGTTTTTAAACAATAGGGAAGTATGGATATGAAAATAATTAACCCAGGTCAAGTTTTTCCCCCTCAAGTTAGGAAAAAAAGCCTAAAAAAGATGCACATTAACAATTGCATTAATGATTAATTTTACATAATAATGTAGGGCTGTATAAATTAAAATACAAATGAACTACATATAGTAAAGCAGCAGTCCTTACAGTGTGTTTACCAGACAAGCAGCCCTATCATAACCAAAGAGTTTGTTAGAAAGGCTAATTCTCAGACCACATGTCACATTTACTGAATCTGAAACTCAAGGTGTGGGACTCTAATGCAACTGAAGTACGAAAAGCTGGAGTAGAGAAAGATAAAGGGACCTTAACAAAAGAGATGGAGGTCTTGTGATACATATAATTTCTAGACTAATAATAATGACAAGGTGGTATTTTGATGACTTTATCTCTATTTACTTAATCAAAAGATGTCTATGTGCTTGAGTGCAACTTAAAATCTATTCTTTGGTTCCTGATCTTTTAGGACAGAGGTAATAAGAAATATAAATATTATTTCACCAACTCAAAAATTTGAACTGTTCTTGTTTTATTGCAAAGAATTTTCAGGTATATTTGAGCTACCACATTTACTCTATATATCAGGATTTAATGATATAATTACAATTCATTTTAATCCATTCATTACAAATTCAACATTTTATAGTGTTTCTTCTTGAATTATAAAATTAATGCATTGTACTTCAATTAAAGAAAATAATAGCTTGAGATAAACGCACTAGTATCATCTTCAAATTATCACAAAGAAACATGTATTAAAGACTTTAGAAGTTTACAATGGGATCAAGAAAGAAATCAAAAAGTTTCTAGAAAAAAATGCAAGTGAACACACAACAATCCTAAGGAAACAGCTAAGGCAGCCCTTAGAGGGAAGTTTATAGCAATGCAGGCCTACCTAAAAATAGAAATATTTCAAATAAACAAACTAATCCTACACCTACATGACTCAGGAACAACAAAAAACAAAGCCCAGAACAAGTAGAAGGAAGAAAATAACCAAGATCAGAGTAGAAATGAATAACATAAAAACAAAACAAAACAAAAAAGCAATTTAAAGCATCAATAAACCCAGGAGTTAGTTCTCTGAAAAGATAAACAAAAGTAACAAGCCTTTAACCACACTCACCAAAAAAAAAAAAAAAGAAAGAAAGAGAGAGAACCCAAATAAACATAATCAGAAATGAAAGAGGAGAGATTACAAGTGATACTACAGAAATCCAAAGGATTGTAAGAAATTACTATTAACAACTATATGGCAAGAAATTTGAAAATCTGAGTGAAGTGAACAAACTTCTAGAAAAACATAATCTTTCAAAACTGAATCAAGAAGAAGCAGAAAGCCTGAATGACCAATAACAGCTAATGAAATTGAGCAGTAATAAAAAAACTGCCAACACAGAAAAGCCCTGGACCAGATGGTTTCACAGGAGAATTCTACAAAGCATTTAAGGAAGAGCTAACCCCTATTCTTCATAGACTATTCCAAAAAAATTCAAGAAAATGGAAGACTCTCAAACTCTTTAATGAGGCCAGCATCATCCTAATTCCAAAACCAGATAAAGACACAACAAAGAAAGAAAACTTCAGGCCAATATCGCTGATGAACATAGATGCTAAAATCCTCAACAAAATATTGGCAAACCGCATCCGACAATGCACTAAAAAGATCATACACCATGACCAAGTGGGATTCATCCTGGGGATGCAAGAATAATACAATATTTGCAAATCAATAAACATAATGCATCACATAAACAAAAGCAAAGAAAAAAACATATGATCATATTAATAGACACAGAAAAAGCTTTTGATAAGGTACAGCACCAATTTATGATAAAAACACTCAGCAAAGTGGGAATAGAGGGAGTATTCCTCAACCTAATAAAAGCTATATATGAGAGATCTACAGGCAACATCATACTCAATGGGCAAAACTAAAAACTTTCCCACCAAGATCAGGAACAAGACAAGGTTGTCCACTTTCACCACTTTTATTCAATATAGTATTGGAAGTTCTAGCCACAGCAATCAGACAGAAAAAGAAATAAAAGGCATCCAAATGGTAAAAGAGGACACAAAACTCATTTTTTGAAGATGACATGATAGTGTACATAGAAAACCCTATGGACACTACCTCAAAACTGCTTGCCTTAATAAATGAATTAAGAAAAACAGTGGGATACAAAGTCAATATCCAGAAATCAAAGGCATTTTTGTATATCAAAAATGAAACAGCAGGAGCAAAAATCAAGAAAAAAAGTCCCATTTGAAATAGCAACAAGAAAAATAAAACACCTAGGGATATACCCAACCAAGGAGGTAAAAGACCTGCACTTAGAAAACTACACAACACTGAAGAAAGAAATTAAGGAAGACACAAACAAATGGAAGAATATACTGTGTTCATGGATTAGGATTAAGATTGTCAGAATGTCCATAGTACTCAAAGGAATTTTTAGATTCAGTGCAATACTTATTAAGGTACCAATGGAATATTTCACAGATATAGAACAAACACATCAAAAATTTTTATGGAACCATAAATGACACCAATTAGCCACAGCAACCCTGAGAAACAAGAGCAAAGCAGGAGGGATCACAATGCCTGATATCAAACTGTATTACAAGGCCACTGTAATCAAAACTTTCTGGTACTGGCATAAGAACAGATACATAGACCAATGGAACAGAATAGAGCCCAGAAATAAACCCAAGTCTCTACAGTCAACTAATATTTGACAAAGTGGGCAGCATAAAAATGGAGTAAAAATAGCCACTTCAACAAATGGTGTTGGGAGACCTGGACAGCTACATGTGAAAAAAATGAAACTTGATCACCAGCTTACACCATACACAGAAATAAATTCAAAGTGGATAAAAGACTTAACTATAAGTCATGACACCATAAAAGTCTTTTAGGAGAACATAAGCAGGAAAATCTCAGATATTTCATGCAGCACTATTTTCACTGATATGTTCCCTAGAGCAAGGGACATAAAGGAAAGAATAAACAAACAGGACTTCATCAAATTAAAAAGCTTCTGCATGGCTGAAAACAGCATTAAAATGAAAAGAGAAGCAACAGTAAGGGAAAACGTATTTGCCAATGACACATCAGACAAGGGTTTGATCTCCAAAATATATAAAGAACCCATACAATTCCATTTCAGGAAGACAAACAACCCAATTAAAAAGTGGGCAAAGATCCTGAACAGACACTTCTCCAAGGAGGACATATAGAGGGCCCAGAGACATATGAAAATATGCTCAGCATTGCTACCCATCAGAGAGATGCAAATTAAAATCACAGTGGGATACCACTTCACACCAATGAGAATGGCCATCATAAAGGAATAAACAACAAGTGTTGGAGAGGGTGTGGAGAAAAGGGAACCCTAGTGCACTGTTGGTAGGGTTGAAGACTAGTACAGCCACTGTGGAAAACTGTGGAATTTCCTCAGAAAACTAAAAATGGAACTACCTCTTGCCCCAGCAATTCTACTTCTGGAATTATATCCTAAGAACCCTGAAACACTAATTCAAAAGAACCTATGCATCCCAATGTTCATAGCAATACAATTTACAATAGCCAAGTGCTGGAAGTAGACTAAGTGCTCATTAGCAAATGAATGGATCAAAAAACTATGGTACATTTACACAATGGAGTACAACATAACAGAAAGAAGTAAGGAGTCCCTACCCTTTGTGACAGCATGGATGGACCTGGAGAGTGTTATGCTAAGTGAAATAAGCCAAGTGGCAAAAGACAAATAGCATATGATCTCACTTATAAGTGGAACCTAATCAACAAAACAAACAGCCAAGCAAAATACAACCAAAGGCATTCAAATTCAGAACAAACAGACCCAGAGGGGAGATGAGAGGAGATAATGGTGGGATGGGGGTGGGAGGGGGAGGGTGAAGGGTTTTCAGGAACTATAAAGGACACTTGGACAAAACCAAGAGTGTTTCGAATCAGGGGAGGGAGGTAGAGATGGTTGGAATTGGGGGGTAGAGTTAGGGTGGAAAGGCAGAAAACTGTACTTGAACGACAATAAAATTTAAAAAATAAATGAATTAAAAATTATTTAGGTAGAGTCTTTAACAAACGAGACCTGGCAAAGGGAAAAAATATTAGACTAGGAATTTGAAGCCTTCAAATACAATTTGAATTTTTTCATTAATTATTTAATGACATTAGGGAATTACCTGACCTCCCAGGTTATTCTCAGTTCATTTATAAAATGAAGATGGACTACTTGGTCTGTTCCATGCTTTGAATTTCAAGGATGTAGAATACTTCTATTAGTGTGGAGTTTAACGTGGCATTGCCTGGAGATTATATTAATTGAGCTGTTTTTATTCCTAGAATTTCTGTACTATTCTGTACTTGGTTCTGTTGCCCTCTCTTTACAAGTTGCCAGAATCCCATATTCCTTACTAAGCAGCTCCCATGACTGTTGCCTGTCTCCTGATTTAATTCAGCTATTTTAAATCACTTTACTCAGACTTCATGAAAACTCTTCCGTGTCAATCCAAAGAAAATAAATCAAACATGTCCACTTAACGTCATTCTCAAAATGAATCCTAATATTTCTCTGAGGAATTTTTAAATGCTGGCTTCTACTCAGGGATTTAAATTATAAGGAAGCTTAATTGCTTACAAAAGCTTATTTAATTTATATAGTTATTTTTGGTTTCTGAATTAATGATACAGTTGGTATTAAATTTTAAACCCAATTCTGAGCCTTATTTGGGCATCTCTTTATTTTTAACCAACCCATCTATATGAACAAGAATTTAAAATACTTTAAATACTTTTGCTTAGACTATCAGTGTTAACTGAGTTATTTTTGGCAGCTCCATTTTCCTTCCACATTAACTACTGTCAATCTTCTCTTTGAGCTGAGATTCTTTGCTAATATTGGGCCTAACTCAAATTAGCATGATTTCTTTTTACCTCATTTTTATTATGACATTTTTAACTGTATCAATAAAAGATATGTCTTAAATTATTTGTAAAAATTTATATTTGTGATGCCAACAGCAATAAGTTTTAATACTCATATATGTAAAATAATCAACATGAGGAGTTTTCTCATACTTCAGAAATAATCAAATCAAATTTGGAATTTTTGTTTTACATGGTAAAGGTAGTAGGCTCCTATTAGAATATACAACCCAATTAGCTACTGAAATACTAAATTATGAGCTTTGTGCCCACTAACTTTGTGCCCAATTAAGCATGACCATATTAACTATAATATTTTATTTTTTTGTTATTTTAATCAGATAAAATATTATTTTATTTTTATTTTTTAAGCTTTTTAATTAATTCTTGTTCAAGTACAGTTTTCTGTCTTATATTCCCACCCAGTGCTCCCCACCTCCCTCCCATTTCTGCTCCCCACCCTTAGTTATTGTCCATGTGTCCTTTATACTTGTTCATGTGAGTCTATCCCCTTTTCCCCTATGATTCTCTCCCCTCTGGACCCTGTCAGCCTGTTCCTTATTTGAGTGAGTGTAACTATAATATTTTACAGCTATGTGACTCACTTTTCTTAATTAAATGTATCATGCATTGAAAATAACATTAAATGTTAAAAGCCTCAGAAATTTCAGAAGTCATGGAATTTTATAGTGAGAGAACTCTGTGTCACCTTGTAGGGGTAATTCTTTTACATGAGGACACTGCACCCTTGAATAAATAAGTGATTCACACACATTGTACATTCTGGAAGTTACCAATTCACATCTGGGCACTCTCTCTGCTAAAATATGGCAATATTGTTCTAATGGCACTTTTCTGGAGTTTTTCCCACTAATAGGTAGAGGCCCTGTGTTTTCCACATGCTAGACCCTGTGCTAGGTACGGAGTTTAGACCACTTAATGAGATAGAGTGCCTGGGATTTATGAGGTGTCTTTAAGAGTAGCGCTGAGGGTTGCAGTAAGACACCGATCGTCTTTTGTGTGAAACACTTGGGTAACTGCAGGACTGTGGTTTAGGTTTCATGGGACACAATTTTCTTAAAGTTTTAAGAAACTTTACAGTTATTTTTTACTTTTTTAAGATTTTATTTATTTATCTTTAGAGGGGAAGGGAAGGATAGAGGGAGAGAAATATCAATGTATGGTTGCCTCTGGTGTGTCCCCTGCCAAAAACTGGCCTGCAACTCAGGCATGTGCCCTGACTGGGAATCGAACCACGATCCTGTGGTTCACAGGCCCGTGCTCAATCCACTGAGCTACACCAGCCAGGGCTACATTTATTAACTTGGGAGGGGGGGAGAGAAGGAGAAAGAGGGAGAAAGAAAGAGAGAAATCAATATCTCTTTTTTGCTGTTCCACTTATTTATGCATTCATTGGTTGATTCTTGTACGTTCCAGGACATGAAACCTAACCCACGACTTTGGTGTATCAAGACAACCCTCTAACTAACTGAGCTACTGGCGCGGGGCCTGGGATGTAATTTTTAAAAGTTAAAACTTCATTTCAAAAAATTTTGAGAGTTTTGGTATTGATTTAGGTTATACATAATTTAATTAAATCAATTTTACTGAAGTAAAATTTATATGATAATTTATAAAAGAATTATATAAAAGCAAATTGGTATTAGATGCTGTATTTATTTATTTATTTTTTAAAATATAATTTTTATTTAATTCTTGTTCAAGTACAGGTTTCTGTCTTATATTCCCAACCCTGCCCGCCCCCCACCCCATGCTCCCCACCTCCCTCCCCTTTCCACCCCCCACCCTTAGTTATTGTCCATGTGTCATTTATACTNCTGGTAGCTCGTTGTAAGCTCTTTGAATTTCCTGATAACCAGTGCTTTGAATTCCACATCTGATAGTTGACTGGCCTCTATTTCATCTAACATTCTTTCTGAGGCTTCCTCCTTTTCTTCATTTGGGAATTGTTTCTTTGTCTCCCCATTGTTTGTACTGCTCTTCTCGTTGGCCTCAGCGTCTTAGATTGATCTGTTCTGGTACCCTGAGTTTATGGCGTGAGCTTCTGTGGAGGATACCTGTGGAATTCAGTGGTGCAGTCTCCTGTAGGTATCTTGGTCTTCTCTGTTCCCACTACTCCTCCGGTTGGTGTCCAGGGAGTCAACCCATCTTGTGTCACTAACTGCAGACGCCTGAGGGGCTGTTATTGTGGCTCTCCTCGTGCCTTGGTACACTCAACTGGTCTTGCAAGTACCCCCCAAGATCCAGACTGGCGCCTCTCACCCGTGCCCTACTGAGAGCGGATTTTCTCCCAGGCTTCCCAGCCCTGGTCTGACATGAGGGTGCACGCTCCCAGCCTGGCTTTCTTGTTCTCGTAGGCTTGGGTGTGGACCTTTCCCTGTGTTGTGGCTGAATACACAGGGCAACTCACAATTCTCCCAAACCAACAGCAACAGCCTGACTCCCTGTGTTTCCCTGTCTGCGCCGACTGATTAGGGGTGAAGTTGGTGACTGGCTCTCTTCCAGGGGCCCAGACAGCAGCGAGAGACTCCCCAAATTTATTCACCAGCCGGTGCAGGTCCTGTGCCACAGGGATCACCTGGGCGACTCTCAATTCCCCAAGCCAAGGGTCGGCGCAGACCCCGCCCCATCGGAAAAGCAATGGCGACTGGCATTTCCCCGAGTAGATGGCCTGCTCGGGGCCCCTCGGGGGCCTGGAAGGCGCGCGAGACCCGAGGCTGATGAAGCCGGGGGGTGGGGAGTGGGGGGCAGCCAGGAAGGTGCGCGCGGCTGAAGGAGCCGGCGCCGGGGATGGTGCGGGTCCCTCGGGGCCGGGAAGGTGCGGGGCACCAGCGGTTGACGAAACCGGGGGCCCGGAAAGCCCTCGAGACTGGTGGTCAACGAAGCCCGGGGGCTGTGAAGGCGCGTGCAGCTGAGGGAGCAGGGGCCGGTGATGGCACGGGTCGCCCGGGGTCCGGGAAGGTGCGCGCTACCCACGGTCGAGGAAACCTGGGGCCTGGAAGGCGGGCGCGGCTGAAGGAGCAGGCGCTGGCGATGGCGCGGGCCACTCGGGGACCGGGGAGGCGCGCGCGACTTGCAGCCGGTCAAGCCGAAGATCAATGCTTGACTCACAGTGTCTCCTAGTCTGCGCCAGCTGAGCAGGGATGGGGTTGGTCTGCACCAGCTGAGTAGGGATGGAGCTAGCAACTGACCCACTTCTGGAGGCCCTGACAGCAGTCTGAGATTCCCCGGGACTGCTCGCAGGCAGGCACGGGCCCCTCGAAGCAGGGAGTGCTCTGGCAGCTCTCCGTTCTCCCAAGCCAGCAACCTGACTCCACGGGTTATCGGAGCTTGCTTCCGAATGCTCACTCCTCTCTCTGCCACTACTGGAAGACCGATCTCTTATGGTGTTTTCCAATCTGCGCCCTGCCAGACAGGGGTGGTGCCGGTGACCAGTTCTCTCCCAGAGACGGTGTTGCCCACCCTCGGCTCTCAGAGACCAGGGCGGCCGGCCCGGGCCCTGGCTTGGCCTGGCAGCGGGCCCCGCCACCGCCTCTGTGCTGCTCCCTCGTACCTTGTTGATTTGTGGTCGTCTCCTCTCCTCAACCTCTGGTCATTCAGTGTCCGCTACCGTCTCTGGAGTCCTGCCTTCTTATATGCTGGGTCCCAGTTTGGCATCTGCTGTGTTCTTCCGCGGATCAGCCAGGTCCTTCACCGGCGCGTGGAGAGAAGCGAAATCCTTTGTCCTACTCAGCCGCCATCTTCCAACTTCCCGCTAGATACTGTATTTATTTTGAATCATGTCTAAAATATCTGTCTGGGTTTATGCTTTTATATTCAATTCTTCCAAGATATTTTGGTAAGCATATCTAAGGTTATAATTTACTTTTTTTAAAAGATTTTATTTATTTATCTTTAGAGAGGAAGGGAAGGAGAGAAGGAGAGAAACATCAATGTATGGTTGCCTCTCAAGAGTCCCCTGTTGGGAACTGGCCCACAACCCAGGCATGTGCCCTGACTGGAAATCGAACCACGATCGTGTGGTTCGCAGGCCCGCTCTCAATCCACTGAGCTAGACCAGTCAGGGCTATAATTTACTTTTAATAAAAAAAATATTTTTTTATTTTTATTTTTATTTAATTCTTATTCAAGTACAGTTTTCTGTCTTATATTCCCAGCCCTGACCCCCCTCACCTTAGTTATTGTCCATGTGTCCTTTATACTTATTCATGTGAGTCCATTCCCTTTTTTCCCCTATGATTCTCTCCCCATTCCCCTCTGGACCCTGTCAGCCTGTTCTGTATTTGAGTGTCATTGGTAATATTTTGCTTGCTTGTTTGTTTTGTTGTTTAGATTCCTGTTAACGGTGATATCATATGGTATTTGTCTTTCACCACCTGGCTTATTTCACTCAGCATAATGCTTTCCAGTTCCATCCATGATGTCGCAATGGGTAGGAGTGCATTCTTCCTTTCTGCAGCATAGAATTCCACTGTGTAAATGTACCATAGTTTTTTGATCCAGTCATTTACCGATGGGCATCTAGGTTGCTTCCAACTCTTGACTATCGTAAACTGTGCTGCTATGAACATCGGGGTGCATAGGTTCTTTTAGATTGGTGTTTCGGGGTTCTTAGGATATACTCCTAACAGTGGAATTGCTGGGTCAAAAGGCATGTTCATTTTTAGTTTTCTTAGAAAATTCCATACTGTTTTCCATAGTGATTGTACCAGTCTGCAACCCCACCAACAGTGAACTAGGGTCCCCTTTCCCCCACAACCTCTCCAGCACTTGTTGTTTGTTTCTTTGTTTATAATAGCCATTCTGACTTGTGTTAAGTGGCATCTCATTGTGGTTTTAATTTGCATCTCTCTGATAGCTAGCAATATTGAGCATCTTTTCATGTGTCTCTGGATGCTCTGTATGTCCTCCTTGGAGAAATGTCTGTTCAAGTCCTTTGCCCATTAGAAAAAAGAAATTCTTAATGAGAACATGTGTATTAATGTTAATTCATAGTAATTTCCCTTCAACTGATAAAACTACTATTTTACTTTTGAGAATGTGTCAAAAAGTAATTCTTAATACTCTGAGCATTGTTTTTATAACTTTCCACACTTAAATATTTAAAGGGGATGTTTTTAATATTTTTACTACTATATGCTATAATTGACTAAACTCAGATAAGTAAAAATGCTAATTTAGAGATTAATTGTGTGAGGCTGAAAATATTTATCAAATTTGCTATTACTATTTAGGGTCTTTTGTGGTTTCATATAAATTTTTGAAATATGTATTCTAGTTCTGTGAAATATGTCTTTGGTTTCTTGATAGGAATTGCATCAAATATATATATTGCTTTGGGTAGTATAGACATTTTAATGATGCTAATTCTTCCTATCCATAAACATGGTATATGCTTCCACTTTTTTGTATCTTCTTCAATTTCTTTAATGTCTCATAATTTTCCAAGTACAGGTCTTTTATAAACTTGGTTAAATTCATTCCTAGGTATCTTATTTTATTGGAGCAATTTTGAAAGAGTATTTTATTTTATTTTTCTTTCAGATACTTTATTATTGGCATGTAAAAATGCAACTGATTTCTGGATATTAATTTTGTACCCAGCTACTTCACTGAATTCACTTATTGGTTCTAGTAGTTTCTTGGTGGAATCTTTAGGGTCTTCATGTACAGTATCATGTCATCTGCAACTAATGACAGCTTTACTTCTTCCTTTGCAGTTTGGATGCCTTTTATTTCTTCCCTTTCTGATTGCTGTGGCGAGAATTTTTTTGGCTTTTTATTTTTTTATTTAATTATTTTTTAAATGCTTTTATTTAATTATTTTTCAAGTACAGTTTTCTGTCTATTACTCCCATCCCATCCCACCCCTGTGCTCCCCCGCTCCCTCCCATTTCCACCCTTCTCAGTTGTTGTCCACGTGTCCTTTATATATGTTCCTCTAAATCCCTCCCTTATTTCCCCTGAAATTCCCTCCCCTCTCCCCTCTGGTCACTGTCAGCCTCTTCTCTATTTCAGTGATTTTGGTTATATTTTGCTTGCTTGTTTGTTTTGTTGTTTAGCTTCCTGTTAAAGGTGAGATCATATGGTATTTGTCCTTCAACACCTAGCTTATTTCACTCAGCATAATGCTTTCCAGTTCCATCCACGTTGTTGCAAAAGGTAGGACCTTCATTTCTCTATTTCTACTTTCAAGCATAAGTCTAGATTCTAGTCACTTTGTTTTTGATCTAAAGCAATTAATTATCACTGGTTTTTCTACATGCAATGGTAAAGTGTTCCCACAGTTTACCTAGCACAGAACTTACTGATTTTTTTAAAGATTTTTATTCTATGTGTTCAAAAAGGTGTATGATATTATCACCACCACCAAATACAAAATTTGAAATATATTTATTTCTCAGAGCTTCTTTAAAATTAATTCAACACCCAGTTAAGGCAGCCAAGGCTCTGACTTCTAGCTTGCTGTTATTGCATGTATCAGAGAGTTATCTTTGTATTGCTGAGTACTATTCTATTTTATGTCTATAACACAAATTATATATTCAATCATGACAAGATATGCATGTAGATTATGTACAGGTATGGAGATTAAAATATGATAAAATATACATGTGTATATAGGTCTTTGTGTACACATTTATTTAATTTATCTTAAATTAATATCTAGGAGTAGAATTTTTAGGATGTATAGTTTATGCTTAACTTTATGAAATAAAGCAGACAGACAAAAAACCCTGCCAAATGGTTTCCTTAAGTCTGAACAATTTCTTGCATCAGAACCATTGTATATGAGTTTCAATTCATTCATATTCTTATCGGTACTTGGTATTGTTCGGGCATCATTAATTTGGCCATTGGTAGATGTGTCTCTTTGTGTATTTTATTAACATTGCCCTAATGACTAGTGATGTTGAATATTTTAGTCATATGTTTATTTTTTCTGTTACTTGTTTAGTGAAGTGTATTTTAGATCTTTTGCCTCTTTTTATTTATATCTTTTTATTCTTTTTAATACTTCCTAGATTTAAGCCCTTCATCAGATATGTGTTGTGCAAATTTTTAACCCTAGTCTGTGGCTTATCTCTGCAGTTTGTTAAGTGTCTTTCAAGGAGTAGCAGTTCTAAATTTTGATAAAGTCAAACTTGTTAATTTTTCTATATTATAGTTAATGCTTTTTTGCTGTAAGAAATATTCTCTTAGTCCATAATCACAAAATTTTTCTCCTATGTTTTATATTTAACATTGTACAGCTTTTGGTTTTATATTTAAATCTATAATCTATTCTACATTAATTTTCATATGATGAGTTAAGAATTTTTTCATCATTTTGCTTAAGGATGCCCAATTATTTCAGCACCATTTATTTAAAAGTTTATTATTCCCCACCACTTAATTATCTCAGAAGCTTGTCAAAAATAATTGACATGCATGTGTGGGTCTCTTTCAGGACCTTTTTCTGTTCCATTTTTCCAATAGTCTGACTATATACCAATGGCATTAGTATCTTGTCTACTTCACTTTAAAGATGCTTTAAAATTAGGTGGTATGAACCCTACAATGTGTTTTTTTCCAACATAATTTTGGCGATTCTCAGTTGGTTCTCTTTTGAGTTTTCATGTAAATTTTAAAAACTTTTTTGAATGTTTTTTTAAATTCTAAAGAAAATACTCAAAGAATAAAATTAGAATTGACTCATTTGTGAATAATCACTGTTGAATGTTGAGTTTTTTTCTTCCATATATTATGTAGGTATGGACAGACACACAGACACACACAAACCTTTGTCTATCCATGAAACCCATTAAGAACACACCTAAAATCAAAGTTAAGATTTAACTTGCAACTGTAGGAGAGGGTAGAGACCTTCAAAAAATGTCTAAGTGACTCAAGGAAAGGGAGTCAGTTTTGTCTAGTATTAGCATTTGGTCTTGTGGTAGAGGATTTAGGAAAAGCCTCTAGGAAGTAGGAGTTTCTTTTGTATCAGGTGGTCTCCAGAAAGTGGACAATTAGTTATTGGCTCTATTTGATTTATTTAAGATGTGGAAGAAGTGAAGCGTGGCTAAAATTGTAAAGAAACAATATTTACTCGTTTTTGTCAGTACAAGGGTGATGGTGGTTGAGGGTGTTTTCTTTTTTTATCTTATATTAAGACAGGATTACAGAGTGGTATTATTTCTATATAGCTTCACCATGGATGCACTGATAGAATGATCTTGTCTAATATTGTTGTTTGTCTCCAAAACTACTTATATTCAGTAGAGAACACTGCAACTTAAGTGTCAACTGCCATCTTCTAAGCCATTTTTAAGTTCTATTTTCTGTTACATAACATCTATGAATCGAATGTGACTCATTACCCCCATTTTACACAATCTTTTCAAGAATTTGCATTCAACTAAAATATAAATTTTATAGCAGAATATTTAAATTATATTTTAAATATTATCTTATGAAATATTAATATAATCACTATATTAATAATAATATTTATATCTGATATGTGTAAGTTATATGTACATAATTTATATACATATAATTATAACTATATACATATAATTTATATCATTTATATACATATAATTGTATGTATATTAGTATATAATTTCTACACTAATATTTATTTTTATATTAATATAAGTATTAAATATATTAATGTTTATTAATAAATGCAGTGTTGCATTTATAATATTATAAAATAATGCGAATATTTTACCTATAAT
The DNA here is from genome assembly GCF_014824575.4 of Sturnira hondurensis. Taxonomy (NCBI): domain Eukaryota; kingdom Metazoa; phylum Chordata; class Mammalia; order Chiroptera; family Phyllostomidae; genus Sturnira; species Sturnira hondurensis. The sequence goes on from NW_028083059.1 coordinate 19,727,362, forward strand.
TCCTTAAGCTAGAGTTTTCAATGCATATAGTATATCTCTTAGTCCCAAAACTTCATAGTCACAATAGCTGTTACACATGTCTCCTTTTTTCATCAATTTTGCCACGAGAATTTAGAATGTATTTTGAAGTTAAAATTCTTACATATTAAAAGTCTTGGAAAATAATTTTTATTTATTTAGAAATGAGAAAATAATAGTTTTGCTTATGTTAGCTAAACTCCCTTGATTTTTGTTATACCTTGTTTTTGTCATGAATTTACATTCAACCGACAAAATCCCAATTAAAACAGCTTAATAAAAATAAAAGTCATTACATGCTCAGGTGTTGTGGACCGCTCTGCCTGGTTTCAGGAATTGTAACTCTACCCCCTGTGGCTAAGGATGAGCAAGTGACCTCCAGAATTCGAGGCACAGGAGACAAAGCTTGTCTCTCATAGCAAATGCTGAATCAGTTTTCTCCCTCCCCCTAAAGCTTGATCTATGTTGTTGATGGGTAAATCTCCTCACAGCAGGGAGCAAACTAAGCCAGACATGATCACTTGGGAGGCCATTATGGAAGGACTCAGGGGGCTGCAACAAACAGCCAGCAATAGACCTGTGCCCCACCCCCCGTCCCCACTATGTGACATAGCCGAGTCCCTATGTTCTCTGGGAGAAGTGCCTCCTGGCTCTAATCCCCTTAAGCCTGAATACCTGATGGGGAGAGGTGCAGCTCCTTGCCTTGCTAGAGCATGTGAGGGGGGCGGGGGAGGGAATCTGGCATCACAAAGAATTCCTGAAAAACCTTGAAATCTGCTCTGCTAAGAGTGCTTTCATTCATAAGTTAAAGGTCTGAGCAGGAAACCCTAAAAGTTTCTGCAAAACCCCTTTCCTGACAGACACTGACTCAGACTAAGCCCTCAGATTTCTTTGAAATGTTATCTATTGTTTGATCCTTGCCTGCCCTGTTTTCCTGTGTATTACAATCCAATAAAAGCCCCTAGAAGAAGAGGCTCAAGGCCTTTTTTCCTCAGAGAACCTGGCCACCTCTCCTCCTCAAGCAGATCACATCTTGTCTTGTTTACTTTCATCTGTAGCAGATGAGGGAACTTGAGGGAAAAGTCGCCCCCGCACTCAGGTATCTGAGAATTGTACTGGGGCCATTGAAAATATTAATTTTAGCTGTGTAAAAGCCATGTTCTCAAAGTTTAGGAATTCCTGAGTTGTTTCCTCAACCCCATGTCTTTTTTCTGTTTTGCTTTGTTTGCCTTTATTTTGTTGAAGATTACATGATTACATGGAAGATTACATGATTACATGATTAATATCTCCAAAGCCCAGGATTAATATCTCCCTAGCATAGAAAACCTAGGAAAAACAACTTTCTTCCAATTATCTAGATACTAGTTTTAAGGGGAAAGTTGAGTTATCCTTGAATTATGTGTTAAACATGTTCCTACTGATTCTCACAATGTGACAGCATCCAATTACTGGTTACAGGTGCAAAATTCTCAACCTTGGCTGTGCAGGGGTATGTGTGAGATGAACAACCAAACAAAACCATATGAATGGTAAAACTGGACAGTATGTTCACCATCTGAAAAAATCATATGTGAGCTACAAACAATATTTATTCTATGCAGTCACAGCTACAATAAATTATGTATCATTTCAAAATAGTTCTGAGTAAATTGCAACTTCTGATATTGGAGTTATTTCAAGGTGGCAAAGAAAACTATACAGATAAATCAACAAAATCCTTTAATAACAGCCCTTCTATATTTTCTAAAAAATTCTTAATATTTAACACCTTCCATAGGCTCTGCCAATTCCACCTCCTCTTCATATATTCATATATATATATATACATATATAATCTTCAAAGCAATGTGGCAGACACTTGTGATGCATTTTTATAACATCCTTTAGTCCTACATGATTTCATAAGAGTGAGCAATTTCATGCTCACAAATGACTGAACACTGTATTCAATGTATAAAGCTTCAGATTAATACATCGTCCTGCTTTATATATCCAGGCTGGGCTGGAGACAGAAAAGCCCCTCAGCCTACCTACAAGCACAACCATATCTGGGAAAACACAGTATATAGGACATAAAGTCACTAGAAAAGAGGCAGCCATCTTCAGTTTTGTGATTGTCAACCACTTTTTACCTGTTTTCTCAGAGAACAAGTTGGAGAAAAGTTATCCACAAGGTAGGCCAACCAATTAAAATCCTCTTCCCAAGGTGATATGCCTGAAAGCAGTGGTCCCCAACTTTTGGGCACAAGGGACTGGTTTAATGGAAGACAATTTTTCCATGGCCCAGGGGTAGGGAGGATCGTTTCAGGATGATTCCAGCGCATTACACTCAAGCTTACCTCTTGCTGTGTGGCCTGGTTTTTAATAAGTCACAGACCTTTAGTGGTCTGTGGCCTGAGGGTTGGGGGCCCCTGCCTGAAAGCACTCAACTGACTCTACCAAGAACAGTCATGAATGCTTTTGTTGAAGGGCAAATGGTGTATTGCGTGAGGAACGCTGACAAGAACTGGCAATCTGAATGCCGTCCAGGCACCCAGACACACACTCTGCAATGCTCTTTGACATGTAGAAGAGCACTGTGTTCATACTGAGACAACAAGATCTATGGTGAATCTTGGTGTCGAGAGAGAATAAGGCCTTGATTCCTAGTGGAGGTGTTTTCATGCCTCCTGGTCATGTAGTCAAGAAAGGTTTTCTAACCAAAAATGCCAGTTAAATATCGATAAACAAACCAATCCTGGACATCACAGGGGAGTCATCATAAATCTCACTGCTCTTATATTTGTTAGATAACAGAAATTATAGTAAATTCAACCACGTTGTAGCCTCAAGATGCTGTCATGAATATGATTATTTTAAAGGAACTAATAAGCACACCTGTGTTGCTATTGGCCAGGATCACATGCTTTTCAAAAAGATCAAATGCTGTTTCCTTTACAAAAAAATGATGACAATACACACTCACCCTCATACTATAGGTAAACATCTTCATTTGGGTCTCTATATAGTGTGCGGGGAATACTTGATCACCTTCACATTCCTCACCTTTATTTTGGTGTACTATATTACTGACAACAGGCTATCAGGCTTTATTAAGAAGTGGCAGGTCCTAGCCAGGTGGCTCAGTTGGTTGGAGCATCATCCCATGAACCAAAAGGTTGTACATTCGATTCCTGGTTAGGGCACATACCTAAGTGGTGTTGGGGTGTGTACTGCAGGCAACTGATCTCTCTCTCTCTCTCAGATCAGTAAACAGGTCCTAGGGTGAAGATTATTTTTCAAAAAGTAGCAGAAACTCTGGGTATATTAGCAAAACAAATGCGAGTCAAAGATCAAAGAAAAAGCAAACCCACAGAGTTTCAGGGTTTTGCCATATCAGTAAAGTTTTTATGGGTCCAATAATCAGGGGCATAGCACTTCACCTAATATTCAAGATAATTAACTGCATCCTGCACTACCTACCACTAAGAAAGAGACACAGTAATTATTCAGGTCTTGTTGGCACCATATATTTTTAGGGGTACTGCTCTGACCAGTATATTGTTATTGGGGCCCCACTCTGGCCTATTTATCAAACTCCAGGTTTGACTGAAGACCAAAGCAAAAGAGGGTTCTCAGAACATGGTGCAAATTTCCTGTGATCCAGCAGATCCAATGATAATATAGGTAAGGAAGTAGTATAGAGTTTGTAACAAGCCCCATTAAGAGATATGCAGTATATACCCTTGAGTGCTGCAGTACATCAGCAAAGAATTACTCCTTGTTCCAACTGCAACTCCTGGATGCTACCATTCCTACTGGGGCCTGAGCAATTGGTCACGGGAAATCAAGTGCCTGTGCAATCAGAACGGTATGTCATGTGCTGGTCATTGTTAGGTTAATCCAGTTATATAGCCAGGCAAATGCAGCAGTGATCATTTATAATTTAAAAAAGTGCATTAGAAGATTTTCCTGGACAGATCCAGAGGACAAACATGAACTGAATGCATGGGTGGTTCAGACCTCGATGGAATCTCTATTGTGTCAACACTTCTCTCCGAGAGTAAACAAACTACTTAACAGTTATTTCTTCTAACTGTTTAATGGAAGAAGGAAAACACTGAATCACTCCGATTGACAGAGTGATCTGTCTGATATGTTTGCCCACATTCTACAGCTCCAGTCCAGAGTGGCTTGGCAAGGTGGTGCAGAGACATTCTTTACCAGGCAGAGCTGAGAGCTCTTCTAGGTCATGAACTTAGTACAGAGCAATAAGTGATCTGTTGTCATTATATACACAGACTACTAAGTAATGAGAATAATTCTACAAATTGGTCAGAGCCCAAAGAAGGAAGTTTAGAAAATCAGAAACAAAGTAATTTAGGGAAGTGGTATTTGGAATAAGTTATTACAGCAACAGTTAAAAATCGGTGAGTGTTTATGTTTCATGGAATTGGTCACCAAATAGCCTGTGAACAGAAGAGGTGCTGATAAAGTAGATGACTCAATCAATTAGGATTTTTCCCATGAGGATTAACCAGCCTCTGTTATCTACCAGACCAGTATTTGCACAATAGGTATATAGATATGGTAAGCAAATTGGAGCTAAATATAATTCCAATGGCAAGAGATTTGTCTCATTAAGACTGATGTAGTGACTTCAAATGCTGACACCTCCCAGTCAAAAGCAAAGACTGAAGTGATCTCTTTATACTGCATCATGCATTGAAGATCTTGGCCAGTCACATTGCTATCAGGTCAGCTACATTGTTCTCTGTCATCCTGAGTGGGGCGAGTTTTCCTTAGCAGAATTAACTCCCAGCCCAGAAGTCTGTTGCCTCATCATTTTCATCTCCTTATGCTGGTGAACAAGCTGGCAAAACAAACAAACAAAAAGAATTGTTACACTGGCAATGATAATTTATTCTAACTATAATTAGAAGCTGGTATTTCTAAAATAAAATGGGATCAAAGGGGAACTAATGTGAAATTGAGCTGCTGATGGGGGCTTTTCTCGATCTTCCTTTCTGGTGAAAACTTTAAAGGAAGGGTTATGAAAACAAATACTCTCAAACTACAAGTCTGTCTTAAAAATGAAGATATGCATCATCTCACCATTCAGTCAATCTAAACTAAGTAACATTCTGGAAGAGTGTGAAGGAACTCTATATCAGGTAATAGAGGAGGCAGACGGTACAGATCAATATTTGCCTTGGGAGGAGCTGTAGGTATAGGATCTATAGTTTATTTAACTGACCTTTTTATCTATCTATCTATCTATTTATCTATTGATTATCTATCTCTCTATCTATTATCTATCTATCAGTTATTATCTAAAAATCTCATCAGCTATGTATCTATGAAGAAGCTTAAGAGTAATTGACACAGTAAAGTAGCAGTAAATTTACTATGAGTCACCAATGGATTTAAAGGTACAAAGAGGAGACTAAAGCAGACTTTCTCCCAACAATATCACATGGCTTCGAGCTCCTGGTTTCAGCACAGCTGTAGTGGACAGCTGCATGCACCTCTCCAGCATCCCACACCAAGCAGCATCCTGAGCCCTTCTGTACGTTACTCTGAAGGGTTTTTTTGAGGCTGTGTGTATTAATTACCTATTGCTGTGCAATAGATTACCTTATGCCTTAATGACTTAAAAAAACAAACATTTTTCTTATACCTCTGGGTCAGAAATCTGAATATGCATTAGCTGTGTTTTCTGAGTCATGATCTCTCATGGAGATGCAATAAAAGTATTCATCAGGGCAGCGGACATCTCATGGCTTGACTGAGGGAGGATCCATTTACAAGATAATTCTCATGGCTTATTGAACTGCAGCTTCAGTTTTTCACTGACTGTTCACCAGAAGACTCCTTTGCTATTTTAAAAAATTTCTTATGCCACATTTTTCTCTCTATAGGGCAGCTCACATCATAGCATCTGATATTTATAAGCATGAGCAAAAGAGAGGTCAAGAGAAATGAGAAGAATGGGAGGCACAACATTTTTATAAGATAATCTTGGGAGTGAGTTCTTGTCCCTTTTTTTGTATACTATTCATTAGAAGTAAGGCACTAAGTAAATTTACTTGTATTGACTATAACATAACTATAAAAAATCAATGACTTAAGCCCTGGCTGGTGTAGCTCAGTGGACTGAGCACTGGCCTTCGAACCAAAGGATCGTGGTTCGATTCCCAGTCAGGGCACATGCCTGGGTTGCAGGCCAGTTCCCAGCGGGGTACTCATGAGAGGCAACCATACATTGATATTTCTCTCCTTCTATCCTTCCCTTCCCCCTCTAAAGATAAATAAATGAAATCTTTAAAAAATTAATGACATAAAAATACAGTATTAGAATAGAGTTTAGAGAGTACTCAGAAATTTTATTGTAGCATCTATGCACAAAAGACAAATTGGAACTACATTTATATATAATTAAATGATTACTCTCCAAACCTTCTTAATCTTGCTTTGTGAACACAGCTAGGCTGTAACATAATAGAAAAGACTCTTAAGCCCTTAATGACACAGTTGACTTTAACATTCAGTGTCTTAATTTACCTGCTGGTATAGTTAACGTTATTCAAAACTGTTTTAATTTAAACTAATTTTCAAATTGTTGTTGCTTATTATAGCCTTAGCAAATTATGTACATGTAATGTTTTTAGATTACATGATATGAGTGAGTTTGTTGTGACAAACTCACTTATTGAATATAAAATGCATAAATGTTATTGGTTTTCTACTTCTGCATGCATGGGGAGTGTATGTGAGGCAATTTGATTTTATGAGGCAAAAATTAGGACATATGGTCTAATACACCTACTCAAAAAAGTCAGAATAGCCCTGGCTGGTATAGCTCAGTGGATTGAGCGCAGGCCTGTGAACCAGACCATCACGGTTCGATTCCCAGTCAGGGCACATGCCTGGGTTGCAGACCAGTTCCCAGCAGGGAACCATGAGAGGCAACCATACATTGATATTTCTCTCCCTCTCTCCTTCCCTTCCCCTCTAAAGATAAATAAATAGAATCTTTAAAAGAGTCAGAGTACTATAATCAGCTCTGTACTGAAAAATCTGACACATATACTTGGACTGTGTGTATATATAATTCTTTGAAAAATACTTGTTTGAGCATTTTTCTTGAGTTATTTTCTTGTATTTACTGTGTCATTTTCTTTGTGCACTGATATTGCAGCAAATTTTACTAAACATGGTATGTTCTTAGAAATAAAAAAAGACTAAAAAATCTAAATTTAAAAATCAATGCTATAGTCTTACTAACTTATAACCATGCAGAAGTTGTTCTGTTTGATAAGTGTTCAAAGTTCAAACTGATGAATTAGGTTGCAAGAACACGAGCTCATAAAAATCATCTTTTTCCTGCTCCCATACCATCTTGTTCTTGTACTACCATATAATCAACATTTCATCTCTTTTTTCCTCTATCATTTTAGAACTTTAGAGAAAAGAAGCAAAAGTGCTTTTTTTTCACTGTTTCAGCAGTGATTCTTGGTACATGACTCATAAAGGCAACAGATTCAGGGAAAAAAAGGAGATTTGCATAAATAGAAATTACATTTGGTTTTATAATCAACAACAGAAGGAGCATTTAAGGACACAATTATTCCTTCAGTGTCATTGGTTGTTATCTTTCTGCTGAGATTTTCTTGTCCTAAAGTCACCCCCTGCCATTATTACTACCTTAATTCTCTATACCAGGAGTCCCCAGCCTCCAGGCTGCAGATGGGTGCCACAGAGCAGGTGGGTGTCACAGAAGTGAGATGGAATGTAATGCACTTGAATCATCCCCAATACATCCCCCAACCCTGGCCCCAGTGGAAAAATTGTCTTCCACAAAACTGGTCCCCAGTGCCAAAATGTTTGGGGACCCCTGCTGTATGCAGTTCTTTAGCGCACACTGCATTCTTATTACCACAAAGATTCCTGATGTTTCTGACATTAAGTGACTTCTCTTAATTCTGCTGAGAGACGTAGAATTTACCTATAGCCCTGGGCTAGTCACACCTTTATGTTTTTTTCTTTTTTCTTCTGATGGTAACTGGCCTGTCCCCTTTTCTGTGAATCTTTGAAAATGTTGAGAATGGAGGAAATGTTCTAAAAATTATAAACTAAGTATATTGATTATATAATGTACTTAGTATAATATACTGGTTGGGAGTCTGCTAAATTTTGGAAGTGTGTGGTAAATTAGAGGATTTCAGAATTGATCTAGGAAGGGACAGGACCACAATAGGCAGTAATGAATAAGGAGCTTTGTTGGGTGGTGTGTGGGCAGGGTCCTCTGAGTGAAGAAGTCCCTTCCAACAAGAAATCTTCCAGGCACAGCCATTAGGGGCCACCCCTGGGAGGAGAACCAGTAGGGGAAGGGAGCTTCACGGGAAGAGTAGGAATTTGGGGAGGAGGGTTACTTGTCTAAGTGATACTGCTCAGCAGTAAGGTAGGGAGTCCGTGGATCAAAGAGTTCCAAAGGGCAGAACATGTTGGGGGTCTATTATAGCTACAGTATTCATCTTAGTTATGATTAGTAAATGTTGGGTGCCGTTTGGTGGGATATACCACATAAATAGGCTCAAATGGCTACAATTATGTTTACTTGGACTCTGTTTAAAGCAACTGGAATCATAAGAATTTGAGTTTGGCACCCAGGCCTCGAGGTAACAGTGTAGCCTGCCGGGAAGAAGTAAGCATGGGGGCCATTTCAGGCCAGTGCACAGGGTCAGTTCCATCCCGTCAGTGTAACAGAGTGTTCCGTCAAAATAAGATGCTTACCAAACAGATAAAATAAAACATTTGCCACAGTGTTTAGGACTGGAAGTTAAAGAAATTACACCATATATTTGTTTATGGAGTGGGTGAAGAAGGTGGAGAGTGCAAATGGATTCTGGGTGCTATGGGATTTGGATAAGTTTTTCTTTAGGTTGTTTATGAAATTAAGGATGAGGTAAATGCAAGGGAAATGGAAGAACAATATATGAAGGTCAGTAGCTAAACCCAGGTTACTAAATCAAGAAATCATATTTTTATATCCATATAAAAATAAAAATATCTAAGAGATAAATATTATCTCATCTACCCAGTCCTGAATTCCATGTGATCTATTTGGTTCCTTATTTCTATTCCAAGGAATATTTGTTGATCATCTGTTTCTACAACAATGTGGAATAACAAAGGTCAGTGTCAGCAAAACTACTGCTTGGGGCTGGACATGCCAGAGATTATTATTGTTATCGGTCACCAAAGAATGGATTATAAGAATAAAGTAGAAAGATGTTAAGGGAGAAGTGCCTTACTATAAGTGTACCTGTGTCAAAGTTCACCTGTGAACTTTCTAACAATTCTGTTATAAACAAGATTCCTACATAACTAAGGAACTTCCTTAGAGGAAAAGCTGGATCTAATGATAGAAGACACAAAATATGACAATACAAGGATGGCATGAGAGAAAAATTTCCATTGATTTTGAACAAGTTGTTATTTACATGTCCCAAGAAATTTAAAAAATATTATTTTTTCTACACATGAATAATTCATTGTGTAGTATGGTGCATGTGGAAGTCTACATAAATGAACTTCATTGTGAGCTATCTGAGTCTCAGAAAAAAGCCATGCCTTCTTCCTCTTTTTTATTTGAGGTATAATTGACACATAACATTATATTAATTTAAGGTGTGCAACCTAATGATCACCCCAATGTGTCCAGTTAACATCCATCACCATACATACCACTTTTTTCTTGTGATGAGAACTTTTAGGATCTACTCTTTTAGCAACTTTCAAATATGGAATACAGAATTATTAGCTATAGTCATCCTGCTATACATTACATCTCTGTGACTAAAGATGTAATGTGATGTCTTTTTTAAAAAAACATCATCTATAATGCATTTATTTTATAACTAAGCCATGCCTTCATTGGTAAATGATTATCCTCCTTCTGGGATAGATGTCAAGGCTTAGTATTAGGTCCTGGTAGAGACAATATTTAACATGCCAAACAAAGTACCAATATAATTTGAGCTGCTGTTTTCAAAGTGGGAGTTTTCTTACCTACCAAACTGTAAAGCTGGCATGGCCAGCAGCATTTGTATTCTTGCTCAAGCATTTTGAGAAATCACGAGTTTTATTAGCAGGTGGATTCTTCATGTACATATTATTATTGCAATGGCAGGTGAACCTCGTCCATTGATGTTATTCATATAAAGTAGATGAGTGAGAAAAAAATTCAAGACTGGTTTACATATTGAAATATATATTGAAATATATATATGTGTACATATATACATAAACACACATATATACATATGTATTTTACACATGTATATATATACACACATTTATATCTAATGGTACTGTTTTATGGTTACCTTGATGGCAGGAAGTAAAACTCTTCTCTGAATAGACCTGGGAATTGTACACAGGACCTCTTTGGACTGGAAGAAGGGATAGGCAGAGATTATGATGTACATTGACTACTAAGCAGTGCTTAAAAGTTTTGCTGCATTAACAGGTGATTGAAAGAGAAGATATGAAGATAAATGACAAAGTGACTAATGTGTTGGGAAATGCGTGGCTGGAGATCTCTTAATGGGCCTAGACATTGAAAATATTTGTGCAACATGGAACTGCTTTTTCTATATCGCACTGAATCAGTTGACAAGTTGATCTGCCTCTTTCGAGAGACCCCCCAGTATTTGCTCAATGAACTTACGAATATGTAGGCATTGTGCCAGAAATAGTGGTTCTGGATGCTGTCAACAACATAGACTTCCCCTCCTTAAGGCTCATGTAGCAGCTGCCACCACTGAAAGCCACTGAACCATCAGCAGAGATCTGTGTGAGGTCCTCAATATGTCAAAATCGCCATGGTATCACTTGGTAGCCATTGATTGCAGTAGACTTTCATCATCAAAAAGACTGCCGCACTTCAGATAACAATGTCTTCAGTATTATAATCACCAACTTTGTATCCAACACACTGACTCTGATAAAAAAGAAAAGTTTCAGCCCTGGCTGGTGTAGCTCAGTGCATTGAGCACAGGCCTGTGAACCAAAGCATTGTTGGTTTGATTCCCAGTCAGGGCGCATGCCTGAGTTTCAGGCCATATCCCCAGTATGGAGTGTGCTAGAGGCAACCACACATTGATGTTTCACTCTCTCTCTTTCTCCCTCCCTTCCCCATCTCTCTAAAATATATAAATAAAATCTTTAAAAAAAAGAAAAGTTTTTTTTTTTTTAATATAGCCAACGTAAATAAAGCAATGGCTGAGATTCATGTGACATTATTACCATGTGCCACATTATCGGAAGAAGGTGACTTTAGAAAATGGTGGGATGGCCAACTGGCACCTCAGTTATGGCCCCATCTGTAGTGGGGTGCCCTGTAAGGCTGTGGGGTCCAACTGTAGGATGCAGAAGATGCTTCAAATCAGTGATAGGGTGCTCTTTCTCTCACAGATGGAATGCATGGTCTGGGAGCTGTCACACTTGATGGATCACTGGCAAAATGTTTGCCTTCATCTCAGGTCTCAGAGGTACAAAGATCCATCTTTCTACCAAAGACACAGCAGTGGATTTATTGCTCTGGACATCTAGACTACCATGTGGCTTTTGGGGCTCCTCATATCACAAGATCAGTTCCTACTAGAAGAGTGTTCCTACTAGAAGAGAATATTTTCATCTGGATGAGGTGAATACTTTTAGTTTCAGTGAAAGATAGATAAGAACAATGCCACAAAATGGGTGTAAGGAAAAATATGTCCTAAACTCTCGATTCTTGTGTCTCCTCCTAGTATTGCCAAGTCCAGTGGTAAAAATTAATAAAGATCACAGAGTAATGATTGCTAGAAGTAAGACTTACTGATGTGTACTAAAAATCAGTTAGCTTAAGGATAAACTGGTTATGTGCATATTTCTAAAGTATTTCTACCCCCAAACACTAATTAATTACAGTGAAGTATACTTCACTGTGGGTAAATCTGGCAGATGCCCCCTTGACCACATGATCAAGGTTAATATCACCTATAATGAGACATATAAACAGAATATACCCTTCAGTGTGATATATTGAGAAGAGCCCATTACCTCTGTGGTATACTTATAAAAAAGGCATGCATTCAATATCATCATTAGAAGATATCTCCAGAAAGCATCAGCTAAGTCAGAATTGATGGATAGTCTAAAACACATCCATCCTTTAATTAGGAAGGACTGTGTGACAGTTACTATTCGTTTTTAAGTACAAATGCGAAAAGAAGAGTGTATATCTAAGTTGAAAAACCAAAGAGGTATGCTCTGGTACTTACTCTGCACTTAGAGTATATTATTTTATGCTTTTCTAATTTTCTTTCCTCTAAGATAAATATTTTTAAAATTTGAAAGCAAGAGTGAACTTTCTAGAGAATTTTGAACTGTACATGGATGAGTAGATACCCTCCTGAGGTCTGGCAGTAGAAAAGAACAACCATAGACACCTGATGAAAGACTGAAACTTCTTGTAGGTAGAATGATAGAAGTATCTATTTCCTCTGAGTTCCTCTTCAAACATCCACCTTCTAGAACCACAGCTGCAAAGTAGTGTATGGTAGTAGTATTTGTGTTCTTTGCTGTTGCAGTCCTGTGGTACTGTTGGCAATTTTTTCCAGGTGTATTGCCACTGGTTGCGTTGCTCCTGGTTGTGTTACTTATCATTAGAAGGTTTTAGGGAGAGCAATGCAAATCATTTGATAACCCAATGAATTAATGCAAAGGTTAAATGCAGAGGATAATAATGATAAATGATGAGTTCTAACTAAATCAGCATATAATGGTAGGAGCCCATATTTATGTAGCCCACAGAGAAAGAACACAGTGAACCCAAATAGCTTGCTGCACGGCTATAGTTTTATCTAGAAATTTTGTAATTATCTACACATGTAAATATTTTTAGAGCCAGACTGTCCTGTTCTATTAGGAAAATGCAGTCCATCCTACCTACTGACTGTATTTTTCAGGGTTCTCCAGAGAAAGAAAAGAAAACTGAGAGAGAGAGAGAGAGAGTGAGAGTGAGGGAGAGAGAGAGAGAATATGAATAAAAAAAAGATTTATAAAGAGAGGAGAAACCAAAGATTTATTTTAAATAATTAGCTTACAGAATTGTGTCATCTGTCAGGTCTAAAATCAGGGCAAAACAGGAAGCTGGATATTCCAAGGCTGGATATTCCAGTAAAAGCTAACGTTGCAGTTTTCAGTCCTAATTGTTCAGAGCATACTGGGCAAGGTGTAATCTTAGGTAAGGTTTCTGTGCTGCAGTCTTAAATTAAAATTCTTTTCTCTTAGGATGAACCACAGTCTTTGTTCTTAAGGTCTTCAACTGCCTAAACTGATTGGACAAGGCCCACCTACATTATGGAAATAAATCTATTTTACTCAAAGTGTATGGATTTATATGTTATTCACGTAGGAAAATTACCTTCACAGCAACATTTAGGCTGGTGTTTGACCAAACAACTAGGCACCATAGTCCTGGCCAAGTTAACAGATAAAGTTAAAAATTATACAAGACACTAGATGCCTAGTCCCACCGTTTGGGGGTATACAATTTTGTGCTAATTTGTAGGAACTATGACTCAAAGGTTAAAATCATTTACAGACTAACTTATAGATACCTTAATTCCCCAACTGAATTCATGTTTGTATACTACAACCTGGCTAGACAGAACACAACTTCTTAGATTCTCATCTATCATACAGTGATGAAGACATTATGTCAGACTGTTGGAATTTTAAAAATCAATAATAATACTCAAAACTCCTCAAGGTAAACAATAAAAATTAAAAATTTTCTGCCAATTTTATTCTTTCAAGGTCTTAGATTATAAATTTACTGAAAGTTACCTATTTCTATATTGAAATTATCTGAGAATCCTATATACATTTTATTGAGAATTTAAATTTTCTTCCTTCCCCCCAAAATATAGAACTTCCTTTCCCTGATAAACATGGGTGGAAGATGATCATCAGTGCTTGAGTAAATTTATTACAGAACTTATAATATCAGAATAGGGAAAAGTTGAATTTTGTATGGTGTGCAATACATAAGAATGTGGGTTTATCTGTATTTCTTTAAGACTCAAGCAATAACTATTCTAAGTTTAGGAAAGGATTGTATACTCTGAGGGCATTGAAAAATCTCTAGGGTTTTTCAATTTGACCTGAAAAATTGGTGAGCTGCAAGCATCAGTAACGGAAAAAAGGTGTTTTAGTCTAGGAATGAATATTTACAAAGTCAGTATTTTACTGGTCGTGTCAATTTTTGCAAACAAATATATGTATAGTTCTACTCATTCAAAAAAAATACATTTATATTATTGGGTTGGACAAAAATCCCATTTAAAAGACACATTTAAAAAGAAAAGACATTTTTTCATTTTCTAATAACCTTATTGATTTGGATATTTTGAGTATGTTGGCTATCTCCTTCTATTGGCTTCCAGTGGGTAGAAACCAGGGGTGCTGCTAAACATCTTCTGACACATAAGACAACCCCACCACAAAGAATTATTTGGCCAAAATGTCACTAGTACCAAGAAACTTTGCAAACCAATTTTAACACATTCCATCAGTGTGGCACTTTTTTCATATACTCCACAAATCATTTTTTACACTTCAGTTATGTTTTTACCTTTCTTCAAATAATAAAGCATAATGCACTGGAAATGTTGCATATTTTTTCATCTTAAATATTAAAATGGTTACACAAGAATTCAGTGATTTCATTTTTTAAAAAAAATGCATGCTGATATAAGAGCTGTCACAATACAACCTAACAAAATTGTTTCAAATGAAATTCAAGACAAGTAAGCAGTACTAGGACCATCAAACAGGAAAAACTAAACAGACTTTTTTGCCAACCCAATGATAGCATTTGATCCCATAAAATTAAGCTAGGGCAGGATAATCCTGTCTCTATTTTTCTATTTTTTTCTCATTTTAAGTATTTTATTTTGATGCTATTACAGTTGTCCCACTTTTCCCCCTTCCCTGTCAACACCTACCCAGCCCCTCACTTCCATAATCAGTCCCCTCACCATTATCTATGTCCAGGGGTCCTTCGTGTGTGTTCTTGGACTAATTCCTTCCCCTTCTTTCAATTCTGTCTTTCTGACCTTACTTTTTCCTATTGTTATGTTTTTGAAAAATAAGATAGCTCATAAAATATGATTGAGCTAATTAAAAATGTAGAGAACTTCAAATACACCTACACAGTTCTAGCATTCTTCATTTTGTAAGTTGAAGGAATGAAGCTTTGGTGTCGCCTGGTATCTGTGTAGGAAATGATAAAGATGATTCAGTTGAAAAACACTCATGGACAGCTTTATTACTCCTAATTTAAGGCCCTATGTAGGAGGACATAGAAAGAAATGCTAGAATAGATTAGTTAACTGATTAAAATTTAAGTATAGGTAAATAAAAATAAAGATATTCATATCCACTATCCTTTTGTTTTTCATACATAATATTTTATTTTATTTTATTTTTAAAATATTTTTATTTATTTATCTTTAGGGAGGAAGGGAAGGAGAGAGGAGAGAAACATCAATGTATGGTTGCTTCTTATGCATTCCCTGCTGGGAACTGGTCCCTGCCGGGAACTGGCCTGCAACCCAGGTATGTGGCCTGACTGGGAATCAAACCGCAATCGTGTGGTTCACAGGCCTGCACTCAATCCACTGAGCTACACCAGCCAGGCCCATACATAATATTTTAAAGTAAAAATACCAGAAGGTAATAGAACAAAAAGGTGAAAGACCAAGTTTGGTTCTTTTTAGATAATAGCAAGGCAGTTATATGAATAAAAGAGAAAAAGTAGGATGACTCTTCAGTATTTTGTATAGGAAAGTAGGTTAAATACTTAATAGTTATTAAGAAAGTATTGGTTAGGTGTTGCTGCCTAAAACTGGGTAGTAAATTCAGAAAATTCGGTCAGCTAGTGCGGCTCTTCTCATCTCAGCTGGGCTTGTTTGCCTGAGAACTAGCTGGGGGTGATCTTAGCAGCGCACTCCTGCTTCAGGAAGTGGGTCTGACTGCTATGGGCTGTGCTCAGCTGTAGGCAGGGGTCAGGTGAACCTCAAGTGGGTCCACTTGGTTCATCGATAAAGGAGCCGCAAATACTCAGGGAAGTTGTGGGAGAGGTGCAAGGGAGCAAATCAACTACACCAAAATATCTGAAGACTCTCCTATGCCATGCCCGGCAAGGTAAATTGTATGGGCAAGTCCAAAGCTGGGAGGTGAGTGGGATGGGAGTGGGACAGTGCATTTTGCCACCGGGAGGTCTTAAGGGGAAGAGGGTGATATTTTAAAAATGATCTCATCTACTATATTCAATCCTCATTTTCACATTTCTCTTACCCTCAAAACCCCTTTTAGTCGCTTTGGCAAGCATTCCGTGACTGTCAGAAGTCTCACTCAATTATGGCATCAGCTCGAAATCCAGGATTTCATAATCTACAATTCAGACATTTGCTTTGAGAGAAAGATCTAAAATATGTAAAAGCAAATTATATCTGTCTTCCAAAACCCACCACATACTGCTGAAATAGGGAAACACTAACATTAATAATGGCTTCTTTCTGAAGAAGGGGAACAGGAGCCACTGTTTGATGATAAGTCCAAAATCTCACTGAGGAAGTTTTGTCAGGTCTCTCCACCCTGGCTTTAGGAAACACCCTTGTTTAGGCTTCTCAATAGTAGCTTCTCTGTTCATTTTTCTCCACAGTCCATTACTCTGCTTTTTTTTTTTTTAATTATCCTGCTTGGTTTTAGCTGAAAAATGTTTTTGAATAGCATTTCCCTTTAGGCAATTGCTCAATCTGTTTCTTATGTAGAAATTTGAGCGCCACAAGTCTTTTCTCTTTTTTATGTTTTTTTATTGTTGTTTCAGTATAGTGGTCTCAATTTTTCCCCCACATTGCCCACCCCCCCCCACCTCACGCATCCCTGCCTCCCACCCTGGAACCCACCCCTCCCGCCAGGGCTCTGTCCATGTATCCTCCATTCACACTCCATGATGACCCTTTCCCAGTTTTCCCCCATTGTCCCTCACATTCCTCCCCTCTGGTCACTGTCCGATTGTTCTTAATTTCAATGTCTCTGGCTGTATTTTGCTTATTTGTTTGTTTTGTTGTTTAGGTTTCACTCACAGGTGAGATCATATGGTATTTGTCTTTCACTGCCACAAGTCTTTTATTTTAATCTCATTCTCTTTTATTTCGGGCTGGCAGTGCTTCTGCCAGTAAAGATCTCTCAAAAACTTGCAAAATTTCAAAGCATTTTATTTTATTTGGTGCAGAAGCCACATGATAACTCTTTTAAAGATATGCCATCCCATATAAACTTAATCATGGGTATTTTAATACATTAGGCTTTGGTGAGACCTTGCCTTCAATCTTTCTAGGAATAGATTTTACTAGAGAAGAAATTCTAATAGGGATGACCAGAGTGCTTTAAGAGGTCTTTTTAAAAATTTATTTCTCTTTAGAGGGGAAGGGAAGGAGAGAGGGAGAGAAACATCCATGTTTGGTCGCCTCTCATGTGTCCCCTGCGGGGAACTGGCCTGCAACCGAGGCATGTGCCCTGACTGGGAATCGAACTGCGATCGTGTGGTTCACAGGCCCGCGCTCAATCCACTGAGCTACACCAGCCAGGACACTTAAGAGGTCTTAATAAAGGCAGGATGGCCTTCCATTGGTTTGGTCTGTGGCTACTTGGTATATCTTAATGCTCTTAATATTTCCTAGGCTATTTTTAATTTAAACAATCTTCTCCTGTATAAAAATATTGAGGTTATAAGTAGAACTGTGTCCCCCACAATGATATGTTGATGTGTTAGCCTTCAGAGTACTTCAGAATTTGATCTTGTTTAGAAATAGATTTTACAGAAGTAATAGTTAAAAAGCAGTGATTAAGGTGGACCCTAATCCAATATGACTGAAGTCTTTATACAAAGGTGACGTGTGGCACAGAGAGAATATATGAGAAAAGACATAGAGAAAATGCCTTGTGAAGACTGGAGTTATGCTGTCATAAATGAACGTATGTTTGGGTTTACTGAAAGCTGGAAGAGGCAAGGATGAATCCTTCCCCTAGCAGGGGTGTTCAACCCATGGTCAGTAGACTACATGTGGCCCAGGATGGCTATGTGGCCAACACAAAGCGTAAACTTACTTAAAACCTCTTTTTTGCTCATCAGTTTTTATTAGTGTTTGTGTATTTAACGTGTGGTCCAAGACAGCCCTTCTTCGTCCACTGTGGCCCACGGGTGCCAGAAGTTCGGATGCCACTGCCAGTTTTCAGAGGGAAGATGACTCAGCTAACACTTTGATATCAGAGTTCTAGCCTCTGTTGCAAGTTACTTAGCTTATGGTACTTTGTTACAGCAGTCAAGATAAGACCTTTTACCTTCTAACCTTCATGGTCTAAGTTCTTCATATTTTCTCTGAATGCTGCTTTGTATTTTTTTCTACACTGGCCAAGTGCTTTTTCTAGGCTCATCTTTCTTTTAGCAGCTGATCAAATGCAGTGGTTTCTTGAAAAAGGAAAGGAAATTCACACAATAATGTGACCAATGGTTTTCTAAATTCCTAGTCCTGACATTAGTGTGACCTTCAAAACTAAATGGAAAATCTTAAAGTCTCTTTAAACTGTTCCTTTTTTGTTACTTTAAATGTAATTCTACTACTATAAACTATGGCCAAACTACTTAAACTCTCTCACATTGCTTGCTGATTTTCAGATGCAATCTATTATACTAGTAATTAACAATATAAACTCTAGAACAAAATTCTACCACTTACTAAACATGGTTAATCTTCTTATTATAATATTTTCCATGTTTCAATTTTCTCATGTATAAAAGAAAGATAACAATTGTATCTTCCTCATACGATTATTACAACTTAACTAAACATTGATCGCATTAGGTGTTCAATAGCTATGAATTGTTATGATCAGTATTAGTTTTAGCATATGTTCTTTTATTTACTCTATTAAGTCCTCATTTCCCCCTCCCAAACATATGTTGTTACCTCCAACTTTAAAATATGAATAGAAAATCCTAACCATAAAGTTACCTAAACATTATACTTAAGTCTATTTTTCCCTCCTTCATTCACATATAGGTAGTTTTACTCTTTTTTTCTAATTGAACTCTTTGAATTTAAACACGTTTCTCTTTAAATTTTAAGACTCTTTTTTTTTCTAGTTGCTAGAAAGAATTGTCTCTATTTGCTATTTTCATTTCCTTCTTTTTATTTTCACTCACCCTGAATCTGGCTTCTTCCCAACCTCTGCCTTCCAAAGATGTAATATACTGCGGTTGATTATCTAAGGCTAACCTCTAAATCCAACTGACTTCCTTTTCTTTAACTTTATTTTCTTTGTTACACTTTATACCATTTTACATTTTACTTTTAAAACTTTCTAGGGGCAAGAGAACATTACCAGTTAGAGGTTAAAGGCTGCAGGTAACTCAATAAATCAGCTAAAGGGAATGTGATCTGCATTTACAATAAAACAATACTGTGGTCCTTTGGCAAATTTCCCAGAAAAACAAACAAACAAAAAACATGTGTTTACAAGACAGTCAACATTTTGACTTATTTCAGTAAGAGGAATTATAACAGTATTTCTCTCCCTACCACTGATATATTCTCAATTCCAATACTCGTGCAAAGTGCAAAAGTGGTATCCCACATAAATAATCTGTCAAGTGATGGATCTTTTTTTCTCTAAATGCTTAGTATTTACTTTATATAAAAAGATTAGAGCTTTCAAACTAGTATAATTAATCTCTCAATTCTCTTTTGTATTTCAGAGCTTGTAATGTTATTTTCTACTCCTGTAAGTCCTGTTGTATTTGTACCTTGGCTCTAGGCTTTATGTGATTGTCAGAATAGAATTTCTCTTTCCTTTGCTACTCTATTAGTTTCTGTTTTTATTTCCCCCTTTCCCTGCAGCTGATCAATACAATGTTAGGCTGTACACTCTAACAACTTATCTTCTTTCTTTCAGCAATTGCCACTAGAAGAGGCATGAGGGTACAAGTTTAGCCAAATAACATCTTCCTCCTCCTCCTCCTCATAGGCAAAAAACATTTTACACATTACCATTATAGTCTCTCTCCCATGGGAGACAAAGCACAATAACAGAGACTCAAACATTTGTGTTCACACAAAGAACTTGTTTTCATTGCTTGAACTCAAATCATTCTAGAATTTAAAGAAAGGTGATCTTCTTCATAATGGAACATTAAAAAAATCAATTATTTTTGTGTGTTTCATGTCACAAATATATTCCTTATCTCTATGTATTTTTAGCTCACATAAAACAAATGAACAAATAAAAATATCCTCTTTCAGAGCCAATAATAAGTGATGCTAGATGAATCTAACAAGCTAATGTTACTGGTTTAATAGCTAGTAAGCAAAATATTATTTCAGTGATTTTTCTCTTATAAATGCTACCTTTCATTCTATCAGTTTTAACTTTGAATACATAACACTTTATTTTTAAAATATTTAAAAACATCAATAAAAAAACTATATATTTTCTATTCATTCTGTGAACAAATTCTGCATCCAGAAAAAGAAACTTATTCAGAAAAGAACTGTAAAGTCCATTAAATTGTATAACTTATGAATCATTGTTTTCTGACATAAAATAATTTTAAATTTAATACACATCTTACATATTCTTATTTTGTCACTATATTGATACATTTCTCAAATTGTATGTATATACAATTTTACAGACTTTACAGTTCTTTTTTGAATAAGTTTCTTTTTCTAGATGCAGAATTTGTTCACAGAATGAATAGAAAATATATAGTTTTTTTATTGATGTTTTAAAATATTTTAAAAATAAAGTGTTACATATTCAAAGTTAAAACTGATAGAATGAAAGGTAGCATTTATAAGAGAAAATCATTGAAATAATATTTTGCTTACTAAATATTAAACCAGTAACATTAGCTTGTTAGATTCATCTAGCATCACTTATTATTGGCTCTGAAAGAGGATATTTTTATTTGTTCATTTGTTTTATGTGAGCTAAAAATACATAGAGATAAGGAATATATTTGTGACATGAAACACACAAAAATAATTGATTTTTTTAATGTTCCATTATGAAGAAGATCACCTTTCTTTAAATTCTAGAATGATTTGAGTTCAAGCAATGAAAACAAGTTCTTTGTGTGAACACAAATGTTTGAGTCTCTATTATTGTGCTTTGTCTCCCATGGGAGAGAGACTATAATGGTAATGTGTAAAATGTTTTTTGACAATGAGGGGAGGTAGAGCCCTGGCCCAGGGCTTAGGGCTGCAGTGAGAGAGTCACAAAGAGACTCTTTTATAAAGACGAGCTGAAGCAAGACTCCAGACTCAAGGGCGACCCTGTACTCACAGGCACTTGCATGCACATGCAGCAGTTCTGCCAAAAAAGAACCTGGAGTGCTAGAGTCACACCAAAGGAATTGTGGGACCTGACCCAGCATGGTTGGTATGCAGGGGGCTTCAGAGTGGAGAGTTCAGGCCTGAGTCTCCCACAAGAACACCAGGCTGGGGTCTGGGAGGCCAGGAGCTGAGTGCCTAAAATTCATTGAAGCCAGGCAGGTTCCCTATCAGGTAGGGGTGCTCAGCACACACCTGTGGGATTGCAGGGTCTGCAGATTAATTAGGCCAGGCTCAGGAACTTCCTTTCAGGTGTGTATCTTCAGGGGAGAGAAAGAGAGGCTCTGAAAGGGCCCTTTCTGAACTTCTTTCACATACTATGAGCTACACTGGTTCCTTAGGCCCTGATCCACTGAAAACAGTAAAGCAGAAAAATCAGAGGCAGTAGCAACCTTGGCTCTTAGAGATGCCATCAGCACCAAGCAGGGAAAGCTGCCCCTTTTACACAAGTTGGCCCCTCACAGGAAATGTTTACCTGTGAGGTAAGTTTACAGGTAGTTTACCAGAAAGATTACATTATTGGAAATAATCTGGGACACACCAAGGGATGTGGCAAGGGGTCAGGGAAACACTCTTATCACCTGCCATGAAGACTGAATAGCACCCCCCTGAGTATGACCCAAGGATTGCACCCTCCCAGTCACACCAGAGGTCCCCTTCTGGAGGCAGATGGAGGTAGTACTGGCAGCACTCTCGGCTTTGTGCTGATAGAAAGCCAGCCAGGCAGAACAGAATGTAAGGATATAAGGATATTCTTATAATACCCTTATTCTTTCTCCACTTTTATTAATCTTTGCTCATCGACTGTTAATATGGCGGTTGTTTTTGCATTTCTTCAATTTTATTTCTAGATGTTCACTGTTTTTGTATTTCAAGTCTCACATTTTACTGTTTCCCTCCATAACTCTGTTTTGCCTTCCTCCTAAACTTTTTTTTTCTTTTAAATTTTACTTTTTTCATCCCTTAGCCTGGTATTCATTCCTCACTCTTATAATTTCTTCTGCCTCTATCCTCTCAAAATCACTTTTCTCTCCTTTAGATATCTCATAAGCTTTTTTCTTATTTTTCCTTCTTATTCTTTTTCCACCTGTATTAATCTTTGCTCATTTCATATGACTGTGGTGGATATTTTTCTTCAATTTTGTTTCCACTTTTTTTATGGGTGTAATTTTTTTAAACCTCATATTACACTCTTGTGTTTTTCTTATTCAATTTTTCTGCCTTTCCTCCCTTTTTTATTTATGATATAAATTTTACTTTCGTTCTTTCTTTGCCTTATTTCTATTCCATGCTCTTATCATTTCTCCTCCTTCTATCCTCTCAAAATCATTTTTCTCTCTGTTAGTAATGTCATATTTGTTTTTCCTTACTTATAGTACTCTTACTATTCCCATCTTTATTAACATTTGCTCATTTTTTTGTGATGGTGTGGTTGTGGATGGGGGTTATTTTTGTATCTGTGAGCTTTGTTTCCTGGGTTGTTTTGTTTGGCAGCACCTGTACAATAGGGTACAAGACTTGGTGGGTGTGACTCTGTGTCAAAATTCAAAATTTACTGAATATTGCTAAATTATATCCTGGCTTTGGTGTAACACATTATGAGAACTGGGAATTTTATGTAGTATATAATGATTTGGTTACATTAAAATTATATATATATATGTGTGTGTATATATAATTTTTTGAGTGTAGTGAGAAATTTCAAGATGTATTTCTTAGTAATGTTTAAATATATAATAAAATATTGACAATAATATTATCACCATGCTGTATATTATATCCCATGATTTATTTATTTTATATTCATATGTATGGTGTACATGTACTTATGAACCTGAGAGAAATACTAAATTATAATGTGGTTGTTACTTTTTCTATAGTCCCAGAAGCCTAAAACATTGTAAAATGTTAGTGAAAATATTTTTTAATTTTCAAATTTTACTCCCATCTTCTTTCCTCCATGAATTGACTTTTGAATAATCTATACCTACAATTGCACACATACCAGTTTCATTCTATTGTGATATTTCTCACAATTTTCAGTAAATTCCTTAGTCTGAAAAAAATATTTCAACTAAAGCCTTCTAGCATTTGCCATTTCTATTTTATGTGTAAATTTTTAAAACTCCCATATTTGACTAACCACACCATCCTAACTAAAAATAAAAAATGAAAAACATATACATCAATAAAGTCCCAATTTTTCTCCTTTTGCCCGCCTCCATCTGGTACCCCCATCCCTGTGGCAATACCCCCTCTAAGTTCATGTTCATGGGTCATGCATGGAAGTTCTTTAGCTACCCTGTTACTGTACTGTTCTTAACAGCCCCATGTTTATTTGGAATTTATACTTTTTAATCCCTGCACCTATTCTCCTTATCTCCCCTACCCCTTCCCAACTGGTAACAACCCAGACAATCTCCATGTCTGTGATTCTGTTTCTGTTCTGCTTGTTTTGTCAGTTTATTTTTTAGATTCAATTGTTGACAGTTGTGAATTTATTGCCATTTTAATGTTCATAGTTTTGATATTCTTTTTCTTAAGTAAGTCCCTTTAACATTTTGTATAACAATGGCTTGGCGATGATGAACTCTTTTAGCTTTACCTTTTGTGAGAAGCACTTTATATGCCCTTCTATTCTAAATGATAGCTTTGCTAGCCAGAATGATCTAGGTTGTTAGTCCTTGCTTTTTATCACTTTGAGAACTTCTTGTCAGTCTCTTCTAGCCCATAAGTTTCTTTTGAAAAACCAGCTGACAGTCTTATGAGAACTCCTTTGTAGGTAACTATGTACTTTTCTCTTACAGTTTTTACAATTATCTTTATCTCTTTATCAAATAACTATCTCTCTTTATCTTTAACCTTTGGCACTTTAATTAGGATGTGTCTTGGTGTGCCCTTCTTTGTGTCCTGGCCTTGTTATATCTATTTCCTTCACCAAATTAGGGAAGTGTTCTTTCATTATTTTTTCAAATAAGTTTTCAATGTTTTGCTCTTTCTCTTCTCCTTCTGGCACCCCTATGATTCAAATGTTGGTATGTTTGAAGTTGTTGCAGAGGTCCTTAGCCTATCCTTGGGTTTTTGTTTTTGTTTTTAAATCTTTTTTTCTTCTTGTTCAAATTGAATGTTTTTTTCTTCCTTATGTTCCAAATCACTGATTTGATTCTTGGCTTCATCCACCCTAATGTTTGTTCTCTGTAAATTTTTATTTATTTCACTTACTGTAACCTTCATTTCTTCCTGGGTCTTTTTTATGTTATTGAAGTACTCAGTGAGTTCCTTGGGCATCTTGTTAAGCTGTGTTTTGAATTCTGCATCTGGTAGATTGTTTATCTTAATTTTGTTTAGTTCTTTTTCTGGATTTTTGTTCTGTTCTTTCATTTGGGCCATGTTTTTTAGTCTCCTCTTTTTGGCAGCATCCCTGTGTTTGTTTCTATGTATTAGGAAGAGCTGTTTTAACTCCCTTTATTAGTAGCATGGCCTATTGTAGAAAAGTGCACTATTAAGTTGGATGGAGTAGAACCTTAGGTAATCACCTGAGCAGGGCAACCGTTGTGAATCAGGTGGATGGAGTCTCAAGTATGATAACACCACCTCATGGTTCCATGTGGAGGAAGTATCAGAAAAGAGACTATGGGTGCCACCTGGCTTCTGGAGTTTTTTCTAGGAGGATGCTGTCCCCTGGCACTTGCCCTGATGCCAGACACTTTAGTTTCTCCTCTTGTGCCATTCTAGCTGTTGCCCTGGTGCTGATGCTTAGATGTAGTGAGTCTTCGTAAGTCCTAAATCCATTTCAGGCCCTTTAAGAAGAGAATCCCACCTGAGGATCCCACATTTTTTTTTGCTCTGCCCCAATTCCCACTGGTTTTTACAGCCAGAAGTTATGGGGACTTACCTTCCTGGCACTGGAACCCTGGGCTTGGTGGTCTGTTGTAGTGCTGTGATCCCTCCCTCCTGAGATATCTCTCCTGATTTTTATTTACCACAAGTAGACATGGGACTGCTCATTCCATGGCTCCACATGTCCACATCTCCACTGCTCCTACCCGTCTGGTTGAATGTGACTTGGTTAATTCCTTGGTTGTCAGAATTCTATACAGATCAATTTTATGATGATTTTGCATGATAGTTGTTTTGTATTGAAGTTGTAATTTTTTTATGGTTGTGAGAGAAGGCAAAGTTTATTTACCTATTCCTCCATCTTGAATTTTTTAAAATTAAATACACAATGAATAGATATGATAACTGGAGGCAACTGGAAGCCCTGTGAAGTTATTTTCTAGTAGATTACCTTAAGTATTTTTGCAAGTATGAGATATTTGCAAAGCCATCATCATTAAAACTTTTAAACATTTTGTAGAAAAATCTTAAGAATACCAAAATTAGGGCAGAGATTATACAATATTTGGCACACTATGTAAAGGGGAAACATTACCTCAAGAGCTTATTAAAAATACAAATCCCTCAGACTCTCTGGAGACCTACACAATTAAAAACTCTAGAAGATAGGCCTTGAAAAAAATGTGTATATTTGTCAACCATGGTGATCCTTTTCCAAGGAATTAGCATCTAAGATTTATATTGGATTTGTACTTGAAGAGTTGTAGAACAATGACATGAGGTATAGCTGTTAGGGTTGCTGTTTACTTTAAATAATATGAGATATGTACTTTATAAACATAAACTAAAATTAAGAAAAAGGTCACTAAAAAATACAAATTTATAACAAGAGTGTATCATTTCTTCTTTACCAGTTAGTTATTTTTAAAATTGTAGTATGCCAAAAGTTAGGTCCTAAGATTTTGTTCCAGAAATATTTTAACAGGAAAAAGTAAAAATTGTTATATCGATTTTTGAAATTAGATACATATAATTATAATGTTATATGTTATTAAAATATTATGTAGTGATTAAAATGATATATTGTGGAAATTTAATAATTAGAGGTTCAATGCAAGATTAATATCAGGTTACAGAAGAGAATATGTCATGGTCATATTTTTAAAACTCAAGAAAAATTATTTTATTAAATGTCTGGGAGAAAAGAACCTGTAAGTTCAATGGTAATTTTCTCTTACTGTTGAGTTTCATTTTTCATTTTATTAATTTTAAATAAGCATGTTCCCTACGTTGTATGTGTGAATGCATGTGTGTGTATTAACTACATAAATAAGACAATACTGTTAATGGCAAATAATTGCACCCAGTCCCTCCTTACAACAATTGAAATTACTTCAATATATTATTAAATTAGATATTTATATAATGTTGAGTCTTAGTGTTATTATCAAACAGAAAGATCAGAAGATTGATCCTGGCATGCAAAGTGACTTTACCAAATTTACACAGCTAGTGAGTATTCCATATGAGAAAATATATTTGAAGTTATATAAAAGTGACTGGAGAAGATGGCAGAGGATTAACTGGAAAACATACTAACCTCATCCCAGGACCAAACAAATTACAACTAAATTATAGAAAAATCATCCTGAATGACCAACTAAACACTAACTAGAGTAAAGCCTTATGTCCACGGAGAGATGGAAGAAGCCACTTCATGACAGAGAGACAGGCAGGGGGTTCAACAAAGGTGCAAGAGAGCTGGCTGGCTTCCCATGGGCAGCAGCTAAGTCCTGGAGGGATATTTCAGCAGCCAGGGGGTTCCTACTGAGGAGTGTGTGGTCCAAACCCCAAGCTGGGCTCCCTACCTATAACACCAGAGTGAGGAATGGAACCCAAATGACATGAAGCCTTATAAGACTGAGTTCCTGTCTACCTGGGAGAGATGTCTGAAGATGCAAAGATACTTTTAAAGGGACAATGCACAAAATTCCATTCACAACCACTTAGCTTGGGCTCTGGCAGAAGGAAGACAAAGTGGACTAGAGATCTGAGAGGAGAATCTGGAGCTGGTGGCTCTGGGGAGGGAAGTGAAGGAATAGCCACCAAGATTCTTGTGCTGAGTATTTCACCATGCTCCGAAGTCCTTCTTTCTCAGCAGAACACTACTCTCTGAATGTCATCAGCCTAAGGAGAAGCAATAGCCTGACCACAGGAATTATTCTGCCCCACCCTGTACATTTTAAGTCAAGCTGCTGAATACAGTGTGAGGCTACGTCAGTGATTAGTTTTAAAACTAAGGTGGACCTCTGGGAGATCTGAGGCTTTAGCTGACACTCCCCCAGTCTCTGTGCTGGTAAAAGCCAGCCTTGGTGCACTGACTGGTTCTTTCTGCACACAAACAAGCCCAGTAGAGGGAGCCAAAACCTGTGGAAAACTGATAGCTCCAAGCTGGTTGGTTGTTGCCTAGGGCCAGTCACAGGCAAGGTTTGACATAGAAGAAGTTTTGCTTCTAAGCAGAGTTTGCTCTAAGAAGAAGGAAACAATAAAGAAAGAAAAAAGAAGAGAATAGTCTAACAATAAAATGGCACTAAATGTGTATTTATCAATAATCCCAATCAAAATAAGCTCCAATCAAAAAACTTAGACTAGCTGAATGGATAAGAAAACAAGACCTATTCGTATACATGCTGACTCCAAGAGACCCACCTCAGGTCAAAAGATATAAACAGACTAAAAGTAAAGGAATGGATAAAGATATTTTATGCAAATGAAAGGGAAAAAGCTGAGGTAGCAATACTTATATCCAACAAAATAGACTTTATAAACAAGGGTATAGTAAGACACAAAGAAGAACACTGCATAATTATAAAGGAAACAATCCAACAAGAGGATATAACTTTAAGAAACATTTACACAGCCAACATAAAAGAAGCTAAATATGTAAAACAGATCTTGATAAATATAAAGGGAGAGATTGATAGAAATATAGTCATAGTAGGGTATTTTAACATCCCACTGACTTCAATGGATAAATCTTTCAGACAGAAAATCAACAAGGAGACAGCAGCTACAACTGACACACTAGACCAAATGGATTTAATTGATATCCTCAGGATATTTCCACCCAAAGCAGCAGAACACACAGAGATACATACACACTTTTCAAGTGCACATGAAATGTTTTCTAGGATAGACCACATGTTATGACTCAAAATAAGTCTCAGTAAATTAAAGAAGGTTAAAATCATATCAAGCGTCCTCTCTGACCACAGAAACTAAAAATCAATCACAACACTGAAAAACACAAAAAGACATAAAAGCTAAATAACATGTTACTAAATAATGAATGGATCAATACTAACATCAAGTAAGAAATCAAGATACCTTGAAACAAATGAAAATGAGAACACCACAATCCAGAAAACAATCCTAAGTGGTAAACTTATAGCACTACAAGCCTATTGCAAAAAATAAAAATAAAAAAACAGGTAAAAGCTCAAATAATAAATTTAAATCACACTTCAAAGAAATTGTAAAAAGAATTACAAACAAAACCCAATGTGAATACAAAGAAAGATCAGAGCAGAAATAAGCAGATTTGAGTCTAAAAAATGAAAGAAAAGATCAATAAATCTAGGTCAAGAGCTGGTTCTTTGAAAAGATAAAAAGATTGACAAACCTCTAACCAGACTCATCAAGGAAAAAAGAGAGAAGACATAAATAAATAAATCAGGAATTAAAGAGGGAAAAGAACAACTGATACTAAGTAAATACAAAGGCTTGGGGCAAAAACTTTGTGTTCTCCTTAAGATCAAGAACAGGACAGAGATGTCTGCTTTTACCTCTCGTTCAACATAGTTCTGGATATTTTAGCTGCAGAAATCAGGCAAGAAAAAGAAATAAAAAGCATCCAAATTGGAAAAGAAGTAAAACTGTCTTTATTTGCAGATGACATGATGGTGAATGAGAAAACCCTAAAGATTTCACCAAGAAATCACTAGGAGTGGTAAATGAATTAAGCAAAGTAGCAGGATACAAAATTAATACCCAGAAATCAGTCACATTTTTATATGCCAATAATGAACTAACAGAAAATAGAAATTAAGAAAACAATCCCACTTACAATTGATTCAAAAAGAATAAAACACCTAAGAATAAACCTAACTAAGGATGTGCAAGATCTTTAGTCAGAAAACTATAAGATACTGAAGAAGAAATGGAAGAAGATACAAACAATTTGAAGCACATACTGTGTTCATGGATAGGAAGTATTAACATCATTAAAATGTCCATACTACTAAAAGCAATCTGTAGATTCAATACAATTTCTATCAAGATTCCAATGACATATTTCATAGAATTAGATCAAATATTTCAAAAAATTATTTGAAATGAAGAAGACCCCACATGGCAACAGCAATCCTGAGAGGAAAAATAAAATTGGAGGAACTATGCTACCTAATATCAAACTACACTATAAGGCCATAGTAACAAATGGCATAGTGCTGACATAAAATTGGACACATAGATCAATGGAGCAAAATAGAGAGCCAGAAATGAACTCACACCTTTATAGTCAATCAATATTCAATGCAGGAAGGAACCACATACCATGGGCTAAAGATAGTTTATTTAATAAATGGTATTGGAAAAATTGGACAGATACATGCAGAAAAATGAAACTAGACTACCTTCTTACACCATATTGGAATAAATACAAAATGGATAAAAGACTTAAATGATAGACTCGAAACCATAAAAAGTCATAGAAGAAAACATAGGCAGCAAAATCTCAGACATTGCTTGTAGCAATATTTTACCAGATATATCTCCCCAGGCAGGGGAAACAAAAGAAAAAAATAAACAAATAGGACTACAACAAACTAAAAAGGTTTTGCACAGCAAAGGAAAACATCAACAAAATAAAGACAACCCACAGAATGGGAGGACCTATTCACTGACATGTGATAAAAGTTTAATACCCAAAATTTATAAAGAATTTACAAAACTCAACACCAAAAAAACAACCAACCCAATTAAAATATGGGCAAAGTATCTGAATAGATGGTTCTTCAAAGAGGACATACAGAGAGCCAATAGGCATATGAAAAGATGCTCAGTGGTACTAATCATCAGAGAAATGTACATTAAAACTATAATGTGATATCATGTTACACCTGTCAGAATGCCTATCATTAATACATCAACAAGTGTCAGGGAGGAGGTGAATAAAGGGGACCCCTTTTGCACTGTTGGTGGGAATGCAGATTGATGCAGCCACTGTGGAAAGCAGTATAGAGATACCCACCAAAATTAAAAATCTGTCTTTTAACCCAGCAATCCCACTTCCGAGAATATATGCAGAAGAACCCAAAACACCAATTTCAATGAATATAAGCACCTCTATGTTCATTGAAACATTATTTACAATCTCCAAGATACAGAGTCAGCCCAATTGTCCACCAGTAGTTAAGTGGATAAAACAATTATGGGACATTTACAGAATAGAGTACTACTTTGCCCTAGAAAGAATGAACTTTTACCTTTTGCAACAGCATTGATAGACCTGGAGAACATAATGCTAAGTGAAATAATCCCATCAGAGAAAAACAAATATCATAAGATCTCACTCATAAGTGGAATCTAACAAGCAAAATAGATAGATTAATAGTAAGTAGGATACAGCTAAGGAAAGGAGAGAAAAGGTAAGGTTTGGAGAGATTGAGCAAAAAGGAAAAAGGGCTCATGGGCATGGACAACAGTGTGGTGATTACTGTAGGGGAAGAGGCATACAGTAGCTACAGGGTAATGGGAAAACTACAGCAAAAATAAATTACAAACATAAAAGCAATGAATTAAAATTTTAGATTATATTTTCAATTTTTACTATGTGGGTGTGCAAAATAGTATATAGTCATTCATGTGGAAAAATACGTGCATGCTATGATTACTACAAAGCTTTATTAACTCAAATGAATGTCGGAATGGTACTGTAAACCTCCTCTTGCCTGCCCTGTATTTTAAAACCTCAGTTTTCTTTTAACTTTTAAATGTTATAGTGAAAACATTTAGTGAAGTGCTAAAGTAAAAATGTATTCTTTATTGTCAACATTCAATTTTAGGGATACATTTAAACTAATGGCTTTGATTTATCATTTATTTACTTAATCTTTCTATATCACATCACTTTATAAGATTCTACTAAGGTTAGCTATCTCCAGATGCTGCCAAAATAATTCAAAATGCTAATTTACTTTCAATATTGAATGCACAACGTATATGTGATAGAAGAGCATTATTTCTTCTTTCTTTCTTTATGTCTCTTTTAAGTTTATTTCTCTTACGCTTGTGCATGTTTGTGTATTTATATCTTTATTTTGAAAAAAATAAAAAAGGGTTTATTTTATCCTTGCTGATATTCAGAAAGTAGCAGTGTACGAAAAGAATGAAATGAACCAAAATATGATTGCTTGGGATGCCAGGACACTTCTAAAAAAGATATCTGCAATAGTGTCAACAACAAAAATAAGGAAAAAGTAGGCAAAAAATGAAGAACTATGGGAGGGTGAAATTTCTGAAAATGTCAGAAGAAACATTTGGTTGTTACAAAGAGTGCAATTCTAAAGTTAAATAGCTAACACTTATCTTGATTTTTCTGCTGCCTGCTTAGCAGTGTGTTCTTTTTATAGAAAACTGCAGCCAATGGGAGCAATGAAGCTGAGCATTTGCTAGCATGATGTGTTTTTGGTTAGATTATGTTAGATAACAAAAAAACTGTAAAACAATTTAAGAATATATTAGTGTATAAATTCCAGAAGCTGTTCTTTGCTAGTTTATTATTTTAGTTGAGCTTAACCCAGGCACTGGTCTAAGCATTGGGGACTAAAGGAAAATCTGTAGTTTCTCCTTATGGAGCCTAATATCTTAGCCAGGGAGTAAAAGACAGAGAGAAAATATTTTTTGTTTTGTTATTCCCAACACTACCAACAATACAAATAAATAGGAGAGGCCAAAAATAAGTTTCTTCCTTTTTCTTTTATTTTAAATTTTTATTATTTATTTTTAGAGGGGAGGAGAGGGAGAAAAAGAAGGAGAGAAACATCAATGTGTGGTTGCCTATCGTGCACCTCCTACTGGGGACCTGGCTGCAATCCAGGCATGTGCCCCTATTGGGAATCAAACCAGAGAACCTTTGGTTCTCAAGCCAGCAAAGAAGAAACAGCCATTTGTAGGGGTTTTTCTTCCTCTTAGCCACACCAGCCAAGGAAGAAACAGCTGTTTGTAGGGGTTTTTTTCTGTGTAAATCACTCTTCTTTTCAGAGCAAATGTGGATGAAATGTGAATTGAGTCCTCTAATGATACATTGCAGGCCCTAATTTTGTTTGTGTAGAACTACAACTTTCATTGATGGTCTTCTTGCATAAAGTGTCAGGAGCAAGCCAGTGTACCCGAGAGCTGTGAGCATCCATCCTTGTGCACTTTTATGCCATAATCCAATTTGTAGTGAGTCAATAGTCATACTTCGATGGTGCAGCTCTTGTCTTCCTCTCTGCCTTTATCAGCCCAGCTGCAAGAGTGATTATACTGGATAACACTGTGGAGAGCATTTTTTGGATCATCTTATGAAACTGTATAATCATTTTAGTAGGCATTGTGATATTCATTCCCTGGTAACTAATGGCCCAGCTTCAATTTACTGCTTTCTTTGATTTCACTGAACAAAAATATCCTGAATGCCTACTACTGTTAAGTGTTATTCTAGGTATAGATAACAAAACAGTGAACAAAAGAAACAAAGTCTTTGCTTCACAGAAGCAACTTTCTAAGGTGAGTAGGAAATAAGCACATCTATAATATGTCCAGTGGTAAGTAAGTACCATAAAAAAAGGTAAATGAGGGTAACATAGTCAAAGGCAAAGATACAAATATAAAGAACAATTTTATTAAAGATGGTAAATTTAGAATGGAAGGGCAGATGAAGTACTTCCCAGACAAGGTAAAGGTAAAGTAGCTCATCATCACCAAGCCATTATTACATGAAATGTTAGAAGGACTTATTTAAGAAAAAGACGATCAGTACTACGAACATTAAAATGACATGCACATAGACAGTGGGCTAGGGATTGACTGTGGGAGCAGGGTGGGGGACAGGGCAGAGGAGAACAATGTGGAAAAAGGCTGGACAACTGTAATGGAACAACAATTTAAAGAAATGACAAAACTACAATAAAATAACAACAAATTCACAACTATCAACAGCTGAATCTAAACAACAAAAACGAAAACAAACTAAGCAAACAGCCAAAACAGGAAAAGAATCATAGGTATGCATATCATTTGGAGGGTTATCAGCTGGGAGGGCAAAGGGGAAAAGAGGGAGAAATGGTGCAGGGATCAAGCAGCATAACTGGTAAGAACAGAACAGACTGGGTAGGTTAAGAACAGTATAGGAAAGGAAGAAGCCAAAGAACTTACATGCACGACCCATGGACATGAACTAAGAGGGGGAGATTGCTGGAGAGGAGAGGGGTACAGGGTGGAGAAGGGCAAAGAGAGAAAACTGGGACACCTGTAACAGCATAATTAATAAAATATGCTTAAAAATTAAAAAGAAAGAACTTAAAATAACTGGATGAAACAGTGAGCCAAATAGATTATGTAGGAGATAGTAGCCCAGACAGAGGAAGAGAACTTCCCAACTTCCCATGGGACAGTGTGCTTAACTTATTGGAGGAACGCAGACATCTATCAGTGGACAGAATGAGGGAGGTCATGCGAAATGATCTCAAAGAGACAAATTGGGGATCAGAAGCACTTCAGGCATTATGATCTTGGGCAACTCTCTGATCTTCATCCGTAAATATGAATAATAGTACCTACTAAAATGGGGCATGAGGAAAATGAGATTATTAAATCAATGACTTGAATAAATGTAAGTTATGATAGAAGCTACTATTTGCAAGTTCTTAAGATATCAGCAAGGCCACGTGAAGATATGATTGGATGATTTATTAATTTTAATTCCATTATCACTATAACATTGTTGTCCGCATCCAGTAAAGAAGAGTGAAAAAGAGATTTGTTTATTTATTTATTTATTTATTATGTGTATATTTTCAGATTTTTATCAGACAGGTGACACTATGAAATTTCTGGCACACAGTCCCTACTGTATGTGCAAGAGTGTCTGGTGGATATGTATCTAGGCGTGGAATTGTTAGATCTTAACTCTTTGCTATTATTAGATTATCTTTTGATGAACGTATATTGTTTCTTTTAATTCAGTCCCATTTAAAAATCCTTGGTTTTTTAGCCTTGGCTTGTGCAGCTCAGAAGATTGAGTGCCTGCCTGCGAACTAAGGGGTTTTAAGTTCAATGCCCAGTCAGGGCACATGCCTGGGTTTTGGGACAGGTCCCCAGTGGAGGACAATTATATAAAGTAAACATTCACATGCGTTATTTTATATATATAAATAATTGTCACAGTGTTGTATTTTAAACATTCCCTACTCAACTGAATGTCATCTCTTGCATGTCAGGTTAGAATAAATGTATAAATCCATGTCTTAGCAGTTATTCATCATTGGTCATTCAGACTGTTGGTATAAAAACACATTGTTTTATTCTTAACTTTATACACATTTATAAATAAGAGGACAGATCACCCATATTCTTTTTCTTCAGCAGGACTTGAATACTCTTAGGCTATTGACTATTTGCATATCTCTTAATATCATCTTGTCACCTTAAAAAGTCACTCAGGGTTTTCAATGGATTTAAAATAATAATAAAGATTGCTTTAAATATAGTGTAGCTGCTTCATTTAATTTTGCATTAGTAAACATGGAATATTTCTTAAATAATTTTAGTTTTTATGGCTTTCAATAAAGTTCTCCATATAAATACTGTACATCTCTGTTTGGAATTACATGTTCCTGGAGAAATAAAAGATACAAGGTCCTATGATTTTTATTACGTATATAATAAATAATCCTATTAACCATTAAATAAAATAAATTATTAAGTGCTTATGAATTATACATGGTACATATTTTTCTTCCCAACGGCCATACAGCTAAACTCTAATATTTTACAATAAGATGGCTGACTACTGGATGTTTTAATTGTGTGTAAGGAATATATCTGCAAATATTGACAATGTTGATTTTATTGATATTAAATTATTATTATTATATTATTATTTCTGTAAGAATCCAAAGTAGGGGAGGAGGTAAATGCTGATAACTATAATTGAACAGCAATTAAATAATTTTTTAAAAAGAACATAAAAGATAAATTCTATGTTCACCAAAAAAATCCAAAGTTAGTTATCTTACATTTTTATACATTGCTAAATTCAATAGCTATTTCTTTAGTGTTTCAGCATCTGTGTTAATAAATGAACTTGTTCTGCTTTTTCTTTTATGACTTCTGCAATGCATTGGTATGTAGATTGTGCTGAACCTGAAGAACTATTTAACAATTTCCTGCTTTTATTATTTAGCAGATATTTTACCAAAAGGGACTAATATGCTATTCAAAAGTATGGCAACCTGTTTGTTAAATATTAGCCTGGTATTTTCTTCTCTGAAAATTTTTACCATTATAATTTAATTTATTTGTTGAATAATAGTACAATTTAATAATTTTATTTTTTGCCAATATCACAACACTTTATTTTTAAGCATTTTCCCATTTCTTTTTTCTCTTTTTAATTATTGTTCAAGTACAATTGTTTCCATTTTCACTCCACCACTTTCCCCTGCCCCACCCTCAATCCTACACCCATTTGGCTTTGTCCATGGATCCTTGGTACGTGTTCTTTGATGCCCCTTCATCTCTCCTTTCCCCTGTGTTTAGAGTCAGTTTGTTCCTTATTTCAATATCTCTGGTTATATTTTGCTTGGTTGTTTGTTTTTTTGATTAGATTCCACTTATGGGTCTGATCATATAGTATTTGTCATTTACCACCTGCCTTATTTCACTTAGCCTAATGCTCTCCAGTTCTATCCATACTATTGCAAAGGGTAGGAGCTCCTTGTTTCTTTCTGCTGTGCAGTATTACATTGTGAAAATGTACCATAATTTTTTGATCCACTCATTTATTGATGGACGCTTAAGTTGCTTCCAGCACTTGGCTATTGTAAATTGTGCTGATGTGAACACTGGGGTGCATAGGTTCTTTCGAATTGGCGTTTCAGGATTCTTAGCATATAATCCCAGCAGTGGAATTGCTGGGTCAAAAGGCAGTTACATTTTTAGCTTTTGAAGAAATTCCATGCTGTTTTCCACAGTGATGGCACCAGTCTGTTCACCAACCAATAATGTACTAGGGTTCGCTTTTCTTAACATCCTAGCCAGCACTTATTGTTTGTTGATTTGTTTATGATGGCCATTCTGACTAGTATGAAGTGGTATCTCACTTTTAGTTTGCATCCCTCTAATGGCTAGTGATGTTGAGCATTTTTTCATCTGTCTCTGGGCCCTCTGTATGTCCTCTTTGGAGTAGTATCTGTTAGAGTCCTTTGTCCATATTTTAATTGGATTGTTTATTTTCCTGGAGTGGAGTCATGTGAGTTTTTTATATATTTTGGAGATGAAACCCTTTCTTGTCCAAGATATTATTGGCAAATATATTTTCCCAATTTGTTGATGTTGTCTTTAGCTGTGCAGAAATTTTTTATTTTGATGAAGTCACATTTTTGTATTCTTTTATTTATGTCCCTTGCTCTAAGGGACAAATTAAGCAGAAAAAATAAAATTAAAATTAAAGCAGAAATCAGTAGAATTGATACAGAAAAATCAATAGGGGAAATTGACAAAACCAAAAGCTGGTACTTTGTAAATATAATAAAAATTGATCAACCTCTAACTAAGCAAGCTAAGGTTAAAAAAACGAGAGAGATAGAGAGAAGACACAAAGCCTCTAGTTTTTATTTTCTTTCTCAAAATCAATCAGGATAGTTGAAGTCCTTTGTGATTTCATATGGATTTTAGACATTTTTTCTACTTCTGTAAAAAAAATGCCATTGGGATTTTTATAGCAATTGCATTCAACCTGTAAGTCACTTTGGGTACTATGAATTACTCAACAATTTTAACTTTTCCAATTCATGAGTCTTTCTATTTATTTGTGTCTTTAATTTCTTTCATCAGTATTTTATAATTTTCAGTGTACAAGTCCTTTATCTCCTTAGTTAAATTTATTTCTAAGTATTTTATTATTTTTAATGCAATAGTAAATATAATTACTTTAATTTTTTTCATATAGTTTTTTCATGTATATAAACAAATTATTTTTGTATGTTGATTTTATTTGCTGCTGCAATTTATTATAACAGGTTGCCCACCCCCGTAGTCTTTTCAGTATCTAAGGTCATGACATTTGTGACTATAGATAATATACTCAGTCCTTTCTGATTTAGATGCCTTTTAGTTCTTATTCTTGCCTTATTGCTCTGGCTAGAGCTTTCAGTACTATGCTGAGTAGAAGTGGTAAGGGTGGACCTTGTTTCCAATTTAGAGGAAAAGCTCTCAGTTTTTTACCACTTAATATGATATTAAGGAATTCTCATATATTGCCTTTATTCTGTCAAGATAATGTCTTGTTATCCCTATCTTGAAGACAGTCTGGTAGTTTCTTACAAAGCCAAACATTCGTACTGTATGATCCAGAAATCATGCTCTTTGGTATCTACCTAAATGAGCTGAAAACATGACCACACAAAAGCCTGCACATGAATGCTGATAGACTTTATTTATAATTGCCAAAACTTTGTTAAAGAACAATCAACATATTATTCAATAGATGAATGGATACAGAAATTGTGCATCCCTCCAATGGAACAGTAGTACTCATTGATTGACGCAAAGTGAGATATCATGTCGGGAGAAAACAGGGGGAACTTTAAGTGCATATTAGTAATTGAAAGAAGCTAATCTGGCATGGCTATAAACAGCATTATTCCAACTATATCCCTTCATGGAAAAGAAGAACGTTGAGGCAGTAAAGATAATCGGTGTTTTCTAGGGCTTCAGGGTGAAGGAAGGGTAGGGGGAGGCAGGCGTAGGTGGAACATGGGGTATTTAGAGAGGTGAAATTATAACATGATGGTGTGATGATGTTCTCGTGGGCACATGACATGCATTGGTCAAAATCTATGAAACTATATATACAAAGACTAGACCCTTACATAAACTGTTGTCTTTAGTTGGCAATAACGTATTGGTATTGGTTTAACAATTGGGGGCAAGCATATCACAGGAAATATATTAATAATAGGAGAAATTGCATGGGATGGTGGGGTAGAAGGGAGGAAGTAGGGAGAAAGGTTTATGGGAATTCTGTACTTATTACTCATAATAAGTAATAAGCCTTCTCTAAAAAGCAAAGCCTATTAATACAAAATAATTGGCCATTTATAACATTTTAAAGTGGGTAAGCATTTATTATATTATTCATATATTTTAAAAACTTTCCAAACCTTTATACTTAGAAACCCTCATACCTAGAAACAATATGCTGCTTATAAATTTCTTCACAGTTTTTTCCACTTTGTGTAAAATAAAATTATTAAAAAGAAAGAGAACAGCATAGAGCAACCATCTCTCACCTAAAGCTATTATCTTTGTGTGGTTTGTTTTAACACCAAAAGAAAATAAATAACATTCAAAACAACATCAATAAGCAACATAACCAAAATAATATTTTTGTACCCTGAGATCTAAAAGTATGTCATCTTAGCACCTTGGTGACACTATTTTGTAATGAAATAGAAATAGTTATGTGGAATTCAAGAAGAGTTAAGCCAAATTTTGCTTTTGTTAAAACTGCAACGTTATTTTGGCAGAATATTTTATTTACTGGAGTTCATGGTCTTCATTTGTGTAAAAGGTAGCTCATATCTCCGGGGTCCCATTCATCTTTACATTCCATTGTTTTATGATTATTCAATTGTACTTGTTAATGAGCATCTTGTGATTTTTGTGTGTAGACAGTTCATGCAAATGAATTCTTAAGAATCAGAGGCATTGGACTCATGGAAATAAACCAAGTGATGAACAATGAAGGAGAGCAATGAAGAAAGTTATGAGCAATATTGTCTCCATTTGTTTATTTATTTTTACTTTGAGTGTTTTTCTAAATATAAAAATAAAATTGGAAGGAATGAACAAACTAAAAGTCACTCTATCAACTAAATGACAAGTTATATTCATTACCCAAATATGAATTTCAGTGGTTTTTAATGTTTTTGAAATGCTGAAATGATAGGCCAAATGGGTGATTTTATCAGACCAAGTCTTTTATAGAAAGGAGTATTTTGGGTATTTAAATGAGGTGATATTTATCTTGAAGACTTAACAACTACCAATATTTATTTAAGCTTTTTCCTTGTTTAGAAGGTTATTGGTAAATTATAGACCTAAATGTCCATTAATATTTTTCTACTTTTTATTTTATATAAGCAATTTATGAACTATAAGTAGTTCCTTTTAGATATAAGCATATAAAAGCTGGCTTTCAAAAATCCCTATTTTATTTTCAAATTAGTTCATCTTTAACACTAATACATATGATCACAAAATTAATTGTAAAAGGCTAAGGTAATGCTTTATCATATTTATTACATTTTTTAAAGACCATAACATAATTTTAAAAGCTTATGCACTCTATATTCCTTAACAATCAG
Source organism: Sturnira hondurensis (assembly GCF_014824575.4). Taxonomy (NCBI): domain Eukaryota; kingdom Metazoa; phylum Chordata; class Mammalia; order Chiroptera; family Phyllostomidae; genus Sturnira; species Sturnira hondurensis. The sequence goes on from NW_028083059.1 coordinate 19,767,407, forward strand.
TTTTCAGTTTTATTATGGTGATAATAAATTGGTACTCATTGGCTTCAGAACTCCTCAAATCCTGTACTTGTCTCACTTTAAAGAGAAAAAAATGTTTTCTCTCCCAGGGCTTGCTCAGGACTTGTGGCACTTGCTAGAACTTGTATGAGTCAGGACACTGACCCACAAAAGAAAATGCTTTAACATTGATACCTGTTTTGATATTCAGCACAAGTTGTAGAATGAATTAACAATGAGTAATGGGGTAATGCTGTATTTCAAATAGTTCATTTAAGATAAAACCTGCTGCCCTGGCCAGGTGGCTCTGCTGGTTGGAATGTCATCCCATTTAGCAAAAGCCTGTGAGTTTGATCTCCAGTCAGATACAGATCTAAATTGTGGGTTTGATCCTGGGTTGGGGCATATACGGGAGGCAACAAATCAATGTTTCTCTCTTTCTCATCCTTTCACTCCAAAAATCAATAAAAATGTATCCTCAGGTTAGGATTGAAAAAAAGATAACTGTTAGAGTTAAATCATTTTTTAAAAGAGTGCTGTGAGGATATAGTTATTCTAGGTTTCCATTTTAAGAATTTGTTTATACTTACTGCTGTCATTAAAATTAGGAACAAACCAAGTGAACCAATTTCACAGGAGGCTGATTAATGAAGTGCAGTGTCCACTTCTAAGTGTGTAAGTGGCAATATTGCCAAATTAACTGAAGTGTGGATCAATAGAAACGGTCCTAATGGGGTTCAGTGTGTACACTCAGGAAAACAAATTTGGTTGATATTGTTACCTGGAGAGCACTGAATTAGAACAAAGGGAATTTGGTGTTCTTCTAATATTTCTAATAAAAATATTTCTGTCATGCTGTAGTAATAAAATGAATATCCTTTCTCTCCTCTAGAGAATTTCCTATCTTAATACCTGTTCAAATCAAAAAGGATCAGATTATTTTTCCTTTGCTTAATGCTAGAAAAGCCAGATAAATGTTCACTTTGTAGTTCTGTTTGCAATACTTTAAGTGCAACAACATTTTCTGCTAAAAAATTCCTGTTCCAGGTTATAATTATTTAAATTCCACATAATTTTATTTAAATTATGGCATAGTATCTCTTTGAAATTATTTTGGGATAGACTTAGAATTTCCATTGATTTGAAGAAAGTACTTTGATTCCATAAACTTTATTTAATACTCTGTATCCTCCCATACATTTTCTCACAAATTTTCTCTAGAAAATATTACATGTATTTCAAAAGTTATTATTCCCTGATCTTATCCCTAAAATCTAGAGCATTCCTCTGTGTGGCCGTTTTGCTATTTTTCAACAAACACAAACTCTTGGTGATATGTTTTTTTGCCTTAGGAATGCTCTACAGTTTATATCACTCATTTGGCCATGGCTCCTGTCATTAGTCATTTTCTGGCATTCTTTTCTTGAAAGACCAGGAGACTTTAATCTCTTTGACAGTAGGGTTCATGCTGATAATGAATTTGAAGGGGAGCGACTTTCATGGATAAGTAAAATAAAGGTGTCTGGTTACCAGAGGGAAGGAGCTGTGGATGGGAGAAAATGAGGAAGAAAGAGGAATATGGTTTACAACATTGTGGCAAGTTTGCACCAGACAGATGATTACTAGAATTAGTGGGGCAATCACATTGTAAGGTGCAAAAATGTCAAAAAACTATTGTACATCTAAAACCAATTATAGCTAATGAAGAATTATATACCAACTATACTTAAACTAAGAAAACAAATTTTGCAGAGAAGTCTATACTTAAACTGGATCTTGGGAGATTTATTGAGATAAAATGGAGGAAAAAATTTGCCTGGATGTTGGAACTAATTCAACAAAAGCAAAGAAGGGTGATAAAGATCCAGGGATACCACAGCTGCTTGAATTGTTTATATAAAAGTTTAAACTAAAGGAATGATATTTTATAATAAAATTAAAAGATAGATGTAAACTCTAATTTAGAGAGAGAAGCTATAGAGGTAACTTTCTTAATTTATTATTGAATTATATTTGACATACAACATTATATTATTTTCAGGTGTACAGTATAGTGATTCAACAATTATATGTGATCTAATCACCATGATAAGTCTAGTAACCACTGGTCACCATGCAAAGTTACTACGATATTCCAGACTGACTGCATTCTGTTCATGGAACACTACACGCTCGGGGCTTGATTGTTTTAACCGGAACTTTGCACTTCTTATTCCCTTCACTGTTTTTACTCATCATCCCACCACCCTCCTCTCTGGCAACCATCAATTTGTTCTCTGTACCTATGAGTTTATTCTTGTTCTATTTTGTTTGTTTAGTTTTTCAAATTTCACATAAAAGTGAAATCATATGGTATTTATCAATAACCACTAGGTCCATCTGTGTTGTCCCAACGTGGCAAGGTTTTATTCTTTACTATTGCTGAAATGTATATAGAATCTCAGCAATAGCAAAAGCAAAGAACTGGATACCTTGCTTACATACCTTGGTTATTATAAATAATACTGCAATGAACATAAAGGTGCATATATATTTTTGAATTAGTGTTTTTGTTTCTTTGGATAAATAGAAGTGAAATTGGTGATTTATGTAATAGTTCCATTTTTAATTTTATGTGGAACCTCCACACTGTTTTCCATCCAGCCTGCACCAATTTATAACTCACTGATAGTACACAAGAGTTCCCTTTTCTCCACGTCCTCACCAACACTTGTTAGTGCTAACATTTTGATAATCATTCTCGTTAGGAACCGCTCTGCCTAGTTTCAGAAGTTGTAACTACCCCCCATTGCTAAGGCTGAGTGAGCAACCTCCAGAATGTGAGCCACTAAGGAGACAAATCTTGCTTCTGCCTCACCTCCTGCCCACAGCACTTGGTTGGTTAGTCAGAGACGGGTAAGACTCCTCAGAGGAGGGGCAACCTAAGCTAGACAGGATCACGTGGGAGGCCAAGGAAGGACTTGGGGGGCATGTAACAAAGAGGGAGTGATGGACCCCCACCTCCTGGCTATTCTGACATAGCCCAAGTCCCTATTTCCATCTCGGAGAAGCACTTCCTGGCTCTAATCCTCTCAAGCCTGAAAACCTGTGATGGGGGAGGTGATGCAGCCCCTTGCTGGCTAGAGTGGGTCCTGGGGTGATCAGGCATAAGAAAGAATTCCTAAAGTCATGTGAAGCCTGCTTTGCTAAGAGGGCTTTCATTCATATAAGGATCTGAGCAGGAAATAAGTATGTTTCCCAAAGTTTTTGCAACCCCCTTACCCGACAGACAATGACTCAGACTAAGCCCTCAGATTTCTTTGAAATGTTATCTACTGTTTGATCTTTGCCACCTGACATTAATTGATGAGCTTTATCTATATTCTTGTGCGAAACAAACCCAATAAAAGCCCTTTGAGGGAGGGGCTCCTGGCCCTTTTCCTCTGAGAAACTGGCCACCTCTCCTCTCCCAGCAGAACACATCTTGGTAGTTTCACTTTCATCCATGGCAGATGGGGAACTTGCGAGCAAAGTTGCCCCCACAATTCTAACAGGTGTGACATGACGTGTCACATATGTATGTCTTCTTTTTGAGAAATGTCTATTTGGGTTCTCTGCCCATTTTCAATTTGATGTTTTTTGTTTTTGTCCATGTTGACCTGTATATTTTGGATATTAACCTATTACTAGGTGTATCATTTACAGATATAGTCTCTTATTTAGTAGGTTGTATCTTCATTTTGTTGACAGTTTCCTTGGCTTTTGAGTCTGATGTAGTCTTATTGATTATTTTTTCTTGTGTGTCATGCTCCAGATGATATATTCAAAAAATATTGCTGAGAACTGTGTCAAAGAGTTTACTGCCCATGGTTTCTTTTTCCTAGGAATGTTATACTTTCAGGTCTTACATTTAAGTCTTTACTCGACTTTGAGTTTATTTCTGTATATTGTGTAATAAATGGTCCTGTTTCATTTGTTTTGTGTGTATCTCTCCAGTTTCTCCAACAACCATTTTTTTAAAACACTGCCACCTCCACACTGCATATTCTTGCCTCCTTTGTCATAGATTAGTTGCCCATGTAAGTGAGGGTTTGTTCCTAGAGTTTCTATTTCATTCCTTTGATCTAAGTGCCTGTTTTTGTGCTAGTACTCGAATGTTTTGATTATTATAACACTGTGGTGCAGTTTGAAATCAGAAAGCATAAAGCCTACAATTTCATTCTTCTTTCTCAACTTTACTTCAACTATTTGAGGTCTTTTGTGATTTCATATAATTTTTAGGATTTTTTGTTCTAGTTGGGAGAAGGATGCCATTGGTATTTTATATATGAAAAAGCTGACCACTTAACTATCCATGTTAGAGCTCAACATTCTATGTTCTAGAGGATGTTTAACTTATTAAATATCAGAGGTATTGTTAAAAGGATATAAAAATCAAAGGAGTTAAATCTAAAGAGGATTGATTGGTAAAAGAAAATCTTTGCTTATTAGCCTGATGATAGATCATGAGATCTAAGCAATATACCTCTTCACTGGAGCAGGTCATAAGAAACCTATCATGGTGGGGTGGGGTGTGACCACCCAGAAAAATAAAAAGAATTAATTTTTAAAATTTATTTAATATAAATGTCTTGTTAACTTTGATATTAATTGTAAATTTTACTATGTTCTGCTTTACCTTAAATCCAATATTAGACATTAGTTTTAATTCATGTGTTTAAATATATATTCGCATGTAAAATAGCATGTACCTGAGAGAGTCAGTGAGATTGGGAACAGAGGAATAATATAATAGCTTTTGTTAAGATATACAAGGTCTGTCCAGAAGGTATCCAGCCACGTACTATGAAAAATAGAGATATTTATTGTAGAAGATACAAGATACAAGAAACATTCTACATAGGGAAATGATGTCTCAGTCCCCTTCAAAGTAGGGAACCTCACACTGTTCTCTCATTTGCTCTAAGCTGCCCCATCATATTTTCTTGAATTTCATCAATGGTCTGAAATCTTTTCCCTTTCAAAAGTGATGTCAGTTTTGGGAAAAGCCCTATGTCACAGAGCACCAAATCTGGGCTCTAGGGGCACTGAATCACCTGGGTGACTTTATGTTTCACCAAAAAACTCTGCATGAGATGTGATGCATGATCTGGCATGTTATTACGATAAAGCTCCAATCACCAGTTGCCCATAACAATGGGGACAATGTTCAAGCTTAATGAAAACTTTGATGCAGATTTGTTGCTCTACTTGCTCAGTCAACTTGAGTGTGAAGGCCACACAGTACACATGCTCACTCAACATCATCAACTGCCCCTACTAACTAGTACAGTGAAGTCATCATTGTTCATGCATGCACATTCCTTCCCTGCCAGGTTACACTGATGTCATGCAAACTGTTCTCATTATATCAATAATGGCTGGACTTTTTCTGGATAGACCTCATATTTAAGGAATAGTGTTTAAGTCCTAATTATGTAAAAAAATAATTTGGCTAAGCACTCAATATTTGAAAAACAAGGTTATCAATTTCAAAAGATAACCCTGACATATTAAATAAACCTTAGATCAAGAAAAACCAGCAACCTCCTAATTTGCATTACCAAGTCATAAACTTAGTTTCTCTTGGTTAGAAGTCACCAGTGCTCACAAGGAGAACATGTGGGAATGCATTGCTAAGGATTGTACTGGTTAAGAAAGGCTTTTGGTAGCCTGTACTTCAAAATAATGTTTAGCTAAATCTATCACTTCTTGTTTTATTTTCCATTAAAAAAACTGCAAATTTGATTTTTTCTATTAAAGTATTAAACACATTTTTGAGGAAAATAGTTTCCATACCTGTGAAAGAATTATTGAGCTATGTTTCTCTCAAAATGCAGTAGGCTTCTGAAAATTCTCAAGAAATGTTTGCAATTCTAATCTATATGTTAGACTATTAAAGCACATCACTCTAGCAATATGGAGTAGATTTATCCTAGTTACTTGTTAGGGCATATGCTTTTGAATTTAAATTCTAGCCAGTACCTACTAAAGGATCAGCTAGAAAGAACCATTGCCTGATGTTAGTCATGTAAGGATCTCTGCTTCAGGTGGATCTTGGATAAATATGTTAAGAAAATGTGTTTTTCCATCAGAGGTTTAGAAGATTTTATCAAGCATTGCTTTCCCAAAAGCATCTCAAGAGTCAAACGTCATAATGCCTTCCATGTGTTTGAAAAGTATATACTTTAACTAATGTGTAAGGTGTCTGAGACAACACTACTACAAGCATGGGAAGTATTATTTACTTATTTGCATTTTCAGTCTTTATCATAACAACATCTTGAGCTCCCACATGAGCAAGATTAGGTTAGAATAGCAGAACAGAGGTTGAGTGTGGCAGGGCTTACCAGTGTTCATCAATATAGTCTGGTCAGCAACACTGATTTTGAGTCTTGTTTTTCTTCCTACTCTGAATTAAGGTTGATGTTTTGCTTTTGCAGACCTAATTTTACAAACAGAAATTTTAAGATTCAGGCAAGAAAGATATAGGCAATGAGTAGAGCATTCTAAGTTATTAAATTGGAAGAAAAGTAAAGAGAAATATGTGTGAAAATACCTAGGCATTCATATTACTATCAGCAAATGAAAGAAAAAGTTAAGTCTGCCCAATATTGTTATAATTAGGCCTTTGATTATTGTTATTGTATGCCAATACCTAGGTTACAGATATATAAATGGAATTTTTCAAAGGACATCTGTCTAAAATTTCAAAAAAGTTTTTATTTATACAGATAACCAAACACATTTGTATATTCTATTCTGTGGAATAGAATATTTGCCAGTCATAAAACTGCTTTTACTCATTTGAACTAAGGAATGTTGGAAACGAAAAATGTTTCCAAAGAACTCCGTGAAGTGTTTGGATGTAATTACTGCCCAGGAGCACTGTGTGTTCTATTGTGCTGACATTCTCATTGTGGAAATTTCAAATATTCAAAAGTGGAGAGAGCTGTATTGTGGCAGACCCTGGCCAGCAGAGTCCACCTGCTGTGACTGAAGACAAGAATAAATGCAAAGGCCACAGGAATGCCATGGAGCAAAGGGGGATGGTATGGCCACTCTCTCAAGAGGAGAGAGCCTCAACCCTTGCCTGTACAAACTTTTATTGTTTTTCTCAGGTCTTACATCAAAGAAGGATTTATTATCTATTACATAGAATATTATTGTTTACATTGTAGGTACAATCAAGGAAATGAAAATAACACATGCAGAAGAGAAAGGCGGCGAGCTGATTAGCTCCGTTCTTAGGAAAATTCACACAGGCTTTGGAAATTACCTTGAAGATAGACAATATACATTTACTGTTTCAGACAGTAAGGGAGTTTCAGCAAGAGCAAGCTACAACAGTCTGTATGCATTTTCTCTTTTTTTTTTTTTTGAAAGGTTTGACATTTTTTTTTTAAGATTTTATTTATTTATTTATCTTTTTTTAATATATTTTATTGATTATACCATTACAGTTGTTCTATTCCCCCCTTTAATCCCTTCCACCCGCACCCTCCCTCCCCCACCATTCTGCCCCCCTTAGTTTATAACCACGTGTCTCAAGTTCTTTGGATTCTATATTTCCCCCACTATTCTCGCCCTCCCCCCTATCTATTTTCTACCTACCATCTATGCTATTTTCTGTGCCTTCTCCCCCCTTCTCCCCCTCCCACCCCCCTGTTTCTAACCCTCCATGTGTTCTTCATTTCTATGGTTCCACTCCTGATCTAGCTGTCCTCTTGGTTTGCTTTTGTTTTAGGTGTGGTTGTTAATACCTGTGAGTTTGCTGTCCTTTCACTGTTAATATTTTTCATCTTCTTTTTCTTATATAAGTCCCTTTAGCATTTCATATAATAAGGGCTTGGTAATGATGAACTCCTTGAACTTGACCTTATCTGAGAAGCACTTTATCTGTCCTTCCATTCTAAATGAAAGCTTTGCTGGATAAAGCAATCTTGGCTGTAGGTCTTTGGATTTCATGACTTGGAATACTTCTTTCCAGCCCCTTCTTGCCTGTAAGGTCTCTTTTGAGAAATCCACTGACAGTCTGATGGGTACTCCTTTGTAGGTGACTGTCCCCTTATCCCTTGTATGCATTTTCTAGGCCTGATTCCCATGGGAAAACTTGGTTTGAAGGCCTGGCTCCTGCCCACCACCTTGCTTCTGTAGGTTTTCCATACAGAGCTGAGTCACATTTGCCAGACCAAAACAAACCTGCCCCCTACACTGAATAAGAGTCATTAAGTGTGAATCATCTCATTTTACTCAATTTAACTTCTAGTAAATCTTCATTTAATTTATAACTTCCACTTCCTTATTCCCATTATTGGATTATTTTTAAAAGGTCTTAGACATCACGAAAATTATGCACATACGTTCTAAGGTACACACAAGTGTATTATTTTACAAAATGACAATTATTTTTTAATGTAACAAAATATCTAATGGTAAAATTTCTACTGTATCCTTGTATTATGGTTTATATTGGTTGTATATAAATATACAATATCAACATTAATACTTATATATACATAGAGATATATAATTTTTGTCTATTTACCTGTCTGTCAACCTATCCATCATCTACCTATAAAATACATAGATACTATGTAGTAGCTAAAAACTTTTCAGGATCCAATCATGGTTATATATTGCATTTGCTTTAAAGTCTCCTAAATATACATATTTTTATCAACAGATTCCATAATACCCAATTATTAATTTGAAATTTATTTGTGGAATGAATCTATTCAAGCCCATGTGGATGAAAGATAAACTGAGGCATATTAAAATTTTAACAAATTCAGTAAATATTCCTTCACATTGGGCAGCAGCAAACCAGAAGAGGTTAGTAGTGCTCCAGACAGCAGCCAGGAGAGATATTTATACAGGTTTCTCCACATACCAAAAGGAGAGGGTTCATATGAAAGTTTCCATAAGCCTAAATGGGGTAAAGAAAATCCCACATAGTTTTTACAAATAATTTTATGAAAGTTCTTACAAATAATTTTTATGAAAACCCTACATTAGTACTTGCTTTTGCTAATGAAAGAAAATCTGAAGATTGTTGCTTTTATGAAAAAATGCTGTTTCCATACTCTCAGTACATGTTTTACTAACCAAAAAAATATACCATATTTAAAGAAAAGAGGATTTTTACTTTTATGAAAAAAGCTATTACTGTACTAATGTAGGTCTTCTGTAAAAGCAAAGTGGCTTAACATGCGCTTTTAGAAAACAGGAGATACCCATATAGAGAAAGTGTGGTAGAAGTGTGGTAAAGAAAATTATATCATTGTTTATAATTTAAAGCCTGCTTGACTATGATTGGTTGATTTTGTAATCTTGGGGTGTTACAAGCTTGTATTGGGTTTGCTTATGTAGGCCATTACAGCATTAGAGCCACCTCAATCTAATGGCCTTCTGGACTATTTAATTTAGCACTTCAATTTATTTATCCTCTAGCTGATAAATATGTACATTGCTTTATGTTTTCCCCTATAGACAATGTATGAAAATTCTTGTAGGATATTTTTTCCGAATGCAAGTACAATTCAACTATTTTCCCTATATATTCAGGAGTGGAATACCTGGTTTATTTGGTAAGTTGCACATTTAACTTTTTAAGGAACATCCATGAAGTTTTCCAATGTAGAACCATTGTGTATTCCCAGAAGACATATATGAGAGTTCAGGTTTAGGTATATCCTCATCAACACTGGATTTTCATAATCTTACTTTACTTTTTAAGAGATTAGCCATCTAGTGGGTATGTAATAGTATCATATTGTGACTTTATTTTGCATTTGTCTGATGATTGATGTTGTTATTACCTTTTAATGTGCTTAGTGTTCATTCATGTCTGTTGACTTTCCCATTTTTTAAGTGTTGTTTTTGTGTTATTTACTTGTGAGTTTTTGTACAGCTGACCCTTAAATAAAACAAAGTTAAAATGCACAGATCCACTTGTCCATGGATTTTTAAAGATAAATATACATAGACCTAGATTTTTCCAATAGTGGATTCAACCAACCATGGGCCAAAATATTATTTTCAATCTACAGCTAGGAGTCCACAGATATGGAGGTGCAAAGTATACATATTGTTCTACACTGTTTTATATAAGGGATTTGAGCATTCTCAGATGTTGGTATACATAGGGATCCTGGACAAATTCACAGCGGGACAACTTGGATGCACACATTTTCAACTCTGTGGAGACACAATCCTCCTAACCCCTCACATTGTTCAAGGGTCAACTGTATATTATAACCTTGATTTTAGACAAAAACCCAAGAAGTGATACATGAGGTCTGTCCAGAAAAAGTCCAGCCATTGTTAATATAACGAGAACAGTTGGCATGGCATGAATGTAACCTGGCAGCCAAGGAGAATAGACTGGAATGCAAGTGGGTGAATAATGATCACTTCACTTCACTTTTCATTAAGGTTGAACATTCCTCCACAGAAACTATTCAGATGATATGGAATGCCTTTGGGGATGGTGCAATGAGTGCAGCACAAATAAAGATGTGGCCCAAAGGTTTCAGAGATGGTTGAGAATCTGTTGAAAGTGATCTGTGTTCTGGAAGGCCCTGTGACCAGCAGAACACCTGAGAAATGTTGAATGTGTACAGGCCACAATCAATAAAGATCAGTGACTAACAGTGAGAACTAGAAGCTGATCTGGGGATTTCAAAAACCTGTCCAAGGTTTTTACACAAGATCTTGGCATGAAATATGTTGTGACAAAATTTGTTCTATGGCTTCTGCTACCAGAACAGAAGGAGCATTCTGCTGCATTTGCTTAATGGCTTGATTCAATGAACCAGATTCCCTCAGGAGAATCATAACTGGAGATGAATTGTGGATCTATGGCTAGGATCTGGAAACAAATGCCCAGTGGTGCAAATGGCAGGTGCTTAGTTCTCCATGCCTGAAGAAGGCATGGCAAAGTCGCAGCAAGATCAAGACCACGTTAACTGTGTGTTTTGGTTGGGAAGCTGTTGTCCACCATGAGTACACCCCACCAACCCAAACAATGAATAAGGAATACTACCTTAATGTTCTTTGTTATTTGAGAGATACAATATGACAAAAATGGCCACAGCTATGGGCAACTGGCGATCAGCAGCTTCATCATGACAATGTGCCTGCTCGTGCTTCATGTCTTGTGAGAATTTTGGGTGAAACATCAAATAAACCAGGTGACTCAGCCCCCCTATAGCCCAAATTTGGTACTCTGAAACTTCTGGGTTTTCTCAAAACTAGCATCACCTTTGAAAGGGAAGAGATTTCAGACCATTGATGAGACCCAGGAAAATACAACTGGGCAGCTGATGGCGATTCCAACAAAGGATTTTGCAGAGTGTTTTGAACAGTGGAAGGGATGCTGGAAAACTGTGTGAGGTCCCAAAATGCCTATTGTGAATGGGACTGAGGCATCATTTCCCTATGTAGAATGTTTCTTGTATCATGTGTCTTCTACAATAAATGTCTCTATTTCTCATAGTACATGGTTGGATACTTTCTGGGCAGTTCTTGTATATATTTGAAATATAAGTCCTTTGTATCATGTATGAATCACAAATATTTCTGGTGTTTGTCTGATCTTTTTATTTTCCTTACAGGACATTTTTATAAATAATACATTTTATTTTAATACATGATTCATCATTTTAATTTTGTGTAAGGTACCTTTTTTATCTCATGTAAAAAATCTTTGCCCACATGAAGTAAATTTGTTTCTTCAGCAACTTCACAAATCAGTCCTTTGCCTTCATTGTTTTCACTATTTGTGTGTACAGCATTTATTGCTTTTAACACCCATTCCTTCATTAGATTATAAGCTCCATGAAGTCAGGAATGTTGATTTCTCCTTCACTGTATCTTATAAAATTTACTGGAGAATTTATCGGTTAATTTTTAAAAAGTACAATGAATAAATAATCAGATAAAGAAGCTAAGTAAATATAAGTAAGTCCTTTGGTGAGAAAGAGAGATAGAGAGAGAGAGGGAGGAAGGGAGGAAGGAAGGAAGGAAGGAAGGAAGGAAGGAAGGAAGGAAGGAAGGAAGGAAAAGAGCGGGAGAGGGAGGGAGGAAAGAAGGAAGGAAGGAAGGTTGAGAAAGGAAAAAGAAACTTGAAAGAGTTAAGAGATGAGCTTAAAATAGGCAGTGCCCATAGAAATATGGAGATTAGTATGTGAGAGATGAGCATGAGCCTGACCTGAGCTTTTTGCTCAGGGGTACAATTTACCAGCCCAACTTCTGGAATGTGAAACTTCCAGGTAAGTTTCAGATAATTGTGGGGTTCAGAATGAGTGACCTCAAGATGTGCCTTCATGGATATGCATATTGTTTTAAGCTAATGGCGACTTTAGCTACAAGCTCAACAGTAACTTCTGCCCCTTTTATGATTACCTGGAAGAACTTGAATTAGGGGCTTTGCTCATAATGGGAGCTTATCAGAGATAACTTCTTTTGACTTCTCTATAGGTCAGGGCAAACATCTATTTACCACGTCCATTCTTCTCATCGTGCTGCATTGACCTTTTGAAGCTCCTAAGATGTATAACCTCATTTCTATCTTAGGATGTCTTATATATTTCAATCCCCCTTTCCTATTTGTGACCTCTCCTGCATGTGAAGTCTCAGACTCTCTCCTGTATGTGGAGTTTCCATAAATATGTATGCATTAAGTTTGGTTATTTTCTCTTGCTGAAGAATTAAGTCATAACATTCTCATGGCAGAGAGTGGAGGTGAAAGATTTTGGAGAAATGAGGAAGATGTGCTTCTTCCCATATGGTTCTATTTATCTTTAAAACATGGAAGTAGGACAAATGGTTTTGAGCCAATTAGCCATGTGAAGAGCGTGTAATGTTTTTAATATTTTTCAAAGACAAAGGGGACCACATGGGAGAAACAATAGCATTCTAATACATTTTAAAAGAAGAATATTAAAAGAAAATCTTCCAGAAAAACTTGCCCATGGCCATATAAGTAGAAAATGGTAAACTTAGGGGTTTCCTTCTCTGGTTATTGTGTCTAGTCCACCAAAAGTGATTGCAATGGGTTGAAAGTTTAGCAGGTTCCCTCTCAACAGACAGTATGTCCTTATAAAATAAAAGTATATTACATGCTCTTTACAAGGCTAATTGACTCAAAAACATTTGTCCTACTTCTATAATTAACAGACAGGTAACATCTCACCATTCCAGATATAATGAATAAATTATAATCTAATTATAAAATTAAATCTCACCTAAATTTCAGTCAATTATTAAGAAACTGGTTATCTCTTATATGTTGATTAAATATCTCTAGGTACTCATCACTTGAGAAAATGAAATGCAGTACAAATGTCCTTTACTGCAAATTACACTTAAGAATCTTCTACAAGTAGCTGAGAATGGCACAATTTTCAATCAACTAGTCCTCTATCTAAAACGTTAACAATTATATGCATAAATTATAAATTCATAAAAGGATTTGTTATTCACTGCTTTAACAATACCTGCGGTAATGTTACCTGCAGTATAACAATCTTATAAATTGTTTTTAAGTGTGACTGAATTTATAAATTATTGTTTATAAAATGTATTCATTAATTAAATACCAAAATATTTTTATGGTAGGCATAATACTAATTTAGTCTCTAATATTTCCACCTGCTGTTGATAAGCACAAAATAATCTTCCTGCCTTTCAAGGGGTGGGCCTGAACTAGTGAATTATATTCATTATGACAATATTTATGGTAACTCTTGTGATTAGGTTATGTTAGAGGAATAGTTGATTCTGAGAAAAACAGAGTTATTTGTGAGAATGGCCTAATAAAAAAGACCCTTAAAGACATTAGAATTATGAGGGGGATTTGACATGGGGAAGAATGAGGAACATTCTCTATAGTTGGCTTCAAAGATAAGGGAAACCATGTGGGAAGGAATGAGAATGGCATATGGCCTAATGATAGCCTAATGATGGCATCTATCTGATAGCCAGCAAGGAAACAAGTCCCGTAACCACCAGAATTTCATTCTTCCACAACCATATGAGCTCAGAAAAGAATACTGAGCTCTAGATGATAAAATCACCTTACTAGCTCCTTGATCTTGCTCTCGTGAGGCCTATACCATGAATAGATTTCTGTTCTACAGAACTTTGAGCAAATGCCTGGTATTATTGAAGTCACTAAGGTTTTGATAATTTATTTTACAATAATAAAAAACAGTACTCCTTTAAAAAAACATGCTATATAACTTAATAGAAACATTTCTTTTTATATGACTCTTTCAACAGTAAAAAACTAATCAGTGTGAAAAAAGTGAACAATCCTCCATGTTGCTTATCATATCAACTCACACAATTTTCACAGATATTAATATTTTTGTTTAAGATTTATTATTCCAAATGTCAGTCTTCAAACATCATCATGCTCTTAAAAACTATGTTACAAAAAAGGGGAGGAGCGGGTAAAGGATATATTTTTTTAAATGATGACAGATTAAAACATGGCCTATTTTTAAGTGACTATTATTAATTTACAAATATATATTGAGCATTTACATATTTTTCAATTGTCATAATGCTAAGGGTGGAACAGTAAATATGATGTGCAAGATCTACACTCTCAGAAAACTTACACTGTAGACGTGAGAATGCAGTCAGTAAGAAGGAAAGAAATGGATGATAACTTTGGGAAGTTCAGTCAAGGCAATAGGCAGAGGAATGTGATAGTGGTAGATGGGACTATTCGAATTGGATATTCAGAAAAAGCCTTTCTCAGGACTTTACATTCAGTAGAAAATCTAAAATGGTACAAATACCAGTCATGCAAGAAACTCATAGATAAATGAGCTATTGGTTTTCAGAAATAATACCATGAATAAGGATGCTAAGGCAGGAATCAGCTTTACAAGAGAAAATAGGCCACTGTGGCCAGTAGAAAACAATATGGAAAAGCTGGGTTCAGGAGACATGAAAACCAGAAAACTTGTAGCCTTGCTTCCTAAAATAGGGAACTAGAGTTTAATTTGAAGTACAGTGGAAAAATATAAAGGTTTTGAATGAGAGACATGAAGGACATGATTTCAAAAGAGCATTTATCAGGTTGCTTATGACTCCAAGTGGTACTTCATGGCATTTTAACATATTGTTTGAAGTTCTGTTACACTTTTAAAATTATTTTTTGTTCTATTATTCTTCCTTCCTTCTTTTCTTCTTTCTTTCTTTCTTTCTTTCTTTCTTTCTTTCTTTCTTTCTTTCTTTCTTTCTTTCTTTTTCTTCCTTCCTTCCTTCCTTCCTTCCTTCCTTCCTTCCTTCCTTCCTTCCTTCCTTCCTCTTTCTCCTTCCCCCTTCCTTCCTTCCTTCTTTCTTTTCTTTCTTTCAGACATTCCATATTAAACCTATGTTAGCTTTTCTTTGCCTATTATCCCTAAAATATAAGCTTTGAGAAAGTATAAATAGAAATTCAGGATCTATTTGCAAAATCTTAAATGAGACCAAAATATCACACAGACTTGTAATATGGCTTTATGTTATAATTCTAATAAATCATTTTACTTTTGATTAGCACTTAAGTGTCTTAAATGCACTGGTTGTGAGAAATATCATTGAAGATAATTAGAAAGTTATAATTTTTAGTGAATGCTTTAGTGAACTTTTGGTTTGGTATTAGAAATACTTGGGACAGTCTTTGTCCCATTAATAGAAATGAGAAATATGTTGCAAGAAAGTCAAAATGTCATATTCATTATAATTTGTAGTTCAAAATAGGTTAACTATATTATTCTTTCTCAATGAGTTATGTTCATTTGCTAAAAAATTATACAATGTAAAATGTAGTTCTTAGTCTGAAACTGCAACATTACTATGGCAAGGAGACAATATGAATGTCCTAGTGTGGTGGGGGAGACACTCATTGAGTGAGAAAGAACAGTGGCTTTTCCTGAAAATCAAATTTTATACTCACTCTCTAAGGCCTCTGAAGCCACTGTAGTACCTGTTTCTCATGACTATCAGCTTAAGTTCCTCAAAATAATATATTCTCTTTTGCATTAAATCACTTTATATTTTATTTTAGTGCATTTTGATATTTTTGTATGTCTCCTTATAAAATGCTATTCTGAGAGAGCCTAAGCTAAATATCAGTACTCTTAAAATTCTAGAGTATTTAATTATTGTATATAACCCTGCAGTTACATTAAAGGAGGCAATATACATAATTTTTAAATTTGTAATGTATTTTTTCCATTATCACTTAGTCCCCTCATACCCTCCTTTCCCCAGCCATCATTATACTGTCCATGTCCATATGTCTTTTATCTTTTTGCTCAATCCCTTTACTCCCTAACTCTACCCCCCACATAGCTGTCATCCTGGTCTACAATTCTGTCCCCATTTTCCTTATTAGTACAGTTTGTTCCACCTATGAATGAAATCACATGGTATTTACCTTTCTCTGACTGGCTTAGTTCACTTAACGTAATCTTCTGAGGGTCCATTCATACTGTCACAAGGGTAAATTTTTCTTCTTTTTTATGGTCAAGTAGTATTCCATTGTATAAATGTCTCATACTTGTTTTATCCACTCATCTACTGGTATACACTTGAGCTACTTCCATATATTGGCTATTTATAAATAACTCTGAACGAACATAGGGGTGCTTATGTTCTTTCAAATTAGTGTTTTGGGTTCCTTCAGACATATTCCTACAAGTAGGATACATAAGTCAAAAGGAAGATCCATTTTTAATTTTTGGTATCTCCATATTGCTTTCCACAGAGGCTGTACCAGTCTGCATTCCCACAAACAGAATAAAGTGGTTCCCCTTCCTCCACATCCTCTCCAGCACTTGTTTGTTGATTTATCGATTATGGCCATTCTGACAGGTGTGAAATGATATCTCATTGTGGTTTTAGCCTTGCTGGGTAAATTAGCTTGGTTGTATGTCCTTGCTTTTCATCATTTTGAATATTTCACGCCATTCCCTTTTGGCCTGAAATTATTCTGTTGAGAAATGAGATGACAGTCTAATTAGTGCTCCCTTGTATGTCTAAAGGCTCTAAATAAGATGACCTGTATTCAGATTTTTGTCTCACTACATATTATATTTATTAACTTGAGAAAGTTATATAGCCTAATTATGCCTCAATATTCACCTTTATGAAATAAAGAATAGTAGCTACTTGTTAGGTTTAAGTGTAATGATTTTAGTTCAGTAGCTACATAAAATACATAGATAGAAATTACTTGATATGGTATCTGGCAAAAGCTTAGCATTTAATTAGTTTCTGATTAATAACAATGTCATTGTAACTACATGGGTAGATCTTTACTAATTATAATTCAGAAATAATTTGCATCAGTATGTATGACTGTTTAAGTTAAAATCTCTGAAGAAAACAAAAGCTTTTATTTTTGTTCATGAACAAATTAAAAATTAATAAAAATAAATCACTTGTAATGATTAACAAATACTTTCATTGGCATTCTCTTAATCAGAGGAAGGCATTGTAAGTAAACGATAGCTTAGGTATTCTTTTCAGGATATGTTTGGCTTTATCTCTCCAAACTTGTGAGATCCAACAGTTTTTTAAAATCTTGATTAATGCCTCAGAGAACAAAGTAAAAGCCAAGGATAATTCATTGACCTGACAAAAACTACAGCAAAAAGAAAAAAGTCAATGAGACTCGGTGATAGTTTATCACTCATGGTGACTGGGTTTATCTGTGGGCTAAAATCAATAATGTTGAGGGCTGAAATTTAGATGGAAGGATGTACTAGTCTTACTAGTTAAAATGTCTATCTACTTTTCCTTTACTTCTTTTTTAAATCTGGTGCATGATTCTTAAGGGGGAACTGAGGTATTAATATATAAAAATATACTTTATCTTTAAATGATGATAGAAATCAAAAGTCAATTTCACATCAAGTCACTCAAATATCTACTCACAGTTGTCAGTAAATTAAAGTTGACAAGACATGTAATTATATTAAATATTGCTTAATCTCATAATTATAGTTCTGTTATACATTGCCCATAAAATCATACAACAGTTAGATTTTAATGAAAATTTACATTTTTTCTGATTATACTTATTCAAAATAGTAAGGACAAAAATTTTTTGTACCCATTTAATTTTGGAAACTTCCACTGAGAAGATCATCTTGCTTTTGTGCTAAAGTTGTCACATTCTTCTTTAAAAGTGTGATGTGTACATATAAGAAAGGGAATATCAACAGTTATTTACCAACCTTAATGTGCTGGATAGTTTCTGTGTACTTTGTTATCTCATGGTATTGAAGCTGATTAGTCCTAACAGGGCCTTAATTTTTTTTTTTCAGGTAACTTACTACTTTCAGTTTTTATATCAGTAAACAGGTGATAATATATTGAGCCCTCCTAAATACCACACACTGGTCTCAATGTATTATATGTCATATATTACTTAATACATATAAAACCTTTTTGAGAAGGAAACTAATATTTTCTCTAATATACAAGTGAATATATTGTTGAAGTAGGGTTAGAGATGTAAACCTGCATCTTGCATAGACAGCCAACAAAGGTCCTACTCAACCTCTATCACACACACAAAAAAGGAAGATTGGATGAGTAAGAGTCATAAAGAACTGAAGAATGAAATATCTCACCGTACTTACAAGCGGGCAAGTTATGCTGTCACAGTTCTATGAAAGCTGAGAGACACAGGACTTCTGGGGCATGGATGAAAGAAACTTTATTACCCATAGCAGCAGTCATAGCCAGAGTTTCAACCTTTTGGGTGCAATTACTTATGTCCCAGTTTGCATAGGGGAACAGCATACATAATGCATTACAGGGAACTAATGAGAGGGAACTAAACAAGTCTACCATCTGCTATGGAGAGATAAACTACCTTATCTTTAAAGTCTGTTGGCTATAGAAACACCCTTGAAAAGATTAGATAGTCTGATACAAAAGACAATCGTGCCTTTTCTTCACAAATTTGTGTATAAATAGTAGAGCCATAGGAAATTGCTCTTCAATAATCCCTTTCTTAGTTCCCAAATCTGAGCCAGTTGTGGGATTCAGAGCCCATTGCCTGAAGTGCTGGCTAAATTCCTAGGAGAAGCCCCTGCAGCACTTTGCAGAATGCCTCCGCCCGAGGCAGCAAGGTGTTCGTGAGGTGAGGCGATGGACTTAACTTAATTAAAATAATGGAGAGGTCCAAGTGCTGCTGGCTGGCAAATGGCAAGTTTATTCAAGGAACTGCTGGCTTATATGCAGAACTACAGTGGCCTGAGAACAATGCTGTTTTACAAAAGTTTGTACATTCCCGAAGGCTATCAAGAGGGCAAGATGTTCTCACATCCTGAGAACATTAGCCCACAGATAACAGTGTCCTCAAGATTATCTCTTTCCTGGAACATGATGCACATGCCAAGACCTTGTTCTTTCCGTCAAGGCTGAGAAGGAGAAGGTCCGGAAGATGTCAAGATACCCGCCGGCTCCAGGGACCAGAAACCAAGTCCCGCCACCGTTTTCACAGTGGGGGCTCTGTCCGTGGTCCCCTGCGACCTGGTGGGCTCCCACAGCAGAATATACGCCAGTGATTTCCAGAGTCCTTCTCAAAAGGACCTGTAATTATTTGCTGAGATTACAGACCACTGGTAAAAAGGGAAATTTCTAGGACTCACAATATTCTAGAACTACCGAGTTAGCACTGATACCTGAAGAATCTTGGCCCACCTATCAGAGTTGGGGCCTACAGAGGCCAAGTAATTGAGTCCTGGCTGACATCTGACTCACACTGGGTTCCCAGATTCTGCAGGTTTGTCCATTGACCACCTGCTCTGTCTGTGAGTGCACACTTTGAACTGGTAGACTTAGCACTTGGCATAACCTCCATACTGGTCTATAATTTTAAGGGTTATCACTGTAAAGAGGGATCATAGCAAATCTGTGAAAACATCATCCACCTCTACCAGTTAATAAATCAATAACAGTACTGTATATCCAATGAATATGATAAAACACCCAAAATCAATTAATATAATACATTATATCTATAAAATATATGACAAAAACACATGATAATTGAAATAGACATTGAAAATGAATATGGAATTTATGATAGGAATATTCAAAAACTGGAGAACTACCTCAGTGTGACAAAGGCCTCAACAAATGACCCAAAGCTAACATCATATGTCGTACATCATAATGTATTTAATGTTGAAAGGAAAAAATGCTTCCCCCTAAGATTTAAACAAACAAACAAACAAACAAACAAATAAATAAAGACAGCAAAGAATATCAGGTACCACTTCACTTAATTCTACTGAAGGTTCTAGGCAGGACAAACAGTGTTCACCATGTTCAGCTTCCGTGATATTTTTTTTGAAGACTCTGACATGCTTGCTCATTTCATGATGGGTGATTTACAGTGCTTTTGCCCATACGGCCCAGTGTTCAGCAGTTTTTTATTAGAGCTGGCATGACCCCCATGTGCCACCATCTCTATTTACCAGATCTCACCTGAGCAACTTTTTTTGTTTGTTTGTTTCCCTGGATGAAATTATCATCAAAGAGAAACGTTTTGCTGAGGTAGAAGAGGTGAAACAAAAAACTATAGAAGCCCTAAAAGGCATCAAAATTGATGAATTCAAAAACTGGTTTCAGCAGTGGAAAAAAAACCCCATCTCACTAGGGGTATTGGATGAAATGGAGAATACTTTGAAGGCAACTGAAGTTTAAACATGTGAAAATAAACACACAAATTCTATGAATAAATTCCAGTTTTTTTTGGTCCCCCCCTTTTAAATCAAGGTTTCCTTTCATTATGGATAATCAGACACAGCTTTTCCCATCCTTTTCCTCCCAATCTATTGGTGTCTTTATATTTTCAGTAGGTTTCTTATAGATAGCATGTGGCAGGAATTTAGTTTCTTTAAGTCCAATACAACAATACCTGCCTTATAAGTGGGTTGTGTAAACTATTTATTTTTGGTGTGATTGTGTATGATTAAGTTTAAATCTCCATCTTTCTAGTGGTATTCTATTTGTCTATTTGCTCTTTGTTCCTCTTTCTCCCACTTTTTTTGTCTTCTTTTGGCTTAATGACAGATTTTATTTCATTTTCCTTTTGTTGGCTTAATGACAGATTTTATTTCACTTTCCTTTTGTTGGCTTATTATTATTAATTCTTTCTTCATTGTCTTCTTTTTATGGTCAAATTTTAGAGTATATATTTATATGTTATCACAACCTAACTTCAAATAATGTTAGCCCACTTCATATATTTTATAACATTACAAAAATGTATTTTTATTTTTTCAACCTGTTCTTTGTGTAATTCTTTTCATATTTTATTTCTACATAGCCTATAAACTTCAGTTATACTGCCATTATTTTATGTATAAATTTCAAAGTTAAAGAGATAGTAACATAAAAATATAGTAAATTTATGTTTGCTCACAAAATTACCATTAGCAGTTACTTTTATTTCTTTGAATAGAACCAGATATCCATCTGGCATTATTTTTCTTTTCCTGAATGATTTTTTTTAACTCTGTACTGCTGAACTACTGGTGATGAATTACTTCAACTTTCATATGTCTGTAAAAAGTCTTATTTTTTCCTTAGTTTTTGAAAAATATTTTTGCTGGGTAGAGATTTATGAGTTGACTTTTTCCAATTATTATTTAACCACTTTAAATATGTTGCTCTATGATCTTTGAGTCATTTTTCCTTCTGTCCGGAATCCTGTTGCTATTTTTATGTAATGTTTATTTTGACTCTGGCTGTTCTGAAAATTATCTCTTTACAACTGATTTTAAGCAATTTGATACGATATAGCTATTTTCATGCTTCTTATGCTTGGAGCCATTGGACTCCTTGGGAGTGTAGGTTATTAATTCTCATCAAATTTGGAACATTTTCAGCTACTATTTTCTTAGCTGTGTTATTCTTACCCATTGTCTTCTCTCATTAGGGAATCCCAATACACTGTAATTAGCAGGTTGACGTTAACCTGGAACTGATTGGTGTTCTTTTTTATTTATTTTTAAATTTTGTTAAGGTATAATTTTACATCATAAAATTGGTGTTTCCTAAGTATATAATTGAAAAATTTCAATGAATTGACAGAATTATGAAATCACTCCCACAACCCACATTTAGAATATTTTGTATCCATAAGATTCTACGCACATCTGCAGTCACCTCCTTTTCTTACACCCAACACCAGGCACCAACAATGTGCTTTATGTCTGTCTCTCTACATTTGCCTTTATGCAAATAACATATAAATATAATTTTATGATATGAGGTATTTTTGTATGTTCAACTTTTTAATTTAACATGTTTTTGAAATTCTTACATGTATTTGTATTTTATTCTTTTTTATGTCTGAGTAATATTATATTATATGGGTATACTTCATTTTGTTTATCTATTCATTAAGTTTTAAGCATTTGGGCTCTTTCTACTTTTGGTTTATTATGAATAATTTTGCTTTAAATTTGTATGTACAGCTATTTTTGTGAAAATTTGTTTTCATTTTATTGGGGAAATACTTAGGTGTAAAATTGCTTGATCATATAAAAATGTATTTTTAAGCATTTTTGATAAAAATGTTTTCTTTTTTTTTCTTTTTTTTATTTAATTATTTTTCAAGTACAGTTTTCTGTCTATTACTCCCATCCCATCCCACCCCCCATCCTCCCCCCTCCCTCCCATTTCCACCCTTCTCAGTTGTTGTCCATGTATCCTTTATATAGGTTCCTCTAAATCACTCCCTTATTTCCCCTGAAATTCCCTCTCCTCTCCCCTCTGGTCACTGTCAGCCTGTTCTCTATTTCAGTGTCTTTGGTTATATTTTGCTTGCTTGTTTGCTTTGTTGTTTAGCTTCCTGTTAGAGGTGAGATCATATGGTATTTGTCCTTCAACACCTGGCTTATTTCACTCAGCATAATGCTTTCCAGTTCCATCCATGTTGTTGCAAAAGGTAGGAGCTCCTTCTTTCTTTCTGCAGCATAAAATTCCATTGTGTATATGTACCATAGTTTTTTGATCCATTCATTTACTGACGGGCACCTAGGTTGCTTCCAACTCTTGGCTATTGTAAATTGTGCTGCTATGAACATTGGGGTGCATAGGTTCTTTGGGATTGGTGTTTTAGGGTTCTTAGGATACAATCCCAGCAGTGGAATTGCTGGGTCAAAAGGCAAGTCCAATTTTAGTTTTCTGAGAAAATTCCATACTGTTTTCCATAATGGTTGTACCAGTCTGCAATCCCACCAACAGTGGACCAGAGTCCCCTTTTCCCCACACCCTCTCCAACATTTGTTGTTTATTGCTTTGTTTATGATAGCCATTCTCACCGGTGTAAAGTGGTATCTCATTGTAGTTTTAATTTGCATCTCTCTGATAGCTAGTGATATTGAGCATCTTTTCATGTGTCTCTGGATCCTCTGTATGTCCTCCTTGCAGAAGTGTCTGTTCAAGTCCTTTCCCCATTTTTTAATTGGGTTAGTTGTCTTCTTAGAGTGAAGTCGTGTGAGTTCTTTGTATATTTTGGAGATTAAACCTTTGTCTGAGGTATCATTGGCAAATATGTTTTCCCATACAGTTGGTTGTCTTTTTATTTTAATGCTGTTTTCTTTAGCTGCGCAGAAGCTTTTTATTTTGATGAGATCCCATTTGTTTATTCTTTCCTTTATAGTTCTTGCTCTAGGGGACATATCAGTAAAGATGTTGCTTCGTGAAATATCTGAGATTTTCCTGCCAGTGTTCTCCTCTAGGACTTTAATGGTGTCATGGCTTATATTTAAGTCTTTTATCCACCTTGAATTTATTTTGGTGTATGATGTAAGTTGTTTTCTAAAGGGGCTATAACATTTCATGTATCTAACAATGTATGAGGGTTATAATTTGTCCTCATTCTTGTTGACATTTGTTATTGCCTTTCTTTTCATAGTTCTTATTCTAGTGCTTATAATGTAGCATTTCATTATGGTTTTGATTTACATTTTCTAATACTAATGTTGCTGGTGTCATATAATTTTTTGGTGAAATGAATATTTAACCATGGAAATCCATTATGTTTCCAATTATTTAGTTATTTTTTAGAAAATTTATTTTAGTAAGATTTTGTAGTTTCTATTGCATATAATTTCACTTTTCTTAAATGTATTCTTTATTATTTTATTTTTGATGTATTAATGTTAATAAAATATTTTATTAAAATTATTTTATATTTTTTCCCTGATTATCTGGGGATACAATGTTAATGTTGACATGTATCCACTAAACTCAATTAACTTGTTCCTTAATTCTAGTCAATTGACTTTTGTGTATGTTTTTATTTATATGTGGCCAGCTTTGGTTGGCTAATATTTTGTGTGTGATTTTTGCATCTGTCAAATAGCATATGGTATATTTGTTTAATCTCAGACATGGTAATTTTCATCACTAGAAGTATGATTTAGCTCATTTTTATACTGTGCTTCTACTTATTATGCTCACTTGTTCCTGTACATTTTTAACACATGGAATTCATAATATTCAATGTTGTTAAACTACTAAATCTAATTCCTTTTAGTATCTGTTTCCACTGATTTTCCTCTCATTATATGTTTCCTGCATTTTTGCATACCTTGTAATTTGTAATTGGATGGCAGATATTGTGGATTTTAACTTATTGGATGCTGAATGATTTTGTATTTTTACAAATAGTTTTGTAAACTCTACTTTGAAGTATACTAAGTAATTCAGAAATCATGTGTTCCTCAAAAGCTTCCGAATAAACTCTAGTAGGCAGGGCCCAGAGCAACCTCTAATTAAAAACTCATTTTTGCAAACTACTGAAGCAATAACTTTCTGAATGCTCACTCAATGCCATGTAGATTACATAGATTTTTTTCCCTCTTACTGGTGAGATTACGGACTGTGTTTAGCCCATATGAAAGTCAGGGTTGAGCTTTCTTTTTCTTTTATGTGTTTCTCTCCCTAATCTCATGTAATTTCCTCATATACATACACAAATAACTGTTGAAGTGAGGGCTGAAGATCTCTGTGCATTGAACTCCTCTTTGATATTATTCCATGCAAACCCTGGTCATTTGTGCCTTCTCAGGCTGCCAACTTGATATCCTCAACACAAAGACATCACCAGCCTCCTCCCAGGCTTCCCTGTCCTTCTGTGCCAATTGAAGACTCCTATAGGACAGAATAGGGGCAATCATAGTGCTCACCTCGGTTGTTACCCCTCTGTCAGGTCACTATCCTTTACTGCCTGATATCCCAATTTCACATACTACTGTTTCTTAAATTTTATTTAGCCAATAGTTATTTTCAGGAGAGATGATAAATCTGTTCCCTCCCATAAGTTTTGAAGTTTAGCAATCTCTTACAGTCTTCTGTTCCTACCAACAACATAGAAAAACACTGAGGAAAAAAATATATATTTTTTTCTTAATAAAAATTAAATTATTTAAATTTATTCCAGTCTACCTATAAGTAAAAATACCTATGAGATGATAGGTGACTTGCTCAAGGTTCCTAATGTTGCTAGTAATATAGATAAGACACTAATATAGGACTTACTTTATTAACTCACAATTCTTTGAACTATTAATGGAGTTTCTGAGATCAAAACAAAGTAAACAATCACACTTTTCTCATCATACAGTTTTAAATATAATTTGATGTAAATTAAGTGCATTTATGGGCAAAATTTTTTAATGCTTTATATTCTAAGAACAAAATAAAATCCACTAACTTTCAGAATGTTAAGAAGTTAATTAACACTATAATTTTTATGTAATAAGCAATATATTTTGGAAAAAATAATTTAGAATATTAAGCATTTTCCATTCTAGATTTGTAGTATTCATGTCAAAAAATTAGAAGAGGAGTAAAGAAAAAAAGGAAGGTAAAATGCTGTATTTGTTTTACAACTTTCAAATCAACTCCTAAATTACACAAATGCAAAAGAACATCAGGAATAATTTTCATGAGCATTGCTTTTTAATTAGCAATCAGCACATAAAGTGTGGTGATATATTATATGTATTCCCTCATGAAATATGCATGTTATAAATCTCATTAATCTTACACTAGCAGTTTAGCTTTTTTGGCACCAGTAAAAAATTTACCTCAATTTATTTTAGTTATTATAGTAAATGACCATTAGTTTATAGTAAAGTGATGTATTATGAATAACAGATATATTATTTGCAGCTATTAATAACTCTAAATCTTCTTATGATCTATCTCAATAGACCAATAAACTTAAATGAGTATACTGAAGAGAAGTAGTGAACTTGCATATAAGATCTGGGAGTCATGTTGCTATGGTAAACATTGTATAACTAGACATACAGTCCATATGCCTGGGATTTAAATGGGGTCAAATGGAGAATCAAGGCAAATTTGTTATTTTAATTTGTAAATAGACAGTTGCACTGTACAACCTGCATTACCAGTCCTGCTGGGAGTTGTTATTCATTCAGAAAAATAAAATATTTAGTGGTTTTTAAAAATGCATTCATAGGAATCCTCAATAAAAAGGGTAATTTTATCTGAGAAGTACTTTATCTGCCCTTCTATTCTAAACAAAAGCTTTGCTGGATAGAGCAATCTAAGCAGACAGCAGATCAGGAGCAGAAGCATAGAAATGGAGATCATATGGACAGTTAGCAACAGAGGAGTGGGAAGAGGAGAAGGAAGGAGAAGGTGCAGAGAATAAGTAGCATAGACTGTAGGTAGAAAATAGACAGGGGGAGGGCAAGAATAGTATGGGAAATGTAGAAGCTAAAGAACTTGTGACACATGGACATGAACTAAAGGGAGGGAATGGGGGGAGGGGTATACAGGGTGGAGGGGAATAAAAGGGGGAAATGGGACAACTGTAAATGGCATAATCAATAAAATTTAAAAAGGGTAATTTTAAGATGAAGAAATTTTATATTTCAGAAATAAGAAAATATAATCATATAAAGGGTTAAACCAAGGTTGAAACTTTCCAAATTGGGTTTATTGAATACTTACAAAATTGTTAAACTTTAAAAATATCGGGATCAATTTTGTCCAAGTAATGTGCTATAGCCAGAACAATGACTACAGGACTATAATACTGTAATATAAAAAGACACAGTTATTTGTAAATGACCAAGGAACTATTTAAGGGAACTTTTGACCAGAAATAAGGAGAGATTCACTCCTTATCATGCTCCAATTAAATTGTTTATTTTTATGAAGCAGTCACTTAAATATTTAACACTGTAGTAGACAAATATCAGTCTAAAGTATTTTTCAGTAAAGCCATTTTTTTACTGAGAATCATAATAATTTATAGTCTGATGTCACTTGGAGAAGGAGATTTCTTCAAACTTTTCAAGACTCTAAACAACAAAGAACCCTCTCCTACTGTCTTAGGAGGAACAGATAATGTAAAGTTTTTTGAAAAACTTCATGCATGAGATACAGTCACTCTTTCCCTGTGGCTGAGGTGACTTGGAAGTCTTCTTTAAACCCAAAGTGATTGATAGGACATCCTATGATGTATTTTCCTTTCTCATTTTCTGGGACTGGTTTGCAGACAAAAGCAGTTTCCTCAATATCGATAAAAAATATTATAAAGTGACAAGAGTATCATGACATAAAACAGGATATAATTCTACAAAAATGTTATTCTATTTAATGTGTAATATTAACAATCTCTTGGACTTTGACTAGCAGTTGTTTTGTGGTACTATATTCTCTAAATTGCAGTTTATGTTTTTGTTTGGCCAAATATATATTTCCATGATCATTTCATAGAAAATGGCCAAGAATCTCACATGGCTAAATTAACATGGTCTAAATGTATTCAGCCCTGGAAAGTAAGTCTGTTCCTACTAAACATTTATTTTACCATTTAAAGTGTACCCAGTACTTTATCATTGTCTTTATTTATCATCACAATAATTCTGGAAGAGCATATTGATGATATTTCCATTTCGAAGATCAAAAAAAAAAAACATAGCTCAGAGGCTTGAATAAAGATAGAATAACCAATAGGCAAACAGCTATAAATTGAGCCTTCGTGTTCCACATTTTATTCACAATAAATGATTAGTCACGCATCATTTTGGCACAATTTAATGGTGTGTGAAGGTATAATTGTGACCTAACATAGGCAAACTTCAATAAAAAAAAAAAACTTGGTGGGCTTTTCAAGTAAGTAGAGCATATTTTAGACTATGCATTAGCTCATAAGCTACCTGTTTTGTTAGGTAGTTAAGGAGAGATGTTGTCAGGAAAATATTCTGGCATATGGTGTAACTACTGAATCCATCAAAGTGCCACTTTTCATATTGTTTTATGATCAGTAAAACAAGGCACATTATGACTGCAGGGAACAATAATTTACCACAGATTCTGGTTTTTTGTTCTTTTTTTTTACTTAGCTTGCACACTAAATTATGAAGGCAGATTGTTTCCTGGTGTTTACTGAAATTTAGAGCAAGTACATGTTTTTCTGTAAATATCCTTTCAATTAAAAGCTGTTACACAAAACTTGGGAGTGGGGCTTTCTTGTTGGGTGATGGGTAGGGGAAGGTGATAGATAACTGATTTATATAAAATTCTGACTGATGCTGTTCTAAGCAGTTATAGAAAATGTTTTAATCAAGATTCAATGAATGGTGAATGAAAATAAATATGATTAGCATAGGTACAGCAGAGACAGATTGTATATCATGAATTTAGAGTCTGAGATATTTTCTTACCTGAGTAAATCCTTCCCATTCTGTGCACTCATGTCCAGCAATTTTAATTAAGCACCAATCTTTCTATTCCTCAAAAGTCATAAGACATAAAATGAAAAGTTAAATTTACTCCCAGAAAACATAAATTTACACTTAATTTCACACTACTCTGTAACTGTATAATATATATTCTAACTGATTACTCATGAGGCTTTGCCTACCTTATGCAATCTAAAACCCACAAGTTTATCCCAGAAGTGGTCAATGTTAGCAGAAGGTTCACTCTGCAATTAGACTATCAAGTGAGGCGAATTAGATATTACATTTTCAAAAGAAGACAGGCAGGAAGGAGAAATAGAGCTTCAATTTTACTCCTTGATGATTTTTTCAGTGCTTTCTCCAAACTAGATTTCTCTTTCCTCAAATGCTGCTTCGATGATCATTTTAACTCATAACTGTAATAGAATGAATCAGATACAAAAAAATCGCTTTGCAGAAATTCATGGGAAATCTGCAGTGAAATTTTTTAAAAAAACAATCCTTAAAATCTAATAACTTTCAAATCAATTAAAACCTGAGTGTAAACTAAAAGTGTATTAGAAAGCCAAATTTTACCCCAGCCTTTGTTGTTAATCTTGGAACCATAAATGCAGAGCATTGAAGGGGTATGACAACCGTAATCACTTGTTTGAAAAATAAGTAATTATTAGAGAACCACACAGTTAGAAACACAGTATTAAAAGAACTAACCAAACATCTAAACTCCCAGGGAAGCATGATTTAGGAGGTTCCATAGCAGTAGCTGTTATTTAGAACAATGTGGGAAGATGACATTTCTGAGATGTGGCTTATAGTGTGTAATTTTTTAAGCCTATAGTGTTTTTATATTTTGTGTTTAAATTCAACTCATAGAAGAGTAAATATGTTCTTTGTCAAATTGTAAAAATATGGTTTATGATACTTGATTAATAAAAAAATTCATCAAAATTTTTCACTACTTCTGTCATTTTCAAAGCTATTCATTCCACAATGAAAATGTAAAGACATTGCAGTGCATGTTACAGAGGCATTAGGTTGAAGCAAATTGAACTCACGTCTCATATCTCTAAACTCTTTGGTTAGTACTTCTCCTAATATACAAAATTGATTTTAAAAAATATGTATGTATGTATGCATCTATAGAGAGAGAGGGAGGGAGGGAGGGAGGGAGGGAGAGAGAGAGAGAGAGAAGGACATCTATATGTGAGAGAAATATCTATTTGTATCCTCTCCCTCATCCCCAACTTGGGACCTGGCCTGCAACCTAGGCATGTGTCCTGACTAGAAATAAAAAAAAACTGAGACCTTCTGGTTCACAGGCCAGTGTTCAGTCCACTGAACCACACCAGCCAGGGCTGAAGTTGATTTTTTTAGGACAGTCATAAAGAAATGCTGTTGGTTTTAGATAATGCATTAATATCTCATATGTCAAACTAGAAAAAATAACTTCCTTTGTAATGCTGAAAATAGTGATCCAAAGAAATAGCTCAGCCAAATACCTACTGAAAAAGTCATTTTATCCCTAGCTCCTTTATTTTGTAGGACTTTGGGGAAATATGAACATAGTCAGAAGACTTTCTGGCTGCACTTAAATGTTCTTTTCCTCAGGAAAAAATAAAATAAGACAATAAAATATTCCAAAGAAACAATTGCTTAGATAACTGGCTTTTGCATCTTGTTTTGTTTTATTATTTTTCACTGAATATGTTTGAAAAATAAAAAAGGATTCACGGCATGATTACTCTACAGAGTTTCTTAAAATGATATTATTCCTATGCAAAGGCAGTCTAGCATTCTTACCCAAAGATATGAAATACACCCAAGGATTCAGACTCCTTAAAAGATGTTTAATGTTGGCGGTATTATCAGGAGCTTAATGTAGTTCATGACGAAACTAATTCACATTTCAAAAATAAATTTAATAGTTATTTAAATAAAAAGAACAAGTGAAGTACTAAGGTTAGGTTTTTGGATGAGGTCCATTTGTTAACATATCTGCATTAATGTTTAACATTAATTATCTCAATGACGTTAACTTTTGACAGACAGTTTTCAAGTACAAGGCAGTCCTATAGCCCTATGGGGAATATGTGTTTACTTATCGATCATTGGTTATGATGTGATCTATATTGCATTATTTTAATTCAGAGAGGACCTAGTATGGTCTATTCTTATCCAGTGATTTATGCTTTATGTTTTTGAAATATAAAGTGTCATTTTTGAAAAAAAATAATGCTAAAGTTTGTTATAGAAGAGTTACCATATGTATTTTAATTAAATATTAATAGAATATGAGTGGCTTGTTTCTATTAAATACACTATTATTCAATGTTATGACCTGAATTCTGTAAGAATAAAATCTGTATGATTTTATTGTGGAGTATAAAAGCCTTAGGTTTCTACTGTAAGAAAATCTTATGTAATATTCATTGAAACCAGGCAGACTTAAAATTCCATTACTGTGGGCTTTGTCATATTTTACAGCTATAGTTTATGCTTAATATTAAAAGGGATGTCTGACGTAGTATACAACACTTAACCCTTAGAAAGATACAATTGTGCTTACCTTTAACACTCGTTTTTATGTTAGATTATTAAGATGTCATTAACAGTCCAAAAATTTGATCTTTTAAGTATTAAGTTCTATGAGTTTTGACAAACGTATAGACTTATGAAACTTAATTATATGGAACACTTCCATTATTGGAAAAATGTTCCTCTTGCCTCTTTGTATCAATTGTTCGCTGTACCCCAACCATCGGTCTGTTTGAGTGTACCTGAGTGGCATAACAGGAAATCATTCTCAATGGAGCTGTTTAAGATCAGCTTCTTTTACTTAGCATAATGCATTGGAGAATTATCTATATTACCCCTGAGTTAATAATGTACTCCTTATTAGGGTTGAATAGTACTTCATTGTGGACATAATGTACAGTTGTGTATCTTTTCATCAGTTGAAGGGCATTTGTATTATTTTCAATTTTGATAATTATAAATATACTGCTATATAAATTTCTGTGTATGTTTTTGAGTGAACATAAGTTTTTATTTCTCTTGGATAAATAGAAAAATGATAATTGTTTGGTCTTGACACTTAACTTTAGTAATGAACTATCAAACTGTTGTCTAAAGTGGGTATACTCGTTTGCATTTCTACCAGTATTCTATGAGAGTTTTTACCATCCTTAAAGGTCTAGTGGCATTTTGTTGTGGTTTCAATTTGTATTTTCCTAATGACTAATTACATATAGCATTTTATTGATATCTCACTTATTAAGTCTCTGATAAAGTATCTTGAAGTATTTCCCATTGATATTAGATTGTATATTTACTGATTTTAGGGCTCTTAACATATTCTAGGTATGATTCCTTTATATGATATATATTTGAATTTTTTTCTTTAGTCTATAACTAGTCTTTCAATTTTTTAACATGTGTCTTTGAAAGAGTGAAACTAAGTTTCCTTTTTTTCTTTCTTCTCTCCTCCTTCCCTCCTTCCCTCCCTCTCTCCCTTCATCTTGTTCTTTTCTTTCTTTTGCATACAAATATCTAATTGTTCTAGCACTAATTGTTTTAACAAAAAACTATTCTTTCTCTAATGAACTTACTTTTCAGGTTTAATAAAAATCTGTTACTATATGTAAAAAAATCAGTTATGTTTATGGTAGGGGCTAGTATGCTAAATAATTCCTCTCAGTGCTTCACCCTTAATTTTCTGTCTTCCCTGTGTGAATATGATTCAGATGTAATCTCTCCCCATACTCTTGCCCCTGTCTCAGTAGTTGACATTGTTGCTTAACAATTAGCACTTGTATGTGAAAGTGTGAGCATGCATGGGAATGTCTGAGTATGGAAATGGGGGGTAAGTTCTTTCTTGTACTGGTCCAGCTTCAGCTTTAGCCTGTCTAGCTGGTTCTCTATCTTAAGATCATTTTCTCAGTAACTCTATTCATGGTCAAACTATGATTTATATCTTCAATAGATATTATTAGGGAGAGTGTTTTTCTACTCATCTCCCACCAGCAGAAGCCCTTTTATGATCTGGACATATGATAGATTTGTGCTCTTTCCTGAGCCATAACACATCCCTATGTCACTGGGGAGGCAGACAGGAAGCCTTTTACCTCCTTATCATGGTAGAGTTGTCTGGGAGGGGACTTGTGTCTTTCCCACAGGTGGTCCACGAACTTTCTCTATGCCTTCACCATCACTGGGGGGATTTTTGTTATCTTCTACCGTGTTTCCATTCTTTCATGTGAAAAGCTAGTGAGTTTGGTGGACAAAAGTATAAGACTGCTCTGACCTTCCCTTAGGTCTGTGGCTCCTAAGTTTCTTTGTATTCTCACATTACACTAGACTTTAGAATTTGTTAAAACTTACTTGAGTACTTCATACCTGCTGGTATGTCATCTAGAATCTCTCTTTCCTTACTCTCCCACACATGGGGCAGTACTTGTGCCCTGTCTTTACTCACAGGGAAAAATTCCAAATACTTTTTTTCTTGTTGGAGTGGGATCAATACTGTTTTCTACATCCTTAATGGAAGTAGAACTTTTTCCTGGGAGGAAGATGCTAATCTTTCATATAAGCATTAGACTGAACGTCCTCCCAGAGCTGCGACCATCTTTGTAGGTCTTGTTTCTGGACCAGTTTACAACAAAAAGGAATAGAATTAGGATACTGTCCAGACTTGTTTCTAGTATATGTGATTCTGGTAACTCAGTAAAGAATATGCCTAGACATGAATTATCCTGTAAAGATTGCTTAGGGTTCTGGCTTTCAAACACTTCCCCAATTTTAGCCTAAACTCTTATCGTAAAATTGAAGATTTGAGATCAATGCACTGTTTGTGTGAATTTTTGACCAATCTGAACAGTATTTATTCTTTTTCCTCTGGCCATCATGAGGTTATGTTGCCAACAATGGTTGGCAAAACCACCTCAGATCCTTTTTAATTGCAAGCTGTTAAAAGGCAAATATAGAGTACATATTTAAAAATAAGCAATCAGTGAACTACCACAAGCTCTGTAAAAACATTACAATTCAAAATGTAGACCCCTTCTTGAATAATAATAATAATAATAAATTATTCTCTATATAGACTTACCCTAATTTATAATTGGTGTTAGATTAAAATTTAAGCTTGCATTATATCTGTGAATTTAGAGCTAAGAAGTATCAATCTTCTATCAGGGGAAAATATAAAAGAATAAAAATTATAATTGCTGAAATAAAACTGCATCAGTACCACTTATATATTTGACACTATAGAAACAAGTTTTGGTAAAGAAAAAGGTTAATAATATATTCCAACAGAAATAAGAAAATGAGGAAGCAAATAAAACAATAAGAAATAATAGGGTTCATAAATTCAAAAATTTACATTTTATATAACAAATTCAAGAAAAAAGGGGAAATTCAATGGACAGAACAATGAATAGAACCAAAGTATAATACAAACTAACTCTTCAAAGGAATAATATGTAAATCCAGAGCTCAAAAAGGCAAATCAAATATCAGTAACTATTTTTAAAAATAAAATGACCCATTTTATAAACAGCTTTACCAAAGAATGGTTAGGAATGGAATGGTGGCTAGAAGCTAATCCTCCTAAAAGATGAAATCAATAAGTTTAGCATGCTGCTATCTTAAAGATGTCCATGTAATCCTATAAAATTTGTCCCACATATTTCTTTGATTTGGCTCCATGAAAACTCCAGGATGAATTTGTGACAAATGTTTAATAGTGATTTAAAACTTTATGAAATGTGATCTATTTATTGTATGACCTCATTATATGGCTCTACTCCATTTTCTCTTTACTTTGGTGTATTTTGCATTACTTTCATACATTATATCATTCTCCAACTATAGTCAATAGTATTAACCATGCAAAATTATAAGTGTA
Source organism: Sturnira hondurensis (assembly GCF_014824575.4). Lineage (NCBI taxonomy): Eukaryota > Metazoa > Chordata > Mammalia > Chiroptera > Phyllostomidae > Sturnira > Sturnira hondurensis. Next base: position 19,802,096 of record NW_028083059.1, read on the forward strand.
TTAACTATTTAAAAATACACAGTTATACCAAAATAATAAATGCTAGAAAATGGTGGAGCATTTAAATTTTGAAGGTAGTGTGTTGGGAAATGAGATATCTATATCAGCAAAAAATGTTTTTCTATATGTGCAGTCAACAAAAGAGATACATTAGGATTTTTCAAGTGCTTTTAACTTACCAACCAATGAAGAGAGATATTAATCAGTAATAAAATATAGTCACCTTGGAAATCTCAAGTCAACTGAGACACTATAAAAACATTTATAAATAAGACATCATAGGAATAATATAATAATGACAAAGTATATAAAAACTATACTAGATCTCCACTAATGTATAACATATCACCCCCCGAACATAGTGACTTAAAACAACACATTCATTATCGTACCCTTTCTATGGGTCAGGAATCTAGGCATATATCAGATGAATACTGTGCTTTAAGATCTCTCACAGGCTGCATTCAAGGTATCCTCTGGGCTGTGACAATCTCAGTGCTCCTATAGGCATAACCTATTTTTAAACTCCCATGGCTGTTTAGATTTTAGATTTTAGTTGCCCAAGGGGTATTAGACGGGAGGCCCAGTTCTTTGTTGACTATTTGAAGGTGTTAACCCTCAATTCCTTCCCATGTGATTTCTCTACCATGGCTTCATTACAGTGTGAAAGTTGTCATGGAAATAGTTCTAATAATTTGACTGGTCATGAGCTCTATAACCTGCCCCAAGAAATAACATCCATTAAGTATTCCTGATCCTCAGGTAGAATTTATATGTTTTTCTCAGTGCTGTTATTTGTACATTGCACAGGTAATAAGCAGATGAAATATACTCCCTATGTCATTGTAACACACTGTGCATGTCAGATTCTTTACTTGACTACTAGCTTTTTGAGGGCATGAACCAGTAATAAATATATATTTTTTGTAATTCATGGCAATATTTACAGAGAGCTCTGTGTATATGGTGACATTATCAAAATAGTTGTTAAACTTCCAGTTGAGATGGAAGTGTAGGTGGACACACTTTGCTTCCTCATGCGACCACAGAAAAGAATTACATATAATCTCAAAACAAATAAACACTTAGAATTGACAGAAAAATCAAACTGTGTGGCAGCCCAACCACCAAGGATTTAAATAAGCAAGTAAAACTATATTCATCCAGATGGGTAGGAGCAGAGGAGATATAGAGACAGAGTGGAGGAGAGGCAAGGAGACACACTGTGGCTCAAAGAGGCAGCAGCAGTGGTAGAAGGGGCAGAGATGACCCACATTCATGTGTGGTGATAAAACTAGGAAGGGATACTTGGGAGCAAATGATCCCAGTCCCAGGCCAAACTGCACAGGCCAATGTCCCAGCCCCTGGAAGATAAATCCCCATAACTTGTGGCTATAAAAACTAGTGGAGGTTGGGGAGGCAGAAGTAAATGCCAGATTTTCAGAAAACTTCACTGGAAGGGCCCATGAGGTCTTGAAACATATGAGAACCCACCACTCTTTGATCCAACACCAAGGGAGTGGTTGGAATGGTGCTAGTCACGTATGGGAAGTGAATGAAGTGATTGGAAACAGGATGAATGCTGGGCAAATCCCCAGATGCCATGCAGTGGCACAGTCCCTTCTCTGAGTCCTCCCTCCACACAGTCACAAAGCAGAGAAGCAGGTTGCCCCACCCTGGTGATTACCTAAAACTCCATCTCACACGGTTTACTGGTGCCTTTTACAGGGAGTCAAAGCACTGCCTAGTACAAAGAAACAAACACAGGGAGGATGACAAATTGAGGAGACAAAGAAATACGGCCCAAACGAAAAAACAAAACAAATTCCCAGAAAAAAACTAAATGAAATGGAGATAGCCAATCTGTCAGATGCAGAGTTCAAACACTGTTGATCAGGATGCTCAAAGAATTCTTTGAGTATGGAACAACATAAAGGAAGAAATAAAGGTTACAATAAGTGAAAAAAAAGAAAAACTTACAGGGAAACAACAGTGAAGGGAAGGAAGCCAGGATTCAAATCAATGATTTGGAACATAAGGAAAACATAAACATTTAACCAGAACAGAAAGAAAAAACAAGAATTAAAAAAATGAGGATATTGTAAGAAGTCTCTGAGATATCTCTAAATGTGCCAGCATCTGGATAATAGAGATGCTAGAAAGAGAAGAGAAAGAGCAAAAAATGGAAAACTTATTTGAAAAAAATCATGAAAGAAAACTTCCCTAATTTGGTGAAGGGAATACACATACAAGTCCAGAAAGTACAGAGAGTCCCAAGTAACTTAGAACCAAAAAGTACCACACCAAGACACATCATAATTAAAATGCCAAAGGTAAAAGATGAAGAGAGAATCTTAAAAGCAGCAAGAGAAAAGGAGATAGTTACCTACAAAGAAGTTCCCATAAGACTGTCAGCTGATTTCTCAAAAGAAACTTTGTAGGCAAGAAGGGACAGGCAAGATAATGAAAAACAAGAACTTACAACCTAGATTACTCTGTCCAGAAAAGCTGTTTAGAATGGAAGGGCAGATAAAGTGCTTCCCAGACAAGGTAAGCTAAAGGAGTTCATCATCAGCAAGCCATTATTACATAAAATGTTAAAAGAACTTATTTAAGAAAAAGAAGATTAAAACGATGAGCACTAAAAAGGCTACAAATTCACAACTATCAAAAACTGAATCTAGACTTCCGCCAAGATGGAGGCATAGGTGGAAACACTGTGCCTTCTCCCACAACCAAGTTTGAATACAACAAAGGTTCGGAGAACAAAGACACAGCCAAAGAACAGAAAAACTGAACTATACCGAAGTCCGACAACAAAGAAACATTCAACCAGGATGGTAAGAGGGGCAGAGCCAGCAGCGGAGCAGGGTTGGGCAGGAAAGATCCCCCGACCCAGGCGCGCAGGCAGCCCGGACTCAGTCAGGGTGCGGGGCAGACTGACCAAGGTCACACATTCGCACACAGTGAGATGTACCCCGCAGGCCCCAGCGGGCGAACCCAGTGGTGGAGGGCTGACTGTGGTGGCACATTCGTGTGCAGTGGGATGAAATGCACGGGCCCAGTGATGGTGGCAGCTGCGGCAGCAGAGGTGGGAGGCGGCAGACGAGACCGCTATGGCTCCTCTTTGACCCCGCCCCCACATACATCATCACAGCCCAGCGACTGAGTTGCCCTGCTCCGGTGAACACTTAGGGCTCCGATCCTCATATGTAACAGGCACGAACAGTCCAAAAGATGGCTCAAGAAGAACTCAAAGCCCCAGAGCTGATAACTCTAAGTGACCAAGAAATAGCCAGCCTCTCAGATGCACAGTTCAAAATACTTGTCATCAAGATGCTCACAGAACTGGTTGATTATAGTCACAAATTAGAGGAACATATGAAGGCTAAACTAATTGAAATGAAGGGAGATGCACAGGAAACCAATAGTGATGGAAAGGAAACTGGGGCTCAACTCAATGGAATGGACCAGAAGGAAGAACGAAACATCCAACCAGAAAGGAATGAAGAAATGAGAATTCAAAAAAATGAGGAGAGGCTTAGGAACCTCCAGGACATCTTTAAACGTTCCAACATCCAAATTATAGGGGTACCAGAAGGGGGAAAGAAACAGCCACGAGTGGAAAACTTATTTGAACAAATAATAAAGGAGAACTTCCCCAGTCTGGCAAAGGAAATAGACTTCCAGGAAATCCAGGAAGCTCAGAGAGTCCCAAAGAAGTTGGACCCAAGAAGGAACACACCAAGGCACATCATAATTACATTAGCCAAGACTAAAATGAAGGAGAGAATCCTAGAAGCAGCAAGGGATAAGGGGACAGTCACCTACAAAGGAGTACCCATCAGACTGTCAGCGGATTTCTCAAAAGAGACCTTACAGGCAAGAAGGGGCTGGAAAGAAGTATTCCAAGTCATGAAATCCAAAGACCTACAGCCAAGATTGCTTTATCCAGCAAAGCTTTCATTTAGAATGGAAGGACAGATAAAGTGCTTCTCAGATAAGGTCAAGTTCAAGGAGTTCATCATCACCAAGCCCTTATTATATGAAATGTTAAAGGGACTTACATAAGAAAAAGAAGATGAAAAATATTAACAGTGAAAGGACAACAAACTCACAGGTATTAACAACCACACCTAAAACAAAAGCAAACCAAGAGGACAGCTAGATCAGGAGTGGAAACATAGAAATAAAGAACACATGGAGGGTTAGCAACAGGGGAGTGGGAGGAGGAGAAGGCGGGGAGAAGGTACAGAAAATAGCATAGACAGTAGGTAGAAAATAGATAGGGGGAGGGCAAGAATAGTAGGGGAAATATAGAATCTAAAGAACTTGAGACACGTGGTTATAAACTAAGGGGGGGAAGAATGGTGGGGTAGGGGGTGTGTGGGTGGGGGGGAATGAAGGGGGTGAAAAGAACAACTGTAATAGTATAATCAATAAAATATATATATTAAAAAATAAAAGAAAAAGAAAAAAACTGAATCTAAAAACAAAACAAAACAAAACAAAACAAACTAAGCAAACAACCAGAACAGAAATAGAATCATAGGTATGGAGATCATTTGGAGGATAATCAGTTGGAAGGGGAAGCAACATAATGGGGGAAATTAAACAGGGATTAAAAAGCGCAATGGTCGGTACAAAATGGACAGGGGGATGTCAAGAATAGTGTAGGAAGTGGAGAAGCTGAAGAACTCATATGCATGGCCCATGGACATGAACTAAATGAGGGGAATCGCTATAAGGAAATGGGGTCCCAGGCAGAGGGGGCAAAGTGGGAAAAATTAGAACTGTAATAACATAATAAAATGTACTAAAATAGTTGTTAATAGCAAATAAAATGTTACACAAATTATTAGTTAAGCTGTTTTAACAGTCTTTTCACTTCATCCTTATTCAAGTGAATTATTTAGAAGGTGAATAAATATTAAGTAATTTCTCCACAATATATGACAAGATATTGAGTCAGAATTTGTGTGAATTTTGTGTTAACTAAAAATTCAAATTGAGTATTATTTTCATTAACCAGTAAAGGAGTTGTATAAAAATATTTAATTAGGAAAAATGCACCTTCCTAAAAATAACAGATGAAGTCTTTATTTTTTTTCACTAGGGTGACAGAGAAAAGTATTGAATATTTAAACAAGTGTATTGCTTCCTGAGTATCCAGTTTCAATAGAAGTTTTTAAGATAGAAAGGACAAAATGAAGAAAGAGAAAATTGTGGGATTTCTGCTCTTTTTATGTAGATGGAGACTAGCCGGAGTTACTTGTAGCAAACGTCCTCATTGACCACCTTTCTCCTCCCCCCTAATTAAGTTACATTACACCTGCTGCTGTGGCATTAAATCTCAGAAGCAACCTCCTGCCATGTATCAGAGTTATCAAGCTTTAATCCACCCAATTTTGTAAAACCTGATGACTCCTAGTTCATTGCATTTAATGAGTAACCCAATACATGTTTATTGAAAAATTGATGCAATTATTTGAAATATCCAATAAGACTTTCAAGAAGTAATGCTATCACAACTATGATAAAAGGTTCCTACTTAAGTTTGTGTAAATAATGACATTATTTCGAGATAGGAAACAACTAAAATATGGATGAACTATTTTACTTTAACAATGAAAAGACGCAGAGCTAGGTGAAATATCAGAAGAATTAACTTTTTGTCTTATCTTTAAAAGACATTTCACCCACAGGTTGATTTGCTTATTAAACCAGTAGATAAGCTAGTTTCTTTACTTTTCATATATTGCATTGTTGATGAATAACAATATTTACCTCTCGTTTTCTATCCAAAACAAAAAGATCCATTTATAATTTACACAGTTATGCCATAGGAACGTGAGTTATGGGTAGAACTTTTTCAGTAAATAATAATGCTCCAAATTGTTTCATATATTTCTTCCAAAAAATTCAAACTGTTTGACAGTTACTATATCATTATTCTCATTTTCTAGATGGCACTCTCTTTCTTTTGAACATTACCTGGTAAATATGCTAAGACACAAAAATGCTTCATAGAATATAAATTAACTGATGAGGCTGAAAGAATGGAGAAGTGCTGGGTAGAATGGAGATGTCAGGGGAAAAATTGGGACAACTGTAATTGCATAATCAGTAATATATAATTAAAATGACAAACATTAATAAATAAAATTAGGGTTTGGGAAAAATAATAATAATTATTATGTAATACCTCTCCTCACTGATATCCCTCGCTAGGTACAGATGCCTCTGGGAACGCAGCAAACTCTCTCAGCTTTATATATCTCATTATTCCACATTGTTCAGCTGAGTGTCTAGGAAACGAGAGAGTCAATTAAAGTCTCTTTATTGGCTGCCAAATCTGTGATTCTAAAGACCACTCAGGTGGACAGAATAGTGTACAATATTGTGCCATTCAAACCTGATAACAAGTGAGTGTCAATACTTGTCTTATTTGCCCTGAAGATTAAAAGTATATGTGTTGGACTATGTCATTTTATAGTACAAATGACATAAAAAAGTATCATGATGTATTGGAAAAAAAAGCAAACAGAAACCTAAAGTTAAAACATAGCAGTAGCACTCATAAATTGTGTATCTTTTGCAAATAACTTTTCTGAAACATCCTATTTTATTTACAAAGTAAGAATAATAATTACCTACTCTCTATATACATTCAGCGTCTGTGCATGTGCAAAGTTTAAGTGAGATAATGAATATAAAAGCTACTTTTAATAATAGACTCAAATGAGAACATATAAATGTCTTTTAAAGATAAGACAAAAAGTTAATTATACTGATATTTTACCTAACTCCTACTTTATTACAGTATAAATGTTTATTCTGAGTGATTGGGGTTTATGGACCAAATTGAAAATACAAAGACTGGTCTCTCTTATAAATTTAACCAGTAAAGCTAAAATTGACGTTAACTTTTATTTATAAAATAAAGAATTTATACCTCAAAGAGTTTTCAAACCTCATCCACCACTTTCTTTTTGTTCTTTTGTTGTTGTGGAGTTAGTGTGAAGAATTCCACCACAGTTTAGAAATTTTCCCATGTCACAAAAAAACATAAGGAAGTGACCATAGAAGTTAGATGCTTTAATTTCTAAATTTTCTCTTTTTCAACAACATGTTTACCACTCCTAATGTTGTATTTTCATAATACATATCAAACATTAAGCAATCATATCCTATTAAAGGCAATTATTGGCATTTCAATTTTGGTATGAATAATATGGTCTCAATCAATATCACATATCTGAATGAGGAACTCTTACTTCAATGTACTATTTGCATCAATTACAAGACATCAGATTAAATCATGTGAGTTATTCTATAAGATCATTGCAGTTTTATTGGTCTTTAAATGTCACCTTCTTCTTAGAAAAATGTAAATAGGTCTTCATATAACTTGATAAATAGTTATTTAACTAGCAAACATGTTAGAAAACATTAAATTTATCTAATTGCAGTTAGATAAACTAGCAACATCACAGAAAAAAAAATATAAATAGGGAGTTGTAGAGTGTTCTGAGGTCCAGACCAGGGCAGAGAAGCTTAATTAAATATTATTTTTTATTTTGTTTTAACATATTTCTTTTGGGACTGGTAATAAATACAGTGCTTTCTGTATAGTACAGAATATTTAAACTTTTTTTCTCATTGTCTATGTAAATGTCAACCCTCATGAAACACTATTATAATTCTTATATTACATATAAGGGCAAAAGGACCATTGAATTTAAGTAGCTTGCACACGATAGCACCGTTAAGCAACAAATACAGGTTTTGATTTCAGGAAGTACAGATGGAAGATTTGTGTTCTTACCCACCAGGATACATTTTCTTTGCACTATGTGTATGGTAGATAGAAGTCTAATATGTCCTGTGAAGATTTCTACCCTCTGCAGTATATATATGACTTGTAAAATCCTCTTTTCTTTTTTAAAGATTTTATTTACTTATCCTTAGAGGAGAAGGTAAGGAGAGAAGTATCAATGTATGGTTGCCTCTCATGAGTCCCCTGCTGGGAACTGGCCTGCAACCCAGGCATGTGCCCTGACTGGGAATCGAACCACCATCCTTTGGTTCGCAGGCCTGCACTCAATCCACTGAGCTACATCAGCCAGGGCTCTTTTCTTGTAAATATGATGAAATATCACTACTATGATTAGACTTTTAATCAGTTGACTTAGAGTCATTAAAATAGAGTTTGTAGAGCTGTCACTAGCCTACATAGGTGACCCTTTAAAAGAGGGTGGACCCTGCCTAAAGTCAGATTCTTTAATAGAAACATTCTCCACTGCTGGCTTTGAAGGCAGAGGGGTCCACCTTAAAGTCAGGACCTGAGAAAAGTCCCTAATTGCTTCAAACAGTATTTGGCCATTATTCGTAAAAAAAACTACAATACTACAAATGCAAGGAACTTCATGTAGCCAATAATTTTGACTGAAAGAGGACACCGTGGTACGGATGAGGAAGCAATCTCAGCAAAATCTTTTCTGTTTTTTGGGTTTTTTTTTAACCTACCAGAAATTTACTTTATTTAAATATTTATTTATTTATTTAGGTTTCTAGTTTTTTTCTTTTTTTTATTTTTTAACTTGTTGTTCCATTAACCTTGTCCCCATAATCTCTCCCCCCTCATTCCTCTCCTCTGCCCTTGGAACATTAGTATTTCAATGTAATATCTATGTCTTCCACATTCAATCCTCTCTTTCACCATTGTCTTTGTTCATGGGACTTTTATACACATTCCTTGGCGATCCTTCCCCTTCTTTCCCCCATTATCCACTATACTCCTCCCCCCCTGGTTACTGTCAGTTCTTTATTTTCATATCTTTGATTCTATTTTGCCTTCTTATTTGTTTTGGTTATTAGGTTCCATTAATAGGTGAGATCATACCTTGAAACATTAGTACACCATTAGCTGAGGACACAGTTAACCAGAGCCTGGACTTCTGACCCATAAAAATGTTGAGATAATTAATGTTTTAAACCATTAAGTTCATAGTAATTTGTTATGTGGCATCAAATACTAATATAAGACGAAAGTGTCATGTATGGGACACTCAGAAATAGCCTCATTTGGAATTGTCCCATCTATTCTCTCACTGCTGTGTGCTACTATATATTCAGTACATTTGGGACAATAAGGTCTCAAGTACAAATGTATGTCGAGTCACTTAATTTATTTAAAGAGCTATATAATATAATCATGCGTGATTAATTAATTAGAAAGTTGAAAATGAATAGGGAACCTATCATGCACTGGGTCAATATTACTCACTCTGCCCTCTTCCATATATTTTGCATTCTATCCATGTTGATCTTCTTTGGTATTTCAATGACTGTATTGAACTAAAAATTCTAGTAAACTAAAAATTGTACTAGTTTACTATGGCTGCTTTAACAGAAGTTTATTTTCTTACAATTCTGGAGGTCAGAAGTAAAGATCAAGGAGTCAGCAGATGTGGTTTCTTTTGGGAAAACTTCTTTGGCTGGCAAATGACCAGCTGTCTACTCATGTGGTCATCTGCAGTAGTCAATATCCTCCAATGAAAGAAATTCAACAAAATCTACATATTTAGAAAGAAATAAATTAAATATATGTATTTAGAAGAATATATACATATATGATATTATTTTTATATGTGATTGTCTGAATGCTTGTGTACCCCCTGCTCCAGATTACTATGTTGAAATACTAATGCCCAATGTGATGATATTAGAAGATAGAGCCTTTGGGGGGCACTTAGGTCATAAGGATGGAGCCCTCATGAATGGAATTAATATTTGTATAAAAGAGATTCAGCAGAACCCTATTGCCCCTTCCACCAGGTGAAGATAGGATGAAAAGTTTGCACCCAAAAGAAGGCCATGACCAAGCTATGTTGGCATCTTAATATTTGATTTCAGCCTCTAGAATGTGGGAAATAAATGTTTTGTGTATTAGCTGACAATCTGTGTTATTTTGTAGCAGCAGTCCTCAGAAACAGACCTAGAATGAAATTTAACTGAATATCTAGTCAGGTTGACATACACACCACAAGTCCACCTCTCATCAACTTGTCACCCATACACATATCCTTAATCATATTTAATTTACAAAGAAAGCGAAAGATCAGAATTTTGCCTAACATAATCAAATTATCCAACATACAGCTGAAAAGCAGTAATCCTACAACTGGAAAAAGAGGTAAATGCCCTGAGTTATGTGTATTCCTTTCTTTGATATCTCATATTTGAAGTACTATGATGTAAAATTAATAATACATGTTTTTATAATTAGTTAATACATTTTATATTAAATGATAATGCAAAAAGATAGAGGAAAACACATTTTTCTAACTATCTACATGCACATACATATACATTCATAACAAAAGGAGGATACTCATAATAATTACAGCTCTTTTTCTGTAGCCAGTTACATGGTTGAAGCTGGTATTTATAGCTACTGTCTGCTACTGCCCACTCTGTATTTCGTTTGCCTGCAACAAGCACCTCAGGTGTCCATAGTTCTTTACCTGGTGGAATGACCCACAGCTTCATTTCTGAAGGTCCTAGGTGACTAATAGTCGAGTCTTGATTCAGTCGTAGTTTTTCATTGGCCTTAATCATGGGACATATTAATACTAAAAGATCCTCTACATTCTTCTGAATTCTAAGCTTAACTTTCTTACCTTCATTGTGGAATAGCAGTCTCATTTCCCCTTGGTAGCAGGATCAGTCACACCACCCAATACAGTATCTCCTCTCTTTGCCTATTTTTTCAGAGGGGGGATGGGTCCAGAGTAGCCAGGTGGCAGTCTTCACTTCCAAGTCAATAGAATTGTTACAAGAATGACTCCTGACACAAGTATTCTTTCCTGGAGCAAAGACTTCTAGGCCATCATGGTCTTTGGCCTCAGGTCATGGGAACAGAAAGCAAAAATTTTGCTAGTGGATCACTAGGGAGTAACAGTAAATGGTCTCATTCTCATTTTCACTCCTTCATCCCTTTACCTGTATTTCCTGGCTGTGGGAGAAAGAAACAGTGCCACCCAGTGCACCCTGAATCAGAGCATTTACAGTTTTCTGAAGGATCTTGTCCCAGCACTGCAAGGCAAGACCTAGCTGGCTCTGTAACTGGGTCTTCAAAATGCTCTTCCACTGTTCTATCAAGCCAGCTGCTTCAGGATGTTGGAAAAACATTCTGTCAAGTGGGTTCCTTGATTAGATGCAATGTTTTGTGAAAAAACATGGTTGTGGATAAGAAATTTTCCAAGTGCGTGGGTGGTAGTTTTGGCAGAAGCAGTGCATCCCAGGGGGTAGCTCATATGCAGAATCTCTGTTCCAGTAAGGACATTCACGCTTTCTATGACAGAAGTTGTCTAGTGTAAAAAACATGGCTGATCATCCCAGGAAGTGTTGCCGCATCTGGAACTCAGTGTTTACCTCTGCTGCGGGGAGATTGTATACTTAGCAGTAACCATAAGCAGGTCTGCCTTGGTGAATGGAAGCCCATGTTGCTGAGCCTTTGCATAACCACCATCCCTGCGATCATGGTCAATTTGCTCATGAACCCATTGTATTGTGACAGGGGTGTCTGGGGTGAGGCTAGTTGAAATCTACAGAAAAGGTCAGACCCACTTGATTATTAAAATACTTCTTTTTTGGTCACCCTTTAGTAAGCATCTCATAAGACACAATATCTTTACATGGTTCATCTATTCAGAGAGGTATATCCACATAGTTCTCCCAATTTCTTTATTACCAATTTTTCAATTATGTTCCTTCTAAGTCCCTGACCATCGACCCAAATCATTGTCTACGGTCCATGAATTGTTAGACACTTGTGCATCTGGCCATTTCTTCTTTCAAGCAATGTGACAAAGTAAATTGTTTTATGTTCTGCCCACTGGGAAGATGTCCCAGAAATGGGCTGTGGCGCTCCCACTGTCCTCCTTTGGGCAGTGCCTACAGAAGCACCTCTGAGACGAGCTGTGTCTTTCCTTCCTCTGTCACTTGATGGCAGGGAACTGCTCGTGGAGCCTTAGGTGCAGGCTGAGAGGAAGAGTAGTTGACAGGATTGAGCATCATGAACATTTTGGCTAGTACTTCATGTACCTTATTTGTGTCTTCAGGACCTGCTCAGGTCTGTATATGCCACTCAGTGAAGTATATGCCACTTCTATTTGATGAAGGAGTATTGCTGTACATGCCCACTTTATGGCTTAGTAAGTCAAATAACTCATAGTTCTTGACAAATAATTCAGATTGCATGGTAACTTGTTGACAAGGAAATTTGGGGAAGATGTATGTGGATAGACCTTTCTGAATATGACTTGTTTCAAAACTGACAGGTAATCTAAAGGGGAAAATTTAATATTTATATTTGCATAGAAATATTTTAATAAAACTCATTTAAATTTAGTAAAATATACTAAGATATTTATGTATATGTGAAATTTGACCCTGTGTAATGAAAAAAAGAAAAATTAAGTGCAAACTCAAGGTTCTATTGATCACACTAGGGCTTGAAAACCAATGTTCTATTAGGTGGTATCACATTCTATTGAAGACTCTGTAGCTGCAGCTGGGCAGAACTGCCGAGAAGTGTTTAGAGATGGGTTTTACATTCTATCGCAGTCCAATCACCTGTAGCCCTCAGCACAACTCATGTACTGGATATCATGTAGAATGCATGAATTGTTTACATATATGTATATGTATATATATTTACTTATTTAATGTTGGTCTGCTGCTAATCAGTTAAGTGATTTGGGGCAAGTACCTTGTCTTGTCTGAGTTTTAATTTCATCACATATAAAACGGTATTGAGCAACACTTATTTCTTACAGATATTGTGATAATGAGATAATATGAAATATATTATATGATTATATGTGAACAATATACATATTTAAATTATTTACATGACCCTGAATATTTGTGTGGTTTTAAATATTTTTGCTGAATTATTGATGATTTCAACTTTAATTTAGTGGTTCACATAATAATAAAATCATTAGGACAACAGATAATTAGGGGATATTAATGCCCAAATTTTTTTCAGAACATAAATGAAAATCTTATTAAAAGAGAAGCAGAAGAGTGAACAACTCTCTCATATTGGAGGAGACTGTAGAGACAAAAACAAAGTACAATGGAGGATCTTGGAATAGATCCTTGAAAGAACACTGGCAAGAAATGAGGAAATTCAAATAATGTATGTAGCTTAGTTAGTAGTATTGACCCTCTTAATTTTTGGTTTTGATAAATGACTGTAATTATATAGGATGCTAACATTTATGGGAACTGGATAAAGAGTGTACAAGAACCTTCTGCACTTTCTTTCAACTTTTCTGTAAGTCTAAATAAAATGTTTTTTAAAGTATTGGCAAAAAAGTAGTTTCCAAGGCAAGTTCTTTTAAAATTTACACTTTCTTTCTCTGCTAAAATATGTCTCAGGAAATTCCTAAACTTTGATTTGACTTATAAGGTCTTTGTGAATTCTGAAAATTATTTCACACTACAGAACATGATGGGAACATTTTTATTGAAAGCCATGTAATTTTTGTGTTCACTGAATGTAACTTAATGTTTTGCTAAATGCAATTATATGTCTAAATGAACGTGATATTTTAGTTTCATTCTAAGTAGTATTGAGCATTTTTCTGATTTTGGTATCTGCTTCACTTCACCCTTATCTTTGTATTTGCATTTGTACTTCTGTGCATTTGTGCATCTCTAGGTACTTATGCTGTGAACAGGCAGGAGAAAATGCTGCAACCACTTTTGAGGCTGTGTCTCCCCCCAGAGGCCTACAGAGAAGAATATTTTCAAACATTGTTTCTAGTGATTTTTTGTGTACGTGGAGAAGCACAGGGTAAACAGTGTTCATAGGTTTTTTATGGATCCTTAATGTGATTATTAATTTAATAGGATTGCATCCAAGTTATTTGGATTCTAAATATTATATAATGTGATGGAGAACTTTCTTGTAGAAAAATAATATAATGAATCACCCAAAAGTTATTAGAGTTTTTGATGTGACTTATGTATTTTAGGGTGCCTAAAGCTTAATCTTCATAAATTTCAGAGTATATTCACACACAGGTTTTTTTTTGTATTGTTGACGGTTTTTCTATTAACTTTAAGGCAAAGCTATCCTAAAAGCTAGGCAAGACATATGGTATTTGTTTATTTAGTTTGGGGCAAACCGTTTTGTAAAATAAACATTTCTAGAGTCATGGTACACTAATATTAAGTATTGTTTTAAGTCAGCTACTCTTCGTACAATTCCAGTTTTCCAACTGTATAGCCGGGAAAGTAATTATTTTAACTAGTTTATTTCTAATTATGAATATCAATTAGTGACTGCTTTGTGGAAGAAAAGCTATCCTTGAAAACACTGTTACGTGGCTATGTTCTATATTTAACCATTGTATGAGTATTTTAGCCCAAGAATCTTCACCATGTATTGAATGATGATTCACCTATTGGTATAGTATGCTTTGTTTTTTCCCTCACCACTTCTCCTTCCCATCTGACAAATATTTAACTGAGTCCTGCTCAACAGTTCCACCACTTCAAAAACTTTTAACATTTTCTTAAACTAATACTGGGAAACAGCAAATCAGGCAGTACTTTCAATTTTGCACTGAGCAAATTGCTTTTTAGGGGGGCACCAGATATCTCCTGGGATAGGTAATGCGACGCAGAGCCTCTAACCTCTAGGTCAGCCTTTGCGCCTACCCTGGGTTGGTGGTGAGAGGAAGCCATTAGCCTTTGGTTACTGTTTGCTGACCTGTGTGAAATGAGTTGATGACTCCCATTCAGTTTTTAGTGGGCAAGTGCATGGATCACATTTGGCAACTTTGTTGATAGTTCCCCAAAATAGAGATGGTTTGAGTAGGCTGTGGGGTTAAAGTACTGACCTGCCAGATTAGGATGACTTCCCTTGAAGGAGAATTTTGCTCTTTTCTGGTCCACACTCCATACATACTCAGTAGATATACTAATGAAGCACTTACGGTTACTAAAAATTCAAGCCACAACTTTAAATAAGCTCTGCTTTTCCTTAATACCATGAAATAAAAACTTGATGTTATTTTTGAGAGAGATTCTCTCATTGATGGATGAATGCTTTGAATTTAACAGAAAATTTTAGAGCTAATAGTGCAGTCATTTATTTTTAAAGATTCTTTAAAACTCACTGATTTTACAGAGAGAAACACTGATGTGTTGTTCCACTTATTTATGCATTCATTGGTATGAATAGGTTCTTTCATGTTCCCTGACCATGGATCGAACCCACAACCGTGGTGCACGAGCACGAGGCTCTAACCAACTGAGCAACCTGATCAAGGCAGTCCAGTCACTTATTAATCAACAAACATAACTAATGAAACAAGACAAATGGCAAGTTTTATTTTTTAATTACTATTAAGTCCATCATTATTTTTACTCCAGCCACTGTAATCTGAATTGTTCCTCAGAGAGAGGATTCACGGTTTTAGTGCCTACCTTGGTTTATGTTTTCACCTGCATCTGGAAGGCAATTTCTTTTCTCTGACTTCAAGCCCATCCCCTTACATCAGTCCCCAGTTCAAGTTTAATTTTCATAATAAAGGCATTACAGAATACTCTAATCCACCCAAATTTAATTGCTTTTGACCAATATCTGAAACACACAGCTGAACAATACACCATAGTTTCTCTGATCTTGTTTTCTTATTCATTATTTCCTATATTATTCTTAATTTTGCTAATAGAATATAATTATTGAAAGCAAGAGTAATGTTTTATGTTCATTAGGCATTTCATATGTTATCTAGCTGAATAGAATTCACAGGCTTATTGAGTAAACTTTTATGCCATTTTCATGGAGCATCTATTTCTCATAAATTCAGAGATTATGTGAACTTCGTGACTTTTATTGATGTTGTCTTTCCTTAAAATTGGTAGATATTATCATAAACATTACTTTTAGGAATGCAAAAGTTCTTGGAGAGGATGTATAGTTAAATAATATACAATAAACTGGGACAAATCAAGAATCTCTCTAAATGTTAGTTTCTTTATCTACAAAATAGAGATGAAATAAAAGTACTAATTATTGCATCACATGATTATGAGAAAAATAAATGAGGCAAGATGTGGAAAAGACCTTGCAAATAATTTTTCTATAAATTTCAGATGTTTTACTAAGTACTATCTAAGTAAGTATCAGATAACTATTTTTTACTTGACAATGCATCTGTTATGGGTTGGATTGTATCACTGAAATAGTCATATGTTGAAGCGCCAACCCCAAGTACTTCGGAATGTGTTCTGAATTGAAATCAGTGTTGTCACACCTGCAACTCGTTAAGGACAGATGAGGTTAGATTAGAGTAGGGTGGGCCTCTAATAAAAAATGACTGCCATCCTTATGAAAAGGAGAAATTTGGACACAGAAGCAATCAAGGGGAATGCCATGTGAAGATAAAGGCAGAGATCAGACTGGTGCTTTCCAAGACAAGAAACACTAAACATAGCCCACAAACAACCAGAAGCCTGACAGGAGGCATGAAACAGATGCTTCCTCACATTCCTCAGAAGGAATCAACTGTCACACATCTTTATTTTGGATTTTTAGCCTCCAGAACTATGAATTAATAATTGTCTGTTATTTAAGTCACCTAGTTTGCAGCACTTTGATATGAGCCCTGACAATCTAATACAGCATCTTACACGAAACAAGTTACTTATAAAAATAAACCAACAAAAATAAACACCAAGAAAATGGAGATGGCTTTAAAAAGCTTTGTGCTACAAAGGTCACTGTTAAGAAAATGAAAAGATAAACTGTGAAGTGGAAGAACATACTTACATATATCAGATAAAGACCTTTTATCTAGAAGGTAAAAATTATTCTTGCGAGTCAATAAATAAAGATAAATAGCCCAACTAAAAAGTGGGTAGTACACCTGTATAGACTGTTCTCTAATGGACATATACAAATGGCCAGTAATCACATAAAAAGTACTCAGTACTATTATCTACCAGGAAATAATGCAAATAAACACAATGAGATACTATTTTGCATCCACTTATATGAAACAAAACAAACAAACGTAATAAGCAGGAGAGGATGTGGGAAGTCAGAACACTCTTCCACTGCTGGTGGGAATAGAAAATGGTGCAGCCTCTTTGGCAAACAGTGTGGCATCTCCTCAAATAATCAAATATAGAGTTACTGTAAGACCCAGCAATTCCACTCCTAAGTATATACCTAGACAAGTGAAAACATATGTCCAAACAAAAACTTGGACGTGAATACTTATAGCAGCATTATTCATTATAAACAAAAGCTGGAAAAAAAAATCTCCATTAACTCATGAATGGTTGAAATAAGTGGCAAGTAGATATATGTATATTGATATATGCACATATATAATGACATATTATTCTGCTATAAAAGGAATGAAGTGGACGAAGTGCTGATGCATGCCATAGCGTCTACAAAACAAAAGCATTATGTTAAGTGAAAGAAGCCAATTACAAAAGATCTATGTTACATTAAACTTTTAAATGCAGTGTCCAGAGTAGGTGAGTCCATAGAGTCAGAAAATAGATTAGCAATTGCTTAGTTCTTAGGGAGTGAAGAGTGGTGGGGTAATAGCTAAAGGGTATATGTAGTATTTCTATTTGAGGTGATATTTCTATTTGAGGTCATATAAATATTCTGAAATTGATTGTGGTGATGATGACACTTCTCAGTTATGAAGATTTCAACCTAAAATGGAACCTGAAAAGAGGAAATAAAATGGAGAATTTCATGCATGCAACCCCAGTAAAATGAAATTTAAGAACTAAGACATCAATTTCCCATAATCTTGTTATTGACAGAAAACTGAAACTTGTCACTTAACTAGTGAAAATCTACCAAGAACCTCTCCTGACTCTGAAGCCGATGATCTTGCTGCTTTGGACTCTAGCTGAACCCCCACCCCTTCTGCAGACTCCCTGCCCACGAATGCAGCCTGCCCCCAAACATACCAGATTATATGCTTAATGTGCATATCCCAAATTGCAGTTTCTCTGCTGTTCACCAATAAACTCAATTTCTGATAATTTGAGCTTGCCTCAGTCTTCTTGTTTATTCAGGTTGACATTGTGAATGTAAAACTATTACATTGTACATTTACAAGTATAATAATGGAAAGTTATTTCAAAAAAAAGATACACTGGCATTAGTTTTTCTATTTTCCCATTAAAGTTGAAAGGATAAACCTCACCTAAGTATCTTTCTCTTTTCTATGACATTCTCTCAATTTTCTCAATTTATATTGCCTTATTCTGTCCATTTAACTTGGATACTCTAGCTCACTAACTCTCTTTATTCTTTACTGTCTTGGTTAATATAATATTTTAACCTCACATTTGTACATTACTGTTTCTGAGTTATCGATGATTGGATGACATTTTGTCTCTATGTATTATTAATACTTAAAGAAAGGTTGTATACTATTTAAACTTTTAGGAAGCTCTCATATACTGCTAGTTGACTTTTGCTCAATCATTTAGCAGGAAATGAACTACTGAATCAAGGAAAATGAAACCAACTTGTAGGAGCAAAGTTTGTATTTGTGGGTTTGCTTTCCACATATCTTTCATTATGAAACCTCCCCTTAGACATTCACATGTATACATATAAACACACATATACACACATGCTTGCTGCTGAAGAGGTGATCATTAAAGAGGAAAATAAAAGAGAGGAATTTGGGAAACTGTACTTCATGGCCGAAGACGTTATGGTCACTTTTTTTGTAGAGAAGGACACAAGCAAATGACTTTCTTCCTAATATTGGTCATCATGTAAGTGGTGGAGTTGGTACTTGAGCCCAAGTAGTCTGGCTTCACAGGATTTGATATTAATCACTACACTTAATTTCTTTCAATAGCAACTCGGGAAAAGCAGTATCTTTTCTTTTCAGCAATAAATACATAAAATTACAATGCAAAATATTTTTTATTCATTAACAACAAATTAAACTTCAGAAACCTTACTAATATACCTAAGAAAAAAATGGTAAAAAACCTATGTGATCAAACCCTTGTCAGAGGTTGGCAAATACATGTTCCCATATAGTTGGTTACCTTTTCATTTTGCTGATGTTTTCTTTAGCTGTGCAGAAGCGTTTCCATTTGATGTAGTCCCAATTGTTTATACTTTCCTTTATATCCCTTGTTCTAGGGGACATACCAGAGAAGATATTGCTGTGTGGAATATCTGAACTTTTCCTGCCTATGTTTTTCCAAAATATATAAAGAACTCACATGACTCTACTCCAGGAAGACCAACAATCCAATTTAAAAATGGGCAAAGGACCTGAACAGACACTTCTCCAAGGAGGACATACAGAGGGTCCAGAGACATATGGAAGGATGCTCAGCATGGCTAGCCATCAGAGCCATACAAACCAAAACCACAATGAGATGATCACCTCACACTGGTAAGAATGGGCATCATACGTGAATCAACAAGCAGTGAGTGCTGGTGAGCTTGTGGAGAAAAGGAACCCTTGTGCACTGTTGGCCAGAGTGTGGACTGGTGCAGCCTTTGTGGAAAACAGTTTGGAATTTCCTCAAAAAACTAAAAATGGATCTGCCTTTTCACCCAACTGTTCCACTGCCAGGGTTATAACCTAAGAATCCTGAAACACCAACTCAGAAGAACCTATTCTCCCCAGTATTCAGAGCAGCACAATTTACAATAGCCAAGAGCTAGAAACAGCTTAAGAGCCCATCGGTAAATGAATGGATCACAAAACTGTGGTACATTTACACAATGGTGTACTATGCAGCAGAAAGAAAGGGGGAGCTTCTGCCTTTCAGCAGATAATGGATGGATCTGACAGTATTAATGCTAAGTGAAATAAGCCAGGTGGTGAAGGATAAATACCATATAATTTCACCTATAAGTGGAACCTAATCAACAAATCAAAAAAAGAAGCAAAACAGAATCACAGACATGGAAATAAAACACAAACTGCCCCCTAGTGACCAGGGGCAGGAGGAAGGGAATAAATAACAAGGGGAAAAAGGGGAAGAGTCATCAAGGAATGTGTATAAAGGACACATGGCCAAAGACAAAGGGGAGCAGGGGAGGATTGACTGTGGGATGCGGGAGTGGGTAGGGTGGAGGAAAGTGATGGAAGGAAATGGGGACAACTACAATGGAACAACAATAAAAAATCTATCTGAAAATGAAATTAAACAACAAAAATTTATAATGGAAAAAATATTATATTCCTGGATGGGAACAATCAATAGTCTTTAGATGTAACTTATTATAAATCAATATATATTTAAAATATATGTATAATTAGGTTGATTCACAATTAGTTGATATTTTTGTGGGTTTAAAAACTGGAAAGATTAGCAATTTCAGATATTTCAATATAAACATTTTTGAATGTTTTGAGTTTTAATGTTTTGAATGTTTTAACTCAACCAAAAATATTTTTAAGTTGAATAAAGAGAATTTAATCTTATTAAGTTCTCTTAATAAGAGAATTTAAGAGAAATTTAAAACAAGAGAAAATATACAAAATAGACCAAGAAACACTGTTAAAAATTTTAAGACTTGTGAGGTAGGACTTGACTTACTATGTAAGCAAACATTTATTTTTAGCTATAAAAATGAAAACTATGTAATTTTGGTGAAGAAATACCAAAGTTGATTAGGAGGAAAAAAAGAATTAAGACAGAAGACAATTTCTACATGGAAATTTAGTATATGAAATAGCACTTCAAATTCATGTAGAAATGAGTTAATGAAAGTTGTGTGGCAGAGCAGGAGAGATAAAGCCCATAAAAACTGGTTTTGGTTAAAAAGTTCACATTAAAATAACTTGCAAATAGAACAAGGATCTAAATTTAAAATATAAGACACAAATTATTTATGATTAGTATGAAAAGTTAATATACAAAATCCAGACTGTACAAAGGAATAGGCTATGAGGATATATAGATTTTAAAACTTGTAGAAAAATGAAAGCATATGCAACTGATGTGGAGAGTATATTCACAGCAGCATAATATATCAGATTACTTGTTATAAATCTGCTTTTTTTTTTCTTCCACGTTTTTATTACTGGAGATGGCTTTGTGACTTAATTGGTGGTCAATGGTATGTGAAGGAAAATACACCCAGGGTTTTCAAACAGCAGTTTTAAATGTGGTTATGTGGTCAGAGTTGTTTTCTTGCACTTTTTGTCATTAGTGTGAAGAAAATACATCCAGGTAGCTAATGGTTTCTAGAAGGGGGCATTCAAAGAACACCTGAACTTGATCTTAAGATTAGAATCAAACACAGCCATAACTGGGCAAAATTTACCAAAATTCACCCAATGGCTTAGCAGCTATGATTTATGTTAAGAAGAAGCTACATGAATATAAATGTTAAAAACAAGTTAAGAAGATAGACTACAAACATCTAGCAGTATATAATTCAAAGAAAGTGGAGGACTTAGAAGATTCAAATAGGAGTCACAAAAGTATGCTGTATGTTCTATGGTGATTTTTTTCTTTCTACAAATACAAAGGACATATTTAAATGTATAAGTTAAAAGAGAGTAAAAATAGGAAGTTGTTTTCTGGGTCATTATGTCCTGGCATCATTAATGTTATCTAACACAGCATTAGAATACAAATTATTAAAACTTATTAGAAGCTCTCACATTTTAGTTCAGTTGATATTTATGAAACATATAAAGAGGAACGATTTTGAATATGAAGTTGTTAATCTCTGAATTATAAGACAGCAGATCATTTGTATAAAGGAATCAGCCATGATGTTAACAAAGACGCAATCTGAGCAGACTTCTTACTGTGGGAGTTCCATTCCTGAGGGTTGTTTAATAAGGTAGCTCTGGGTGCAGAGCCATTATGAAATTTGACATTTTTATAATCTTGCCAACTAAATTGTGAAATTATTAGCACAATTGTAGATAGACCTTCTTAAATGCCAGTTACTCTGCTAAAGAGTCCTGCAAAGTGAAATAAGCCAGTTGGTAAAAGACAAATACCATATGAACTCATTTATAAGAGGAATCTAATGAACAAAATAAACAAATGAGCAAAACAGAACCAGTAGTGTGGAAACATAGAACAGACAGTGGCCAGAGGGGAAGCCAGAGGAGGATAATAGTGGAAAGAAAGGGGAGGGAATAAAAAAAGAATGTGTGTGAATGAATGACTCATGGACACGAACAACAGTGTTTTGATGGACTATGGGAGCAGGGGGCGTGATGCAACAAAGCAGGGCAAAAGGGGAAAATTGGGACAACTGTAATAGAATAACAATACAAACATTTTAAAAAACCTAATAACATTTTCTGGTTTGTTTCATACAATGGTACTATGAAATTTCCCAAAACATTGGATATTGTATGTTTTTTCCTTTGAATTAAGTATTTAAAAATTAGATATTTTATACCCTGTAAGATTATTTTTTAAAAAATTCTTCCTGGTAATGTTATTTTGATAATAAAAATCTAAATGCCTTAATTGTGTCTGGGTGATTTGCTAAATTGTACCTGTAATTTTTGTTTTCTGCAAAAAAAGTCCCTTATTATATCCATAACATTTAAAATCTATATTTCAAAATTATACAAGTTCGCATGACCCATGCTTTATAAAATGTATAGTTCGTATATCATTAGTTTCCATTTAAAATAAGATTTTCTTTTGTTAAAATGTTGTGGTTTAAATTGTAAAGGTTATTCTTAATAAAGGTTACTTTATTTCTTTAATTTTAAATTCACAAATTTTGTGGTTCTATTTCCTCTCAGTGTCCCTGTAATAACTTGCCTTCTATTCCTTTGTACTTTAATATAGTCATATAAGTAGATATTCATAAAAATTAACAAAGAGCATAATTTTAACCCATATGCATCATTTAAAAAATATTTTATTTATTTATCTTTAGAGGGGAAGGTAAGGAGAGAGGGAGAGAAATATCAATGTATGGTTGGTTGCCCCTTGTACGTCCCCTGCTGGGAACTGGACCACAACCCAGGCATGTGCCCTGACTGGGAATCAAACCGCGCAATCCTTTGGTTCGCAGGCCTGCTCTCAATCCACTGAGCCACACCAGCTAGAGCCCATGTGTGTCATTTTTGACAATATATCTTCTTTGAAAATTCTTTGGGAGGTTACAAAATTATTTTTCTATGTGGAAGGAACATGTAAAATTAGGTTTCTCATGATTTCTGACACAATGTGTATTAATTTTTAAACAAAAAGCACTTCTGAACATCAACCATGCATCTTTCTGGAACAGAAATCAAAGTCATAAACCAAGGTTTATAAAATATTAATTGCTCATCCCTCATTATTTTGCTGAATCTAATAACATTATTCTAATATAGTACATTATCACTTCAATTCCCAAAGAGTATTTATTCTGTAAATTATTAATCTTTTAAATAAATTTTACATTTGTAGACTATAATTAAATAATACTTTTTATTTCACACTTCTTTTAAAATATAATCTATTATTATGCCCATAATATAATACATATAAGATATGTGAGCTTTTTTGACTCTTGGGTTTTATAAATAGTAAGATTATCTTAAATGAGAAAGATAGTATTGCTCCCAAATTTATGAAGTTGACTCTGAAATTTTCACATATACAGATGCATATGAATATGCTAAAAAATGTAAAGAAAAATACCAGCAAAAAACTAGAAGAAAAACATTGCTCACAATGTCAATTTTTAAATTGGCAGCATTAATTCAATTTGCAGAGTATTTTGTAGTGTGATCTATTTAATGTTCAAGTACATTTCTCTGGTTATGTTAGCCACATGCCCGTGTGAGGGAAAAAAACATGCAAATATCCAACTATCATTTTAAAACCACCTATTGAATATTCAAGTGTTGACACTAAAAGGTGACAGGAAGAATCTGAGGCTTAAATATTTATGCATGTCCAAGCATTTATTTACTTAATTAATTTAAAGGTAAAATGTATAAAAATTGGATAGTGGCAAAAATATATGAGTAATCTTAGTAATATGGAAATAATGTTTAAAAAGTCAAGATACAAAGTTAAAAAACTTTAGAAGAAAATATAACTTTTTGAGAATATAACTACATATAAAAATATTGGTTGAAATGAGAGAAAATTTTTTGGGGTTAATCAAATGAAAATACCACATGCAAATAATGGATAGGCTATAAATGAAGTGTAAGATTATAAGAAAAAAAAATTAACTGTGATTATTATATGTTTTTAGTTAGACAACTATTCATGATATTTTATATTTTTACACTCAAAATAAGGCTTTTAAAATGTATTTAATCACTTTAATGATCATTACCTAATCATATAGACAAATTTATTGACTGATCCTTAATGATTTTTCAAAAAATTGTATTTAGTTATAGACATCAATATATTGCTGGCTTCTCAATGATTATTCATTCTGTTATTAAGAGACATATCTATCTATGTCTATGGACATTTCTATATCAGATTATCAATTGGATTTACACATACATGTGTGTATATAACTTCTTCAAATTTTAGCAATGAATCTTAAGTGGAACAAAGAAACTTTTATTATATAATTCCAGATCCACTCACTTTCACATTGTATTTTAAGTGATGCAAGTAAAATTAATTTCATGCATATTTAGCAAAGAGACAATAGGAAATAAAAATAGGTTTAAACCAAATGGCATACTTTGTGGCAAAGCAGTGAAGTTACCATGGAGACCCCAGTTATGGGACTGCCTCTCCTCAGTTCTTGTCTCACTAGCAAGAGATAAATTCAGGTGAGAGCCAACACGTATAGCAAAAATGAGTTAGCAAATTCATTCATTCAGTACACTTGAGACAGAAGCCACAGTAGGCACACAGCTAGTAGAACACCCCAACTACTAGGATTTAGGGGTTTATGCTTGTAGCCTAGGTACTCCCTCCCTCTGTAGATCTTGGGATGAATGCACAATTTCAAAGGTTTTCTTTCCCAGGTGGTGGAAATGATACATACAGAATTCCAAGGGCTCCCTCCTCCTGTGCTATCATGGTCTTTCTTGTGATTTTTGAAACACTTGGCAATCTTATCTGGCCAGCTCACTCCTGCTGGTTAAGGAGTGAGACCTGTCTCCCTCCCACTCTTTGCTTTGGTTTTCCATCTATCCTACTAACAATTACAGTAATAATACTGTCTATGATAACTCATGTTACATTCAACTGAAAATTTGTATAGCTGAAGGAATTAAAAGTAAAGGAAGGGGGTAAGAAAAGTGAAGAAACATTTATTGAATACCGAAATACAACAGGTACTTTATATATGTGTATATATATCCATATTTAATTCTCAGTTCAAATTAAACATCTGAAAATGTATTCATCTTATAGTTAAGGAACCTTGGCCTGGGGGTTCAGTTGGTTGGAGCATCGTCCTATACACACACTAAAAAACAAAAGAGGAAGGAGGAGGAGGAGGAAGAGGAGGGGGAGGAGGAGAAGAAGAAAAGAAAGAAATAAAAGGGGCTATCCTGGAGGCAACTAGCATGAGGCTAGGGAGCTCTGAGCCTCACATCATGCCCTGCACTGCCCGGATCAGTGAACAATACAATCAGAATGGTCACAGGTGATCCCAAGGAGCCAAAGGGCAAGATGTCTGCTTATGCTATCCTTCTGCAGACATGCAGAGAGGAACAGAAGAAGAAAAACCCAGAGATTCCTGTTAGTTTTGCAGAATTTTCCAAGAAGTGCTCTGACAGGTAGAAGACAATGTCGGGGAAGGAGAAATCTAAGTTTGATGAAATAACAAAGGTGATAAAATACACTATAACTGGGAAATGAAGGGTTATGAACCAGCTTCAGGAGGCAAGAAGAAGAAGGACCCTAATGCCCCCCAAAAGGCCACCATCTGGATTCTTCCTATTCTGTTCAGAATTCTGCCCCAAGATCAAAAACACAAACCCTGGCATCTCTATTGGAGATGTGGCAAAGAAGCTGGGTGAGATGTGGAGTAACAAGTGACAGTGTAAAGCAGCCTTATGACAATAAAGCTGCAAAGCTGAAGGAGAAGTATGAGGAGGATCTCACTGACTATAAGTCTCAGGGAAAATTTGATGGGTTTCCCTAGGTTTCCCCACTATGGTTGCCTAGAAAATGGTGGAAGAGGAAGACAAAAAAGGTGGAGGAGGAGTGGGGAGGAGGGGGTGGGGACTTCCACGCACCAAGGCTGGCCTACTTATCGTTACTGTCGAGTAAACAATCTGCCCACAGCAGAGGTAAATGAACACTGAGTTCCAGATGTGTCACTACTTCCTTCGATGATCAGCCATGTTTTTCCATACTAGACAACTTCTGTCATAGTGTGTGGGCGACTTTGCCCTCAAGTACCCCCGCCCACCATGGATGAAAGTAAACACTACCAAGATGTCATCTGCTTGGGGAGGAGAGGTGGCCAGTTTCTCCGAGGAAAAACCGGCTTTGAGCCCCTTTCTCCAGGGGCTTTTATTGGGTTATAATACACAGGAATACAGGGCGGCAAGGATCAAACAACAGATAACATTTCAAAGAAATCTGAGGGCTTAGTCTGAGTCAGAGTCTGTCAGGAACAGAGTTTTAGGATTTCCTGCTCGAACCCTTAACATATGAATAAAAGCACTCTTAGCAGAGCAGATTTCTCAGGTTTATTGGGAAGTCTTTGGGATGCCAGATTTTTCCCCAGGACACTCTCTAGCAAGGCAAGGAGCTATACCCCTCCCCATCAGGTATTCAGGCTTAAGGGGATTAGAGCCAGGAAGTGCTTCTCTCAGAGGACATGGGGACTTGGGCTATGTCACATAGCCGGGGGTCAAGGGTCCATCGCAGCCCCCTGAGTCCTTCCATGATGGCCTTCCATGTGATCAAGTCTGGCTTAGGTTGCCCCTCGCTGTGAGGAGTCTTAGCCATCTCTGACTTCAGACCAAGCTTTGGGGGCAGGGAGAGGAAACTGAGGCAGCATTCACTACCAGAGACTATCCTTTGTCTCCTGCGGCTTGAATTCTGGAGGTCACTCACTCATCCTTAGTCATAAGAGATAGTTACAATTCCTGAAAGCAGGCAGAGTGGTCCCCAACATCATAGAAAGGGCGAATGTCCTTACTGGAACAGAGATTCTGCATATGAGTCTACCTTCCCTGCATGCACTGCTTCTGCCAAAAACTACCATCCACACACTTGGAAAATTCCTTATCCACAACCATGTTTTTTCACAAAGCATTGCATCTAATCAAGGAACTCATTTGACAGAATTTTTTTCCAACATCCTGAAGCAGCTGGCTTGATAGAACAGTGGAAGAGCATTTTGAAGACCCAGTTACAGAGCCAGCTAGGTCTTGCCTTGCAGTGCTGGGACAAGATCCTTCAGAAAACTGTAAATGCTCTGATTCAGGGTGCACTGGGTGGCACTGTTTCTTTCTCCCACAGCCAGGAAATACAGGTAAAGGGATGAAGGAGTGAAAATGAGAATGAGACCATTTACTGTTACTCCCTAGTGATCCACTAGCAAAATTTTTGCTTTCTGTTCCCATGACCTGAGGCCAAAGACCATGATGGCCTAGTAGTCTTTGTTCCAAAGTGAAGAATACTTGTGTCAGGAGTCATTGTTGTAACCATTCTGTTGACCTGGAAGTTGAGACTGCCACTTGGCTACTCTGGACCCATCACCCCTCTGAAAAAATAGGCAAAGAGAGGAGATACTGTATTGGGTGGTGTGAGTGATCCTGACTACCAAGGGGAAATGAGACTGCTATTCCACAATAAAGGTAAGAAAGTTAAGCTTAGAATTCAGAAGAATGTAGAGGATCTTTTGGTATCACTATGTCCCATGATTAAGGTCAATGAAAAACTACAACAGAATTCAGGCTGGACTACTAATCACCCAGACCCTTCAGAAATGAAGCTATGGGTTACTCCACCAGGTAAAGAACTATGACCACCCGAGGTGCTTATTGGAGGCAAACAAAATACAGAGTGGGTAATAGCTGATGGTGGTTATAAACACCAGATTCAACCATGTAAGTGGCTACAGAGATAAGAGCTGTAAGTATTATGAGTATCCTCCTTCTGTTATGAATGTGTATGTATGTGCATGTAGATAGTTAGAAATGTGTTTCCCTATGTTTTTTGCATTGTAATCTAATGTAAGATATATTGACTAATTATCAAAATATGTAGGTATTATTAATTTTACATCATAGTACTTAAGATATGAAATGATGAGAAGAGGAGGGGGAAGAGGAGCAGGATGGGGGAGGTTGGAGGAGTAGGAACAAAAAACTGTTTATCCATCTCTTTGCGAACACCTTAGGGCACAGCAGCGCTATAATTGACACAGCTCTTATTTGAAAGGTGTCTGTTGCCCTAATTAGGCTTAATTACACAATTGGATCATTTTGTACATAGTGACACAGCATTCTGCCATTCTTAGCTGTGGAAAGGGGAGTCAGCTGACATGAGAAGTGTTTGGATCTTTTTTAGGTAAGTGCAGTAGTTTTAAGCTGTTTGTTTTTAAACAAAGTATAGGACTTTCATTGTCAGTAAACTGAAGAGTCTGCTACATCATTGAAAGTTCAAGAACCTTCTATACTAAATACAATTTGAAACATTTTGTCATTTTGGTATGTTCAGAATCCTGAAATGTTTTTGAAGTTAAGTAAACAGTATTATATTTTTTTAAAATGAAGAAAAAGAAAATGGTTGGGGGAGAGATCCCTGGTCCCAGTCAGGGAACAAACCTAAGTTGTGGGTTTGATTTCTGGTTGGGGTGTATATGGAAGGCAACTGATGGGTCGATCTCTCTCTCTCTCCTGCACACCTTTCCCCTAGACGTCCTCTCTCTCTAAGATCAATGAAACATATCCTTGGGTTAGAATGAGGATTAAAAAAAGATAAGGAAAATTTGGCTTCTTAACTACGCTTCTAAAAGTCACATACTTTTACTTTACTTTATTTTTATTTTTACATTTGTTTAACATTGTAGAGATTGTGTATAAATGAAGCTCTACCTCCCTGAATCCTAATGTGATTCTCAATAGGGTGCAGTTCCACAGCTGATATTGTATTTAGATAGTGTTTTATAGAAATCTCGCCCAGTTACCCAAACTCTAAGAAAAAAAAATATACCAAGGAATCTTCACCAGGACTTTTAAGTTAGACACAAAGGTGTAAATTGCTTAAAATTGAAAAAGAAATCAAAATATATTGATTTTTGTCAAATAAAGGTGAATATAAATTTTAAATGCTCTCTGGCTTCATCGTGGTGACCCCATAACACAATGTTTCCTCTCTGTACTTACCATCCCTGTAGTAGTTGCTAATAATGTTCACAGACGTTTCTTTCTCCTGGTTCTGGACACATGGATTGATTGCACTACCAAAGCCCTTATGATCAGAAAGGCTTTTCTGAAGTCCCTAAAACCACCCTATAGACCAGCTTCTGCTCATTAGCTGTCCATGTTTATCACTCCAAACCCTCTCTGGATCATCAGTACTGTTTGCTTGTTTTAGGGTTTGTATATCACCACAGATTTTATAATCATTTTTGGCTTTGTGTCAAAAATGACCTCAAAAGCAAAATATAAACATGATTGTTCTTGCTTGGGAATATTCCTATATACCTCCATCAGTACAGAACACCAAAAATTGACTGCCTGACTAAATATTCTAAAGGATTGAATTTAGTCATCTTCAATGAGGTCTAAACTGGAAATAAATTTTACTTCAGAGAACAAACAAATAAAGCTAGAAAATAAGATCTGATATAGGGAAAGTAAATCACATTTGAATGGATTAGGTTTGTGAATTTATCTTTTTGGGTCAAGGACAATGTAGATGCTATTTTTTTTCCTCTCCAAAATCCCGTCTGTAACTTTTTGCAGCTAAAATATACTGCCTTCTCAGTGAGGCTTCCTTGTCACAGCAATGAAAGGAAGGCTTTCCAGAGCAGCCTTTTAGTGCCCTCTATTGATGTTTTCAATCATGCACATCGTTTCAAGAAAAGAAACGAGAATGATTTTTGAACATCTTGAAATAATTTTCTGTAGAGGGAATAAAAACAATTTTATTATTTTCATGACATACATTTCATCCCTTAAAATTTGTATAAACACATTAGTATAATACCAGATTTTCTTTTATCTGCTATAGACTTCCTTAACTGGAAGTGCCAAACACTAGCAAAATCTCTTACTGTGATGCTTTGAAATTATTTTATGCTATCTAACTAAACATTGGAAAAAAGTTATGCCACTACACTTGATTAGATTACCACATTGTCACATTGATCATTAGTCATCTTTAGTTTGTTTCCCACTCTGGGACTTAGTGCTTCAAAAATTTAAGTTTGAATTTTTATTTTATCTATAAAATAGCACTTAATGATTTTACATGTGTGTGCTGATTTAATAAAAAAATAACTTTAAAATAAAGTTGACTCAATTTTTGAATGCTAAACTTTAAAGATAAAATACGACGTGGTTTAATATAATCAACTAATACAGGCTTGGCAAAGTTACTTATTTTATATGCATTTTATTCTTTACCCCAAACCCATTTTTCTCATTTTCTATATAACAGCTGAAATCTCTTAAACTTTTAATGACAGTTTGCAAAGAATGCAACTTAGCTTTGTTGAGAACTTTGCCATTGTATAGGAGGTAGACAGTCACTCCCATCATGCAATGAAGCAAGTAGAAATGAATAGGAGAGAGAACAGAAGGCATATATTTCTAATGCCTACTGAGTCATCTTTCCCTTTTGATCCTTTTA
The DNA here is from genome assembly GCF_014824575.4 of Sturnira hondurensis. Lineage (NCBI taxonomy): Eukaryota > Metazoa > Chordata > Mammalia > Chiroptera > Phyllostomidae > Sturnira > Sturnira hondurensis. The sequence continues at coordinate 19,832,921 of NW_028083059.1, forward strand.
TTGGGGTTGCGCAGAGCACTATAAATATTTGCTTTAAATGTACCAAAACAAAAACGAAACCAAGAGCTAATTACAGATTATATAAAAAAGTTTTCCTTTATTATCTTACGAAATTATAACCACCAGCCCCCTGACCATAATTAGTAATGTAATCATCTAAAATGTTAACTCTAGTTTTCCTATATGATTAGATAGATAATGGATTTAGTCATTCAGAGACAAAATTTCCAGAACTTCCTTTCTATATCTTTTGTAGGGGTCCCTCGGTAAATATACTTTCTAAATACTTATCTTGTATTTACCTAGTACTGGCTCCTAATTTGACTTGAAACTTTATGCATATAACTCTGGACGTATTTTGACCAATGCAATTAGTTCAACATTTGTATTTTATTGATTATCCTTTTTTATTTTTTCTGTGTCTTTGAGAAATTTAATCCTGGAATAGAAAGGATATATGAAAGGAATATAAGTTTCTCTTTTCACTACTCTTTACTAAAAATCAATGTTTTTAAGTATATTTATTTATTTATTTATATTGTTCAATTTGACTAACCCATTTTCCTCATTGCTCTCCCCTGCCCTACCCACTCCCACCTTCCACAACCAATCCTCCCCACTTCCCTGTTGTCTTTGTCCATGGGTCCTTTGTATTTGTTCCCTGATGATAATTCCCCTTCTTTCCTCCATTATTCCCCCCTCCCCTCTTGGTTACTGTCAGTTTGTTCTTTATTTTCATGTTTCTGGTTCTATTTTCTTTTTTTTTTTTTTAAGATTTTATTTATTTAATTTATTTATCTTTAGAGGGGAGAGAGGGAGAGAAACATCAATGTATGGTTGCCTTTCGTGCGTTCCCTGCTGGGAGTTGACCTGCAGGGAACCGGCCTGCAACCCAGGCATGTGCCCTGACTGGGAATCGAACTGCGATCGTGTGGTTCGCAGGCCCGTGCTCAATCCACTGAGCTACACCAGCCAGGGCCTCTGGTTCTATTTTCTTCACTTGTTTGTTCAAATAAATCTTTCTATACTATACAAACTCTCTTTTTCTAGTCATGTCAACAATTCAGTAGTATCTGAACTAGTCATTTCCAGTGAAGGAAGACAGAGTCAATTTTAATTGAATCATGTAAATGGAAAGCAAAATTTGTCTCCTGAAAATCTCTGGCATCTTTGTTTTAATATACTCAAAGAGAAAAGAAATGTCCTCTGAAAACTCTTTTGAATCTGGAATTATGGAAACTAATATGGCCTTCACTGTGGATAAATTCTTAACCAAAATTCCAAAGAAATAAATCTATAAATAAATAAGACTCTTTGGAACAGAGTACAATGTTAGATGGGATGGTGAGGTCTTTAGAAGCTTTATCAGAGCTAATTCAAGAAAATGAGAAAGAGAGAGAGAGTGTCTTTTCAACTTCAATATCTCATCTACATCTATGGTGAAAGAGGAAATAGGTGAAATTAAATTTATGTTGATTGTATTGCATGTTATGCAGTCATTTGAAATCATCCTAAATTATAACTGTATAAATCAAAATATAAGTACAAGAATAAATGGTAAGATAACTGAAATAGTCTATAAATGACAGAAACTGATAATATATATTCTTACAGTTGAAATTGCAACTACAGTTGAAATTTGAATGAATCAGAACAAAATAATAGAATAATTTTGAACTAAGGTAAAAATTATTAGATTTGAGAGCTTTGGATGAAAATAAAGTAATATCTTCATTAAAAAAATAAATTCCAGCCCTGGCTGGTGTAGCTCAGTGGATTGAGCGCAGGCCTGCAAACCAAAGGATCGCAGTTCGATTCCCAGTCAGGGCACATGCCTGGGTTGCAGGCCAGTTCCCAGCAGGGGATGCATGAGAAGCAACCATACATTGATAATTCTCTCCCTCTCTCCTTCCCTTCCCCTCTAAAAAAAGATAAATAAATAAAATCTTTTAAAAAAGTTCCAGAAGCACTGATCATTTGTTATAATATGTAACAGTAAAATCAATCAACAATATATGAATGATTATTTATATAATTCTGGAAAAAAAGGCATTTGTAGGTATTATTCCATATGTAAACAGCATGAAAATAATGTGTATATCTATGCATATGTATATATGTGTACTTACAAATAATGCATGTACATGTACAATATTAAAAGGGTACACAAAAATATTAATAGTATTTATGCAGGGCAAGATAATAAATTTTAGATTGTCCGTCTAAATTTTTTCCTTTACTTTGCTGTTATTTTCTTAATGTTCTGACATTGCTATTAATTAAAATAACATTTTGTTTAAATCATTTGGCTTCATCTTATTTGCTCTTGCTATCCAACAGTAGTTCCATGTTTTACTATTTCTTTCTTTTTTTAAAGATTTTATTTATTTAATTTTGGAGAGGGAAAGAGAGGCAGAAAGAGAGAGAGAGAAACAGCGATGTGTGGTTGCCACTTGCATGCTCTGCCCCCTACTGGGGATGTGGCCCACAACCCAGGCATGTGCCCAAGACTCGGTATTGAACCGGTGACCTTTTGATTTGCAGGTTGGCACACAATGCACTGAGCCCCACCAGCCAGGGCCCATACTTTCCCATCTGTCTATAGTAATTTATTTTATTGTATCCGTTGACAAGAAGGTACATTCCAAACAGAAAAACATGGCAAAAGTAAATATTTCCTTTTCTTACTCCATATTTATAAAATGAGTACTGGGTCATACTTAGTTGAAAAGCGCCAATAACTTTACAATGTGATACTTTGGCTGTGAATTATACTGAAGGTTTATGTGTTACATGAAACATTAAGAAAAACAGATCTTTTTCTAAATCAATAACAGTTTATGTCCCCTGATTTTTTTCTTTCACATTGACTGCCATTACATTGAAATCCTCCTGGCATTTTATAGCTAGTAAATAGGGCACAAAGATTCCCTAAACAAACAATAAATTTTAAAGTTCTTTTAGATTTAACATACACAGAGAGTAAATCCTCTTTGTCTATAATTGGAGACTTTTTATAATTTTTGCAAGTAGAACTTCTTTTTAAATCTCATTATTTTCTTTCTTGGTCTATAACACTTTTATTTTTGCAATGAGGAGGGCTATGAATACTTTTGAGGGAGGTCAAAGGTTACGTTCCATACTCTAACTTGATTTACCTCAACTGGAGAGCATTTTCAACACAACATGAACAGTTTTCAGCAAACACATTCTTAGAGATGTTTCAACTCTCTGGTTTCAATATATGGTGAGTGGACACATATGTTAATGAAATATGTTTACTACCCGAGCTGATACTGAAATGAAACTACTGGCTAGCCTCCCATGTTCATTTCTACCTATGCTCTAGGAACAGCCAAACTGACTTTACTTTTTGGTTTTTATATCGCTATTCCTTTTCTCTCACCTTCTCTTCTTCTACCTCCAAAAGACAATTCACCTTGACCTGTATTGCATGCTTAGGCCTATTCTACCACCTGAAATGTACTCCACGTTCCCTATCATACCTAATGTAGAAAATGTTCCTTCTTTTTTTTTAAACTTTTTAATTGTTGTTCAAGTACAATTGTCTCCATTTTCCCCACAGAAATTTTGATGCATTATACTTCATTACAAAAATAATGAGATTTATTTTTGTAATGGAGTATAATGCATCAAAACTTCTGTGTCCATGGTCTGGAAGCTCTTTTGCCTGTGCATTGTTATCAGAACAAAATGGTAATACCTACAATATATGTATTTCTGTTGTTTTCTATTACATTCTAATCAGTACTGTACCTGCACAGTGCTTATCATATAGTATGTGTATAAAACACTTTCAATCTATGTATTAAATATGAAAATAGATTAATTACTTTTTTTAATGCATGCCATCTTTATTCATTTGGTGAGATGAGATGCAGTTTTATTATTTTCACAGTATTTTTTATGTATTAGTGTGCTAATATAATCACTTTAAGAAATGGTGTGAAATACACCATTTAAGAAATACAGAGAGGCAAAAAAATTGTAGAAAATGCAATTTTTTTCAAGTAAGTCTTTTTTCTGAAGAAAACCATGTTAAAATAGTTTATAAACTATCTAAATAAGAGTACGTGAATTCAGCAGCAATGGCAAACAATCCTGAAAGCGAGGTTGATTTCCCTCAAACTTTATTTTTGACAAAGTATTAAAATTGTTGAAAATTATCTTTTGTCATTTATAGTCATCTTGTAGAGAAGCTTCTTTGACAGATATGTAAAGATAAGTCAATCAAGAAGATGTAGATTTATTTGGGGGGTATACAAACTTTTTATGTGTATCTCTTGAAGACAGTGAAACTATGCTTATGTGGTAGAGGAAAGGCAGTGGATCTAGGTATGAGCTACTTTCATCTTGCTTACTCACTCCTGAATTCTTTTGTTTCCTCATATTTGAACTTTTTGTAGGTAAATCTATTTATCTAAGGTTGTCATTCTGAGCCAAATCATAGTTACTAGCTAGGCTATAAATTTTTTAAAAATGGTCAATGCAACCAAGACTTTTGGAGGTTTGATGAGTAATTCATGACAAGAACATTAAATTCTCACATTAAACAAGTTGTGGGTATAAATACTCCCAGAAAGAACTATACAGGTAAAAAGGCACTTTAATATTCTACAGTGATTTTTGTGCTATTTTTTATTATAACCACAGTAATTAAACTTGTTTCATTTTAATTTCAATCTGCAACTTTTAGCAAAGTAAATAAAACTTTTGAGTATTTATTTTCATCAGTGAATTTCAGTCATTTCTGGTGGGTTAACCATATTAAACAATATTTTTCTCTACACAGGCAGCAATTTCATATGACTTAGCCTACCATGAAGAGCCAAACCGATTCAGTATTTTATTTACAAAGATTGCTATATTGCTATTGTTCATTATTCTTGTCATGGTACAAACTTTAAAGTGTTGGACTATTAACTATCATATTTGTGAATAGAGGGTAATATAAATTAATACCTCTCTATACTAAATCTCTCTGTTGTTTTTTTCACATTTTGAAAACTTATTCAGCTTTCATCTCTGTAAATTATTTTAATAACTACCAATAAATGAAGGGGGAACTGGTGCATTGTTTTATTATTCTTGCCCTAATATGAAAGACTATTAAGGCATGAACATAAAATTTGAGAAGAAATAAAATAAATTATAAATACTAACATTTAAACATTTACAAATAATTTTTCTACCATTTTCTCTTTGGACCCTTAATTAAAAGGGAGTTTGGTGTCCATCAAGTGATAAATTGATATATAAAATATGCTATATTTATACAAAGGAATATTATTGAGTAATAAGAAAGTGTGAAGTACTGATTCATTCTACAACATATATGAATCTTGAAACATTATGTTAAGTCAAGGACGACAGTCATGAAGGACTACATAGTGGAGAATTGCATTCATATGAAGCGTCCATAATATACAAATCTATAGAGACAGACAGTAGACTNAGTTTGGTGTCCATCAAGTGATAAATTGATATATAAAATATGCTATATTTATACAAAGGAATATTATTTAGTAATAAGAAAGTGTGAAGTACTGATTCATTCTACAACATATATGAATCTTGAAACATTATGTTAAGTCAAGGAAGACAGTCATGAAGGACTACATAGTGGAGAATTGCATTCATATGAAGCGTCCATAATATACAAATCTATAGAGACAGACAGTAGACTTGTAGCTGCTTATTGTGGGGAGAATGTTAAGAGAAGGATGTAATACGTTCTTTGAAAAGACTAATAGATGAGTTATTTTAGAGGCAAGAGAAGGTAAATAAGGAGATGTAGATTTCAATATATCATAAAAAACTGAATGACAAATTACTGAATTTCAAAACCAAGGTAGTAATTATAGGATGGAGAAGAAAGGTATTATGCACATTGTTAGGAATTAGTGATGGGTAGGTATGGTACTGAGTAAAGAGATACATTCCTAATAACAAAGAGGTCAGTGGAGCTATTTATTTACATACTTAAATGTGGTGATGGTAGCATTATGTATGCATGTGTGCATGGGTGCTATGTGAGAGAGAGAGAGAGAGAAAGGGAATAGCTTTTCAGAATATTTATAGTGAATATTTCAATAGGAAATGCAAGAGTAACATGTGAAAATGGAAGGCTACACGTACACATATAGAAACAGATAATTCACAGAAATAGCAGAGTTGAAGCTACAATATTAGATTATACTCCCAGGCTCAAAGGAGAAGCAGAGCTAAGAGTTCATTCTTTGAGAGTACTATTGACAATGTAATGAAGGAAAAAGATGATCCAGTAATTAATTCTGAAGGAATAGTCAGAAATGCAGGAAAAATTACAGGACATCATGCAATTTTGGATGTCAAAGAGCATAACTGAGGCGGTCTCAAAGAGTTCAGGATCTGGAGCTGCAAGACCCAGCCATACATTGTTATGAACATGATAGCTTCTAATATTAATCAAATGAATCCCTGCACACTGTCTTTTCCACTCCTTCCTGTTGAGACATTCTGATAAAGACACAATCAAGGTTTATGGTCATTTTCTCAGTGATTTACATGCTCTATTGTCATATAGTCAGTTGTTTGCAAATGAAGATGATGACTGATGATGTTGCCAAGGTTGTTGGAGATGGGCACTGGCAAAGAATCTATGCAGAACTGTAAATAGCACATGATAATGAACAAAAAGCAAAACCACTTTCCATTTGTTCCAGATCAGCTGAGCAAGATATATGTCAATAAGCGAATCCTTTAGCTTATCTCTGCCAACTTTTCTTCCTCTGTAAAAACGTGTCATTTTAACTTTTTCTCTAGGATCCTTATTGTTGTTTGTTGTGGACCTCTCTGCCTGGTTTCAGGAATTGTAACTCAACCCCCTGTGGCTAAGGGCTAGCAAGGACCTCTGGAATGCAAGCTGCAGGAGACAAAGCTTGTCTCTTGTAGCAAACGCTGCCTCAGTTTCCTCTCCCTGCCCCCAAAGCTTGGTCGGAAGTCAATGACAGGTAAGACCCCTCACAGTGGGGGGGCAACCTAGGCCAGACACAATCACTTGGGAGGCCTTCATGGAAGGACTAGGGGGGCTGCAACAAAGAGGGAGCAGTGGACTCTCTCTCGGCCCCCAGCTTTGACAAAGCCTGAGTCCTCATGTATTCTAGAAGAATCACTTCCTGGCTCTAATTCCCTTAACCCTGAATACCTGTTGGGATGGGATGCAGCTCCTTGCCTTGCTAGAGCGTGTCCAGGGGAAAAATCTGGCATCACAAAGACTTCCTGATAAACCTGTGAAATCTGCTCTGCTAAGAGTGCTTTCATTTATATGTTAAGGGTTTGAGCAGGAAACTCTGAAACTTTCTGCCTGACAGACTCTGACTCAGACTATCTACTGTTTGATCCTTGCCTCCCTGTATTCCTGTGTATTACAACCCAATAAAAGTCCCTGGAGGAAGGGGCTCACTCAAGGACTTTTTTTCCTCAGAGAAACTGGCCACTCCTCACCTTTGTTTCCCCTGAGAAACTGGCCGCCTCTCCTCTTCAAGCAGATCACATCTTATCTTGTTTACTTTCATCCGAGGAGGTCAGGAGGGACGTGTGGGAAAAGTTGCACCCACAGTTGGTCTATTACAGTTGTCTCTCAAACCCCCCTGCCCTACACACACTGAACCTCTCACATTCAGTCCTTCCCACCCTGTTGACATTATCCATAGGTACCATGTACATGTTTCTTGACTTGACCTTTCCCCATTATCCCCCTCCCCCCTCTCCTCTGGTCATTGTCAGTTTGTTCTTTATTTCAGTGTCTCTGGTTCTATTTTTCTCGCTTGCTTCTTTTACTGAGCAAGCTCCACTTACAGGTGAAATCATATGGTATTTGTCATTTACTTCAGTTGGATAAAAGACTTAGGTATTAGTTGTGGCACCATAAAAGTCTTAGAGGACAACATAGGGAGGAAAATAATCTTTGCATCTTAAAATGAATTTTTAAAGTAGAAAGACAAACTTTTCAGGGGAGAGATTTATATACAAGCATGAGCGTCAAGACACTGGGATCATCTTAGAATCGGCCTACCACAATATGAGCTATGGCAAAGAGAATTTTAGAATTGGTTAGCAGCTTACGCTGGCTGAGTTCTAAATTTCTTTCAGTACTAGTGCTTTTTTATTAAAATTATCATCAAAATACTTGGAACACCAGAAAGCTTGCTTTGTGATTATTCGAGGGACAGAGTTTTAAAGTAACTCCTGCCCCCGAAAGGCTATTGGCTCACAAAGAGTCAAGAATTTGACTATACCAGTTACTTACATGTATTTATTCATTCACTTAACAAATACTTGTTGAGCTTCTACCATGAAATGAAAATGTTATTTAACATTTCATTATTTAATGAAACTGAAACGAAGGAAAAAAATAAAAATGTCCTCACTCATGGAATTGAAGAATGGGGGAAATAACCACAAGAATCAAATGTTTAATTACATTTAGACTTTTTTTGGATAAAGCCATGAGTGCCTTTTCTTTTCATTTTTTAAATATCACAGATTCAAATACACCACAGGGGTTAAAGTTTGTCTAAAACATACTGATAATGCAGAGTAAAATCACACTTAACCTTGGTTAGTCCATAAGTGAGTGTCTAATGCTTTTCCTCAGCATTCACGTTATTAAGATGTTACATTGTCTCATAGCATGTGTTTATTGCATCGGGGAACCAACAGCAAGGCCAGCTGCGGTAGATAATGTGTACTCCATATTGGTTTGTGACTGAATGGTTTCTGATGTGTTACGACTCTCAGTTCATGGATTAAAAGTACAACATCGAATAGCTTTGAGGCTCATAAAGCATCGTCAGAATTCATAGTAAACACAGCAGGAGAGACTGCAGATATGTGTAAGCCTATGGTCAAAAACGCATTGCCGTTTTGCCTGAAATTGATAAGGCCCAAATAAATAGATCAAGGGAAATGTCTTTCCATCTACTTTATTTTTTTAAGCCCACTGCATATGTGGGGGAGAATAATCTTCAGACACATAGAAATGCGAATTGCTTATAGTTATTCAGCAGATACCCTACATATTTGGTTGACTTATAACTGTAAATTTCGGGGTGTTATTTCCTGTCTTCATTGCTTGTTTTGTCTTTTCTCTTGGCCAATTTTCTAGGTGCATTCCCAGTGGAACAGATGGAACTAGCCGGCCTGAACTTTTTTTATGATGTTTGACAGAAACTTTAGTCTTTTAAAGCAAAGTACACAACTACAGAGGTATTGAAACTACTTCCACTCTCATTACTATGCATATTACGTACTAAATGAATGACCTAGGAGGGCTTTCAGTTGCTTACATTTTTAATAAAACCACAATATTTTTTAAAGTATAATGACTTGGGATTTCATTTACACCAAATAATGAAAGCCTGTGCAAGACTGCAAATTATATCTTGGGTATTGTCATGCTTCACTGCACTTGAGAGATAATTTATTCAGGATCTTGGAAGAGAGCTTCTTAGAAATAACTGACACTGAAGATGCCAATAAACATTGATGCTATGCACGTCCTGGCTGCAAAATCATTACGAGGTGATAGGCCCTACCGGGCAAACAGCTTCAAACTGACTAGATGAGGAATGTAGTTTAGCCAAAAGCATAAATGAATTCATGAATTTGCCCTACTTACAGTTCTCTATCTTAGTTCTGTCTTTTAACTTTTTATTCATTCATTTTTATTGGTGTAGCTTAGTGAATACAGCATTTGAAAAGGTAGAGTGCTCTCACTCTTTTTTTAAAATCATATTTCCTGACAGACGATTGCTATTTCAAGTTCTGTTAGTGAAAGATTGTCACTACAAATCTGTCTTTCTAACTAGGTGGCAAATAAAAAGACTAGATGGAATTTGCTTGGAACTTTTTATTGAGACTAGTTGAGATTACAGAAAGCCATGCTTAAATGTTGGTACTAGTTTATGTTATGAGAGACATGTACACGTATTATTTCACTTTCGCTGCACAGAATCATGTGGAAGACTAACTTGTACTACATATTTTCAGTGTCAGAACAAGACCTGTGGACACAGGGTAAAATAACTAAGATTTTAAATAATGCAAAATTTTATAAAGAATTGTCTGGGCGGGCAAAGGGAGAAAAATCTTTCTCTACAGCCAGTGATTTTCCTGTCTCTGTAATATTCGAATATATTCTGCATAGCCACTTGGTAGCAATGCTATACTGAGAATGTAGGCTTCTAGTAGCAAGTATATTTCCTCAGGTTACTTTAAAGGGATTTTCCAACATTTGATGTCTATCATGTTCCCACATGGAAGATTCTTCCTGGCTAAATTCTAGTTTTACAGTATTGAAGGAGGTAAAATGAAATATTATGGAAAAGAGAAATGCAAAATAGAATTGTTCATACTGAAATTGAGAATATTTAGTCCCCTTTATTTATATTCCACAACAAAATCTTCAGGGAAAAAAGGTCTTGGAAAAGCAGGTATAAATTTGGCATCTGGATTATTCTTGCTATAAAGATCAGTGCACATCCAGCATGTTCTTTATTTTTACTTAATTATGATTTATTCTTCTTTTCCATTTCTCTTCAAAAGTAGCTAAATAACTGAGAGATAATTTTTAAGATTTATGTTTGTTAAACCACAATATTTTCAGCTAAATGCAGCCAATTTCACAGTTAATAATATACTAATTAGTATTTCAGTATATTAAACATCTTAAAACATTTTATAATACTGCAAGTGAGGCCAGGAAATTAGGAGCATACTTGGCTGTTCAGTGAGCTGTGAATATCGTTCCTCAAAGTACACAGATACTGAAAAATGGAGCTTGAAACTTCATATGTAAAAATGTAGAAGAAATGTTATGTTTCTGTAAGTGGAAAGAGCAATGTATAAATAGTGAAGGTAAAGCATTCACTTTAAAATACCACCCAATTTTACAAAGTTGCACTTGGCACATTATAAAAGATAGTAAACTTGTTATTAACTTTTTAGCATTCTGGAATGTACTTGTCAGAATATGACTGGAATATTTTTTTATATTCAGTTTCAGTATTTGTGAAACAAAAGAATTATCTTTATTTCAACTATGAAAACATAATTATAAAAATATAGATAAATGTTGTGAGTATGTAATGAGTGTATATAAACTTAACTTTAGTAATTATATTTTCTTCTAAGAAAAACGTATTCCAGGCTGGGAATGTGTCACAAAACAAGTGAGTTTGGAAAGAAAGTTGTAGAAGGAATCATTATACAAAAAATTCACGGTGAATGTAAAAAATGACTTACCAAGCTTTCAAAGTCTAAACATTTATTTAATTTTAAATCCTAAAGTAATTTTTTATTTAAATATTTTGAATTTAGTATCAGAATAATTGTTTTAGTAAAGTCATGGTAAGCCTTTGGAAAGACTATTTGATATATGGTTAGAAAAGACTACAAGAGGCCCTGGCTGATGTAGCTCAGTAGATTGAGCATGGGCCTGGGAACCAAAGGGTGGCAGGTTCAATGCCTAATCGGAGCACATACCTGGGTTGCCCGTCAGGTGCCCAGTAGGGGGTGCGTAAGAGGCAAACATACATTGATGTTTCTCTCTCTTTCTCCTTCCCTTTCTCTCTTTATAAGAGTAAACAAATAAAATCTTTAAAAAATAAAAAGACTACAAGAAAACAACAAGGCCATAAAAACTGCAACCAAGGAATCAAATATTCATATATGTTTCTTATTTTGTAAACTGAAGTATTTTAGATAAAAAATTGGCCCTTGGAGAAAAATTGTAGCAAGCCAATTCTGTTCTATATTTAGCAAGGTGAGTTCTAAATCAATAACTAAATGAGAATATTGAATCATCAAATATAATATATAATTGAGCATTTCTATATCGCTAGTAACTCTAAAGTTTTAAATTTGTTCTACCTGATTTTTTAAAATGTGCTTTGTTTAAAACAGAAATTAAACAATGCATGCACAGTTACACATAAGTAAACTTCTTCCCAAATATGGAACATTTCTTAAACAATGTCATTTTATAGATAAATAGCTCTTTTTCTTAATTTTTGCTCATGTATTTGTGCTCTATATGCAATTTAATTCTAAGTAGTGTTTTTAATCTTAAAGAGCGTTATCTATTAAAAATTTAGATCAATATTGAAATTTAAATTTTTCGTAAAATTTATTCAACTATCATTTGTAAAGGAATGTGTGTGTGCCATTGTAAGCAGTGTGTGCTTTTTAATGTGCCAACTTGTATAAACCGGAGAACAAATTTTCCAGAGTGCCCTTCCTTATGTCATTCTAAGTCAGGCTTGACTCTGTAAAAACATTTGAGAGAATGAAGGGCAGAAGTGAAGTGAAATGATGTCTGTTTCTTTTGGGAGGTCTTTTTGATGTCAAACATGACAAAATTGCCTGGTGAGTTCGGGAATGTTCTCTGTGACACTCTGCTGAGGAGCTGTCTTTCCTACTATTGGTCTTGCTAATGAACAGCAGGTCTAGGTCCTCCTGCAGAAGCTTTGTTGCAGACCCACTGAGACAACATGTAATAGCTTCCCATATCTGAACCCATGAACTCCAGTTTCCAGCCCTGCTTCAGCTGCTGACGTGGTTTACTTCTCAGACTGGCTGAATGGTTAACTCCTACTGGATAGGATGTCTCTTTCTCATCCTTCACTTCCCAAGTGTCTCTGTCAGATGTATATTAATTCAAATAGCAGATTTCATACTTGATAACACTCCTACTGGTTCTCTTCTCTTGATGAAACCCGATAAGCATACCAATAGGTACATACCATTATTGTCTTCCTTTTACAAATGGGGAAAGTAGAGACAAAGATAACCAAGGAATAGAGCCAGAATTCAAACCCAAGTAATCTTGCAAGCTCTGGTCTGCAATCAAATACAAGTCTGTTAAAAGACATTATGCTGTGGAGAGAGAAGTGTGGTAAACTGCATGTAAAATGACGTGGTGAATTTAAGCTCTAGTTTTACTGTAAATTGGGGAGACCTAAACCCACTTAATTATTCCTAGTAATAATTTCTCTCTTCTGTATAAAATTTGGGTGTGGGTATTAAGCAATCTTTAATATTTCCTTCATCTTACAAATCCTATAAATGTAGTTCTCTACCCAGTATAATTTCTTCCCGAAATTGCACTTTTTTCCACAGCAATTTTCAAAGGTTAATGGTATCCAGAAAGACTTTGGCATATAGACTCTGAATCCAGACTTTACTGCCTGTGTGAAGTAGGCACAATGATAATCACCAAGGGTGTCTCTGTCTAAATCCCAAAACTTGTGAATATGTTATATGGTAAAATGAGCTTTGTAGATGTGATCAAGTTAAGGATCTTGATATGGTAAGATCATCCTGATTTATCCAAGTGAGCCCAATGAAATTAAAAACAACTTTACAAGAGAAAGAGAGAGGCAGCAGAGAGTCCAAACAGGATCAGTAAAGACAACATGTTGATGTAAGCAGAGCTAAGAGCAATGCACGATCATTAACCAAGGGATGTGGGCAGCCTGTGTCAGTTGCAAAAGACAAGGGAACAACTCTCCCCTAAAGATTCTAGAAGCAGCTCTGCTGACCTGTTTTGATAAACTTCTGACCTCCAAAATTGTAAGATAATAAATTTGGGGGGTTTTAAGATGTTAAGTTGGTGGTGATTTGTTATGGCTGCAATAGAAAAAAAAATACACCTAATATAATGTCTAGCATGCACTGCCCTGTGACTCATTTGGGACCTCGGGTTTGTTTCTGTCTACCCCTGCTTAGTAACTGCATCAGCTGTAATGGTCAATCCCATTTATATGAAATTAAACATTTTTTCCACAGCTGACCTTTACTGAATTTAACCTCACATATACAACTATCCAGTTCATATCTCACCTTTAATGTCTAAGACACAAATTAAATTTTATATGGCCAATTCCTCTCTCAGGCCTCCTTGGCTCAGAAAATAAAACCACTATCTTCTCCAGTGTTAAAGCCAAATATTGAGTGTTATCTACGACTCTACTATTTCCTTCCACCCAATATCTAAGTAAATTATCAAGTCCTACAATGTTATCTCCAAAATGTCTTCTCTTTTTCATTTCCCTGTGCTGAGCTATGATTATGTGTGGCCTGAACTTTCGCAGCAACCTCCTATCTGGACTCCTGCTTCTCTCCTTGTCCCGCTGTGACCCATTCCATGTATAGTGTCCCAAGTGACCTTTATCAATTTTAAATGTTATGCCAGGTTTTATCATAACTATGCCTAAAATTACCCGGTGGCTCTTTATCATGCTGAAATAAACCTCATCCTTTACCTGGTGTACTTGGGCCAATTCTAACTCTTTTGTAACACTACTCCATTCTTAAGCATCACACTCTAGACACTGGCTTCCTGTATGTCCCTGGAACACAATGAAGTTATTCCTACTTAGGGTCTTTGTAATGCTCTTTCTCTATTGAAAGGCCATTTCACCTTTTCTGAAGATGTAGCTTTTTCTTCTTAGTTGTTCATTTCTCAGCTTAAATATTTCTCTTTCATACACATGGATATTTATAATTTCATTTAGGTTCATTTACCATGGGAGCGCTGTGTTGTTTGCTGGTAACTTCCTTTCTAGTTCTTTAGACAAACATTTCTCCAATGCTGTGGCTGAAAATACTCAAATTCTGTGGCTAAGGATACTTAAATTCTGGCAATGGTGCTGTTTTTTTTTTTTTTCTACCAACAAATAGCCCTTTCTCATCTTTGAGTGGGGTTTTGTTTCTCCAAGTGAATTACAATTACTTAAGGTCTGAAAATGGCCCCTGCTTTAGGGATAGAGAAAACAAATCATGTATTTTCTAGACCTCGGTATCTGTATTCTCTCTCTTGAAGATATTCCCATCTTTTGTTTCTTCTCCTCCAAATCTTGATCACCATATAGTATTTCTTTTGTCTGTTACCTTACCTATCTGTCTTACATTCATTCTGTCATAATAATGTAAGCCCCAGGAAGTAAGAAACCATCTTTCTGGCTTACTGTTGTGTTCTACATGTTTAACACAGTGTGGAGTATATTAAACATTGTTAAATAAGTGTATATGTAATTTTAGTTGGTGATTAAGACTGTTATGAATCAAGTTGCATCAGAATTTTCAGTTGAAAGAGAATGAGAAAGATTTTGTCTGCAGGTGGCTGACTAAAACCTTGGGAGGAGGGGGTCCAGCAGTCTCTCTCAGTAATTAAGTCTTCAGCCAAGCTTTATAGAGCTTGTGTGCAGCCCCTTGAGAGAGATGAAGATTCACGAAGAAAATGAATAAATTACTTTGTGTGGAGGGAGGGAGGAAAGAAGAGAGAGTCAATTGTAGTTTGTGAGGAATAGAGACAAAACAATATTAATTTGCTGTGTATTTTAACATAAGAGTAGGAATCAGCGTTCTCCTTGTGTCTAAGTTGAACACCTTGGCAAGGTGGGCACTTTAATAGTTGCACTGTTGGTAAAATCTGGAGAAGTCACCTCTGCAGCAATTGCCAGCATTGTCACAAATGAACATCGATAAGGGCAGAATGCAGCTTCCTCGGCGAGTTGCGTTGTGAGGAGCAAGGAACTACAGGTGAAAGTGAAAAGGAGAGCCACACATATGGCCTGTAGAAAGAACAATCAGCTGAAATGGACTGATGTGCCAACAGGTTTTTAAAACTGTATTTACCACTCTGATATCCGCTCTTGCTTTCAATACCTTTAAATGGAGAGAATAATGGGTCTTTGTCCTTGATGCCGTCACTCTGAATGTCAAGCCCTATTGTGTGGTATGAAAAGTTATGTTGCAGCATCTAAGATGTTTGAACAGAACGTTAATTGTTGATTCATACTAATTTTCTGCCTCTGCAGGATGCTTTTATGCCTCTATGTAAATGACTGACTTGCATAGTTGTATGCATGTCCAAGGGCTGTTTCTTAAGAGACGGCATCGTTTATTAGATTATCTTTCAGAAATTTTCAAATACCTTCTTATATACAATTCTGAACAAAAGTAGGCCAAATATATGCTAAGCCTTACGACACTATCTGACAGTATGTGCTGCTATAAAGCATTTTGAAATGTCTGATAGCTAGTTTTTCATCATAATTTTCTTTTGAGAGGAGATAATATGTTATTCTATCCACTCATCAATCTAATCTGTCCACCCACCCGTGGACCCACCCACTTATTCAGCCATACATTTTGGTGAATTCCTTTTGTAGCTGCCACTGAGGGCTGCCCTGGTGATACCGATTATGAATAACATACTACGGTCTCTTCATGGGAGATGTCAGTGACAGTAGAAATGTGAAACACACAAGTAAATCACTTGAAAACAATACGATAATAATTACCACTGTATTATATCCACAGTACTTCATACAGTTCTCTTGTTTCTATTAATACTTTGCAAAGCTTTATACAAAATGTGATGCCCTTGATGCTAGATGTTAATCAGGCACTCCAGAAGACTAGGGCACATTACATAATTAAAATAAAGTTAAAACAGAACATTTGATTTATGTTTATTAAAATGGGTATTAACATTTGAAAGTATATAACTGAAGTTTATTATGTTACACACTATTGTAAAGGTTCATAAAGTATTTTTATTCTCTAAGACCATTATAATGAGAATAAAGGGAAGATTCATCTAAATGAGAGAAAGAGATTAAAGAAGCTTGATAGTAAAAGGTATATTAAAAAGAAAATATAACTGAATACAGATGAACTCTACCAGTAATGACAAAATGATAGCTTTCCAGCCTAATTTGCTTCAGCAAACACTCACTTGTACGCAATGGGAATATAATCTAAACACCTTATTAGAATATGTATCTCTTTGCTGCAGCTTGCTCTATGATGCCAATAGATACATAATGCTACCGGGAATAGTCTGTTTTATTAGCTGTTACCAAGAAAACCGGAGGGAGAAATACATTTGCCAGAGTATTAAGAATGACTCTTTAAAAATAGTACTCATATTTAGGAAACCCACACTGATAATTTACTTTATTAATTTCTATTAATATGTTATGTGGTGAAAGCAAATTAAATTATTTAGATGGCAAAAAATAATAATACATTTTTTTAGCCAAATTTTGTCAAAGTATCATGTCACATTAGAAAGTATTTAGTAAGATAGTTATGCAAGGTAAGAAATTGTGTGATTATGACCCTTAACCATACTGATAATATAGTTAAAATTATATCATCATCTTTGGCCCTGGCACGTGTAGCTCAGTGGACTGAGCACAGGCCTGTAAAGCAAAGGGTCACTGGTTCGATTCC
Source organism: Sturnira hondurensis (assembly GCF_014824575.4). Lineage (NCBI taxonomy): Eukaryota > Metazoa > Chordata > Mammalia > Chiroptera > Phyllostomidae > Sturnira > Sturnira hondurensis. The sequence goes on from NW_028083059.1 coordinate 19,850,228, forward strand.
CAGTCAGGGCACATGCCTGGGTTGCAGGCCAGGTACCTAGTAGGGGACACATGAGGAGCAACCATACGTTGATGTTTCTCTCCCACTCTTTCCTTTTCCCTTCCCCTCTCTCTAAAAGTAAATAAAATATATTTAAAATTATATTATGATCTTTGTATTATTTGAAATACAAAGGAACTGATGAAAATATCCTACTTCATTACTTATTAGGAAAATACACCCTAATGTAAAAATGCAAAAATAATTTTTCTTTTGCACACAATTTGATTTAAATATCCATGTGAAATTCAACTACACAGATATTGATTCACTTGCCAAGACAGAGGCCACCTGTAAGATGAACACACTTCAGGGCTTTCACTGTCCCTCTGTCACCAACCCCCACCCCGTTTTCATCAGAATGAGTGGATGGACATCTGTCACTCTGTCCTTACTTTTACATTCATGTAGAGAGAGTCGTTACTCTTCGACCACATTCTCGAATTCTGACAACTTACATGCATTTTACATGTTAGTAAACACCCACCTTCAGCAATTATAGTTATGCTACCAGTGATAGGGGGGGGAAAACAGAAATACTTTGATGGGGCACTTAGTGAAATACATGTAGTTCACTGAAAACATTTCCGCTTTCTTGTTCATTTGTAATTAGCATTATGAAAGATTACATTGTGCTTATTGGGAAAAATGTTTCATAAAAAATAATTTGATTTTGTAAATTAATTAAATTAGTTGAAACGGTTTCTCAAACTAGAGTTCATAAATACCTTATGAACTACAGTATTAATATTATTTGGAATAGTATAGATTTTATGGTTTATTTTATAATGATTTATATGCTTGACACGGCTTACTAGTTTTATAAGAGTAGAAACATCTGATTAGACTACATACACTAATTATACCTGATTTCGTATATCTAATTTTTGTATTACATTACCATAAGAATAAAATGTTCCAAGTGTTCAAGGTAATCTATGTATTTCATATATATTATTCCATGTCAAAAAAAGGTTATCCCCTTCATTTTCAAAATGTATTCCTTTAATATGCTTTAGCAAGAATAGACTATATTAAAGTTATACACACATTAGATACTTGGTTTCAAGATCAATTTCTTTTGTTAATGATGTTTTTTAAATTAAAAGTTTATTTTTAGAGCAGTTGTATATTCACAACAAAATTGAGAGGAATGTACAAATGTCATATATACAACATTTATATATATATAAATGTCATACTATACATATATGTATTATATATAGTCTCCTGCTTCCGCACATGATCAGCTGCCCCCTTTTATCAATCCCACACTAGAAAGACACATTTGTTACAATTGATGAACCTATGTTGACACGTCATAATCACCCAAAGTTTATAGTTTATATTAATGGTTCTCTGTTGGTCTTGTATGAGTTTAGACAAATGAGCTCATAGTTTTTTGAGAGGGCTTAGCTGGATGGTTTGTGTCTAATGTATGTGTTTATATATTGGAATGCCTGGGGGTGCAGATCCATTTCTACGATGGTACAGAAGCCATCTACAGTGGAGTCTTCTCTCATGTATCTTGTGCTTTACAGGACATGGCTGGAAGGTTGGACTCAGCTGTATACCTTTTCCTTCAGTGTTATCTCCAGGTCTCTTCATGTTTTCTTTTTCATGGCAGTTTGACCTCCAAGATGCCAATCGAGAAGCTTCTGGTCCTCATACTTTCTATCCTGGGATTGACGTAGGGTCTCCACACTATTGAACATTACAGTCATGTGTTGTCTACATTCATAGGAGAGGAAGATCACTTTTCTTCATGCAAATAGTGGCAAAAATTGTCTCTCTTTAACCTTAATAGTAAATGACAAAGGACTCAAGTTTTATGGTTTAGAAGAGATTCTGTTGAATAAATTAAGGTGGAAGGTGAATGTGATAAAATTGAAATGTAGTTAAAATAATTTATCATGTCCTATGACTCCAGATAACTTCATTATCAGAAAAGTTGGACTCATTTATTAATTTTTTGCCTCTTTTGTTTTATGTAAGCAAGAGTGATATTGAAAAGATTCACTTCATGGGTGTTTGCTGTAGAGTATGTTCACACACCTGTGAGGTATGTGGGGTATATTCATGGACATGGCCACTTAGCAGTGTTATAAGAAGCTATACAGACTAACAAAGTATTGCTGACATTATAAATTGATGTAAATATAACTCACTACGATGTCTCAGAATATGTTGAAGTCTTGGTGATTTAAAGTAATCACAAAAGTGTAGATTCTGAAGCTCAGAGGAAAGTCAAGATGTTTTCAGACCATATGCCAAATTATTTTAAACAAATTTAGATACTACTTATAACTAAAGAAAAATAGACTAAAACTTATTCTACTATTTCCCAAAGGCTCACATATCAAATATAGTGCATTTTCTGACTTCTCAAAGATAATTGATTATCATAAAGTTATCAGTCATTCATATATAACAACAATTAAATGAACAGTATTATGTGCTAGGCACTTGAATATGTTGTCTGTATATATTGTAATGGCACTTAGTAACAGGGACTTTCAGTAATGTGTCAATATTCATAGTTAGATGGTGTAAAAATATATTTTGAATCCAGTTTCAGTTGACACCATCAATGCTTCTCTAATATAAAAAACTCTCCTTTATGTCTGTTCCATTCATTTGAGCTGTAAATATCAATATTGAAAAATTACTACATTTTAGTCCTGGCTGGTGTAGCTCAGTGGATTAAGCACGGGCCTGTGAACCAAAGAAAATTACTACATTTTAAAGTTTTTCATTATTTAGTACTTTTTCTTTTCTGAAGTTTTTATTTTATTACCTTTTTCCCCTGGTAAAGAAATACTTGCTGAGAAATAGAGAAAAAATAAGGGACAAAAGTAATAGTAGTAATAACAATAACATAAAATAACATTATGTTAATTCATCTTGTTGACATTTAATCTTTTCAGAGATTATCGTGAAAATGTATATGTATCTGATGCTATGCACGCTGCTTAACAATCATTTTTTACTTGACAACATATCATAGATATCTTTAAAAATTATAAAGATTTATCTATCCCCATCTATAGCTATTAATAATAATAGTCTTCTGCACACTCTGCTTTGTTCCTTTTCTCTCATTGAATTTTAAGTTATTTATATATGAATGCTTTATTATACCTGTCATATATCTTTCAATTATCAGTAATTAGGTTGTAATTTTCATCTTTAATTTTATATTATGTTATTTAAAATCCCATTAACAAAATTTGGATTTTTATATTGTAAAATAAATTATCTTTATTCTTATGCCTTTGGTACAATTTCCTCAGCTATCCAATGTGTAATAAAGTGATAAGTACTTCTAAAATGAATACGGATGCTCATAGTATGAAGCATAAGGATTTAGTACATTTGACTCAAGAGGCAATTCTTAATTATATCCATTTTGGTGTGGATTGACCCTGAATTAACAATGCTGAATTATTTCATCCTTCTTTTCCTTTTCCTTCCCTTCACAAATATTTATTGTTTGTTCCCTACATACTAAACATTTACACCAGAAGATGAATGTGACCTATGCCCTAACATTAATGCACATGAAGTTTAAGTTAGTATATCTTCACTCTCCCTTTTGATATCAAAGAGTGATGACACCAAATAGCATTTACAAACTATGTGTTTCTACTGATCACACTGAGTTCTGGGTGACTATTCTGGAATAGATTGTAGGTGACTTTTTAGCTTTTTCTTCTTTTTTGGTCTATTTCTGCCCTTGACTAAGTTTTTGACTCGGCCAGGCTTTTAACTTCTGTGCATCTACTTACAGACTTGGAAAATAATTTAATGTTTTGCTTAAATCATTATAGTGAGCACTACTTTTAATGCTGAAATTAGTACCAAGGATACATTATACTACTTGGTAAAATACATTTTATTAGATTGAAATACTAATGTAGTTGTATATATTTTATTTTTTATGAGTAACTCAGTCTTCACCATATATCTTTCAGAAGTCCTCATAACTCCAAACTGTCTCAAAATGTTGAAGCTTACTTAGGCCATAAATGTTAGTTCAGTTTCTAATTCCCAAACAGAGTAAAGTTTTACAAAATACTGTTGACCCTCAAACAGCACAATTTTGAATTGCACAGATCCACTTACATTCCAATTTTTTCAATAAATATACGGTCAGCCCTCTGTTTCTTCCAGTTTCATATCCATGGATTCTACCAAGCAAAGATGAAAGTAGTGTCTTCAATGCGTAATTGGGAATCCACCGATGCAGAAGGGCGACCGTATGCATTGTTCGACACTATTTCATTTCATATTTATTTATTTATTTATCCTCACCCTAAGGACACGTTTGTTTGCTTTTTTGTTTGGTTTGTTTTGTTTTACAGAGAGAAAGTGGAAGGAAGAGAGGAAAGGAGAGAGGAAAGGAGAGAGAGAAACATCAATGTGAGAGAATCACGAGAAGCATCGGTTGCCTCCTGGTGACTGCATGTGTCAGGGCCTGGAGTCACAGTTGCCTGCTCCAGGTCTAAGGAATGAACCGGCAATCTAGGAATGTGCCTTGGCCAGAATAGAACCCGGGACCTTTCAGTTATGGGACCAGAGCTCTGCACTAAATAAAAGGGACTTGAGCATCTGTGTATTTTCATGTCCACAAGGGTCCTGGAACTAATGCCACAGATACTGGAGGATAACTGTATTTTTTTTGGTGAGTCCAAAGTTGGATTTTTCACCCTGGCTGGGTAGCTCAGTTGGTTGGAGCATCATCCCATATAAAAAGGTTGAGAGTTTGATTATGATTAGGGCACAGACCTAGTTTTCAAGTTCCATCCCAGTCAGGCGTGTACGGGAGGCAATCTACTTGTTTCTCCCTCATATTGATGTTCTTCTCTCTCCCTTCCTCTCTCTAAAATTAGTAAGCATATCATTCAGTGAGGCTGAAAAAAGAGTGGTACAAGGATTTTTGAGTGCAGGGGTTGGCTCCCCCAAACCCTACACTGTTCACGATCATGAGCCAAATACATTTGGTCCAGATTTTTAGTGCTTTTATATTTATGTTGTTTTTCTGCTGAAAACTGGCCACTCACAGCCGCAGACTCCTCCACTGCTCTTCCTCATCCTTATCCTATCTCAGGCCCCAGGTTTCCAAGGTTTGAAGTCTTTTTAGTTTACACAGTGACAATAGCATGCAATTTCAAATTATAAATTCAACAACAGTATATCTGAGTGTTGAAGGGTTTCCTCCTCAAGTACATGTGGGCTGGAACTAACTTTTCCCTAGAAACCCAAGCTTTGGGATTGTGTCTCACGTCAGTATAGACAGTCTTCTTTCCTAATATGCACCCCATTTGAATTTGTTTAACACATTCTTGCTGATGATACCCACCAGTTGGAACCAAACTGTTTATCAGTTTTCAGTAATAATATTAAAGCTTAAAAATAAATTGATCTTCATCATTCTTCTGAGAGAGCTCCATGGCCTATACAATTCTGCTCATCTCCTCAGTGAGCAAACAACTCTGTTTAAAATGGATTATAGTTGGTAAGTTCACAAGAGGTTTGATGTGCCTTTTCCTCATGAATGCTGGGACAACTACTATTTCCCTTTGCAAGGTCAAAAGTTGCTTTGCAAAAAACTACTAAAAATATCTAATAGAGGTTTGTCCAGATAAATCAAGGCCCATCTGAAGGCAACTTTTGGGAAAAAAAGATGTTTTATCTAGGACCCCAGCTCCATATGGAAAGTAGAATTATTTCATAGTGTTTCACATAATCTCAAAAACCCACACATAAAGTTGGCTTTTTCCATGAAATAATAGACCTAAATTAGGAAAAATCACTCGTTGGTTTATACAAAATTTACTCTCCACTAGTAGAATTAATTTTTATAATCCACAAATTTAATTACATTTGTGATTAAATTATTCTTTGGTGTTAATATATAAAATAACTGAAATATCTGCATGAGACTGAAAGTTAATGTATCATATTGTTCCTGGGTATTTTAAGTGTCATACTTTATCATTATATACTCATATTTTCATGGTTTAAATTCATTTTGACCTGTGATTACTGCCTCTATCAACTCCAGTCACCCTCAGCCTCACATCAGTTGAAAACCCCAGGCATAATCATATAATTAACAATTTTATGTGAAACATAAAGCCACGGTTTCCGAGCTCCAAATGGTACCTCTTCTTTGTCAGTGGCAGGGTGTACCAGTACAGCGTAGTGAGTGAGATTTCAAAGGCTGGCAAAATGAAAGAGGAGTTGCTCCTTTGTGTCTTCTGCCGCTGCTGTCATTGTCAGAGCAAACACTTTTCCCTGACAGCAAAGTCTTGTCCCAGTGACCTGCTTCTTTCCATCCTAAGAGAGCCTGCGTCCTTGCACTCATCAGCTGTGTAGTGCTGCCTCTTAGAGGCCTAGGTCTCAGCCCTGACTGCCCATTTCTCCAAGCTCCAGAAACAGCCACATGGCGCCTCTGCTCTGCAGTCTGATTCCCAGCTCTGCAGAGTCCCTTCACCAGACTTTTAGGTTCAGATTACACAACCTCAACTCTTTTGTTCTCCCAGACCTTTGGGAAACTGCTGCTTTTTTCAGTTACTAACACCATAAATGCAGTCTTCTCTCTCTCTTTTTTTTTTTTTCAGTTCTCCAGCTCTGGTCTCTCTTTTTTTATCTTTAGAGGGAAAAGGAAGGAGAGAGGGAAATAACAATGTATGGTTGCCTCTCGTGTGTCCCCCCAACTGGGAACTGGCCTGCAACCCCGGCATGTGCCTCGACTAGGAATCCAACTGCAATGCTCTGGTTTGCAGGCCCTTGCTCAATCCACTGAGCTACACCAGCCAGGGCTTATATGTTCTCTTAAATGAAAGAACAAACTATTGTCATTTTTTTCTCCCTCACTGAATCATGAGCAATAAAATACTAAAAAAAAACCCTTTACCTGTAAACCTCATTAATATCTATATGCACAACAATGAGAGTCAAACCTCATAAACCTATACTGCAAGAAGTAGAAAGTCATGTGGTTAGACCTAATGAAGAGGAAATATTCTTGGACAGCTTTAACTTATTTCCGTTTAAATTCCTATCTGCTTTCTTAATTTCTCCCTTTTTCTTGGGGAGCATTGTGCAAATTATATAAAAAATGGCAGCAGCTTTTTTTATTAATATTTTGTCTACAAGAAGTAAAACTTGTCAAATTAATGACTTTTAAGATCTTATCATTTTGGATTACATTAAAAAATAAAATAATTTTAAAGTCTGTTTTATCAATTAAAAAGGGATCAATCAAAAAAGTGCCCCCCATTTGAAGGTAAGTAAAGGCAACAAACAGTCTTGTTAAAAGGCTTAATGCAACCTGAATTTGTAATGGGGCCAGTATTTTCCAGTATTATTCTTACTAAAACTTCATATAAACTACAGGTTAAATTAGAAAGAATTCAACAGTTCCGGTCAAGATTTTTCTGTTTACTACAAAAGATTATTGAGTGTCAATGATGACACTCAACAGTAATCATCAGCTAATTTTGAGACAATAATTCCTGCCTTAATTATTTCAAAAATCAAACAAACACATAACAAAAATCTCTTAGTGCCTGCTTTGCATTTTAACTATGAAGAAATAAACATAGGAACATAGAACTATTTTTGCCACTGAGAAGTTTAAAATATGGTCAGAAGCACAAAAATAAAAATATATCAATTAATTAAGTATGACATATTACAGTAAAAATAGTAATAATAACAGTTACCAAAAACTTAATAAGACTGAGAGAATGAGGCTGATGTACCACACTGGATTGAGTGTCAGCCTGTGAACCAAAAGGTCACCAGTTCCATTACCAGTGAGGGCACACGCCTGAATTGCAGGCCAGGTCAGCAGTTGGGGATGTGTGAGAGGCAACCAATCAGTGTATCTCTCACATATTTATGTTTCTCTCCTTCTTTTTCTCCCTTCCTTCCCCTCTCTCTAAAAATAAATAAATAAAATCTTTGAAAATCTGAGAGAATGGGTAAGGAGTGGTGGAAGATGAGGACAAATAATTGAAATAGGACATTTGGTGAAGTATCTGTTATTCTACTTTTTATCCATAAAAATTCCTAAGAATGGCTGCTGAAAGATGTAAGAGGTGATAAAAAAGAAAAACATGGGAACTCATTGAGAAGAGAATTGTGAGACATCAGAGATAGCGAACAGTATGAAATGATGGCAGAGAGTCTATTAAAATCAAGAGAACCAAACCAATGAGAACATGATTGAATGGCAGAGTAGGAAAAAGAAACACAAGACAATCTAGGTAAAGTTTGTCTGCAAATAAACACATAACATATTTCAGATATTTCTGGCTGCCAGAATGTAAAATTAATTATCATTATTTAAGATAAAAACATACAAATTAATTGCATACACCTGTAAAATATGACTTCAGTATAGTTATCCACATTTGTGCAGATAGTACATTTAAAATATTAGTTTCTTTTTAAAATTATCTTATTGTTGTTGAATTACAGTTAGCCTTTTCCCTCCACCATCCCCCCAAACCCAGCCAAACCCACCTCCCTCCCTTTCTTCTACCCCCCCCCCCTTGGTTTTGTCCATTTGTCCTTTGTAGTAGTTCCTGAAAACCCTTTGCCCCACTGTACCCTCCCCCTCCCCTCTGGCTATTGTTAGATTGTTCTTAATTTCAATGCCTCTGGTTATATTTTGCTTGTTTTTTTCTTTTGCTGATTATGCCCATCAGTAAATGAGTGGTCAAAAAATTATGGCACATTTACACAATGGAATTCTAAGCAGCAGACAGAAAGAAGGAGCTCCTACTCTTTGTGACAGCATGGAAGGAACTGGAGAGCATTATGCTAAGTGAAATCAGCCAGGCGGTGAGGGACAAATATATGAATTCACCTTTAACTGGAACATAAAATGTTATTTTCTAAGTCATTACATTCTATTGTAAAGTATACAGAAGCAAAATGCAAAGTAGAGTAATTACTTGAGAATGATAAATTTCTTCTTCATCTTTTTAAAGATTTTATTTATTTATCTTTAGAGGGGAAGAGAAGGAGAGAAGTATCAATGTATGGTTGCCTCCTGTCAGTCCCCTGCCTGGAACTGGCCTGCAACCCAGGCATGTGCCCTGACTGGGAATCGAACCGCAATCATGCGGTTCGCAGGCCCACGCTCAATCCACTGAGCTACACCAGTCAGGGCAAATTTATTCTTCTTCTTCTTATAAATATTAATTCTAAATAAATTTTATCTAATTGAATTTTCAGTATATGACCCTTGGCATATTATATAATAGGCATAGAAATTGTGGATGCTCTGAGTTGATATGGTAATAGTACATGAACTCTGGAGAAATAAAGTGAAAGCATGTCAGTTATACACTTTTAATACAAATGGTTTCAGTCAAGCTTAAAAGTATCAGTAGGTATTATAGAATTCCACACAGGTGATTGAAAATAAAAGGGTATGCTTTATACATCAATTACATAGTTGACCAAATTGTTACTTTTTCTATATAATTAAACTGTCAACTATTGTCCTGAGCAGAAATCTTTGTAACTTCTTCAGGAAATACAAAAGAGAATACATCGACTAAGAAACCATAAGTGGCACCTGATGCTAAAGCTCAGGTAGAAGTGCTAGAAATAATTTTAATATGATGTTAATATAAACATAATTTTGTATATAAGTAGATCTATATTTTAAAAGTTATGCGTTAACTTCATAAAATATGTTTAAAATTATTATATAGATATTACAGAATGTCAGAAAGCAATGATTTACTATTTAGCAATGTGTCTGTTAAGTTCTTCTACTTACTATTGTTTGATTTAAAAAATATTTCCTGAAGGCAGTTCTAGGCCAAAATAATAAAACATATCCTAGTGGATGTGCTTTGTTGTTGCTGCTGTTCCCTTTAATTGAAGAACATAGGAAAGTGAGGGCCCAGTTTATCTAAATTGTGACATTGTAAAGCTGGGCATAAGCCCACATATTTTTGTCATTTAATAGGGAAAATTATCTTCTAAAAATCCCATGTGACCTGCTTAATTTATAATAATGTTAGAAAAAAAAATTTTCTGAGAAACCAATTAAAGCTTTGGCTTTATATGTCTACATAATGAATTCTGGCTATAAGTAGTTGAAATGTAGAAAATCATCATAATAAAAAGCCAATAAATGTTGTAAAGAGTTTAAAATTGTTCCAATAGGCTTCTCAATTAGGTGAAACTGAGCATAACAATAGTCAATTATAAAAATGGTGCAACCAGAGCTGACTATCCCTGGGTTATTGGAGATTCAGCCATGCAGCTTATTGAGAAAAGTCAGCAAAGCAATTTGAATGGATACAAATTATCTGCAACATTTCCGTGTGTGTGTGTGTGTGTGTGTGTGTCTGTGTGTGTGTGTGTGTGTGTGGAGGGGGTGTATACTCACACACTAGCATTCACTATATTTCGGGGCTTTAAAAAACATTAACATTGTATTGATTTCATATTTCTCAAACCTCAGAAACATGACTTCATTTGTAGGAAAAAGTAGTTGAAATGATTTAGCTTCTTTTGTGAAATTTCAATGCTATTTATGTTGTTACTCTAAACAAATTTTAAAAACTATCTTTTTTATTTTTAATATATTATATTGATTATATTATTACAGTTATCCCATTTTACCCCTTTCATTCCCCTCCTTCCTGTACACCCTCTCACCCACATTCCCCCCTTTAGTTCATGTCCATGTGTCATAAGTGCTTTAGCTTCTACATTTCCCACACTATTCTTGCCCTTCCCCCTATTTTCTACCTATCTTTTCTATTTATTCTCTGTAACTTTCTCCCCTCTCTCCTCCTCCCATTCCCCTGTTGCTAACCAACCCTCCATGTGATCTCCATTTCTGTGGTTCTGCTCTTGTTCTAGCTGTTTGCTTAGTTCGTTTTTGTTTTAGATGTGGTTGTTAATAATTGTGAGTTTCCTAGAAGCAGCAAGGGATAAGGGGACAGTCACCTACAAAGGAGTACCCATCAGACTGTCAGCGGATTTCTCAAAAGGGACCTTACAGGCAAGAAGGGGCTGGAAAGAAGTATTCCAAGTCATGAAATCCAAAGACCTACAGCCAAGATTGCTTTATCCAGCAAAACTTTCATTTAGAATGGAAGGACAGATAAAGTGCTTCTCAGATAAGGTCAAGTTCAAGGAGTTCATCATCACCAAGCCCTTATTATATGAAATGCTAAAGGGACTTATATAAGAAAAAGAAGATGAAAAATATGAACAGTGAAAGGACAGCAAACACACAGTTATTAACAACCACACCTAAAACAAAAGCAAACCAAGAGGACAGCTAGATCAGGAGTGGAACCATAGAAATGAAGAACACATGGAGGGTTAGAAACAGGGGGGTGGGAGGAGGAGAAGGGGGGAGAAGGCACAGAAAATAGCATAGATGGTAGGTAGAAAATAGATAGGGGGGAGGGCGAGAATAGTAGGGGAAATATAGAATCTAAAGAACTTGAGACACATGGTTATAAACTAAGGGGGGGAGAATGGTGCGGGAGGGAGGGTGCGGGTGGAGGGTACTGAAGGGGGCGAATAGAACAACTGTAATGGTATAATCAATAAAATATATTTAAAAAAATAATTGTGAGTTTGCTATCATTTCACTATGCACATTTTTTATCTTCTTTTTCTTAGATAAGTCCCTTTAACATTTCATATAATAAGGGCTTAGTGATAATGAACTCCTTTAACCTGTCCTTATCTGAGAAGCACTTTATCTGCTCTTCCATTCTAAATGAAAGCTTTGCTGGATAGAGCAATCTTGGATGTAGGTCCTTGCCTTTCATGACTTGGAATACTTCTTTCCAGCCCCTTCTTGCCTACAAGTTCTCCTTTGAGAAATCAGCTGATGGTCTGATGGGTACTCCTTTGTAGGTAATTGTCTCCTTATCTCTTGTTGCTTCTAGGATTCTCTCTTTCATTTTAATCTTGAGTAATGCAATTATGGTGTGCCTTGGTGTGTTCCTCCTTGGGTCCAGCTTCTTTGGGACTCTCTGAGCTTCCTGGAAGTCTATTTCCTTTTTCAGATTGGAGAAGTTCTCCTTTATTATTTGTTCAAATAAGGTTTCCACTTGTTGCTCTTCTTCTTCCCCTTCTGGTACCCCTATAATTCGAAGGTTGGAATGTTTAAAGGTGTCCTGGAGGTTCCTAAGCCTCTCCTCACTTTTTTAAATTCTTGCCTCTTCATTCTTTTCTGCTTGTTTGCTTCTTTCTTCCTTCTGGTCCACTCCATTGATTTCAGTCCTAGCTTTCTCCCCATCACTATTGGTTCCCTGTACATTTTCCTTTATTTCACTTAGTGTAGCCTTTATTTTTTCATCTAATTTGCAACCAAATTCAACCAATTTTGTGAGCATCCTGATCACCAATGTTTTGAATTGTGCCTCTGATAGGTTGGCTATCTCTTCATTGCTTAGTTGTATTTGTTCTGGTGCTTTGATCTGTTCTTCTGTTTGGGTCATTTTTCTTGTCTTGATGTGCCTCTTACTTAGGAGCGGCAGAGTCTTAGGTGTTCACCATGGAGGGGCAACCCATGTTGCTGGGTTGTGATGCTGCATATGGGGAGGGGTAAAAGAGGGAACAATGGTGCTTGTGCTGCTCTCTATTGGATTTCAGTCCCTTCCACCACTTCCCTCAAGCAAACTGGGTCTTTCTGGTGCTGATTCCCAGGTGGGTGGGCTTGTGTACATTCTAGGACCCTGTGGGTCTCTCCAACTAACTCTCCTGTGAGGCTGAGAGTCTTTCTCAGCACCTCAACCCCATAGGTGTTTTCGATCGGTGTTTTGAGGTTTTATTTCCTCATGCTGGGACCCTGGGTTGTGCAGTCTGTCTTGCTCCCCAGCTTCTCCTGGCTTATCTGTGTGCAAATGTGGGGCCACCAGTCAGCCAGCCCACCCCTCCACAATCCACCACCTAGCTGGGTCTGCCCATTTCCAACCCACGCCCGGGGTCTGCCAGCGGCTGCCTGAACACCCAGGGTCCACCTGCTGTCCTCTTGAGGGCCCAGGGTCCGCAAGCCACTGCTTTTTTTTTCCACAACCCCTCTCTGCTCATCTGCCTGACTCCGCCCCTCCTACCGGTCTGGATGACTGTGTCTATTTTAACTCCTTGTTTTTCAGACTTCTGTACAGTTCAATTTTCTGTCAGCTCTGGTTGTTTTTTTGTTGTTTCTATTTTCATTGTCCTTATTTTCGTTGTTCGAGGAGGCACAGTGTGTCTACCTATGCCTCCATCTTGGCTGGAAGTCTAATACTATTTATTTCTTAAATCAGAATTAATGTATTGTTTGATAACATATAAATGTGATATTTTCTTTAGAAAAGTCCTTTTAAAACAAACATTTTAAAATCCCAAGTTTCTATTTCTATTTTTTATTATGAGGAAAGTAAATTACTTAAAAACAAATTTCATAACTCTTAAGAAGTCATTATTTTAATCACTTGACTTTTGAATTCAGTTGTACCCATTGTGCTTATAAGTCTCATATTTTATTTGGTAGTTTACATTATTTAATAACATAAAAATGTTACATAGATGCTGCTGCTTAGTTTTACTCAGCAGTTTAAAGAAAAAAGTTGTACTTCCTTCCATTCATTTAAACCTTATATATTGTTTTCAATTTTATGTTTTAAATTTATTTTGCCTTGTTTTTTCATTTATTTATGCACTCATTGGTTGATTATTTTATTGTTGTTCAGTTACAGTGACCCCAATTTTTTCCATATTGCTCTCCCCTGCCCCACTGCCCCTACTCCCTCCGTCAGTCTCTACCCTGGGGTCCATGTCCATGGGTCCTTAAGCCTTATAATCCTTATATATGCCTTTATTTGACAAATGTTGAAATTATTGATAGTTCTCTCACATATAAGTGAATATATGCTGTAACATGTACTATAATTGTCAATGTTCATTAATAATTGTTTTTTGGAGTAGTTTATCATAAATTACTTATGAAATAAATGTTCTGTAAAGTCTATCACAATATGAATGTTTTAAGTTTCATTGATTCTCTATTAATAATCAAATGGATAAAGTTTCTGAATACTTAACTCTAGATTTTACAAGAGTAGGCTGGTGTTATAGAAATCCTTGAAAACTGAAGTCCAAATAAAAATCTGTTTATGTTGGACATACGGAATTCACTGAACTCCACAATACAGGGTGAGTATTAAGCCAAGAGGACTTCTGTGTTTCTTCTCTAATAACTTCATTTCAACATCCTTTATCATTGTATAGAACTTGCATGTTGCTACTGAAGAAATATGAAAGAAGTTGATAGATAATTATGATAATTTCTTTAATATCATTGCAGTTAGTAAATCATATATTATCCTGATATTGATAATGGTTGTATCAGTTGTAATCTTTAAATGTAGGTTGAAAACAAAGGTAGTTTTGTGTGTGAAGGCAATTAAACAGGAAATCAGGATAGGGGCAGAAAAAAGCCCAACAATTTGCTTGGCTGATTATTGTAGTAAAGGCACTGATGAAGAGGAAGGTCTGTCACTGTGCAGAAAGAGTAAGATGAGGAGCTTGATGGAGCGACAGAGCAGTGCTCCAGGTCACTGATAACAATTTTTTTTTAGGACACTGAGATGGAGGATTTCTGCATCTTAGCAAGATGATTAAAATTCCGGACCTCTGGGCATGGGTATCTGCTTTTTTTCCCTGGGATTGTTAGTTAACCCCATAAATATATAGGTACAAGACAGTCTAACAATTAATCTCAAGAGGTCAAAAGCAAAAGTTAAAAGTTAGTATTGTGAAAAACGGAGATCAATCTTGGAAACTGAAGAATACAAACCAGGAAGAGTAATCAAAAGAGGACTCAAAGCAAACTAGTATGTACAGAGTAATAAAGATAGATATTAGATTTATCCTAGAAGAATATGTATATAGTGAAACAATGAATTTACATATGTAGAAGAACAAACTAAAGATCATAGGAATTATGTGCATAATTTATAAGTTTAAAAATTATTAAAAATCACTCATAAGTATAATAAACAGTTGAAGTAGAGATGAAATATGAGGTGGGGGAATTGCCTCAGAAAGTACCACGAAAGAAAAAAAGGAAATATTTTTAAAGAGGGGTTAAGAAGCAAATATTTGGAATTTCTGAGGAGAGCCAATAATTAGTTTGCCTTTTCTCTATCTCTGAGTATGAAACAATTGAGAAACAAAATGAGAAGTGAAGTATATAGAGGATAAATTATCACATTTTTAATTGATAATATCCATGATAGGTATGGAGTTTAATGGTCAGGCTGCTACTGCTTTGAGAACACCAGTTTAACACAACTTAATCCACCTTGTGCCAGGGGACAGGAACCCTGCAGGCCATTTTCTGTAAACACAACTTATTGACAGCTTATGGTATGACCGAGGGTGTCAGGGAACTTGTTTCCTGCAGGCAAATTAGATCCCAAGTAGAAAAAAGAGAGATAATGATCTTTCCCCCAAATCAAGTAATTTATTCTTGGGAGAAGTGTTGGAAGTGTTCAGGCACTTTTCAAAAATGTATTTCTTCAACTTGTTAATATATAACATTCTTTTGAGAAATATTTGCTCCAATCAATAAAGATTCGATGTTTAAACATAGCAACATCTAGCTTATCAAAGTGTTAGAGAGAAACTATAGGACTAGATAAAAAGTAATATTTCAGTACGTAATAGCCAAGTATATTGTAGGCCCCAAAGAAGAAAATGTAAAAGTAGACTGTGGAGATACTGCAGGTTTGGATCCTGGCCAGCACAATGATGCAATATCATTCTAAAGAGAGTAATAGAATTTTTATAATTTATCATTATATAGAGAGGTTATGTTTATACTATATTGTAGTCAGTTAAGTGTAAAATGGCACTGTGTCTAAAAACCAATGTATGCACCTTAATTAAAAAAAAAACTGGATTGCCAGAAAATGTTAACCATCATCTGAGTCTTCAGAAAGTCATAATCTTTTTGCTGGTGGAGGGTCCTGCATCGATGCTGATGGCTGCTGACTGTCCAGGGCAGTGGTTGCTAAAGACGGGATGGCTGCACAATTTCTAAAAATAAGACAACGATGAGTTTGCCACATCAATAGATCTTCATTTTATGAATGATTTCTTTGAAACATGTGATGCTGTTTGATAGCATCTTATCCATAGTACAACTTATTTAAAACTGGACTCAATATTCTCAGTCCCTGTCACTGTTTTATCAACTAAGTTTATGTAGTATTCTAAATTCTTTGTTGTTTCAACAGTCTTTACAGCATCTTTTTTTTTCTTTTTTAGAGAAAGAGGAAGGGAGGGAGAAAAATATTAATGTGTGGTTGCCTCTCAAGTGCCCCATACTGGGGACCTGGCTCACAACCCAGGCATGTGCCCTGACTGGGAATCAAACCAGTGACTCTTTTGTTTGAAGGCTGGTGTTCAGTCCACTGTGCCATACCAGTCAGGTCTTTATAGGATCTTTATCAGTAGACTCCATCCCAAGAAACCACTTTCTTTGCTCATTCATAAAAAGCAAATCCTCATCCATTTAAATTATATTATGAAATTGAAGCAATTCAGTCACATTTTGGGCTCCACTTTTCATTTTAGTTTTCTTGTTGTTTTCACCAAATCTGCTATACTTCCTCCACTAAAGTCTTGAACCCTCAAAGTTATCTGTGAGGGTTGAAATCCACTTCTTCCAAACTGCTGTTAATGGCGATATTCTGACCTCTTCCCATGAATTGTAAATGTTCTCAATGGCATCTAGAATGATAAATCCCTTCCTAGAGGTTTTGATTTATTTTGCCCAGATTCATCAGATGAATTACCATCTATGGTACTATAGCCTTATGAAATATATTTCTTTAACAATAAGGTTTGAAAGTTGAAACCACTCCTTGACCCATGAGCCGCAGAACTGATCTTGTGTTGGTAGGCATGATAACACCATTAATCTAGTTTCATGTCTTCATTAGAGTTTTGGGGTAACTGGGTACATTGTCATTGAGCAGTAATATTTTTGAAGACATCTTTTTAAATATTTTTTCAGCTGTAAATGTCAACAGTGGGCTTAGATATTCAGTAACCATGTTGTAAACAGATATATTATAATCCGGCCTTTGTTGTTCCATTTAGAGAGCATGGGCAGAGTAGAATTAATTCTTATGAGCCTTGGGATTTTGGGAATGGTAAGTGAGCATTGACTTCAACTTAAAGTCACCAGCTGCATCAGCCCTAGAAGACAATCTGTCAGCCTGTCCTTCGAAGCTTTGAAGCCAGGCATTGACTTCTCTTCTCTGGCCAGGAAAGGCCTAGATGGCGTCTTCTTCCAATATAAGGCGGTTTCGTCTACATCAAAAATCCATTGTTAAGTTAGCCACCCTCATTATTGATCTTAGCCATTTCTTTTGAATAATTTGCTGTAGATTTTACTTCAGAACTTGCTGCTTTACCTGCACTTTCATGTTATGGAGATGGCTTCTTTCCTTTAAACCTCATGAACAAACCTGACAGCTTCAAATTTCTGCAGCTTTCTTACCTCTCTCAGCCTTTAAAGAATTGAAGAGTTAGGACCAGGCTCTAGGTTGGACTTTAGCATTAAAAAATGTTGTGCCTGGTTTGACCTTTCCAGAACACTAAAATGTTCTTCATATTAGCAATAAGGCTGTTTTGTTTTCTTTTC
Source organism: Sturnira hondurensis (assembly GCF_014824575.4). NCBI lineage: Eukaryota > Metazoa > Chordata > Mammalia > Chiroptera > Phyllostomidae > Sturnira > Sturnira hondurensis. The sequence goes on from NW_028083059.1 coordinate 19,867,974, forward strand.
GTTTGTGTATTCACTAGAGTAGCACTTTTAATTTCCTTCAAGAATTTTTCCTTTGCATTTGACACCTTGGCTAATTGCTTGGTGTAAGAGGCCCAGCTTTGGACCTATCGAGGCTTTTGATGTGCCTTACTCACTAAACCTAATTATTGCTAGCCATGATTTAAAGTGAGAGGCATGCAACACTTCCTTTTACTTGAACATTTAGAGACCATTGCAGGGTTATGAAATGGCCAAATTTTAACATCATTATAGTTCAGGGAATATGGATGCCCAAGAAGAGAGTGAGAGAGAGGAGAATAGTTCAGTGGAGCTGTCAAAACCAACACACTATTTATTGATTAACTTTGCCACCTTACATAGGAACAGTCCATGGCACCCCAAAAGAATCGCAACAGTAGCATCAAAGATTACTGATCACAGATCACCATAACACATATACAATCATGAAATAGTTTACAATGTTGTTAGAATTACCAAAATGTCTCGCAAACACACACATGGAGCAAATGTTATTTTAAAAATGGTATCAATAGACTTGCTTGACACAGTATTACCATAAACCTTCAAAACACAATATCTTTGAAGCAAAGAAAGGGAGGCACAAAAGATGAGGTATGACTACAATAAAGATGTATGCAAATACACATCCACATGTGCCTATGTGATATACACACACACATTTCCATCATACTCTGCACACATATATACCTACATTGCATGGCAGTTCAATATCGGATCATCAAGAAAGAAAACAAAGTGCTAAGTATTACCAGAGGACTGCATGTAGGGGAAGGTTGCCTATAAAACATGCAACAACAAATTTCATTAGTGACATAATAAGGAATAGTATCTTCAGAGTTCTGAAGGGAGATAACTTTGGACAAAGACTACTAAACTAAAAAAACAACAGAAATTATCGCTGTAATATGAGGACCAAATGGTGGTACTTTGATAGAAATTGGGTAATCAAAGATTAAGTGACCTGAAATTTTTATTTAAAAGAAATATTACAGAATATTCTCCAGCAAGAAAAGAAGAATAACAACAGTCTGAAAAAGCAATCTATTCATCATCCTTTAAAGACAGTGTTGTAATGGAGAATTCTTTCAAAGTTCATCTACAATGCTCCTAAATGCTGTGGAATATCTTGAACTGGAAGCATTCAGAACATTTTTACTCCCTTGGTCTCTATATTTCTAGGAGTATAAATTGCCTTGTAAATCTAAATTAAGTTTTCTGCTAAGTGTCAAGATCACCTGTTCTCTCATAAATGGGATTGTGTGCATTTTACATCAATGTATTTAAGTTAGCGAATTTTTCTTCATGCTAAGTGTCAAAATAGTGTATAAGAAAGTATATTAAGAAATAGAAACCCATGTTCTAAATATGTTCTAACTTCTAAAAAAATAAGCCATCAGTGGGTATTAGAGGAAATTTAATAATACAGAAATGTGTTTTTTTCTTCCTCTAGCACATACTAATGAATAGTCACATACCCATTTATATTTTATTACTATTGCATTGGGAGCCAGTATCATACAATTGTTATGGCATAATTTTAGTGATAGGCATATTTGAGTTCTACTCAAATTTACAATTTTACCTCAGGAAAGTGATTTAAACTTACTGAATTTAATGCTTTCTCCTCAGAAAGTTATTTCCTGAGGGTCAACTACAATATATACCCCAATCTTATCCCAATTTCACTATTCTTTTACTGTTTTTCTTCTTAATAATTATCACTGCCAGTTTCTTTAATATCTATTTATTACTTTTTTTATACTCTGTCCCTCCCACTAAAATGGAAATTCCACAGACATGGACTTTTTCTTACTAATTGCTGAATCCCAGGACCAACTGGTGGCTGAAGCACAGAAATCACTTACTAATTATCTAAAAAAAATGAATGCATGTAACAATAAATAAATGTTCTTGAAAAGGGTTATAGGAAATTGTTTTTACTTGTTCTTAATTAGAAAACACACTCTGCAACAAGCACACAATGATTGATATTTTTTTACCTGTAAACTTCACAAATATTCCTCTTCAGTAATGCAGTACATTTAAATAGTATTGTTACATGTTCTAGCTAATATGAACTCATCACATAGGATGTGAGATAGAAAGTAATTATAATATATTTTTCTTTGTAGAAGTTGATTCTTAGAAAGGTAAAATGTGTGTGTGTGTATGTACAGACAGATACAAACATCAGTAAACGTGTAGATACTCAGAAAGAACTGGGCCCAGAAATGAGTACTAGGACTTTTGATTTTTTTCAGCATTGCTTAATATGTGAAAATACAAACATCAGGTAAGTTTTGCCAAGCAGCAGCTGAAGTCATGGCAGGAAGGGCATTATCTTAATTACACCTCTGGCATGACCGGTAGAGACTAGAGAGCAGAAGTGACGGGAGTCATATGAGTTTGGTTATGCCATTCCTCAGGCCATCTGTATACTAGTGAGGGTGATGATGTGAGGCCCAGGCTAATGCCAACCAGAGTTCTGCAAGTAATAGCCCTTTTGGGCTGATCTTTTGGACAGAGTTATTTGAAGAATATGCAAATCAAAATTATCCTTAATTAGCGTTTTCAAATTCTCCTTACTCCCTCTCTATTCCTTCAGCATCATTGTTCTCTCTTGGATGTTAACATGCACATCCTGCAATATAATTTTTTTCCAAAACAACTCTCAGAAGAAAATTATCTTTAGAGTTCTTAATCATGGAAAGACTTTATATTATGTTTTTGTGATTGCATGAATGACACCAACAGGGAAACACTCAAAAGCAACTGCTTTCAAACAGCATGTCAGAGGACATAGGGCGAATACATTTGATAATGAAAGATTTTGTAATTTACAAATCGTTTGTTAAATTGACAATCTCCAGGAGGTTTTCTATTATTGTCACTCTTCACTCCATGTCTTAGTTTTATTATTTTAGCAATCAACCTTGTTTGTTAAATTTAAAGAAAAAAGCCAATCTGTACATTCCTCATGCTTCTAGTATTCTGAGGTTGGGGGTGGGAGGAGAGAGTTTAAAATGTTTGATTCCTGAACAAAAAACAGTAGAGATTCATCATGTCTAGCATCATAAAGGTAAATTCCAGCAACTTACACATTATAACAAAATAACTTTATTTAAATAAATGTATGTCCAGTATTAGTTCCCTGTTAAATAAAGACTAAACAAGAAATGGAAGGTACTGCATAGAAGAGATTATGAGCAATGATATTTAACCTGTAGTCAATTAAATATATTGAATCACTTTATAAAAAGGAAATTATTTAACATTTTTCCATTTACTATTTTATTTTTTATTACTTTTCTAGTACAGTTGTCTCAATTATTCCCTATTTTCCCTCCTTCCCTGCCCCATCCCACAGTCAATCCTCACACTGTTGTCATGTCCATGAGTTCTTTTTTTATTGTTGTTTTAGTAGAGTTGTTTCCATTTTCCTGTAACCCTTTCCCCTGCCCCCCCCCCCAATCCTACCCTCTTTGGTTTTGTCCTGGTATCTTTATGCTTGTTCCTTGAGTTGTCCCTTCCTCTTCCTTTGCCTGTTGTTCCCCTCTCCTCTGTTTGTTGTCAGTTTGTTCTTTATTTCTGTCTCTGTTTCTATTTTGCTCATTAGTTTATTTTGTTCATTAGATCTCTCTTACAAGTGAGATCATACGGTATTTGTTTTTCACTGCCTGGCTTATTTCACTTAGCATAATATCCTCCAGTTCCATCCACGCTATCACAAAAGGTATGAGTTCATTCATTCTTTCTGTTGCTTAGTATTCCTTATGTACACATACCACAGGTTTTTGATCCACACAGTTACTAATGGGCGCTTAGGCTTAAAAACGTGCCCATTAAATTCCAGCACTTGGCTATTGTAAATTAGGCTGGTATGAACATAAGGTATTTTGAATTGATGTTTTGGGATTCTTAGAATATATTATCAGGAATAGAATTGCTGGGTCAAAAGGAAGTTTCATTTTTAATCTTTTTTGAGGAAATTCCATCTGTTTTCCACAGTGGCTGCACCAGTCTGCATTCCCACCAAAGGTGCACTAGGGTTCCATTTTACCCACATAATCACCAGCACTTGATTTTTGTTGATTTACTAATGATAGCTTTATTAATTTTGTTGATTAATTAATATGAGGTGATAACTCATTGTGGTTTTAATTTACATCTCTCTAATGTTTAGTAATGTTGAGCATCTTTCCATGTGTCTGTGGGCCATCTGCATGTTCTCATTGGAGAAGTGTCTATTTAGGTCCTCTGCCCATTTTTAAATTGAATTATTTGTTTTACTGGTGTTGGGTTATATGAGTTCTTTATATATTTGGGGATTAAACCCTTGTCTGATGTGTCATTGGCAAATATGCTCTCCCATATATTCAATTCATTTTGATAATGTTTTCTTTAGCCAAAAAGAAACTTTTTAATTTGATGTAGTCCAGTTTGTTTCTTTTTTCCTTCACTTCCCTTACATTAGGAAATATATTGGAAACAATTTTGCTATGTGGAATATACAAAATTTTACTGCCTATGCCTTCCACTAGGACTTTTATGGTATCATGACTTAAAAGTCACTTATCTGAGTTTATTCTAGTGTATTGACCATATATACATGGGTTTATTTCTGGATTCACTATTCTGTTCCATTGAGCTATGTGTCTGTTCTTAATGCCAGTACCAGACAGTTTCAATTACAGTGGCCTTGTAATATAGTTTGATACTAGGTATTGTGATCCCATCTACTTTGTTCTTTCTCAAGATTGCTAAGGCTCTTTGGGATCATTTTAGTTCCATATAAATTTTTGAAATATTTTTTTTTCTAAATCTGTGAAGTATGTCATTGGTATGTTAATACGGATTGCATTTAATCTCTACATAGCTTTGGGTAGCATGGACCTTTTAATTATGTTAATTCTTCCAATCTATGAACACAGTATATGCTTTAATTTATTTGTATCTTCTAAAATTTCTTTCTTTAGTGTTCTGTAGTTTTCCAAGTACAGGTCTTTTACTTCCTTGGTAAGTTTATTCCTAGGCACTTTATTTTTCTTGTTGCTACAGTAAATGGAACTTTTTCAATAGCTTCTCTTTCTGATAGTTCATTGATTGTGTACTAAAATGCCATTGATTTTGAATGTTGACTCTGTATTCACTACTCTGCCAAATTCTCTGATTAGGTTGAGTACTTTCTTTTGGAGTCTATAGAGTTTTCTTTGTACACTATCACGTGATCTGCAAATGATGAAAATTTCACTTCTTCCTTCCCAACTTGGATGACTTTTATTTCTTTTTCCTTTCTGATCACTGTGGCTAGAACTTCCAGTACTATGTTGAAAAAGGGTGGTAAAAGCAGACACCATGGTCTTGCTCTTGATCTTAAGAAAAAAACTTTTAGTTTTTGCCCATTGAGTATGATATCGGCTGTAGGTTTTTCATATATGGCCTATATTAGGTTGAGGTGTGCTCCCTATATTTTCACTTTGCTGTTTTTATCATAAATGGGTGCTGGGGTTTTCAAATGCTTTTAAGCATCTATTGATATGATTATATGATTTTTGTCCTTCATCTTGCTTACGTGGTATATTACATTTATTGATTTGTGAATATTGTACCATCCTTGTTTCCCTGGAATAAATCTCATTTAATCATGGTATATGATCTTTTTAAATAATTGCTGGATCCAGATTACCAATATTGTGTTGAGGTTTTAGTATTTATATTCATTAGTGAATTATTTTATATAACAGGAATCATTTAAAATTTTAATTTACATTTCAAAGTTCAAATGAAGTTTTTCTGAAATGGATAGAATCTCATACTGTTTTCTTATTTTAACTGTAGCATAAAATTAATTTTTTGAAATAAGCTACAAAACCTTTTTTTTTGCACAGTGTGAAAGAGACATTTAACAAAGAACAATGAGTGAAAGAAAAATAAAAAATAATCTACTTTAGAGGCAAAGTTATTTGTAGTAAAATTATTTGTAAATTCTTTAGAAATCATACCCTCTCTTTTCCTAATTTGAGTCATCATTTATAACCAAGCAAATATTTAATATGTATAGCTTTTGAAAGATGCAACTTACATATTTTTAAGTGTTTTTAACTTTATTTTTATTGTTGACATTATTAAAGATGTCGCTATCTCTCCTGTCCTTGTCCACCTAGACCCCTGCCCCGCTTCTCTCCGGCCATCCCCACATGTTGTCTTAGTCTGTGTGCCATGTGTATGTCCTTTGGCTAGTCCTTTCACTTTCTTTCATCTAGTATATCCTACCCCGTAGACAGCTATGAGTCTGTTCCTTGTGTCCATTCCTCTGTTTTTATTTTGTTAATTATTTTGTTCATTAGATTCCACATATAAGTGAGATCATTTGCTATTTTATATTTAATGCCAACTTTCACTTAAAAAAAGAAAAAAACCCTACTGCTTTCCTCTGTAACTATTCCTTAACATGTTTCCATGTCCTCTCCAGTTCTTCTGGTATTACCCATTGTTTTTATCAGCCAGCATCAGAATGTGATGCCCTAGGGAAAGGAGGGTGTGCTAGAGCTGAGCAGAGGTGGGCAAAGGGGTTGGCAGGGGAACAGGGACATCTACAATATGTAAACAATAAAAATAAAGTTAAAACAAAACAAAAAGTCTCAAATGCATTTTTCCTTTGGTTCAACTATTTCAGCTTAACTCCATGGATTCTAAAGTTAAAAAGTACTGTGTAGTAAATATTGTTCTCAAAGCAGTGTGATACTTTGTAATGTGTATAATAACTGTGCTCTGATTTTTAAAAAACTTAATCTTGTTATACTGGATCATATGTAAATTACTCTTCAGAATGTACTACTTTAATGTCACCATTGGACCCAGGTTTGAGAAATATATTTTAAATTATTCTTGGTTGATTTATTCTAGTAAAATAATCATATTCCTCTTTATTTAAATATTTTATAGTAGACCACAAATATTCTCTCTCTACTGGTTCTGTAAAAATAAGTTCCATAAAAGTCTTTACTTTCTATATTTGAAGATATTAGTATAAAATTAAAAATTTATTTTGGAAGGTGAAACTTATAATAAAAATTTAATTTTACAATGTGAATATACTCATGTGAAAAGTCATATACCATTTTATGCAACATTATTCTATATTATTCTATGGAAGAATATATGTATACTATAATCTTGATTTTCTAATTGTTTCACTTTTAAATATTCTCAGTATATTATGATTCACTACTTAGAGTTGTGAGTATGCAAAACACAGAGTTTATTATTGTATTGTTTATTAATTATTGCACTGTTTTTCATATGAACAACTGTAAACCTATTTTTATCCCAGTGTGTATTCTTTCAATTGTGCACATATATGTACTGACATGGAAATGGGTTTGATTTACATAAAAGCAAATTATATTGCAAATTATAACTATAATTTTGATTATTTTTAATCAAAAATAATTAAAACAGTTGTATGTATCAGATGTCTAACTCAGCTCAATGCTTTCCATACATTATCTTAAATGCCCACAGCCACTTTTAAGAAGTTAAAGAGGTAAACACACAAAGCCTATTAACAAATTAAAATATAGGGTGACCCCAAAACAGCCAGATGTATTTGATGAATATATCCCAAATCCTCAATATAAAATCAAATTTTCAAATGTCCTCTCTTACTATATCCCATAACATACTACAGTATACTTTTTTCTCAATTTAACTTCTCAGAGTTTTAGTAATGCAAGATTATCTTCTCGCTAACCCTCAGATCTTCTTGTTTCAATTATAACTCATAATTTTATTACATAAAACATTAGTGCATCAGTTTGGATCTTTCAGTATGCAGATACCAAGATAATATTAGACATGTACAATATTTGTTTTAAATTTTTCTTTGAAAAATAAAGGGGAGAGGATGAAGAATTGGGAAAGGAAGATTTTTAAACAGTATTGAAAGAAGAAATGAAGGAAATAAGGAAAGAAAAGAGGAAGGAAGGAAGGAAGGAAGGATGGGAGGGGAGGAGAAAAGATTAAGATTAAGACAACAAGAAGTACTACTCGGCTCTGTAGTACAACTCTGGATTATTTCTTTCCAGGACCATGGAAAGCCCCAGAGCTAAGGTTTCCCATCAGATGATTCCAACATTTGGGAGGAATAGCCTGGATCTATTAACCACACATGCTTATTCACTGGCTGGGAACATCCATGGAAGACTATAGCCTTAGCATCAGTCTTGCAGTGGATTCAAAACTGTAACAAGTAGTTGGGTGCTATATGCTAACTATACACCTCAGAGCAGGTTCTCTTGATGAGAAAGATGAGTGAAGTATCTCTATGACCTTCTCACACAGTGTTCTGGAAAATCCTTTACTACATTGCACTTAGGCATACTGAAAGGTGTGGACAAATTCTTATTTCCTCTGAATTTTCAGAGCCCACTAAATAAATAAATATCAGGGATAAGGTTGGCAAATACATACCTTTATTGCCAAATACATATTTATTTATAGAAACAAGATTTTAAATACAAATATATTTATTACTTATGTAAGGCAGAATCAATTTTAAAAACACATGATAAATAAACTAATTTAAAGAGAATCTTAAAATAGAAGAAAATTGGAGAAGTATGTATTAAAAAAGGAAGAAGAGAATTTAAAAATATATTCAATAATGGAGATGGCTCAATTTCTCATTGTGTTGTGCATTAGAAGTAGAAGATTGCCCTGGCTGGTGTAGCTCAGTGGATTGAGCATGGGCTGTGAACCAAAGGGTCACAGTTCAATTCCCAGTCAGGGCAAATGCCTGAGTTGCGGGCCTGGTCCCCAGTGGGGGCCATGTGAGAGGCAACCACACACTGATGTTTCTCTCCCTCTCTTTCTTCTTACCTTCTCCTCTCTCTAAAAAGAAAAAAAGAAAAAGAAACTATAGAAGTAGAAGATATTTTAAAAGATCCTTGATTAATGAGATGCTTGATATATGAGATCTGTCCAGAAAGTATCCAGCCATATGCTAAGAAAAAGAGACATTTACTGAAGAAGACACAAGACATAAGAAACATTGTACATAAGACAATGATGCCTCAGTCCCCTTCAAAGCAGACACCTTAGGACCTCACACAGTTCTCCCAGTTGCCATCAGCCACCCCATTTTATTTTCCTGAATCTCATCAAGAGTCTAAAATCACTTCCCTTTCAAAGGTGATTTTACTTTGGGAGAAAAGCCTTAAATTGCGGGGCTCCAAATCTGGGCTGTAGCAGGGCTGAATGACCTGGGTGATTTGATGTTTCACCAAAAAACTTTGTATGAGATGTGATGCATGGGGAGGCACGGGGGAATGCATTGTCATGATGAAGCTGCCAGTCACCAGTTGTGCATAGCTGTGGCCTTTTGAATTATCCAAATTGTTTCCATGAAGGAATGATCAAACTTCACAAAAGTTTGATGCAGATTCATTGCTCTATTCACTCAGTCATTTTGAATGCAATGGCCACACAGTAAACATGGTCACTTAACGATATCTACCACCCTCACAGGCTAGTACAGTGAAGTCATCATTGTTCACACATTGCCCATTCCAGTCCACTCTCCTTGGCTGCCAGGTTTACACTGATGTCTAGGGAAAACCATTCTCATTATGTTAACAATGGTTGGACTTTTTCTGGACACACCTCATATTCTTTTATCAAGAATGAAGGAATATATAAGATACATAGTCACCTCTAAAGAAGAAATATCACTTTTAAAAAAAAGATACCCACCTTATCAGTTCAATTACACTAAGTTTCAAATGAATATAAACAATGTTGAAACGGTGTTCATATTATGAACAACACTAAAGACAAGGATAAAATAATATTATTGGATAATTTAAGGTTTTTGTGAACCAGCAGTTTCTGGAACTATGCCCCATAGCCCAAACCACTGCTGATTTCTTCCTTTGTTACTTTGTCATTTCATATTTGACATGTTCAAAAATATTTTTGAAACATGAATAGTTCTTAGCAGTAGGTAACCAACATGAGGTTATAATGCTTCTCTAATTCAATAAGACTCAATGAAAAATTACTCAGAAAGAAGGAAACTATTATTTTGTTACTGTGTGCATAATCATGAATTTAAATGTTTACACATCACTAATTCCCACATTCTCTTAGTATAATACCAAGAGCTCGTTATCTCAAAAATATAATCTAAATTGTGCATGTATGAAATCTTATACAAGAATGCATTTTGAAAAATTTGATTCGCATTCATTGAAGTTCATAAGGTTGATGGTAATGTTATAAGTGATAGTTTTTACAAAAATAATTTAACTAGGTTTTAAAAATATCCAACTTAGATAATTTAGGGAAAGAAAATATCCTATGGAGAACTGAAAATTAAAATAATTTAAGACTGAAAAATAAATTTATATAAGTGTGAATATTCACTTAGCTATGCTATATAGACATGAACAACACACATTGTATGCTGTGTTGTTTAATCTCTCCAGAACAGAACCAAGATGCATTTGAACTTAACGCAATAAAATTATATTTTTGTAAAGTAATTGACAAGAATGTCATTTTTTTAATCTTCTTCCATTTTATTTTAGACTTATTAGATAAGAACTATGGTTTGGACTAGAATACATATTATAACAATGGTAGTCATATGTGTCATGAAATATATTTATTAACAAGATCTGAACAGTTGCATGTTTCATGTTTATTTTTACATGGCTTATACAATAAAAATATTGCATACTGGACACTTTAAAAAATAATGAGAATGTTGTCTGTTTCTCTTTGTTGAGGATATCCAGAAATTTGTGGAAGGGAAAAAGAAGAGAGAAAAGCAGTAAATTTTGTTTTTATGTTTGTTTTATAGTGTCAACTGGTAGCTCTACAAGGCCATCTCTACCAATTTTTTTTTAGGTTTGGCAGAGAGGTGTACATTAATCAGTGTTCTCCAGAGAAAAAAATATATGAGTATATATATTATATGTCTCTGTGTGTGAATGTACATATATGTATATGTATACTCATGTATATATTCTGACTGTAAAGATTGAGAACCAGGAACACTGGAGGCAGGAGGTCTCATCTCATTCAGATAAGAAGAGAAAGAATGATCCTCCTTCCTCTACTTTTTTTGTTCTAGTTAGGTCCTCATATGATTGGAGGATGCCCTGAGGCCCACCCATAAAGGAGCTGGCAATTTGCTTTCACTCCAGGGTCTATTGATTCAAACGCTAATGTCTTCCAGAAACACCCTCACAGACACACCCATAAATAATATTTAACAGCTTCAGTTGGGCCCTGGTGGGTCACTGGAAGCTGTGTCTCTGAGAGTAGCTGGAAGCTATGGACACCAGGACACCAACTGGAAGAGGAAACACAACAACAAAGGAACCACCAACAGATAACAACAGAAGAAGGTGAAGGGGGGAGTAAAAGCCACACTAACCTCAATCTAGGACCTATCTGAAAATACAACTAAATAATGAAGAAATTGTCCAGAACAAACAACTGAACAAGTACAAGAGAGAATCCTCAAAACCTTGTATACATAGAAGAACCAGCTTCAACACAACCTGCCCTCACCAGCACAATAGAATACAGGAGGTGGTGGACAGAGTGACCCTCAGTTAACCAACTGGTGGGAAAGATCCACCAAAGAAAGACACAACAACAATCAAAACACAAAGACAAACACAGAACCAACTTAAGTGACAGTCCAAGACCAGTGAGCTTGGGAGATGGAAACTGCACCACTGAACATCACAGATATTCTACCACAGAAGTTCACACCATAAATCCAGGGAGCCAGAACAGATCAATTTAAGAAGCTGAGGCTAACAAGAAGAGTCTCACAAACAATGAGAAGACAAAGAAACAATCCCCAAATGAAAGAAAAGGAGGAAGCCTCAGAAAGAATGCTAAATGAAATAGAGGCAACTCAACTATCAGATATTGAGTTCAAAGCAATGATTATCAGGAATCTCAATGAGTTCATAATGAGGTACCAGAAACTACAAGGGAACTACAATGAACTCACTGTGAACTATATCAACATGAAAAAGGAAATAGAAATTATCAACAAGGGCCAAGAAGAAATGAAGAATACAATTTTTAAACTGAAGAGCACAGTAGAAGGAATCGAAATCAGAATAGATGAAGCAGAAGATTGGATTAGCGAGCTGGAGGGCAAAGTAGAAAAGAAAAAGAGACTCAGGAAGAATGAAGAGGGATTAAGAGAATACAAGACAATATGAAACACAATCATATCCATATAATAGGGATACCAGAAAGAGAAGAAGAAGAGCAAGGGATAGAAAACCTGTTTGAAAAAATAATGATGGAAAACTTCCTTAATTTGATGAGAGAAAAAGTCACATAAATCCAAGAAACAGAGGGTTCCAATTAAGAGGAACCCAAAGAAGCCCACTTCGAAACATATCATTAAAATGACAAATTTCCATCACAAACAGAAAATCTTAAAGGCAGCAAGGGAGAAATAGGAACTAACATACAAGGGGTCCATGATAAAGTTAGCAGCTGACTTCTGAATGGAAATGCTCCAAGTCAAAAGAGAATGGCAACAAATATTCCAAGTAATGAAAACCAGAGGCCTGCAACTTTACCCAGCAAGGCCCCAAATCAAGATAGAAGTGCAAATAAGGAGCTTTCCAGACAAAAGAAGCCTAAAAGAATCCACTTCCACCAAACCAGCTCTGCAAGAGATGCTAAAGGGGCTGCTTTAAAGAAAGGAAGGAAAAGAGAGAGACACAGAGGGACACAGGTATGAAAATGGCAATGAATAAATAACTATCAATTATAACCTTAAACGTAAATGGATTAAATGCTCCAATCAAAAGACATAAAATAGCTGAATGGATAAGAAAGCATGATCCACACACATGCTGCCTACAAGAGACCCACCTCAGGACAAAAGACCCACACAGACTTAAAGTGAAGAGCTGGAAAGAAATTTTCCAAGCAAATGGATGAGAAAAAAAGCTGGGGTAGCAATACTCATACCAGACAAAATAGACTTCAAAAAAATCCATAAAGAGAGACCCAGAAGGTCACTTCATAATACTGAAGGGAAGAATCCACTAAGAAGACATAAACTGTGGGGGCAACTTTGCCTGCAAAGTCCCCCTGTCCACCATGGATGAAAGTGGAACTACCAAGACATGATCTGCTTGGGGAAGAAAGGTGGCTGATCCTTCAAAGGGGAAGGGCAAAGACTCCCTTCCTCAAGGGGCTTTTATTGGGTTCATTTGCACAAGAACACAGGTAAGGATCAAACAATGGATAGCATTCAAAGAATTATGAGGGCTTATTCTCAGCCAGGGTCAGATAGCTAAAGAGCCATAAATCTTTGAGGAACAAACTTCTTGCTTCAACCCTTATCATTTAAATGAGAGCATTCTAAACAAAGCAAGTTTCACAGGATTTTACATATTTCTTAGGCCTGATCACCCAGGGAACCTGCCCTTTCCAGCACAGGGCTGCACCACCTTCCCCATCATAGGTTTTTAGGCTTAAGTAAATTAGAGCCAGGACGCATTCCTCTCAGACAAAAATGGGGACTTGGGCTATGTTAGAATAGCCAGTGGGTGAGGGTCCATCACACCCTCTTTGTTGCAGCCCCTTAAGTCCTTCCATGATGACCTCCCAAGGGGCCTAGGTTGCCCCTCCTCATAGAGTAACCAACAATGCATTGGCAGCAGGGGAAAAGCTTGTCTCCTTAGTGGCTTGCATTCTGGAGGTCCCTCACTCAGCCTTAGCCATGGGAAGCAGTTACAACTCCTGAAACCAGGCACAGCAGTTCCCAACAGTAAACTTTGTAAATATATATGCACCCAACATAGGAGCAACAAAATGCGTAAGGAAATTCTTGGAGGACTTCAAGAAAGATATTGACCGCAACAAAATTATATTAGGGGATTTTAACACCCTATTGTCAAAAATGGAGAGATCTCCCAAACAAAATATCAATAAAGATATTGGGGCATTAAACAAAGCCCTGGATAAAATGGGCTTAACTGTTATATATAAAGCCTTTCATCCCAAAGAAGCTAAATACATTCTTTTCAAATTCACATGGAATATTTTCAAATATAGACCACATGACAGGACACAAAACAAGCCTAAACAAATTTAAAAAATGAAATCATATCAAGCATTTTTCTCAGGCCACAAAGACCTGAAACTAGAAGCCAAACCCAAGGAAACACCCCCGCCAAACACTCAAAGTCATGAAGATTAATTAGCATGCTATTAAACAATGAATGGATCAAGAATAAGATTAGAGGAGAAACAAAAACATTTCTGGAAACAACAAAAATGGACTCACAACAACCCAAAACGTATAGGACACAATGAAGGAAAGTTTATAGCAATACAGGCCTGCCTAAAAAAGAAAGAAGCATTTCAAACAAACAACCTAACCCTATGCCTACAAGAACTCAAAGAATAACAAAAAAGACAACCAAGAGCAAGTAGAAGGAAGAAAATAACCAAGATTAGAGCAAAATTAAATGACATAGAGACTAAAAACATGATTCTAAGGATCAGTGAATCCAGGAGCTGATTCTTTGAAAAGACAAACAAAATGAGTAAGCCTCTAAGCAAATTCATCAAGAAAAAAAGAGAGAAGACCCAAACAAACACAGTCAGAAATGAAAGAGGAGAAATTACAACTGACACCACAGAAATACAAAGGATTATAAAAAATTACTATGAAGAACTATATGCCAATAAATTTGAAAACCTAGGTGAAATGGACAAATTTCTAGAAAAATATAATCTTCCAAAACTCAATGAAGGAGAAGCAGAAAGCCTGAACAGACCAATAACAGCAAATGAAATTGAAGCAGTAATCAAAAAACTCCCATCACACAAAAGCCCTGGACCAGATGTTTTCACAGGAGAACTCTACAAAACATTTAAGGAAGAGCTAACCCCTATCCTTCACAGACTATTCCAAAAAATCCAAAATGTTGGAAGACTTCCAAGCTCTTTTTATGAAGCCAGCATCATCCTAATCCCAAAACCAGATAAAGACACAACAAAGAAAGACAACTTCAGGCCAATATTGCTGATGAATATAGATGCTAAAATCCTCAACAAAATATTGGCAAACGACATCCAACAATACATTAAAAAGATCACACATCACGACCAAGTGGGATTCATCCCAGGGATGCAAGGATGGTTCAACATTCACAAATCAGTAAATGTAATACATCACATAAACAAAAGCAAAGGCAAAAATCACACGATCATATCAATAGATGTGGAAAAGGCATTTGATAAGGTACAACACCCATTTATGATAAAAACATTCAGCAAAGTGGACATAGAGGGAGCATTCCTCAACATAATAAAGGCCATATATGAGAGACCTACAGTCAACATCATACTCAATGGGCAAAAACTAAAATCTTTTTCTCTAAGATCAAGAACAAGACAAGGTTGTCCACTTTTACCACTTGTATTAAACATAGTACTGGAAGTTTTAACTACAGTGATCAGACAAGAAAAGGAAATAAAAAGTAACCAAATGAGAAAGGAGGAAACAATATTGTCATTGTTTGCCAATGGCATGATAGTGCACATAGAAAATCCTATAGACTCAGCCCAAAACCTGCTCAGCCTAATAAATGAACTTGGTAAAACAGCACAATACAACAAGTCAATATCCGTAAATCAAAGGCATTTTTGCATACCAACAATGCAACAGCAGAAGCAGAAATCAAGGAAAAAATCCCATTCAATATGGCAAAAAAATAAATAAATAAAATACCTAGGAATAAACCTAACCAAGGAGGAAAAAGACCTGTATACAAAAAACTACACAACGCTGAAGAAAGAAATCAAGGAAGACAAACGAATGGAAACATATACCGTGTTCATGGATTGGAAGAATTAACATCATCAAAATGTCCATACTACCCAAAGCAATTTACAGATTCAATCTAATACCTGTTAAAGTACCAATGGGGTATTTCACATACATAGAACAAACAATTCAAAAATTTGTATGGAACCATAAACAACCCCAAATAACTGTTACAATTTTGAGAAAGACGAGCAAAGTAGGAGGGATCGCAATACCTGATACCAAACTGTATTACAAGGCCACTGTAATCAAAAAAGGCTGGTACTGGCATAAAAAGAGGCACATTGACCAATGGAACAAAATAGAGAGCCTAGAAATAAACCCAGGTTTCTATGGTCAATTAATATTCAACAAAGGGGTCAGCAACAAAAAATGAAGTAAAAATAGCCTTTTCAACAAATGGTGTTCGGAGAACTAGACAGCTAGGTGCAAAAAAATGAAACTTGAGCACCAACTTACACCATACACCAAAATAATTTCAAGGTGGATAAAAGAACTTAAATATAAGCCATGACACCATTAAAGTTCTAGGGGAGAACATAGGCAGGAAAATCTCAGATATTTCACACAGCAACATTTTTACTAATGCATCTACTAGAGCAAGGGACATAAAGGAAAGAATAAACAAATGGGACCTCATCAAAATAAAGAGCTTCTGCATGACTAAAGAAAACGGTATTAAAATAAAAAGAGAACCAACTGTATGGGAAAACATATTTGTCAATGATACCTCAGACAAGAGTTTAATCTCCAAAATATATAAAGAACTTACAGGACTCCACTCTAAGAAGACAAGCAACCCAATTAAAAGTGGGCAAATGACTTGAACAAACACCTCTCCAAAGAGGACATACAGATGATTCAGAGACACATGAAAAGACATTCAGTATGACTAGTTATCAGAGAGATGCAAATTAAAACCACAATTCGATACCACTTCACACCAGTCAGAATGGCCATCATAAACAAAGCAACAAACAACAAGTGTTGGAGAGGCTGTGGAGAAAAGGGAACCCTAGTACACTGTTGATGGGACTGCAGACTGGTACAACCACTATGGAAAACAGTATGGAATTTTCTAAGAAAACTAAAAATGGACATGCTTTTTGACCCAGAAATTTCACTGCTAGTATTATATCCTAAGAACCCTGAAACACCAATCCAAAAGAACCTATGCACCCAGTTTCCATAGCAGCACAATTTACAATAGCCAAGTGCTGGAAGCAACCTAGGTGCCCATCAGTAAATGACTGGATCAAAAAACTATGGTACATTTAGACAATGGAATTCTATGCAGCAGAAAGAATAAAGGAGCTTCTACCCTTTGTGACAGCATGGATGGAACTGGAAAGCATTATGCTAAGTGAAATAAGCCAAGCGGTAAAAGACAAATACCATATGATCTCACCTTTAATAGGAACCTAAATAACAAGACAAACAAACAAGCAAAATATAACCAAAGACACTGAAATAGAGAACAGGTTGACAGTGACCAGAGGGGAGAGGGGAGGGAATTTCAGGGGAAAAAGGGAAGGGTTTGCAGGAACAAGTATAAAGGACACATGTAGAAAAACTACAGGAGTTGGGGGTAGAATAAGAAAAGGTGGGAAGGGCTGGGGGGTGGGCTGGGATGGGAGTAAAAGGCAGAAAATTCTACTTAAAGAACAATTAAAATAAAATTTTAAAAAATAATAATATCTAACAAATTATCTGGATATACCCTGATCCAGTCAAATTGACACATAAGATAAACCACAACAGGAAGAGTGGAACAAAGGCATGGGGAGATTTATTTTTTTCTCAAGCATATATGAGGATGACTTGCAACAATCAAACATTTCATGTGCTAGCTGAAAACTATAAAAATAGTGAACCAGTTGTTAATAGCTATTAGTTGTACATTATTGTATATATCTATACAATCATAGAAGATGGGTTATATACATACATTTTTTGCTTTTTCTAACTAAAATAAAGATAATGTAGGATAAGTAATATAATTCCAAAAGGAAAAATAAAATGGGTGATTATGGTACTGAGAAAGGACAGTGAAAAGCTAGGAAAATTCCTTACCAAGTGGAATAGGGAAACTGAGACCAGTGAACACAATAACCTAACAATTATAGCCATAGACAAAAGGTCTTCTCCCTGGATATAAAATACAGGCCTCAGCTGTGTTTCAACTCCACACCCAAGAAAAGCAGCAAAACCACGTAGGCGATGTCAGTGACACCAGAACCAACAGCAGTAACTATTGACCTCTTACTCTGCCACTGACCAGTCAGAGGAGACTGTGATCCTGAAAGGGCACACCTGGAGACTGACGGATATTCTACTAAACTGTCCCCTGAAACCTTCCCTAAAATTCCTGCTAGCAAGAAAGAGATAAAGGCCTTAAGGATAAGGACCCAGTGCCATTCCCCTTCCTCTCTTCCCCCCAACCCTAATCCTCTCTTCCGAGGCATGTGTCTCAGTCAGTGGGCATCTGGCAGCTTGTCCCATGCCTATCCCCCTGAACCCATCTCTAAGGGCCCCCTTTCTGACTTCCCAGTGAGCTAAGGCAGCCTCACTTAGGCTCTCCTGTTATTTTCTTTCTTCTTTTTTTTAAGATTTTATTTATTTATCTTTTAGAGGGGAAGGGAAGGAGAGAAGTAGAGAAGTATCAATGTATGGTTGCCTCTCGTGAGTCCCCTGCTGGGAACCGGCCTGCAACCCAGGCATGTGCCCTGACTGGGAATCGAACTGCAATCCTGTTATTTTCTTATGCTAAGTCTTTCACTCACGATTCTCTGTAGGACTGTCCTCTCCCTTGAGGATGTACTAATAAAACTCTTACTCATTTACTCATCCACTTTTATCTCACTGATCTGTAATTCTTTACTGCATTGAGGAGATGAACCAAGCTCAAGTAATAATACCAAATAAATGTTATCACTAAAATGTTGAAAGATGTTTGAAGAAAGCAAGCAAGTGGTATTGTTTAGCAGGGAAAAGAAAGATGAAAACTAATTGTTTCCATGTAGGGACCAAACAAAAAGTGATTATATGCACATTGAATAATAGAATGTCTCAGCAAATGAAATTCCTAAGTACTTCCCAAAGGGAGCAAATATGAAAATAGAAAGATTGATGGAAAGCTTGTTAGAACACCAGTTAGATTTCTGTATTTTCACATTTTCTCCCCGAAGCCTGCTCCCTTGCCATACTGGCAATATAGAGAATATATCTTCTGGGATCTAGTGAAGCAGACAGACATTACAGGTGGTGAGAGAGCAGAGAAAGATGGACATAATGGAAAAAAACAATTGATTAACAGTCAGAATGAAGTAGTAATACTCTTCTAACTTACATGTTCTTTGTATTTCCAGAGCACTGACAGCTAAGTGTGTTCTCCCAGGCAGGAGCACACACTTGTGCTCTCTTAATTGATTGCTGACCTTTATTGATAAAACAGAGACATATATTAAATAGTAAGCCAGAACTAGAGAGGACTGTTTGAGTAGGAATAAGTTAACATTGTGGAATAAGCAGTTTCAGGTAATATTTCAAACTACAGAAGAAGTCCTTTTGGAAGGATTCCTTGTGTGTATTGGTTTATTAATTTACTAATTTAAGTAACATTTACCTGTTACCTATTATTGCAGGCATAATTATTCCTGCATTTAGACTTGGAATCTAATAATTATAATGCACTACAATGAAGAATCAAATAGCATTTTGTATAAAATGCAGGTGAAGTACAGATTTTTCTCCTTAATAGCCAGGGGCTATGTATGACTTGGAATTTACCTGGTGAATACAAATTCTACCCTTAAGCCAGATAGGAGAAGGAGAGAATGTAAATAAATGAGAATAACTAAATAAGAAGAAAGGCGAGTTGGCTTTTTTAACCAAGTAGATACAATTCAACATTTTATGATTACAGGATTGGAGTCTTTTCAGATTTATTACCACATGGGCAATCTCATTAATTACTATTAAGAAAGGATAGAGCCACCATTTTATCAGGAAAACAAAAATTTAAAGCCAAAGCGCAATTAAAATTGAGTTTATATAAACAGCTTTGAACAAGAAGCAGGGTAATTCGAAGAGGACTCTAATCTGAATCTGACTGCCAAGCTAGACATGTAGGCAGGCAGAATTATGAGACTAGTGGAAATGTCTCACTTTATAACAGGTTCGAACTCAGTCAAGAATTCTTCACTGAGGAAGTAGGAATATATAACCTATGTCACCAAGCTAATAATGCAGCACTCAAATATCCTCTTATTGTGTTCAGCTCACAAATTTCTCCATGATATTAAAGGATATTGAACTTCTATATATCTTTTAAGAAGTACAGTCGCAGAGATAAAATGATAAACAATGGTTAGAAGGGATTCATGGGCTGAACGTTAGTTTTAAAAAATAATTGTTTTCTACCCCATGAGTAAATTTCCCTTAGTCATACTCTTTTCTTTCCAAAGATACTTTTTTCACTTCTAGCCTTTAAAAATTATTATCTATTCATTCTTAACACGAATTAATTCAGCAACTCCCATCCACTTACATTTCCTAAACTTCTTACCATATTTAACTTTCTATAGAATTTGTTGCATTGTTGAATGTTACATGTAATTTGTAAATATTTCATTGTTATCTTTTTCTCTAAAATTTAAATTCACAAGAAAGGGATTTTTGGTTTTATTCACATCTCTAGATAAATACGTGTTGAATGAAATGAGTAACAATATTTGTTGAATGGATTGAGGGAATGAATACCTTAAATTAAGTATTATTTAACTCTGGTTTTCACTTGTAGAAAGCTAGTTCTATAACAATAGGAGGTGTTGCTATTGCTTCATTTATTATTGTTTAACCGGAACATATCAGAGACTTGGAAATATAGGTCTATTTTCATCAAATAATGAATAAATAAGTGTTTAAAAATCTAATGTGCTTGAGCATTTTGTTAGGACTTGAAAAATATTATACATTTCTAAAAGACTGTGAAATTTTTGAGTTCATACTATAATGCCCCATAGCCTGGGGCAGTAGTTGTGATGAGGAATGGAGAGGTGTAATTTTAATTTTACTCCTCAACATCTCAGTTTTAGAACAGGGCATTTTCTGTAACCTGAGAGTTTAGAAGCAATGTATTCTGACTGAGTAATACTTTTACATTTGGAGTGGGCAGAAGAAACACTGGTGAAAGATTTGGAAAATAATTGTTGTACTTCCTCCAGGGTAAAGGTTCTTTTGTCAGTTTCTTCCCAGTGACATATAATACATTATTACGGACTCGCAAAAATAAACTGGGAAAATATTGTTGCTGTTGGAGGAGATGTTATCTTTCTACAGCCATACAGTACCAGGTGAGAACAGCTGTTAACTGTTAGAGTCTAGGGGATACTGGGCTTGCCTAACAAATAGGCTCTGATGAAGTTCAAGGGACTTAAATGGGATAGAAACTTTCATTAAGCATAACAAGGAAAAATTTCTTTAAAAAATAAGTTTTGAGGCATATGGGAAAAATTAAGCAAAAATATTTATCTTATGTGACACAAGAAAGCAATTTGCATACCATGAAGAATTCTCTACCAACTTAAAAATATATTTTCATAAAATTCCAGCCAAGTATTCCTAACATTAACCAGAGTTGACTACCTCAGTGTCTCCTGATGCTGTCAAACCCAGAAGAGTTCATACCAAGCATATTTATTTTGCTTCTATCTCCAAACACAGGCCCATGTCAACTGCTTTCCTTTAAAGTTATCAACATCAAACTAGTTAAGAAATGTAAAAAATATTCTCTCCTCTCACTATCTGAATTCTCATATATACTGTTCCAGAAAGTCTTACATTCTACCACACAGTTGCAATTAAATAATTTCCCCAGTTGATTTAATCATTTTCTTTTCAGCAGTCAACTGAAAGGTTAATAATAATAAAAATAATTTATAATCATTAACATATATTGAGAGCTTATTTTGTTTTTAGAGCTCTGCCTAAATACACAATTGAATGTCATAGCAATTCAATGAGCCTTAAGTTTACAAAAATGGAAATTGAGGCTCTGAATTTTTTTAAATGCTCATAATTGCATCCAATATAATTTAAAGTGAGGATTATGAGAGACAAGTCTGGTTCTTGACTCAAGCTATTAATATCACTATATTGCTAAGACGTCAAATTTGTATTTAAAATTTACCTTAGTTCCTCAAATTTGAGATTTACAATGTTCATTCTGAAGACATCTGATTAATTTCAGGACATTGAGAATCTGGAGGGAGCAGAGGAAATAGGTGGGGAGAAACGGCCAGAGTACCGAGCGCTGCTGCTTTGAGATAGCTTATATTAACAGTTACTATAAAGGTCCTTGTATTCATTCTGCATTTACGTAACATTAAAGAGAGATTCTTTGCCTCCCAGTGACACTGCCACACTCTCTTATTTAGATTACAGGCATATGTCGGATTATTGTGCTGTTTTATCAGGCTTGCAGATCATTTTTTAAGACAAATCTAGTATATGTGGCAACCCTGTGTTGAGCACATCTATTGGCGGCATTTTTGCAACAACATTTGCTTACTTTGTGTCTCTGTGTCACATTTTGCTAATTCCTGCAATATTTTAAATCGTTCCTTATTATTATATTTGTCATGATGATCTGTTATCAGTGATCTTTGATATTACTTACTGTTGTAATTGGGGGCAGAATGAACCATGCCCATATTAAGACTGCAAAATTCATTGATAAATGTTATATGTGTTCTGATTGCTCCATGGACTGGCCTTTAAACTGTCTCTCTCCCTCTTCTTGAGCCTCCCTATTCTCTGAGACACACCAATATTGAAATGTGGCCAGTTAATAATCCTATAATGCCTCTAAGTGTTCAAATGAAAGGAAGAGTCACATGTCTACTGGAAGCTGCTTTGAAGGTTGTTGAAATGACAACAAAGGATTTAGAGTATCATATAAACTTAGTTGACATAGTAGAGACAGATTTTGAGAAAACTGACTCCAATTTTGAAAGAAGTGCTTCTGTTGGTAAGCACTTCTTGTTGGTAAAATGCTATCTAATAGCATCATATGCTACAGAGAAGCTGTTCATGACAGGAAGACTCAATTGATGGGGCATATTTCATGACTGTCTTATTTGAAGAGATTCCCCCAGCCACCTAACCTTCAGTAACCATCACACTGACCAGTCAACAACCCTCAACTCTGAGGCGAGACCCTCCAACGCCAAAACAATTAAAACTCTCTGAAGGCTCAGGCTAATATTTTTCAACAATAAAGTATTCAATTAATCTATTTACATTGTTTTTTTAAGACATAATACCATCGTACACTTAACAGACCTCACTATAGTATAAACATACCTTTTATAAACACTGGGAAACCAAAAATTTGTACAACTCACTTTATTATGAAACCTGACTTACTGTGATGGTCTGGAACCTACAATATCTCAAGGTGTGACTGTACACCATTGTTAGTTTTGCATGGAAAGGATTCATTGGTAGTCATCTTGACCACCAGACACCAACACAAGACTTCTGGAGACTAGAAGTCTGGTCGGTATAAGGCTTGGAGAAATAACTAAAAAAGTAGCCTAAAAACTAAACACATTTCAAAGTAACAGTCTGTGTATAAAATTGTTGAATAGTCATATTATGCAAAGTTACTTATTTCACTCTTATATGAAACTTTAGCAGTTCAAGCAATTATATGTTCACTGTTCTCCAATTTCAAGTAGTTTACTTATGTTTTTACATTTTCAAATGTTATTTTTTAAATTGTTGTTTAAGTACAGTTGTTCCCAATTTCCCCTAAACACTTCGCCACCACTCCATCCACCCACACCTCCCACTCTCAATCCTACCCTGCTTTGGCTTTGTCCATGGGTCCTTTAAACATGTTCCTTGACAACCCTCCCCCTTCTTTCCCATGTTTTCCCCTCCACCTCCCCTCTGGTTATTGCCAGTTTGTTCTTTATTTCAAAGTCTCTGGTTATATTTTTCTTGTTTGGTTGTTTTGTTGAATAGGTTCCACTTATAGGTGAGATCATATGGTATTTGTCTTTCACCACCTGGCTTATTTCACTTAATATAATGCTCTCCAGTTCCATCTATGGCGAAAGGTAAGAACTCCTGTCTTTCTACTGTGTAGTATTCCATTGGATGTGTCAAAAAATGGCAATTTGAACATTATTCTATTTCTTGTTCCAACTGCCAAAGGAAGTCATAGGCTTGTGCTGTTACAATGAAAGAATATTTTCTAAAAGAATACTTTTGTTGTTATAATAAAATAATTTATTAGAAATTAAAAAAAATATTATTTTTTCTCTTCTTTATGATCAGTATTCATGGAACCAAGTATATATAAGTACTAATAAGAAATTATGTGACAAATTAAAAAGGAGCAAAATAAAAAAGGAAAAGAGTAATAAAAATAAAGTTATTTATACCATAACATATTACTGTTATGACAGCAACTAATATCAAAAACTTATACAGAGAATATCACTTTCCCAACATACACACACACACTCACTATTAAAACATCATCATAGTCAGTAACTTTTGAGGAATTAAAAAATCTATAACAAAGACACTATTTTAGTTCTGCAGACATAATTGAACATCATTCAAATATATTTATTTTTCTTTAAAACATTTTTAAAAGAAAAATGCTACTATTTAAAGTTTCTGAATTATAAAATGATTCTTATTTGAAATATTTTCATTCACAGTCCATAATTCTTTTATGAATTTTTCACAACATCAATTTAGGGTATTAAGTCTAATGTAGTTCAATATATAAACAAACCAAAATAAATGGACAATGATTTAATATGAGTAAGTGAAAAAAGTTCATTATTACAGAAAGAGAATCATTTTAAGTGTATTTAAATAATCTATTTTGGTAATTTTTTCAGTAAATGTGATGTTTTATTTACTCATTATATTATCTTTTATAATTTATAATATAATGTGAAGCAAATAGAATACCTGAGAGCAAATGATATCCTCTGAAAATGGAATTATGCACAAAACAGTTTTTATAACCATACAACATATTGTATGACATTTGCATTGCTTTATTAAAAACATGTTGTGCAGTCAAGGAAAGAATTAGAAAAAAATGAAACAATAAACATCAGTTAGCCTGTAATATCCCGTTTTATTTTTATAAAATAATTTAAAAAAATCTCTGTGTGCTATATAATATTTAAGGTGCTGATTATAGTGGAAAATGAATAATTCTTTTAAAATATTCAATATTCATGTAAAACTCAGTTCTTTGCTATTTCATTCATTTATCTTTGTGCTTGCATAGTCTTTGTTTATCATTGTGTAAATACCAACATAATTAACAACCTGCACCTAATTCCTCAACTTGTCTCTCTTGTATTTATCATCACCAAATCTTGATTCTGGAAAATTTATCATCTCTGTGAGTTAAATATTATATATTATTTATAAATAACACATAAAAATAGTATGTGTTCCATGGTACAAAGATAAATGTTTGCAGTTTTTAGTATTTTCAAAGATTTCAGGAAAATACAACCTAAAATAATCTACAAATCGACAGCAGAGGGCACCCATTTCCTGCTATGAAGAAAAGCTGAAATAATTTCCTTTGTATATTTTTCCGTAATTGTGTACTGCTTTGTCAGTTTATTTAGAAAAGAAAAGGGGAAAAATGTACTTTCCTCCCCTAATGCATAAATTGAACTGAGAAATATTTGAAATAAAAAGTTATGATATAAAATTAAATAAATTATATGTGAAAAATGCATCTTCCTATTTATTATCTTCCTCAATCTGTCATATATCTATCAATAAGTTACCCATCAATCATATTTTGTCTATATGTATAACTATGTACATATAAAGTTACTTATGTTTATCACAATTAATATTTATCTTCTGTGTATACTTATTGTTAACAATCTTTATAATAGGGTAGCATAACTGAGTAAAAATAACTTTAATTTTGATAATTACACTTATATGTTGAACACAGCTAAAGCTGTGTGCGTGAACGGAAGTGTGTGAGAGAGGAGCATGAGGGGATTTTAAAGATGTAAATAATTTTTGATGTAAAGGATATTATGGGACTTTTCTTTGAACATGTTGAAAAGAACAGAACCTTTAGTGAAAATAATGACTTTTCAGCAAATCACTAAAATCAAGATTTGGAATTTAATATGAAATTTAATTAGGATTTGTGCATTTATTTTAGCTTTAAATAACTGTCTTTGTCCACATTATATTTTATTTTTTATTTATATAATAATGAACAAGAGTGAGTATTATTAACGTGCTATCCATAGGCTTAGACCATATGAATTATTTCAGTCTCTTATGGTTTTGGAATTGGATGTTATCTTTTGTAATAAAATTGTGCTTTAATTGATGAATGCTAGGAATATTATTTTAATAAATATATAACATGATTTATGTCTATTTATAAGACTTGAGAGTAATATATGTTCATCAGAAGATAAACAAAAGTATCTAATATTCTGTTTACAGCAGAGCTTATTAAATTAACGAGTATATATCTGTGACCTTCCCAGGTTTTTTAGTTTTAGCAAAAATTGAGTAAGTCAGTTTTTAATACTTCTATGTTTCACATTGATTTTTAAATAAAGAAAGTAAATTCACCATTAGTGATAATTATAAATAATATGTAATTGAAAATACAAATGTTTGAGGGTGTTTTCCCTTAAAGTTTAAATTTAACTCTGAGTGTTATAGGTATTACACAGGGTGTGGCAGAAGCAATGCCATTGAGTGTAGGGTACATAAATGTCTAACATGAGATGGACAGCAATTTGAACATTTCACCTAAAGTGTCATATGTTGTGCCTTGAGTGTGATATTGTTATGTTACAGAATTACATGCTTATGATATTATAATAAAAATTATGTAATAAAAAGGGCTGTTATTTGTGCTGGACCTTATATTTAATCTAGAATGCATTGATTTCTAAATAATTTAATAAATTCAAAGATCTCTACAGAACAACAAAGATTGGCTTTAACTAAAAATTTATTCAAAGACCTATTTTTTAATTTTGATATTCATCTTTGAATGTAATATCATGGGAAAAGTAGAGAAGCAAAATATCCACCAATTTAACTAGAAATTAATAGTTAAATATTTAGTTAATATTATATACCAAAATTTTCTTATACTCATTTCCACTGATTTTTTTGTATGATGAACATTTCAACTTTTAAAAATAGTGTTTATGACTAATATGCATCATATTTTAGTTATTATTATGGTAATAGCATTTATGGTTTTTCTTTGCTTAAAATTAGAACATTGAGTATTGAGTGATATTGTCACTTTTAACCATATAATTTATAACACAAACATCTGAAACATTCAGAAAATTTATTTATATAATCCATTTTATATATAATGCTAAAAATTTGCTGACTAGTCAATCAAAACATATGTGGAGATATTTTTAGAAATAAGTAAGTGAAAGATGTAGTATTTGGATTAGTTACTTTCATGAACAATATTTGTTAATAAAATCAAAGAAAGTAATTTATATTAGTGATGAAATATCCAGTTATTTTAAAGATGTTGGTAAGAACATTTAAGGCATAACAAATATTTTCAGCTCACATTGATACTTCTGGAAGTCATCTTATTATCTGAATGATAAAGATATAACACATTCAAGTAAAAATTAATATTACTTTAGTTCTGCTCATAAAATCTTTTTTACTTAATAAAGTTAAATATTTAAGAAATGTATTCTTATTTTTCATATAGAAGCAATAGAAGCAATTAAAATATAAACCCTAGTGTTCTGAAAATTTAGTTTTGAACTTTAGTCATTATATAGAAAAAATATTTCCTAGATATCAGAATTAAGATATACATTTAGAGGTCTTTAGGTAGAGCATGAGCTTAATTTAGTAAGCAAAAAATAGAAGCACAACTGTGATTTTTTGAACATTTAAACATTTTGTGGTTTAAAACTGACATTTCTTATCTCTGTGTATTTCACTGTGTATTTTCTGTAAAACTCTATATTTCTAAATACCTTTCATTGTTATTATCATTTATTCACATATTTCAAAGTATTATTTTGCACGTATTGTGTTCAAATTCCTTTAACAGTGTCATAGCCTCAGCACGAAAGTGTTATACTAATGCTGGTAAAGTAGTGGTGTTCTTTTTCGTGTTTCTAGATATTATATTTTCTTTTCCTGATTTATTCTTTGTCTTACTCTCTTCTATATTTAAAAGAAGTTGCTTTTAATCATACAGGTTTTGGCAATGGTTTACAATGCAAATGAGCCTATTCAAATTGTCAGCAGGCTTACCAATCAATGCAGATGGGTACATGATTGATCTAGTTATTGCAATCAGTATAGATTTTGAACAAAGCATCAGCTGTGCCACAATCTATTTGGCCCTAGAAACTGCATCTTTTTTCTAGGTTCTATCTTTTAGAAAGGGAGGTGTTGGACTGAATACAAATACACAAAAAAAGTCATTTAATCAATAGAGCAGAAGGCGATGAATGACAAGTAAACCTGTGGGGACAGAAGCAAGCCAACTGGTCTTTAATGACAGTAAATGTGAGACAAAAAAAAAAACAAACCTGAAAGTTTTTAATAAAAACAATTCTATCTTGGAATAAAATAACTTAGTTAATTATGAAAGATAGCAAAGTCTAAATAAATATAATCAGTATATGGTAAGAACTAACAGTACAAGATCTTTGAAGAATAATGGTGTAAACTTTTACTTCTATGTTTAGCTCTGTGTTTTACCACTCTTTTTCTCTTCCATGTTTTTCTGTTTATATTAAGAGTTTAATCACAGTGTGCAAGCTTGAACCACATTCAATTTATTTTTTCTTTTGCCTCTCCCATTCAATTTATCTGTCTTCATTACTTAACTATTCTATTCACTACCACTCCTTAAAAGACATTATATTAAGAACTTTTTATATAGTATCTCAGTTCATTCTCCAAAGTCTATGAGGTAATTCCTGGTTTCAGATGAGAAAAATAAATTTAAGGTGACATAGAAAATAAATAAAAAGCAAAGCCTTGAATGCCAGCCAATATGCTTCCAAGATAGTTTTAATTCTTATATAATACTTTACTACTGGTTTCTATCATAACAGTTCTCTTCCATCTATTGATATTTATCCATTCTTTTCTTTTTCTTTCAGATGTTATTTCTCTATCTTTAGTTTTACTACTGTAATCCATCCTAGTAAATTCTGTGGGAATCACCTTTCTATAACATATTTTTGTTCAAAAAACTTTTAAGAACTGTTCTTCCATATTGAGTGAAGTGCAAATGTGTCTCATGAGCCCCTTTTAATCAGCCCTGCTGACCTGACCCCATGTATCCTGAGACTCTACGTAAACAAAGCAGAACTGTTACCCTTTCCTGAATCTGACCTATTTTCTAAACCCTCATAGATTTGGTTAATCCATCTCTTCTTTTGGGGAGATCTCTCCCATTTACCTTGCTTTATAAAAATACAGTCTATCCCCTGAGCCCCATGTCGAAATCACCATCTCATCTATAAAACATGCCAAAAATCTCCCAGAGGCATGTTTCTTTCATATATATACCATATATTTAGTCATGTATATATAATACTCTATATTATATATGTCTTCCATATTTCAATTTGTATAAAATATTTTTCTGTTTTATTATTGTATTAATCATAGATGCACACCCACTATCATCTAAAAATAATGCATCAAAAACTACATAATATTCATAAAACTCTAATTTATCTTCTCAGCAATAGTAAGTGCTACTTACTTAGAATATAGCTTTTCCATGGACAGATTTTGTTTTCACATTTCTGCATTTCTAGCACCTTGCATAAATTAACAATAAATAAAATATAGGAGGTCTGTCCAGAAAGGATGCAGCCATGTACTATAAAGAATAGAAATATTTATTGAAAAAGATACTAGATACAAGAAACATTGTACGTAGGACAATGACACCTCAGTCCCATTCAAAGTAGGTACCTTGGGACCTTGCACAGCTCTTCCACTGTTCAAAACACTCTACAAAATCCTTTGTTGGAATCATTATTAGCTGTCCATCATATTTTTCTGAATGCCATTGATGGTCTGAAATCACTTCCCTTTCAAAGGTGATTTCAGTTTGGGGAAAAGCCAGAAGTCACAGGGCACCAAATCCGGACTGTAGGGGGGCTGAGTCACCTGAGTGATTTCATGTTTCACAAAAAAACTCTGCATGAAACATGATGCATGGGCCTGCTCATTGTCATGATGAAGCTGCCAATCACCAGTTGCCCACAGCCCGGGTTGTTTTCATCATGTTGCATCTCTGATGAAGAGTATTGAGGTAGTACTCTTTATTAATTGTCTGATCTGGAAGGCCGTACTTGTGATGGACAACACCATCCCAATCAAATAACACAGTTTAAAGACTAAATTAAAACAAATAAGTGAACAAACAGTTAACGTGGTGGTGATCTTGATGGGACTTTGCCTTGCCTTCTTTGGGTGTGGAGAAACAGGCAACTTCCATTGGGATGACTGGGCCTTCATTTCTGGATTACAGCCATAAACCCACAATCCATCTACAGTTATGCTTTTCTTGAGGAAATCTGGTTCACTGGTAGCAGTTTGAATCAAGTTATTAGCAGCTGCAGCATGATGTTCCTCTGCTCTGATGGCACCAGCCATGGACCAAATTTTACCACAACACGTTTTATAGCAAGATCCTGCATCAAAATTTCAGACACAGTAGCTTCTGGAATCCCAGATCAGCTTCTAGATCTTGCACTGTCAGTCACCAATCTTCATTAATTACAACTGGTACACGTTCCATCTTCTTGGGTGTTCTGCTTGCTATGGGCCTTCCAGAACATGAATCACTTTGAACAGATTCTTGAGCATCTCTGAAGCATGTGTGCCACCCTGTTATTTGCTCTACACTCATTGCATTGTTCCCAAAAGCCTTTTGAATCACCAAAATAATTTCCACAGAGGAATATTCAAGATTAATGCAAGATTTTATGCGGATTCATTGCTCTACTCACTCAGTCATTTTTAACGCAATGGCCACACAATACACACGCTCACTCAACAGCATCCACCCCCCACACACACTGACTAGTACAGTGAATGAATGCACATTCCAATCCACTCAGTGTGGCTGCCAGGTTACATCAATGTTGAGCAAATGGTTCTTGTTATATTAATAATTGCTGGACTTTTTCCAAACAGATCTCATATTATACATTTTAATATTTTCTGTTGTTATGTTATCATTATTTTGACTTAAGTGATAATGTAATGGCTTACTCAAGCCTTTGGTATCCATAGCATCAAATGCAATATAAAAATAATAGTTTATATTTTAGTAATTTTTATATACTTAGAACAAATGATAGTTGATAAAATTAAAACTATTGACAATCACAGAAAAATTAAATACAACTTTTAGTTAAATATCAGTTTTTATTACTAGAAGATAAATATTATAAGAATAATATTTTAGAATTAATATTTAAATCAAGTACTTTCTCTTTTGTAAGATGTTCAAAATATTTACATTTTTAACTGGGTTTAAGTTATAGCAAACACTTTTATAATCATTTAAAATTAATAATTCTTTATCAATATAACCTGGAACACTGGAGAGCAAAAGAGAAAATGTAGCTGTCTAATCTGGCATTTGAAATAAAACAAATAAATCCTGTATCATTTATATTCCACACCAGGTATTTATGATAAGGAAATTTGCATTAAGAAAAATGCTTCATATAAATAAGATTAAAGTAGCTTGATTTGACATGATTTTTGGATGATAAGTATCAAGGTATTAACAACATTTTTAATAGCTCTTCTTTTCAGGAAAAGTGGGAAACATTATTTGCTGTCTTCTTTTAAGTCTTGATGTTTTAGATAGTTTGGTCAAAATAATTTCATAAATTATTATTATTATGATAGTGGGTATTTTCTCTACAGCACATACATATTAAAAACTCTAAAAATAATTGGGTATTGTCAAATTTTCACTTCATTTGTGATGTATGAACTGGACTTTCATGTGAATAATGAAATAATTTGAATAAGTGGGTAATGACTTTTGAATTAGAAGAGAATACATATTGAAATACCAAATCACCAATCAGCACTGTGTACTCTAAATAAAATCCTCCTTGAAAGTATGTAGGAGAATTTAATAATCATAGGATCAAGAAGAATCTGACTTTGACTTGATTGCCAAACCCATCTTTTATGATGCCACTTGAGGTCCTTCAGCAGTACAACCATGAACAACTGAACATTTGGGGTTTGCGATGAATTCAAGTCTATGTACACTTTTGACTTGAATTATACTAATATTAGATACATAAATGATTTTTAATATTATAATAGAAATAAGTAAGAAGTCTAGCTTTTAATTTTATTTTTAATAATTATTAAACAATGTTTTAAACTAATTTAATATATCAAATATTAATTGTTACTTAATTTAATATCCATGTGTAAATTTTCATATACTCCATTTGTTTTATTACTCTGCTACTATGTTTTTATAGTCAAGTAAAACAATGATAATACCCTAGGATCTTTGTGTAGACATAATATAAAATAATATTTATTGAATACTTAATATGTGCCAATCATGAAAGGTGGCGAATGAATGGGTCAGGGGAGGGTGGTGGCAGGAAAATGGAGACAACTGTACTTGAACAACAATAGAAAAAAATTTAAAAAATAAATCATGTGCTTCAAATATAATATCACATCTTAAAAGCAAATCAATTAAGTAAATGTGACTATTTTACAGATGTGGTGGTGTAATTTATCTACTATTATAATGGGTATAAGTGAGAGAAATAAAACTTGAACCCACATTTGTTTGTACTTAAACACCAGTGTACTCAACATTCTACAGCCTTGTTACCTAAGACGGTCAAATAAAATATGATTAATGAATGCTTAACATATTTGTATTTATCTAAACCAGGGGTCAGCCGGGTCTGGACTATGCACCAAATCCTGTTCATTACCTGTTTTTATAATTAAAATTGTATTCAAACACATCTCTGTCCATCTATTAACATGCTGCCTGTGGCTGATTTCCCAGTACACTGCTTAAAACACGAAACCAAAAGTAGTGACTTTACAGAAAAATGTTTAGCACTCATGATAACAACTATATTGTGTTATGTAACTTCTTGTGTACAAAATGATTTGGTGACTTTATGTCTACAAGACCAAATACTTTCCCAGGGTGAATAAGGTCCTCCCAAAATGTCCACATCCTAAACACTTGAATCGATCAATGTTACTTATATGGCAAAAAAAGACATTGAAGATGTGAGTAAGAATTTTGAGATGGGAGAAATTATCCTGGATTAATTAGGCAACACCTTAATGTAATAATAGCAAAGGTCCTCATAAGACAAAAGTGTAAAATCAGAATGGGTCATAGGACATGTGACAATAGAAGCAGATGTTTTATGAGAAGTGCTTTGAAGATGGAGAAAGGAGCCACAACCAAGGAACAGAGGTAGTATCTAGAAAAGGTGAGGAAATGGATTTCCTCCGGAGCCTCAAGAAGGAACCATCCCAGCCAACCCCTTGAGTTTTGATCAAACAGATTTCAGACATCTAGCCTCTAGAACTACAAGAGAATACATCTGTGTGATTTTTTATTTTTTTAAAACTTTAATTATTTATCTTTAGAGGGATAGGGAAGGAGCAAGGGAGAGAAATATCAAGTGTGATTGCTTCTGGTATGTCCCCTGCTGGGAACTGGTCTGCAAGCCAGGCATGTGCCCTGACTGGGAATCCAACTGCGATTCCTTAGTTTACAGGCCCATGCTCAATCCACTGAGCTACACCAGCCAGGGCCACCTGTGTGATTTTAATCTACTAAGTCTATGGCAATTTGTTACAGCAGCAATGGAACACATACATTCTGTGACTAAAATGGAAATCTTCTGAATTTGTAAGATACATCTTCTACAAGACATTTTCTAAACTTTTGAAAATCAGTGATTCCTCTGACCAGTATGATGAGAACAATTGACATTCTCCCCCTGCCAAATTCTGAACACGTACATCTGTACGAATTTTTGCATTCAATTCCGTAGGTGAACATATCTCAATTTTACTCATTTAGGGATTTCTTAGATTCAATAGGTTTCAGAGGCTATGCCTATAATTGGGTTTCTTACTGCTCTCCAGTGAATCACGAAATATAATTCTCTATTTATTTTTCTATCAATATATATTGACGTTGTTTACCTGATTTTCTATTTCCTGCCTTTCGATGGAAAAAAAACCATGAGAATATGGGATTGGTCTTTTTTGTTCTGTAGTCAATATGTAGGACCCAGCACATAGATATTTAATAAATCTTTGGTAAAAATCATAGGTTGATGAGCCCAAAATGGAAGTGTTTCTGGTTTCCATGTGGACACTTGGAGGGTCCCTAGAAAATTATTAAGAGGGAAATGAGCTAAGTTGCTTTGTATTTTACAAAGACAATTTTGACACTATGGTAGAGTAGAAACAAATTAAAAGCACAATAGTGAAATATTAAAAATATAGGTGAAGATAAATTTTAAAACTTAGTATTTTAAGCAATACAAATTTAGTTATTTGTTTACCATGGCATTTTTTTAAAAACTTCATCTCTACAAAATTGCCTCAGAGTGAGATTCCCCCAAAAATGCTAATAAAATTTCATCTGGGAAGATTTTAAAAGAGTTTCTTAAACAAATAACATTTTCTATAAGGTCCCCAAATCTGTATTTAAAAAAACTTACCAGGTTATTTTCTTTTGTTTCTTTTTAAATAGAATTTATTTTCTAAGGCTATTTTTTTTGTTCATGGCAAAATTGGATGAAAGGTGCAGATGGTTCCTTTACCCTCTAGGCCCCATACCAGGTTATTTTTAATAAGCAGAAAGATTTGAGAAGCAATGCTTTAATGCACATTCCCCTTCTAATCCAACAACTTTCTAATTATTAGTGACCAAAGAAACAACATTAAAAGTAATCATTAAGCTAAGTGAAATAAGCCACTCAAAGAAAGACAAACACCATATGATCCCACTCATATATAAAATATAATGAAGAAAATAAACTTAAAAAAAAAAACAAAATACAACCAGAGGAATAGGCACAAGGAACAGACGGACAGCTGTCAGAGAGGAGGAGGGTGGGAGGGACTGGAGGAGATTAGTCAAAGTACATATATGCATATTCAGAGCCCATGGACACAGACAAAAATGTGGTGAAGGTGGGAGGGGGGCCTGGTGGAGTGGGGAAAGAGGGAAAAATGAGGGACATCTGTAATAGTGTCAACAATTATAAAGAAATGGTAATCGTTTTGCATCTCTTCTGTCCCTTAGAAATAAGTTTTGAAAATTTATCAGAGCATATGACTTACCTGGGAAAATTATTACAAATACAGAATCATTACAAATACAGGATCCCAATCCTATTTTGAGATATTTTCATGCAGTACATTTGAAGTAGAGTCCAGAAGTAAGAAATTTTAATAAAAATCTTAGGTATTTATAATGGCCCAGAAACTTGGGAAGCCTGCTCTAACTAGCATTATTTAAAATAGTATAGTTGGTATACATATAAAACTAAATCCCTCATTCTGACTTTACACTGATAACATACATGGAAATGCACATCTTTGTTAAGTTTTACAACCATAATGGGTAAATATTCTCAACTACACTATCATTTCTAAGTAACAAATTCTTTAATTTCCTACTAAACAGTGATTGAATGTGAACCTTTTTATTGTATATACACACATACACATACAATGTATGTTTTTTAATTGAGGTTTTTTTCTCTATTCAATGATCATATTTATAAAAAAATATTTTAAATCATCAGCCCCCTCTCAACCTAGTATGGAAAAGCTCCAGATTCTATTTAAAATACATGAAAATTGCCATATAAAATGCAAAGTAGGCATCACATAAAAACTTCTATATACATTTAGTAAATGTTAGCAATTGACCATAAACATATCATCCTGGTGATCAACTGTAATAATTAGAAGTAGCATCTACATGTAACATAATCTCTCATAATTTGATAAAATATAGGAAATCACCCCAAGCTTCCATGAAAATAAAATTTTGATGAGATATTTGGAACATTGTACTTTAAAAAATGCACAAGTATAATGTAAGGTAACTGTCCTACATGTTGCCCTCTGAGATTTACATACGTGGAGGTCTGTGCAGTCTCTACTTGCCAGAGACAAGCTAAATTGTTGATGCTTTCATTGCTCCAGGGGCTGCAAGGGTGATCTTGTAGTTTGCCTCCAGTGACAGGTGCTATCCCTTTATTATAATTTGAACCCCTGGGTGCTAAAACATTCATGAGTTTTCTATTAGCAAATCTGCATATTCTCCCATCATGTTTATTCATAATCCTGTGATGAGTTGCAGACAAGCTCACAGAGAACTTAAGGCTTTGGCACTTACTCAGAAATTACTACCTTCACTCACAAACAAAAAAGACTAGGCTGTTTGCATTTATATTCTAAAAATTCATTAAATATCTTCATGTTAGTACTTTGGGTCTTTTAAAATTAAATATGTTGTAAATTGTTGCACTAACTAATGGATTTTTTTAGCAATTAGTGCTTAGAGAATATGAAAAGCATGTACTAAAGTGTTTTTAAAATGTATGTACACAAGAGGGCATCATAGGTTTTATTCAAAACTTTTTCACAAATTTCCTTTTAAAGTGAGTTTCATTTTTAAGACTTTTTCTTTATATTTTTACCCTTGTTTGCTTTAATATTTATAAAACATGTTTAAACAATAATATTCATTCAATGATATTAAACAAACAGAAATATTATAATTACATGACAAAATTAAAGCAAAGAAGCCATTTTAGTGACTTCCTTATTAGCGTCTTGGTTTTCTTCGTATTTTTGACCTTTTGCTCCTACCTCAGGACAATCTCTATGTATTTTTCTAACTCCTTTTTTAAGGTAATGTATAAATTGTTCCCTTGAATACTCTTGATTTTTTTTAAACCTCGTTTGTACTCCAGTTATACAGGGTAAATTTCCCTCCTTGTACAGAGCTTTATTTGATTGATTTCATTCAGAAAACCTGCATTGAAGTCAAAGGTGGATCTTGAATTCAGATCTCTAGGAGCTCATCCTTCCTTGCAGTAGGAAGAAAATGGGAATACATGTAAGCACAATTCCCTGTGGCAAATACGGAGACCCAAAGTGCTGATGAAACTCCTTAGCTGTGTCCCTACACAAGGAGAGCTACTGAGAGTGGGGTGAGATGGACAAGGGTTAGAGCCAAGCAAGATGTAAAGAACAGTTCAAAAGTTAATCAGACACTATGACAAGCCTTCTTATTTTTCTAATTATTTAAAAATAAAATAATTAGTTCATATATAAGGACAGATAATTGAGATAAAGGAAAAGTTATTTTCTTTATGTAGATTTTATGAAAATGGTGCAAAAATAAATGTAATAAAATAAAAGGTTAGCCCCGACCAGTGGTTCTGTTGGTTGATTGCTGTCCTGCAAAGCAAAAAAGGTCACCGATTGAACTCCTCCTGGTCAGACACATGCCTATGTTGCGGGTTCCGTCCCCAGCCCAGGCGAAGGGTGGAAGGCAAATGATGGATGTTTCTACCTCACATCGATGCTTCTCTCCCCTTCTTTGTCCCTCCCTCCCCCTCTCTAAAAAAATGAATAAATTAATTAAAAAATAAAAGGCTACAAAAATTCTGAAACCATACAATTTTGTTATTTTTTTCAAATGTTTTTACAAGATGTGATTGGAGTAAACATTGAAACTCCTAGGTGATTATATTTTCAGCATGAAAATAAAAAAGTATCAGTTGCAACAACCAAAAAGCATAAGGGATAACATGAGTGGTAGCACAGCTGTATAAGAGTGACATATCTTTAGAAAAAAGTTCAAGTAGCCCAATAAATTATAATAAGCATTTGTCAAGGAAAGATGAATCTATTTAAAATATATCTCAATAACAATTCACCTAGGAATTCTTTTCCAATTGCTTTTAAATTAAAGTCATATTTCCTCTTATAGAATGTTGTGCCTATTTTATAATTCTGATCTTTTGTTTTTTTATTAAATGATAAGCTTCATGAGACTACTGATTGATGAATATATCTCCCACATTGTTTAGGTCAATGCTGTTAGCAGAAGAGGGGTTCACTGAATATACTGATGCTTAACTTGAAAAGTGTTAATAGTCATTAATATGAGAACTAAATTAACTGTTTAAAATGATGAATTTCAGTATGCTTGAAGAAGTATTTCAATCGCAGTTTCATTGTTAATTAGCATTATTACCTTCATTAAACAATTTAACATTACTATGTCTCACTTGACTCACTTTTCCTGTAAAATTTTGGAGTTGAACTTGTCAATAGCATTCGGTCATTTGATTTGTTCCAGGCACTGGGATAAGGCATTTGTATACATTATCTGATTTACTCTTTATGAAAACCCTTATGAGATGGTGTGGCAACTATCCACATTTTTTCCAGGAGCCCTGGAGTTACTTGAATTATATCTGTATCTATATATCTCTCTATTATATACATACATACATACATACATACATGTAGATATCTATATATAGATATAGATATAGATAGAGATAGAGATAGAGATAGAGATAGAGATAGAGATAGAGATAGAGATAGAGATAGATAGTGGGGTAAACTCGATTTTCCCACTCCTGTATCCCTGTATGTGTGTGTGTTTGTGTGTGCATATGTATGTTACCTACTAATTTTTTAATAAAAAATTAATTCAATCAT
Source organism: Sturnira hondurensis (assembly GCF_014824575.4). Taxonomy (NCBI): domain Eukaryota; kingdom Metazoa; phylum Chordata; class Mammalia; order Chiroptera; family Phyllostomidae; genus Sturnira; species Sturnira hondurensis. The sequence continues at coordinate 19,906,747 of NW_028083059.1, forward strand.
CCTGCAAAATGTCTCTCCTCTTCTCTGGATATTCTTTTTTTTCTTTTTAAATTTATTTTTTGAAAAAGAGACACAAATTGCTCCTTAAAAATCTCAATTATTTGAGGTTCAACTAGAGTATAATTAAAAAAGAAAAAAACTTTAATCATTTAGAGTATAAAATTTTATAGAATAAGTATTTATAAATAATCTCTACTTTAGATCAGCAAGTTCTTATCTTAAATATTCTTTTTCTATTCCCTTTAAAGGGAGAACAAGAGAATCTCCTTACTGATTCATTTTGTAAGGTCTGAGCTATTGCCCTTCACAAGGGAGAAAAAGATGTATTAAAAAAAGCCATGAACACTATTCAAATTCATTGTCTCTTCCAGGTGTGGGTAATTGAGTTGCCTCAAGATCAATATGAAACTGCCTAGGATACAGAAAGTCAATAGTTACTTCCAAAGTCAGCTCTGTCTAGTCTAGGTGTCTAAAAAAGCAAATCTTCCAGTTGCTGTTTAAGAACAAATCTAAATCTGCATACCAAATCTATGAATTGAATCCTGTAAAATAGGAACTCCCTAAGTATCTTACCTTGTTTCAAAGAAGAGGGAGACCCTGTTGAGCAAATAACTTCACTTTAATATTTTCTGGACCTTGGAGTGACACTGAATGAGTCACTCACTCATTTTAGATATTCCATAAAAATAATTTACTTTTATCTTACTCTAACATGGGGAGTATTTCATAATAACATACATTTTATTAATGAAAAGGCAGGACTGAATATGGTAAAAGCATATCCTCTCCACCCAAAGAACATTTAATTTGGGGAAACTGAGCTTCCAGAAAACACTGATCATTTTTCAGAGTGAAAGACGCTGCCACTTTCTTTAACAAAAGGGTTTCTTCGTATGCTAAACAGAGAACTCCATTTTGGAATCGTTGAAATTTGCAGCACTTACTTTAAGCCCAAGCCTGCTTTCCTAGGGGACTTCTTGTTAATTGTCACTGCAACCCCGAATGACGCTGTGTGGGGGTGGGGACACAAGTGGTGCTTCTTCTACCAGGCTCCACACGCATGTTCTCAGAACCAATCAATTCCAGATGAGTCTTTACAGAAGGCAAAGAAACCAAAATCAGTGATAGACACAACAGAGTACCGCGCAGTAACAGTATAATATCATGCACTAACATTCTCTACCATACTTTCTGAAACCCACGGGCTGATCTCTCTCAGGTTCCTCACCTGCAAGCATGTGATACTGGCAAGACATCGCTGTTTTTTTTTTTTTTTTAAGAGGCTCTGAAAGACATAGGAATTCTTGAGTGCCATTTTCTTTCCATTTTCTGTGTTTTTAAAGAATGACTGGCAGAGGGATTTCCTCCTCATTCAGACTTTCCTCAAGTCTCCTCAAATTGCTCAGTCTGCACTACTGTGAGGGTTATCATATAGGTCTCTGTGGGGTGATGGGTGTGCGGAACAGGATGGAATGGAGAGAAGATTCTTACAGAGAACAGACTGACAGCTGTCAGAGGGGAGAGGGCTGGGTAAAAACGGTGAGGGAATTAAGCAAAAAAAAAAAAGAGAGAGAGAGAGAGGGAGAAATTTTTTTTTAAAAAAACCCATGACATAGACAACAGTATGGTGATTACCAAAGGGAAAGCAGGTGGAGGTTGGGGGAGAAAGAAAAGGGTAAAGTGGGGACAAATGGTGATGGAAGGAGACTTGATTACAATACAATACACAGACGAGGTATTATAGAGTTGTACACATGAAATCTATATAATTATATGAACCAATGTTACCCTAATAAATTCAATATTTTAAAAAGATTAAATGCCCATTTAATGATCTTCGAGTTGCCGTGATTATCTGTTTCCTTAAATTAGTCAATTAAGGTCAATTAATTCTCAACAATAACATGTATAAACATTGCTTTCTGAAAGTGAGGCACATTTTTATTTGATATATAGACTTGGGGAAAAATTAAAAGAAATAATTTTATTCATTAAATTTTTCTTAAATCACCTGAAATATCTATCTCCATTCTTCAGACTCAGAGCATGTATTTTCTACATGGTTTCTCCATTTGAGATATGCTGCTTTGTTATTTTGAGTGCATCTCCTATTTTCTAAGTTCAGAGTTCCTACAACAGAAGACATAGATTTTACATACATATGAAGTTCCTCACTTTCTTTACCCATGTTTCTTGGGAACCGTGAGTTATGCTGGAAAGCAGATAGCTTTGGCAACAGGCTTCACATGAAGTCTTGGCTCCACACACCAGCTCATAATATTGGCAACTGTGACAAGCCTGAGTCTAGTTTCCTCATCTATGAAATTAGAAAGCGAACTACCTCACAGAGCCGTTGTGAGGTTTGAAAATGATAACACATGCCAAGTGCTTGGCATAGTGTCTGGAACAAAATAGGTGATGAATAACCGTTTTCGAATGAATATGATTAAAGAAATATATCAAAACGGCATTTTATGATTCCTGCTGTGTTTACACTATATCCATTCTGTAGTTGGTGAGTATGGTGATTTCCTTCTGTGTGTGTGAATTTAATGTGTTAAAAGAAAATCAGATATTTTTATTTTATATTTACAGGTTTTTAATAGTTAAAAAGTATTAGAGCACCTTTGTAGTAAGGCTAATAGAACTCTTTTTCCATTTTTTACATCTGCTTTATAGAGCCAGAATGAATAACCCAAACTTATTCTCTCTTTCTTTCTTTAATGATGTCTAAAGTGGATAATGGAGTGTCTATTTTTGGTTGCTGTAAGTGTATCTACTACTTTAATTAAGACTAAAACTTTGAAAGATCACTTTGTTAGCTCAACTGAAATTTCTTAATGAAATATTTTTCCCCTTTGTAGTCAAAAGGAAACATTTAAACAAAACTATGATGATGTGTTTTAAAAACTGTATTTCTAATGGGAATAAAATTGATCTTCTTATAAGGAATTTTAAAACATCAGACTGTATGAGAACCATATATATATATATGGCATATCAGTCACGGTATTGTCCATAACCACAACCCTGTTTAACAAATCTTGCTCTAACACAACAACTCCTGAGTTTATATAATTACATATGCACATGTTATACTACAAACCTACTTAGTAACTATATACACACAGAGGCAATACAGCAACTATATATATATATATACACACACATATATATATGTATATATAGTTTGAAAATGATAACACACATTCAGTGATAGGCTCAGTATCTAGTATGAAATATATACATATATGTATATATATGTACTTGAGATTATTATGTAGACAGATATATGGAAAAGGTCAGTGAGGAAGAATAAACTCATGAGAAATCTTTTGTGAGATAGAAACTTTAGTACACAACTAGTAAAGAGTCCTACTGGAAATGGGTCTCTAGTTTTGTTTTGTGCTACAGAACACCATTGGTTTCAATGAGTCACACTGTAGGTGCTAGAATGTCTTCTCTGAGAAATAATATGTTGTATATTGGTTTCCTGTGCATATGCAGTATCTCACCTAACTAGAGACAACTCAAGAAAATTTCTGTCTTACACACAAGAGTATTTATAAAACAAATCCCATATTTGACTTTAGTGAGATGCTTCCAGCAAACTGCTATTTTTATGTAATAGAAATTAAAAACATTGTTAAATAAAATTTAAGGTATTGTAATAACATATGGAAAGCACATGTATTTATGTTTCAAAACAAAAATTTAGAATAAAATTATAATTCTTCCCAAAATTTTCTAATTTATACTTAACTTAAACATTTTAATTTAAATATTTAAATTATTAGTTTTAACAAATCTGTGCAAATATAAAGAGATCAATATTTTGTAATATTATCCTTTATTTTTATTTTCTTTCTTTTCAACAACACAGAATACTCTGGGGTCCAAATTATCTTAATTAGATGCAATTAAAATAAATTGCTCTATCTGTTAATTAACAAACCTGGGATTTAGCAATACTGCAATATGCATCATGTTATCTCTTTTTGGGGAATTTGTTATACTTTTACACTATTTATATAAATCTCATTTACTATGAATTCCCTTGAATTTCAACCTTATCTGTGATTCTAATCCATATTGCAGCAAAAAGCAAACAAGATCAATCACAGACTTTTCTTTATCCCCAAATGCATGTTGGTTGCACCAAATTACCTGCTTTAGAAGATGCTTTGAGAAAATAGTAAATATAGGTATGGTGCACATATCTGTTTTTAAAATGTTGTTTGAATATAAACAATATCCAAAGACTTGGATAGCAGTTAAGATAAGTGATCTGTCAAGAGCCTATATTAGGCCTTTTTTACTCTGCAACTTACAGATAATATACCTTTCCTCAACTTCCATTCATGTCGTTGGCCTGACAGAGGCCACACAGGACCGTGGTCTCCAGGGGGAGCAGGACTGCATTGGTAGTAAAGAATTGTCTCATTGCTAGTTTCGCAGGCTAAGAATTGTATAGCTCATAACTTTCTCTTCAGTCTCTGCATTTGTGCTCCTTTATGGAACTTTCTCTGCTTTGATTTATACTATTTATACTAAAAAACAGTTGAGCATTCCTAAAGCATATGATAAAATTCTTGCCTTGAGGCCATTTATTGATTTTTTAGTGAAATAATGCTTACATGCACACAGCTCGTGGGGAATAGTATAGTTTTTTTCACTGATCTTGTTGCAACCTCTCTCTCATTGCCTGGATCTTTCCACATTCTTCCCACAAAATTTATCTCCTTAAATACACCTTTCTTTCTGTCATTTCTTGCTTCAAAAACCTTCAGTCATTCTTCAGTGCCTAAAGCAGTTACTCCTTAGAGCAATTATAAAACCATGTAGACACCACGTGCTGATGGTACACATATACATTGCACAAATAGGTACCTCTCTACTGTCCAAATGTGTAAGGTGATGTTAATTAAATATTAATTAAAATGCTATTTAATTATTAAGTTTTAGAGATTATATGTATTTCTCAATAACTTATCCTAATATTTGAGTTTTTATTTTGTGCCAGTCAGCTTTAGGTAGAGTGATCTCATTTATTTCTCACCCACAAACATGCACATACCACACATGCACTCAAACACTAACACAAGAATGAAACATGTAACTGGTGTTTTCAATTTGCAGCATAAAAAGTAAACTGAGAGAAGTTAAGTGACTATGTCTTGTAAGGAGTAAGTTGGGGTTTGAACCTACGTATTTCAACTCAGTTATAAATACTTTTAATCACACACCTAGTAAAGCTGCTATTTCCTGGGGGTCCATGCAGCTTTTTGTCACTAGAAATATCCTTATACCTGAAAAGTTTGGAAGCCAAGACTAAAAAATTAAGCACTTAATTACCCTTAATATCATATTAAAAGTTATGCAGTAATCATTTCCCAAATTGAGTCCCAATTGGTGTTATTTCAAATATTAATAAGGAGGCAATATGAGAGTTGTTTAATGACCATTTAATTTCACAAAAAAATTTCTGAAATACTTATCTCCACAGTGGAGATTCACAGTGCATGTCAGTATATTACAGCCTCTGAAACTCAGTATGAATAAAATGGTTCACCATTTCCCTTTTTCAGGATTTTCTATATTAATTTGATAATAGTGCATTTACTAATATTCTATTAAATATTGTTGTGTGGTAGAATGTTTGGGGGAAACAAGAATTTAAAAGATCAAGTTTCCAGTCTTATTGTCCCAAAGAGCTCCATATTTAACCCTGACCACACCTAATTTTTACATCTGTGCCTTTCTTCACTCTACTAGCCAAAGTACTTCCTCCCCACTTAAAATTTAACATTTTTTAAGGTCTTGCTAACTTTCCATGATGTTCAGAAATATTTGTTAAAGAACTCTCCAACCCATGAGGACTCTGTTTTTTTAACTCAGTTTGCAAGGAATTACACATTGCTTTTTGACATTTCTTAGAATTCTTCTTTCTACTTTATCATGCAAACCATAGTGTTAGGCTCTGTATGCAATTATGGACTGCTTTTACATTTTGTATAATTTAAAATCTAGCCCAGTATTTTGCACATAGTTGGCACTCAATATTTACTGTTGTCTTGGTGAATGAAGTCTTTTTTGTCTGTATTAGCCAGTTTATTCTAGGGTCATGTTGTCACAAACAGACCCAGACTTTAAGGGCTTTCAACAAAAAAGGCTTGTTCCTCCTGGGTGAGTAGAGGTTCTACTGCATTTCATCACCATTTGGAGGCTGCTTGAAGACACAGCCCCTGTCTGGGGTTCTGAATGTGTCCCAACTCAGGGAAGAGAAGTTACTTGAATTAAGTGGTGAATTTGAAAGCTTCTACTCAGAAGAGGCAAATCATTACAGATCACATTCTGTGACCAAACTTGCCATCAGTGAGGTGATGAATACCATTAGCTTTTAAGAAAAGAAAGAGAACATACAAAGCAATACAACCTACCATAATAACCTAATTTAGATCCTAAATAATGCCTCATAATGTTTGTTTTATTACAAAAAAGTTGAGAGAATGTATTTTTTACATAATAAATGATGCATGCAAAAACAAAAGAGATATATTTCCAAGTTATTTAATTCAAAACATGGACACTTATTGATGCATAGGAATTTATATGGAGGGTATAATTATTTTGCCTGAAAGCTTTATTTTAAGGCTAATTGGTAATTTAGGAATAGCTAATATTTTTCCCTGCTTTGTGTACATTACTGTGACAGATCAGATATGGTGAAATTCAAATTTTGTAGGTTAGTGTCCATCTTCACATATAGTATAAACTCCAGTATACAGCCTAGGTAGAGTTAGTGGTGAGAACATTTATTATAAAAATAAATAATAAATTGTTTCGCATTTTGGAATTGGAGAGCATTATGCTAATTAAAGTAAGCCAGGTGGTGAAAGACAAATATCATATGACCTCACCTATAAGTGGAACCTAACCAACAAAACAAACAAGCAAGCAAAGTATAACCGGAGACATGGAAATAAAGAACGTACTGGCAGTGACCAGAGGGAAGTAGGGAGGAGGGTAATGGGGGACAGAGGGAAAGGGTCCTTGAGGAACATGTATAAAGGACCCATGGACAAATCCAAAGGGGGGAAGGATTGAGGGTAAGAGGTGGTGGTGGGAAAGTGGTGGAGGGAAAATTGAGACAACTATATATAAACAACAATATTAAAAAAAATTAAGTAAAATGTTTAAATTAAATTTAAATGAAATAAAATATCAATTAGTAGGATAGTCATTCTGTGGAAAATCCGCAACCACTTTTCCAGAATGTGCAAAAGCACACATACATACATGCACATGTGTACATACACATTCAGGATTTATTTGTGTTTCAGGAATATAAAACCTGAAAATTCACATTAATACTACTTCCTAGTGATTTCTCTGGGAAAAAATAATTAAAAACATTTAGAGAAATGCCAAAATAATGATACTGAAGGATGACAAATAGATGGAATTTAGGACTTCCTTTTTTATAATACAGAAGAGGAAAAACAGACAATGTGGACATAGTTCTATAGGTCAGTGCAGATGAATTTGCATGGTCTGAGAATGATCATCCAAGAGACTAATTGAAAAATATGGCACCCAGGTATTGCTTACCTGCTCACAGTTTTAGAGAAATCACTATGATTTATTTAATGTTAAAAATAGATGTATGGATAACTTAAAAATTAAAATTATCCAATAGATAGCAGTGTGATCATGAAAATTATTGTACTTCAGTCATCTCACGTATGAAAGAAAAACAATGATTTATTTTAAGCTATTGTTAATACTAATGAGTTTAAGTAAATGCTTAAGGGTAGTCTAAACCATTCCTAGTAGTATTAATATGACTTTTTATTTCAAACACACTCCAAAATAATTTTATAAAATTATTTATGAACTGTCAATATGTTTTGTGTATAAAATCATGAAATGTCTATCTTCAAAAAATTAAATTTAAATAGAAATTATCAATTAGATCATTACTTATTAGTACCTTGCATAGTAGCATCTTGTCCATAACTTTCTGAAATAATTTAAAATTAAAATTAAATATAAAATATTTTATTTTAAAATTAAGTTATTAAATATGTATATAATACATGTATAAATATTAGATATAAATTCTTCTGAACTAAAGCCAGTTTATTTTTTGACATAATACATATTCATAAATGTCTCAAGAATGAATGCTACTAAAATATGTTGGAGGAGTGATGACCTCTCAAAAATTTTACTAATGAACGTGGAAATAGTACATGCTTAATTTCCTGAAATCAAAGTTTTTCTTTGAGCTCTGAATGCAATGTCACCAGCATTTTTCTGATTTTGTTTGTCTTGTGGCCTGAAGTCTTTTGACTTTAGTGATGGAAATCACACTCAATTGGACATGACAACCAACTTGATAAGAGTGTAAATCAATCTAGAAATGAGAAAAAAAAGAAGCTTGACACTTTTTGTTGTTTAATTGAATGATCTATAGTTTGGGGTTTGGGATTTTTTGTTTTTGTTTTTGCTTCAGAGAAATTTCTACCTACCCACCCTTATTGAACATTTTTGAGTAAACATATTTTTTCCTTAAGCAAACATTTATAAGTCATTTGGAAACTTTTCCTTTGTTGTTTGCCGTTTCAGTGTTTGTAGGGTACAAAATACTCAAAATGGAACCTTTTAATGTTTAAATGAAAGATTCAATAAATGAGCACTTTCTTTTCTGATTAATAACAGGGCTTTAAATGAGAGCGAAAATGCCACCCACGTACCATTGTCCTTTGCCTACAACCTAATCATTCACTTGTATTGTCTTCCTTGATTGATTTGTCATTTGGTGGCAGGTGAACTCTGTGCTTGAAGATCTTTTGTATAGATTTAATCAGGGGATGAGAATCACGTCTTCTTTTGGCACTAATTTATAATTATTTACTCTGGCTAGAACAGCTGCTTCTCTTTAAGTTTCTGAAACAGGAAAGCTCTTTACATTTATTTTACCTTTTCGTGTCAGATCAATTTAGGTAGGTAGTCATAACTGTCAGTTTGGAATAATGTATATCGCATTATGAATTTTAAAAAGCAGAGTAAAGCCATTTTCCTTTTTGTGCTTAAATATATCTTACATAATTCCATGAACATTTTTATTTTATTTTTAGCTTTTTAAAAAATTGTTGTTCATGAAGAGTTGTCGTCATCCTTCCCACCCCTCTCCCCCCACCCCACTTCCACACTCCCACCTCACACCTTCAATCCTACCTTCTTTGGCTTTTTCCATAGGTCCTTTATACCTGTTCCTTGATGACCCTTCCCCTTATTTCTGTGAAGAATTTTAAAGTAAAAATCAGAAAGATGGTGTTGAGATGCATATTGCTCAAGAATACTTACCTTAGTATAATTTAATATTATTATTTCAAATAATTTTAAATGGTCATATTGTACAGTATTATCATACTATATTATATACAGTATAATAATTTTTAATTATTCTAAAAACAGTAAAAGAACATCACATATCATAGATATTTTTTTAGTTGAAGCTACGCTTTTATTTAACTTGTTATCTCCTAATAAGATGCAGAAAAAAATGTAGATGTGCTCTCCCAAAGCTATCAAAAACTCATGTGCAAGTGCCATAGATTTTGATACCATGTGTCGTAAGACACATGTTTCTACTGGTTGCTTTTCCATCTTCAGTAATTTTTCTTTGCTTAATTATTATTAGGTCATCTACATTTGTTTAATATCTTTTAATTATGGGCTTACTTACAAATTGTACATCATATTTTTTGTACAGAGTTGCATTAGATTAGTACATGTGTATCTGTGTATGTAGAGAGGTCTATATACCTGTATGAATTGCATATATTTTACCTCAATTACAAGTTTGAGGACACTGGCCTTTAAGATTCTCTACTTTGAGAATCCAGGGGAATTATGTGGAAATGTTCTTGCTAAGCTTCCTTCCAAACTTAATTGTTCAGGAAGATTGATAGCCTGTGGATATTTTTTTTTGCTAGGTCAAATTTACACTAAATAGTATATTTAAAATAAATTAACCTCTTTCTATCATCTCTCAATGCTTCCATTATGAATCCTTCTGTTTCTCAATTCTAATAGGAGTTTTATATACATAATGCATTCTATCTATTTTGTGGGGAGAAAGGTTTTCGGAAACTATTGTAAAGGACACATGGACAAAATCAAGGGGGAGGGTGGGAAAAAATGAAGACAACTATAATTGAACAATAGTAAAATAATTTAATAAAGGAAGGAAGGAAGGAAGGAGAAAGAAAGAGAGAGAGAGGGAGGGAGGGAAGGCGGGAGGGAGGGAGGGAGGGAAGGAAGGAAGGAAGGAAGGAAGGAAGGAAGGAAGGAAGGAAGGAAGGTAGGAAGGAAGGAAGGAAGGAAGGAAGGAAGGAAGGAAAGAAAGAAAGAAAGAAAGAAAGAAAGAAAGAAAGAAAGAAAGAAAGAAAGAAAGAAAGAAAGAAAGAAAGAAAGAAAGAAAGAAAGAAAGAAAGAAAGGACATTGAATGTTCTACTCGTTATGGATCAAGTCCAACTCTTCAAGTCTTATTCTTATCTATCTCTTTGGCAGAATGAAATGCCATACTCTGAGGAAGTAAGTATTTGTTTAACAAATGATGGCATAAATAAAACAGTAACTACACAGAGACAGAGATTCTTCAAGATCCCTCCACTGTTACGAAACATCGACATGGCTGAAATCATTATACAGTCCACTGGAACAGAGAAAGTATTATCTAAGTAAATCATCTGTTGCTCAGATGTAATAAATTATTTGCTCACATATAATTTAGAATATTTAAAATAGTAATTATTTTCATATTTATAATTCAGATATTGACTATATCAGCACACATATGGTGAATGCTTTCCTTAACATGGAAATTTAAGTCTGCCTTGCTTTTTTCAGTTTTTGGAATTAAAAGCCTGGATGATTGTCTTCTGAGCACTTATAAGATGTGAAGAAGTTTAGGGGTGTCACTGCTCATACAGATTACTGAATTACTTATGCATTACAGACATAAAAAATTTAAGAAGGTAAGTGATATTTTCTACAATAATATACATACTTTATATTGCAAATTTTACAATGAAACAGTTTTAGCTAAAACATCACAGACTATCTGAAACCATTACAATTTCAGCACATTTTTTGTCCCTTTTCTGGGCCTTCATATTTATATTTTTCATGTAACTATGGTTTGCTCTTTGAAAATAACTTTTTTACCTGAGAGACAAGGAAGGTCTGAGTTCATGTTTAATTTACAGAATTGCCTCAATTCAACAAATGTTTGGACTTATGAAAATTACACTTAGGTCTCCAGGCATCTTTTCCACAGAGATTTGGGATGGCATCTTTAAGTTCTTTGAGTAAAATCAATAGCTTTTGCTGTTTCTTGCCCAAATACAGAATAATTTTCATTTCACACATAAAGAATGTTAAGATGGTGCTGTAAAAATATAAAATAAAAACAGAAAGGTATTAAAAACTTATGAAAAATATAGGAGGTGGATGTAAATTGTATATATTTCTTCATCAATTATCATAGAACATTCAGTTGCAAGAAATAATACAGACATTGTCTGTGCATTATTCTTTACCCAGTTTTCCCCAGTGGTACCATCTGGCCAAACTACAGTTAGCTATCACAACAAGAATGCTGGCATTGATGCCGTCTAAACACAAAATTGGTCCATCACCACAGGGATTCCTCCTGTTGCTGTTTCACGGGCAGAACCTCCCCCATCCCCCGCTTCATTTCTAACTTTTGGCAACCAATAATCTATTCTCCGTTTCTAAACATCGTCCTTCTGATAATGATACACAGTTAGAATCACAGAATAAGTAACTTCTTCCTTTCAGAATAATTAACTGGAAATTCAGCCAAGTTGTATGTTTTACAGATTGTTCCTTCTCACTGCTAAGTATGATACAGACATAGCAATTTGTAAATTGTTCACACTTTGAAGGACATACAGTTTGTTTTATGTATTAGCAATCATGAATAAAGGTATCCATTTCTTTGCTTTTCTATGGGTTACTAGAATATGTGAGGGGATTCTCTCTTGAGAGCTCCGTAGTTATTTAAATGTTGCTCTTTGCATTGCTATATACCTAAGTCATTAATCACAGTCACCAAGTATCAATATTTTATCACTTTGAGTGAAGTGTGGATATCATAGACTTATTTACTCTTTCTTTTATTAAATACAATTATCTTGACTATTGGATAGTGTTATCATTTTTTCTCTTAATTATCACATATTATCCTAAATATGAATGAGGATAATCTACTGTAATTACACATATTTCTGCTGATTCGGGTGTCCTTTTTTTCTTATTGAATCCTACCAAGGTTATTTCTTCTATTATTTATTTGCTAGTGGCCAATTCTTTTGAGTTTTCCTTTGCCTGTGAATGCCATTGTTTCCCCTCATTCCTGAAGGCTAGTTTTGCCAGCTGCGGAATCCCAAATTGATAGTTCTTTTGTTTCGGCCCTGAAACATGTCACGCTGCTTCCTTTTAATCTTAGGTGATAAATTTGCTGTCTTTTGAGTTGATGCTCCCTTATAAATAATGTGTTGTTTCTCTATGGCTGCTTTTAAGACTTTTACTTTGTCTTTTTTTTCAGAAGTTTAATTAGAATATTTCTTTTCTTTTTCCCTGTGTTTATTTTCTTTCAGGTTTGCTCAGTTTGTTGCACATATGGGTTTATGTCTTTCACCAACTTGGTAAGCTTTTATCCATTATTTTCTTTGGATGCTTTTTTACGTCCTACTTTCCTTCTGGGATTCTGATGGCATACGTTTGTTATTGTCCTATAAGTCCTTGAGCCTCTGTTCCTATTTCTTTCAGTATAGTTGAAAAACGTAGTTTGAGATGGGTATATGAGAGACCTGTCCAGAAAGTATCCATCCACATGCTGTGAAAAACAGAGGCATTTATTGAAGAAGATACAAGACACATGAAACATTGAACATAGGACAATGACACCTCAGGCCCCTTCAAAGTAGGCACCTTGGAACGTAACACAGTTCTCCCAAACTCCATCAGCTGCCCTGTTGTATTTTCCCAAATCTCATTGATGGTCTGAAATCTCTTTCTCTTCAAAGGTGATTTTAGTTTTAAGAGAAGCCAGAAGTCACACATGCCGCTGCCCGCAGCAGCAAGGGTGGTCGCGAGGTGAGGCGAGGGACTGAAAGAAAGGAGAGGACCAAATGCTCTGCTGGCAAATGGCAACTTTATTCAAGGGACTACTGTCTTATATACAAAACTGCAGTGGCCTGAAGCAAGGCCGCAAGGAAATGGGAACAATGTTGCTTTTCAAAAGTTCGTACACTCCCGAGAGTTATCAAAAGGGCAAGATGTTCTCATATCCTGAGAACATTAGCCCGAAGATAATAGTGTCCTCATTACTATCATTTCCTTGGAACATGACGCATATGCCAAGATCTTGTTCTTTCCTTCAAGGCTGAGAAGGAGAAGGTCCGGAAAATGTCAAGATACCCGCCGGCTCCAGGGACCAGAAACTAAGTTCCTCCACCATTTTCACAGTGGGGGCTCTGTCCTTGGTCCCCTGCGGCCTGGCGGGCTCCCACACACACACAGGGTGCCAAATCTGGGCTGTAGGGGGACTGAGTCACCAGGGTGATTTGATGGTTCACCAAAAAACTGCATGAATGTGATGCATGAGAGGGTGTGTTGTCCTGATGAAGCTACCAGTCACTAGCTGCCCAGAACTGCAGCCTTCTGAATCATCCGAAGAGTTTCCATGGAGGAATATTCAAGCTGAATGCAAAATTTGATGCAGATCCTCTGCTATACCCATTCAGTCATTTTGAATGAGATGGCCACACAGTTAACAGCATCTACTACCCCCACTGACTGGTACAGGGGAGTCATCATTGTTCACGCATACACATTCCAGTTCACTTTCCTTGGCTGCCAGGTTACATCAATGTCATACAACCCATTCTCATAATATTAAAAATGAATGGGCTTTTCCCACATAGACCTCATATGCTTACATTCAAATATTATTACAGAAAAGAGAAAACAGATAATAAAAAATAATCAGTCTTCCAGGGAATTTATAGTGTTTCATAATTTCTACTGTCTGCATGCTTTATATACTCCTACTCAGAAGGACAAATTAAATGCAGGCAAAGAACATATCCATAATCTATTTGTTTAGGTAGAAGTGGCAATGCTTTTTATCCATTCTTTTTATACATTCTATAACATCCAATAACATTCTATTATTCAAATATCAACAACACTCCTTAGAATACATGCTAATTTTTGCTTAGATTGTTTCACAGCCACAATTCTTTTATGTACTCAGGAGAGACTTGTTACAGTGTCTAAAAATAATTATTTTAAGCTTCAATATGCAGAATCCTAAATGAGCATTGGTTTTTTTTACCCTTAACCCAACTTACCTAAGACCCATATTGCCTCTTTTCTTCTCCTGGATAACTGGTGAGGATATTTTAGTCTTATAAATTATAAAAGTATGATTATCTGTTGCTATATAACAAGCTCATGCTTAGTGTCTTAAAAGAATAATTTAATATTATCTTTCATATTTCTGTGGATTGAATGGACTAAGTACAAGTTTTTCTTTATAATCTGTAATATGTTTTTTCCTTATAATCTGTAATATGTTTTTTCCTTATAATCTGTAATATGTTTTCTGTCAGTTGTTGGCTAAACCGTCAGTCATCTGAGAGCTTAACTTGGTTGCATAGGCAAGATAGTTTACATTTAAATACTTATGTGTCTTGTACCTCCCTACCAAAAAAGAAACAAATGTACAAAACAAAACAAAACAAGATGTCTACATCCTAACTGTGCTTGGAACATATGAATATATGACAAAAAGAGCTTTGCACATTTGGTTGACTTAAGAATCTTAAACTGGTGAAGAATATTCTGGATTACCTGAGTAGACCCAGTGTGACCACATGAGTCCTTAAAAGATGGGGGAAATAGAGTGAGAAAAACAATGTGACAAGGAAGCAGAGGTTGAAATGGTGCTATTTTAAGAAAGGAAGCGTCCAGTAGCCAAGGAATGCAGGTGGCCTGAAAACAGACTCTTCCTGTGGAGGCCCCAAAACTAATCAACCCTACTGACAACTTGATTTTAGCGTGTTATTGCTGATTTTTTACTTTCTAATTTTCAAAATTGTGAGTTAATAAGTTCATTGTTTCAAGCTCCTAAGTTTGTTGTCATTTATTATAATAACAATAAGAAATTAATACCAATGGTCTGGGTGGACAATGGGCTGGATTTCTCTCGCTCTGAACCATTCCATATTTTAACAGACCCTATTCTGGTGACATTAAACAGAGATTTTATCATTTTCTTATAATTTTTAGAAATATTTTTATCTATAGGAAAATTTAATTTTTATTTTTATATAGATAAAAAATCTTTATGTAATTTGTCCAGATGGCCTAGTTGTCTAAATTTTAGTTATTGCATACTCTCTTTCCATAATTTTGAGATGGATTTTTAACCAAGTTCTAAATATATATGTATATTTATATATATAAAATGTTTATACATACATGTATATATATAATTTTTGTCTTTTTTCTTTTCTCATCCATGTAATAGTACCACACCAACTAACACTACATACTTGCTAGAGCACATAAGTGTCCATGGGATAAAGTCAATTCTGAAGGAAACAATTCTTCCTCAGAAGAGTTGGTATAATCTTCACTCACCTGGATATTATCATTAATAACTAAGCACTTCCTTGAGAAGCATTTTACATCCTATATTAATTTTGTACACCTACAGCAATGAAGTACCACAAACTGGGTGGCTTAAAAAAACAAAACAAAACAAAACAAAGCAAAACAGAGAATAAATGTATTTTCTCACAATTGTGAGAACTAGAGGTTCCAAACCAAGGTGTACCCAAAATCTGCAATAGAATTCTTCCTTGTCTCTTTCTTTCTTCTGGTGGTTTACTAGCAATCTTTGCCATTCCTTGACTTACAACTGTATAACTCTACCTCTGACTTTGTTGTCACATGGGGTTCTCTCTCTGTGTGCTTCACTTTTCGTAAGACCACAGGGCCATCTTTTGTATAAAGATGTCAGCAACGTTGGATTAGGGAACTGCACTATTCTGTTATGACCTCATTTTAACTAATGACATCAGCAATTACACTATTGCCAAATTAGGTTGCATTCTGAAGTACTGGGGGATAGGACTATCCTAATTAGGAATATCCTAATTCCTGGAGCTTATACCTCCCTTGGATAATTTTATTGATCTTCACACAGTTGACATAACACCTCTAAATTTATTGCTGATAATGTCCTCAATCAATGCAAAAACTCTCAATTTAATCTAGTAATGTTTTAATTATATTTGGATATTATTGTATAGATTAGTGCTTTGTTTATTTTGAATAGCACTTGCTTAGTCAATTGCAGCAAACCCATTTGAAATAAAAAACACTTTTAGAGAACAGGGATATTCAGCTTTGGTCTCTCAAAGATAAAACCAGAGGATCAAATTTGGCAGTGACGTCTAAGCCCACTCAGGGAAGAAAGACTTGGAATCTGGCAGACACGTGTTCTGAGAAACAGAGAGCTTCTTCCGTGGTAATATATGACGAGCCTGGCAGGACAACCAACTGTTTGAAATGATTTTCAGCACAGTCTGTTTCTGTGTTTACAAATCAACATTTAAAGCACAGCATGATTTTTGTCTCCAAAATCTATGGATCTCAGGTGATAGAAGCACTTAAAACCTAGCACTAGCAATCTGATTATTAGACAGCTATATATTTTCCTTTCGTATTCAAGCTGACACTATTTTATATTTCTTGAATGAGTGAAAGAAGAACACTTCTGGATTTAGATCACAAGTTTTTGAATCTGCGACATGGTCAGAGGGCCAGGAAGGTACACTCTGATATATGTAAATACATCAAGAAATTGACCTCTATTCGACCTTTAGTGGCAATAACTGGCCTTTTCAGTCTTGTCATTGTCAAGCTTTAATGACATTACATTGAAGAACTTTGTCATATTTTAAGAAGCTGGCCTAAAATAAATGGGAATAGTGCAAGAGTGTTAATCTTTGTTACTGGATGAAATTTGAATTTAAATGAGTAATATGTAATAACTTGAAATATATGAGAGTGTTTGTGTCTTTTAATAGAAAAAGAAAGATTGGGTTAGAAGATTTTACCTCTTTGAAAAGGAATTGATTTGTTTTTTACTATATTCACTGAAGTGGAAAATTAGCATGAGGTTATGAAAAGAAATAAAAAAACCCTCATTGTGAAGTAGAATAAAACGAAAAGTAATTAATTGGTGCACTTTCAACTACTCCTATGAAAGACAATGCGCTGTGAAAAAAGAATTAACATTGTGAAAAAAATCTAAACAGCAAAGATCAAAGGTAAAGATTTTATTGAGAGCAATGCTTTAGATCAAGAAATTTAGAATAATGCAATGATCTTCAAGTTACGCAAATCTGGATAAAGAATTTTATTTGCTTTCTTTAAAGTATTTTTGTAGATTCTTAAATAAACATGTACTAAGAGTATTTCTAAACAAAAGATCAATAGATAATATTGCATTATCACTGGGGTTACTGACAATGTTACTTGATAGGCCACAGCTGTTATTCCTTTGTTCTTTTTAAAATTATTTTACTGTTTATGCTATTACAGTTTTCCCACATTTCCCCCACTTTGGTCCCTCCACTCAGCATGCCACCCACTTTCATAATCACTCCCCTCGCCAGTTGTCCATCTCCATGAGTCCTTCATTTGTGTTCTTTGACTAATCCTCTCACCTTCCCTCAATCAGTCTATTCCTTTGTTCTTTAATAGTTAATAATGTAATTCTTGGTCATCGTGATGGTTAAATTTAAGTGTTAACTTCTCTGGGACAAAATCCAGATGTTTGATCAAATATTATCCTGGAGAGTCTGTGAAGGTGTTTTTTGGATAAGATTTACATTTAAATCTGTGACCTTAGAGTAACGCAGATTTCCCTCTATAATGTGCTTGGACATCATCCAATCATTCAAAGGCCTGAATAGAACAAAAGCAAGGCGGGTGGTTCACCTGCTACCTTGGCTCTAGCCCGCTTCCTAGCAGACGGCCTTTGCATTCAACTGCAACTTTCTTGGGTCTGCAGCCCGTCATACCATCAGATTATGGATTTCCCAAACATCCAACATCAGCATGAGGCTAAATTGGCCTAAATTATTTGTTTCAGAGATTAGGTTCAGGGAATTTTGAGAAATCTGAAGAAATTTTCATTTTTGGCTATCTGGTTGGAGGTCCAGTGATGATTGACATGTCATGATCCTTTCTCAGTTATGAGTTCTAAAACCTCAAGAAGAGATTTTATGAAGTACTTAGTTCTAGCAAAATATTTAATATTAGAACTGTGTTTGTTGCAATTGTTTAATTCTTTTCCCACAGGTCCATTAAATTTGACACAATAAAAAATTGAGACATGAAAGACATTAAAAGAACTAAATTCTAAATCCAATGTGTTAAACAATGAAATTCACACTAGGTTCTCACAATCACCCTCTAATCTTTAGACTTTGTGTGGTGCATTTGCGATGACTTCCTCCTCTCCTGTTTTGAAGCTGACTCAGGGAACGCATCGACCAGGGGGCACCAAGTCTCCAGTACAGCTCAGTGGTTTAGAAATCACACTGGGTCCTGGTAGGCGACAAGGGCTTGCACCTGAACGTTACTTTTCTATTGCTGCTGTAATAAATCGGCACACATGTAATAACTTAAAAGCAACAGAAATTTATCTTCAGTTCTGTAGGTGAGAGATCTTACATGGACGCTACTGGGATAAAATCACTGACTAGATATATAGTGCATACCGAAATATAGAAGGTGGTTATCTCTATCATTTCTGTCTATGTGTGATATAAAGGTGTAAGTTATGTGTCTTTAATTTACTAATATGCACACACATATATTTACTTTTAACTGAATTTATTAACATTGATTCAGAAATAAAATTAGAAAGCAAGAGTTTGGAAAGAGAACAATATTAATTTAATATACCATCAATTAATTTAAGAACAAATAAAGGAAACTAACATTCGACTGAATTCCAATGTTAATTTGTAATCCATTTTCAGTATAAATTGCATAAAATTCTTAGCTAGAGAAAAATAACCTTCAAAGGACAAATAACATTAAACTTATTGGCATTGTTATTATTAAAAGCTCCTTTATTATGATTCGTTTGCATGTAAGTATACTGACAGTTGGAAGAAATATGCAGAATCCTGTTTAAATCCCTCGTGAGGAATAATGGGCCCTTCAGGTTGATATATAGGAGATTGGGTTATTTTAAGATCTTTATATTGCTTGGGACAAATAGCTTTATACATACAGTCATCTATTTGTTTTTCTCCCTAAAAGTAGTCCCAGGAGGAGATTACGTCCAGGCATTTAATGACTTCTCATTTCTTTACCTCTCACACAGTTATCAAACGCATTTGACACTGCTGTTCTCAACTCTCTTTGTCTGGTAATACCCGATTCTCCTGGACCTCTTGATAGTATTCAACTTTGTGGCCCACAAAGGAGACATAAAAATCTTTACATGTAGATGATTTGCAGCTGGATGTGCTGTGAGAGCTCCATTTGTTAACAGTTAGTAAACCCCGTCTTTAGATTAGTTCAACCACAGAAGAATTTGAGATGTGTCTAGAAATGTTGGTGCTTTTTGTTTCCTACTCTTGTCCCACCAACCTCAGAACAGGCCAAGCAAGGGCTTCAGTACGTGTGCACTGACACCTGCCTGCAGTGATGAGATAATATTATGTTCAGTCACAGATTGGTGTTCTTTATTATTTTGACATGTTTGTTTCATTAATTTTGACTGAATAATTTTAATACTATTTAAAAAGTGAATACTCTATTTAAAAAGGATACTCGTTCTTAAAAATGAATATATGATTTTACTTATATTTACACACACACACACACACACATATATATATATATATTAGTATGCCATTGGAGGTCACATTTTATATTTATATTGGTGCCTTTCACTTTAGCACAGCCAAAGTTCTCTTTTTTTAATGTTCTGCATTTTATGATAGTCAATTTAAACAAAACATTCTGGAAGTTATAAAACAGAAAACATAACTATAAAAATGCCAATTATGCCCTGGCTGGTGTAGCTCAGTGGATTGAGCAAGGGCCTGCGAACCACACGATTGTGGTTCAATTCCCAGTCAGGGCACATGCCTGGGTTGCAGGCCAGTTCCCAGCAGAGGACTCACGAGAGTCAACCATACATTGGTATTTCTCTCCTTCTCCTTCCCTTCCCCTCTAAAGATAAATAAAAAAATATTTTTAAAAATGCCAATTATGTTTCTTTTTTCACAAAATTACTGAGATATGATTCATATCATGACATTTATTTATTTAAAGTGTAAAAGCAAGAGCTTTTTGTGCATTACCAGCATTGTGCAACCATTACCGCAATTTTAGAATATGTGGTCACTCCAAAAAGAAACTTTATATTGATTAGCAATTTCATCTCAAGCCCACTTCCTCAGGTCCTATGCAACCACAAACGTACTTCTGTATCTAAAGATTTGCCTACTTATACATTTCATGTAAGTGGATTCATTAATATATATCTTTTGTGACTAACCTGTTTTCCTATTGTAACATTTTAATATTTTAAATATTTTTAGAATTTTTAAAACTTTTTCATGTTTACTCTATGACATAAAATGAACACCTTAATTATCAGAAATTACTTCAGACTTATACTAACCTAATTCCAATGACATCAAAATATTAGTTCTATAAAGCTCAATTTCTTGTTCCCCTTTCATGCTGTTATTATTATATTCTATCCCATATTATTATTTCTATAATAATAAATATTATAGAACATATAATATTCTATAATGTAGAATATACACTATAGAATATGATAATATTATATTCCATAATAATATAGGCTCATTACTTACATAATTATAAATATTATATAATATATAATATTCTATAGCATATAATATATAAAATCAAATATTATAGAATATAATATAATATTAATAACAGTAATTTGTATATTAATAATATTAATAATATTAATAATATAATATTATTATATTATATATTTCTATATATATTAAAACCCAACAGTATATATTTACATTTTTAAAAAGTATAATATATTTATATTATCTCTATATAATTTTATGTATTTTAATATAACTGATAGAAGAAAGAAAAGCCAGTGTACATTTATAAAGTGTTTTGATATAAAATTTTTATATATAATTTATGGCTCTTCTCATTGGTCCCAATAGATTCTTGTTATCATCTGGTTTCATTTTCTTATTCCAATACAGCTTTGTTCTCACTCATATCTTTTGTGTTGTTAATATAAAATATATTATATTTATGTTATTAGAGGCCCAATAGGTATACCTATTGCTTTATTCAATTGTTTTATAAATCAGTTCCTAGAAGAGAAAATAAATTTCAAATGCCATATTTTCTATATTTACCTAAATAATAGCTTTATTGTATTTCTTTAATTTCTATGTGATATTTACATATTTTCTGGTATTAGGTACATTTAGTCTGAAGAAATTTCTTGTTACTTTCTTTTATTTATTTACTTTTTTGGCACCTTGAAAATGTTATCTCACTTTCTTCTGGCTTCTGTTTTAATAAGTCAGTTATTAATCTTAGTTTGATTCCAATGTGACAAGTTGTTATTTTCTTCCTTCTTTCAAAACTTTCTCTTTTTCTTTCAGTATTTTTACTATCCTATACCTGGGTCCCTAGGACTCATTTCCATTTATACTAGTTGAGCTTTTGTATATTGTAATTTTTAAAAACAAATTTGTAATTTTTCCTGCCATTGTTCATTCAAATATTTTCCTACCCTTTTCTGTCTTTCTTCCCTTCTAATACTACCCCTGTTATGGTATATAGATATGCCTAATGGAGACCCACTTTTCTCTGAGTCTTTAGCCATTTTACTTCTTTTTTCTTTCTGTTCTTGAGATGGTAGACTCTCTATCAATTATTCATTAAGAATTCCTTTTTTAAAGATTTTATTTATTTATTTTTAGAGAAGGGGAAAGGAGGGAGAAAGAGAGAGAAACATCAGTCAGTTGCTTCTCACACAACTGCATCTGGCTACCTGGCCCCCAACCTGGGCATATGTCCTGAAAAGAAATTTAAACAATGGCCTTTCAGTCCAGAGGCCTGAGCTCAATCCACTAAGCCACACCAGCCAGATCAATTAATTATTTGTTAATTAATTTTTATATGTCCTTGAAGAGTTCTCTCCAATGAAGTATGAATTTTAAGTGAAAATAAACTTTACACTACTTTTCTCAGCCTGTGTTGGGGAAAATGGAAAACAGGTCCATACTGTCTGCTGTATTAGGTCCTGGTCTTGTTCTCTTCTTCACAGTGCACTTCCTTAAACTTTCTTCCTACTCTCCTTGTTCTTAGGTCTTTTGTTCTTATATGGCTCTGGTTTTTATCTTAAGACTAAATCATTGTTTCTTTACTGCACCAAATATGTACTTAAATAAAGTTATGCTTAATAATAACAGTGTTGCAGATACTATTCAAGTGTTTTAAACACTGCCATACTATATACAATAATTTCTAAGAATAAAAATTACCTCTTGCCTAAATGTTCAAAATTTGTCAGAACCTCAAATATCTTTTAAATCAAGACATACTGGTATTTATTTCTTTGCTGATAGGCCAATATTCACAATCTTAAAAAGGGGATTCTATTAAATCAAAATTGGCAAAGTAAAAAAAAACATAGTGTTGATTATATTTGTTTTCACCTTATAACAGAGAATTTAGAAAAATGTACATTTACATACATTAGTTATAATATGACAAATGCTTAAATTAATGTATTTACAGTAATACATAAAAAACTGAACCACTGCCTTAGCATATAACTTTTTTCTTTTTATATCTTTATCTTTGGTGCAAAGAGACAAATTCTTTCCATCTTTTTCTAATGGAAAAAATTACCTATTTTTCTCTCCTCTAAAACTGAGAATTTCATTCATAAAGGAGATGAAATATAGTAAAATTTACATCGTGTTACAAAATTTAAATATTTTATAATTATAGATGACTTCATAATAATTCTGGCCAGATTAGAAACTACAGTAAATCACTGACTTTCTCTGTGATTATTATTTTGTTCTCTTGATTCTTCTGAATATTCTTATCACTCTCTGATATTCTTATCATTGATATATTCATATTTTAAACACTAGCACTGATGGTTACTTGAATGATGTGAGTATTTTATGTACTCTTTGGATTTTCTCATATCCTCTTAATACCTATTGCTATTTTCCAGTTCTTCTCTATGTCCCAAACTTTAAGTGGGCAAGATCCTGCCAGGTTTTGATTTCTATTCTTTGAGTGCCTTTACCGTGTTTTTCATCATCATGTCATATGCTGGAAATGAAGGCTAAAAATGTAACAGTCGGTATAGACTAAACATTGATGCAGTAACAAATAATCTTAGAGTTTTCAAAGTCGAGAGGATGGAAAGAGAGAATTCCACATGAACTTTACCCAAAGTCAACTGGAAAAGATGTAATTCTACTCACATTTTATTGGACAGATCTAGTTATGTAACCCTGCTTAATGGAAACTGAACATAGAATTATAGTGCCTAGTATTATTAAGAGAAAAAACTGATCATTGATGAGCATCATTCATGTTTTCAACAAACATCAATATTCTCCTCTTTTTTAATCTTTAAATATATACTGTTTAATTGTTTTATTTTTGATTACTTAACTTTATACATTGCTTCAAAAAGGCCAACCTTATCATCAAAGAACATATATTTTCTAGTTTCAAACATACATGCCAAGCACTAATCAAAGCCACTTCAAACCTCAGCTGCCAATTAAATCATAATAAATTCACATTCATGGAAATGCACTAGACCCAGAATAACAAAAAGAAAATTCTTGAAGATCATTTAAAAACCAGGAAGGGAAAAATAATCATAGGGTTTTGTAAATGTGACATTTATACTTAACAAAGCTAAAGGTATGATGTAGAAATAATAGTAGGCGGGAGGCCAGAGACCTGATTTCTAGGTTACATCCTTTGACATTAATCGACAAAGCAACTTGGAATAAAACATTGATCTAAATCTCTAAAATTGATTTCCATTATTCTATATATGCTTTTAAAAAGCAGTAACAGTTCTGTAAGAAACAAAATAGATTGTTTTAATATTCTGTGGAGTTTAAGATTTAATTCATGTTTTATAAATCTCTAGCTTCATTTTTAATGTTTTACACAATTGAATTATTTATATATTCACTTTACTGTTGTAATTACTGTTAACTTTTAAAACATAAAAAAATAACTACATATTGATTCATAATTTGGTGGATGTTCATTTATCTGTTAACATGCATCAATATCTTTATAAATAGTATAATTTTTCACTATATAAAATGCATTTTTATCATTCAAATATACCATATACAATAGTACATTCTGGTATCTGGCCATATATATCTGATTAATTTTATATGTTATTAGTATATAAAGAAACAACTATGAATCCATTATGAATAACAAATTTGTGTTTCATTAACAAGTATGTTACTTTCATTGTGTTAATATTATAAACAAATATCATTTGTTTAAAATGTTAAGAACAATTTCAGAAATATAATTGATAGATGAAATATTTGTAAATAATTGAAAAATAATACACGTAGAAATTTATATTTTTATTTATTAAAATATCCTCATTGAAAATATTTCAAGACATATTATAAACATACTTCCCAGTAGCAGTAAATTAGAGCCCTTGTTTCTTTCAGGACACTGATGTTATTAGTATATAATCATTCTTGTTACTTTTTGCCAAGCAAGAAATGAAGTATGGTGTAGATCCCTATTTACTTAATGTCATTTATTATCTCTTATGTGTATTATATATTTACATTGCATTTTTGTCTTTGTCCTTTATTTTACTTCATTTTATCTTGTAACAGCAACTAAATTATTAGCTTTTAGGATTGTTCTATATTTACAATATCCTAGTATAATGTGGATAGTAATATTCTAAAGTTCCTGAGCCTTACCTTTCTCACACCTTTGACTATATTTCTTGCCCTCATTATACCTTTGTATTTTATTCCTTCTTGGTATATGAACAAAAAGAATATTTATATTAATTCATGTGAAAATATACACTTATATTTGTGTGATCAATTGATATATCATTTAAGTTTTATGTCTCATTTATTCATTCATGCATATGACCTAATTGGATATTTTCAGAATAACGTCTTCATAGCATATTGTTTCTATGACTGGAATATAATTTATAGAGTTTCTATAAACTCTGAATTAATTCAGCCTCAATAATATATTATGGCATTGACAAAGTGGAATTTGCATGCTATGTGGGTTTCCCAAATAAAACCTTGTGAGATCTTTTCTTATCAATTATGCATTTCAGTAATTTGAAGATCTGGGAATCTAGTTTAAAAAATGACACTTCTCTGTTTTCTCATTATTCTTGCTTTATTTGAAATGCATTTTGTAAATTTTCCACTTACCTTTCCAGTTGTTTTAGATGGCTGTGCAGGACTACCATTTATTCAAGAATTACTGGAGAGTCTGCTGGAGAGAGTCATCAGGAAAGCTAGATTGGCTACAAGGACAGAGAGAGAAAGATTAGGAATAGTGATGACACTGAGTCCAGGTTGAGTGTGAGAATAAAATGCCTAGTTTTATACATAAGGTGAAGATGAAAAGGGGCAGGAATGTTGAGAATATTGACATGAAATATGAGAATACATTTTTAAAAATGAGTCCTTAAACATAGTTAAAAATGGCTATTATAAGTTGTTCGAAGATCCACTTTGATTGTTGTTTTTGTTATATTATAAATGACCCAAGGTAGTTGGCAAAATGAAATTGAAGACCTGCGTTAAAAAAATAAAAAGCCTAGTTCAAGGAACAAAACTTAACTATGGCCATTATTTAATTTGTAATAGTTTTTACTGTAAAAAGTTTTTTTTAAGTATCATTTAAAGTTGAGGTAATGTTCAATTATTCTCCTTGAATTAAATAATGATGAAAAATTTAACATATTTTGTTGGTCTTATATGATGAGTTCCAGGGGAATTTTTTAAGGATTTTATTTATTTATCTTTAGAGGGGAAGAGAAGGAAAGAGGGAGAGATATCAATGTATGGTTGCCTCTTGTGCATTCTCTGCTGGGAACTGCCCTGCAACCCAGGCATGTACCCTGACTGGGAATCGAACCTCGATCATATGGTTCACAGGCTCACGCTCAATCCACTGAGCTACACCAGCCAGGGCAGGGGAATTTTTAATTATGT
Source organism: Sturnira hondurensis (assembly GCF_014824575.4). Classification (NCBI taxonomy): domain Eukaryota; kingdom Metazoa; phylum Chordata; class Mammalia; order Chiroptera; family Phyllostomidae; genus Sturnira; species Sturnira hondurensis. Next base: position 19,933,195 of record NW_028083059.1, read on the forward strand.
CCAAAATTGGTAATGTTTAATAAGCAGAGTAAGTAATGTAAACAAATAAATAACCATCATGTTTTTATGAAAGTTCAGAAAGAATTAAAGATAACCTTTTCAGTGTATGTGATTAAAATATCTACCTTTATATGATAAATACAATACAATAATAATTTGGTAAGTTCAAAGAATATTATGCAAAAAACCCAAAATGAATTAAAATGTGTATAGTAAATCAAGATATTACTAGACATGCCTGCCATACTCACTTGGGACTATAGAATGAGTCAATTTAAACATATTGGAATATTAATGTGTAGGATATGGATGCACAACAAAACGAAGGGTAGAATTAAGACTTTTAGGAATAGTTTAGGGATATCTTTTGCTGCTGAGTTTTTTCCTCCAGATCCACACACTTCATTATTGATATGAAACACTGATAATATTTTAATAGTTATAATGTTATGTATTATATTATGTGATATTATTATTTTACATATATATGTTTGTGCTATTTTTGAAAAGCAAATCATTGTTTTTAACACAATGGTAATGGTAATACATTATATAATAGTTACAAAAAGGCCGGATGGTTATATAACATAAAAATAAACATTTTCAGGTTTATCCTGCTTTTTGTCTCTAATTGCCTATGAAAAACTTTTGAACCTCTGCAAAATCTAACCCCCAATATTTCTGGGAAAATCTGAAGTGCCCTTATTTTGGGTCACAGAAGAGTCTGCGTCCACCAGGACTCCCAGGACTCTAAGTTATGATGTTCCTGCTCACCACAGGGGACACAACTGCCTCGTGCACATTGTCTGACATAGTAGGAATTCATGTTTTTCCTCTGACTAAAATAGTTCCCCAAATCAGCTGTCACTTCTCTGGGTCCTCATGTGTATAGGAAAGTGTGTGTTCAGTGGGAAAGCAGAGCAATAATGGATTCATCTGAATTTTAGTAGCTATTAAGAGTGCCCGATACTCTAAAGCAAGAGATAATAAAACAAGGCTGTCAAACTCATTTTATCAGGGGCCACATCAGCCTCACATTTGCCTTCAAAAGGCAGAATGTAATTTGAGGACTGTGTAAATGTAACTACTCCTTAACTAGGGGCAAGGAGCTCAGTGTTGCCACCAGGTAGAAACAAGGTGCCAGCCGGGTAAAACAAGGTGCAGGGCTGGATTCCGCCCACAGGCCTTGTGTTTGCCACCTGGGCTCTAAAATACGTTTGGTATTTTCATATTTTTCCATTTTATATTTCTTTGTACCTTTTCCTCACAAATCAGTCAGTACCATTTAAAAATATCCCAATAGTATTTTATGGACATAAATTTGAATGACAATAAAAATAAACTTAAATGTTGCCATAGGAAAAATTATGTATTATAATTTACAAGCTATTTAAATATTTCACAAGTTAAGGTCTGAGACTCAACCATAAAAAGACTTTGCCTTAGTATGCTCTTCTATTAAACCACTAGAGGTCCCAAGTTAAAGAATCCATGTTTTGGCAATATTTATATTAAGCCATTTTCCATCACTATGTATCCCCCCATATCCTCTTCTACCTCCACCCACATGCCTCTTCTTTACAAATCTCACACTGTTGTTTGTGTTCATCCTTAAAAACATTTATTATCTAATATTCCATTCACTACTTAATTGAATGAAAAAAATGGATATTTTTCCAGAAGGAAATGTAAATTGTTCAAGGTCGTATAGCTATTAAGTGGTGAAGACAAAATGTAAATGTAGATTTGCCAGATTTAAACGTCTTCCCTATTCTCACAATGAAAGGATGCCTGCTTTCAGGAAATATAACTCAAGGCCAAATTTTTTGCAATATCAGTGTTAAATTTAATTATAAAAAATTTACCTGGAGTTTAATAAAAGAGATGCAATATTTTTCAGAGTAAAAATATGTAGATGGATGCTTCTATTGGAAATGTTAGCTATGGCACAAAGAAAAAATATTAATATGTGTAATAGTTCAGCAAATAATTGTTTCCCTGGTAACAATATTAATAATTAGGAGATTCTTTAAGATGGCAGCCTAGGTAAAAATACCTCACCTCCTCATACAACCGCATCAAAATTACAACTAAACTATAGAACAATCATCACTCAGAGACATCAAAAATTGTGCTGAATGGAAGTCATACAACTAAGGAATTAAAGAAGAAACCACATTCATCCATACTGATAGAAGGAACAGAGACGTGGAGACACAGAACAGGCTGGTTCTACAACCGTGTGTAGTAGATAAGAATCAGGAAGGATATTTCAGGAGTGAAGGATCCCAGCCTCACACCAGGCTCCCCAGCCCAGGGCTCCAGTGCCAGGAAGATAAATCCCCAAAACTTCTGCCTATAAAAATCAGTGGGGATGGAGTCAATGGAAGAAACTGCTGGATTCCTAAACATGTCTTCTTAAAGGTCCCAGACTTACTCAGACTGACTCCCTCTGAGCTCCCATACCAGATAAGCAGCTTGAAAGGCACCAGTGGCATATGGAAAGGAACTAAAGTGTCTGGCATCAGGGTGAGAGCTGGTAGATGGCTTTCTCCCAAGCAGGACTGCTGGCAGAGGCCATTGTTTCTTTTCTGAGCCCTAACCCCACAGAATGGCAGGCACCATATCTGAGACTGCATCAACCTGGGTTATACAGTCTGTCCCACCCTGGCAATTCCCTGAAGCTCCATCACATCCAACTTATTGGCCCACCCAAACTGGTAATAGTACCTTTTCCCTAAAAATGTCTGGCATTGACTCATGCTTCAGATTTTCCTAAATCTTCTCAGACATGAAGCAGCTGGCCCCAGTAAACCCCCATACATCTTGGTAAGTGGTTCTGGGCCTTCCAGTAGCAGAAACTGGCCTTGGTTCACAGCCTGGCCACACTTGGACAACTCCAAGTATAGCACAGGGAGCAGCCATCTGAAGATCACTTTATATCTTATGACAAGTGGCCCCAGAAAGAACACAGGTGGTGGCTGGCTGACCTATGCTGGCAATTCCTGGGCAGCCCCAGAGCCTGTGCACCCATTAGACAGCTACAGACTACCACCTCCACAAGCAACACACTCCAGGTGTGGTCTCTGGGCACTAGAGTCCCGCTGAAGTAAGTTCTCCTCTGTGGAGTGGGCCCTAGCACAGCTTATCCTCCACAGAGCATAGAGATTGGTGGTCAGTAATCACAGTTGGTCTTTGCAGTTCACTGGCCTGGGCAAATCCCTCCATGGACTTGCCAATACCAATCAAGGCTCAACTATGAGAAGAGTGTGTACTCAGCCCACACAAATTGTGGATCTCAAGTACCCAATTTGGGAGATAGGTGAGGCTGTGCCATTGTACCCCATAGGACACCTATTATCAAGGCAAAGAGTCATAGCAGCTGTACTTAATACATAAAAACAAACACAAGGAGGCTTCCAATATGAGTAGACAAAGAAACATGGCCCAAAAGAACAGAAGAAAACTCCAGAAAAAGAACCATACACAATGGACATAAGCAATCTATCAGATGCAGGGTTCAAAACACTAATTTTAAGGATGCTAAAGGAACTTATAAGGATGCTCAACAGCATAAAAAGTATCCAGTCAGAAATGAAAGATACACTAATTGAAATAAAGAACAATTTACTGGTAATCACCAGTATAATGATGAGAATCAAATCAATGATTTGGAACATAAGGAAGCAAAAAACAACCGATCAGAATAGCAAGAAAAAAAATAAATCCCCCCAAATGAGGATAGTGTGAGGAATGTCTGGGATAACCTAAAGCATACCAACATTCACATCAAAGAGGTGCCAGAAGAAGAGAAAGAGTGAAATTTGGAAACCTATTTGAAAAAAATAATGAAAGAAAAATTCCCTAATTTGGTGAAGGAAATAGACGTGGATGTCCAGGAAACACAGAGAATCCCAAATATGATGGAAGAAAGAGGCCCAAGACAAGACACATCACAATTAAAATGACAAAGGTTTAAAATAAAGAGAGATTCTTAAAAGCAGCAAGAGAAAAGTGGTCCATTACCTACAGGGGGATTCCCATAGGACTGTTAGCTGATTTCTCAAAAGTAACTTTGCAGGTAGAAGAGATTGAGGAGAAATATTTAAAATGATGAAAAGGATCTACACCCCAAATTTCTCTACCCAGCAAGTCTATCATTTAGAATTACAGGAAAGATAAAAAGTTTCCCAGAAAAGAAAAAAATGAAAGGGATTTATCATCACCAAACCATTATTATATGAAATGTTAAAGGTACTTATTAAAAAAAAGAAGGTCAAAACCATGAACAATAAAATGGCAATAAATACATATATATCAATAATTGAATCTACAAAACAAACTAGCAGCAAACAAGCATACAGAAACAGAAGCATGCATACAGCGCATGTTTTGATTGTTTCCAGAGAGACGGGGGTTCTGAGGAAATAGGTGAAAGGGTGAAGAGACTAAGAAGTACAAATTGGTAGGTACAGAATAGTCATGGTGATGTAAAGTACAATATAGGAAAGGGAGCAGCCAAAAAACTTATGTGCATGACCCAAGGGCATAAACAATGACGTGGGGATTGCCTGAGGGTGTGACAGGTTTGGGTGGAGGGGGGCACAGGGGAAAATCCAGGACAGCTTTCATATCATAATCAATGAAATATAACAAAAAATCATGACTTATGTGGCCCTTCATTTGTCACAATCACTATTCTAATTGTTCTAGTGTGTTAATACATTTAATCATTACTGTTCCAAAAGGGAAATTATTGTCTCTTTTTAAAAATCAGATATTAAAAAGTGATTAAAGGTCAAAAGGGATAAGGTCAGGGGAAAAGGAATAGAGGAGATGAGGAAGAAAAATTGTCCTCAGTGGTGGGAGCAGCAGGACAGAAAACTTCAAAGACAAGAGATGGCAAGGAAATGCATTTAATGTAACCAGGCTGCAGTTAGTCCTGTACGTGTGTGTCTGTGCGTGCCGTGTGGGTTTTGAAGATGAGGAATGGGGGCAGAGATAGTGAGTGATAAGTAATAAGCCTAGAATACTGGACAGGGCCATAATGTTTTGGGTTTTAGTATTTATAATACATTTAATTGTTTTTGTATAGTACAAGATGTCATTTGAATATTGTCAACCTTTTTTGGTAATATTTATTCTACATAATCACACAATGTGAAAAATATTTGGTTTGGGGGAAACAGCATGAAAATTTATAAAAACATTTTTATCTTCACTTAAACCCCAATCCATTTGAGTAAGTATCTTTAATATAATTGTGTCGCTAAGTCACAAAAATGGAAATTACGTTAACAGCAGGATGTTATCTTTTATCGAGGGCAAACAGCAGGGTTGCTTCTAATGAGAGCATCATCAACTTCTCGGCAAAAGGTCAGCCTGAAGAGCTCTCTACCCAAAGCACCTCTAAGTAGTTTTTCTTTCTCCTTATGGCATCTCACACTGACAAGTTAGACTTAAATGTGGCTATATTATTATGAATCAATGTCTATTTTCATAAGAAATATGCAATTTTAAGATATGCATTGAAGCTGGTACACATTATTCAAAAGTCAATTTCTTTCTCTAAAAGAAATATTAGACTTATTTTGGTGAGTTTTTGTTGTTGTTGTTGCTGCTGTTTATTTTTTTAAATAGTATATTTAGGTGGGTCCTCCATTCAAGAACATGGGAAGCATTAAAGGCATTTTAAACAATGGGTTTGGATAAAGATAGACTGATAGTCTGTACTTTGTACAGACTGATCTGATTCACAGCCTTATTTTATTACTTTTCTCCTCTATAAAAAGAAAAGTAATACAATAATCAAAATAACGGTGTAAAATTCATTGTGAGCTTATTTCTTTCATGCACTGGTTCAAGTGTTTTATAAGCATCTTTTTATTTTATATTCAAAGTTAGCTTATAACAATTATAATATTTAATTTTCATTAGCTTTTCTGCAGATTTTTGAGGACTAGCTTGTAGCTCTTAAGTGTTCACTGAATATTTGGTTAGAAATGCTTTACTAAATTTTTTTACTAGACTTAAATATTTGGAATATAGGGAAATAGGAAGCAGTTGATAATATCACCTGGAAGTCTGTGATATAGACAAAATATGACAAATATTTACTCAAATTAACAACAATAAAATTAACCACTAATTCTCTAGAAGGGGCTGGGAGTGGGAGGATTGATCCCAGGTTTCTCATTTTCCTAAATTGGATTTTTGTATTGATTGTGTGTTGGAAAGAATGAACCCAAAGAATTGGTCAAATGGTTAACAAAAGAAGCCTAAACTAACTCAAACCTCCTTTGAACTTCATTTTTTTTTCTAGTGTTGTGATGGTTAATTCTATTGGTAAACTTGGGTTAGCATGGACCCAGACCAGATATTTAGTAGAATACTAATTGATAAGTGGCTTTGAAGTGTTTTTATTTTTTTAGTTGAGATTAACATTTAAATCAGTAGACATTGATTAAAGCAGATTACCCTCCATAATGTGGGTGGACTGCATTCAATCAGCCAAGGCCTTAATTGGAAAAAGACTGATGCCTCTCTTTTTAAGTTATTTTTATCAGAGCATAGTTGGCTTACAATATCATATAAGTTTCACTTGTACAACATGGTGGTTCTATGTTGATATGCCTTACATGTGATTCATCAATTATAGGGAGCCATTTTGAGTGGTGTGGGAATGTAGCTCAGCCCTCACTAGGACAGACCAATGGGGAGTGAGTCGGCACATAGAACCATGACCATGGAGAGGTTTCCAGGTGGGGAACCAGGCCTGCATTGTACCTAGGCTGCTATGAGACTTGCTTTTGCTAGAAGTCCTTCACCCTGAATTGAGGCAACAAATGCTTACTGTAACTTCCTAAAATCTGAGCTAAATCTCTCAAGTATGGAGTGTAACCAGTTCAACCACTTTCCTCCTTGATCCACAGCATCCTTCTCTTTTAAGTAATTAGCAACATTCTTCCTTTGTTATCTATAAAAGGTAGCCACCTAAAGCGAATCCTGTGCATAGTAAATGAGGACCATCCTCATTGTAATGTACCCAGAAAAGCAATAAAAGCCTGTCCAGCCAGGGGTTGGGGCTCTCTGTCTCACTTAGAGAGTGGCCATGCTGTCCCTTTTTCTCCACAGGATTTCTGTAGTTTGTGTGTATTTGTAAACAGCCACCACAACACAGGGATCCTGCCTGCCAGGATACGTATCAATCAACTCCATTTCTGGGATTTTATCAAAATGAAATGAAATTACTATCTGAAAAAATACCTGCACCTAAAGTTCATCACTGCATTATTTTTAATAGTCAGACATGGACATAATCTGTGTCCATCAATGGATAAATGGATAAAGATAATGTGGCACACATATAATATTCATATTATACTTAAAGGTGGGGTATATATAGTATTCCTATTATGTATAGTATTCATATTATGTATATAGTATTCATATTATATATATATATGAATGTTATTCAGCCATAAAAAAGAAAGAAGTCCTGTCATTTGTAAGAACATGGATAGACTTTGAGCAGATTATGCTTAGTGAAATAAGACAGAGAAACACATTGTTTAATATCACTTATATATGGATTTTAAAAATAAACCTCACAGATATAGAGAACAGATTGGTGGTTATCAGGGGCCAGACTGTGTGGGATGGGTAAACTGTGTAGAGATGGTCTAAAGATACAAACTATAAGTCCAGGGGATTTATTGTAATGGCAACTATAGCTGGAAATACTCTATTGTATCTCTGAAAGCTGCTGAGAGAGTAGATCTTAAAAATTCTCATAAAAGGCCCTGGCTGGCATAGCTCAGTAGATTGAGCACGGGCCTGTGAACCAGAGGATAGTGGTTCGATTCCCAGTCAGGGCACATTCCTGGGTTGCAGGCCAGTTCCCAGCAGGGGACTCACGAGAGGCAACCATACATTGATACTTCTCTCCTTCCCTTCCCCTCTAAAGATAAATAAATACAATCTTTAAAAAAAAGTTAAAAAAATTCTCATAAAAGAAAATTGTGTCATTATGAATGGTAACTAAATTTATTGTGGTAATCATTTACAAATGTATATATAATTTATATATAATCACTGTTTTATAACTAATATTAATACAATTTCATATGTACATTATCTCTCAATTAAAAAAGTAAAAACGGAATGCTAAAGAGAGAGGATAGAAAATTGACATTTTGGTAAAAATATTATCAAGTGTGTTTATATTAAGGAATATATCTTCCTAAAACACTATTTCTAAACCTCAAAATAATACCACAAGGTACATATGCTTATTCAGAAAAATACATAATATAATAAAATGATCATAATGTTTTTCATAATGGCTCCACCAATTTACATTTCTTCCAGCAAGGCACAAGGGTTCTCTCCACATCCTCACCAACATGATTTGTTTTTGCTTTTTGATGATAACCATCCTGACAGGTGTGGGTGATATTTCATTGCATTTCCCTGTTTATTAATGATGTCAAACACTTTTTAAGTTCTTGGCCATTTGTGTGTCTTCTTTGGAAAAATGTCTATTTAGAGCCTCTTCCCATTTTTAAATTGATTTGTTTGTTTTTTGCTACTAACTTGTATAAGTTCTTTGTCTATTTTGTATATTAATCCTGTGTTAGTTATAAAATTGGCAATTAAAAGTTATTTTATTGATGGTTTCCTGTGCTGTAGAGAGGTTTATTTTGACGTAATTTCATTTATTTGGTTTTGTTTTTGTTGCCTTTGCCTTTGGTATCATGTCCAAAAAGTTATTACCCAAACTGATATCAAGAAGCTTACCCTGGCTTTGTCTAGTGTAGCTCAGTGGATTGAGCATAGGCTGCAAACCAAAAGGTCGCCAGTTTGATTTCTAGTTAGGGCACATGCCTGAGTTGCTGGCCAGGTCCCCAGTAGGGACCATGTAAGAGGCAACTACACATTGATATTTCGCTCCCTCTCTTTCTCCTTCCTGTCCCCTCTCTCTAAAAATAAAATTTAAAAATCTTTTAAAAAAGGAAGCTTACCCTGTATGTTCACTTCTTGAGGTTTTATGGTTTAGTCTTTTATAGTTTAAGTCTTTAATACATTTTACTGGATTTTGCAGTGTTTAATGCATGCTTTTTTTGCCCAAAATTTTGAGGGAAAAATAAGGATGCACATCATACATGGGTAGTACTAATTCCATACCTATATAAATGCTTTTAATTATTTTATTTATGCTTATGACTTAAAAACATGACTCTAGAAAGCAATAATGACATCCATATGCAAAATAATAACCTCAATAAAATAATCAGTTTTGTTTCCAAATATAAATAAGTAAAACATTGCATTAAAAATTAAAATAAAATTTTTCCTGAAAATTCTGGGCAAAAATGGGTGCACAATATACATGGCAAAATAAAGCTAAGTTGATTTTTGTGTATGGTGTAGTTTCATTATTTTGCATGTGGCTTTCCAGTTTTCTCAACAGCTTTTATTGAAGACACTCTCCTATTCCCATAAAATATCTTGATTCTTTTGTCATAAATTAATTGACTGTAAATGCATGGGTTTATTCCTGGGCTCTCTATTCTGATCTCATTTTGTGTGTGTGGTTTATGCCATTACCATATTGTTTGACTATTGTATCCTTATAATATAGTTTTAAGTCATGAAAAGTATTGCTTCTATTTTTGTTTTTTTTCCTCAAGATTTCTTTGGCTATTCAGGTATTTTTTTGTGAGTGGTTTTATTCAATTTATAAAATTGTTCTATTTCTGTGAAAAAATGTCATTGGAATTTTGATAAAGGTTGGATGAATACTTACATTACTTTGAATAATATGAACATTTGATATTATTAATTTCCCAATTGTCACATGTAGTTTCAAAAGAAAGAATGCTTGCAATATTCTGGTGCATAGGACATTGATTAACTCATTTATAACATTACTAAACTTATACCATATGTGAGGTACATTTTGTGAAAGCTAAAAGAGGACTCGACTTACATATGCATGATAATGTGTTTTACTCTAATATTTAATCTCATGTACTTGTTTTAACTTCTTGCCTTATTTTTTTGCACTTACCAAAGGAAAAAATATCTGGCCTTCTCTATACTGAACAATTTACTAAAACTGTATGAACTAAGGTTAGAATTCAGATTTTTCTCTGCAAAGGGCTATTCAAGTGTATACATTTGTTGACTCTTTTATGATTCAGAAATTATAACTCTATATACCCAATAACTAAAACTTCTAATTATGTAAAAAATTGGAAAAATATTTTTCTACAACATATTAAGTAATATATTACTGAAAATTAAATGTTTCTTTTTAGATTTTCTACCTAGGTTTTAGACTGATTCATCAATATTGATGGCTACATCATATAAAAGGAAGCATATATCAGGCTCCTTAAATTACAGATCTTAGTTCACGGGTACGTGTCAAAGATTTCACCTTAGTGAGGGTTATTTAGTAGAGATACAGAAAACTGCATTTCTCCGAGCTTTGTGTCATACATTTTCTTAGAAATAAATAAGATTATAAAAGTAGATAATAACAATTAAACATCAGTAAAGCAAGGACTGTCATCATGTTTTTACTACAGAGAAGGTTTTTTTTTTAATTGTGGTTCAAGTACTACTGTCTCCATTTTCCTGCCACCAACTTTATACATGTTCCTTTGTGACCCTTCCCCTTTCCCCCCCCAGTTATCGCCTCTCACCTAACTTCTAGTCACTGTCAGTTTGTTATTTATTTCAGTGACTCTGGTTATATTTCCCTTGCTTGTTTTGTTGATCAGGTTCTACTTATAGGTGACATCATATGGCATTTGTCTTTCACTGCCTGGCTTATCCATCCTGAAGGATAGAGGCTCCGTCTTTCTTTCTGCCTCCTAGTTTTCTAGTATTCCATTGTGTAAATGTACCATAGTTTTTTGAACCACTCATTTTATTAAATCGATTGTACAATAATTCAATCTTTAATCTGTGACTCCTTTGTATTAATGATAACATTTACCTGAATACATTTTTCAACCACTTATTATCCTATAATAGTTTAATCACATGAGCCCAGAAAAAGAAATTTACACCTGGGAAAGGTTAGGGTACATAATTAAAATTGAAAATATTATCTCTAACAAAATCTATTATACCGCTAATATAGGTGTCTTAGTCAGTTTGGCTGCTATAACAACATATCACAAACCGGATGGCATGTAAGCAACAGAAATTTATTTCTCACAGTTCCAAAATCTGAAAATCTGAGACCAAGGTGTCAGCATGGTTCATGAGGACCCTCTTCCAGGCAAAAAACTTCTCATTGGGTCTTCACATGGTGGAAGAAGGTAGTGAGCTTGGGGAGCTTTTATAATAAGGGCACTAATCCCATTTATGAGGCTCTACCCTCATAATCTAAGCACCTCCTGATGGCTGTACCTCCTACTACCACCAAATCGGGCATTAGAATTACAAGTTACAAGTTTTCAGATGACACCAACACTCAGACTATAGAGGTAGGTATAACTGTAATGCAGGCATCAAGAACCACACATCTGACAGCAAGATGCCTAAATTCTCTCAAGTATGCTCTCTGACCTAACTCATATTAGCTTTAGAAAATCGGAAAGCATGCTGGAAAAAGTTATAGAAAGGAACAGTCAAATAACTGATGAACACGATTTTTAAAAATATTTCTCTGGTTTGTACCCAATCCCTGCCCCCCCACTCCGCAGTAAATGACAGTATGTTCCCTTGTGAGCAGGGAGCACTTCACTCCTCAGTTCTGGGTTTGACATGTGTGTGCTTTGCTCAAAAATCTGAAGCAGAAATAAAAGTTTGAATCCTAAACTTCAGGAGATTTTTTGTGAGTTGAATTCCATTACAATTCTGCTGTTATGGGAGGATGTGAGAGGCATGGGGAAGAGCTTCGTTTAGCCAGCTTCTCAGGAGAGGTCCGCTGAGAAGAATAACTTAACTTTTCCCATTCAGTATATTCTCCAAATTATTAATAGTCTTGTCTAGTAATGCTTGTGCCTCAGGCAATGTAGCATATCATTGGCTTTTCAGAAGTATACAATAGTGACATACAGATCTAGCTAAACATTAAGAAACTGGTATTTATATATGCAATCCCACATACACAAATAATGTGCCTAAACAGTTTGATCTAGTTAACTCTTTTGCCTACAGAATGAGACATAGTCAGCTTTCTATTGTTGTTGTTGTTCCACAGTAATTGCTCTAAATACATACATAATAATTTGGAAAGGCTCTACTACCAGTGGAGATTAGGTAGTATGACTCCTTCGCTTTTTAGAACACACATTATTCAGATGTGCTTTGTAGATGAGTGTTTTGATCTTTAGACAGGATTTCAGGAAGCTTTTCAAAGACGTATGGCTCTTCAAAATGTTATTGTAAATATCATTCTCTTTTTTTTTACTTATATGAAGACTTTTATCCTTTCCCAGTTCATAAGAGAAAAACAAACATTTAAACCTCCCACCTGTGGCAATAGCTACCTGCAAAGTGTCAACCCATTTGTAAACTGTTTTATGTGTATACCAAAATGGCAGAGTTATTTTATAATGCTCAGGTATAATTTAGAGATGATTTTTTTATAATGCTGCTCAACTGTTCACTAAAATACTTAATATATTGATATTGAATTTGCCTTGTTTCCTAATTTTTCTTGTTTAAAGGACAATGTTTATTATAATTTAGATTAGACTTCCAATTATATTTTGCTGAAATAAAGGATATATGATATATGTAATACCAGATACTTGTTTTAATGGAAACAATAATGCTGGCTATATTTATAATCCTTAGCAAATTTGACTATATATTATATAAATAAAAACAGCAGCTAATCAGAAACAAATTCTGAGTAACCAAATATAGCTCAGTTCCACGAATATATAATGAATACCTATTATCTGCCAGGCACTACTCTAGGTCATCTATAACTACAAAAAAAGTCTCTCCTTTCCTGAATATTATGATCTGATGGAAATTTTCTGCAATTAGCATGTAATTTTTTTATAATTAATTGATGAATTAATTAACCAATTAATTAAGTTCAACAAGGTCTTATTTAACATGTACTCTGTGTGAGGTCCCTTTTGAAAACAGAGAATATGTCCACATGTAGTACATTGATTTGGGATTTTGAAAACAGAAGCAGTAAATGAACAACAATTAAGCAAGACTGTATAGGTTGTGATCAGTGTTATTTTGTTTTCAGAGAGAGAATTAATTAAAAGTCACATACAGGGTGAACTTTTGTGGTCTCTTTAAAGCAATATCATTGCACTAAGGAATGAAAGATGAGCAGAACATACAGAAACTTGGGAGAATATTTCAGCAAATGAAAAGCAAAGAAAATAAATAAATTATAAATATGTAAATTGATTTCCAAATACATGAATAATTAAGAAAGTATAAATTTAGCAAAAATGAGGTATAATTTTATACATTAGCTTGGCAAATATTTTAATATCAGCAATATTTAGGGAACTGAGAACTCTTGTTCACTGGTTGAGAAAGTTAGAGATAAGTGGAGACCAGTTAAGAAATATTCACCAAATACAAAAGTTTCTCTTCTGCAGATACTGAAGAAATGTTTACATATTTGTATAGATATTGACAGATTCATAGGGTTTAATTGCTGAATGATAGGACAGAAAATGACAATTCTGATGAAGCTATGGTCCATCGCAAGGAAAGATTACCTACAATGATGGTATTAAAGCAAGGGAATACTCACCACCATATTTAAGACAAATAAGATACCATGGAGAAAGACAAGAGAAGGACAATGATGGATGTGGAGTGATGAACCTAGAGTGATGGATAGGACAAAATTTTTCTGGATCAGAGCTAAGAAATACAAGGTGGGGGCATTTAATATTTTAACTTAAACTGATAGTCGGATTTGTATGGTAACATGAGGATACTCCAAGAAGAAGCAGTGCCTACCAAACCTCTACCTTCCTATTGCAGAAAATACTGCACATGCCCTCCTTGAGTAGTGACAAGCAAGTAGGTTTGCTTAGTGACTAACAGCCAGATTTTTAGAGACAAATAGGAGAAGGCCTAAAAACCTACAAGATTTATGACTTGTGAGCTTGAGACCTTTAGAAAATTAAACTTTCTGAACTTCAAAATTTTAATTTGAAAAATAATGCCTAGCACATATACTAGACTGTTTAATGTAACAATTTNAATACAAGGTGGGGGCATTTAATATTTTAACTTAAACTGATAGTCAGATTTGTATGGTAACATGAGGATACTCCAAGAAGAAACAGTGCCTACCAAACCTCTACCTTCCTATTGCAGAAAATACTGCACATGCCCTCCTTGAGTAGTGACAGGCAAGTAGGTTTGCTTAGTGACTAACAGCCAGATTTTTAGAGACAAATAGGAGAAGGCCTAAAAACCTACAAGATTTATGACTTGTGAGCTTGAGACCTTTAGAAAATTAAACTTTCTGAACTTCAAAATTTTAATTTGAAAAATAATGCCTAGCACATATACTAGATTGTTTAATGTAACAATTTATGTAGACTGCTTAAGAGAATGCCAATAATATAGTAAAAATTCAATAAATATTTATTTTTGTGAAAAGGAAAGGAATTGCTTATTTAAGGCTATATAGACTTAAGGTAGTAAGTCTGTATATTTTTAAGTCTGTATATTTTATTTTGATATTTTAAAGTCCACCATTAAAATATCAAATTCCTTTAGGATAACCACAGATGCCCACAGCGCTTCCTTCTCCCCCTTCCCTAATCCAGGGTACTGTAACTCAGGAAAAGAGCACACGTCCATGTTTCAGGTTGCTGGTACCGTCAACTGTGTCACTGTCCAGGCAGGATCTCTAATTACTCCAAAGTCATGTGGTGCCTTCTCATGGCCTACTGGCAAGAGCTCTTTGTACCCATTTTCCAGGCATATTATTATTACATGTTAATAATACAGATAATTACAGGTATTCTCTTATCACTGATGCAGTAGAACAAGGATTGATATTTTAAAGAAAGTCCTGCGATCATGTATCCTAAACTCCACAACATACCTATAAGTAGCTGAATCCCAGATATTTATGAAATTTGTCCTTAGGTCTCTAGGATTTGTGGTTGCAAAGCTTTAGTTAGTAGACAAAGAGAGGGAAAAGAAAGCTGGGAGTTATGGGTGCAGTTACAGACCAAGTTTGCAGACATTGGTTGTCTAAGGGTGACTGCTGAGGTGAGTAGGCCTTGCAAGCAGAGGATTTCCTCTTATGTAGAATGGCTCATCTGAAATGGCATTTTCCAGATTGAGATGTGATATAACTCGTTATCAGTGAGATGCATCCGACTAGACAACATGACTTATATTTTCAAAGGTTATGCTAGGGTTGATGTCAACAATTGTGAGATGTAAAGAAAGAAGCAGCTTTGTCTCATCATTTAATAACTTTCTTTTATGAGTGTCATGCAGCTATATGGTTTAAATTGTGAAGAGTTTTATTTTTCCTTATTTTTCATTTTTTGTTTGTGAGATTTGGTGTTATGGGAAAAAAAACCCACAAAGCAAGATTCCATGAAGGGAAGAAGCATAGAATTGCAGATACAAGAAGGTTAGGCTTATGATTAGTTTGAGTCTTAGAAGAACAGAGGGTGTGTATATTAACATAGTCATTATATTGAGTTACCTTATCTGTTGACAGGTACATAAAACTGATGGGAGTTTCATTTGACATATAGGAAACCTGATTCCCTTCTGTTCTCAAAGGAATTTTGATAGGATTGGGGTAGGGTCAGGGATTGTATTTCTTCTGGTCACCTCTGGCTCTAAGTGTCTGTTGCCTCTCTTAAGCGTTGTTCTCCTCTAGACATAGCTCTTATACATTTAAGCTCCAAATGCCCATCTACATTGTTCAAGGCTTTTCCTGTTTGTAAACAGGAAAAAACTCTCTTCTTCCACCTCTTTCATTTTCGCTTTATCCCTACTTTGGAAAAGGAAAATGAGGTCTGTCATTGGTAAATTTCCATTGTTTAGTAAACACTCAAATATGTGCTGAACACCTGGCAGAAAGAGTATCTAATGATATGCCACCAAAAGCAAGAATTTCGACAAAAAGTAAGCTACTTAAGCTACTATGCAATATTAAACTCACACTCTCCTGGAAAGAAATGACAATGCTTGTTACTTTACTGATGCAGTGACAGTGCGATGATGTGTAATGAGTGATCATAGTCGAAAGCATTTGGGTAGGCATGCAACGGTGGTGTAGAGCCGTGGGCAGGCATTATGAGAAGCAAGGATTGCTAGAGAATTGTGAGTCTCAAGAAAGAACTATAAGCAGACATGAAGGGGAATTAGTTCCTTCATTATGTCTGGGAATCAGTGGTAGGAAGATGAATAGCAATTTATGAATGGAGCGATGGAAATAATCTTCTTAGATTATATTTGACAAGGGGCTTTCAGATTTGAGATTAGAAGCGATAGTTTAAATTTGTGGGTCAAACATATGTTAATGTTTAGGATTAACAGTTAATGTGGAATTAACTAATGACAGTGTTATTGAAAGAAAATCAGAGAGAAATTTTTATTTAAAAATATTGGAGGAGAGAGAGGAAGATGGTGGTGGAGTAGGACAAAGGATTTCGTTTCACTCCACGCGCCAGAGAAAAACCGGGCTGATCTGCAGAGGAGCGCAGCAAATACCCAACAGGCACCCAGCATATAGGAAGGCAGGACCCCAGAAAGTATAGCGGACACTGAATGACCAGAGGTTGAGGAGACGACCACAGGTCAACAAGGTACGAGGGAACAGCACAGAGGCTGCAAGCCCTCGCTGGGCTGCGCCAGGGCCCTGGCCGGGTCGCCCTGGTCTCTGAGAGCCAAGGGCAGGCAACAACAACCCGGGGAAAGAACTAGTCACCAGCACCCTCTCTAACCAGCAGGGCACAGATTGGAAAACACCAGGAGAGATCGGTTTGCCTGTAGTGGCAGAGAGAGGAGTGGGCATTGGGAAGCAAACCAGAGAGTTCTGATAACCCGTGGAGTCAGGCTGTGGTTGCCGGTTTGGGGAACTGAGAGCGTGGGACTTGAGCCTGCACTCCCACAGTCTCGGAGAGCTGCGGACTACTGACAGGGCCCCTGAAAGAGCGCCAGTCACCAGCTCCATCCCTACCCAGCTGGGCACAGACTGAGAAGCACCAGGAGTCAGGCTGTGGCTGCCGGCTTGGAAGAATTGTGAGTTGCCCAGTGTGTGCAGCCACAGCACTGGGAAAGGTGAAGCCCAAGCCTTTGAGACCAGGAAAGCCTGGCTGGGAGCACGCACCCTCACGCCAGGCCAGGGCTGGGAAGCCTGGGGGAAAACCTGCTCTCAGTGGGGCCAGGGAGAGCGGCGCCAGTCTGGATCTTGGGAGGGCACTGGTGAGACCAGCTAAGTTCGCCGAGATGAGAGAAAGGCCACACTAATAGCCCCTCAGGCTGCTGCAGCTAGTGAGACCAGAAGAAAAGGTTTGACCAGCTGGAAACCAACAAGAGGAGTAGGTGGAAGCGGAGAACACCAAGATACCTGCAGGAGACTGCACCACTGAATCTCACAGGCATCCTACCACAGAAGTTCACACCATAAACCCAGGGAACCAGAACAGATCACTTTAAGAAGCTGAGGCCAACAAGAAGAGCAACATAAACAATGGGAAGATAAAGAAACAACCCCGAAATGAAAGAGAAGGAGGAAGTCTCAGAAAGAATGTTAGATGAAATAGAGGCAAGCCAACTATCAGATATTGAATTCAAATCACTGGTTATCAGGCAATTCAAAGAGCTTACAATGAGCTACCAGAAACTACAGGGGACCTACAAAGAACTCTCCACAAACTATACCAACATGAAAAAGGAAATAGAAACCATCAGCAAAGGCCAATGGGAAATGAAGAATACAATTTCTGAACTGAAGAACACAGTAGAAGGTATGAAGAGTAGGTTTGGTGAGGCGGAAGACCACATAAGCGAGTTCGAAGACAGGGTGGAAAGAATCTCCGAGACGGACGAGGTAATGGAAAAGAGAATCAGAAAAAATGAGGAGACTCTAAGAGAAATGCAAGACAATATGAAACATAATAATATCCGAATAATAGGAATACCAGAAGGAGAAGAAGAAGAAGAAGGGATAGAAAACCTACTTGAAAGAGAAATAACGGAAAATTTTCTAAGTTGAGGAGAGAGAAAGTCACACGAATCCAGGAATTGCAGAGAGTCCCAGGCAGGTGGAACAGAAAGAGGCCTACTGCCAGACACATCATCATTAAAATGGCAAACTTCCAAGACAAAGAGAGAATCCTAAAGGCAGCAAGGGAGAAAAAGGAAGTAACATACAAGGGGGTCCCAATAAGGTTGGCTACTGACTTCTCAACGGAAACATTCCAAGCAAGAAGAGAATGGCAGGAAATATTCCAAGTAATGAGAAACAGAGGTCTATAACCAAGGCTACTTTATCCAGCAAGGCTCTCAATCAAGATAGAAGGCCAAAATAAAGAGCTTCCAAGACAAAAGAAGTCTAAAAGAATATGCCTCCACAAAACCAGATCTACAAGAATTACTAGAAGGGCTGCTTTAAGGAAAGGAAGGAAAAGAGAGAGACAGAGAGGGACACAGGTACATAAATGGCAATGAATAAGTACCTTTCAATAATAATCTTAAACGTAAATGGATTAAATGTACCAATTAAGAGACATAGAATAGCTGAATGGTTAAGAAAGCATGACCCACACATATGCTGCCTACAAGAGACCCACCTCAGGTCAAAAGACCACCACAGACTGAAAGTGAAAGGCTGAAAACAAATTTTCCAAGCAAATGATAAAGAATATAAAGCCAGGGCAGCAATTCTAATATCAGACAAAATACACTTTACATAAAGGGCTATAAAGAGAGACCCAGAAGGTCACTTCATAATACTCAAGGGAAGAATCCACCAGGAAGACATGAACATCATAAATATATATGCACCCAACACAGGAGCACCCAAATATATAAAGAAAACTCTAGAGGACCTCAAGGAAGATACTGACAGCAACACAATTATACTAGGGGATTGTAACACCACACTGTCAAAAATGGACAGATCTTCCAAACAAAATATCAACAGAGATATAGCAGCATTAAACGACAGTCTAGAAGAAATGGACTTGACTGATATATATAGAGCCCACCATCCCAAAGACGCTACACATTCTTTTCAAGTGCACATGGAACATTTTCAAAGATACATCACATGATAGGACACAAAACAAGTCTCAACAACTTCAGGAAAATAGAAATCATACCAAGCTTCTTCTCTGACCACAAGAGACTGAAATTGGAAACCAACCCCACAGGAAAAAACCCAAAACACCCAAAAGTGTGGAGATTGAATGGTATGCTATTAAACAACGAATGGGTCAAGATTGAAATTAGGGAAGAAATCAAAAAACTTCTTGAAACTAATGAAAATGAACTCACAACAACCCAAAACTTATGGGACACAGTGAAGGCAGTCCTGAGAGGGTCGTTCATAGCAATACAGGCTTACCTAAAGAGGATAGATATATTTCAAACAAACAATCTAACCCGACGCCTCCAAGAACTCAAGGAAGAACAACAAAGACAGCCTAGAGCAAGTACAAGGAATTAAATAACCAAGATCAGAGCGGAATTAAATGGCATAGAGACTAATAGAACAATCCTAAGGATCAATGAATCCAGGAGTTGGTTTTTGGAAAAGATAAAAAAAATAGACAAACCTTTAAGTAGGATTATCAAAAAAAGAAGAGAGAGGACCCAAATAAACACAATCAGAAATGAAAGAGGACAGATTACAACTGATACCACAAATATAGAAAGGATTGTAAGAAACTACTATGCAGAAATGCATGCCAAGAAATTTGAAAACCTAGATGAAAAGGACAAATTTCTACAAAAATATAACCTTCCAAAACTCAATGAAAAAGAAGCAGAAAACCTGAACAGGCCAATAACAGCAAATGAAATTGAAGCAGTAATCAAAAAACTCCCATCACACAAAAGCCCTGGGCCAGATGGTTTCACAGGAGAATTCTACAAAGCTTTTAAGGAAGAGCTAACTCCGATTCTTCACAGACTATTCCAAAAAATCCAAAAGGAGGGAAAACTCCCCAACTCTTTTTATGAAGCCAGCATCACCCTAATTCCAAAGCCAGATAGAGGAACAACAAAGAAAGAAAATTACAGGCCAATATCACTGATGAATATAGATGCTAAAATCCTCAATAAAATATTGGCAAATTGATCCAAAAATACATCAAAAAGATCATACACCACGACCAAGTGGGATTCATCCTGGGGATGCAAGGATGGTTCAATATACGCAAATCAATAAATGTAATACACCAAATAAACAAAAGCAAAGACAAAAATCACATGGTCATATCAATAGATGCAGAAAAAGCTTTTGATAAGGTTCAACACCCATTTATGATAAAGGTACTCAGAAAAATGGGAATAGAGGGAGCATTCCTCAANTTCAACCACTATGGAAAACAGTATGGAATTTTCTAAGAAAACTAAAATGAACATGCCTTTTGACCCAGCAATTCCACTATTAGGAGTATATCCTAAGAACCCTGAAACACCAATCCAAAAGAACCTATGCACCCCGATGTTCTTAGCAGCACAATTCACAATAGCCAAGAGTTGGAAGCAACCTAGATGCTCATCGGTAAATGACTGGATCAAAAAGCTATGGTACATTTACACAATGGAATTCTATGCTGCAGAAAGGAAGGAGCTCCTACCTTTTGCAACATCATGGATGGAACTGGAAAGTATTATGCTGAGAGAAATAAGCCAAGTGGTGAAAGACAAATACCATATGATATCACGGTTAACAGGAATCTAAACAAAACAAACAAGCAAGCAAAATATGACCAATAACACTGAAATACGGAACAGGCTGACAGGGTCCAGAAGGGAGAGGGGAGAGAATCATAGGGGAAAAGGGGAAGGACTCACACGAACAAGTATAAAGGACACATGGACAATAACTAAGGGTGGGGGGTGGAAATGGGAGGGAGGTGGGGAGCACGGGGCGGGGGGCAGGTAGGGTTGGGAATATAAGACAGAAAGCTGTACTTGAACAAGAATCAAATTTTAAAAATTATATTAAAAAGAAAAAAAGAAAAAAAAGAAAAATATTGGAAATTTAAAATTTGATTACTAGAAGTTGAGAAAAAATAGCGAAGGAGCTGGAAGACAAAATTGAGGCTATCTCCCAGAATATAAAGAAAAATACTCAGTTTGAATAAAAATGGAAAGTCTTCAGAAATATGTCCAGAAATTCTAATAGACATTCTAGAGAAAAGAGACACGGATGATGGAAATAAATAGTAGCCACCCTTTCTCATCTTCCCTACAGTTATCTTTTGGCCAGAAGACTGTTGATGAAATGAAATAAATTAAATTAAATTAAAATATAACTCTTTAGCCATAATATAAACTCTGTTTCTAAACTAGTTTTTCAAGTAACTAGCTTACGTATTTTATTTTTCTGCCTGATCTGTAAGTATTTGAGTTTGAAAAGTCAGGTTTAGTAGATCATCTATGCTGTTGAATTCAGATATATTCAATGTCTATTAAGACCCCTTAATGCACCAATTTACTTGTCTTATTCTTTATAACATGTCTAATTGTATCAAATGATATTTCAGCATCTATTAATATGATCTACACTTGTTTTTTCTTTTAAGCTATTACTTCAGAAAATCATATAATTATGCATCCTAATATGCAATAGAATATATACTCTTAAAATAAACTTTATTTTAACCTCATATTTTAATTTTATTCTTTCAAATAGTTTATAATGATTTCTATTTATATTCATAAATAAAATTGGCCTTTAATTTTTTTGGATGTCCTGGTTAATGTTCTCTACAATGTATTCAAAAATGAATTTAAAAGGTCATCCTTTTCTATAACCTGGGGTAATGTAATTTTTGAATATTTACATTTTTCATAATTATGTAGTTTTCCTCGCTGTTAACATATTTCTTTGTTTTAAATCTTATTTCATAATTTCAAATATAGGCACATTTTCTATATTACTGTCATTTATTACTAAATGTCTGTGTATACATGTCTAAATGTATTTATGTCAATAGTTATACCCATGTGTATAGAAAATAGAAGTGTGGTAGCCTGGGATTTTAGTTTTGAAAGATTGTCTGATTTTGCTTTAATTATCAAGGTACAATCATATATCACAATCTGTCTATGTATAGGCATTTGTTTGTTTATTTTGGTTAGTGATGATTGTAGCTGTGTGGATGGACTCTTGAAGTGTTGAAGCTTTCTTCATTTATTCATTCATTCTATTGATTCAGATTATATTTATTTTACAACTGTATGTGCAAGAAAGTTTCCTAGGTGTGGCAAATACAGCTGAGAAATAAATCCATGATTTCATGGAGTTAACATTCACCTTGGAGCAAACAGAACCTAATAGATCAATGTATATTGTATAAGGGTGTTAGGTGCTTTGAGGAAAAATAGCGCTGTTTAATAACATGGGAAATAGTAGGGGTGGAGTGAGGCACTCTTTCAGTTAAGGAAACATTTGGGCAGAGATCTGAATAAAGTAATGAAAGATTCAAATACATTAGGGAGAAAAACTCAAACCATAGGAAATGCATATAAATATAAAAGCTGTGAATTGAAAGTAGGTTTGGCATATTCGGGGATGTGAAAGAAGACAAATCATTGATGCCCAGGGAGTGAAGAGACAGGAGGTGTAATAGGAAACAAAAGGTGACTCAGAACCATCATGCAGGAACTAGTACGCCAGGGTGGAGCCTGAGTGATCCCGGGACCTGTGGGAGGGATTTTTACCAGAACTGATATGATTTAGTGTATGTATTTATTCCAAAATGATCACCGCTATGCTGAGAATTGCTGTGCCATAAATCAACATGAAAAAATTGACAGTTAAAAAGAGCATAATTCTAAAATAATGTGCTAACCAGTGATTTGTCCAATTAAACACTTGTTTCATATCCAATCTGTTCAACAGAAAACTAGATAATGTAAGTCACCTTTATCTATCCTTTTAATTAATATCAGAAAATAATACATTAATGTTTTACTTCTACAACTTAATGAAAGGTAAACAACTCTTGGTAAATTTTTTGAAAAGTTGAGGTGAAGGACACTTACCAATATGTTTTGTTTTTAATTATTATAAAATAATCAGTGTAAGAAGCACATCTTCTAAATCTACCAAATGTTTCTTTTCTATCCATTTATCCATTTTCTGATTTAGAGGAAAGCTTTGCGAAGGCTTTTTAATTTGCATTTACTGGTATTATTTCTCCCCATTTCCTTATTTAAAAATTAATCTATACTAAATTTGTTTTTATGGCTTTATTGTAGAACTGTCTCAATCGATCTTAAGTGTGCTATAATGAAAATAAGTAGGTACATAACATAGGTACAATGCTGTCAGCTCTGATTTACCAAGCACAAAGTATAGAATAGACCATAACCTTTCCTTTCAGTCTTCTGCTGTTTAATAGAAAAGAGAATACATAATAGATAGTTACAGTATGTGTACAAAGAAAAATGTGAGATATGAGATTTCTTCGACTAATTGTGGAGATACTGAGATGGTCCTTCCTTTAAAATAGATATATGTTTAGAACTTTTCAATAAAATTCATTTTTGTCTTTTGCCAAACAGAATATTTCTTCAGGAGGAATATATATGTTGTCACACATTTGTGTACATCAAAAGGTGAATTATTAGCAAACCACTCTTTAAATGAACATAATTGTTAATAAAATTATATTAAATGTTTGTTTTATTGGCTTCATTACAGGTTATGAGTATCTACTGTCAGGCTCAGTGGATTCAGTGCCAGTCTATGAACAAAAGGGTTCGATTCCCAGTCAGGACATGTGTCTGGGTTGTGGGCCAGATCCCCAGTAGAGGGAGCATGAGAGGGATGTTTATGTCCCTCTCTTTCTCTCTCCCTGCCCCCTCTCTAAAAATAAATACAATCTTAAAACCAAAATATAATTAAGCTCAAACATGAAAAACATAAAAATTCCAATGAATTTGTGAGGTAGGTGAGCCATTGTGCCAATTTGTTTCTTTTTGTCCTTTGTTTTTCCCTGCCTACTTTTATACACCCTCTTTCCTTGTTGTTCCTATTTTTTTCTAACAGCATGTAAAGAGCAAAGACAGTATATTAAGCCTAAGAACAACAAAGATAAATATGACATAAAAACTATTTTAGAGCTTATCAAAATCTAGGAGAAAAGAAAGACAACATATGAAATTATTGAATAGAACACTTTATTACTTCATTTTAAGGACATATATCTTATCACTGAAAAAAAAAAGGTGCAAATGTCATAATCTTCAGCATTGGGCCCTGTAGGCTTCAAGTATAAGTAACTTGAGCTTTCTTGGTTCATTTACTTTGTTTTGTTTTATTCTTGCTTTCTCAATCCCCAATAATTAGGATCATTGTATTAATTATCAGAGCAGTAGCTGGTGAAGGGGTTATATTATAATTCTGATTATTGTTAACTCTTAACACATTTGAGAAAAATATGCAATTTGGATTCTGTGGTATCTTTTATAGTAGTTATACCTTAAAAGGTATACTTTTGTAGTAAAGTATGAGTTGAATTCTATTTGCTTGAAAAGATAACTTATTCTGCTTTTTAAGATTTGTTTTTTTGCAAACATTTTTTATTCAGTTCAGCTGAAGGACAGAATAGAATGAAACAGATAATGAGCTAGCAGCTCATAAGACTAACCTTTCTGAATAATTTTTTTTAAAGTACATTTGATCCCTTAGGTTATGTTTCAACAGAAGAGACATGCATCCATCTTGTCCAAAGGAATTTAAGGCATCTCTAAACACCAAAAGGAAAGAATCAGAGTGTATTACTATGATAGGAAAAAGGGAACAGCTGCCAAATATGTTTATGGGAGGGAGGACTGCATTACAAAATGTATAGGAAAACAGGATACTGCAGTTGTGGTATTAAATTTAGGGATCATCAAAAGGAAAAATGGAAGAATTAATAGAAGAGATATCTGAAAACTTTTAACAGCTCAATCCTAATACTGAATAGAAATTGATCAAGTTATTGAGATGGAAAAGAGCAACAAATGGGCCACAGACAAAAGTAATGAACTATTTATACAACAACCCCCCCCCAAAACGGATATGTTTAAATTTCAACCACACACGATGAGTAAAGTAGACTAGCATAAAACGTTTGGGACAAATATGACCATTATATACTATTTTTGTGTCCAAATAGTAGAATAATTTTATTAGAAAATCAAAATTATTATATTTTAAGAACAGCATTTAATTGTCCTAGAGGTGTCACATTTCCAGATTTTTATGATATAGGTCATTAAGTTGACATGGCATTTTATGTGTGTTTAAGAACTAACTTAGCCCAAACTTTTAAATATCTCTAATAAATTGTATTTTTCTTAGTATACCAAAGTATTGACCTTATGGAAGTTTTAATGCCTGTGTCATAACAAAATACAACTAAAAATGTGACTTAAAATAGCTCTCTTTTAAGGTACTCAGTATCATAGTTGTTAATTTTTATAGAATGAGTATGTGTAAGGGAAATTCTCTTTTTTGAAGGGCAAATGATCACCAGAAATATTAAAGGAGAGGTAGACATTCCAGTTGTCATTTTTCTCCCTCTTGATAATATTCTTTCAGTTTATTTTTCTTTTAGTGACTATAAATGTGAATAATTTATAAATTCATAACTATGAAAAATTCTTAAAGAACAATAGCATCTCCTGAACTGAAATTGGAGAACAGCTGAGTTGACTGCATTAACCCTCCTGAAACAATTAATGCGGTGTTCTATGAAACCACTTTCATTTCAGACAGGTCTAGAATGGAAGTAAAATTGAAACAGATATGAAATCTTAAGTAACTCAATTTTATGTAAATTTATGTATGAAACAAAAAGCAGCACTGCAATGAAATCTTCTGGGTTTTAATTTGATTCAAGGTCTGATACATATTTCGACCATGTTTCCCTCATGCAAAAAGGGAAATACTCCAGAAAGAACAAGTCAGTGACTGCCTAATGTACATCAATCAAGCTTGCTAACTTATGATGTTTCTCAAGGGTGCTGGTTCTCTGGGAGTCGTCAGAAATATAAATGGACAACGAGGTGTGGATGTACTGTGCAATGGAGCAGAGAGGCATGGTTCAGTGTGCCACATATCCCTTCATTTCAAACAACTAATTAATGGTCTGCTATATATCCTGTTTCTCAGGGGTCAGAGGCATTGTTAAGAATCTTCAATGTTGCCTGTTTAAATAAAAGAGATGACAGATTCATCTGGTTGTTATAGAGGAAAGAGAAAGCCCTTGTCTCCAGGAAGCTCATGCAAAAGAATATAATCAAAGTAATCCAAGAGAATGCTTCCTTTGGTAAATTTCACTTATTGAATTTTTAATGCTTGAAGAAGAAAAATTAAAGAAATTTATTCTTAGCAAATAATTAATTTGATATATTTTGTCTGTGAAGCCAGTTCCTTGGATTTTTCTAATTAGATCACTTGTAGTGTAATCACAGGATATTTTTAAAATAAACTATATTTATGAGAAGAATGATGCCACTAATTGTAGAATTTTGTTCTCTCCTTTGAAAAGTAAAATATGTTATTACAGTGAGAATTTGTGTGTGTTGGAATACTGAGATTTAGACATTAGGTCACATTTAGGGTATGAGAAAAATCAATAAAAACTCAGCTAGCATTATTAAATATGACAAAATTCACAATGAATTTACATTTTATTAAAAATATAGTTTTGATTTTTATGGAGAAATCAACCTTTGAGCATAATTTACTCATTTATTATTTTTAAAAAAGAGTTTATTTAATTATTTTTAGAGAGAGAGGAAGGGAGGGAGAAAGGGAGAGAATCATCAGTGTGTGGTTGCCTTTCACATGCCTCCTGCTGGGGACCTGGCCAGCAACCCAGGCATGTGCCTTGACAGGGAATTGAATCAGTGGTTTTTTGATTCTCAGGCCAGTGCTGATGGAGCATAATTTAATCACATTTTCCCCAATGGATTCTACACATCAGTAAAAATCAGGATTCATTCTTTTTCCAAATTTTATATTTTTAGAGCTATTCAATATTGAACTATCTGGTAGAAAATTAGAGGAGAATGAAATTCAAAACAAAAATAATGCTTCAAATATCTCTCTTCTATGTGCAAAACATTTCTCTAAGTGCTACACTTACTGACAGACATTATAAAATTTATATTCTTTTCAAAATTTTTATTGTTGTTCAACTACAGTGTCCCTGCCCCCAGCCATTGCTCTTCCCTGCCCTACCTACCCCACCTCCCACATTCAATCCTAACCCCCGACCGACCTAGGTCATTTATACATGTCTGCTGACCATGCTTTTTCTTCTTTCCCCTGTTCTTTCCCTGTTCCTCCCCCTCTGGTCACTGTAATTTTATTCCTTAATTCCTTGTCTCTGGTTATGTGTTCCTTACTTGGTTGTTTTGTTGATTAGGTTCCAATTATAAGGTGAAATCATATAGTATTTGTTTTTTACCACCTGGCTTATTTCACTTGGCATAATGCTCTCCAGTTCCATCCATGTTGTTGCAAAGGGCAGGAGCTCCTTCTTTCTTTCTGGTGCATAGTATTCCTTCTCGTTAATGTACCATCATTTTAATCCATTCATTTATTGATAAGCACTTAGACTGCTTCCAGCACTTGGCTATTGTAAATTGTGCTGCTGGGAACATAGAGATGCATAGATTCTTTTGGATTGGTGTTTCAAGATTCTTAGGGTATAATCCCAGCAGTGGAATTGCTGGGTCAAAAGGCAGTTCTATTTTTATTTTTTTACGGAAACTCCATACTATTTTCCCCAGTGGCCGCACCAGTCTGCATTCCCACCAACACTGCACAAGGGTTCCCTTTTCTTCACAACCTCATCAGCACTTGTTAATTTGTATATGATGGCCTTTCTGACAGGTGTGAAGTGATATCTCATTGTGGTGTTAATTTGCATTTCTTATGGCTCATAACACTGAGCAGCTTTTCATATGTCTTTGGGCCCTCTGTCCTTCTTGGAGAAGTGTCTGTTCAGCTGTCTTGCCCATTTTTTAATTAATTGTCTCCTTGGTGTGGAGTCCTGTGAGTTTTTTATCTATTTTTGAGATCAAACCCTTTTCTGAGGTATCATTGGCAAATATATTTTCCCATGCAGTTTGTTCTCTTTTCATTTTGCTGATGTTTTCTTTAGCCATGGAGAAGCTTTTTAATTCAATGAAGTCCCATTTGTTTATTGTTTCCTTTATGTCCCTTACTGTATGATACATTTCAGTGAATATGCTGGTATGTGGAATATCTGAGATTTTCCTGCTTGTGTTCTCCTCTAGGATTTTTATGGTGCCATGACTTATATTAAAGTCTTTTATCTACCTGGAGTTTATTTTTGTGTATGGTGTAAGTTGATAGTTGAGTTTCATTTTTTTGCATGTAGCTGTCCAGGTCTCCCAACACCATTTGTTGGAGAGGTTATTTTTACTCCAGTTTTTGATCCTGCTTCCTTTGCTGAATATTCATTGACCATAGAGACATGGGTTTATATTCCTATAGGAATCACATACAATGGATATAAATATAAATGTAACATAATTATGGATGGTGTTAAACCAAACGCATAAAATAAATATCGTGAATTGACAGTGACTAGAAGAAGTCAATTTAAATGGCATAATCAATAAAATATATATTTTTAAAAAAGAAAAAAATAAATAGGATGTGAAAGCCTTTTGATAAGGGACCACCTACACCCAGACCTGAAAGCTGACAGGAAGTTGTGTGGACTAAGAATCATGAAGAAGCATTTCGGAAAGGGTATGTTCAATGGCCAAGTAGAAAGTACGGGTCAGTCATGTACAGGAAGGAAGCCTTGCTGTAACTGGAAAATGAAGAACAAGGGGACAAAGGTAGAAAGAAAAAAAAAGCTGAGTCTTCAAGTTAATTGTAGGACATAAAAATCAGTTGTTTACCCTAAAAAGGATGGTAGCCCTAGGAGTATATGAGGAGGGCTGTGGGCATGCCTGATTTTTATTTTTAAAAGCTGACTTTGGTTGAAATTCCATCATAGATGCATTTCAGTGTATGGTAGGCAAGAGAATGTGGAGATGGGCATGAATAGGAAGAATAGAACTAGGGATACTGTTTGTGAAGTTTTTGCATTAACAGACAATATCACATCTTTGAAAATTTGTATTGTAACAGTCATTTCAGTTTCATTATTTTCCCATCTCAAACAAAAGAACCTACTTGAAATTCCCTTGAAATTTTTTTGTCTCTGTAAGATTATGACTTCATATTTATTTAGCTATCCCATTTGATTGTTTAGTTTTATCTATTTGGTTCTGTTAAATATCATAGTCTGAATAGGTCAAGTTTGTATATGTTTTCTCTTTAAATTCCCACAGTAACTCAGAGAAGTATGGCTCATCTACATTTCAACAGAAGATTCAGAACTTAATTTAGATTATAATACAGAGCTATAATTACAGAAGATGAATGGAAAAGACACCCAGTTCATATTTGCAAATTTTGCTCTCTGTTGTTTGCCATTCAGATTATCACATGAGATAAAAGAAATAAACTGGATTTGTTTACAGTTATTTTAGTTTCAATACTCAGAACCCTGATCACCAATATTTGTACACAAATGGAAGAACTCAACAAATATTAGAAGTGTCATCTTATTTTCTTACTGAGAAAACTCAAATCCTTTTGCTATCATAAAACAAATAATGCAATTATATTTAGAAAAATGTTAATAATCTATGGGAGATTTTTTAAACTAAGACTCAAGATGTCTTATTCACATAGGGAAAATTCTATAAATTCTTCTCCAAATTAGTTTCTTCTGTTACTACAAGCATTATTAGTTGATATTTTAATATTCATTTTTAATTAAAATATAATATAATTGACACTTTTGTATATATCTCCATAAATTTTAAGACATGCAAATATTCATGTAATCATCAACACAGGATATAGAACAGCTACTTCACTCCATAAAAAATGCTCCTTGTTATCTCTTTTTAGTAAGAATTTACACATACTCCTATATCCTAACAAGCAGTTACAGCGAGGGATTTGTTCTGCCTATATAGTTTTCTCTTTACTTGGCTATTATATAAATGTAGTCATGTAGTTTGTAATATCTTGAGACTAATTTTTTTCATTCAGAATACTGACTTTAAAATGCACCCAAACTGTGAATCAATAGCCTCTTTCATTGCAGGGCAGTGGTCTATTATACGAATGTACCAAAATTTGTATCTCTTTTCACCCACTAAAGGACATTTAGATTGTTTCTAGCTGTTGACAAATATGAATGGAACTATTATAAATATTTGTGTACTAGATTGTATAGACATATAAGTTTTCATATCTCTTTAGTAAATACCAAGGAATGCAGGCCCTTGGTAAGTGTATATTTAACTTTAGAAGAAACTGCCAATCATTCTTCCACAATGGCTGTACCAATCTACAGTCCAGTAGATTTGCATGATAGTTCAGTCACTCTGCAGCCTGGTCAGCACTTGGCATATTCAGTATTTTTCACTTGAGTCATTCTAGAAGGTATAGTAATCTCACTGTAGTTTTAACTTATATTTCTGTATTGGCTAATGGTGTACTCAATTAAAATTTTGTGTTAGCTAATTAAAAATTTACTTTGCCTCAATATATTCTATTGAGTAAAGTGTCTTTCAAGTATTTTGCCCATTTACTACAAAGTATGTTGTCCTATTATTTAGTTATAAGAACTTGTCACATATTTTAGAGATGGGACCTTTGTCATATCTGCAAATATTTTCTCCCAATGTTGATTAATTTCTAAATAATAATGACGTTCCTATTATTATTCTATTATCGACACCAGTTTAATTGCATTATGATCAAAGAGAATTCTTGTTTGGTATTAATTGTTTTAAATTAATCAAAATCTGCTTTATTTGTTTTTTGTGACCTCATTGTTTGTTTTATATACACTGAATGTGGTCTACCTTATGTGTGCATGATATTATGCATGCATAATATTAGGAATGCATATTCTACTCTTGCTGGGCAGAGTGTTTCATAAATAAATATAATGAAGTACAATTAGTTGATGTAGTTCGTCAGTTTTCCTCTATTCTCCCTTATTTTATTTTATGTCTAATAGTTCCCTTGATTAAAAAAGAATTGTTGAAATCTTCACTGTGGGGTTTTTTTTTTCTTTGTTTTTTTTTACAACTTGAAAAAGTAATTTAATGTATCAAAGCACAGTCTTTTCGACAAATGGTACTGGGGCATCTTGATATTACATGCAAAAAGGTAAATTTAGATTTTATCACACACCATACACAAAAATTTGATATATACACATTTAAGATTATTGTACCTTCTTAGTAAATTGAACACTTTCATTAATTACCCTCTTTTTTCTTATCATCTACTTTGCTCTCAAATCTTCTTTGTCTGGTACTAATGTAGCTGTCCCAGCGCTTTGCTTTTGATTTGAGGGTGCGTGCTATGGCACTTTGTATCCTTTTACTTTTTTCTATCTACCACATTATATTTGAAGTGAATTTCCTTATCATTAGTTGGATTATGGTCTTTTAAATTCAGTCTCATTATTTCTTACTTTTAATTCATGTTTAAGCACATTATATTACACTTGATGGAATTATTAATGTGTTTTGATTTATATACACCATTATATTTTCACTTCCTAGTTATTCTACCTTTTTTCATTTCTATTTGTCCATTTCCATCCATCTCTTGTGTATATAAAAATTTTTAGCATTTTATTTTAATTGACACATTCTGGTTTTTGTTATATCTATTTGTACATATTATCATTTGTAGTGATCTACTTAATCTATCTCTGTCTACTTAAAATCAACATTTAAATGCTTAAAGTGCAATGTAGAAACATTACCACCAAAGACCCCCAAAGGGTCTTTTTGCACACCTTTACTTATATTTCAGTTATCTTACATATTATATCATTATTCATTGAAAATTCTATCAGATTTTTTAAAGTTTTACTTTACAAAAAATATATTTTAAAGAGCTCAAGAGAAAATTATCAGTAATTCCTTTAGAACAAGTCTGCTTTTCTTAAAATTCTCTTGCTTTTTCCACTTTGTTTTTTTTTTTTTTATTAAACTTTATTCCCAAAGGACAATTTTTTCTAAATATAGCATTCTGGTTGAAGTTACTTTTATATTTATATATTAAAATGTTGCTTGATGCCCTTTTGGCCTTCATGGGTTCTGATAAAAAATGTATGGTCATTCAAATAATCACTCCCCTGACAAGTACTGTTATGGAGTTTTGTAGATGTTTTTCAAAAATATGCATATGTTTTTTACTATGATGTTTCTTGGTGTGTACTCACCTGGGATTATTTTAAGGGAGTTTTCTGAGCTTCTTGACTCTGTGGTTTGAATAATTTGCCAAATTTGAAAAAAACTTTCTCTCTCTATCTCTCTCTCTTGCCATATATATATATATATATATATATATATATATATATATATATACATACAAAAATGTGGGGTATATATATATATATATATATATATATATATATATACCAAAGTCTGTCCACAAAATATTCAGGCACTTAATATAAAAAAATAGAGGTATTGTTGAAGAAAATATAAGATACAGGAAGCACTGTACATGGGACAATGATTCCTCAGTGCCCTTCTAAGTATGCACTTTGGCCCCTCACACAGTTCTTCCAGTAGCCACCTACTGCCCTGTTGTGTTTTCCTGAATTTCAGCGATGGTGCAAAATATCTTCCCTTTCAAGGGTGATTTTAGTTTTGGGAAGAGTCAGAAGTTGCTGGGTGCCAAATCTGAACTGGGACGGGGTTGAGACTCCTGGGTGATTTGATGTTTTGCCGAAAACCTCAGCATGAGATGGGATGCATGAAGGGACACATTGCTATGATGAAGCTGTCAATAATCAGTTACCCATAGATGCAGCCTTTTGAGTCTTCTGAATAGTTTTTGCAGAGGAATGTTCAGGCTTAGTGAAAAATTGATGCAGATTTGTTGCTTTACATGCTCAGTCATTTTGAATGTGATGGCCACACAGTATACCTGCTCACTCAACAGCATCTACCACCCCCCAACTAGTTCAGCAATGTCATCAGTGTTCACGCATGTGCATTCCAGTCTACTCTTCTTATCTGCTAGGATACATTAACCCCACTCAAATCATTCTCATTATATTAACAAGGTCTGGACTTCTTCCAGAAAGATATGTGTGTATGTATGTATAAATGCACACACATATCTATACTTTACATCATTGTTAAATTTGAGAAGCTTTTAGAATATACTTATGTATCAGATTTATGCTCATATATATACTTATATCCATATGCCTGAAAGTTGGTAAAATAATAGTGATAACTGATTTTAATCATTACTTTACCTTATTGATTGTTTATTGTATAGGCAGTTATATTTTGGTTTATTACAAAATAAAATTTATAATTAATAATTTTTTATACCACAATATGAACATATATGTATATCTTTGTTGTAGAGAAAATTTTAATTATGTCATAAACATAGAACATATCACTTTCATACTTCTATAAGTTTTATTGAAAATAATGCCAAATGAGGTAAACATTCTTGAATCATTGTAGTTCTTTGATTTTTAAAATTAACTTTATTTTAGGTACTCTTCTATAGAGGCAGTAACAATGTGCAATAATAAAAGTATATTTAAACTATACTGAGATTTAAAGGTAAATAATATTACATATATGAAGCCATACCTTTTAATGAACTAACATATAAATAAGTATAATTATCTCAGTAAATATTATTAAAATTAGCTTTTTTACTTTATTTTCATTGTTTACACTATTACAGATGTCCCCTTTCCTCCCCCTTTGCCCATTTCCTCCCCCACCATCACCCTCACTTCCCTCTGGGCATCACCACACTGTTGTCTGTGTCTATGGGCTATGTAACATGTTCTCAGCTTATCCTTTTACCTTATTTCATCTACTCTTCCCCTCCTCACTCCAATGTGACAGCTGTTAGTTTCTTTCATGTATCTATGCCTCTGTTTTTTTGTTACTTTTGTGAATGCCACTAAATTTCTCATGATATACAGTGATTAAGGAATTACAAATAAAATTCACACAATTTTAATATGTTTTAAAAATATTTAACAATATTATGCATATGGGCATGTAATCTCTTTCTCCATCTTAATAATTAACAATTCACAACCCCACAATGTCAAGACATTCAAAGATACAAATGACAAAAAGAAGTCTTTATGACTTTATTGCTGAGACTATCACCTCTTTCTCTTGGGTTGTGTCTACTTTATGATCTTGTCAAGTATTAAAAGGCAAACAAGGAATTACAAACTTTTCATCAAATACAAAGAAAGAGGTACCTCTACTCTGTGCATGTAATACTTCATCTTGTGAAATCCTGTTCAAGACAGAGATAAAGCGAGTCAAATTAAATTTGTTGAGCTTGACCCGCTCAATCTCTGACAGTCCATTCTTTTTTTTACCCACAAAGACAAATGAAGGAGCAGAAATTGTAACATAATATTGATTGTTCTATCAATGTCAACTGAAAACAAAATCATTTAGCTTGAATAGTTTTTTAAAAATATCATTTATTGTATTTTCTATCTTGCTTATTAACACCTAGCTACAATAATGCTTTAAATATAGATGAAGAAATAATTGCTTTAAAAAGTGTTATTAACTATCCAATATCACAAAATTATTAAGCAGCAATTTTGGCTCTGAGTGCATTACTTTTGACTCTAAACTTTGTTAATGTATAGTTAACATGTTTACCTTTTTACTTTTATAATCATTATAAATATATTCTCTTTATCACTTTGTGTATAGAACCTATGTCTTCTTCATGAAAGCATGCCAAATCACAAGCATCAATAGGTGAGCTATCAAGGATAATAGATGCACATTTGGCTGAGAGAAACTAAAAAGCAGCAATTAATATTTATATTTTTTGAAAAACTACTAGGCATTGGGATTTTGATACTTAGTAACACAGAAGAGCCTTGATTGGTTTACACTTAAAATGAGATCATTTAAATTAGTTCAGAAAAATTTCTAAGACACACGCCTTTTTTTAACCTTGCAAAAATAAGATCAAATTGCTCATCAAATTGCTCCTGTCTTATGTGAAATTACTGATACCCAATATAAGGAGAGTGATTTATGTATGTAAGGCAGTGTAAAGAGAATAAAATATGAATAGCGAGACAAAATGAAAGTCTAAGACTGTGTACATATTTTGCAAAGAGATAAAGGTCAAAAAGAGCATTCTTGGAAAGGACATTAAAATAGCCACAATAACATGCACCGATCCATAAAAAAATTTAGCAGCAATGCCATAATAAAATACAATATAATTCATCAATCAAGCAGACTATAATTTTAACTTGTCATCAATATATTCAAATAAAGGATTCATAATCACTCTCTAATTAAAATGAGGTTATTCAAAAATAATAACATTTCAAGAGTAGATAGCTGAAAAAGGATCTATAAGTTACCTTGCTTACCAGGTCATAAGACAGCTACTATGTTAGCATTATCAGTTAATTCTTATTCACTCACTCTATCTCAAATTGTACTGATGAATAATCAATATTTTGTTTTAAAACAAGTCTCAATTTCTAATAGCAGTTGAGCTAACCAAATGCCACAGTAGACCTTGAGTTGGTACTTTCTGTCTATGTCATAATACATCTACTTAAGAGTAAAAATTATTCTCAATGCATATAAATTCAATAACTGCAATAACCATGCAGAGATATAAATATTTTATTCAGAACTGAGCATCTACTCTGTGTCAGTTAGCATTTTACAACAATAATTTAGTTCAGTGAAATGTTTACATTGAGGAAAAATCAAAGAAAATTAATATAAAGATTAAAGATGAATTTTGACAGTTAGACAGACTTGGTTTTTGTCACTGTCTGTGTATTTTCCTCAAGTTATACTCCTACATCCTCTTATCTATTTACTTTCAAAACAGTAATGACACAGACTGCTGGTCAAGATGGTGGCATATGTAAACATGGCTTATCTCCTTGCACAATGACATAAAAATTACGACGACAATATAGAACAACTATCACTCATAACCATCAGAAATTAGTTGAGTGGAAGTCTGAGAACTACAGAATTAAAGAAATCACATCCATCCAGACTGATAAGAGAAGCAGAAATGCAGAACAGGCTGGTCCCACATTCACATGTGGTGGATAAAAATTTCATAAGGATATCTTCCAAATGAGGAGTCCAGGCCCAACATAGGGCCTCTCCCCCGGGCTCTAGTGCCAGGAAGATAATTCTCCATAATTCTGGCTTGGGAAACCAGTGTGGGTAAAGCATTTAATGGAAGAACATGCTGAAGTCCCAAGCAGTTCCCCTTAAAGAACCCACATATGGACTTACACAGACACATGTCCTCTGAGCTCCAACACTACTGAGGTAGCAACTTAAAAGACATCAGTGGCATAGAGGGAGGACTGAAGTATCTGGCATCAGGGTGGGAGCTGGGGAACAGCTTTCTTCTAGACAGAAAGGTGGGCAGAAGCCATTGTCACTTTTTTAAGCTCTCCCCCTGTGGAGCCACAGAGCCAGCAGGTGGCTGGTTAACACTGTTTGCTACACCCTGGAGATCCTCTGAGACTCCATCCCACCCAACTTACAGGCCCAGCCAAGTGTTTACCATGACTTTCCCATACAAATGGCTGGTTTTGGCTCATGCTTCACAACTTCCTAAATCCTATCAAACAAGCAACAGCTAAGTAGTCCCTCTCCTGGAGCTAGCAGCAGCCAGCCTAGATTTACAGCTTGGCTTCTCTTGGGAATCTCCAAGTCCAGTACAAGTGGCAGCCACTTCATGGTGCTTTATATTTCATGTAGAATAGCCCTGGGCAGCACACAGGTTGGGACAGACTTTGGCCTGCACTGCCCAGGAAATACCAGAGACTGTGCATATAATAGAAGCTTCACACAATATTGGAGCACCACAACCCTTCCCCTGCACAACTGATCCTCCACAGAAGGTGGAAGTTGGTGATCACTGGTCACAGTCAGTCCTTGAAGCTGACTGGCCTGGGTAAAGCCTTCCCATTGATCTGCCAATGGCTGTCAGGGCTCAAGTACAAGAGGGTGGTGTACGATGACCATATACAGGGGAGTCCTTGAATATCCAGCACAGATGACAAGAGGTTTTGTGTCAGTACACCATACTACCAATCCAGGAAATCATAGCAGCTCTATCTAATACACACAAGCAAAAACAAGGAGGCTGCCAAAATGAGGAGACAAAGAAACATGGCTCATATAAAAAAATGTATCAAAACTCCATAAAAGAACTAAACACAATGGAGAGAAGTGATCTATCAGATGCAGAGTTCAAAGCACTAGTTATAAGGATGCTCAAGGAACTTAGTGAGGACCTCAAGAGCATAAAGAGAATCCAGTCAGAAGCAAAGGATATACAATTCGAAATAAAGAACGATTTTCAGGTAGACAACTATAAAGTGGATGAGGTTGAGAATCAATTCAATTATTTGGAACATAAGAAAGAATAACAAACAATGATAATAGCAAGAAGAAAAAAGAATCCAAAAAAATGAGGAGAGTGTCAGCAGTCTATAGGACAACTTCAAGTGTCCAATATTTGCATCATAGAGATGCTAGAAAAATAAGAGAAAGATCAAGAAATTAGTAATCTATTTGAAAGTATAATGAAAAGAAGACTTCCCTAATTTGGTCAAAGAAATAGATATGCCCTTGCTATTCAGTGAATTGAGTGATGGCCTGTGAACCACAGGGTCTCTGGTTCCATTTCCAGTCAGGGCCTATGCCTAGGTTGAAGGCTAGGTCCCCAGTTGGGGTCTTGCAAGAGTCAACTACACATTGGTATTTCTCTCCCTCTCTTTCTCCTTCCCTTCCCCTCTTTTCAAATAAATAAATAAAATCTTTAAAAAAAGAAATAAACATGCAAGTCCAGGAGGCACAGAGAGTTTCAAATAAGATAGATGCAAACAGACCCACTCTAAGACACATAATAATTAAAATGCCAGATGTTAAAGATAAAGAGAAAAATCTTAAAAGCAGCAAGAGAAAAGCAGTCAGTTACTTACAGAGGAGTTCCCATAAGTCTGTCAGCTGATTTCTTAAAAGAAACTTTGCAGGCTATTGGGGATTAGCAAGAAATATTCCAAGTAATGAAAAGCAAAGACTTATAGCCAAGACTGCTCTACCAAACAAAGCTATCATTTAGAGTTGAAGGGCAGATAAAGAGCTTCCCAGACAGGAAAAAACTAAAGGAGTTCATCATTACCAAACCATTATCATATGAAATGTTAAAGCAACTCACTTGAGAAAAAGGAGATCAACATTATGAACAACTAAATGGCAACAAATACACATCTACCAACAATTCAATCTAAAAAAAACAAACTAAACAAACAAGAACAGAGACAGAATCATGGATAAGAGAGCATTTTGATGGTTGTCTGATGGGAGTGGATTATGGGGGAATGGGTGAAGAGGTGAGGGGATTAAGAAGCACAAACAGGTAGTTACAGAATAGCCATGG
The DNA here is from genome assembly GCF_014824575.4 of Sturnira hondurensis. Lineage (NCBI taxonomy): Eukaryota > Metazoa > Chordata > Mammalia > Chiroptera > Phyllostomidae > Sturnira > Sturnira hondurensis. The sequence continues at coordinate 19,971,968 of NW_028083059.1, forward strand.
GGCTGCAAAGTTCAGTATAGGAAATGGAGTGGCCAAAGAATTTATATGCATGACCCACTGACATGAACAATGGTGTGAGGATGGCCTGAGGGAGTGGGGGCAGCTGGGTGGAGTAGGGGCAAAGGGAGAAAACTTGGGACAACTGTAATACCACAATCAATAAAATATCATTTAAAGGATAAAATAGTAATAAATTAATAATGGTACTAATACATTTTCAATGGATTTGTTAAAAACAATAGTGCATTGCGTGTATAGTTTTGCAGATTAGAATTGTTCATTAATTGTGGGTTGTCAGTTTAACAAAACTTTGAAGATATTAAGTAAGTGCAGCCTCAGTATTGACACTATCAATTCATCTGTAAATAAGATGTACACATAACATATGAAAGAAGAAAAAATCCTAATCATTTATTAGTCCACATTGAAAATACTGTCTATATGTAGTATTTATAGAATATCTTTATTCAAAAATATTCCTTGGCTACAAAGCTTTGAAACTAGATTCAAATCATAAAATTCATGGCTTTGAAAAAATGCTGGCACTTAGGATTCTTTGATCAGTCTGAATTTTATTCTTGGGCCAGCTTTTAACTAGAAAAATTATAAACAATTACTTTTTGGCAGAAATAGTTAATTGTGTGTCATAGAATGGGTTGGTGACTTTAGCAAAGGATAAGTTATTACCCTATGTCCCTGTGCATTCATCATACAAACTTACATAATGCCAGTGACAGGTAAGACAGATATTCATTTGGATAATATGAAGGTAATACGTAGGCTATCTGAGGGTTTTACCACTATCTGACTAGATAATTGTCAACTTTCCTAATTGTTTCACTGTCATTTTCTAGTCCCTTTTCTTTTTGTTCCTTTTATATATCATAAAGTAAATAATAGAAATTTTAAATAATTGACATTCCCACATTATAATTTTGTCTGGGAAATAATTGGTTGGAAATTCATGTATTATTGTGGTTAAGAACATAATTTCTTAAAAATGTATTGCATATTAACCTAGTTGGAGGAGGTTCACATCAGGAGTATAGAGTTCTGTTCTGTTAAAATTTTTATGAGATATTAGAAAAAGTGCTGTTAAATGACTTGTAGGTATTTATAATACATTACTGGTGGTCATTTGTGGGGCCAAATTTCCTCGCAAGTCCCTCCATGTGCCACGGATGAAAGTAAACACTACCAAGACATGATCTGCTTGGGGAGGAAAGGTGGCCGATCCCTCAAAGGGGAAGGGCCAAGAACCCCCTGCTCAAGGGGCTTTTATTGGGTTCTTTTGCACAAGAATACAGGTAAGGATCAAACAATAGATAGCACTCAAAGAACTATGAAGGCTTATTCTCAGGGTCAGATAGCTAAAGAGCCATAAAACTTTGAGGAACAAACTTCTTGCTTGGACCCTTATCATTTAAATGAGAGCATTCTAAACAAAGAAGGTTTTACAGGATTTTTACATATTCTTTCTTATGCCTAATATACCCCTGATACCTGTCATTTCCAGCACAGGGCTGCATCGCCTTCCCCATTCTAGGTTTTTAGGCTTAAATGGATTAGAGCCAGACAGCACTTCTCCCAGATGGAAATGGAGACTTGGACTATGTCACAATAGCTGGGGAGACAAGGGTCCATTGCTCCCTCGTTGTCGCAGTGCTCCCCGCCCCGAGATCTTCCATGATGGCCTCCCAAGTGATCTTGTCTGGCCTAGGTCGCCCCTCTCTGAGGGGTCATAGCCACCATGGACATCAACCATGCTTTGGGGGCTGGGGAAGAAGCAGAAGCAGCACTTGCTGCCAGAGACAAGTTTTGTCTCCTGTGGCCCGCATTCCGGAGGTCACTCAGCCATGGGAGGCAGTTACAATTTCTGAAACCAGGCAGGGTGATTCTCAACAGTCATTTTCCTTTGCTTATGGATATAAAGCAAATAAAGTTTGTGAAAAGTATTCACAAGAGTAAAATAAACAGCACAGCCACATCCATATTTGCACTAATAAACCTTTAAACAAACTTGCCTTCATAGTAAAAAATTTCTTTGGAGCCTTATGTCATTCATAGAGTCATGCCACACTGACTTAGCTCATCAGGGTATCAATTTCAAAACTTAGTTTACTTGAATAGCCATATCCTAAAACACAGTAGTTTTTTTATGGATATCAATTATCTATATTTTCCTTAATTTACTATATTATAGCTTGTTTCAAATCAAAACAGGTAACATACCACTCTCTTCAAGTAATTACTGGCTTTTACCTAATGATCGAATAAATGAATGCTTGTTTAATGGGTATGTATTCCGCTTTTCCAAATCCAATAGGAAGTTGCCAGTGTTTTTACGGAGAGGTAATATTTTCTCTTGTTCTAAATTTCTCAAAGGATCAGCAGTTAATATACTATTTTCTGTAACAATGAAATTAAAGTGCCAGAGATTTGTTTCTTCAGATGTTCAATTTTTTTGATTAAGTAATGCCTTAAAGGAGCATTTTAATATGGTAAGTGCTCGTCCTTCATGAGCCAAACTTCACTTATAAATTGATGACTGGCTGCCTGCCATTATATTTTCATGCAAAATGACAGTGTATGAGCCTTCTAAAGTCAAAATATATATTTATTTGACTGAAAAACAAATCCAAAAACTGTGTCATTTTTGTACAAAAACCATTAAAATTATAGATAATAGAGTTGTATAATCTTTAGAGGATAAATTCACATCACTTATGAAGCTAAAGGTTAAACAAAACAGATTGAATATCTCAAAAAGTTGGCATTTATTTACTAATTTATATAGCACTTATTTACTAAATTAATGTGGCATTTACTTACTAATTTATGCTTTATTTGAATTTGAGATTCCTGTTAAACTACAGAAGTGGTAATAGTTACTTCACTAAAATACATGAGACTAATTTTGAAATTTAGGCAGATCTGCAAAGTCAAGCAAAGGCTTTTGAAATGTTTACCCATTATCTTGAGGAAGTTTCAACAGAGAGGACAAATTCTTATTCAAGGCCTTTAAGTCTTCTACTTGTGGACATGATATAGTTAATGGCACCTTACTTATATGCCTCTATGAGCAGCTAGAAAACTAGAAAAATACATTTAAAAATGCAACTTATTTATATATTCAAACAATAGGCAACATACGATTATAATCCCTGAGGAAAAAATTGATTCACTTATGCCCCTTGGTGAGACCTATGATTTCCTTGGATTTCTGCCAGCAAGTAGGTAACAGTAGAGGAGGAAGTAATAGCATCCTCCCTGAATTGGGGAGATAATCAGAGATGGAGAAAGCAGACACGTTTGTAGTTTGCTAGATAGAGGACCAGAGAGGAGGATAATACAGAGACAAAGCACTTCTAGAAACTGGATGGGTTTACCCTTGGAGAACTATTGTCTAATAACAAGCTGAAGATGAGTGGGATAAAATCTCATTAGGATAAGCAAAGAAAGGCTTTAGAGAAAAAAGTTGAGCAAGTCTCAGAGCTCATACTGGGTTGGAAGCTGTTCAAGTGCTCATTAGTCAGGGTGGAGAATACTCACTGAAACCTGGTGCATTTGGTGGACACATGATAAGAATCATGCCTCAATAAACCTTAATTATCCTTAGAATAAACCCTGTCCTTAACTCAGGGTTAGTTAAGGACAAACCCTGTCCTTAACAGCTTAACATGAGTCTCAGATGGATCCAGATTAATGAGAAGAATCCTAACAGCTTGACTGAAAAAAAAACCCCAAACCACAACTTCCTATACTCTTTAAAGAACACAACAATACCTACAACTCAAGAATGTAAAAGTTATAATGTCCAAGTTCCAGTCAATAGCTTCTGCACATGTGGGAGTTCTATGATAGCCTCTCACCCTAACAATAAGAGGAATCTTCATAGTTGACAAAATCACATGTTTTTAATCCATGAGAGATGCTGAGGTTGCAGAACAAGTGAACTGCATTTCAACAAGTAATGGGCCACTCTGAGGACAGCAAGAACACATGAACTGTTTTATCTTTGGAAGATCATGGCAGATAGCCTAAGAAAAAATGCCTGAAAATTAAGTGAGTTCTGAAAGGCCAAATGTGAACTAGCATGAGAGCTTTTAACTGGTGGAAATCCTGTATACAAGGGGGGTCCTCAACCACTCACTAGGCTTTTTCAATGGGTCTCCAGTAAGTGCCCATGAGCAGGAGAGTTGCCCTGAGAGGCCCCGTAATGTAGACCTGTAGGGCTGCTGAGTTTTATGGTTGGAAAAGGAATAGTACACAGTGCCTATTCACAGGGCTCCAGCCCCTGCATAAGTGCAGAGCAGTGACCAGCTGGTAATAGGGAAAAGATCTGCCAGCACCATGAGTCCTTGATATGAGGCAAAATCTGACTGCTGTTGGGGTTGAGCACTACTGAACTGACCAGTCCTGCTCAGATCCAGAGAGCAGCAAGTGCTTGGAGAGTGGATAGGACAGTGGAGCAATGGATATGCAAAACCTGCTGAAAACTGAATGTAGAGCAGGAATATCAAGGAAAAACCATCTGCCACTTTAGGCTTCACATTAAAAAGCAGTTAGTGGTTGTTAGCTATGGAAAGGATTTAAAGCCTGTGGCATATAGAAGGTAGTGATAGTGACAATAAAACTCAGCCCAACGTCAATTACACTCCAGACTGATTTCAATCTCCAGAGATGGCAAACCCATGTGAAAGTATACCTATTATTCAACTCAGTGTTTAGAGTTCTTTCACACACATCATCAAAAATATTATGAAACACACATGATAAGCAATAACGAACTATACATTAAATAGTCAACATACCCAGGAACAGATAAGGCCAGATGTTGAAACTATCAAACATGGTCTTTAAAGTGAGTAAGTAATATTAAAGGAAATAGTGAAAAAAGTAAACAATATGGATAGACAAATAAGAAACTGTATCAGAATAAAATAAATAAAATATCTAATTACAATGCTAAAATTGACAATATATCAGAAATGAAAATTATTTTTGTGGAGTTATCAACAAATGATGAAACAGAGCAAAGAATTAGTCAACTTGAGAATAGGTCAATAGAAATTATACAGACTGAACTATAATGAGAAAATAAAAAGGAAAACAAACATTCAAACAAACAAAACGTCAGAGAACCTAAGAGGACAACATCAAATATCTGATATGTATAATTTTGTTTCAGAAGGAGAATGATGTAGAATAAATGTGTAAAAGATTGTAGCTAAAAATATTCCTAAATTAATGAAGAACAGCACATTTTAGATCAATAAGCTCAGAGAATTCCAAGCAAGGTCATTTTAATAAAAAAATCAAGGCATATCACAGTAAGACTTTTGAAAAAAATAAAAATACTACTTATTTTTAGTCAACAAGAACCAAAATATCATTACATACAGAGGAGAAATAAAAATAATATATTCCAATTCTTGACCAAGTTATAGGAAAAAATGACCAGATTATCCTACTACTTAAAACAACTGTAAACAAGATAAACTATATTAAATAAAGATATTCAAGACATTAGACCTTAGTCAACAAAAAAGGGGTAATCTTTGCAATACAGGAAACAAATGATGTAAACAATTGCCCCAGCCTCCAACGTCAAAAGTTTCTCCAATGTAACCTATGCTCAGAATATTGTATTTGTAATCAACTTTGGTTCTCTCTAAAATGCAAGAAGTAAAATTGGTGAACCATAGGTTATATATTTTTCAAGGATATTGATACACTTAATAAATTTCTCTTCAGACTGATCAAACCAATGTATATATACATCACCAGTATCTGAGTGCATTCTTTTTGAATTTTTATAATTGCTTTGTTTTTGTTTGTTCTAACCCTTCTTGCAAGGGAGAATTTTATTTTTTTAATTTCAAAGCCTACCCCAGGCCTTCTAATATGCAGTATCTAGCAGTCAATAAGGGTGTAAAATGACAGAATTCTCTACAAACACAAAATTACAGCATACAACCTCTAAATCCAAGTGTCTCCAGGCTCAGAAATAAGAAATTTCAGAAAAGATGCTATGTTCTTTAGAAAGGAGGAGAAAATAGTAATTAAGGCCACAGCAATTAATAAATGCCGATACCCCAAAATTGTTGGTATTTGAGCTTGTTTTTGAAAGAACATGAAATGTCATTGTGCACAATGAAGACTTTACAGACATTGCCATTGGAAGAATGATGAAATGGAAGGATTGTAGTGTTTGTGCTGGGGAGTGACCGTGAAGTAATTGAGAATTTATAGGTATTTGAAAACCAAACCAAGAAGCTGGGACTATTTTTGTATTTGTTTATTTGTTGGTTGATGCTAATGTGGTGTTTTTATTTTAAGCAGTAAAAAGTGGGAATACATTTATGTTTGATTTATTCATTAATTTTAGATTAATTTGTTAACACTATGCAAAATTAATCAGCTGTGAATGGAGAAATAGAAAAACACTAAAGGCAAAATGAATATTAGGAGGCTACTAAAATGATTTAAATAAAATGTTATACAAGCCCATACTAAGTTATAGCATAATGTACAGAGTAAGTAGACTAGCAGACACTCAGGAGTCAGGCATCCAAGCAGATTTATATAGTTCTACCTTTAATAATAATGCAATATTTCCTTGCCTTTTCTCATTTTTAAAGATTAATGTCAACTGTTTATAGTTATTCAGCTGTAGCAAAATATAATTTACTCTGTCTGTAAGTCTTGACTCAGTTTTTTGCTATAGACTAAGAATTTTTCAATATACTGGTTTGAGTCTCCTAGGAAATGAGAAATAAGATAGTAGGACAATGTTGTCAACAGAAAGAGATCAGTGGTGCACATAATTGAGGAACAGAAAGTAAGAAAGCAATCTTGATTGTGTTTTTATAATCAAAGACAGCAAAGTTGATCATTGCTGTAATTATCTGAATTCTCAATCAAATAAGTAACTACACTATTAATGAAATGATTATTTAGGGGGAAATATACCAATTGTTAGACACTGAGTCAGAAGTGATGGGAAAAAATGTGCTTGGTACTTTACTTTTCATACAGAAATAATTTAGATAATGTGTAGAAAAAGAGAAAGAAAGAAATAAACCAAAATTTAATTGAAATCAGAAGTAGAGTGAAAGGGCAAAATATGTCATTAATATTTTTTAAACCAGGAACAAACAATATACGCTGGGATATAACCCTGAAAACTTTTTGTCTTCATTTTTATTTACATTTCAAATAAATAATATCCAACAGTATATGGCATCTCAGGATTTATTTTTCTATACTTAATATGAAGGAAATCATTCAATATTATGAAATAGAAGACCTCATCTGAATGCTTATAATGCTGGAGGCTCATGGAGAGGCCAAAGAAGGCCTCAGCCCATTGTTCAGGTTCTTCTTACTGCATAGGAAGAACTCAAGAGCCGCACAGAACAGCTTAGCAAAGCACAGCAGATTATTAATAAAGTGACAGTACTCACTGAAGAAGAATGTACTCATACAGCCAGTCCCACCAAAGGTCTGGGAGGAGGTTTTTATCAGCTATTGGCAGGGGAGGGAACGGGGGTATTTTGTGGGCTCTGATGCTTGCACTCGGTGGGTAGAGGGTCATCTGTGCGGTTCATCTTAGTCCATCTTCTCCAGATCCCCTCCAGATGGTGGTGTGGTGATCTGGAAGGCAGGCAGACTGGCTCCAAAACTGTGACAACATAGGTCAACATGGCTAAGACTTTTTAAAAAAGAAATGAAGAGGGAGAGAGAGAGAGAGAGAGAGAGAAATTGCTTATTTGCATATTCATTGCTTGGTTCTTACACATGGCCCAACCAGAGATCAAAACCACAACCTTGGCCTATCAGATATGCTCTAACCAACTGATCTACCCTATCAGGGTAAGACCAGGCTTTATCTGTGTCAACTATTTCTTACCTCAGAAATTCAATGGGGGCCTTGGGGAGCAGGTGTCTCACCACTAATCAGGTCCACAGTGTTCTAAATCAGAAAGGAAGGGGAAGGGTAGATCCTGGAGGTTCTCTTCCCTGTATTACCTTTCTTGCCTTACTCATAGAACATTTCCTGGATGGAAATAATAAACAGTTTTAAAAATATGTTAATTTTGGCTATTTGTCACATTTCTAAAATAAAATTTTAAGCCACTTTTGGTTTGTTTTGTTTTAGTGACACCTGAGGATATGCTCATTGATTTCAGAGAGAGCGTAAGGGAGGAAGAAAGAGAGGGAGAGAAACATCGATGTAAGAGAGAAACATTAATCCTTTCATTGCCTTTCAAACACTTCCAGACAAGGAAACAAACCCTTGACTTTTCTTTCTTTCTTTCTTTTTTTAAATTTAATTCTTGTTCAAGTACAGTTTTCTGTCTTATGTTCCCAGCCCTGCCCCCCAAGTGCTCCCCACCTCCCTCCCATTTCTGCCCCCCACCTTAGTTATTGTCCATGTGTCCTTTATGCTTGTTCATGACTCAATGACTTTTCTTTTTACCAGAAGATGCTCCAACCAACTGTGCCACACTGGCCAGGGCTTAAATTTTGTTTTAATGAACATGGTTGTCTATATACTTTTGTTTTTATTGATGATTATATTATTATCATATATTTCTAAGAGTTACATTACATAGTTTTTAGTATGTGCCTTGAGACATTTGAAAGGCTTTTTATCCAAGTTATCATCTGGAAAATGTTCAAACCACTTACATTTCTACCAACTGAAGAAGCATTACTGGAGTAAGCAGAATATCAGAAAAGATTAGCCCACCACAATTTCATGACCATCAGCTTCAAATCAGCCGTAGATATTACATATTTTTCCATCAATGTAAGCAATGTCTTCTCAAATCTCTGACCTTCCTTCTTCATTTCTCTGACAGATTAACTCATCCCCTTGCCACAAAATTCAGAAAGACCTCTCTCAAATTCCTGCTTTCTCTAATCCAAATCTAAAAACATTGGAATTTATTGTACATACATTGTTTTTTATTTGATTATAGGAGATCTTTTTCTCCCACTCCCTAAAGCTAGTACCATCATGTTCACTTTGGATGTAGTATCCCCTGGAAATGTGTCCCCTTTCCGCTCTTCCTTGTTTATTTAATCGTTCTCATACTTCACTTACTAGGTACAAACTTTCCTTTAAAAGGGTAACTTAAAACTCAATCTGTATAACTCCTTTTAGCTACCACCCCAACTTTTTTCTTGCCTTGATATGGAAAGACCTTGTATGAAGTGTCTACTAATCATGACTTCATTTTTTACCAACTTCTGATATTCAGTTATTTCAATTCATTTCACAGAAATATCTTTAGCAGAGGCCACTACTGGCCCTCCTGCTACTAAATCCACAAGTTATTACTCACATTTCTCTCACACTCACATTTCACCATGCCTTTTTTAAAAAACTTTTCCATTGGCTTCCATAACATCATGCTCTCCTATATCTCTGGCCACTCCACAGTCTCCTTTGCTGAGTCTCCATAACAAAGTAATTAAATGATGAGATTACTGAAGGCTTTTCCTGTGCCCATGTTACCTTCCACTTTCATCTGTTCCTTTAGTTGATTTCATTCCCTCCTCATATTTCAGTTACTATCTACAAACTGAAGACTTACATAATACCGAATTTCCTGGCAGCATAGGTCTTTATTTCAGAACATGTGAGATCACTGAACACCTGCATTTATTTGTGTTGTTAGTTATCAATGTTTTTTCCCCTTTCATAACATTTTAAATTTTCTGAAGCAGGAGCCATATTTTTTATCTTTGAATTTCCTCCGTATTTAGTGCTATGCTTAGGGCATATCAAACAGTCAATAAGAATATGTTGGATAGCCCTGGCTGGTGTAGCTCAGTGGATTGAGTGTGGGCCTGTGAACCACACGATCGCAGTTCGATTCCCAGTCAGGGCACATGGCTGGGTTGCAGGCCAGTTCCCAGCAGGGGACTCATGAGAGGCAACCATACATTGATGTTTCTCTCCTTCTCTCCTTCCCTTCTCCTCTAAGGATAAATAAATAAAATCTTTAAAAAAAGAATATGTTGGATAAATGAAGAGATTAATATTTCAATGGCTTTCCACAGCCCTTAGGATAAAGATTAAATCTGCATGACATCCAGAGCCTAAATACCTTATAATTATGTTAATTTTCTAGACTTCTTTTTTGGCCCCATGTTTCCTCTTCCTGTCAACAGGTAGAGACACACTGGCACATTCAACTTCCTGAATGTTATGCCTCCTTCTGCACTGATGGCTTTAGGACATTCTGATCTTTCTGCCTTCAGCAATTATAATGCTTTTTATACTGAAATTTACATCACCATTTTGTCTGTTATGAGTAAGGATATGAACCATCATGGGAAATTGATAAATATTTGTTAACTGGAGGAAAAAAATCAAGAAAACAAATAAATAAGACGTGTCCTTGGATCATGAATCTGGTTTTATCTATCATCAAACTGGAAAGAAATGGAGCTGGATAAAACGAGAAAACTGAAGGCTGCCAAATATGACAGGATAAGCAAAACAATAAAATACTAAAAGAAAATAAAATATTGCAGGCAAAATTATAAATGATACACAAGAAAAGTACTTTACTGGAGATTGGTGAACTAGGACAACAGTGAGGACTTTGCTCCTAATTAACTTCATATAACTTTTCTTGGACTTCACAATGCTCTGTGATATATGATTAAAAAGGCATTCAGGCTGTCCTTACAAATGTGCCACCGAAGGGTATTTTTCAAGTGTTTTTACCCTTTTACTGAGCCCTTATTTTTTCAGTACTGGCCATCTAAAATTTTTCTAGAAATAGCTACTTCTATGAGTGGCTTGTAAGACTGAATGATTTTGGTAAGACTTCTAGTATCCAATTGTTTTCAGTGTTTTGATTCTCTGCATTCTAGGACAAGTTTGGAAAAGTAAGGATAAGGAATCTCTTCTAACCTATTGAACTTACTTCTTCATTGGATCTAACACTAGTTCAGATTTCTCTGATCATTTAGTTTTTTATCTTCTGCCCTTCCCTTCAGGTCACTGAGGACAGAGTCCAGAATGGCCCTGTCATTTTCTCCAATTTTCAGAGTTTCTCAGTCTACTCAGTCTCTGACTAAAATGAAAGATTGCTATTACTATCATCATTATCATCATCTATTTAATGCAATAGATATATTGCACTAAATATTGCAATAGATTTTTAAGGTATGTTTTATTGATTATGCTATTATAGTTGTCCCATTATTTCTCCCCTTTATTCCTTTCTCTGCCCTGCACCCATCTTCCCACTAGCATCCTCCTGCTCTTAGTTCATGTCTATAGGTTGTACATATAAGTTCTTTGGCTTCTCCATTTCCTATACTATTCTTAACCTCCCCCCAAATAGGCGGGTCTATTTTGTACCTGCCATTTGTGCTTATTTTCCTGTATCTTTTCCCCTATTCTCCTTCTTCCTCCTCCTGCCCATGACCCTCCATGTGATTTCAACACATGAAAATCAAAAAGTGATGGTGGGAGGCATTTGGCTCCATTAGGCAACATCTAAGCCTTGTGTTGAGTCACTAAAATTCCCTGTTAAATAAAATTATAATACAATAATCTTCCCTTCTTGATGGGGTATAAATTTCAAGACCCACAATGGATGCCTGAAACCACGGATAGTACCAATATATATGCTATGCTATGTCTTTCTTGCTATATATACTGGTACATACATACCTTTTCACTTAAAGATACACTTTAGTTCTGGCTGGAATAGCTCAGTTGGTTGAAACTTTGTCCTATAAACTAGAAATTTGCGGATTTGATTATTGATCAGGCCACATACCTAGGTTGCAGGATTCAGTCCCAGTCAGTGTGTGTACAAGAGGGAACTAATCAATGCTTTTCCCTCACATTGATGTTTCTCTCCTTCTCTCTCTCCTTCCCTTCATTTCTCTCTGGAGAATTGATAAGCATGTCCTCAGGTGAGGATTAAAAATAATAATAATAATAACTTAAAAGATTCACTCTCTTACTTCCCTTTTACCTATCTAAATCAGCAGAATCACCCCTCTTGTGCTTTGGAGCCACTATTAAGTAAAATAAGGATTACTTGAATACAAGCACTGCAGTGCCATGACACTTGATCTGATTGCCAAGACAGCTACTGAGGGACTAAAGGCGGGTTGGCTTATACAGCTTGGAAGTGCTGGGAATAATTCATATCCAAGGCATAAACCACAGATAAAGGAAAACTATTGTAAAATCTATTAGACAAATCATCGATGATCAATCACTTTTATGTTATTGGATCAAAAAATGCTATTTTTTCCATTTCTCTCTGACATCATTAATATCACCTTTTTTTAAATTTTATTTTTTACTTTTAGAGAAAGAGGAAGAGAAGGAGAAAGAGAGGGAGAGAAACATCAATGTGTCTTTCTCCCTCTTACATGGCCCCCACTAGGGACCCAGCCCACAACCCAGGCATATGCCCTGACTGGGAGTCGAACCTCGACCCTTTGGTTCACAGCCCATGCTCAGTCTACTGAGCTACATCTGCCAGGGCTAATATCACCTTTTAATGTATATTATCCAAAAGCATATGAATATGCCTCAATTTCTTCCACATGATATATATAATACTTTACTGTATGTATAATGTATATATGTTATATATTAAATTATATACTATTGCCACACACACACACACACATATATCTCCAGAAACCCTCTTTACTTTAGATATTTCTCTCATTACTGCCAATTAATTATTTTTGCCTTCTTTATATCAAAGCTTTTTAGAAGATTAATCTATACATTATTTTTAATCCCACTCTTCTAATTGTTTCTTGAATCCCTTACATACGCACTTTCTTCCTTCTACTCCACTGGAATAGCACTAATAACAGCCAACAAAACTTTCTAAGTTGTTAAATATAATAATCAATATTCAGGCCTCACTTCATAAGATTTGCTTTTTAAAAAAAGATCTTATTTACTTATTTTTAGAAAGACATTTAGGGGTAGGGGAAGGGAAGGAGAAAGAGAGGGAGAGAAACATCAGTGTGTGGTGGCCTCTCACACACCCACTCCTGGGGACCTGGCCTGCAACCCAAGCATATGATCTGACTGGGAATCAAGCAAGTGATGCTTTGGTTCGCAGGACCACACTCAGTCCCCTGAGCTACACCAACCAGGGCCTAGCCTAATAATTTTGAATTATCAATAACATTTTACAAAGGAAATCACTCATGTATTTCTTAGCTTCCTTTCAATACAACACTTTTCTCTCTTTTTCTTGTTGAATGCTCCTTCACTATCAAGTTTGCTGATCCTTTTGCCTCTAAGGTTGGTGGGCCCTAGTCTCAATTCTCAATCCTCTTTTCATTATTGCCTATACTTTATAGTTTTTTAAAGAATATCATTCAACCTTATGGTTGTAAAAATCATTTAATAATTGTCAGTCTATGTGTTAATTCTCTTGTTAACCTCTCTTTGGAATTTCAGAATTGTATATCCAACAGTTTCGATGACATCTGTAGTAAATTTCAGTTCTAGTTTCTGCTTTTCTCCTCCTGTAGTGACCTCTAAAAACAGGAACCACAATTAGACTTTTGAAGTTAAGTTGAATTGTTTTCTCTGTAAAAAATATAGACAAGGCACTCAAGTATTACTTTGACCTCACCTCTCGGCCTCTTTTTCCTTGCTCACTCAGTTCCCAGAATACTGCCCTCTGTGTAATGCTATCTTTTGTACTTGTTAAGAGTAGTCCTATCTTATGGTCACTGTACATTCAATTCCCTCTGTTTAAAAGTATCTTTCCTCTGATACTCCATGGCTGGCTTTCTCAGTGCTTGTAAAACTGTACTGCATAACACCTCTTCACAAAGGCCTACCCTTATTTAAAGCAAACGCTTGTCTGTTAGGCAAGTCCTATTACACTTTCCTCAGTTTATGTTTTCCCCATAGAACTTCTTATCATCTCACATTCACTCTTTTGACTATTTTTTGCCTACTTTTATTCTCTAGCTAGAAGACATTTTTTGCAGTTTTTAACAGCAATGGAGCTAGCCACTGCTTTTCACTTTTCCTCTCTCTACAGTGAGGAAGTTAAAATAGTTAACATTTAAAGTAATGTTTTTTCATACTCTATGATTGCAATTTCCAGTAAGTGTATCATTTTGTTGGCTTATTCTTTTCATTCATACTTTGAATTAACCTTGTTATCCAAATACAGAGAATCTACTTCATTTGGATCACAACTCTAATTTCATGTGAAAATAATGACAAGATATTAAAATACCTTCTATTAAAATTTACTTTTATTTATCTTTTATATTCAATGACAGTTGATGTATGTTACTGTATTAGCTTCAGATGCATATCCCAGTAATTAGAGATTGCATAACTTAATAAGTGATAAATCCCATACCTACCTGATACTGTGCATAGTTATGAGAATATTTTTGGCTATATACCTTTTGCTGTATTTTACATTTCCATGACTATTCTGTAACAATCAATTTGTACTTCTAATCCTTTAATCTTTTTTACCAATCCCTGAATCTCATCCCATCTGGTAACTATGAAAATGTTTTCTGTACTTATGAGTCTGTTTCTGTTTTGCTTGTTGTTTTTTTATTATTATTTTTTAATTTTAATTGAGAGAATCTTAAAAACAGCAAGAGAAAAGCAGATAGTTGCCTTCAAGGGAGTTCACATGAGATAGATGATCTCTCAACATGAACTTTTCAGACCAGAAGGGATCAGCAAGCAATAATCAGTGATAAAAGACATGGACCTATAACCAAGATTACTCTACCTAGTAAAGCTATAGTTTAGATTTGAAGAACAGATAAAGAGCTTCCCAGACAAGAAAAAACTGAAGAATTCACCACCACCAAACCAGTAATACATAAAACATTAAAGGATCTTCTTTGAGAAGATTATATATATATATAAAATAAAATGACAGTAAGTTCATATCTATCAATAATTTAGTACATTAAATTTTGCTTTAAAGCCAATTTACTAAATCATCATATACTGAGTTATCAAGAGTCTCACTATCATTATGTGAATTGCTATTAATTGCTCTTTTTCAAAAAACTAATTTAAAAAATTTCACTTTACGTTATCTCTGTATATTTACTGAAGAAAACACAAAAATTATATCTGTATTTGTATAAGCTTTTATGTTTCCACACTTGTTATTTTTGATTTAAATAATTAGTTTCAAAATATAAATAATTTCCAATACCAAATCAACATATAAATTTAAAAAACCCAATGTATCTTTGTATAATCTGCTCCTAACAGTTGTGTTTAACAAGCTAAAATTATTAATACAAACATGGGTTTATTGGATTCTTGGTATATGAGTCAATGCTTCTGTGAAAAAATGACTATAGCAAAATTATAAAATATTTACTCTGTAAAAATAACACCTGGGTCACAAGTTCAATAAAAAGCCACATAATCTTAACTTGTTAATGCACACATTAAACACTAAATAATTTAACACATGAGCAATTCAAAGGACATCAAATAACTATGCTGTTTCTCCACTTATTTCAAATTTATTGATTCTGCTGGTACTCAAAGTTAGTTAAAAAATAATGGAGTGCCATTTATTGCTCATTTTTGTTATCACTGGTTTCTTATAACATTACAGATGCATCAAATAACAATATGCAACAAAGAAACAAATCTACATCAATTGGCTTGTTTTTAATTTACTTACACTTCCCAAAATAATTCCAGACCTCATGATATTTCTGTTTGACTAAATTTGAAGGAAATAGAGCATTCTATTGTATGAATAAATTCAGTTCCTTTTTTTAGAATATTATACTTTCCAGACTTTATAAATTATCTCATCTTGCTTATGTTTTAAATATTGTCATTTCTTTGTCATAAATTAGAATATTTTAACCAAATTATATTTCTACTTTGGTCTTGCTTTCTATATTATTTTATTAATAGAGGTAATTTGTTTTGCATCATGTCCCTTCTTGTCCCCTAATATCTCCTGTAACCTTTGTCAGGTTCTCGTTACCTCATCCCTAAACAAAATATTCTACAAACTCTTTTATTTCTTAGTTTCCTCATATCTTCCTAATTTTAATACTACCTTGTTTGTGCAATATCTCCATTTAAAATCACATGCTTCAATAACAATAACAACAGTAGTAATAATTTGTTAAATAAGAGAAGTAAGTAAATAATAAATTAAATATCTGGTTTCTGCTTTAAAAAAAGCTGTGTTGGTTTATGGTACTTTTTCTCTTTACCCTCCCATATTATTCTAATATTTCAACTCCATTCTTCAATCTATTCATAAATCATTATGGAAAAAAGTAAGATGGACTTTGAACAATAAAAACACATCAAAATTAAATACTTAGAAATAGAATAGTTGCTATACAAAACATTACAGTTGTTCTGACTTCATTTGGAGTATAAATTTAGGTATCAAGTAGATCATAGTCTTGAAAAACACACTACTATCCTTATTTCCTCCTTTATTTTTTAGCAAGTAGCAGAAAATGATTTTTCCCACTAAATCCTTCACCACAGAATTTAACTAGACTTAGATGCATTATTTGAAGAAAATGCTAATAATTATACTTATTTTATTTTCTACCAATTTTCCCATTTTTCATATTTTCATTTTTATATTACACCCTGGTCTCCAACCAACATTCAATTAAACACAATTTGCTAATTCAATTCTCCCACTTGTAATATCCTTTTCTAGTCTCAATGAACAGGTTAGGAGGAAGAGAATAGCCTGTGAATATAAGAGTGAAAATACAGTAATAATACTGTAACAGTACAGTGGGTGTTTGTTGATTTTGTTAAATTACTGAAATAACTAACAGGAGATTTTAAAGGTTTTATTTTATTGCTTAAACCAGATGATTCTGTCAATAACGAGGATAGCAGTGGTGGTGAGGAGTTATAAATTCTTTAGTGAATCAATAGGGATTGAGGGCTTGAGAGGTTTTTCAACAACAGAAGGCTAGAGATGAAAGGAAAAATAGTTTTGGGGGTTTTATTTTTATTTTTATTTATTTTTCAAGTACAGTTTTCTGTCTATTACTCCCATCCCATCCCACTCCCCCCCATGCTCCCCCCTCCCTCCTCTTTCCACCCTTCTCAGTTGTTGTCCATGTGTCCTTTATATATATTCCTCTAAATCCCTCCCTTATTTCCCCTGAAATTCCCTCCCCCCTCCCCTCTGGTCACTGTCAGCCTGTTCTCTATTTCAGTGTCTTTGGTTATATTTTGCTTGCTTGTTTGTTTTGTTGTTTAGCTTCCTGTTAAAGGTGAGATCATATGGTATTTGTCCTTCAACACCTGGTTTATTTCACTCAGCATAATGCTTTCCAGAATGGATAAAAAAACTATGGTACATATACACAATGGAATTCTATGCTGCAGAAAGAAAAAAGGAGCTCCTACTTTTTGCAACAACATGGAAAATAGTTTTTAAATGGTAATCAGGAGCATGTGTTATAATGGAGCATTGAGGACACATCATGAGGCTTAGAGGATTCAGTAGAAGATGTTATGGTAGTGAAAGAGGGCTAGAACTTCGAATAAAGTAGGAAGTATAACAGAATTAAGAGCATTAAAAATGTTGTGAAGCAGGACCAGTTGTCACTTGAGTAAAGGGAGGTCAGATGGAAGAGAACTAAAGATCTGTGTGCATCCCTTATAATTGACTGTAAAAGGTGTTGGCTGGGGAAGAAATTTTCTAATTCAACATTTGGGGCTTTGAAAATGTAGCTTAAAATCAAGTGTATACATGCTATTTTCAGACCTCATTTATAGACACTAATGCTAGTGTTGTCAAATGCTTTGAGTGATGAACTAAGTCAAGAATATACTTTATTTCAAATGCTGTGTGAATGAAGTAAGAAAAAAAGGAATACAGAAGTCATTATACAGTTTCATATGATTCTGTTATGAAAATCACATCAAGGAGAGAAAATGAATAAATGCATATTCTTGAGCCCAGGCAAAAACAAAGTTCTTAGGTTAGTGTATTTTTTCTTTACATAAGTTGAATTAAATAGACCCATATAGTTGATCACCTCTGAAGACTTTAATAGAATTCTGCCTCACAAGTGTTCTTAAAATGTGCTATATAACACACTGCATAGCATGGATGGACCTAATTGTTCAGCCTCATCTCAACTCTCTATATTGGCTGTGCTCCAGCTACCAGGGTTGTGTTTTATTTTGTTTTGTTTCTATATTTCTACAGAACCATTTTTTCTTCTAGGCTCCTGGATTTGCATATGCCGTTCCCACCAATGGCATGGCATAATCCATCCTTTTAAGTTTGTGCTTCAGCTCCCAACTAATTCCCATTAAACTTGACATCTGAAAATTCAAATGTTATTTTTTCAGAGTGGGCTTCTAAGAAAATCAGTTTGCCTTGATATATGGTATCATAATAATAAGTGATAATAAGATGCATCTGAATGCATCTCAGTCTGTAATTGACCACTACTTATTTAATATATGCCTGCCTCACAGACTAGAATATAAATTCAGTAATTTCAAGCATTTTTTGTACGCAATTTAGTTACTTTTATTTTCTCATAACTTGGTATAATAGCTGACCAAAATATTAATCAACTGTTTTGTATATGTTTATATATTAACACCAACCAGTAGCTTTACACGCTACATACTCCAGAAATTTCATTCTATAATTTTTCATTCAATATATTGTTAAAGATGTACCAATATTCATGAAAATTATGCCCTTTAAGCATTATTTTGAAAATGTATTAGATTTTTTCAATTGCAGGTAGGGGAAATAAATTTTGATCTAGCCATTAAGCAAAACATTAAACAATTAAAAATGTATTGTTAGAAACTAAAGGCTAATTATTTCAAAGCATATCTATCTATCTATCTATCACTTATCTAGCTACCTATCATCTATCTATTCATTCGTTTATTTTTGTAACAGATATAAACTGAATGTAAGCATTGAGTTGTTCTTGTACTTTTTATATTTCCAAAAAAATCAGTAATATTAAAAGCTAAAATAAATATAATAAATTTAAGATAATAAGACATATACAATAAAATCTATGATTTATTAACTATATTTTTCAAGAGTTTCTTGTATATCATCTTTTATCCTTAATGCTAAAAACATGTTTGGTTAGATAAAGATTTACATGTGTTTCTCCTCTGAAATCTCAACTATAATATTATTACTATATATTTTGCCTAACAAAATATAGTTTCAATATGTACACATCAGCAAATTTAAGTTTATATATCCCTGAAAAGCAAAGATGTTACTATATCTAAGTAGGGGGTTTTATTCCATCAAAATTGGCAATAGAAGTAAAATTTCACAGTGTCTACACTTTATCAAAATTAATGTGTTGTGAGTAACTGTGATCTCAAAATTTTGTAGAAGGGGGAGCTAAGCCTTTGGGTAATACATCAATGCATGAAAAAATATACTTATGTGTCTCATGCTAGAGAACTGGGGAAGCATCCGCCTTACATGACACTCTTCCTCTAAGAAATCCCAATTATATCTTTTTGTACTTCATATTTTGTGTTAATAATGACATTATCTCATGCAATCTGGGTGAAGAGAGAAGTTTAAATATCTGTTATGAGGTTGTATTGTTAAAATAAAGGTGATAAATAGTAGTACTTCATTAAGTGCAGGCAACTATGTAGGGTATGTTTAAACAATTATCATTCTTCCAACTTTATTCTCTATAAAACTGCCCAGTTTTCCTGTAACACTCATGAGTTAATATTTTGAAAAATCTAGTTAAAAATGCAAATATGCTACCTAAGACAAGTACAGGTATGACATTTTGTTTATTAGCATCTGAACCTGAGTCCATTAGTCAGATTAATCAACATCGATATAGTACAATCTTTCAAGTGTGTAAAATTAGATGATAATTCATAATTGCATTGAAAAAATTGGCTTAAAATAAGAATGCTTCTATCCTCTAAATTTTTCAATAGAGTGTTCATTAGTGCTCTATTTTACCCCTCTTCACTCTCAAGACCCTTAAAGGTATATAAAGAAAATAAACCACAGTTAGCATTCACTTATCTGCAGTTTCTCTTACTGTGGTTTCAGTTACCTGCTGTCAACCACTGTCTCAAAATATTAAATGGAAAGTTCCAGAAATAAATAATTCATACGTTTTAAATTGCATGACATTCTGAGTAGCGTGATGAGATCTCGTGCCATAATGTTTCCTCACGCACAGGACCTGAATCATCCCCCGTCCAGCACATCCAATGTGTATGCACTTCTCAACCTTTAGTGCATTAGTAGCCCTCTGGGTTGTCAGACCGACTGCCCTGTTATCACAGTGCTGGCATTTAAGTAACCCTTTTTTTACTTAATAATGGCCCCAAAGTACAAGAGTAGTGATGCTGCAATTCAGATATGCCAAAGAGAAGTCACTAAATCCTTCTTTTAGGTGAAAAAGTGAAAGTTCTTCCCTTTAAGCATTGAGCCTGTATGAAGACTTCAGCAAGGATCCTCAGAAAAAAAGTAACACCAAGCCATTTACTTCAAGTAAGGCATGGTTAAACAGATTTATGAGCAGGCTTGGACTGAAAAGATAAAAAATTATGATAGGGTATTATTGTAATTTGCTACTTTATTGTTGTGAATCTCTTATAGGGCTTAATTTAAATATAAACTTTATCATAAGCATGTATGAGCAGAAAAAAGGAGTGTCTATCTATATCTATAACTATATCTACATATATACCTACTCTATATTTATATCTATATCATCATCTTTCTATATATACCTATATCTCTATCAACATCTATATTTATATATGCATATCCATATATGTAGATATATGTGGATAGATCTATATAGATACAGATAAGTATGGGTATATATATACACATACGTGTGTGTGTATAAAGGTTTGTTCAAAAAAAGTCCAGCCATTGTTAGTATAACGAGATGGTTTGCATGACATCCATCTAAGCTAGCAGTCAAGGAGAGTGGACTGGAATTCATATTTGTGGGCAATGACAACTTCATTGTACCAGTCAATGAGGGTGGTAGACGCCACTGTGTGAGCACTTGCACTGTGTGGCCATTGTGTTCAAAATGACTGAATGATGAGAACAACAAATCTGCATCAACTTTTACCTTAAGCTTGAACATTTCTCTGTAGAATCTATTCTGATGATTTAGAAGGCAACAGTTATGGGCAACTGGTGATTGGCAGCTTCATCACAACAAGGCACCTGCTCATGCACAATATCTTGTGCAGTTTTTTGGCAAAACATCAAATAGCTCACTTGACTGAGCCCCTCTAAAGCCCACATTTGGTTCCCTGTGATTTCTACTTTTCCCAAAATTAAAATTTTCTTTGATAGGGAAGAGGTTTCAGACTGTTGATGACATTCCAGAAAATACAACAGGAAAGCTGATGGTAATAGGGGGAATTGTGTGAGGTCCCAAGATGCGTACTTTGAAGGAAACTGAGGTGTCATTGTCCTATATACAGTTTCTTGTGTCTTTTATCCTCTTCAATAAATGTTTCTATTTTTCATATTTCATGATGGACACCTTATGGTTCAGTACAAGCTAAGACTTTAGGTATTCTGCTGGAAGGTATTACCCTAGGATAAGGGAGGAATATTATACTCCTATGTTATGTACAGGTTCATAGGTGAATACAAGTACCTACTCAAGGCTGGAGAAATAAGCACCTGAAAGAATTAGAGGAGTCACACAGGCTGAGAAAAGTACTGTTGCCTTCAGCCTTACTAGACACCTCACGTGATATTCTGATTTATAATAAATTTGGTTCTAGTTTCTGGCACAAAGCTGTTAAAAACCTTGGAATTTTCCAAGTGATGATATCAGGAAAGCTCTAGAATAATTTTCCTTGTCATTGTTGTTTTATCATGCTAATGAGATGACTTTTGGAAAGCACAGAAGAATGGGAGCTGGTTACCAAGGGAAGCAACTTTGTGATTGGAAGGTTGGAACTTCTACCCGCAAACTCCATGCAGGGGGAGGGGCTGGAGGTTGAATCAGTCACCAATGCTCAATTTTTAATCATTCATGCCTGTTTAATAAAACCCCCATAAAACCCCAAAAGAACAAGATTCAGAAAGCTTCCAGGTTGGTGAACACGTGGACACCTGGAGAGGGCATGGAAGCTTAAACTTTTTATTAGGCCTTGCCCCGTGCCATTCTTCTCACTCATAATTGAGAAGTTGAATGTTTCCCTGAGTTCTATGAGCAAATAAATCAGACCGAAGGGGGAGGAGCAGGAATCTCTTATTTACAGCCACTGGGTCAGAAACACAGGTAAGAACCTGGACTTGCAACTGGCATCTGAAGTGGGAGTGGGGGCAGTCTTGTGGAATGATCCCTTAACCTGTGGAATTTGATGCTTATCTACAGGTAAACATCATATTTCAATGTATAGAATGTGCACCCACATAGTTAGTTTCATTTTTAATGCATAAGCATAAATGAAAGAAACAAAAGCATTCCTATAAATATGGAATTAGGACTACCTATGTGTCGTATGCAACTTTATTTGTCCCTCAAAAATTGGGGTAAAAAATTGTACATTATACATGGCAAAATACAGTTAGTGCCTGAATTGAGTTAAATTTTAGGATACTCAGCTGGTATTTTGAGAAGTAATTATTGATGTGGGAATCCCCCCACTAATGTACCCACATTGAAAATGGGTCCAGAAACTGAAAAGTTCTCCATATTAACAGGGCTTTGGAGAAAGTATACAGATAGATCTGACCTCAGTAATGGAGAATAATTGGCATCAACAACTACTGAATGTGAGTTAAAAATGCAGCATCTCAGGCTCCATCCCAGATTTACTGAAGCAGATTACTCATTTAACAAGTTATACAAGAGATTGGTACAAACATTTGAGTTGGAAAGACACAGGATTATGCAATGTTTCCTTGATTTAGTAGATGATGGAGTCCTTTAGGGTAACAAGCCTAACTCACTTTTATATTTATGTATTAATTAGCTAATTCACTTAATAAATTATTTAAAATTAGTATTACATCTACAGTCATTTTAAAGAGATACGGGCAGAGTATGTGAGGGGAAGAAGAGGCTATGGGTGATAGATAAACAAAAAAAGAAACAGTGAAATGCCTCCCCTCAATCTTGTTCAAACCTGCTTTGTTTCCATGGTCTTTAGGTTAATAGTGCAGATTTCTTTGTCTCAACACCTTGTCACTCAGAATATTGATACATTCAACAGAGATAACAATAATAGAACCTTTGTTTAAAGTTTAAGGTGGAACATGAGACCTTTTTGATGCCCACGAAGTATTTCCTCAGTTAGATGCCCTTGTTTAATCTTGCAGACTTGGATCGTTTTTTATACTCAACCTTTAGTTGTCTCGCAAAATTCCTGTATTATAGAAAGTGCTATGTAATTACTTTCTATGTGAAGGAATAACAATTTTTTATGTTTTTAAAATATGTTATTTATTAATTTTAGAGAAGAAAAGGAAGGAAGGAAGGGAGAGAAACATCAATGTGTGGTCTTCCCCACTTACGTGCCCCACAATGGGGACTTGGCCCACAACCCAGACATGTGCGCTGACCAGGAATCAAGCCTGCAGCTCTTTGGTTCCCACGCTGGCACTCAATCCACTGAGCCAAACCAGCCAGAGCAAGAATAAGAAGTTTTTATGCTTTTAATAATTTTAGGTTTACTATTGCTTAAACCACATTATAATTGTGGTGGCATATTACAAATTCATTTAAATCACCATATTTTGCTGTACGTAATGTGCGACCATGTTTTTGCAAGCTAAATTATACACAAGATTGTTATTATACGAATCATTACACTCATTGCATGCACTCACTATACCCACGGATAATCTGCATCTTTATTTTTCCCTCCAAAATTTGGGCAAAAATGTGCACATTATACATAGCAAAAATGGTATTTAATAAGTAATACTTCAGTGAATAAGATAACTACAATTGGGAACTTTTACTCACATAGAGTGCATTAGGTAGAGATAAGCATTGCTGATAATTGCATATACTAAGATAGAAGATAAAGACACAGAACTTCAGGATCTGTGGTGTAGTTAGCTTCTATAATATATGAGGCATATCTCATTCATTCTAAAACTATTACTACTAAAATCTGTGCTCCTTATTAATACTTGTAACATAGCACGCTGTCATTTTCTAAGCATTAAAATCATAATATGATCTTTAAAAAATTATATCCTTTTCATTTTTATTGCATTAAGAATTAGATTATGTGGAACAATACACACAATAAATCTCAACCTGTAATTTTGCAAGCAGAATATCTACTTCTTTACCTAAAGCAATATTACCTAATCTTTGTAAGGCAAATAGCATATATATACAAAAAGAAGAAATTCTAAACACATGATAAATTGCTCAAGCATTTATTCACTAAGTAAGTTAGTACACTTAGTAAAAATTATTAAATGTATAACCAATGAAGATAAATTAATTTATTAGGAGAGAAAAATAATCAATTTTACAGAAGGGTTTATAAGGTTTTATGTGGATTTTTTATAGTGGTATATTTAATAAATGACAATTTCTTACTGCCACTTGTTTAACCTAGAATTTAGTATAGATGTTAATCGTCATTGCAGATATAAGTGCAAAATGTTATACCTACCAATTCACAAAGTTAATTCTGAAATATTTAAAAAATATATTTAATGCAAATTATCAGCATAGGACTTTTTTAAAAACTGAAATTTTGTTCCTTATGCATTATGCTGCAGTTTTCTCAACCACTACTAAGATACTTTTTGATTTATACCCATTGAAGAGTATCAAAGTGTAGTCACCCTAACACTGCCTTTTGGGGTATTGCTTTTAAGCTAGTAGTTAAGAAACCAAAAAAAACCCAAAACAACCATCTCAGAAAGTGCCTTTTACTTTCCCCTTTTCCACATAAGAAATTCAGATGGAAAAATCTGCTTCAGGAAAGGAAGCTTATCATAATCACATTAGCTAGCTAGATTGCCCCGTATCCCATTGTTTCTCAGTTGCATAGCAAAAATTGCATGTTCTTCTCTTCCCCAACTACCTATAAATAGTCCATTTTCACATTCAAAATCCAAGGTTCCAACCCTTCTTTTCTCCTTTGTCCAAAATGACTTATACACTCAATTTTGCCTCACCGTCTTTGGAATTTTCATGCTTATGTGAATTTCCCTTATGCACATATTAAAACTTAAGTTTTGCTTGTTAATCTGTCTGTTAGTTTAATTATTAGTCCATTTAGAATGAGAAGGTGGGAGGGTGTATTTTCTTCTCCACACCATTAAATTAACAATGTATCAGTGAATTCTCTTCTATACCCTATTGTGAGTATGTGGTAGGTAATATATCATCCACAATCAGAACATAAAAAAACAGAAACATGGTTGTAAATCTTTCTCAAAAATTGTTGCAGTTTCTAAAATACCTAAAATGAAGTTATGACACCTGATATGAATTCAGATAGGTACTAATACCTTATTTTTATTGTATATAATATTTCCTCATACATATATCATGCATATAGAGATTAAGGAGAATTTAACTTACTACTTGTACAGGATTTAAGGCAACACAGGCGTAGTTCAGTGGAAGGTGAGAAGTACACTTCATTGAGTGTTTTGTCCATAAAGGTCTCCATTTAAATCAATATAACCTCCTTCGAATACATTTTTCATTTCTCACAAAACTATAAAGACTTATTTCTTTGTTTCTTTTTTATTTTATAAGACAATCCTATCCTTGATTGTTTAAGTAAAATATTACTATCTAATAGCACTATGGTTATTTTCCAAATTTTCTTTGACTATGTTTTCAATTATGCAGTTTTCAGTTACCTTGTGTTTTTGACTCCTAGTCCACTTTATCTTTATGGTCAGCATGGCTAGTGATCAAATTCACTGAGAGCTAACTGGTGGATAACTAATCCCTGAGAGAGGAGAACCAATAATAGTATGTTTCTCACATTTAAGAGATGAGATAGCCATTCAAGTCACTGCCTGTGACACTGTGATATAAGAAATATATATATATTTTTCATCATGGCTCTTGTTCTTGGCAATATTTACACACACAAAAAAGAGCTTCTAAAATCCTTTCAATTTTCTAAGGTATAGGATAAGAGGAATGAGCATTTTGTCATTTATAATAAACCCCTTTTCCTCTCACCTGAGTTTATGCGAATGAACTGACTTTTAATGGGTCCCTAGATGGCTCTGGGATGAGACTGGTTGGTACAGGATTAGGGGGCGCCAACTTTCAGTCCTAACTCCCCACTTCCATCCTCCAGGGAAGGGAGAAAAATTTGAGACTGGGTTAATAATGGGCCATATCTGCGTGATGGAACTCCTATAAATACCTTACACAATGGGCTTCCAGGGGAGTGGGAACATCCACATGCAGGTAGCATGGCACCCTGCACTGGGACAGAAGGTCTTGTCTCAGGACGCTTCTGGATCTTTGTCTGGTTGTTCATTTATATCCTTTATAATATTCTTCCTAATAAACCTGTGGTAGTAAGCAAACTATTTTCCCTGAGTTCTGTAACCCAATGTAGCAAGTTATTAAACTCCACAACGAGGATGTGGGAACCCCTGATTTATAGCCAATGGCCGTAAGAATGAGGAACCTGGGACTTGTGATTGGGACCCAAAGTGAGGAAGGTCTTGTTGGACTGAGCCTTTAACCCGAGGGTCTCTCTCTGGCTGTGGGTAATTAGTGTCGGAACTGAATTGACTTGTAGGACCCCCAGTTTGTGTATGCAGAGAATCAGAGAAGCGCTCGGTGTGAAAAATCCAAGCATTTTCTATCAGGGGTGTAGATATAAACAGATCTTACTGGCCCAAAGTTTATTGGCTCTAAATCACTGTTACATAAATGTCATAAACAAGTCTTGGTCTGCAGAAAGACTAGCTGAAACTTATCATTCAAACAGGCATAGCAGATGGGGTGTCAAGGTAAGAATTATTGAGCATCACTGAGTGCTCAGCACTCTGCTGTGTGTTTACCATATATTATCTATTTTGTCCTTGAAGAGCTATATGAGAGATATTTTATGCATGAAAAATCTTTAGTGTATAACTCATGCAGCCACTAGCAATTTGAAAATGGGCAGACAAAGCCAATGATGAGGCATTTCAGGAAAAATTGTAAAGGATTTATAGTTATGAAACCTAAGGTGAGTTCTACATAAGGAAATAGGTCCGCTGAAGGGTGGTAGTGGATAAGAGTGCTGGGTTGAATGCAAATATCATTATTTTAAAAACCTAAAATGAAATAAATAAATTTTAAGTGATGTGTGTGTAATTAGGCTAGGAACTTCATTTTGTAAGTGAATGTGGAATGCTTACATGGTGCCAGTCACTGTCCAAGCACTTAACACTATTAACTCAATTAATCATTGCAACAACCCAAAGAGGAAGGTAGGCGCTTTTAATAATGTCGTGCTGTTTCCAGAGAGAAAATGTGAATACGCAGAGGATCATGATGCAAATAACCCAAAGTTAAATAAGAATTAAGTAGTTTGAATTCTGTTGGTCCTGTTGTAAAGTTCAGACTTACAAGCCACAGAATTTTGAGCTGAGTTTCACTGGAGATTACAAAATACCTCACAGGATAGAGGTGGCACATTTAAGTCCCAGTGTTTGAACAGTTGAAGTTGTAGGGGTAGGACATTCATGCCCTAGGGCAATTAGGTGCTGACAGAAGATTTAAAAGTGAGATGGACTAGCAAGACAAAGCAGAAGCTTAACTATTTAGAAATAAAGGTGAAGGTCATGGGTTAAGAAAGCAAAAATTTACTTATAAAAATCAAATATACCAAGATAAGAGATGACCTAACTTTTGTTAAGTATAAACTATTAGCCTATTGACAGAGACATAATATATATAATCAGATACAAAAATTGTCCAGAAATCACTGAAGGTTTTTGCTACAATAAGTACAGAATTCAAGTAGAACGTGCAAAAAAAAAAAAAAAAAGACAATGGTAAGTAAAATCCAGTGGATTTTTCAAGTGTTTCTAATACAATAATCTGAGCAACTTCTTACACATTTGACCATTATTTTTCTTATTCAATTGGGTATTACATAATGTTACATTTATGACAAAATTCTCTGAATAGAATAAATAGATAATAACCTCTATATATTTTTAGACATGCATAGAATTTGTAATAGCTTACTAAAAGTGTAAACCCCAGGAAACCCTCCCATGATTTTAATGAACATGCTCCACATAAAGCTACTCATATGATTTTGATCCCTGGATCAATTCAGAGTCAGAGGCTAATGCACAAATCTCATATAGTTAGTGTCAAAATGATTGTATTATTTTCCAGCATGTGGGTGACTTTTTATCTTCATTTCCAAGAATATGAACCAAAATAGCAGTGAAGTAGAGGTAAAACCAAACAAACAAGTTATAGATTCAGTTCATACATCATTGATCTATGAATGTTACCAATTTTCGCATAGCCCAGGATACTGATACCTTTCCTGTTGAATGCGTACCATTAATTTTAAATGACCCAGGGATCACCATGAGGAGAATTGCTAAAAAGCACTCAATGCCTTAAAAATATTCTGAATCACTAGTCCATATAATGAAAGAAACTTTTGATGTAATTCTCATAAGTCACCTAAAGTAAGTAAAAATATACTTATTTATATGTAAATCTTCTGAAGATCAAATTTCAAATAAATATTATGATAATAGAGCTAATAAACATTTTTATAGTTGATTACTTCCATAGTTTGAAATTATTAAATGCTTATTATATTAAAATGAGTATAACTGTTAACTGTAATAACAATAATCATATTTTATATTCTTGTTCTGAGTCCAGAAGATAGAGCTAATCTATAGAAAATATAATACTGACATGTCTTGGCCCATCAGTTCAAGACTATTTGGAGTGCAGAACTGTTGTCCACTACATCCAAATAGGTAATCCCATTGTTGATCACTGACATGATCCTATTGGGAATCTGTCTTCCTCTATTCTCCCCACCTCCAACTCTTCTCATCATGAATGATCACACGATGATTGCTTGCTTCTTATCAGAGGTCACTGCTTCATTGATTGTTGCTTCCAACACGCAAGGAAGTAGAAGGGACATCCAGGCCCACATTATAACTATAGAGATTCCTTTACAAAGTAGCAGAAGAATCTATATTTTTCTGGGATTAATGGGTGTGACATTTTCTATGTTTTTCCACCCTGTTTTTCTTTTCTGTAACAGACAAAAATAGAAGCCTCTTTCTTGCATTTTTCCAAAATAGAATAGTCTTTCACTTGTTATCAGAATTTAACCTCTTTGTTCTTCCTCTCCTCTAACTAAAATAATTTTCTCTCTTTCTGTTCCAACACTGGGAACTCTTATTCTGCAACTATGATTCCACTGTCTGCAGCCTCATCTATATGCGTAAAGTCTTCTTTGGAGGCAGACTTCTTTATTTTTCTTACCACATCTATATCAAGGTCTTTGTTTCTGAATGCCAGTTCATTACCATTGGACCAGTGCCATATTTTAAAAATTCTACTAAAACTTATAAAACTTGAATACAACGCTTGCTCCCTTTTGTGGTATACTGACCCCCCAATACTCCCTTTCATTTATTTCAGATATTAGTACCTGAGTCAGTCTTAATTTTATGGTCACCTTTTCTATCCATTAATATGAGTTTATCATCTGCGCAGATGACTCAGCCAGCATACTCATCTTACAGGTACCTGGGAAACTCTTCCTTTGACTCTTTCACTGACAATTTTCTGGGGAAAAATTACGTTTATATATTGGAACTTACTAGCAGCCAAGGTGCATCCACCTCTGAAATTACTAACATTATAATCCTCTACTCTGAACTATACTTAACAAAACTTAACTCTGATTTTATCAAGAATTACAGCTTACTTGCTTTCTAAATTTTTAATTTCTTTATGTTTCCCTACCCACTAACACTGTTTTGTTTTGTTTCTTAGGTCAGGCAGTCTTTGTAGCCCACTGTTTCTATTATTGTCTTTGTAATAAATTTACTTTATTCCAATTTGTGTATTTGTAAAAGATGCCGCCATCTACTCAATCAGTTGTTTAGTTCCACTGCTTGTGAGCAACCCTGGATATTTATGTTCTCTATTTTCTCTCATAATTTGTGACACGTGAGGTCCTATAATTCTGTCTTGTACAATAAATACACTCTTGTTATATTCTGTCTTGTGCAATTAATACACTCTTAATTGTTATCTCTTGTTAATTGTTATATTTGCATTCTTATTCTAATGTTCCAAGCCATATTTACCTCTCACCTAAATAACATGAACCACACACATGGAAGCTACAATGTGCAAAATAAATAAAACATGGATCAATATTCGTGGGTACAGTGAAATATCTTTTAACTGTTCCATTTGATTCGTGTGTTTACTTTGTAGTTTTATTTTCATACTAGTGTAAGAATTGAGAGAATGTGTATTTTATGTCATTTAAGGTATGATAACATTGTTCTGATTTGATGTTGGGAAATCATTGCAAGGTAAAATGTTTATTGTTTAACAGTTTAAGTTGTAAGCTTTTTGTCATGCTGAAGCATAATTTATCTTTTTCTTCTTAATTAATATATTTTATTTTTCAGCAGTTTTATGTTTGCAAAAGAATTGAGCTAAAAATGCAAAGCCCCCATATGACCCTTCTCACAGCCACCATGTAGAGTCCCACCATTAACATCTTCTGTGTGATATCCTGATTACAATTGATGGACCAAAAATGATGTATTATTATTAACCTCTAGAGTTTACACTAGAGTTCAGTTTTTGTGTTGTGTATTCCATTGATTTTGACAAACATATCATGACGTAATTCAACAATTACAATCCCATTCAGAATAGCCCTAAAAATCTCCATTCCACTTATTCATCACTCCATTGTGCCCCCCCGATTCCTGATGACCACTGACTTTACTCTCTCCAGAGTTTTATCTATTCCAAAATGCCATATAATTGGAATCATACAGTATGTCACCTTTTCATACTAGCTTCTTTCACTTAGTCATATACATTTAATTTTTCTCTATGTCTTTCCATAGAATGATCTTTTAAAAGTAGAGATCATAGCATGCCACTACCCTGCTTAGATGCCTTGATCCATTTCCATTGTTTTAAAATAAAGTCTAAAGGAAGTCTAACCATCTATTACTCAAAGTGTGGTTTATAGAACAAATATCTAAGAGTTTATTCTAAATATAGACTCTCAGGTACCATCCTAGTATCACAGAGTCATTATCAATATACTGGCATGTACCAAAGTGACTCAGATTCTCACTGAAATTAGAAAGTACTCGTGTTAAAAGCCCTCAATGGTTATTGCTCTGCACCCTCTTTCTACCTATATTGTGAACTACCTTCCCATATTTAACCACTGAATAACAATTCTAATATGCTAAAAATAACTTTGTTTTTCTTCAGATGAATAAACAATGTTTATTTCAATAATAATGATGAAGATAATAAAACAGTAAATCACAAATGGCCTAATTTTAATATCATATACATTTCCTTTTTGTCATGTATGACATTTTAAAATTTGTATTTGTTTATTTTTAATTATATTTTGTTGATTATGCCATTACAGTGTCTTGATTTTTTTCCCCTTTTCTATCCTCGACCCAGTGCCCTCCACTCCCTCACGCAATCCCCCCACCATTGTTTATGTCCATTGGTCATGCATATAAGTGCTTTGGCTACTCCATTTCCTAAACTGTACTTTACATCCCCATGGCTATTTTGTAACTATTTATTTGTACTTCTTAATTCCCTTACCACTTCACCCATTGTCCCCCTTCCTCCTCCCATCTGGCAACCATCTCATTTATTTTCTCTTGCTGCTTTATAGAGCCTCTCTTTATCCTTAACCTTTGGAATTTTAATTATGATGTGTCTTGAAGTGGGCCTCTTTGCATCTATCATAATTGGGACTCTCTGTGCTTTCTGGACTTGCATGTCCATTTCCTTCACCAAATTATGGAAGTTTCCTTTCATTTTTTCAGGCAAATTTTCAATTTCTTCTTACTCTTTCTCTTCTCTTGGCACCCCTATGATGTGAGTATTGGATACCTTGAGGTTGTCACAGAGGCTGCTTATACTATCCTCACCTTTTGTATTCTTTTTTCTTCTCATCATTCTGAGTGGTTATTTTTTGCTTCCTTATCTTCGAAATTATTGATTTGATTCTCAGCTTCATCTACTCTACTGTTTTTTCCCTGTAGATTGTTCTTTATCTTAATTAGTGTATCCTTCATTTCTGACTGGGTCTTTTTTCTGCTCTTGTGATCCTCACTTAGTTCCTTAGGCAGCTTTATAAACAGTGTTTTGAACTCTGCATCTGATAGATTGCTTATCTCCATTTTGTTTAGAACTTTTTCTGGAGTTTTGATCCTTTCTTTCCTCAGGACCAGGTTTGTTTGTCTCCTCATTTTGGCAGCCTACCTGTATTTGTTTCTATGCATTAGGTAGAGCTCCTTTGACTCTGTGTCTTGATAGTGTGGTATAATGTAATAGGTATCCTGTAGGGAGGGTCCAGGATACCTGGCACAGCCTTCCCTATTGCACTAGAGGTGTACTCTTCATCTAGGTTGAGCCTTGGTCGCTGTTGGCAGATCAATGGGAGGAATTTACCCAGGTCAGTCAGCTGCAAGGACTGGTTATGACCACTGACCACCAACTTCTACCATCTTAAAGGATAGCTGTGCAGGGGCAGGGTGGTGATGTGGTCTGTAGCTCTCCACTGCATTTGCTGTCCCTGGAGTGGTGCAAGCAAAGGTTAGCCTCAATTTTGTTTTGCCCAGGGCCACCCTGCCTGAGCCATAAAGCAATCTGATAAGATGGGGTGCATTTAGTGTGATATGGCCATAGGTGTGTAAAGCAATCTGAGATGGCTGCCACTTATGTTCCGCTTGGAGATTCCCAGGTGAAGGCAAGCTAAAAATCTAATTTGGCTGTTTCTAGGGCTCACTGAAGCCAGGTGGCACTGTTTGATAGGATTTAGGAGCCAAGATCAGCCATTCTTAGGGAGAAGCAGTTTGGGTGGGCCCATAAATTGGGTGGGGCAGAGCCTCTGGGATGTCCAATGAGGGTCAATCGGAATTAGCCAGATTGATGGATTCTCAGATATTGTACCAGTTGATAGACTCTGTGTGGCGTGGCAGGGTGAGGGGAGAGGGAGTGCTAGCAAAGGGACAATTGCTCACTTAATGCCAGATACTTCAGTTTCTCCCTGTATACCTTTGGTGCCTATGAAGCTGGTGCTGGAACTCAGAAGGAGTAAGTCTGAGTAGGTGAGTCCCCGTGTGGGTTCTTTAAGAGGAACTGCCTTGGGCTCCAGAAATTTCTTCCACCAACTCAATCTCTGCTGTTTTTTGCAGCCAGAAGTTGTGGGGAGTTATCTTCATGGCACTGGAATCCTGGGCTGATGGGCCTGGTGTGAGTCAGGACTCCTTGTTCCCAGGATATCTCTCCCGAATTTTTATCCATGTGGCTGTTGGACCAGCCATGCAGTATCCGCACCCCTCCTAGCAGTCTGGATGGATGTGGTTTCTTTAATTCTGTAGTTGTCAGACCTCCATTCAGCTCGATTTCCCATGCTGAGTGGTGGCTGATCTATACTTTAGTTGTAGGTTTGATGTGATTGTGTGAGGAAGTGAGCTATGTCTATCTCTGCTTTCATCTTGACCAGAAATTCCAATTTTCTAAATGGCAAATTATTTTGAGTCTTCTTTTTTCGAACACTTTAAATGTTTTAATTTTTTATTCTCTAATTATAAAAACTATGCAAAATGTATGAGTGCTTAATACAAAATTTTACTTTCATTCCTTTTTCCATTAAAAGTAATCTAAAACACAAGTTTGTATAGACATTTAGGTCTAGATTAACACTTATTTTTCTTTACGCTCACTCCATATTTCTTTGATGAAGAACAGAACTATTCCAGCTTTTAAAAATACAGAAAGGCATATAAGTTTCACTAGCAACAGAATGCATAATAATTTAGTCACTGCAAAGCTCATCTGAGTAATTTTTATCTTCCTCCCAGATAGACAACTTTAACATAATTTCTGTAGCAAAATTTGTTTTAAACTCATCAGTCAAGGTAGATCCTTGCATTGTATCTTCATTTCACCATTCTATTCTTTGTAATGTAATACTTGATATTATCTTTGCATATGTCATTGTTGCTACATTGTAAATCCCATTGGGAATTTAGAATAAAATGTCTGTCTGAATTTTTTCAGCATCCTTGGAATCTAGGACACTGACTAAATCACAAATGGTATGATCAATAAACATTTTCTTAGTGAACTTCAGTATAATTACTGTCACTAAATATTCTTACCCAGTCTTATACCTTTAATATGTATATCCACCATCTTGTATGAAGAACATTGATTTCCAGAATCAAATATTTTTAGGTGCTTTTAATGGAAGACTACAAAATATATTCCTATAAGTGCAATTTTACTCTTATTTGTGTTTAGCCTAAGATTTAAAAGTTTCTTCTTTTGCTAAAGTCAAGTATAATCCACAAATTATTCTTAGTTTCATTTACACAATATTTATATTCTTAGTAGGCATGTTAATAATTTTTGGTCCTTTCTAGGTATAATCTCTTGGGGATAAGGACTGAGGTATTTTTGCTTGTTACTTTTTGTTTTGATTCATTTCCACTCCATACCAAGTGTACAGCAATTGCACAATAAAAAATAATTTAATTTTTCATATATATCTCAAATCTCCTTTTAGAATTTATTTTATAAGCTTTCTAACAATGTTTCCAGTGAAATCTTTTTTCCTTTTCTTCTGTATAAGCCTGCCTGAATAAAATGTCAGGTTCAACATCACCCGATAAAACAAAGATGAAATAAAATATAGTTGTCTTTAATCCTGGCTCACTACTCCCATCATGACACCAAATTTCTTTGTGGAATAATTATGGGAAACTGTATTCTAACTTGCAAGCCAACAATAGCCAAGATCATAATAGAATGCATAGCTTGCAAGGAAAATGCCTAGCACATCAGCAGTAAAGACAGGATATATCCCTGAAATACTGCTTTCCTTGGGATTCAGAATTTATATTCAAAACATTGCAGTTGCTTTGAGACACCACAATAACCCTTCTGCGGCACAGATTCAAAGGTCTAATAAATTAGGTTCTTCCTGGGCTCAGTCAAAAATTCTGTGTTCAGCAGTTTCAACAATGGGAGCTTCCTCTAATTAAATTAAGTGCGGTAGAGGCTCCTGCCAGCAACACTACTTCTGGCTGATAGATTCAGGTTCACGGTATTGCTAATCTGGCAGGCAGCCACCAGGGTGATCAGACACACCGAGCCAACAATTTGATCTCCAGTAACCGAAAGACAAGAGGGGGTGATTTTCCTTTTAATGGTACAGCAGTTCTAACATGAAAATTTATATCTCACCGCCTCCATATAGCTAAAACATTTT
This sequence comes from Sturnira hondurensis, assembly GCF_014824575.4. Classification (NCBI taxonomy): domain Eukaryota; kingdom Metazoa; phylum Chordata; class Mammalia; order Chiroptera; family Phyllostomidae; genus Sturnira; species Sturnira hondurensis. The sequence goes on from NW_028083059.1 coordinate 20,007,531, forward strand.
TGGAAGGTCCACTTATTAAATTTAGAAATTTAATTTTAAAAATAGACTGTGAGCTCATTGCTATTTTAATACAATAGCTAATTTTCTTCCTAAATCATCTACAAAGAAATGGCAGTTTGCTTGCAATGTAGTCTTAACACTGAAAGATCTTATAGTATATGGAAGATTTAGTACTTTTCAGTTGGTGGGGTTTTCCTTTTTTAATTGTTAGTGTGTTTGTTTTCATAGTTTAAAAAATTAAATTTCAAGTAAAACTTGCCATGAAAATTTAATTATTATAATTTGAATAATCTGGAGTAATATCATGCTTTTACAATTTCAGGGCACTGAATATTTTCAGTGAACATATATTTACATGGTTTTATTTACAAAATCTTACAAAATTTCCATAATTTAATTATCAGATTGTTGATTTGATTCACAATTTAATTAAGATCCTGATTATAGAGTATTGTTTCAATCATAAATATTATTATGCTCATTCATTTCAGCCATGGCCCCACAAACTACCAGGGTACATAATGAAAGTAAACAAAAGACATAGTGTATATGAGAATTAGAAGGCATATTGATCATTTTTGGTCCTTTCTTTTAGATATAATCAAGAAGCTTTTATAAAAGACTGAATAAGAATATTAAAGTGTAAATATGTCAATAAAGAAAAGTAGAGTAAAATGTAACTGTCATTGCAGTAGACTAGTGTTATGATGTCTTACCCTGGCTTTTGAAATACATTAACCAAATGTGAGGTTTACGTTAGAGTTGCAAAGGACCCCACGACTTGAAATGTAGTAATGAAAAGATATGTCTCACATTTTGAGGACCTTGACTGTCAGAGCAAAGGACAAAGCTTTGAGCCTAGGGCCAGTTCTTATCTAAATTCTGATATTCAAGAGAATATGTAAAAATTATACTTTGATGATGCTACATAGTCATGACTCTAAGAAAAATGAAAAAATTAAGTTAGCATTACAATGAGTGTCCAACAGGGATGTTGGGCTGAAAACATCAAATATCAATTAATTTAAGAGACAATAACAGAGAGTATACAACAGTCACAAAAGTGTTTAATACAAAATGCCTTTCAACAAGATCTACAGGTGCTTGTCATGCAAGGTAAAGTTTGTAGAGCGTCAATGACTCAATATTTGTATTATGCAGTGTTCCGTGTTAGTAGTCTGTGATGTCCATTAGAATAACAGCCCTAACATATTCACTTTAGTATGCATATATCAATCAGTTAATTCGCTGAATAAATCACCTTAAATTAGTATTACATCTATCGGGTATTCTATGGGGATATGGGGACAGTTTGATAGGGAAACTCTCTAGGGCCATGGGAGATTGTTTAACAATAATGAATGTACTGATATTCTTTCTCTAATTACAGATTAACACTTTATTATCCCATTTTATTGAGTCAGGTGATATATAATTTATATGCTCTACTTTACTGAATGAAAACATTAGGATAAATTTTAGTTTAATATGTTATCCCCTTCAAATATCATACTTTAAATGGGTCTTCAATTATTTATCCAGGATAATAGTGAACATTTTTCAATTTACTCAGTTTGATAATTACCAGCTACTATTAATAGCCCCTAGAATATCATCTATTACATTGTCAAACTTTTAAAAAATATTCTATCAGAACTCATGAACTGAAAACTGGGTCCACAGCCAAAATTGTCACTTATATATTCTAGATATTGAAGAAAATATCTACCCACTAATACTTTCCCGAATAGAAAATATTAGATTAATTCAGTTAATTCTTAATTTATATTACCAACATTTAATGAAAGTATAGGTATCAAAACATTTTAACTTTCTTTTCAGATCATTTACAAATTACAAAGTATAAACAAAATTCTTCAGATAACCAGGATCCAACACTGATTAGCACTAACGTCTGTACAAGTAGGAAACTCTATGAAACACGTACAACATTGTTTCTAAAATCCCTTTGGTCGAGCTCTTGGTCCAGCCCTGGTTATAGCAAAGCGATACCAAGCAGACTTTGACTAGAGTAGCACAGAGGCAGCTCTTATCTAACACGGAATAAAGCTTTACGGTTTTTATTTCCTTTTTTCTAAATTTATTGGGGTGACCCTGCTTTGTCCTATGTCTGGCTTCTACTGAAAAAGAACATAAACTTATTTAAAAAGTTCCTGTTAAACTATTCACTTCTTACAAGGTTTTTTTCCCCACTGTCAGATATTTGCTTTTATATAGAAGAAATGAAAATACCATCTCAGTCAAAAAGTCTTTCAGTTCCCCATTAAACATTATAAAATTCCTACACCTATATCTCTGGAGTTTACTGGCTGCATTATTTTCTTGCTCAGTTATCTTGGGTGCAGCTCTCTTTTGACAGCCTATCACATAAACCACTAAAGAAATCTCATGGATGTCATGCATGTGCCTTCTCTTCCATTACCAAATTTAAATTTCCTTGCTTTCAAACCTATTCATATACAGTAGAGAGCAGTAGCTAGAATCAATAAACCCCTCAATCAAACTATGGACTAACACCATATCATCAGGCAGATGTAATAGAGTTGAGAAGGGTCAGGAAAGGGCAGCCAGGGCGATGAAGGGGATGAAGTGGCTTTCATATGAGTATAAATGAAATCTTCTGATGGTAATCTGACTTAGATTTAATTTGTTTTAGAGTCAAAAGTCTTCGTAAAGTCACAGAGTTTGAAGAGGACAGCATGTTTTCCAACAGGCACAATGTTGAACCCATGACACACACTTCATTTGAAAGATGCATTATGAAAAGTGCTCCTTAAACATAATTACCAATTACCCCATGAGGAGCCATCCACTGAAAATATTGATAGGAGCATCAAAAGTTATGGCTGACAAATATCCCTACGTGGATAAGGCAGGCATCTAGTGCGCGGAAGAGCCTGTCTGGGATCCCAGCATGTAAAGTGTAGGTTTCTGTCCCTAGCTAAAACAGATGAGAAGCGTTCTTTTTCCCCCCTTCTCAGTGTACCTTTAGAGCTGACAGCCTTACAGGTTATTCCAGATGTGATATATATCGCCATCCAACTCCAAAAAAGGGCCACTTTTTCATGGTGGGCAGTGCAAGATTCATCACTTGTCTCTCACCTGAGAAGTAATATTGCAACATATTACAAACCTCTGGAGCCTTGGTAACTTAATTAATGTGTCAAGTTGCTGTAGTTTCTAGCAGATTATCTCTGATCTTCTGTCAGACATGTATTTTACTAGGGCAGTTAAAGTGTTTCTTACTTCTTGTTCACCAGGATTTAGCATCAACAAAATGCTAAATCAACAAAATAGACTTGCATCATTGTATGAAGAATATTATGATAATTAAAATCCCCTTGGAATGGGAAGCACAGGGAAATGACTTGACCTACCCTTGAGGCAATTATACAAAGGCATATTATTGTTCTTGCTGTATGGAAACCAAGCACTTCTGATTTTCTTCACTAATAATGATAAAACTAGATTACTAATTACATTCCAGTTTCCAAAGTGTACTTTGTTTTTTCTGTAGTAAATATGTCAGTTCCATAACTACAGGTTAATATGGTATTATAAAGTGAAAGAAAGCTTTTTAAAATATATATATATATTTTAAATTTATTTAATTATTTTTCAGTACAGTTTTCTGTCTATTACTCCCATCCCATCCCACCCCCCATGCTCCCCCCTCCCTCCCATTTCCATCCTTCTCAGTTGTTGTCCATGTATCCTTTATATATGTTCCTCTAAATCCCTCCCCTATTTCCCCTGAAATTCCCTCCCCTCTTCCCTCTGGTCACTGTCAGCCTGTTCTCTATTTCAGTGTCTTTGGTTATATTTTGCTTGCTTGTTTGTTTTGTTATTTAGCTTCCTGTTAAATGTGAGATCATATGGTATTTGTCCTTCAACACCTGGCTTATTTCACTCAGCATAATGCTTTCTAGTTCCATCCATGTTGTGAAGAAATCTTGATGATAGATTATCAATAGGTAGTCTTTCTTCACAATGTATCTTTTTTTTAGCTAACTAGTTATGTTAAATAGGTATTTAGTAATATCAACCACTCCTATAATGTTCAAGAATTTCATCACAGGACTAAACTCTGCAGTCACCTCCATGGATGAAGAATTGGTTTTGTTTATTATCTTAATGGCGGGGCGGGGGGGGCTTTTCTTCAGGCCTTCATTTGTCGCTTCCTGCCATTCTTGGTGTCAGGGGATTGTTGCAGGGATTCCGCCAGGTACTAAGTATACCAATTTCATTGTAAATATTTTGAATGGAAAATAACCATCAGATAAATCTGTGGTCCCAGGAATAGAGGAAGAGACAGATTTGGGTCTACATTCCCTCTAATATCTGGATACAAGAAGTTCTACTTTAGTGGACCACAGTGATTTTTCAAGGCAGTGTAAATTACAAGGCAGTGTAAAGCCAGCATCTCAAAACACTTGGAAATTTTAGATGTTTCCTCTTTCTTTGCAAAATTTCTCTGGTGACTCATTCAAAGTACCTCTGGAGTAATCCTGAAATTAAATGTATGGTACACTATAATGGCTGAGATGTTGAATTCCTCCTGAAAGGAACCATGAACTACCTGTGAACTGTCATTTCTGGAAACTGAGCAGTGGGCTATGAATAGTTTTCTGTCCCACTAACCAAGAATTTTTTTGCCTAAATATGAAAAGTTACATCTGAGTATTCAGCCAAACAATTTCATTCCCACAGACTCTTTGATCAATGAGATATACCAAATAGTGCTTTTTTCTTCAATTAAATCTCTTGAGATAATTGTTGATTGACATGTGGTTGTAGTAAGTAGTACAGAGTTCCTGGGTTTATGCCCTTTACCTACATTCGCCTAGTGCTAACATCTTACAAAACTATGCTGCGATATCACAACCTGAGTACTGACATTGATAAAGATACAGAGAGTTTTCATCATGAGGATCCCTCATGTTGACCTTTTATAACCTCACCCAATTCTCTCCAAATACATCCCCTTCTCTTAATTTTGTCATTCCAAGAAGGTTACATAATTGATACCATACACTATGTAATTTATCAGAAAAGCCTTTTCCTACTTAGCATAATTGTCTGGGAATTTCTTCAGGTTGGTGGTTGTATCATTAGCTTTTTTTTTATAGCAGAGTGGTATTCTTTGATATGGATGCCCAGTGGCTACTTACCGCTTCATCTATTGAAGGATCTTGGCTTGTTTTCCCTTTTTTTGCTATTGTGCATTTAGATGTTATAAATATGTGTGGAAGGGTTTCTATGTGAACATGTCTTTCTTGATTACTGTACCTATATAATAAGTCTTGGAATTAGTCTTCTATTCTTTATGAAAGAATATTCTTTCATATTCTTTATGTTAGCTACTTTAATTATTTTCTTTTCCACATAAATTTTATAAAGAAGTAGTGTCAACAGCTGTAAAAATCTTACTGTGATTGGAATTACGGTTTATTTGTGTGCCAACTGGGGGAGAACTGACATCTTGGCTTTTGAGTCTTCTAATGCAGTAACACAATAGGTAACATGTCTCTCCATTTACCTAAATCTTTTTTAATTTTCTTCATCAGAATTGTGTAGATTTCAACATAAAATTATTATACCTATTTTATTAGATCTACACATGAGCATTTAATTTTAGAGTGATTTTAAATTACATTGCACTATAATTTCTGTATTCATGTATTCATTAATGCTGTATAGAAGTACAATAAAGTTTTTAAATATTTATTTTATACCCAACAAACTTTACTGAACTCACATGTTATTTCTAATATATATTTTTAGTCCTCATTCCAGGATATATATTTTCATTGATTTTAGAGAGAAAGGAAGTATGTGGGGTGGGGGGAGAAAGAGAAAGTGATGTAAGAGAGAAACATCTATCATCTACCAGTTGCCTCCTGTACTTGCCCTGCCCTGGGATGCAACTACAACATGTCTGGCGACGGGATGATGCTAAAACAACCTGAGCCACCCAGACAGGGCGAGAACTTTTTTTCCTTCTGTGGATTCCTTCGGATTTTTTACAGTACATTATGTCAAGCACAAATGGAGGCAGTTCTATTTTTTGCTTTTTTATCTCTATGCCTTTTATTTCCTTTTCTTACTCTGTTTCACTGGTTAGAGAACTCACAACACCCTGTTGAATAAATGTGAGGATAGCAGATATCTCTTCCTTTTTGTGTAGAATAAAATACCAAAAATGATTGTGTACAAGACTATAAAGTTATTCTTGTCAACCCTAAATAAATTATATGAGACAGACCAAAAGCAAACTAAGAGGACAGCTAGATCAGGAACAGAACCATAGAAATGGAGATCATATGGAGGGTTAGCAACAGGGGAGTATGAGAAAGAGAAGGAGGGAGAAGGTACAGAGAGTAAGGAGTATAGACAGTAGGTAGAAAATAGACAGGGGGAGGGCAAGAATAGTATGGGAAGTGTAGAAGCTAAAGACCTTGTGACACATGGACATGAACTAAAGACGGAATGGGGGAGAGGGTGTGCAGGGTGAAGGGGAGTGAAGGGGGGAAATGGGACAATTGTAATGGTATAATCAAAAAAATATATTTTTAAAAAAATTATATGAGACAGACCACAATCTCTAGTCTTACATAATAACATATAAATTACTTATAACACAAATTTTAACAAATTTCATTTTCTAAATATTTTATAAAGAAGTATCATAATTTAAATACTCAAAATTATAATGAAATCATGATGAAAATTAAAATAAATTTAGAACTGAACAGTAATAAAAATGCTACAGTATTTTTCATTTGTGGGTTACAGGTCAATAGGAACTTATAAGAAAATGTAAAACCTCGATTGCTAATCTAGAAAAAGACATTCTTAATACAAAACCTGAATAACCAGTTCCAAGTATTATAGAGAAAAGAAACTATCATAAGGAAAAGATTAATAAATAAAGAAAATACTACAAATATATTAGCAATGTTGAAAGTTAAATCTTTGGTGAATACTGAAAAAACCAAGTTCTCAATAGATTATCAGTAATAAAGTGGAGAAGGGAAATATAACTAATACAGTATTAACAATGAAAAAGCAAATACAGTAGAGTATATAGCATAGATTTTGATAGAAAAAAAGAGTAATGGGAATCTTTTTGCCAATAATTTAGAAAATAACCTAAAATAAATTTTAAAGGAAATATAGGATATTTTTAGAACATTTATATATCCTAAAATTTTTAAGTATTTGAGTCAGTAAATATTTTCACATCTGTTCATGCTTATTATACACACGATGCCAAATCCACATAATTTTATGTATAAGTTCTACCAAAGAAATGTGAAGTTTATTAATATAATGACAATTGAAATTCTATGGTTATCTGTGAGAATTATAACAGAAAGCATATTGGAAAAGGCAGTCTTTTTCACGCAGTCTCTAGGCCTCAACTCAGCTACATAATAATATCATGAGTAGGCTTCAACCCTTCCTTAAGCAAGAGAAAAAGAACCCACCAGCCTGTGCTTGGTTTAGCACCTTGTGTTGCAGCATCTCTCCCTGTTTCAGGCTTCATGAATGCTCTCTTGTCTCTGCTGGAAGCAAGCCCACTGTTATATCTTTCTTTAGCCCGTAAATGACTGGGTTTGTCCACTGAGGCATAATAAGGGTGCATGGAAGCAAATCACCCTGCATGGATGATGACCCTAGGAGAGACTAGATGACCATGGTGACCCATGCACAATACTGAATCTGATCTTGCTCTGTCTATTCTCTATGTAACTACACATGTTTCCATCTAGTGCTTAACTACATTGTATTTATCTTGGTGACTCCAATACCAAGATGCAATGGGCTAAAACATGCAGAGTGCTGTCTTGGGATTGATAAATGGTGCACAGTATTCTCATTGACAAATAGAACTTTATAGATACATTTTTAATAACATTATTATTGACTTTAACAGTGTGGCAGTTGTTATGCCCCTTTAGTTGGTCATACTCTCAAAAGCTGTACAATTGGGTATATTTTTAACTCTTAACTCGTTCTCAAAAATATATATAGGCTTCTGTGACTACTTGTAAGTGAAATATATTTAAGCTGTACAATGTCACAATCTAAAACTTTTTACTTACATGTGGTGTTATAATATTCTGGATTTAAGTTTCACTATTTATGTTGTACAAACTATATTCTACAGAATAGTTAAAGACAATTTTAAAAGAAAGCTTTCTGCCATTTTTACACAAGTCTCAGTTATAGGCAAACAAATATTTCTTTCACACAGTGAGAGAATTAGACCCAGCATCTCTAGAGAATGGAAAACTGATTGCCAGGGGGAAGACGTCTAAATCTTTTTAATGTGGTGATTTTATATTGTTGGTCTGGCACTTTTCCCAAATGAAAATATATATGTTTTTTGACACACCAATATATATATTTTTTGGACATTCATGTCCAAGGTTTTGGACACACCTTGGACATTCATGAATTCAACATGGGCACTCAGCATTAAAACACTTTTAATTTTGTTTTGTTTTGTTTATTGTAAAAAACCACATGAGAGGTGTTTTTGTTTTGTTTTCTTCTTTAGAAATAACAGAAGATAATATATTGCCTTTCTAATATTTTATGGACATCAAGGAGATTATACCCTTATGATACTCTCCTATAATAGAAATATATAAAATAATATATTCTCATATATCAAACTAAAGGACTAGCACAGGACTTAAATCAAGTGGGAAAACAGTAAGGAAAAATACCAATGAGCTTTAGAGAAGAAAAGTTAATTAATACATTTCTCTAAGTGACTTAACTGTAAACAATATAATGGTTATTCTCATCATTGTTGCTATCATGACATTTTTTATGTTACCCTTTTTTTAAAAAGTTACTTCATTTTACAGAGAGAGAGGAAAGGACAAATGTCATAAGAAGACAAAGAAATGAAGAGAGACCTCTGGGTGGTTGTAGTGAATAGTCTGATAAAAAAATCGGACTATTGCTATATATATCATATATACAACACTTGCTGTAGCCAGACACTTTATATAGGTACTTAGTGAATATTAAGTAATTTAATCCTTTTATAAAACCTGTGTAGCAATTGTTAGGAATATGGCCATGAACAAGGCTGATATTTTTATCTCTTCGACCTACCAAATTCACTTGGTTACTATTATTTTTTGCTGATGTATGTAAAAATAACTCAAAAACTGTTAGGGATAGCAGACAATATGTATAGATTGTACTAACACTTCTGCCAGTTTTTTATCTTAGTAACGTTTTTAGCCACATTATAGAGATTTGAAGAACAGTTAAACCTCGATTTTCTAATCTCTCCCATCTTGAACAATTTGGTTCTCAGCCAAGTTGTTCTCAAAAAAATGTCTTGGCTGTTAACAAAACTTCAGTTCTCAACCCAACAACTCTGTCACGTTGATATGTGTGTGATTAGCCACGTGTCTCTCAGGCAACATAGGAGAGCATGTACGTATATGAGTTAGTTTATAGCTATACTTCTCATTGTTAACATCTTAGAAAATTGTGCTGTATCTTTGCACTTTCTTGCTTTTCTTTCTGTTTATTATTATTAAATATACACAATAAGTAACCATGGGTCCTAAGAAGGTTAGTGATAGTAGCAAAGTGAAAGGAAAGTTGTAGGAACAACAATAGAGCTTTAAAAAATAATTGCAAAGTATGATAGAGGTATTCGTGTGTCTAATCTGGCTACCAAGTATGCCATGGTGAAATCAATGATTAGCACAGTTTTAAACCATTGAAAGGCCAATTTTAAGTCTTTAAGATCACTGATGTTTCTAAGGGTTTGTAAGTGCTCAAAAAACAACAACCATAGGCAATCGAAGAGGTAGAAAAAGTGTTGTTAATTTGGATAAACAAAAAGCAGTTAGCCAGCGATAGCATTCTGGAGGCAATGAAATGTGGAAAAGTTTATATAGTGCATGCTGACCTATTGAAAGGATACCGCTAGGACGAGTGCAGAAAGTGATTTGTTTAAGGTTATTAAGGGGCAGTTCAATAAATTAAAGAAAACAAGAGACATTCGTAGTGTAGTGAGGTATGGGGAGGCTGCCAGTTCTAACAGAGTAGCTGCTGATAATTTCATGACAGAACTTCAAGAATATGTAGAGGCTGAGGAATTTGCTCCCCCACAAGTGTTCAGTTGTGATGAGACAGACCTCTTCTGGAAGAAAATGCCAAAGAGGACCTACATCACACAAAAGGAGAAGCCGTTGCTGGGACACAAAGCAATGAAGGACAGGCTGATGTTAATGGTGAGTGGGAGGGGGGACTTTAAATTGAGGCCTCTCATCTACCATTCTGAAAAGCCATGAGTTGTCAAGAAAAATAATGTCATATAAAACAACTTGAATGTGATATGGAGGGCTAATAGCAAAGCTTGGATAACCAGGCATTTTTTTATTGAGTGGATTCATGAAGTGTTTGCCCCAAGTGTGAAGAAATACCTCCAGGAAAAATAATTGCCACTCATGGCGCTTCATGTAATGGACAACACTCCTGCCCACCCTCCAGGTTGGAGGCCGAGTTGATGAAGGAGTACAGTTTCATCTTTGTTAGGTTCTTGCCACCTAACACAACTCCTCTCATCCAGTCCAAGGACCAGCAAGTCATTTCTAATTTTAACAAACTTTACACAACGGCACTGTTTTGGAGGTGTTTTGAGGTGACCTCTGAAACTAATTCAATCCTCAGAGAATTTGGAGAAGAACATTTTCATATTCTTCCTTGCTTGAGGCTCATAGACAATGCATGGAGGGCATGTATCCCAGGACCATGCAATCTTCAATAGCTATCAACATTAATATTAAGTTGAAATGTGTATGTAATTTTTTCATCTTTTAACGTACATTTTACTTCCTTTTTGTTAAATTTTCTTTTACATTTCATGCCTTTTTTTGTTTTTAAAGTCTTTATTAATACAATAAATAGTACATTAGATATGCATTGCATACAAGATTAAAATGGAATTATCTAGAGGTCTGGAATGGGTTAATTCAATTTACATTATTTTTAATGGAATAAAACGGTTTGGTTTTATTAAAAAAATTGCTTCCAAAACAATCTTCCAGAACAAATTAAGTTTGAGAGCTGTGGATCCACCATATGACAGCTGGTTTGAGTGAACTTATGAATCTAAGATGAGTACATTTGAAACTAATGGCACAGCATTGTTGATTTGAATGCTGATGAAAGAGTTGGGAACAAGACCATTTTTCCCACTGCCCTGGCATGACACACTGTGGGCCGGGGTAGTGCCCTGGAAATCTACAGCTCCTAGTAGACAGAGGTCGGAGATTATGGCCGTCAGAAGACTGACATTTTTTTTCATTTTATTTTTATTTAATTCTTGTTCATGTACAGTTTTCTGTCTTATATTCCCAGCCCTGCCCCTCCAGTGCTCCCCACCTCCCTCCCATTTCCACCCCCCACCTTAGTTATTGTCCATGTGTCCTTTATACTTGTTCATGTGAGTCCATCCCCTTTTCCCCTATAATTCTCTCCCCTCTCCCCTCTGGACCCTGTCAGCCTGTTCCATATTTGAGTGTCACTGGTCATATTTTGCTTGCTTGTTTCTTTCGTTGTTTAGATTCCTGTTAAAGGTGAGATCATATGGTATTTGTCTTTCACTGCCTGGCTTATTTTGCTCAACATAATGTTCCCCAGTTCCATCCATGATGTTGCAAAAGGTAGGAGCTCCTTCTTCCTTTCTGCAATATAGAATTCCATTGTGTAAATGTACCATAGCTTTTTGATCCAGTCATTTACCGATGGGCATCTAGGTTGCTTCCAACTCTTGGCTATCGTAAATTGTGCTGCTATGAACATTGGGGTGCATAGGTTCTTTGGGATTGGTGTTTCAGAGTTCTTAGGATATACTCCTAACAGTAGAATTGCTGGGTCAAAAGGCACATCCATTTTTAGTTTTCTTAGAAAATTCCATACTGTTTTCCATAGTGGTTGTACCAGTCTGCAGTCCCACCAACAGTGAACTAGTGTCCCCTTTTCCCCACAACCTCTCCAGCACTTGTTGTTTGTTGCTTTGTTTATGATAGCCATTCTGACTGGTGTAAAGTGGGATTTTTTAAAGGGCACTAGAAGCTGGGAAAGCAACTGAGTTAACTCAGGTTGGAAGTGGATCTTCAATGAGAAGACTGAAGCTAAACAACATGACTTTCCTAAATTATACACAAAAATAATTGGGGAAAGTTTAGAAATAAAGTTGTTAAGGTCCATGATATGGCAAGAGCAGTGTGGGAATAGACCGTCACCTCCCTGCTTGTTCACAAAATTAATATGTTCACAAAATTAATGTTACCAATTACCCGGTTCACAAAATTAATGTTACCAATTACCCGGTCGTGTAAGACAGTTTTGTGAACATTTGGATTATTGATCAAAGAATTTAAACTTGTAATAGTAACAGTAATGCAGCAGCCTATGTACTTAATTATAATGCAGTTTATGTCACATTATTATTTATAATTTGAAGTTTTAAAGTTACATTTGAATTTTTAAAAAATCTAGTAGCATTAAGAAATCCAGCACCAACTTTCTGAATACCTGAATGCCCCACCTTTTGACCACTAAAACATTTTCTGTTGTTTCTTGCATATAATTTGTAGTATTTACCAATTTCAACAGATTTGTATATTTTTATTCTTAGTTTATGTGAAATGTTTTCTTGGTACACATTTTATTTAGATCTTTAATATATACAAATATGCATTTATATGCATATTCATAAAACTTTCCTTGGTGTTCATTTTTTTGCATTTGTTTTTTAATAAGTTTTTATTATTTTAGTAAGATACAGTGTAAAGTTGTATAAATTTAACTGCAGTTTTTCTCAGAACTATAACAGCAATGAAGGAAGACACCTAAGGGACATTTGCAAAGCCATTGCATATTTTTACATTCTTTTCCTTCATTAATTCATCAAATGTTTATTGAGTACCTCTGAATTCAAAGTACTGTGCTAAGCACATAGGGGTTACAAAGATAAATTAATCATTATCTGAAACCTCAACAACTTCAGTTTAGTAGTTAGAATTGGACACAAAATTACCATAATAAAATGTGGCATGCAAAATGCTATGGAAGCACACAGGGAGGAGAACTATGCTGTGCACTGAGCGGACGATTACATGAGAGCAATACTGAGATGGAATGTGAGGGATAACCAGGAGGTAATTAGGCAGAGGTGGATGGAGAGGCTCTCCTGGCCTATGGAACTGAAGGTGAAAGATAGGAGTCTGGATGAAGGTGAGCTACATGTGTGGGAGTCGCCAACGTAGCTGGAAGTCAATAAAGCAATGTTTGCCCAGAAATTGCAAAAAAATCTTGCATACTAGTATATATCCCTATGAATTTTAACTTCCAAAACAAATTTACTCATGTTGGTCCCTATTATACTCACTGGATTTTCTTCTCTTACATATTAAATTTTAAGATCCCTCAAACTTTATGTAAGAGGGGGACCCCTCCCAAAAAAGCAGGAATTATCTACTGGAGGGCAGGCCCATTGTTGTATAGGCTTCCACCACTAGGTAGAACCCATCTGTATCAGTGTACCAGCTGGGGTTGTTGTGAGAAGCTACATTTGGCTTCAGTGAGTTTTTTCAGACTCTTTGGACAAATTTGAACAAATTTGCCCATTTCATAATAGGTGATTTGCAAGCACACCTGTCCACACCATGTGAGTGTTCAGCAGTTTTTTGACTAAAAATGGCATGGCCCAGAGCCCCATTCTTCCTATTCACCTGATCTGGTCCTGAGAAATTTTTTTGTTTTGTTTCCCTGGATGAAAAGTTCTCACAGGAAAATGTTTTGCTAATATGGAAGAGGTGAAACAAAATGGCAGAAGCACTAAAAGTCACCAAAATCAACGAGTTCAAAAACTGTTTTGAGCAGTAGAACAAAAATCTTGATAACTGTGTTGCATCAAATGAGCACTTTGGAAATGACTGGAGTTTAAACAGGTAAGAATAAATATATAGTTTTTATAAGTAAATTCCATTTTTTGGGTTCCTCCTCGTACTATCTAAAAAGTGATCCCCTCAAATAGTTGAAATAATTTCCTCCATTATATCAACTCTGTTATACCTAATTTACGTTTGATGACTCTCAACCACAGATCTTCATTTTTATAATCTATGTAATATGTAATCTCATTACTCTGAACTGCTGCATAGATTTAAGAAAAATAGCCAGTGAATTAAACATAATAGGCACCCAGTAAATATCTGCAAACTATGTATCTGTAATTCTGATGTCAAGGTCACCCAAGCAATTTTGCAGAGGAGCCAAAATTGAAATGCCCAAATTGTGATACTCTGGTGCCAACTCTGCTCCCCAGACTCACTGGTTCATTTTCTTAAAGCTGCTTTGTTTGAACCTCTTTCAGTGGGCTGTCTTTTCCGTAGTTTCCCCATTCTTGTTTGCTTCAGTGGTGCAGCTATTTCCAGCTCCTGCTCAGAGGTATATTTACTCTGGAGCTAAAGAAGCTTAATCGTACTTATGCTGGCCCCTTTCTCGGACCAAAGAGGAGTTCCAGCAATGTACTCTCAAGGTCATCTATTTTCATAAAATTTGCACAACTAAGATGATATACAGCTGCTTCTTCACACTCTAATTTCCTCTCTGTCACACTTCCTTGAATTTTATATGGTATTAGAGAGACTGCTGCTAAAATAAAGTTGAGGATTCATATTGTTTGAATTTCATTCTGTATATAGGGTGAGGCAAAAGGAGGTTTATAGTTGTTCATATGGAAAATAATATAATAATTGACCAATAATAATATAGGAATAAACGGTGTTTCACATATTCACAACTGTAAATGAACTCCTGCCCCACTCTGTACCTACGTGGTTCACAGTCTTTCCTCTTTTAAGTTGGATTGTTGCTAAACATCCAAGAAAAAGAACAGCTTCCAGGAAATACTCCTAGCAACCACTGTTCCAACTTTCTCCATGTAATGAAGAGAGGGTGTAGGGTGGGCGATCTTACAGAATGATAAATGTGTCTTCCAAGGCCCAGTATTGGAAGTACTATGTGACTAGTGAGTACCGCCAGCTGTACCACCATGCAAGAAAACTTGAAAAGTGTTGAAATCTTAACATATATGTAAAACAGAATCTAATAATGTAGTCTCAAATTTAACATCAATGTCAAAAATCCATGTTTTACTAGGAGACTCTTTAGACATTGGTCCCTCCTATTTTAAAAATAATGAAGTGTATCCATTTCAAATATCAACCTCTCACTAGCATCTCCATAGCTGTAATGCATCCCCCATTAACCACAGAATGCCTATGACAATCCCATTTAAGGAGATATGATTATAACGTATACACATGGAGCTTCAGCTATATTAGCGAAAATTTAAGTAGATGATGTGCTCCCAGGAACAGATAATTTTGAAAACAATATGCTGTATTTCATCTATCTTTCTGAAAACTCAAATATCCCTATACATTAACCTAATCATTCTTTTCTAGCCTCTTCAACTACAGCTCACACAAAGCTCTAATAAAGTTATTATATTCAACTTAAACTCTTAATTGTCTTCATTTAATTATTTTTCTCTTTTTTATATGCAAAAAGCTGTACATAGTTAATGTACACAACCCAGTGAATTTGGAGATAAATATACACCTGTGAGAAATCACCACCACCATTAAGGCCATACACATATTCATAAGTTCTCTCCCACTTATTATTACTATTACTGTTACTGTTACTGTTACTATTACTGTTTTGTTATTGTTGTTGTCAGAACCCTAACATAAGATCTACCCACTTAGAAAACTGTAAATCTACAATATGGTGTTGTTAGTTATAGTAGATCCCTGGACTGATTTTGCCTAATTAAAATTTGTATTGTTTGACCGTCACCTCCCTGCTTCACACTCTTTCCACTGTCTGTCAATCCCCATGCTACTCTTTGCTTCTATGAATTTGATTATTTTAGATTCCATATATAAGTGAGATCAAACAACTTTTATGTTTGTTTTTAGCTATTTCACTAAGCATAATGTTCTCTAGGTCCATCTATGTTATCGCAAATGGCAGAATTTTCTTCTTTTTTAATATTTTTAAATATTATTTTTAAGTTATTTCTTATTCCATTGTATGTATATACTGTTTCCTATAACAGTTGTACCAAATTACATTCCTACAAACAAGGTATTGGGATTTCCTTTTCTCCATATTTTTGCCAATAATTATGCTTAAAAAATAACATTCTAATAGCTGTGAGGTGATATTTCACTGTGGTTTTGATTCATATTTGCCTGATGATTAGTGATGTTGAATACCTTTTCATATACCTGGTGACCATTTTCATGTCTTCTTTGAAGAAAATATCTTTTCAGGTCCTTTGCCTGTTTTTTAAACTGGGCTATTGTTATTTGTTTTATTGAACTGGCAAATTTCTTTATATATCTTGGATATTAATTTCTTATCAGATAGTATGGAATGCAACAATTTTCTACAATTCAGTAAATTTTCTTTTCATTTTATGAATTGTTTTGTTGCTGTGCAGAAGCTTTTTAGTTGATATAGTCCTACTTGCTTATTTTTATTTTATTGCCTGTGGTTTTGGTGTCATATCTAAAAAGTTGTTTCTGAGATCAATGTCAAGAAGGTTTTCCTATGTTTTCCTTTTAATTTATTTTTGTTTTTTATTGTTGTTTATTTACAGTTGTCTCGCCTTTTTCCCCATTGCTGTCTTCTGCACTGCCCGTCCCACTCACACAGTCAATCCCCCCTCCCCACCATTGTCTGGGCCCATGAGCCCTCTATTCGTATTCCTTGTTTTTTTCTAGATATTTGATGGTTTTAGGTGTTAACATTTAAGTCTTTAACATTTTTAGTTGATTTTTGTTTTGGTACTAATATATGGTTTCAATTTCATTCTTTTGCATGTAGATATCCAGTTTTCCAACAGCATTTATTGAAGACACCATTCATTTCCTGGTTTTGTATTCTTGGGGGTCTTTTCAAGAGTCTTTGATTGTACATGCGTGAGAGTATTTGGGGGAATATCCCTTCTGTTACTTTGGTCTCTGTGTCAGTTTTTATGCAAGTACCACACCATTTTCATTATTATAGCTCAGTAATATAATTTGAGACCAGAAAGTGTGATACCTCCAGTTTTGTTCTTCTGCTCAAATATTGTTTTAGCTATATGGGTCTTTTATGGTCCCATGTTCATTTTAGGATATTTGCCTATTTCTGTGAAAAATTCCATTAAAATTTAACTTACTATATTATTTTGACTATCTTCTGTTCATATTGCAATTCATTTCATCCCATTTAATGGCACTGTATCTTCTGTTATCACATTAAATGCTGTTACAATTCAATCCTACATACATTTTTTTTCATTAATTTAATATGATTGATTGTAAATATATAATAGTATTATGGGAGGTTCTAGCAAAAACAGGAATAAAAATAACAATAAGTAAAGTGTGGTCTCAGAATATAAGCAGAATTATTTACATAAAAACATAATAAAATATAAGATAATGTGCAAGCAATACTTCTTTGAAAACTCACCATACAATGTATACAATGTGCTTTTGTTTTGTTTTGTTTTGACTTGTTTACAGGACTGTAGGGAATTATATGCCAATAAACATTTTCAACAATGAATGTGAAAATTCTTTTAGTTTGAGAAATTCTGATAATGTATTAAAACAGATCATGAAATATAAAGAACAGAATGAAAGATGAGACTGGGAAGACATTTTACATTAGGATGACTGCATGGAGACTCTTGAGCATCATCATAAAGTGGTTATATACAGGTTGGGCAAAGTAAATGTACAGTTTGTATGGAAAATAATATAATACTTAATATAAGATCAAAGTCTGTTTTGTGTACTCGCAACTGTAAACCTTTTGCTGCAAACTGCACATATATATAATATACATATCATATATATATGTTCTGTTTTATGTATAAAACATAAACCCAAGTAGAAAATTAGATACATATTACACTTGGATTATTTATATTACTTTACTATATTATGTGTATATTTATATAGTGTATACACATAGATTATTTTACTTATAATATTTAATTTTTAATTTATATATGTGTGTATATATACATATATTTATGTATATACATATACTTTTTCTACTTTTCCTGCTACATCTTTATAAGCTTAATATAATAATTATATGGCTTTTTGTACTTCAATTTTGTCCTCAAAGTGGATGGTAATGATGTTTTCCTTAATGTTTGCGATTTATGAAACTTGGATTTATTCACTATACACAAGAATGATGCCTTTGAACCATTACCAGTGGAAGGTTTTACCTGCACCCAGTTGATGTTTATTTTTATTTTATTTTTTTAATGTAAATCTTTCTTTTTTTAAGAGATTTTATTTATTTGTCTTTAGACAGGAAGGAAAGGAGAGAAGGAGAAAAATATCAGTGTATGCTTGCTTCTTTTAGTCCCTGCTGGGAACTGGCCTGCAACCCAGGCATGTGGCCTGACTGGGAATCGAACCACGATTGTGTGGTTCACAGGCCCGCACTCAATCGACTGAGCTACACCAGCCAGGCCCCAGTTGATGTTTAAATAATATTTTCTTCTGAAGAATAATTGTTCTAATATCTGGAACACTAGGAGTGTTTGGTGCAAATTGTATATTTTATAGCATGGAGTTGCTTCTCAATATAAAGTTAATCAGTTCAAACTACCACTTTGCCTTCACTAACTCTCTTTGCATCCTCACTCCCTTCCTTTTCCCACCCTATTGCCCATTTACTCCATATTATATTCAGCATTCTCACATTTCAGTATATTATATATTTTTAAAATAAAATCACAGGCTTTATTTTAATTTTTAGTAGTTATTTGAAAAATAAAATGATATATGGAATAGAAAAACTATTCATTTGTTTAGGCAGTACACATGTGTGTATTAGGTGGTACACATGTATGTAATATTAACCTGCATGTATGCATGAAGTTTAGTATTTTGAACTAATAAAATTAAAGCTACATTATTATCTAATATTCATATTCCTGAAAATATGATTTCTGAATAAAGAGACATATATATTTTTATTGCTTCATTTGAGTCTAATTTTATTTATAATTGGCTGAGACAATAGCCAAAAAATTTAACTTCAAATCTAATGAAGGAATTAGTGATTGTCAGCAATTCTAGTTTCTCTATGCAGTTACAAGATAGACAAATAAAAGGAAATTAAAACCTAATTTTAATTAAATGAAACACAAAAGCAACCCAGGTTGATATATTAAGAGTTGGAGTATCCCCCGAGAGATAAATAAATGAGTGTTAATTGTGTACCCATTGCCTTAGGTGTAAAGGTAAAGGAATTATAATTAATATTCCAGAATTTTTCAATTACTTAAAGCAATTAGTAGCCTACCGCCATTCATCCTTTACATTTGAAAAAGTAGTCTATTTCTGAAATCACTATGATTTTTATGTGCAAAATCATTATTCCAGTAAAGCGATAGACTAAAAAATGCAAAAGCAAAAATTATTTGGTTTCTTTTAATGTTTTTTGCTATAAGAAAAATATGAAAGTGTTTCTTTTCAGTAATCCTAATCTTTTATTTTATATAAAAAGTCTAATAAAAATATGTTTTCTTGTTTTTGAACTAAAATACCTATAAGATTTTTGTTCTTTCTTCTTTTCAGTCTGTTAATAATCAAACCAAACAAAGCAAAACTCTCTTTTCCTCTTTAAATTGCTCTCCTATGTGTGGCCTTACTCTATAAACTGCTTGTGTGCTCTCAGTTTTAATTCAACCTGACCTGAGCATTTGATTCTCTCAAGTTGTAGAGTCCTCTTAACTCACACACCACCCCTTTTAACTGGTCTCTGTGAACAGTCTTTACATTCTCAGTTGAATTTTGCTTTGACCACCAAATTAATATCCATAAAGCACAATATAGATAATTTCTCTCACCTAGGGCTAAAGACCTTACTTGAGAAATATATTGGGATAGAAAACTGTCCCCCAACTTAAATTTTATTCAATAAATGGGCGTTATAAATTATTAATTTGTAATAATAAACAAAATATTGGGAGTCAAATTATATCTGGAATATGTATATAACTACTTAAATTAAAATACATCTAAAATTATTTCAAATAATTTCAAAAATGTTGCTAATTGAATTATCCATTACGTTTATTGTTGCTTAGGAACTAAGGGTTTAGATCTTTCGACACCAGTACCCACTCCCATGAGAAAGAGTAAGATCAGGCTGACAGGGTCCAGAGGGGAGAGGGGAGAGAATCATAGGGGAAAAGGGGATAGACTCACATGAACAAGTATAAAGGACACATGGACAATAACTCAGGTGGGGGGCAGAAATGGGAGGGAGGTGGGGAGCACTGGGGGGGGCAGGGCTGGGAATATAAGACAGAAAACTGTACTTGAACAAGAATTAAATAAAAATAAAAAAAAGAAAGAGTAAGATCAGACTTGCTTTTCATTTCCTCTTCTACTGGTAATATCCTACACCAGAAACTGACAACAGAGCTCCTATGTTCATATTTCTGCAGGAAGCCAATATAATTATTACCGTACATTTTATTTTTACCCCTCAGAGGTTTTATCTTAAGAAACAACTGTTATAGCTTTATACTCTTGAAATGCACACTTACAAGACCAGATAATTTCCCGCTTTCTACTGATCGGTATTGTTGTAGTGATGATAAGGGAAAGAGATAAAGGTATATAGCTAGTGAATAAGAAAATATGCCATAAATCAATTTGTCTCCAACCTATCACAAATACTACCTGACTATCTCAGCATTGAATAATCAAACAGATAACTTTCGTCTTCAAAATACCCAGAGAAAGCAGAATGTAAATCCTGATAGCATGTAAAAAAACAAAACAAAAACAAAGACAACAACAAGCTCTATAGTATCCTCCCCCTAAGAAAGATACAAAGGGGCCATTGACTTCTTAAATTTCATACCATTAATATATGCACTGAGTTGGAAAGTTAATTTTTGTCTCCAAACATCAATGCATTAGTTGGTCTACTATTCCTTTTAAACACAATTTTATCTGCTTTTGGCTTCAGGTACAACTGGGAGACAACTGGGTAAAATGGACCATGCAGTGTGGGGGTAAAATCCTTCTTTTGACACATCTGAAGTTTATCCCTTCTCTATCTTTCAACTCTGGTGTTACCAAAAGTGGGGCAAACATAGTTCTTTTAACTTTCACATCATGCCTAGTTTCCCTAGAAGTGTAACTATTTTAAAATTAGATATTGAAATGGTCTTTTTAAAATATATTTTATTGATTATGCTATTATGGTTATCCCATTTTCCCCCTTTAATCCCTTCCACCCTGCACACCCCCTCCTATCCACATTCCCCCCCTTTAGTTCATGTCCATGGATCATACATAGAAGTTCTTCGGCTTCTACATTTCCTATACTATTCTTATCTTCTCCCTGTCTATTTTCTATCTACCATCTATGCTACTCTGTACCTTTTTCCCCTCTCTCCCGCTCCCACTTCCCTGCTGATAACCCTCCATGTGATCTCCATTTCTGTGCTTCTGTTCCTGTTCTAGTTGTTTGCTTAGTTTGCTTTTGCTTTTGTTTTAGGTGTGGTTGTTAATAATTGTGTTTGCTGTCATTTTACTGTTCATATTTTTTATCTTCTTCTTTTTCTTAGATAAGTACCTTTAACATTTTATATAATAAAAGCTTGGTGATGATGAACTTTTTTAACTTGACCTTATCTGGGAAGAACTTTATCTGTCCTTCCATTCTAAATGACAGCTTTGCTGGATAGATGTAGGTATTATATCACATAACATGAAGTCAATATTTCATCAAATTAATTAGTAACAAATAATATACATGCTTTTGAGGTGCTATACTTACTTTTACCAATAAATAAATTAGGGTGGACATGTATTATGTACAAGAAAATGCTGAGAATATCTGTCATCGTACATGACAATACATTATTTTTCATGAAGTTAGTTGAACAGCCAGCCCTACCACTGGATAAAATACATGTTAATAAAATATTTAACTGAAATTGAATAATATCGCTATTCACTAGTAGGAAGCAAATCTATATTTTTTACTAAGATGTTTTAACATTGAGAGAATCCTGTGAATACCAGTGGAATCATGTTTGTCACATTAAGGTCAGAATGCATCACAATTCCTACACTGCCTTTGACTGCTTTACTTATTCAAGTCTTTTATGAGCATATTTTTAGGCATCACTCTGCGCAAAGTGGTGCCCTATCCAGACTTACTCATTCTAAACATAGACTTGTATTCTCTGGTTAGATGGTTTTATAAATGTATCTCATATTTTTATTGCACAATTTCTTCATAAAAAGATTAATTAAAAAGCAAATCCTAAAGGAATATGCAAACAATATCTAGCAATGTATTGCTATGTATTTTACCTAAATTTTATGGTAGACAAGTGATTTTGAGACTTTTTAAATTTATTAGAGTCAAAAGGAAGTAAATGTTCCCTTGAGATAATACGAAAGATTTTTATTATTCTAGTTGAAATACAGGAAATTTATAGTGATGCTAACTTATCTAACAATTAAAATTGATTATACATAGAAGAACATTTTTTTCCTGAAATCTGTATGGTTTTACAAGAAAAAAAGTTCTGGGTGACATTTATGCTTATATTATATTGGCCTATATTAATTCTGTCTACTTGTTGGTTTAAAACACCTAGAAAATTTAAACCAGCATACAAAAAGAAGAGATGTCTCAGAGATTTTACAATTTTTTATTGCATAGATTGCTTAAAATGGTGATATTTATTTTTTATCTGCAAAATGGGACAATTATTTGAGCTTAATTACTTTTAAATCCTAAAGAATCAAAGATAAGAGTTCATAGTTGTTTTTTTAATATATAAGAAATATTTTTATGTGTTGTACTGGTGACAAATGTAACAGGATTTTCCAGGTTAGGGGGCACCCTAATCTTCCACAAAAAAAATGCAATAGCAATAACAAAACAATTTCTCTTCATTATGTGTTAGTCAACTTCACAATTCTTTGTCTCCACCATGATTTGGGTCATGAGGAAGAATATAATCTAGCAAGTTACTGTCCCTGTATGAAGTTAACAGATGGATATCATTGTAAAATTCAGATCTCTAAAATGTCAATTTAAAACAAGTTTCTTAAACTTAAGTGCCAAAAACAGAAATTTGCTTTAAAGACCTAAGAGAAAATGTTTTTAAAAACTCCTCTTGGATGTTATTTCTCCTTGTCACTGACATGTTATAGCACATATGTCTTCTCTAGATGTTATTTGATGATCTTGTTTAGGTTTTAGGTTTTGTTTATGTATTTAGTCCTTACACTTCACCTTAGAGCAGGTAAAATGACATATGCCTGTCTACTGTTTTAACAAATATGTAGGTGAGGATTCAGATGACCTGGGGTAGACTGTGATTAATGTTTTATCATTATAAAGTTGCACTGAGTTGTAGCGACTTCTTTCAGATTTATAATGACTTGGCTTTTGGTTGGGTAGTTGAGTCATCATAGAGAAACTGAGTAAGAACGTAACTGCTAAAATAGTTGATTCTGCCATATTTGACTATAGTGCACTCAAAAATATTCACAATATAACCACGGAGTTACAGAAGCTTGGACTTCAGCCCCTAAATCCTCTATTTAGGCATCTGAAATGAGGGGAAAGGTTATGAAAAACCTAACAAGGATAAAATATTGTTTGTATGCTGCCTTCTCTTAAGGGCATGAAGGAAAGATAACTGTAGAGATGGTTTTCAACCAGTGGTCAAGGGGCTTCCTAGAACCCCAAAGAAATGTGTAGACATGATGCGGACTCTGGTCAGCAGTGTCCACAATGTGGGTGCAACAAACAAATTCACATGGACTGAAGAAGTCCAGTGGAGAAAAAGGGACAGCATGGCCACTCTCTGAGTGAGAGAGCGCTCTGACCCTTGCCTGGAGAGGCTTTTATTGCTTCCTGGGATCGCTACATAAAGGAAGGTCCTCATTTATCATTGTCAGGTAGTAATGATCAAACAATAGATAACATTCAAAGAACTATGAGAGCTTATTCTGAGTCAGGGTCATTAGCTAAAGGGCCATAAAACTTTTGGGGAAAGACTCATTTCATACTTTGACCCTTATCAGAAAATTGAGGAAAGTAGGTTTTACAGGATTATTTTTTACAATAGGTTTTATGCATTATTTCTTAGGCCTGATTGCCCCAGGGTACCACCTGCTCCTGCCCAGGGCTGCACCGCCTGCTTGTTTCAGGCTTACGTCGGGCAGAGAAAGTAAGGCAGCCAAGAAATTAGAAGACTTCTTGCAGACAGAATGAAGACTCAGGCTTACCAAAGCCAAGGGGTGAGGGCCTATCACCCCCTATTTTGATAGGTCCCCAAGTCCTTCCCTGAGGGCTCCTTTGTAACCTGCTTCAGGTCATCCCTTTCTTGAGGAAGCTTGCCCATCATTGGCTAGCCGGTCATCCACCTGGGGACAAGCAGGCTGAAGTAACAGGAGGCAGAGACAGTGCCCCTTCCAAGAAGATAAGCTTTGTCTCCTTAGTGGCTTATGGTCCCAAGGTCTCTCACTCAGCCTTAGCCATGGGGAGTTGAAGCTTCTAAAATCAGGCAGGGCGGTTCCCAACATACATGAAGGAAGATTATACATTTAGAGTAAAGTTAGTACAGTGTTAGAGAAACATGGAGTGGATTTATTTTCAGTTTGTGGGTCACTTGCCTTCTTTTGAATGACAAGCATCAGAGGAATTAGGACAAGGATTATAGAGTTTACAAATGTAAAAAAAAAGTGGAAACAGGAAGTGTCTTTTGAGAAATTTGGCTGAGGAATTGAGAGACTTGAGGAAACCACAATGTTGAGAGCAGGATGTGTGTGAGCATGTGTGTATGTGTTTGTATAGATAGGCCACTCCTAGGGAAAATGAAAGCTCAAATTTTGAACTGTTGGGCAATACCCAGAAAAGACTGAGTGGGAAAAAGTAATCAACAGAATGATTGCTTTTAAGAGAGAATAAATATTTGAGTAAAGATGGGCCCTTCTCGGGTAGTGTAAGGCCAGGTCAATGGATACACTACAGAGGCCCCATTGAAGACCCTTGAAGGAAGCCTCATTTTCTTTTCTTTTTTTTTTTCTTCAATTTTTTTATTTAATTATTTTTCAAGTACAGTTTTCAGTCTATTACTCCCATCCCATCCTACCCCCCATGCTCCCCCCCCTCCCATTTCCACCCTTCTCAGTTGTTGTCCATGTATCCTTTATATATGTTCCTCTAAATCCCTCCCTTATTTCCCCTGAAATTCCCTCCCCTCTCCCCTCTGGTCACTGTCAGCCTGTTCTCTATTTCAGTGTGTTTGGTTATATTTTGCTTGCTTGTTTGTTTTGTTGTTTAGCTTCCTGTTAGAGGTGAGATCATATGGTATTTGTCCTTCAACACCTGGCTTATTTCACTCAGCATAATGCTTTCCAGTTCCATCCATGTTGTTGCAAAAGGTAGGAGCTCCTTCTTTCTTTCTGCAGCATAAAATTCCATTGTGTATATGTACCATAGTTTTTTGATCCATTCATTTACTGACGGGCACCTAGGTTGCTTCCAACTCTTGGCTATTGTAAATTGTGCTGCTATGAACATTGGGGTGCATAGGTTCTTTGGGATTGGTGTTTTAGGGTTCTTAGGATACAATCCCAGCAGTGGAATTGCTGGGTCAAAAGGCAAGTCCAATTTTAGTTTTCTGAGAAAATTCCATACTGTTTTCCATAATGGTTGTACCAGTCTGCAATCCCACCAACAGTGGACCAGAGTCCCCTTTTCCCCACACCCTCTCCAACATTTGTTGTTTATTGCTTTGTTTATGATAGCCATTCTCACCGGTGTAAAGTGGTATCTCATTGTAGTTTTAATTTGCATCTCTCTGATAGCTAGTGATATTGAGCATCTTTTCATGTGTCTCTGGATCCTCTGTATGTCCTCCTTGCAGAAGTGTCTGTTCAAGTCCTTTCCCCATTTTTTAATTGGGTTAGTTGTCTTCTTAGAGTGAAGTCGTGTGAGTTCTTTGTATATTTTGGAGATTAAACCTTTGTCTGAGGTATCATTGGCAAATATGTTTTCCCATACAGTTGGTTGTCTTTTTATTTTAATGCTGTTTTCTTTAGCTGCGCAGAAGCTTTTTATTTTGATGAGATCCCATTTGTTTATTCTTTCCTTTATAGTCCTTGCTCTAGGGGACATATCAGTAAAAATGTTGCTGCGTGAAATATCTGAGATTTTCCTGCCAATGTTCTCCTCTAGGACTTTAATGGTGTCATGGCTTATATTTAAGTCTTTTATCCACCTTGAATTTATTTTGGTGTATGATGTAAGTTGGTGCTCGAGTTTCATTTTTTTGCATGTAGCTGTCCAGTTCTCCCAACACCATTTGTTGAAGAGGCTATCTTTACCCCATTTTATGATACTGCCCCCTTTGTCGAATATTAATTGACTGTAGAGATTTGGGTTTATTTCTGGGTTCTCTATTCTGTTCCATTGGTCTATGTGCCTGTTTTTATGCCAGTACCAGGCTGTTTTGATTACAGTGGCCTTGTAATACAGTTTGATATCAGGTATTGTGATCCCTCCTACTTTGTTCTTCTTTCTTAACATTGCAGCTGCTATTCGGGGTCTTTTATGGTTCCAGATAAATTTTTGAAGTGTTTGTTCTATGTCTGTGAAATATGCCATTGGTACTTTAATAGGTATTGCATTGAATCTGTAAATTGCTTTGGGTAGTATGGACATTTTGATGATGTTAATTCTTCCAATCCATGAACACGGTATACGTCTCCATTTGTTTGTGTCTTCCTTGATTTCTGTCTTCAGTGTTGTGTAATTTTCTGCATACAGGTCTTTAACCTCCTTGGTTAGATTTATTCCCAGATATTTTATTTTTCTTTTTGCTATATCGAATGGGATTTTTTTCTTGATTTCTGCTTCTGCTGATTCATTGTTAGTATACAGAAATGCCTTTGATTTCTGGATATTGACTTTGTATCCCGCTGTTTTGCCAAATTCATTTATTAGTTCCAGCAATTTTTTGGTAGAGTCTATAGGATTTTCCATGTACACTATCATGTCATCTGCAAACAGTGACAGTTTTGTTTCCTCCTTTCCGATTTGGATGCCTTTTATTTCCTTTTCTTGTCTGATCGCTGTGGCTAGAACTTCCAATACTATATTAAATAGAAGTGGTGAAAGTGGACAACCTTGTCTTGTTCCTGATCTTAGTGGAAAAGCTTTCAGTTTTTGCCCATTCAGTATGATGTTGGCTGTAGGTCTTTCATATATGGCCTTTATTATATTGAGGAATGCTCCCTCTATTCCCACTTTGCTGAGTACCTTTATCATAAATGGGTGTTGTACCTTATCAAAAGCTTTTTCCGCGTCTATTGATATGACCATGTGGTTTTTGTCCTTGCTTTTGTTTATGTGGTGTATTACATTTACTGATTTGCGGATATTGAACCATCCTTGCATCCCTGGGATGAATCCCACTTGGTCATGGTGTATGATCTTTTTGATGTATTGTTGGATGCGATTTGCCAATATTTTGTTGAGGATTTTAGCATCTATGTTCATCAGTGATATTGGCCTGTAATTTTCTTTCTTTGTTGTGTCTCTCTCTGGTTTTGGAATTAGGATAATGCTCGCTTCATAAAAAGAGTTTGGGAGTTTCCCATCATTTTGGATTTTTTGGAATAGTCTGTGAAGAATAGGGGTTAGCTCTTCCTTAAACGCTTTGTAGAATTCTCCTGTGAAACCATCTGGTCCGGGGCTTTTGTGTGATGGGAGTTTTTTGATTACTGCTTCAATTTCATTTGCTGTTATTGGTCTGTTCAGGCTTTCTACTTCTTCTTCATTGAGTTTTGGAAGATTATATTTTTCTAGAAATTTGTCCATTTCACCTAGGTTTTCAAATTTCTTGGCATACAGTTCTTCATAGTAATTCCTTACAATCCCTTCTATTTCTGTGGTATCAGTTGTAATCTCTCCTCTTTCATTTCTGATTGTGTTTATTTGTGTCCTCTCTCTTCTTTTCTTAATGAGCCTACTTAAAGGCTTGTCTATTTTGTTTATCTTTTCAAAAAACCAACTCTTGGATTCATTGATCCTTATAATTGTGCTTTTGGTCTCTATGTCATTTAATTCTGCTCTGATCTTGGTTATTTCCTTCCTTGTACTTGCTCTGGGCTGTCTTTGTTGTTGTTCTTCGAGTTCTTGCAGGCGTCGGGTTAGGTTGTTTGTTTGAAATGTTTCTATTTTCTTTAGGTAAGCCTGTATTGCTATGAACTTCCCTCTCAGGACTGCCTTGGCCGTGTCCCATAAGTTTTGGGTTGTTGTGAGTTCATTTTCATTTGTTTCCAGAAACTTTTTGATTTCTTCCCTAATTTCAATCTTGACCCATTCGTTGTTTAATAGCATACCATTCAGTCTCCATGATTTTGGGTGTTTTGGGTTTTTTCCTTTGGGGTTGGTTTCTAATTTCAGTCCCTTGTGGTCAGAGAAAATGCTTGGTATGATTTCAATTTTCTTGAATTTGTTGAGGCTCATTTTGTGTCCTATCATGTGGTCTATCTTTGAAAATGTTCCATGTGCATTTGAAAAGAATGTGTATTTAGCTTCTTTGGGATGAAGCGCTCTATATATATCAGTCAAGTCCATTTCTTCTAGAGTTTCATTTAATGCTGCTATATCTTTGTTGATATTTTGTTTGGAAGATCTGTCCATTTTTGACAGTGGGGTGTTAAAATCCCCTACTATAATTGTGTTGCTGTCAATATCTTTCTTGAAGTCTTCTAGGATTTTTCTTATATATTTGGGTGCTCCTATGTTGGGTGCATATATATTTATGATGTTAATGTCTTCGTGCTGGATTCTTCCCTTGAGCAATATGAAGTGACCTTCTGGGTCTCTCTTTATGGCCCTTTTTTTGAAGTCTATTTTGTCTGATATTAGAATTGCTACCCCGGCTTTTTTTTCTTGTCCATTTGCTTGGAAAATTTGTTTCCAGCCTTTCACTTTTAGTCTGTGATGGTCTTTTGTCCTGAGGTGGGTCTCCTGTAGGCAGCATATGTGTGGGTCATGCTTTCTTATCCATTCAGCTATTCTATGTCTTTTGATTGGAGCATTTAATCCATTTACATTCAAGGTTATTATTGATAGGGACTTATTCATTGCCATTTTTGTACCACAGTTCCTCTCTGTCTCTCTCTTTTCCTTCCTTTCCTTAAAGCAGCCCTTTTAGTATTTCTTGTAGAGCTGGTTTGGTGGAGGCATATTCTTTTAGACTTCTTTTGTCTTGGAAGCTCTTTATTTGGCCTTCTATCTTGATTGAGAGCCTTGCTGGGTAAAGTAGCCTTGGTTGTAGGCCTCTGGTTCTCATTACTTGAAATATTTCTTGCCATTCTCTTCTTGCTTGGAGTGTTTCCATTGAGAAGTCAGTAGCTAACCTTATTGGGGCTCCCTTGTATGTTACTTCCTTTTTCTCCCTTGCTGCCTTTAGGATTCTCTCTTTGTCTTGAAATTTTGCCATTTTAATGATGATGTGTCTTGAAGTGGGCCTCTTTGGGTTCCTCTTGAATGGGACTCTCTGTGATTCCTGGATTCGTGTAACTTTTTCTCTCATCAAATTAGGAAAATTTTCCATCATTACTCTTTCAAATAGGTTTTCTATCCCTTGTTCTTCTTCTTCTCCTTCTGGTATTCCTATTATTCGGATATTATTACGTTTCATATTATCTTGCATTTCTCTTAGTCCATCTTCATTCTTTTTGAGCCTCTTTTCCCTTTCTTGCTCTTTCTGGGAGATTCTTTCTACTGTGTCCTCCAACTCACTGATCCGATCTTCTGCCTCATCGATCCTGCTTTTCATTCCTTCTACTGTGTTCTTCAGTTCCGAAATTGTATTCTTCATTTCCTCTTGTCCTTTGGTGATAGTTTCTATTTCCTTTTTCATGTTGATATAGTTTGCGGAGAGCTCATGGTAGCTCCCCTCTAGTTTCTGGTAGCTCATTGTGAGCTCTTTGAATTTCCTGATAACTAGTGCTTTGAATTCAATATCTGATAGCTGACTTGCCTCTCTTTCATCTAACATTATTTCTGAGACTTCCACCTTTTCTTTCATTTGGGCATTGTTTCTTTGTCTTCCCATTGCTTATGAGACTCTTCTTGTTAGCTTCAGCTTCTTAAATTGATCTGTTCTGACTCCCTAGGTTTATGGTGTGAACTTCTGTGGTAGAATTCCTGTGAAATTCAGTGGTACAGTCTCCTGCAGGTATCTTGATGTTCTCTGCTTCCACCTACTCCTTTCTTTGTGTGTGTGTGATCAGCTGGAGGGGGAGGCAAAATGGTTTATGACAGCAGGAGAGTACTTTATGATATTTACAGTCACAGCTGGCAGAGAAGAGATAGAAGATCTTTAGGCTCTATATAG
The DNA here is from genome assembly GCF_014824575.4 of Sturnira hondurensis. NCBI lineage: Eukaryota > Metazoa > Chordata > Mammalia > Chiroptera > Phyllostomidae > Sturnira > Sturnira hondurensis. The sequence continues at coordinate 20,038,102 of NW_028083059.1, forward strand.
TGTTAACTGTAATCTTCAACCCAATTTGCCACCTCTAGGAAAGGATAGACCAAAGATAAGCCTCTTGTTGGGGAGGGAAGGCTTGTGAGTTGTATCTAGAAAGCAGTGAGGTTGCGGGTGGTCAGATTTTGAGGTAAGGTGAGAGTAAAGAATAGTAAATAGACGTAGCGTGTGAGCAAGTAGAGTTAATCACTACAGTAATAGAATTCAGGAACCTGTAAAGTGGGCTAAGACTGGAGAGATGTGTTGTGAAGTATTTACAGTGCTATAGAAAGCAACAAACAAACAAACAAACACACAAAAAAAGGGCAAGAGAAGTGAGGAAAAAGCAATAAGTTTGGGGTGAAATGAAGAGGGACTAAAACAGGAAAAAAGAAAGGAGAGGAACAGAGTACTGAAAGATACAGCAACAATAAAATTAAAAAATATATACGATTACTGAAAAAAGTTTAAAAATAAAAGTAAAAAACAAAAACAAAAAAACAAAAAAAACCCAACAACAAAAACTCCTTCCTTGTTGGTTTCAAACTGTCCAATCCGGTTTTTCTGGTTTCGGTGGGACCCCTCTGTGGGCTGGGTTGTAGGCCCAGGCGCACACCCGCCCACCAGCCAGGCTACCAGACTGGGGTGCAGGCGCCCGCCCACCTGACAGGCTGCCTTGGTCCCACGGGATCTGGTACTGTCCTGTGGCTGGGTGAGAAGCAAGTCAAGCTGCCTTCACAGAACACCTCAGTCCACTTTCCAGTAAAAACTTCTCCAGAAAGCGTGCCTCTCAGCCCAGCCCAATCCCCAACCTGACTGGTTAGGACAATGCTCCTCTCAAATTTCCTGGGCTGGCAGGCTGGTGGGCTGGCGACCACAGAGATCGCAACTGAACACGGCCCCCTGTCCTTGCCACCCTCCCTGCACACCTAGGCAGACAGGTCTCTGCCACCCAGCCCCTCCTAGATGGTGAGGGAGGGAGCCAGCTCTTCCAGGGACCCCGCAGCCGGCCCAATCCTCCACTGGGTGCTGGGCTCCCTATGAGTCCTCCGTGGCACTGGCCACAGACGGAAGCCTCTACACCCCTAACACAGCGGCAGTGGCGGCTCTGAGGCGTTTTGGGCTGGCCCAGGGCAGCCGGTCCTGCCACTGCCGCTTTTGTCTTTACTCACAGTTGCTGGGCTCCCACTGAGTCCTCTGTGGCAGACGCCCGGACGCTGGCCGTAGACAGAAGCCTCTGGGCCCTGGAAGCTGCGGAAACAGCAGCTCCGAGGTCTTTACGCGCCGGCCAATGGCTGCTGGTCCCGCCGCTGCTGCTGCTTTTGACTTTACTCTGGGGTGCCTGGCCTCCGAGGGCAGCCGGCCCTGCCGCTGCCCCTTTTGTCTTTACTCACAGGTGCCGGGGGTCCCGATGAGTCCTCTGTGTCAGACGCCCCTGTCGCTGGGCGCAGGGGGAAGCCTCTGGGCCCCGACCGCTGAGGCAGCCAAGGCTCCAAGGTCTTTAAGCGCCGGCCAATGGCTGTCGTCCTGCCGCCGCCACTGCTGCCGCTGCCCTTGACTTTTCTCAGGGTTGCCTGGCTCCCGATGAGTTCTCCGTGGCAGACGCCCTTGCCACTGGGCACAGACGGAAGGAAGCCTCTGGGCTCCAACTGCTTCGACAGCCGCGGCTCCGAGGTCTTTACTCGCTGGCTAATGGCTGCCGCCGGTCTGGCCGCCTCCGTCCTTACTTGCGTCCCTGAGACCCCAAGGACCTCTAGCTGTCTGGTTCGTCACTATCTCTGGTCTCTTATTTTCATAAATGCTGGGGAATTGTTGGTTGGGGAATTGATTGCACTGTTCTTCTGTAAATCTGCCAGGATTTTCCCCCAAGTGTAGGAGAACTGCAGTCACTCCGTCCTACTCCGCCGCCATTTTCTCCGATCTCTGCCTCATTTTCAACTTCCTTTATGTATCTTTGGAATATCCTTAAAAACAAAAATTTGAACAATTTCCTTACCACATATGGTCTCAAAACAAAGTATGTTGAGAATTTTGGCTCTGAGAAAACTATGGATATGAGGAGGTAATTTTACAGAATGTAGAATGTCAGAGAGGAGAGATGTGGACAAGCAGGAAAGACAAGGTTTCATGGACTCTCCCACTACAAGGGTGATTCCATTGCAAGATGTGCCTGTGTAACCTGTGGGACATATAGTATAATAACTGCCATGATGAAAATCCACATGTGGGAAATGCAGAACATGAGCACATTATATGAGGTATCTTTAATCTCCTCAGTAAAAAAAAAAAAAGAGGAAAACCATTTAGTGATGGTTCTAGAGCCAATCTCTGCAGCATCTGAAATGTGAGTCTTTAGTACAGGCTCTGGGAGCCCCAGTTTCTTTCCACATTATGTCTGCTTACTTCTTAGTGCTTCACCTTGTGTCTTGAGTATTATTTTCCTTTCAGCATTTTTCTACAAGGTAGTAAATTTTGAATCTTTAATTTAGTCTTGGAGTGGCCTTTATTTATCCCAAAGTTTAAAAAATACAGATTATGAATAAGCATAATTCATTATTTGAAAATTTGTATGAATTTTTAAAATGTTTACAGAATCAGCATGTGACATCTTCTAGTGCATTCATGCTTGTCTCTGAAATTTCAGGTTTTTTACAACCATGTAAAAAGTGACAAATGACATACAGATATTTATACTTGTTTTTAAATAAGTCTTTATCTTTGAGCTCCAACCATTAAGTTATAAACTTCTATGTGAATGTAAACTATTGAAAAACAATATAAGGATTCAATTTTTTTGAAATATACATTTTCAAAAGTGTAGTCCCAAACTTTGAGTTTCATATGTTTAATCATAGTTATTTTATAAGGTATTATAAAATTAAAAAGAAAAAAAGACTATGAGATATACAAATTATATTTCTGTATTATCAAGCTGATCTAAATTATAGCAAGAGATTGATTGCCTGTCCTGCTCATTAACATTAGCAATGGTAAGAAGTCTAAAATCTCCATTAAAATCTTAATTCAACCACCACTTGCTTTCCCCCTCCTTGAATAATTTCTATTCATCATAATTGTAGAGAAAATGGAAAACAGCAGATTAACACCACCAATATAATTGAAGAGCAAATATTTTTCTTTCTGTTCCCACCTATCCTGCTTGTTCATAAATGTGCACCAGATTCCTTGGTATTTGTGAGCATGTGACATACTTTCTACTCTTCTCTTTCTTTTTGGAGAGCTCTTTCTCTTCCTTTCTATTCCTTCCTTTACTAATGTAGCTTTAGTAAAACATTTGCTCAACAGTTATAACCAAAAGTAAAGGTCATCTCTGTGCAAACTTTTCTACATTATCTTGAGTCTTCCTTTTGTTCATGTTCATACAACAAAGTATCACGTGCCAGAATTGTTTGCTTATGTGAAAATCTTCCTCATTGGTTATGGCCATTTTTGGGGAGCAAGGGCATATTTCTCTACTCAGAATCCAGCAGGAGCCTAACCATTTCTGAGTACTTAATAAAGGAATAAATGTACTAATACATTCACTCTAAGCAATAGGTCTTCATCTGTGGCAATACCTGTGAATTTTTTTCTATATACACAAATACCTTAAGATTTAAAAAAAGAAAGAGTTCTGAACCTTCATTTGAAGTATAAACAGCATAGAGAAGGGAAAAAACCATGTGAGTGTTTAAATTCTATGTCTTTGTTGGTTCAATTAATCACTTTAACAAGAACTACTTGCCACAAAAACTCTGCTGGGTTCTAGGTGGTCAGTCTTGAACAAAACAATATTCCTGGTTTAAAGAAGTTTATAATCTAGTGGTAGATGCATACCATTGAGAAGTGAGCAGTAATTATAAAATGTGAAACACATAAAGGAATCAAACAGTGAATCGCAATAAATGCACATGGAGTGTGACTTATACAGATTGTTTGGGAAAGACTTCATTATTGAAGTTGGTTTTTAGCTGAGTCCCTCATTTCCTAATTTACACTTTAGAGATTTTATTTATTTATTTTTAGACAGAGGAGAAGGGAGGGTAAAAGAGAAAGAGAGAAACAATATGTGAGAGAAACATCAATGGATTGCTTTTCACACTGCCCTAACCAGGTCCCAGGCCCTCAACCCTGACAGGGAATTGAACTGATGACCTTTCGCTTGGCTGAATGACGCCCAACCCACTGAGCCATGCCAGCCAGGGCTCTTACACTTTAAAAGCATTTTCTCTTGCACACACACACAAAAATTATGGTAAGACTATTATATACTTGCTAATGTGCTCCTTAAGAAGTATGTCCCTACTGCCTTTTTTTTTGCCATGATTATTTTATTTCCTCTGGTGAGAAATCACTTCTTTTACTTCTTTTGATTTTTGTCTGCATCTGGAAAGTGGTGTTTCGTTCGTTCACTTAAATCATTTTAAGTGGTCGTTTAACAATAAATGAGAAGTGTATGAGAAGGAGTCTGTAGCTGATGATGTGGTCAAATTGGGAGAATATGCTGTGGCCTCTGGTTGTTGCTGAATTGGTTAAACTGTGCATTTCTCCACTTTTCATTTCTCTTCTGCCCCTTTGAATACTGATGATGGTTGCTCTGGTTCTCCTTCCAAGGCTGTACTAACTTACACCTCCAAAATTTATGTTAGACATTAAATGAAGTAGGTGAAGCAAGTAAGAGACCATTTAAAATGGAAAGGATGACAAAGGACTATAATTGTGATCTAAGTGTAATGTAAACACAGGATATTCTATCAATGGAAGCAGGGAACAGAGATGAGATTCTCAATTCTAGACATTCCATTTTAATTTTCAGCTATGAACAATTTACATTTGATAAGCCTAGATATTTTAAATGCATGTTGGGGAAAGAGGTACCTTTGATCTGAAAAAATCTGTAAAAGGAAAGACTGCACAAAATGGAACTGAGCAGTATGAGTTGCCCATGAGCCAAGGTAGCAGTGTATACACCACACCATTAATCTTGGATTCACTAGAAACACCCCTTGTTTGGGAATTTGGAGTAACAGTAGTCATTCTATTGAGATACCATGGTTCAGTCTATTTTGCAAAGGCCATAAATCTCATTCTTCATGCTCACAGAGATAATTGTAAATAAAGCATTTGTTGGTTACTTTGGTCCTGTGCACTTATTGTTTGTAGCTTTCTCTACTGAGAATACATAGAGAACTTTTTAAAAGTCAAGTGGAAGAAGAATTATATTCAGGGTTATCAAATTCCCATGCTAATATAACCTGGGAGTCTGTTCACAATAAAATAAATTAAACTCTGAGTTAGCAGTCTCTGTGGCATATACCTATAGAGTGGACTAACATTACTTACATTTCTTGGTTACAATGGTGTGTTTGTAAAGTCTAAAGTACCCTATTTCTCTATCATATTTCTTCTATCGCATATTGTTAATTAACGCTGATTATAAGATTGTAAATAAGTGAATAAATAATTTCAAAATATCTTATAAATCCTACTTGGTGACATTAATTTTGTAATCTAATTAGGTATATAAATAAAGATTTTCTTACTTACCTAAAATGATGTTCATCCAAAGAAATCAATAAAATGAACTGCTACACAGAATCTAGCATTTAGTCCAAAATACAAACCAGATAGTCCTGTCTTGTTTTATTTCTTGCAAGATATATCATTCTACAATTGTTCCTCCTCATGTATTACTGAACCTTTATGAACCCTTATTTTAATAGCAATGTTTTTAATGTGTCAGTTTCTATGACTTTATTTCTCCTATATATAGTTCAAAAATAATATTAAATGATTTGTTGATAGCTTAACAACAAATATTATTGGAAATTCTGGAAAGAACTTCTAATTTTCTTTCTTTGGAGAGAGAAAATCCATCAAGTATTCCTAATAATGATGGAGTGAGCAAATTGGAAGGAAACCAGATAAAATCCTCATTTTTCTTGCTTTGTTTTTTTTCTGCCTTTTTTCTACTTCCACTGAAGCTGACCCCATCTTTGCATTCACTTTATAAAGCTGTTGACATAAATACAAATGAATTATACCTGAACCATCTTCAGGGAATTTGTAACCCAAGAGCAGATTTGGTTATCCCAAATGGATCTCTGATTGATTAAATATACAAAGACACAGTGTGGGGAGTGTCATGGGCTTTGCCTAATCCACGTAACATATTTTATTTTCATGTTTTGCCACCACTATCTGGTCTGTTAGTGGGCAAATATTTTTTAAATCAGGTTTGAGTATAATCTGTAATACTTTTATTTATCAAGCACTAATATTTGTTAGGCTCATCTTTCATTGATTCATCAATGAATATTTATTCAATACCTACTATACACTATGCATGAGAACAACTCTGGGGACACAGATTTCAACAAAAAGATGATTCTCTGTTTTCATAGAGCTTACACAAATCCTAATCTCTCATTTCATCCCCCGAGAACCTCTGGCAGTACACCTGTTTTCATTCTTACCTTGCTCTCATTCAGAGCTTCATAAATGTAGGCGAAGGTCATACAAGTATAAAGTAAGAAACTAAGGGATATCAGTTAAGTTTTGACTGATCACTGTTACAAGTTAATATGACCCCTCCCCCAAATTGCATATATTCTAAAAAACCAATAACTCAGAATTTCACTCTATTAGAAGATAAGGTCTTTAAAGAGGCAATTAAGAAAAAATTCAGTCATATAGATGGACCCTGATCCAGCACAATTAGTGCAGTGACATAAAATGGAAATTTAAACACAGGCGAAAGGAGGGCACCCCATCAATAAGAGAAGGAGAGAGCTCAGAAGAAACCTATCCTCTTGATAACTTTGATTTCTGATTTCTAGCCTCCAGACCTGTGAGAAAATACATTAATGTTTTTTAAGCCACTCAATCTGTTTGTTAAACAGACTTAACAAACTTTTAAAGTATTCCCCCCAAAGATATTCCCATATCCCAATATCTAGAACCTGTGAATGTGACTTAATTAAAAAAAAGATTTTTGCAGATATCATTTAATTAAAGATCTCAACATGAGATTATCCTGCATCAACCATATGGGCTCTAAATCCAATAAGCATTTTTAAAAGAGAAGAGGCACACAGAGTAAGAAAGAGAAAGTCCTGGGAAGAAGAAGACAGGGATGAGGATTCTGTGCCCACAAACCAAGGAACACCTGGAACTCCAGGAAGCCAGAAGAGTCAAAAAAGGCTTTCCCCTCGGACACTTGAAAGGGAGTTTGGCCCTGCCGACACCTTGATGTGGGACTTTCGGCATGCAGAAGTGTTAGAGAATAATTTCCTGTTGTTTTAAGTGGCCTCATTTGTGGTAATTTGCTACAGAAGCCCTGGAATAAGGAAGCCTGAATTCTTCATGTGAAGAATGCTTTTTCTGATTTCCCAAGCCCAAACCCCTTTCACTCCACATCACCACGTTCATTGAAATTTTTGAAGAGACCAGAATGAAATGTTAAAATACAAACATAATTGTTGACTTGGGCAACAAAAGGACCTTCTTTTAAAAATAATTTGTGGACATTTACTTTCCTAACATATTCTGTTATTTTAATGACATCTTTGTCCTATCATTTCTATCACTGCTAAAATTTTTATTTAACCTGGACCTGTTGTAAAATTTGATAAAAAGCGAATGCTTAAAACTATTTCTGACTGTGCCAACACTTTTTTCCCTCAGTATAATGTTATACTGATTTATAATGTTACCAGGTTAATTCAGATATGATTTTATGCCCTGATAGTGATTGTAAGCAATCATAAAACAAAATATTTCTAATAGATCCTAAATATGAAGAGAAGACCTGAGCAGGAGCAAAAATGTTGGATGAGAGAAATGTGAGGAAGCACTCAAATGATATTCTTTGATCACTTCTCATGGTGTTCTAAAGAAAAATATAATACCGGTAGAGGAGAAAAGCTCTGATAGATTAAATGATTTGACCTTGATTATAAGTAGAAGAGCAACTAATGCCACCCATTTCTTTTCTGGGAAAGAAGGCAGGATGTCAAAAGTTGAAGATTATTGGCAAGCAGACAGAAGAGCCCTGGTCAGACTGATGAGCGGGAGTTTTGTGGAACAGCTTCATATGATTCAGAGAGGGCAGTCAGAATCAAGACCCCGCATGAAGCAGTGCTGCTTAATGGGTCTGCCTCAGCAAAGACTGCTGTAGTCAAGATCTTGCCTTACTGACGTGAGTAGGGTAAAATTTTTTTTTAAATCATAGGCTCTCAGATAATAATTAGTCATCGTGTTAGGATCTAAGGAGACTTGGATAGAAGCACAGAGCTATGATTTAAAAAAAAAAGATTTGTGGTAGTTCTCTTGAGAAAGTAAGTTATTTTTTAAAGCAAAATGAATAAAAATTGGTAGTAGAAAACAACACTAATTTTATTTTTAAAAAAGATATGGAGGTAATGCCTCCTTGACCAGTAAGTTGCTTTTTAGCTAAGAGATATTTAGTTGATTTTTGAGCCTCAAAGGACTTAGTAACACTTACTTTGAAAGATTAGAGGTGTTCTAAAGTCAGGCAGAGTGTTTCTAGGCATGCAATGTTATATAATTACTTCTTTTATTTTGTAGTCTAATTAAAGATTTTCTAAAAGAATAAGACATTTTCACAGTTATAAACTTGTGAAGAAACAAATGGATGGCAATGTCTGGACTTGCATTTTGCCACTTCAAGTTTTCAGAGAGGTAAAATGTGGATGGTGATAAAAGGTAACCCAACCCTCATTATTCTTTCCACAATAACGTTTTATACCTCATGAGATTCTCTTGTGTAAGGTAAAGCACATAGAATCAGGATGAAACTACATATGCCATAGTTCCAATGTACTATATACCAATTATAATATCAATGAATGAAAAGTTCAATAGGGCTACAAGCAATCCATGTTCCCTCCCTATGTAAGATAAGTGAATTTTATATCAGAACCAAATACATGATATTTTTTGGAAACTGACAGCACTGAGGAAGGAAGCAGGCTCTAGCAAGGTTCCTGAAGTATAAAATAGAATGGGGAAAGAATGAGGTGGGCAGAAAGCAGGTCAGGTAACAACCAAGTGTACTCAGGAATTTCAACAGGACACCACCCAGGAGTATTGCAGGATTGTCAGCCACCATCAGTGTAAGCCCGAGGTCAATACAGTTTGCCCATTCTCCATCGGTTAGTTTACAGAAACCTTGATAGTTTTTTTTATATTCTGAAATTCTGATTTATGATTTATTTATGACATAGTAGACTAACATGGCTCTCTCTGTATTATCTGTGGGCTCATGTTGAACAAACATAAGAAATGGTGTCGAAAAGACAGCTTGAGGGAAATAAATACATATAATATTGACAGGATATAAAACCAAACTTTACTTTAATTCTTCACTTTTGCTGCTGCTGAAATAGGATTGAGAGAGATGAAGTGGCAGAGCTACGACCAGAGCACAGTGGTTCTGACATCAGTTCAGTATTTGTTGCATTAGCCAACAGTTGTCTCATGGCCGCATTTATTCCACTGAAGCACTCAGCTAGTTATGGAGAATGTAATTCCTCTTCTCCTGAAAATCATGTCCTATATGCTTCATTTATTCCCATTTCTATGAATCTTGGAAACTGTTCAGAAATGAATATTAATTTAAAATCCAAAATGTAAGACAAAAATGTTTTTGTATTCCCACCAACTTAAACAACTATGACAATTTTAAATAGTTATGCTTAAATATAAACTCTTTTGTTCTTTACTAAAGTCTTTTTGTAGCTGAAACATAAACACCAAATGCTATCAATTTAGAATTTCTTTTTTTAAAGAATTTATTTATTTATCTTTAGAGTGGAAGGGAAGGAGAGGAGGAGAGAAATATCAATGTATGGTTGCCTCTCGTGAGTCCCCTGCTGGGAACTGACCTGCAACCCAGGCATGTGCCCTGACTGGGAATCGAACTGCAATCGTGTGGTTCGCAGACCTGCTCTCAGTCCACTGAGCTACACCAGCCAGGGCAATTTAGAATTTCTTTAAACATAAATATACCTATTGGTAAGAAAATTGGAAAACTGGAAAATTATTTACAGAATAAAACTCAGATTTAATCTTACTAAGTTTGCAAAAGTTTCTGAGACCAGTTTTGTATTTTTTATAGTTGCTTAGGTACAAAAGAAAACGAACAAACAAACAAACCATTATTTCAATGGAATTAAAACAGTTGAGACAGCTACAAGGTTAGAAAACTATTCACACAACTTCATATTTTTCTTTGGTCAAAAGCATCAGTCATCAGAATGCTGAAATTTGTGCTGAAATTTCAGCAGTTGTTCACACTAAAATGGAAAACATAAATAAGTAAAACTGCACATGAACATTAATCAAATGTTTTATAAACAATTGGTCAACATTTTTTTGAACTGTGGAAATTTTAATTTGTAGATTGCTTTTAATATTCTTGTAACAATTTTAAAAGTTAACTGGATTGTAAAGTTGAACGGTGAGCCTGCAGACCAGAATCCCAGAAAGAGTTAGAAATGATCATGGTCTTTTACAAGGAAAATATTATTTTTATCGTTTCTGTTTATGAACCTAGGGATAACTCATAGTAAAATGTCAAGAGAGAAGGAAAAACAAGAGTCTCAATAGAAAAATAGCTAATTTATTTTTCTGTTGAAAATAAATTAGGAAGAGGAGGAATGGTTAAGAATTGCAAAAAATATAAATGAAAGTCTGTACTTTATTTTTACATCTTTGATGTTTCGGGGTTCCCAGGTCCCTGCTGTTTTTAAAGCTCTTGTTTTTGCCTCAAGGTGTTTTGGCCTCACTTGTGATTTCCTGGTTGACAGACACTGTGATTTCCAGAACACTACACAGACAAGAAAGAGCATTAGGGGATTCCGTGAGCAGGTGTTAAACCTATTACACACGATATTTTTCTTTATCAACTTCTAATTTTCTGACTTCAGAATTTTTAAACAGATGTTATAGACAGGTTTTTCTCTACCATTTGTAGTTTACATAGAAATGCCTCTCACCTGCTTAATTGCTTCTTTGCCAAATAAAAGGAAAAGAACACAAAATAAGCATTCTCCCTTCTGCGTGAAAAAAGTTTTCTATTTGATTTCCTACAATTTTGTTCCTTTTCCTTTGAAAGGTGGAGGGTTGGTAATAGAGCTGAAACAAACCTCTTCACGAGATTTTAAGACCCTTGAAAAAATGAGCTACCTTCCCAAGTTTCCCATTTTCCCAGCATTTACAAAGTTTCTTGAATACCACAGCTCTTCAGCTATATATATATATATATATATATATATATATATATATATCCTTTGTCCAGACAGATGATTAAAAGGTTTCTTTTTGATACAAGTCTGGAAGCAAGAATAGTGAGAATAGGGGTAGGCATGAAGAAAGCCAGGATTTAAGAAGTTGTTAGGGGCAAAGAAATGTAATACTTAGGACAAAAGAAACTATGTGTCACATTTATTTAAGTTGTTTTGTTTGATATCACATATAAATGACATTTCTGTGAATGTCTAGCATCCTGAAAGGCTAAACTTACCGGAACTTTATAAATACATATTAATTCTGATGTGCTTTCTAGAGCTATTATTTTAAGGCAAGAAGTAGTCATCAGGAGGCCTCCAACAGAGAAGTGGGAGCACCAACGGTGAATGCAGCGTGACGGCATCAGCAACCATATTTCTGGCCTAACCACAAGAGAATGTGTTGTTACGTTTCTCAGCTAGAACCTAGGAAGAAATGTCTAAGAAAATTCTGTTCAGATACCAAGTAATAGAAGCAATAGTACATCTTTGAAACTCATTAACTGCAAAGCTTTGTTACCATAGATGCTTTTATTCATGGTGCCACAACAAGTTGGAAAGAAGCATCATCTCAAGAGTTAACTTAGATTACCTAGGTAGAAATAAAACACAGGTGAAGCTCTTAATAGATTTATTTGTTGGGGATATCGATGGTTAATTTTTGAGTGTCTACTTGACTGTGATAAAAGATGCTCAAGAGATGGTAAACATTATTTCAAGTTATGTGTTTGAGTGTCTCCGGAGGAAATTGGCATTTGAATCAATAGACAGATGAGGGAAGATTGGCCTTGCAAATGTTGGTGGGTATCATCAAGTACACTGAGGGCCTAAGAGAAAAAAATGCAGAGGGAGGGGGGATTATTTTCTCTGCCTCATACATCTTTTACTCAAACATCAGTGCTCCTGGTTCTTAGGATTTTGACATATACTGGGACTTTTTCCCCTTCACCATGGCCCACCCTCACCCCTAACCCCCATTCTCAGGTCTTTGGACTCAGAATTACACCACAGGCTTTCTTGGTTCTCCAGCTTACCGATGGGAGTTCATGGGACTTCTCCCTAATCACATAAGCCATAGGTGACAAACGCAAGGCCCTCCACCTTGTTTTATACAGCCGACACCTTGTTTCTATCTGGTGGCATCACGGAGCTCTTGATTAACTGTTAGGGAGTATTTACATTTATATAGTCCTAAAATTACATTTGGCCCTTTGAAGGCAACCGCGAGGCTGATGTGGCCCCTATGAAAATGAGTTTGACACCCCTTAAAGCCAATCTCTGTAATAAATTTCCTCTTGAATGTATGTATGTATGCTTGTACCTATTTATCTTTTCTGTTGATTCCATTTACCTGAACAACCCTGACTAGTACTGAAGAATTTTAGAGAATCTGAACTAACAAATGGGAGTGAGGGTTACTGAAATTTTAATGATATCATAGAGTTTTTCAACATTAATGTCAAACTCCTAAATCTCTTTTCTGGACTAGACAGAACATGACCTACTAACTCTCCTAGATTCCTGTGTCCCTGAAGTTGTGGATGTAATTTCAATTCTGTAACCAAGCACACTGATATGAGAAGTAAAAGATGAGGCCGAAATGAGGTGGTTATAAAGCCAACAGTGGTCTCATTTTCTTGAATGAGCTGAAGATTTGTGATTATTACAGAAAGAGCAAAATTTCTGTCCAATTTTATAATGTGGTCTTGGTAATATAGCAGCTGTGAGCTCATTCTTGAATTTGTGTCATCACCTTTCTCATGATTCTGAATCCAATTAAAACCTTGAAAATCACTCTTGGCTTGAACTTACTTTAGAGGTAACACATTTTTGATTCTGAAATCTGACAAATGTAATCAGTCTTTGACAACCATCATTTACTAAAAGTGTCCGAGGGAAAGAAAAAAATTACATTCCATATAATGCAGGAAAACCAAAGTGTATTGGACAGCCATCATGAGGAAAGTATACGAATCCAGAGGAGAAACTGAGTGGAGCATAGGCACAGTCACAAGAGCACCTTGGGTTCACAGAAAATATTTCTCCTAAGTTTTTCAGATGGGATGTTTTCTGTGGCTATTGGGGGGCCTTCATATACTTTTCTCAGAATCACTAGAGGGCATCAAAATCCTCAGCATTCACCCTTGGTGATGTCAACAAGCACAGAATGGCCTCCCGGAGAGGCAAAGCTTCTCAACTCTCCTCACTTCAAGACCAGTCTTTACTGTGCACTAGCCAATTATAAGTAATCAGCTACAAACATTCAACAACCAGCTCTCATCACCCACCAGAAACACGTCAATTTAAAACTTAGTACCTCTCATTCTCTCCTTTTCTCACAATTCCTCACATACATTTAGACTCATTTTTGGCAACAATGCTCTTTTCGGTGCCATCCCTCTACACCCCCTCTGCCTAAACTCACAGGCTATACTATTCCTCCCCAACTTTACTTCTCTTGTTTTTCAATGTATATCAGACAATCGGTTATTTTTTTACTGTAAGGGATGATAGCATAATTTTGGTCATGAAACTAAGACCATAGTATGCAATTTTAATTAAAGAGGTGATAAGGTATACACAATTTGCTCAGGACAAATTAGCCTATCAAATATTGAATGAGCCTTCATTACATCTTGGCACTAATTTTATTAAATTTTAATTGACTTCACTTACATTTTATATATACTTCAATGGTCTTATTTTATTCTTTTCAAATCAATCAAAATCTACTACACTCTTTGCTCGTAACAGATCACCCACCTCTCTATTTCCCTAAGAAGACCAGAAATATTTTAAGTGTGTTGTACATCTGAAATTAATATAACATTGCATGCCCACGATACTTTAATAAAAAATTAAAAGAAAGAATATCTTATGTGGGTTTCTTCCCTTCCTTTCTCCGATAAAATCAATATTATACATTCGCTCCTAACTAAAGCTTTTTACCTATTAGAGTGCATGATCATTTCTTCCTTCTTTTCTTCTGATATCTTTTTTTTCTATGCTCACTTTTCTCATTCATATTTTAATTGCACTAATGCTATTGGCTATTTCATATGAGTATATGTAAATAAGCTTAACCCTCACTTTTGTAAAACGTGTTTTGAAATGAGAAAGCAGCCCTGGTTGGTGTGGCTCAGTGGATTGAGTGCCAGCCTGCAAACCAAAGAGCTGCTGGTTTGATTCTCACTCACATGCCTGAGTTACAGGCCAGGTCCCCAGATGGGGGAATATGAAAAGCAACTACACATTAATGTTTCTCTCCCTCTTTTTTTGCCCTACCCTAGTGTCTCTTTAAAAATAAATAAAATGTTTAAAAATAAACAAAATGAGAAAACAAAATAATGTTTGCCACTCTCAGTTTTTTTTTCTTTCTTTTTATTTTTATTTAAACAAAATGATAGCAAAGGTCACCACTGTCTAGAAAGTATTATTTTTCACTATCCCCTAGTCCCAACATTGTTTTCTCTCCAACTTGGTCTCTGCCTTCACGGTGTCTTGCTCATTTTTGTCTACATTGTTTTTAGCTTTTTAAAAAATGTATTATTTTATTTTATTTATTATTTTTTTTGTTCTTCCCACTGAATGTGCCCTCAAATTGCAGGTTAAATTCCGCTTGTTTTTGAAACTGAAGTCATATTCAATTTCAATACTGTGAACACACAATATCATCATCTTCAACAATCGCTTACTTTTTATGATCATTATAAATATTTTATTGTTCACCTTTCCAGAATTCTACCCTAGTTAATTAACATTTATTACAAATAGTAATATACTAATTGTATTATACAGCCTACTGTCAGAGCTAACTGCCTGTGTCATTTAGTTATATTATGAATATCTTTCCATGTCCTATATATACAAAGGTGGGCAAAAGTAGGTTTACACATTTTTATTAAAAATAGAGGTTATGATTAATGCAATAAACTTATTAACTCAAAAGGATGTCACAATAAAACTATAAGCCTACTTTTTTCCATCCATGTATTTTTATTTTGTTATATGAGTGCCTATCATTTATTTCATTAGTCTCTCATTTTGGGGTAGCTAGATTATTTCCAATTTTCCTTATTTATTTGCAAGTACTTCTTACATTTAGCAAATTAATATTTAATGTGTTATGTAGAAATTTTGTCATCCAGTTCCTAGTTTGCCTTTTAACTTTATTGTTAACTTATTTTTCTTTTTGACTTTGGAGCCATTTTACTCATTTCTTTCACCTCTCATCCCCTGCCTCTGCAAACCACCAATCTATTCTTTATATCTATTAACTTATTTTTGTTTTGCTTTTGTTTGTTTAGATTCTATATAAGTGATCATACAGTATTTGTCATTTACTGACTCATTTCACTTAGCATAATGAGCTCGAAGCTCATTGATGTCGTAATGGCAGGATTTTATCCTTTTCTATGGTTATATTATATATGTGGCTATATATATATTTATAAGGTCAACAGAATATGCTGACCTTAATATATATTTACAAAATAGACTGATAAATTACTTTTTTTTCAGAATACCCAAAATGGAAAGTTTATATTAATGGAGTACCACACAGCAGAAAGAAAGAAGGCACTCCTACTCTTTGTGACAACATGGATGGAACTGGAGAGCATTATACTAAATAAAATAAGCCAGGGAGTGAAAGACAAATACCACACAATCTCACCTATAAGTGGAACCTGCTCAACAAAAACAAGAGCAGAATAGAACCAGAGACATGGAAATAAAGAACAAACTTACAGTAATCAGAGGGGAGGGTGAGGGAGATAACAGGGCAAAGAAGGGGAAGGGGTACACCAAGTAACATGAAAGAGGGCTTATGCTCACACACAATGAGGCGGAGTGTGGTGGGGTGACATGGGGCAGGGTAGAGCAATGGGGAAAAAGCTGGGACAACTGTAACTGAACAACAACAAACAATAAATTTCAATACCTGAAAAAATAAAAATAAATTAATTTACATTTGTTTGAACAGTGTATTAAGAAATAGAATCAGATTAGCTCCATTTCTTAGGAAGTCTTCTAATTTAAATGTTATGTAGCATTTCCTTGAAACACTATTAATGCCTTCCCTCAAAAAAAAAAAACCTTGTAAGTAGTTGTAATGAAGTCACATTGATGACATGAGATCCTATAGAAAGACAAGAGATAGGTAGTGAAAGACACAGAAATTACTGTTCTTTGTGCTTATAATTAAAAGTATTTTCCTTTTCAAAAAAAAAAGGATAGATGCAACATCTTAAAGAGGCTGTTACTTTGCAAAATCTCAAGTCTTAGGACTGTTTTATTTACATATTTTGCTGAGTAGAGAATGGGTATCAATGAGTTTAAAATGATTTCATGTGTCACCACTGGGTAAGTTTAAGAATGGGTTAATGGAGGTTAGAATGCAAAACTCAGATCTAATTTCATGTAAGTAAATGAAGAGTTTCTTTACATAAAGCCTTTTAACCTAGAATAATGAGTGTAGCAGTTGAGATGGGTTATGAATGAAAATGTAATCAGCTGGCAGCTGAGTTCAGGATATAATTATGTTACTTGTATAAACAGGTTCTAGTGGCCAATATAAACCAGGGTCTGACAAGATTAGTAGTTTATCCAAAAGGGAATCCAGGATAAAGAACGACATAACAACTATAAAAACCCTTGTAGAGGAACCGACACTTTTCTTAATTGCAAAGAACATTTTTCTAGAATACCATTTGACCTTAGAATTGATTGTAAATGTGTGGTGTTGTTAACTTCTTGACATTGAAATGTCTACACAATCTAACTGGGCTGGCTGAACCAAACTAGATGGTACAATCAAGTCATAACACTATTAATACAATTGAATATCTCTGGCTTGCTCCTGTCACCAGCAGCATTTGTTTCAAGGTCAGTGACATAAAGGATGACATTTTTTCTGTAATATTTTAAGCATACATGGAAGAAAAAAATTTCTTAGAAATAGTAAAAATGACAAATTATTATTTATTATAATTTAAGAATAGTTCATGAACTATTGAACAACATATTTAAATCATTTAGTGAACTGATAGGAAGAAAAATGTCTCCAGGTGGCATTTTGGGGTACTAGTACACTTTGCTGTGGAATCACTGATGCTGTATTCTGCTGGCTAATGAACATCTACTGTGCAGTACTTTTTCAGAAGGCCATGAAGTGATGCTACTTTGTGCTTTATTTCCTTTAGAGACTTTAGTCTTATTACCATTTAATTTTTCTTAATTACTGCCTAATCTTACTGAGTACTTGCAATCTACTAATTCATGCTATGCCATGCCCCAAAATCACTCTTTTGCTTTCCTCACTGACGCCAGTACCAGTGCAGTACACTGTTAGATAAGCATGAGCAGAGTAGGCATAATGGGCCAGGTGCAGAGCATCACCAGAGTGGAGAACCCCAGGTACCTAACAGCCGGGAGATAAAAGACTGGGAGCCCTTGAATGACCACTCCCTTTGGCATTAACCCCTGGAGATGACATATAGGCCTCAGTTGTGTTTGAACTTCAGGTCCAGAGGAACAGCAAAACCAGGCAGAGTGATACCATGGCCGACATCATGAGAAGATGCAATAACTGATGACCCCCCTGCCTTGGTGCTAACCCATCTGTGAAAACTGTGACCCTGAGGAAACACACCTGGAAAAGCTGATGAATATTCCATTGAGATCCTCCCCTGAGACCTCAGATAAAAACGCTCGGGATGAAGGACCCAGTGCAGCTCCAGCTGTCTCTATGAAGCACCCACATCTTTCCCCATTTCCTTCAGGGCACATTCTCTCTCTCTCTCTCTCTCTCAATTTCTCCTCTCTCTGTCTGCCTCTCTCTCAACTTCCAAGGGTCCTTCTTTTACTGTAACTTGTTTACTGAGCCCATTTCTTCTATGGGGTCACTCCTACTTCTGTGACTTTCTAAATAAACTTTCTTTTATAATTTGAGTCTGGGCTGTGAGTTCCTCTCTTAGAACTCAAGTACAAAGGTTTCTGAACTGAGTGTAACACTTGGTGACATTTTCCCACTGCTAACACCAGGACCAACCTCTGTACCTTCAAAATGAACAACTTTTCCACCCATTTGTAATTAAAAAGATTTTTTGACATTACTACAGATGTCCTCCATTTTCTCCACTTGCAATTTAAATGCCACCCTCTATGCTTTGACATTTGAATCTTAAATTCCCAACCACTACTGCATCCAATCATTTTCCTACCTAAATACACATCCTCTTTCATACTCTGACCCTGGTTCACACTACTGGCTGACTCTCTAGACTACCATAATTTTAGTTGATATTTCATTTAAAAAATAATTAACAGCGCAAACTGAAATGGAGCATCCAAAAAAACAGAAACTTTCCATTCATTATTTTGTTCTTTTTCATAGATGTTAACAGTGTAATGCTTAGTATCTTTGATTAGTAAAAGTTATTTATTTCTTTCAGCCATTAAATATCATTTTCTAGCATCAGATAAACAGAATAGATTGAATTTTAACTTCAATATTATAAATGTAAAAATTTATAAGAACTTTTCTAAAATAGCTTAATATATTTTCTCCGTGTTAAAATAGTTTATTTTAAATTATGTGAGTCTAGAATTTCCATAATTGAATACATTTCTAAACTAAACACAAGCAATGTCAAACATATAAAATCAAGTATAAATGCAGTGTTTGCCCTGAATGACATAGCTCAGTTGGTTGGCTGTCTCCTCTCAAAGTGAAAGTTTGCTGGTTTGATTCCAGTCAGGGCACATGCCTGGGTTGAAGGTTTGGTCCCTAGTCAGGTTGTATAGGATAGGCAACAAATTTTCCTTTCTCACATCAATGTTTCTCTCCCTTTTTCTCCTTCCCCTCCCCTTTCTCTATATATACATACATACATACATAAATAAATAAATAAATAAAGTAAGTAAGTGAGTTCTGGCCAAGATGGAGGCATAGGATAGAAATGTTGCACTTCCTTGCACAACTGGAAGAAAAAATAACAAACAATTTGAAAACAAAAAACAATCAGAACTTCTAGAAAGTCAAACTGCATTTTGATGGAAGTCCAACAACTAAGAAGTTAGAGAAACATTCATCCAGACTGACAGCACCACAATGCAGCTAAGAGGGTTGCCCCGCCTTGGTGAATACCTAAGGATCCGCCCCTTACAATGTAACAGGTGCACTGAGAAAAAGAAATATGGTCCAAATAAAAAAACTCCATAAAAATAACTAAGGGATGAGGAGGTAGACAATGTATCCCATGCAGAGTTTAAAACACTGGTAATCAGGATTCTAACAGAAATAATTGAGTTTGGTCGCAAAATAGAGGAAGAAATGAAGGCTATACAAAGTTAAATAAAGAAAACATACAGGTAACCAACAGTGATGGGAAGGAAACCAGGATTCAAATCAGTGAAAAGGAACAAAATTCTAGGCTTATCTAAGAAATAGAAGATCAATAACTATGAACAGTAAAAGGACAACAAACTCACATCAACAACTTAAAAAAACAGCCCTGGCTGGGATTGAGCGTGGGCCTGTGAACCACATGATCTCGCAAGTCAGGGCACATGCCTGGGTTGCAGGCCAGTTCCCTGCAGGGGACACACCAGAGGCAACCATACATTGATGTTTCTCTCCCTCTCTCCTTCCCTTCCCCTCTAAAGATAAATAAATAAAAGATATTTTTAAAAAAACAACTTAAAAAAACAAAAACAAACTAAGCAAACAACCAGAACAGGAACAGAATCACAGAAATGGACATCACATGGAGGGTTATCAGAGGGGAAGTGGGGAGGTGAGTGCAGGGGGAAGGTACAGGGAATAAGAAGCATAACTGGTAGGTATAAAATAGACAGTGGTTGGTTAAGAATAGCATAGGGAATAGAGAAGCCAAAGAATTTATATGTACAACTCATGGACATGAACTAAGGTGGGAAGGGAATGCTGGAGGGTATGGGCATGCAAGGTGGAGGGAGATAAAGGGGAGAAAAAATGGGATGACTGTAGCAGAATAATCAATAAAATGTACTTAAAAATTCAAAAAATGCAACATTATATATGAAATTCCACCGGCTCTTAAATCAGGAGATTTTGGTGTTTCTGGTGATTTCAGTTTTCATGAACTCATTGCAACTCATGAACTCATTGTAACTATTCTTGATAATAACAATCCACTTTTAACATATTTTAGTCGCTAAATACCATCATGAGACATGGATTTATAGATTTTGTGAATAGAATAAATAAAAATTAAATTAATTTCAATCAAATAAACAATTATAACTTATTTGGTTGACTGATGTTTGTATTGGTTTACTAGGGTTGCCATGACAAAGTACAAGAGACTTGGTGGTTTACACAACAGATTTATTTTTTCATGACTCTGGAGGCTAAAGGTCCAAGATAAAAATGTCAGCAGGATTGGTTCCTTCCGAAACCCTTCTTTGGCTCATAGATGACATCTTCACGTGGTACTCTCCTTGTGTGTATTCTGTTCTAGTCTCTCTTCTTATGAGGTCACTATTCGTATTGGATTAGGCCCATGCATATGAGCTTATTTTACCTTAATTACCTCTCTAACGTTTCTATCTCCAAACATAGTCATATTATAAAGCACTGGAGGTTAAGATTTCAACATATTAATTTTGGGGGACATAATTCATCCCATAACAGCATTAAATTAAATAAAACAAATGTATAAAACAGAATAAAGTTATCACAATAAAAGTATATGTTTGAAAATGATTTGCTAATTATGAAGACAGAAGAATAGTTGGAATGTGCTTACACTTTACTCCTACTGTTGAGTTTATATACATGCTAAAATGTGTAATCTGGGGACTCCACACACCTCTCCCAGAGCCTGGAATGTAGCTCTCAGACAACAATGCTGCAAACCATAATATCACCAAAAGACATATAAACAAATCATGTCACACCATATTTGTTTCAAGTTCAGAGATAAAAAGGCTGGCATATTCTGTGATATTTTAAGCATGCATAAGAGATTGAAATTTCTAGAAATACTAAAGTTGAAAAATGACAGTGCAATTACAATTTAACAGTATTTTCAGCATACCATAAACTATTGAACAGAATATTTAATTCATTCAATAAGCAAGAAAAATGTCTCTGAGTGAAAATTTTTAAATGTTAATATCAAGGAAGAAATATAGCATACCTCAGATGAATCAATCTCAGATAAAAAACACTGCCCTGAGTTAACCATGTCTGTGATGGACTACTCTTGGTCCTGATCCTTTATTTTGATCACCTTCATGCTTAGTTAACATTACCACTGGGGTAGGTAATGTAATTTTAATCTTTGACCTTCTTTGATCACCGCACATATATTTCATAAATATCTGTATATTTTCATAGTTGTTTCATCTAGGAAATTTCAACTTTTAATTATGAATATATGTTATAGTAATAGCTTAGTTGTATAATACTTTATGGTGTGCACCATGTTCTTAAAATATAATATTTAATTGAATTATTAAACCAATTTATAAAATAATATTTTATTATAATTTAGATTATGAGTACTGAAGGTCTAGGAAATATTAAACTTAACAATTAATGGGTGGCAGGGTTTGTCAATTGTAAAACAGACTCTTGGGCCTAGGCTTTTTATTGATTTATTTATTTACTATTCCTGCTGTAGGACAGGATTCATTTGGCATAATATTAATAAAATCATTTTTAACCCCCATTCTACTTGTACAAGGTTAGAAAGCAGTTTAAATACTGAGCAAAATGATGATTTTTGGATGACTACCAAGGGCATAAACTTGGGGCGTTTCTTGTTTATTTTATGCTGATGGGATAAAGGCAAACTAAAACAGCCACAGGATGCCGAACACATTTGAAGGTTTTCTTTCTTTGGACAGATATAATGAATATCAGAAAATTCAGTTTTAAGTGAAGAGTTGTTTGCAAGCAAAGTTCATAAAGTTTGTAAAACCACAAATAAAACCATTTTATATTTTTAATCTTTTCCTCTAAATGTAACACTAATCCTCTGGCTACAGATACACCTTTTTTTTCTCCTTTTCTTTTGCTGAGTCATTGTATATAATCTTACCTAAAATCACATTTTTCATCCATGGAATTAAACAAACTTAGCAGATTACAAAATTATAATTTTGTAGTGATTCCAAAGAAATAAAAAGCTTCCATTAAGGAGTAATACTTCAGCTCTGTTTTGTATATTATTTTCCAAAAGATTCTTCCATTATTACTATATAAATATTTAACAGCAATGCAAAGAAACTGCACATGATAATTAAACCTAAAGTTGATCTGAAACACCTCTTTTTTTATATATGTAAATGCAGGAGATGCCTAGTATATAGCAGAAGAATAAAATCATTCACATTTTGGAACACATTATGATGGGGTTAAGTAAAATTAAAATGCATATCCTTGGTAAACATATTAATTCAAATCTAGCCATGTAATTAGAATACTGAATTATTAGATGGAGAGTAGATGAGTTTTCCTTGGGTGAATGAATATTCACCATATATCCCAAGACACACTCCAATTTCATCAACATTCCAAGTGTGCTCTTCTGTTATCGCTGTGCTCTCCTGATTTAGAGTATTTACCTTACCATACTTTCCATATTTTAACAAACTTTGTAGCTATCATTTAGAATACTGAAAAGTGATGAATTAAGCTCACCATTTTTCTACTTACTTTTAGTCTAAACAACCCTTGCTTCAATAACTGGTAACGGAGTTGTTATTCAAATGCTTTAAGTATAGGAATACATTACAATGCAACTAAAAATCACTCTGCAATTACTTCCTTTCAAATGGTTCAGAAGATTTCTAACAAACTGCTTAGAATATTTAAACAGAATAACACAATGATTTAAATTAAAATTCACTAGACAATGCTATTAAACAGTGAAGTGAATCCTGCATAGATGGCAAATTTATAAGCATGCTCTTACCACTTGCTTAAAACCAGGCGAACAGTTCACACAACTTATTAATTTTAGTTTGATGATATATCCTACACATGTACCTTATGCAACTTAGAAAATAATATGTTAGGAGAAAAGTAGAATATCTAGTATGATCAAAACAGAGAGCATTATTCCAACATTTCTTTTAAATCAGCAAGGTATATCAATCTATTTTTAATAGTTTACTTTTCTCTTGTCAAGACCCAGTATATGTGCATGTATATATATATATATATATATATATGTGTGTGTGTGTGTGTGTGTGTATATGTATACACATACATACACATATACATACTCCACTGTTCTTCTATAATAGTAATTTTTGATGCAATAGATAGTGATAGACTGTAATAGATTTTACAGAATAGAATAGAAAGAATAGAATACAATGAAATTGTCAGAATATGTAGTAGTCACAAGACATCATTGCCCAGGCTGCCTAAATTCAAATGCACTCCTTGATGCTTAGTTGTGTAAAAACTCGAGTATGTTACTACCATTTCTGTGCCTTGGTTTCCTCAGATGTAGAACAAGAATGATATTGATGCCTCCACTTCAGAGAGCTTTTGTTGACATTAGTCACAGTAAATAAAAAAATTAGCACCTCACATATTGATACCCTTTAACTAGAAACGTTTATTAAATAATATTGTGATTTTTAAATCATCTACTTTGTTGAAATATATATTAACTGCAGGAGGAAAACCTTTCTCATTCTCTTTATGCTGGGAAAGAACAATGTTGGAACTGTGTCCAGGATAGAAAGTAATTTTAATTTTAGAAAAGAAATTAGTGACACCTTCAAAAAAAGAGCCTTAGTGTAAAAGACATTTATTTAAACATATGAGTTTAAATCCTTGTTATGTCACAGTGTTATATAATAATCAAATTAATTAAAATACAAACTTTTAAAATATAAGATAAACATTGTTCTGTATAATTAAAAGTAAAGAAATGTGTTTATCTCAGCTGGAATATAGTGAATATTTTTGTGGATTGTGTTTTAACAATAGGTTTATACTTTTATTTTAAATAAATTGAACTAAATACCACTTGTCTAATAAATGAATGAGCTTTAGAAAGGAGGGCAATATCCCATATTTATAAAACTTTTCAAAATTTTAATACGTTTGCCTTTCCAGTGGGAATTTTGGCAAAATGTATGCTTTTGGGAATTTGTCAAAAACAAAATAAATAGATAAAGGTTTATATGGGAAAAGCACAAATGCAGAATATTATGCCAAAACCTTAACACAAGCAGACCTGAGTTTTCATGGTCTTGATACCCATGGAGTTCTGCCAAAGTTTCATGGTTTGTTTGAATAACATCAGTTCCAAAAACAGTAGTTTGAAAAATCCCATAAAGCACAATACAAACTGTGCTGCAAGTCCAAAAGTCATTATGTCAAAACAGATGTGCATCATAATGATAGACATGTCTCTTCTCTCAAAGCCTACATATCAGTTATTCAGTTTATGCATAAATATAAAGCATAGAGTTGTAGCCCTTCCTTTTCTCTCAGTAATGAACACATGTAATACTGTACAATGAATCATCAAGAAAGGACATTGAACAACAAACATGAAGCAAAAAACAAAAAGTAGTAGCTCTGTTAGTGAGACTGGAGTTAAATGTAAATGGAGTTTTGGAAGAAACAGCTGAGCCTTGGAGTGCCCACACAGCTGCCACTCAAGCAGCTGTAAACATGGACACAGAGAAATGTGGTGGAGGCAAACTTACAGGCACAAAAGAGGAAAGTGGTAAAAGATAAAGATACTGAGAGGCAGTGACACCACAAAAAGCTTCACATTAAAAGCATTCTTGGGGATATCAGACAACATCAAAACCCCCCAAAAATTAAATACTCAAAACTGATCCCAATTTAGAAAGAGTATGCTGATTGTCCAAGGCATAGAAAAGTCTCTCACTCCTTATCCATAGCATAACAAATGGAGAAGACACAAACTTTTTCAAATTGCTTTTGATAAGATTTCTTCCAAATAAATAAAACACTTCTCAATAAATCCAATGTTTGAAATACCAATATATTAAATACCAGTTTTACTGTTTTCATATGTATTTATAACTAATGATAAGAGAGTTTAACAGCCCTACTTAAAACTTCAAAGTTCATGAAATAATCATAATTTTGTGATTAAGTTCACTTTGCACAATTCCATTCGGCATGTTGTTATATATTCTTGCAACACCATGGAAAGCAGGGACTGCCTGTATTATTTATAAGTAAAGAATTGACATGTGACTTTCATTTATTACAATGAACATGTGTTACTGTTAGTAAATGTCTGCATATTGATAAATATACAGTATATATTTATACATGAAGTTTATGGTTTTAAAAATTATAAGATTATATTATAACCTGAGACATTGAAATTAAGAATAAACTGACAGTAACCAGAGGGGAGGTAGGAGGGGATAAAGGGGGAAGGGTTTTCAGGGACATGTATAAAGGGCACACAGACAAAGTCAAATTGGGGTAGGATCAAGAGAAGGAAGTGGGGTTGGCTGGGGTGGGGTGACTGGTGGGGGGAAAATGGAGACAACTGTACTTGAACAAAAATTTTTTAAAAATTATAAAGTTATATCAAAGCTATCCTCCAGTTTTTGGTAGGATTATATACTGATGATAAAGCATCTTAAACAAAAAAAAAAAAACTATTATCATTCATGAGAGACAACAAATGAGGCCACCACAATACCAAAAACAATGATAGTATTTTAAACCCAAAAGCATCACCACAAAAATGGTGTGATCTATATCAGAAATGTCCATGAAAGTCATATCCAAATACATCACAGTGAATATAGAACATGTTTGTACCAAATCAAAAGAAACCCATACTGAAGTTTCTCCTGGAAATATAAGGTGATTTCCAGTGAATTATTCAGGTATGACAATTGACAAAGATACATGTTATAAATCTATGTATCATTAAAGGCACAATTTCCAAAGGGGGAAAAAGACTCTTGTAAAAATCTACGAAATAGAGGAAACATTAATACCACACTCACTGGACAATTAAGAACTGTTTTAAAATATCTCCATAATACTGATATTTCTATAATGTTTACAAGCTAGAGAATGTCTAAAAGACAATGGTATGTGGCTATGGCCAAAGCATCTGAAGCTATACCTTATAAAAATACAAATGTATAATATATAGAGATATTCTCCCGATGATGAACTAGGACCAAGTCTACAGCTACAAGTATTTTAAACAGCTCCAGATTTGGTCCTTATCTATGAAATGGTAATAAAAAGATATTTATGTAGAGCACATCAGATATTTAGAATGGGGTATAAATAAAATATAATCTATGAAATAACTTATACCTTTCAATGTTATGCAAAATTAAATTATAATAGCTGATGCACTCCTTTAGTCAAGTAAAACATGGGCTGCTGTCTTGAATAATGATATCAAGCCTAAATTATACTGTATGGACCCTGTTCAGAGGACAGTTAGAAATAAATGCTTTGAGTAAATAAAAGACATCAGCATTTCTTTATAGTTTCACCTTACTTTGCATTTTCAAAGTTAATTTAGATCTTAGTGGATCAGAGGATATGTAGACTCAACAAGAGGTAATTCTAATATGGGTCAAATATATTAACCCTGTTCTTCATATTACTGAGATGTGGGGGAGTGAATATTGCCTAGTCAGGAGGAGGGCAATAGAAACAGAGTTTCAAAAATCACTTACCATATGCTAAACTGATCTGACTACAACTTATTCCTGATGGACGAGTGATGACAAAAGGCTATTCATGACTACATGAATGTGTTACAAAAGAATTAAAAAACTCATGTTGTTCTGAAATCAATATTTCTTTTATAATTTATGAAGCATATAGCTATTCATATTCTGACAAGATGTTTGAAGAAGCCAAATCCCCAGAATCAATATATATAACTTCCTAGAGGATATTCTGACCTGTTAATTACTTCAAAATATGCACTCATATTTATTGTCATTTTCAAAGGTTATACACATGCTAAAATCATTTTCTTTCTAATGTCTTTCATTATATTAAGTGATATATGTGGTACTCTCAAGATAAAGTCTTGACAAACTATTATTCAATAGAACACTTCTATATACATTATTCATTGCATTTTTTGAGGAGATACTAGTAAAAGAACAAGATGAAAGGAAGAAAGGACATTTTAGATGCATAATTCAGACACAAAGAACATAAAATGATAAACAGCATATCTGGAGTCAGTTCTTATATTTGAGGTTAAACATTTCCAGAATAATTCATGGATTAAGCAGACAGACATTGGATCTCAACTCACCATGTAAACTTGACCTATATATTGACTGAATTCTCTATTCTTTGTTTTCTAATCTATAGCAGAGTGATGAAAGTGAAACCTATCTTAGGAGAATGAAAATATGCCTGGAAGAGCAGAGTGCATAAAGTAAGTACTACATAAAATTTAAAATTATTATTACAGCCCACAGTGTAGCATGGAAAGAAGTGACTAAAGATGATGGTGCAGAGGTCCTCCAGATAGTGAAACAGGCTGTTATCTTGGCTTGTAGAAATGTGAACAGATGTTGATGTTAGAACAATTAGTGTCTTAATCAATTTTGGCTGCTATAACAAAATACCATAGACTGGGCAGCTTATTTATAAACAACAAAATTCATTTCTAACAATTCTGTGCAGTCCACCATCAAAATGCCAGCAGTTTCAGTGTCTGGTGAGAGCTCACTTGCTGGTGTATTAGACTTTTCTGTCTTCTTCTTGCTGTTTCTTCATATGGCAAAATGGGTGAATGTCTCCCTAAGTCTTCTTTATAAAGATGTTAATACCATTCCTAAGGCCTCAATCCTCATGACCTAACCACCCCCCAAAGGCCCTCTCTTCTAATACTATTATTTGGGGGTTATGATTTTCAAATATGAGTGTGGCAGGAACACAGCCATTAATTTTTAGAGTGCAAATATTATACTTTTGGAGTCCTTTCTTTAAAAAATACATGTCAAAGTGAGAAATATACCATCACAAATTACATTTGAAATATCTAACAAAATCCGTATATACCACCAAATCTAGAAAAACAAAATGCTAGTTTTATTGACTTTACTTTTGGCACTTCTATCACAATTTTTGAAAGACTAACTTTGGGCTTCTGACATTTTAAACTTTGCTTCTCTACTATGTACAAGTTCCTCATGCCAGTTGCTGCTGAATGCTTTGCTATGGCTCACACTCAGCTGTGGCATGGAACTCCCCCTCACAATAATGGGTAAGTGGACCTATTGCCAGTAAAAATAGCTACAGAAGTCAAGCATTCATTGGGATGATGAGGAGAAACCTAAAAATGCACAGCCCTGTGTTCAAAACCTCTAAATAAATCTATTAAATGCATACCTGGATCATCTTCTTGTTTGGCCAGTTCAACTGTAATTGAACAACAATAAAATACTTTAACAATAAATAAATAAAGCCCAGACACTCAAATACCACCTCACATGAAAGGAAGGATTTATCATGACTCATCGTACTAGGGTTACTCTTTTCACAAATGAACAGTGGGTAATTCACACTATTAGAAGGAATGTGCATGCGAAATACAAAGAAAAGGGAAACAAGAGTGTATCTTTTACTTATCCTTTTTATCTCCACAATGGTCAGAGTTGTGGTAGATTTCAAAGGCATTAAAAAGACTAATATGTAGTTGTAATTGTGACTGTGACAGTATACCAAGCCCTATGTATCAAGAATGTTGAAAGCTGATATTCCCCCAAAACACATATTCTAGTGCCTGAGTTGAGAATATGGTAAATAGCCCTGACTGATGTAGCTCAGTGGATTAAGTGCCAGCCTGCAAACCGAAGGGTTGTCAGTTTAATTCCCAGTCAGGGCACATGCCTGGATTGTGGGCCAGGTTCCCAGTTAGGGTCACGCAAGAGTCAACTACACATGATGCTTCTCTCCCACTCTTTCTCCCTGCCTCCCCCTCTCTCAAAAAATAAATAATTAAATAAATATTTTAAAAAATGAGAAACAAAGATAAAAAGGTACAATTCTGCAAAATAATAAAACAGACTATAGGCCATGATGTGACTTTTTATCTCAGATTTTAGAATGTAAAAAAATGTTTTGAACACAGTAATTTTATAAGCATATAATAATAGCCCATTTGTGAAATCCTATGTTAATTGTTTGAGACACCTGAAACTGCCCATGCAGCTTTAAGGTATGTTAAAACACTTTTCTACCTTGATTGTAGTAATGGTTACATGTCTGTATGCACTTACCAAAATTTATATAATTTTACACTAAAATTGGTTAATCTAATTATATATAATTATATATTAGATATTGGATATATTTATATATTATATATTTCATTATTTGCCTAATTATATATTATATTCTAATATAAATATTTTAAACACCTTTTGGCAATAATAACAATATTAATACAGCAGATGAAAAGTATAGGCAAAGCAGTTGCAGTTGAATCACAAAAAGCTCATATGGTAATTCTATTCTTAATTTTTTTAGGAAACTTGTACTGTTTTCCATAGTGACTCTGTGACAGGATAGTAAGAAGCTAGAAAAATTCCTAGGGAACTGGAATGGGAAAATGGAGACAAGAAAATTAAATAACACCAAAAAATTTGAGCACCTTACAGCCAGCTAGTGAGTTGCAAGAACTTGTCTCCCCAAACCAAGGACACTCAAAAGCAAATGGTTTATACTGCTCCTCCCTAACCAAAGAATACATAGCTTAAATCACACTGGTCTGGGAAAATAAATAACAGAGACCCAATTAATGCCATTTGTGCCAGCTAAACCAAGGGCATGTGAAGTTGGGAGAACAAATAATAATAATAAATATCCCAGTAAAAGCCAAACAGACCCAAGATGAAAGTAAAACAGCACAGCAGATCAAAGAACGTTCCCACTCCACCCTCACGTGCTCATTCTGATGCATCAGTGTGTTAAGAATGCAACTGAAAAGCCTATGAATAGGCTGCTGAAACCCTCCTGTAAGATTCTCACCAACAGGAAAAAAAAAGAACAAAAAGCCCTCACGGGCAAAGACTCAGGGCAAAAACTCAGGGCGTTTTTTGCTGCAAAGCCCACCCATGGCCCTTCCTGGGCGTAAATCTTTGATTCCCTCCTCACTCTAAGGGTCCCCAGGAGACTTGCAGCCAGGGCTTACCCCCTGCTCCCTCTCCAAGGCTCCCTTTTCTCTGACTTCCCAGTGAGCTAACAGTAGCCCTGCCTGGGCTCGATCCTTTCCTATAATGTTTTTAGGGAGCCAAAAAAGAATGCTGCCTAGGTTCTTTCTTGTTACTCTCCTGTTACTTCTTTTACCCTAAGTCCTTCAAGCATCCCCAGATTTAAAATACATACTCTCAAAATCACGTGGGCCCATGTTGTAAAATCTTTCCTATACAAAGTCAAGAACCCATACACTACAGGCCTGACTGTGGCAGACACGCTCCTGGCCGATGCCTGTCAGGTAGTAGCTGTCCCAGTTTACATTCCTACCAGGAGTTAATAAGTGTTCCCTTTTCTCCACAACCTCTCCAACATGTGTTATTACTTGTCTTGTTGATAATAGCCATTCTAGGTGTAAGGTGGTATCTATTGCAGTTTTGATTTACATCCCCCTAATAGCTAGTGAAGTTGAGCATCTTTTCATATATCTGTTGGCCATTTTTATGTCTTCTTGGGAAACATGCCTATTCAGGTCTCTTTCCTATTTTTAATAAGATTGTTTGGTGTTGAGTTTTATGAGTTCTTTACGGATTTTGGATGTTAACCCCTTGTCAGAGTTGTTTTTTGCAGATACTGGGTTGACCAAAATGTTCATTTGATTTTCCCGTACAATAGCTCCAGTTGTGCTTAGTTGTCAACTTTATTG
This sequence comes from Sturnira hondurensis, assembly GCF_014824575.4. Taxonomy (NCBI): domain Eukaryota; kingdom Metazoa; phylum Chordata; class Mammalia; order Chiroptera; family Phyllostomidae; genus Sturnira; species Sturnira hondurensis. Next base: position 20,069,303 of record NW_028083059.1, read on the forward strand.
GAAACAATTTTTGTTAGATTGTATTGTGATACCTGGCATATCAACATGCATTAAAATGATCAAAAATGGTGAATTTTTGTGCAACCACTTTAATATTGAAGATGGAAGAAAATATGCAACATTTTCACCATGTTATGCTTTCTTATTTCAAGAAAAGTAAAAACACAACTGAAAAGCAAAAAAAAAAGGTTGGTGCAGTCTATAGAAAAGGTGCTATGACTAATCAAAAGTGTCAAAAGTGTTTTAGGAAGTTTCTTTGTACTCTTGACATTTGGGCCAAATAATTCTTTGCTGTGGGGCTGCCTTATGCACTGGAAGATGTTTAACAGCATCCCTGGCCTCTATGCACTGGAAACCAATAGTTGGGGATAGCTGACATACTCCAAGTATCCAAATCACCAACAAAGTTATTGGTGAATATGTAAAATGTGTCTTTTATTTTATGGCAAAAACTAAATGGACTTTGGGCCAACCCAATACCTTCTCTCGTTCCATTAGTTGCCTTTCTGTTTTGTTGGTATTTTCTTTTGTGTGCAGAAGTTTTTCAGTTTGATATAGTCCCACTTGAAGAGAAAATATGTGAAAATAATTGAACAAGAACTATAAACAGGTATTTAATAGAAAATAAGAACACAAAAGGCCTTTTAATATATAAAATTTTAACCTTACTCACAAGTTATGCAACTTTAAACTCATCCTGTCTAACAAATATTTTTTAAATCAATATGTGATAACATTGTACTAACAAAGTTCTGGAAAAATAAACATGCTCATAAATTGCTGATATATAGGTAAAATTTGAAAACACTATGAAGAAATTGTGGCACAGGACTTGAAATGCCTTCACCCAAGACATGTTGGCCTTATTCACTTTGTGGTGCTCACTAGAAAAGTAGCATTGAACCAAAATGAAAATACTGGAGAGCCCAACAGAGAGCATGTAAAGATTTTAACACAGAAAATAGGCAACTGGGGCTTGCAGCATTTCAAATTCCTAAATTTTGTAAAAGACAACTATGTACCAAATAATATCCTCTTAGGAAAATATATTCTGCAAAGCTAGACACCTTTTCTTCCCCTCACCTCACTCATGCAAATTTTAGTAACCACACAATGGCAAAATCTGCTGAGAGAGCTCTCTTAATTTTGTTTAAGTACACAGGTTAGGTCATGGATTCTAGATAAATAAAAAGATTATTCTGCATCCTGGGGAAATTATGATTATGGATGTAACTAGATTCTCTGAGCATAATTTTCCCTGAGATATTTGCTCTAAAACTGGAGATTGCCTTGTTTCCTAAACGTGAGTGTAGGGATTTAGGTTTTAATAATTTTGTGCATTGGAGTAACTTATCACAATCATTAAAAGTGAGGCTTATTAGGGATTTGGTATTCAGATTACACAGTCCTGAGATCCAGAGGAAGGATTGCTAGGATTCTCACGGGAAGAGCTGCACCTTCAACTGCTGACAGACGGTATTCCACCGTGCATCGAAAACCACAATGAGATACTACTTTACACCAGTGAGAATGGCTATCATAAACAAAGCAATAAATACCAAATGTTGGAGAGGGTGTGGGGAAAAGGGAACTCTGGTCCATTGTTGGTGGGATTGCAGACTGGTACAACCATTATGGAAAACAGTATGGAATTTTCTCAGAAAACTAAAATTGGACGTGCCTTTTGACCCAGCAATTCCACTGCTAGGATTGTATCCTAAGAACCCTAAAACACCAATCCCAAAGGACACATGCACCCCAATGTTCATAGCAGCACAATTTACAATAGCCAAGAGTTGGAAGCAACCTAGGTGCCCATCAGTAAATGAATGGCTAAAAAAAAAACTATGGTACATATACACAATGGAATTCTATGCAGCAGAAAGAAAGGACCTTTTGCAACAGCATGGCTGGAACTGGAAAGCATCATGCTGAGTGAAATAAGCCAGGTGTTGAAGGACAAATACCATATGATCTCACCTTTAACAGGAAGCTAAACAACAAAACAAACAAGCAAGCAAAATATAACCAAAGACACTGAAATAGAGAACAGGCTGACAGTGACCAGAGAGAGGGAAGAGGGGAGGGAATTTCAAGGGAAATAGGGGAGGGATTTAGAGGAACATATATAAAGGATACATGGACAACAACTGAGAAGGGTGGAGGGAGGGGGGAGTACGGGGGGGGTGGGATGGGGTGGGAGTAATGGACAGAAAACTGTACTTGAAAAATAATTAAATATATTTTTAAAAAGTTAAAAAATAAAATAAAATAAAGAAATTCCATGAAAAAAAAAGGACAAAGAACTCCTCTACCTCATATTCAGAAGTATAAGCAAATAGGTGAGGACGAATTTTATAATGTGATTTATTTGGGATATAGCTGATGGTCAGATACTTTTATTTTGGACTATAATTCCTTTAAAAATTAATATTATTGGACTGGAATTTTCAATGACATTGGAGGTTTGACAGAATTTTTCTCCAAAAATCTAGTGAAAAGGAGAGGGATCATATTACACAGCAAATGAATGGGTGAATTTTCAGCCTTTGTTGCAGAGCCCTTTGATTTTAGTTCAGTTATCACACTGTTTGACTGTGTGAAGGTTGGAATAAAATTGTCTTCAGAGATAGTTGGCGTCACCCTGTTTCTAGATGGCAACAAACTAAATCCTTCTAAAAGAAAACAACTAAGTGATGTGAAAGGGATCTAGTCTCCTTGGTCCTGATTTTTTTTTATCCATATAAAGGTAGATAAAGTGGTTTGAGATGACTCTCTTCTCTCTGCCCCTTTCTGCCCAGAATAATTTGAGTGACATTTGATTCCTTATTCAAGAGAATAAATTGAGTGTGCTTTACTCAGTTTCCTCATTTCTTTTCTATTGAGAGTGATTAAGTATTGGGAGATTTATTGCCTGTTATTTCAGACCATAAATCTTACTTGGCAAAATGCCTGAATGACAAGTGTGTGTGTGTGCGTGTGTCCTGGGTGGGTAGTGTAGGTAAGTATGCCCAATTTTAGCCATTTTGTTATATAAAGAAATTGCTTTTGCTCACACAAAAGTTAAATCCTCAAATATAGTCTTTACCAGTAAGCTGATAATTTGGCCTCCACCTGCTACAGTTTACTTAGTATCATTTCTCAATTGTATCAAAACTCACTTAGAATGGTGTTCTTTGTTGGCACTCTGCATAGACCCTTTTAACAGCCTTTGATAATCCTGGGATAATAGAAGGAGGCAAAGATACTCAATCAGATATTTTGCCACAGAATTCAGCAAGAAAAATATACTCAGGTTTCTTCTTCATCTTAACCCAACACAAATGGATTAAAGGCCTTTAAAATGATATTTAATAGCATGTTTCTTGTTCACCTCTTATGTCATTTATTGAATCAATATGTGTTATATTAATGTTACATAATATATGCAACACCTGCTTTATGCCATATCATGTACATAATATATTAAATTTATTTTTTATAATCTGTTATAAGAGTTGTTGAATATCATGTCTATTCTATATTCCCAACATCCACTGGAGTTGGGAATGGAATATGTTAATAGAAGCTCTATTCCCCAAAAATAAATTACTAATAATTCTTTGCATAGAGAAAATTATATTCATTCATTTGTTAATTCAAAATAAGTTAAATATTGCTTAAATATCTAACACATGCCCCAAATGTTCTAGATTATGGGATGCAATAGTGAACCAAATAGACGAGTTATTTCATGTGATACAGTTTGTATTATACTGAGGAGACACAGTCAATGAAGAATAAAATAAATGAATACATTAATAAGCTTGGCATTTGTTGATAGTAACTGTTGCCACATGAAAAACAAAACTACATGGTCATATGGAGTATATCAGTATATCAGTTCTATAATGCTATGCATCTGACCACCTTAAAACTTACTCACTTAAAAGTACATTCATCTACTTTCCATGATTTCTTGGACTGACAGTTTAGTCTGTTGTTCATTTGGTCTCACTTATGCTCAGTTCTGCAAATATACTCACCTAGTTGCTTGGCTGAGGCTGGAACATCATGGTGGCTTTATTCACATGTCCAGAAGTTTTCTCTAGCTTTTTTAAAAAATTGTTGTTCAATTGCAGTTGTCCCCATTTTCTCCCCATTACTCTCCCGCACCCTACCCACCCCAAACTCCCACATTCAAATCTCCCCTCCACCGGTGTATTTGTTTATGGGTCCTTTACACATGTGGGCCTTCCCAATAGGTTTGCATGGCTTCTTTACATGACAGTCACAGTGCAAAAACAAAAAAAAAGAGTGCAAGCCCCATTGTGTATTACTCATTAAATCTCTTCTTATGTTAGAAATGCTGATCTTCCTTTGGCCTATACAATTCATATGGCAAAACTCAGACCCATATGTGGAGTGGCTACATAAGAGTATAGTTATTGGGTACTAATAATCTCCTCAGAGAGTTCCTGGTATGCTTGTGTATGTGTAAGAGTTTGGGGGCCTGGTGGTAGGGAGCACCCAGCCACTTTAGTAGTCACGGAAGCTTTCAAACATGAAGTAACACTTGAACTCAGATCTGAATGTTGAGATCAACCAGCCTTGCATTGTAATCCAGTAGTAAAAAGATGAAGTTTTCTATATATTAGAGAGAAAAAATTATAAACACTGTTGATAAAAAACTTGACTTTCAATATAATCATAACATCCATCATTAAATTTATTCCTAAATCTTTGTTTTGATCCTAGTGTAAATGATTTTATTAAATAGATTTTATTTTCTAAGTATCTGTTACTATCATATAGGAATGCAAATTTAGTATATTGGCTGGTTATCCTGAAATCTTGCTATATTGACTTATTAGATCTAGTTGGTGTTAGTAGATTCCTCAAGATTTCCTAAGTAAGTAATCATGATTCCTGAAAATAAGGCAGAATTATTTTTACCTATCTATGTGTCTTATATTTTCTTTTCATGCCTCATTTAATGGTAATTTGAAATGGTGGACATTTGTGCTTTGTTTTAAATTTCATGTTTTTTGAAATTTAATAATGGGGAATAGGGTTATCTTGGTGATATGATTTTTCAAGGTATATGCATTTTGTGTCTATTCAGTGTCAAGGACAGGCAGGTTTTCTTGTTGTCTTCTTCTATGCACTTGTATTAATTCCAAGTCCATTCATACCTTAAATGTGTATCCCCAGAAATCCCAGCTGTATGCAGTACTGTCCTGTTAGACATGGACAATTCCCAGCATGGACATCCTGGATTTTATTCTCCTTTCCCATTTCATTCATCCAGCAGAAACCTCATAGATCCAAAGTGCAGTGAAAATTCTTGAAGCAGAACCATATTTGATACCTGTGTTTGTCTTCTAGTATTGTCTATTTCATTTTATTTGGGGGTATGGTGTATCTTCACCATCATGCCAACTCATTAGTGTATTTTAAAAATCTTTAAAAATTTACTATTACTTTACTCTATACAGTTAGAATGTTTCACTAGTGTATTAAAAAGAAGAACAGCATGTGAAAAAATAAATGCAAATTTGCTCTTTTAAAATATAGGGGAAATGAGGCCCCTTTACTGATATCATGGGATTTGCAGGGTGGGAGGGTATAATTAAAAAGTCAATATGTGAAAAGCACTTACAATAGTGCCTTAAATTTAGAAAGTGTTGGAGAGCTATCAGTTGTTATATTATTACAGAATTTAGTCATAACATGGGTTTAAAAACAGTTGTGTGCTAGTAAATTATAGGAACTCCCATGCACTAACATAAAAGATTAATACATTATGTTGTTATTAAATTAACTCAACTTTTGTGAATATATGTTTATGAATTTTCTAGTGCATTGGTTGGAAAGATGGTATTTGGATAATATGAAATATGATATGAGCTAGAGATGAACACTACATGGGAAGAGAAGATTTGAGCTGCTGAGCCAAACAAAGTCTTCAAAGAAGAGGATGGAGAAGAAGGCTACGTTTGCCTAGTGTGTACCAGGCACAGCATTATGCATTTTAATAAAATTATTTAATGTAATCTGAAAGCTGATGCTCCAAATAATAAGTATTAATATAAATACTCATTTATTATATGAGAAATTTGAAGTAAAATGATTAAATGCCAAACCTAAACCAGCTTGTAGGTGGTGAAGCTTTATTTTGAAACAAGATGATTTTTAAATTTTGTTATTTTTATTTAATTACATTCATCCCATTTCCCACCCTCATGGCACCCCCTGCCCTGCCCAATCCCCTTTCCCATATTCAGTCTTCCCCCCATTGTTCTTGTCCATGGGTCCTTTATAAAAGATATTTTTTTAATTGATAAATACAGTATTTAGTAGGAGTTGGTGTTTAATAACTCATCTATTGTACTATTAATTTTGCACCATGTTTATAATACAGCTAACTGGTTTATTATTGTATCAAAGTGGTCTCAGTTGTTCATGTACTCATCTGGGAATAGCCACTGGATAATGTAACTAAAACAAAGAAATTGTCGCACATTGGTGCCTAATTATAATAATAATGACCATTACATATATATATCTTCTTCAGTATTATAACAATCATCACCAAACCTATAATTATTGAAGTAATCATTTTAAAGTTGCTGATTTTGAGGCACAACAAAATAAAAACAAAAACACCCTTGTCTCTCTGGTTATTAACTCTTTCTATGTAAATGATAATATGTAGTTCAAGTAAAGAGATAAAATCAATATGATTTAAAATTTCAATGCATAAGTATTCTAAATATTATGAAAGTTTGCTCATACTAAAATAGAAGCATGTCTTGGCCTTTAAGAAAACCAACGGTTATCCTAAATACATGTAGGCATGGCTATAGATACATATTAAATGAGAAAATTGGCTTCTATCTTCTATTTTTACTTCAATTGTTTCAGCAATATTTACAAGTTTATAAAGAAGGGTAATAAAAGGTATGTGTTTAGTAGCATGTTATTAACACCATCTACTAAACATGGTGCTGGGCATTTTTATAGTTCAGGGCATTTTAACTGGTGTAACAAAAATCCAGGGCCTTAGAGAAAAGGGAACCCTCATGCACTGTTAGTGGGAACGAAGACTGGTGCAGCTGTGGAAAGTGGTATGGTGATACCTCAAAAAATTTAAAAATGAAACTGCCCTTTGACCCAGCAGTTCCACTTTGGGGAACACATCCAAAGAAACCCAAAACACTAATTTGAAAAAATATAGGTACCTCTATGTTCATTAAAGCATTATTTACAATCGCCAAGATTTGGAAACAGCCCAAGTGCCCATCAGTAGAGGAATGGATAAAAAAAGCTGTGGTCCATTTACACAGTGGGCCCTGGCTGGTGTGGCCCAGCAGACTGAGCCCCGGCCTACAGACATTTACATAATGGAATACTACTGGGCCATCAAAACAAAAGGGGAAATCTTAACCTTTTGACAGCATGAATGGACCCGGAGGTTATTGTGCTAAATGACATAAGTCAATCAGAGAAAGACAAATACCCTGTGATTTCACTTACCTGTGGACTCTAATGAACAAAATAATTCACCAAACAAAATGGAAACAGAAGCATAGATACAGAGACTGACAGCTGTCAGAGGGGAGGGGTGATGGGTGAAAGAAGGTGAAGCAATTAAGCAAACACCACATATAGACAACACATAAACAAAGACAACGGTGTGGCCACGGCCACAGGAAGAGCAGAGTGTAGGGAGGTGGAAGACGGCCAAGGGGGTATAAACAGGAACTGAAAGAGACCTGACTTTGGGCGACGGGCACACGAGGTAGTATGCAGATCATGTTTTGCTGAGTTGTAGAATTGAATATGATTTGTTAATCAATGTTACCCCAATAAATTAAATTAAAAAGAAAAAAAAAATCCAGGGCCTTAAAGAACAAAGGGGAAGGCTTTGTTTCATACAATCACTGCTGACTCCATTCTCGGTTCACCTAGGAAGGCTGCCCAGGACCTCAGAACCCGTCTAGGCAGGGTGATGAAGAAAGAGTGACCATGGAGGGTTGTAAATCGAATTAAATAGATTGGGTTGTATGTTTTTAAAACTTACTTTTGCTTGTAATCCCACCACCAAAACTCAGTCACATGGCAATACCTAACTGCAAGGGGGGCTGTTTACTCTAGTGGTGCTCTTAAGAGGGGAATAAGAAGACGGGCAAACAGCTAGCCAAACTAGGTTATGACCTTTAAAAAAATAGAGTAAATAATGTAATTTAGTCCCCACTGTTATACTCGCTTGACCATTTCTCTGACAGGAGAACCATCACGCATAAGATCACTAAAACTGTAATCAGAAACCATGACTTTTAGAGACAGGATGTAACATGAGAAAACACAGGGGGAAGAAAAAGGGTTTGGTATAAAATTTAGCAAACTAGGTGCATCTTCAAAAGATGCATGTTCAAAGTTAGGAGAGAAAGGTAATTTAAAAATTTAGTTTAAGTCTAACTAATAATCTACCTTTTTTATGCAGTGATTAGTAACTATTGAGTGATTTTTTCATAGAGAGTAAATGGTTATATGCATAAGTTATAAAGATAATTTTTATTGGGGGTGTTAAGGGAATGTTTATGTGGAAAATTTCCTATGACAGGAGAGTCAAAAAATACATTTCCCCATGCATTTATTTAATGATATCATGGTAAGCATAGTATTGTGTTAATTCTTGAGTACATGGTTATGTGTTTAATATGCCCCTTGACATCACTATCAGCATAAAATCTTGGAGACAGACTGATGCATAAGAATAGCATATACTATAGCATCATGTATAGTTAAATAACTAATATTTAGAGATAACTGTGTGTTTGTTAAGCATCTTAACTGTGAGAAAATATTGATGAAACTTGTTTATATTTGGTCACTATGAAAAATTTTTGTAAGTAAAGGTTTTATGGTAACAGGTTTCATGATCTATAATTTTGAACTCAGAAAATATTAAAATTGAATAATTTATTATAATTATTTAAGATTTACAAAATAAGGATTCAGTATACAGCTGGAGGTCTAGAGCAAGAGATAATTTCATTTTATAAAATAGAATTTGTAAAAATGCATTTGCATTCTAAATGGGCATTCAAATATTTCTATCAGTGAATCTGTACTCTCTTTAAAAGATCTTTACTTCAGAAGTCATGACTTAAAAATATCTTTAAAATATGTATCTTTCAAACACACATGTCTATCAAAACAGCAGACTGTTTCATTAAGGTTCCCACCATTTAGTTTTATTTATTATTTATTTGCTGATGATGTAACTGCATACTTTCGATAAATTTATACCTTCTCAAGGCAGATGAACCGTTTCCTGTCACCTGTCTGCAAGCCCTGGTCTGACTCTAGAGAACCTTTCTGGGAAGGTATAACTCGTTCTCACTCACTTTTTATAAAAGTTCACTTGTCTAAGCAAAAAGCAGGCAAACCATATTTTTCCAAATATTTTCTATCTGTGCTTTAAAATGTAGGAAATCACTTTGGTATCACAAGATCTTTTTTTGATATGTATGTATTTAATCTTTATTGTTGTTCAATTACAGCTGTCCCAGTCTTCCCCCTGTGGCTCTCCCCTGCCTCGCCTACGCCCCGCTCCCTCAGTCACTCCCTCCCTCACTCCCTCAGCCACGCCGTTGTCTGCGTCCGTGTTCCTTGACTAGACCCTTTGATTTTTAAGTATTGTTTATCAGAGGAGGAGAAGTTTCTGCATTTACCTGAAAGATAACTTTTAACCAGTATAATAAGTTTCAACTCGAGGATGATTAAAATTACTTATATACATTTTACTTATTAAATTTTAATAAAATGATGGTATACCATTAAGTATAATAGCCATTAAGAGCAAATTCAAAATAAAATTTTTCCCATTTAATAATTTATGATAACATTATATGATTCTTTGATATGAAGTGAATGATAAGTTTTTTGGTAGTACTGCTAGTACAAAGCATTTCTCTCCACATATTGTATCTAGTGGTTAAAACATTTACAACAATGTTTAATTTTTTAATTGGTAATGGAAAATGCAATGAAATTAACTATTTAAAATAAAAATGTTGAAAATTCTCAAAACATGGCATTCAAATCTGAGTATCAATAGAAATGTAACAAAGAATTAAAGCTTCCTAATTCTATTGAATTTATCTCAGTGCTGACTAAGTGTGAACAGGCTTTTCAGAAATAACTTTTCATGAATTCAATGTAAATAATTAAACTCACTGAGATAGAACCATAGTCAAATCTTGAGTAAAAAATATGAGCTTATATTTTCTATATGATCTTTCAAACATTTCTGGCTTGAGGTCAAAGAGAAACTGAATTTCCTCTAAACTGATTCTTTTTCTAGGAAAGTAAGCTTTTTATACCTTTAACACTAGTGATGGGATAGATATACAAGATCAGAGTCCTAGGAGGCATCTAGGGCCATCATCCTTGTTTTAAAGGTGAAGAAAATGTGGTTCAGAAACGAAGAGTCACATTCAAAAGCTGTAGAGCTAATATACTTTTCATTGGGTGTCCTTGAAACTCTGCAGCAAAGAATGAAAACAAAACCCAGAAGTTTATGACATTATGTAACTTAAGTAACTTATATAAAGTAAGCTAGTATATTATAATGTTTATAAGCATTCATTTCACAAGTCAGGTATATAAAGACTGAGTACTTTCCTTTTTTTTTTCTTTTATTACTTACAATTTTTATTAATACTATTTGGCCTGTCAAGAAAAGTTTGACTAAATTTATTATCACTACTACAATTTTAAATATGTATTTTATTATGTAATGCTATCAGGTAAGAATCTCTGGAGAAAAAGAAGAAACAATAAGGTATAATTGGCTATATAGATACATGGATAGAGAAATAGAGATAGCTAGAGACTTGAGATGGAGCCAGAGGGTGGGGCAGATTTTAGAAGCAGGATCACTGCAATGAAGGTTAGCAGGAGCAAAATTCATAGGCTAGGCTAGCAGGCTGAAAGTTCAGACAGATTTTGAAGTTATAATATTGAAGTAAATTCCTTCTTCTCCAGAAATGTGCAGTATTTGATTTTAAGGCCTTAAATTGAGTGAGGCCCACCCACATTATAGAAGATAATCTAACTGATTTAAAGTCGGTTGATTATAAACATTAATCACATCTACAAAAGACCTTCACAGCAGCATCCAGATCGGCAAATGGAGCCACATGGGCTACTCAAGTTGACATATAAAATTAACAATCATGATGATTAAAGGAAAAATCCTAAATATTTATAATGTCATGAAAAACTGGATGCTCAGGTAGTTAAACCCTTGTAAAACTATCCTCTAATTCTTTATTAGAATTTACAGTTTGTGAGTATCCAGTCTGAATTGCTTTCCATCAGTAGATAGAGCAGAGTTGCAGCGATAGTCCCTATTATTTTCTATGTAAAAGTAATGTTCATGTTATTTCCCCCATCACGTCAATGATGATATGATCATGCATTAAATAAACAACATTTTAAGCCAAGAGGTCTACAAGCACTAGAATTGTAGATGTGTATTACACATTGAGAATCAGACATTTGTTGAAGCTATAACTACAGACTTGACGGAAAAAAATAAATTAGACTATATAAAATTAAATCCTGTTTTTTTTTATTTTAGTGACTCTTTTACTTTGAGCGAATACAAAACTTAATAATAGAACAATCATTTTCACCTATAAAATGGGATTTCTCACTAAAATATTTGTAATTAGGATTCAATGAAATAATTCTTTCAAAGTCTTTAACCTTTATTTCTGACATTTAGTAAGTATTCAATAAACACTAGCTATAATTAAGGCTATTGCAAGTCTTGTTTTATTCTGTTTTGCTTTACATTCAGCCCATGGTATTTAATAGTGTTAGCACTTGCTTAATTTTATGCATTATAAAAATGAAACTATAGAAAGTAAGTGGCTTGAAGGACATCACGAAATTGGAAAGTTTTTGTATTCAGTTCAGTAAATAGAAGATGGAATATTTTACAGGCAGATTGTAGAATGCCAAACAATATCTGTGACCTGGAAAAATATTGTCACACAACAGAGAAGTATCTAAGAAGGAATCAGTTTTGGGGTGACACTAAGCCATGAAACAAAATGACTGTTATCGTAGAATAATATATTGAAGAGACTTTCATGTGTGCAATATGAAAGGGACAGAGTTATTAAAATAAGGTACAGAGTTTTGTTTTCCAATGTAGCACAGCCTATGTCCTCTAAAAGTTGACAAAAACAATAAAAGCATGCATAAAAAAATGAAATAATCAGTACTCTCATCCATCAGCATTTGCAGCTGTTAACATTTTCTTACACACAGTTTGTTTCCTTTTTTTTCACTAACCAATACAAACACTTCTAGCAAATAACTTTTCTGTGCTTCTGACTGCATTTTAAGCATAATAATAATTGTTAATATTATAATTATTACAATGATAACAATCATATAAAATAACTGTGTTTATTTTTTTTACCAAATTGGTAAGTTAAAACAATAACTGATTGATATTTAATCTAATTTTGTGTTTCTTAGATTATTAGGAGACTGGACATTTTTCTTATTCATTGGCCACTCATTTCCCTTATCTTATGTATAGCCTTTCTGAGTGTTTCAATCTTGGTCAAACTCAAATAATTCCCACTCACACTTGAAATTTTCAAGTATATAAATACAAATACAACTGTATATTTGAGTATACTTAATTTAGATGTCCTGCATTTTTCTATTTTAAATGTAAGTGATTTTTACCATAGAAGTTCGCACCAGAAACCCAGGGAGTCAGAATAGATCAATGTAAGAAGCTGAGACTAACAAGAAGAGTCTCACACACAGTGGGAAGACAAAGAAACAATCCCTAAATGAAAGAAAAGTAGGAAGCCTCAGAAAGAATGCTAAATGAAATAGAGGCAATTCAAATATCAGATATTGAGTTCAAGGCAATAGTTATTAGGAAGCTCAATGAGCTCTCAGAGAATTACCAGAAACTACAGGGAAACTACAATGAACTCACTGCAAACTATATCAACATGAAAAAGGAAATAGAAACTATCAATAAAGGCCAAGAAAATAAAGAATACAATTTCTGAACTGAAGAACACAGTAGAAGAAATCAAAAGCAGGATTGATGAAGCAGAGGGTAGGATTAGTGAGCTGGAGGGCAAGGTAGAGAAAAAACAACCATAAAGAGTAAGAAAAGAAAAAAAGGCTCAGAAAGAATGAAGACAGATTAAGGGAAATGCAGAACAACATGAAACATAATAATACCTGTATAATAGGGATATCAGAAGGAGGAGACCATCAAGGGATAGAAAACCTGTTTGAAAAAGTAATGACGAAAAACTTCTCCAATTTGATGAGAGAAAAACTCACATAAATCCAAGAAACACAGAGAGTCCTAATTGAAAGGAACCCAAAGAAGCTCACTTCAAAACATATCATAATTAAAATGGCAAAATTCCAAAACAAAGAGAAAATCTTAAAGGCAGCAAGAGAAAAACAGGAAGTGACATACAAGGGAGCCCTGTCAGGGTTAGCAGCTGACTTCTCAATGGAAATGCTCCAAGCCAGAAGAGAATGGCAAGGAATATCCCAAGTAATGAGAACCAGAGGTCTACAACCAAGGCTACTTTAACCAGCAAGGCTCTCAATCAAGATAGAAGACTATATAAGAAGCTTCTAAGACAAAAGAAGTGTAAAACAATACACCTCCATCAAGCCACCTCTGCAAGAGATGCTAAAGGGATTGCTTTAAAGAAAGGAAGGAAAAGAGAGAGAGAAAGCAGAACACAGTCACGAAAAAATGGCAATGAATAAGTACCTGTTGATAATAACTTTAAACATAAATGGATTAAATACTCCAATCAAAAGACATAGAACAGCTGAATCAATACAAAAGCATGACCCACACATATGAGGCCTACAAGAGACCCACCTCAAGACAAAAGACCATCACAGACTGAAAGTGAAGTGCTGGAAACAAAGTTTCCAAGCAAAGGGACAGGAAAGAAAAAGCTGAGGTAGCCATTCTCATATCAGACAAAATAGACATGAAAAAAGGGGCTATAAAGAGAGACCCAGAAGGTCACTTCATAATACTTGAGGGAAGGATCCACCAAGAAGACATAAACATTGTAAATATATATGCACCCAACATAGGAGCACCCAAATACATGAAGAAACTCTTGGAGGACTTTAAGAAAGATATTGACAGCAACACAATTATAGTAGGAAATTTTAGCACCCTACTGTCAAAAATGGACAGATATTCCAAACAAAATATCAACAAAGATACTGTGGTACTGAACAATGCCCTAGATGAAATTGACACAACTGATGTATATAGAGCCTTTCATCCCAAAGAAGCTAAATACACATTCTTTCCAAATGTGCATGGAACATTTTCAAAGATAGACCACATGATAGGACACAGAACAAGCCTTGACAAATTTTAAAAAAATTGAATTTATATTAAGCACTTCCTCTGACTACAAGGCACTGAAACTAGAAACCAACCACAAGGAAAAAAAACAATACACTCAAAATCATGGAGATTGAATAGCATGCTATTGAACAATAAATGGATCAAGAATGAGACAAGGGAAGAAGTCAAAAAGTTTCTGTAAACAAATGAAAATGAACTCACAACAACCCAAAACTTACAGCGAAGGCAGTCCTGAGAGAAAAGTTCATAGTGATGCAGTTCTGCCTAAAAAAGATAGAAACATTTGAAATAAACAACCTAACCCTACACCTACATGAACTCAAGAAACAACAACAAAGACATCCCAAAGCAAGTAGAAGGAAAAAAATAACCAAGATCACAGCAGAATTAAATGACATAGAGACTAAAAGCACAATTCTAAGGATCAGGAAATCCGGGAACTGGTTCTTTGAAAAGATAAACAAAATAGACAAGCCTCTAAGCAGGCTCATCAAGAAAAAGAGAGAGGATCCAAATAAACACAATCAGAAATGAAAGAGGAGAGATTGCAACTGATACCACAAAAATACAAAGGAGTGTAAGAAATTACTATGAAGAACTATATGCCAAGAAATTTGAAAACCTAGGTGAAATGGACAAATTTCTAGAAAATATAATTTTCCAAAACTTAATGAAGAAGAACTAGAAAGCCTGAACAGATCAATAACAGCAGATGAAATTGAAGCAGTAATGGGAGAATTCTACAAAGCATTTAAGAAAGAGCTAACCCCTATACTTTGCAGACTATTTCAAAAAATCCAAAATGATGGAAGACTCCCAAACTCTTTTTATGAAGCCAACATTATCCTAATTCTAAAACCAGATAAAAACACAAGAAAGAAAGAAAACTTCAGGCCAATATCACCGATAAACATAGATACTAAAATCCTCAACAAAATATTGGCAAATTGCATCCAACAGTACATTAAAAAGATCATACACCATGACCACATGGAATTCATCCCAGAGATGCAAGGATGGTTTAATATTGGCAAATCAGTAAATGTAATACATCACATAAACAAAAGGAAGACAAAATCACGTGATCATGTCAATAGATGTGGAAAAAGCATTTGATAAGGTACAACACCCATTCTTGATAAAAACACTCAGCAAAGTGGGAATAGAGGGACCATTCCTCAACATAATAAAGGCCATATATGAGAGACCTACTGCCAACATCATACTCAATGGGGAAAAACGAAAAGCTTTTCCACTAAGATCAGGAACAAGACAAGGTTGTCCACTTTCACCACTTCTATTCAGTATAGTATTGGAAGTTTTAGCCACAACAATCAGAGAAGAAAAGGAAATAAAAGTCATCCATATCAGAAAGGAGGAAACACAACTGGCATTGTTTGCAGAGGACATGATAGTGTACATAGAAAATCCTATATACTCTGCCAAAAAACTGCTCGACCTAGTAAATGAATTTGACAATGGCCAGATACAAAGTCAATATCAAGAAATCAGAGAAATTTTTTTGTATACCAACAATGTAACATCAGAAGCAGAAATTAGGAAAAATCCCTTTTGATATAGAAACAAGAAAATAAAGTACTTGGAAATAAACCTAACCAAGGCAGTAAAAAGACCTGTGCTCAGAAAAGTACACATCACTGAAGAAAGAAATCAAGAAAGGCACAAATAGGTGGAAACATATACTGTGTTCATGGATAGGAGAATTAACACCGTCAAAATGTCCATACTACCCAAAGCAATTTATAGATTCAATGCAATACCTAATAAAGTACCAATGGCATATTTCACAGACATAGAACAAACACTTCGAAAATTTATATGGAACCATGTACAACCCCGAATAGCTGCTGCAATTTTGAGAAAGAAGAACAAAGTAGGAGGGATCACAATACCTGCTACCAAACTTTATTACGTGGCCACTGTAATCAGAACAGCCTAGTACTGGCAAAAAAACAGACAGATAGACCAATGGAACAGAACAGAGAGCCCAGAAATAAACCCAAGTCTCAACAGGCAATTAATATTTGATAAAGGGGGCAGTATCATAAAATGGGGTAAAGATAGCCTCTTCAACAAACAGTGTTGGGAGATCTGGACAGCTACGACATGCAAAAAAATGAAACTCGAGCACCAACTTACAACATACACCAAAATAAATTCAAGGTAGATAAAAGGCTTAAATATAAGCCATGACACCATTAAAGTCTTAGAGGAGAACATAGGCAGAAAAATCTCAGATATTTCACACAACGTTTTCACTGATATATCCCCTAGAGCAAGGGACATAAAGCAAAGAATACACAAATGGAATCTCATCAAAATAAAAAGTTTCTGCACTGCTAAAGAAAACAGTGTTAAAGTAAAAAGAGAACCAACCGTATGGGAAAACATATTTGCAAATGATACCTCAGACAAGGGTTTAATCTCCAAAATATATACAGAACTCACACAACTCCACTCTAAAAAGACAAGCAACCCAATTAAAAAGTGGGCAAAGGACTTGAACAGACACTTCTTCAAGGAGGACATACAGAGGGTCCAGAGACACATGAAAAGATGTTCAGTATTCCTAGATATCAGAGAGATGCAAATTAAAAACCCAATATGATACCACCTCACACCAGTGAAAATGGGCATCATAAACAAAGCAACAAACAAGTGTTGGAGAGATTGTGGAGAAAAGGGGACCCTAGTGCACTGTTGATGGGATTGCAGACTGGTACAACCACTGTGGAAAACAGTATGGAATTTCCTAAGAAAACTAAAAATGAATCTGCCTTTTGACCCAGCAATTTCATGCTAGAATTATATCCTAAGAACCCTGAAATACCAATCCAAAAGAACCTATGCACCCCAATGTTCATAGCAGCATAATTTATAATAGCCAAGTGCTGGAAAAAACTAGTTGTCCATCAGTAAATGAATGGATAAAAAAAACTATGGTACGTTTACACAATGGAATTCTATGCAGCAGGGAGAAAGGAGCTCCTCCCCTTTGCAACATCATGGATGGAAGTGGAAAGCATTATGCTGAGTGAAATAAGCCAGGCAGTGAAAGACAAATAATATGATCTCACCTTTAACAGGAACTTAAACAGCAAAACAAACAAGCAAACAAAATATGACCAAAGACACTGAAATAGAGAACAGGCTGACAGTGACTAGAGAGGAGAGAGGAGAGAATTTCAGGAGAAAAGTGTAGAGGTTTTTCAGGAACAAGTATAAAGGACAAATCAAGAATAGCAAGGGGAGTGATAATAGGGGGTAGGGAGGGAGGGCTGGGGGGTGGGCTGTGATTGGGGTAAAAGGCAGAAAACTGTACTTGAACAATAGTTTAAAATAAAATAAAATATAATTAATTATATATAAGCAACAATTTATATATATATATATATATATATAAGCAAAGTGTATGGTACATTTCAAGCATCAGAATTAATTACAGTACTTTGTTAAACCATAATAATTTTCATAAACATTTTAATTGTACCTTTTGTCAAAACAAAAACAGTTTTCCTCTCTTTGTTCCACATAGGAGTTACAGTCATCTTTAAAATCTCACTTAGTTTTTATAAAAAGTGACAGGTGTGTAATCATACTGAAAGTCACTAGCTACAAAGACAAAATTGTATTTTGAATTATTTTAGAAATGTTAGAGTTTACACAGACTTGTGAAAAGTTGTATTGCCTTTGGAATGCTCACATGCCTAAAAGTAAGAAAACTTGTAAGTAAATGAACAATCATCTCTCTGTAAATTACCCCCATGTTCCCAGCTCAGTGACCAAGCTGATTCAATTTGCAGCCAAAAGATTATTCTTGATTTCCCAGCAAAAACAGATGGCAATTTTTAAACAAATGCACCAAATTATAAGATAAACTTAAAATTTCAACCTCCACTTGCCAGCCAATAACAACTATATACTCAGCTCACTCAAATTCCAAAATTCATCATCTATTTGTATAGTACAAAAATAGATAAATTACACGTTGAAGATGTTACCATGTAAAGACAGGGAGAATGAGATCAAACTTGGCTTGGTGTACAACCTGACACCAGTGCTATTGAGTGTTTGATTCGAAAACACCATGAACACAGTGATCAATAATGACAAAGTCTAAAATAACTAATGTGAATTAGTTTTGCCTCCTAGATTAACGTTCATCATTTTTCTTCTTGACAGGTTAAACAATGTGCTTATTTTTCCAAGTCCATTAGTAATCATAGCATTTGCTACTAAATTATTACATATATAATCTTTAATTTGAAAAATAGACATAAAACATTAATCTAAATTTTTTGTGCAACTTGTTAATTTCACAACTTAACTCCTATGTGATGTCCTGATCTGTTTTATCTTTTCCTTTCTGAAGCTCTATCACGTCCTAACACACAGGCACACACAGAGAAAATGTATCCACTTATTAAAAAATTTAATGAGTTAGCTCAGGGGCAGAGTGAGCTACACAATCATGATCCAATTATTTTCCTATGTAAAGTTGGTGAAGGATTGAGAGCTGGAGGCTGAATAAATCAGATGAGTCAAAATGATTCTCTCAAAAATATTGGTGTAATTTGCTTACATTGAAAGCACAGGAAAAATAGAGAAATTCTTATACTATTAAGTTAGACTTCTTTTAGAAAGTCACCTTCTTACATCATACATAAGAATAAACTAAAATGGCTCTGGTTGGTGTGGCTCAGTGGATTGAGTGCCAGCCTATAAACCAAAAGGTCTCTGGTTCTATTCCCAGTCAGGGCATATTCCTGACTGGGAATAGAACTGGCGGGTTGCAGACCAGGTCTCCAGAGGCAATGACACATTGATGTTCCTCTCCTGCTCTTTCTCCCTCCCTTCCCCTCTCTAAAAACAAACAAATAAAATCTTAAAGAAAGAATAAACTAAAATAGATTAAGGACTTAAATATTGTACTCAAAAGCATAAAAATTCTAAAGAAAACATAGGCAGTAAAATCTCAGACATTTCTCATAACATTATATTTTCTAATATATCTCCTTGAGAATGGGAAACAAAAAATAAATAAGTAAACAAATGGCACTACATCAAACCAAGAAGTTTCTGCACAACAAAGGAAACTATCAACAAAATGAAAGACAACCCACCAAATGGGAGAACATACTGACCAATGCACATCTGATAAGGGGTTAAAATCCAAAACTAACGAAACACTTACAAAACTCAACATCACTAAAACAAACAATCCAATTAAAAATGGGCAATGGACCTGAATAGATACTTCCCCCAAAAGGATATGTGGCTGGCAACTAGATATGAAAATGTGTTCAATGTCACTAATAATCAGAGAAATGCAAATTAAAACTACCATGAAATACCACTTCACAACTGTTAGAATGCATATCATTAATACATCAGCAAACATCAAATGGTGGCGATGATGTGAAGAAAAGAGAACCCTGCTCATGCGCTTTTGGTGGGAGTGCAGACTGGTGCAGCCACTGTGGAAGGTAGTATGGAATTTCCTCAAAAAATTAAACTAGAAGATCCACTGATTCTTAAGATCCACTGATTTCTTAAGATCCACTGATTCCATTTTTGAAAATATATTTGAAGAAGCACAAAAGACTGGTTCAAAAGAATATATGCACACCTATATTTATTGTAGCATTATCTACAGTTGTCAAGATTTGGAAGCAGCTGAGTTCCCACAAGTAGATAAGTGGATAAAAATTATGTGGTACATTTATGCAATAAAATACTACTCAGACTTAAAAAAGAAAATCTTACCTTTTTTTAACAGCATGGATGGATCTGGTGAGTACTACGCTAAGTGACATAAGCTAGTCGGAGAAAGACAAATACCATATGATTTCACATATTTGTGCAATCTAACAAACAAAATAAACAAATAAAACTAGAACAGACTCAGAGATACAGAGAACAGACTGACAGCTGTCAGAAAGGGGACTAGGTGAAAATGGTGAACAGACTAAGAAAAAAAAAAAAACCTCACAGACACAGACAACAGTTTGGTGATTACCAGAGGGAAAGGGGGTATGGGTGGGGGAAGGTAGGAGGAAGCGGGGGCTAAATAGTGATGTAAGGAGACTTGACTTTGGGTGGTGAACAAACAAGGTGTTACATAGATAGTGTATTATAAGATTATACACCTGAAACCAATTAGCAGTCACATATTTGTTTATTCTTCCTGAATATTATTTCAATGCTGTTTTCTAGTTGCTTTCTTTTCTTTTCATACCATACCTCTGCACTCTGCACATTCAGTGACTGAGCACTTGAAATATGGCTAGGACTACTGAACTGTATTTAATTTTAAGTAATTTAATTTAAATTTAAAACTAATCTATTTAGTTATGAGAAAACTTTTAAGTATATTTGAAACATTGTGAGCATTTTTATATAATGGTTTGACTATATTATATAAAATCTAAATACAGATTAATTATTTCCCTATAAATTTAGTATCGTAATTGAGATGTGCTTGAAGTATAAAACACACACTAGATTTCAAAAAGTAAATACAATAATAATGTAAAATATTACAATAATAATTTATTGATTAAATGTTAAAGTAACGATTGAGATTTATTATATAAATACGTATATTTTTAAATTAATTTCACCTGTTTTGCTTTTTACATTTTAATATAGAGATCAGAAATTATAAAAGAAGAAGGATTAAAGCAGTTAATGTTGGTAAAGTAGTTAACAATTTCTACAACATAGCTAACTTATTCATGAATTTCACCAGGATTCAGCTTATAGACAAAAGAGGCATTTTCTTTTAAAATCTGAAGATTATCATTTAAAATCCTGCTCAGAAGCATCACCTTATTCTGGCCTGGCCTGGGACCTAGATTTATATATATATATATTTTTTAAGTATATTTTATTGATTATGCTATGACATTTATCCCCATTTTCCCCCCTTGGCCTTGCTCTACCCAGCACCCCCTACTCCTTCAGACAGTCCCCACACCACTATTCATGTCCATGGATCATGCGTATAAGTTCTTTGGCTACTCCACTTCCTATACTCCACCTTACATCCCCATGGCTATTCTGTACCTACCTATTTGTACTTCTTAATTCCCTCATCTCTTCACCCATTCCCCCACACATCCTCCCTTCTGGCAACCATCAAAACTCTGTATCCATGACTCTGTCTCTGTTCTTCTTGTCTGCTTAGCTTATTTTTAGATTCAATTGTTGATAGATATGTATTTATTTCCACTTTATTGTTCATTATTTTGATCTTCTTCTTTTTCTTAAATAAGTCCCTTTAACATTTCGTATAGCTCTGGCTGGTATGGTTCAGTGGACTGAGTGCCAGCCTGTGAGCCAAGGGGTCATTGGTTCAATTCCAAGTCAGGGTACACACCTGGGCTGTGGGCCAGGTCCCCGGTAGGGGGTGCATGATTGGCAGCCACACATTGATGTTTCTCCCCCTCTCACCCTTTCTCTAAAAATAAATAAGATCTTTAAAAAATATTATTTCATACACTAATAATGGTTTAGTGATAATGAAGTCCTTTAGTTTTTTTCTTGTCTGGGAAGCTCTTTATCTGTCTTCAATTCTAAATGATAGCTTTGCTGGGTAGAACAATCTTGGCTGTAGGTCCCTGCTTTTCATGAATTTGAATGTTTCTTGCCAATCCCTTCTAGCCTGCAAAGTTTCTTTTGAGAAATCTGACAATCTTATGAGAACTCCCCTGTAGGTAACTAACTGAGCTTTTTTTCTGCTGGGCTTTTTTTTTTTATGAATAGCAATTTTATTTCTTTTTTCTTTTTTTAAAATTATTTTCAAGTACAGTTTTCTGTCTATTACTCCCATCCCATCCCACCCCCATGCACCCCCATCCCTCCCATTTCCACCCTTCTCAGTTGTTGTCCATGTATCCTTTATATATGTTCCTCTAAATCCCTCCCCTATTTCCCCTGAAATTCCCTCCGCTCTTCTCTCTGGTCACTGTTAGCCTATTCTCTATTTCAGTGTCTTTGGTTATATTTTGCTTGCTTGTTTGTTTTGTTGTTTAGCTTCCTGTTAAAGATGAGATCATATGGTATTTGTCCTTCAACACCTGGCTTATTTCACTCAGCATGATGCTTTCCAGTTCCAGCCATGCTGCTGCTAAAGGTAGGAGCTCCTTCTTTCTTTCTGCTGCATAGAAATCCATTGTGTATATGTACCATAGTTTTTTGATCCATTCATTTACTGATGGGCACCTAGGTCGCTTCCAACTCTTGGCTATTGTAAATTGTGCTGCTATGAACATTGGGGTGCATATGTTCTTTGGGATTGGTGTTTTAGCATTCTTAGGATACAATCCTAGCAGTGAAATTGCTGGGTCAAAAGAGCAAGCATATCCTATCAATATTTATACCCAGAATTAATGCACCAAATATTTTCAAACTAAGCTAAGAGAGTGGTACTTAGTGCACTTCCTATATTATTTAATTCTCACAAGAACTCATTGTAGCAGGTGATAACTCCAACACAGAAAGTAATTAATGTGCCCAACTCACATGTGCAGTTATTCAACAAGTGTCTTCCAACTATCTCCCTTTTGCATAGGCTACTCAGTATGAATGACTTTCACCCATGAACATAAGCAACAAAGACCCTTTTCTTTCTGGAGTTTATTAAAGCTATATGTGCTTTATTAAATTCCTTGCCTTAATTAAATTATGCTGCTAACATTAGTTTGGGGACCTAAGTACAGGTATTTAATCTCTCTTGTCTTTTAGACACAAGTCTAAAAAGGGTTTATAACAGTAATAACAATTGTAAAACAAATTCAACCATGCAGAAGTTGAGGTTAATGAAATATCACATGTAAACACTGTTTAATTAACTATTTCTTTCATAAGTTTACTTTTTAAGATACTTATATTATTTTAAAACTATTCATCATATTGCATAGCATATTTACCATAATTTTTATTTTCATAAAAATGTTTAATCATTTAACTCAGCAAATGAATATAGTCATATCATAGCAAAGAAGATTTTAATAATAAACCCTCAAGTTTGAAACTGCAAGGTGTAGGAATAGGAAAAGAAACCACATTTTTTTCTACATGAAAAATAGAATGGAAAGCAGTATACACTCTAATATTTAGTTTTAAAAGCGTCATCAGAAAATTCAAAGAATTTTTTTAAATTTGGGAAGTCAAAAGTCTTTTCGCTAATATGTTTTCACATAAAATCTAAAAAAAAATCTAAGAAAAATTTTTGGATTTCTATTGACTCAGACATCAAACAAAGATGTGTTGATACCCTTGAAGGAAAAGAGCCCCAAGACAGTCTTTACTTTTCATCTCTGCCTCATTTTCTTAATCACGTATTTACCCTATTGAAACACATGCATATTCAAACATCTAAAATGGTATTTGTTTCCTGCAGCCCTATTTTCAGAAATAAAAATATTCATGAAAATTAGGACAAAATATTCTTAGGACATTTTAAATAGTAGAGTAACTCTTAAATAAACTCATTGCATTATTAAAAAGGAAGTTCATGTTTTTAAATGAAAGCTAAGAGTAGATTTAAAAATATGGGTAAAATGACTCTGGGAAGCTTTGAAGTGAAAATTAACAATGGCCTTTTAATTTTGAAGAACACCTTACCATTTAAATGCCAAACACCAAATAATTAAGTCACTTGCCAATATAATTTGAAGATGGAATAAATGTTTCTATTAAGTAAAATTTATGAGTTTTGACCTAGTTATTGACTAAAATATTATGCGATGGTCAGAATTCAGCTATTTAATACTTCAGATAATAAGCTTTGAAATAATTGATTCACAACACCTTCCATAAATAACATTATAGAAATATTAAATCAAAAAACAAGAGATATTGTTTTATCTATTAATTGATTTTCCTGATCGATTTAGCCTGTTCTTAGCCAAAAGAAACATATGAAAGATATGTAATTAAAATGAAAGTAAGTATGTCTATGCAAAAAATGAGTAAATCCTATCACTTGGAGCAGTGAGTTGTAAAAATTTGTTTGAAATGAAGAAATAAGTAGAAGATAGTTGCTCTCACGTCTTTGATATTTCATTAAAACTGATGGTTTTTCTTAAAAACAAATGGCTTACAGCAATAAGCCATTAAAAATCACTGCCAATTATTCTATAAGGATTCATTTTGCACACAATTATGCACAGACATCATAAGTTAGTATATCTCTAAGAATTATTTTATCATAACCTTAATGAAATGATGTGGCTACAAGCTTACTTTTCTAATTAGTTGCATTTCTAATGCAGTTTATTAGATGTACCAAGTTTAAGCATATCAGCTAACATGGTATATACAAAACAATGGATAGCAAAAAGAAATACAAACACCAAAAAATGATATTTTTTTCTTTTTATCTAAAGAGAATAAATTGCTTCCATTCAGATGAAATAAGAAAACAGTATTTACAAAAATCTGATCACAGTTTTACAAATTAAAATTGATTTGATTAAAACAAGATTTTCTAGAAGTGATTAAAATCAATGCCCTTTTCTGAAAAATACATACTGGTGAACATTAGGCATTTGTTAGTTGGGTGTTCATAGAATTTCCCTGACATTTGGTTTAGTTTGTAAGAGGTAACTTCTTTTTATAAACTCTACCCTGCTGTTAAAATAAATCATAAGAAAAGGTATTAATTTGATGTGACATGATTGATATTCATTTACCTAGAAACTAATCAGAATTCCCTTAGTGATGGTATTAATTTTTTTATCCATGCCAATAACTATTCAATGAGGCACACAGAATTAGAGAGACATGTTGCAGAAGTTCTGACTTATTCTCCATTACGTATATGAAAATCACTGAACAAACTGAAGTATGGAAAGCATCATGCATCTCTAATACATGGTCTAAATTATCCTAAGAATGAGCATGAATTAGAGAAAAAGTAGAAATAAAGAAAACTCTGCATTTCTGAGCATTTAGATTAGAATGGGAAGAAAAGATATAGGAACAGAAAAATATATAAATTAAAAATTTGAAGAATAAAATAAAGCATAAATTATCAGTAAAAAGAAGTTTATTAGAAGTCAAAAATTAACTCACAGGTAGTTCTATGTACAGAGCTACATTATACAAGAAGTTAGAGAGCAACAATATTGTGATAATATCTATATAAGAAAAATAACTTAGAAGCTTAAATGACTTGTCAAAGCTGAATGTTCATTGGGAGGGGAACGAGAACAGAAGTATGGGTCCTGTAATCAAAGTCTTTGCTCTTTTGATCATATCATTCCTGTTGACACACTGGTGCTTAATGATCAAGAGATCTGAAGGATTTTGAGCTTCCATTGCCTGGTGAGAGTAGTGGGAGTGAGATTTTGGTCAGAAACCCCCTTAGTGAATTGGGATACACCACATTTCATAGTGTCTCCCCTATTTACCTCATTTGTTATCACATTCTTGTTATTTTAGAAGGGAAGCTGCTTGCATAGTGCAGATATGAAGTCTACAACATTCTGAATCCAGCTGTGTCTGAAGTAAACAAACTAGTGAACAAATCAATTGTTGGGATTTTGCTTCTACTTAACCTGAGATATATATTTTATTACATTGATTTTTCTGTCACGATTCAAGGCTTATTTATTTATTTTTTAAATAGGATGTGTAGTAAAATCATTATTGATCTATTTAGAGTCAATCTGAAATTCACCTTAACATTAAAAGAGGATAAAAATAAAGATACCTTGGGAGAGGTAAAGTATTATTTATTATTCTGGTTCCATTTCAAATCATTGTAATTTGAAGGCAAAATAAGAAAAAACATTATACTGAAAAAAATATTTAAAATGTTTATTAAAAATTTAAGTTTTTAATGAAAAAATCTAAGCAAACAAGCAGAACAGAAAGAGAATCATAAGTATGGAGATCATTTGGAGGGTTATCAGCGGGAAGGGGGAGAGTGGGGAAAAGCTGCAGGGATTAAAAAGCACAATTGGTAGGAACAAAATGACAGAGGGAGCTTAAGAACAGTATGAGAAATGGAGAAGCCAAAGAACTTATATACATGACCTATGGACATGAACTAAGGGTGGGAATTGCTAGAGGGAAAGACGGTACCAGGTAGAGAGGTGCAAAGAGGGAAAAAGTGGGACAATTATAAAAATATAATGAATAAAATATACTAAAAAAAACTCATCAACTTATCAACAAAGCAATTTTGTGAGTTTCAGTTCTTTGTGCCAATAAAAGGAAAACATGTTTTAAAAATAGCCACAGAAAGAAAAAGCCACTCTGATTTACAGATACCACAATATGCAGTAATTCATTCTATGCACATTTCGTTTTTATTGTAATTATTTTTTATTATTGACACTATTACAGATATCTCCTCATTTTCTCCCCATGCTCCCCTCCACCCAGCCCTCCATTCACCACACTTTTGTCTGTGTCCATGGTCTATGCAAATATCTATATATGTTCTTTGACTAATTTGACTACTTCTTCCAGTGCTAAGAAAAAAGTGACTTATCAATGTAAATAGGAACATCTACCTTTACGCATATCTGATTGTTAAAGATTATTAAATATGGAATACACAAAATAAGCAATATATTTATTTTTATGCTTTACAATTGTTACTTCTGACAGCAATATCACTTAGCAACTGAGTATCTACATTAGCTGAAAATGCCAAACGCCAGATAGTTTTTGACTGCCTATCTCCAGTAACTGTTATCTGCTGTCATTTCTAAATCAGGATTTCCCTGTCAGTTTTCATTCAAGATAAATTAGAATTTATATCACTATTTGATATACTTCTCTAAGCATTCAGTTATATCCCTGCACTCTCTCCTATATTTTTTACAACTAAGAGGTATGGATTTGGAGGTTCTTCATGACTAATGTACTGCATTATGAATTTCCCTTCATCACTATTACCAAATCACCTCATTTAACTTAAACATTTAAATACATTTTCAGAATAAAATTTGTCACTTAGATAGTGAATAGCATTGCAAACATAGAGAAAAACAAGGATAAAATGCTCCATTAAGTCTTAAGTGAATGCCTTTGCATTCATTTTTCAGTTTTATTTAAATGCCAAAGCTATACCCCTGAAAATGTAACGTTACAGAGTAGAAACCCTGACCAAAAAGACCCTATTTGGTCATGGAGGCAGGCATAAAATCTCACTACAGAGTATGGTAACTTCTATTTTGTAGCTATGGCGTATAATTGGTGATGGGAAATTCAGATGAGAAATGCCTAATGTGATCTGAAAAGGTTAGAAAACCCTCAACAGAGAAGATGACTGCTGAGGCTTTGAAATCGGAGTCTGAGCTGCACCAGAATGTAAAACACTGGAATTTAGAAATTCAAAGATTTAATAGTCATTTATCAAGTTTAGAAGGTATGAGTGCATACAGTGTTTTTTCAGAATTATAAGCAATTCGACTCATTACCGCTTTTGTGTAACCGTCCTTGCTCTGTTGAGTTTGAATAAATCTTTTCTGTTGTCGCCTTTCATGTGGTTCAGTCTGATTTCTGCCTGACAGTTTTCTAGGGAATGTGTTTCTTGATGATATAGATTAAGATAACTGAGTTAAAAATATATATAAATTCATAAAATAGTGACTTAGAACAGCAAAACAGAACAAATCTTTTTTTAGACTACAGATATCATTAAATAAAATGAAGTTCTTCTATGATATGCTTAAGTAAATCAATTAACACAAATGAATAATATAATATCCTTGTTGTAAACGATGGGTAAATTCATTCGATTTTTATTGTTATAACAAGTCATATAAAATATATATGCTATTAAATCTTTCTGCTTTATATCATATGTAAGAGTCTCCACTTTTGCATAGATTTTCTATCTTTTCAAATATCACCTGTAAATTTCTCTTATAAAATTCTTTTGTTTGTAGGAGAAAGAGAATAATCTGCCAATCAATGCCCTAATATAGAAAAGGTCAAACATTTCCATGAAAACGTTCAGTCATTCTTTTCTTTGTTCCTCAGATTCTTCTGAGCAACAATTAATTCAATTAAACCAACTCTAAAGCTGTAGATTGTCATAGATCATAACCTTTCAAAGCGTCTTTGTGTTCTTCCTTAAATTTACTTTACTTAGCATATTTTAATGGTATCACACAAAGGAATATTATTAAGTATTCTTGGTGTGAAAAAAAATGCTATGCTCCTGCCAATTGCATTCTAATGAGAATGAGAGTGGTGGTATTTCAAGACAGAGAGATACCAACATAATGAATCACGTACAAAATATCAAGAAAGATAAGGATAAATACACAAAGTGACATATCAACCTCAAACATTTATCATGTTGGCATTATGGTTCACCTTTATCTTTTCAGTTGTATTTATAAGGAAATAAATATTGAGTGGGAAAATATAAATGCTATTTAATTAGTTTAAAGATAAAAGAGATAGTATTGTTTTCATATTTAAAGTGAGTAAATTTTTATTATTGAATTATGTTGCACTGATATGTGGTGTTTCTTGTGTGTGTTGTTAAAGGAAGATTGTCTTTATCCATGATCCAACTTGTTTCACTAAATGTGCTGCTGGAATATCCTGGAATAAGTACAGTTTCAGACTAAGACTAAAATAATGTGAATACAGTATTATTTCTCTGAAGCATATAGGACTTTATTTTATTTTAATTCTATTTTTTGGAGAGAGGGGAAAGGAGGGAAAAAGAGAAAAACATCAATTGGCTGTCTCTTGTATGCTCCCCAACCAGGGACCAAACTGGAAACCTTTTCTCTTGGCAAGATGATTCCCAACCACACTGGTCAGGGCAGGACTTTATTTTTAACACATTGTATACAACAAATGTTTGAAAAAGAAATTAAATTTCTGAAATTTTTCCTTTATACAATTTGATATGCTTGTAAAACTTTTAGATGAATTTAATTTTTAAGTATATTTTATTAATTATGCTATTACAGTTGTCCCACTTTTTTTGCCTTTATCCCCCCTCTGCCTTGCATCCAGCACCCCCCCCCCCTTTTCTTAGTTCATGTCCATGAGTTGTACACATAATTTCTTTGGCTTCTCTATTTCCAATACAATTCTTAACTTTCCCCTGTTTATTTTTTTGCCTACAAATTATGCTTCTTATTCCCTGTACCTCCCCGCCAACTCCCCACTAATAACCCTCCAGGTGATCAATTCTGTGATTCTGTTCCTGTTCTTATTGTTTACTTGGGGGGGGGGTAGGTTCTGTTGTTGGTAGTTGTGAGTTTGTTGTCATTTTACTGTTCACAGTTTGTGATCTTCTATTTCTTAGATAAGTTGCTTCAACATTTCATATAATAAGGGCTTGGTGATGATGAACTCCTTTGACTTATCTGGGAAGCACTTTATCTGCCCTTCCATTCTCAATGACAGCTTTGCTGGATAGAGCAATCTTGGACAGAATAATCTTGGATGTAGTTCCTGGCCTTTCATGACTTTGAATATTTCTTTCCAGCTCCTTCTCGCCTGCAAGGTTTCTTTTAAGAGATCAGCTTACAGTCTTATGGGCAGTCCTTTGTAGATAACTCTCCCCTTTCCTCTTGCTGCTTTTAAGATCTCTCCCTATCTTTAATTTTGGGCAACTTAATTATGTTATGCCTTGTTCTTCTTTGGGTCCAATTTCTTTGGGACTGTTTGGAATGCCTGCACTTCCTGGAAGTCTATTTCCTTTGCCAGATTGGGGAAGTTTTCCTTCATTATTTGTTCAAATAAGTTTTCAAGTTCTTGGTCCCCCTCTTCTCTTTCTAGCACCTCTATGATTCGGATATTGGGGTGCTTAAAGTTTTCCCAGAGATTTCTAAGCTTCTCCTCACTTTCTGCATTCTTTTTCCTTCATTCTGTTCCAGTTGGATGCTTATCTTCCTTCTGCTCCAAATCATTGATTTGAGTTCAAGTTTCCTTTTTTTCACTGTTGGTTCCCTATTTTCCTTTATTTCACTTTGTATAGCCTTCATTTCTTCCCTCGTTTTGCAACCAAGTTGGATCAATTCTGTGAGCATCCCAATTACCAGTGTTGTCAACTCTGCATCAGCTAGGTTTTCTATGTCCTTGTTGCTCAGCTCTTTTTCTGGAGTTCTGATCGGTTCCTTCATTTAGGCCATATTTCTTTGTCACAGCACACCTGTTATGTCGTAAGGGGCAGAATCTTAGGTGTTCACCAGGGTGGGGCAACACTCTTTGCTGTGGCGCTGTGGAGCTGTATTTAGGGGAGTCTTTAGTTTTCTGGTCAGCCAGCCCCTATCTCATCAATGTCTGCTGCCTTGCCAAGGGTCCTCTCCTCCCATCTGCCAACCTCCACCCCCCTACCGTTCTGGGTGAGTGTTTCTTTGACTCCTTCATTGTCGAGTTCCATGCAGTGCGACTTCCTGGCAGTTCTGGTTGCTGATTGTTTTTATATTGGTTGTTATCCTCCTTTTGGTTGTCTGAGGAAACTGAGCTTTTCCACCTATGCCTCCATCTTGGCCAGAACTCCAAGACATCCTGTGAACTTATGTTTTTCTAATCACATTAATAATAATCCATTATCACAAAAATTTTGAAAATGCATTAAACACATCATCTATAATTTTAAAATAAAATCCAAAATTGCTATTCTGCGTATTACTTTCCCAAATCTTACATATGCCTATTATGTTTTGGTATGTAAAATAAAGTAATAAATAATATGTACTTAATTATAGATTGCTTATGTTCTGTGATAACTTGGAAATAAAGTATTTCTTCTTATATTCTTGTTTACTTAGAGGTGATTTTCAGAAGAAAGATTTTATGGGAGCTGCTGTATAAATGGGAGCAATTGCACATTGAATATGGTGCAATTAGTGCTGTTCTCCTTTTAATTATGTTGATATGAATTAATATATTTCTGATGATATTTGGAGCTACTAAGAGATAATATCTACATCATCATTCTTTTTATTTAGCATAATGCCTGATGTATAGCTGACTCTCAATAAGTTAAATAAATAAAATTTATGTTTATTAAAATAACATGAAAATCAATCTTTATAGCTTTTGATGGACAAATCAGAAAACTTGTGTTTTTATTTTGAAAAAATTAACTACTGTTGACAATTTTCTTAAAAATTATGTTTACTGATTTGAATAATATGCATGTCAATTTAATATTTAAAAGAACTTTAACTCCTATGTATTGGAAATCTTTGTGTACAGGTAGAGACTGAACTGTTTTTGACAGAGATGATTGTTTTTGCTTAATGCTATTCCGAAAATAAAACGCATTCTCTCTATATAAAAAAGAATAGCTTTAAAAATAGGTTGTTTTGGGTAGAACTGAGTCGCTTCAAAAGATATGTCAAAGTCCCAACTTTTTATACTTCAGATGTGACCATATTTGGAATAGGGCCATTGCAGATGTAATTATTTAAGTTGGGGTTATATTGAAGGAGGGTGGTGTTCTTACAAGAAGAGAAGAAATGTGAAGATAGACATGCCAAGGCAGAACACCATGTGACGACAGAGGCAGAGACTGAAATGCTATAGCTACAAGCCAAGAAACATCAAGAATGCCTGGCAAACCTTCGAAGCTGGGACAAGGCAGCACTGCAGAAACCGAGTAGCAGGCGCAAACCAGAGAACTTGATGATGCTGAGACCCTGATCTTGAAATTCCAGCCTCCAGAACTCTGAGAAATAAAATTCTGTTGATTATGTTCTGTGAGGCGATGGTATTTTTTATAAGCCTGAATGGACTATAATAATAGCTCTAGGAAACTCATATAAAGGCCATTAGTTTTAGCAAGTAAAAAAAAATACAGAATGTCCAGTTAAATTTGAATTTCACAAAAACAATATATCCCAAATACTGCATGCATGTGGCAACCCTATTTATAAAACAGTGTAAGATTCAAGACTTGAAAAACCTGCAGACAGTCAGTGAAGTGATATTTTCTGAGGAACATTGATGTTTGAGAGACAAATAATATACAAACGCAAAAATGCATTCTATTCTCCTTTCCAAGGGTCCTCCAGCATCCCTTTAAAGAATAATGAAAAATGACCTACATTCCTCTGATTTAATTTTATGTTTTCAATTACAGTTTCCATTCAAAATCATTTTGTGTTAGTTTCAGGGGCATAGCATGACAGTTAGACAATCATATACTTTGCACAGTGATCCCTCCAATATTTCCAGTGCCCACCAGACAGCACACATAGTTATTACCATGTTATTGACTACATTCCCTATGCTGTCCTTCACATCTCCATGACTATTTTGTTAGCCCCTTTACGATTTTCCACCCAGCCTCCCAATATCCTTTTTCCTGTGACAGCTTTCCATGTGTTCTCTAGATCTAGGTTTCTATTTTGTTTATTTCTTATTTTGTTTTTTTGATTCTACATATTAGTGAAATCATATGACATTTGTCATTTTCTGACTGACTTACTTCACTTAGCATAATACCCTCTAGGTCCATTCATGTCACAATTTTTATAGCCAAGTAATGTTCTACTGTATACATGTACAGTTTAAATCCATTTAAATATTAATAAATTTTCCCTATCAAAGAAAAATTATTCTTCAATACTATATTACTTATCCAGATTTATTTTAAATACCTGTCATAGTCTTGTAGAAAATAATTTGTTTGGGCAATACTCAAGTTTTTTCCTCTCAGGAATTTTAAGCCTTTTTCTGTACCCTGTATTATCTCTTAGATAAATGAACAAAGTTCTCACATTCCAACTTTAACATTATCCTGCTTTCACTAGAAATAGATCCTAATTTTCCCATGCTATTGGCAGCAGTTCAGATTAATGATGACTCTGATTATAAATATCTTAAATGAGAAAATATTGCTGTAAATATATTTGAGTCTTTTGATTCCTGGTTTTATCTATTCTTAAAGTTCTACTTTGTTTAGAAACAAGCTTATTATTAACTGACTTTTAAATTGATGTGGGCATTTTTATTTCCTGTATAAGAAACTGTGTGGCTTCCACCACATATACAATTATCTTCAAATCACCGGTTCTGTGTGAAAGTTACTCTTCTAACAAAAACTGCTTTCCTATGATTAAAAAATTCAAGAATGTCCATCAGCTTTCTTTTATAAATATAAAACTAATTATTATGCTTACTTAATAAAGTCAAGGAGAAAAGCCAAACAAATTACACTTTAAGGAGAAATAAACAGCTGTAAAACCCTGAGTTTTTAGATATAAAGTGTATCTCAATAAATAGTGTACAAGTGTAAAGTTAGAAGACTAAAATAGGTCTTCATTTATCATTCAATATGCATGAAAATTAAATAGACCAAGGTTCAGTTTCAACGATAAAGATTATATTTCCTCCTCACCCAAGGAAAATCTAGTTTTGTTTTCATTGTTTGCTCATCTGCTTCAGTGTTACAGGCACTCATCATTTTGAAACTTTGCACTCTAAACATATGTACAAGTCAAATGTAAGAAGCAACAAACATTACTTTGATTATTTTGAATTATTTCTAGAATTTGAATTCTTGAAATAAAAGAATAGATTTCTATTCAAGGCATCACCAATAGCATTTTAAGCATTTTAAATTTATATAGCTGTTTAGTGATTTGTCTTGAAAATGCGTAGTCCTTACCATATATTGGGTGACATGTATACAGTCTCAGGACTCAGGGAGATTATGTAATGGCAAACTGAACCAGATCATTTAGCATGGTGACAGTATTTGTAAATTCAGAGCCTTGCATGTGATGTTTTTGTCATGCATATGTCTGATGCTGCTCTGGAGTACATGTACATGATTGGTGAACTAGCCATGTCCCCTGTGTTTGGAGCGTAGCGAAGCATGACAATCTGTACGCTACCTTAGCCTTTTCCTGTTATCCTTGATGACAGCATCTAATAGCATCTCTGGTTTATACCATTCCCCTGCAGTAAAGCCGAACAGTTGTGATGTCTATCCAATTCCCCGCCAAACAATTGTTTGGGAACTTGGCTTTACTTTTATTAACCCCAAAGGTCTCTCCATTTGTTTAGTTTTCCCAAACTGTATCCAACTTTCAAAATTCAGCAAAACAGATGGTGCACAGTTCTATACAATATGCTTTTTTGTTGTTGTTAGATCCCCTTAAAAGCTTCAGCACTTAAGGAAAATCAATAGTGCTTGATGTGGTTTTGTGGCTTTCCGTCTCTTGAACACTAAATTCAATTTGATCCATTGCTATTAGCAGCTTAGAGTTGCAGTTCAGCCATCTAGAAAGGTGAGGGTCTTTGGCCCATCATAGGTCATAGATTCACTCACAGTGACAAGTTAATGAGTTTTAAACTTATAGATTTATTTTACAAATAAATGGTAAATATAAAATCCTGTTTTATTTTATGTAACCACAATATCATGTGATAGAAAGCTAGTTTGGGTGTATCATTAAATCATCTATTAACACAATCCCAATTTTGATGTGAGTAGAATTTAAGCAAACCTGGACGTACACAGTAAATTTTTTTCCATGGGTCCAACCATCAGTATTTCTGTAGGGGGACTGAGAACCTTCATGAAAGGGAAATTAAACTGCATCTCTTAAGGTTTAGACATATTTTGTGAAATTTACTCTAAATACATCAATTGTCATGGAACCAAAAAATTGTCTATTATAAAATCCACTTAACCTAAGGGAAGAAAACCCAAGGAATTATTCAGTACCATATTTCACAAATTAAGCTTTTGGTGCCAGGGAAGAGAGAGGGGAGTAAAGTATCTGAGTATAATGTGCCGAAAACACACCTATACTCTAGTAAGGGAAAAGCTTATTTCAAGAAACTAGCACAAAATAATCTCACCTTACATTCTCAATATCATAAAATAAGCTGAAGCAAGGAACCGAGCTCTCAATGGTATTGTTATAAGTGTATGACTGTGAAATTCACTACAATACTTTGAGATTTCTTTAGAAGGAAAATTTGTTGCTAAGTCAATGTGGTTTAAGAAGCTATCAGTTGCACATAGATGTTTTCTGAAAACATCACTGCTTTGGGTTCCTGTTAACTGATATTTATATAAAGGGAAGGACAGCAGTTCATCACTGATAATCTAAGCTCCCCAAGAGACCAGCATGCAGGTCCCCCTGCCCAGAAAAGATAATGATGAGGAAGAACCATGCAAAACAAAAGCAGGAGAAGGCGTGGCCCTCAGTGCTAGCATACAGCAGGAATGAACTTATTAACGGTTCCATGTTGTTATTGGATTACATTATATACATAAACACTATAAAATTTATGTTCATATATTAAAAGTACTAAATATTTAATATTTTTAGTGTAATGGATTACTTTAAGCTACTAACATACAATGACAGGAAGTCTATCCGGTAACAGACCAGCCATTGTTAATATAACAAGAACAATTTGTGTGACATTGTTGTAACCTGGCAACCAAGTAGAGCAGACTGGACAATGCATGCATGAACAATGACGGCTACACTATACTAGTCAGGGGGGGTGGTAGAACTCATTGAGTGAGCATGTGTTGTGTGGCCATTGCATTCAAAATAACTGAACAAGGACAACAATGAAACTGCATCAAATTTTTGCACTAAACTTGAATATTCCTCCATGGAAACTGTTTGGATAATTCAGAAGGCTGCAGCTATGGGCAACTGGGGACTGGCAGCTTCATCACATCAATGCACCCGTTCGTGCATCATGTCTCATGCAGAAGTTTTTTTGAAAATATCAAATTACCCAGGTGGCTAAGCTGCCCTACATTCCTGACCTGGCACCCTGCAACTTCTAGCTTTTCCCAAAAGTAAAATCACCTTTGAAAGGAAAAAGATTTCAGAACTTCAGTGAGATTCAGAAAAATATGATGGGGCAGCTGATGGTGATTGGGAAAACTCATACCTACTTTGAAGGGGACTGAGGTGTAATTGTCTTATGTACAATATTTCTTATATCTTCTTCAATAAATCTCTCTTTTTTAATATTACTTGGCTGGATACCTTCTGGACAGATCTCACATATGACTAAGAAATATTGAAGTCTTGATAAAAATCATTGATTGTGCTGAAAATTGAAATGTCAATGTATTGCTCTGTATATTTACATTTTCTGGGGAAAGTCATCTTATGCATTCAACTATTTTGCCTTCTCTGATTTAGTTTTTACATGGCCACATTTTATTTGGGGGCTTTGGAAGAATGCTAGAGTTGTATTTAGATAAATATAAGCCTAAAATGATGCATAGACCAAAGAAATAATTATAACAAAATGTATGCTCTGTCTTAAGAAACCATATAGACAAGGTTATTATACTTTATTCCACTGAACCTTGTAATTATAAAATAATAAAAAGACATCCATGAAAATTACTTTAATTTTAAGGCAACCTTTATGAAATGCAATTTTGGCAGTGCCAAATACATATAAAATTAGTTTTATATTATTAAAGTTTGTTTGGTAAGGTCAAGGAACTATTAAGTAATTTATTTGCTGGACAATATTTTAGCAAAATTAAGAGTAATTATGTTTTACTTGAACAATCCCAAAACATTTGATGAATATTTGATTCAATGGATGCAGAAGAATCGTTTTTATGAACATATTTACGTATTAAGTTGTTTTTAAAATTAAGTAATTTAATGGTTTTTAAAATTAACTTTTTTAGGTTAGGAATTTTATCAACAAGTGTTCTTAATATGAATTATGTTAAATATTTAGACTCAAGGAATGTTATAACAAAAATAAGAATAAATAACATGCACTATAGCCCCAGAGATTGCACCGCAGTGAGTACTGATTACAAAGTATACAATTTATTTAATCTTTACTGTGGCAATCATGAATGCAAATGAGATGTCTGAATTATCAATCTTTTCTGTTTCTTAGAAAACTCTTTCTGTTTTATATGGGTATCTTGATTAACTGCTTTGAATATCTATAAATTATAAACAGGTTTTCTATGTACATTAACATGTATCATATATTATTCATATTGGATATCTGCATAGACAAATAGATTCACTGAGTGCCAATTATATGCCACCTTTACATTAAACTTTTCAGAGTTAACTCATTTAATCTGCACAACAGTCTAGTGTTATAAATAAAATTTATTCTTTCAAATTAGAGGTGAGAAAACTAAGCCACAAACTGTAAAAATAAACAAATGCCCAGTTTATTACTTTCAGAAATCAATAGTACCAGGATTTATCTCACTTATTCTCTTAAACATTATGAAAGTCAATGAAGCAGGAACTTATTTCCCTTAGTAGCCATATAACTTTTAAATACTCTAAAAGTATTTAGGAGTTCATTTTCTTTAATTACAAAGTATAAATTATTGCCCAAACTACTGTTTTTCAAGAAACTATAGTTTTATAAATATATATACATACATACACACACATATGTGCATTTACTAAAGACCTAATAGAAAGGCACTAGACTGTACATTGGACCAAAAAATGAGTAATAAACAATTTATCTTTTTTTTCAGGTATACAACCTGTTCATCATTACTACTTTTACTCAGGACAATTTGTTTGTTTCCTAAGAACTTTAGAATGAAACTTTATAATTACTTGTATTACTATTTCTCATTCTTTTAAAGGTATGCTCAAGAAAGCACTTATCTATTTTTTCCCAATTTTCCTAATTAATTTTTCCACTCATTTATAATATAGCTCCAAGAAATTTATATAAATATTTTGCTGATCATAAAATCCAATATAAAATAATATGATTCTTCCTCAATTATTTGAAATAATTTTAAAATAGTATAGGTACATTAATAAATATTATTTTGGATGACAATATAAGCTGTCATTGAATATAATGAAATATAAAAAACAATAACAAATATTAAGAGGAAATTATTTAGTTTTGCTTTTTCAAAAGTTAACTCCAGCCCTGGCCAATTGTCAGTTTGTTGGCACGACACCCAGTACACCAAAATACTGCAGTGGGATCCCCAGTTGGGTGCAAATGGGAGAAAAATGACCAGCATTTCTCTCACACATGCA
This sequence comes from Sturnira hondurensis, assembly GCF_014824575.4. Classification (NCBI taxonomy): domain Eukaryota; kingdom Metazoa; phylum Chordata; class Mammalia; order Chiroptera; family Phyllostomidae; genus Sturnira; species Sturnira hondurensis. Next base: position 20,107,775 of record NW_028083059.1, read on the forward strand.
TACCTCTGTCTCTGTGTCAGTTGCTTTTTCTCTCTCTAAAATCAATAAATATAACCCAGACTGAGAATTTAAAAATTAACTAAAATATCACCTCATGCCTGTCAAAATGGCAGTCATCAAAAAAAATCAACCATCAAAAAATGTTGGCAGAATGTGGAGAAAGGAGAATCTTTGTGCACTGTTGGTGGGAATGCAGATTAGTACAGCCACTCTTGAAAACATTATAGAGTTTCATCATAAAGTTAAAAATAGAACTGCCTTATGACACAGCAATTTTTACTACTGGGAATATACCCAAGGAAACCTGAGACACTAATTTGAAAAACACATATATGCTCCATTATGTTCATTGCAGAATTATTTACAATACCCAAGACTTAGAAACAGCCCAAGTAAGTGCTCATCAGTAGGTGAGTGAATAAAAAAAAACTGTGGTACATTTACACAATGCAACATTACTCAACTGTAGAAAAGAAGGAAATCTACCTTTTGTGACAGGATGGATGAACCCGGAGAGTATGATACTAAGAGAAATAATGCAGTCAGAGAAAAACAAATACCACATGATTTTACTTATGTGTGAGCTCTAATGAACAAAACAAATAAACAAACAAAATAGCAATAAACTCATAAATACAAATAACAGACCAATAACTATCAGAGGAAAGACGAATGGTGACTGAGTAAAACAGGTGAAGAGATTAAGCAAACAAATTCATAGACACAGACAACAATATCACAATTACCAGAGGGAAAAAGGGGTGGGAGAGGTAGAAGAAAGTGGGGATAAATGGTGGAAAAAGATTTGACTTCAGGTGATAAACACACAATACAACATATAGATGATGTATTTTAGAATTGTACATTTGAAACCTATATAATTTTATTAAATAATAGCATACCAATTAATTCAATAAAAAATTTTTAAAAAGAAAAAATATCTGTATCAGTGTTTCCATAAGTGATTTTGAAAGGCCTCAGTACAGTAATTATATTGTTGGGGAAAGTTATTTGATAGATAAAAGGGACCTTTCTGTACTATTTTTAAAATTTCTTTTGATTCTGTAATTACTTCTTTTTTAAAATAGATTTTATTGATTATGTCATTACAGTTGTCCCATTCCCCCCTTCATTCCCCTCTACCCTGCACACCCCTTCCCCACCATTCCCCCCTTTAGTTTATGTTTACTAGTCTCAAGTTCTTTAGATTCTATATTTCCCGTACTATTCTTGCCCTCCCCCTATCTATTTTCTACCTACCATCTATGCTACTTATTCTCTGTACCTTCTCCCCCCTTCTCCTCCTCCCACTCTCCTGTTGCTAACCCTCCATGAGATCTTTATTTCTATGGTTCCACTCCTGATCTAGCTGTCCTCTTAGTTTGCTTTTGTTTTAGGTGTGGTTACTTATAACTGTGAGTTTGCTGTCCTTTCACGGTTCATATTTTTATTAAAAGTTTCAAAATAAAAATAAAAAATAAAAGTTAACTGCAGTAATAAATATTAAATCTATACCTTCATGTGTATTATTTCTGATTTACATTTAAGAAACTGAAATCCAGGAAAAAAACATGCTTGAACAGTAATTAAGTAATGCCTATTTCAATTATAAGGGTGATTCAGAAACCGCAGAGAACTGATAAATATCAGATTTAAATCTACATTTAAATCTAGGGATACAAAGCATCTTAAAATCAGAAATATTTTCCATATACATTTTGATGAATATGTATTATATTAATATATACTAATGCAAATTCTTTTTGAACTACAGATAGTATAAAATGGTAACTGAAAATAACTACAAAGTGTTTTTAAAGTAAGAATATTTATCCTATAGACAAGCATCCAAAATTACCAGGAGGGCAATTATTTATTGGACTTCTCAAAAATGACTTGTCTATGCAAGAATGGCAATGTTTTTCATCTATTCCTTAAACTTGGAAGTAAAAGTAAGTCAAATATTCACAAGTGCCAACTTCAAAGAATATTTGCCATGGTAACCGTACCTCGAAAGCCTGTGGTTGCGGATTTTTGCCAATTAGCAACTCCAAAGGGTGCTATTAGTTCCTTCAAAAACATAAGGGACATGGTTTTCATCCGTGACTTCTATTCCTCTTTTAAAACATGTCATGATAAAAGATGAAACACACAATGGCATACTGTTTAGTTCTTACTTATAATCATACAGATGCTTAATAAAGAAAACAATGAATATCTTGGTATAGCACTTTTCAACTGGAAAAACATTCCCCTTGCTAAATCATCACTAGTGTAAAATGATTTCAATTAGACAGACTGTGCCATACCAACAGCAAAAACCTGAACCACATTTAATATCTAGACATTGTTTTTCATAATGTCTACATTCTAGACTGTGAGGGACTAGAAGACAGATAAATAACGAGAAGCTGTATTTAGTACTACGAGTATGGCAACTGAACATAGTCTAAGAATTATTCTTCATAATTAAACATTAAGTAGATTTTTGGATTGCCATTCCAAATTTCAAATTTATTTTTTATTTCTAGTATTTTTATGAAATCTTGTGATTTTTCTCTTCTACCAAGGATGCTCTGTATTCAACTAGAATTATAAAATTACTATCTTAAAGAATTAGTACACATGATTTTACAATACTGCAACAAAACATAAAGAAAATGAAAGAAAATTAAAGCATTTTGCTTCTTTATTAGGAGTAAAATGTAAAGAAGTTCATTTCTTTATCATTAGCAAAGTATTTGATCCAATTAAAATCGTTAAAAAATTATGACACTGTCATAAGTATAGCATTATCCATTTTGAGATATAATGGAGAGTGCTTTGAACAAGTCTGCCATAGTAGTCAAGTAAACATTGAGAATATTAATGTTCATCAAAGTGATGACTTATTATGACACAGCTGTAAAACTAAGAATATAAACAATTCTCATGTAATAATCAATACTGCAGTTAATTAAAACTACTTAAGAAGAAGGAAAACCTCCAAATAATCTTAAAATATCCTTTGAAAATTTAACCTCTTTTTTTAAACCAATTTTTTATTTCACTTATCTGTTCTATAAAGTAATACATTAATTTGGATTGAAAAGTAATAATAAAGAAGCTCTCTTAATATGAGTTGTCAGTTCAACAAACTGTTACAAACCGACTATTGAAAAAAGGCCGGTTAGATTTCAAATTCTGCCTTTAGACAACAGCAGCATTTTAATACAAGATAAGAAAATTTAGTGTGTCAATCTGTGGTAATTTTTATTGAGCACTTTTATTTTATCATGTTATACTATATACAGCATTTAATAGCTCCTTTTTCATAGAAGACTGACCAAAATGATATAAAATACATTTAATTGTTTCCTTAGATTAGCCCTCCTTCTACATATATAACCGAAAGCATATAAATACTTCTGAAGGACAACAAAAGAAATAATAGTAAAAGAATAAAAGAAACCCATAAAAATAAATTTTTCTAGAAATACCAAGTGTCAAAGAGAAAAGTGCTAATGATTAGAGGGAATTTTATTATCCTGAAATAACTAGAGTTGAACCTATAAAATATGAGATACGTTTTATTTAGAAACTAAGTTTTGTATTTAAAGATTCTTGATCCTTTAAAAAAGGATCAAACTTTTAAAAAGTTTTCTTTGCCTATCAACTTTTTCTCAAGAAGGAAAGAACATTGTCTTACAAGAGTACTTCTATCTAAAGACGGTAAAAGTCTATATAGCAAAAATACCACTAGAATCTAGTACCTAGCACATCTGTATCTGTTGCCTTGAATCAGAAAAAAAGGAAAAACAATATCCATTTCTCATAATAAATAAGAATAGAATTCCCCATGCTGTACTGCTTTCTGCTTTACACATACTAGATATTTAATTTGATTATTTATACATCAGTCTCTGCAAACCACAAAAGCGACTTATTAAAATCTCCCTGATTTTTTTAACCTAGAGTGATTAGTATGTTTCTAGAGAATAGTAAGAGTTACTTTAAAGATTTCTTTTTAAAAACCAGCTCTTATCTCACCTGAATGATTTATGTCTAATGGAGAAAGTATGTAGTGAATAGACATGTTAAATATCATGACATGTTAGGTTTGCTTTTATTCGGCTATTTTCTAAAACAGTTCCTTTTTAATTTTTTTATTTTTTCATCATTTTTATTGTTATTCAAATACAGTTGTCTCCATTTTCACAGCACCACTTTTCATGCCAGCTAGGGCTCCTTTTGGGGAAGCAAAGGAACATTGGGCGACAAGGCAGTGGCAGGTTTTAGAAGAGATCAAATTTGTTTTCTTCATTTGAAAATAATAGGAATATAACACAATCTTTCTTAAAACTGTTGGGCAGATTAACTAATTAAAGTTTTAATTTCAGAACCCAATAGACTATTTTTATGAAAATGTACGGTATTCATATCATTGAACTTCAACTTTTAAAGGCACCCTAAAAAAAACACTTTTCTGAGTTTATTTTGTGCATCTAACCATTGTGAAATGAGCTTTTATAATTGGTTCATTACTTTGTTTTCTGAATACTCTGCCTTATCTTACTTTAACATGTTTAAAAATGTGAATTTTATCAATGTAATCTTACGATGCCTAAGCATGAAAAAAGAGTGTATATAAAACCCAAAGGAAAAACACAATGAATTCTGTAGCTGCTTTAGGTTGGCCTACCTTTTCCTTTTGACAATGAAGAGTTGCTTGTCTTGAGAGCAGCAATGACTTTTTTTCTCTGTTATTAATGATAGTGGTGATGAAACTGTCTTATATCACAATTGCTTATTTATTCACTCCACAGACCATAATGTGCACCCAGAGTTTGCAAGAGACTGTGCTACATGCTTGAGACATAGCTGGGAATACGATGACATATTTTCCATCTCTTGGAATATATCATCTGTATAGAGAAAAAATGTAAACATGTACTTGCAAATGTAGAAAAGAAAAAGTGCAGAGAATCACAAATGCATACAATGGTAGCAGCTAACAGATCTGCTGGGTCGGGGAAGGTCTGTCTGAGGAAAGGCGAAAGTTTAACTTAGTGAAAGAGGAAAGGGAGTATGGGCAGAAAGACACTGGGATTTTTCTGACTGAAAAAGTCCACGTGTCTATTCCATGATTTAAAGAGGACAGGAGATGAGAGGAGGGAAGAGATGATGAGGGGAGGAGAGGAAAAAGGAGGGAAGGGGAAAGGAGATGAGTAAGAGGAAGGGGAGAGGTAAGCAAAAGGAGAAGAGGGGAGGGGGAAAGAGAGTGGAGAAATAGCTATAACTGGACCATTGAAGAATGTAGAAAATAATGAGGTAGGTGAACAGATTTTTTATGTTTGACTTCTTAAGTCATAAAGGGATTATAGAACTTATCTTAAGGATAATGGTAACCTGATAAAATAATGTAAAAAATAATACTTTAAAAGATCACTTTTACTGAAGTGTAATAGGAAACAGTTGGGGTGCAGCAACAATTCACACAGGAGGTCCATTCAGGTGAGACTACTGTCATTTAGATGCTGTTGAATTTGTCTCAATTGAGGTCACGGTGACTTTGACTAAGTGGGCAGTATTAAGAAGAAAAAGTAATAAATTTGAGAGATACTTGTGCATAAGAAATAATGGAATTGGATAACAGAATGAGGCTAGACAAATGAGAGAGGAGAAACTAAAGACACACCATTCTTAGTTTTCTATTATTAAAAACATAACCGGTACTGCTTGCCATTTGCAGAAATAATCCTTCAAAAAGATAAGAGCCATAAGAAATGTTCTGTGGGTTTTCACTTGTTGAATTTAAGCTTATTATGAAACACCAAAATAGAAATGTTACTAACATTGGTAAAAAAAAAAAAAAGAAATTTGAAGTAAATTCTTAAGTAAGAAGGTGGTAAACTAGGAGAAAATTGTGCCAAGTAAACCAAACAGAGGGATTATTTTGTGAACAAAGTCTCTATAGATAATGCATAAAGTAATGTTAATGAGCTAGCAATGTTATTTACTGAAACAGGATGCTTTAATAAAGGAAACATTATAAATCACATTTTTAGTCATAGAAGCAAACACTTTCAATAAAAATTCTTGATAAAGTTGATGTAAAAACATGAAAACATAGCTTAGGGAAAGCATTCTCTGGGGACAAAGTACTAAGGACTAGGCTATAATTATATAGTAGTTATAGTCTTTTTTTGAGCTCTGTGTGTACCAGAAATGGAACCAACATATCTCATGATGACCTCTAATCTTCATGACAGCCTGTAAGATGGGTGTTATCATCACATTTTACTAGTTAGTTGGTGATGAACCATCACACCATTTCCATTATACCAAATGATCTTAAACTTGATACATGGATTAGCTTTATGATGTAAGTGAGCCACATGTTCCTCTTATCATATTCAAATATTAACTTTATTGGTGAGGCTTTGGAGAGAAGTCAGACCACAAGCAGTTCAAGGGTCAGTGTCATGGACAGGATCCAGGACGGGGTCCACCCTCTCACCTCATTGAATGAACATCCTATTGCTTTTTCTCACTTTTCCCTGACTCAACTATTGCACAGCATTTCACAATATGGACTATACTTTTGGGTTCAGAAATACAATCAAACAAATTATATTTAATAATATTATTTACACTTTTTAGAGTGTAATTATTTAAATTCTGCATCTTCAGAGGTCTTTTCCCTCTATTCTGAAGATAGAATACTTTCTAGTTCCCTGGACTACAGGTAAGGTCAGGGAGACAAAGAATGGAAGTGGGGTAATGAGTTGAGAGAGCAAAATAGCATCTTTCTCCATTTCTTGCTCCTGCCATCCTGATAAATTTGTGAGTCTGTTTCTTTTTCAAGGTAACTGGACTTTTTAAGTTTATACACCCATGTCTAGAAAACAAAGGGGTAGCCATGACAATGGTTTTATTGAGGTTCTCTGAGGTGGTAACTCCCATCACCATACAATGCATTGACTATGAGTCCTCCCACTCCCCAAAATTCTCCCAGGTGATGTTGGGTAATTCCCCTTAATGGTTGAAGGTCTGATCTCCTATCTAAGTTTGCCACCTTTAATTCTGGGAAGATCTATGTTAATCCAACTCTGGTTAGGTCTCTTGAAAAACCCTTTCCTTTCTTATGGGCTACCTACCCTGGGCTGCAGTGAGGAGCATCATCCCTACTAAATAACAAGAGGCACACAGCAGTCAGGAACGGGGTCCCAACTAAACCACTGGAGTATGGATTTTCCCTTCTCAAAGGTTCTAAAATGTGGATGTTTCTACTGAGCTGGCCAAACAGTGTTAGGGAAGACATGACCCTGTGGCCCCATACTATCTGCTCAGATTCTGAGTTGTCCCAAAGCTAACTTTACACCTCTGCCACACAACTGATGGGCTTTATTTCTGGATACTTCTCCTTTCAAGCTGTTTGTTTCTTTTGTTTTGATAAAGAAAACAAAAACTTTGAAACATTCTTACTCTTAGATGACACCTTAATTTATTCATTGTTTAAAACTGTGTAGTATTTCAGGACCACATTGGTGTCAACAGAGCAAAGTAAAAATGGAAATTAGAGACCCTTTATTCAGAAATTCAGATTTTCAAGAGAATAACAGAACATTAAGACAAACATAGTATGAGACTACACAGACCACATGCCTGTGCAGCCACCGTGGGGGTACGTGTAGGTTGGTTTTCCTAAAAGCAAAGCCTGAGACTGGAAATCATATTCAAGCGATTTAATGGGAAGCATCTTCAAGAAAGTGTAATTTAAGGAAAACAGCAAGAATGTGGTCTCAGCTGAATACTAACTCAGGTGTAATTTCACAGAAGAAACTCTGGATCTCAAATTTAATTAGAAAATTTTTTGGAAAAAAAGGCTTTTCTAGTCTTGTGTACCTGATCATAGTTGGTTCTCAGAGAAGGAAGTAACACAGCTGGATTAGAATGTAAATGCTGGTAAGCAAGATCTAGGTAGGGAAATGACTACTGTGGCTTCAGTCATCTTCAATTTGTGCTTCTATAAAAGTCTCCTAGTTCAGCAATTTTAAACCTGTGTGCCACAGTAATTTTCGAAATGTGCAATGCCCGACTCTTTGGTGAGGGACACTGACATCCATTCCCTTAAAATGTTAGATATAAATAATAATAATGATAATAAGAAACAATACAACAATAGCATCCAGTGTGGATGAATGAAAATTATATCTACTTTTTTATGACAGATTGGCAAAAAATATACTATTGGGGTGGCACAATGTACTAGCAATTATATTATAGATACCATGAGATGAAATAGGTTGAAAATCACTGCCCTAGACCAAGATAGCTATAGCAGATTACTGTTTACCACATCGGTAAGGTCACTTACTACGAGGTAATGTTCAAATTGCTATTTATTAGTGATTTGAGCAGGTTTTGAGAGTATTACTTTAAGGGAAAAACTGAGGTTCTAAGGAAAAATTTATTTCAATAGTGGTAGTCCAGACTTATAAACAACAGAAATTTATTTCTTGTAAGTATAGGGGCCAGTAAACCTAAAATTAAGTCACCAGCATCTTGTGTGACACCATCTTCCTGGTGGAAGCAGATAATAGCAGATTATCTTCCTGAAGTATCTCCCCGTGGAGGAAGGGGCAAGGGAGTCTCTTTATAAAAGCACCTATACCATTCACAGGACTCCATCTTCATGATCCAATTAACCCTCAAAGTCCCCGCACTCTACCACCATGACATTGCGGATTGTTAGTTTTCAACCTAATGAATTTTGAGGGGACATAACATAATATCTATAGCTGATTGATTTTCAAATTTTCATCTTTCATCTCCCCTTGTTCTATTCTAGAAGCTTTAGAGCACACATGATTTTCAAACTCAATAAATTAACAAAATTCCACTTGATTTTTTCCCTTTATAGATATTTGAATCTAAAAAATAGTTTACACCTTTGTATAGAATTCAGTCAAATGGACTCATCACAGTCTACAGGCATTCTTAAAATCATGAATGAATTCTGCCAGTGAGCCTCATATCTGTACACCACCTTTTTTTACAGGGTTATAGCGCTTGTTTCAAGGTGAATTGCCTTTAATTCAAGTACTGGGCTTTTAAAACGATCACTGTTGCAGTTATGCTCTGCCAAGCAATTCTTGAAAATTCTTTGAAATATCAGAAGGATCCCATTAAATGAAGAGGCCATGGCTATCAATCCATCAGAGTGCTAAGAATGGAAGCCCCCCACCATTTTTCCAAAGAAAAATTTTGCTTTCCGTATGTAGCTCCAATGTCACTGAGTAGCCAAAAATAATTTTAGGCAATTCAAGGTCATTTTTTCCAAAGCAATTTGCTTACTTCTAACAACTTCCCTGGGGTGAGAGGAGTATAAAATAGCCTTTCATTAAGTCCTGGCTACTGTGTCAACAAATGGGGTAGCCTTTGCTTTCAGTTTGTCTCAGTAGCCATTTCTAAGCAGGTCATTGCTGTACAAATAGCAATGACAAACACAAGACCTCAACTAGGTGATTTTTACTTAAAATCTGTCTAAGCTTCACTTTTTCTCAAATCCATATTTTAGCAGAGGCGCACATGCCACATTCTGTTATACTGCATTCATCAACTTTTTAAAACAGAGCTGCACTCTGCAAAACTTCCACCCAAGTCCTCCCTCCCTACCTCCTGCCCATGCTCTCTCCCTTCTCTGCTGTTCTGACTTGGACTTTCTTCAAAGCCAGGAGCTGGCACAACCTGGAAGTTATAAGTCATGATCACTGATTCCCAGAGGCAAAAATGAAAAATGGGGATCAGGAATCCAGGTGTAAACGCCATAGATTCTCACCTTTCATAAGGAAATTGTGAGGTGCACTCTAAAGGTTTTTGGGGTCATTCTGAGAGGGGTTGAGCTCCGGGCGCCAAGAGCAGTAACAAAACCAATAATACAGTTTTATTCTTCCTACTCCATCACTCCAGTTTCTCAGAATCTTTTCCCATATCAATCACTTATACACAAGTTCTTGTTTCAGGCCTTTTTAAGGGCAAGTCCACATAAAAACAGGTTCTGCTGGCCATTGGTCCTAGGAAACAGACCCTCTAAGTGGGATATTGGGACTGGATAACTCACCTTAAATGACAAGTTCCCTGCTGAGGACTAGGCAGGAAAAGAGTGATACAGTGAGAGCTGAAATTTCAGCATGTGGGTGAAATGCCCTTCAATCCTCCAGGCTCATTAAAGCAGTCTCCTCACTCTTGCAAATAAAATAAGGTTCTATTTCTCTGGAGTCCTTGGTAAGACTACAACTGAATCAAATGCCTTGCAAGATGACCAAATGTCTTCTCAAATTCACTAATATCTCCCCTTATAGCCTCTAAAAATAACTTTGTCCAGTGTAGCCCAAGCACAGTATTGTGGCCCTTGGTATTAGAGAAAATGTATTCCCAAAAAGGATTACAGAGGATTACAGTTCCTAACAGTAGGAACTGGGAGAATATAATTAGGAATGATTCTTAAGTATGTAAGGACCCAGGTGGGGGAAAATACAACAGGGCATGTATTCGCCTGGCAACATCATTCAAGAACTCAGTATTAATAATTCCAGCAATGACTCTTAGAAATTAATCTCAGGACAATTCCCCTAGGATAATGGGATGACTTCTTGAAGCCTTGATATGACAATGCTTGCCATTTGGCTGATAATTTGTATCCGTTGCTCGTGTTTCACCTCAAAAACCTTCAGATTTTTCCACTTTTCTTTCAGGGATTTTCTCTGAAGCCATAAGAGCTGACTCCCACCAAAGGGCAGCCTCTGTGTGTAAATGAATTTGCAACTTGGGAAAAACTCTCAGTTAATGAGGGACGAGTCCTCAGTGTCTCAATGTTCCCATTTCCTAGTCTTTAAAGAGAAGATTCTGAGGCACAAATTCAGATACCTCAGAGGGTCCCGAGCAGAAGTACAAACGTCAGTGTCCACAGAGTTGACTAGCTCAGCAACACAGCCTTGCTACCTATCCCTCCTTTAACATTTCACTTCCTCCTTTGAGGGTGGTCATTGTCCAGGTCTTTGCATCAGCCTTGCCTTGGGGGGAAATAAGTAAAGATGGATCTTAGTCATTTACTTGATATAAATAAGTAAACAGCTCAAAAATAGAACATACTTCTCTGAGAGCTATGTTGGGTAAAGAACAGGAAGTATCTACAGTAACATCTAACATACAAATATTTTGTAAGTTTTAAAGAAGAATTTATTTATTTTTTCAAGTGGTAGAAATCAATATTATGGTCAGGAGAAGAGTGATTTTGAAGAATCAAAGGCATATCTGTTACTCATACATTAGAGATTTCACTGGGGTGATGAAATTTTCTCAGCTGAATTATGTTGATGGTTAAACAAATTAGTAAATTTACTAAAATATCATTGAATTCTACACTTAGAGTGAAAGAATCTTATGAAATATAAACTGTATTATGATGAGGTAGTTAAAATCTAAACAATACTCCATAAAAATAATAAAAAGCATGATAAGGAATTAGGAGGGGCTCCCCAAACCCTGGAATTTATTTATAAATATTTGCATTTTTATTCTTACATGTTAAACTTCAGTCACTTTTTTCTCTATTTGATTTAATACATCTATCAGAATATCTTTTCACCCAACACCACTTTTGAACTTCTATTTTGATGCCTTTTACTGCTTCTGATCATTTTTTTCACCTCCTCCACACAGGGAAAACATTTCCCTTTGAGGAGTCTTTTCATCAGGTGAAATAAACAAAAAAGATCACTTGAGAGTAGATCAAGTGAATAGGAAGGGTGGGACACGGGGTCACATCATTTTGGGTTAAGCCTCTGAACAGGCAGTGCAGGTGTACTCCTCAATTACCCTTCCTGAAATCAGCAAATGCTTTGAAAGAGTCTTCAAAAAAAAAAATCTCACAGAAGCCAAATGCAGTCTCTCAAAAAAACTCCCACAGGTAAACTGCTACAGATGGGTTCCCACAACATTCACGGAGTAGGGGAAGTCTGTACTAAGAAACTCACCACTCACAAGATAATTCTTGTTGTTTATTTTGGGGCGGTCACCCTTTGTAACATCAGAAGTTCTCCTGATTTTTTTTCAGGACCCTGTCATATTAGAAAGGACTCCAGATACTGAGATCAAAGGGCCTCAGGAAGATTTTGACATATCTGTTCCAAGGTTTAATAGAATTAAGCTTCCTCTGGAAGACATTTTTCATCACCTCTGCCATTTGATTGAGCAAAAAATAAATGAGAGAAACCACCACCACCTCTATGTGGCCTCTACAGGCACAATAGAACTCAGACATTCAACTACAGATGGGTGGCAACACCGAGTCCCTGGCAAGTGAAAAAGTTCTGATCCCAGCCCAGGAAATTTTGTACATTTTCAAGTTAAGCTAGAGGGCTGTGTGCAGAACCAGCAGGGATAAAATATAATAAGGTAACTAGAAAGACCCTTTGTGAAAGTTCTAAATTTTAGCTCTTTGACATTTCTTTCTCAATTTCAATAAAAGCATCAAATGGTCTGAGTTCCATACAGACGAGATATACCACTTTGGGGCAAATGACATACAGGCACATAAAATTCATTTATCTTGAAATTTTTTTGTCTATAGAGTTTAATGCATTTGTTTTGTACTTGCATAAGGTTTATAAACAAAAGGACTCTAATCAACACAAACTTTCCNGATTTTGACATATCTGTTCCAAGGTTTAATAGAATTAAGCTTCCTCTGGAAGACATTTTTCATCACCTCTGCCATTTGATTGAGCAAAAAATAAATGAGAGAAACCACCACCACCTCTATGTGGCCTCTACAGGCACAATAGAACTCAGACATTCAACTACAGATGGGTGGCAACACCGAGTCCCTGGCAAGTGAAAGAGTTCCCATCCCAGCCCAGGAAATTTTGTACATTTTCAAGCTAAGCTTAGAGGGCTGTGTGCAGAACCAGCAGGGATAAAATATAATAAGGTAACTAGAAAGACCCTTTGTGAAAATTCTAAATTTTAGCTCTTTGACATTTCTTTCTCAATTTCAATAAAAGCATCAAATGGTCTGAATTCCATACAGACGAGATATACCACTTTGGGGCAAATGACATACAGGCAGATAAAATTCATTTATCTTGAAATTTTTTTGTCTATAGAGTTTAATGCATTTGTTTTGTAATTGCATAAGGTTTATAAACAAAAGGACTCTAATCAACACAAACTTTCCTTTTAAGAGTAGGCAGTATTTTCCTAAAAACAAGATTTCCTTATATAACTTAAGTTTGGAAAAATTATATGATATGTCATTTTACAAAGGTGATAGGATAACTAATATTGCATTCTGTATAAACCACCAAATTTCAGTGACTTCCTGACAATTAAAACTTTTTATTGCAAAGCTGCATATTTTTAAATTAAAATAGAATATTTAAGGAGAGAATACAATATGATGGTTCACTTAGAAGATTGATGAATATATGTAATACTCACAATTGTGAGTAAAAGAGTTTGGTAAAGATTCAATTTGAGTCAAAGCTGCATTCAAGTACAGCATTTCGTCCATTGCTGCTGAGAGGAAATCCAAACATTCTGTGACTATAGGGAAGCCCCACCCCCATTTCTTGGTGTGTTGCAGCAAGTCTCATGTTCTTTACACTTGGAGGGATTGTCCAGTCCATGCAGGTGTTGACCATGTTGCAGGTGTGTGCAGCCTGTGGAGGAGGGGAACTCCAGCCCAGGAGTGGGGCTCTCCTTCACCCACTGGCCTCAGGGACCATCAAGTGGAGGTGGAGGTCTGTGGAACAGCTGACCGCTGGGGAGGCCTCAGTGGAGGGCAGGCAACATCGCTGCTCTAAGATACAGGTCCACTCCCGGGGAGGGGACCACCAGGGCTTGGCTCTTGGCCTCCCCGCAGGTTTGGATAAGCTCCTCGTGAAATGGAGGTTTTCACCACCTCTTCCAGGGCCTTGATCGTTTTTAACATCTCTGCCATCTCTTCTTCCTGCCTGGAGCATCTGAATCTCTCTTCCTTCAGTTGGTGAAGCAGGGACGCAATTTCCTCCCTCGCCACCCAGTAGGCCGTGGTCACCTTTATGCAAGTGTCACTAAGGCCGAGTGTCTTTAGTGACTCTTTCACACGCCTGGTGTCCTCTAAGGACGACTCCATCCCTGCGCCCTCCTCTTTAGTGGCGCTCACCTTATCAATGAGTTGGCATTTCTCCTCAGTCTGAGCGGCCAGCAATTTTGCCAGCTGTTCTTCTCCTCTTCTGTCAAGTCGACTCCAAACAAGTCTCAGTGTAAATACAAGACCCACCAAGCAGCCAATGACGAGCGGGCGTGCCAATGTCTCCCACCAGAAGACAGGGCCAATGAGGCCTACTCGCAAGCCACCTGGCAGCATGTCCACTGCCTCCTCACCCATCTTCCTAAGGACAAGACCAAAGCCCAGCTCCACAGCGGACTGCAGCCCTTCCACTGACCATCGGTACAGGGACTGCCCAGTCACCATGGAGCTTCAGGTCACAACAAACCTGATGACGCTGCAACATTCCACCTGGAACCAGCCAGCAAGGGCGATCCTGATTGGCTATTCATGGTATGGCTGGGGGGTGGGGTGGGTGAGATTTGTAAGTGACTACCCCAGTGGTTATTCTCCTTTATCTTTACCTGTATGTTTTTGTTTCGGTGTAAATTAAAGTATAATGTAAATAGCACCTTAAGTGGAGGAGTTGATAATTTTTTTAAACCTTTCGTCTCCCTATAGCATGCAACCACCCTAGGTATATACCCAAGAGATAGTTTGGGTTCCCTTTCAGGACACCCCAGTAGAGTCAGTGTTGCATTCAAGAGAGTTGTCAAACTGCAGTGACTTTATATAGCAAAAGCTCATTTTCACTCACTGGGTCTAGTGCTCAAGTGATGATTCAGAGGTCTGGATTTCTTTCATGCCACCTGCAACAGGGCTTTGATCCCTGCAGGACTTTGGTCCCTATCACAGGGGTTCACCACTTCCAATGAGAGTTGTAGCTGTTTTGAGGTAGTTTTAGTTACTTTAATTTACTTTTTCATTTATTTTTTATTTACTGTTTCATGAAAATTACCATCTATGTGTTCCTATCAGCTAATGGCTGGTTCCAGTGACTTCGGCTTTGAATAACCCAATCTCAGTTCCTGGATCTCTCTGTGTGTCTGCCTCTTCTGATTTTAGCGTAACTGTCTTGTAACTCCAGTTTCTTGGTGGGCCCAGAAGGTTTTTTTTTCACTTTTTTTCTTGTAAGAGCAGGAGTGATGACTTCTAAGGTGTTTACTTATTGAACTTAACTAGTCAGAGCTGCAGCTAAAAAGCTGGAGTTATTTTCCTTTAACATTTCCAAATGTCTATTTCTTGTCTAGGAAGAATACACAATTGCAATTTGGACATAACTTATGTGACATTTTGTAAAGAAGTAAGTGAGGGGATTTGAAAAAAATCTCTCAACCAAGTCTAATGGTTTGGGAAAGTTATCAGAAAAGAACTTCCAAGCTAGTAATTGAATAAAATGTTAAATACAAAAAGACCGAAAACACCAACAATAGGTCAATATTAATTACTCTTAAAAGGGGCTGCATGTACACATGATTTGCCATTCATATATATGTGTTCTGAACCTAATTTTGTTCCCCAAAATATTTAAATTAAAGACCTAACCCTCAGTGTGACAATAGCTGGAGATAGGGCTTTTAGAGGGTAAGGCCATAACCAAGTAGGACTTTGAGTTGATAAGTTTTTTTCTCTGTCTCTGTCTCTGTCTGTCTGTCTCTCTCTTTTCATTATCCCACCATGTGAGGATACAGAAAAAAGGCAACTGTTTATAAGCTAGGAAGAGAACCCTGACCATAAACTAAACCCTGCCAAAGTCTCTGGGCCTCCAAAACTGTGACAAAATAAATTCCTGTTTTTGAATGCCAGTGTCTGTGGCTTTTTGTTATGACAGCTCTACACGACTAAGAAAAATATATAGTTGTATAGTTGTGTGAACATTTTTTCCTTGAGTTGAAATGTTTTTTTATTTTGTTTTGTTTTTATTGTTGTTCAAATACAGTTGCCTCCATTTTCCTGCCACCACTTTCCCCTCCCCCAATGACCCCCACGTTCCACCCTCAATAATCTTCCCCTTTGGATTCGTCCATAGGTCCTTTATACACTTTCCCTGACAATTCCTCCTCTTCTTTTCTCTGTTATTCCCCTCCCCTCTCTCCTCTAGTCACCATCAGTTTGTTCTTTATTTCCACATCTCTGGTTATATTTTGCTTGCTTCTTTGTTTTGTTGAGTAGGTTTTACTTATAAATGAGATCATATGGTATTTTTCTTTCACCACGTGGCTTATTTCACTTAGATAATGCTCTCTAGATCCATCCATGCTGTCTTGAATGGTAGGAGCTCCTCCTTTATTTCTCCTGTGTAGTATTCCATTGTGTATATGTACCATGGTTTTTGATCCACTCATTCACTCACAAGCACTTATGTTGCTTGCAGCACTTAGCTATTGTAAATTGTGCTGCTATGAACATTGGGCTGCATAAGTTCTTTTCAATTGGTGTTTCAGTATTCTTAGGGTATAATCCCAGCAAGGGTTTGATTTCCAAAATATATAAAAAATGCACACAATTCCACTCCAGGAAAACAAACAATCAAATTTAAAAATGGGCAAGGGATATGAACAGATACTTCTCCAAGAAGAACATGCAGAGGGCCCAGAAGTATGTGGAACAATGAGATCATTGGGAATTTTTTATATAGATAAGTGGGTCTAGCATCCTAATATTAAATGCTCAATAGATTAAAAGTATTAAAAACTGAAAACCAGAACATTCTTCCAATGAGAACACACAGATGGCCATCTTTTCATATGAAAAGATGTTCAAAATCATTACTCATCAGAGAAATGCATATGAAAACCACAATGAGATATTACATCACACCTGCATGTAATCAATAAATCAACAGACAACAAACAAGTATAGCACAGATGTGGAGAAAAGGGAACTCTCATGCACTCTTGGTGGGATTGTAAATTGGTGCATCTACTATGGAAAACAGGATGTAAGTTCCTTAAAAATAAAACTACTGTATGACCCAGCAATTTCACTCACAGGCATTTATCTAAAGAAATTCAAAACAATGATTCAAAAATGTATTTTCACACCTATGTCCACTGCAACATTATTTACAATAGCCAAGATATGGAAGCAATATATGTGTCCATTGATAGACAAACAGATAAAGTGGAAGTGGTACATATATACAAAGAAATATTACTCAGCCATAAAAATAATAAAATCTTGCCATTTGTGACAACATGGATGTACCTAGAGGGTATTATGCTAAGTGAAATAAGTCAGACAAAGACAAGTACAATATAAGTTTACTTATATGTAGGATCTAAAAAAGAAAATAAATAAATGAAACATAAAGAGATTCATAAATACACAGTACAAACTGATAGCTGTCAAATGAGAAGGAGGTTGGGGAAATGGGTAAAAAAGTGAAAAGGATGAAGAGGTACAAATTATTTTTAAAATTTACAAGGATATGTAAAGCACAGCATAGGGAATACAGTCAATAATTTAGTAATAACTATGTGCAATGTCAGATGGGTACTAGACTTACTGGGGTGATCACTTTTTAAGGGATACAAGTGTCTAATCACTATGTTGTACACCTGAAAGTAATGTAATATCGTATGTCACCTATAACTGAAAAAATAAAAAGGAGTATATAACATTGGAATATGAATAACATGGACTAGTGAGTTTGGAAGAGAAAAATCAAGAATATATAAAAATCTTGGAAGACAGGAGAAGGCCAGTTTCCCACTGAAAAGAAGCCACCTGTGTCTGCCTCATTGGAGCTCCGTAGCATGGGGACAGACATTGAACAATAAAGATGCTACGAGTCACATTAACAAGAGCAGTGTTGGAAGTCATCAATGCAATACATACAAATGAAAGGTAGATTAAAATTGATTGACAAGTGAATTGGACATGAAGAATTGAAAACTACCTATTATGTTCATGATGAAAAACAAAGAATAAAAGAGAATTTGAAATGTTGAACATTTAAAAGTTGATCCTGTGAAGTAAATTACATCTTGTAAGATGCTTAACAATGTGCCAGATCCATATTAGTGCCTTAAAAATGTAAGATTCTTTCTTGTCTTGAATACATGCTTGTACAGTAACATGCTTATTTAACCACAATACTAGAATGTTCTCTCTTTGTGATAGAAAATGTTAGTGGGAAAAGATCTAAATTGAATGTTACTTAAAAGAAACCTTTTTCTACTCAAATAATATTCACTCTAAAGTGCTCCCTATGTTACACTAGCATAGATTACCTTATCAATGCAACACATTGTGGTTCAGCAATTTCAAAACTAAACAAGTTGCTGAAAGAACTGGCAAAGAGGCAGTACTAAAAAGGTATCTTTCAATTACAAGTTCCTTGCTATCTTCCCTCTCTCTTTTAACTATTTTATGTATACTTCCTTTACACATGTGATTTGGGGTACATTCCTTTTATACCAAGAGTTCTACTTCCATATCTGTCTTGCACTGACTCAAATCCTAGGAAAATCAATTAAATTCTCTGGATCTCTCAGGGCACTTGTATGAAAGACGTAAGATGCAATCTGAATACCTTTTTAAATTCTTTTCAAGTTTTCAAATGCTGAGATTTTACTTTTTAAAGTGATTTTTTTTCTGGAAGAAATAAATTTAAAGAGAAAAAATACATGAGGTCTGTTCAGAAAGTATCCAGCCATGCAATATGAAAATAGGAACATTTATTGAAGATTGTACAAGAAACGTTGTACATAGGACACTGACATCTTGGTCCACTTCACAGTGGACACCTTGGGACCTCCACAGCTCTCCCAATCACATCAGTTGCCCTGTTGTATTGTCCTGAATTGCATCAATAGTCTGAAACTTCTTCCCTTTCAAAGGTGACTTCAGTTTTGTGAAAAGCCAGAAGTTGCAGGGTGCCATCTGGGCTGTAGGGGGACTGAGTCACCTGGGTGACTTGATGTTTCACCAGAAAACTACACTAGATGTGATGTATGCGTACACATATTGTCATGATGAAGCTGCCGATAACCAGTTGCCCATAGCTGCAGCCTTTTGAATCATCCAAAAAGTTTCTTTGGAGGAATGTCTGACCTTAACGCAAAATCTGATGCAGATTCAATGCTCTACTCTCTCAGTCATTTTAAATGTGACAGCCAAACAGCACACATGCTCCCTCAATGTCTACCACCCCATCTGACTGGTAGAGTGAAGTCATCATTACTCACACAAGCGCACTCCAGTTCACTCTCTGTGGCTGTCAGGTTACATCAGTGTTGTGCAAACTGTTCTCATTCTATTAAAAATGCCTGGACTTTTTCTGGACAGACCTCATGTGTATTAATTTTATTATACTTTGTTTGCTGCTTCTATGGCATTATTATATGTAAGAAACACAATATTTATCTTGAAAGAAAAAATAAAACAAGTTATGTCATGAAGAGACTAAATCCAACTGTATTTCATATTGAGAATTGTGAATCAGCACTATTTTAACATGAGGCAGAAAGGATTTTACTTAGCCGACTACTCATTCAAAATCTGCTTAGTGTCACTTCTGGATTTAATGAAGACAGTTTTCTTAAACATGACAGAACACACTAAAACAATGCAAACAGTCTTAAAATAAGGCAAAGGATAAATTTAGTCAATGCTTTAAGTTTCTCTTCCCATGAAATCGGTATTTGGTATCTTACTATCATTTTACTTATGTGCTAATTTTTTATCCTAGTTGGTAAATAATTTGAATGAAGAAAGTAAATTTTATGAACACAGAAAATACTCAAATATTTTTATAGATAATGTGTAAGTTGATGTGTAAATTAATAATCGAGAGTGTATAAACACACACACACACATATAGTATAAGAAACATCTTGGGCTACTGAGTTATTACAGAATCTAACCCACTTACTGAGTAGGTTTCTTACAAACTAATGACTCGTGTGCATGTTCAATGAAAGAAATTTACTTCTAAAATCAATTCTTATATATTGATGTATAATTAAACCACATTATACTAGCAAGTATAATTACCATGACTTAACTACTCCTCAATGAAAGAGGAATTTCATAATACCTAATATAGATTTCTAAGATGATGCATAGCATTTTACAAAACAAAAGTACACAGTTTTCTATAAAACAATATCTCTGAATCAGACTTTACAGCTCAAGACCAATTTGTATTAGTTTTTAAAATTTATAATTAATGAGAAATAATAAAATATTCAATTTTTTATATTATGCAACATAAACCAAACTAAACAAAAATATCTCTACCTGTTAATTATCAATAATATTTTTATCAATAAGAATAAGTTTAAAATTAGAACAGTCGGGTAATTCAGACTCTGGGTTATGCATGTATAAGATTCATGAACCAGCCACTCAGAGTCTCTTAGTGTATATTGTTGCTAAAATGTCATTTTTCCTTCAACTTAAATTGCTAGCTTTTTGAACATTTTTTTTAACTAGTTGGTTGAGGAAGAAAATACTTTGGCCTGGCTTATAGATAATCCAGCACATATGATGGTATCAGCCAAAACTACATATGTTGCAGCATTATATTCCTATTGTCTCCCTGAAAAAAAAAGTGGAGCATAAAAGTCATCCCAGTGAGCATAACTTTGAGCATTTCATATGGCTATGCACTTTATCAGTGTGAAGGTGGACAGTGCTATAGACATATGCTAATTAATAAGGAATCCATAATTTTATGTCAGTGTGAAGAACTGAAGGAAAGAAGTTGGAGAATCTATTTTCAAAAGTGCCTGGTAAAGAAGAACATGGCTGTTTCTCTGGAAGAGACACATAGTTGAGGTTTTTGTATCACATATAAACACTCATCAGAGGATCCCACTACAAAATAAAGGTTAGTAATCATGTGGACATCTTGTCCATTTACCATCCAGCCTTTTTTATTCTAGGCACTTCAGTGTTTGGTCAATGTGCTGATTTAAACATTAATCAGTGTGGCAGGAATAAAGGTTATGTTCAGGCAGAATATAGCCCCTCGATACAATTAATTTGGTTGCAGAAGTGTTGAGTCCTCAAACCACCAACAGCTGAGTCTATTACTTAAGCAGTAATATGGCACCACTCCGTGTGCAAACAGATGGTACACTGATTACAATGGAACACTTTCATTAAGGAGAAGTCATCTATGAACACTTGATATAACAAGTGGTAATTCAGAATATGAATTTGCCTACCCTTCATGCAATGTATGTTCTTTCTCCTCTTCCTTAGTGAATTATTTCAATTCCTTATCCATGATGATCGAAAGATAAATTGCATTACTTCTTATTAAAGAATTCATTTTATATATAATAGTACATCAAGAAAGTACAGGATGTACAGGTGGTCAAAAGGCATATGAAAAGATTCTCAACATCACTAATCATTAGGGAAATGCAAGTTAAAAACACAATAAGATGTTATCTCACTCAAGTCATAAAGGCTATCATCAACAAATCAACAAACAACAAGTGCTTGCAAGGATGCGGAGAGAAGAGAACTCTTTTGTGCTGTTGGTGGGAATGCAGACTGGTGCAGCCACCATGGAAAGTAGTATGGAGATATCTCAAAAAATTAAAAATGGATCTGCCTTTTGGTACAGCAATCTCACTTCTGGGAATATATACAAAGAAACCTAAAACACTAATTCTAAAGAACATAAGCACCTCTATGTTCATTGCAGTGTTATTTACAATTACCAAGACGTGGAAACAGCCCATGTGTCCATTAGTAGATGAGTTGATAAAACAACTGTGGAATGCAGTGGAATACTACTCAGTCGTTAAAAAGGAAGAAAATTTTATCCTTTGCAACAGCATGAATGGACCTGGAGAACATTATGCTAAGTGAAATATGCCAGTCAGAGAAAGACAAGTACCATATGATCTCATATGTGGAATCTTATGAACAAACTGAAGTAACAAGCAAAACAGAGACAAACTCATAGATGGAGAGCAGATGACAGCTAGTTGGGGAATGTTAGGGGGTGGAGGGATTGAGTAAAAAGGAAAAAGGACTCATGGACAACAGTGTGGTGATTGTGGTGGGGAGTAAGGTATAAAGGGACTAAATGATAACAAAAAATGTAATAAAAATTAAAGGCAATTGGTGCACAAAAATAAAAAAGGGAGAAAGTATAGGCAATGGAATTTTTGGTCTCAACCATGTGCTCCATCTAACAAACATAACTGTTGCCCTGATAAAAATACTGGAATTACCCACTGACAGAGTTAATTATGGTTGCTAGGTCATTTTTGTTTTATGCTAAAATATATTGATCCAGTAGAGTACAAGATTCATTGGAACTAACTTTCCTTTCAATTATATCAAATTTCCCCAAGTTTGAGTTTTGAATAATTATTTCTCTGTACTGCAAGTTAAGACTGCTACCTGGCCATTGTAATCCTTTTATACTAGCAAACACCAAGTGAAGGAGAGAATTTCTGTAGTAATTGATCCTCCTGTCAAAGAAAAATCAAGCTGTTGTTACCTAAGATGACAAGGAAGTTGTTGTGTAGTTTGTAGCATTTTTGGAGGTTTCTCTTAAAAATTTTAACTTTAATAGTAAAAATTAAAATAAATGTATAACTAGATAAAGCAAGGGTCACTAAGCATTCAACTTATTTACTCCACCAGTTGAAGAAACCCAACTAGCTGAAAAACTGGCTGAGAGAAAAAGGTACATGGAGTGGTCAGTGAAAGAGGAATTGATTTGTATCCATTAAGGTCTTATGATCAGTCACAGAAACAAACATTTAAACAAATCTGTGTATTTTTATGGTTAATTATTTATTTGTATATAATCACTAATTGCACATTCCCTTCCCCCTCTTATTTCCTCCTGAGACTATTGATTGTGGTTAACTTCAGGATGCCATCTCTAGGTCATAAATTTATTTTTAAATAATAAATCTCAAACTTTAATAAAATGTAAACAATACATGCTAGGAGAAAAATTCTTATGAACTCCTCTGTATCTCTGTGACAGGCAAAGTTTTCAAGGTCAATCTGGTCCCAATGTAGCCTATTCCACCTTGTTCCCACTGACCCCATGATGTCACATGTGCATTTTTCTCTGACCCTGACAAAATATGGCCATTGTGATCCCATGACTTTAAAGAGATCCATTAAAAAGATCTTTTGATTTTCACTATTGCCTACCACATACAATTTGCTGTTTATTGCCTATCCTAACTGAAATGCAATAGTGAAATGCAATAGCTTGGCCACCATCTCCCTTTCTAGCC
Organism: Sturnira hondurensis; assembly: GCF_014824575.4. NCBI lineage: Eukaryota > Metazoa > Chordata > Mammalia > Chiroptera > Phyllostomidae > Sturnira > Sturnira hondurensis. The sequence continues at coordinate 20,131,142 of NW_028083059.1, forward strand.
TTATTTCCATGACACACCTCTTCACTCATACAGCAACATCATGATGCAACTATTCATTATTCAAATACACCCTGCACTGTCAGTGTCTGGTCCTTACTCATATCCTTCCACTGCCTAGATTGCCAATTATTACTGAATTCTTCCTTCCACTCATGAAAATTATGATATGAAATTCTAGTCACCTCCTATCCAGGTGGCAGAGTGATTTATCCTTTTAGCAGAATAAATCACTCCCTCCTTTGTTCTTCCATTGCACATTTATTTCTATATAGCACTAATTATAAAAAGATTACAACTGAGAAGATCAACATGCATCTGCACCAACAATTCTCCTTTATTTATCATTGTAGTATCATTGTTTAACACATATATAGGCTGGCAGAATTAATAAATTATTGTCATATGGATATATTATAGCATAATTTGTAATTAGTGATATGCCCATAAATAAATATAATGATAGTAAAGTAAAACTATTGGTTAAGGACATGGACAAATTACATAACCTCCATAAACCTCAATTTTTCTAACTGTAAAATGTATATAACAGAATGAACTTCAGCAATTTGTAATGAGATGAAGTGACAAAATCAGCACATAATTCTGAGCAATCATCTTCTATACAGTAATTTCTCAGTGAACATTAACTATAAAGGCAATTACTATAATTATCAAGTTTTTCATGTTATTTTGATTAAGTACATGGATCCTAGAGCCACCTGTCTAGATGAAGGCCCCACTCTGTCTTTTACTAGCTGAATAACCTTGAATGAACTTAATCTCAGGTCTTCAAGTCCAGAAAGGCAAAATAGTCCCACCTTTATCAGATTTTTGGGACAAGTAATACACACAAGATGCTCAGATAGTACTTGAAAACAATAGATATGACTAAACTTAGAATAAATTAAAAAATAACTTTTAGTATAAACAATTTTATACTAGTATATACTAGTATAAACTAGCATCAATTTTATACTAGTATAAATTTTTTATTTAGTATAAACAATTGTTTATACTTTTAGTATAAACAATTTTATACCTGCCTAAACAATTTTTATAGCTAAGTGACAGTATGTTTTCTAATTTAAACCAATGTTAAAAATTGAGCCCTGGCTGGTATAGCTCAGTGGATTGAGCTCAGGCCTGCGAACCACACGATCCTGGTTCGATTCCCAGTCAGGGCACATACCTGGGTTGCAGGCCAGTTCCCAGCAGGGGACTCACAAGAAGCAACCACACATTGATATTTCTGTCCTTTTCTCCTTCCCTTCCTCTCTAAAGATAAATAAATAAAATTTTAAAAAATTGAAAGTGTACATTTTATTTTATGGATAGCTTCATTACACTATTCAGACTTCATACTTTCAAAACATAATCACCATGCATATACTCTATTAATATTTCATTAGAACCTGGATTAAAGGAAAACATGATGTTAACACTCACAAATAACAAACAAAAAAATCCCCCAAATGATGCTTGTAGAGTAGAAATACACACATGCACACACACACAATTTCTATGACTACGGTGTTGATTATATGTGGGATTTTCTGCAGATAGTGAGTCAGACACACTTGTTTTGAAGGCAGTTAACCCATATTTATTCCATATCTCAAACAAGAAAAATTGAACTCATAGCTTCCTGATTGTTTTCCAAGTACAACATTCAGTAATATTACTCACAGCCACTCTAAGCAAAGTTTTTAAGGACTCTCTATCAATTTATTTGATCTCTTTTTTTTAAACATTTGCATGAAGTCTCTTGAGGGCACACTCTCTACAGGCAGATATTTTACATTAAACAAAGGCAATAATATTGTTATAGCTGAAGCTTAACTCTGTTACCCTTGATGGTTGAAAATCAAACAAACATCAAACAAAAGGGAGCAAACAAAGTCCCTGCATAGTAAAAAGTGCCTTCAGAGTCAATGCATTAAGACTCAATATTAAATAATTAGCTAGTATCATTTATTAACATAATAGTACAAACATTAATCAGTCCTCACAACTTTAGGAGATACTTTCACTTCAAATATGAGATATTTGTAAGTTTATTAAGTTAATTGATACATAGAACATTTATTTTTAAGTTATAATTAATGACAGCTCACTCATGACTATTATTGTTTTTTATGTAACAGGAACCAAATGGTAATAATTACTATGAATCAAAGAGACTATGCTTTTCTTCAAGATTAGAAAGTAAACAATCATGATTGCATTTGTATTTCTATTGCTTTTATTTTTTACACTTTACAAGAATTATTTCACAATGTATGATTTACAACATGATGATTGAAGTTCTTGGCAGCAAGGAATCAGGTCTGTTGTGAGGCCTGTGAAAGCCATGCATGATCGAAGCTGCTGAGGTCAAGTGTGTTTTACACTCTATAAACCAATTCATATTCACTTTTACTTGCCAATGTGAATATTTGTGCTTTCATACCTATCTACTATACCCCAGTTCCTACTATATCTACTCTTTCAAAGGTGGAAAATGACGTCAAGAAGCCTTGGTAAAATTTGAATGGGCACATAGCAAATACATCACTCTGACCTGGAGGAGTGGTCTTGCTGACTATAAAGGCATCTGAGGATGTATTATGTAATTCACCCCAAGGGTCATTTTCCCTTGTCAGTCACACAGTTTGTAACCCTTGCTTCACAGAATGAAGGGGAATTATGCACAGCAAGGGCAGGCAGGACAGGATGAAGGGAAATGTCATTTCTGTCTTGAGATTTGACATACATGTCCAATAGCTCAGCCCATCCATCAAAAATGATGTCAGCATCTACAGCTTTCGGCAAAGAGACTAGAGAAATGTCAAATGAAAAAAATAACTATAAATGAATCATTTGTCTCTCTCGTAATAAAATGTCTCATCTTTAAACACTCCAAATCATGATCTTTTGTATGTGGTGTATATGTACAAACTCATTTCATAATGGTAACTAATAACAGAAATTGTAAAGAGTAACACAATTGTTTTATAACTTACTTTAAAAAGCATCTTATTTTGAAACAACTATAAACTCACAGGAAATTGTAAAAATAGTGCCTATCGCCCACTTTCCCCTTAATAGTAAATCTTACTACAGTACATTATCAAAACTAGAAAATTAATGGTGACTTTGAAAAGACATTATAATTATAAAGATAATTTAAAGATTAAGATGTTAGCCTCTATTTAATATTATAAGCAAGTATTATAGTTAAACAGTTTAGCTATCTTAATTTTCATATTTAAGCACTCTTCTGTTCACTTCAAAGAAGAACTAATGCTCTATTTCACTAAAGAGATTATAAGGATTTAGAACTACAAAATAAATCTTTCTTTATTTCTTTAGTAACAATAATTTCTCGTGAATTTGTTGAATGTGTGAATGGTGTAAATTGCCATATGATAAATGTGAATGAATAAATTTGCTTTTTATTCCTATGTTTCACATTTATACAATCACTATATTCATAAAGTTTAGAACACTGACTAATGCTGAAAAAATTCGCATACATTCTTATGGTATATTCTTCATAAGCTGAATAAAATATTGAGGTTTTCATTATTAAATTAACTAAACAAGGAGGCCATTAGACTGAAGTGGCTCTAATTCTGTGACACCTACTAAGCAACTCAAAATCTAAGTGTGTAAAGCCCTGGCTGGTGTAGCTCGGTGGATTGAGTGCGGGCCTGAGAACCAGACGATCGCGGTTCAATTCCCAGTCAGGGCACATGCCTGGGTTGCAGGCCAGTTCCCAGCAGGGGACTCACAAGAGGCAACCATACATTGATATTTCTCTCCTTCCCTCCCCCTCTAAAGATAAATAAATAAAGTATTTTTAAAAAAATAAAAAAATCTAAGTGTGTAAATGCCTCAAGGTTATAAAATAAAAATGCTAAGGATGATCACTCACAAACAACAGCTGAGCTTTAAAGTAGAGCCAAGCCAACAATTTCGTTTTTTGCCTCATCATCTTCTTGTCTAAGTATTTCCTTGGCTCCTGTTTAAGAGACTTCTAACCACTTATGGTATTTTTAACATTTATTTGTAAATAAATTTCTGAGGAATTTTAACACATTTTTCTACTGGAAAAGAAAGTCAGAGATAAAGAACATATTTTTGTCATCTGTCAAAACCTATTTAATAGAAAATAACTGAATACATATTTGCAACAAAACAATGAGAAAATATTGTGGCAAAACAAGTAAGCATAAAAAACACAATCAACAGAAAAATCATAACACATGAAAAATCTAAAGAAAGATAGCATAACCAGAAATAGTGACTTTGGTGGAATTTTTGAAAAGTTACTTACCCTGGGGACTTCTGGACAAAATAGAGGCAAAGGTAGACACACTGTGTCTCCTCGCACAACAAAATAAGGACAACAAAAATTTAGAAACAAACAAAAAAACAACCAGAACTAACAACAACCAAGGATTTAAAATACACACATTCATCCAGACCAGTAGGAGGAGTAGAGTCTTAATGGGACTGCCAGCGGAGAGGGGTCACGGCAAAAACAAACAAACAAAAAACAATGGTGGCTAGCAGACCCTGGGCATGTAAGTCAGCAGTGGGTAGACCCTGGGCACACAGGCAGCAGCTGGCAGACCCCGGGTGTGGATGGCAGCAGGCAGACCCAGCAAGTCAGGCAAGGCGGCTGGCTGACTGGGCAGTCACACATTCGTGTGCAGATAAACCAGGCAAAACAGGGGGTCGAGATAGACTGTGCAACCCAAGACTCCAGCACAGGGAAATAAAGTCTCAAAACTTCTTTTAAAAACAACTGTGGGGGTTGATGCACAGGGAGAGACTGCCAGCTTCAAAGGAGAGTTCATTGGAGAGACCCACATGGTCCTAGAATGTACACAAGCCCACCCGCATGGGAATCAGCACCAAAAGGGCCCAGTTTGCTTGGGGGAAGTGGTGGAAAAGACTGAAATCTGACAGAGCAGAGCAAGCCCCATTGTTCCCTCTTGAACCCCACCCCCACATACTGCATCACAACCCAGCAACCTGGGTTGCCCCACCCTGATAAATAGCTAAGTCCCCCCTGCCCTCACTACGTAACAGGCCCAACAAGACAAAAAAATGGCCCAAATGGAAGAACAAATCAAAGCTTCAGAACAAATACAACTAAGTGTAGCCAACCTATCAGATGAACAGTTCAAGGCACTGGTGATCAGGATGCTCACAGAACTGGTTGCTCACAAATTAAATGAAAAAATGAAGGCTAAACTAAGTGAAATGAAGGAAAATGTACAGGGAGCAAAAAGTAATGAAAAGAAAACTGGGACTCAGATCAATGGAGTGGACCAGAAGGAAGAAAGAAACAACCAAACAGAAAAGAATGAAGAAACGAGAATTCAAAAAAAATGAAGAGAGGCTTAGGAACCTCCAGGACATCTTTAAACATTCCAACATCCAAATTATAGGAGTGCCAGAAGGGGAAGAGGAACAGCCACGAGTGGAAAACTCATTTGAACAAATAATAAAAGAGAACTTCCTCAATCTGGGAAAGGAAATAGACTTCCAGAAAGTCCATGAAGCTCAGAGAGTCCCAAAGAAGTTGGACCCAAGAAGTAACCCACCAAGGCACATCATAATTACATTAACCAAGATTAAAATTAAGGAGAGAGTCCTAGAAGCAGCAAGAGAAAAGGAGACAGTTACCTACAAAAGAGTTTCATCAGACTGTCAGCTGATTTCTCAAAAGAGACCTTGCAGGCAAGAAGAGACTGGAAAGAAGAGGCTGGAAAGAAGTATTCCAAATCATGAAAGGCAAGGACCTATATCCAAGATTGCTCTGTCCCGCAAAGCTTTCATTTAGAATGGAAGGACAGCTAAAGTGCTTCCCAGATAAGGTCAAGTGAAAGGAGTTTATCATGGCCATGCCTTTATTATATGAAATGTTAAGGGACTTATCTAAGAAAAAGAAGATAAAAAACATGTATTGCAAAATGACAGGAAACTTGTAATTATTAACAACCATGCCTAAAACAAAAACAAAAACAAACTAAGCAAACAGCTAGAACAGGAACAGAACCACAGTAATGGAGATCACATGGAGGCTTAGCAAAGGGGAGTGGGAGGAGGAGAGAGGGGAAAAGGTAAAGAGAATAGGTTACATAGACTATAGGTAGAAAATAGACAGGGGGAAGGGCGAGAATACTACAGGAAATGTGGAAGCTAAAGAACTTATGACACATGGACATGAACTAAAGTGGGAAAATATGGCTGGGAGAGGGTGTGCAGGGTGGAGGGGAATGAAGGGGGAAATGGGACAACTGCAGTAGCATATCTATAAAATATGTTTTAAAAAACAGAAAGAAAAGTTGCTTACCCTGCCTTGCAGACGCCACCTCAGCCTCTGATCTTCCCACGCCCAGCCATTGTCAACCCCATGGTGTTCTTTGCCATAGCTGCCAACTGCAAGCCTTGGGCCATGATTCCTTCAAGCTGTGCACAGGCCAAGTTCCAAAGACAACAGAAAACTTTCGTGCTCTGAGCACTGGGGAGAAAAGATTTGGTTATAAAGTTTCTAGCCTTCATAGAATTATTCTGGGATTTAGAGATTTTGAAATAAAAAAGAAACTGACAGTAACCAGAAGGAAGGGGGAAAGAAGATAACAGGGAAAGAAGGGAAAGGCTCATAAAATAACATATATAAAGGACTCACAGACAAAGGACCCACAGACAAAGCCAAAGAGAGGAAGGATGGAGGGTGAGAGGTGAGTGGGTGAGGGAAGGGAAAAGTGGTGGTGGGCAAATGGAGGCAACGATATTCAAACAACAATAAAAAGGATTAAAAATTTAAAAAATAAAAATAAAATTTATTTTCAACTTAAAAAAATAATCGTTCTGACATTTATGTGTCAGGGTAGAGACTTCACAGGCCACAATGGTACAGGCTGCCAGTCTATCTACAGGGGGAAGTCTGACAAGAATTTCATCCAGAAGCACATAGGCCCTTGCATCTTGTCCATGTCAAATGCTGGCCCTGACACAAATGGTTCTGTTTTTCATCTGCACTGCAGAGACTAGGGGCCTGGATGGCAAACCTGTGGTCTTTGGCCAGGTGAAAGATGGCATTGATGTTGTGACAGCCGTAGAGCACTATGGGCCCAGGAATGACAAGACCAGCAAGAAGATAACTATGAGTGACTGTGGACAACTCTAATAAATTTGACTTGTGTTTTGTCTTAACCACCAGGCCTTCCCTTCTGTAGCTCAAGAGAGCACCCCTTCACCCCCACCTGCTTGGAATATTCTACTATCTTCATGTTCCCGCTGTGGTTCACTGGGTTCCATGTTTTCTTTACCCCTTGCAAGTCTACCTGGATTGCAGAGTTAAGTTTATGATTATGAAATAAAAACTAAACAAAAACAGTTACATACTTTCAAGTGATGTAGATATGGAGGATCCTAGATTTTTACTATACTTCATTTCCTTTTTCACTTAAATTTTAAATTTGGTACAATATACTACATTACTTCTATAATATACAAATTATAGTTAATGTCATTTTAGCTTAATTTTCATTGTGAAGAAAAAGTTTGGGTAGGAATTATTTGATAGAGATAATTAGAGGAGTGAGGGATAAATGACAATGTTAAGGTGATATATGTGTATATGTCCAGAGGAAACAAATTATGCCATTCTAAGGGGAAATGAACCTGGATGTTTAAGCTTGGAAAAAAGATTTATGAAAGTTATACAACTTTTTTTCATTCTGAAATAATTTGCTTCATCAGCGCAGTAATTATAGTCATTCATTCAACACATTTAAAATAACATAATTATATTTTCAGCAGCTGCTTTGTTTTTAAGACACCAATCAAATGAAGTACTTTTTCTGCAAAATGAAAGTAACCTATATATGTACATAAGATGTCCAAGAATAAATACACAAAAATATTTTAGAAAAAAATAAATTAAAATATTTCAATGGAGAAGGATATTAAATTTGGCTAGAGTTACATGAAGAAAGTCACATTTTAGAGGGTAACATGTAATTCAGACTTAAAAAAGGATACCTCTGAACAAAAGCATATACTGATTCATAGGGGATGTAGAATTGATTCAAGAGGAAAGAAGAAAATAGAAAAGGTCAACATTTAGTGTGATGAAATTTTTAAATTTTATTTTTAGAGAGAGGGGAAGGGAGGGAGAAAGAGAGGGAGAGAAACATCTATGCGTGGTTGCCTCTCACGTGATGCCCCTGGGGACCTGGACTGCAACCCAGGCATGTGGCCCGACTGGGAATCAAACCAGGGACCTTTCAGTTCACAGCCCGCATTCAAGCCAATGAGCTACAGCAGCCAGGGCAGTGTGATAAATTTTTAATTCTAAATCATTATGGGTATGTTTAAGTCAGCTCTGGATAGTAAATTAATACATTTTCAATTGAGAGAGATGTTACCAGAGAAATATCCACAGTGTATAAAATGAATTTGCAAGGCACCAAGGTAGGTAATGATTTCCACATTATGACAACCACTGCTAGAGTTATAACTTTGTAACTAAAAACAAAAGGTTGAGAGAAAAACAAAGAAAGATCACTAGAAAAAACAGTATCCAAAGAAGGGTTTAAGTCAAAGTTGACTTCAGTCTTTGGTCCATGGAGCTCATAGATTTTTGTCAGTGAAAAGTATTAAAAGTTATATAAGATCCATCCATGTTGTTACCATGAGAATATTATACTAAATGACATAAGTCAGTCAGAATAAGCTAAGACCCACACAATTTCATTCATATGTGGTATAGAAAACTAAAACTCAGAGGCACAGACAGACAAAGTATTGTGGTTACCACAGGGAAGGAGGTTGGGGGTTGGTGGTTCCTAGAGGGTAAAGGGGGTGAAACACATGGTGACAGAAGATGGCATGACATGGGTGGTGGGCACTCAGTGCAACATGCAGATCCTGTGTCACAGGAATATGCACTTGAAACCTGTATGGCCCTATTAATCAGAGTCACCCCAATAAATTTTTTAAAAAGTTAATAAACTAGGTTAGATGAGAAGAGAAAAATGAGGTCAGTTTAGATGTGTTCAGTTTAAAGGACTCATGATAATTAGAGTTGAAGTGTCTAGTGGGAGAGATGAGAATGGATGTAAAATTGTTCCAATCAGGAATTTTAACAAAGAATGGAAGTTCATTTAACTTATCTCAAATTGTATATATTCCTTTTAAGGATACACAACAAAATGAGCCTCTAAGAAAATGTTAACAAACAGGACTTTACACAGTAATTACCAGGGGGCCATTGTAGACTCAAGGCAGCTGTAGGGTCTTCAACAATAGGAATCTCTGTGGATGGTGTCTGGTCTGATCAGCTCTGGCTACAGGGACAGTGTGCTGCAGCCTTCCAAACCAAAATTTTCACCTGAAGGATTCTCTGAGTACGGTAATAGTAGGGAAGGGCTACACAGGTTAATGGAGTGTAATAGAAAGGATTCTATGTGATTACTGAATCTGTTCTATTTTTATCCTGGGTATATGGCCTAGCTACATTTTTTTTTCCTCCTTGGTAGTTAGGCAGGGCCTTGTGATTAAGTTCAGAACAACAAAACTGGCATTGTGGAGACAGATGTTTGCCATTTCCAGTACTGATGCCTTAAACATCTTGTATGGTCCTCCTTAATAACGCTTCTCTCATCCGTTAGCAGGACCACGTCAAGAGAATCTTAAAACTATTAAAGAGAAACAAGGGTCTCAAGGTCTGGGCAGCTCTTACTAAATTCTATTCTTTCTAAAGTTGGAATGCAGCATGGTACTGTACCAAGCCAGCCATTATTAAGATAAGATGGACAGGAACAAAACCATGTAAGTGTAGCCAAGTACAAAAAGAAATCAAAGTATAACTAAGCAAATAGTGTATACAACCAATGGTAAGCCTCCCTTGGGAGATACAGAACTTTGGATATGAATTCCCTGTCCCCTTTACTGGCTGAAAATAAATAAAATTACCCCAAAACAGATACGTCTCTTTCTATCTCCCAAGAGGCGAACCCCTGTGGTTGAAACCAAAATCACATGTTGCAGGTGGCATGAAAGAAATCCAGACCTCTGAATCATCACTTGAGCACTAGACCCAGTGAGTGAAAATGAACTTTTGCTATATAAAGTCACTGCAGTTTGACAACTCTCTTGAATGCAACACTGACTCTACTGGGGTGTCCTGAAAGGGAACCCAAACTATCTCTTGGGTATATACCTAGGGTGGTTGCATGCCATAGGGAGATGAAAGGTTTAAAAAATGTATCAACTCCTCCACTTAAGGTGCTATTTTCATTATATTTTAATTTATACCGAAAGAAAAACATACAGGTAAAGATAAAGGAGAATAACCACTGGGGTAGTCACTGACAAATCTCACTCACCCCACCACCCAGCCATACCATGAATAACCAATCAGGATCGCCCTTGCTGGATGATTCCAGGTAGAACGTTGCAGCATCATCGGGTTTGTTGTGACCTGAAGCTCCATGGGGACCGGACAGTCCCTGAACCGATGGTCAGTGAAAGGGCTGCAGTCCGCTGTGGAGCTGGGCTTTGGTCTTATCCTTAGGAAGATGGGTGTGGAGGCGGTGGACATGCTGCCAGGTGGCTTGCGCGTAGGCCTCATTGGCCCTGTCTTCTGGTGGGGGACATTGGCACGCCCGCTCGTCATTGGCTGCTTGGTGGGTCTCGTATTTACACTGAGACTTGTTTGGAGTCGACTTGACAGAAGACGAGAAGAACAGCTGGCAAAAGCGCTGGCCACTCAGATTGAGGAGAAATGCCAACTCATTGATAAGGTGAGCGCCACTAAAGAGGAGGGCGCAGGGATGGAGTCGTCCTTAGAGGACGCCAGGCGTGTGAAAGAGTCACTAAAGACACTCGGCCTTAGTGACACTTGCATAAAGGTGACCACGGCCTACTGGGTGGCGAGGGAGGAAATTGCGTCCCTGCTTCACCAACTGAAGGAAGAGAGATTCAGATGCTCCAGGCAGGAAGAAGAGATGGCAGAGATGTTAAAAACAATCAAGGCCCTGGAAGAGGTGGTGAAAACCTCCAGTTCACGAGGAGCTTATCCAAACCTGCGGGGAGGCCAAGAGCCAAGCCCTGGTGGTCCCCTCCCCAGGAGTGGACCTGTATCTTAGAGCAGCGATGTTGCCTGCCCTCCACTGAGGCCTCCCCAGCGGTCAGCTGTTCCACAGACTTCCACCTCCACTTGACGGTCCCTGAGGCCAGTGGGTGCAGGAGAGCCCCACTCCTGGGCTGGAGTTCCCCTCCTCCACAGGCTGCACACTCCTGCAACATGGTCAACACCTGCATGGACTGGACAATCCCTCCAAGTGTAAAGAACATGAGACTTGCTGCAACACACCAAGAAATGGGAGTGGGGCTTCCCTATAGTCACAGAATGTTTGGATTTCCTCTCAGCAGCAATGGACGAAATGCTGTACTTGAATGCAGCTTTGACTCAAATTGAATCTTTACCAAACTCCTTTACTCACAATTGTGAGTATTACATATATTCATCAATCTTCTAAGTGAACCATCATATTGTATTCTCTCCTTAAATATTCTATTTTAATTTAAAAATATGCAGCTTTGCAATAAAAAGTTTTAATTGTCAGGAAGTCACTGAAATTTGGTGGTTTATACAGAATGCAATATTAATTATCCTATCACCTTTGTAAAATGACATATCATATAATTTTTCCAAACTTAAGTTATATAAGGAAATCTTGTTTTTAGGAAAATACTACCTACTCTTAAAAGGAAAGTTTGTGTTGATCAGAGTCCTTTTGTTTATAAACCTTATGCAATTACAAAACAAATGCATTAAACTCTATAGACAAAAAAATTTCAAGATACATGAATTTTATCTGCCTGTATGTCATTTGCCCCAAAGTGGTATATCTCGTCTGTATGGAATTCAGACCATTTGATGCTTTTATTGAAATTGAGAAAGAAATGTCAAAGAGCTAAAATTTAGAATTTTCACAAAGGGTCTTTCTAGTTACCTTATTATATTTTATCCCTGCTGGTTCTGCACACAGCCCTCTAAGCTTAGCTTGAAAATGTACAAAATTTCCTGGGCTGGGATGGGAACTCTTTCACTTGCCAGGGACTCGGTGTTGCCACCCATCTGTAGTTGAATGTCTGAGTTCTATTGTGCCTGTAGAGGCCACATAGAGGTGGTGGTGGTTTCTCTCATTTATTTTTTGCTCAATCAAATGGCAGAGGTGATGAAAAATGTCTTCCAGAGGAAGCTTAATTCTATTAAACCTTGGAACAGATATGTCAAAATCTTCCTGAGGCCCTTTGATCTCAGTATCTGGAGTCCTTTCTAATATGACAGGGTCCTGAAAAAAAATCAGGAGAACTTCTGATGTTACAAAGGGTGACCGCCCCAAAATAAACAACAAGAATTATCTTGTGAGTGGTGAGTTTCTTAGTACAGACTTCCCCTACTCCGTGAATGTTGTGGGAACCCATCTGTAGCAGTTTACCTGTGGGAGTTTTTTTGAGAGACTGCATTTGGCTTCTGTGAGATTTTTTTTTTTGAAGACTCTTTCAAAGCATTTGCTGATTTCAGGAAGGGTAATTGAGGAGTACACCTGCACTGCCTGTTCAGAGGCTTAACCCAAAATGATGTGACCCCGTGTCCCACCCTTCCTATTCACTTGATCTACTCTCAAGTGATCTTTTTTGTTTATTTCACCTGATGAAAAGACTCCTCAAAGGGAAATGTTTTCCCTGTGTGGAGGAGGTGAAAAAAATGATCAGAAGCAGTAAAAGGCATCAAAATAGAAGTTCAAAAGTGGTGTTGGGTGAAAAGATATTCTGATAGATGTATTAAATCAAATAGAGAAAAAAGTGACTGAAGTTTAACATGTAAGAATAAAAATGCAAATATTTATAAATAAATTCCAGGGTTTGGGGAGCCCCTCCTAATTCCTTATCATGCTTTTTATTATTTTTATGGAGTATTGTTTAGATTTTAACTACCTCATCATAATACAGTTTATATTTCATAAGATTCTTTCACTCTAAGTGTAGAATTCAATGATATTTTAGTAAATTTACTAATTTGTTTAACCATCAACATAATTCAGCTGAGAAAATTTCATCACCCCAGTGAAATCTCTGATGTATGAGTAACAGATATGCTTTTGATTCTTCAAAATCACTCTTCTCCTGACCATAATATTGATTCCTACCACTTGAAAAAATAAATAAATTCTTTTTTAAAACTTACAAAATATTTGTATGTTAGATGTTACTGTAGATACTTCCTGTTTTTTACCGAATATAGCTCTCAGAGAAGTATGTTTTATTTTTGAGCTGTTTACTTATTTATATCAAGTAAATGACTAAGATCCATCTTTACTTATTTCCCCCCAAGGCAAGGCTGATTCAAAGACCTGGACAATGACCACCCTAAAAGGAGGAAGTGAAATGTTAAAGGAGGGATAGGTAGCAAGGCTGTGTTGCTGAGCTAGTCAACTCTGTGGACACTGACGTTTGTACTTCTGCTCGGGACCCTCTGAGGTATCTGAATTTGTGCCTCAGAATCTTCTCTTTAAAGACTAGGAAATGGGAACATTGAGACACTGAGGACTCGTCCCTCATTAACTGAGAGTTTTTCCCAAGTTGCAAATTCATTTACACACAGAGGCTGCCCTTTGGTGGGAGTCAGCTCTTATGGCTTCAGAGAAAATCCCTGAAAGAAAAGTGGAAAAATCTGAAGGTTTTTGAGGTGAAACACGAGCAACGGATACAAATTATCAGCCAAATGGCAAGCATTGTCATATCAAGGCTTCAAGAAGTCATCCCATTATCCTAGGGGAATTGTCCTGAGATTAATTTCTAAGAGTCATTGCTGGAATTATTAATACTGAGTTCTTGAATGATGTTGCCAGGCGAATACATGCCCTGTTGTATTTTCCCCCACCTGGGTCCTTACATACTTAAGAATCATTCCTAATTATATTCTCCCAGTTCCTACTGTTAGGAACTGTAATCCTCTGTAATCCTTTTTGGGAATACATTTTCTCTAATACCAAGGGCCACAATACTGTGCTTGGGCTACACTGGACAAAGTTATTTTTAGAGGCTATAAGGGGAGATATTAGTGAATTTGAGAAGACATTTGGTCATCTTGCAAGGCATTTGATTCAGTTGCAGTCTTACCAAGGACTCCAGAGAAACAGAGCCTTATTTTATTTGCAAGAGTGAGGAGACTGCTTTAATGAGCCTGGATGATTGAAGGGCATTTCACCCACATGCTGAAATTTCAGCTCTCACTGTATCACTCTTTTCCTGCCTAGTCCTCAGCAGGGAACTTGTCATTTAAGGTGAGTTATCCAGTCCCAATATCCCACTTAGAGGGTCTGTTTCCTAGGACCAATGGCCAGCAGAAACTGTTTTTATGTGGACTTGCCCTTAAAAAGGCCTGAAACAAGAACTTGTGTATAAGTGATTGATATGGGAAAAGATTCTGAGAAACTGGAGTGATGGAGTAGGAAGAATAAAACTGTATTATTGGTTTTGTTACTGCTCTTGGCGCCCGGAGCTCAACCCCTCTCAGAATGCCCCCAAAAACCTTTAGAGTGCACCTCACAATTTCCTTATGAAAGGTGAGAATCTATGGCGTTTACGCCTGGATTCCTGATCCCCATTTTTCATTTTTGCCTCTGGGAATCAGTGATCATGACTTATAACTTCCAGGTTGTGCCAGCTCCTGGCTTTGAAGAAAGTCCAAGTCAGAACAGCAGAGAAGGGAGAGAGCATGGGCAGGAGGTAGGGAGGGAGGGTTTGGGTGAAAGGTGTGCAGAGTGCAGCTCTGTTTTAAAAAGTAGATGAATGCAGTATAACAGAATGCGGCATGTGCACCTCTGCTAAAATATGGATTTGAGAAAAGGTGAAACTTAGACAAAGTTTAAGTAAAAATCACCTAGTTGAGGTCTTGTGTTTGTCATTGCTATTTGTACAGCAATGACGTGCTTAGAAATGGCTACTGAGACAAACTGAAAGCAAAGGCTACCCCATTTGTTGACACAGTAGCCAGGACTTAATGAAAGGCTATTTTATACTCCTCTCACCCCAGGGAAGTTGTTAGAAGTAAGAAAATTTCTTTGGAGAAAAATGACCTTGAATTGCCTAAAATTATTTTTGGCTACTCAGTGGAATTGGGGCTACACACAGAAAGCAAATTTTTTCTTTGGAAAAATGGTGGAAGACTTCCATTCTTAGCACTCTGATGGATTGATAGCCATGGCCTCTTCATTTAATGGGATCCTTCTGAGATTTCAAAGAATTTTCAAGAATTACTTGACATGCAACAGTGATCGTTTTAAAAGCCCAGTACTTGAAGGCAATTCACCTTGAAACAAGTGCTATAACCCTGTAAAAAGGGGTGGTGTACAGATATGAGGCTCACTGGCAGAATTCCTTCATGATTTTAAGAATGCCTGTAGACTGTGATGAGTCCATTTGACTGAATTCTATACAAAGGTGTAAACTATTTTTTAGATTCAATTATCTATAAAGGGAAAAAAATCAAGTTGGATTGTGTTAATTTATTGAGATTTAAATCAAGTGTACTCTAAAGTTTCCAGAATATAACAGAAGGGAAAGATAAAATTTAAAATCAATCACCTGTAGACACTATGTTATGTCCCCTCAAAATTCATAGGTTACAACGTAACAATCCTCGATGTCATGGTGGTAGTTTGGGGACTTTGGGAGTTAATTGGCTCATGAAGATGGAGTCCTGTGAATGGTATAGGTGCTCTTACAAAGAGACTTCCTCATCCCTTCTTCCATGAGGAGATACTTCAGGAAGATAATCGGCTATAAACCAGAAAGTTGGCTCTAACCACACATTGAATATGCTGTTGACTTGATTATGCACTTAGTAGCTCCTAGACCTATGAGAAATAAATTTCTGTTGTTTATAAATCTGGACCAAAACACAGTAAAAAATAAACTTTTGCTTAGAACCTCAGTTCTTCCCTTAGAGTAATACTCTCAAACCTGCTCAAATAACTAAGAGAGAGCAATTTGGAAATTGCCAAGTGATGAATGATCTTACTGATGTGTTAAACTGTAGTCTGCCATAGATACATTGGTCTAGGGCAGTGAGTTTCAGCTTGTTTTATTTCATGGCACACATAAACTAATTACTAAAACTTTATGACAACCCAATAGTATATCTTTTGCCAATCTGACATGAAAGGTAGGTATAAGCGTCATTCATCCATACTGAATGTTATTGTTGTGTTGTCCCTTATTTTCTTTTTCCTTTTTTTTTGACATTCTAAGGGAATGGGAGTCAATGTTCTTGACCAAAGAGTTAGGTATATCACATTTCAAAAATTACCATGGCCTACAGGTTTAAAATCACTGGTATAGGAGACTTTTACAGAACCCAAGTTGAAGGTGACCGAAGCCACAGTAGTTCTTTCCCTACCCAGACCATGCTTACCAGCATTTGCACTCTTATCCAGCTGCTGTGTGACTCCCTTCTCTGAGAGTCAACTATGATCAGGTACACAAGATTAGCAAACCCCCCTTTTTTTCCAATTAAATTTGAGATCCAGAGTTTCTTCTGTGAAATTACACCTGATTTAGTATTCAGCTGAGACCACATTCTTGCTGTTTTCCTTAAATTACACTTTCTTGAAGATGCTTCCCATTTAATCGCTTGAATATGATTTCCAGTCTCAGGCTTTGCTTTTAGGAAAACCAACCTACACATACATCCATGGTGGCTGCACAGGCATGTGGTCTGTGTAGTCTCACATTATGTTTGTCTTAATGTTCTGTTGTTGTCTTGAAATTCTGAATTTCTGAATAAAGGGTCTCTAATTTCCATTTTTACTTTGCTCTGTTGACACCAATGTGGTCCTGAAATACTACACAGTTTTAAACAATGAATAAATTAAGGTGTCATCTGAGAGTAAGAATGTTTCAAGTTTTTGTTTTCTTTATCAAAACAAAAGAAACAAACAGCTTGAAAGGAGAAGTATCCAGAAATAAAGCCCATAAGTTGTGTGGCAGAGGTGCAAAGTAAGCTTTGGGACAACTCAGAATCTGAGCAGATAGTATGGGGCCACAGGGTCATGTCTTCACTAACACTGTTTGGCCAGCTCAGTAGAAACATCCACATTTTAGAACCTTTGAGAAGGGAAAATCCATACTCTAGCAGTTTAGTTGGGATCCCGTCCCTGACTGCTGTGTGCCTTTTATTATTTAGTAGGGATGATGCTCCTCACTGCAGCCCAGGGTAGGTACCCCATAAGAAAGGAAAGGGTTTTTCAAAAGGCCTAACCAGAGTTGGATTAACATAGATCTTCCCAGAATTAAAGGTGGTAAACTTAGATAGGAGATCAGACCTTCAACCATTAAGGGGAATTACCCAACATCACCTGGGAGAATTTTGGGGAGTGGAGGGACTCATAGTCAATGCATTGTATGGTGATGGGAGTTACCACCTCAGAGAACCTCAATAAAACCATTGTCATGGCTACCCTTTTGTTTTCTAGACATGGGTGTATAAACTTAAAAAGTCCAGTTACCTTGAAAAAGAAACAGACTCACAAATTTATCAGGAAGGCAGGGGCAAGAAATGTAGGAATATGCTATTTTGCTCTCTCAACTCTTTACCCCACTTCCATTCTTTGTCTCCCTGGCCTTACCTGTAGTCCAGGGAGCTAGAAAGTATTCTATCTTCAGAATAGAGGGAAAAGACTTTTGAAGATGCAGAATTTAAATAATCACACTCTAAAAAGTATAAATAATATTATTAAATATAATGTCTTTAATTTTATTTCTGAACCAAAAAGTATAGTCCATATTGTGAAATGCTGTGCAATAGTCGAGTCAGGGAAAAGCGAGAAAAAGCAATAGGATGTTCATTCAATGAGGTGAGAGGGTGGACCCCATCCTGGATCCTCTCCATGACGCTGACCCTTGAACTGCTTATGGTCTGACTTCTCTCCAAAGCCTCACTGACAAAGTTAATATTTGAATATGATAAGAGGAACATGTGGCTCACTTACATCATAAAGCTAATCCATGTATCAAGTTTAAGATCATTTGGTATAATGGAAATGGTGTGATGGTCATCACCAACTAACTAGTAAAATGTGATGATAACACCCATCTTACAGGCTGTCATGAAGATTAGAGGTCATCATGAGATATGTTGGTCCCATTTCTGGTAAACACAGAGCTAAAAAAAAAAAGACTANCATTTTTACTTTGCTCTGTTGACACCAATGTGGTCCTGAAATACTACACAGTTTTAAACAATGAATAAATTAAGGTGTCATCTAAGAGTAAGAATGTTTCAAAGTTTTTGTTTTCTTTATCAAAACAAAAGAAACAAACAGCTTGAAAGGAGAAGTATCCAGAAATAAAGCCCATCAGTTGTGTGGCAGAGGTGTAAAGTTAGCTTTGGGACAACTCAGAATCTGAGCAGATAGTATGGGGCCACAGGGTCATGTCTTCCCTAACACTGTTTGGCCAGCTCAGTAGAAACATCCACATTTTAGAACCTTTGAGAAGGGAAAATCCATACTCCAGTGGTTTAGTTGGGACCCCGTTCCTGACTGCTGTGTGCCTCTTGTTATTTAGTAGGGATGATGCTCCTCACTGCAGCCCAGGGTAGGTAGCCCATAAGAAAGGAAAGGGTTTTTCAAGAGACCTAACCAGAGTTGGATTAACATAGATCTTCCCAGAATTAAAGGTGGCAAACTTAGATAGGAGATCAGACCTTCAACCATTAAGGGGAATACACCAACATCACCTGAGAGAATTTTGGGGAGTGGGGGGACTCATAGTCAATGCATTGTATGGTGATGGGAGTTACCACCTCAGAGAACCTCAATAAAACCATTGTCATGGCTACCCTTTTGTTTTCTAGACATGGGTGTATAAACTTAAAAAGTCCAGTTACCTTGAAAAAGAAACAGACTCACAAATTTATCAGGAAGGCAGGGGCAAGAAATGTAGGAATATGCTATTTTGCTCTCTCAACTCTTTACCCCACTTCCATTCTTTGTCTCCCTGACCTTACCTGTAGTCCAGGGAGCTAGAAAGTATTCTATCTTCAGAATAGAGGGAAAAGACTTTTGAAGATGCAGAATTTAAATAATCACACTCTAAAAAGTGTAAATAATATTATTAAATATAATTTGTTTGATTGTATTTCTGAACCCAAAAGTATAGTCCATATTGTGAAATGCTGTGGAAGAGTTGAGTCAGGGAAAAGCGAGAAGAAGCAATAGGATGTTCATTCAATGAGGTGAGAGGGTGGACCCCGTCCTGGATCCTCTCCGTGACGCTGACCCTTGAACTGCTTATGGTCTGACTTCTCTCCAAAGCCTCACTGACAAAGTTAATATTTGAATATGATAAGAGGAACATGTGGCTCACTTACATCATAAAGCTAATCCATGTATCAAGTTTAAGATCATTTGGTATAATGGAAATGGTGTGATGGTCATCACCAACTAACTAGTAAAATGTGATGATAACACCCATCTTACAGGCTGTCATGAAGATTAGAGGTCATCATGAGATATGTTGGTCCCATTTCTGGTAAACACAGAGCTAAAAAAAAAAAGACTATAACTACTATATAATTATAGCCTAGTCCTTAGTACTTTGTCCCCAGAGAATGCTTTCCCTAAGCTATGTTTTCATGTTTTTACATCAACTTTATCAAGGATTTTAAAAAATATTTTATTTATTTATTTTAAGACAGAGGGTAATGGAAGGGGAAAGAGTGGGAGAGAAACATCAATTTGTGGTTGCCTCTCATGTGTCCCCTGCTGGGAACTGGCCTGCAACCCAGTCATGTGCCCTGATTGGGAATTGAACCAGTGACCCTTTGCTTCACAGGCCCATGCTCAATCCACTGAGGTACACCAGCCAGGGTTATCAAGGATTTTTATTAAAAATGTTTATAAGATTTAGATATCTTTTGAAAAAACTATAGTTGAAGACACTGTCCATTTTGTTGTGCATCAATGATACTAGTTTAAAGACTCTTGATGAACTGCTTAGAGGTTAGCATCAGGAAATGGTTTCTTATATTTTAAAAATTTTATCAGTGAGAATCACAATGTTTTCTTTTCTGTGTTTTATTTTTGGTTGCCAGGGAACCTAGGACTAACTAAATGTACTGTTAGCTTTTTTTATTCCTCTTAATGTATGGGTTTTGATTTTAGTTTTTATCTTTAATTGAAGCTTTATTTGAAATGTGTATACCACCATTACTATACTATTAGAAAACAATAACTACTACTACCACTACCTAGCATAGAAGAGTAATTTGTTAGAAGCAGACTGTCTTATATATTATCTCATTAAAATTTTATGACCTCTGTATAATATAATCAATGTTCTTAATAGGAGCTCAACTTAGCAGTGAAAAAACTAAGGCTCCAGAAATAACTTGACCAGTATGTATGTAGTAAAAATATGGAGTAAGATTTTTGTATTTACATCCTAGCTTATTTTAATACACAATTACAAACTTTTTTGAGAAGTCTGAGCATAAATTATAAATGCTTTATATAGTATAAAGAAGGATGTTTTTCTCTGTTTTTTGTTTTGGCTTCCCCTCCCCCCCAACATCTGGCCCAAACATGATACTCATGTGATTGGTATAAGTTTTCTTTTATTTTTCTACTATTCTTTTATGGTTGCCTAATTTATCCCCCTTTACTATCCTCCTTACATTGCATACCCCTGCTCCCATAGTGATTCCCACACTGTTGTTCATGTCTGTGGGTCATTCAAACAGGTTCTTTTTCTAGTTCTTTCTCCTTCCAGCCTTCTCCCCTCCCTTTTGGTCACTTTCAGTCATGTTTCCATGCCTGTGGCTCTAGTTAGTTTGTTAGTTTATTTCATTCATTAGATACCTTCTATAGGTGAGATCATTTGGTATTTTTCCTTCATCAACTAGGTTATTTCCCTTAGCATAATATTCTCCAGTTCCCTCAGTGCTGTTGAAAAAGATTGGATTTTCTTCTTCCTTTCAGCTGCATTGTGTTCCAGTAAAGGTACCACGGTTTGTTGATGCACTCATTTACTGTTGGATACTTAGGCTGTTTCTAGCATTTGGCTATTGTAAATTGTGCTGCTATGAACGTTGGTGTGCATAGATTCTTTTGAATTGGTGTTTCAGAATTCTTAGGGTGTAATCCCATCAGTGGAATTGCCAGGTCAAAAGACGGTTCCATTTTTAGACTTTTAAGGAAATTCCATAATGTTTTCCACAGTGGCTGCACCAGTCTGCATTCCCACCAACAATGAACTAGGATTTTCTATGTACGCTATCATGTCATCTGCAAACAATGACAGCTTTACTTCTTCCCTTCCAATGTGGATATATATTTTTTATTTTTCTTTTGTGATTGCTGTGGCTAGGATTTCTCATATTATATTGAAAAGAAGTGGTGAAAGCAGACAACCTTTCCTTGTTCCTGATTTTAGTGGGAAAGCTTTTAGTTTTGCCCATTGAGTATGATGTTCACTGCAGGTTTCTCATATACGGCCTTTATTATGATGAGGTATGTTCCCTCTGCTCCCTCTTTGCTGAGTACTTTCATCATAAACATGGGCTGTACCTTGTCAAATGTTTTCCCCACATCTATTGATATGGTCATGTGAGTTTTTTCGTTCCATTTGTTTATGTGATGCATTATATTTAATCATTTGTGAATACTGTACCATTCTTGTATTCCTAGACTGAATCCCACTTGATCATGATGTATGATATTTTTCATGTATTGCTGGATGCAACTTGCAAGTATGTTGCTGAGGATTTTAGCATTTGTGTTCATCAGCAATATTGGCCTATAGTTTTCTTTTTTCATTGTGTTTTTGTCTCAGTTTGGTATTAGGATGACGCTGGCCTCTTAGAGAAATTGGGAGTCTTCCCTGTTCTGGGATTTTCTGGAGTAGTATGTGAAGCACAGGGTTTAGCTTTTCCTTAAATGTTTTGTAAAATTCTCCTGTGAGACCATCTGGTCCATGGCTTTTTTGTGCCAGGAGTTTTGGATTACTGTTTCAATTTCAGCAGCTGTTATCTATTGGTCTGTTCAGGCTTTCTGCTGCTTCTTGATTCAGTTTTGGAAGATTATATTATTCTAGAAATGTGTCCATTTCACCCAGGGTTTCAAATTTCTTGACTTATACTTAGTTGTCCAAAGTAATTTTTACACTCCCTTATATTTCTGTGATATCAGTTATAATATCTCCTCTTTCATTTCTGATTTTATTTATTTGGGCCCGTTCCTTTTTTTCCCTGATGGGTCTAGTTAAAGTCGTGTCAATTTTGTTTATCTTTTCAAAAAAAACAGCTCCTAGATTTATTGTTCCTTTGAATTGTTTTTTACCCTCTATAGCATTTAATTTAGCTCTGATCTGGATTATTTCTTCCTTCCACTTACTCTGGGCTTTGTTTGTTTTTCCCCCAGTTCTTGTAGATGGGGAGTTAGGTTGTTTATTTGAAAAGTTTCTATCTTTTTTTAGGTAGGCCTGTATTGCTATGAACTTCTGTCTCAGGACTGCCTTCTCTGTGTCACATAGGTTTTGGACTATTGTGTTTTCATTTTCATTTGCTTCCAGAAAATTTTTTATTTCCTCCTTGATTTCATCATTCACCTGTTCATTGTTTAATAGTATGATATTCAGTCTCCATGAGTTTGAGTATGTTTGAGTTTTTCCCTTGAGGTTGGTTTCTTGTTTCAAGACCTTATGGTCTAGAAAATCCTTGATATTATTTCAGTTTCCTTGACTTTATTGAGGGTTGTTCTGTGTTCTATAATATGGTCTATCATTGAAAATGTTCCATGTACTTCTGAAAAGAACATGTATTTTGCTTCTTTTGGATGAAATATTCTACATATATCAGTTACGTCCATTTGGTCTAATGCAGAGTTAAGCTCCACGATATCCTTTTTGATGTTTTGTTTGGAAGATCTATCCATTGTTGAGAGTGGGGTGTTTAAATCCCGTACCATAAATGTGTTGCTGTCTATACCTCTCTTGAAGTCATCCAAAATTTTGCTTATATATTTGGTTGTTCCTGTGTTGGGTACACATATGTTTACAATATGTATGTCTTTTTGATAGATTCTTCCCTTGAGTCTTGTGAAGTGTCCTTCTGTGTTTCTTTGTATGGTCTTTGTTTTGAAGTCTATTTTGTCTGATACATATACTGCTACCCCAGTTTTTTTCCTTGTCTATTTGCTTGGAATATTTTTTCCAACCCTTCACGTTTTGCCTGTGTAGTCTTTTGTTCCAAGAGGATGTCCTACAGACAGCATACATACAAGACATGTATTCTTATACATTCAGCTAGTCTATGTCTTTTGATTGGACCATTTAATCCATTTACATTTAAGGTTATTATTAATAGGTACTTATTCATTGTCATTTTACCCCTTTGTACCTGTGTTCCTCTCTCTCTCTCACTCTTTTTCTTCATCTTTTCAAATCAGTCCTTCAGCATCTGTTGCAATGATGTTATGGAGGAGATATATTCTTTGAGGTTTCTTCTATCTGGGAAACTTCTTATTTGGCCTTACATTTTAGTTAAGAACCTTGCTGGGTAGAGTAGTCATGGTTTCAGGCCCTTACTTTTCCTTACTTGGAATATTTCTTGCTATTCCCTTTTGGCTTGGAGCATTTTCATTGAAAAGTCAGCTGCTAATCTTATTAGGCCTCCATTGAATGTTGCTTTCTATTTCTCCCTTGCTGCTTTTAAGATTTTCTCTTTGTCTTAGAATTTTGCCATTTTAATTATGATGTGTCTTGGAGTGGGCCCCTTTGAGTTGTTCTTGACTGGGACCCTATCTACTTTCTGTACCTGTGTGACTTTTTCTTTAATTAAATTAGGAAAGTTTTTTCATCATTACTTTTCTAAATGGGTCTTCTATCCCTTGCTTCTCTTCTTCTCCTTCTGGTATCACTATTATATGGATGTTATTACTTTTCATATTGTCCTACAGTTCCCTTGACCCGTCTTCATTTTTTTTTTCAGTCTTTTTTCCTTTTCTTACTCTTTCTTGGAGCTTTTTTCTATCTTGTCATCCAGTTCACTGACTCAATCCTCTGCTTCATCTAGTTTGTTTTTGATTCCTTCCACTATGCTCTTCAATTCAGAAATTGTATTTTTCATTGCCTCTTGGTTCTTCTTGATAGTTTCTATGTTCTTTGCATAATGTTAGAGCTTGCAGTAAATTCCTTGTAGCTTCCCTGTAGTTTTTGGTAATTTTCACTGAGCTCATTGAGCTTCCTTATAACCATTGTTTTGAACTCAATATCTGATTAGTTGACTTGCCTCTGTTTTATTTAGCAATCTTTTTGAGGATTCCTCCTTTCCTTTTGATTGGGGCTTGTTTCTTTGTCTTCCCATTGTTTGTGAGACTCTTCTTGTTTGCTTCTGCTTCTTATCTTGATTTGTTTTGACTCCCTGACTTTGTGGTATGGTCTTCTACAGCAGGAGACAAGCAAGATTCAGTGGTGCATTCTCTTTGATCTCCTGAACTTGATGCTGTTGGGGTGCCCTTTATGACATTAATGTTGGCTCTCTGGATGTAATTGGGTTTTGATTGTTGTTGGGTCATTCTTTGGTGGGTCCTTCCCTCTAGTTGGTTGACTAAGAGTCACTCTATCTACCACATCTTGTAGGCTGTTGAGCAGGTGCATTATTTTTTCTTTCTGGATCTGCCTGGAGTGATGTCAGGTGTTGACCCTTTCGGATATTAGGCAATCAATTGGAGACTTAATGGATACTCCTTCAGTTGTTAATCTAGTCACTCTGCACTGAGCAGTCAGGCTTAAATACCACAGTGCTAGGGCTGAGGCCCTCCTAGGGTCAGAGCTATTGTTTACCTTCAATCTCAGCAGAGTGTTCTGCCTGAGCATTATGGCTGCTGCCATATGTGGGATGACTCAGCACCAGGATCCCAGCAACTACTTTCTCAGTTCTCTCTCCAAAGCTTCTGTCCCCAGTCTCTCCTCAAGCGTCTCCAGGGCACTGTCCCCACCTTTGCTGGAAATCCCAGGTAAGTGGCTGCAAATAAAAAGCTGTGTATTGGCCCTTTAAATGGTTCTTTGCATCTCCAGTGGTCCATCTCTGGCAGAAAGTAGTCCTGCTACTTTTCCCAGCTGGTTGTTATCTGTGTACTTTTTGGGCTCTGGATGCTCAAGGCTGTGGATCCCAGCTTAAGGTTTAGATTGCACTCTCTCAGGGGGATCCAATCATCCACTTAATTATTCCTCTGGTGCTGCTGCCTGTGGGTTCCCAGCTTGGCTTCTCCAGTCTCCACTGCACTCTATACCAGTCAGGTTGTGCTGAAGCTGATTCTTCTGTCTATTCAAGGTTGTAAGATTTCTCTCTCTACTGTTCAGTTGTTCGTCCCAGGTGATTTCTCCACAACTCAGTTGTAATTCCAGATGGCTCCTAGGTGGTGGTTAGTGTGACTTCCATTCACTCCTCTGCCGTTTTGAGCCATTATTCCTTTTTCTTGTCTATCTCTGTAACTAGAACTTCCAGTACTATACTGAATAAGAGTGGTAAAAGCAGACTTTTGTCTTGTTCCTCTTAATGGAAAAGCTTTTAGTTTGTGCCCATTGAGCACAATACTGGCTGTAGGTTTCTCATATATGACTTTTAGTATGTTGAGTTGTGCTCCCTCTATTTGCACTTTGTTGAGTGTTTTTTTACCATAAATTGGTACTAGATTTTATACAATTATTTTTTAGCATCTACTGATATGATCATGTGATTTTTGGCCTTTCTTTGTTTGTGTGGTGTATTACATTTATTGATTTGAGAATATTATACCATCCTTGCATTCCTTGGATAAATCCTGCCTGATAATACTGTATGTTCTTTTTAATGTACTTCTGACTCCAGACTGCCAGTATTGTGTTGAGGGTTTTAGCATCTATGTTCATCAACAATATTGGCCTTTAGTTTTCTTAATTTGTTGTGTCTTTACCTGGTTTTGGTATTAGGATGAGTCAGGCCTCGTATACAGAGTTTGGGAGTCTTCTTTTTTTGAATTTTTTGGAATAGTTTGAGAAGTATAGGAATTACTTCTTCCTTATGTTTGGTAAATAAAATTCACTTGTGAAGCCATCCTGCCAAGTCTTATGTGTGCTAGGAGTTTTTTGATTAGTGCTTAAAATACACTAGTTGTTTTTGATCTATTCAGGCTTTCTACTTCTTTTTTATTCAGTTTTGGAAGATTGTATGTTCCTATGTAGTTGTCTATTTCACCCAGGTTTTCCAATTTATTAGCATAGAGTTTTTCATAGTAATTTCTTACAATCCTTTGTATTTCTTTGGTATTGATTGTAACTTCTCCTCTTTCATTTCTGATTTTATTTATTTAGTTCCTCTTTTTTTTCTTGATGAGTCTGATTAATGTTTTGTCAATTTTGTTTGTCTTTTCAAAGGACCATCTCCTGAATTTATTCACATTTTAAATTGCTTTTTAGTCTCTATGTCATTAAATTCTGCTCTTATCTTGATTATTTTCTTCTTTCTACTTTCTCAGGGCATTTTTTTCCTTCTTTTTTTCCCCCCTCAAGTTCTTTTATATGTAGGATTACATCGTTTACTTGAGATGTTGCTATCTTCTTTAGGTAGGCCTGTATTACTGTCACCTTTCCTCTCAGAACTGCCTTCGTTGTGTCCCATAGGATTTGGGTTATTGTGTATTCATTTTCACTTGTTACCAGACACTTTTTGATTTCTTCCTTGATCTCATTTTGCCATGACATATTTCATGCCATTATCCTGCACCAAAATCTTGGACATGGTAGTTTTTGGAATACCCAGATCAGCTCCTGTCAGTCACTAATTTTTTGCTGATTGCAGCCCATACACATTCTACATTCTCAGGTATTCTGGTTATTGCAGGCCTTCCAGAACATAGATCACTTTCAACAGATTCTTGACTATCTTTGAAGCATTTATGCCACTCTTTTATTTTTGCTGCACTCATTGCATCATCCCCTAAAGCCTTCCGAATCATCTGAATAATTTCCATGGAGGAATGTTCAAGCTCAGTGTAAAATTTGATGCAACTTCATTGCTCTACTTGCTCGCTTCTTTTGAATTCAGTCGTCACACAGTACACATGCTCACTCATCAGTGTCAGCAGCTCCCAGTAACTAGTACAGTGAAGTTGTTATTGTCCACACATAAGCATTCCAGTCCACTCACCTTGGCTGCCAGGTTATACCAATGTTACACAAACAATTCTCATTATATTAGCAATGGCATCACTTTTTCCAGACAGACCTTAATATATGTATCAAGTACCTCTAGACCATACAATATTGTTCAGCACTAATAAGAAATGAGCCATCAAATTATTAAAAGATATAAAGTGAACTTAAATGCATATTACTAAACTCAAGAAACAAATCTGAGGAGGCTACATCTGTGATTCCAACTATATGATATGCTGGTAAAGAAAAATCTATGGAGGCAGTGAAAAAATCAGCAGTTGCCAGAGTCTGGGAAAGAGGGAATGTATGAATAGGCAAGGTACAAAGAACTTTTAAAGCAATGAAAATACTCTATGATATTGTAAAGATGAATACATGTCATTGTAAATTTGTCTGAAGTGATAGAATGTATAACACAACAGGGAACCTTAATGTAAATCATGGACTCTGGATAATAATAATGTGTTTCCATGTAGATTTATCAGTTGTAGCAGATGTTCCACTCTAGTGAGGAATGCTCATAATGCATGGGGAATCAGTGCATGTGTGGAGACTGGGGGTATATGGGAAATTTCTCTACTTTCCCATCAATTTGTCCATGACTTAAAAATTCTCCAAAAATACTATTTTTTAATATCAGTTAAAAAAAGATATTTTAAATAATATTTCAGACAAACTTTTCAGATAAACTATTAAGAGGAGCAAACTGACCATCTGAATTCAATAGAGTAAGCATTTCTTGCTCCACAGTTAACTGCTCTGACATCAGAATGAATACTCAAGTTGAAAAGCAGATTTCCAAACTGTCACTTAGGATTCAGCTCAGCAACATCCAAGAAGTACAAAGTGAAATAGAAAATGCAGACAGGTGAAGGATAGTGTCTACCAGTCTTAGAGAACATATCATGCTGCCTGCCTTATCTTTGAAATCACTCTAAAAATTGATTTCATTACTCTTGTGTTCAATAGAGAAAATGGCTAAAAACTGAAAAATCTTCACTGAGTATTTCTTGTCTTTTATTAATGTATATAACATTTACCTTTTTTGTAAAAGAGAAACCACAAAAGTCAATTTTGCATATAAAAAAAGAAAAACTACATATGTGGGGAGAACAATGGGGAAAAAACAGAACAACTATAACTGAACAATTAAAAAAATAAATTAAAAAATAAAGCAAACAAACCAAAAAAGTCTACAAATATACCACAAAAGACATTTACCTTATGAGAGATGAATTGTTGTCATCAATATAAAAATGACATTTATTTAAACTTCTGATGATCATGTCAAAAAAATATACATATACACAACCTTATATTACACTGATATGATAAGGAAAAATAACTGAAATACATGATTTATACCACCAAACTGTGTAGGTCTTTCTTCAAATACAATTTTCTCCATAATTTTCTGATTATTTTTGTGTGCAAATATTTTTTGAAAGTCTCTTCTTTCTTTAAATTGAATCTTGGGTGGAAACTCACAGTGTAAAAAAAAAATACTCCTTCAGTTGAAATCCTGGTGCCCAGATGAAATAACTGGCAGCAGCTTTCATCTCGAAAATCATCTTTAACATGTTAAAAGTCTGTACAGTGCATTTTGTATGCAATATCATAGCTTACCCTTAGCTATAAATTGTCTTCTCTTTGTGTTAGTTCTGTCTCCCCACCGTCAATTTTCTACAAATAGCAACTGGATCCTCATATGTAATTCCTATAGACTCTGAAATTAACCATTATTATGTCTTAAAGTTTCTGGTATTATGACACAATAATTTTTCCTGAATTTTCAAATTCAGTAAAATATGGCTTTCTGTTTTATACAGAAGGAATCATCCTAACAGGTATTAAAACCTAGGAAGAATATGTTGAAAAATTTGACTGGATGTAAACATGGATATTTATGAGGGGGAGTCCCTCCAAAAAGTAGAGTGATCTTCTGAAGGGTAGTCTCCTTGTAGTACAGGCTACAAGAGTGTTCTAGGCACTCATCTGTATCAGTATACCAGCTGGCATTGATGTGAGAGGCTTCATTCAGCTTCAGTGATTTTTTTCTTGAAGACTCTCTTAACATGTTTGCTAATTTCACAATGGGTGATTTACAAACAGAGACCCCAGAATTTATTTATTAAAAATTGTACATTTATTCTTACAGTTTAAACTTTAGTCACCTTCAAAGTACTGTCCATTTGATCCAATACACCTATAGAGATATTTTTTCACTGCTCAAAACAGATTTTGTACTCTGTTTGATTGATTTTGATGCTTTTTAGTGCTTCTACCATTTTTTGTCTCACCTCTCATGTATTTACAAAAATTTCCCCTCTGAGAACATTTTTCACCCAGGGGGAAAAAAGATCACTCGGGCCAGATCTGGTGCATAGAGAGGGTGGGGCACAGGGATCCAAGCATTTTCACTCAAAAACTGCTGAACACTCAGAGCAATTTGTGCAGTTGCACTCAGATATTGTGCATCACAAATGGGCAAATACATTGAATTTTCCCCCAAAATAATTTTTTATCTAATCTTTAATGTATTTTTCCCATTACCATTTAGTCCCCCATACCCCACTTCCCCCCAGCAATCACCACATTGTTGTGCATGTCCACAAGTCCTTTTTCCTTGATACTTCATCCCTCTAAAAAAAGTTTACTGAAGTCAAATGACCCCTCTCACAAAAATACCAGCTGTTATACTGATACAGATGGATTCCTAGAACACCCACCTAGTGAAAAAAAAGTTTGTATTACAAGTGGCCTGGCTGTCAGAAGGTAATTCTGGCTTTTGTGGTCCCTCCCTGGAAGACCTTTTAAGCACATTATCTTTACCTCTACCACTCATATCATTCAAGTACCTACCATAATCATTAGATTCAAAGTTTAAATCCATGGTAGGCAGGGCTCAGTTCATCCATATTGAGTCAGCTTTCCCTCCAGGCTCCAATTGTCATGGTCAATAAAGTGAATGAACCTCCAGGAAAAATGGAAAAATAAAATAGAAAAGCAAATTAAAATTATGAGAAATAAAATATATAATATTATACAGGCTGTAGATATTTACAGTCTACTAAGGTACACTAAGTCTTAAAAAAAAAAACACCTGCAAATAAATACAACTCACTCAAGATTAAAGGCATAACAAGAAAAATCCTAGATCTAGTAATGAACTTGAACTTGCCATTTTAAATATTCCCATAAGCCCAACAAACAAAAGCTCTGGACCAAATGGCTTCACAGGTGAATTTTACCAAACATACTGGGAAGAACTAACAGCTCTCCTTCTGAAACTATTTCATAAAATTCAAGAGGAAGAAAGGCTCCCAAAATCATTTACAAAGCCAGTATGACCCTAATTCCAAAATCAGATAAAGACACTACAAAGAAAGAAAATTATAGGCCAATATCACTGATGACCATAGATGCTAAAATTCTTGACAAAATATTGGCAAACTAAATACTGCAGTGCATCAAAAAAGGTCATACACCATGATCAACTGGGATTTATTCTGGGAATGCAAGGATGGTACAACATTCACAAATCAATAAATATGATTCACCACATCAACAAAATGAAGGAAAAAACCACATGATTATATCAATAGATGCAGGAAAAGCTTTTAAAAAAACAAATCACCTTTTTATGATAAAAACTCTCAGCAAAATGGAAATTCAGGAAACATGCCTAAAACATAATAAAGGATATGTATATGACAAACCCACTGCCAGCATCATATTCAATGGGGAAAAAACTACGAGTGTTCCCCTTAACATCAGGAATGAGGCAAGGACGCCTGCTTTCACCTCTCTTATTCAACATAGTACTGGAAGTCCACACCACAGCAAGCACACAAGAAGAAATAAAGGCATCCAAATTGTAAAGGGGGAAGTAAAACTGTCTTTATTTGCAGATGACATGATACTGTACATAGAGAACCCCAAAGACTCCACCAATGACACGTGCACCAGCTTGCAATGCCCATGGCATCATAGATGAAATATGAGACAAATTCATTTGGACTACTGAGTCCTGTGGAGGAAAAGGGACCGTCAGCTACTCCCTCAAGGGGGAACGCCTCAGAGCAGCCTGGCCACTCTCTCAATGGGAGAGCGTGCTGACCCTTGCCTAGACAGGCTTTTATTGGGTTTAATTTGCACAGGAATCCAGCTCATTAATCATTGCCAGGCAGTAAGGATCAAAGGATAGATAGCATACAAAGAACTACAAGGGCTTATTCTGTCTGAGTCAGGGTCCTTTAGCTAAAAGGCTACAAAACTTTGGGAAACAAACTCCTTTCCTGCCCGGACCTTTATCATTTAACTAAGAGTGTTCTTAGCAATGCAGCCTTCACAGGATTTTACATATCCTTTCTCAGGCCTGATCACCCAGGGAGCCTGCCTTTTTCTAGCACAAGGCTGCACCACCCTCTGTCATTGTTTCAGGCTTAAGTCAGGGCTGCACCACCCTCAGTCATTGTTTCAGGCAGAGGAGGCAGATAACCAAGGAATTTTCAGAGACTTCTTGTGGACTCAGGGGAGTCAGGCTTTGTCAAAGCCAAGGGGCAAAGTTCCGTCACCCCCTTTCTCCATAGCCCCCCAAGTCCTTCGCTGGGGCCTCCATGTGATCATGCCTGTCTTAGGTGGTTCCTTCCTTGGGGAATCTTACCCATCATTGGCTAACTGATCAAGCATTGGGGGCCAGTTATGAAAAAATAAGCAGAAGTGGTGCTTCTGCCAGGGAAATTAGCTTTGTTTGTCTCCTTAGTGGCTTATGGTCTGAAGGTGCTCACTCGGCCTTAGCCATGGGCGGGGGGGGGGGTGGGGGTGGGGGTGGTTACAACTTCTGAAACCAGGTAGAAAGATTCCCAACACACCAAGTAACTAAAGAACTGATAAATAAATTCAACAAAGTAGCAGGATACAGAATTAATATTCAGAAATGAGTTGTATTTTTATATGCCAAAAATAAACTAACAGAAAGGAATATTAGGAAAATAATCCCATTCACTATTGCTTCACAGAGAGTAAAATAATTAGGAATAAATCTAAGCAAGGATGCAAAAGACCGGTACTCAGAGAATTATAAGACACTGAAGAAAGAAACTGAAGAAGATACAAATAAGTGGAAGCACATACCTTTTTCATAGATAGGAAGAATTAGCATCATTAAAATGTCCATACTACGCAAAGCAATCTATAGATTCAAACAATTCCTATGAAGATTCCAATGAGGTATCTCAGAGAACTAGAATAAATATTTCATAAAATGTATATGGAACTAGAAAAGCCCCTTCATAGCATCAGCAATCCTGAGAAAGAACAAAGTTGGAAAAACCACATTACTTAATAACTACAAACTATACTACAAGGCTATAGTAAGCAAAACAGCCTGGTACTGGAGTAAAAACAGACATATAGATCCATGGAACAGAGTAGAGAGCCCAGAAATAAACACACATCTTCATAGTCAATTAATATTCAACAGAGGAAGTAAGCATATCTATTGGGCTACAGATAGTTTATTCAATAAATGTATTGGGATAATTGAGCAGATACATGCAGGAAAATTAAATGAGATCACCTTCCTAACCACACACAACAATAAATTCAAAATGGATTGAAGACTGTCAAAATGAGAAAGACCTTGCTTCTTGCAATATATATATATATATATATATACATATATATATATATATATATATATATATATATACATACATATATACACACACATGCATACATACATACATGCTGGGGGCAAGATACTGAAGCTGAACCTCTTTATTTTATTATCATATTTCATAAATCTACCTATATGTGTAAACATAAATCTACTTCATTTTTGCAGTGCTCTACAGTTTTTTTTTCTTTTTTTTTGTCCTCATGTGAGGACAGTTTTTCATTGCTTTTAGAGAGAGAGGATGGGAGAGAAACAGAGATGACAGAAACTTCAGTCAGCTGCCGTCTTGTATGTGCCCCACCTGGGGATAAAACCCACAACTTGGGTTGGTGCCCTGACCAGGAATCAAAAATATCCCATCTCAGTCTATGGGACAGCACTCCAACCAACTGCACCATACTGGCCAGAGCTACAACTTTTCTTATTATGGATTTACAGTATATTATATAACCAATTCCTAATACAGTCACAAATCATTCTACTTTTCAATAAAGCATTGCTCTATAGCAGCCTTTGAAAATATATCCGTATGGTTATTTCAATAGAATAAATACACAGAAATTAGGGTGCTTGTACAAAGAATCCAAATTGTTATTCAACACTTCAAAGCCAACCATGTTTGTGTCACACTACAATCCTTCATTTTTCCTAGCAAAGTTAAATCTAAATACCTTTACTTCCTCATTATTTACCTCCAACCTACATTTTTACCATTTCCACCTCCTATTCTACCTATCAGTTTTACCCTTTCAGGAACGTGAAAATATTCAATGGTTCTTTCTCACAACAGGAACTCTTCAAACCTATGCTGTAATACTATTTAATTCCAGAGATCTCTTCATAGACACTTGATTCTGCATTATGTGTATTGCTTTTAGTGTGAATAGACATAAGAAACAATAAGATGACAAATCAATCTAATATCTTGTGACATTGTTATTAAACACATGCCCATTAAGGCATGTTCAAAGAAATAGTGAATTCCAGAATTCCAATTCAAAGAATTGTGAATTCCTCTTTACATACAGAATCAAGAAAAGCTTCTTTTCCCTCTCCTTATCAATGTATTTACATACTTTTTATTAGGAGATGAGAGTATTTTAACTGACTCTTCTTCATTTCTATTTTAATTTACAAGAAGCCTTAGTCAAATTTTGTGTTCTAAATTACAATGCCAGCCTCAGTTTTATTGATACCTCTTTCTATAAGATTATTTCCCAATCAGAGTACCCAATCACTATGCTAAGTATAACACAAATAGAAAAAAATCTCTTTGTTCTTGTGCTGCTTATTTACAGCAAGTTTGGAAATAATCAGGGTTTAAAAATTCCAAGCAATGGAATACAATTTAATGCTTAACATTTCAGGGGGGAAAAAGATTACTATGATCTGGAGGAGGTTTTTAAAATGTTAGAAGTTCCCAATTTTCATAGTGTATAATTAATTTGAGGTTAGGGTTAGCAATAAAAGGCATGAGAATATGAATACCTACAAGGCATGTTTAAAGGACAGAAAGAAAGGTATTCATTATTACAAACAGAAAATTTAAGAATAAAATATTATTGGGCTTTGTATAAAATTAATAGAAGTTATTTTTCATGATAAGACTTCAAGACAAAAATCTTATAAAATTAACTGATGTGAAATATCAAAGTGCTGGGCCAAAAACTATCAGTTAGATAATGTGGAGGGAGTTGTAGAACATTTATACTGCAACGAATATGAGACCAAGGAAGAAAGATGAAATATGGATAAAACATCTTACTTTAAAGTACAAAATTCTGATTCTTATTACCTTCAATAAGAAAAAGTAAGAGGCGTTCCACTTCCTAAGGTCCTTTTTCAAATTGTGCAATGCAAATTATTACTTGGAATAATTTTTAAATCATAAAATGAAAATATTCTCAGAATCTTAGCTAATCTGTAAATGTATAAAATATATGCTTGCTCTTTTATAGTACAGATGGGTTTGATATGGTAAAGGTGATTTGTGAATACTACAGTGACTGTGTTAAATCAGACACTTGAGTAACCAAGTGTGTAGAATCTTAACTAAGAGACTCAGGTACTGAAAATCTCCTTGCAGGTTGCTCTCTTAGGAGAGTGCTCTACACATTTAAACAGGAAGACAATACAATGCCACAAATGATTGATTGATTGATTGATTGCTCCAAATTATAAAGTTTTACAAAATGTATAAATGTGAATTGGGTGATTGCTGTTAGACCTGAGAACCTCAGGATTAGACACATTGGATTCCTCTCACAGGCAGCACAAAAGTCAGAGAACGTTCAACCAAAGTATGGCATTGAATAATAAAGATATGTACATCTTTCATATCTTCACATGATAGTTAAGGTCGTGGTCTAAATTTGAGAAGTTGCATAAGACAAATAAGTAACGGAAGGATCGTCATAAATATGTTATGAATGAGATTCAGACTAGTTAAAATAAGGTTGAGTTCCTCATGAAAAATCAGCATATTCAAAAGTACCCTCTTTCTGTGCACTCATCTGGAAGTGAGTAGAAGCCGCCTCCTTTTGAATGACAAAAGTAAGTGTTATTTGGCCATAGTCTTCACCAGGGCCTGCTGCATAGCGTTGTTATCCCATTTTCTTTAAACTATACTAATTTCCTTGCCCCTTTTAGTGCATGACTTTGCTTCCCCTGTTTTGAATCATCCTGTGGGTATTTAAAAAAATCACTCCAGTGTCAAAGTGACATAATCAGTCCCACAGATTCAAAACAGAACTGGCATAATGAAGTACTCTAAAAGTTAAAGTCTGCGAGATACTAATGTAGATTTTCCTAACTACAATGAATGAACTGTTTGTTCCCTATCCTGGGTTTTACATAATAGACTAAAGTACTCAACATTTCTCTCTTTTAAGTATATTTTATTGATTCTGCTATTGCAGTTGTCCCATTTTCATCCCTCTCCACCCTGCACTTCCCTTCCTCCAGCCTTCTTCCCCACCTTACTTCACGACCATGGGTCATGGGTCTAAGTTCTTTGTCCTCTCCATTTCCTGAAATGTTCTTAACCTGCTTCCATCTATTTTGTGCTTACCATTTATGCTTCTTATCCCCTGTACCTTTCCCCCCATTCTCTCCCTTCTCCCTCCATGCTGATAACCCTCCATGTGATCTCCATTTTTGTGACTCTGTTCCTTTTCTAGTTGTTTGCTTAGTTTGTTTTTGTTCTTGCTTGGAAAGTGCTTCCCAGATAAGGTCAAGATAAAGGAGTTGATCATCTCCAAGCCCATATTAGGTGAAATGTTAAGGGGATTTATCTAAGAAAAAGATCAAAACTGTGAACAGTAAAATGACAACAAACACAATTACCAATGACTGAACAAAAAAAAAAATCGTAAAGTACTCAACATTGCTAAAGAGCCTGCTTTGGAATAGACACTAGGTTAGATGCTAATACATACACATATAAAAAACAAATTCCATGACTCTGGTGGTTTGTGGAACTATAGAAGAATAGTGCTCACTCAAACACAATGTAAGAGCTACAGCAGGTTGTCACTGGGTGCACAGGCGGAAGGCAGCTGATTGAGCATAAGGGAATGTGTGGCCTGGGGGCAAATTTTAGGTGAGGTCCTTCAGAATGAAAGTATTCAGGGCAGAAAGCAACACTTGAACAGTAATGAAAAACTGCAATTTGAGACAAGGAAGAGCACACTGAGCAAAGAGAACACTAGCGTTCACTTATGCATTGATGTTAAACTCACAATTATTTTAAAATGCTTGTGGTAGTATTTTCACCTCATACGAATTAAGGTAGTTAAATAAAATGATCAATTTTCAAACTGTTCTATTTGCTTTATAATAGCAACAGACTGCTTGTAAGCATTATTTTCCCTGAACATTATCTGATGATTCCAATATATTTTCTTGATCAGTTTTAATTTCTTCAAACCCATTTGTGTAAATAGCTTCATAAAAAGAATCAGTAGTAAATTCTTGCTAAATATAAGCTGCTTAGTAAAAACAACACTGTCCCGACTCTTCAGAAATTCTACACTTTTAAGTTTGTTGAATAAATAACTATTTAATTTTAATAAGACTTTTTATTTAAAATAGAATACATGCCCTGGCCAGTGTGGCTCAGCTGGTTAAAGCATCGTCCCATAATCAGAAGGTTACAGTTCAATTCCCTATCAGGGCACATGCCTAGGCTGTGGGTTTGATTCCCAGTCTGGATGCTCTACAATCCCTGGTCTGAGCATGTGTGGAAGGCAACCAGCTGATGTCTCTTTCCCTCACATCTGAGTCTCTCCCTCCGACTTCCTCCACTCCTCCCTTCCTCTCCCCCTCCCTTTCTCTCTAAAAACAATGAAAAAAAATGATCTCGAGTGAGAAAAAATGAAATGAAAACATGATAGGAGAGAAAAAATTTTACAATGTATTTTAAAGTCTATTTTACCTTCATCTATCATATGCATTTGATTATTAGTATAAGCTTCACTCTGCAAAGCAGTGCCTTTTATAGAGCCCCTCTCTTCTTCCAACTCTATTTTCTGAAGTCAGGGAGGGAGAAGAACTCAAACTGAAAGGCTTCTGCTGGCAATTTTCTGAGCTGTGATTTCTTTCCTTGAGTCACATTGAAATTCATTAAAGAATTCTGCTAGCAGATTTGGCAGAAGTAACATTAGGCTTTAATTTATCAGAATAAGTTTTGTAAAGAATTTTCCTGTTTTTTGGCTGAGAACTGACATTTTATGTATGATTAAAAGTTAATGTGCTTTAGTTTGGAACGAGAATTATGGAACATATTGTGTGGAAACAGATTTGTGCCATAAAATGTTTTGAATGAAAATGTCCGTGGCGTCATGCTTCTTCCCCTTAAAGTAATGTTTTGGTTCTGATTTTCTCTTTTGTACTTGTTCCAACTCTCTCTCTCTCTCTCTCTCTCTGGAGATGTGAATTGTGAAACAGGATAAATTCAATTACCCTTCAATTTCTCTTTTTATCTTGAACAAAACTAACTAGAAATTATTGAATTAAAAACTGTTAGTAGTTTCAAAATATATCAGAACTGTGGAGTTTTAAATACTACTGGGTGCATAAACTTTCTGACATCTACTCTTGCCAGGCATATGTAACTCATTCAAGGAAATGTGTCCATTATAAGAATGGTAAATACACACACACACACACACACACACAGACACACACACACACACACACACACACTGTAAGGACTGAGGTTAATCTAAAGATAGAAGTGGGATAAAAAGGTTAGACAGAAGCAAAGTTGGAATGTTTCATTTATCAATTTTGTATCATTTGTTGAATTATTAGTATGAAACAGAGTATCAGTGTGTCTAGCAAATAAATACAGTGACATGCATAACTCTTACATTCAGTACATACCATCCAAAAAAAAAAAAGAGACAACGCATAAAATGTCTCGGGCATCTGGCCACTCCCTAGTTTTCTAATGGAAGCGTGGAAGTTCTGCATCCTCCAGTGAGAGAGAAGGAAAGGCACAGACACAGGGACCAAGGCCAGCATGGAGATATGTTAAAGGCTAGGTATTACGACACATTTAAAATAACTGTCAAATCTCCCCTTCTCCAAGGGAGCTCAGACCCCTAAAATACTGAAGGCTAGCTATAATACTTTGGATTGAGTATTTTTTTGCAATCATCTCCCTATGGAAATAAACTGTGTAATAATTCACTGTCAACTTTGATAAGTCGTGTAAAGTAAATGCATAGAGAACAATGATTAGACTAAACAATGAGGAAGAAGCCTAAGTCATTTTGGGGTGATAGTGAAGCTTTCTTAGGAAATGATATTTAATCTAAATCTTGTAGAATCAAGAGGAATTTGTTTAATGATAAACAGAAAGGAAGACACATCAGGAAGAAATCAGACTAAGAGAAAATGCCGAGTAAAATGAATAATTCTCTTTCTCTTTCTCCCTCTCTCCCTCCCTCCATCCCTCCCTCTCCTTCTTTTCATTTATAACATTTACCAAATTCTTAGTATATGTGAGACATAGTATCAGAGTCTAAGAAAATAAGAGCCATGCTTCTTGACTCATAGAGCATGCAATGCAAAAAAAAAAAAAAAAGACTTAAAACAAAACATATATTAGACATTTGGCCACTTCCTCATTTTATAATGTTAGCATGAATTTTGTTCATAAACAAAATTAAAAGTAGAATTATCGTATCATAATCTAAGGGAGGGCAAGTCTCGTAAATTTTGCCTTACACAAAGCCTATTCTGACTTTGACTAAGTAGTAAATTGGTAAACCTCAAAATAAAAATTAGAACATGGTTCTCAGTCCCTCTGATGTACCCCAGTTCTTGTTAGGCAATGACTTGGATATGTTGCTTACTCGTGAAATTGAACACACTATTTAAGATAAAATAAGAAGTATAGAAGAATACCAGTGGCCACACACAAACACACACATTTGCTTAGATTCTCTGCTAGCAAATAAAATTTCCCCAATGCACTGATGTGGCTTTTTAACACAAACGAAACAAACCACAGATATAAAAATCAGTAACAAAGAATTTTTTATTGCATCTCTAACAAAATTACGCAGGGGGATTTCTCAATATCCTCTAGTCTGGTCAGCTTCCTTCGGGCATGTTCCATATTACTATGTCCATGCCTTATTCATTTCTGCCTCCCGGGTGCCCTACTTACTCCTGGTCACGTAAGTATGGAGTGTCCACTGAGATGTGTGAATATTAAATAACTTGCCTAAGGTCATGTGGCTGATCAGAAAAACAAAGAAAAAGGAAAACAACGGGCTTCCTGTCTGCTTTCTTTTATTGTATATTCTTTCTGTTGGGTTTACTTAATGTCTTTCAGTCAACTTGCCCTTCACCTCCCCATTAAATCAACACTCACTGCTATGGGCAGGTTCCCAAGATCTCTGATTGTCTGAAACTCCCTCTTGGAATGACAGTCCTGGTTGGCCTTATTTTGAAACAGTTCTTCATCTCCTCAGGTTTGCATTTTGGGTCTTCTACTTCCTGCCTCATTTATACCCCTAGGAATCTGAAGATTAACTGAGGTTTTACAGTTATGAGGTCTTGAATATTTAGTATTGACCTACACCTTTTTGTTTTTTCAGTAGGTGTTTGTGTCTTGCCACTCAGCTGAGCCTACAGTCAGATTTAGTCCAATTTATAATAAGCTTATCCTGCTACTGGCTAATGTGACCAATTGCCCTTCTTCTACCACACTTGGCTCCTGGTAGAAAAGAAAAATCTGTTACTGTACACCAGCTATTTTCAACTGGTGTGCTGCAGGAATTTTTAAAACTATTTAGTCAGGGGTACTGACCTCTTTTCTCCTGGATTGTTGAATAGAAAGATGACAAAGGCTAGCACAACAATGGCTGTTCAGTGTGAATAAATCAAAAACTATATCTATTTTTGTCATATAGGAAAATACGTAACATTTCAAGAATTAGTTTACATGTAGCATGAGATGAAAGAGTTAAAAATTGTTGCTGTACAGAATAGTTTAAAGCAGAATTTCATATCAATGGTGACAATTAGATTAAGAACCACCCACACAAGATAATGAAAAAAAAAATCTTGTAAAAACCCCCAAAACATACCTGGGTTAGAATCTATATAGTATGCCTCATCAAATTTATAAAGAGTACAATATGTGATAATTATCACCCTTACATAAACAACTCTTCATTTTTTGCAGAATTCCCTC
The DNA here is from genome assembly GCF_014824575.4 of Sturnira hondurensis. Classification (NCBI taxonomy): domain Eukaryota; kingdom Metazoa; phylum Chordata; class Mammalia; order Chiroptera; family Phyllostomidae; genus Sturnira; species Sturnira hondurensis. The sequence goes on from NW_028083059.1 coordinate 20,171,806, forward strand.
TTCTTCTCTAAGAACCTTCACAAGCCTCGCACTTATTCTGGGATCCGTTTTCCTTCTGGGTTACTAGTTAATAGTTGCCAAGATCTTAACTGATAGTTTAGATAGAAATTGATGATGCCTCTGGGTATGAGTCATCCAGGAAATAATTCATTTTGAAAGGAAACATTGGATTTTAATGGATGAAGTCAAGGTGCTGGGTTTATAGAGGAATAGCCTGTGATTTTTAGGTAGAGGGCTGGCTTTCATTTATACACAGATTTTATGCTTAAACGAGAAGGGTAAATATGATGGGTATTGGAAAGGGAAGAGGGCAATGTCAGTTTTTTAAAGGATATTCCTATAGTTATATAGAAAAGTTTTTAGAGATGGAAGTAGATATTCAGAAAAAGAAATTCTCTGTGTTGTTAATAGGCATGTGATAATTGATGTGAGTTTACAATAAGGCAAAAATGAATCCGCAAACAAGAACCTGGAACGTAACAGTTCTGTACTACTGACAATCTCTAGTAAAAGTTCTCAGTTGGCATGCCCAGCCAATCACACTTCCTGTGACCTCTAGCATTTACCAGAGCATCCTGCCATCACACTATGTCCACGTCCTCTCTCTGCATTTATGTATAAATTTTTTACTATGAAATGTTCGTCACTGCTCAGGTTTTACCTCCTTTGCAGAGGCTAGGTTTCTACATTGGTAATTCCCAATTCAGAGGAAAACGAAATAGGTAAATGTGAGATACCTGATAAATAATTAAATGAAGCCTTGAACACCTGCTCACTTGCTTCAGACCCCCCCATCCTTGGAAATATAATTTTACATTCAATGACATAAATTTTACAAAATTAGTTTTTTTGTCAGTGATCATATCCTATATCTTTTAATTCTGACAAAGGATACTCTTTTATATTTCTTTAATATACATCACCAATATCATCTACCACAATGACTGAATGTTTTTGATAAGTTGCTATTGTTCAATATTTAGAATATATGAGTATGGCTTTAAAACATGGAATATAGTACAACAGCCTTCTCTGTGCCTAGTTGTGTGCTAAACTCTGAAATTAGTGAAGACATAAAATATTCTTTGTTTATAGAAAATGTTTCATTGGAAAGGTCAAAAATATAGACGAGAAATACAAATTAATATAAATCTTTAATTTTTGTATTTTTAGTAAAATAATTTACTAAAAATAAATAAATAAATTTTACTGTGACATTCCAGGTTCTTCAATTTACTTAGAAAAACTATTGCAAATTAATTAAACCTATCCAAGTAGACATAACTTGTATTTAATGTTTAAAATTAAGACACTGAAAATTTCAAATTAAGCAACTTTATTCACAAAAGATTTATAATTTAAAGCAAGTTTTTTATGATAGAGAAATTATACTCAAAGGTTAATTTATATTACACATTTCCTTTAAGACAAAAATAATCCAGAAATATATATATATGTATTTTTTATTTTGAGGTTTAGAATTTTACAACCTCCATGATAATTTGCTTTAGTAATTAATTAATGACACGGTTAAACACTTTTTGCCTTCTTTATGTCTAATTAATAGTATTAAAGTAACTCATGATTTTATCTTTGTCATGACCTTTAAAAATTAAAAAATATATGGTCAACATGATTCCTATAATCAAGCTTAGTATACTTGAAAACATACCCTTAACATTTTATTTCTTAATCTGAATTTGATTATATACATATATATATATATATATATATGTGTGTGTGTGTGTGTGTGTGTGTGTGTATGGATATATATGGATATATATATATATATATATATGGATATATCTATATATAATTGTTCTACATTTTTCCATAGAACCACTTTTTTTTCCTTCTAAACATCTTGATAGTTTTCTTAGACATCTTGAAGTGGGAATGCTCTACTGAGATAAATATAGAACATAGTAAAAAAATTGTGCTTTCTAATATGCTAGAAAATTAATTTTAAATTTTCATACTTTATTTCTTTATACAATGCATACATTTTATGAAAATGTTGAGAAGCAAACAAACAGAAAGCTGACTAATACCCGTCAAGTGTCTACTCTGTTGAGTAGACTATCCTCAGTTTTGGGGCTGCAAGTAAATTTTACATTCACTGTTGACTTAAGAGTATTTGTATTGTCGTTACGGTAACTTGGAAGAAAAAAAATAACAAGATAATTAAAGTACAAATATCACACACAAAATTAGAGAGGAATGAGAGAAAAGAGGAAGAGAGGAAAGAAATAAGGGAAGAAAAAGAGCTATTAAGATAGTGTAGAGTTCTTGCCTAAGGATTGACCTTGGCAATGGAGATAAAGCAATTCAGAGTAAAGAATTTTTATATAGGAAGTGTACTAAAGTTTTTAAAAATATTTTGTATTGTTTTAGATTTACTAACTTTTAAGACTTCATTTTTGTAGGGCAGTTTTAGGTCCACAGCAATATTAAGGGGAAACACCTATTTGCCCATAGACATGTCTCCTTACCCCAACACGTGCATGCATATCCTTGCCTGTTACCAACATCCCCCACCACAGTGATACTGTTGTTACAGCTGATGAACCTGCACTGACACTTCATAATCACCCAAATTCCATAGTTTACATTAGCATTCACTCTTAATGTGCATTCAAACGGTTAGGACAAATGTGTAATAAATGGCATGTATGTGCTATGGTATTACACAGAGCATTTTCACTCTCTTAATAGGTCTCTATACTCCACCTGTATTCAACACTCCTCTGTACCTCAAACCCTGCCAGGTACTGATTTTTTTTTTTAGTTTCCATAGTTTTGTTTTGTTTTGTTTTTTTCCAAGAAAGTCATATAGTTGGAATCATATTGTATGCATAACTTTCAGATAGGTTTTTGGTTCTTTTTTCTTAAGTCTTTTAAACTATGTTGTCCTAACTGCTCAAGATTCATCTGTTTGGTAAAACTTTTCTTAACGAATCTCTCTCTGCCCTTATTCTAGTGCTACCTTCCTTCCCAGCCCCATCGATGCCACCCACATCAGCCTTTTCTCTCACTTAGACACAAGAAGCCTGCTCTGTTTTAACCCTGCATATGTCCCCACCCATGTCGGGAATCCATCTCTTCTAGATCGCCCTCTGATTGATCCCTCTTGTCATATAAGTTACTGCTTGGATTCTACCTGTTCAGAACCTTTTCCTGACCCCTCTTTTCTAATTTTTTTACCTTATTCTTGTCACTGTTATTTATTATTTTTGAATGGAAAAAAGGAAAACCACAGAAACATTTTCTTTAGATTTTATTTTTTAACTAAACTAAAAATGACTTGCAATGAAATTTACCATTTTGGTGTACATTCTATCAATTTTAATACATGTATAGTTATGTGTACCCACAACTATTATCAGTATATCAAACTGTTCCAAAATTCCCAAAATATTCCCTGTGCTACTTTTCTGTAGACACATGTTTTACCCACCCCCAAACCACGAGCATTCACTGACCTCTTCTTAGCACTATATTTCATCTCCACAAGATTTTATGTAAAAGGAATCAAACAGTATATAACATTTTGAGACTGGTTTCTTTCACTCAGCATAATGCACTTCAGATTCATCCACCTTTTACTTGTATCAACTCATTCCTTTTTTATTAGCATATATAACCATGTGTTTATATTTACAATAAACTGCCAGTTTTTAAGAATAGTTGTATCATTTTTACTCCCATCAATAAATATATGATAATTTGAGTTGCTCCACATGATTACCAGTATTTGGTGTCATGTAAAATAAAAACATTGTCTGTTTTTATTTTAGCTACTCTGTTATGTGTCTAGTGGTATCTCATTGAAGCTACAATTTACATTTCCTTAAACAGTGATAATCTTGAAGTCTCCTATATGGTTGTTTGCATTGCACATTTTTCATAGAGAGTCATTCATGTGTTTTGTATGTATTTTAAATTGGGTTTTTGCTTTAGATTCTGATGTTAAGTCCTTATGTATTCTAGTTAAGTCCTTTGTTGAATGCATGACTCAAAAATATTTTCTTCTAGTGTGTAGCCTGTCCTTCATTGTCTTAAAAGTCATTCTCTCTTATATAATTCTGCCCATCTCTTTTGCATAATGGTTAAAAGTTTGTGACATTCACTTATTTATTTATGGGATTACTTAATTACTGTCCATATACTCCACAAAACATGTAAGCTTCATGCTGGCAGATAACTCCTTTATGTCTGCAGTGATGGAGTACTCCTAGAATTATTAGCATATAGTCCTTAACAAATACAGGACAAATGAATTCAGGAGTGCACTTCCTATTAGTTTAAAATGGGTATTGTAATAAATAATCACAGACTTGGTAGCTTAAAACAAACACATAGTACATTCTTGTTTTTGAGGTCAGAAGTCCAAAATCAGTTTTACTGGGTCAAAATCAGTGTAGGCAGGGCTGCACTGTTTTCACAGGCTCTTGGGGAAAATTAGTTTTCCTGCTTTTTTTGTATTTCTGGAATCCATTCCAATTTCTTCAGTTTCCCATCACAGTGCCTCCTACCTCCCCAAACTCCACTTCTATCTTCTGTGGTCAAATCTCTCTCCCTTTTACAAAGGGAGCTTTGTAAAAGTACCCTTGTGGTTTTATTTAGAGCCAATCCATATACTTCAGAATAATCTGTCTATTCCAAGGTCCTTAATTTAATCCCACCTGCAAAGTCCCTTTTACCAGATGAGGTAACATTCACAGGTTCCAGGATTTAGAATATGGACATCTTTGGGGGCCATTATTGAGCCTATTACACATCCCAAACTATCTAAGTTTTAACCATCTGGTCTGGAGCTTAGAAAATGTTATGTGATATTATACTTAGATAATTTATGATTTAGAGATTTTTATGTGTTTGAATCATTTTCTTTCTCTGCAGCCGGACTATAAGCCTTTGAAGACTCAGGATTGTGACTTCTATTTTACTACTATTCGACAAGGGAATTCTGGTTGCATTCATACATTTCTGCCAGATAATGGATTGACAATCTGTAATCATGAAACATTTGACTCATTAATAATGTCAGTCTTCATCCAGGTCTGGGTAATTTCCCAAGCTCCAAACCACTGGGTTCATTTTTTTTCCCAGTGAATTTGTTTTAGTGCCCAAACTAACCTAATGTGTACTTTCCATTTTTCTCTTTCTATTTTCCCTTCTTCACTCTCCTTTGTGTTTTTCTTGCCTTTTTAATTTAATCAAGACTGGAGCTCTATATAAGACATATTTTGGCTACTATAGTATGTTTTTGTTGTTTGAAATTTATTTACTTCCTCTGACCAAGAAAAAATGCAGCAGTTTAAGGTGAATGTGTTTTTGTTTTTCTCAAGAAAATTGGATTTAAACTTTGTGAAATATCCTATTGTTCCAATGTAATAAAGTGTAAGAAAGCAAAATATAGTATTGCTTATACCTTTTATCGTTTTAACTACTTTTTCAAGTTTCACAGAAAGTACACATTGAGAATACAAGCTTACATTAATATTACATAGCTTATTCTTCTGCATTGTTTTCTAGACATTTTTTATATTGGCGGTAGCTGTGTTGTTGGAAAATAATATAATATTCAAAATGACTAGACCTTTCATATATCTTCAATGTAGCTATAAGTTCTTTTTTATTTAAATAACATAAATCTGCTTTTCACTTTTATATCAGTGGTTACACCTGTATATAAAAATAAAAGTGGATTAAACTTTTTTATAAACCATAATTACAGTTTCATCCTTTAACAATTGACTTGCTTTTTGATTCATTTTTAAAATCAGTATTATTGACATTTCTAATTTTCAACATCAGGTGAAAGACTTTCATATCTTTTTAAATCAGAATTCCTGCTTTCTTCATATCTTTAAGTGAATTGAAAGTATATTATCTTGAATTTGAAGAAATATCCTAGAATATTTCCATCCTGGACAGGTTTATGAACCCAAGAATGCTTTATTCTATATTACATAAAAATAAAAAGGCAAAAAATCAAATAAACAAACCAGAATAAAGAGGAAAGAAATAGTAAAATAAAAATATATCTGTATTTCCTTCCTTTCTCAATTAGGCATCACAGTACTTGACAGAGGCAGTGGCCGCAGTGGTATTTTCTTAAACATTTGAACACATGATTTACTTCTAAGTGCCTTGATTATACTTTCTACATGTACAAATGTGGAATGTCATATTATTTTGTTTTTCAACAAACAATTTTATTATTGGACTGCAAATCACAGTGATACATTCATGCACTTGAAAGCATTATTTGTATTCTTTCCAAATATGATACAAATTTTAACAAATTTTCCTATCAAATATTTACAGAATTGATTTCTTGAATAACATGAAGACAGCCATCTCAGCAGATGAAACAGTAAATAAAATTTGACTTTCTCAGAAATTACTTTATATATGATATTTGACAACTTTTATCACCTATTTTTTAACATCCAAAGTTGAGAAATAGATTAATATACTTATACTGAAGCCTCACTAATATAATTGATAATCTCTAAAACACCAGAGAAAAATAACAATATGCTAAGAAATATCCTTAAAAATAGATTACTAGTTATTAAATTTAATTACTATAACAATGTTTGAGTTTACTTATGAAGACTATCAGTAATAAGAGAGTAGAATATCTTATTTTTATTTAATTTATTTAGCACCACATAAACTTACTATAGAAATATGTGTATCAACATTCTTATATTTTTTCATATTTAAATATGCTCGATATTATTATAGTTAAATATATGACGGAGTACTAAGAGTTAGAGATAGTTTTTTGATCCATTCATTTACTGATGGGCACCTAGGTTGCTTCCAACTCTTGGCTATTGTAAATTGTGCTGCTATGAACATTGGGGTACATATGTTCTTTGGGATTGGTGTTTTAGGTTTCATATGCACAATGGAATTTTATGCTGCAGGAAGAAAGAAGGAGCTCCTACCTTTTGCAACATCATGGATGGAACTGGAAAGCATTATACTGAGTGAAATAAGCCAGGTGTTGAAGGACAAATACCATATGATCTCACCTTTAACAGGAAGCTAAACAACAATACAATGAAGCAAGCAAAATATAACCAAAGACACTGAAACAGAGAACAGGCTGACAGTGACCAGAGGGGAGAGGGGAGGGAATTTCAGGGGAAATAGGGGAGGGATTTAGAGGAACATATATAAAGGATACGTGGACAACAACTGAGAAGGGTGGAAATGGGAGGGAGGCGGGGAGCATGGGGGTGGATGGGATGGGAGTAATAGACAGAAAACTGTACTTGAAAAAGAATTAAATGAAAAAATAGGAAAAAATAGTTAGAGATAGCTTGAAGCTAAAACACTGCAGTAATTTCATTCAATTTTGTATTACAGTAATACATTATTATACAGTGTAGTAAAAACAACTGTTATACAGAATATTAAAAAATAAACAGTTCTCAGTCAGCAAAAACTTGATGAATAAGGGAAGGCCAGTATGGCACATTTAAGGAAATTAACATTCTCTAAACTGATGATCAAGGAATTGATCATTCTCAGGCTAGTCATAAAGAAATGTGTCTTTACTTCTAATGGCAATAAATGGAAGACACAGATTCATTAAATGTGAGATAGGCATACAAGTGTTAAGGAAACAGATCGTGGGAGTATTCCTGCAATAGTTAATAGGGAATGAAGATGCAAAGGACTGGAACTCTGTCTTTTCAGTCTTGGACCTGCCGTATCTCTTATGGCCAGGAAAGGAGTCCAAGAAAAGAAAAATATATGTCTTTAGTTGTCTCTCTTTTTACTGAATATAATATAATTTATATGATAATATAGTATAATATACTAAATGAAATAAATCAGACATAAACAAATACTATATGCTTTCACTTATATGCCGAATCTAAAAAACAAAATAACCAAAGAGAAACAGATTTATAGATACAAAGAACAAACAGGGTTGCCAGGTGAGAAAGAGTTGATGGGGATGGGTAAAAAAGGTAGAGGGATTAAGAGGTACAAATTAGTAGTTACAAAACTGTCACAGGTATATAAAATACAGCATGAGAAATATAGTCAAGAATATTGTAATAACTATGTATGTGTCAAATGGGCATAAAACTTATCAGAGTGATAACCTTGTAAATTATGTAACTACCTAATTACTGTGCTGTATGCTTGAAACTAATATAATAATGAATGTCATCTGTAATTGGAATTTTTTAATATATATATTTTTAAAACAGAGAAGAGGGACTTACTGGAAGATTGGAGTTCATGTCCAGCATTCATTCATTTTAGAGAAACTTAGTATACAAGCTTGAGATTCAGTCTCTGAAAGTGGAACGATCAGGAACTTAGAGCCTTGGTGCACATTTTCCTGGTACTGGAACTTGGTTATCACAGTCAGGACAGAACCTGCTCTGAGGCAAGTTTAATGCTGACTCAGTGAGTTATTGTTCTAAAGTTATAATTCTCCCACTTAGTTAAATTGAAATTTAAAACTTAGGCTGGAAATAAGGCTTATCTACAGCTGGTATTGACTTCAAAGGACAAATGAATTTACCAGCAAGAAAACATTAAATAAGAACCACAGTGTAGAAGATTAAAAACAAGCTTTGGCATGCAATAACAAATGTGTCAGAGCACACAAATGAATAGTCAACTTTCAGAATATTATTCATACTCTCTCAAAATTTCACTTTATTTAGTCATAAAAATTGGGTTAAGAATGGAGGTAGGGCCCTGGCTGGTGTAGCTCAGTGGATTGAGCGTGGGCCTGCGAACCACACGATTCGATTCCCAGTCAGGCCACATGCCTGGGTTGCAGGCCAGTCCCCAGCAGGGGACTCACGAGAGGCAACCATACATTGATATTTCTCTCCTTCCCGTCCCCTCTAAAGATAAATAAATAAAATATTTTTAAAAATTTAAAAAAAAGAATGGAGGTAGGACAACTCTTTCAGGACAAACAGCTCTACTCACTCCAACTTGATAAAATAGCAATAAAATGGTGATTATGAGAGAACCAAGTATGGAAGTCCTTATCATCAAGAAAGTGAAAAACCCTAGTGCTACTAACTGAAATGCTTCTCATTATTTTCCCTCCAGTGTAAACATTGAAACTTTGGTAATATACTTAACATTTAGATATGTCAATACAAAAATAACAGAGAAAAACAAGCCTAGCAAATTATGTAATTTCCCTTATTTTTTCTCCCTTTCAACTAACAGTGAGAAAGACTAGACCTTTGATATGATTCTGAACAGAGGACTTGTTAAAAGTATTTTCACATTTAAAGCATAACCAAAGAATAGATCACGTCTAATGGAATTTTTGAAAATTGCACTTTCCTATACAGCAAAGAAATAATAAATCTCCCTTCTACTACTCCAAGGTAACATAAGAAAATAAGCCTTAAAATAAAATTAATTTTACACATGATAAAATCAAGGAAACTTGCTGGAGTGATTTTATTTCAATCTATTTCAAAACATCATAATAAAAACATGGCATTTCATTACTTTTTCAGAAAAAAATTTGTCATGATTAATTAAAGAAAATAACAATTTCTTACCAGTAGTGAATAGTTTGTGGTTGAACTTTATGTTGTGGTTTTATAATTTTAGTGACACTTCAGAGGAATCTATAAATAGTCTTTTCATTTTCACTTTGTCAAAAGCCTGTAGAGAAATATCTAAAGTGTGTGTGTGTGCAAGTGTAGAAGAGAAAAAAAAGAGGGGGGCAGGGGAAAAGAGAGAAACAGGAGACGAGCAAGCACAAAGGGAAGAACTAAAAGGAAATGTTGGGAGAGAACAAAAAATATATATAAAGAACTATGGTAATCAATTAAGGCTTAGTAAGCCCAGTGCTAGAAATAAATTAAATACTTTTGTATTCTAAAATAAATTGATTACAAGTAAAATTGTGTGTGACTGAAATTGTGCAAATAAAATAGTTGATAAATGTATATATTCTTAGTTGTAATTTTTATAGAAATGATACATTTTAGAGCTACAGAATACATTTTTATAAATGTATTACTTTCAGATTAGTTGACATTGTGAGGTGAGTGATTTGTCTTCTGTGAAGAAAATAAAAATTTATCAACTAGACATACTTAAATATCTGTAAAGTGGGAGGTTAAATTGAAAACCACACTGTTGGATCACATATCTCTTACTCCTCAGTAAAACACTCATGACAACACAGAGAAAAATATAGTTTCATAAGTGGAATACAGTTTTGACTACTTAAAATTTACCTAACTTCATATTTGAGAACAATGTTTGTTATACAATAATTTTTGACTGCCAGTAATTAAAATAATATGGTGATAAACTGGAAGAAAATAAAAAGAAACTACCCAGATTTTAACATGACATATGATTGTGTTTCACTTCATAAGATTTATAGAACTTGAAAAAAGATAGATATTTTATTCTTACTTGATAAATTAGTTATCTCAAAGACAAAAAGAACTATATTATCAAGAGAACTAAAGAGCTAACTCAGCAGCTATCTTTTTTAGATATCTTCTTTGGTGCTGCTCTTTGTTCAATGTACTTAATATAAAATATAATTATTTAATATCAATTTTGTTTACCTTTTAGCATCATTTAACATAGTTAACTCTATCTTCCTTACATTCTTGGAGCCCTATATACACACAATACTCAACCTATTTCAATAATAGAACCTCAAAATGCTTTAGTGTTCTAGACTCTCACCTCTTCTGTTTTCTTTTTGCCTAAATAACCTAAATCCACACTTTAACTACCATTTATAAGCCAATTTATATGCCAGTTGTATACTGCAACCAACCCACAACTCACCAGGCACTTATTTTTCTCATAAGTGTGCAACTAGCTGCAGTTCTTAGATCAGCTAAATTTGCCTCCTATTTGTGCATTTTATAGGCTTATTCCATTTATCTCTTTTATTCCCCTTAAACTGATAGCTACTAGGGGTCATGTCCTTTGATAGATGTCCTTTGAAGATTGTAGAAGTGCAAGGTGACAACCTTGACCCGGCAACATTCCACTTATATCACCTTTCTTAATTTTTCATTGGCCACAGAAAGGTATTTGAGTAAGTGGAAAATCATTGAATTGGGATGTTTACTTCATCTATTTTATTAGGTCACATGGAAATTGAAATAAGTGAAGAATGACTGGATCACAATAGTCTATTATAGGACAATTCCTAAATTTGTAACTTTACCCCTTTACCAAAATAAAACTCAAATATCCAAAAGTGTTATGTAATAGACATCTGAAATGGTAAAAATCACAGCCCTTTTCCTACTATTTTCCCAATCCTTAATTTATTTTTTGTTAGTAAATTGTACCCCCTTGAGCCAAAGGGCTGTCTGCAATACCCCCTCTCCCTCTTTCTCTCAATTACAGGAGCCCTGGGTGCTTTATGGCCAAATATTGTATCTCTACATTTTTCATCTATGTTAGTAACACTGTAGTATGAATTAATACCAGGTCCTTTCAAAACTACTGCAATATCATTCCAATTTATTTTCTTAGTATTTCAGACTCTTGGCCAAGATCAATTCTTCTCAATGGTAGGCAGGTTGAGTTTTTTAATGCAGTCACAGAATCAACATCTAGTCAACAAATAACTACTGAGTATCTACTATGTTTCAGGTGATGCCTTAAGTTGTGACTACACAGAAAAAAACAAAGCAAGGACCCTGATTTCAATAAGTTTATACTACTTTGAAGGGGGATATTACCGAGAAATATATAATATGCTGGGTGGCATTTAGAGCTATAAAGAAAAATAAAAACAAGATAGGGAATAGATAGTGATGACAAAAGCACAGAAGCTGGTCTTAGATTTTAAAAAAAGTCAGCTTTGGCCTCTCAGATATAGAGAAATTTGATATGGAGATATAGAGAGACATGAAGGAACAAATTAATGACCCATGTGGATACCTGGGGCAAGATTCTACCAAGCTGAGTAAACAGTGCAAACTTTGAGGAAGGCATAGGCCTGTAAATTAACAAAAGGTGAATGTGTCTGGAGTAGAGGGACAGTGGGGGGACCTAAAAGATAATGTGGTCAGAGGATCAAGAGGAGCTGGATTAGCTAGGATGTTGTTGAACATGATAAGCCCTTTACCTTCATTTGATTAAAAGGGAAGGCAATGGGAAACCTTAAACTGGCTGTGTAATCTGATTAGATTTTTAAAGGATCACTGTGACTGCAAGAAGGGGAACACAAGAATATTAAGGAGATTTTTTGCAAAAGTCCTAATTAAACGGTGAGTGGCGTCTTTGGAGATAATGACACAGGAAGAAGACAAAAGAGGTTAATTTTTCTATATTTGAAGTGAGATGGGAATGACTTCAAGAAATGGAATATTTGGAGTGGAGTATAGGTTAAGATGGGGTGAACAAGTATTTGTGATATATTGGGTTTAAAGTCAAGTTTCCCACTTAGAGACCTTTATTACACATTTCAATTTGTAGGTCTCAGAATCAGGCAAGAGATGATAATTGATTAGTTTACAGAATGGATAAATATTGAAAGCCACTGCTCAGTCTATGTCCTCCCCCTGATAAAAACTTTCAATGTCTTTCTGCGGGCCTGAGAATCAAGTCCACAATCCGACTATGTCATAGTCCAATGGTTACTATCAGCTCTTTATAGGCTGTTCTCATGTCCTTTCCATATTCAGAGACAGAAATGGAATACCTCTTTAAGATCAAATCTCTTTTAATTTCTCTGTCACAAGAGAAAGAAAACTTGCTACTTCTAAAGGGATCATGCTTAGGCCTACCTGGGTAATCTGCGTTTGCTACTAATATAACACAACCCAAAGCATATTAGTAAAGGGTGAAGGTCTTAGGGTCATCCTAAAATTCTTCCTTTAATTCTGATCTATAAAGTTATGTTTATAAGTAATATATACATACAAAAATATATAGTTTTAAGATTACTTTAATGTTATCTTTATTCATGATCCAAAATAAGCCTTTTAGTCATACAGAGTAGGATAAAAGTACACTTATACTAGTTTGTATAGAAAATAATACAATAAATAATAAATAATAATATAAAGATGAACTCTGATTTGCATATTCACACTGTAAACCCGCTTTTGCCCCACTCTCTACTGTTTTAAATGTGAAAAGAGTAGTTCAGGTTATATATAATAAATTATACTAACTCTCATGCAAAACCAGAATATTAAGGAAAATCAATAAATGCATACATAAATGGAGTATTTTGTTGTGTCAGAAATAAGGAAGTGTTAAAAAGAAAAAGAAACAGTGATAGTGATGTGTCCAAAGGATACAGGAGTCAGATAAAGGAGCCAATAGACAACACTGAAACTGTTGCTGGTGGAAATAGGATTCCTCCACAGAGTCCAGAGAAACGCATTTCTTGGACTCATTCATAGGAGGATGTGAGCAATTATGACAAGTTTTACTGGAGCAAAAACAAAGGATTCTTCCAGGTGCCTCATCCACAACCAGGTGGCTCAGCGCTGACTTGCTGTGGAAGAATTTCAAGCTATGGCGCCTTAAACAGGCACCCAGCCTATTAGGCTCAGGAGGGCTAAGACCCATGGATGTAGAACTTTGTGTCTCCTTTCCCCATCGGTGCATCCACTGACGAGGCTGGACGGTGCTGGACCGGCACTGTGCTTGAGCCTGTGTTGCTGCCAGGCCTTCACCGTTGCTACATAGGGCTGGAAAACCAGCAAGCCCCAGGCCTTTGTTAAGCTTTGATTATATCTCCTTGGACTTGGGAAGGATTAAGCTTTCAAACCAACCAATTTTCTTCCTAATTCTTTGTGAGTTTGTGCTGGGTTCCCACTAACTAGTCACCTTCCTGTATCTTCCCAAGTTGCATGCCCTTATCTGCATCCCATGCTTCTCCCAGATTTTCCCAAACACCTTCCTTTTGTCGCCATTTTGGTTCCTACTGTGCATGCCCCAAAGTTTTGCCTTCTTATTTGGTTTCTACCGCACATAGTCTTACCTCCGACTCTGCCATCTTGGTTTCTGCAGAGTACAGGCTCAGCAGGAGGATTTCCCCTGCTGGTTTACACTCCCACCCCCAACCAATAATCCCAGCTAATTGGCCAGCTGTCCCTCTGGGAGAGATTGGAAAGCAGGTTCTTCCTTCCTTCTTGGGGATTAGCCTCTGGGTGGAAGAGGATGAGATTGTGCCCTGGGGAGTCTGAATGCTACAGTGTTCTAACTAATGAGACTTAATGTTGGATTCCATTAGTTCCTGTTCTGTATTAATAACTAAGTAGCTATTTATGTTAATAGATAATTTGAACAACACAGTAAATTAAGGAGTGTTAGATTTTAACCCAAAGTGTAATATAAATATTTATGAGCCATATGAATATAAATAAATAATTCAGTACATAAATATAATTTAATTGAGAAATCTCTTAATCAGAAGTATTTCGAATAATTTATGTGGGCACTTCACCCTCAAAGAAGTAGAGCATAACTACCCAGTCCTTAAGTATGAACTGTATATGTGACCTCCTCTCAAAGTGGACAGTGTGAAGTATATGTGTGGAGCAGGCAAGGTAGAGTAATACTACAGAGGAACAACCTGAGGAATACTTCCTCGACTTGGCCAGGAGAGCAAGGTCAGTTTTACTAGTGATATGCTATATGGATAGCATGTACCCTTCATGTAACGTGATGACAATGACACATTGCGATCTTCCCCCTCAAAACCCATAACACTGGCCTACTATTTTTAAAATGTCAGAAAAATCTCATAGAGAAAAAACGATCAGAACTCCCCAAAATTGACAAGATCATCAAAAACAAGGGCAATTTAGAGAAACCATTATAATAATGAGAAGCCTAAGGAAATTGGATTACTAAAGGTAATGTGACATCCTGGATGAGATCCTGACACAGAACAAAGACATAAGGTAAAATCTAAGGAAATATGAACGATGTATGGACTTTATGTAGTAATAACACTATATAAATATTATTTTTAAATGTGCCATAATTACATAAGTTGTCAATGATAGGGGAGGCTAAGTATGGAGTACATGGGAATTTCTGCACCATGTCGTCAATTTTTCTGTCAATCAAAATCCCTTTCTAAAATATGCGTTTTATTTTTAGCAATTATGGTAAAACTTCCAGGTTATACCAGCATCATGATATTAGCTTCCAGTCTCCCATTGTTCCATTTCATAACCCCGAGGGCACAGCCTCTGCACCCCTGTTTAGAATTTCTTCATTTTGTTTTTTGTTATTCTCCATCTCTCCGTAGCTAATCACAATCTTAATAGAAAAACATTTTTAATAATCTCTTTAGTATTAACTCATTTCATAAAATTCTTTGTTTTAAACAACCAAAATGCGCACACTTATTTTGGCTAAGGTTACATTTATTTTAACTAAAAGAATCAAAGAGAGTAGAAAGAAGACAATAACAATCTGTTACTATTCCTGAAAAGATAGTAACATTTAAAAATATGACCAGTGACAAACACGTTCCATGGTGCCTTGTCCCAAGTTCAGGACCATTAGAGTGTGGGAAGTTGCTGTAGAGGTGCTATTTAAAGAAAAATGATGCTTAATGAATACTACGTATTTTCCTTTAAAAAGGTACTATAAAAACAACTAATGTTTCATCATTTTTTAAAGCAGAAATTATTGTAGTTCAATAACTGTAGTTATTTTAAAATTAATAACAAACCCTAATGGTCAGTTTTATATGCATTTGCTTAATCACAGATTAAATGGTATGTAAAAATACAGTTTGATTGAAATGCAAAATTTATCAGGGGAAATAATTAACATTCTCTTCGGTGGTTGAATGGATTATAATAAAGGCTAACAGAGCTTCAAATACGAGGATCATCAGAAATCTGTTAATCCAGCTTTTGCTTGGTTTTAGACACATTATTTTAAAGACAATTATCCTGAGCCTATTACATACTTAACAATGTTCTAGGGGCTTCAGAGGGAATAAAAATTAGTGAAATAAGACATTTATCTTCACAGCATTTGGTAATTTAATGGTAAGGGTGGGAGGCGATAAAGAAAGGAAAATAAGACAGAAACATGACTGCAGAATAGTCATTGTGTCACAAACGAGAGGCACCTAGAGGAGGACAGAGCAGAAACTCTCCATATATTCGTTATATAATTGATATAAAAACAGCAATAGAAAAAAGAGCAAGCTATATAACATCAATCAATGAGCAAAATTCTTGCTCTTAAAGTTCTAATTATCAAAAGAATGAAATGCGAGGCAGAGGCAAATAAATTACAATGAAGTATGAGAAACCCAAAGAAATGACATGCAGAGCTGTCTTTTCAACAGAACCTCTTGGGAGCACAGGGAAGTGGGCGTGACTGCGGAAAAAATGTGTTTGATAGGCTTGGCAGGCTGAGATGGAGTTTGTGAAAGAATTGAATGTTTCAAGTAGAAGCACAAAAAGCACCACAGTGTCTCCCAAATAGAAACTTTTACACAGTGTAAGTTAGGTACATGGTGGAGAAGAGTTAAGCTGGGGTAAGATTTTAAGTCTGTTAGTGTGCTGACATGAAAGCTGGTCCTGTTTCAAAGGCAGAAGAGAATGGAGAATACAGACTCAGGAGTGTTTTTAGTTGGTTTAATAACAATCTAATAAACCATACAAAGTATACTCACACGGTCAGAAAAGCAAGTGAGTCAATAAGACACTTTTTATTCTTTTCTTTTTTTCTCAAAAAGGCTACCAATAGAAATGACCAATGAAGACTTTAGAGAACGAGACATCTGCCAAGTCAAAGGAAACAGGAACACCACTGGGCTGGAGGTTTGGCCCCGTCAGCAATAAGGGTCTTTCTAATTACCATATATAATTTTGCTTACTGCACCACAGTCAAATTTTATTTCGTTTTTTTTTTAACATTTTATTTATTTATCTTTAGAGGGGAAGGGAAGGAGAGAAGGAGAGAAATATCAATGTATGGTTGCCTCTGCCGAGGACACACAATGTATCGTATGCCCCCTGCCAGGAACTGGCCTGCAACCCAGGTATGTGCCCTGACTGGGAATCGAACCGCGATCCTCTGGTTCACAGGCCCGTGCTCAATCCACTGAGCTATACCAGCCAGGGCTCGTTTTGTTTCTTTTTATTTATTTTTATTGTCGTTCAAGTACAATTGTGTCCATTTCACCCCACCATGCCCCACCTCCCCAACTCACCCCTACCTCCCACCTTCTAACCCACTCCCTTTGGTTTTGTCCATGTGTCTTTATATAT
Source organism: Sturnira hondurensis (assembly GCF_014824575.4). NCBI lineage: Eukaryota > Metazoa > Chordata > Mammalia > Chiroptera > Phyllostomidae > Sturnira > Sturnira hondurensis. The sequence continues at coordinate 20,189,076 of NW_028083059.1, forward strand.
GTTCCTTAATGCTCCCCCCAAATTCCCCATTACCGCTCTCCCCCTCCTCTCTGGTCAGATTGTTCTTTATTTCAATGTCTCTGGTTGTACTTGTTTGTTTTGTTGATTAGGGAGAAAAGGGAACCCTAATGCACTGTTGGTGTGAATGCAGACTGGTGGAGAACCAGTCTGTGGAGAACAGTATCGAGTTTCCTCAGAAAACTAAAAATGGAACTGCCCTTTGACCCTGCAATACTATTGTTGGGATTATACCCTGAAATACCAATTCAAAAGAACCTATGCACCCCAATGTTCATAGTTTTGTTTCTTAATATACAATGGGACTGATATAATTGACTTGGTCATACTCTCCCACTTTCATGACACCAGTTCAAGGCATACAAGTATTTTGCTTTGTCTGATGTGACTCAGTGAATTGAATGCCAGCCTGAGAACCAAAAGTTTGGCAGTTCAATTTCCAGTTTAGGGTACATGCTTGGGTTGAGGGCCAGGGACTCAGCAGGGGGCACATGAGGGGCAACCACTCATTGATGTTTCTGCCTCTTTCTCCTTCCCTTCTCTCTTCTAAAAATAAATAAATAATTTTAAAGTTATTTTTAAAAAGGCGTATAAATATTTTACATGCTATCAGTTAAACAACATAGTAACATGATCAATATTCATCTTTTGAGAAGACAGTGCAGGTAGTATGATGATCTATTAATTGGAAATGGGATAGTTTTAGAGATTGATGACATGGATGAGAGGCTGTTGTAATCACTAAAATTAAGAATGTCAAGGTCCAAAATTATGGCAGTGGAGAGAGGAATGGAGTGGTTAAATGTGAAAGTCAGGTTTGAAAAAGAAGAGATGGAATTTAATGAATTTGGATTATAAAAGAAGAGAATAATAAGCCTTCCAGTTTATGAGAATGGGCTACTGACTAGTAGAAAACATGTTTTCTTAGGAAATCACAGATTTGTTAAGTTTTTAAAGTTTATTTAATAATTGTTCAAGTACAGTTTTCTGTCTTTTACTCCCATCCCAGCCCATCCCCCAGCCTTCCCCACCTCCCTCTCATTTACACCCCCCTTAGTTGTTGTCCATGTGTCCTTTATACTTGTTCCTGTGAATCCTGCCCCCTTTCCCCTGAAATTCCCTCCCCTCTCCCCTCTGGACACTGTCAGCCTGTTTTCTATTTCAGTGTCTTTGGTTATATTTGGCTTGCTTGTTTGTTTTGTTGTTTAGGTTCCTGTTGAAGGTGAGATCATATGGTAATTGTCTTTCACCGCCTGGCTTATTTCACTCAGCATAATGCTTTCTAGTTCTATCCATGCTGTTGCAAAGGGTAGGAGCACTTTCTTTCTTTCTGTTGCATAGAATTCCATTGTGTAAATGTACCATAGTTTTTAAAGGTACAGAAAACATTTATGAAGGACAGTAACTGGAGTACTATTGTTTTGGTTAGAACCCTGGCTCTATCACTTTCCTGTGTGATCTTGAGCAAATTATGTAACCTCCCTGTATGTTGCTTATCTAAAATTAGAGAATGAGAACAGCACTAACCACAAGTTTGTGTAAAGGTTAAATGAAATAGCAATTTTAATTTTAAATCAGTGACAGAATCTCAAGGCAGGGGAAACACCATTCTGAGATTCATAAATTAATGAATACAGAAATAAGATTACTAGTAGCAGGATGAGAATTTAGAAAAGAAATGAATGACCAAAAGAACTTGTAGAATCTTGATATTAAAGAATTTCAAATAAAGAAATATATATCAAATTAGAAAATAAAAAGTAGCCAGACAGCCAAGAAGAGAAACAGAATAGAAAGGTGCCAAAGAGGCCAATGGAGAGGATGTGGACTTCAAAAATGCAGGAAAAAAGATTGATTTTATCAGAAGAAAGAAGCATAATATGTTTTGCCAAGAATTTGGCTTTATACTAATATTATGCAATATTCTGTATTATTAAAAGAACACAAGCTGAACTTTATAAAATAAGTCTGTAGTAAAAACTACTTTTGGTATGTTTAGTAAGCTTAATAACAGGACACAATTGTGATATATTCAAAATTAAGAGATACATAATTTGTTATAGAAAGAATAAAGATATGAACAAATGACTTATTTTGGAATTCCTTCTAATAGTAGAGATATTGGAACTTGCATTCTATAGAGGGAGAAATATACAAAAATATTAAATAAATTATACAAGCAAAATATAATAAAAATGGTATAGAAAACAGAGAATTCAAAGAACTTAGAGGTACAACCCATGGACATGAACTAAGGGGGGAGAATGCTGGAGGGTTGGGGGGTACAGAATAGAGGGGTAATAAAGGAGGAAAAATTGGGAAAACTGTAATAGTCTAATCAATAAAATATTCTTTAACAATAATTATTAGAAAATACAGGATTTTTATAGGGATTTCGGGGTATATATTATTTGGTGTTTTAATATAATTTGGAACAATGATTCAGAACACACATGAATGGTTGGTTCTACAACAAAACTGGTAAGAGTTAGCATAATTTTAGTAACTATTAAAGCATTTCTACATCCAAAATTTATAAAAGTTAATATTTGGTTTACTTTTTCCAAATATGTTTATTAAATAGTCTTAATTAACAATGCTTAATTCTACTTATTTTTATAATTTTAATATACACCACACTTAAGATATTTTGCACTGAAAATATAAAAAATATAATCACTTTGTTAAGAATATTCAAGTATTCATGAAGTATTGAAATATGGATAATTACTTGAGCATGTCACTAAAATGATCATCTGTCCCCAATTAATACTGATATATTACAGGTGAGAGGTCTTTTAATGGTCACATTACTGGGAAATTACTGCTGCTCATATAACTTGTCCTTATAATCATGTATTTATCAAAGATAGAAAAGACAAATGTCCCAGGAAGCTTATTAAAATCCTTATTCTCCTGATTTTTAATTGGTAAAGAAGATAGTTTTTACATATTTCTTCTGTGAAAGACCAACTGAGTTTTCTTGAACAGGAGTATCTTAAAATTATGCAATTGCCATATATATAAATCTGTATATTTTATAAGAGCAGGAAATTATATGTCAAAATGAAAATCACCTTACAGCACTATTTCTGTTCTATGAAGTTATAATCACATCAAATAAAAATTATGTATTGATTATCTGTAGATGCAAGGCAATCCACTACCCACTGAACTTTAGTAGCATTAGAATGGACTAAGAAACAAGTTATATGTAGATTCTTTCCCTTGCTTCAGAATTACTTGTATACAATTTTATAAATTTAAAAACTACATTATTAATTTGAAATTACTTATTTGTAATTCCATAAATTATATTTCCTTTAAAATGTGGCAATGCATCAAACAAGACAGTCTTATTAATAACGTCTCTTTTCTAAGTCCTTTTTAGACACCCATTCTCAATTCTAATGGCCTGGTTTATCCTATGGCTGGGCATACCAACATGTTGTCACCATATTCAATAAATTTCAGACACTAATACAACTTGGTGGAATTACAAATTCAAAATAACAAAGAGGTGATATCTTTTTCATTGGCTAATTGCCTACTGAAGCCTCTGCTCTATGCAGTTAGTACCTTGCACACTTTTCTCTCCCCATCTTTTCTGACCAATTCACCTTGAAAAGCACTGTTCCCAGTCCACCCCTAGGGAATGAGCAATTACACTCCTGCACCTTGAGGGTGATGTATCTACATAAATCATTTAGAATGTTTCTGTATAAGAGATTTGTCTCTTCCCCCATTTACTAATTAATCAATTTATTCAATTGTTTATATTATATGAGTATATATTTACTTTACAGTTTGCAATATATGATTTTAACATTGCTCACATTGTTTCGGTTTAAGCTGAACATCAGGGACTCATTCATTTGGTTTTTGTACTCATTGGACATACATTGCAGATATGTGTGAGTGTGTGTGTTTGGGCACATCCTTACTTATTGTTATTATAAGAAGATATAGTCTCATCTTGTGTACAGCCTGCCTTTTTCCTAGAATCAGCCATTTCTACTGAGAGTCCTCATTCTTTTTATTGGAGAATGGCATGTAAAACAAGGTCTGGGTGTTATATGTACTCATTGCTACTGAGATTTTTTGCTTCTTTTTTCTGTTTTCTTATTATTTGGTTTGCATGTCTTGCCTTCCTGGCTAACAGATCAAAATTATATGTGGCCATACAAATGTGCATATACATATATATATATATATATATACATATACACACATATCTATAAGTAATTCTATATGTAACCATTTGTGTCTACATTAAGCTAAACTTGAGGTTTTTCTGGTGTCTCCAGTCCCTCATGATATCACCATTCTAGTTTCCTTCTCTTGCTTATCGATAAACTCTCACTGCAGCAGTGAGAAATCTGTCTCCTACCATCTGTCACCCATTTGTTTAATTATTCTAAGTATACATGTATAGCAACATAAGAGTCATAAATCATGTTGATGATATGTACACTTGATACGATATAATGGCAATGGCATTTTTTCCACTGCAGTCTTTCTCAGATTAACCCATAGCACTTGTTTTATCATGACAAAAATCAGACAAATCCCAACTGCGAAACTTTTGTAAAATACCAGAGTTCTGTTTAAAGCACTCAAAGTTTTAAAATAAAAAACTAAAAACTAAAAACTATAAACAAGGAAAGTAAGAAAATGCAATAGCCAAGAGGAGCCTAAAGAGATATGAAACTAAATGTAGTGTGGAATTTTGCAACCAAAGGGAACATTATGTCAAAATTATGAAATCTAAATAAACTCAGGTTATTCTAAACTGTCAATGTTGGTTTATTTACTGTAATAAATTACTAAGGTGTTAATAATAAGAAAAACAAGGTTTATGGCCATACCACCCTGAATGCACCAGATCTTGTCTGATCTCAGAAGCTACACAGGGTCAGGCTTGGTTAGTACTTGGATGCAAGAAACAAAGAACTCTTTTAGTTACCTTCTCCAATTTTTTTTACTAAATATAAAACTATTCTTAAAAGTAAAAGTTTGATCAAAACTTATTAAAACTTATATTTACCTATTTTAAGTTTTACCTAAAACTTATTATTATTTAAAAAAATGTATGTCTTTCAGAGTATGTTGACACACATATTAATAGTTAAATTGGGGAACATCATTACAAGTAATACAGAAAAAAATAGCTATTCACTATTTAAATAATGTCATATATGATATAGTTCCAGGAAAGATTTACTTTTTTAAACCCATTCTCAATAACAAATCATTGATAGTTAAAATTTGGTTTTGTAATAGATTTTATATTTAACAGTTGTAAATAATGTAAATAACACCATTGTAAATAACACTATTATAAATAACACTGCAGTGAACACAGGGGTACCCATAGTCTTTTGAATTAGTATTTTGGGTTTCTTTGGATATAGTCCCAGAAGTCGAATCATGAGAACATAAAGCAGTTTCATTTTTAATTTTTTGAGGAAATTCCATGATGTTTTCACAGTGGTTGCACCAGTCAGCATTCCCACCAACAGTTCATGAGGGTTCCCTTTTCTCCACATCTTTGCCACTACTTGTTGGTTGATTTACTAATAATGACCATTCTGACAGGTGTGAGGTGGTATCTCATTGTAGTTTTAATGCTCATTTATCTGATGATTGGTGACATTAAGCATCTTTTTGTATACCTATTAGCCCTCTGTATGTCCTCTTTGGAGAACTGTCCATTCAGATACTTTGCCCATATTTTAATTGGGTTGTTTGGTTTTTTGGTGTTGAGTTGAATGAGTTATTTATAAATTTTGGATATTGACCCTTATCAGGCATATCCTTGTGAATATGTTCTTTCATTTAGTGGGTTGCCTTTTTTTTTTCTTGTTTACTTTGCTGTCTGTGCTTTATTTCATTAGCCAAACAATGGAAACAACCCAAGTGCCTGTAAATAGACAAGTGGATAAATTCAAAATAGATTAAAGACTTAAATGACAGACTCAAAACCATAAAAATACTAGAAAAATACATAGACAATAAAATATCTGACATTGCTCACAGAAATTTTTTATTGTATATTTCTCCTCTGGCAAGGGAAACAAAAGAAAAAATAAATAAATGGGACTATATCAAATTAAAAAGTTTTTGCACAGCAAAGGAAATGGTCAGCAAAATAAAAAGACAACCCACAGAATGGGAGAACTTATTCACTGATACATCTGATAAAGAGTTAATATCCAAAATTTATAAAGTACTTAAAAGCTCAACACCAAAAAAATAAACAACCCAATTTAAAAAATGGGCAAAGGACTTGAATAGATACTTTTGCAAAGAAGGCATACAGATGGACACTAGACATATAAAAAGATGCTCAACTTCACTAATGATCAGAGAAATGCAAATAAAAAGCACAATGAGATACCATCCCACACCTGTTAGAATAGCTATCATCAATAAATCAACAAATTACAAGTGTTGGTAAGGATATGGAGAAAGAGGTACACTTCTGCACTGTTGGTGGGAATGCAGACTGGTGCAGCCACTGTGGAAAGCAGTATGGAGATATCTCAAAAAATTAAAAATGGATATATCTTTTGATCCAGCAATCCCACTTCTAGGAATATATCTGAAGGAACCCAAAACACTAATTTAAAAGAACATAAGCACCCTTATGTTTATCACAGGGTCATTTACAATCACTAAAATATGGAAGCAGCCCATCAGTAGATTAGTGGATAAAATAACTATGGGACATTTACACAATGGAATCTACTCAGCTATAAAAAGGAAGAAAATTTTACCCTTTGCAACAGTATGGATTGATCTGGAGAACATTTGCTAAGTGTAATAAGCCAGTCAGAGAAGGAAAAATGCCATATGATTTCACTCCTGTGGGGAATCTAATGAACAAACTAAACTAACAAGCAAAGCAGAGACAGACTCAAAGATGAACAGGTGACAGCTAGTGGGTGGGGGAGGTTAGGAGATAGAAGGTTTGAGCAAAAAGGAAAAAGGACTCAAGGACACAGACAACAGTGTCATGATTGCTGGGGGAGGAGGTAGAAGGGGACTCACTGGTAACAGAAAGAATATAACAAAGAATATATATACATATGCATACACACTAATTTGTGAAATCTAAAGAATAATAATTAACAAATAAAACAGAAACAGACTCATAGATACAGAGAACCAACTGATGGTTGACAAAGGGGAGTGGGGCTGGAGACTGGTAAAAAAGGGGAAGGGACTGAGAAGTACAGATTGGTAGTTACAAAATAGTTATTAAAGTGTAAAGTACAGCATAGAAAATACAGATAGTAATGTTGTAACAATTATGTATGGTTCCAGTTGGGTACTGGAAATATCAGGAGGAGCACATCGTAGAGTATGTGATTGTCTAACCTCTGTGCCTAACACCTAAAACTAATACAAAATAATATTAAATATAAACTATAATTGAAAAATTAATAAATTAGGAAATCGAATTAAGAGTGGAATGGAGATAATTAGAAATAATAAATATTAAATGTATTAAAACTGTATTCTACACTTTATAAAACAAACTAAATGCCACATATACTTTCAATATGATCAAGAACATATTACAGATGCAGAGCTAATGTGGTTGTGATAACATGTATGTTTTGTCTGTGCTGTGTAATAAATTATCACAACCTTCAGAGAATAAACTGACATGGATTTATCTCCTCAAAGCTTCTTTGGATTAGGAGCCTGGGCAAAACTGAGCTGAGTCCTTCACTCAGAACCTTTCAATGGGAGGGAGGGGGGAAGATGGGGGGTGGGGTGGGATGGGAGTAATAGACAGAAAACTGTACTTGAAAAATTATTAAATAAAAAAATTGAAAAAAAAATAAATTAATTAATATTAAATTCAATTTAAAATTCAGTTCTTCACTTTTACTAACCACATTTCTGGTGCTCTACAGCCTATGTAGCTAGTGGTTACTGTATTGGACAGCACAGATAGAGAACATTTCCACGATCACAGGAAGTTCTATCAGACAATGCTGGGATCATACGTCATTTACTCCCTTTTATTTTTATTAAATGACATTTTGTCGTATTGAATCAAAAAAAAAAAGAACCTTTCAAAGTTACTGGGTGTGCTTTGTTTTTTCTGGAATTTAGGCTTTTCATCCAAATTCAAAAATTTAGTTTTTTGCAGTTGTGGGAAAACGTTCCACATATTCTTGCTGACTGTCTGCATGTGGTCTGTTTTAGCTCCTAAAGTTTCCTGCATTTCTTGCCACAAGAACCTCACACAAGTTCGTTTACAATGTGGCAGCTTATTTCTTCAAGGACAGCAGGAAAATGTCTCCTCACCAGTGGCTCAGTTCCTCTTCAAAGGTTTGTTTGACTAAATCAGCCTCACTGGAAATAATGTACTTTCATTTTGACTCAAAATAATTGGTATGGGACCTCAATTACATTTGCAAGCTCTCTTTATTCTTGCCACACACCGTAAGTCACTTACAGCAGTGACATCCAATCATATTCGTAGATCCTCTCAACACTGACAGTGAAGGAATTACAGAGGGTTTGCATTCCAGGGAGTGGGAATAGTGGAACCATCTTGAACTCTGCCTGCCACACATGTACAGGGTGAGGAAAAAGTAGGTTTACAGTTGTGAATATGTGAAACACAGGGTTTATTCTTGTATTATTATCTATTAATTATTGTACTACTTTCCATACGAACAACTATAAACCTGTTTTTGGCCCACCCTATATTAACTGGTTACTGTGCCAGTCACTAAGCTATGTTCACCTTGTAAAGTGTCCCAGTTTAATTTGCAATGGTTATAATGTTGCACAACACAGTTCAATAAGTTAGATACCATTAAGATCCACATTTTAAAAATTAAGAATCAATAACTAAGGTGGGGGGTGGAAATGGGAGGGAGGTGGGGAGCACTGAGGGGGGCAGGGCTGGGAATATAAGACAGAAAACTGTACTTGAACAAGAATTAAATAAATAAATAAATAAATAAATAAATAAATTCATCACAGGAAAGAAAAATAAAAAAGAATCAAAATGTGCATTCATGATACACAGTTAGGAAGTGGTATAGTGAGAATTTGAACTCAGATCTCTGAACTTAGACTCTTACTATTAACCTGTGTAATATCAAACAATTATCTGTTTAAATATTTACCACTTGTTACTATGAAAGCAATAGATAAAAAATGCAGTGCTACATACATAAGGATTTTGCACTTCCTATTACTGAGTGACTTAGTAGAGTTATTCTACATGTAAACTGTGATCAATTGACTCAATTAATAAAAAAGAATTCTGATAGGTAGAAATATTACAGTTGAAAATGTTGCAATGGAAAATATATTTTAATGTTTTATTTAAAATAATTTAAAATTGAATAGAAAGCTACAAGAAAGAGTACTACCTACTAATCTTGTTAAAAGGTAAATTTGCAAAATATTAACATGTTACAGACATACAGTTCCTAGCAAATCAGGACATTTTTATGTATAACCATAAAATTATTATAAGCAGGAAGTTAACATTGACAAAAACTTAAATCTGCAGATGTTATTTAGACCAGGTATTCCATTCACATGTCATTGTTTTTTTCTTTTGCAATCTCAAGTTAGCTCACTCTCTCTTTATCTTTTATGATATTTACATTTTGTATCAGTTATTTCATAAAATATCTTTGAATAGTGGTTTGTTAGATTACCCTTCATGATTGCATTCAGGGTTTGCATATATGGATTGAAGAGTGCAGAAAAGATGTTTCATTTTTCTCAATGCATCAAATCGAGGGATTCATGATGCTTATTTGACCTACTTCTGTAGATCTTTATTCTAATCACTAAGGTAAAGCTGTTATTGCCAGATTCCTCCACTATAAAATTATTATTTTCTCCACTGTAATCATTAAGTATGGTAATATATTTTGAGATTATAATAAATAATTTATTAGTCATAAAACTTTCTAATGCTAATTTTAACATTCAGTGATGATCTTTCCCTATGTCAATTATTTTTCATGCTTGTCAAATGGCAATTTTTATAATTATGTCATTTCTTCTACACATTTCAGTTGTCTTTCCACTGTAAAATCAATTGTTTCTAATTCTTTGAATTTATTAATTAATTTATATCAATGTTGGCTTATGGCTTCTATCTGTATTTACTATATTATAATCATTTACTTATTATTTACTTGATCCTTGAATTGTCCCAAGTTTCTCAATAAGAACTCCTTCATTTTGACCCTTGTGTTCTTTTGAAATATCTCCACTCTTTTTATAGCACTTCCTGAATATTTAGCACAAAAAGATGTTCTAGGCTTATCTAGAACTAACTGATCTAGTCTTGGCACCAACTATTTTATGAAGAATCTCTAGTTCCTTTTAGTAGACTTGTATATAGAAGTCAAAATCTAGAAACTGATTGCGCTCAGTGCCACTGAAAGTTATGGCTTCTTGGTTATATGAGAGGACAGAGCTAGAAAATAAATGAATATATATTCATACATTCACACTTCTCTATTAACATCTCTTCTATTTCAGTATGTATCTATCTATCATCTGCCAATTACAGTTCAACATCACATGGTCCATTCAAGTGTTCCTTATTTCTGTATTTTTAATTTCTTTCTTTGACAGTAACAAATCTGAATCTCAGTACGCAACAATATTTTAATCTATTCACTCATTCACAGAATACACAGAAAGTACTTTCAGAATCACTAACATGTAAAAATGGGAAATTAAAGCAGCAGCTAAAGTACAGAATTTGTGTTTAGCCTAAGAGCTCTTTTCCTCCTTTAGTATAGTTATAGTATTCTTTTAAAATCCACTTGAATAAATATGTTTCTGTTCATTTTCCTATTAGTGTCTTTTCTCTATTCTTTTTGACTTCTGATATTATTTTGAATATGTGAAGCATTAACACAATTTTAAAGGTCAGAATTGTATTTTAAAGGTATATTCACAGTAATGCCATTCTCAATCCCTATTATTTCTATTCTTTCTGCCCTATATCCATCTGTCCCAATGTAAGTAACTAATATCACTGGTCTCTCGTGTATCCTTTCTGTATTTCTTTATCTCTTCATGAATAAATGAGCAAGTACATATATATTTTATCATTTCTTTCTTTTTCACAAAATGTGTTATTTCTTTGTGTGTATATATACTCATTTTTGTTTTCTTGAAAATCGTTCTACATCTGTCCTTGTAGATCTTTTCCACTCCCATACAAAGCTGTGTGACCATTTTGTGGTCATACCAATTCATCAGCCACTTTTTGTATAGGAGCCTTTTGACTATTCACAGCATCTTGTAAATACAAACAATGCTGTAAGTAATAACTTTCTGTATAGGTGTTTTCATTATTGTAGGTGTATCCTCAACATAAACTCCTAGGAGGGTAATACTTAGTCACAAGATAAACATATGTGTTGTTTTGGTAGATACTGTCAAATTCTTCTCTATAACAATTCTACTGATTGGACTTTGCACCAGAAATGTATGGGTGACAGTTTCCCACAGCTGTGTTAATTAATTCATAGCATTTAGAACTGGCAAAAAGAAAAAGAAAAAAAACTTGAAAATGATTTATTTATGTCAATATCTTTATTTTGGAAGATGAGATAAAGAATGCATTGCTTAAGGTCGGGCTATTAATTTTATGATGGCAAATAGTACCCTGGCAGTTTGCATTTAAGAAGACTGGGAATGGCAGAAAATGAAATTCACTAGTCTTAGAATTATAAAAATTTTGTTTCTATAGAATTGTTGAAAACAATGGAAAGTCTATTTTTTTGAACATTCATACCTTTATTATAAAAATGAGTAAGTGATACCACCTGGTTAAGTCTAAAAAAGGAGAAAGATATCTATTCCAAGGTTAAAAATAACCTAACGATGAGCCCTGGCTGGTGTAGCTAGGTGGATGAGTGTGGGCCTGCAAACCAAGTAACCGCAGTTGGATTCCCAGTCAGGGCACATGCCTGGGTTGCAGGCCAGTTCCTAGCAGGGGACACATGAGAGGCAACCATGCCACGTGTCGATATTTCTCTCTCTCTTTCCTTCCTTTCCCCTCTCAAGATAAATAAATAAAATCTCAAAAAGAATATCCTAACATTATGTAGTATTTCCAAATAAATATATTTTATTTAAAATATATATTCTTAAATTTCCTAAAGCCATACTAAACATGTTTATATTATTTAAAATTGTGTTTTTAATCTAAAACTCATAATATACTAAAGAGAAAAAGAAAAAAATTTACTTCCGTTTTGGATGAAGAAAAATAAATTTTATTTCTCAAGTACTGTATGTAAGCTAAGTATTTTGCCACTCTATTAATTTCAATACCTTCTCAAAATCTGATTTTTAATTTTTTAACATAGATTTATAGACTCAAACAGAGATGATATACAATCACCTAGCATAATGAGTGTATGCTGCTCTGCAAAATAAAGCTACTCATCTGATTTCCTTGCCTGAATGTTTCTGCAAACACATTACAACCTGTCTTGCAATATATATTACTATTAGTGATGAAATATTGGTGTTGTTTGAGTATACTCATTACTGTAGTCAACATTCCAGATTTATTCAATGATATGCATATAATTCAGTTTAGTAAACACACAATCCTAATTTATTTGGTTACTTGGAACCACAAAAGTTTTCAGGATTTGTTTTTACTCCCCAGTGAAACATCTGAAACATTACTTTCTCACCCCACTGTAAATATAATCTATATATCACCTTAATTTTACATATCCTTTTAGGAAAGGCTACAACTTCTGCAGAGTAAAAACCGTAGACACAATCAGATTTACATGCCTGATATTTTATAATAGAAATATAAAAATTTGTAACAAAAAAGTCACCAAGTTAACTAGAAACAATTACTCTATTTAACCACTTTTTCTAGTTTAAATAATGCAATACAAATATTTGAAATACTAAACATAACATTCAAAGATCCTTATCATAACTCAATCAAGTATATATTAAATTAGGAGCATAACCATATTTAAGTATATAATAATATCTAAGGTCTTTATTTTTTATTCTGAAAACTAAGAACATTATTTTTGGGTTTTTTTGCAAACTACTAATTTTCTTTTAATAGGATGAAATATGCCCATAATATAACACTATTTAAAAATTTTAATATATCACATTTATCAAATATAAATGTGTGTGTTATTCAAGAATTATGGGTATAGTTATTTCTTTAATATGTCTTTTCTCTCTGCTTTAATTTGCTTCCTTCTTTTTTTTTTCTGACTTTTGGATTCTTTTTTCACAAAGCTAATAATACAAACACATTAGTGAAAGAAACAATACTTTAGATGTGTTTAAATTGCATTTGTCTTTCAAAGTATAACTTATGCTATCATTTTTCTAAAATTTAATCCTTAAAGATGATTAAATATTAAAAGATCACCCTGGCTGGTGTAGCTCAGTGAATTGAGTGCGGGCCTGTAAACCAGTGGATCACACAGTTTGATTCCCAGTCAGGGCACATGCCTGGGTTGCAGGCCAGTTCCCAGCAGGGGACTCACGAGAGGCAACCATACATTAACATTTCTCTCCCTCTCTCCTTCCCTTCTCTTCTAAATATAAATAAATAAAATCTTTTTAAAAAACTTATAAAAATATGATCATTAAATTTAGAATATCATATTTGTAATAGAATGAAAGTTAAAAATCTGAAAAATCCCATTTTCAAGATTTTTGATTGTTTTAAAATCCTCAAGTACCTAAGAATTAAGAAAAATTAGAAAACAAAATTATACAAGCATTTATCTATTTGCATATATTGGTAGGTGACAAAATAAGCAATGGGAAATGGCACAAATTATTAAATAATAATATATTCAAATTATAATATCAAAAATGAACAGAAAATTTAATATACACATGGAAAAGTGGCTAACTTTTGGGTCCCTAACAGATACTTTCTTTGGATCTACAGATTATAGAGTTAGTATAAATTTTTAATAGCCTATTAATTTTTAGCACACACACAAACATGCACTGCATATTATGACAATCTAAGTCAATAATAACATTATTATTGAGTTTGAGAGATAGAGAAACATGATTTTACCTTGTGCTTTTAGAAATCACTAAAGTTTTTCCTTGAACAGATTTTTTTGAAACTTAAAGCTCTGCTTAGTTTTAATTGGTTGGGTTTGTTTCAAGTGTTTCTTCACCTTTCCTCTGGTGCACTGTTACAAGTTCACTTTGTTGTGACTAATAAAAAAAAAGTCATGAAAAAACTGTTCTGTCCAAGGCCTGTTGCCAGAATCCCATAACACATGGCAGCACCAGCTGGTGTTTTTGGACTCTGAAATGCATAAGGAAAACTTCGCATGTCTTAAAAAAAAACGTAAGAAGTATATTTTTAATAATGCAAGTTTTAGGCTCATTCATGCTTTATTAAAATATATTTAAAATTAAGTAAAGAACAGAATGATTTGGTAAGTTTCTGATACAATAAGGATTTAATTTAAACCAGAACACTAGAACAGATATCTGAAGTAGATTCCAGATAGGTAATGTAGATGGTGGTTCATTACTCATACTTTACTGCTCATGGAAATAAATTAAAAGAATTGGGTCAACTGGAACCAGAATTTGGTCATTTTTTTGTTCCAATTATTAGAAATGCTACATACTTCTGAGAAGCCTTTAGGTCTCATTTTCCCTCAAGCACCCAAGATTAATGGCTGGAGGTAGTTTATTACTTTACCTTCTCAGGTAGCACTTTTATGTTTTATCATGTTCCTCCTACTCCTTGAACAAAACTCATATGAATGGTTTGAACATAAAAACCAAGAGAAAAATACCTTTGAAGTAGAAGGACTTTCCTACACTCCTTTATAAAGGTCTGCTTATTCATTTTAACTTAAAACCAATTACTACCTAAATGCTTTATGTATAAAAATATAATAATATTTAAAATACTTTTTAACAAATAGTATAAATATAATTATTGCTGACTCATTATGGTAATTTTAGGCACAAAAAACAAACGAACACTTTGCAACATGTGCCTGGTGGTGGATGTGAGATGAGGTATCCAGGTGAGCAGAGGAAATTCATTCAAATACATAATCAAAGACTTGGCAAAGATTGTCAGAAATTCAGAGTCAAGTACCAAAAGGTACTAATAAATCAATGATTTTGGTAATCATACCAGGTGGTCTAATTTTGGAGGGTTATGCCAAATGATGAATTCAGAAGTTGAAGAAATTATCAGTAATGGAAGAGTTATCCATGCAGAGAGGTGTCCAGATGAGAGAGACAAAGTATGGAAAGCAATATATAGACCCAGAGAGGTAAGCCTACTAAGAGTTGGATACAACGTATAGCCATTACCTGGGGTTCAGAGAAGATTCCTAATCTCAGATTTTACATGACTCTAGGAAAGTATATGGAGTGTCTACCTAATTAAAAAATTTAAGCTTAAAGTGCAGACTCTTCTGATGCAAAATTGGAGGTGGGAATTACACCTCCAATTACACAGGAGGTGTAATTACACCTGAGAAAATTACAAGGTATTTCAAAGTGTTCCAGAGCAGATATAACATTAACTATTAAGAAACTCTTGCAGGTGATTTAGAAACCTGTCTTCCTCATATTGATTTATTATTTACTTATTCAACAAATATTAAACATTTGCTTATAGGCAATCTTTTAAATTCTGAAAATGCTTTGGAAAGCATGAAAGACAAAGCATCATTCCTTTAAGGAACTTACAAGCAATATGAAAAAATACAAAATTAATAACAAAACTAGATTATAATAAGTGTTTTGAATCAAATACAGACAATATATTAAAATTATTAAATAAATACTTATTTTATGGACTAGTAAAAGACTTTTTGGAGTTCTGAAATATCAACTGAGAAGTGAAAATTAAAATGACCATGAAAGTAGTTTACTATTTCTAGTAAAGCAAAGTGTGCCTAAGTTGAGGCAGGGCAAGTGCAGAAACCCCAAAATGGAAAAGGACTGGGTCATTTCAGCAGAAAACACGTCAGTATATTTATAATAAAATATGCGCCATAGAGAGTAAGAAAGGTCTTTCTGGTTATACAGTGGGTATTGAGTTGTGGGGAAAGAAAATGGGAGACAAAGAAAGTGACTTGAGAGACAGTTCCAGTAGCTCAGATTACATAATAATGTCATTAGTGATAGGACATGATAGAAATGTGAGCTGATGGGACACAATGTATTTGTTGAATAATTGAATGTGAATAATAATGAGAAAAATGACAATAAGGGTGGCACTTTTTGGTTGTGACAACTGAGTTACTAATATTACAAATAAATTAGAGAAAGACTGGAAAATAGAAGTTTGTGACAGAATATTAAAAATTAAGAACTCTTGGTTTTATTAAATGAGATGCCTATTCGAACATCTAGCTTTCTATTCAGTAGCTTATTATATGAAATTTAAGCCCAGGAAAGATAATAATACTAGAAAAATAAATGGGAATATGTTTTAGGTAGCATGTAAAGTAGGGGGACTGGGTAAACTAAACAGAAAGTGAAGATAATAAAGAGAACTCTGGGGATATTTAATTTTACAAAAGAGGAGGATTAACTGGAAAAGGGATTATTAGGGAAACCATAAAATGTAATGACACTAAAACTATAAAGGCAATAAAAGAGTGAGGAAGGTAAATCAATTAAATAGGAATAAAGAGATTATTAGCTCTGTGAAGATATCGTTTGCATTGAAGGTGGAGTTATATTAATAACTCAAATTTTAAGTTAGTGGGCTAGAGCAGACTTGAGCTAAAATTTCAAATAATTATGAGGAGTAACCAAGAGTGATAGAAGGAAGAAATGTTGTGGATGACCTAAATGGACAGCCTGATTTTAAAAGAGAGTAGAGTATGTTAAGAAGAAAGAAAAGAAATGGTTGGGTAGCAGAGATGGAAGAGAGGAAGGATACTTCCTACCATTTTCACAACTAACACAATAGAGATGCTGAAAAGAAGCAGCTTACAACGGAAGAGGCTGGAGGCTAGGAAACAATCACAGAAAATATCCAGGGGTCAGTATATACCAGGAGGTGGAAGAAACTTTCAAAGAGATTGAGAAAACCTGAGAATGTGGTAAATTAGGTTCCAGTGAAAATATTGAAGAGGATAGGCAAAAGAGGATTGGTGAGACAGAGATGTGCAAAGCACTACGAGAATAAATATCTTAGTGAGGACGAAGGAGGTGTCTACTTTTGGTGACAAAGGCAACTGGCACATCAGATGGGCATGATTACATCTGATAGTCTAATGAAGGGCCGTTAGCATATGACTCAAATAAACCATACATTTGGTGTCACGGTTTGGTCCTTATGTAACTGTCTCCCAAAAGAAAGGCCTACATTTATGGGAAAATGAAACAATAAAAGTTGGGAGTGTCTTATCTGTAGTGCAGTTTGTAATAAAGATAACCTTTTTAAAGCTATATATTATTACCCAAACTCTGAGCATAAGGAAATTAAATCACAGAAAGTTGAAATGTTTCCTTCAATTAAAAAAATAATAGCTAGCAGTCACCCCATCCAAAACAATTAGAAGCCTGGAGGGGTGGAAACATGAGGTAGCTGTCTTTGGACAGTGGACAATAAACAGCACAGGACTGATGCCTGGAAAACAAAAACAATGCCAATGAGCTCTACAACTGCCCAGGCCCTCTGTCTGAAGACACTTTCTGGATTAGGTTGCATAGCTATGGAACCCAAGCACTGCACAGCTTTCATACTGACTGGAGAAGAAATTACGAGACATCAAAGGGCTGAGGTGTCAGGAATTTTTATAGAGTACTAGGGAAGAGAGTGTTGCATCAAGAAACAGGGCCAGGAATGTAATAAAACTTGTTCTGGGTTTGTGACAGACAACTAATCTATATGATGTGTAGCATGAAATTCTATGAAGCTGTGCAAAATCTGGCCCTGGTACAAAAAATTCAAAGTTCCTAGAATTGACACAAGGTTAGGAGAGGTTTGAGTATTGAGTAGTGAAATGGTGAGTCCTTGGGAGCCTACGGTGCTTCAGTGAAGAATCCCATTGAGATCGTGTCTCACTAGTGGACTATTCTAGCAATACATAAGTACTGAGTACTAGATTTATTTATTTTTATTACATGTTAAAATTACATTTCAGACACACTGTAAATAAAATAACAAGAAAAAATGGGTAAACAAGCAGAGCATAGAATCAGAGAAGAGTGCGAGAAAGAGAGAGAGAGAGAAAAGTCATACCAGGTACCTGAAAATGCATCGAATGCAATAAAGCAATGAAAGAAAAATATAAGGCACACATTTTTGAAATTAAATGCTTTTAATCACAGATGACATGACTGCCTAAATAAAAAGTTTTAAAAATATTCCCCCAAAAGCTACAAGATCTAATAAGTAAACTTGGAAAGGGACAAAGGTCAAAATACAAAAATAAACTCAATTTTTATGTAACTATCAATAAACAATAGTAAAATGTAATTTAAACATGCAATATGAATAACATGTAAAACTAAACTATTAGGAATATATTAAATAATATAAGTGAAAGTCTTTGTGTCTGAAAGTTTTGTACCATGGATGAGAAAATTATAGGGAAGCTAAATGAATAAAAAGATATAGCACATTCATAAATGAGGAAAATTAAGATTTTAATTCTCAGTTTTAGTTATAGATTTTTTTAAACCCAAATCAAAATCCCAGAAGGCTTTTTCTTTTAAAGTTTGGAGTGTGAAAATTACCAAATATACAAGGGAAGTAGAAAAGTAATATTGAATGAAAAGTAAACATTTGGAGGGTTTTCATATAGGACATCAAGGTTTATAATAAAGCTACAGTGATAAGGAGAGTGCAGTACTAGTACAAAGAGAGTCAGCCCAGTGGAATATAACAGGGTCAACAAATAAATTTACATATATATGATTTATTTATCAAAGAAACAAATGTCTTTTAAACAAATAAATGGTGGAATAAATCTGTTAAATAAATGGTGCTATAATGGTACATATGTGAAAAATAACTTTGACTTTACCTCATGCCAACAAAATTATACTTGAAATGGGTCACATACTAAATGTAATAAATAAACTACAAAACTTGTAGGAAAAAAACATGGAGATGATCTTCGCAAACCTTGAAATAGACGGTGGTTCCTCAGGAAAAAAAATAAAAATACAGTATGAAAAGTGATAAATTGGATTTTATCAAACTAAAAACTTCTGTTCTTCAATAAACATTATATAACAAAAAATAAAGCCTGCATGGGTATAAAATATCCACAAAACGTATATAAAATGGTATTATAAACAAATATTTAAATTCAATTATAAAAGACAAATATGGACAAAATATTTTAATAAATATCTGACAAAATTATAAGAATATATGATGATGAATATATCAACTGATAACCAACAGCAAAAGTTATCAGTGAAATGCAAATATAGCCAAAATATGTATATTATATTACATTATATTATATTTTATTAGTAATATAATAATGGCTCAATTTTTATTGGTATTATATTATATTGATGGTATAATGACTCAATTTTTTCCTCCAAAATTATCTTGCAATAAGTATAAAATAATTGAGTTATTCAATTCTTAAATAATAAGAAATTTTTCAAATGAAAATTGCTCTTGTATCATCTTTTAAGGCTTGAGTTAATCCCAAGACTTGAAGTATTCCAAGTCATGAAAGACAAGGACCTGGCCCTGGCTGGTGTAGCTCAGTGGAATAAGCGCAGGCCTCCAAACCACACAATTACGGTTCAATTCCCAGTCAGGTCACATGCCTGGGTTGAAGGCCCAATCCCAGCAGGTGACTCATGAGAGGCAACCACACATTGATATTTCTCTCCCTCTCTCCTTTTCTTCCCCTCTAAAGGTAATTAATTTTTTTTTTTAAAAAGGCTTGAGTTAGCAAAATTGTAAAGAATCTTGCATTTGTGGAGAGTTATCTAACAACTATGAACCTAAAGGAATTAATCCATTTATTTTTGAACAGATTGTCAATCTATATAATAGGTTAATCAGGTCAATCTATTTACTTGGTTAAATAGAAAAGTTTATCTTTTAACTCTCTACATATCTTATACATTCAGACATTTCTTTTACATTAGACATTTCTTGCCCATATGTCTTCTTTTATGTCTTTTGTTTAGACCAACATGTTCTTGCCTTTCATTTTTAATGCATTCTAATAGTAAAAGAAATGATTATATCTTAGAAAACAGGAAACCCATGAGTGAGTCTTTATGACACTGTTTATTGAGTTTCTAGGTGGTTAATTATTCTGAGAAAAAAACATGCATGGAAACAGTCAGTTCTGGCAGACAATCTTAATGGTCATGTACCATGTTTGGTAGCAATTGAATCTTGGTGGTTTTGCTATTGTTTGTTTGTTGTGTGGAATAATTCTGTAGGGTACCCTAGTATTGTTAGGCTCTCTAGAGTGTATATATTGATATAAATGACACTTATTTATAAACATGAATGGCATTAGGTATTTTCATATTATCACACAGATTGAAAGGAACAGGGAATTGGAGTTAGTTTCACTTTTTCCACAGTTATGTCCATGATCTCACCTTTAAGTGGAACCTAATCAATAAAACAGACTAGTAAGCAAGATATAATTAGAGACATTGAAACTTTAAAATAATGTGTTAAAATTTTGCAATATTTAAGTAACATTCTATAATCTTGAGACACTGTATTCCTGTTTTGCCTTGGAGAAAAAAACTGGCATGTGGCTGGAATCAACAAAAAAACTATATTAAATGGTTCACTAGCAAGTAACAATGATAACAATAGCAACAACTATAACAATTATAAAAATAATGATAATAATTAAAAAGCAAGTGTTCACTTAGAACTTTTGACAGTTCTGTTATCAAAGGGTCAAAGAACAACTATGCTAGATAACATTATCCAAATTGAATACTATTAAAGTACTGAGGAGCTTACTCAGCCATGAGGATATTTGGTTGAGGTGGGCATAGGTAGAGAAGCAAGCACTGAAATTTTGGGTCTGGTCAGAGGATGTAAGACTCAGTTTTTCACTACCTTGTGAGTTGATACACCTAATTCTTGGTGATACAAATCACAGCAAGAGTTGCTTTCAAGGAACCTAAGCATTGAAAGAAGGGAAAAGCCCCCAACATAGGAAAGAAAAAAATGTCATGGGGAAATTTGAGTGAATCTCACAGTAGTACCATGGGATGAAATTTGAGTGAATCTCACAGTAGTACCATGGGATGAAATTTGAGTGAACCTCACAGTAGTACCAAGGAGGGAAAAAGCCCCCAACATAGGAAAGAAAAAAATGTCATGGGGAAATCTGAGTGAACCTCACAGTAGTACCATGGGGTGAGGGCTTGACATATTTTGAGGTTACTCATATACATTGCAAGATTACTGAGATTTATTTATTTGAGCCATACCTGAATACTGAATTATATAAAGTATTATGAAATACTTCTTTAAAATCTGCAAGCATCTGTCTATCATAAATTTAGGGCTAACCTCTAGTTGTGTTCTATGAATAACATTAGAACTTCTCCACTTCACTTTGTAATTTGAAGTACTCAATGACAGTGGTAATCCAACAGCCAAGACTCTCTTCTTAATATTTGTCTCTTGGATTCATGGATTTCATCATAGTTGATTTTTAAGAACTAATATTATATAGTATTTATTTGTTAAAATTGATTACTATTAATTCTAAGTTTAAGCACCTTTATTGAACAATTAAAAAATGACTGCAAGTTTTCTCATGAATAGATATTTAAATAAAACCATCTTTGTTTGTGTGATATGTATTTAAGATAATCAATTTTTAAAATGTGTCCTACATTTGTATGCATTAGAACATATATGATAAAATTTTATACAGGCACATTGCATTTTTGCCAAAGTAACAGAAAGTATATCCATTCATATATTTATTAGTGAATGTTGTCAAAGATCATTTATACTATTGTTTCTATCAAGATTTTATCTGAGAAACAAAGTCTTTTCTCAAAATTTATCCTACAGAAACTATACAGATTTAAGCAAATATATATATATATATATATATATATATATATATATATATACACACATACATGTTCGTTGTACATAATTAGTAACAGGATAATTTGAAAGAACCTAAATTTCCATTAAGAGGGAATTAGACACATAAATAATGATATATACAAATTATAAAATGGCTATACAGATAATTTTGAAACAGATATGTTCATATAAGATATATGTGCATCTTCTTAAGAAAAATAATTAATAAAGATGGAGCCAAATAAGAACTTATTTTTCAAAAAATGCATGGTTTGGGATGTTCTTCTAATTAACTTTTTTACATTTAAAATTGTATAGGCAGCATGCATGATATTTGAAACTCAGTCTCTATAAAGGACCCAGTCAAGATGGAGGCATCAGTAAATGCAGTACTTGCATCCTCTCACAACCACACCAAAAATACCACTAAATTACAAATGCAAAACAAAACAAGAACAACAACAAACACTCAGAACCACCTGGAATCTAGCAGAATGGAAATCCTACAACTCAGGGTATAAAGAAGAAGACACCCTGAGACTGGCAGGAGGGGTGGAAGTAGAACTAGGCTTTCCACTTCAAGGGCTTGAATACAGACATAGATTCACTCCCTCTGAGCTCCAGTACTTGGGCAACAGCCTGCAAGGTGCCAGGAACATTTGAAGAGGGAATGAATTGTCCAGTGAGGTCTGGAGGGGCAGCTTTCACACAGACAGGAGTGCTGGCAGAAAACATTGTTCCTTTGATGAGCCCTTCCCCCATAGAGCTAGTATGCAGGCACCATATCTGAGACACCATCAACCTGGTTTATACTGTTTGTCCCACCATGATGATTCCAGAGACACCACCTCACCCGATTTTTAAACCCACTAAAGCTGATTCCAGTGGTTTTTCAATACAAATGGTTTGTCTTGGCTTAGGCTTCAGATTTCTCTAAAATCTCTCAAATAAGGAGCATTTGGCTGTATTGTGTTCCATGCCTCTCACTAAGTCATGCTAGGCTTGGCATTAGCAGTAGCCAGCCTTGGATAATAGTTCAGCTTCTCCTGGGTACCTCCAAGCCCATCATAAGTGGCAACCATGTGCACTATAAAGCCATGCTTTATAGTTCATGCCACTTAGCCCTGGGCAGAACACAGGTGATGGCTGACCTTGACCTGTTCCTCCTGAGAGACCCCAGAGCCAACACATGTGATAGACAGTTTCAGACCATATTGAAGCACCAGTACCCAACCTCCTCCACAAGTGACACACTCAAGTGGCAGACTCAGCAGGCACCAGAAATTTGCTGAACTAAATTCTACTCTGTGGAGTGAGGCCCTGAACAACTGGTCTTCCATGGTGGTCACAGCCAGTTCTTGCTGCCAATCAGCCTCAGGATAAATTCCTCCCATTTGTGTGCCAACAGCAAACAGAACTCAACTACACCAGGAAGGTGTACACATCCCACATAGTATGGCACTCCTGGAGTGCCCAGGTTGAGTGAACAGGAAGGTGTCACTGAACCCTACAGGTTGTCTACTACATTAAGCCAATTTTCAAAACCCAGGAGATGCAGCCACTCTACCTAATACTTAGGAACAAACACAGGAAGACCATCAAATGGGGAGACAAAAAAAAACATGCCCTAAATAAAAGAACAAAACAGAACTCCCCAAAACAAGCAAAATGAAATGGAGACAAACAATCTAGAAGATACAGAGTTCAAAATACTGGGAGCTCAATGAAGCTAGGAGAAAAGTAGATAAACTTAGAACAACATAAAAAGGCTTACAAAAGAAAATAGAACTCATTATAAAGAACTAGACAGAAATGAAAGATATGCTGGCTGAAATAAAAAATAATTTATAAGGAATCAATATTATAGTAGACAAAGCTAAGAATCAAAACAGCAACTTGGAATATAAAAAGCAAAAAATACCCAATCAGAATAGTAAAAAGAAAAAAAAACAAAAAATGAGGATTGTATAAGGGGCCCCTGGAACACCTTTAAGCATACCAACAGTTGCATTATGGGTATGCTGGAAGGAGAACAGAGAAAACACAAAATTGAAAATGTATTTGAAGAAAATAATGACAGAAAACTCACCTAACCTGGTTAAGTAAATAGATATACAAGTCCAGGAAGACTAGAGAGTCCCAAGCAAAAAGAACCCAGCGAAGCCCTCACCAAGACATATCCTAATCAAAATGCCAAAGGTTAAAGACAAGGACAGAATCTTAGAAGAGGCCAGAGAAAAACAGTTAGTTACCTAAAAGAGAGCTCCTATAAGACTGTCAGCTGTTTTCTCAACAGAAATTTTGCTCATCAGAAAGGAATGTCACAAGTGATGAAAAGTAGAGACCTACAGCCAAGACTACTCTACCTAGCAAAGATATCATTTAGAATCAAAGGACAGACAGAAAGCTTCCCAGACAACAGAAATCTAAATGAATTCATTACCACCAAACCAGTATTACAAGAAATATTAAAGGGTCTTCTTTAAGAACAAGAAGAAAAAGACAAAAATATGACCAATAAAATGTCAATAAATACTTATCTATCAATGATTGAATCTAAAAAAACAAACTAGACAAACAAGCTGAACAGAAACCGACTCATATAGATACAGAGAACATTTTGATGGTTTACAGATAGAGAGGGGAAATGGTTAAAAAAGTGAAGGGATTAAGAAGTACAAATTGGTAGTTACAGAATAGTCATTGGGATGTAAAATATAGCCTTGGGAATATAGTCTATAATATTCTAATAACTATGTATGGTGTCACAGGAGTAAGAAATTTATTGGATGATCACTTATTAGGTTATGTAATGTCTAATCACTGAGTTGTACACCTGAAACTAATATAACATTGCATGTCAACTGTAATTGAAATACAAAAAAATGATTAAAAACTTATAATTTGAAAAAGGAGGGATTGATAAGAAAATAAAAAGACCCCACTATTTTCGGTGAAAAATACCTTTCTAGCAAAGCCTTTTATTCAAAATCCTTTTACAACTGAAAACCATTTTAGCTTCAATTAACTAATAATTAGTTTTTGTCAGAAAGAAAACTTTAACAGAATATCTACCAGTCCTAAAAACACATTATTTATAAATCTCTAAACCGCACTTATATTCCTTTATAATGTTTCTTATTATTTATAGATCGATTATCATAATTTTGTTCATAAAATATATATTAATTAAAAATAAAAATTAATAATATTCAGTTGCTATAGAAAAATATTCAAACAGTTAAATATAGTCAAAAGACCTACATATCTAAATTTTAATACAACCATTAAAATAATCCTCTTTTTTGTAACAAGAAAACTCTTTTATCTTAACCAAAACACTAATAATTTGTATTTGTCTATATAAAAGCAGGGAGGGAAGTAAGTATAATATGCTAGTGAGTTTGTATCAATTGTGATTCAAAGAGAAGTATCATTAACTAGTTCATATATTTTATCTTTTTTTGTATTTTATTTTAATAAATCTTAATATAACAGAGAAAATTAAATCAAGCCAGAAACAAGACCAAGTAAATATTAATCAATGAACCTTCAGGTAATTTACTAAATCACTAAGCATTTAAAAATTGTATAAAGTTTTCTGAAAATAAGTGAAATATAAGGAGTATGTACTCTACGGACATAAATGTTTTTTATATTTATATCATGTTTTTAGAAAAAACAGAGTTAAAGAAAAAGGAAACATTTATAGTTATATATGGTTCTACTTTCTTTAGTCAAATTCTTTGTTTTTCATTTTATTTAATGGACCACCTGTCCTGTTACCATGGTAACATGAATATGAACATACTGTTTGTATAATTTGAAATCCAAGAAAGTGTCCATAGATGCTCACACAATCTAAATGGAGGACAATTGTATTTATAGATACTTTCCAAGTATCTAGTTTCCAAGACAACATGATATGCACTCATGCGACTCTATTGAAACCAACAAACTTGTAATTGGTATTCAACCTTTGTGTTAGCCCAACTCTGTTGGGTTCTCAATATAAATGCTAATGGAAAGAAAGTGGGCAGCGCCCCTCCTCTGTGTTTCAGAATTAGACATCCAAGCCTTATATTGCTTTGGCATCCCCAAGATGAAAATTTTATATAGATACATTATACTATTACTTATACTGTACACAATGAATTAACTTTTTAGTGCCAAAATTATTTCTAAATGCTTATCAGAAAAAAAGCACATTTCCCCCCTCTATCTCTAATCTATTATGGGTCTCCTGCAAAAAGCAAGGTTTCAAAAACAATTCTTTCAAAAAATGTATACCAAGAGTTTTAACAGATTTTATTTTTAATTGCCAGACTGGATATTTTAAAACTAAATTCCTGTCATTTCTATGTTCAGTGATTCTTTTTAGCCAAGTTCAACCTATACTTTAAGTAGATATTGAAAATACTCCAAGAAAATGGGCAATGTATGTTAAATATATGCTAGTTATATACCATCTCCTAATATGCCTTAAAATCTTCACACAGGCATATACATACTTGCCAGAAAATTTACATCAAAAATTACAAGAAGAATGCATGCTTGCTAAAACTTTATGTAATAAATATAAGAAAACATTCCAAAATGTGTGATGATTTTATGATCATTTACATGAATATGATAAATCATGTTCACTAGAATAGAAGCTATATGGAGGATTCAGCTGTTAAGTAATTTTTTTTTTTTTACAAAATGAGATCCACAGTATATGTGCAATTGCAAAGCAAGCCAGCATTGTCCCTATTGAATGTGTTCAAGTTTGGGAAGAGGCTAGATTCGTTTCCTCTTATACCTTCCTTCATCAGTACTCAACAAACAAGTTCATGAATTTCAATTCAGTAGAAGCTATAGCATTTATAAATATAAGATCGTGGGAAGAGAGAATAACTAGTTCCATAAATGCAGAAGATATTTGCTTTCTCCCAAATGAACTATAAAATATACAAAATTCCAATCTAAATACTAATGGCACTAGGATATTTTGCTAAAGGGAGTGGTTAGACCTGGTTACCACAGGCATCACAAATAGTGATTATTACCTAGACATCTGCTAGCAGATGAGTCAGTAACCAAATCTGGTGTGTGTGTGTGGGTGTGTGTGTACACACACATAAATATATGAGGGGACGGGGGGACAGTGCAGTAACGTTTAGCATTTAGTTATCAATGATATCCTTAACACCATCAAAGTGACAATAATATTTGTTTCTATTTTTCTTACCAGATCTTCACAGGGTATTTTTTTTTCAGGATTAGGTAAAACTAAACTCTTAAGTGCCTTGACTAAATAATTTTTAAATATATTTATCACATTTAGTAGATTGCAACATGAAATTAATATACAGTGGATTTCTGGTTAAAGTACCAAATATCCACAAGCATCTCTCCCTAAGTTCCAGAACTAAAGGCTTATAGGAGCACTGAAATATAAACCACTGTCTAAATTCTAGAGAAATTTTCCTGACAATTGTGAAGATGGAACTAAAGTGAGCAAACAATTGTTATTATAAATATACTTCTGCAGTACAAGAAAAAATAAAGATGATGCATCCTTTCCATTAGCTACCTTTCAAATCACAAGTTTTCAGTCTATATCAATGAGAAAAACAGCCAAGCATCTTTCCATTTCATATATGTGGAAATGTGTCTGCTTCCTGTTGTCACATGGTAAGCACAAGATTGGAGACTATTCTGCACCTGAAATATATTCCATATACTTAGCTCTAAACGGAAAGGAATAGCTAAGGTTTTTTCAGAGAAATTCTGAAGGATAAGTCCTGGTTATGTTATTCATTGACAAAAAGTTTAAATGCATTCTCATGTATGAAGCTCTCTTGCAGCAATAACAGTTTTAAAAATGTGGGAACTGAAAAACACTGTATCCATAATTCAGTAGAATTTAAGGTGTTTGTGGACAGACAGCTTGTCTTCTGATTTAATAAACAAAAATAACCTTATGGAATCCTATACTTTAATATTCCATTATTTCCTAAGAAAAAAACAAGATCCAAAAAAATTAGTGACTATCCCACATTCAAATAGTCTGTTAATCTAAAAATTAGAGTAATAAAAAATGCAAAAATTCACTTCATACTTTTCTTATAAAATCATACTCAGAATGTTGTTTAATAAATTACTTTTTGATATAAAGATAATTCTTCTTTATAAGTTTAGTAGTAAATATTTTGCCATAAAAATTCTAAGTACCTGTGTCAAGATATATCAGTTATAGATATAGCCATCTAAGTGGTCTTAGTGAAAATATTATCTCCTTAGGAGTGTCTCTCAGGAGCACACTGGTGTAATTGTATCCCATTATATCAAAAGATACAAAAAGTGTGCCCTGACTAGTGTGGCTCAGTGGATTGAGTACTAGCTTGCAAACCAAGGGGTTGATGGTTCAATTCCCAGTCAGGGCATGTGACTGGGTTGGGTTGCTAGCCAGGTCCCCAGGAGAACATGTAAGAGGCAAACACACATTGATGTTTCTCTCTCTCTCTTTCTCCCTCCTTTTACCTCTATTTAAAAATAAATACATAAAATAAAATAAAAATTACACAAAACTTTTTTTAAAAGATTCTAACATGATATTGTATTGTATGGCACAAAAAAATCTTTACCTGTTAAAGCATGCTACATGAAAGTGAATAGTGTTACACATGCTTTCATTTTCTGTCTGAAACTGTCTTCTCTATTATAATTTCAAGTGTGGTTGAAGAGTTCTTGGAGGGAACCTCAGTTTAATTGTCTGAGGAACAATATAGATTAATATTACATGGTAAAACATTTGCTGTTTGAATATTTTCTGATATTGGGATTTATTTAAGAGGTTTATATATAACAGTTTTTCTCTTTTCCCACTGTTTTAAATCTGTTATAATTGTGACATCCATGAAGATTTTTTAAAATAAGACAGATCTACCAAGGCTTTGAGATTTTTCCAGATCCTGATTGAAATTTGAAGCTCCTTCCCTGTGCTTATTTGACAATCAGGAGTTTGTGGCTGAACAATAATCCAAGTTTGTGATGTCTGATTGCACCCAAGATATTGCCATTGATTGAAATTGTTCTCAGATGAGCATTCAATTCTGGTCAAGTCATTTATCTTTCTTATTATAATACAACCTCTGTTAAAAATCATATATATGCCTATGTTTTATCAGTCAAGACAATGAAACTTATTAGAACTTTGAATAAGAATTAAGGTACCTAAAGTTACAAAAGCAATGTATTGATTAAATGCAATTTTCTTCTCTGAAAAAATTCTGTTTTAGATGAGTGGCAGAGTTTCTGAAAGTAAGTTTAGCTACTGCTTTTTTTAACTGTTTTTGCGTTTTTGCTATCAAAATACATACCTCTAACTAGCAAAATGACTTCTGCAACAAGGTAGGAGAAAAATTGATTGCAACACTTCAAAATCTTTCATAGACATATGCCAAATTACTATGAGCATAAATTGAACATGCTGTTACTTATTCAACAAATGAAAATTTGTGTCATAGGTTAGAGGCCCCTGTTTAAGTCCATTGAACGTTAGCAAAAGAACACTTAAGGAATTCTCTAAACTAGACTCCACATAGCAGGAAATGAGTTTCCATACATAGTTTAACATTATGAGAACAGGATAAAAAATTCACATCCTGGAATAAGGCCGGGGCAGTGACTCAGAGTTCCACTAGATTTAGTCTCTCTAGATACATTTGCTGCTAAGTCGTCATGATGAAATCTGCCCTGCTTAGTAGCATGAACTAATAACTTTGTGTTAACTCAACTTCTGCAAGTTCAAAACAAAATGAGGTTATTGCAGTGAGGGCCACTATTACACAGGGGTGTTTTCCATTGTGGAACAGGTTTGGAGAGTTAGTATGAACAGATTTTGATATTATATAGTCATCCTAGAATTAATTTATCACCTAACTTCACCATTGCCTTAATATAAGGCCCATAAAATAATGAGAAACAGCAGTTACATTTTTGGAGGATAAGAAAGAAACATTTAGATGGTGATATTATACTTGATTACAAAAGGTAAACACTGAGACACACATATTTTAGTGCCAGAGAGATGAAGATCAAATGGAAGTAGATAAAAAGCTTAAAAAATGTTCATTATATCTCTTAATTCTCTTAAGAATAACTCTGAAGTCAAAATATTGGAAAATACAAATATCTATATCTTATGGTTTGTGTGCTAAGTTGGACACTTCAGTAGTTTACCTAGAATTTCCAATCACAAAACTACAGGAAATGGACAAATTTTCAGACATGTTCTGTTTGTTCTCTATTTCCTAAGTGGCCTGCTAAGAAAATCAGTTTATTGACCGCAGAGATAGGCAAACCTATATTTTGGTTTATCTGTTCAAAGAAATAAAGGGTTAGGGGATTTATAACAACACATTATTAACATTTATTTCTTGTACTTTTACTGCGTGCTGTTTTTTTTTTTTAACTTTTAGATTCGTTTAAGATTACAGCCTTGCCTATAAATCAGTCAAGTGGTATTTACTGACTGCTTACTGTTTGGTCCAAGTTTAATCATTCTGTGTCACATTCAATTATATCTATAATTTATCATCACATCTAATATTTCATGTCTGTACAAAGAAAAGCTAGACATATTTTTGATAGATTTCCACCTTTAACCCCACAAACAGCTCCACTAAAATTATGATATTCATGCAAATACATTAAAACATGATTTTAGAATCCTCTGATTTTTTTTTTATTAAAAAGGCTTATAAAATAGTCTTGTTTAGAATTTGTCTTCTGATTAATGTGAAGCCAAACATCTACAACAAGGACACATTTCAGGAAACTAGTAAGTGAAAGGGCTCACCTTGCACCTACATTACATTGGATACTCATGTAACTAGACTTAAGTTATTTTTTTAAATATAGTTTACCTTCCTTAAATTAGGCATTGGTTTTTATGCTTTAGTGACCAATGAACTTTGTTGAATTCTATGTACTAGCAAACCCATACACCTACATTTATTTCTAAAAACGGATTTAGGAGAATTTCTTTTTTGTCATGATGGAGTAACAAAGACCAAACTGAACAATATCTATATAATGATAGTTTTCTGACTTTGGACAACAGACAGAGCATGACTGTGATCCGAGAATAACAGAAACAGACAATGTGAGCCAATAACCACCCTAAATTCATGGTTGGGTAAAATAGTTGGAAGAGGAAAGAGGGAGGGAAATCTTAAATTATCCAGAGAATCACTGAGTTGAGAAGACAGAAATTGTAGTTAGAGAAAGTAGAAGGAGCTGATACAACTGGAAGTTGGGGGACAAACTTCAATAAAAGAGGAAGATACAGAAAGCGCTCCAAGTATTTCAATAAGGGTTACCTAAATGAAATTTTATTTTCTTCTGAGCACTAGACCATTTAACTGCAGTGCAGAGGGAGACACAGGAAGCTCTGGCAAAGAACTACATGGAAGTTGTAAGATGAACAATCCCAGTGTGACCAAGAAAGGGGGCATTCAAACTCCAGTCAGGCATGGTGGAGAGCACTTTGGGGTCACAAGAGGTTTGTCTAGAAAGTACCTAGCTCTGCACTATGAAAAATAGAGACATTTATTGAAGATGCAAGATACAAGAAACATTGTACATAGGACAATGATGCCTCAGTCCCCTTCAAAGTAGGCACCTTTGGACCTCCCAAAGCACCCACTTGCTATCACCTGCCCCATCATGTTTTACTGAATCTCTTCAACAGTCCAAAATCTCTTCCCTTTCAAAGGGGATTTTAGTTTTGGGAAAAGCCAGAAGTCACAAGGCACTAAATCTGGGCTTTATGGGAGCTGAGTCATGTGGGTGATTTGATGTTTCACCAAAAAACTCTGCATGGAGACATGATGATGCTGCCAGTTTCCAGTTGCCCCTAGCTGCAGCCTTGTCAGTCATCTGAACCGTTTCTGCAGAGGAAAGTTCAACTTTACCACAAAATTTGATGCAGACTTGTTGCTCTACTCACTAAGTCATTTGAATGCAATGGCCACACAGTACACATGCTCACTCAGTGGCATCTACCCGCCCCACTGACTAGTACATTGAAGTTGTTGTTGTTCACACATGCACATTCCAGTCCACTGTTCTTGACTGCCAGGTTACATTTTTGTCGTGCAAACTGTTCTCATTATATTAACATCGGCTGGACTTCTTCCGGACAGACCACAGCTCAGTGAACTCTTAGTAATAAAACTGAAATATCCCTGAAGTGAAGACTAATTTGTACCTTCCATAGTAATGCTTAAAAATAATCCTCAGAGCAATCAAACTGATCTACAAGTAATTATATGTTAAACCCTCATTCTCTCTGTAGGAGATAAATAAATCCAATGATCAACCTATAGCTTTTACAATGTCTGTCATCCTATAAAAATGCTAGATGGGGAAAAGTAGCAGGATAATGTAAATCAAGTCTCAATACATTTAAAATCGTTGGATTTACTGACTAGAACTATATATAAAACTCTATAGCCCTAAGCATTTGAAAATTAAACAACATTCTTCCAAATAATTAATGAGTTAAAAAAGCACAGGGAAAAGAGAAGTATGTTTAACAAAAGGAACATAAAAACAAAACATGTCAAAGCTTATGGAGTTATTTAAAGCAAACCTTGAGGAAAATATATAGTTTCAATTGCATATAGAGAAAACTAAGTTTTTAAAGAAAACACTTTTGTGAGGCATGATTAACATTCAGAAGGCAATATATATTTCGCGTATACAAATTGATGAGTTTGGCAATCAGTATTACATCCATGAAACCATCACTATAACCTATGCCATAAAGATACCAATCACCTGTGGTTATGTACCCACAAAGAATATTGTTGGATAATGTGGCAGAACTCTTTTTTAGTGTTTTGAAGGAAGTCCCTACTGGTTTCCAAGTGGCTGTGCCAGTTTGTAATCACACCAATATGCACTGGAGTTTCCTTTTCTCCACATCCCTCAAGAACTTGCTGTTTGTTGATATTTTAGTTAAAAACATTCTCGGGTATCAGGTGATACCTCGTTGTGGTACTGATATGTAGTTCCCTGATTTTAGTAATATTGAGCATTTTCATATGTTTATTGACCATCTGTATGTTCTCTTCAGAGAAATGTCTATTCAAGTCCTCTGCCATTTTTTAAATTAAATTGCTTGGGATTTTTTTTGTTATTAAGTTGTATGAGCTTATTAGACATTTTGTATATTAAGCCCTTAACAAATATATCATTGGCAAATGTTTTCTCCCACTCAATAGATTTTTTTTTCATTTTGTTGAATGTTTCATTTTATGTGCAAAACTTTTTAGCGTAATATAGTGCCTTTGGTTTTCTCATTTCCCTTGCCCAAGGAGACATACCCCCAAAATATTGCTAAGAATGATGTCAAAACTGCCTATTTTCTTCTAGGAGTTTTATGGTTTCAGGATTTACATTTATATCTTTAATCTATGTTGAGATTATTCTTGTATATGAAGTAAAAATATGGTCTAGTTTCTTATTCATTTTTAAATTTGTCTTTCCACTTCCCCAAACACCATTCATTGAATATATCATTTTACCCCATCATATATACTTGTTTCCTTTGTCAGAGACTAACTTATCCTATAGGCATGGGTTTGTTTTTATTTTCAAAGAACCAGCTCTTGGTTTCATTCATCTTTTGTATTGTTCTTCTAGATCTTTTTGCTGTTTATTTCCTCTCTGATATGTATTATTTCTTTCCTTCTACCACTTTGGACTCTGTTGTTCTTTTCTACTTAATTTAGGTGTAAGCTTATATTATTTATATTATTCTTGTTTTTTGAGGTAGGCTCATATCACTATGAATTACCCTTGACACTGATTTAGCTATGTCCTAAAGATTTGGGATATTAGTGTTTTTATATTTATTTTTTCAAGGTATCTCTTGACTCCTTCCTTGATCTCCTTGTTAATTTATTCATTGTTTACTTCCAAATTATTTAGCCTCTATGTGTTTGAGTGTTTTTCAGTTTTTTCTTATATTTGCTTTCTTATTTTATATCATTGTGGTTGGAGAAGATGTTTGATATAATTTTGACTCTCTTAAAATTTATTTAGACTTGTTTTGTGGCCTAACATATGTTCTGTCTTGTGACATGTCCATATGTTCTTGAAAAGAATCTGTATCCTACTTCTTTGGGGTAAAATATTCTAAAACTATCCATTAAATCCATCTGGTCTAATGTGTCAATTAAGAACGCTGTTTCCTTGCTGATTTTTGTCTGGATGATCTACCCATTAATGTTAATGCATGCTTAAAGTCTCCTACTATTGATAGGGAAACTCAAAAGTTAACAATTTTAGCTGTAGTTAGAGTTGGTAGGCCTAAGTCATTAGTGCATGAGGAAAGCTATTATTCCAGGAGCTCAAATATATGACCTGTGACTCCAGGAGGCTGACAAGCACTTCAACCTTTGTATCCCAGCGGTCAGCAAGTGATCAGGATGGTATCTGAACCACTGTGTGCCAAGTAGGGAAGTCTATGAAACAGATACTTGTTGATCAGCAAATAAAGAAGTACTAGGAAAATCACCCCCAGGCTGAAACTTTTATCTGATTTACCTATTTTCCAAACCCCTTTGCTACCTTTTTCTTCTTCTTATAAAAAAATCACTTGAGACGTGATGTTAGGTTGGTTTTTAGGGTACATAATCTCTCATCTTCTCAGATATTCAGCATGTGAACTAAGATTCCTTCCTTGCCTCTACTTATTAGTTCTGGTAGTGACAGGCAGCAAGAATACTAACTTTTTCCACTTGCACTATTACGGTTTTACTGCCAGTGTGTTCCTTTATATCCATTAATACTCATTTTATATGTTTATGTGCTCCTATAAAGGTTATATCCTCTTGTTAAACTAATCTCTTTATTATTATGAAATGTCCTTCCTTATCTCTTAATATAGCCTTTGTTTCAAAGTCTATTTTGTATAAGTATTGTTACCCAACCTTTTTTATTTGTTTGTTTTGTATCTTTTATCCATTCCTTTACTTTCAGTCTCTATGTGGTTTTCAAACTGCAGTGGGTATCTTCTGGGTAGCCCATCTATGGTCTTATTATTTCTATCCATTTAGCTACTCTATGTCTTTTGATTGGTGAATTTAATCCATTTACATGTAAAGTAATTACTGATAGGACCTGGCCTGGCTTGGCTGATTGGAGTATCATCCTATACACCAAAATATTACAGGTTTGTTCCAACATCAGGGCACTTGCCTAAGTTTGGGGTTCAATTCCTGGTCAGGGAACATATAGGAGGCAACTGATCAATATTGTTCTCTTAAATCATCTCTCTCTCTCTCTCTCTCCCCCTCCCTCCCTTTCTCTCTAAAATATAAATAAACATATCTTCAGGTAAGGATTAAAAAAATAAATTTAAAAATAAGTAATTACTAATGCATATGTAGTTATTATCATTTTATTTTGACTTCCTTTTCTTTTTCTTCTTCTTAAAGAAGTCCCTTTATCATTTCTTGTAATACAGATTTGGTGATTATGAACTCCTTTAACTTTTTCTGCTCTGGGATTCTCTTTATCTCTTCTTTGATTTAAATGATAGTGTTGCTAG
Source organism: Sturnira hondurensis (assembly GCF_014824575.4). NCBI lineage: Eukaryota > Metazoa > Chordata > Mammalia > Chiroptera > Phyllostomidae > Sturnira > Sturnira hondurensis. The sequence goes on from NW_028083059.1 coordinate 20,224,796, forward strand.
GTAATCTTGTTTGTAGTCTTCCCTTTTCATAACTTTGAGTCTTTTGTACCATTCCCTTATGGCCTGCAAAGTTTTGGTTGAAATATCAGTTGAGAGATTTATGGAGCTCCCTTGTAGCTAACTAACTACTTTTCTCTTGCTGCTTTTATAATTCTCTTTGTCCTTAAACTTTGGCATTTTAATTATGATGTGTTTCAATGTGGGTCTCTTAAGGTTCATCTGGTTTGGGACTTTCTACACTATCTGGACGTGTATGTCTATTTCCTTCATCAGGTTAAGAAAGTTTTTAGTTATTATTTCTAAAAATAAATTTTCACTCCCTTGCTCTCTCTTCTAGTTCTTATAAACCTATGATGCAAATGTTGTTATACTTACTGTTGTTTCAGTGATCCCTTAAACTACTGCTCCTATTTTTTTTAATTTTTCCATTCTTCCATCGGGTGTTTTCCACTATTTTCTCTTACAAATCTCTTATTCAATCCTCAGCTTTATCAAATCTGCTGTTGATTCTATCTGATATATTTTTATTTTAGCTATTATGTTCTTCATTTATGATTGTTTCTTTATATTCCCTGTCTCTTAGCTCTCATTAAGTTTATCTGCTATATTCCTAAGTTCATTAACCATCCTTATAACAAATGTTTTAAATTCTGCTTCTGGTATATTGCTTGACTTAATTTTGTTTATTTTTCTGTAGTTTTGTCCTGTTCATTAATTTGGGAATTGTGTGTGTGTGTGTGTGTGCGTCTTCTCGTTGGCTACCTCTCTTGTGTGTCATTCCATATATTAAATAGGTCTTCTACATTCCCCAGTTTTAGCATGGTGACCTTCTGTAGGAAGTGTTCTTGAGGTCCTGTGTCATCTGTCTCCCTGGACACATGAGCTGGGTGCTCCAAGGATGTGTCTTGTATGGGTTTTATATGCCCTCCTGTTGTAGTTTGGTCCTTGATTACTGTGGGCCATCAGTGGATGTGACTGACTCTCTGGCTGACATGGCTGTGAAGACTGGCAGTGACTATGGTGGGTGCACTACTGTGCAGAAGCTGATTCCATTGAATGGAATTCATTTTAGCTGGGCTCTAATGACACCTTAGGCATGCCATTTGTGTTTCTTTTTTTTAAGCATTTTTTATTTAATTATTGTTCAAGTACAGTTTTCTGTCTTTTACTCCCATCCCAGCCCACTTCCCTAGTGCTCCCCACCTCTCTCCCATTTCCACCCCCCTTAGTTTTTGTCCATGTGTCCTTTATACTTGTTCCTGTGAATCCTTCCCCTTTTCCCCTGAAATTCTCTCCCCTCTCCCCTCTGGTCCCTGTAAGCCTGTTCTACTTTTCAGTGTCTTTAGTTATAATTTGCTTGCTTGTTTGTTTTGTTGTCTAGGTTCCTGTTAACGGTGAGATCATAGGGTATATGTCTTTCACCACCTGGTTTATCTCACTCAGCATAATGCTTTACAGTTCCATCCATGCTGTTGCAAAGGGTAGGAGCTCCTTCTTTCTTTCTGCTGCATAGAATTCCACTGTGTAAATGTACCATAGTTTTTTGATCCAGTCATTGACCGATGGGCATCTAGGTTGCTTCCAACTCTTGGCTATTGTAAATTGTGCTGCTATGAACATTGAGGTGCATAGTTCCTTTTGGATTGGTGTTTCAGGGTTCTTAAGATATACTCCTAATAGTGGAATTGCTAGCTCAAAAGCCATATTCATTTTTAGTTTTCTTAGAAGAGTTCATACTGTTTTCCATAATGGTTGTACAAGTCTGCAATTCCACCAACAATGAACTAGGGTCCCCATTTCCCCACTACCTCTCCAACACTTGTTGTTTGTTGCTTTGTTTATGATGGCCATTCTGACCAGTATAAAATAGTATCTCACTGTGGTTTTAATTTGCATCTCTCTGATAGCTAGCAATACTGAGAATCTTTTCACGTGTCTCTGGATCCTCTGTATGTCCTCCTTGGAGAAGTGTCTTTTCAAGTCCTTTGCCCGTTTTTTAATCGGGTTGCTTGTCTTCTTAGAGTGGAGTCATGTAAATTCTTTGTATATTTTGGAGATTAAACCTTTGTCTGAGGTATCATTAACAAATACGTTTTTGCATACAGTTGTTCTCTTTTTATCTTAATACTGTTTTCCTTAGCTATGCAGAAGCTTTTCATTTTGATGAGATCTCATTTGTTTATTCTTTCCTTTATGTCCCTGGCTCTAGGGGACATATCAGTAAAAACGTTGCTGCGTGAAATATCTGAGATTTTCCTGCCAATGTTCTCCTCTAGGATTTTAATGTTGTCAGGGCTTATATTTAAGTTCTTTTATCCACCTCAAATTTATTTTGCTGTATGGTGTAAGTTGGTGCTCCAGTTTCATATTTTTACACATAGATGTCCAGTTCTTCCAACACCATTTGTTGAAGAGGCTATTTTTACTCCATTTTATGTTACTGCCCCCTTTGTCAAATATTAATTGACTGTAGAGAGTTGGGTTTATTTCTGCATTCTCTGTTCTGTTCCATTGGTCTATGTGCCTGTTTTTATGCCAGTACCAGGCTGTTTTGATTACAGTGGTCTTGTAATACAGTTTGATATCAGGTATTGTGATCCCTCCTACTTTGTTCTTTCTCAAAATTGCAGCCACTATTCCGGGTTGTTTATAGTTCCACATAAATTTTTGAAGTGTTTGTTCTATGTCTGTGAAATATGCCATTGGCACTTTAATAGGTATTGCATTGAATCTGTAAATTGCTTTGGGTAGTATGGACATTTTGGTGATGTTAATTATTCCAGTCCATGAACACAGTATGTGTTTCCATTTATTTGTGTCTTCCTTGCTTTCTTTCTTCAGTGTTGTGTAGTTTTCTGCATACAGGTCTTTTACCTCCTTGGTTAGGTTTATTCCCAAATATTTTATTTTTCCTTTTGCTATATCAAATGGGGATTTTTTCTTGATTTCTGCTTCTGCTGTTTCATTGTTAGTATACAAAAATGCTTTTGATTTCTGGATATTGATTTGGATCCGCAGTTTTGCCAAATTCATTTATTAGGTTGGGCAGTTTTGGGGTAGAGTCTATAGAATTTTCCATGTACACTATCATGTCAACTGTAAACAGTGACAGTTGTGTTTCTTGCTTTCTTATTTGGATGCCTTTTATTTCTTTTTCTTTTCTGATCACTGTGGCTAAAAATTCCAATACGATATTGAATAGAAGTGGTGAAAGTGGACAACCTTGTCTTGTTCCTGATCTTCGTGGAAAAGCTTTTAGTTTTTGCCCATTGAGTATGATGTTGGCTGTAGGTCTCTCATATATGGCCCATATTATATTGAGGAATGCTCCCTATATTCCTAGTTTTCTGAGTGTTTTTATCATAAATTGGTATTGTATCTCATCAAAAGCTTTTTCCACATCTATTGATGTGATCGTGTGATTTTTATCTTTGCTTTTGTTTATGTGGTGTATTGCATTTACTGATTTGCAAATATTGAACCATCCTTGCATCCCTGGGAAATATCCCACTTGGTCATGGTGTACAATCTTTTTAATGTATTGTCGAATGCAACTTGCTAATATTTTGTTGAGGATTTTAGACTTTATGTTCATCAGCGATATTGGCCTGAAGTTTTCTTTCTTTGTTGTGTCTTTATCTGGTTTTGGAATTGAGATAATGTTGGCTTCACAAAAAGAGTCTGGGAGTTTTCCATCATTTTGGATTTTTTGGAAGTCTGTAAAGAATAGGGGTTAGCTCTTCCTTAAAAGCTTTGTAGAATTCTCCTGTGAAACCATCTGGTCCAGGGCTTTTGTGTGATGGGAGTTTTTTGATTACTGCTTCAATTTCATCTGCTATGTTTGGTCTGTTCGGGCTTTCTGCTTCTTCTTCATTGAGTCTTGGAAGATTATATTTTTCCAGAAATTTGACCATTTCACCTAGGTTTTCAAATTTCTTGGCATACAGTTCTTCATAGTAATTTCTTACAATCCCTTCTATTTCTGTGGTGTCAGTTGTAATCTCTCCTTTTTCATTTCTGATTGTGTTTATTTGTGTCCTCTCTCTTCTTTTCTTGATGAGCCCACTTAATGGCTTGTTCATTTTGTTTATCTTTTCAAAGAACCAGATCCTGGATTCATTGATCCTTAGAATTGTGCTTTTTGTCTCTATGTCATTTAATTTTGCTCTGATCTTGGTTAATTCCTTCCTTCTACTTGCTCTGGGCTGTCTTTGTTGTTGTTACTCGAGTTCTTGTAGGGTTAGGGTTAGGTTTTTTGTTTGAAATGTTTCTACTTTTTAAACATAGGCCTGTATTGCTATGAACTTCCCTCTCAGGACTGCCTTCGCTGTGTCCCATAAGTTTTGGGTTGTTGTGAGTTCATTTTCATTTGTTTCCAGAAACTATTTTATTTCTTCCCTAATTTCATTCTTGACGCATTTGTTGTTTAATAGTATGCCATTCAATCTCCATGATTTGGGGTGTTTTGGTTTTTTTCCTTTGGGGTTGGTTTCTGGTTTCAGTCCCTTGTGGTCAGAGAAAAATGCTTAGTATGATTTCAATTTTGTTGAATTTGTTGAGGCTCGTTTTGTGCCCTATCTTATGGTCTATCTTAGAAAATGTTCCATGAGCAGTTGAAAAGAATGTGTATTTAGCTTCTTTGGGATGAAGGTCTCTCTATATATCAGTTAAGTCCATTTCATCTAGGGCATTGTTCAATGCTACAATATCTTTGTTGATATTCTGTTTGGAAGATCTGTCCATTTTTGACAGTGGGGTGTTAAAATTTCCTACTATAATTGTGTTGCTGTCAATATCTTTCTTGACATCCTGTAAGATTTTCTTTATGTATTGGATGCTCCTACATTGGGTGCATATATATTTACAATATTAATGTCTTTTTAGTTGATTCTTCCCTTGAGTATTATGAAATGACCTTCTGGGTCTCTCTTTATGATGCTTTTTTTGAAGTCTATTTTGTCTGATATGAGTATTTCTACCCAAGCTTTTTTTTCCTATTTATTTGCTGGGAAATTTTTTTTCTAGCCCTTTACTTTTATACTGTGTAGGTCTTTTATCCTGAAGTGGGTCTCTTGTAGGCATCATATGTGTTGGTCATGCTTTCTTATCCATTCAGCTATTCTACGCCTTTTGATTGGAGCATTTAATCCATTTACATTTAAGATTATTATTGATAGGTACTTATTCATTGCCATTTTTGTACCTGAGTTCCTCTCTGTCTCTCTCTTTTCCTTCCTTTTCTTAAAGCAGTCCTTTTAGTATTTCTTGTAGAGCTGGTTTGGTGGAGGTGTATTCTTTTAGACTTCTTTTGTCTGGAAAACTTCTTATTTGGCCTTGATTGAGAGCCTTGCTGGGTAAAGTAGTCTTGGTTGCAGGCCTCTGGTTCTCATTACTTGGAATATTTCTTGCCATTCTCTCCTGGCTTTGAATGTTTCCATTGAGAAGTCAGTAGCTACCCCACTTGGGGGTCCCTTGTATCTCACTTCCTTTTTCTCTCTTGATGCCTTTAAGATTTTCTCTTTATCTTGGAATTTTGCCATTTTAATGATGATGTATCTTAAAGTGGGCCTCTTTGATTTCCTCTTGATTGGGACTCTCTGTGATTCCTGAACTTGTATGACTTTTTTTCTCATCAAATTAGGGAAGTTTTCCATCATTACTTTTTCAAATAGGTTTTCTAACCCTTGTTCTTCTTCTTCTCCTTCTGGTATTCCTATCATTCGGATATTGTTATGTTGCATATTGTCTTGAATTTCTCTTAATCCCTCTTCGTTCTTTCTGAGCCCCTTTTCCTTTTCTTGCCCTTTCTGTTTTTTTTTTTCCTACTTTGTCCTCCAACTCACTTATCCTATCTTCTGCTTCATCGATCCTGCTTTTGATTCCTTCAACTGTGTTCTTCAGTTCAGAAATTGTGTTCTTCATTTCCTCTTGGCCTTTGATGATAGCTTCTATTTCCTTTTTCAAGTTGATATAGTTTGTGGTGAGTTCATTGTAGCTCCCCTGTAGTTCCTGGTAGCTCATTGTGAGCTCTTTGAATTTTCTGATAAGCAGTGCTCTGAATTCAATATCTGATAGATGACTTGCCTCTATTTCATCTAACATTCTTTCTGAGGCTTCCTCCTTTTCTTTCATTTAGGGATTGTTTCTTTGTTTTCCCATTGTTTGTGAGAGTCTTATTAGCCTCAGCTTCTTAAATTGATGTGTTCTAACTCCTTGGGTGTATGGTGTGAACTTCTGTGGTAGAATACCTGTGAAATTCAGTGCTGAAGTCTCTTTAGTATATCCTGGTGTTCTAGGCTTCCACCTACTCCTTTTTGTGTGTGTGTGTGATCAGTTGGAGGGGGAGGCAAAATGGTTTATGACAGCAGGAGAATATGTTATGATATTTACAGTCACAGCTGGTAGAGAAGAGATAGAAGATATTTAGGCTATATATAGTGTTAACTGTAATCTTCAACCCAACTTGCCACTTTTAAGAAAGGATGGACAAAAGATAAGTTTCTTGTTGGGGAGGCAAGGTTTGTGAGTTGGATCTAGAAAGCAGTGAGGTTGCAGGCAGTCAGATTTTGAGGTAAGGTGAGAGTAAAGAATAGTAACTAGGTGTAATGTGTGAGCAAATAGAGTTAATCATTACAGTAATAGAATTCAGGAACCTGTAAATTAGGCTAAGATCTGAGAGATGTGTTGTGAAGTACTTACAGTTGTATAGAACAGCTATTATTTACAATAATATTAGAGCAATAATCATATGACAGACTCTATGTGATCTGTCTGAATAAGGGGTATAGAACTTTGGATAGTGTGCTAAAGGAAAACAAGTGGTGTGAAGTATAGAAAATTAGCAATACACTGTGGAGGTGAGAACTGGGGAAACCTGTCAAATGATACAATATAATGAGCCAAGGCAAAGAAGCCTATAGAGAAAGAGTAGGAATACAAAGATACTATTAAAATATAAAAGAAGTAAGAATAATTAAAAAATAATAATACAAATATGCAGCAACTTTTGGCTTCTCTGCTATAGCAAAGTGAAATATATCTATCTCTACTGTTGGGATGCCCCCTCCTTGGGTCCAACTCTGGTCTTTTTGCAGTTCCCAGTTGTTTGTGTCCCTTGTTGGTAAAAGAAAACAAAGCAACAAACAAAAAAAAGGGAAGAGAAGGGAGGAAAAAGCAATAGGTTTGGAAAGAAAGAAAGAAGGAATAAAACAGAAAAGAAGAAAGGAGAGGGAAAAAGTATTGAAAGATAAAAGAATAATAAAATTAAAAAGATACAAGATTACTAAATTAAAAAAAAAAACATTTCTTTTTGGTTTCAAACTGGCCAAACTGGTTTTTCTAGCTGCAGCAGGCTGAGGGGTGATTCGTGTGGTCTTTCTGCAAGCGCTCTCCCAGAGCTAACCGGGTGGCTCTCTCCAGTGCCCCATGAAGGGATTCTAGGTCCTCTTGAGAGCACTTTCCCCGAGAGTCCTCGCTGTGGGCTAGGGTGCAAGCACGTGTGCACCACCCAGGCTGCCTGGGTCCCGTGGGATCTGGTACAGGTCCTTCCCAGTTCTGTGTGGGAACTCAAGGGCTTCCACCCCTCCTCTGGATCACTGACAGGCTGGTTGGGAAGCAGGCCAAGCAGCTGTCATGAGAGAATCCTTCAGTTTACTTTCCAAAAAATTTCTCAAGAAAGCTTGCCTCTCAGCACAGCCTAATCCCCCAGCCAGACCGGTGACTATCAGAGTCAGAGCCTGACAATAGACCTCTCAGTTCTCCCAGGCTGGCTGGTAACCACAGAGTCCATGGTTGAACATGGCCTTTTGTCCTTATCACCCTCTCTATAAACTCAAGCAGAAAGGTCTCTCCCTGGTGTTGCCCAATCTTGCTTAGATGGAGAGGGAGAGAGCAGATGACCGGCTCTCTCCCAAGGACCCTGCAGAAGGCCCAAGGCTCCCAAGCATTCTGTCCTAGACCCACTGGGCTCCAGGGCTCCCAAAGAGTTTGTGGCAGATGCACCGGGCACTGGGGGCTGGTCCCCAGCTGAGGGGGGCTGGTGGCCAGCCGAGGCTGTTGGCTGCCAGCCAAGGCCACTGCTGCTCCTGTCTTTGCTTCGGCTCCAGAGACCCTACTGACCTGCAGCCGTCTCCTTACCATCTGGGTTTCCAATGTCCGTTACAATTTCTGGTCTCTTATTTTCATACATGCTGGGGAACTGTTGGTTGTTTGTACTGTTCTTCTGTAGATCAGCCAGATTTTCTCCCATGTGTACAGGGAAATGGAATCCACTCCATCCTACTCTGTCGCCATCCTCCCTCCATTTGTGTTTCTGATTGGTTGGAATTCTAGTATGATCTGAAGCTGGTTACCATGTGTTTCTTCTAAAGCTACTTGGGAGTGGCTCTGGTGCAGGCCCAGAGCCTGCAGTTCATCTACTGCAGTTCATCTACTGTTTATGCCTCATTCCAGGACCACCAGGTAAGAGCTAGAAAGTAACCAGCAGTTGGTAGCTACCTGGGCTTATCTTTTTTTCCAATTGATTTTATTAGGAGGACACTGGTAATTATATATGTTTCAGGTATACAATTATATAATATATATTCTGTATACTGTATTTTTTATTTACCACAATGAGTCAGATCTCCATTCAACACCATTTATCCATGCTTTACCTTCTTCTACCTGCCACATCCCCTTTGTTTCTTAATCACCATACTGTCAACTTGCCTATGAGTGGTTTTTATTTATTGCTTAATCCCTTCACATTTTACTACCCAGCCCCCTAATATCACTTCTATCTGACAGCTGTCAGTCTGTTCTCCTTATTTATGAATCTGTTTCTATTTTGTTTGTTTATTTATTTTGTTCATTAGATTCCACATATCGGTAAAATCACATGGTATTTGGCTAATTTCACTTAGTATAAAATACTCTCCAGGCACACCTGTGCTGTCACAAAGGTAAGATTTGCTTCTTTTTTTATGGCTGAGTAGTATTGCGTTATGTAAATGTAACACAGCTTTTTTACTCACTTGTCTACTGACGGACACTTGGGCTACTTTCAAATTTTTATTATTGTAAATAATGTTGCAATGAACATAGAGGTGCATATACTCTTTCTAATTAGTCTTTCAGGTTTCTTTGAACGTATTTTCAGAAGTGGGATCACTGGACTATAAGGCAGTCCCAGTTTTTTTGTTTTTTTTTGTGGTAACTCCATGCTGCTTTCCATAGCAGCTGTACCAATCTGCATTCCCATCAATCGTACATGAGAGTTTCCTTTTCTCCACATCTTCTCCATCACTTGTTTGTAGATTTATTGATGATAGTCATTCTGACAGGTATGAGATAAGATCTAATTGATTTCATTTGAATTTATTTGACGATTAGTGACATTGAGTATTTATATGTATTTATATGCCATATTTATATGTATTTATGTATTCTCTATGTCCTCTTTAGAGAAGTGTCTATTTTTTGCCCATTTTATAATTGGAGTGTTTATTGTTGTTTTTGGTGTTGAGCTGTACAACTTTTTTATAAACTTGGGATATTAAACCTTTATGGTGAATATATTTTTCTATTCAGTAAATGGTCTTGTCATTTTGTTGATGGTTCCCTTTTCTGAGCAAGAAATTTTTATTTTTATGCAGTCCCATTTATATATTTTGCTTTCATTTCCTTTTCCCAAGAGGATATATTAGAAAAAATATCCCTACAAGAAATATCCAAGCCTTGGCTGGTGTAGTGCAGTGGATTGAGTGCCAGTCTGTGAACCAAAGGGTTGCTGATTTGATTTCTAGTCAAGGCAGCGGTGCCTGGGTTGTAGGCCAAGTCCTCAATAGGGGGCATGTGAGAGGCAACCACACATTGATGTTTCTCTCTCTTTTTCCCTTCTGCCCCCTTTCTCTAAAAATAAATAAATAAAATCTTCTAAAAAGTAAAGAAAAAAGAAATATCTGAGATACAACTGCTTATACTCTCTCATAGGATTTCTATATTTTTGAGTCCTTCATTTAAGTCTTTGATCCATTTTGAGTTTATCCTCGTGTGTGATGTAAGAAGGTGGTCTGGTTTCATTTTTTACTTGTATTTGTCCAATTTTCTCAACACCATTTACTGAATAGTCAGTCTTTACCCCATTATATGTTTTGCCTTCTTTGTGTAATATTAATTGAGCATAAAGGTGTGGGTTTATTTCTGGGCTCTCTCTTCTGTTCCATTGATCTAGGTGTCTGTTTTTATGCCAGTACCATGTTGCTTTGATTACTATAGCCTTGTAGCATAGTTTTATATATCAGATGGTATAATTACTATACCTTTGTTCTTCTTTTCTAAGATTGTGCTGCTGATCGAAAGGACCATAAGAGATTCTGTGCTGTGAACCAAGGCCTGCTGCCACTAGTACTCGGCTTGGAGTTGCCTAACCATCTGTACAGGGCATGCTGAAGCCAGCTTCTGCTTATTTAGTGTTTCTGGACCTTTGAGAGACTTTAGACTGAAGCACCAGCAAAGGCTGGCAACTTGTGTGGCACTTCTGCTGAATGATGTTCAGGCCAGGATAGTAGTTAGAATCACAGTGGCATAGCCAGTAGTGTTGGCCAGTTTAACGTAGACTCATGCAGCGCCAGCTTCCACTTAATGGCTGCGTCGGGGCAGAGCTCAACAAAAAAATTACAGCTTTTGCTAACACTTCTGTCTGGGAGAGAGCTACCTTTCCAAGCCCTCACTCTGAAGCTAGGCAATAAGGTTCCTTCCTATATGTTTCTGGAAATTTTTAAGCTGTGTATTCTTTGGCGCTTTGGGTCAGTGTTGATGAGAGAGTAAGTCTGTGATTGGGACTTTTAAGATGTCACCTGGGTCTACATCAACCCATCATCTCACCCAGATGCAGTCCCCACAGAGATTCACAGCAAAATGTTGTAGAGTCCTTTGTCCAGTACCAGTGCTCTTGGCTTGGGAACCTAGTGTGGGGCTGGGACACCTTGCTCCTTGGTGGGGACTTCTTCAGCCAAGAAACCTCTCCCAATTCTTAACTGCCACATGGGTGTGGAACCAGCCCATTTCGTGTTACCACCCCTCCCTACCATTCTGGATGTGGTTTCTTCTTTATATCCTTAGTTATGAGTTTTGTTTAGCTAGTGCTCACCTGGTTCTCAAGGTAGTTGTTCTATAATATAATTGTAATGTTTATGTGGTCATGGGATGAGGTGAACACTATGTCAATATTTTTTATATTGGTATATTCTCAATAGCATGATAAAAGGAAAGAGGTGAATGGCTAATTTCAAAGAATAAATGTTAAAAGAATGTGTCCAAGGCTTTGTCTATAGAGAATAAAAAATGCATAGCCCTCGAAATGTTTAATGAAATAAAATAATATTTTTGCTATTTTTTCTTGAAATGACAAAAACAAAAGCTCTTTTGCACAGTTTCAGGCATATATGTTAAAATTATAGAGTGTATATATCTGAAAATTTCTCTAGTGTTTTCTGAAGCATTAGTAAGAAAATGGGTTGTAATTTTAGAGGAAGTCCCTGGGGCATCTGCCTGAAGTCTCAAGGTTTGGTGGAGATAGACAGGTTTCAATATGTTGGATGTTACTGTCCTTCTTTAAATATCAAATTTCATCTTTGATTTTTTATTAATGATTTCCCAAGTGGCTTGACAAAAACAGTTATCTTGTTGTCTGTATCACCTAATTACTTTGCCCCAGGCTCAGAAAGCTTGCATTCCTTGGTCCTGCATTCCTTTAGTAATGCCTCACAGAACTACAGGGTTTCGAGTAAAATCTGTGTTGAGTCTTTCCCAAAGCATTCCTTTCACAGAGGGTGAAGATGACCAAATCAGAAAGCCTATTGGGATGAGAGAATGATAAATATTACATAGATATGAAAGGGTTATGTAATTTTTAAAATGCCCTAAATTTTTGAATAATTTCTCAGTTAAATATTTTTAAATCTTTGACTTATTTAAAGTAGTCTTGTTTAACCCCAGTCAGGTGGCTTGGCTGTTTTGAACATTGTCCTATAAACCAAAAGGTTGTGGGTTTGATCCCCAGTCAGGGCACAAGCCTACGTTGAAAGTTCAATACCCAGTCAGGACACATACATGTGGCAACAGATCAATATTTCTCTCTCGTATAGATGTTTCTATCTCTCTCTTTCATCAATTAAAAAAATATTTCCCCCTGGCTGGTGTAGCTCAGTGGATTGAGCGCAGGCCTGTGAACCAAAGGATTGCAGTTCGATTCCCAGTCAGGGAGCATGCCTGGGTTGCAGGCCAGTTCCCAGCAGGGGATGCACAAGAGGCAACCATACATTGATATTTCTCTCCCTCTTTCCTTCCCTTCCCCTCTAAAGATAAATGAATAAAATTAAAAATATATATTTCCTCAGGTGAAGATTTAAAAAATAAGGGCTGGTTTTGCATTTTAATTTATGTTTCAAGGTTTTGAAATGATAACCATAACTGTGTTATAAGCATGGCTGTGTTTTATGATCTGTGACTATGATAGCATATTAACCATAATTTAGTGGTGTATTGGTTAATGTAGATAGATGCTAAGGGAGCTTCTTTTTCTGCTCTTGACTTATGCTCCTAAAGCAAAGATAAATGTCTGCTTGAACATTTTCTTTCAGACATATTTATGTATGATCTTGTCTAAGGAAGCAACAAGGATTATTTAAAAAGTATATAGGACAAATAATTTCATACTATACTGATACAGAAGGTCAGCACCTACTTTGGTTAGTCTGTCAATATTGTGGCTTTAGATTCATCTATCATATTTTAACTGGTTTCCTGCAATAAATAATCATGCTACTTAGATATTTGTTTTTTTCTCTATTTCCTAAGCAAATCTATATTAATATAGAGTAGTAATAAATTAAATTTCAACAATATGTACATTAAAAGTTTACAATGAAAGAAAATTTATTTATCCCTCTGTATATTTAATTTTTACCTACCAACTTTCTGAGTTTTTTTAGTTATGCTTTTCCTTGTTTCTCCTTTCCCCTCTCAACACATTTCCCTTTTCCTCCTTTGCCTCTTGCAACTAGGCTCCTGTCACATGAACCCACATAAGCCAACTCACACTAGTCATTATTAAATGTAATATAACATTGAATTAGTTTTTGATGTCTGTTTCCTGCATTTTACTCTGTCTGTAGATGCCCATCTGTGTTTACCAAGGTAATTTGAAGTAAGTTTTTCCTTTTAATTACTTCCCATCTCTTTCTCTTCAGTTGTATTCACTCTATATTTGTAGTTTAAGGAAATCTTAATTTTTTCATCTGTACGTACTCTAATCGCTCTTTATAACAGATTGCTTTTTAAACATATATGAATTATTCTGTTACAGTCCACAGTATATAATATACCATTCTAGAATGAAATGGGTATATTCCTAATGTCTATATTCTTTTACTTAAAATATTATAAATAGTTTACATACATATATATATTTATATACATAGAAATATATCCAAAAGACTGTGTAAAAATATATGAAAAAATATAGAAAGACCATATATGTGTGTGGATATATATATCCACACACATATATGGCAAAAGAAATAGAACAGTACATGATGATTTGAAGTAACTTGTATCTCTATAAACTCATTCATCACACCCAAAAAATTATCCATAAATTTGTATTTGTCATTCTTCTACTGAGTGTCTGTAACTAACATGCATTTTTTACTTTTGTATGGTTTTGAAAGTGTAATGTATAAAATTAAAGTGTATGTGAAATTTTGAAACTTGCTTTTATTGCAACAGTATGCTCCTGAAAATCAGTCACATTGATTTTGCATAGTTTCAGTTTACTTACATTTTATTGCTATTTAATGTCTTATTATGAGTACCTCATCACTCATTTTTTAAATTATTTTTGACAGATATTTGAGTCACTCTAGTGTTTGTTATTATAAATGCTGCTATAGGTATTTTGAGCCATGTCTCCATATGTATTTAGACAAAAACTTATCTAAGGACACAGTGAAATTATTGCTCAGCTTTACTGGTTGACTTCAGATCATTTCCAAATTGTCTGCATTCACCATATTGGACTATTAAAGTCTAAGATTATTATTTTACTTATGCTTAGTGTGTCAAAAACTTTAATTTTCATCCTTTTAATAAACTTAAATTAGTACTTCTTGTGATTTGAATTTGTATTTTCTCTTAAGAAAGGTTGGACAAATTAATTTTATTTAAAATTAACTTAACTTGCCCTGGCTGGTATGGCTCAGTGGATTGAGTGTCAACCTGCAAACCAGAAGGTCACTTGTTCTATTCCCAATCAGGGCACATGCCTGTGTTGGGGGCGACATCCCCAGTGGGGGGCACATGAAGGCCACCACACATTGCTGTTTCTATCCTTCTCTTTCTCCTCTCTCGTCAACTTAATTTTAGCAAAAATTAATTTTACTTTTAAAGTTTATAAAAGTAACTATTTTAATATTGGCTACATTATATGCCGAATAATAGTAAAACATTCCATTTGAGAAACAAAATTGCTCATAATTCAAAAGTAAAGAACAAAAGAATATCAACTCCAGTTCATTTCTGCTAAAGTACATTTTTCCATCATTTTTGAAAAATATTATTTGAATATCTAACTGATACCTGAAATGTAATTGAAATTTAATTTATATCTTTTGTTTTAAAAATTAGAGGAAAATGCCATTAATTTTAAATTAATTAATATTGAACATCAAGTGATGTTGCTTTTCAAATGTATCAAGTAAAGCTGAATACAAAAAAATACATTTTTAAATTTATAGGAAAGTCCATTAGTAATTAATAAATAGCATCATAGAAAGAGTTAATTTGCCATGATTTTCCATTGGAAAGACTTCATAGGCCTTTTGAAGTTAGTTTTTAATTTCTCTCTTTTTTTCAATTATCTTAAATATATATTACAGCATTCCTGTATAATAAAAGCATTAATAGAAATTTTATGAGACCCTGCTTATGGTTTAATAGGTAAAATTTTATAATGTCAAGAGTCATGAGATTGCCAATCAATGAAATATATGATGTGTTAAAATGGGCAAATAAAATGGGACTATCAGTGAAAATGCCATGGCCCTGAGGACTTTGACTGAAAGAATCTAGTTTTCACAAGTGAAAAAAATTTTTAAATGTTTGTGAAAGAAAATAAATTCTAAGGTGTTAAATCATGTTCATTAGGCCAAGAAAATTCTATATTCAAATGTAATATATTTATAGGCAATCTGAGAAATAACATATCTTAGTATGTAGAGCCTTAAAATTTTATAAAATAATTGTTACATGTAATTCTGGTATATGTACAATAACAATTAAAAATACTGCTTCTTCTACTAGTTATCTCTGTCGCATATCCAATTATCTCAATTCCTGAATCAAGAATTCAGAATGGGTTGAGCAGGGTAGTTTTGGTTCAAGGTCTCTTATGAGTTACAGACAAATTTCAGACATGGTTGCAGTCATTTTAAGGGTTAAGGTGAAACAATCTGCTTCTAACATGTTTCACTCAGCTTAGCTAGTAAGTTGGTGTTGGCTGTTGGTAGGGGCTTTCAGTTTCTTTAAGCAAAGATGTCTGCTTGGGACAATTTACCTGTCCTCACAAGTGGCCAGTTGACTTTATTCATAGCTAGCAATTCATGACAAAACATTGTAGAATCGGCAAAATATTTTATAACCAATCTTCAGAAGTCACATGTTTTCACTTATGCCATACTGTATTGGTCACACGGACCAATTCTGCTACAATGTGGGGTGGGAGGTTCTTTTTAAAAATTTAAATAGAAAGGGAGTTTTATTGTGAGCCATCTTGGAGACTGGCTACTACATTCCTTTTCAAAGCTTCATATTCTTTTCATGTGTCTATCATACTTCTATGTTAACATTGAAAACCAACCAAAGAAAACAAAATAATAAAAAAGAAACTGAAAAACATCTCTTGTTAAGCATATATGTTGCTTACTGATTCTCTATTGTACTATGATATAGGGTAGTTGCAATGATTCAGGAAAATTAGGTTAAATTTGTGTTACTATTGAGTAGTAAACTACCATTATTGGTTCTTTTTATACTAGCATAAGCTAAGGATATGGCCTAAACCTTTAGTAATAAAAGAACAAATGAACAGAATCGTCAAAATGACAAAAATATTTTGTCTTATAAGATGTAATATGGAAGTTAAGAAAAACTTAATTTAACTTTTTTTTTAGACAATTGAGTTTGAATCACATTTATTTTACAAATTTGCAGAAGCCAACTTACATGAATTGCATCATTAAATTTACTTTTAAAATGAGATTCATGGTGTGGAGTTGCTGAATGCATCAAGCATAATTTTAACATTACACAATTATGGTTAATGCACAAGTATCTTTGTACCTGGCTAAAAAGAATTTCACAACTATACCAAATATTTATAACTGCATTGATTATAGACAGCCATATTAATGAAGTAGACAAAAATAATAATCTCAAACAAAAAAAAAACCACAGTAGAAATGGAAAAAAATGTCTAGTTTATGTACTACCTGCTTCTTTTACTCACTATACTGTATTATTTGATTAAATTAACTTTGATTTGTTTTTACACAAATGAGCATTGGAATCAGCATGTTAATAATATCTCAGACCTCAAACACATGTTAAAACTTAAAACGTGTTTAGAAGATATTTCAGTGGGTTCTCGTTGATAATTTTGAGGTAGAGCTGTTATTCTCACCTCATCAAGGAGGATGTTAAGGCCCTGAATGTCTACCCGGCTTGCTCAGTGTCTCAGTGGGTACAAGCTAAAGAGTTTGGGGTTTGAAATTTTGGCATTGGATTCCAAGTCAAACCCTGATCTTCTAAACCACATTACTTCTTGTACTCATCATGTTTTATAAAACAATGTGTCCCAAATCTTATTTTTTTGAGAATTATATTTTTTAAAACTTGGAATTATAAAGAAAATAGCTAACTATTGACTATTACAATGACTGTACACATGGCTGAAACCTGTAGTGGGTTTCATAAGAGCTTGAGTCAGAATTACCCTGCTCAGCCACTTCTGAATTCTTGATTTAGGAGCTGTGCAATAATAAATATTAATTAGGTTTTAACCCATTAAATTTTGAGGTAATTTTATATGCAACAGATAACTAGTAGAAGCAGTATTTTAACTTATTATTGCTATTCCTGTATCATGAAGTAATCCTTGTATAAAAATTGAAGATTCTACATGCTGAGATATAATATTTCTCAGATTACGTACTAATACATATTACATCTGAAGATAGGATTTTCTGGACTTAACAAACGTAATGTAGCACTTCAGGACTTATTAAGGTTTCTTTTTTATCTTTACCTGAAGACATTTTTTTTGTTGCTTTTATTTTAGAGAGAGGAAAGGAAGGAGGCGGGGAGAGAGAAATACCAATGTGTTACAGAACAAAGGGCACACATACAGGGCCACGGGGAGCCACAATATGCTATTACAGAAAGGACCCCCTACTGGGCTCAGTTGTCTATCACCAATAGGAAAGACATCTCTCGATGCCAGAAATTTGTGAAAAGGAAAGGAAGTGTTTATTTAATGCTATAGAGACTTAAAGTAGTGACCTAATGTCTTCATTAAAATATCAAAGTTCTTTAGGATACCCATAGATGCCCATGTTGGCACATGCTTCCTTCTCCCCCTGCCCTAATTGAGGGTACTATAACTCCAGAAAAGAAGCACACGGACATGTTTCAGGCCACTGGCACCGTCAGCTGTGTCACCGTCCAGGCAGAATCTCTAATTAATCCAAAGCCACGCGGCACCTTCTCATGGCCTACTGGCAAGAGTTCTTTCACCCTTCTTCCAGGCAAAGTCTCTTCTGCTTCCCAGGCCACTCAGCCAAAGGGAGCACCCCAAAGCTGTGTGGTCCTCTTCTACCAAAGCTGCAGGGGTCCTGACTTTGGTGAAAACCACATGGTTCTTCTCTCCACCAGAGCTTCAGAGGTCTGCACTCTGGCCAAACTGTGTGGATCTCTCCTCTCCTCCAAAGCTATGGGGAACAGGGGGTAGTCACCACTCTGTCAAAGCCAAGTGGCAATTCTCTGCTAGAGCTGCATGTTGATTCTCTTTACCCAGTTGCGAGGGTCCCCACTCTGGCCAAAAGCACATGGATCTCTCCTTCAGTGGCTGCCCTGTCTGGGTTTAAAACCTAGTGCCAGTCTTCCTTTGTACCCCCATTTCCAACTCCTCCTATAATCAGTTACACCTGCCAGCATTTCTGAATGATTCCAAGTTTACTGGGCTGCCATCGTGAGTCTAGGCAGGTGTGGCCCCATGTCATGGAGACAATCTTCTCCAGGCTCCCATGCAGGTGTTGTAACTTGGGGGACCTGCCCCCAGTTTCATCTTGCGGGAGAGTTCCTCTCCACCCCTCTGGCTCAGAGCATGGCCACCGCTATTTAACATATCTAAGCAACCAGCCAAAGGCTATAGATATGTTAAATGACCATGCCATGGATTAGCTGCAAAGCTGTGGCTATACAAAACAGCTCTGCATGTTCCTGCTCCATGTGTCCCTTCCCCCAACTCACACCTGTGGGGGAAGGGGTGAGGACATCTTATATGTCTTTGTAATATATCCTGGACACCCTGAGTTCTGGGACCCATTCTAAATCCCTTTTTCTGGGTCCCCCTCTTGGCTGTGCCCTGTATCAAATGTGAGAGAGAAATATCAACGACTAAAAATAAAAGAGTGTCATTGGGTTGTCTGGCTATCAAAGGATGCCTTCATGATTCATTGTACCATAAATTACAAAATGGGGCACAAACAGATAATCTATTATGTTCAAGTTTGTTTTTATGCTATTAGTATTATTATCATTACATAGACCATCATCGAAGGTGCCTGGAGCATAAACATGAAATTTTTTAGCTCAAGACTAATTTCTCTTCTCTGAGAGAGTATATTTATTTTACTGTCATAATTCAGAATAAGACATGTTTTTATGATCTGCTTGTTTCATATTCATATCTAAGAAAATGTAAAATTGATTAATGTTTTCCATAGAAATAGAAGAGTTGTGAATTTTCTTGATGTTTTTGAAATACTAAGGAACTGTTCAGCAATTCACACCCACTTTATTCTCAATTATTCAGAGTAATAGAGAAAAAATATGAAATGGCATTTTTCACATCACTGCTAGCTGACAGAATATGCATTTAGGCTTGATTCATAGCATTTATTAATATTTCCATTTAATTGCTAATTAGTCTGTATAGATTTGTAAATGTAGGAACTGGCAGTTGTATAATTTTTCTCCTTAATGCTCAGCACAGCAGAGAGCATTGAAATTTTTGTAGAGTGAAATCACAGTAATTCCTCACTATGCCCTGTGGTAGTCATGAAAGTCATTATGGATTCATTATCTATTTTCTTAACATTTTTTCTGTCAATCTCTTACTTCCATTCCATCTCACTTCCAACATAATATATTGGAAAAATCATAGAATATTAAAGCTAGAAACATTATGTAAGTCAGTCTTGTAGTTTTACACAGCAAATTATCAATGTCCAGAGGAACTGGTTCCATTCTCCACTTTTGGAACCAAACACAGGTTCAGCTAGCTGCCCACCATAACAAAAGGCAAACTCATGCCCTGGCTGGTGTAGCTCAGTGGATTGAGCGCAGGCCTGAGAACCAGAGGATCGCAGTTCTATTCCCAGTCAGGGCACATGCCTGGGTTGCAGGCCAGTTCCCAGCAGGGGACACACGAAACATTGTGTTTCCCCGGCAGAGGCAACCATACATTGATATTTCTCTCCCTCTCTCCTTCCCTTCCCCTCTAAAGATAAATAAATAAAATCTCTAAAAAAAGGCAAACTCATGAGGCAGGTGTTGGTGTGAAGAATCAGTTTATTCAAGTGTTAGCCACCTGAGAAGATGGGGTATTCTTGTCCCAAAGTTCATCTTAACATTTCAGTTCAGGCAGGGGTTTTTATTTGGAGGGAGAGGGAGAGCAGAACAAATCAGGGAGAGGAGGGATGAAAGTTGAAAGTTCTCTGTGTGTAAGTCAGCACAGCCCATTCTGACAATTATCTTGAAACCAGTCAAGTGAAAGTCTATTTCTTATGGCTGAGAATCAGCAAGTCTCCTGCAGCCAGAATGTCTGGTTGCTGGAATTGCCCTCCTTCCTCAAAGATAACTGTTACTCTTCCACAAACATGCAGTTTATCCACAGGTTACATACTAGTTAACAATTCATCTTTTATAAAAACACTTTTTACAGAAACAATATTAAAAGAATAGAGAGTTGGGGTACATTTTCACACATCTAAGTCATCAACAGAATTCTAACTGAAATGAATCCTGATTCCATTTTAAGGTTGGTAAAATGAATGAATTATATCTGATTTCCTTTTTGATCTTAACTAATTTTACAAAGAACAAAATTTAGAACATTTATAGGTAGTTTAGAAAGGCCTTGAAATGTTCAAATTTTTCTTTTTTAAAAATATTTTATTTATTTTATTTTTAGAGAGAGAGGAAGGGAGGAAGAAAGAGAGCGAGAGAAATATCAATGTGTGGTTGCCTCTAATTTTTTTCTCTTCTTTCTTTCCTTTCTTTATCCCTTCTTTCCTTCCTCCCTCCCTGCACATGTTTAGTGTCAAACACCATTTAGATTATAGAGTTATTTGTGATGCAAATGAAGTAAATTAGTGTGATGTCATATGTGAAAATGTGGAGAAAACATGGAAAACAATACATTGCATAGGAATTCATATGAGATCTGTCCAGAAGGTTCCAGCCACGGAATATGAAAAGGGCAACATTTATTAAAGAAGGTATAAGAAACATTGTATATAGGATGATGACACTTCAGTTTCCTTCAAAGTAGATACCTTGGGAACTCACAAAGTACTCCCAATAGCCATCAGCTGCCCTTTCATATTGTCCTGAATCTCACCGATAGTCTGAAATCTCTTCCCTTTCAAAGGTAATTTTAGTTTTCAAAAAAGGCGGAAGTCATAGGGCATGAAATCTGGGCTGGAGAGGGGATGAGTTACCTGGGTGATTTGATGTTTCACCAAAAAATTCTGCAGGAGACTGATGCATGGACAGGTGCATTGTTGAATGGTTTCCATGGAGGAATGTTCAAGCTTAACTCAAAACTTAATGCAGATTCATTTCTCTACTTGCTCAGTCATTTTGAATGCAATGGCCACACAGTACACATACTCACTCAGTGGGATCTACTGCCCTCACTGACTAGTACAGCAAAGTCCTCATTATTCACACATGAGTATTCCAGTCCACTTTCCTTGGCTGCCAGGTTACATCAACATCACACACACTGTTCTCATTATATTAACAATTTCTGGACTTTTTCTGGACATACTTCGTATATAGATTAAACTACAGTTTTCTATTGATAGTTCTATAAGATATAAGAAGAGAAAGTGGTAGTCTGGCATGTTAATTATTTTTTGACTGTGATTACATACAAGAGCTGCTTAAGTATTATTTTCTCTATGTGCCCCTACTTGTAAAGTAGAGCAATTTACTAGATAATCTCCAAGATTTCTTCTAGTTTTAGATTCAATATCTAAGTTTTCCTGAAAGAATTACAGGCTTAACTTTGAAAGAATATTAATGTAGTGCCCTCTTAACAAACATACAATTATTTGTTTCAAATAATAATTTGAATATTTGTGTGTGTGTGTGTAGTCATTGGGGTAGAGGGAGGGTGGAAGGGAGAACACTAGTTAGTTGTACTGGTTGTAACAAGTAAAGTGTAGATGGAGTGAATATCTAAGATCAGGATGGTTGGATTATGTCATAAGTATCTTTGAAGATACATCTACACTACCTCCCAAAGCTCTGCCATCATAAATCACACTGACAGTGTATGACAGATCTGGATCCTCCACATTTTCACCATCATGTGATATATTTATTCTTTTTTCATGATAGTCATTCCAGTAGTTGTGTAGTAGTTCTTCATTGTGGTTTTAGTTAGATTTTCTTAATGACCAATACAGTTGAGCGCCTTTTCGTGTACATCTTTGCCATCCATACATCTTCCACGAAGTGCCTATTAAAATTATTTGTTCATCTTTTAACATTTCCTTTTGAGTTTATATATAGTTTTAAATTTACATGAAAGTTCCAACATATATAGAGAATTACCATAGATGTCTTATGCCACTTCTCTTATTGCTAATACATTATATTAATAAAACATATTTGTCACATTACTGAGCCAATATTTTCTTCATTGAATAAAATCCATTCTGTATTCATATGCCCTCAGTTTTATCGAATGTCCTTTTAGTGTTCCAGAATCTCATCCATCATTTTGAATTATATTTATTTGCCATGTCCCTATGGGATCCTCTTGCCTGCAACAATTTCTCAGAGTTGTCTTATTATCAAGAACTTTGAGAATTTTGAAAAATACTGATCAGGTGTGTTATATATATATTGTCCCACAATATAGTTTGTATTGTATTTGTCTGTGACTAAACTAGCATTATGTTTTCTTGAGAGGAAGATCACAGGGGTAAAGTGTTATTTTCATCACAATATATCTAGTGTACAGGCTCTCATGGCTTAACATTGTTAATGTTAACTTTGATCACCTGACTAGTGTAGTGTTTCAAAAGTTTTCTCCACTGTAAATTTAATTTTCCTCTCTTACATACTATACTCTTTAAAAGAAAGTCACAATATACAGTCCACACTTAATGGGTGAGAAATTATGTTCTTCTACTTTCAGGGCAGAGAATTTACATAAATTATTTAGAATTTTTCTGCAAGGAAGATTTGCCTCTTTTCCCTAATTTAGATATTCAACTTTATATATGCACAGACTCAGAGATATTTATTTAATATTGTGGGTTCTATACTTTAATATTATTTTATTTTGTTGGTTAAAATTGTTCAAGCTTTGGCCATAGGGTCTCTTTCAGTTATCTCCTGTGTCCCTCTTGTGGTACATTTTTTAAAAGATTTTATTTACTAATCTTTAGAGGGGAAGGAAAGGACAGAGGAAGAGAAATATCAATGTATGGTTGCCTCTCATGCATCCCCTGCCAGGAACTGGCCTGCAACCCAGGCATGTGCCCTGAGTGGGAATCAAACTGTGATCCTCTGGTTTGAGGCCCGCTCTCAATGCACTGAGCTACACCAGCCAGGGCTTGTGGTAGATATTTCTGAGCACTTTTTAACTTTCCAACGTTATAAATGCTTCAGATCTTCTGTATTTCCTGTCTCAGCCTCCAAACAAGCTACTTCTTCTAGAAGCCCCAGTTGTTTCTATTAGAAAATGGTAATAAACACTATCTAGAATTGAGATATATTCATTGCTACTTGGCTCTCATGGCTTCAAGGTTCTCTTAGCTGACAGAACAAGGACATATATATGTGTGGGTTTACTAAGCTGAATGTATATACTCCTGTCTATTAATATTTCCCATATTTCTTCTGTATCTATATTGAAGCAGCATGAGTTCATATTTATATCTCCAAGCTTAATCCAATACCACATGGGTTATTCTAGTCTCTCTTTATTTGTAATCTCTTACTCCAATAGTAAGGGACCTGGCTCTCATAATAGGCTATCCATTATTTAAATGTTCAAATCCAATGTACATATATAGTGTTTTTGGAACTAATAACCTATACCCGCTGTGAAAACTATTTTATCAACTAGAGTTCAGTGCTTGGTAGTTTTTCTTGTTTTTAGGCTTATAGCTTCTACATATATTCCAGTTACTACTCCTCTCTCTTAAGCTTTTGTGAGGCTATTTTCTACAATCACAATACAGTTTGATCTTTCTTCAAAGTCTGAATTCTTACATTAATGATTACTGTTGGTATTAAAATTCTATAACTTTTAAAAACATAGTGCTGCATATATTGTTTCTTATCGATCCCAATGTTCAAAGCAGTGTTATTTACACTAGCCAGGATCTGGAAACAGCCCAGGTGCCCATCAGTAGATGAGTGGATGAAAAAAGCCATGGTACATTTACACAATGGAAAATTATGTGGCTGTATAAAAAAAAGAACTCTTACCATCTGTGACAGCATAGATGGATCTGGAGAATATAATGCTAAGTGAAATAAGGTAGTCATAGAAAGACAAATATCATATGATCTCACTTATGTGGAATCTAATGAACAAACTTAGCTAAGGAACAAAATAAAACTGGAGGTATAGATACATTGAGCATACTGACAGAACTCAGAGGAGTGGGGGGAATAGGTGGACTGGAAGAAATTAACCAAAGAATATATATGCATGTATGCATGGCCCATGGGCACAGACAAGAATATGGTGAAGATCAGGGGAAAGGGTGGGGCTCGGTAGAGGTGAAAATGGGGGGAGGGAAGTGGGGGACACTTGTAATAGTGTCAGTAATAAAAAAAGTGGAAGCTGATGTGAGAAAGCAACTTTCCTCTATGAAGCAAAAAAACTTTGAAGACATTTTCAAAAAGGTAAAAATGATGCCCATCACCTTACTCAAACTTTGTTTTGAAAAACAGCATTTTTAAAAGTATATCACTTATGTTAACATGGGATAGGTTTATTATTATTGTAAAGCTATAAATATTTTTATTTTTTAAATGAAAAAAATCTTATGACTTTTAATAATGCATAGTATCAACCCTTATTCACCGATGCAAAGTCCTACATAATAGTTTAACTTCCCTAAAAATTATGTTGTACTTTATCTATTTAACACTTCTCTCCAAACTCCTGTCTACTATTGATTCCTTTACCAAATCTATATGTATAATAAAGAGAGGTATAGCTATAGGTGGTGTGTTCCTTTAGCCTTCTTTCTTCTGGGAAGCTCCTTTATTTTGCCTTCCACTTTAAATGAAATCCTTGCTGGGTAGAGTAGTCTTGGTTGCAGGTCTTGCTTTTCATTACTTGGAGAATTTTTTATCATTCCTTTCTGGCCTGTAGTGTTTCTGTTGAAAAATCAGCTGATAGCCTTATTAGAGCTTCTTTGTATACTACTCATTGTTTCTCCCTTATTGCCTTTAAGAGTCTCTCTCTTTGTCTTTAAATTTTTACCATTTTAATTATGATGTGTTTTGGAATGGGCCTCTTTGGGTTGACCTTAATTGGGGCCCTCTGTGTTTCCTGAACTTGTGACTTTTTCCCTCACCAAGTGAAAGAAGTTTTTTGTGTTTATTTTTCAAAAAGGTTTTCTATCCTTCGCTCATTTTCTTCCTCTTCTGGGATCCTTAAGATGCAAACATATTTATGTTTCATGTTGTCCTGCAGCTCCCTTAAAATATCTTCATTCTTTTTGAGTCTTTTATGATTTTGTTTTCTTTGCCTTGTCAACCAGCTCACGCTTTCAATCATCTGCTTAACTGACCCTGCTTTTAATTTCTTCCAGTGTATTCTTCATTTCGTCCTGGTTCTTATTCATAGTTTCTATGTCCTTTTTCATGCTAATGTATTTCCCACTAAGTTCTTTGTAGTTCTCACTGAGGTCCTTTAGCATCATTATAAACATTACTTTGAATTCTGTATGTGATAAATTTCTTGCCTCAGTTTCACTTGGCACTCTTTCTGGGGATTCCTCCTTTACTTTTGATTGGGTGCTGTTTCTTTCTCTTCCCATTTCAGGTGACACTTTATGTTTGTCTCTGCACCTTAGATTGATCTGCTTTGACTTTCTGTCTCCACGGGGTGGCCTTCTCTGGTAGGAGTCCTATGGATCTCAGTGGTACAATTTCCTTGATCTTCTGAGCTGGATGCTCTAGGGATGCCCTTTATGCAATATATGGGGCCTGTGTTGTTGTAACTGGGTTTTTGTTGTTGTAGACTCATTTGTTGTTGGGTTCTCCCCTCTGGCTGGCTGACTGAGAGCCAAAACTCCCACCACATATTGTGTGCTGTTGTACAGGAGCTGCCGGAACAAAACAAAACAATCCAGCAAACAAAACCCACACCAGCAAAAATACCCCCAACCACTACCAGGAGATCAACAACAAATAAGCTAAAATTAATAAAGGTGGGAAGAAATAAGATTATATGAAAGGAAAAAATATGAGGTAGCTAATATAAAGAAAAATGATTTTGAGAGGGTGGGGGAAGAAAAATAATAGAGGTAAGGGATAGATATAAGGCAAAGAAAAAGAAAATAATATTTAAAACAATATTTATATAACAAATTATTATACTTAGCTTGCTTGTTTGTTTTGTTGATTAGGTTCCACTTACAGGTGAGATCACATGATATTTATCTTCTGCTGCCTGGCTTATATCACTTAACATAACACTCTCCCGTTCCACCCATGCTGTCACAAAGGGTAGTAGCTCCTTTCTTTCTGTTGCATTGTATTCCATTGTGTAAATGTACCACAGTTTTCAAATACACTCATTTACTAATGGGCACTGAGGTTGCTTGCAGCACTTGGCTATTGTAAATTGTGCTGCTATGAACATTGGGGTGCATAGGTTCTTTGGTATTGGTTTTTCAAGATTCTTAGGGTATAATCCCGGCAGTGGAATTGCCAGGTCATAAGGTAGTTCCATTTTTAATTTATTGAGTAAACTCCATACTGTTTTCCACAGTGGCTACACAAGTCTTCATTCTCACCAGCAGTGCTCAAGTATTTCCTCTTCTCCACATTCTTGCCAGCTTATTTGGTTATTGATATTATTAATGATAGACATCATCAATAGAATCTGTGCGGCAATATCTCATTATGATTTTAATTTGCATTTCTCTTATGATTAGTGATGTTCAATATAATTATTAACTTATATGTGAAGAGAATACCAAAAGAATAATCAAATAATGATTATTTCAGCTAATTCAGCCAAATGAGGGCTTTATTAGCAATGTCTGTACTATGCTCCTGTCTGTATGCTATGTAAATAGATTTAATCTCTCCTTAATGGTGAGGACTACATGCCTGTGTATGGATCATTTAGAACAGTTTTCAGTGATATTTTGGGTGGGTTATATTTTAGAATGGACCAAACCTAATACAGAGAGCACATGAGCTTTCCTCTCAAATGTATGACTGTTTCATTTCTTCAAATTGTGCTCAGGGATAAATATTTTCATAACCAAGGATTGTTTTAAATACAATTTGGGTGTATTCATTGTGCTGCTGACCCAAGATTATATATTTTTAGTGGCAGCAGGGATTAAAGGAGAATTACTAAATGAATTCCTAAAGAGGCTCCTTCCACCACAGCTCAGAAAACATGATGGCTGCTGTCTGGGCCAAGACTCGTTTTGTTTTTTCTCTGGCTTTCCTTGCCAGTGGGGACAGCTAAGTAATACTGCTGCCTTTTCAGTCATCCTTATCATAAACGATCACTCTACGTGGCATGTGTTAATTATTCCAGCCAACTACTTTTCTCTCTATTAGATTAAGAGTTGCCAATTATGATTCCTCTCTCCTGCATTGCTATTGTGTACACATTTTCTAATTCTCTTCATTACACCAGTGATTATGGTTATAAGTTATTCATCTATCTTTTCAAGGACAGTGAGCAATGAGATGCTGTGAAAGCCTGGAGAGAGAGTGTGTGTGTGTGTGTGTGTGTGTGTGTGTGTGACTGGGGGAGGACAGGAACATTTTAATTATTATAAACTACATACATAAATGTAATTCATCAGTATTTTTATTTAAACTATAAAACAAATAAGTAAAAATGAATTAATAAAAGCCAGGCCTTGATGGAAGCACCTAAGTCTGACCACTGAGCAGCACCACTCCCTTGCAGCTCAGGAACTTTCTCCTGCTGGTGCATGCAAACTCTTTATTCAGTTTGGGCATTTAAACAGTGTGTGTTCAACAATTACATTGAATCAAAAAGATGTTAATTACCATATCTACTAAAATTCACAACATGTTGCATAGCTTTATCATGTTTAGCAGGAGTTTGGTGGGGGTAATAGAGAGAAAGATAGGGCTATTTTACACAAAAGCTATCATCCTCAGGAGGAAGAGTGAAACAAACAGAGGTGATGAGATCTGAAGACACGCATTTTCTGCTTTAAAATGATTTTGTATTTAATTTTGTACATAATAATACAATGCTTACAAGGAAGATAAAAGTTAAAGAAGCAAGTGAAAATATTCTTTATTTTTTGTTTATTTTTTTTCTCTAAAAACATGAAAACAGGTTTTTAAGGCAAACTGAACGGTCACATAGTACCAGGTCAAAACCCTGTGCAACTGGAGACATGAGGTTGCTGCTGGAATTCCTCAATCTTTCCTTCCTCTCATTTATAAGAAAAGTATCAGGAACCACCAGAACCAAAACTGATGGCTTGTACAGTAGATTTTCGCAGAGCCGTTGCCAGTGGGGGCTCTGACCTTTATCTTTCTAAGAAGAAAAGAGATTAATGAATTTAACTTCCAAACTTTTCAACCCACAAGTGCTTTCTATTTATATAATTCTTTATTTTACAAAGAATTTTTTGGCCCCATCTGTCAGAAAATTGCCTCACTTACTTCTGCTTTCTTAATTTTTTTTATGTCTACCAGCCCTGTACATGTCACAAAAGTTTATGTAGGTCTGATTCTATTCCTAGACAATGAACTTCTAGAGTCCTATTGAAACTATTTATACCTTCAGTTTATACTGTAAGTCCTGAATCATGACTGTTGTTCAATCAGTGTCTTCTAACTGTAGAGGCATCTTTGGTAAAGTCAATTGTTTAGATAGTATTTCATGTTCCTACTCTGTACTCCATACTGTGCTAGGAGATCCTGTTGCAATCACAATTTAGAGGCACTCCTTCAGGCAGCATAAAGTCTAGAAGCAAAGGAAAAAAAAGTAATACCAATACATGTAAAATATACATATACATACACATAACACGATCAATGTATAATATGAAAAATACATCTAATATATAGACATGTATAATTATATATAATGTATAAGGTATATAATTTGCATATACATATGTGGATTAATGCTATGACAGCATTGCATATACATTACATATGTAATAAGTATATAAAATTATATAAATATATATGCACCTGGCTTGTATGTATAAAATAACTTTTCAATATTTGAAATGTATTTTTGTAATGAAATAATTCTAAGAAAGAATATTCCAACTACTTTTATTAATGAAGCCATATGATTTTTCATAGACATGCAATAAAGTATTAGTATTTCTATCATATTAAGATCTATTTTATGTGAATTATGTTATCTGATAAAAATATTACTATATATTTATAACACTTGCAGATATTAGATTGTACACTATGTGCATTGTATTGGACAAAAAATCACATAGAAAAGGGCTCTGGTTAAGGTGGCATGGGTAAAGGTGGAACCCCCATCCTTCCACAACCACATCAAAATTTCAGCTAAATTACAGAACAGCCATCATTTAGAATCACTTTAACCTAGTTAAATAGAAATCCTATAGCTAAGAAACAAAGAAGAAATCACATCAAGACTATTAGGAATGGTAGAGATGAGCAGGGCCAGTTCCCGCACCTACATGTGGTGGACAAGAATAGGGAGGGGTATCTCCAGTGCAGAGGACCTTCTGAATAGTTCCAACACCTCACCAGGACCTCCAGCTCAGGGTTCTAGTGCTTAGAAGAGAAGTCCCCATAACTTCTGGCTATAAAAAGGCAGCAGAGATTGTGGCTGAAATAGAGGGCTTCTGGAGTCTCACACATTCCACTTAAAGGGCTTACACTCATACTTACTCAAATTCACTTGTTCTGAGCTCCAGCACTGGGCAGCAGTGGGAAAGGTGCCAAGGACATTTAGGCTGGAACTACATTGTTCAGCAAGGGCTGGAGAGGCCCTTCTCCTTGATGGAAGTGCTGGAAAAGGCCATTGTTTGTTTGCTGGGCCCTTGGCCCCAGAGAACCAGCAGGTGGGTATCTTATCTGGCTAACATTATTTGCCCTCCCTGGTGATGCCCTGAAACCCCACCCCACCCAACTTGCAGGCCCACAGAAGCCATTTCCAGTGGCTCTTCCATAAATGGCCTGGCTCGTGCTAGGGACTTTCCTAAATTCTCTGAAGGTTCAGAAACCCCAAGCTGTCAGCACCTGGCCTCAGCATGTTCCATACCTCTCTTCCTAAGTTGCCCAAGGCACAGCACAAATGTGAACCAGCCTCAGTTTGAAGCTTGGCCTCTTCCAGGCACACCTAAGCCTAGCACAAGTATTAGCCATCTGCAAATCACTCTGTAGCTCATGCTGAATGACCTTGGGCAGGGCTCAGGTCAAGGCTCTTCTTGACTCACACTACCTGGGAGGCCTTGGATAACTAGTACACAGAGTGGACAGTTTTAGACCACATCAGAGCAACACCAATCACCTCCATGAGAAGCACAATCAAAAAGCAGACTCATCAATCACCAGGGTCTTGCTAAAGCTAGTACTGCTAGATGGAGTCAGCCCTTGTACAGCAGCTCCTCCTCAGGGGTGGGGTGGTGGTCCTAGCCAGTCCACACAACTGATCAGCCTGGGAATAAATCCCTCCCATTAAAGTACCAACAGCAATAAAAAATCAACTTAGGAGGGTGCACAACTCACACAGGGACATAGCTGGAGTACCCGGATTAGGTGACTGGGGAGACTGTGTCACTGGGCCTACAGGACACCTACTACATAAGGCTACTCTACCAAACCAGAGATGTAGCAGCTCTGCCTATTACACAGAAACACACACAGAGAGGCAGCAAAAATAAGGAGACAAATAAACAGGTTCCAAATGAAAAAAAAAAACCCTCCACAAAAAGAACTTAAGAAAATGGAAAAAAGTAATCTACGAGATGCAGAGTTCCAAACACTAGTCATAAGTGTTCTCAATGAAATTAGGGAAAAGAATATAAGAACTTACTGAGAACTTCAACAAAGAGTTAGGAAACAAAAGAATGAGTAAGAAATGAAGAATACACTAAATAAAATAGAGAATACATTACAAGGAATCCACAAGGGAGTGGATAAAGTAGAGGATCAAATCAGTGATTTGGGAAGATATGGAAGCAAAAAACACCTAATCAAACAGCAGAGAGAAAAAAAATTAAAAAATGAGAGTGTAAGGAGCTTCTGGGACAACTTCAAGTTTACCAACATTCACATCATGGGGCTGCTGGAAAGAGAAAAGAAAGAGCAAGGTTTTAAAAACCTATTAAAAATAATGACAGGAAATTTCTCTAACATGGTGAATGAAATAGACATACAAGTTCATAGAGTCCCAAACAAGATGAACCAAAAATGTTGCACAGCAAGACATATATTGCCAATTGTGAAAGGCAAAGAGGGAAGCTTAAAAGGAGCAAGAGAAAAGCAGTTAGTTTTCTCCAAGGGAGTGCTCAAAACTATCAACTGATTCCTCAACAGCAATTTTGCAGACCAGAAAAGATTGGCAAGAAATATTCAAAGTGGCAAAAAGAAGAACATACAACTAAAATCACTTTAGCCAGTGAAGTTATCATTTAGGATCAGAGGTCAGATAAAGAGCCACCCAGAGAAGAGAAATCTGAAGGTTCATTACTACAAAATCAGTATTATAAGAAATGTTAAAGAGTCTTAAGAAGAAGAAGAAAAAATAAAAAGATAAAAAGTATGCATGATAAAGTAATAATAAATTCATATCTATCAACAGTCACTTTAAAGGTAAGTGAATAAAACGTTCCAGTTAAAAGACATAGAGTGGCTTAATGAATAATAAAACGAGATCCTTACATAATGCTGTCTATAAGAGACTCCCTTCAGATCAAAAGACATACACAGATTGAAAGTAATGGAATGGAAAAATATGTTTCACAAAAATTGAAAAGAAAAGAAAAACTGGGGTAGCAATACTAATACCCTAGAAAACAGACTTTAAAACAAAGGTCACAACACAACACAGTGAAGGACACAGCAGTGCCACTTCAGGGTGTTTATCTAAAGAAACC
Organism: Sturnira hondurensis; assembly: GCF_014824575.4. Classification (NCBI taxonomy): domain Eukaryota; kingdom Metazoa; phylum Chordata; class Mammalia; order Chiroptera; family Phyllostomidae; genus Sturnira; species Sturnira hondurensis. Next base: position 20,256,712 of record NW_028083059.1, read on the forward strand.
CCCAAAATAAATAAAAAAGACAATGAATTTACATATTTATTGCAGCATTACTTACAGTAGCTAAGATATGGAAGCAACCTAAATGTCCATCATCAGATGAATAAATGAAGAAGTGGTTCATATAGATAATGAGATATGACTCCAACATAATAAAACAAAATAAAGAATGAAATCTCCCCATTTGCAATAACATGAGTGGATGTAGAAGTTGTGTTGAATTAAATAAGTCAGGCAGATAAAGACAAATGCCACATGATTTTATGTGGCATTATATGTGTAATCAAAATAAATAATAAATAAATAATGAATAAATAAGCAAACCAGAAACAGATTCATAGACAGAGACCATGTTGGCAGCTGCCAGAGTGTAGGGGGGTGGGAGAAGATGGTGAAAAATATAAAAGGATTAAGAAGTGCAAATTGATAGTTACAGAATAGCCACAAGAATGTAAACTGCAGCATAGGGAGTATAGTCAATAATATTATAATAATTCTATATGGTGTCAAAGGGTACTAGATTTATTGGGGTGATCATTTTGTAAGTTATATAGATGACTAATCACTGGGTTGTACACCTAAAACTAATATAACACTATATGTCAACTGTACTTAAAAGATAAATATTTTAAAAAATTGAAAATAAAGATATGAGATTGAGACATGTGTCTATGTGTAGATGTATGTACACTCACAACACTCTTGATTTTCTCTTCCTGTGTATCACATAACCACAGACTCTGTGCCTTAATACTACAGACATAATCTTGTAGTACTAGTTGCCAGCTTTAGCAGTTTGGATTACCTGAATCCTCTGCTTGGGATATCACAAAACTGCAATCAAGGTGTTAGTAGACTGTGTTCTCAGCTGGAAACTTGACTGGAGAATAGTCTTCTTCCAAACCCACATAAATTTGTTGGAAGAAGTCATCTCCATGCACTTGTAAGACTGAGGATTCTGACTTCATGCTAGCTCTTGAGTGGAGACTGTTCTCAGCTTATAGAGGACTTGACTCCTGAAAGTCACCCTTGATTTGAGGACTTAACATGGTTATATGCTTCTTCAAATCTGCAAAAGAGTAAGTCTCTGAAGAGAATCTTCTGCCAAGTTATTATAATAATATAATATAATATAATATAATATAATATAATATAATATAATATAGATATATTATATCTTTATATAATATAATATAGAAAGACATGCCATCATTTTTGCCATATTTTTATTGGTTAGATCCAAGTCATAGTTTCTACTCACACCTCAGAAGAGTGAATTACACAAAGAAATGACCCCATAGTCAGGGATTATAGAGGATTATTTTAGAGTCTGTCCATTACACATACCGTGAAGTCAATCCACGTTTTATTATAATGACGATAAGGACACCCATTGTAATAGAACTTGCTTCAAGTTCCACAGCTGGAAGTGGTAGAGCTGGAATTCTAAACTAAACTCTCTTGTTCTAGAGCACACACTTTATGCTACTTATAAAATTTCAAAAAAATTGCTTTACCTGAAACAAGTGTCCATTTTAGCTTCTATAAAACAATAGACACGGGACTGGCCTTAACTGTAGTATAGAACACACGTCTTTAGGTTTGAGAACAATCTGGAGAATGATTGCCTTGCAACACCCACCTCCAGGTTGGCCTTAGTATGCATTTAGTTCATGTTTATTCAGAGAATCTCTACTGCACTGTGGAGGATACGAGAACATTACGATTAATGGCTAGAATTACCAAGAATCAAACGGAGTTAACAGAGTGTAATATCTAAAATAATTCTAACTTAGAATGTTAGTAAATTTCAGATCCTCAGGATGAAGTCAAACAAATTTATTGTTTTTAACAGAGTTAGAAGATGACATGGCGAACTTACATAAAGTGTTCACTTTGCCTACTCCAGAGATGAATTAGACTTGGAAGAGGCAGATTATACAGTTACGGCCTCCCTCTTAAAAGTCACTACCTTAAACAAAAACTGAAGATTACTTCATAGCTATTTGAGAGTAACTCAATTGCTTCCCTTTCCATAAATTTAGGAGTATGCTCTATTATGGATCAGCAATAGAGCATCTTGGAGAAAAGAAAAAATAAAATAGATAGCTAAAAGGCAAATATAAATATTTATAATCCAGTTGATCATGAATAAATTAATAATGATAATAAATTACAGAGATGGCAATTAAACGTATTTTCTAATTGGCTAATATAATTTTCAAAATCAGAGAGAGAACTTGAGAAATCTAAATTTTATCAATTAAGATGGCATTTATTCTAAATTGACTTAAGGAAAACCATCTAAGTTCTCTCTGCTTCATGTTTCCTTATTGGTAAAAATGATACAATAACATTTAGTGTAGCTAGAGTAAAAATATGTAATAAATATGAAAGAACTTTGCATGTAGCACTTTAAAATGAATATTGATAGGAGATAATGCATATTTTATCCAACTTCTTTTACACATCAAATGTCAATAATTTATATTAACTTACATTTAAAAAACAGTTTAATTTACATAATTAATATATTCTAGATTTTCAACTTTATATATAACATTGAAAATGAATAAGTGATTTTACATTGCAGGCTATTTAACAAAAAATTTGGGTCATATTGCTGAAGGCATCCCAAGTCATTCTTAAAATGAGCCTTTTCCTCATTTAACTTAATGAGAAGGATTATAACTTCTCACTTTCCAGGTGTGATTTGATGCCTTCAGACATCACTCTGTTCACATTCCAATTAAATTAAATTAAATTGTTCCTATGGATGCAATTAAATCATTGGGTTTATAGCAAGGAACTCATTATTGTATAGACAGGCTAAGAATACAGGTCCTTATCTCTTATGCCTGGCTTCTTCCTACTTTCCTAATATTAATCCCAGTGGGCATGAAAAGTTATTCATTTCCCTAAGAAAAGTTTATTCTGCAAGGCTATCAATTGCACCATGAAGAGCTTCAAGCAGAGCATGAAAAAAGAAGTGGTTGAAAACATTTAACCTGCTCTTCTCCACAAAGAGAAGCAAGGGTGCAAAGAATACAATATGAGGTAAGTGAAGGGAACAGAGAAACGAAGTTGACTCAACCTTGTCATCAAATAGTGACCTGCGGAAACACTTAAGTGGAGGATTTAAGAGCTTTGCCCTGGGTCACACAACAAATCAGTCATAAGTGGCCCAGGAGCTCGTAACTCTTGTCTGTGATCTTAGAGTGAGACAGTTGTTTGTTTTTTTCCCAGTGTCACACTTGGCCAGAGGTCACACTATTTTACAAAGAAAAAAGAAGTAATTTTGTTAGTGAATAATGAGATAACTTCTCTTCTTACTCCTCCTCCCCAGCCTTGGAGCGCACACTAATCTACATATTACTTGGTCATTCACAGTCATTCCATGACTTGCATCACACAGGCACAGAGAAGCTCCACTACAGCACAGTTAGGTGCTTCGTAGGACGGTGAAACTTTTATTTGGATACAAGGCAAACAATTCTCCTCAGGGCTCTTGAGTTCAGGAAAAAAAAAACTCCACTTGTTGTTCAACTTACACCTTTTTTTGTTTGTTTGTTTTCCAGCTATGTGGGGAAGAGAGTATGGTGCATTAAAATGAACACAAATAGGAAACAAAATACCTGCTTTTGAATAGCAGGTATATTAATAATATATCTTTTTATAAATTTCAAATATGTTAACCAACCTGTGTTTTCAGTGCACTCTGATGGGAAATTGCCATCTATCATGTATTTAAATTTCAGCAATTTTGCTAGCCTTCCATCTGTTGTAAAAACAAATTTAACAGTCAAGGGTCCTAATGGTCTAAAAAAATGCTATGATTTCAATTAAAATGGCTTGTTCTAGATTTTTATGTTTTAAACCATCCTATTGCTCCAGAAATAATAGATGGCATATAAAAATATTAAAAATTTAAAGTCATTTTTAAAACAATATAGACGATTTTAGGACCACAAACATAACAAAACAACATTAAAATCTGAAGCAGGTGAGAATTGGTTGCAACTCTGGCTTGCTCATTGCTGGTTGAAAAGGCTGCAGAAGTGGCAGTTTCTGGCAGAACAATGTGTTAATGGCTCCGAAAGCGTCACGGAGTTGAAATGGACATACTACTGAAAACTGGGGTCTAGTGTAGGTTTCTTGCAGATTCTGTGAGGGAAAAAGTACATTTCCTACCACTACTTCTGTGACTAGAGTTTCTGTGGAGCTTTGGGCAGTGAGGAGACCTCCACACAACCATGAGAGCAGAAACAGGACCAAATATCTCACTGCTTTCACCACCAATGATTATTTATATTTCATTTGTGATATCACCTCTGTTCTTTGTTATATCTGAGAAAATCTGTTTACTCCCTTAGTTTGTAGTATCTCCTAAATGTTTATAATAACAAAATTATATCTCCACATCCTAATTATATCCTGAAATCTACTCTGGTAGCATTCAAGGCACTTCAAAATCATTGACTACAAGTAGAACTGGAGAACAGATGATGACACAATTCAAACCACTGGACTGAAAGATAATCTCTATGAAGAAATGACAAGCAGTGATAGAAAAATTTAAGTGATACAAAACTGTTGAAGACACATCAAGCTACCCTATTATACAAACTGATATGTTCATATCTCAAATTTAAACTTGATTCCAACTTTCTTTTTAATTTTAATTTAACTGTGTGCATGTGTTAGATTAGGATTGCTTTATAAAACCAGCAATGGAAGTGGGTGGGTATATGTGCACTGATGCGACTGATATTTATTTGGTACTGTTAGGTCAACCATGAGGGGTCAGTTTTAAGAAAAACAACTGTTTAGATGGGCTTATTAGAATTGCTAATACATAAATGGGAAGCATGTTATCTATGAAAAACAGTTATTTATTTGAAATGGTTTGTTATTTTTATTTTCTTTTTGCTCCCATCTGCATTGATATGTCACATACACCTATAAACAAATATATAAAGACATAACTGTAGTCACAAGAAGGAATGTAAATATGAAAAACATAAGGCATCATGCAGATATATGGAAAAAGATAGAAATAAATATAGCAAGTTTCCTCAAAAAAGTGAAAAGACATTATGGAGTTCTTACTATTTATAGTTCATGGAATAGGAAATGGAGTTCTGGTGTAATCTTTATAGTTACAAAAGCTACCATAAAATAACCAAATTATAACATAAGTATCTGAGATCTAGAGATATTTCAGGAAGAAGAGTTTGCGTGACTAAGCTAAATTCTCATTTTTCAAAAGTATATAGTCTGCAAGAGATGAATTAGAAATAGAAGCGTAAGTATATTTACTATCATTCTAAACATTAACAAAAATAAAAATTAGGAGGTAGGATTTAAAATAAGATTGCAGTTTCTTACTACTGCTTTCTCCATCAGTCTTTTATACTATTTGATTAATAACCATATATATGTACAACATTTATACAATCATAAATATAAAGTCTATAGTGGACATATATTCTTTCTGAGAAAAATCTAACTTTTCCCTCTACTGACAGGTGTGAAAGATGAGCATTAACTTCAGAGCTTCTCTTTCATTCCTCTCCACAAGACTGTGCACAAAAAAATAGCAGGATAATTACCTGATTCAATAAAAAGTAAAAATATGCAAAAAATGCAAAAATTAAGAGTAGCATTGAGGTAAATGCACATAAAGATGCTTTATTTTTAATAACTCATTTGTTTTTAAGCACAAGCCTGCATAAAAATTTTGATAGGTTTGCTATCAGACTCTTCCTCAAGCATCATTCCTCTAACTCTTTTATGGAACGCACTGATGTACTTAGTGCTCTTTGTTCCTGCAGTGCACATCACAAGTAGTTCATGTCTGTTTTCGTTATTCTAATTAACAGAGAGATTGTGGGAGCATCACAGCTCACACCACGGGGATCACAAGAGTTGGCAACCGTCTACACAACCCTGACCATGTAGGAGTTTGATTGTGTTCTTGAGCTCTCTAGTTCATTTGGTTGCCAAGGTATATAAGAATTTCATAAGTATTAAAAAAGGAATCCTCCAGAGTTACAAATTATATGCACTTAATTCTATATCAAATCAGGAATGAAGGGAGAAAATGGTGAAATTTTCATTTTAATACTTTTATAATTTATATGTTTTGCTTTATTATATTCGTCCATGAAAACTGCCATTTACAAATCCTGGTGACAATTCATGATTATTAATATTTGTTTCACTCTTATTCCAGCTGCAAGAGAAGAGCTTTAAAGGCCTATTTTTTCTTTTGTGTGCCTTAGGATAGACTCCTGATCTGTGTTAATGCCAAATTTTAAAATACTGGGCTGGTGGCTACAGGTATACCATCTTGCAAGAATTAAATCAGAAATCATTTTCCCCTTAAGGATATTTTTGTAAGATTGATCATTATTAGTGTCTATTCCTATAATAAAGTGAAAGAATTACATACTGTTGTCTGGAATGTGCACAGGATTGGCTTTCTTCACAGATGTTACCAACTGACACAGGGATTCATATTTTTGTCCAGTAATGCATAAGCGTACTCATTTGTGTGAAATTGTACAACATAATTACATAAGCACTGTGTGTTTGTTGGCCTGTTTCCTTTTACAATTCTGTTGTAGCAAACATTAGGGATATTCCACTTCTGGGTCTTTGATTCTATATCTTTTCTCTGCAATGCATTCCTTGATCCTAATGACTTTTTTTTAAAGAACTTTTTTTAAAGCTTTTATTTATTTGCCTTTAGAGGGGAAAGGAAGGAGAGAGGGAAAGAAATATCAATGTATGGTTGCCTCTCACACGTGCCCTGCCAGAAACTGGCCTGCAACCCAGGCATGTGCCTTGACTGGGAATTGAACTGCGATCCTTTGGTTTGTAGGCCCATGCTCAGTCCACTGAACTACACCAGCCAGGGCCCAATGACTTTTAAAAAATATTTTATTTTTATTTTTGTTCAAGTACAGTTGTCTCTATTTCTCCCCCCACACACCATCCCCCCCACTCCACCCATCCCCGCCTCCCACCCTCAAACCTAACCTCTGGCTTTGTCCATGTGTCCTTTATACATGTTCCTTGATGACCCTTCTTCCATGATCTCCTATTATCCCCCCTCCCCCTCCTCTCTGGTTACTGTCAGTTTGTTCTTTATTTCAATGTCTCTGGTTGTATTTTGCTTGCCTGTTTGTTTTGTTGATTAGGTGAGATCATATGATATTTTACATGCTATCCATTCTTAAAGCCCTTTCTTCAGCAATCCGAAAGTTTTCTTGGCCAGTCTAGAACACAGGTGTCTCTTTCTCTAGTGACATCATGACAGCATTATTGCGAGGACCACTCATATGACATTTAACTAATTTATCCTTTTGTAAAAAACTTTTAAAAAGTGTCAAATAATATAATTTTACATTTGGTATGCAGTTCGTTTTCCTCCCAGAAATAGTTTAACTGTTTAATAACAAAAGTAATGTGTTTGTGTCAGAAAACGGTTAACACCTGTGTACAGAGTAAGCACTTGTTTAGTAAATGAAAATTGACTTTGTAGGTAATGCATGCAATAACACCTTGAAAAACAGAAAGCTACCCAAATATCTTCTATCATAAACATTCTACCAAACTCTATTCTCTTTCTCCATATATCCAAGGGTGCATATTCTCTTTATTTATAAAATTAGTATCTTTATTATCAATGTATTTTGTAGACATGGCCATTCATAATCAGGGCATTAGACTCCATGTATTTCAAGGCACTAATTTTTTAAAACAAGATATTCCAGTTTTTAAAATATCATCTGAGATCTTCTTACTTAATTTCAGTCTTTGATTGTAGCCTCTGTATCATGTCTTTACCTTATTGGAACTAAGTATACCAGTTAACAACTGAATTGATTACTTTGAATTATATGATAGACGGCCACTAGTGTGATGAAGGACAGGAAAGGGGAGACTAAGCATGTATACACATCACTATTTTTAATTTCATGTAAAAATAAATATTTGGTATGATTTTCTATAAATAAAGTCATTACCCCTGAAAAATCTATTCAAGGGACACTATATATTAAAGTTTTTATTAAGTCTGCATCCTCTTGCTGCATTAAAATTTTTGAAAAAAATGTCTTGAGTCTAAGAATTATTTGTTATGTTCATATTGGTGCAATTTTTATTGGCACACAAAGAATCCAATTTCCAGGTTCATTACCCAAAACAACAGAGAAATTTGAAACAAGAAAATATCTTAGTGCATGAACTATAGATCAAACTATAATTCATACACCACATTCCCTTATGGATTCTTGGGATAAGAAGAAAGAAGAAGAAAAAAGGCAATTTTTCTGCCTACTTGATCGATGTTCCATTTGACCTCTGTAATGCCCTCCTGCCATAACCTTTTAAATACCATCTGCTCTTTTTGTGAAGAGTGTGATGGGAAGGAATCACTTCCAGACAGCAATTGATTATAAGAGCATTAATCAAGGGCATGGATTATCTGTAGCATGACACTGTGTACTGTAGTTAAGCAATCTGCTTTTAGATATGATTGGAAAGGCTAATCCTTATGTGGAAGCATAAAACAGGCTTAGCAATACATGTTTAAGGAGAGCAGAGCAAATAATGCATTAACATTTATTGGAATCTATGATAAATTTTAGCTATTTGAGGGCTAATTTGTTTACCCAGTGTAATAGGATTAGATTGATTATAATAAACCTTCATAAAATTCTGTACACTGTTCAGATATTTATTCTAACCACAGAGAACACATAAAAATGCTACGCAGCTTTTGCTTAGGACTGGACAAGATATGGCATTTCTAGTATAATTTGAATAGCACACATATTTGATTTTCCCACTTATTTTTTCAAGTAATTAATATATTCCAAAATAGGATTTGCTCATGAAAAAAGATTCTATAAATATTGCATGTATATAAGTGGAAGACACATTTTATTTTGCCTATAAATATGAATATTAGAAAACTACAATTTTAAATGTTCACATACTCTTTAAAAATTTTTAGTATGACAGTCAAAATTAGTGTTCAACTTTAAACAAGAAGTTTTCATTAAAAAGAAATGAGAATGGCATTCCAAGAAATGTTAAAAGTGTGTGTGTGTGTGTGTGTGTGTGTGTGTGTGTGTGTGTGTGTCAGGAGAGAAATTGAGAGACATTACTTATATATAAACACTTGAAAGCATCTTCTTCCTGCCTTTGTCATGCCCAGAGTACAGGAGCTTATTATTTATACAAACAACAACTAGGGGAAAATAATCACCTTACCACTGAAAAACAGGGGGGGAGTTATCTCAGCAGCTGAAATATTAAGACATGATAATTAATATTGGGGGGGTTGAAGAAATGAACACTTCCTCCCTAAACAAAAAGAGTGAAAACAAAAGTCCTTTACATGGAAAAGGAGACTTTGCAGATGCAGTGAATTTAAGGACGTTAAAATGTAAAGGGGGAGATCATTTTGCATTGCTCGGGTGGGTCCCATGTAATCACACAGGTCTTTAACAGCAGAGGACTTTTGCTGCCCATGATTAGAGGGAGAAGTCACTATGGAAGAATGTTCATAGGGATGAAAAGTTTTCATTTTAGAGATAGAAGAAGGGTATGAACCTCTAGAACAGCAATTTTGTTTTCCTTTTTTAAAGATTTCATTTATTTATTGAATATTCTTTTTTAATTGTATTTAATTCATTACTACTTATCTCTCATATAACCACTCACTCCTTGGTAATCACCACCTGTTTTCCATGTTCCATGAGTCCTTTTCCTTTTGGCTAGATTCTTCCACCCCCTAATGCCCAACTCCACTAGCTGTCATCCTGCTTTCTATCTATGTGTCTGTCTCCATTTTGCTTGTTAGTTCAGTTTCTTCATTAGATTCCACATATGAGTGAAATCATATGGTATTTGTCTTTCTCTTATTGGCTAATTTCACTTAATATAATGTTTTCCAGGTCCATCCATGCTATTGCAAATGGTAACATTTCCTTCTTTTTATGACCAAGTAATATTCCACTCTGTAAATGTCCCATAGATGTTCTATCCACTCACCTACTGACGTACACTTGGGCTGTTTCCATAACTTGGTGATTGTAAATGGCACTGCAATGAACACAGACATGCTAATGCTCTTTCGAATTAGTGTTTTGGATTTTTTTTCAGATATATTTCCAGAAGTAGAATCACTGGGTCAAGAAGCAAATAGATCCAGTTTTTAATTTTTTGAGGTATCTCCATACTGCTTTCCACAGTGGCTGCAACAGCCTGCATTTCCAGCAACAGTGCAAAAGAATTCCCCTTTCTCCACATTCTCACCAGCACTTGTTGTTTGTTGATTCATTGCTGATAGCTATTCTGACCAATGTGAAGTGAAATTTATGTGGAGCCACAAAAGGCCCCATATAGCAACAGCAAACCTGAGAAAGAAGAAACAAGTTGGAGGAATAACACTGTCTAATTTCAAACTATACTATAAGGATATAGTAAAAAAACAGCCTGTTACTGATATAAAAACCAGACACATGATCAATGGGATAGAACAGAGAGCCCAGAAACAAGCCCATACCTTTACAGTCAATTAATCTTTGCTAGAGGAAGCAAGCACATATGATGGGCTAAAGAAAGTTTAATCAATAAATGATGTTGGGAAAATTGAACACACCTGTGAAGAAAAATGAAAATAGACCACCGTCTTACACCACACATAAAAATAAATTCAAAATGGGTTAAAGCAGGGGGGTCCAAACTGTGCCACACTGGAAGAAAAAGAGTTGTCTTGGGCTACACATTAAATACATTGTGACATGTGATCACAGAACAATCTCATAATGTTTTAAGCAAATGTGCACTTTTGTGTTGGGCCGCACTCACAGACATCCTGGGCTGCACGTGATCTGCAGACAGTAGGTTGGATACCCCTGAGTTAAAAACTTAAATGTTAGACTCAAAACCATAAAAACCCTAGAAGAAAACATAAGCAGTAAAATCTCAGACACTGTTGGTAGCAGTATTTTATGTGATATGTATCCTCAGGCAAGGGAAACAAAAATAAATAAATAAATAAACAAATGAGACTACATCAAACTAAATTTTTTGTACAGCAAGGGAAGCCATCAACAAAATAAAAAGACAATCTATGGAATGGGAGGATGTATTTGCCCACACATCTGGTAATGGGTTAATATCCAAAATTTGGTTAATATCCGAAATTTATAAAGAACTTTTAAAATTCAACACCAAAAATACAAACAATCCAATAAAAATGGGCAAAGGACCTGGATATGCATATCTCCAAAGAGAACATACATATGGCCAATTTTATATGAAAAGATGCTCAACATCACTAATCATCAGAGAAATGCAAATTTAAATCATTTACTTATTTTCAGAGAGAGGAGAAGGGAGAGAGAAAAAGGAGAGACATTGATGTGAGAAACTGACCAAAACCCCAGACAAATGCCCTGACTGGGAATCGAAACAGTAACCCTTTGCTCTGCAGAACGCTACACAACCAACTGAGCCACACCTTTCAGGGCTAGAACAGCGATTTCAACCAGAGTACCTCACAGCAGGCAGAGAAACCTCAGGCAAAGATAGTAAAGTAACTGGTTAATTAGCATGACGTCAGGATTTTAACCCAAGGAGTCTTGTTTCAGCATGACTACATGTTGCAAAACTGTGCTTTATGGAAAAATGCTGGCTTACTATCCTACATTAAACAAGTAATATTTTTTGTTGGTTGCTAAAAATTATTTCATGTTTCATAATCAAAAGAAAAAAGAAAATAAACAATCTTATCCTAAGACCTATAATAAACATCAGAGAAAATGTTTTCTTAGACATCATTCTTTGCCTTGACAACTTAAGGTTTCTTGCTTGTCTTTTGGCATTTGCTGTGTGTGGGTGCATTTGCAATTACTGAAGGTAATTATTTTACCTAAAGCTCTTAGCAGAGAGAGTCAGTCAGGAATGCTTATTGACTTCCCCTGGTTATAAAGCACTGTACCAGAAACTGAAATTAGTGAAAGAGAAAAGTCCTCACAGATAAGTAAACAAACAATTACAAAGCAGAGTGATAAGCATAATGAGCTCAGGGAGTTACAAAAAGAATGTTTTAGCCACAGGAGAGGATAGGAAAGTCAGGGTAGATTTGAAGAAGATTGTGGCCACAGGGATTAGGTCCTGATGATTAGGAAAAATTGTTAAAACAAAGGGCTAGAAAGGGAAAACACAATGTTAAAAGGGAAGGGAATGGATAAAAACACAGTTTGTACATCCAGACAATGAAACATTATTCACCACTAAAAAAAAAGAGGTACTATTCCATTAAAAGACATGGAGAAAATTTAAATGTATATTACAAAGTGGAAAAAAATCTGAAAAGGCCACATATTGTATGATAACAACTACATGACATTCTGGAAAAGGCAAAACTATAGAAACAGTAACAAGATCAGTGATTGCCAAAAGTGTGGAGGGTAGGAATATATGGATAGGCAAAGCACAAAGGATTTTTTTAGGGCATATTGAATACATGTCCTTACCCATTTGTCCAAACTCATAGAATATACAGTATCAAGAATGAACCATAGTGTACACTATGGTCTTTAGGTAACTATATGACGCAATGTAGTTGTGAAAGATGTACTATTCTGGTGGGGAATGTTGATAATAAGGGAGGCTATGCAGGTATGGGAGCACGGACAGATGAAAAGGCTTTGTGATTTTTCCTCCACTTTTGCCTGGGAACTTAAATGGTTCTAAAATTATGAAGTCTTAAAGAGATAGAGAAGGGGTATTAAGGACCTCTATGTATAAATGAACTCATAATATTGAATACTTCAACTTGGTTGAAACATTGAGTGGGACATTAAAATGGTGAGAATTGAGAATTGAATGAACAGTGATGTTCATTATCTTCCCAAGCCTGAGATTTCTAATCATTCCCTACTTCAACTTAGATCCCATCTGTATAAGAATTATTTGACCTTGATGTATATTCTGTCTCTATTTCATTTTCCTTAACTCAGTCTTTATATATGGTCTTTCCTTCCCTATATCTTCTAACTTGCATTAAACAATCCTTCAAAGACAAAGGGAATAACAGAGCACAGGCTGGTGTGGCTCAGGGGACTGAGTGCTGGCCTGCAAACCAAAGGGTCACCGGTTCCCTACACAGTCAGGGCACAAGCTTGGGTTGTGGGCCAGATCCCCAGTAGAGAGCACTCAAGAGACAACCACACATTGATGTTTTTTTTCCCTTTCTTTCTTCCTCCCTTCCCCTTTCTCTAAAAATAAATAAATAAAATCTTTAAAAAATAAAAAGGGAATAGCAGAGATAGCTGATCTTTTAGAGGACTTTCATTTTTTCTGGATGAATTCTGCTAAGTGAGACTTTATATATAGTAATTTCACATCTATCCTCTTCTCATAAGCCTACTGTGACTATTAACTTGTGAGAAGGAAGTTTAAGAGTTAGTGCTCTTACCAATAAATAAATCTTTACTTTATAGTCAATTAATATTTAATGAAGGAGGCAGAAACGTACAATGGGATAAAGATAGTCTAGTCAATAAATGGTGTTGGGAATATTGGACAGATACATGCAAAAAATGAAACTATACCACCTTCTTACACTATGCACAAAAGAAAACTCAAAATGGATTAAAGAGCTAAATGTTAGACTCAAAAACACAAAAATCCTAGATGAAAAAAGAGGGAGTAAAATTTCAGACATTTCTAGTAGCAATATTTTTTCTGATATGTTTCCTCAGGCAGAGGAAACAAACAAAATAAATAAACAGGTGGGACTACATCAAACTAAAAAGTTTTTACACAGAAAAACAAACCATCAACAAAATGAAAAGATGACCCACTGCATGTGAGAAATATTCACTGATACATCTGATAAAAGGTTAATGTTCAAAAATAAAACTAAACACCAAAAAAAAAAATCCAATTTTAAAATAAACATAGGGCCCTGGCTGGTGTAGCTCAGTGGATTGAGCGCAGACTGAGAATCAAAGGGTGGCCAGTTCAATTCCCAGTCAGGGTACATGCCTGGGTTGTGGGCCAGGTTCCCAGTGGGGGCCCCATGGTAGGCAACCACACATTAATGTTTCTCTCTCGCTTTCTCCCTCCCTTCCCCTCTCTCTAAAAATAAATAAATAAATAAACCTTTAAAAAATAAAAATATAAACATAGGGCCCTAATTGACACTTATCCAAAGAGGACTTACAAATTGTCAATAGATATATAAAAAGATGCTCAATGTCACTAATAAGAGAAATGCAAATTAAAATCATAATGAGATAGTACCTCAAACCAGTCAGAATGGATATCAGCCATAAATCAACAAACAACAAGTGCGGGTGAGGGTGTGGAAAAAGGAGAACAGTTTTGCATTGTTGATGGGAATGCAGACTGCTGCAGTTGCTATGGAAAGCAGTATGAAGTTACCTTAGATAATTAAAATTGGAACTGCCTTATGACCTAGCATAAGGTCCACTTATGGAAATTTATTTGAAAGAATATATATACCTGTGTGTTCACTGTAACATTATTTACAATAGCCAAAATTTGGAAACAGCCCAAGCGTACATCAGTAGATGTGTAGATAAAAAATCTGTGGTAAATTTACACAATAGAATACTGCTCAACCTGAAAAAAAAAAGATTTTACTTTTTTGACAGCACGGATGAACCTGGAGAGTATAATGCTAAGTAAAATAAGCCAGGCAGGGAAAGACAAATACCGTATAATTTCACTTATATGTAGAATCTAATAAACATAATGCTAACCAGCAAAATAGAGAGACTCATAGATAGAGAGCAGGCTGACAGCTGTCGGGGTGCTAGGTGGGGGGTGCGGTGGTATAGGGACTGAGCAAAAAGGGAAAAAAAAGAGAAAGAACTCCTGGACGGGGACAGCAATGTGGTGATTGTCAGGGGAAGGGGTCGAGAAGAGGTGGAGGAGAGTGTGGGGGGAATCAGTGTTGGCAGACATAGACTTGACTCAGGGTGGTGAACACATAACAAAGTGTACAGACAATGTGCTATGGAATTGTGCAACTAAAACCTGCATATTCTGTTAACAAGTGTCACCCCAATGAAATTAATAAAAAGGGGTAAAAAAGGAAATTTTACCAGAAGACTACCTCCAGACTTTAACTCTTCCTTGTGTTTTCAGCCTGTTGTCCTTCCCAGTAGAAAATGCTCTGGGACAGACCATGTTAAACACTACAGAACTTAGCAAGCAGAATAATGTGTAAGGCTAGGTATTCTCTGTCTAAATTGGGAGCATTTAAATGATTAGGGGACAGTGAATCTCATAGCTCTTCAAATTTAGTTTTCTTTTTATAATTCATGAAAAAATTATTCTAACCAGGAAGGTAAATGACCCAAATAACTATACAATATCAACACATTGACTTTCTACATTTTTAAAAGATTTTACTTATTTATTTTTAGATAGAGGGGAGGGAGGGAGAAAGAGAGGTAAAGAAATGTCAGTGTTTGGTTGCCGCTCACATGGCTGCCCCTGGGGACCTGGCCCACAACCCAGGCATGTGCCTTGACTGGGGATCGAACTAGTGACCCTTTAGTTCACAGCCCATGCTCGATCCACTGAGTTATACCAGACAGGGCTACACTTTTAAACTATTATAATACTACTTGGTTGAAAAATATTACTTTTAATTACAAATTTTTCCTCACATTGCTTAGATGGATATAACCACTGAATCCTTAATATAAATATAGTTTTCATAGTATAAAGTTCACCACTTACAAATGTGAAGATTAGTGTTTTTTAGAATATTCAAACATTGTACAACCATCACCATTAGTTTGCTCCCAAATGTTTTTATCAGCCCTAAATGAAACCCAATAGCAGTGAACCCTTCTCCTGGGGATCACTTATCCACAGTGCCTAAAAACCACATATCCTTCCGTTTCTATTCATCTATCCAGACATGATTACATAAATGGGATTATTTCATTCTATTTATAGAATAGAATGAAATAGAATTTATAGAATTATTTCATTCTATTTATAGAATTTAACCCACCTGTACAATAAACCAGAGACCTTTTGTTCATAGTTTATTTCACTAAGTATAAAGTTTTTGAAGATTTATATGTATTTTAGCATATATTGGTACTTCACTTTTATATAACTGGATGATATTTCATTGTATGTATATATCAAATTTTGTTTATGCATTCATTCACTGATGGACATTTTGTTTGTTTCCACTTTTTGGTTATTAAGAATAATGATGCTATGAATAATTGTATAAAAGATTTTTGTGTACATTGTTTTTCTCGATTTTCAAGTCTCTTGGATACATATCTAAAAGTAGAAATGTTGAGTCATATGGCAAAACTATATTTCATTTTTCTGAGAATCTTATTGGATAGTTTACCAAGGCAGCTATACCATCTTATAATTCCAGAAGCAATGTGAAAGGCTTCCAATTTTTCTGCATCCTCACCAACACTTTCCATTGTCTTCTGTTTTGATTATAATCACCTTAATGGGTGTGAAGCAATGTCTCATTGTGCTTTTGATTTGCATTTCCCTAATGACTAGTGTTTAGCAGTTTTCAATGTGCTTGTCAGCCATTTATATATCTTGCTTTGAGAAATGTCTGTTCAAGTCTTCTATTTATTTTCTAGTTGGACTGTTCTGAGGTTGTTGAAATGTAAGTGGTCTTTTTACTTGAATTGTGGCTGTGTTTTTACTTGATAGTGTCCTTTAAAACAAAAAAATGTTTTTAATTTTGAGAAAAAGGAGACTCATGTCTCTTTTGAAGTCCTTGCTTGAATTACATTAACACTCTAGTGTTTTATTCAATACTAAAATGGTTATTCTAATCCTTGACTTNGTGCTTGTCAGCCATTTGTATATCTTGCTTTGAGAAATGTCTGTTCAAGTCTTCTATTTATTTTCTAGTTGGACTGTTCTGAGGTTGTTGAAATGTAAGTGGTCTTTTTACTTGAATTGTGGCTGTGTTTTTACTTGATAGTGTCCTTTAAAACAAAAAAATGTTTTTAATTTTGAGAAAAAGGAGACTCATGTCTCTCTTGAAGTCCTTGCTTGAATTACATTAACACTCTAGCGTTTTATTCAATACTAAAATGGTTATTCTAATCCTTGACTTAGGGATGACTCAGTCTGATCAGTCCATTCTTACTGCTTCTGCTGAGAAATTCCTTATTCTTTCACATCTGACTATAAAGATCTCCTGCCACAGCTCCAGAGATGTTCTTCATGACAGCCAGCAGATGATCAAAACAGTCATATTTCAAACTTCTCTTGGCTTACGTTAAAATGTGTATCCATTAATCTAAAAGTGCAACCACTACATGTTAGAGTTAGGAGGTTCAGCAGCTTTTCTTCCCACAAATTTCTCAAATATTAGCACTATGAGTTATGAGTTACCAATACCAAAGCTGGAAAAGTCAGCTTTTGTACTGCCCGTCACTACCAGAACTGATAAATAGAGACTAGGATTGAATCTTTATGGTACTTCATTCAGATGCTGGTGATCTGAGAAGATGGTGAGTTATGCACCCTCAAAAACCATCTTAATGTCTTATCAGAAGCTGACGTTTTTATAAGGAGAAGGAAAGGGTAGGTAAGCAGTTTGGGAAAAAATTAATCAGATAAGAGTTGCAGTCTGGCTGTGATTTTCCCAGCATTTCTTTATCGGGTGATCAACAATTTTTTATCTGAATTATGGACACTCCCTCACTGGAACACAATGGCTCAGATACTATCTCATTCACTTGGAGACCCACTTGGGCACAGAGGTTGAATTGCTTGTTGAACTTCTGGAGTCATGTGGTCATGCATTCTAGTTACTGGAACAATAGCTTTTCCACAAGCATTAATCACTTAAGTCTATCATCTATGACTGAAGCTAAAATATTTAGTTCTTGAGTTCCCGTATCAATACTACAGGCAAGCCATAAAAATGAAAGTGCAATCCACATTAAAATCAATTTAATTATTTTATTGCAGATAAGGATAGAAGAAGAATCTTAGTGACATGTATGTCATTTGTTCTGATAGCTCTCTGCAGTGGGGTTTGTGACCCAGGAAACACAGACATTTGGGACTAGATAATTATTTGTTTGGGAGCTGTCTTGTGAATTGTAAGATGCTTAGTAGTATTCCTGGTCTCCACTCACTGGATGCTTCAGCATTTAGTTAAAGAAAAAAATTTTGGGGGGGGTTAAAAAAATAAATTTGTCCTGGACACTTGTTAGAAACAGCAAGAAAGGCTTTATTCAAGATTACAGCAGAGGTCAAGTCTATAGCCAGAGGGAGAGATATTGAACTCCGTTCCCAATATAGCAAAGATACCTGGGGAAATTATACCTATGGGACAGTGTGAGAGGGTCAGTGTATAAAAAAATTATAAAATGAACACATTAAATACCAAGGATAAGGGATTCTTGCCAAACTGACTGAACAGGATTCTTGATAAAGGCAGACCAGGGATTTAGACTGGTCTGAAGGGTAGGGATGATGAATTTGATCAGATGCCAAGCATTGAGGAAGAGGGAGTTCTCTCTAAAACAACTAACCACTATTCTTTGCTAACATTGAACTCAGCAAGCTAATGATATGGAAGCCAACATAGAGGCCTAGTTGAAGAGAGGGTTCAGAGAAGCCAGACTAAATTGTGATCAAGAACAGTCTTGTTACTCTGCCTGACTCAAAGCAGTAACAATAAAAAACACTTCCAGATATGGCAAAATGTCCCTTGTGGGGGCGACTTTCCTCAAAAGTCCCCCCGTGTGCCATGGATGAAAGTAAACATGACTGAGATATGATGTGATCTGCTTGGGGAGGAGAGGTGGCCAGTTTCTCAGGGGGAAAAGGCATTGAGCTCCCTCCTCCAGGGGCTTTTATTGGGTTGTAATACACAGGAATACAGGTCAGCAAGGATCAAACAGTAGATAACATTTCAAAGAAATCTGAGGGCTTAGTATGAGTCAGAGTCTGTCAGGAACAGAGTTTTAGTGTTTCCTGCTGGAACCCTTAAGATATGAATGAAAGCACTCTTAGCAGAGCAGATTTCACAAGTTTATCAGGAAGTCTTTGTGAGGCCAGATTTTCCTATAGGACAAGCTTTAGCAAGGCAGGGAGCTGCACCTCTCCCCATCAGGTATTCAGGTTTACAGGGATTAGAGCTAGGAAGCACTTCTCCCAGAGGACATGGGAATTCAGGCTATGTCAAAGCTTGGGGGGCGAGAGTCTATTGCTCTTTGTTGCAGCCCCCCAATCCCTTCCATGAAGGCCTCCCAAGTAATCAAGTCTGGCTTAGGTTGCCCTGCTCTGTGAGGGGTCTTACCGATGATTGACTTCTGACCAAGCTTTGAGGGCAGGAAGAGGAAACTGAGGCAGCGTTTGCTACCAGGGGCAAGCTTTGTCTCCTGTGGCTCGAATTCCAGAGGTAGTCGCTAGCCCTTAGCCACAAGGGGTCAAGATACAATTTCTAGAACTAGGCAGAGCGGTCTACAACAGTCCCCTTTTGGGGACAACTTTTTTTTTATTGAAAACTTTCTAGAGGGTCATTTTGGACAGTTTTATGCCCTGTAACTTCAATGTCTTAGAACTAGAGAGCTAAGCTCTCTCTCTCTTTTCACTTTTTATTTTTTTAGTCAATCATGACCATAGACTCTCACTTATAAAATATGAAACAAGGGGGAGTGATTTTGACCCATTTTACCTGTTCTCTTTACCATTTCACAGAGAACTTTTGGAGTAATTGGCTTTTTGCTGTTACCTTATAGGATTTTTCTATGAGAAGCAATGTGACTGGATATTTTATTATTCACTGCTTTGATGAGTTTTACTTGTGTTCCCTCTCAGTAGCCACAAAAACTTAAAAGTCTTTTGTAAAGGAGGGCAGAAAGTAATAATCGTTTATAAATTATATTGATTGGAAATATTTCCTTTTTAAAAAATATTTTAATTATTTATTTTTGGACGGAGGAGAGGAGGAAGAAAGAGGAGAGAAACATTGCTGTGAGAAGAAAACTGATCAGTTGCCTCTTGCATGTCCACAGGGACCTGGCCCCCAACACAGGCGTGTGCCTTGACTGGAAGTCGAACTGGTGACCTTTTGGTTTGTGGGATGATGTCCAACCTACTGAGTCACAACAGTCAGGCAAAAACTACTTTCCTTTGAAAGAAGCATTATATCTATGCCTTTTCTATTTATCTGGTCAACATGAGATAGTCCAGTTAGCCAGAACAATTGGAATAGGGAAACTGATACAGATAGTTAGAAGCCAAGTAGCTTATAACCATCCAGTAAATCAAAAAGTCCTACCTTCCCTAACCAAAGATACTTAAGAAGAGATGGTTTACACTTCGCCTCCCCACCAGAGAATAAATAGCTTAAATTACCTTACTCAGGGAAACAGACAATAAAAATCCAGTCAGTGCATTTGTGCCAGCCATATCCAAGGACAGATGAAGTCAAGGGTAATAAATCTCATTTTAACTTGTCCAGTATAAAGCCAATGACATTTCTATTGAGATCCTCCCCTGATACCTTCCTGAACCTCCTACCTTCAAAACCAGCAAGACAAGGACCCAGTGTCCTCTCTTCCTCTTAGGAGAACGCCTTTGCCCTTCCCTTCTTCCTCTTTCCCCTTGACACATTATTTTGGCTTTCCCTTTCCTAAGCTCCCAGGGTCCTTCTTCTGCCTCTGCAAACTGTTTCCTGAGCCCATTTCTTCTACAGCTCACTTTACTACCTCTGTAACTTTCTAAATAAGCTTTTTCTTATAATTTGAGTTCTCAGCTCTGAAGTCTTTCTTTGCTAAACTCTCGAACTGAGGTCCAATTTCCCTGGTAACAACTAGTGCTGTTTCACCTCCAACATCACCAGTAACAAACACAGTGAAGAGATTCTCAGGTGGCACAAGTAAGCGGAAACACATTTGATGGAACTGTTAAAATGTCCATGTTACATTTTTGTATGTATGTTGTTTATTTTAATAACCCATATATATGTGTGGCTATGTTCTAATATCTTTTTTCTCTCTTAGAAGAATATTAAGATTCATCAATTCTAATAAGATAAGCACTGCTTACAACAGCTTCTACAGTTATGAATTTAAAAGAAATATATTTCAAATATAAAACATACTTCTATTAACAAGCACTGTAATTAGGTATTGAATATACTAGAAAATATATACCATATAAACAGATTTATAAACAGGGTAATTAGAGTGTTAATTCAAAAGCAGAAGCATTAAGTAGTCACATAACAATTGCAAATTCACTCATCTGTTTTCTTCAGTCTTCATTTACATTCTCACATTCAATAACATGCTGTGTAGCTTTCTTTGGTGTAAATGGCTGCTTTTTTAATGTTATTGTCAATGTGAACTGAAGGGACATTTATTTGGAAAGGATGATTTACTTTGGTTTATACTATGTACTGCACACATTTTCAGCCCAGGTAATTACCATATATTTATTTGAATGGTGAATTTAGAAGAACTATACATGGTAATTAAAAGACTTGAGTTAAGATAAAAACCAGAAAAAGACAAAGCTCATTATTTGACTTTGCAGAAGTCTTTCAAAGAACATTTTTAAAAACCGAGTAACTCTATGCCAGATGCATGGCAAAGTGAATTTTTTTTTTGGGGGGGGGGTTCTTCATTTATTTTTAGAGAGAGGGAAACAGGAAGAAAGAGAGAAAGCGAGAAACATCTTTTACATGCCCCAACTAAGGACTTGTTCTGCTACCCAGGTATGTACCCTGACGTGGAATTGAACCAGCAACTGGTTTTGTGAGATAGATCCCAACCAAATAGGACATGCCAGCCAGGGCCAAAATTGGTTTAAAAAATATTTTTAAAAACAAACCCAAAGCCCTGGCTGGTGTAGTTCAGTGGATTGAGTGCAGGCCTGTGAACCAAAGGATCTGGGTTTGATTCCCAGTCAGGGCACATGAGTGGGCTGCAAGCCAGTTCCCAGCAGGGGACCCACGAGAGGCAACCATACACTGATATTTCTCTCCCTCTCTCCTTCCCTTCCCCTCTAAAGATAAATGAATAAGTCTTTTAAAAATGTTTAAAAAAACAAACACAAAAATGGATTTTAAATAGCCCATTTATGAACAAATACTATAACATTAAAATGAAAGGTTTTATTAAGCAGTCAAGAGTATTATTATTTTAAGATATTTAATAGTTATGTATCTCACTTAGTAATATTAATTTGATTTTTCCTGTATTCATTTTTCTATTTGGAAGTAAAATCAGGTTTACCCAAAACTTAAACACCATACTTCTGCCTAGAGTATAGGCAGGATGGAAAGAGAATCATTACAAATTTTACTTTAGGTATGTCCAGAGATAATATTTTAGTTATACTTTTTTTTTCAATAACATTAAAACAAAATGCAATGTTTTCAGTCTATAAAAAATATTCAAGAAGTAACTTGGTATATCTGTACTATGTTCTAGTAGTACAGAAATAGACTCACAAAATATTACCACTTTGCTAGTTAAAGTATGTATTATTTTCAGAGTGAGACCAGTATGTATGCCTGGAAAATGATAGTTCAGTATTGTTTTCTCCTGTAGAACTTTGAATGTATCGTATAGTGATTTCATAGGTGGCTAACATAAGTAACTCTTTCCTTCAGTGAGGAGTTTTGTGTAACTTTTGAATCTCTCCATCAACCCTATTCTAAAGTTGATTTAGTAGATTTTAGATAACAGAGCATCAGAGATGTCACCAACATGGCAGTGGTGACAGAGATGGAACAACAATGCCGAATAAACAGCACTGACTTCAACAGGTCCTTGAAAAATTTAAACCTTAAGTAATGACTAATGATAGTGGCAAAGTTTTGTTCTTGGTGTGTGTTTATTTTGTTTGGGTTTTTTAGATAATTCAATAAGATTGTCACATGTTGCAATTTGAGTTGAAGCAATTTGCAGTCAACATTACATACATTTCTTCAGAAAGAATTAGTTGGTGAGCTTAGAAATATTTCTTCATGTATTACGTTTATTGTATTTATTCTTTTTAAAATTAAATTTATTAATATTCTTTTTGAATACATATTGCATTCCAATGATTCAAAAACAAAAAATATTAATAACAGTACATAGTGAAACTCTTTCTTAGTGTCTTTCCCACCATCCATTTTCCTAGTCCATAACTTGTATTCAAAATAACGCCTGTAAGTGGCTTCTAATGTTTCTTTTTAAAACATTGTATTTATTTTTATTTTATTTTTTATAAAGCTTTTTTTAATCCTCATGTGTGTACATGTTTATTGATTTTGGAAAGAGCAAAAGGGAGAGAGAGAATGAGAGAATATGAGAGAGAAAGAGAGAGAGAGCGACATTTATGTGAGAAACTGGTTTCCTTCTGTATGCACACCAAGTGGGAACGGAAGCCTCAGCCTAGGTATGAGTGTGACAGGGAATCTACCTCAACCTGTTGGTGTACAGAACAATGCTCCAAGCAACTGAGCCACTCAGCTATGGCTCTTTCTAAAACTTTTTAATATACGTATAAGCAGGAACAAATAAATATTTTACTTTTCCATCATTTTATTTTTTCCTATATAAATATTATTCACATTGTTCTATACTTTTTCAATTAACCATATATTTGTATGCCAAAATATTTGTATCCCAAATTTTTATCCACAATATGTGGATGCGGGACATGGAAGGGGACTATTCCACATTTCCACCCCTTCTACCAGTCTGTATGGCTGTGGTTTCTTTAATTCCATAATTGTCAGGCTTCCATTCAACTCAATTTCTGACAGTTCTGAATGATGGTTTTATAATTTAATTGTAATTTTGATGTGATTGTGTGAGGACGCAAGTCCTATTTACCTATACCACCATACATGTGAAGTCTATTTTTATATTGTGGCCTTTTCCCATCAATGATGTTTTTTTCTAAGTAATTTTTATGAGAAGATATATGATCAAATTAGTACTTTTTCTGTGGCAGTATTTTTTTTTTTGCTGGTCACTCAGTCTGTTGGTAGATTTCTATGCTCTTTACTTTCTTGTTTACTTATGTTGCTTTTGAAACTATAGTATATAATTCCCTTTATTATATTATTCATCATTGGATATGTTCAATATACCTGGTTTAGCCATTTTTCTTAGTTTCCCATATATGGGTAGTGGTCCAGGTAGTCTCCAGGGCAGGAGAGTCTGCGTGCAGGGAAGTCTCACTCTCCCTCTGTTGCCAGAGAGGCAGGCTGTATTTTTTCATGATTCACTGTGAAGCTCCTAATCATGAGTCAAGTGGAGAAGAACTTTGTCTACCTTTCTCACTTACCCCATTCCTCACATTTCTTGTTGAAATCAGGAGATAAACATTTACAAAAATGCATTTTTCTGGAAAAAAATAAGGCCTCTTTTTCTTATTGTCATTACCCACATTCCTCTCCTTATTCTTTCACATGGCTTATATACAATTTTATATATTCTGGTAGCATTTATACAGAATCAGGAGTCTGTGAATTACATCTGCTTTCCTAGTTTCACTTAAAACTGAGTGTAAGTTTTTTCCCTGCTTATGGTGATTGTTTTATTTTTTGTTGTAAAGGATTTTCATAAGGAAAAAGGGGGGACACTTACATAACCATGCTCATGCATAAAATATCACCAAAATTCCTATTTAAAATTTTTTTTATCACTTTCAGACATATGACTGCTTCTTCCACATGAAACACAGACTCAGTCTCAGTGGACACGTTTAAAGACTACTGTAGGAAGGAAATTGAAACTGCAAGACAAAATATATGCACCGTCTAGTCACTGTGTCTCAACACCAAAACACTCAGATCTAAGTCTTTACAATCACTGCTTACAGACAACAACTCCTGCCATGCTCTAGATTCAACGATCCCTTCATCTGTGAACCCACCCAAACTTCTTGCATCAAGATATTTGTCAAATATTCTTCCTGTGCTGTGTGTTTCCATTCTTTTGACTGCAGCCCTTCATTAGCATTGTGTTTCATTCCCAGCTATTGTTCTATTATTTAGCATCTACCTTCTCCTTGCCTTCAGAGCCAAATTCCCAAAAGAGTTGTCTGCATTTTGTGATTTCATATTACCAAAGAGCGAGAAAGTAGGTTTAGTATCTGAGTTAAACATAGAGAATTAAAAAAATAAAACTTTCAACTCTCAAATTTATGGTTGATATTCATCCTATTATGATAAGATTGACGATTTACAAGTGCTGGTGAGAATGTGGAGAATAGGGAACCCTAGTGCACTGTTGGTGGAAATGCAGACTGCTGCAGCCACTGTGGAAAACAATATGGATTTTCCTCAAAAAACTTAAGATGGAACTACCTTTTGATCCAGTGATCCCACTGCTGGGATTGTACACTCGGAATCCTGAAACACCAGTTCAAAAGAACCTACGCACCCCAGTATTCATAGCTGTGTTATTTACAATAGCCAAGTGCTGGAAACAACTGTCAGTAAATGAGTGGATAAAAAAACTGTGATACATTTACACCATGGAATCCTATGCAACAGAAAGAAAGAACCCCTATCCTCTGTGACAGCATGGATGGAGGTGGAGAGTATCATGCTAAGAGAAATAAGCCAGGTGGCAAAAGATAAATATCATATGATCTCAACTGTAAGTAGAACCTAATGAACAAGACAAATGAGCAAAATAGAAACAGAGACATAGAAAAGAAGAACAAACTGTCAGTGACCACAGGGGAAAGGGATAAAGGGGGGAAGAAAAGGAAGGGTCTAGTTGAGGAACGTGTATAAAGATCCGTGGTAATGGACAACAGGGTGGGGACAGACTGAGGGAGCAGGGCAAGGGGGATGGATGTGGGGGGAGAGCAGCAGGAAGAAAATTGGCGCAATTTTAATTAAACAATAAAAAATAAACAAAAATTAATTGGCAATTATTTTGTATGTCCTCCAAAACACCAAACTGTCTATACCGATTTTCTCATAAAAATTATACACCTTCTCAATTCACTTCATTAACTATTAGTAAAAAGCATTCCATGACATTATACTAGCTAATATAAAGATGTTTGGCACGTCAAAAACTTGAGGTAAGAATCTTTTTTTTACTGCAATTAGAACATAAACCTTCTTCACTCTATTACGCTGAAGATGTTCTTACCATGGAAACAGAATATTCCTTCAGCTCTAAGAGAATTATCATGGTTTCCTGAGTCAAATTATCTTAGATGCTTTAGAGCTTATATTTTCGGACTAAAAATTCTAATATAATTTACATTAAAAAGAAACAAAAACATAGAAATTAAGTATTATGTAGCTATTTTGTCCTGGGGCATTTAATTGCATGAACAAAAATAACTTTAGCACCTAAATTGCTAATTTATTAGTATTCTCTTTGTATTATTTTATTTACCTGGATGAAGATAGTATTTCTTAAACTGAAAATTTTATGTATGTTCATTAAAGTAAATTTCTATAAACAAAATGTAGGATAATACTAAGTTGATACAGAATACAAATTATTTTTTATGTTTAAATAACTTTTATGTAGGATGAAGAATGTAAGTGTTTAACAAACACTTTAACAAATATGATATGTTTACATTGTGATTCAGTTTTTAATTGAGGGAGATATTTCAGACTCCAGACTTTTAGGAGCAGAGATTTCTCGATGCAATGGTCACAGCTAGATATAAAAAATCCCTTTTACATGGATTGTTTTAAGGTAAAGGTTAAACTTGGGAAGGGTGAATTAGAACTTTCAGCCTGTTAAAGATCATTTAGAAAATCACCACTTTTTTGCAATAATGGCAAAGTGTAAATGAAATAGTTTCACATAGGCCTATACCTGATGTGACAGGAAAGACTAGAAGAAACATGCATAAGTGGAATGTTGATCCCTCTGAAAAAATCAAGGGCAAAACCACTGATGAATCATTAGATTGTGGGTGGTCAGCTACAATTGAAATGATGCCTTTAAAAAAATTTTAAAAAGTTACTATTTCTGTTAATGCTTATTTAAACATGCAAACCAAAAAGAGTAGAGAGACATAGAGAAAGTATTAAGCCAAAATATATATTAGTTGATAACTGAGTATTATTGATACATTATACACACACACAGAGACACACAGAATAAAGGGAAGTAGGCAA
Organism: Sturnira hondurensis; assembly: GCF_014824575.4. Lineage (NCBI taxonomy): Eukaryota > Metazoa > Chordata > Mammalia > Chiroptera > Phyllostomidae > Sturnira > Sturnira hondurensis. The sequence continues at coordinate 20,283,902 of NW_028083059.1, forward strand.
CACAAGTGAAAAGAGATCCTTAATCATTCCACCTGGAATATTTATTTCTGCAAGTATAATTAAATTTTAAAATGGGCAATGTGGGAGGTATCTTATTTAGAAAGGTAGAAAGTTTTAGGAGGTTGAAAGCTGTCAGTTGTAGTTTTTGAGTTACTTGTCAATTATTACATTCCTTTTCTCCCAAATTTGTCAGCTATTTGTTAGCACTATTCTTAAATTAGAAGATCAAGTTTGTATTTTAAAACTTCAATTCAATGGTAATGACACTTTTCAGAGCTTGGGTCTACATATCAACAGATCACCATTTCGTGTACATTCTGTATACAGAATGTTCTTTTCCCACATTATTTTCTAGGTAATCAGTCCATATCCTTCAAATCAATGTAAATATCACTTTTTCCAAAGAAACCATCTCTGAGAGTCAGACTTAGATTATCTCTTCCTCTAATAAATTCTCATTTCAATTTTATTTTTTTCAATTATAATTTGTAATCATATATGCATGGTATATGCTCAATAATTACATACATGAAAAAAAATGAAATAACTGTAGAAGTTTTAAGTAGTATTCAATAGCACACTAAAATACTGGGACTATGCACATTCTCCTCCCAGAATTATTCATGTAGCTTGTAAACAATGTTTTCTTGAAAGAAAGTTCATGGAATTATATAAATATTAAGCATTTATTATTTTCATATGCTTTTTTGTAGTTATAAAATGATTAAATCATATGATAAATATTTTTAATTACCATGACTAATCAACTATTTTGAAAACTATTTCCATTTTTGTGCCTTCATACAGGTATGTATTTGTCAAGTTAATCACTCCATAATGATTTATTTCATGATTAGTTAAGTGTTGGTAATCTTGTAACTAACAACACATTATACACATTTTATGGTTTCAAAACTGAAAAAATTATCAGCATAGGGCACTTTAATGCTATTCTCAAATATCTTTATAATTTAACTAAACTTTTTAGTTGGAGTTGAGTGTGCCCTTCCACAATGTGTTTTTCATTTTTTTCTTCAATTTTTTTATTTAATTATTTTTCAAGTACAGTTTTCTGTCTATTACTCCCATCCCATCCCACCCCCCATCCTCCCCCCTCCCTCCCATTTCCACCCTTCTCAGTTGTTGTCCATGTATCCTTTATATAGGTTCCTCTAAATCCCTCCCTTATTTCCCCTGAAATTCCCTCCCCTCTCCCCTCTGGTCACTGTCAGCCTGTTCTCTATTTCAGTTTTTGAAGGGACTTTAATTTCATTCAAACAATTGTGTGCTATTAAGTAAAGAATGAATTAGAAAGAAAATTGCACCATTAGTAAAATTTAAGTTTTCAATTTCACATTACAAGTGATGGTAACCTTTTTACTATGACACTGATATTTAACTTTAGACAAGTTACTTTTGTAGCTAAAATAGACCTTAGTTACATTCTTTATAATTGCCTCTGATAATGCTTTAGTTTTAGCTATGGTTCTATAAAAATAAAGAATATTTAGGTTAATATTAATATAGCTATCCCAGAACATATTTTCTATTTTTTCATAAATAATTGATGCATGTAATAATATGTTTCTGACCATCATGGAATTCAAACTCTAGTGGATGGCACAGGTTAGTAAGTAGAATGTTACACTATAGTATGAAATTATTATTTTGTAAAGTTTATTTTTAAATGTTCCAACATCTGAATCATCAGGGTGCCAGACAGAGAAAAGGAAGACCAAGAAATTAAAAACTTCTTTGAAAAAATAATGAAAGAGAACTTCCCCAATGTGGCAAATGAAATAGATTTCCAGGAATCCAGGAAGTTCAGAGAATCCCAAAGAAATTGGACCCTAGGAAGCACATACCAAGGCACATCATAATTATATTACCCAAGATTAAAAATAAGGACAGAATCTTAAAAGCAGTAAGAGAAAAGGGGACAGTAACCTAGAAAGGGGTTCCAATAAGACTAACAGCTGATTTCTCAAAAGAAACCTTGAAGGTGAGAAAGAGGCTGGAAAGAAGTGTTCAAAGTCCAGAAAGACAAGGACCTACATCCAAGATTACACTGTCCGGCAAAGCTTTCATTTAGAATGGAAGGGCAGATAAAGCACTTCTCAGATAAGGTCAGGTTAAAGGAGTTCATCATCACCAAGCCCTTATTACATGAAATGTTAAAGCAACTTATCTAAGAAATAGAAGATCACAAACTGTGAACAGTAAAATGACAACAAACTCACAACTATCAATAACTGAACTGAAAAAAAACAAGGTAAGCAAACAACTGGAACAGGAATGGAACCACAGAAATGGAGATCACATGGAGGATTATCAGTGGGCAGGGGGATCGGGAGGGAGGAGCAGGTGGAAAAAGATACAGGGAATAAGAAGCATAAATGGTGGGTACAAAATAGACCAGGGGAGGTTAACAATAGTATGGTAAGTGGAGGAGCCAAAGAACTTACATATATAATCCACAGACATGAACTAAGGTGTCAGGAATGCTAGTAGGAGGGGTGGTGCAGGGTGGAGGGGAATAAAGGAGAGAAAAAAATGGGAGAATTGTAATGGCATAATCAATAAAATAACTTAAAATAAAACTTATTCTTATACCACATATTCATTGGATACCTCAGTCTAGGTACTAAGAATATAATGGTCAATAAAATAGACATATCCTTATTATATAACTTAAATTCTAATAAAGGATAAGATAGAATAACAAATTTATTATCCACATTAATTATCCAAATGTATATATATACATACATACATATATGTAACTTCATTCAATATGCTATTTCTGTATCAACCTCTTGTAAATTGTGATTCTGAGTCACTTCAATGAATTTGTTCATCTCTGGATAAAGAACAACACCAATTTTTCAGTGTACAAACTGAGGATCACACCCTGCTATACAATGGGCACCTAAAGGTACTGGGACCAGCCTGTGCTTCTAATCACAGTCTTTCATACTTTATCTAACCGTTGCAGACATTTTTGTGCAATCATAAAGTTTTATAACCAAGAAGTACATTTCTATTAATTACTCAGGTTGTTTGTTTACAGACAAGACTCAAGGATTCTTTAACCAGAAGCTCCTTCTGAATTTCTAACCAACATTTTGCTTATGAAATGCTGTGCTAAAAAGTGACAGATTTATAATAAATTTACAAATAGAGCTAAAAGGAAAGAGATCCATGCACTTCCATTGAGTTTATCAATTAACAAAACAGTGGGAACGAGAATTAGAGCAAGAGATTCTTCCCACTTTTTACCAATTGGAGCATCTAATGATCCAGGCAAATAATGATCATAGTGTTTCAAAATCAGTGCTCTTTTTAAAAAAATAATGTTTCCCTTCCCCTCAGTAGAACACTGGGTAATAAAGGAGGTAAACAAAAGACATTTTCACAAAGTCCAGAGATATGGCAAAAGGAGTGTATTTCAAACACATGCTACGTGGTAAGGGGATGGAACATTAGAGTAGTTTCAGTTAGAACTTCAGCTATAACAATACATGTTAACACTGTATGGACATTAGAGTCACCTGAGGGAGCTTTTTAAAATACCAGAGCATAGACTTTTCCCAAAAAAATTAAGTAAAATTCTTCATGGACATGTGGACATTAAGCATCCATATTTGTAAACCATCCTCCAAGATTATGAAGTTTGCTCAGTGTTGAGCATCACTCAAGTATAATGAAAAGTCACTTTCCTTATGTATTAAATGGATGAAGATGTTCATTCCAGCTGCTTTTATTTTTGCTCATTCTTTATTGAGAGTATAGTTATACTCTGTTCTATTTTGGTCCAAATTCACATTGAACTATTTTCCAAACATGTATTGAAAGAACGTTTTACTTTTCCTAGAGAGAGGATAGCAACTTTGTTTAGAAAATTTAGAAAGTTAGCTTGGGAAAGCGCTTTGGAGTCCTACTTCCTTAAACTGAATAGTGCGAAAAACAGAGAAATCAAGAAAGAATCCTTAAGTCTACAATTAGCATTTATTTTGTAACACATATTAGGGGTCAAATCTGTAACTGAACAATGAAGACAGAAGCTGTGCCATCCATTTAGCATATGTGCATCTTCAAAAGTGAACAAGAGCCAAACTGAGCAACTGTATTAACATACATGCATCTCGCATTACTAAGACCACTGTTAGGATGCCTATCATCTGAAGCAGTTACAGACGAGATTTAGAGATTTCAAATATTAAAATCATGGTTCCATTTCTATTCTAATACCTTGTAAAGGTTACAAAACAAAAGGATTCTAAACAATGCCAGCCTCCGTATTCATCATTAGCATTGTTCTCTACTGGGAGTAGAAAACATAATCCAGTCACACTTCAGGGCCCAGATGCTTGGCTGGTACCAGGCATCCCAGACCACCTGTTTTCACATACTCATATGCACTTTAGTCTGTCATTTATGGATGCCCCATGCGCATCTTTTGCAGTTTGCTTGCCCACTGCTTTGGCAGTTTTCCAAAGACAAGTAAGTACATCACACTTTACAATTTCTACGTGCTGTGCTTTCCAAATTCAATTGTTATGCGTGTCTGTATAAGCATTAAAGGGACAGTATAACCATGGCAAATTGCATAAAGCCAAAATAATTCTACCTAAAATGATTTTTAAAAAATACTTTATATCCAGCCTATATGTACAAAACAGAAATAAATTAGATGACTTCCTATCATGCTGTTTCTTAGTTCTGGGAATCACGAAACATTAAAACATAGTGAGAATAAATTTCGGTAGGCTTTTAGTTCTGTTCTTTTGTCAGACCTGCAGTGCTATTTAGGAACACACTAGAAAGCTGAATGAACAAATAGGAATCTTTAAACAATTAACCTATTTTATTTTTCACTTCAAAGGCTGGGGCTAAACATGTCCAAAGGTTCTTAATGAAGATTGACATTTCTTTCAGAGAAAATACATATATATTTTTTTCTTGGACATTTATTTCAAAGAAAATAATATATTATATATGTAGAAAGAGAGCAATGCAATATGTAAAACCCACTTTAAAGTAGAATGCCTATTTGACTAACTCAGTTTTCAAGACATTTAATTTTATAATATGGCATCTTATTTATTAACAAAATACAATAAATAAAGCAAGAATCATTGCAGTTAAAGTAAATAATTGCATAAACAAGGCCTTGTTATGTAAGTTAAAAATCCTAGCGTCATTTAGAAAAAATCAGGAAGCAAAGGACTCTGCCCAGGTGGCTTATATATCTAGGTAACTAGGGTATACAAAGACCAGTAAGAGTAAAATGCATGTATACCCTCTACCCCATACCATGTTCATGAAAAGAACATGAATAAATTATATTTCAAAACACTATTCTAACTGCATGGGAGGTGTACATAATCCATATTGGAGGTAGCTGGCTCTTTTATTTTGGAAAATATGTTAATGGGCCTTTTTAATGAGTCAAGTGTGTTCACCCTTGCCCATCTCTCTACTTGTAATAGAATAGTAATGCGTTCTACATCCCTTCTAACTGCACTGCTTAAATTATAAGTTATCTAGACATTTTGTTTTTCCCATGACTGATACAAGACACAAGGCTTTACAGGTGATCTGGAATAGGTAGAGAATTAGAGTTGGGAGAAAAGTTCTGGGGAGAGAGAATCATATACTCAGCTTGTTGACATCACACAGTCCTCAAGTTGATACACAGCAAGTGAGAAATATGGTGTGGCAGAGAAAATTGAATACCTTTTAGAGTTACATATCATATTCATTTTTCAAATATTGCCTATACTTTTCTGAAATGCTCTGCTATTTCTCCCAAACTTTGGGGGAAATGTGTTAGACACAACAGTCATGCATCTGCACTTTTTGCAAAATTTGGGGAAATGCTGGTGTGTTGTGCAGCAGTGAAGTGAGAATAGCAGCTGAAGAGTCTGAGGAGAGTGGGTAAGACTCAGGCAGCGGGGGAGAAGAAATCTCCCCTGGATCCAGGCTCGGGAGCAGATGGGAGGTACTCCCTAAAAACACTGACAGCTTACATTTGGATGAGGGCTGCTAGTGGGATTGACTCCATGGAGAGAAGTTAGTATCAGTGTTCTTAAATATAAGAAGTGCTTATAGAAGAGAAAGTGAGGAAGTATAGCTAGAGTTAAGAATTTTTTAAAGATTTTATTTATTTACCTTTAGAGAGATGGGAAGGAAGGGATAAAGAGAGGGAGAGAAACATCAATGTGTGAGAGAGACATCAGTGAGTTGCCTCTCACATGTCCCCATCTGGGGACCTGGCCCACAACCTAGGTATGTGCCCTGACTGGGAAGTGAACTATCAAACTTTCAGTTCACACACTGGTGCTCAATCCACTGAGCCACAACAACCAGGGCAGAGTTAAGATTTTTGATGTGTGCTGGGCAGGGTTTTAGCCTTTGTGATCTCAGCCGCCAATGTTGTGACTGAGACTATGTTACCTTACATGCCAAGGAAGAGATAGGCAGAAAAGTTCCTCAGAGAGGTGCAATGTGAGGAGGAATTGACCCACCCTTACATAATCTCAAGAATGCTTGTGGCTTCTAGAAACTGAAAACGACCCTCATCTCACACCCAGCAAGAAAATAGGGGCCTCAATCTTACAACCACAGATTTGTCCTGAAGACTCCAGAAATGAATTGGGCTTATTGATGCCTTGACTTTAGCCTGCTTAGAACAATACAAGACTTCTGAAATACGGAACTGTAACAAACTATTTGAGTTAATAAGTTTATAGTGATTTCTTTTGGAAGCAAAGAAAAACAATCAATGATGTGAGGATGGGGAATAATGGAATCAAATGGTACGGAGATGTTGAACGCAAACTGTTTCCCAGAACTAGTGGAGATGACAGACTAATTGTCACATTGCATGCCCTTTTCTCTTTTTTATCCCTCACAAATATTTACTTAGAAACACTCAGTAATATTTTATGGGAGCAGACAGACAGAAATTAATCAGTAACAATATCTGTTTATGTCATTTGTTTGTGATCACAATCTGATATTCATTAAATGGCATAAGAGTAAAGACTACAAAATATTCTGGATACAATATCACATAGTCCAAACAAAGGCCTAGAGGCTGATGTGTACAGAAATACTAAAAATCTAGTGATATTCATTAAGTAATAATTGCTGCAAAATGCCATGTTTGCATTTACTTTTCTTCCTTAGTAGAAACTGTTCTTTTCTGTTTTGATAATTGTTTAGTATTAAAAATACCACAGAATAGTCTTTACTGATAACGTATTTTCTATGATTCATGGTGTTATGAGTAAGTCAGATATTTTCATCAAAGTAAAGATACATTTACATTTCAAAACCAAATATGTATACTTATTACATAAAACCAGTGGTATCTTTAAAAGATTTCTACAGCTTTCAAAACTACTCATTGATTTTCTAAAAATAAAATTTTTTCTAGCCAACACTGTCATTTTTGATATTAATGTTTCTAATTATTCTAAAGCAATTTGAGGATGAGATTGGATCTTGAAAGTAATAAACATTGTCCAATAAATGAAAATCATAGCAATTTCTAGGCACTAAAGGGATTACAATTAATTTTGCCCCTTTAGAATAAATAGATCTGGGACACAACGCCAGTGGTTACAGTGTGTTTTGGACTGGTGAATCAAGAATGCACAAAGGGTTAAATGCATAGTTTTTCTCCAATTTATATATCTTTTTTCTGATTAATTAAAACTTTTCCCCTTTCTCCTTCCTATTCTCTCTCTCTCTTTTCTTTGTAGGAACAGAAGGCACCATTTGGGGGGGCGGTTAACAGAATGCAGTTCAATTGCTCTGTATCTCTTAGAATCGTAGCCAGATTCTAACATTATCAAAACGGTCATAGGGATAGGAAAGGATGCAAGTTGTAGCAGGAACCCAAGTGCAGGTTCCTGGAATTATCTCAAGAGCACTTCAGCCCTTCACTACCTTCTTAGATCCCAAAGACCTTGATTTCCACTCTGGGTTTTTAACATCTTTCTGTCTTATTCTGATCTTTCTTAATCTAAATATATTCTTTTAACATCTGCCAAAGAAGAACTGCTTATCAGTTCACTCCTCTCCTTGCTTTTCTTCCCCCTCCTCCAGTTCAGCCTATCCCTGTCCCTTCAGCCTGTCCCTTCCACCCTATCACTGTTTTCCCAGCTCATCATTTTTCTACTGCATTACCAACACTTGTCTCTTTGTTTCAATCCTATGATCCCAGATTCCACTGTTACTAAAGTTATCTTTCTAAAATCCATGCTTATGATTTGATTTTTAATAAAACCTATGCCTTCTCAGTTAAATCCCAACTCCTTGTGTAAAATACAAGGATAGTTGGAAACTTGGTCTTTTCTCTTGCTATAATCTCAGTAAATCCTAGTAAGTCCTTAAACCCATGCCCATTGAGATCTAGTCATATATGGGTTTTCCTGTCCTTCTCTGCATTTGCAGAAATCTGCTTTTTTTCTACCCCCCTAATTTGCCTTTCCTTTCTCTTATGTAAATCTTATTCTTTTTCTGAGAAAAAAAATGTATAACCTAAGTTTTATCCCTAATGAAAAGTACCTAGATTTTCAACTGTGTACTCAAGGTCCCCTTTGCTTTTACTGCTTTTAGCACATATCACATTTTATTTTAATAGAAAAATGTGTCACATTTCATTTGTTTGAGAACAAAGACTGTTCATTATCTTTCCTCAATTCTGAGTAAAAGTTCTCCAAAATTGGTAATAAAATAAATGAATTGTCAATGGTTTAATAAAATTAATTAAAATTGTGACTTCATCCTTTGCCAAAGGCTGATAGAAGACATGACCTTAGGTGGGACCAGTCTACAACCCTCGTAAAATATACAAATTTTCTTCCATATGAAAGCAATTTTATACTCATTTTAAATGGGAGAGAAAAATGTCCTAATAAATTGCCATGATCTCCTATATAAAAAAAAGAACAAAAGAGGAAAAAGAGCTATAAATTTCATAATTTAGTTCTTTAATCTGGGTCTTAGGAAACCTAGAATTGATTTGCTGCTGTTGCTAACATTTGCAGCCAGCTTTTTTAAAGGATAGGCCTTTTCTCAGGAAACTCATCCTAATAGTTGGCTCCAAGATTAAAAGCCAAAAACTTTGAAAATATCCTTATCTGCGAGATGGCATGATGATACCACAATTAGGCAATGTTTGGCAGTTAAATAAAATAATGTTTATATACAAAAGAATAATATCTTCTTCAAAGGGCATGCTTTATGATAGTTGTATATATATTATTTTCTTTATTAGTTTGAAAACATTTATTTCTGCATTCAGGGTACCAGCTTTATTATATCTATGATTTTCAATGTAAACTATCTCCAATACTATTTTTTAAATAAGTAACACATAAATAAGTGAACACATAAATGGTTAATAAATAAATTCACGAGCTGATACAAAGGCATTTCGAACTTATACTTTCATTAAAGGTTGATTATATGAAATAGTAAAAGTGTTTTCCAGGTTTAATAAAATAAAAAAGTAAGAGAAAAATTTCTATTTCTGTTTTCACCACCTCACTTTTGCATGTTATCATTCTTCCCTGGCTTGTATTACTTACCAATTGGTTTCCTGTTTCACCCCCTTCCTGTCCCTTTCTCGTTTTGCCATCAGATTGATCTTTCTAAAGTATGAATATGATATTGATGTAAACCCTGTAAGGAAAAAAAATGCCTATTAAGAAGGCCTGTTGGAGGTTAACTGGGCTGGAAATTTTTTAAAAAGCAGAGCCTACCAGCCATTTCTGCACAGGAGCCTCTCATAGGCTCCTGTGAAAGTTGCATTTGTGTAGAAACATCTGCCGTGAACCACCTGCATTGCCACCGAACTAACTGCCTTACTGCACTGTGCTTTTGCCATCTGACCCAGCCCTTATACAGGTTTCTAGGAATCCTATTTCAACAAATAGCTTTGAGTCTTCTCCCATCTAATCAGAGCTGTGCAGCTCCAACCAATCATAGTAGCTCTTTTCTGACCAATCAAGACAATGCCTTTTAGACATACCAAACTGGTTTTAAGAGCACATTTGAACGTGCAGGACTGGCCAGGGGCAGGGATTTCTGTCCATATAAACCACTTCCCCTCTGACTCCAGGGGCCCAATTTCCTTGTCCATGAAGAGTGAAGACTTCATTTTTCTGACCGAAACACCAAGATGTCTTGCCAGAGCAAAGTGAAGTAGACCAGCACAGAGCTGATAGACCAATGTGGAATAGAGTGCAAGTAGATTGCAGCAGAGCAGAACTGTCAAGCCAGAGAGGGGCCTGGACTGCTGGACCCAGAGGTCTATAGTCGAGCTGTTTTCACAGCTGTGATGTATTGCAATTGAGCTGTCCCGTCGCCCTGCAGTTTTCATAGCTGAGATGTAGCACTGTTGAACTGTTTGCACTGAATAAAGTTTTCTTCTCCACCACACCCCAAATAGTGTCCTTTTGGCATTGAATTGACAATAATGATCATCAGTTGATGTTGAAAACCTCTTTAAAACCATTCAAGATTCCCTGTCACATATAAAATTGTGCCTCTGTTCCTAAACATGAGGTTAGTACTCCTTAGTCTCCTGGTCTCTTCCTATAAGCTAGACTCACTCCTGCCAGGACCCTCCAAGTCTCCAGTGATTTTAAACTATTTGAAGTCTCAAAATTTAGCTCAGTCTGGGACTCCGTAAATGAAATAACATTTTGCTAAAGAGTCCCGTCTTTATCTCTGCCCAATCAGATTATCATCGTCTGCCTTTTAATCTCCTACTCCTTCAAGTCACATTGTAAGTATTACCACTTAGTCAACTTTCCCACTAACCTCCAAAAATTGTGTGCATTCTCCTTTACACTAATGTCATCTACCCCATGCCTTGTCACATTGTTTCTATAGTTTCGAGGTTTTGTTTTCTTAAAATTTTCTTCTGATGCTGGGCAATGGCTGGTTTAAGAGCAGACATACGTTTTCCTGACTTACCATAATATAACCAGACACAACAAAAAGTTTAGCACTGTGCACATCATTTTATTGCAAAAATATGTAAATGAAAAGTCATAAATAGTAAATTTAATCTGAACAATTAAAATAATCACAAAATAAGAGAAAAATGAGTACCAATTCTAAATTGCTAACAATTGTATTTCTTATTGAAATAAATTGAGCTGGAATTTTCCAATTTTCCATGTCTGGAAAAAGGACAAACATTGTTAACATAACAAGAACAGTTTGTGCAACATCTATGTAACCTGGCAGCCAAGGAGAGTGGACTGGAATATGCATGCGTGAATAATGATGACTTCACTATACTAGTCAGTGGGGATGGTAGATGCCATTGAGTGAGCATGCGTACTGTGTGGTCATCACATTTTAAATGATTGAGCAAGTACAGCAAGAAATCTGCATCAGATTTTGTGTTAAGCTTGAACAGGCTCCTGCTGTAGACCACTCTGTTTGGTTCTAGGAATTGTATCTCGACCCCTTGTGGATAAGGGCGAGGGACAACCTTTGTAATGCCAGCTGCAGGAGACAAAACCTGTCTCTGGTAGCAAATGCTGCCTCAGTTTCCTCTCCCTGCCCCCAAAGCTTGGTCGGAAGTCAATGACTAGTAAGACCCCTCACAGTGGGGGCAACCTAAGCCAGACTCGTTCACATGGGAGGCCTTCATGACAGGACTCAGAGGGCTGCAACAAAGAGCAATGGACTCTCATCCCCCAGCCTTTGACAAAGCCCGAGTCCCATGTTCTCTGGGAGAAGCGCTTCCTGGCTCTAATCCCCTTAAGCCTGAAGACCTGATGGGGAGAGGTGCAGCTCCTTGCCTTGCTAGAGCCTGTCCTGGGGGAAAATCTGGCATCACAAAGACTTGCAGATAAACCTGTGAAATCTGCTCTGCTAAGAGTGCTTTCACTCATATGTTAAGGGTTTGAGCAGGAAACCTAAAAACTCTGTTCCTGACAGACTCTGACTCAGACTAAGCCCTCAAATTTCTTTGAAATGTTATCTACTGTTTGATCCTTGCTGCCCTGTATTCCTGTGTATTAGAACCCAAAAAAGGCCCTGGAGGAAGGGGCTTGAGTCCTTTTTCTCCTCAGAGAACCTGGCTGCTGCTGGCCCTTTCTCCTGAGCAACTGGCCACTGCTCACGGCCTTTTTCCTCTGGGAAAATGGCCACTTCTCCTCCCTAAGCAGATCACATCATGTCTCAGTCATATTTACTGTCATCCGTGTCGGCCAGGGGGACTTCTGAGGAAAGTCTCCCCCACAGTCCTCTGCAGGAAGTATTCTGATGATTCAGAAACTTGCACCTGTGGGCAACTGATGATTTGACAGCTTCATTATGACAATGTGCCTGCTCATGCATCATGTCTTTTGCAGATTTTGTTGGCAAAACATCAAAATCACCTAGGTGAATCAGCCCCCCTACACCCCATATTTGGTGCCCTGTGACTTCTGGCTTTTCTCAAAACTAAAATCACCTTTGAAAAGAAAGAGATGTCATACTGTCGATGAGATTCAGAAAATACAATGGGGCAGCTGATGGCAATTGGCAGAACTGTTTGAGGTCCCAGTGTGCCTACTTTGAAGGGTAATGAGGCATCGTTGTCCTATGTATAATGTTTCTTGTGTCTTGTATCTTCTTCATAAATGTCTCTATTTTTTAATATTATAGGGCTGGATACTTTCTGGACCAACCTTCATGTGGGGAGTTTCTCTGAAGCAGTTCCAGTGCTCATACATCCATAAAATTCTCTAAAATTATTGAAATGTTTTAATTCTTGGAAGATAACATAATAATGTCTACTACTTAAATATATATATATGTGTGTGTGTGTATATATATATGTCTATAATATGTCTTTGATAGAGATAAACTATATTATTTTAGGGAAATTCTGTAGCATCCTGTGGCAATAAAACATTTCTTTTGAAAACAAGGAAAGAAAAATCTTTTGAATGTACAAATAATGAAAGCATAGGAGTGGTAAAAGCACAGAGGAATAAATAAGAAGTACAGATAAAATTAACTAAATACCACTTCAAAAAAATAAAGAAAAATATTTTTGCAACCAAATGCAGGTTGGGCTGCCTGCTGCTACAAAACCCAACACTCAAGAGGCAAGTGCTAGTGTAACGTGGTTTGATTCAGACAATGGCAACCTGGAAGGTGGAGGGATCATGTTGCAAAGCCCATCCTGAGAAGATGGGGAATCGTGTCTCGAAGCCCGTCTCCTGGGAAAATGTCTCAAAATCCATCTCTACCTCTCAGCGGGGGCAGAGGTTTTTATGAGAACAGAGAGAGGAACAGAACAGACAGATCAAGGGAGTGGACTGAAAAGTTCTTTATGTGCAGACTAGCACAGTCCATTCCTATAAGGCAAGTGATAGTCCGATGTGTATCATCCTGGCTTAGTCATCCTGACTCCATGGATGAAGGTCAGCACATTTCCTGAAGCTGGGATGCCTGAAGATTGGGGTCTCTATCTTTTGAAGTTAGTTCCTAGGATTCTTATACAAACATACTGTTTATTTGCAAATTACATTTTAGTGAGTCAACACTTAGAACAACAATATCAAAGAATGGTGGGGTGGCTTACAACTCCCCACCATTAGAATTTTTCAGCTGCACTTTTATAACAGTAAAAAAATCTATGTAACATTTCCCAAAATAAATACACACTTTTTAAAACAGAGTATTCAATAGTATCATAGTTAAATTGTGCCCCCCAAATTCATATGTTGTAGCCCCAGTACCTCAGAATGTAACTGCATGTATTTGGAAAGAGGGTCTGAAATGGTGATTAAGTCAAAATGAGGCCATTAGGGTGTGTTCTCTAATCCAGTCTGACTTGTGTCCTTGTAAGAAAAGAAAATTTGACTATGCAGAGACACCAGGAATACAAATGCAGAGAAGAAAGACTTTATGAGGACATTATGAGAAGGTGGCCATCTGCCAAGGAGAAAAGCCAAGGAGATAGGCTTCAAGAAAACCAAAACTGCTGACACTTTGATTTTGGACTTTCCAGCTCCACAACTGTAAAAAAGAAAAAATTCTGTGGTTCAAGCCACCTGGTCTGTAATATTTTGTGATAGTAAACCTAGCAAGTTAATAACACTGATTAAGCAAAAAAGCACCTGGGATTCATACAGAATTGCTACACGTTCAGTATCTGTAGTGATACTTTTGGTTATGCCCCAGAGATTACAAAGAAATACAATGGAAACAGAAAATCTCTAAAATGTTTCCAGAAGTCGTCAGTTTCATACTTTAACTTCAAAAAATTGCATTGGGCCCTGGCTGGTGTAGCTCAGTGGATTGAGCGCGGGCTTGTGAACCACACGATTGTGGTTCAATTCCCAGTCAGGGCACATGCCTGGGTTGCAGGCCAGTTCCCAGCAGGGGACTCACTAGAGGCAACCATACATTGATATTTCTCTCCTACTCTCCTTCCCATCCCCTCTAAAGATAAATAAATAAAATCTTTTAAAAATTGCATTGGATCAGTTGTTCTTATTTCAAATTTAGAACCAAATACTCCCCTTAACAGAATAGTATGCAATGGGGAGAAAAGCGTTGTTTTACTGAGGGCTATGGGAGTTTAATGAATGCAGGCAACAAGGGGATGGACATTTTTTGACTGTGTTAGATGCTACATACATTGCTTCACCTGAACTATGGAACTGATCCCCGCCCACCCCCACCCCCAGCACTCCTGTGCTACCTGTGTTATGGGGATGTTGTTACATTACAGCAGGGGCGTCAAACTCATTTTCACCAGGGGCCACATTGGCCTCACGGTTGCGTTCAAAGGGCCGAATGTAATTGTAGAACTCTATAAATGTAACTACTCCTTAATGGTTAAGTGAGAGCTTGGCCCCTGCCACTGAGTAGAAACAAGGGGCCCGGACAGATAAAACAAGGTGGAGGGCTGTATTTGGCCCATGGGCCCTGTGCATTAGAGGACGCCAAGCCTCTGGAAGTTAAGGTTATTTTATGGTCAATCTAATAATTTTCGGCATTAAAAATAAAGCTAGGTCACCTCTTTCTCCACAGCTCCATGAAAGGACACTGCAATGGTGAGGATTTGGGAGGTGTATGTAGAAGACAACTCGAGCTGAAAACAAAACAAAACAAAAACACATTTATCATGCTAGAAGAGCCAAGCCTGAGAACAAGAATTTGGAACAGAATGCTGAGAAAGAACAAGGCGATATTCCTGCTTTTCTTTTTGTTTGCTTGTTTTGCTGTTGCTGCTTCTCACTGCTTTGCTAGGACATCTGCTTCATTTTTCCCCTGTGAAGTTTAGCTTCTGCAGCTTCTCTGTCCATAAGGTAGAAGACTGTCAGCTCACCACAGCTCAGAGGATAGACCTCCTGCTCCCAAAAGGCTGCTCTTTCCAGGAGAGAGAGCCGGTAGGCACAACTTGGATCTACTTATTTATCACTTCAATTAAGTGTGGTTGGAAAAGTCTGGGTTCAGGGTATAAATACCGCTCCCCGGGCCTATTCCGGTTCAGTTCAGAGGAAAATCATCACCAGGGCCACACCCTAACAGGATTTTCCTTGTTTCATTGTTGTAGTTTTGTATATACTCGGAAGTGAAAAGGAAGATAAAAGGCAGGAAAAATGAAGCAGTGACAAATACATTTTGTCCCAAAAAGTTGCAAACATTACTCCAGGGACTGTTATGTAATAAAAGAGAGTTTAGTGCCCACTAACTTCTTTAGAGAGGTTTCCCTGTGAAAATTCACACAAATGACAGAAAATTTGGGTACAATTATAACAACATTTGCTCTAACACTCTAATCCAATTGGTTTTGTGTTGCCAAATAATTTCCTAGAATTGCCAGACCACTTTCTAGCCAAGAAGCAATGCATAGCTATGAAAATCTAGAGATTAACATAAATGCATTCTTTTCTTTGCTTTTTAAGAAAAAAATGATAAAAATATGAATGTTACACAAAACAAAAAAGTAGTATACATTTAAAAATGAGAAAAATATAATCCATGTTGGATAATTTACACAACTAAATATCTTAGATGAGTAATACTATTAAAAGAGACACCATCCTATTTTCCATTTTTTATTTCTTGAAACTCAAGCATGTATGAAAATAAATGTATAGAATGCCTGTTTTCTTAAAAGACAAAATCACGATGGTGCAGTTTTTTGTTGCTAAAGCCACAGTTTGAGTCAGAGTATTGCAGGACAATGATTTTGGTGGATGTTTCAGATTTCAGAGTTGAAGAGATTTCCTGCTGTTCAGGCTTAAATGGCCCCACAGGTGCAGGTTATTTCTTCATGTTCGATCAGAAGTGTCTTCAGCAGTTGATCCCATTTGAATTCCAAAGTTGTGAATCGGTGCTGTTAGCTCCTTCCAAACCACTTCACACTGCTCCACAAGGGAAGAGGGGCAACTCAGAGCAAAGGTCAGAATTTACAGAGAAATTCACAGCAGGTAAGGATATATTTTCAGTTAGCAAGAGTAGATCGTGGGCTCCATTCTCAAAAGAGCAAATGCTCACTCTTGTTAATAGTCACACCGTTTTGTAGAAATTCTGAGTTTGTTTACACACTCTTATGCTTTTATTTATTTCATATTAGCTAGAGAGTCACATTTTTAGAAATTGATTATATTTTTTGAAGTCATGAATTAAATAATTCATGGGCATATATTAATTATATGAATTATATTTTAATGAAATTATATATTTTCTAAAATATTTTGTAGCTTATGACAAAATATTTTAAAGAAAACTCTAAAATATTAATTTGATGTAACTATAAATAAAAATTAATTTTAATGTCCCTTTGAGCAAAATGACACTTTATACTTTAGAATAAAAAAGTGTGGCATATTTATCTACATATTTAAATATATATTTGAAGAGAACATCTCTGCTTCATAGCCCCTTGAGCTGCATCTTTTCATAATTGAAGTTTCAGACTGCCCCTAAAAAGTTTACATCTGAAAGTTGAACTTTCAGTAAACTAAATTCAAGAAAATACAAGTCAGCAGAATCCCATAATTTGCTCTTAAAAAGTAAAATCTACATGCCAAAGTAGTTAAATAGCAAATATTTGGGGGCTTTCTTTCTCCCTCAGAAATATTTATTTCTAGCAGAACTTTAATAATTAAGGCAATTTTCTGTATTTCTATCTTCCTGCTATTATTGAGTAGACTCCCAAGATGGGCTTGAAGTATCTATGTTTTTTATGACTAATAATCCTGATTACGAAATTGGTATACTGGGTTGCTAGGCCTTTCCAATTATACATTACAGATCAGAACCACTAGAGGTTTCCAACAGCATATTATTTTTCCATAATCACTCCTCTTACACCTTGAGGTTTACTGCAAATAATGCTTAATGCACTCAGGTGCTAACAGGGAGCCCTCTCCCACACTGACAAAGTATGTAACCAACAAGCAAAAAAATAAAATGAGACACTGTCACAATAATCTGTAACTTATGGTATATTTTGTCTTTGATGAATGGTATAGAGAATAATTCTTTAATACTTTTTTTCCTTAACAAGAAGATTACCCTGGTATGAAAATCTTTTCTAAGAAACTTGGCACTTGTTTCATGCACATTTAACAGGCACACTGTAAAAATCATTATAAATCCTACATAATTCTCACATTTTAAATGAATCAGATTTTAGAGTATTCCTTTGTAATTGACCTAATCACCATATTTTTATATATGGATATATTTCACACTAGTTAAAATACATTTTCCCAGCAGCAATCACTTTACAATAACTCAATTTTCACCTGTTTCATGATTACCCTGAACTGATTTTACCAGTTGCCCCTCATCTGGCCTTAATTATCAGTGTTTCCCTTTCATCATAAAAGACTAATTTAAAATCGGAGGGCTTACTGCCCAGAGATATTTCTTTTACCACATTTGGCAAAGACTAAGACATTTTTTTTGTTTAAAAATGTGATTTATCCATTCATTCATTCATTCAACAAATATATATATATAAAATTCTGGCTCTGTTCTCAATGTTATAAGCAGTTTGTTATTTTATTTTAAAATGAAAAGATTATTTTTAAGAAACAAGTTCAGCGGTGAGTTCAGGCCACTTTAATATATTTTTAAATATGTTATGCTATTTCTGTTGCCTTGTTGAGGTGGAGAATATACAAAACGCAATTCAGTGCAGTGTGACATCAATCACTGCCTGTCCCTGAGGCCAGATTCACATATTACACACAAAGGAAGTTTTCTCATTCCTCCTCCAAGACTCTGCATGTGCAGTGTACAAATATTTGTTTTTATTGAGAAAATAAAAGTTTTGGATAGAAGATGACTTATTTTGACATGAATATGGGACAGGAAATTCATAGAATACAGGAGAGAGTTTTTTTTCTTTTCCTGTTACATTTTGCAAAAAAAAAAAATTAACAGTATTGCATTATGGGTTTTACTCACCTCTATATACTGAATTTTCATTCTAAAATATTCAATATTTTCAAAATAAAATATTGGGGTTTGTATTTGGTTCTCCAAGAAGAATAGGCTGTAACAAAAGTCTGAGGGCAAGTGATATATTTAAAGTGCTCCAGGAGCAGCCAGTCAGAGTGCTGGCAGGAAGGATAGGGAACAGAAAGAAACTAAGCAGGTACCAGACTAATTCTGATGCCTGCTGCTCCAGCCAGCTCTGGTAGGTAAATTATCTCTCAGAGTTTAGAGCGCCTCAAGTCAAAATCTGGTGGTTTTTGGGGTTTTTTGGGGGTTTTTGTTTGGGTGATTTTGCACTCTCATGGTAGGAAGTCATTGGCTACATACTGTTACCGAACAAGGGTCCGAGGGGGGGGGGCAATACTTGGCCCACCGAGGGATGCCAAAAANTCAAAATAAAATATTGGGGTTTGTATTTGGTTCTCCAAGAAGAATAGCCTGTAACAAAAGTCTGAGGGCAAGTGATATATTTAAAGTGCTCCAGGAGCAGCCAGTCAGAGTGCTGGCAGGAAGGATAGGGAACAGAAAGAAACTAAGCAGGTACCAGACTAATTCCGATGCCTGCTGCTCCAGCGAGCTCTGGTAGGTAAATCATCTCTCAGAGTTTAGAGCGCCTCAAGTCAAAATCTGGTGGGGTTTTTTTTGTTTTGTTTTGTTTTTTGTTTGGGTGATTTTGCACTCTCATGGTAGGAAGTCATTGGCTACATACCACCCCAGAGCCGGATTGGGGAGTATCTAAAACTTTAAGTAACTTCCTGTAGTCCAGGTTGTTTCAGGGACCATGAGAAACTCAAGGTCATAGCTACAGCTTGTTAATAGCAAAACAAGAATGTAGCATGGAATGGATATACAAATATGGTGAAAGGAATCCGAGGGGATGTGGACAGAGCACCTATAGTGTCCCATACACTTTCAATACTCTATCAGAACCCCTTGTTTTCATGTTAAGTTTATTCAACCCTGGAACAATTTCTTCAAGTCTACTACAGTTTTTAGGGGAAAGTAGGAGGGGAAGATTATTTGAATGACACCTGAACCTCTGTTAATGCAGTTGTTACTAAAACTATTACAGTATTTATACTTTTCTTTCTCCACATCTATACTAGAGACCTCACTCTTGACTATTATGCCTGCTGGCCTAAATAATGTACTTGGTGGGATAAATCAGAATTTCATCTCTAAGGAGTCTGGGGCTTTAATTACCATGTTTTTGTAGGCCCAGGTCGATGCAGTTGCTTATTCACAGTTAAAACAGGGCATAGGGGTACCACTTAATGTCAAACAGCAATGTATGAATGTCATACTTCTCCTTTCACCTGTTATGACCTAGCATTTCTATCTCCTCTTCATAATCCATTCAATTACTCTGCCAGTATTTTAACTGTTTTTATTTACTCACCTACTATTGTGAGAAGCCTAAAAGAATTGGATGATATCAAAATGTTCAAATCTAACAGGACCCTAACTCTGTCCATTAGTGAGTGAATGCACTGTGAACCATGATATCTGGACCCACAGAGTCAAAAGTTACAGGAATAGGAACCAGAATTCTCCAAGTTATATATTAAGAATGATGGTGAAGAGGCCACTCTGGCTTCTACTTGTTGGCTTCCACGCCTGCATGATTTGCCTACGAGGGACATAGTACCAACAATGGGGGTTGATTTAAAGAGTACACAAATTCCTGAAGAACAGCAACCAAAAGTAGTCTATATTGGGATTACATCTACCAACTTAAAAGGTATTCAAGCATTCTTTCAGGCCATCAGCATTGATTGATACAGTATGTTATAAGAGCAGTGAATTTCCTGGTTATGTGTTCACTTTGGCATAAAGTGAGTACCTTGAGATAATATTATGTGATATCCTATGTCAGTACATCAGACACATTGTGAGTACTTGGATGGCCATATGAGATGGAGCACTAAGGGAAAGAAAAGCGAACCCAGACTGGGCATATATTTCAGTCTTAGTCTCCATATCTCTCCCAGAATGAAAGGCTATGATATAATTAAATAGTTATAATCCAATATAATAAAATTATTGCCAGGTGGCTGTTTGTTTTCTTTAAAAATACTAGGGATTCAATGCTAGTTTCTGTTGTTAGCAGGTCAGATATGCAGAGGCAGTAAAAAAAGACCCTTGGTGGGTGCAGCCCAGCTTTTAGAAGGGTGCAGGGGCCTCCATTTTTCTCCCACCGTAGCCTCTCCTCAAGGACCCCATTGCACACACGCTGTGCAGCTGAGGACACAGGAGACAGATCTGTGCCTGATAGCTATACTTTTCATTTAGTTGTTTAAGGTTTCTTTTTGGTTGTCCATCAAGATGCAATAGAAAAATTTTCATATTTTATACTCACTCCCATATTTTTTCCCAAGATCTCTTTGTTCTGAACTTCAACCTGGTCCCCCCACCCAAGACACTGAGCAGCTAGCCAAGCCATTTACCCAACAGTTAACATGTATCCCTTACTGAACCACATCTCTCTCCATTCAAGGAGATGACCAGGTATACCAATAGAAGCTTTCTCTGGGAAAATTTTCATTGACAACTGTCTTTCGGTGGCATTATACAGCAGGAGCTGTCTACATCCAAATCCAACTATGGATCGGCCCTGTTTCTCCCCCCTCTTCCATCAGCCATGATAGAGAACTCCCCATGGGACCACGAGTGTGAGCTAAGAGAGGGATGTCAGTGCACTTCTGATGGGTGAAATGGGAGGTTGCGACAGTTGTTTGTGCTGTTTGTACATACTCTCTGGACATTTTCAGTGCTGTCCCTGGATACAACATTCCCTTTACATAAGGAATTACTGCTGGGCAGCTCAATTTTATTATTCCATGGGTGACAGTCCTCAACTCTGCAGAGACATCTCTAGGTCAGAGGGTTACTTAATGCAACATGGTCAAACATTTGGTCTCCACCAAAGCTCAACAGTATTCCCAGAGCCACGTTTCCTATGGAGTAAAGATTTCTGCTGCAAATGGGACAGCTTTTCAACAGAATTAGGCGGTCTGCGATGCACAGGCACACTAGGACATGCCAGAGGCTGCACGTGGTGCGTTACTACAGATAACTCTGAACTTTGGGGTGTCAGGTGGCGCTGCTGAGGTGCCCTGCTACAGAGCCATTCCTTGCTGCATGCCCTACCCAACCCCAGCAGTTTAGGGTTTGTCAAAAATCCAGAAATAGCAAAATTACAATCAATAAGTCAATAAATAATATTTAGTAAGAGTTTATTGTGCATATAAGAATAGTGCACAAACTGGGAGCTTTCAAACTTAAAACTGATCTGAAGCTCAGGGGCATGATGCTCCAGGATGGCTTCTAAAGAGAAAATGAAGAAGTTTTTTAACCTTTACAATGATCGTTTATTACAATTGGGGTTTCCAGGGATCCAGGGATTGGGTAAAAGTGATTATCTCACCCCCTTTTAAAAAAGATAACAGTTACTTTTATGATTGCCAGAGGCATTTACAAGAAATACCTAAATTAAGGCTCACTTGTGTTCATAAAATAAGCTAGATTTACTTTTGCTCATATGGCTTAAATTGTTTCTCTGCTCAGGGAATTCTCAAGTCTGGTCTCCATTTTGTATTTAATTTTAACAGGTTGAAGCAGTATTCTCAGGTGAGATGTGTTAACTGAAGAGGTTTAACAAATGTGCCTTCCTCTTGGTGATAGGAGATAAGATTGTTATGCAAAGGATAATGAAGTGGATAGAATGGGTTTTTTATCCTTCTCAAATGATAGAAATAACTTTGAAAATCACTTATTACAGCCATAGAGGAAAGGTATTTTCATATTTTATCAATGATGTATTATGCAAAGCCTGATTATAGCCTTCACAACAGGAAAACATTAACAGGTAGTACTTCACTCTCACAGTCAGCCTTTGCCTTTCATTGAGAAGCCCTAAAGATTTAGTGAATACTCTTGGAACTTTCATCAAACCTTGACTTAAGCGGAATAACTATTCAAGTTCTCCCTTCAAGCTTTCAATTGATGTCCAGATATCTTGTGTGCTGCCGTTTCTATCAGGCCTCACATAGTTATGGACTATTTTACAGTATGATGAACAATTCCTAATACTAGTCAATCTATAATAAAAATGTGTGTGGTCTTTTTTCTAAATAGTACATGTGTTTTTATTGAATTTATAAAATATTTATATTCTGATATAAACTTATAAGAGTAAAATATGTTTATTTAGTAAATATATTGAGCATATGCTCTTGACAAAGCACTGTTAGTGATATTAAATATTTTTCAAAGGTCAAACTTTTAATAGAAAAAGTGAAATTATTAGACAAATAAAAAATTTGCAATTATATGTGCAGGTATTAATCACAAGACAAAAGTTATTTAGATAAGCTGTAAATATTGTGATCGAACAAGAGGTCCAAGGGGGGGGCAATACTTGGCCCACCAAGGGACGCCAAAAACTGCTACAGAAAACAGGGGCCCCTCCCAAGGATGGTATACTAATACCTACTGGGCTCTTCTGTCCACTGCCAATTGGAAAGACATTTCTCTATGCCAGAGATTTGTGAAAAGGAAACAAAATATTTATTTAATGCTATTCAGGCCTAATGCCTTCATTAAAATATCAAAGTCTTTAAGGGTATACACCTACACACACACACACACACACACACAGCGCTCCCTTCTCCCACTGTCCCAACTCCGGGTACTGTAAATCAGGAAAAGAGCACACGTCCGTTTTCAGGCCGCTGGCACGTGAGCTGTGTCGCCTGCCTGTCCAGGCAGGATCTCCAATTAATCCAAAGTCATGCGGCACCTTCCACTGGCAAGAGTTCTTTGTACCAAGTTCTAGTCAAAGTCTCTCCTGCTTTCCAGGCTACTCAGCCAAAGGGAGCACGCCAAAGCCGTGTGGGCCTCTTCTACCAAAGCCGCGTCTTTCTTCTTCACCTGGCCGCAGGGATCTCCATTCTGGCAAAGTTGCGTGGTTTTCTCTTCCACCTGGCCAAGAGGGGGTCTGCACTCTGCTGAAACTGCATGGCTCTCCCTCCTAATGGCTACAGGGGTCTACATCTTTCTAAATAGCGTGGCTCTCCCCCTCATCTGGCCAAGAGGGGGTCCTCACTCTGCTAAAGCCACATGGCTCTCTCGCAGGCACTCTCTCAGAGAAGCAGCCCCCAATTCCAGCCTGGGTAGCAGCCACTCACTTCTCCCTGGCCCAAAACTTGGCCACAGCTATTTAACATATCTATGAAACCAGTTAAAGGTTATAGATATGTTAAATGACCATTCCAGAGGTTAGCTGCAAAACTGTTGCTATGCAAAACAGCTCTCAATGGCCCTGCTCCATTCGTCCCTTCCCCCAACTGACACCTGGGGGTGGGTGAGGACATCTTAATATTTCCTCCAATATTCCTATACACTTTGAATTCTGGACACCATTCCAAATCTTTTTTTGTGCCCCCCCCCCTTGGCTGCACCCTGTATCAATATGACTTTAACTTTGTGGTAGCAGTTTAATATATAGTCAAACATAATGTTTACTCTTTATGCAGTAAAATTTTTAAATTCACTTAAAATTCATATTTTATTTCTATGGTGAATTGAAGACTAATGCATTCTGTTATTGATACTGCCAATTTCCAATTAAACCAAAATGGACTTATAATGACTTGAAACCTGTCCATTTTTCTAAATAGCATTATAATTTGAATCTTGGAAAAGCATCTTCCTTCATTTTTTCTTTACCTCTTGCTAACATTTTGAAATATGTATCTATGATGAGAGGGATAAATAAACATTTTGTATTATCAGACATTTTAATCTCATCTGCAACTCTTTTCCGGACTTGGACGGCCTTTATGTAAGTGGCAGGACATGAATGTCTGGCCAGCTTTCAGTGGCGATTAGATGCACAGTTGAAAAATACCAGACCTCCTTACATTGCCTTTTTGAAAACTGTTGAGGCTAATAAAAGAAATTACAATTAAAAAAAACTAGAAACAATTTTATCTACATATAAACATGTGTGAAATAATTTTTTTAGCTGAGTGATGAAAAGGTATAAAAATTCCTGTGTGAGTATAATATTCAACCATTATTTTCAATAATTTTTCTAATATTTGAAATTTTACAGCTATCATATTATATCTTATTATCACACTTGTCACAAATGTCATGTATATAAAGGATTCAACATTGAAAATATTGGCTTATCATCATTACAAAAAGCCCTACTCCATGAAATCTGTGAAGTGGTCTAATAATTATGAATAAAAGATAGAAAATGGAACTAAATCTATTATTATGATTATAATTCAAGAAAGATAATAACATATACCTTTAATCTGGAGTAATCTTGGATGTCATTTTTCTATAATTGAATTTGACATCTTTGTTATTCTAGAATTTAGCCAAGATAAACATGTAGAAAGGGACCTAGCAGGAAAATTCATTACTGCCTCAAATACTTGCATCTGTTTATGCACTATATAGATCCAAAAGGTATACTCCCTGCCTCCAAGAAGGTGACTACAATGGAGGAGATAAAATTATAGTGTGATATAAAATGTACAGCAGTATAATTATGAAAAAGTAATGATGTATGAAAAAGTAGTGGTTGCTCAAGTTTACCAAGAATGCTCTGAAATGTTTTCAAAGAAAGTAAATCCAAAGCTATAAAATGACCAATGAGCAAGATTTGCAAGAAACCATGTAAGGATAGGGAAAATATGAAAAAGAATAGAAAGAAATGTACACAGTGTTCAGCAGAGAACTGATAGATTTAAAAGAGCTCGGTATTATTGGAGTATAAAGAGCAGGAGGTGGAACTGCAGACTGAAGAAGTAGACAAGGCGATGCTGGATTACATCAGTATTACTGATACCTGGAAGGGAGCTTTAAAAATTAGTCTAAGTGTACATCAATCTGGGACAATTGATGTTCACATACACTATTTCCCATCTTGAATGAAACCTCCCTTACAACCTCCAAATACAGCCTATGGGTAACAAAGCTCCCCTCCTCTGGAAAGTTTGGGACTGTAGTCATTCTCTTTAATCTGAACAGCCTTTGTACCTGCTTTCACCAAAATCAAGTATTACAGAAGGAACACTGCACAAGTTTCAGCACTCACGCTTTAAGAGACTGGCAGGTCCCTGTCCTTGTCTCTCAGAATACTCACTCTTGGGGCCCTGAGCCACCAGGTAAAAAGCCTAACCATCCCACTGAAGAAGACAGATCCTGAGATTACATGAAGATGGAGGGCACCCTAGTTGAACTCATCCTTCCCAAAGTCCCTGCTAAGCTGTTAGAGATGTAAATGAAGCTATACTGAAACCATAAGACCAGTCCATGTCTCAGCTATTATCCTGGAGGTAGAAAGTAATGATTATTTGATTTACAGTCTGAATTTAGGTGTTTTTTTTTAACAAAGCAATAAATAATTGGAATGCAAACACTACTATATTCCTTTTAAGGCAAAGCTTTCGAGAGATTATATAAAATCTATGTCTCCAGTTCTGTTTTCATCAACACATTCTAATTAGGTATGAGCCCCTAACAGTTTATAGAAATCCCTTAATCAACATTGGTAGAGAAGTTCTGGTCAAGGTGGCAGTGTAGGCAACTGTGGCACTCGGAAAACCCACAACCACATCAAAATTACAACTAAATTATAGAACAACCATCTTTCAGAACACCTGAAGTCTAGCTGAACAGAAGTCCTTAAGCTAATGATATAAAGAAGATACACCAAGACTGGTAAGTAGTGTGGAAGTGGGAAACATGCCTACAAGTGGTGGTTAAAAATTGAGAACAATCTCTCAGCAGAAAAGCCCCCCTGAGAAGTCAGGGATCCCGGCACCATATCAAAACCTATTCCAGAGTTCCAGTGCCAGGAAGAGAAGTCCCCATAACTTGTGGCTGTAAAAACCGGTGGGAATTGTGGCTGAGTGAGATGGAGGGCTTCTGGAGTCCCAAGCATTGCTCTTAAAAAGCTTGCACAAGGGCAGCAGCTCAAAACGTTCCAGGGACATATTGGGAGGAATTAAATTGTTTAGCTTCAGAACAAGGGTGAAGGGGAGGCTTATTCACAGATAGAAATACTGTTAGAACTCATCGTTCCACAAAACCGACAGACAGATGCCATATCTGAGTACCCGTTAACCTGGCTAACAATACAGCCCTGCCCTGGTGATTCAGAGACCAGTTACTGTAGAGAGAACCTATCCATGAGGTATGGTGAATGTAGCCCAGCCTCTGATTCGGAAAACTGGCAGGGATTGAGTTGGCACATAGGAGCCAACCCTACGGATGGGTTTTCCCATGGGGAATCAGGCCAGCATTGTACCTAGGCTGCTATGAAGCTTGCTTTTGCTAAAACTACCTTATCCTGAATTGAGGCAGGAAATGTTTACTGCCTATCTTTAAAGTAATTTTCTAAAATCTGTGCTAAATCTCCCAAGTATGGAGTGTAACCAGTTCAACCACTTTTCTCCTTGCATTTGCAAACATCCATTTTCTTTGAAGTAATTAGCAACATCCTCTGCTTAGTTATCTGTAAAAGGTAACCCCTACAGCAAACCTATGCATAGTAAATGAGGAAGAACCATTCTTGTTGTAATGTGCCCAGAAAAGCAATAAAAGCCTGTCCAGGCAGCGTTAGGGCCCTCTCTTACTTAGAGAGCAGCCATGCTGTCCCTTTTTCTCCATAGGACTTCTGTAGTCCTTGTGGATTTGTTCATAGCAGCCACAACACATGGACCCCACTGGCCAGAGTCTGCATCAAAACTGTGATGATGCAGGCCCATCCAGGCTGTTTACACTGGCTTTTCCATAAAAACAGCATGCCTTGGCTCATATTTGGATTTTCCTGAAGTCTTTCAAACAAGTATCACTTGGCCTGTGCTTACTGGTATCTCTTCATCAGTGGCCCTAGACCTGGCACTAGCCACATCCAGTCTCATTTTGCAGCTTGGCTTCTCCCAGTCACCTCTAAGCCTAGAACAAGTAGCAGCCATCTGGAGATCTCTGCAGCTCATGCTGGGTGGCCCTGAGCCAGGCATATGCAGTGGCTGACCCTGTACCTCCTGGGAGCCAGTGCAGCCAGTGAACAACTTCAGACCATGCCAGATTACAACCCAAGCACCTCTATGTCTGACACACTCAAGGGGCAGATTTAGTGGCACCATTCAAGCAAGTCCTGTTCCATGGAGCCAGCCCTTCTATAGCTGATCTTCCACAGTGGTCACAGTCAGTTTCCCAGTCAGTCAGTCTGGGGATTAATCTCTCCTATTAAGGTGCCAACAGCAATAAAGACCGAAAAATAACAGGATAGTACACACAGCCCACACAGGGACACACAGGAAGTGCCCATCTTGGGGGACCAGGGAGGCTGCACTACTGTGCCCTACAGGACATCTACTACAAAAGACAACTTTACCAAGACTGGGAGATGTAGCATGGAAACAAACACAGGAAAACAGTCAAAATGAGGGGACAAAGAAACAGGTCCCAGATAAAAGAATAGGAGAAATCTCCAGAAATAAGAAGTAAATGAAGTGAAGGCAAACAGTCTACCAGTTATAGACTTCAAAACAATGGCTTCAGGATGCTCAAGGAACTTAGAACTTCAAAAGCATACAAATGGACACGAAAATTATTATTTAAAAAAGCCAGTCTGAAATGAAGGATAAATGATCTAAAATGAAGAATATATTATTCTTCAGTCAACAGTAGAACAGATGAAGCAGAGGTTCAGGTCAGTGATTTGAAAGACAAGGAAGCAGAAAACACTCAATCAGAACAACAAAAAGAAAAAAATAATTTAAAAAATGAGGATAGTGTAAGGAGCCTCTGATTCAATTTTAATCATACCAACATTCACATCATGGGGTGACAAAAGGAAAAGAGAGAGAGAGGGCAAGGAAGGAATTAAAAACCTATATGAAAAGAAAAGACAAAAAAAATTCCTAACCTGGTGAAGGAAGTGACATACGTATCCAGGAAGTGCTGAGAGTTCCAAACAAATGAACCCAAAGAGGCCCACACCATGACACATCATAATTAAAAAGCCAAAAGTTAAGCACAGAAAGAGAATCTTATGAGCAACAAGAGAAAAACAGTTAGTTATCTGCAAGAGGCTCCCATGAGACTGCCAGCTGATTTCTCAACATAAACTTTGCTGGCCAGAAGGGAAAGGCACAAAAGATTCAGAGCGATGAAAGACAAAGACCTATGACCAAGAGTAATCTCTACCCAGCAAAGCTATCATTTAGAATTGAAGGACAGATAAAGACCTTCCCAGACAAGAAAAAGATAAATGAGTTCATCACCACCAAACCAGTATTACAAGAAATATTACAAGGTTTTCTTTAAGAAGAAGAAGAAAAAAATCTAAATTATGGATAATAAAATGGCAATAAATATGAATCCATCAACAATTAGTTTAAATGCAAATGGATTAAATGTTCCAGTCAAAAGACATAGGGTGACTGAGTGGATAACAAAATAAGACTCTTACCTATGCTGTCTACAAGAACCTCACTTCAGATCAAAAGACACACCAACTGAAGTAAAAGGATGGAAAAGCACATTTCATAAAAATGGAAATAGGACAAAGCAAAAAAGCTGGGGTAGTAATACTCATGCCAGAAAAAAACAGAGTTTATAACAAAGGCTATAACAAGGGACAAAGTAATTCCAATTCTGAATATTTATCTAAGAAAAACCCAGAATGCTAAAATGAAAAAGACATATACATGCTTTGTGTTTATTAAGAATTATTTACAATAGCCAAGATATGGAAGGAACCCAAATGAATAGATAAAGAAGTAGTACATATATACAATAGAATATGACTCAGCCATAAAAAAGAAGAAGAGGAAGAGCTTGCTCTCTGCAGCAACATGGGTGGACCTCGAGAGCATTATGCAGAGTAAAGTCAGACAGAGAGACAAATGCCAGGCCATTTCACTTAAATGTGGAGTCTAAAAACAACAAAAACAAAAAGCAAAACAAGCAGAGCAGAAACAGAGTTACACAAGGTGAGGGAAAAGGAGGTTTGCAGTTGTTTGTGTGGATAAGAATAAAATCATTATAAATAATAAGATAAGAATAAACTCTGTGTTTTGCATACTCCGAACTGAAAACCTCCTTTTGCCCCACCTTGTAAATACAGGGAACATTTTGACCATAGCGAGATGGGAGGGCACTGGGGAAATGGCTGTAAAAGGTGAAGGGATTTAGAAGTATAACTTGGTAGTAACAGAATAGTCACTGGTGTGTAAAGTACAGAATAAGAAATATAGTCAATAATATTATAATCACTATATATGGTGTCAGATGGGTACTAAATTTATTAGGTTGATTTTTTCATAAGTTATATAAATGCCTAATCACAGAGTTGTACATCTGAATCTAGTATTGTATGTCACTGTAATTTAAAAATAAAAAATAATTGGCAGATACCAATATCTGGTTTAATTCCATTGTCATTTTCAATCTCAGTATTTTTAGATTTCTGCAGGATTTAATACAGCTGCTTATTTCATCATTTTTTAAAGTTATTTTTTATCTTCCAGGGAAATACACTTACTGCTGTCTTTTCATTTTGTTTCATTTCTCTTTGCTTTCCTTTTTGTTTGGCTTTATTGAAATGTAGTTGACTTATATGTAAGCTTAAAGTGACAATTTGATGCACATATATGATTACTATAATACAATAACATTAGTTAACACATCCATCACTTCACATAATTACTATTTGTGTGTGTATAGTGAGAACATTTAAGATCTGCTTTTAAAGCAACTTCAAGTTTATAACATGGTGTTGTTAACTATAATCACCATGTTTACATTAGCTCTCCTTACTTGTCTTTTAACCGGAAGTTTATACACTTTGACCAACATCCCCCCATTTCTCCCGCCCCTCAGCCCCTGCCCACCAATCTACTCTGTTTCTACGAGTATGGATCTTTTAAATTCAATATATAAGTGAGATTATACAGTATTTTTCTTTCTCTGCCTGACACTTCACATATCATAATGACTTCAAATTCCATCAATGCTATAGCAAATAGCAGGGTTTCCTTCTTTTTTATAGCTAAGTAATATTTTATTATTCATTTCCCATACATTTTCTTTACCCGTTCATTCATCATTGGACACAGATGGTTTTAATGTTCTAGCTGTTTGAATAAGACTATAGTAAACATGGGGGTACAGATACCTAGGGGACTCAATACTTTTTTTGTTTTAATGCTTTTCCTACTCAGAGTCCTTTGTTGGCTGTTTGATTTCTTACAGTTTAATGCTTTACAATGTCATATATAAGTCCTACATTAATAGGATTATTAATATTATTAATTGATAAATTCTACAATAATATCTCTGGCACTGACTTCCTCCTAAAATCCAGCTTTATTTTTTTCCAGTGTTGTACTCAATATTTCTGCTTTGGTGTCCAACAGGCATACAGAACTTATAGCCAAAACATAATCAATGGCTGGTTTCCCATACTTAAACTATTACCTCTGAGAAAAACAAGAGGCATTTATGATTCCTATTATCCCCTCATGCCTCACGTACTAGTCTTTTAATATCTACTCCAGTTTCATGATGTAGCTGAGTTCGACTACTTCTCATTGTTCCTCACAGCAAAACACACACGGACCAAGCCACTCTCATTTTTCTCCTGAGAACTTGAATGGCTCTGTGACTTTCACTCCACCTTTTAAAGTCTATTTTCCACATAGTAACTAGGTTAGTCTTTTAAAAACACAAATCAAATTATGTCCCTCTACTTCTCACCTAAGATAGCTCCCCACTATATTTAAAATAAAATTCAAGCTCCTTACCATGACAAATGCAAAGCCAACAGACCCTACCTACCTTTAGGAGCTCAGCTGCCTCTTCTATCTTCATTTCCTCCTCACCAGGCACACTGTCCTTTTAAAAACTATGAACATCTTTCCAACAAAGGGCCGTTATACTTTAAGTCTTCTTCACTGTAAACTTTTTCAAAATGATCTCCACAATGATTACTCCTTCATTCCTCATGTCTCTTCTGAAAGGTATCCTCCATGGAGAACTTTCCAAGGTCCACACTACTGAAAGTAATATCTCAGCATCATTCAGCTAAAGTGTTGTATATTTTACCATAACACTGAGCAAAATTTCAACTTTTAATCTACTTTGTGTATCATCTTAGTACTTAGCATTTCTTGATTATATCTATTTATAAGAATATTGTGATAAGTATATGAATTCTCTATGATGGGACCAATATTGTGTTGAATAAACACATAAGTAAGTGATGATCATTTAATCTTTAATAAAAACCTTTTATAATACATATTTAACATACACAAATTCAACTTATGGAACAGGCATAAAACTGGCAAACACACCAAGCACACACATACAACTAAACAAAGTAAATGAAAGAACAACAAAAAAAGGGAAAAAACAGAGATTATACACGATAGAGATCAAGCAAGTTAAATAGTAGATGGTTTCCAGCAAACCTGCATTTGATAAATTTAAGCCTAGAGGTGAGCTGAGAAGAAATGGGTGAATCTGCTGTTTCCTCCACCAGCCTCGCTATCATGTATCATAGGGAGAACATCTTATTCTGTTAGAGGCGTAATTCCAACTGACTTTTTGTACTTCTTTTTTTTCTTTGTAAATAAATACTAACCAACCACTTCTTCTGGGGCTCAAAGACAAGATGATTCATTCCAATGCTGGAAGAAATCCTGGCTGCTTAGAGCTAATGAAAGAGAAGATTTGACTCTCCAATGTGGCAACTTTCAGTTTTGTTCATAACACATTTTAATCCATGTATTAGGAAGTAATTAAGCAAGTATTTATATAGTACCTACTACCTGCTGGGTGAGTCAGATGCCAAAGTTAGAGCCCTGAATTAAAATCACAGTCCTTAACAGCCCTGGCTGGTGTAGCTGAGTGGATTGAGCGTGGGCCTGCGAACCAGACAATCAAGGTTCCATTCCCAGTCAGGGCACATGCCTGGGTTGCAGGCCAGTTCCCAGCAGGGGACACACGTGAGGCAACCATACACTGATATTTCTCTCCCTCTCTCCTTCCCTTCCCCTTTAAAGATAAATAAATAAAATCTTAAAAAAGATAAA
This sequence comes from Sturnira hondurensis, assembly GCF_014824575.4. NCBI lineage: Eukaryota > Metazoa > Chordata > Mammalia > Chiroptera > Phyllostomidae > Sturnira > Sturnira hondurensis. Next base: position 20,316,529 of record NW_028083059.1, read on the forward strand.
ATCCCAGTCCTTAAGAAGCTTACAGTCTAAAGAGAAGACAGATACTTAATATATAGTATGTCAAGTAGTGATGACTCTATCCGAAGAAAATGAATCATGTTAAGAAGGCTCACGTAGTTAAGCAGACACCCTTTTCTAAGAACTGATAAAGTACAGATCATCTCAGACTGCCTTAGTACTGTTTAGAAATGTTTTCACAAGTGACTTAACATTACACACATAGAAAAATACCTCTCATTTTGTGTAAATAGCTACTAAAGGCAATGTTCATATGATAAGGTGGTCTCTATAGTTTAATATAACAACTATCATTATTTCTAAAAGTCCAGAACAAAGCTATTTTAACCACGCTTTTGGAGATGTAATTTGTCCTTGATAATCTGCATCAATTTAAAGTATACTAATCAATGGATTTTGACAGATATATACACCTGTGAAACCACCACCCCAATCAAGCTACAGATATTTCCATCATGCTAGAAATTTTTATGAAACCAAGGTCTTAGCTCAACTGTAATAAAAAGAGTTACCATGAGTTTCTGATAATTTTTCTGATAATTTTTCTTTATCCTGACCTGACTTGTGTAATAAGCAATATGTTTAATATGTTCAAACAAAATAGAATAAAGTAGAAATCTCACTCCTTGTTTTGTTGTTCATTTTTTTGAATCCCACCCAACTACCATTAGAAAGTATCTTTTTATGTAAGGTGTTTTTATAGTTATCTTCACATAAATACAGGAAAATGCAAATACGTATCCTTATTTTTTACTTTATTGTATAAAATTAACATATTGTATATATTTTACTATACCTTGCTTTTTTCATTTTATAATCTAAATTATAATTTTCCACAAGAGTGATGAGAATCCTTTCATATTCTTTTTTAGGGCTGTGCAATATTATTTCATATTGATGTGCTGCTCTAATCTATTTAAGCCACCCTCTGCTGAGAGACATTTGGGTTGTTTCCATTTCTCTGCTGTTACAAACATTGCCCCCACGACTGACCTTGAGCATTTGTCTTCTGCGTGTGTGCCAAAAGCATCTGAAGGATGAATTCCCAGAAGTGTCTTTGCTGGTCATTGGGTACATGAATTTGTTATATTGATAGATAATGCCAAATATTTCTCTTCAGGGGAGGAGCCAACCATATAAATGAACATACTTCTTTCTCCTCAGCTTTGCCAACAGAATGTATTATGAAATTTGGGGATTTTTGCTAAATTTATAGGTACAGCCTAATATCCCAGTATGGTTCTTATTTGTATGTTTTTATGGCGAAAGTGAAGGCTAACATTAATAATTATTTAGAAAATCAAAGAAATGAACCTTTCCTAATTTTTAAATTCATAATGAAAGTCTATTCACACCCATTGCTTATACCTGATCTAGGCAGCCTTTGCAGGCCTAACCAGTGCGACATGCTTAGGTCATTAAATATCAATCAGTATTTTTATTTAAATAAAAGATTTTTTAAATTGTAGAATGTGTACTTATTTTTCTAATGGCAAAAAACATTAGAACCAAACTTGGAAATTCAGAAACTGCAGCCAATGACACACTATCTAATAAAATGGAGAGTAACATACATCATAGGGCAATATATTTAAAGAGAATGGAATTTAAAGGTAATTGAGCTGCTAGCAGTATTTTAAAAACATCTTTTCATTTCTACCTAAATGCAGAATTATTAGCAAGAAAAAAGAGAACAAAGTTGGAAACTTTTAAGGTATATCCTTGATATAGTAAAAAAATTTTAACACGCCCTACAAATGAAAGTTTGAAATGCACCAATTGTGCAATTAAGGAAGTATGGCTTGAAACAATCGAATTTAAGAAGTCTTCTTCTCAACTGAAAATAATATCATCTACACATTCCTCTGATAAGTAAGTGAATATCATTTAGAATACAATTTGGAACACAAGTTTCTAAATTTTTTTACCTACTTTTTAGATGACAGCTGTCAAGCTGAAAGTCTCCTGTAGAACAATAAAAGATTTATCTGCAGGGAGCAAAGAGAAGCCTGGAATACAGACAAAAATCATAGTACAGAGATGCTACTGAGTCTGTACCAAATCAAATAGAACAGATGGGAAAACATCAGTCTGCTCTGCCACCCGGGCACAAGCTGGCAGCTCTGATTTGCCCAGGAGCAGAGGTGAACACAGTGATCAACCTTCAAAGGCAACAGTCTCTTAAGATTGGCTTCAAGGAAATCGTGAAATTGTATTGTGAGTCACACAGAACTCGGGGTTCTGATGCATTGTCCTTGTGTGATACTAATTATGTTTACCTAGGAAACACCAGGAGGCAGGTTAGAAGCAAGTTGACCCTAAAGCCAACCCTGAAGTGTGTGTCTATGCTTTAAAAAATTTTGCATTTAAAAGCTTCTAAAATATCTTACTGAAGTTTTTAAAATATAAATTATAACAAATACATAATTGCTTTTAGAATGCAACCAATATGCATCTAAATATACTGTCCTCACATATTGCTAACTCTTTGGAGCACACTCTGTTCTGTGCAGAAAAATAAATTTCCATCAGAAGACACTCAGCTAAGCACACACCATCTGATGCTGCATGCTTACTGACGGCTGGGTAGTTGCGAGTTGTGGGAGATTTGGGTGCTACACGGGGCTGAGTCAAGCTGGTTACGATTTGTTTCATGGTTTTTGAGACAGGAGCCGAGGGCAAATTCTCCAGTCTGGCTAATTAAGATGCTGGTAACACTGGTACAAATCCCCTTCCCTTCAACCTCAGCCAGCACTGCCAACACCAGGGCTGCAGAAGGGGATGGGAGACCCAGACTGGTATAGACCCAAAGGTGAAACTTCAGAGGCAAGTCAGGGTCAGAGGGCCAAAAGCAGTTGTAATAAAGAGATCCAGGAGGCAAAATATAAAGAGCTGTCCCACAAGGTCACATACAATTCTAAGTGTCTGTCAAGGAAAATAGTCCTGTTTTCACAGCACTTCCAAGAAAATGGTGAGCACGTTATGGGCCCTGAATGTCAATTGATACTCAGTAAGGCTCAGGGATAAAGCTTATCTTCTTTACCAGTAGGATCGTTCCTCATCATGGTTTTTGCATTCTGCTGTGCCCTGGGGGAGAATAACTGTATTGGGAAGAAATAAGGTGTTCAGAATTTGATAAAGTTCACCCTTGATCAGATAGGATAATTTGCATTTCTTTGAAGAATTTATAACTCATATATTTTTCCTGTGCAGTGCCAGTTTGATTTTTCACCTCTAAAACATATGATGCTAATACAGTAATTAAGTTCTGGGAAGAAATAATTGGCAATAATTTTAGAGTCGTACAAGGAAAGTCATATTATTTATTTATTTTCAGTCCTGAAATCCAATCTGGGCCTTTGTTACCCTGTCTATTTTAACTTTTCATCTGTGTGTCCCACAGTGGGTTTATACTTACCACAGCAGGGTCCACGAATACCAATCCCCAACAAGTAAAAAAAAATGTGTGATTTGGACTGGCATCAGTAACACTGAGTAATAGAGATCTGGCTATTAAATACCAGATAAATAAATAGAGATAATAGAGTAATAGAGATCTGGCTATTAAATACCAAACTACATATGGGTATCTAAAATAGGTAATTGCAGTGTCCTTTCCCAGGCTTAATCCAGTTTTCTTTTACTACTATTGACCATTGGAACTATGCCCAATATTCTCCCCATTGACAGCTGCCTCTGACAAGTTTATCACCGAGAGACCTTTTTTCTCTCAAATCTGGCAGAAAAGTGGAAAGATTATTCCACAATTCATTCCTCCTTAATATAATTGAAACAGCTACACAGAACAATTTCATTTTAAGGCTGCCATTCCCCATAATTAGGGGAAACATGATTGGTATTATAAAAGAAATGACAGAAATGGAGAAGTCACACAATATACAACTACGGAGAGTCAGGAGTGCTGTTTGGCACTTACATGGTAACTGGGTGTCATTACAGATACCACACCTAAGTGCAAAAACCAATGACTTCCTTTCACACATCCCTGCTTATCTTATGGCTATGCTTATAACTCAGAATAAAAGGGACAGAGGTTTTCCCTCAAGTAAAACTGGCAATTTTCATCTCTAATAGTTTCAAGTTGAGTCATAGGCAGGTTATAAGTTCTTTACAAGGTTCTAGGACACTGGATATACATGGAGATGCACATGTGTACCCATGTGCACATACACAAATATATAATCTTTTTTCCTCTACCCTCTAGAGCAGGACATACTTCCTTAATATTTTGTACAATCATTAAATACATTTCATATTAATGTAAATAACCCTGTCAATGATGGGGTGAAATTCTACACCAGCTAGCTCAATAAGAAAAAAAACATTTATTATTTTGCTTTCCAAATTTACCATCTATGTCACCAGGGAAACATAGTTCTGAAAATTCAATTGGTTTTTGTATTTCTATCCTGGCATAGTTTTAATATTGATATAGCTATTCTTCCATGAAAATTATCAACTAACTTTAAGGCTGCATTTTCTTCTTATTAAAATATATCACACATTTACTACATTAATAAACAGATCCCACTTAAAATGTTGCTTCTAAAATGACCTTCATGATTAGTTTTCTTCTTCAACTGACCAGGATTTACTGACAGAATGCAAAATTAAGCAGCCATTTTTCCAAACAAGCTCATGATCTGTCCATAAAAAGTACAGCCATTGTTAATGTAATGATAACAGTTTTACAACATTGGTGTGACCTGGCAGCCAAAGAGAGTGGACTGGAATATGCATGTGTGAACAATGATGACTTCACTGTACTAATCAGGGGGGTGGTAGCATTCATAATGATTGAGCTCATAGGGAAACAAATCTGCATCAAAGTTTGTGTTAAGCTTGCACATTCCTCCATAGAAACTATTTGGATGATTCAGAAGGCCACATCTATGGGCAACTGGTGATTGGCAGCTTTGTCACAACAATAAGTTCCTTCATGTCATATCTTATGCAGAGTTTTTTGTGAATCACCAAATCACTCAGGTGACTCAGCCCCTCTACAGCCCAGATTTGGTGCCCTGTGACTTCCAGCTTCTCCCAAAACCAAAGTCACCTTTGAAAGGGAAGAGATCACAGAGTGTCAATGAGATTCAAGAAAATATAATGGGGCATTCGATGGCAGTTGGGAGAACTGTGTGTAAGGTCCCATGATGCCTACTCTGAAGGGAACTTAGGCATCACTGTCCTAAGTGTAATGTTTCTTGGATCTTCTATCTTCTTCAATAAATGTCTCTATTGAATTTTCATAGTACATAGCTGGATAGCTTCTGAAGAGACCTCCATATACGGTTTACAATAGTGCTCTGAATGTTTTATATGTGATTACCCTAACATAATAAACAAAAATGTAACCCAATAAAACATTATTCTCAAATATATTTATTCATTAAATGAACACTGTTGAATAAGCCTGGAATACATTTATGAAAAGGCAAAGGTTTTGCTGTCCAGGAGTTGACCGGGAGAAAGATAAATAATAGCCATGAAGTAAGTTATATAGTATGTTTTAAGATGATAAAAAAACTATAGAAATAAAATCAAATTTGGGAAGGGCTGTTGGAGTGCTGGTGGGGGATGGGTGCTGGTTGCAGGATTCACAGTGTTGGTTTCCTTATGTGTCACTCAGAAGGTAAGAATTGAGCTAAGACTTAAAAGAGATGAGGGAGTTAGCAAAACTCTTTTTGCACCCTTTAAAAATCAAATGTAAAAATGTATAATTAACAGAAATCTATAGATAGACAAATCTACTTATTTTACAAGTTCTATTTAAAATAAAATGTAACCGGTATGTGGAATTAGTCATGTAAGTTTAGCTATAAAAATAAAACATGTTCTGATAAATTATAATAAATCATTACAAAAAGAAAATATAAGATTCAATTATCTGTTACCCCTCCTATTCTAGCCCTGAAAAATTATAGTAAGATGGAAAATGTAATCAAATTATTCCCTTTAATTTCATGGTTGCCTAATTACTCTAAGCAGAAGCCAAGCAACAGTTTACAGTGCATGAATATATTTAAATTAAGTCCTATTTATAAAGTAACAAATGCCTGTGCCTTCTACTATTAATTGGGATATTTACATTTTAATTAAAATATGTTGGGAAATAAATGTAGTGTGTTGTTTCCCTAATCTATTATGCAATATACACATATGACTATATAAATCACATTCTATTGTGCAAAATACATTGTTTGAAATGAAACATACAGTATTTTTGTTTGCATTCACAGTTTTATTTATTATAAGCCCTACTAAGTCATCAGTAGAAAATTAGAGTTCCTTAAATTTCTTAATTTAGTTGATAAATTTCACTTACAGCCAAATAAACTACTTTATGTAGTTCTAAAATGCATTGGATCCTTATTTTTGAAAATGAATATAACAGTGTATTTTACCTTCTTCAGGTTCAGATGTAATGTTTTGCTTCATTAGGATAGGACAAAAAAAATGTGCATCATCAGTATATCAATTGATATTACCTTATCTACTCCCAAAATAACTTAAAGAAGTACAAGTCTTGGGTTTTAATTTTACACATAAAGGGATGATAGCAAATGCTGATTAAATGGAGAATAAATGAAGATGAAAAATGAAGATGAAAAGAAAATCACATTTAACTCCACTGTTGGTTTGAACATTTGTGGGAGCAACGTTCATTGCAAGTCCCCACGTGTGCCACGGGTGAGAGTAAACATGACTGAGACATGATGTGTTCTGCTTGGGGAGGAGAGGTGGCCAGTTTCCCAGAGGAAAAAGGCTGTGAGCAGTGGCCAGTTTCTCGGGGGGAGAAAGGCGTTGAGCCCTCTCCTCCAGGGGCTTTATTGGGTTGTAATACACAGGAATACAGGGCAGCAAAGATCAAACACTAGATAACATTTCAGAGAAATCTGAATGCTTAGTCTGAGTCAGAATCTGTCAGGAACAGAGTTTTAGGGTTTCCTGCTCAAACCCTTAACATATGAATGAAAGCACTCTTAGCAGAGCAGATTTCCCAGGTTTATCAGGAATTCTTTGTGATGCTAGATTTTTCCCCAGGACACACTCTAGCAAGGTAAGGAGCTGCACCTCTCCCCATCAGGTATTCAGGCTTAAGGGGATTAGAGCCAGGAAGCGCTTTCTCCCAGGGGACATGGGGACTCAGGCTTTGTCAAAGCCGAGGTTGGGGGGGAGTCCATTGGTCCCTCTTTGTTGCAGCACCCCAAGTCCTTCCATGAAGGCCTCCCAAGTGATTGTGTCTGGCCTAGGTTGCCCCCCACTGTGAGAGGTCTTACCCATCATTGACTTCTGACCAAGCTTTGGGGGCAGGGAGAGGAGACTGAGGCAGCATTTGCTGCCAGACAAGCTTTGTCTCCTGCGGCTGGCATTCCAGAGGTCACTGACCCATCCTAAGCCACAAGGGGTCGAGTTACAATTTCTGAAACCAGGCAGAGCGTTTCACAACAAACATGGTTTTAAATTTGACTTGCTTTTTCTATGATGAAATTTTCTGGTTTAGCCATTAAAGATAAAATATAATAACAATAACGGCAACAACAACAGTAATAAAGCATCTGTGTTTTCTAGGAAGTTACTGCTTAGCTGCTTCCCACAAGGAACATTATGTGGACTGAGTACATTCGTTCATAAATCACACACCCCTGTCCTCAGACAAAGCTGCAGAGATATGATCTTGTTATCTCATTTAATACAGGATATACCCATCAATATTTGAGTATTAAGGAAAAGCAGAAAATTTTCTTGGCTTCACGGGTAGGACTTTCAAAAAAACGGCCCTCTGGCTTTTTTTTTCCCTGACGCCACACAAGGAGTCTCTGTCCTTTTTCAATTCTCTGCTGTTTTAGTGACTGAGTTCCTCCAAGTCGTTGCTTCCACTGCTTGTGATTTTCACATCAGAGTCCCAGCGCCACTCAGAGCTGGCTTTCACTCCCTTCATACCTCATGTTCAACTCCCAGAGGAAGTGCTAACTGAGCCAGCAAATCATGATCCAGAACACATCTTTCCTGTTAACCTGTCCTTTTTATTGAAACCCACTCAGTCTATGTCCAGACAGGGGTCCCTGGTCCCTTCCATTGGGAGTAGCCTTGTGAGGGCACTGTGCAGAGCAAGCAGCATCTGTTCTGGAGTTGCTTCTGGAGAGCATTACTGGAAAAGAGGCTGTGGGCAAGGGGTTCACTGAATGCTCAACGGTTCTTCTCCAAAGACATGTGAACCACATTCAGTGCTGTGGGGCACTTTTCTAAGATGTAGACACTTGTTTGCAACTCTACTTGGAAATTGCTAGTGATTTGGAGAAATGGTTCATTTTTAAATTATCTATTTACTGACTGACTTACTTATTTAAATTACTTATTCATTGATTTTACTGAGAAAGCGTCTCTTGGTCCTGTGCCTGAAACAGTGACATGGGATTCCAGAGAGCGAAACGAGGAAAGACATTCCGACCAGATGGGATAGCATGTATGCCTTTGACTGAGAAGTCTCCGTGGCTCGAATGTGGGTGAAGTCTACATGACAGGGAATGTGTGAAATGTCCTAGGGAGAGACTGTATAGAATGACAGACAAAGACTGTCATTAACTCCCTGGAACTTCATTTTCTTTGTGTAAAATGAAGTGCCTGGATAAGTTGTTTTATGAGACACACTCTCTCCTTGTGAGTCTCGTTTACTCAGTTCAAGTCATCCTTGACTGGAGGCCCTTTTTATTGCCCAGATCCAGCTTCTAATGATCTCAAACAGAACAGAATATCATGAGTCATTTTCAGTGAATCTCGAAGGGCTCAACCTAACAGGAATGGTCATGCTCTGAGGACCCACCCACTACTCCGAGTAGCAATTTGTAAGTACAGGTAACAGTTTTGACATGGGACTGTGTCACTCATGTATCTCTCCATCATTGCCTACTGTCAAAGACTCTGCCCCACACACGAATTCAGGCCAAAGAAATGCTGGCCTCTTTCTTCATAATCATATCATCTTGTTATCTCTTTCTATATTATTTTACAAAAATGTGACTCTGTCATCCTTGAATTGGTTCAATATTTGGTAATAATGTCAAATGTGTATATGATGCATGCCTGACCATTCCAGTGGAAATATCTGTGGCCCAGGGCAAGTGATTGAACAATTCTGGACACTGCCATAGAATTGAAGTAATAATATATGTGCAGGGCTGTACAAGGATTAGAGAGGATGCATATAGAGGGCTTAACAAAAATTATGAGCGTTTCTCCTATCATTACATGATCTGAGAAGTCCTTCCTGAAATTACAGTTCTATATTTTCATTCTCTACATAGATCCTTTATTGCCCAAATCTTAAGACGACTTACAGTCCCACAAACATATAACCCCAGTTGGATTCTGGGCATATATACAAGTATTGAATTTATAAAATACTAGAAACAAAGTCCTATCTTGGAATTCTAGCTAACTACTACAGTCTAGCAGTGTGTGTATGTGTGTGTCTGTGAGAGAGGGAGAGAGGAAGACAGAGATTAAAATTAGACATAAAACTTTGGGAAAGGTGAAATCAGGCTTGGATCACTGTGATGGGGGTTTGCCTTAGCACCAGGATTTACGTCCTTTCGCAGTAATATCTATGATATTACTGCGATATTAATATCTATGATATTACTATGATATTCTTCTTTAGAATAGCAACTTGTGCTCCTCTTTCGCTCTTTCATATGAAAAATTATCCCCATGTGGAGCACCGGAGAAACTTCCTAGGGCACAACTCCCGCTGAGGACTAGTATGCGACAGTCGTCCACTAGGGATAAAGGAAAGAGTCCTGATATTAAGGGGAAGGGATATGGTGTATGATCAAAAAACTAGCTAGAAATATATGCGTTAATAACAAAAAGGAGGAAATGGCTCACTGGCAATATTGTTGGCATCTTTCCAACAGCAGTCAAAACACGATTTGTTCCCTAAACTTAGAAATAGTTAATGTGGGAGTGTGTTCTAACTGTTTGTGTCACCTTGTTGTATTTTTGTTTTTGTTTTTTAATCTGTTATTATTTTTCTCTTTCACGCTAACAATACTGCTGCCAAATACTACAGGGAGGTTTATGAATTCATTAATAACAAGTAGTCCAATCTCAACTGTACATGCAATTTTTCATTTCTAGCAGCTTTTATGATGCACCTTGTAATATCAAAAAAAATTTTTACCTCCACTTTCAAAGTAGCATTTCCAGGATATGGCCATAATTACTTGCTTGTGATTGCCTATTTAGAGGCTCACTTCATATTTTCTACAGGCCACAGGAAATCTAAAGAACTAAGAAATGAATGTGCTTTACTGCAGCAATGCCTTTAAATTTTTAAAAACCATTCACAGTAAATGTGAAACTGCAAATAGTTTATTTGTGTTTGTTTGGGTATTGGTACTGCTAGCATGCAAATTATCTTTCCATATTAGATTGTTTTCTCTCTATTTTTTCTTACACCACTGTAAGATCTCTTGCTGGTATTTATTAGTAAGTCAATCTTTCTCCCAGACATCAAGAGATGACCTTTTATGACCCAAAGATTTATCAACTCAGCAATCAATTCCCCAGAGCCGGTGTCTACTGCCCTTCCTCTACCAGTCACATCTATTGAAGGACTTCACTAAACCCCATGAGAAAATAGACTAATCTACTTGTTTCGAAGAACAAGAACGACATCTTTACCGGCTGCACTCTGTCTATGGAGGAAAGAAGCTAATAAAGGATGAAATACGTTATCCCATTGTGGAAGATTTGATGCCATGTTTTTATAATAAAGGATGCAGAGACTAGCAGTTAGTAAGCAGCTACTCGGAGAAGATAAGGCTTCCTGACAGGGAACAAAGAGGAGGAACTCACGACGATGAGCTCAGTGAGACAAACATCTTAAAAGCACATTCCTTTTGTTAGTTTGTTTTTCTCTTGATACAATAATGTGGATATGACATTCTGTAATAATTGTGCCACAATTAGTTTCTGGCCTCTTGTTTTGATATCATAAAGGTCTAAGTGCACCTACAATTAAGTCCAATTATTTGTGAGTTGTGATGTAGACCCTGTAAATGACGGCTGGTGAAAACATTACAGGGTGGTGTGTCAAAGACCCCTTGAAAAAACTAAGCAGTGTAAAGACTAGGCAATTATCATCAATGCTAGTTTTTAGATGGGAAAAGACAGCTTCAGCCACAGCAACAGCATTCACAATGAGTTCCCAAGTAAAGAGGAGTCAAAATAATCCCGAGGGTTAACCAGATACACAAAGGATGCCACCAGGTTACTTAATGAGAGGCAGCTGGAATGTGGCACTCTTGCCATGGAGCTTAAATAATCCTTTTAATATATATATATATTTTTTTTCAGGTCATCAAAATAAACACATTTCAGTTTCATGCCTGTGTATTAACCAATTTTCATCCTTTTTTCTCATGCTTTTGAAGAACAGTACTTAGTTGTACTGTTCAGTCTTGCAATGTCTAGGGAATCTTGTATTTCATGGCCAGGTTCAGAGCTGAAAGCACAGATATATTCACTATTTTTTGTTATTATCTCTTTTCTAAATTCTCTCTGGTTCTTTATGTGCTTTAATTGTGCATATTTAAAAATGTAAAGGAGAGAATTCAGTTTTCTAAAATACAGCCAGTGACAAGCAAACACATCCACTACTAAAGTGAAGTCTTTGTATCTGATAAGATACTAATACATTACAAAGAAATTTGCAACATTTAATGTGTTGAAATCTAAAACACAAAAACAAGGAACTCATAGATACAGAGAGTTCCAGAGCAGTGGTTGCCCGAGGCAGAGGGTGTGGCTTGGGCAAAACAGTGAAGGGGGCACACAGCACAAAACTCAGGCTATAAAATAAAGAAGTGCTGGGAGTGAAATGTGCCGCACGATGTCTCTCATTAACAACACTGTGGTGTGTATTTGAAAGTTGCTAAGAGAGTAGATCTTAAAAGCTCTCATCACATGAAAGAAGGTTCAATGACGGGTGGTGATGGATAGTAACTGGACTTATTGTGTTCAAACAATAAAACATTATCTTGTACACCTGCAGAAATATAATGTTATGTGTAAATCATATCTCCATAAAAAGACAAAAGTTAAAATATTAATATTGAAATGTATAACACTTGAAACTAGATTAAATCATCTACAATTATGCATAAAATATAAGGTTCTGTATAAATTTGTATAGGGGCCCTTTCTATGTCAAATACATTAAAATCAGTAATGGCAAACGAATCGTCCCAATGCTATGTGCCATGTAACGTGGATGCTCTCCCCAGAATGATAATACTCCCTTTGAATAAGAGTACTAAACTTAACAATAAAATTTTTCTGAATGCACAGTAATTAAAACACTCTGTAGGGTATAAATCCTGTTTATTTTTTGCCTCAGATACCAGTTGTAATACATTTTTTAGTTTGACCATCTGAGCAGAACATCTGTTATCTGTCTTCTGGATTCTGAAACTTTCCTTTCTGGTGTGACCCATCCCACTATGCATTTTATGATGTATAAGTGGCATAACAGCACATAGCAGATGTTCCTTAGCATTGGGCCACATCCCTTTTCATAGACCAGGTCTGCTTATCTTCTTCCTTTGATTCATCAAGCAACATAAGGCTTCATCTACAATCTAGTTTTAACACCTGTAAGCCATACACAGAAAGACTCCCTTTGGTTACAAAGGCATAAGGAAGAGCATATTTGCAGTGTTTGTTTTGAGAGAGAACTCATGCTTCTAACCAGTTTCTCACAGTGTTGCTACTTGTGCTCAAAGAGCAGAAAGATAAAATAATATGCGAGAAAGGAAATAGCAATGTGGTTCATCTTAATTCTGTTTTTGTGAAAATGGAACATCATTAAACCTAAGAAAGAAATAATAGCAGTTTCAATTTAGTTAATATCAACCAGTTGCCATATGGTTTACACATTTCAGTAAGGAAGTGAGATCAAAGAGATTATGTGAGGTATGCCAGGGCCCTCACGCAGTGTTATGGGTGGGGGAGAGAGAGAGACCCCAGCCAGAGGCCTTCTTTCCCACTTTGGTTCTTGCGCCACCTCAAGAGATGAACTCAAGCAAGAGACCAACAATCAGAGTGGAAATGAGATAGTTTATTCATGCGCCTAAGCAAAAGCTACACGTGGGCACTCCGTTAATCTGAGTGCCCTGTCTCGGGCCACACACCTCAGCAGGCTTGTAGAAGCACCCCCCGCTCCACAGCTACAAAGACTTTCTTTATCTGTTAGTAAAAGCTCTTTGTCTTAGGGAAATTGTTACAGAGGCCCCCTTTCCCGGTACAGAATACCAAGAACTACGTCTCTTCCTCCTGATCATGATCTTTAGGACTCCTGGCAATCTTAGTGATATTGTTCCAGAAGCTTACAGAAGCGCCCTTCTTAGTACAGTCTCAAGGACTCCCCTTCCTCCTCTGCTGCTTTGCTTGCAATGCTTGGGACACCTGGCAATCTTACCAAACCAAGCTCAGGAGGGTGAGGTAATTGGTGAGACATGCTTTCCATTTGTTTCTAGCTTCCTTTCTTTGTTAGATTGTAATGGAAAGGACCTTGCCTTTATTTCCCCTCTGGCTGCTCATTTCTAGCGGGTACCTGACAGTAGTACATCAGGCTATGGCTCCCTACTGCTGAATCCCATGGTCTTTCTCCTCCTTCATATTAGTGGGTTCATACTGTTGTCCCTGTAGGAGTGACCAAGGTAAGAATAACAGCAAAGGCTGCTCACTACCAACCGGAACACACTGTGCATGTGTATTATGTTCATCTCATTATATTCTCTCCCTTTAAACTCCAACTGGTTTAGCATATTGTTTGATCAATACAATGTAGTGATTTCGGAGATGGAGAAAGCCTTTCAGTGCCCACCTGTGCCTCTCAGAAAACTCAGAGAAAGGCCAGCTGTCATGGGAAAAGTCTGACTGCTTCAAGAATACCATGCTGTGAGGAAGCCCAAGTCAGCTGTGTGGAGAGGCCTGAACTGTGAGGCAGATGCCCAACTAGCCCTGATGTTTCTCATATTCCAGCCCAGCCACCATTGCATGAATGAAGCAGCCTTCTTACATTCCTGTCTCAGCAGATGGCACAAGGAGAAAAGTCAAGGGCCCCAGATAACAGACAGACTGGAAGTCCTAGACTCTGGGGCACAGTCAAACCATCTCAACTATCCACATGCATATGAACCACTTCAGCTAAGAATCAATGAAGGGTATCCTTGAGGTATGAAAAGCATCTCTACTTCACTCTAACCACATTCCTGACCTACAAAGTTGGATATATTATAGAGACTGATGTTTTAACTACTAAATTTTGGTTATTTGCTGTCCAGGGGTGTCCAATCTGTGGCCTGTGGGCTACATGTGGACCAGGATGGCTATGAATGCAGCCCAGAACAAAATTGTAAATTTACTTACAACTTTTTTTTTTGCTTATCAGTTTTCATTAGTGTTTGTATACTTAACGTGTGCCCCAAGAAACTCCTTTTCCAGTGTGGCCCAGAGACACCAAAAGGTTGGAGAGCCCTGCCACTGTAACAGATAACCAAAATAGTGGTGTCTTGAGAAAAAATGTTATCATCCCAGGTACCATATTTATTATCCACAAATTCTCAAAATCTTTCTTATATGTTCATTAGTAGTGAAAGGCACTTTATTACCATTTTAAAAGGATCATTAGTTCATTTTCAAAAATAACATCATTTTACATGCTCAGAAAGAAGATGTAAAGAAATAGTATGGTCAGGGCAGGTTAGCCCAGTTGGTTAGAGAGTCGTCTCAATGTGGCAAGGTTGAAGGCTTGACCCCTCAGTCAGGATACCTACAGGAAACAATCAGTGAATGCATAAATAAATGGAACACCAAATCAATGTTTCTCTTTCTCTCTTCTTCCCTTCTTCTCTCTCTAAAATCAATATTTTTTAAAAAAAATAAGAAGAAACTGTATGCATCTTAGAGGAAGAAAAACGTAAAAATTTAAAAACTAATTGTAAGGGTAGAAATCACAGAATCCACCTCAAAATAAATGATTTTTAAAATGTTTCCTTACAAATAAATGTTTCTCTCTTGTCTGTCCATCTCTCAAGTTATCTTCTGACATCAGTTACAAAGCGTACACACTCAGACTCAGACATCACATATAGAAGGCGTACTTGATTTAGTGGAAATTAAAATGAGCTCTATTCCCCTTTCACTATTGTCAGTACATGAAAAACACATTGACAAAAACATTACCCAGAGACTCCCTTTTTTAAAATTCCCATTTGTTCCCTAGACTGTCAAAAATGCTCTGGAATCCTAATCCACACATTTTGATTAGGTTCTAAACCATATGACTCCAGGCAGAAAGACATTTCAGCCCAATTGGAGGCCCTAAGGGACAGCATGACTGCTCAGCCTGATTTATTCCATGTGCATAGCCACAGGAGCACAGTATCTCAATGACTAAATGCATCTATTTAATGAGTCTTACCCTGGTTTAGCAGTCACTCACAGTGCTATATTTACAAGAATAGAAACTGCGGTTTCCTTTTTCAGAATTAAATACATTTTAAGTACGAGAAGCATAGAAATCTTAAGAAACTGGGGTTATTAGCTAAAAATTTCTCCACCCCATTGGGAATTCAGTTCTTTAGGACCTGAGGATGAGGACAGATATCATTTGTGAATGATTTTAGCTGTAGACAAAATTCTTCATGGGCATTAAAATGTAGTCCAATTTTTGTTCTACATGTTCATGCTATACTTGTCACCATTTAATGACTCTTTTAGAGTAGCAAAAGGGCACATGAGTTTGATGCCAGAAAACTCAGAAAAGGTGTGCTCAGTTTAATCAATTAAAGCTTTAAAAAAATCTGGTCCTCCAAACTGTCTGCCTAATGATTTTTATTGACTATTAAAGAAGCAGAGAGTCTGTCATTGCACACTACAATGGAATGTGTAAGTTCTTCCTCTTTACACTTGAAAGATGTGCTTCACTTAAAATAACCCATAAACCAGATTGTGTAGAACAGAGACACATAATTTTTTTTCTTTAAAGGGACAGCTACCAACCATTTTGGCTTTGAGGGTCATAAATCCTCTACTTCTGTAGTGAGAGCAGTCATAGACGAGATATAAACAAATGGGTGTGGCTGTATTCCAGTACAGGCTACCACTCATCCCTTCTCTGGAGATTTCTGGAAACTATCAGACTTTACCATAGAATGCATCCCATGTCCAGGAGGCCAACTCAAGAAGATCTAATTGCAAAGTCTAATGGTTAAGAATTAGTAACTAGAAAAGACAAGAAAAATTAAACCTTAATATTAGGAACAAGAAATTAAAAGATGGTGAAGGACAGTGAGCTTATTATGATAGCGGACAAAGTAGAATTCACATAAAAATGGCATTTCTCCTGCTGCAGAGAGTATGAAGGCTGCAAGGCAGAAACACTTCTCAGAAAGGTGTCACAACTATCCTCAGTTTTGATGACCAAGGACTGGAGGCCAAAGAGCTGAACTGCAGTTTCAGAAGGTCACAGAGCTGGTCAGCTAGAGTCTGTGTTTGAAGCAAGACGTATTTTTGTCTCAGAGTCACACTCTTTTTATATGATTAGTAGCCTTTTACATTTCTGAAATCTTTAAATAAAAGTCAGTTCCAAAACTGTGATACAGGTGACACCCTCACGTAGGATGAAGCTCCTCTGTGTAATTAACCACATGCTTCTTTAACTTTATGTTAGAGCACACTAATTCAGAATGGGACACTAATGATAGCTTTTAAACTCCATCAGATTATAAAGATAGGTCCTTTTTGGTATTAGTGATCATCTAAACCACACCATTATTCCTTATCGTGTTGTCCTTCATCCCAATAAATAATATTCAAGGTAGCCCTCTGGGCATTTTTTTCATGAGGCTAAGAATCACAAGTGGACTAAACAAATAACTTTTTTAATTCCATGTAAAGCATATTCCTATGCTTTATACTGTCAGTTTCACTTCTGAAATTTCTTGCGAGGTAGCAGCTTTCATTCTGTCAGCTGGGAAATTTCTAATAATGATAGCAATGATCAAAGCAGTATTACTGGTTATAAAGTGGTGCAAAACTGATATAATACAGTAATATAATATAATATAATATAATATAATATAATATAAATTTAAATACAGTCATGTCTCACCTTATGATTGGGTTAACACCTGAGAAGTGCATTGCAGGCAGTTTTGTCATCGTGCAAACATCACCAAGTGCATTCACACAAATCTAGGTGGTATAGTCTATTGCTCCTAGGCTACAAGCCCGTGCAACATGTTGCTGTACTGAACTCTGTGGGCAATTTAACACAGTGATAAGTATTTGTGCATCTAAACATACCTAGACATAGGAAAGGCACAGTAAAAATACTGTAAAAGACAAAAATGGTGCAACTGTACAGAACACTTAACCATAAAGGGAGCTTGTAGGACTGAAAATGATGAGTTGGTGATGAGTTCGTAAGCAAGTGCATGGGAAGGCCTACCTAAGTCTTTCCTGTCTACTACTGCAGACTCTATACATGGTGTACTCTCAGGCTGTACTAAATTTATAGGACATATTTCTATTTCTTAAATAATCAGTTAACCTTAGCAAGCTATCATTGTTTACTTTATAAACCGTAATTTTTTATTATTTTTGTGATAACATGTAGCTTAAAACACACATTGTACAAAATTGTCTTCATACCCTTATTCTACAAGCTTTTTTCTCTTTTCAGAATTTTAAATTTATTTTGTACTTTTTAAATTGTCCTGTTAAAAACTAAGAGGTTTTTAACTAGCCAGGAACCTCGATTGGTAGAGCATTATACCTATATGCCAAGAATAGTGGGTTCAATCCTGGTCAGGGCACAAGAATCAACCCATGAATGCATAAATAAGTGAAACAACAAATCAATGCTTCTCTGTTTCTCTCCCCACCTCCTTCCTTTCTCTTTCTCAAATCAATAAAAACAAACAAACATAAAAACTAAGGCAACCACACACATTAACCTAGGCCTACCCAGGGTCAGGATCATCAATATCACTGGATTCCACCCCTGTATATTCTTCCCTTGAAAGAACTTCAGGAGCAATAATGCACACAAAGCTCCCGTCTTCCAGGATAATGATGCCTTCTTCTGGAATACCTCCTGAAGAACAGTCCTGAGACTCTTCTCAAGGAGATGTTACTCTTTTAAGAAATATGTCTATGGTGGTTTGTTTGTTTGTTTGTTTTTTCTAGTTTTCCTTGCAAGCAGTTAAGGTACACCAAACATTCCTCCATATTAGCGAAATCCTTTGAGTGTTGGGGTCCATGTTTCCAACATTTTAAGGAGCTTCTTCAGGTCTGCAAAAATTGCTGCTGAACCCTTTACTGTGAGTTTTCTTGGGGATTCTTCTTTTCCTTCTCTTACAGTTTTCTTTTCTCCTGCCTCTTCTTCAGCTAAGGTTCCTGTTCATATTCCAACAACTACTCATTAGTCAGTTTCTCAGGAACCCCCTCTGAGAGCTCTTCAATGTCACTCCCATCATCTATACCCAAGTTAAAGTTGTTTGCCATTTCAACCACAGCCTTATTGATTTTTGTAACTTCTTCATTCTTGGCAAATTCTTTGAAGTCATGGGCAATCTTCTTTAAGAGGCTACTAATATATTCCATGGTGACCTCACCCCAAGCTCAAGCAAGCTTTCTGATGTCATCATAGACCTTGTCATCATAGACCAGTATTTCATTACGTTGTTTCAGTGTCTTCCTCCATCGGAGCAGTAGCCTGGGTTAAGGTTCTTCTCAGGTAGTAGACCATAAAAGCTGCAATAAATTTTTTTAGCCATTGTGTGGATCCAATAGGTGGCATTTGTAGGGAGACACAATACTTTGATATTTGGATGAAGATCACCAAGAAAAGGAGAATGTCCTGGAGCATTATCAACAGTAAGCAAAATTTTGAAAAGTATATTTTTATTCTCTAAAAAGTACTTCCTCATTTCACTGACACAGCAATTAAGGAGAGCATCTTGGAAGAGGAGCTGGGTCATCTATGACTTCTTATTGCTCCTTTAGCACAATGGCAGTGTGTGCTTATTGATATGCATGAAGGCCTGGGGGTTCTTCCTGTCCATGGTCACAAATGGGCTCAATTTGTAGCCTGCATCATTGCCTCCAAGGAAGACTATTATCCTGCCCTTGAAAAATTGAAACTTGGCATTGACTGGTCTCCTTAAGGATAAAAGTCCTTTTAAGCATCCTTTTCCTTAAATAATAGGAAGGTTTCATCTATACTGAATATTTGCTCTGGCAAGTAATATTCCTCCATAATCACCTTATCTAGAGTTTCCAAAAGTTCCCCAGTTGCATTCACATCAGCATTTGCAAACTTACTATTCACTTTCATATTATGCAGTAAACAACAATTTTTGAATTGTTTAAACCACATAGAGGTAGCAGTAAACTTAATATCATAGCTTGGGGCAGCTTTTCCTCTCAACATCGCAAACAAACTTTTCGCTTTGACTATGGTCATCACAGTATTGAGAGGGATATGCTTTTGTGTCTGGTCTTTAATAGAAGTTTCTCCATACCTGACATTTCTTCAGTTTTCATTAGTGCCATTGCCATCAGTGAAATAGGTACTTTAATAGCTTCCATCACTTTGCTCTTGTTCAATATAGTACCTGTAGTGGAATGGAATACGCCTGACTGACAAGCAACAGTGATCACTAATTTTCTATCTTCGTAATCATTAGTCATTTCCAATTTTGTTTCCAGACCAGTCCCCAACTATGTCCCCTTACAAACAAACTTAGCAGTGGATTTGTGTGCTTGGGAGCCGTAGTAAACAAACAACACAACATTAAATCAAGCACAATAGAAAATAGTGCAATCTAAGACAAGGTAAACCCAAGATGTGTGAGGTTACAACAGGGAAAATACACTATACTTATACAAAGGTACCCATATTAATCTCAGTAAACATCAAACCCAGCTTGCTGTTCTAATCTGATTTTTCTCTGAAAGCTAGAGCTTACATGTTAAAAGTTTCTTTATAAGTAACTTTACTAGAATCAACAGGTTCGGTCCCTGTGCAAAACTAAGAAAGCGTCGGACCTTGGACTCCCACTGACTCAAGGACACTGACCATAAAGATCCATGTGGAAACCAGCAAGGACACTGTCTGCGTGTTCACAACCCCTCTGCCTGCTCTCTTTGTTCTGTTTTCCCTCTCCTCCTTCCTCGATAAAACTTCCGCCTGCACTAAGATGTTAAGTTATAACCACAATTTAGTATCTCCAAGCTAGTAATCAAAGTTATATATGTTGTAACAAATCAAAGTATTTAATCAGCCCTGTGCTTCAGTTCTTGTTATAGTTGCAATATATGCTGGCACTGGCCATAAACCACAGGTGTCCAGGGAAAGGAAGAATGCTAATGCTAATGGAGAGATAGCCCCAGAACCAAGAGAGCGAGATTGGGAGGAAGCTGCACAACTCTACCTTCCACTCCCCCACCCCTTACTCCCAAGAGAAACAGCACATTCATGATGTCCTTAGGAAATTCCCCCCTCCCAAATTCCCAACAACTTCCTGTAAGAATTGCTAACTTGACCAGAGATATCAAGATGTGTCTTTGGGAACAAAGGTGCATCCATCTTCCTGAGGTGCCATCACTCAAATGAATTACTTTCCTTCTCACCAACACCTGTCTGGTGGGTTTGGTTTTTGTTGCAATAGGCAGACAAACCTGCATGAGGTTCAGTTATGAGGCTGCTGCTGGCCTAACAGGGTGTACTGTTTTAGAGCACATTTTTTATGAGTAGAAAGAGTACACTCTAAAATAATGTTTAAAAGTATAGTATAGTAAATACATAAACCAGTAACATAGCTGTTTATCATTATCAGGTATTCTGTGCTATAGATAATTATATGTGCTTTATATTTATGCAACAGGCAGCCCAGTAGGTATGTTTTCACAACCATCACCACAAACATGTGAGTAGTGCATTGCACTCTGACCTCACCACAGCTTTGATGTCACTAGGAGATAGAAACTTTTTAGCTGCGTGATAATTGTATGGGACCACTATCACATATGCAGTCTGTCATTGATCAAAATATCGTTATGTGGCACATGGCTATAAAATTCATTGAGGTCTGTCCAAGAGGTATCCAGCCACGTACTATGAAAAGTAGAGGCCTTTACTGAAGAAGATACAAGATTCAAGCAACACTGTACATAGGACAATGATGCCTCAGTCCTCGTCAAAGTAGGCACCTTGGGACCGCACACAGTTCTCACAATTGCCATCACCTGCCACATCGTATTTTCCTGAGTCACATTAATGATCTGAAATCTCTTCCCTTTCAAAGGTGATTTTAGTTTTGGGAAAAGCCAGAAGTCTCAGGGAACCAAATCTGGGCTGTGCAAAGGCTGAGTCACCTGGGTGATTTGATGTTTCACCAGAAAACTCTGCATGAGATGTGATGCATGAGCTGGCACAGTGTCATAATGAAGCTGCCAATCATCAGTCACCCATAGCAGCAACTTTCTGAATCATCCAAGTAGTTTCTGAGGAGAAATGTTCAAGCTTAATGCAAAATTTGATGCAGATCTATTGTTCTACTTGCTGAGTCTTTTTTAATACGACAACCACACAGTACACATGCTCATTCAACAGCATCTACTGCCTCCACTGACTAGTACAGTGAAGTTGTTTTTGTTCACACATGCTCATTCCTGTGCATTTTCCTAGGCTACCAGGTTACATCAATGTCACGCAAATCCTTCTTGTTATATTAACAATGGCTGGACTTTCTCCAGATAGACTTTGATATAACATAATGAATGCAAATATATAATTTATATGTAAATATAATTTATATGAACAACACACATGTGTTATTCATATATGTGCTTGCAATTGTAATTCTTTGCCGTGCAATTATATACTATACGCTATATTTGTAAAAATGTCAGTATGCTGAATTTTTAATATATTATTATACTTAAAATAAATTAATATGGTCAATAATAGAAATTATAGTATATAAAGCCACAGAGGTGCACTAACAAGAAATATTATTTGATATTAGAATGGCAAGAATCTAGAAAAGAGAAACAGAATGAAACGCAAGACTGGCATGCAGAGCATGCATGAGTTTATCTGCTTAGGGAAAAGGATGAAAAAATAATGGATTTCAGTAAAAGTTACAGTTCCAAATCAGATTTTTGTTTTATTTGAAAAGACAAATCTCTACACAGTTAAATTGATACCTCTCATAAAATCAAATTTACATAGATACCATGGAAGATGCATGTGTTTTCTCTGTCCAAGTAATTGAAAGTGCCAAAAGATGCATGTACCAAAATACACAAGCCTAAACGGGTTTACTTATGCAAACATTACTATATTGCCAAGATGACTAAATTCCAGTGTCATCAGAATTCATGGAATGCAGCTGTCTCAAGCTCCTGAGAACTCTTTCTGTAATTCCAAATTAGATTCTACTATTTCATATAGTTGCTTTGTTGCATGCAATCTAAATTTAAATTATATCCAAGTCGTAACCTTCTCCCTCTTAAGAAAAAAATGTTTTGATAACTTACTCTTACATCTAATTTAAAATATTACATTTTTTATCAATTTAAAATCAACCGATGAAATAGTCTAAAAATGTTGCAGAATTTAATTGGGTTGGGGTTTCCATAATCTAATTCTGCTCAGCAATATAATATCCATAAAATAGCAGATTTTGATAGAAATAAATCTGAATTTAAGTTCTCAAGTTAACTTCATTTGCATTACTTTGCAAAAAATGCTTAAACTCTTTGTTTTTCTTTTTTGACATTCACAATATCAATAAAGATGTCATACATTCAAGGAACACCAGAAACAGAATACAGCTGGCATTTCAGCCAGAAAGACAATTTTCGTTGGGGCTTCTTTCATTGCTTTAATACTAATCTGTGACAAAAAGGTCTTGTCAGATTCTTATTGCATTTAAGAAGCTTTTGGTGAGATGTGTATCGATCTGGAATAAGGCAAGTGACAACATTGCAATAAATTTGTACTACTTAGTATTAATCAATATGTTTCTTTCACCTCAAACTTTTTTTAGAAGATCACTGTAATTTTTTTCAGATATGTCCAAAATATTGCAAAGTTAATAATATCTTATTCAAAAGGTCACACACACACTTACCGAGCAAGGGATAATCCACTGTAGTCAAATCTGCATTCCTCTGAGATCAATTATATCTAATATGATGTATATAAAATATACACACAGAAAAACACACAAATACATATGGATAACACAGGTCCTGACATATTCTAGTTTTCAAACTGGTCCCCATTTGTATCTATAAATTTTCTGCATGCATATTAAGATTATAGGGATGATCAGTACATGACACAGAGTTATTATTTCTAAGTATATAGTGTAGAATTAAAATGAATGAATAATTATGTCATCATTAATACACTTACACAAAGATATCATCATTGTTTCCCTTATCTCATGAGCATTAAATACTTGAGTCTTAAATAAATATCATGTGTTTTGGTTACTGATTTTCTAATTATCAGAAGCATTTGATGTTAATATAATGTTTTAAACTTCATTTTCTATCAGTGATATGTTAGACTATGGCAATATCCAGGCTAAATAAGAAGCAGAGGAAGTAAGAAAATAATTTTCCCCACACTGTAGTGAGACAACTGAAAGAGTAGGCATGACACAAAATTCCACATTTGATTACAGTGCATTTTAAAGTAATTTCTATTATTTCTATAGACACCTTCCTGTAAGTAATGCCTAAGAAAGAACTGCTTTGTTTTAGGTAAATTACCTAAGGGTAAACCTTCAGAGTAACAATCTTCATAAAGTAATTTTAGACAACTAAAATCTCATTAGAAGAAAGGACAATCAAATCTCATTTTATGTATTGAGAACATTGAACTAGTTAAGCTGTAGAGTTCGATAAAATGTATTCTTATTTTTATGTCCTAAAATGTATTTTTATCCAGTAAATTCATATGAACCTGAAACTTTACACTGAACATTTTCATTACTTTTCATCTGTAAATTATTTTAGGAAGTTTCTGGGGAAAATCTGCAATTAATGAAATTGCCTGTTTTTAAATGTAACTCTGTTTCTGAGATATTTAGCTAATTGCCCGCTCTGTTTTTGGTAGGAATGGTGGTCTTGGTTTCAGACTGTGCCACACTTACATAGCCATCACTCCGCACCATATGTGCTTGGCTCTAAGGAAAGACACAGAGCAAGAATCGGCACAGCACACAGAGCTCCAACACTGCAGTAATCTCGTGCCTACCAGACACAAATAGTCCCACATTTGGGTCATGAACAGTCGAAAATATGGGGCTGCGTAGGCATAGGCCATTACATTTCAGAGAAGCCATCTGCTCTTGGATCTTTTCATCTTTTGTACATAGAATGTTGTGTCCCCTCTCTCCCAGGAACAATACTTGTTTCCATTCTCAGATGCAGCTGATTCTTATCAATGTCAGTTATATGCCACTGTGGTACAAACTGAGTAATTGGATACAAGTGATTGGTGTATAGTCCTTGAGTGGATTCTGTTCTCTTTGAATCTGGTATATGTATCATTTTAGCAATTGCTAGAGTTAATGTTGTAAGATTCAAACAAGGTTCAAGGCATCTGACCTACCTAACACTATAGGAAGAACCACAAAATTAGATTATAACCTTATTCTTCCATTTAGAAATTCAATTTAAGTATCCTGTCTGTTAAAATAAGGAACGCTGTTGACCCTCTGAAATACTATAGTGCTTATGATAATCACATAATAATAAATCACTGTCTTTATTATTTTTATAGTGCTTTTTGGTTTCATATTTTGCTTTAGAACTAAAAAAATGAGACTGTATGCACATTTTAAAAGTTATTTTGATTCTATTTCTATTTTAAAATCAGCTATAGTATCTTGGATTTGTATATGTGTCTTTCAAAAGGCTTACAACTGTACTAAAACAAGTTCTATAATTAAATATTTAAGAAGAATTAACACATTATTGTTCAGATGGAGTTGTATTCAACTGAGGCAAGCTGGAAATCTTTGTAACTGTCTCTTAATGTTCTGACAAAACTCTATGTATAGCACACCGTAAAATCCTAGTTAAAATATGTTTTCAATTATATTAATGATCTGTCTAATTGACAAGAAAAGTATAAATTTTTTTTAAAGTATAAAAATTTAAAAGAGAACAGAAAAACAAAAATAACATCAGAGTGTGAGTCTACAGAATTAAGAAACCCTAATGTTGGAATTTGCCCTGTGTTAACTGCCAGTCTTGCTGGCTTGTTGCCTGGATGTTAATGGGCCACATGTCAGGAACAGGAGGCGATTCCTGATGCCCTTGAAGAGTGAGAAATAGGACTTAGAATTCTGAAGAAACCAGAACCCTTTAGGCACGCCATATTACACATGAATAAGTGGAGAGAGGGGGAAACGTCACCCAATGGAGAAAGGCAATTTCCAAATGGAAACTCTTTGGGCTAGACCTTAGCTCTGGCTACCATCTCATTCCCTTTTCCCCTTTTGCTACCTCCCAGGGTATCTAATTCCTACTTATTTCTAATAATACAGCAATTACTATAAGACATTCTTAAAGAAATTTTAAATTTTTTATTACAAAATAACATTATTTTGTAGAAAAATGGAATTTCAAACAGGAAAGTTTTAGAATCTTCATTTGTCATCTCATATTACTGTTAACATTTTAGTATATTTCCTGTGAGTCTTTTTTTACATGTATTTTTCAATCATGATAGATCTTTGCACAGTAATTTTTATTAAACATTCTAAGTAAAGGATTTTTCTATTTTTATAAACTCTTGATAAAATTATGCATATATTGTCCTGCTGACTAACTCTGTGAGACAGAGATAAGGCTATATGCTCACTGCACTGTTACATCCCCCCAGCATATAGAGAGACTGTATTTACAGCCACCCTTAGAGTTAGGGGGGAGCCTGTGCACCTGAGTTACAGCCAAACGGTCATGGGCAAAGTGATGCAAGCTCTACTAGGTCCTGTCCTTAAAAATTCCCTGCACGATCCTTTAGCATTTTTCCTCTTCACTTGAAATTCACATATCCCAAACATCACGGCCGTTAATTATAAAAGAAAGGGTCTGGATTTCTGGTTCACTGCTTGGAGAAGAGCTGACAGGAAGAGTCCATTAGCTCACTTTAGATCATGCCATTTGCTGTGCTAAAAGACTGAAATTTTAGAGTTGTTACTATGCATAGTTCAGCCTATCTTGACTTACATATGACTATTTTTGATGACTTTTCAATATTTTTTGCTACTATAAATTATAATATACTGATTGTCTTTTCATTGAATTTTTCCCCTTCCTATTTTAGATTATAAACTTTAGATGGATTTCCAGAATTAAAATTATGGACATGTCTCTTACCACTACGAGATTGCAAGTTCCTCAAAGGCAGGGTTAGTATCTTCTCTACTTTTGTATCTTCTACTATATAGTAGAGTCTTTCACGTAGCAGACAGGAAAGGATGTTTGCAGAATACATGAGGGAAAAGATACAGATTGTTAAGTGATAGCTATATTGTAGTCATTCTCATGATTTGGCATTGGTCATGGAAAGTTCTATCTCTAAAAGCTTAGTACGGCACTTCAAAAATTATTCTGGCAAAAGATTCCATAAAGTTAATCCTGGCTACTAAGCATTCAGGACTTGGGTGAAAGTGTGCTCAAAATGATAGATGAGGCAGTTCTTTCTACCCATTGTTATCATACCTTTGACTTGAATCTGGCTATGTCATTTTTTATGTTCAATAAAACTAAAGACTATCTCTATGATACAATTTAAAAATGAATGAATTTTAGATTATTTGAATAACTAGTCAAACTGGAAGACAAATTTGAATAATTAACCAAGTTGGATTACATGATTTGTACAGATCAATGGTTTAGCATATGGTCATAATATCCTATATAAAGAAACTTACAAATGATTATACTGAGTGCTCAAATTTCACCAGAACAGCAGAGTCATCAATTTTCTGTCTACACTACAGTCATTGTTCTATTAAGACAGTAGTAAAGTATATGCTTATTACACAGATTTTTTTTGTTCTAACAAGCCTTCAGTACATTCTTGCTCAACCATGAATTTGTTGGGAGTGTACGCCTGTAAATTCAGGCCCAGTGATAAAAAATCTCTGTATTTCCTTCCCTACCTCCACTCTCATTGCATTTTTGTTTTGAAGGCCAGAAGACTCCCTCCACAAGTTTCTGAAAGACTTCTTCTTTTCTATTGCTTAGCAAATCAGAAATTCAGGAAACGAGCTGAAGAGCTTAGAGAACTCAGAGAATAGTTCATGTGAGTTCTCTTAGAAATGAATTATTTTGAAAGCTAGTTTGTTAGTCTGCAGACAGCAGTATCTAGGTCTAGGATTTAGGATTACAGACCACGTGGTACAGCCAGGTACAGTTACCTAGAACCGCACTGGTCTTGAATTCATCAACTCAATCTTTAGAGGGTGAGGTGCCCCATAAAGGTCTTATGTAAACTTTTCTGTATTTTGACTGTGAACTTGTGAAAATGAACACAGCATTGAAAGAAATTAGAACTTTATTTGTTACATGAAGGTAATAGCATTTTAGATTTGTCAGTAAAAGAAAGTAAAACAATTTTCCTCCTGATTAAAAATCAACGATAAAATTAAAATTAACGCCAAACCCTCCCATGTGCCAGGAGCTGTTGGTGTTTCAGACACATCCATGAAGGAAGACCCCTCATCTTCTTGAACTTACAATGTAGTAAGAAGGGATAGAGAATAAACATAAAAAACAAGCAAACAAGCAAAAAATAAACAATATAACATGTTATAAGGTGATAAGGACAATCAGAAAAATAAAAAAGGAGAACAGGTAAAGGAAAGGGGAGAGTTAGGTGGTTTGCATTTCATAATAGGATGGTCACTGAAAAGAAAACACTTGAGAAAAAGTCTTGAAGGAGGTGAGAGAGTTGGCCTAGCAGGATATCTGAGAAAACAGTATTCCAAAGAGAGGGAACGTCCAGGACAAAGTTCCTTAGTCAGAAATGCAACTGGATGTGTTAGAGGAACAGCAAAGCTACCAGTGTGGTTAGAATGGAACAAATAAAAGGAAGAGTAGTTCAAAGTAGCCCAGAATGGTAACTAGGAGTCCAGTGGTCTAAAGCCTTAAGGCTATTTTAAGGACTCTGGCTTTTACTCTTAGTTAAATCAGGAGCTAATGCAGAGTTTGAGGAAAAAATGGGATCCAAAGGAAAACCAAGTAAAAGGCCATTGCAATAATTCAGGCAAGAGATTATGGCAGCTTGGACCCAGGTGATAGCATGGTAGTGATGATAAATGATCAGACCCTGAAAATATTTTAGAAGTGTAACTAATAATATTTTGTTGTATGAAAGTGGTTGTAAAAGAAAAATAGACAAAGATGACTTCTTGTTTTTACCTCAGACACTAGAAGGATAATGGTATACTAACAGATTCGGGTATCACTAAGGGTAAAACAAGTTTAAGAAGAAAATATATTGAGTTTGCATGTCTATTAGTTATTCAAGAAGAGATGTTGAGTGGATGTTTGTTAATATGAGTTTTGAGTTCAGGAGAAAGGTCAAAGTTGAAGATGCATGTTTGGTAATTGATGGCATATGGATAGTATTTAAAAGAATGAGACTGAATTGTATTATAATAAAGAAATAACCATGTTTAAGGCATGGTCAAATGAATTCGAGTAAATGGAAGAAGATGAGACCAGATAATTTGAGCTATTGCATTTACCATAACTATGTACACTATTAAATAGAACTTAAGATAAAGCTA
Source organism: Sturnira hondurensis (assembly GCF_014824575.4). Taxonomy (NCBI): domain Eukaryota; kingdom Metazoa; phylum Chordata; class Mammalia; order Chiroptera; family Phyllostomidae; genus Sturnira; species Sturnira hondurensis. The sequence continues at coordinate 20,345,472 of NW_028083059.1, forward strand.
TCTAACCACTGACAAAGTTCTCTTATGAATTCTCTCAGGCATAATTCTTAAAAATGTATTTAAAATATAATTTATTTTACTAGGTTAAAATATGGTGTTAATGAGTCTAAGGTCTGATAATCATTTAGTCCAGTTTGATTCCCTTAATGGGACAATTTTCCTCACGCAGCAGAAAATGTTCTAATACATTCTTTATCCTTTATAGGCAAGAATCATGCACTTTTTACACAGTACAAACTAAAGTAGCATGTCTATACTGCAGAAAGATAAAATGATTATAAGTTATTTTTCCCGTTTCTAATTTTCCAAAATAAGCATTTCATCAGAAAGTATGCTTTCTAATCATTTGTGAAAATATATGAGTAGAACAGAGACTCTTAAAATTTTTTCATGGCACTTAAAAATCTTTCCCATTAGCTTTTTTTTCCTTAAAGTTTATTTTATTTATTTTTTAAAAATTGTTATTTAATTCTTGGTCAAGTACAGTTTTCTTTCTTGTATTCCCAGCCCTGCCCCCCGCCCCCAGTGCTCCCCACCTCCCTCCCATCTCCGCCCCCACCTGAGTTATTGTCCATGTGTCCTTTATACTTGTTCATGTGAATCCTTCCCCTTTTCCCCTGTGATTCTCTCCTCTCTCCCCTCTGGACCCTGTCAGAACCTTCTGTCTTAAAGTTTATTTTAAACAGTCAAGGATTCATTAAATATTTTACAACACTCTGCTTAGACATAACTCCATATTCCTGGATAAATACTCAGTTTTGCCAGTTATTTCTCCTCTAAATAAAACTGGGACTTATTGATGACTGTTGAGGAAGAAAGGCTATGTCTTTTTACTGTTCACATTTCCATAGAGAAGGGTTCTCTCTTCTCCATGCCTTCAGGGGAAGGTATAGGAATAAGGACTTCTGCTTCCTCTCCCAACTGGTTCATCACACCAGGAGAGGAATAGTTAGCTAACCTGATAACTCAGATATTGGTATTTATTGGGCCACATCATTAGTAAGCGGGGATACTGACCTACAAAAGCTAGAAACAGGTTCTACTATGTCCATTCAACTGCCTGTCTCATGGAGTGCTAGGAAAGGAGCTGGCTACTAGGTGATCTGCTTCTCCTGCAAGTCTGTTAGCAAGAAGCTTGAAGGTGGAGATGAATGACAGATTTTAGGCATCAAATCTCATAATAAAGACACAACCTCTTCCAGATTGTAATTTTTTAAAAATAATCTGCATGAGTTATTTTTCTTCATTGTTTTTTTTCTTCCTTGGTTATAAGGGACTGACCATTCTATGGAACACAAGGGAAATTAGTAAAGAGATTTGACCTCATTACCCACTGATGGCTTTGGCCAAAAAAGAAGAGCAAAAAGTGTGCATGTTATGAATAATAGAGGTCTCATAGAACATTCTTCAGCAAAGTATTTGCTCTAAGATGAAATTATTCTTTTACCCAAAGAGTCAGAGATGGTTTGGTCAGTTGATTGCTCATTATGTTCCACCTTCAGTAAGTTAAAAATCTGGCTTAGTAATTACAGAATATGTATTTTTCTAGTGGCTATTGCTTAGGCTAAATGAGTAATAATAACTTTTGATGCTCTTATTTATTCAGAGACATAACTTTCATCCTGATTTAATTTCTACTTACTGACATTCTACTTGACTGACAATGTCACTTCAGAGATTAAAATCTTTCACTGGATCCTCACATCTTTTTTAAAAATAAAATTGAAACTTCCTAATTTAGGCACTTTTGCCCCTCATGATCACATTCCTAAATGTCTTCCTCACACTGAGCTACAAAGAACTAAATAAAAGCCAACTCAAAGGGGAAGGATTCACAGGAATTAGTATAAAGGACATATGGACAACAACTAAGTGGGGTGGAAATGGGAGGGAGGTGGGGAGCACTGGGGAGGGGTGGGCTGGGATGGGAGTAAAAGACAGAAAAGTGTACTTGAACAATAATTAAGTTTTTAAAAAGCCAACTCAGATATCATATGACTCAAAAATAATACTTTTCCATGGCCTTCCTCCTACTTACTTACTCATCTTTTTAAAACATGCTCCATTACTTACCCAGGGCTCCATGTCTTTGGCTCTGCAATGAGGCCTGGCCTTTATTTATGGCCCTCCTATTATTTTTTAGAGACTAGTTTAGACTTCCTTCTGTGGCTTATGAGCCCTGCTCCTCTGCTTGATTTTGAGAATTTGACTTGCTGGTTTATCTTCTTTTTGGTGTTTTCAACACTTGTCTCCATAGTAAAACTTCCTAGTACCTACCTCATGTCTCCAAGTAGAATCAGGTGCTTGGTAAGCATGAAACTAAAAAAGAAGTGAGCTCTCTGGAAGATCTTAATAGCTGGTGCCATCACTCTAGGCACTGTATAGTAAGACCTATCAAAAGGAATGGCTATGTGGGTCTTTTGAAGACTGCCTCTCTTTTGGACAGAGCTGGAGATACACAGAACAAAAAGTGTCACTCACTAGCTCCCTTTCGCTAACCTCCTGCAACCTCTTGCTGACCAACTGCCAGATATTAGCGGCTCTACTTTCCATTACACAAGGTGGGATACAATTGGCGAGGCTATAATTTAGACATAATAATACAGACCTTCACTTGAGGTCATACACTGGACACTTTAACGTGAGTCTGGAAGATCCTCTATCATTCATATTTAGATTACCTTGCAGACAGACTTCTTTGGGAATACTTTTACATGAAAGGTATAACACTATGGCAAGCTTTAGGGACTCTTGTTGTCTTTAGGTTCCCACTACTCAGATGTGCTGAAATGCTTCTTAGAATCAATATCATCCTTGTGACTGTGTAGTATTACAGCTGAGAGTGGTGAGAATGAGCATACCATTCTTTGATACAAAAACAAGGAAAAAGAGCAGTTTGTTTTGAAGGATATACTCAAGAACTGAAATAGCTGTGGATGTTTTAGATAATTTTGTGGCTTTAAGTAAAACTCAACATTTGTTCTCTTCTTGCTCTCTCCAGGAGCTCCTGCCTTAGCTCCATCCTGCAGTTGTTGAAAAGGAGTTTCATAAACAAGTGTTACATAATGTCACTGGTATGTATTTCGGGACTCTAAAACATTATTTCTTAACCTCTCACATTTCCTTGTGGAGTCTGATTTTTAGTGAAGCAGTGAGTGACGCAGTGAAGTAGCTCCCCAAAGCGGCTCTGATTATCCCAGATGTGGCAAAGCTCATGGCAAGATCTCAGTGTGAGAGCCCATAGGTGAGCTCATAGAACCAGCTGGCAGGTGGCTCTGGAACCGGTGAGAGGAACAAAGGAGCTGTAGAAAGCCTGGGGCTGGGGAAGGAATAGTTCACTTCTAGAAAAGTAGAAGTAAATAAGCACATGTCTTTTCCAGCAGCACTGACTTTCTGGAGCTTATGAAATCCTGCTGAATGAAAAACAAAATAAGGCCTGTAAAAGTACCAAAAACACAGGGGAGTCAAACTAACTTCCAAGTCACAAACAGGTGAATTAGAGCCAGTTGGCTTAGGCCTTAAGCAGTCCCTGAAGCTCTAATAAGTTTTCTTAAAAAGCCATGGCAAGGAAAAAAGAAAACTTCAAAATACTGTTCACTAAAACCTTGTTTATAATTTTTTTCATCAAACTTGAGTCTAAGGACAATATTGGGAGGTTGACTTCATGTCCTCATGTCCCCTTCCCCCAGATTAATGAATCATATTTTGGAGAGTGAGATCTTTGGAAAGAAGCTTGTATTTTTAGTTGCTTTCTTCTATCTATATCCTCCTAAGAACGTGATTGTGAAAAATCAAAACATTATTTAAGGTTAGTTAGAACTATGTTTAAGCTTTGTATAGTGTTACCTCAATGTGCCAGCAAAACTCAATGAAAGCCACCTGCTTACCAGACTCATTACTAAACAGACCACCACATTACTAGGCTTTCTTTTCCTGGCTAAGACTTCACCCAGCATGTAACACATTGCTTTTGGCACAAAATTGGGTAGAGTGTGAAATCTGAGCATAATCGACTCTCAGTCTGAGAGTCTCATTTTCTTGGCCATGTCCCATAGGTGCTACACTCTCATCTTTTGCCCCTCCCTCCACCACTATATTGAACTTCCCACCATCTCCTTACATGTTAGAGTTTCTCTAAATTCACACTTTCTATCTTAACATCCAGAATATATGAATACTTTCCAACAATTGATACCAATCTTAGAAAGACCTTTTTTTTTTAGATAAAGAACTGGGTGGAAGGAGTAAATGTTGCAAGATCTGAGCTTAAGATGTTTAAAACTTAAATGACATGAGTCAATTCTTTCCAACTATATACTTCTCACTAACATGGTAGTGGCTGGCCTACTGATACATCCTATTTGCACACTTCTGGAACTTATGTAGTATTTTAAATCACCAGGAGATGGATTTTCACTGTGGTGTCTGAACCTGGTGTGGAATACTTGGATATGTGAACTGAAATTAGACACTATTTTCCAATTGGCTGTCTATAGTCAGTTCTAGGTAGATCAAAATTCTTGCCCGTGGGACATTTTCATCAAATATGGCTGTGGAATCTGGGATCTGGGTTATGTTTGGGGCTCATTCAAATATATTCTGAGGTCTTATATTTTGGCTCAAGCCCTTACTCAGAAAAATGCAGCCTACTGATGCAATATTCCCTACTAGGGAACATTGAATGGTGTTATAGAAAGAAATCAATTTGAAGGAAAATAACAACCAACAGATATCATACAATATGTAGTAAACAGAGGCCACTAATTACTGGGTGACCAATAGGAAGTATTATTTCTCCCCTCAAGTCACTAGAGGATAAGCCCTCATATTTTGGGATCAAGACAGAGGAGTGGCTTACCTTTGTTCTCATACTTCACCCCTTTTGATGGAATTCTTTTCTTCTGAGAGTCCCTACTGGAATTTCTAACAATGCCAGCTGTACAGCATGTTAATCTTAGAGCACCATCAATGTGTGACTCCTGTGCTTTGCTCCAAGCAGCATACACTTCTCTGAGGGCAAGCAACTCTCCCCTGACGCTCTCAACTGCACCAGGGAAATTTCCCCTTCTGCTCGTGCTTAGCAATTCCCATTATGTCCTTTCTGTATGCTGCCTATCTCCAAAGTAAACTTCATATCCTCTTCAAATCCTGCCCCCCAAAGACACTTTTTGATCCTCTAAGAGACACTGTCTTGGCCTCTAGGCCACTGATGTAACTGGCTCATATCTCCTTTCTGTTTTGAGTTCACAGTTAGAGATAATATTGACCAACCAAGTACATTCATGGCTTTGGTGGTATACATTTGACCAACTTTATACTAAACATTTCCAAATATGTTTCTCTAAGCAAAACCTATCCCTGAACTTCAGGCCAATATGCTTAGTGGAGCAGATATCATCACTACCTCACTGATAGCTCCTTGGCACAGTAGCACTGATAGCTACTCTCCATCTGTAGGCTTTTTTTTTTCTTATTGCAAGAGAATTTTCATCCTATGCATAAAGCAAGCTAGCAGAGCTGGGAGAGGTAATGCCTCTGGAAGCATCTTTCTAATAATGCTGGTGGGAATTTGGTGGATAACAGCCCCTACATCTAACCCCTAGTTTGCGATAACACTAAAGTGGAGTTTTACCAGTGATGCTAAACTTTAATACTCTCGCCTATAGTGGTTGTAACTGGCTTGATAAAACACATTTTATGGGCTTCCTTCCCTTCTTAATTTTTCTTTCTCACCAAACTACTGGTGTTTTTCAGGGTCACCTCCAAAGTACTCACATTTGAATTCTTGTCTCAGAGCCTATTTATAAACTAACTCAAAGTAAAGCATCTAGCAAATTAGAAGACTCTTTAGCACTGACAGGCATCTCAAGAATAATCCATCTAAAACAGTTTTTATCATCTTCTACTTTCAATCTTCTCTCTCTCTTTATGATCAATTATCGACCCACCGAGTTACTCAAGCCCAAATTGTCTCAAAACTAGTTTGTCACAAATTCTAAAATCCTACATTAAGGGTATTTTTCAAATCTGCTTCTCCCTCTTCATCCCCACTACAGCCATTCCGTACCAGGTTCTTATTATCTTTAACTTTGAGTTTAGCTTGTTCTTTTACTAATCTTTTGAGGTATAAGGTCATTTATTTATTTAGGTCATTTATTTAAAAAGCTTTCTTCTCTTTTTCTTTGGCACCTGTCATAAGAAAATTCTCCTGTAAAGAGAAGAAAAAATGGTAGGAGAATCCAGACTCAATGTCTCAGTACGAAGATCAATGACTGTACAGCTATCTATCCACAACAAAAACAGTTCTAGAAGACCTCTAGAATCCACTCGCAAAATTTTAGCAACACCATAGACCAAAACAAAACAAAACAAACAAAAAAACCCCACAACACACAAAAACAGTAATACATAGGAAGAGAAGAAAGACACCTTCTTTTTGCTTACACACACAGCCATCATGAGGGCCATATTCAGGGTCAAGAAGGAATCCTCCAGCTGGAAACAGTTCCACTCACCAGGAAGGGAAGATCAGGTTGAACAGCCAGCTGTTCCTGCCTCTCAGGCTCAAAGGTCCTGCTTTGGTTTCAGTCCACTCAGACTGACAAAGAGGAGTCCGTTGAATCCCATAAGAACAAGGAAGGAAACCACAGGCTATCATTAGCTGACACACAGTGGGAGTGATTGCCAATCGTCTGAAGGTTGGGTCTTCAGGGGCAGCAGGCCTGCGGCTGTCAGCTGATGACCTAGGTCATGGGAGTTTGCCTGACGTTCGCAGGAGTCGAAAGCCTGGGTTCATGGTGTTCTGCTCAGCTCCGAGCTACCCAAGAGCCCACGTTGCAGTTCCCACCTGAGGCCTGAGTTCAAGGGGTTAATGGGAACCTGGGCTATGGGAGAGTCTGAGGCCCGTGCCAGATGCCCCACACTCACTTGAGCCAGGAGCCTGAAGTAGGGGGATTTTGTGTGCAGGCTCTTGGCTCTGGAGCCACCCAGCCCCAAGAAGCCAGCTTGCTTTGAGGAGAGGCCCCAGCCGCTTGGGTCCTAGGAACCACCAGGAGACTTCCCTAAGGAGTCAACTGGTGCAGAGCGGACTGGGGGCCTGGGCTTGGGAAGCCTGGGGCCCTAGGAACTGCCTGGGGCCCTGATTGCTGGAGCCAGAGTACACCCCAGGCCTGGGATTGTGTAGTTCCTGCCTGGTGCAGGGGAGGGTGGCCTGGCGCTGGAGCAGGCTGACTGCGGTCCACAGTGGATTTGGGGGATTGTTCCACGAGAAGGGTGTCCCCTCCAGGCAGATCACTATGGTCTGAGCAAAGGGTGTTGAGCGCAGGGTGAATTTATTTTCAATACTCTCATTAAGGCATCCTTGTTTTCAGTATTATTTTTTAAATTTCTGTGTTCACCCAGGCGCTGCAGTTCCTTACCTGGAATCCTTGGCTCCTGTGGAGGTATTTTCCCATGCAAATTGTTGTTTAAATTGATGTTTATTGAGGAGGGCAAATGCAAGAAATTCATATGCTGTCATTTTGCTGATGTCACTCCTACAGTACACCTTAAGTTAGACATGTGAACCCTGAGAAAGAAGATAACTACAAAGAAGAGCCCTTAATTGGGATCAGATTTACAAAAATGGCCATGCTGTGCCATGCTGTGTCACAATTGAGCTTTTTGCTCTGAATAAATTTTCCTTGCCACGCCACCCCTAATTGGGGATTCCCTTTAGCCTTCAATTGGCACCAAAGACCGTGGGTTGACAGGAAGCATATATCCTTTAACCTTATTTTCCTTTTGTAAGGGTGCTTTGGACAGCTTCTTTGCATGCTGATATGACCTTTAAAAGCAGCTTATCAAATTTTGCAAAGAGGGTGGTGGGATTTTGATTATAGTTGCAATTAATCCATATATCAATTAGAGGTTAAAGGACAGTGCATTCACACAGTGTCTGTGTCAGTTTATTTAAACCCCCTTCGATTTCTCTGAGTAATATGTTTTAATTTTCTGTGTAAAAAAATTACATTTTAATGTATCTTTCATATCTTTTAAATTTATTTCTTAGTTTTTTGTGTTTTTGATGCTATTTTATATAAAATCTATTGCATTATATTTTCAATTTCTTATTTTTGGTATATAAAAATACAATTGTAAATTACTCTTACATCCTATGACCTTGCTTACTTTACTTAACTCATTTTTATAGTTTTGTGGTGTTTTTTTCTTTTGGTAAATTTTTAAGGATTTTTTGTGTAACCAAATATGTCATTTGTAAATGGAGATAGTTTTACTCTTTTCATTTCTGTTATTTATACCTTTATTATTTATTTATTTTTGTTGCCTACTGCAATGGCTGTGATTTCCAGTATTGTTTTGAGTAGAAGTGGTGAAATTGAGTATTTTGGGCTTTCTATGACTCCTTGGATAAAAGTGGACAAAGTTCACCATTAAGTACGATGTTAGCAGTAGGTTTTAGAAGATATTCTTCATTACTTGGACGAATCAGTTTGCTGAGATGTTTTTGTTGGTTATGGTTTTTAAATCATTAATGGGTATTGAATTATTTCAAGTGCTTTTTCTACATCTCTTGAAGTGTTATTGTTTCTCTTTTATAATATGTTAATATGGTGAATTATGCTGATTTTTAAACTTTTTTTTATTTCTGGGATAATCCCCCTTGGTAATTCATGGTAATTTTTTATATTGCTAGATGCAATTTTCTGTTACTTTAGTATTTTTATATCTATAGTCATTTGAGCTGTTTTTAATATTTGTAAGAACATTGTCAGGTTTTGGCAGGAGAGTTATGCTGCTTTGTAAAACAAGTTGTAGTGTTTCTTCTTGTGTATTCTGAGTTTTTGTAAGATTGATGTTATTTTTTCCTTAAATAAAGCATTTAGCAATGAAATAATTGGTCCTGGAGTTTCCTTTGTGGGGCAGTTTTTGATAATAAAGTCACTTTAATAGATATAAAGCTAATTCTAGTGTTCTACCTCTTGTGTTGGTCTTGGTATATTGATTTTTTTCAAGGAATTTGTCCATTTTATCTAAACTATATTTGTCAGAACAAGTGGTTCATGATGTTCTCTTATATTTTTAATATGTGTAAGTTTGTAGTGATAATCTTTTATTTTTAATATTGGTAATTTGTGTTTTCTTTCAATTTTTTTCTTGGTCAGTTTACTTTTTTTTCTTTTCAAACTTACTGATTGATCATTTTAAAGAACCAATTTCTATCTTTGCCAATATTTATGGCATTTGTTTACTATTTTATTGATTTCTGCTCTTTCTTATTCCTTTTCATTTTCTTATTTGTTTAAATTTGCTTTTTTCCCCCCTAAATTCTTGAGTGGAAACTTGGATAATAAATTTCTTACCTTTTTTTCTTAATATAATATCTAAAGATAAAATTTCTAGTAAGCACTTTTTAAGTGACAGTCCAAAAATTTTAATATTATATTTTCCATTATTCAGTTTGAACTATTTTCTTTTTCCCTTGTGATTTCTCTTTTGACCCACAGACTATTTAGAAATGTGCTGTTTTTTCAAAATTTGATATTTTCTTAAATATGTTATTGTCGACTGCTTTCTAATTAACTTTCATTGTGGCCAGATAATATATTCTATATTATTTCAATCCTTTTATTGAGACTTATCACAGCACATTACCTATTTTGATGAACATGCTGTGTGCAATTGACAAGTATATGTTTTAGAGTTGTTAGAAGTAGCCTTTTACAAATAACAATTAGGTCAAGATGATCAGTATTGTTGTTGAGATCATCTATGTCTTTATTAATTATTTATCTATTAATCTATAAAGTGCTGATAGAAGAATATTACTATTGTTAGCTGTGAGTATGACACTTTCTATTTTCCCTCCACTCTGATTTTTTCATGTATTTTCAAACCCTGTTATTAGCTGTATTCACATTTATGAGTTGATGTTCTTGAATACACACTTTTACCATTGCGAAATGTTTCTTTTTGATATCTGGTAGTACTCTTGATTTCTAATTTTAGCTGATGTTAATATAGTGACACTTATAAGTCTTCTTATGCTTACAGTGTGTAAGGTCTTTTTCCGCCCATTTGTTTGCATAAAGTTTCCATCTCTCTGCTGACATTACCCATCTATTATTTCATGCTGCCTACTTTTTCCATTGGGGTATTTAACATATTAATCACAGTAATTTTAAATTCCCTGTTTGATAATTCCAACATCTGTGTCAGATCTAAGTCTGGTTAGTATGATTGCTTTGTCTCTACAGACTGCGCTTGTTCTCGAATTCTGACCAGCCCCACCTCCTGAAACCACAATCTTTGTTAGTTAGGGTTTTAACATGTGAATATGGAGGAGACAGGAACGTTCAGGTTACTACAGAGCTTAGCATATGATATACTTTTCTCCCTCAGGACCTGTCTTTTCCAAAAAACAGTGCCAAGCTTTCAACACCATCACACAACCAACACTGGGATTCATCAGAAATTGAAATTCAGTTCCATCAGGGAGAAGAGGCTTTACAACAATAGGATTGAACTGTCCCTCTCTGTTCTACCACTGTTTTCGTATTAGCACTAGGTCTGAACAATATAACAAGAAACTGAATGGAGAGACCAGAAAGGGATCTCAAACGTATCACACCCTGGCACTACTAGAGCTGGCAATACAAATCTGTGGAGAAAGTACAAAAATGTCAATTAAAGGTGGTGGCAAACATTGTTTATCCATATGGTAATATAAAAAAATTCTTCTTCCCTCCTAGGTTTTGTAGCTTTAGGATAATGCTCTAAAAATACTTCTTTAATAATGTCCCCTTGATCCTTAGTGAAATAAATTTCAAGTTCCTTTAGAAATCTTCTTAGATCTTTTATTATCATACTACACCCAAAAGGTAAAAAATCAGTTCTATACCATAAAACACATAACTGTATAAAGCAAAATTTAAAATAGTTTGCAAAAAAATACGGAAGTGTATCAGCAGATTTTGGATAGTAAATGTAACTTAAAATCAGACATAAAAAGCAAATGTAAATAAACACATTTGATAAAACTGACAGTTAAGATATTTTTTAATTTTAAAAATCATAATGAAGGGTGTGGACAGATAAGCCACATATTAGAAGATATTGTAACTAGTATATGGAGTATACAAATCATTGACACAAATGATAATAAAAGACAATTCAAGAGGAAAATGGGCACAAGATATGAATAAGCATGTCATAGGGTCAATTTCATTGGTAATCAGGAAATGCAAAATACAACCACAATAAGGTACCATTTCAATCCACCAGACTGGCAAAAGTTAAAATGCCTGAAAATTCCCAGCATTATCAAGTTATGGAACACTTGCTGGGAGTAAACTGTTGCTAAGAATGTAAATTGGTTTAAGTCTTTAGAATGAATATTTAGAATGTAGCTACTAAAAGTAAAAGCACATATACCCTATGACACATCAACTATGTTCCTACTTATATATGCAATAGAAATGTGACTGGAATTCTAAACAGACAGGGACAGTAAAGCCTATAGAAAGATTGCCACATGCCGTGAGGCCTTTTAGTGGAACCCGGTTTCAGCGCTGCCTACCTTCCAGTGGGTAGGACAGCAGAGACAGGACCCAGAAATGCACTGTTGTTTCGGAACACGGAAATTCCACTGCCACCGTGCTTGCCAGGAGAGCCAGTTCCCCGTGTGTGGCTGACACAATACTCTCGGGTTGTGGCATCTACTTCTGAACAGTTGATTTCACTCACTGTGCTATTACTAACTAAGGTTAAATATGCACATAATAGAATTTCAGCTTCAGTGTGTGTGTGCCATAGAAGCATTTCCACAGGTGCATCTGAGCAAGCTTGTTTAATCACAGCAGTGAATGAAAACAGCACTTGTATCCATACACATCAAGTGAATAAAGTAGTTTCTGTGTATTTATGCAGAAGGGCTAAAAATAAACAAAGTTCAGGTGATTAATCCACTTCAGTGAAAATTATTAAAGTAATCTGCCAAAAGGAGGAATAAGGCACAAAGACATATAGTATGAATCCTACGTGAGTTTACTCAAATTGTTCAAAAGCTGAGAAAATTTAACCACAAATTAAAACAAATCATTATTTAGTTTATTTTAAATAAAATTGAGAGAAATACACTAACTTAGTTTGACATTTTCTTGGGGTGTAAGGGTGGTTAAGAGTGGTGAGAGGCACGCTGTGAAAAGAGTCACTGCGCTCTCTTTCTTGAACTGAGTGACCTCTCAAAGTCATCCTTCTGGCTATTTTTAAAACTTTCAAATGTATATATTATGCAATAGGAAATGTAAAGTTATGTTAATACTAGGCAGTCTATCTTGAATGGGGTTAATTCTTGGTGTCAAAGTACAGTATTTTCCACCACTAGAAATGCAATGTATTTATTTTGTGACTAGATGGTATTCTAGGATTCTCGAAAGAGGTGATAGGAATCTGTTGCACTTGACAATGTAAGTATGACCACTTTTATCAAGTGTTTATTTAAAGATAAGTCAAAATACATACACTTTTAAGTATACCTTCTAACCCTCACACTCCTCATCACAGGCAGGGACGATGAAACTGAATTTCCAAACACACACAAATGAGTGCAACTTTCTTGAGTAAATAGACCTTTTGTTTTTTAAAAGGCATACTCATGTCTTCTGTTAAGTAGAATTTTTTTAATTTACCATTATCCTGGCTACAAGCACAGTGTATCTTTTAGAATAGCAGCTGATGTTAATGACGAATTTGCATTTAAGACCATGTTTTACTTCGAGCTTCACAACCATGCTTAAGTATTTATTCTCCCAAAGAAAAAAGAAAGCAGGCAAAAAGTAGCTACCTATTTCACTCTGGAAGTATTAGAAGTAATCGGGAATCTTTCACTGAAAAACTGAAAACTATCTATGGTGGTGAAATCTGACTTGGAGTTGTTAATGTCTTTAGAAGTAAACATTCTTATGGACAGTTCATTCAGGATAAATTCAGCAAAGTAAATGTACTGAAATGAATGCCACTGGGCGAATTCTCTAAATAAACTTTGACCATAGTTTAAGGCAGGGACATTTTGAATATATTTGAAATCCTACTGTGTTTAGAATAATTTCCTGAGTAATTGTTGCTGAAATATTCTATAATCACTGTCTATTGATTAATGAGTGATTCAATAATAACTAAAATTGTTAATAGATGCTCACATTTTAAACTATTAATCACATCTAAAACCACATTTAAATTCATGGTAGTGATAAATATATAATAATTTACTATAATTAGTGTTATAATAGCATTTGCACTAAACAAGAGTAGTTTTTAAAGAAAGTGAGCTTATTTTTCACTACCTCTTACATTTTTATGGTAACAGTCCTCCAAATAACATGTTGTGTAATTGGGTATTTAGCATTTAGACTGACTCATAGATTTTGAAGTGAGTTGTAAATGAATAAAAATAAACTATTATAGCTGAAGTCCAGGATGTGTTATAAAAGGTAATAGATGCTTTGATGTTACTAAAGTGGTAACAGAATCAAAATATCAGTTAAGGATAGCCAAGGGTGCAGGAGAAGGAAAATCAGACTATAAATTTCATGAGATCAAATTTTAATAATTTTGCCAAGGACTAAAATAAAATATTGCAGTGACTGCATATTTACTTTATTGTTCAAGTTTGTAAAGCAGACTTAGAAGATAACATTTCAGTTATTTCATTAGCATATAAGATACATGCAATATTATTATTAATAATTATTACTAATACCCCAATAACCAATATTGAAATGATATTTCAAGACTTTAGGTATGGCAAACTGAAAATGACAGCTGAACATGACCTTTGTTAGCCATATTGTTTTTTGTTTCTGTAGAGTCAATTGTTTAAAATGATAACAACTTACAACAGCTTGATTTATAGAATGTTAGTTGTTATTGATCCTATGCTATAGATTAGTGACTGGAGGACAAGTTATATCTCAAAGTAAAGCAAGTCTTAAAAGTTTAAATAAGATCAATGAACATCTAAATTAAACAGCTATTTATAACTCCATTCCAGACCAAGATTTCTAAACAAACCCACATTTTATAACAATAGAAGTTAGTATAAAGGAAGGGAAATGGGTAAATTTTGATGCATCTCTTTGGAGTTTCAACAGAAAATTCTTTATTCCTCTCTTTTATAGCATCTTGTGACAAAAATTACCCTCATCTAGATTAGAGTATTCTTCACAAATTGGTTCATGGAGCCACTGTGATATATTTCTTTTACAGTATGTCTCAACTATACATGGAAGATGAAGCGCTACCTTACCCATGATAGATTCTGACGTGGCTTAAGCAATGACTGATCATAATCACTTATGATTCAGCACTTCCTAATTGGTTATAAATATGAGGGTAAAATCCCCAGTACTAGCTGTCTCAAATTACAAAATAAGGGCTCTTCCAACATTCATCTTGTTTTCCTGAGCCAATAGGTATGTGGATTATGTGAGAAATTAACAATAATTTTAATGGTAATGTTACTTGAAAATTCTCATATGAAATAATTGCAGTTTCCAGTTCTCAAGAATGAAGAGATAAGAATTTAATTCAAATATATGGTTTATCACTAAATCCATGGGTTTCCTGTAATTCAATTGTTGTTTCAGTAACTGGAGATTTTCCTGAATGACTTTCTGAGATTCTCAAATAATACATGGTGGAGCCTGTAAAAAGGTAGGAATTGTTAGTTACGTGAGAACCAGCATTTTGTTTCATCCAAATTAACTAAATCCTTTAGATTTTTTATAATATACACTGTTCTTAGCAATGTTGATAGGCACTCCGTTCTTTTAACAAAAATTGTTTTGGGGAGATAATAAAATCTATCTCCCATTTTTTAGAAATCTATATTAGCACCAATTTTAAAAGCTTAGTTTTTCTATTAGAGATTGAATTGCATTTGTTAAGCATAGAAAACAATTAACAATAAAAGGAAAATTAACACTTTCCCCCTATGTAATACCAAATAATATCTCAAAAACAAAAAGGTTTTGATGAACACTGAGGAAGAATGTAAGAAGAGATGTGTTGTTTTGGGGGGCACCAACAAAAGATTGTGAATTTAGTTGAAGCATAGTTTTTGGGGAAGTGGAAACTGTGTTTTCTTTTCCTTCATCCATTCTGATTTTCAGTCTCTTGCCCTTGTCTGTGTTGCCTTTAATTCCACTTTGCATGGGAAAAACAACAGAAATGTAGTTGGAGTTAATATTAGAGCCAGTCAACATTTTCTGCTTCATACATTTGGAATAAAAAGAGCCATCTTTAATTTAAAAAATGCTACTACAGCCAAAAGAATATATGTGTATTTGTAATATGTGTTATATAAACTATAAAATAGAGAGCCAATTTTATCAAATGCATCATATCACTTCAAAAATAAGAAAAATAAAATGTGCTTATTAGACTTCTAATTTTATCAGTAGCATAATATCATGATAATCCCCTTAATTATCCCAAGTCTTCATTAAAGTGTTCTTCTATGAACATATTTTATGCTTTAAAATAATTTCATGTCATTGATAGAAGGAATTAAATTAATGTTTAAACAACAACTTTACCCTGCCTTGAGTTACTTCTTCATGATCAACAATATAACAACTGTGTTGAAAAGCACCCTTTAATTGGCCATCACACTAATTCTTTTGTAGAATAATAAATTGGGCAAGCCATTCCTATCATTTGTCCTGTGTACACTGCAATTACTTTTGCAGCCTATTTGAGAAGGAGCACTACTGCACACTTCAACTAGCACTAGTGTAGCACTGTTACACTGGACTAGTTGTAAAATACCTAATCACGTATGCTTGGATCTGTCATTGCACTATTCGTTCAACCATATGTTCTCATACAGGTATGCTGAATGAAACTGATAGAGCAGGCATGCACTCTAGTTGAATAATGGATAATGAAATGCATAATATGTAAAACTAAAAAAAGAGAAAAATCCCTAACACACGAATGCTAGACAATAATATGTTTACTTGGAAATTTGACATTCTAAAAATGGAGGAGGAAGAGAAGAAATATTTCATCTACAAATTGGCAAAATAAATGATGTTTTAGAGAAGAATTTTGATTAGAAACACACTTCAAATATTTTGAGTTGATTGTTTCATAGATAGTAAACCCCAGAAGCAGAAAACAAAGCATTTGTTCTGATTTTACCAAAAGCTACCAGTTGTTTTTAACAGGTCTTGTTCCTGAGTTTCCTTGGTGTAGATATACTCTTTATTCTGTCTCTGTTTTCAAGGTAAAATCTTTCTTTAGCCTCTATTAAACATCACTTCAGTCTATTGCCTGGATTTCAGAACTATGAGCTTCCTTCCCTTGTAGTTGTTCTTTTTTTGTTATTATTATTTCCCTAGAAGCTTGTTCTTTACTGGGTCTCACGAAGTCTCTACCTACAAAGAAAGGCACACAGTCAATAACAGTAGTTGGTTATCTCTGAGAAATCACAGTAAAAAGGAAAGCAAACCAGATGAAGCCTGCAATTACCTGAGCTGCTCGTTTGCTTACAGACAGATGCAGTAGAACATGAGCATCTTACTAACAGGTAACAGATAATAAGACATATCAGAATTCAGGGACAAGAAGGAAGATGAACTTTGCAAAACAAAATAGGGAAATAGAACCAGAAAAAAATTCCAGAAATTTTAATAAGGTTCCCCTTCAGTCTTTGACTACAGAACAAGTTTAGAGAAGGAAAAACAATTTTCTTTCTACTCTTCTAAATTCTTGGCTGAGATCCCCCTGTAATAAAAGACAGATTAACAAAAAATTTTAATTATGCACATATGTACAAGTGGGAACCCCACAAAGATACGAGAATCATAAGGTGGCCAGATGGTTGAGGTTTATGTAACATCTGGAGTTAAGGGAAGATACAGAGGTCTATGGTTTTAATGGGGAGAAGACAATTAAATTCATGACAAGATAAGGAGATGAAATATTTGTGAGCTTTTTAAATTATACTTTGTTGATTATGCTATTACAATTGTTCCAATATCCCCCTTTTGTCCCCCTCCACTAAGCCCATCACCCTACCCCCACTCCATCAGGCAATTACCACCACATTGTCCATTTCCATGGGCCACGCATAAGTGTTCTTCGGTTACTCTATTTCCTATGCTGTACTTTACATCCCTATGACTATTCTGCAATTGCCAATTTGCACATCTTAATCCCTTCGCCTTTTTTGCCCATCACCCCAACACCCTTCCTATCAGACAATCATCAAAATGCTCTCTGCATTTATTATTCTGTTTCTGTTTTGTTTGTTTATTTTGTTTTTTAGATTCAATTTTTGATAGAGATGTGTTTGTTGTCATTTTATTGTTCATATTTTTTATCTCCTTTTAAAAAAGACAATTTAAAATTCCATCTAGTCCTGGATTAGTGGTGACGTACTCCTTTAGCTTTTTCTTCTTGGGGAAGCTCTTTATCTGTCCTTTGATTCTAAATGATAGCTTTGCTGGGTAGAGCAATCTTGGTTGCAGGTCCTTGCTTTCCATCACTCTGAATATCTATTGCCAATCTGAATATTTCTTGCCAATCCTTTCTAGCCTGCAAAGTGTCTTTTGAAAAATCAGCTGACAGTATTATGGGAGCTCCGTGGTAGGTCACTGCTTTTCTTTTGCTGCAGCTTCTCTATTTGTCTTTAAACTTTGACATTTCTATTATGATGTGTCCTAGGGTGGGTCTCTTTGGGTTCGTCTGTTTGGGGCTCTGCACTTCCTGGACTTGTATGTCTATTTCCTTCACCAAGTTAGGGAACTTTTCTGTCATTATTTTTCCAAATAGGTTTCTATGAGTTGCTATGTCTTCCAGCTTGATAGAGTGACCTAATGCAGCAGGTGTCCTTATAGTCCACTGACACAGCCTCCCTGTTTACCCAAGCTGGGTACTTGAGGTGCACCTACTGTGTGGGCTCTATCCACCCTCATGTTGTAGTTGAGTCTTGATTGCTCTTGGCACATTCAAGGTCAGCCACCATCTGTGTTCTGTCTGGGGTCATACAACATAAGGTACCAAGTGATCTGCAGGTGGCTGCTACTTGTGTTGGGCTTAGTGGTTCTCAGGTGACACCAAGCTGTGATCCAAGGCTTGCTGCTGCTAATGTTGGGCCAGTGCCGCTTAGTGAGAGGTATAGGGCTCCCTGAAGCCAGATGCTATTTCTTGGAGATAATTTAGGAAAATCTGAAGCATGGCTCAAGACAAGTCACTCGTGTGGAAAAGCCACTGAAATTAGCTTGGGTGGGCTCAAATGTTGGGTGGGGCATAGCCTCAGGGAATCACCAGAGTGGGACAAATTATGAATCAGGTTGCTGGAGTCTCAGATACGTAACCACCTGTCAGCTCTGTGGCCCTGTACAGGAGGGCTCAGAAAAGGAACAGTGGCCACTGTCAGCACTTCTGTCTAGAAGAAATCTGCCCCTCCGCTCTTTCCCTGATGCCAGAAATTTAATTCTTCCTTGTACACTTCTGATGCTTTTCAATCTGCTGCCCAGCACTGGAGCCCAGAGAGAGTGAGTCTGAGTAAGTCTGTGTGCAGGCCTTTTAAGAGAGTTTTTTAGGGAATCCAGCAGTTTCTGACTTACACAGCCTTAGTCTCCACTGGTTTTTATAACCAGAAGTTATGGCAAATTTTCTTCCCAGTACTGGAACCCTTGTCTGGGGGGCTTGATGTGGGAATGGGACCCTTTGGTCCTGAGATGTTCTTCCCTATTTCTATTTCATGCACATGGGTGTGGGAACAGCCCATGCTGTAACTCCACCCCTCCTACCAGTCACGTTGTAGATTCTTCTCTAATTCCATAATTGTGGGACTTCCATTCAGCTTAATTTCTGATGGTTCTGAATTATGATTTTTCTATAGTTTAGTTGTAATTTTGGTGTGGCTGTGTAAGGAGGAGAGTCATGTTAACCTACACCTCCATCTTGACCCATGCTTTACTCAGAAGATGAAATATTTTGTAAACAAAAGTTGCCCCGATCTGAGATACATCTCTCAGGGGTAAACCTTTTTTCACCTATTAGGGCTCTTCCTGGTCCAGGCTTCCTTTCTAATGTAAATCTCTCTTACGAATAGGTAATATCTACTCTGTTTTCAGAGCTTCTCCTGTGTCTGTAATGCCTCAAAATAATCCATATTCCAAAGAAGTATATTTCAGGGTGGCATATTCTGCTACAACCTGTGTGACAAGAGTAAAATGACCTCATTGAACATCTGGGACATTCAATATTGACTCTAGAAAAGAGTTAGACTCGACTATATTGAGAGTAAGGCTAAGCTACTCCCAGAACAAAAGATACTCATTACCCACACTAAATTAACTTAGAAACAAATCTTAAAAGGATCAAGTTGAACTATATTTAAACAGACTACCTGTTAGGAAAAAACTCAACATTTTTAAACAATGATTTTTTAAAAACACACACCAAACACTCAAAGAGTAACATTTACCCTGTATACCCTATAGTAAAATTAAATAGACATGCAGATAATCAGGAAATCAATCAATATAATAGAAATATATTCAAAAATAGAAGAGATGATAAAGTTATCAAAGGAAAAATTTAAAACAGCCATTATAAATATATTCAAGGAGTTAAAAGAATCCGAAATTTAAATTCCAAGAGTGTGTTTATAGGAATAAACACAATTATTATAAGGTTTATACAAAAACTTAAAGTACCTAGGAAAACAAAAAGAAAATTTGAAAGTTTTCAGGCTTATAATATGTAATTTTAATATTCATTGTGAAACAATATCTTAAGAATCAAATGACAAACTTAAAAATATGATACATTACAGTCGATCAAGTTAAAAATGCTCTTTAAAAGATATTGTGGGAAAAAAGAGAAAACAAATATTAGTAGATAACATTTATCTGATAAAATAATTATATCTTGATATATAAATGACCATTACAACATATAATAGAAAAACAAGTAACCAAATTGGAAAAGTATTTGTGTAGACACTTTATAGAACAAAATGCAAATGACCAATAAATGCATGAAAAGATATTTACTCTCATTGAGCGAAACCTCTATTTTTCACTAAGAAAATGAGACATTACAGACATTAAGAAAATTTAAATTAAAACTACAATCTGGTATCATCATACCCATTAAAATGAATACTATTAATAAGATTGACCATGACAATTGATAAGGATCTGGAGTAACCAGAAATCTTATGTACTGTGGTGAGAGTTTACATTAGTAACTTTCATCAAACTAATCATATGCTTCCCATACAACCTAGTACCAACACCTAAATATTTACCCAAGGGAGATGCAAACATACATTCACATAAAGTCTTACACGAGAATTTTTTTCAGTTTTAGACAATATTCTTAAAATGAAAGCAATCAAAATGCCTAATGATAGGTGAATGATGCTATATAGGTGAATGATGCTATATTCAATGTAACAAAATGAAAAACCTCCTGATAGATGCCAAACAATAAATTTTTTAAAAAAATTAATGCTGAACAAAAGAATTCAGATTGAATAATTCTATATAAATAAAATTATTACTGAATAATTCTATGTAAATGATATTCTGAGTAAAGACAAATAGTGAGAGATAGTAGGTAAGCAGATATCTGAAGCTACAAATTGGTAAAGGGTGAAGATATGTTTCATATAGAAAAAAGCAAATTTTTGGAGAAATGGAAATAGTCCATGCCTTGAGTTAAGTGGCTGCTAGACATTTGTCAAAACTCATTGAACTTTACATTCAAAATATAAGCATTTTATTCCATATAAATTATTACTCAATAATTATTTTAAAGTATAGAGCTTTGTGTGGGGCTGGGACTTTTCACTCCTAAGACCCTTCCTGAATTTTTACCAACACACCGAGATGTAGGACCAGCTGTTTTGCATCTCCACCCACCCTACCAGTCCGGATGGATGTGGATTCTTTAATTCCGAGGTTGTCAGACTTCCATGAAACTCAATTTCTTAAGGTTCTGAGTGAAGGTTGTTCTATATGTTAGTTGCAATTCTGCTGTGGCTGTGCTAGGATGTGAGCTGTGTTTACCTATGCTTCCATCAGCATTCCAGTGGCAGGAAGATGAGTCACCATAACTTCTGGCTGCAAAATTCAGCAGGGATTGAGTCAGTAGAAGAAACCTTTGGAGTCCCAAGCAGTTCATCTTAAATAAAGAACCCACACACAGACTTACTCAGACTAACTCCTTCTGAGCTCCAGCAGTGGAGTAGCAGCTTGAAAGGCACCACTGACATACAGGGAGGAACTGAGGTGCTTGGTATCAAGGTGAATGTAGGGGGACAGCTTTCTCCTAGACAGAAATGTGAGCAAAGGCCATTGCACCTTTTCAGAACCATCTACCCACAAAGCCACAGGGCTGGCAGGCTGGTGCCATATCGGAGACTCCATCAACCTGGCTAACGTTGTTTGTCCCAACCTGGAGATCCTGCACCACCAAACTTACATGCACATCCAAGCTTTTCCATATGAATATCTGGTCCTGGCTCATGCTTCACGACTTCCTAAATCCTATCAAACAAACAACAGCCTGTTTTAGCGAGCTCCCACCCACCCCTGACTTTGTATCACTTATAGGTGGCCCCAGACCCCACACTACCAACAACCAGCTTACTTTCACATGTTGGCACTAGCAACAATCAGCCTACATTCACATTGCAGTTTGGCCTGGGAATTTCCAATCCAAGCACAAGTAGCAGCTATCTCAGATTACTTTATAGCTCAGGCAGGGTGGCCATGGGAAAAACACAGGTTGGGGCTGACCTTGGCATGCACCATCTGGGAAACCCCAGAGCCTATGCGCCCAGTGGAGAGCTACAGACCACATTGGAGCACTACTACTGTGCCCAGCACAGCTGACCCTCTGCAGAAGGTGGAGGGTGGTCGTCAGTGATCAATGGTCACAGCCAGACCTTCCAGCTGCCTGGACTAAGTAGATCACTCCTATTGACTTTCCAAGAGCAATTAAGGTTCAACTACCTTGAAAGGAGGGTATACCTGCATGCAAGGCACACCTCAAGTACCCAGCTTGGGTGATGGGGGAGGCTGTGTCACTGGACCCTGTGGGAGGCCTACTACATCAGGCCATGCTACCAAGACAGGGAGTCATAACAATTCTACCTAATACACGAAACAAACACAAGAAGGCTGTGAAAATGAGAAGACAGGGAACAATGGCCCAAATGAAAAAACAGATCAAAAATCCTGAAAAGAACTAAACAAAATGGAGATAAGCAATCTATTGGACATAGTGTTTAAAATATAAGGCTGTTCAAAGAACTTAGTGAAGACCTCAAAAGCATAAAAAATCCAATCATCAATGAAGGACACATCAATAAAAATTAAAAAAATATATAGGGAAACAATAATAGCATGGATGAAGCCAAGAATCAGATCAATTATTTGGAACATAAGGAAGCAAAAAGAAAGAAAGGAAGAAAGAAAGAAAGAAAGAAAGAAAGAAAGAAAGAAAGAAAGAAAGAAAGAAAGAAAGAAAGAAAGAAAACTGTATGAAACAACAGGAAGAAAAAATCCAAAAAAAAATGTAATAGTATAAGCAGCCTCTGGGATAATTTGAAGCAGTCCAACATTCACATCATAGGGGTTCCAGAAGGAGAAGAAGAAGAGAAAGACATTGAAAACCTATTTAAAAAGCAGTTTAAAATAAAATAACTTTTCTAATTTGGTGAAAGAAATAAACATGCAAGTCCAGGAAGCACAGAGAGTCATAAACAAGATGGAGGCAAAGAGGCCCACTCCAGGACACATCATAATTACAATGCCAAAGGTTAAAGATAAAGAGAAAATCTTAAAAAGTAGCAAGAGAAAAGCAATTAGTTACCTACAGAAGAGTTCCCATAAGACTATTAGTTGATTTCTCAAAAGAAACCTGTTGTGTAGAAAGGATTGGCAAGAAATATTCACAGTCATGAAAATCAGGTCCCTACACCCAAGATTGCTCTACCCAACAAAGCTATCATTTAGAATAGAAGGACAGATAACAAGCTTCCCAGTCAAGAAAAACCGAAGGGATCATCACCACCAAACCATTACTACATGAAATGTTAAAGGGACTTATCTAAGGAAAAAGATATCAAAACTATTAAAAGTAAAATGGGAATAAATTTATATCTATCAAAAATTGAATCTCGAAAACAAACTAAGCACAGAAAAACAGAGACAGAAACATGGAGTGTGTTTTGATGCTTGCCAATGAGCTGGAAGGTGTGGGGGCATGGGTAGAGAGTTGACGGGATTAAGAAATACAAATAGGTAGTTGCAGAATAGCCGTAGGGTTTTGAAGTACAGTCTAAGAAACGGACTAGCCAATGAGCCCATGCACGATGCAAGGACTTGAACAATGGTGTGGAAATTGCCTGAGGGAAGGGGGGTGTCGGGTGGGAGGGGTCACAGGGAGAAAAATTGGGGCAACTGTAATAGCATAATCAATAAAATATAATTAAAAATAAAAGAATAAGTAAAAAATCAAAAGATATAACCATTAAGCAAAAGATTTGCATATAATCAATGCTTAATGAATTACAGTTATAAATTATATATTAATTCCATTAAATATTTATTGAGCAATTCTCTGGCTGCTGCTAGCTATTGACCATAGGTGAAACACACTGGAGGACATAACTGAGCTCCTTCCTGCCTAATTGAAAGAGGGAGATAGTCATTGTATGAAAAATATATCTCTAGCTGGTCCCGTGTGAGATTTAATGTTTCTAAGTTTTCATGAACATACATATGCATTTTATTATCTTCTGGTAAATGCTAACATGCACCCAAACTTAAAGGACTTGAGTTTTAAAAAGCATGGCATGATATTTGTGTTACTGTTTCACATTACCTATGCCTGTCCTCCCCCATAAACAAAAACTGTTCTTTTCTGGTAGCTCTTCTTAGAGAAAAATAATCTATCACACAACAAATGTGAGATAACAATAAATAGGTCAAGTTTAATTTCTTCTAATGCTATTTCTGTTCTTTGGGAACTCTAACTCAAGTCATTACCTTTTTTTTTTCCTCTGTGGACTTAAAATATGTCTGCAGGAAATTGTCAAACTTGATCCATTTTCATGAAACTCAAAAGAATA
This sequence comes from Sturnira hondurensis, assembly GCF_014824575.4. Lineage (NCBI taxonomy): Eukaryota > Metazoa > Chordata > Mammalia > Chiroptera > Phyllostomidae > Sturnira > Sturnira hondurensis. The sequence continues at coordinate 20,369,635 of NW_028083059.1, forward strand.
TATACATAAAAAACACCATAGCTTTAGGTGCAGCCGGCTTATTTTGGCATATCTATGTCTACTGGAGAACTCACTTAAAACAGACATAGTCATGGGGTTCGATTCCATATTGTGGCTTTTGTTCTAATTCAGTGCAGAAACTCTTAAATCTGGACAGCTGTTTTATAAATGCCTGCCCCTAGTCACAGGAGAATGTTGTGACATATGGACAGATGAACTGAACCTCCTCACTATTGAGAAAACAAGTTGTTGAACGTGGCCTATGGATGGTAATGGCTTGTTTGTACAGGGCTTGACAAGAATATTTATAAGGAGCAACTGAACGGGGATGTGTGTTTGTACATGGGGTAAGACAGAAGGAAGGGGAAGGGAAAGGTCCTTTTGTAACAATATGCGAGTCACAATAGCTGTGAGTCAGCCTTGTTCTCACTCTTGAAGCCAGTGGTACTTAAAGATGCACATGGAAATGCTAAAGAGAATTTTGAAAACAAGATGAATATTTGCATCAGGCACCTAGAGGGTATTCAGGTTATCCAAGGTCACTGATGAAGGGGGCCACGACTACAGCAAGATGAACAAGAAAAAGGGTCAATTTCACAGGATGAGTTGTGGACCACAATTAAATCATATGTGTGGAGGATCAGAAGCAAGGAGTAATGAGTACATGAAAGATTCTGATAAAGTTATTTTGAAATATGATAACAAGTAGAAAATGTACAGTATGGTTCTTTCAAATAAAGCATTGTTTAGTTTGTTCAAGAGAGTATGCTTAGCTGAAAGAAATTATGTGAGTTTGGACAATGTTAACATAAACCTATGAGTCTAAGAGAAACATACATAGGAAGCAATTTTGTGGACAGACTATAGCTCTCACTATACAATAAGTAACAGAGGGGCAAAGGTTTTCCCTTTACTTTCTGGGCTGGTGCGTTCAGTGAAAAATCAACTTATCCTGTGTGGAAAGAGGCTGCGTGCCTCAGCTCTGTTCAGCAACATCAGGAGGTTGTCAGCTGGAATCACCTGAGTGTGACATTGTATGTGCTGCCCCAGCTGGCCCTGCAAATGGACTCATACGGTATACCAAGGGAAATGCTGTGCTCAAAGGGCCAATTAAATAAAAGGGCCAGTCAGCTGAACCAGCTATTTGGCTGGGGATATTATATCATAAATTAAGGCTACACATTTACTTGTAGATTAATAAAATAAGGTTAGCCTTGGTGGGAGAAGTACCTTGCTCTCATATCAGCATAGTACATCATTGTGAAGTAGCCCAGGGAAATAGTATAAGCAGGTCCAGCCGTCACAGATAGAGATTAGCTTGAGGGTTTTGTTAGGAAGCCTTATCAGGAGCAGAAATAGTCAGATTTTCATATTTAACTTACATAATCTCAATTATACAAAATCTCTTTCATTACTATAATTGTAGATGCTACAAAATTATCATTTTAAACATGTACTTTTATTGTGTGCCATGAATTATGGTATATAGTTTATATACATATTTTATTACCCAAGGTTTTATATTCTAAGTTGTGACAAAATTATACTGTTAGGGGCTTTGAGGGATTTTTAAAGATAATGTAAATGATATAAGGTTTTTTCATTATTTCTAATTTTAACAAGCAAACCTTGCAAAAAAGAGAATGTCAGTCTAATGAGACAGAGAGGAACCCAGTCAGTAACTAAGGATGACACACAGACACAGGCCGTACACACTTGCAATGAGGAAGAGGGTGTGTGGGTTATTCTGGGATCCCGTGAACTGAGGGTACAACCATTCAGTTCATGATTGAACTAATGCCATCTCATTGAACTTTCATCATTCACTTAACAATATATCTATTGAGTACTAAGCCAATCCAGTGTCTGGAGATATAATATTTTTAAATGGGAGTATACATTAAGTAACGTATCACATAACAAGAGGCATATGATAAGAAATAAGGGGGATTCTGTGTGCCAGCTCTGTTGCCCAGAGAACTTTCTCAGAAGATTATACTTTAGCTGAGGCCTGAAAGAAACGAAGAAGTGGGCACATAACTATCTCCAGGGAGGGGTATCTCATGCTAAAGAAACTACATCTGCAAGGGCCCTAGTGTAGAGACATGGCTGGCAGGTTTGCAATCCAAGAATGAAGCCCGTGTGGCCCCAGCACAATGGATGAGGAACCACTGGGCAGAAAGTGAGTTCACGGGAAGTCAGAGGCCAGATTGTAAACAACCATATAGCCATACTGTGGGTCACACTCCGTGCCCCTCACCTCTTGCCTCTCCCCCAAAAAGATATGTTGACATCCTAACCACCAGTACTACAGACTGTGATGTTATTTGGAACTAGGGTCATCGCGAGTATCATTGTTTAAGAAGAGTCACAGTGGAATAGGATGGGCCTCTAATCCATTGTGCCCGTGCTGTTGTAAAAAGGCACCCGTGTGAAGACACAGAGACATAAACTTGAATACCATGTGATGATGAGGGTAGAGACTGGAATTATGTAGCCGTAAACCAAGGCACACCAAAGATTGGCAGCAAATAACCAAAGCTAGGAAGGATTCACCAACAGGTTTTAGAGCGCAGGTGACGGACACAAGGCCTGCAGGCCAAATCTGGCCCTCCACCTTATTTTATCCGGCCCAGCACCTGGTTTCTACCTGGTGGCAGCACCGCCAAGCTCCTTGCCCCTAGTTAAAGAGTAGTTACATTCATACAGTCCTAAAGTTACATCTGGCCCTTTGAAGGCAACCGAGAGGCTGATGTGGCCCCTGGTGAAATGAGTCTGATACCCCTGTTTTAGAGGAAGTGTGGCCTGGCCAAGTAGCTTGGTTTCAGTCTTCTACCCTCTAATCCTTACAAAAATAACTTGTTGTTTTAAATTCACAGTTTCGGCGCTTTGTTGAAGCAGCCCTGGGAAATTAACATAGTACCTGCCTTTAAAAAATACATTTTAGACAAGTTTTTGTTTCACAGTGAAATTGGACAGAAAGTACTCCTGCCCCCACCCACCCTCAGTCTCCAATGCTATCAACTTCCTCCACCAGATGGTAAAATTGTTACAACTGATGAACCTACTTTGACACATCACTACCATCCAAAGTACATAGTTCACTTTAGGGTTCAGTCTTCCTGTTGCATATTTGTTCTGCAGACTTGGGCAAATGTAAAAATCTATTTTACCCACCTATCCATTTGTCCTACTCCTTATGATCCCTGGAAACCACTGATCGTTTTACTGTAGCCGTAGTTTCTCAGTTCTCAGAGTGTAATATAGTAGGAATCATAAAGGATATAGCTGTTATGGACTGAATTGTGTCCCTAAAGCCCATATGTTGAGATCTTATTCCCCATTGTGATTCTATTTAGAGATAGGTTCTTTAAGAAAGTAATTAAGGTTATTTGGGGTCAAAAGGGTGGGCCTTTAGTCCAATGAGGCCTGTGTCCTTATAAGAAGAGAGAGAGATTTTAGGGATTTACACAAGCAGAGAAAAAGCCATGTGAAGACACAGCAAGGACATGACCCTCCCCACGCCAAGGGGAGAAGCTTCAGGAGAAACCAAACCTAGTGACACCTTGACCTTGGGTTTTCAGCCTCCACAACAGTGAGACATAAAATTCTGGAAACATCCCTTCTATGATATTTTGTTACGACATCTCTAGCAGAAAAATACAATGTAGTCTTTTTAGATTGGCTTCTTTCACTTAACAACATGCACTTAAGGTTTCCCCAGGTCTTTTCATGGCAGGATAGCTCGTTTTATTAGCCCCGAATAACATCCCATTGTCTAGATACAGCACAGTTTATTTATCCCTTCACCCTCTAAAGGGCATCTTGGTTGCTCCCAAGTTCTGGCAATCATGAATAAGGCTGCTATAAACATTCATGTGTCGGTGTTTGTGTAGATGCAAGTTTCAGTTAATTTAAGTAAATACGAAGGAGCACAATTGCTGGATCGTATGGAAAGAGTATATTTAGGTGTGTGAAAATCCGCCACTGTCTTCCTCAGTGACCATCTGTGTCCTTACCAGCAATGAATGACAGTTCCTGCTGCTCCACACCCTCACCAGCATTGCATGCTGTCAGTGTTTCAGATTGTGGCCATTGTAGCAGAATTATAGTAGTATGTCATTTTGATTTGCAATTATCTAATGATATATAATATTGAACATCTTCTTATATGCTTATTTGCCCATCTGTATATCTTTTTTTGGTAAAGTGTTGCCTGTGCTTCTTTAACATTATATATAATGGGAGTATATTGGAGAGGTCTGAAAAAATTAACACAATCCTATTTCTGTTTTATGGGAAAGTGACAAGAAGTTATGTAGGGTAGGGTTGGTGGGCAAGGAGTGGTGAAAGAAGAAGCACAGAAACTGGTGTGTCAGTGTGGAGGCTATTGTTGCAGTCCAGCTGGCTTGCTATAAAATGATAGAATTGGAAATGAGTAGAAAGACCATATGTGTGTGTGTATAAAAAATTATCATTACTAACCATCTTGTCCGCACACAATAGAATGTCCTATTCAATGAGATGTATAATGTGAGAGAAAGAGAGCAACAAAAGGAATGGATGACTAGAATTGACAAACAACTTTGCTATGTGCTGTATTGTAAAATAATGTCATAGGATCGGGTTTAACAAAGAAAATCAAATGTGATTTATTTGATTTGACCAACTTCTTAGCTTTTAATTCTAGGCTGGTGTTACCTGGGAAATATAGGTTACTGGCATAGTTGCTAATCATTAGTATGAATTAAAGCGTGCTTTATGCAAAACTATGTAAATAATTTCTCATATTGGTTTATAGTTTTGTAGATAGAGGACATGGTCATACGAAGCACATCATTAAAAATTAATTATATGTATTGTTGGATGAATAAATGTTTATTCATAATACATTTCCAAAATAGAAACCTGCAATGGTGCTTTTATCACTTGAGCAGGATAAGTATTGTTGTGAGGGTCCGTCCTGTGAATCATTGGGCGTTTAATAGCCCCTCTGACCTCCAGTGCCTGGATGACAGAAGGACATTTCATCAGTTGTGGCAACCAGAACTACCTCCATTTGTAGTTTTGATATGCAAGCTGAGCATCTTTCCATATATCTTTTTTCACCTATAGGTTTTTCTAAGGGAAGTTTCTGTCCAAGTTTCTGCAGAAAGCACCTCATACCTGTTAGAATGGCTGTTACCAGCAAGACAAGTAATAACAAGTATTGGAGAGGTTTTGGTGAAAGAGGAACTTTTGTGTACTGCTGGAAGAAATACAATCTGGTACAGACACTATGAAAATAGTATTTTAGGGGTAATAACAGCTTTTTTGCACTATGTAAATACTAGTGAAGATTATTCAGTAACTAATAAAATGATTATTGAAAAAGAAGAAAGAAAATAGTATGGAGGTTCCTCAAAAAATTAAGAATGGAGTTACCATAAGACCCAAGAACCCCTCTTCTGGTAATCTGCCCCCAAATTTGAAAACATTTATTTGCAAAGACATATGCACCCCAGCATTATTCACAGCATTATTCACTGCAGCATTATTCACAGTGAGCAAGACATGGAAACAACCAAAGTGTCCTTTGATAGATGATTAGATAAGAAAGATGTAATACATAATATACACAATAGAACATTATTCAGTGATAAGAAAAGATGAAATACTTCCGTTTGTGACTATGTGGATGGACCTTGAGAATACCATGGGAAGTGAAATAAGCCAGACAGAAAAGGTCAAGAACCATATGATTTCACTCGAGTGTGGCATATAAAACTGAAATCAACAAATGAACAAACAAGATGAACAAAAACTCGTAGACACAGACCACAGTAAGGTGATTACTAGAGGGAAGGGTGGGGAGAGTTAATAAAGGGCAAAGGGGGTCAAATACATCTTGATGGAACGAGATTAGACTTTGGATGGTAAACACAATGTAATACACATAAGATGTATTATAGAATTGTAAATTTGACACCTATAAAATTTTATTAACCATCGTCACCCCAGTAAATTTGATTTAAAAACATAAATTATCTCCAGACATTAGCAAATGCCCCAGAGTGGAAGTAACAGTTACCTTGTGTGAGAGCTGCTGCTCTGTGGTAAGCAGGGCATGACTCAAAGTTTACTTTGAAACTGTGTTTCCAGTTTGTCTGACAAGAAATTCTACCGATGCTTAGAAACTACTGCGGGAATGAGGGAAACACTAATTGAGTAGGAACAACTTAAATATGACAACTGGGTATTAAATTACTTAACATGTCAAGTCTTCCAGGTAGGATTTTACTTGGAGTGCTTCACAGTTGAAGCATTAAAAAAGAAAAAAAAAATAAAGTGAGACAATGTATACAATGAAAATTATATAATTAGCTTTCTGTTCAAAAATAATCTTAGAAAGAAAACACAAATGCAAACTAAACTACCTGATATTTACCTAATATAGTGAAAGCAAAAATGAAATATCTCTAGTTCTCTTAATATTTCAGATATTATGTCAGTTTGTAGGAGCTGTAATGAAAAAAGAAATGCAAATATTTCTTTTCTAATGATAACTATGCAAATAGAATGATACTTTATATAAGTAGCATCATGAAACCAGAAATCACATTTGATCAAAAATACATCATTAATTAAACATAGAAGTGGTCTTAGATGATATTTTTAAGATATAAAAGATATCAGAGTAGCTAGAGAGTTTGATAATGATTAAAGAAATTACCAATGAAAGAGGCTTTTAAAAAAAGAAATATGTAGTGAAATTTGAAATGAAAGCTCAGGATCTGAGTAAGCTCAGAAAAAAATCTGAAAGATAAGAAGGTTGAACAGTTCATGTGGCATATTGTGGGGGGTAAAGTTTGTATTTCCAGGGTTACTTTAGAAGAGTATCTGATTAATTATGAAAAAAGATTAATACTGATGTATATGCATTAGAAAAAAGTAACAAAAACTGAATGAAAATATGTATTTACACATCTGCTTACAAGGATCATGTGTTACATAATCTCTGATTATAGGATATAATTTATAGATTCATGGGAAAATAAGTGGAACTACAAGCTATCTCTGTAGCTTGGGCCTCTATGCTTCTGTCTTTATCTGGGTTCTTCAAAACACATTGCTATTCACAACTCTATAGTCTGCACATCACAACATCTGCTTTTCCATACTTTTGCTTCAAGTATTGTGCTTATTTTATTCTACATATCCCGTCTTCAGCCAAATCTATTTTGTCTGCTTTATAAAGAAGTCCTCAGGTAAAAAGGGAGTAAAAGGGGAGGAGGAGGAGCAGGAGAGGGAGGAGGAGAAGGAGGGGCGGGGAGAAAGTTTTGCTGAGTCACTTCCTGATTGATAGTAGCAGAGCTCTCCACTTACTCTGTAACTTTTCAACCTTGAGAGTCAGCACCCACTGTAGATTTACTCAGGTATGTTTGGTATCCACAGTTTGCACGGAGCAAAGTTTGGTTTATGCATAAAGAATTCACTGTGCTATGTGATAAGTCTCAGATTTTGAACAGTGCAATAAAAGTGGGAGTCACCTTTTTTATACATACCAATCAGTCAACCAAATTTCTATTAGCAAAAAAAGGAAAAAGAAAAAGTGATCTCTCATTATCATAGTTACTGTAAAGAAATCCTGTTAAAAATAAACCTTCTCAAAAGGTCCCAGGGGTATTCAGCCTACAGCCTGCAGGCCAGGAGCAGCCTAGGATTCCTGGCTATGAATGTGACCCAACACAAAATTATTAATTTATTTAAAACACTATGAGATACTTTTGTGATTATGTGTTGCACTGTATTCAATGTGTGGCCCAAGACAACTCTTTTTCTTCCAATGCGGCTCAGATGCCAAAAGGATGGACACTCCTGAAAAGAATAGTATTAGGAAATTAGTCACAATGTTATAAAATGGACTTAAAAATTTTTGTTTATTGACATGAGAGAGAGAGATCAATTTGTCATTCCAATTATTAATGCATTCATTGGTTAATTCCTGCATATACCCTGACCAGGGATCGAACCCAAACCTTGGTGTATCAGGACGATGCTCTAGCCAACTGAGCTACCTGACTGGGGCCTATAAGCAGATATTAAAAATAAATTTATTGAGATATAATTCACATATCATAAAATTCATCCTGCTAAAATGCACAGTTTAGAGTTTTGTTTTTTTGATCTAGTTACTTACAGTTTTAAAAACTTCACCATTATCTGATTTTAGTACATTTTCTTCAATTGTAAAAGAAATCTCAAAAATGAGAAACAAAAATTTAAAAAACTCAATAAAAGAAAATGTGCACAAAGAAAGAAAAAAGAATTATCAAATATATTAGCAATCATTCCCCATTCTCCCTCTCTTCCCATTCTCTAGCAACTACTAATTTACTTTATGTTCTATGAATTTGCCTAATGTGGAAACATAAATTGGAAACACTGACTTTGGTGACTAGTGTCTTTATTCACTATAATGTATTCAAGGGTCACCCAGGTTGTAGTGTATATCAAAACTTTATTCTTTTCTTATTGCCAATCATATTCTATTGTATGGATATACCTTATCTTGTCTGTCCATTAATCAGTTAATAGATATTTAGATTGTTTTCATATATTATTACTAATAAGCTTCTATGAATATGTGTTCAAGTTTTTAAGTCAAAGTATGTTTTACCAATTGAGGTATATGCTTAAGACTTCAATGGCTTGGTCATAGAAAATCTATATATCCTTGTCAATATTTGTTATTATTTGTCTTTTTATGGATCCTAGTGAGTATGAAATGGTATCTCATTGTTTTGATGTGTACTTTTCTATGGGTTTATGGTTTTGAACATTATTTATATGCTTATTGACCAGTGGTATATATTCTCTGGATAAGTGTCTATTAAAGTTTTTTTGCTGACTTTTCTGTTGGGTTATTTTTCTTTATCTTGATATCTCATTTGTGTATATGTGTGTATTTTTAACATACACTGAATACAAGTTCTCAATCAGATGTATAGTTTGCAATTATTTTTTCTGACCCTGTAAGGTTTTTAAAAATTTCTTGAATGTACATTTTGAAGCACAAATTTTTTAACTGCTGATGAAATGTGTTTATTATTAGTTCTTACATTTAAATCTGATTTGAGTTAAAATGTTTATATATTGTGAGAGATGGACTCAGATTTATTTCTTTATATGTGAAATACAGCTGCCCTACTATCAACTTGAAAATATAGAATGTCAAAATTTTTAATAAAGCAATCAAGTGACAACTATATATTATCTTTGAAAGTCCTTGTATTATTAGTATTAACTTTCTTATTATTTATATGACATAATGAGTATGGAAACATGCAGTAGAATGCAATTTCATGTACCCCTATAATCAGTAACTTATATACTCAATATTCTAATGAATTTCAAGCAAAAACAGTAATTATATTTTAAGATACATAGGGATAGAGGTAACTTTTTGTTTTTTGTATTCAGTCATTAATGTATGTCCCACCTATGAAGTATATGTGGATGTAACATTGAATAAACAGACAAAAATCCTTGCGTGGGAGACAGTTAATAAAGAAAATAAATACAGGATAGATATTGGGATTCAAGGGATTACAAATTCAAAGACACCAAGATGGTGGCATTCTTGGTTTGTTTGAGAACCAGTAGGAAAGGTCAGTCTGGTTAAAGTGAAATAAATGAGAGAAGAGAGAAAGTCAGTAGGAGTTGACATCTGAATGGGGTGGGGTGCTGTTGTATTGAACATGTGGGTGAAGGTTTTACTGAATACGACAAGTGAAGACCTTGAAGGTTTTCGAGAATACCCTTAAAATTATGTCATTTATCTTTTCAGTGGTTACTTGACATGCTGTATTGAAAATAAATGTCATGTTTGGATGTCAAGTTTAATGTAAAACTGGAAACAATAAAATTATCATGGTTTCAATTAAAGATAGAATAGCTATAGAATAATTAAAGATAGAATTAAGTCATCTATAAAACAGTGTAGCAAGAAAACTAAAAGGATAATTATGAGTAGCATTAATTTTATTATATCAAATTGAGAAATTAATTGCATTATATTACCTTAAAACTTACCATTGAAACAGCCTAGGTATAACCAGACTTCCTAAGTCAGGATATCCAGGGTAGGGCCTGGGTCTAAGCACGTGTTTTTAGAAAATGTTCCACAGGCATTTCTCACATGCAATACTTAGAATTATTTGTCCCAAGAATTAGCTAGTTATTCAATGGTAAAAAAAAAATCCGTACAATAGCATTTTGATACCAATACCGTTTTATAAAAAGATATAAATTTTAGTATAAATCTTTGCAAAATTCTTTGCTTTATTCAAGGTGTTAAGATCTCTTTATCCCCCTCATCCACTGGCCTAAATACCACAATGATAATGGAAACACAATTACTTGAATATGATTTGCACCACATGGATTCATGTTGGTGCCTAGTGACCAACACCATACTTAATGAAATGCTCACAAACCATCTGCTACATAATCTGTTTTCAGAATTTTGCCAAAGACACATGTCAAGCTTATTGGCTAACAGATACATAGTTTTAAAATCCCCTTCTCATTTTGGGAAATTGCAATAATATTTGTCTTCATTCTTTTGACACTTCCACTGACCTCTGTGGTTTCTCTCATTAACAATTTTTCTGAAAGTACATGTGTAAGTGTCATCTGTGTTTCTGATTTGTAGACATTAACTCTTGAAATTATTAAATTCCTTTCACTATTTTCCCATCCTCTGCATCAATATTTGAGCATAATTATTTTTTCAAATGTTTTTCCCTATTGTTTACAGTTTGATTACAATTTTTTCTGGAAATGGCAAAAGCAAATTAGAGAGAATCAAGAGTATGTTCTTGGCCACGAACTGATTTTGCATTATTTCTTTATTCAATAAGATCTATTTTCTTGCTTTAAGAAATGCATTCCATTTTTAAAATTATTGTTTGACTTATAAATTTCAATCATGGTATTCCATGACCTGTTTAGAAATGTCAAATTAATGTTTTATACTTTCTAATTTTTCTCAACTTATTGAAATTATGATCTCATAGAATTTAAGTTTTGATGGTGATATTTTATTTTTAGTATATTTTATTGATTGTGCTATTACAGTTTTCCCAATTTGTTCTCACCTTTATCTCCCCCCACACTGCACCTCCCCCATCCTCCAGCATTCCGCCCCCTCTTTGGTCACGTCCATGGGTTGTACAAGTAATTTCTTTGACTTTTCTGTTTCCTATATAATTTTTAACCTCCCCCTCTATTTTATGCCTACTGATTATGCTTCTTATTCCCTGTACCTTTCCCTTCCCATCCTCCCCCTCTCCCTCCCCACTGATAACCCTCCATGTGATCTCTATTTCTATGATTCTGTTCCTATTCTAGTTGTTTGTTTAGTTTTCTTTTTTTTAGATTCATTAGTTGATAGTTGTGAGTTTGTTGTCATTTTATTGTTCAGTTTTTGATCTTCTTTTTCTTAGATAAGTCCCCTTATCATTTCATGTAATAAGGGCTTGGTGATGAACTCCTTTAACTTGACCTTATCTGGGAAGCACTTTATCTGCCCTTCCATTCTAAAGGGTAGCTTTGCTGGGTAGAGTAATTTGGGTGTAGGTAAGGACCTACATACCTTTCATAACTTTGGATACTTCTTTCCAGCCCCTTCTTGCCTATAAGATTTCTTTTGAGAAATCAACTGATAATCTTATGGACATACAGTCATAAAATGAAGGAAGAAATGAAGGCTGCCCAAAATGAAATAAAGCAAAATATACAGGGAACCAACAGTAAAAGGAAGGAAACCAGGATGCAAATCAATGATTTGGAATAAAAGGAAAAAAATGAAAATCCAACCAGAACAGAAGGAAGAAACAAGAATTCAAAAAAAATGAGGAGAGTTGTAGGAACCTGTGGGACAACTTTAAGCACTCCAACATTCCAATTATAGGTGTGCCAAAAGGAGAAGAACAAGAGCCAGAAATTGGAAATTTATTTGAGCAAATTGTGAAGAAAAACTTGCCCAATCTGGCTAAGGAAATAAACTTTCAGGAAGTCTAGGAAGCCCAGACAGTCCCAAAGAAATTGGACCCAGGGAGGAACACACTAAGGCACATCATAATTAAGTTACCCAAGATTAAAAATAAAGAGAGAACTTAAAAGCAGCAAAAGAAAAGGAGAGAGTTGTCTACAAAGGAGTGACAGTGATATTTTAAATAACAATCTTCACAGAAGCACAATTATCACCAAAACAGCATTTTTGAAAATTAATGGTGTTAGATACTTGGTAGACATTGAGCATTTTAAGTGCATATTCTTATTTAATATTCAGGAGACTGAAACTACTTCACATCATTACATATATTTCCTAGGACCATGCAGTTATAAGGTGTAGCAATTCATTGTATCTCCTTTTTTATTTGTTTTTTAATTGATTATCTTATTTTTCAGTTCAGTGTTAAGTTCAGAGAAAAATAATTGAACAAAATGTATAGAGAGTTCGTATATATTCCTTTCTCCTCCTCCCAGTTACTCCTGTTTATGACATCTAGTATTAATGTTGAACATGTGTTACAATTGATGAATCAATATTGAATGATCATTACCTAAAGTGCATATTTTACATTGGAGTGCATTCATTGTGCTGAACTTTTCATGGATTTTGAAAAATATATGACATATATCCACCATTACAATGTTACACAGAATAGTTTCACTGCCCTAAAATATCTACTGTGCTCTACCTATTCATCTATCCACCTCTTCTCTTGAGCCCTTGACAACCATTTATTTATTAATTTTTTATTGTTTCCAAAGTTTTGTGTTTTCTGGAGTGTCATAGTGGAATAACACAATATGTAGCATTTTCAGATTGGCTTCTTTCACTTAGCAATATGTGTTTAGGTTTTCTTCATGCCTTTCATGGCTTGATAACTATTTTTTAGTGCTGAATAATATACTAATGTATGGATGTACACAATTTGTCTATCCATTTATCTATTGAAGGGCATCTTGGTTGCTTTCAAGTTTTCACAATTATGAGTAAGGCTGCTATGAACATTCATCATGTGCAGGTATTTGTGTAGATAAAAGTTTTCTAATTTGGGGGGTGATCAAAAGTTTTCTAATTTGGGGGGTGATTTGTATACAAGTATACAAATATACTTGTATCATATAATCCAGGAGAACAATTACTGGATTATATGATACAAGTATATATGATACAAGTATATTTGGAAACCATACTGTCTTCCAGAGTGGCTACACCATTTTCATTTCCACCACCAATGAATGAGAGTTTCTGTTGCTCCATATCTTTGCCAGTATTTGGTGATTTGTATATTAGTGATTCTGACCATTCTAACACATGTGTAGTAGTATCTCATTTTGTCTTTCTTTTGAATCCTGTAATGATACAATGTTGAGCATATTTTTATATGCTTATTTGCCATTTGTATATCCTCTTTGATGAGATGTCTGTTTAGACTTTTTGCCCATATTTTAATTTGTTTATTATTGAATTTTTTTTAAAGATTTTATTTATTTATTTATCTTTAGAGGGGAAGGAGAAAGGGAAAGAAACATCAATGTATGATTGCCTTTTGTGCGTCCCCTGCTGGTAGTTAGCCTGCAAGGAACTGGCTTGCAACCCAGGCATGTGCCCTGACTGGGAATCGAACCTCGATCGTCTGGTTCGCAGGCCCGTGCTGTTTATTATTGAATTTTTAAAGTTTTTCGTATTGGCTCTTCTCGGTGCTAGGTACTCTTCTACAAAAACACTTTACATACATGCTGTCTCAGTTACCTAGTGTTTTAATAGCTCTTGTAAACATTTACCAATATGTATTTAGAATCACATTTATAAGCAGTTTCTTCATTCTTAACAATTCTCCTAATTATTAGGCATAGTTTTTGTTGTTATTTCATGTATATTTTTTACAATTAAAACATAAAATATATTAAAATTACTGAAAAAGGATGCTAAATAAAAATTTTAATTTAGGGAATACATTCAAAGAAATATACTTGTGTAGTTATCCAAAATAGCATAAAACTTATTACAAAGTAGCAATCATTATTAAATCAACAAGTATTTTTGAAGAGCTTATAAATGTGAGGCACTAGATGTTCTTTAAGTTCAAATTTTTCTCTCAGAAAGCTGAGGCTGAAAGGGTTTGAAGAAATACATCTGTAGATTTCATAGGTATTGTTTCATTTAAAAACAGCTTTATTTTAGAAATGCTGGGAAACACTTTTTGCTGAGGGAAAATTGTCTCCTTTCATGTTACTTTATTTCCCACATTAACCTCAGAGATACCTTTCAGCCTAAAGCCAACCAGAAATTTAATAAATTGTATACTCATTGAGTATAAAATAAACTTTCTCAAATATAATGTTTACTGTGGAAGAAAATAACCTATGAGAAAAACATCTGTTAACTCTAAACCTAGAGAAAAAAATCTTTAAAATATGTGTTATCCATTTATTTATTTTAAATAATAATTTCATTTTAATTAATTGTTAAAATTAATATATAAGGATTATATAATAAAATTAATAGAAATTACACTGAATAATTACCTACATTAATTTTAAATGATATTTCTTTTAAGTTTCTCCCCCATAGCAACTTTCTTATATGTAGCAAATTTTATAAACTCAGTGAGAAACAATTTTATTAACATGAGTGTTATAAATATTTTAACTATGATTGTTAATTAAACAGTAAAATTAAAAGTGTGCAAAGTATTTGCCTAAATAAAAGTGTTTTTATTTCAACTCCTTTGGTTCTCACTAAAGGTACCATGAAATTTAGCAGAAAGAATTTGGAGTACACTTATCAAAATGGAATTGATATTGGCCTTCCTGGTACTACCTAAGTATTCACTGGCAGATACATCCTTGATTTCGCCTTGATTTCCATCTTCTTTTCACCATTTCGATGCTGACAACTTTTAAATGTATTTCCTGACTTCAGATATATACTGGGTGGGGAAAAAGTAGAATTACAGTCGTGAGTGGATAAAAAACAGACTTTATTCTTGTATTATTACTTATTAATTGTTGTATTATTTTCCATCCAAATAACTGTAAACTTGTGTTTGCTTCACCCTGTACTCCAAGCTCCAGACTCATACCTTCTAGAACTATGAAGTCTTTTGTTGGACTTTCACTGATAAATTAAAATGAACTTTTCTTCTTTGCTTCTGCCTAGCTCCATTCTGTTTTTATTCCACCCAACTTTATTTCCCACTTCCATTTTCCTTATCACTCTCTACAATCAATCCATCAGAATTTTTTTGCTATGCTCAGATTATATCTGAATCTGCCCAATTATCTAATTCCAATTTCGTTTTGTAACAATTCATCACCAGAGGGTCCCCAGGTGACATTTTTTATATCGAATGTTATGCCATCATGCTGTTTAAAGTCTTCTAATAGGTATCTGTGACAACTGGAATATATTACGGCTCACAGATTCTCATAGGGTCTGGCTCTGCAACTTCAATCTTCTACTAGTCATTCTCTAGCTCAGTGAATTGTGTACTAGTTCTTCTCAAAATGCCATTTGTATCAAACTCATTCTGGCATCAAGGCTCTTCCACACACGTCAGTCATGAGAGCAGTGCATCCAGCCATATTTTTGGATAATGGAAGCTGAATACCTTATGAATTGAGAAGAGTAAGATTTTCAAATGAGAATGAGTTTTATTAAAACAACAAATATTAAAATTGTATGAATATTATAATATTTATCTACTTTGACTTTAGAATATATTTATACCTTTGTGTACTATTCATAGAAATCCAAAAGTTGCTTAACATTTTTTAAACTTAGAAAAGTCTGTCTTATGGCAAATTACTTGTAATATTCACTTAAATTTATATAAATTTTGAATTATTTAAAACATAATTTTACTTACCTCTCTTGTAATTCTTTTAGATTCTGAAAATAATTTGTACTTTCATTTTAAAAGAATGATTTTAGCAGGAGTAATAATAGTACTCTGTTATTAGTTTGACACAATTTATTTATTCCATTATTTTTGATAGGCACAATTTTGATTGGCATTTTGTACTGACTCTGTATTATGTAGAATCAATGCTACTTAGTCTTTTTCTTCTTTTTAAATGAGTATTCCTCTAATAACAAATAAGTTGAGAAAATGATGATGGGATGCTTATCTGAGACATCTGAGATCATTGTCTCTGTCATCATCTCTAAATAGCTAGACTTAATACATTTAGGTCATGAGCATTATCTTATCATCATCCTTAATGTATTCGGAATATCGACTACGGAACAAGACTCTTCATGGCTGCCTGCTTTAAGGCACTTTCCATCATGTTTAAGTATAATCCCTGGAGTGATTGTGTGTGAATAATTCAGAAAATTGTGCCATGTCTGCTGTTTTAAAACCACATGTTGAAATCCAATATAAGCTTCATGGTATTGGAGCCAGTGTACTAGGCCTACCTGGGGGACAACCTGACAAGAATAGATATGGTGAGAAGTTTACATTTTTTTGCTTATATTTTTCAGTGCCAGGCAAATAGAAAACCATCCTAGAAACTTAAATATTGTGTGTGAATTACATGTCCAGATATTTGGCAAAGAAACAGAATTAAATTTGGAATAACACACAGCATGTTTAAATAAAAATGTATATCACTGTATTTCATATATATCATTAGCTATTTTAAGTTTTGATGTAATTTTAATTACATACATGTATATTTTTGAGGTTTTATATTAAATATTTTTCATGTTTCAAAATATGTAAATTTAAGTCTTGAAAATTGTCACTACTGACAGCATAAAATGTTACCCTCAGTCCTGTCAATCTATAGAATATGGAGGGTCAGATTTTTTTTGACAATGAAATTAATTTTAGGCATAGATACCATCAACATTCACTTCAGGAAAGTGTTTAGTAAAGGAAACCATCAATTTGAAGTGCAGAAAACAGAATGTTTGGAATGATTTCTGGGTATCAATGAATTTTTTTTTGTTTTTGTTTTACTTCAGTGGTTAATTACATGTTTCATCAGTTCTTAGATTTCTATCAGCTCACAAAAATATGGGAATTGTATAGCAATTGTGATTATAACAAATCAGGGCTTTTTTGTATTGTTTACTGTGAACAGAGTTTCAAGCTACTTCATTGCAAGGTATGTTTTATTAATTGTTTAAGCCGTGTGTGATCACTAATACTTTAAACCTTTGAGCAAGCTATGGTAAAAATCTTTCCGGAAACACAGCTAGGATAGAATTTAAGCTAACAAAGAACAACAAAAAAATGACATCATCTCTGAAATCTGTAAAAGAAAATTCTTACCCTAAAGTTGGATTAAATATCTCTTAATATATAGTTCATATATTTTGTGATTATATATTTTTTAAAATAAGTAGCTGAAATAGACTTTCAAATGGCTTAATTCTGTCACTAATATGCAAAATAATTGGATTAAAACAAACTTCAGTAAAAGGGAATGAAGATGAATGAACAGAATGACAGCTGTCAGAAGTGTGCGGGGAGGGAGAGACTGGGTGAGACAGATATACAGAGCACACAGAAACAGAAAACAGTGTGTCTATGTGTCTACGTTCCCTATTAAAGGGAAGGGGTGTTGGGGCTGCGTGGAGGTAAGCAAAGGAGGAGGAAATGTGGACATCTGTAAGAGTGTCAACAATAAACATAAAGTTTAAATAAAAAGGAAACAACAAAAGTCTGTACGATCATTAGCTTTAAATTTGGGGGTCTGTATAATAATTCTGAAGGACACAATATTTTAAAAGTAATAAAGGGTTTTAATTAACTGGCAAACCTCCATGGAAAAAGTTATTCAGAGGAGGAAGATTAAAAAATGAATCAATTGTAAAATTTTTTTATGGAGTGATTCGAAAACCCTTCCAATTATTAACAATCTTTAAATTTCAGTGAAGGACCTAGAGGATCCATAGCACTGAGAAGCTGGAAATATGTTAACGTATGCAGAGGATCCATGTCCTGTGTACTTTCCACGGGCAAACACCTCGTGTTTCAGAGAAAAAGGGGATATGGATACAGTTCTGCTGCATACATAGTGATTGTCTTCCTCTAATTCCTGAGGGAAATTATGATTCTATCCGAAGAAATGATACATATTCTATTTACTAGGGTATCATGGATAGGTAAGTAAAGAAATATTACAAAAAAATTTATGATAAACTGACACTGAAATAAACAAATTTGACACTGACTATATAACCATTGAGAAAAAGAGTGTTTCTCCTATAGATTTACATAAAAGCAAAATTTCCATGAAAAGTATATGAAAGTAGTTACATTCTAACTTCTTATCTAACTCCAGCTGTTAGAGAATAGATAAGTATTAATTCCTAATTAATGTATGAATCAGCTGCCAAGGAGTTGAAGCATAGTTTCCACTTCATGAAAGAAATCACTATGCTTATCAATAAAATAAAAAGTGGTAGTATACCAATACAACTATAAACACATGAGAAAATATAAGATAAACCTTTTTTTAAAGTATGTTAACATTTATTATTATGTCAGGAAAATGTCATGTTGTGTCACAACTATAGAATTAAGGAAATCAACACTGGGAACTTAGTGAAGGATACTAACTAATATATTTAGTATGGTTATCTTATATTTATGCATCTCATGAATTCTTAAAACCTTGGGATTATTATACATAATCATTCACACTTCCCTTGGGAAAACTGAATCCCACAGAAAATGTTAAATAACAAGCCACCTGAACACAAACATTTGTGGTTGTTTAAAGTCACTTGTGCCAGATTCTCAAGGTCTTTCCGCTTTTTCTTGAAAAAAGTTCCCCTTGAGCGGTGGATCTGGCTGTCTCATACAAAGTATGTTTTGTGGATTTTCCCCAGACCATCTGCTTATGAAACATGTAGACAGTTTGTTGCCATTGTTGAATTTAGGTGGAAGTATTATACATACCACAGAAGCTATGCTAACATTTTCTCTATTCTTATATAAAGTTAGAAATGTGTAAAACAATCAAGAGTGATAATGTAACAAGGCGCAGCCAAGGGGGGCCCCAAATAGGAATTTGTAATGAGATCCAGAACTTAGGGTGTCCAGGAAATATTAGTAAAAATATATATAGATGTCCTCACTTCCACAAGTCTGAGCTGGGGGATGGGACATATGGAGCAGAGTCATTGACAGCTGTTTTGTACAGCAACAGCTTTGCAGTTAACCTCTGGCATAGTCATTTAACATATCTATGTTTTAATTATTTTAATGGATATGTTAAATAGCTGTGGCCATGCTTTGAGCCAGGGGGACGGGAGTGACTTCCACCCAGGATATAACTGGGAAGCAAGTCCCCCTGGTTACAGTGCTTGCCTGAGAGCTTGAAGGTGATTGGTTCCACGCCATGGGGCCATGCCTGCCCGAACTTACTATGGCAGCCCAGTAAAGTTGGATGAATACAGAATGCTAGCAGGTGTTACTGATTATAGGAGGAGTTGGAAATGGGGCTGCAGAGGAAGATTGGTGCTGGGATTTAAACCCAGGTGGGGCAAGCCCTGCTGGGCTTGTTGGGGGGACCATGCAGCTTTGGCCAGAGTCAGGGCCACTTGACTTTGGGGTGCTCCCTTTTGCCACGTGGCTTAGGAAGCAGGGGAGACTTTGCCTTGAAGAAAAGGGGTGCACCTTTTTCTGGTGGGCCATGAGAAGAGCCACATGGTTTTGGATTAACTGGGGATCGTGGAGGTAGCACAGCTGATGGTGCTGGGAACCTGAGCCACAGACTTCTACTTCTTTTACTGAGAAAAGGGACTTCTATTCCCTTTTCCGGACTGGGCAGAGGGAGAAGGAAAAACTGCATGGGTCTGTGGGTACTATAAAGGAGTTTAGTATTTTAATGAAGACATTAAGTCATTACTCTAAGTCTGTATAACTTTTAAATACATAATTTCTTTCCTTTTCACCAATCTCTGGCATTGAGAGACATCTTTCCCCTGGTGTCAGGCAAGGTGAACCTAGTATGGGGTAGAGGGGGACCCCCAGAGCAAAAGAGGGGGTCCTTTCAGTAATAGTATATCGTTCACCCACAAGATGTGGTCTATAACAATAATAGAGAACAGATCACGGTATCATAAGTAAGTATATTCACAAAGTACTCATAAGAGTAGATAGCAAAACCATTAATTGTGGAAAAGTAAAATTTTGGTATTCTCTCAAGAGTTACAGGATTGATGGGCTGATTTCATCTCAGGGTAAAACAGAATCTGAGTCTGTTTAAAGTGTTCATTGATATATCAAGAGACTTTAGAGATCCTCAAGCAAGGAGAGAACTTTTCTTTATATTTCTTTCCATTTTAATTACTAGAATAGGCACGCACACACACAGCAAATAATGGTAGGGCATATATCATATTTTCCTGGTTAAGAAGAACAAATTAGCACTAAATTATGCTTAAAGAATTAGAAGAGTTCCGAAATAAGAAAAAAATTTGTAAAATTCAGAATGACAGACATCAATTTTAGTAAAATCAATTGTTAGTTAATTTTTAGCTAGATTAATTGTTAGCAGTGTCCATTTTTATTCACTTAAATGGAGGATTTTTAAAAAACTATTTGCCTAAATATGAAAAATAATATCTAAGGCTAATCACTTAAATAAGAGCTTCAAAACCTATTACAATTCTTAGTAATAAAAATGTGTTTGTTTTTCATGAGATTTGTATCTTCTGCAAAATAGGGTCCCCCCCAAATAATATATGTCAATAATGCTTATCAGGATCATCTCTCTTAATAGTTTAATTGTTCAGTTTAATAAGGGTATGGATTTGTAAGTAGAACCTCATTTTCTGACTTTCCAAATAGTGAACATAACTTAAATTCATCTTGCACCACATTCAAAGTAAATCTGGCATCAGAAGCATAACTGTGTCAAACTGGACATGAATAGGGGAGGGGGCAGCCTAAGTGAAAGAAGGTTAAAGAATATGTGTGCATAACCAATGCCACGAACAGTGTGGTGATGGCCTAAGGGAAGGGGCATGGGGGCTGGGTGGAGGCAGGCAAAGGTTGGAGGGAGGACAGAAGGGAACCAGTGACATTGGTAATAGTGTCAACAATAAAAATAAAGAAAAATAGACATGAGCAAGAAATCAGAAGTGCAAGGTCAGCAACCAATAGTCTGGATTTTTGTTTATACAATAGCATGGAGGCCATATTTAAAGGGATGCTTAAATATGTACATTTTAATGAAACATTAAAAAATATTTTCTTTCTAGGTTGCTGTCAGCTCATATTTCCTTGTTTCTGCCATGTATTAGGTTGGTCAAAAGTTTATTTAGTTTTTTCCATAAGATGGTTCTAATAGTGCCCAGTAGTCTTTAACTTCACTTGAAACATTTTTGTTAGATTGTAGTATGACAGTTATCATATTAATACGCATTTAAACAAAAGCTAATAAAATTGGTGAATTTTTCTATAGCCATTGTAATACTAAGATGGAAAAAATATGAAATATTTTGGCATATTATATTTTATTATTTTAAGAAAAGTAAAAAGCAATTGAAATGCAAAAAGAAAAAATGTTTTGTGCAGTGTATAGAGAAGATGCTGTGACTAATCAAACTTGTCAAGAGTGGTCTGTGACGTTTCATGCTAGAGATTACTGGCTGTCTGATGCTCAACAGTCTGATAGACCAGTTGAAGTTGATGGTGATCAAACAGAGACATTAATTGAAAACAATCGACATTATACCACACAGGAGATGGCTTACATACTCAAAATATCCAAATCAATAAAGTTATTGATGAAAATGAAAAAAAGTCTTTTATTTGATGAAAAAATATGGATTATTTTGCCAACCCAATATTAGCAGTAACAAGCCAACGTTTTCTTCTTTCCAGTGTGGTGAGTGAGGTATGCTAACCTCAGTACTGCATGGAACCTGAATATCCCATAGAGTTCAAGGGTGCTGGGCCTACAAGTAAAGAGCACAGCACAAAATGAAATTGCTTCTCTCTGACTTCTGAAGTCAGATTTCTCTGGTTTTAGGGGTTATTTTATATTGCCTGTATAACCAGGCAGAAAGAATGACAAAATTTTTAAAGTTTGTTACAAGTAGTCATATTCAATAGGTGAAAAAAACAATCAAATGGGAGAATTTAATTGAATGAGATATAATTTGAAATGTATAAACTCAATTATTATGAAACAAAGTACAAATATGAGCTAGATTTTAATCAGAAGATGACAAAATGTTTGTGTCCTGGTACACCTTTTCCCCAATCTGGCACCAGATAAATCATCACACTTTAAGATTCTAAATAACCAAACCTGTTTACTTGCATCACTGCCTTGGGGAAACAAAATCCAATGATTTCCCTTTGAAATTTTGGAAAGTTGGCATTTTTTAAGTAAATTTTTTGGAAATCTGATTAACAGTAAAAATATCTTATGCCCATGAATCAGTTGATATGGTATAGAACACATTCTTCAATTAGCCTAAATACAAAAAAAAGCGCTAGCTAATGTGTAAATTTCCCAAGACTTATTTTTCTACCTAAAAACTTTCATGCATATTTCTTGGATTCTAGCAGGGTGTTTTGCTTGTTTTGTTTTATTTTCCTCTCATTGCTTTTATTAGCTTCTCATCACATCTTATTGGATCCAAATCTTTCAGTGTATTACCAGATCACCCTCTTTCTGCTTTACCTACAGGAAAAGCTTCGAGCTCAGGTCTTGCAGACAGATTTAATATCCTTATGAAAGCTTTTGTTGAAAGATTATGGTAAATCTTGCTTGTGGCAATTTTGGTTGCCTATAGTATTTATCATCTTCCCTCCCCCTCCACACACCTCATCATCACCTTTCTCTACTTTGTGTTTCTTTTTAAATTTATTTTGTTTTGCTTTGCTTGCCCACTGATTTTTAATCCTCTGTTTTATTCCATACCCTCCAGCCTGCTGACTGTCCCAATATTTTTTATTTTCCTGCTGTCTATTCCTCTATAAAGTAAGAGTGGTACAGTGTGACTTTGAAACCTGGCAACACAAGTGATTTGAGATTAAAATGCTAATATTAAAAATTCCTGATATAACAACTAAAATTTGATATTTACAAGTAATAAATAATTATTTCTTTCTATAGCTGTATATATAGATATGATACACATATAAATATACATACATCCATATATACATACACACACATATATATGTGTGCACATACACATACAAGTTATATATATACACAACTACATATACAAGTCTGTGTGGAAAAAGCCCAGCCATTGTTAATGTAATGAGAATAGTTTGCAAATGGTATGACACAAATCTGCTAAAGAAAACAGAACTTATTCAAAAGTCTAGAACTCTTTAGTAATAAAATTGCCTGAAAACCAAAATCTGACATATACATCTGTAGAACTGTATTTATGTATTATTCTGAAACAAGACTTTTTGTCTTGAACAAGTGACTATATTCCTAAATCAATTTGGCACATACATAAAAATGCTAAAATTTTCAGCTTCATAAGCACTTAGCAAATGATTATATTGCACCCATTTTCTATTTTGTGCTTCAAATAAAATATCAGTTAGATAAATTCCATTAATAGACCTTTTCATTCCATTTATGAACCCAATATTTAGATTTTAGAAGCTCATTCTACTGAAGGTGAAACATCAGCTATACCTATGAAAGTTCTTATGAACTGACTTCAGAGTTCAATGTTAAAGAAGAAAAGCGTTTGGTTATGTGGTGATAATATGGCTAAAATTTTCTTGGAGCACAGGATAGTTGTAAAGCACAATGTACTTACTAAATTTAGAAAACTATAGAGCTTAAATACATTTAGGCTTGTTTGTAGTACATACCTAATTCATAATTGTAACTGAACAGGCTGAGGTATTCTGTTAAGCCAAAATAAACAACTGACAGATTGATAATAAATAAGATATAACTTTATACACATGCATGTATAGACACAGATTCAAGGGAATAAAATTACAAATCATTGGTAGAAATGCTTATTTTGAGCCTTACTAAACACTTTATTGGATGCCCACCCTCAATTAGATTTTTAAGATATTTAGAATTTAAAAAATTAGCATAATTTAAACTAGGTGTCCAATAATAATTAGATATTTTGGTAACTGTGCTCCCTAAATTTTATTATATTTTATTCAAAATTATTTAACAACCTTCAGAATTTTCACTGTTACCCAATAAGTAAAGAAGAAGTAATACAAACACTTCACAAACTCTGAAATATAGAATGAAGGAATACTTGCAGCACATACTATCAGGCCAGTGCTTCTCTGATTCTACAGTCAAAGGCACTGCCAGAAAAAAGACCATTACATATCAATAAATCTTTTTTTAAAGATTTTATTTATTTATCTTTAGAAAGGAAGGGAAGGAGAGAAGGAGAGAAATAGCAATGTACGGTTGCCTTTCATGTGTCCCCTGTTGGGAACTGGCCTGCAACCCAGGCATGAGCCCTGACTGGGAATCAAACAGTGATTGTGTGGTTTGCAGGCCCGTGCTCAATCCACTGAGCTACACCAGCCAGGGCCTCAATAAATCTTTATGTAAATTCCCCTACAATGTATTAGCAAAAGAATCCAGCTATATATCAATATGTGTTATATAGAATGCATTATATTTGTAGTACATAAATACATAAAATAATAAATAAGCAAGCAGCATTTATCTTTAAAATGCAAGAATAATTTAATATTTTTTAAAGATTTTTAAAATTTATTTTTAGAGAGAGGGGAAAGGAGGAAGAGAGGGAGAGAAACATCAGTGTGTGGTTGTCTCCCATACACTCCCTATGGGAACCTGATTTGCAACCCAGGCATGTGCCCTGACTGGGAATCCAACCTGCAACCCTTTGTTCTGCAGGCTGGTGCTCAGTCCACTGAGCCACACCAGCCGGGGCATAATATTTTAAAATGAATCAATATAATCTCTATATCAACTGTAAAGAAAGAAAACAATATGATCATATTAATAGATGTAATAAAAGCATTTTAACAAAATTGAGTATGCATTTATTAAAAATATAATATTAGGAATTAAAGGGGATATTCTTAAATTTTTAAAGGGAAACTGGAAAAGAAGAAAAATCTGATCACATTACCCACAGTAGTCAAAGATTTAATGTTGTCATTAAGTCTGGGGAGAAAAGTAAATAACTGCTAAACTACATGCTTTTATTAGAGAAGTTTTAAACCACAGGAGTTCTAGAAATATGGACAGATGTTTTTGTACAGGTTCAAGAATGAAACATTAAAGTTATACAGAAGAATTATATTAGATAACTGATGGTCAGAGAATTCATTTATCCTGTTCAATATCTTACAACCATTGTTTTTATGAAATTATGTGTAAGTGTCCTTTTATTATCTTGAGATATTTTAAACTTCATAAATTTTTGTTTTCCTCTAAAATGCAATTTTTAAAGCTCTGGACACATTGTATTTTATTTATCTTTGGTAATTTTATACAAATTCTGTAATAACATCAGAAAATAAATTGCATATGTCTGTGTTACAATACAAACTAAACAGAACAATAATCTCTAATTTTCCTTCTCTTAAATAAAAGGTAAAGTAAATGTCAGTGATACTAGTAAATTTATCTTGAACATTATGTGTGTGAAAGATTGAGTTTGCATCCCACTTTGGAAAGTTACATTATATTCTTCCTGATTTTTGGTTTGTTTTTCAGTTTGTTTTCAAGTTGTAGACATACAATATAAAGTATGGATTGGGAAGGCATATGGTGAGTAAACAGTATTTGCCTGTCTTACTTTACTGAATCTTGTTTTATTGGCTGACTGGGCAGTAGAACTGAAAGTCTTTTATATCATCTCCTACATTTCAAGTTTGTTTACTTTCATTAGCAAAGCAGTGAAGAGTTATTTATTTTCCATACAGTTTTGTGGTTCTTATTCTTAGCATGAATTTCTTTTTTAGAAAATAGTGTACTAGCTATTATGTGCCTACAGAAATATACATGGTAGATAATAGAATAAATAAATTTTATTAATCAGAATGCCTACATCTAATAAAATGAAATGACAACTTTTTATATCTAAAATATTTGAATACTACCTTGTTAAAAGGGTTGAGGCTGACTGCAGCAAATCCTAATATCTTTAAAAAAAGGAATAATTTTATTAAAATTGGACAAAATAAAGATGATGCATTTTAAAATGTTAACCAAAATTAAAAATTCATCATTCTAAATAAGAATATATTGAAATAATATTTTCCTTAATTGAAATGAGTGTTTGTTTTTTCTACTAAAGGCTAATTAGATTATATCTTTGGCTTAATATCTTATTAGTGCAACATATTTAATTATAAAAGCCCATTGATAGCATTACAATTGTACACAATGTAAAGAATATGCTAATTTAAAATAGCTATATTTTTCTTAATACTAAGGATATAGAGTTATTAAATTAAAGATTTAAAAACATAATGTATCTTTTAATAATACATATTATCTCTTAATTATGCATTCTCACAGATATTGTGAGATTTTACACACAAATGAAAGGATTGGTATTTATTTTTCTATCATTCTTATTTCCCAACAAACAAATGCACAAACACACACATATATTGGTAGACTATCACATATGGTGTGTTAATTAGTTAATTATTTTGGAAAACTGCCACAAATATCATGTATCCATGTTTACAATTTTTGAAATGTAGCTTATAAACCAGATTTCAAAATAACATTCACTAGGAATAAGTGAAAATAATCAGAATGCTAGTTTTATGCACATAAAGTAAAACATAATATACAACATGGCTGTCAATCTTTTACCAGATAAATTCTGCCATTAAACAGTATAAATAGTAAAATTTAACTAAAATAGGGCAAGTTGTCAGAAATTAAAATAAAATTAGTATGTGTCTTGGAGTAATTGTGCCATTAGTATGAATTCAACAACTTTTTATCTATTTTTCTCAGTTTTCTGCTTCAATTAT
Source organism: Sturnira hondurensis (assembly GCF_014824575.4). Lineage (NCBI taxonomy): Eukaryota > Metazoa > Chordata > Mammalia > Chiroptera > Phyllostomidae > Sturnira > Sturnira hondurensis. The sequence goes on from NW_028083059.1 coordinate 20,396,658, forward strand.
TCAAGCCATGTTTCTAATGTGAGTACATTAATGTGCCAGTGGTGATAGTATTTGTACTAAATAACATGTGGATTAGATGTTTAGTGATTAATAAAACATAATATTTACTGAGATGAATTAAAATATTTATCTTCCTTTCTTTTCATATAGGAATTATAGGTAGAGTCAATATAATTACATATATAACACAAATTATTCATAATTTGTCACTCCACAACTGGACTATTCATTACTGCTCCCATCACAAAAACTACAAAGTAAAGGTGTTTGATTCAGGATTCTTACATGCTGAAAACAAAACCCAACCAATATATAAACCCTACCCAATATAGTTCAGGAAAAAGGATTTTTAAGAAAAGATGAGGCAATTCAAGACTCTCTGTGAGGACAGAAAGTCCTTCAAATACTTGAAGGCTGTATTCCTGAAAACACTGCCCGACCTTGTCTTCAGGCTGTCTCCCACTGCAGCCAGAGCTGAGCACAAAATTTCAGTCTCTGTTGCCCTTATCACCTCATCCAACATGGATTCCATGTGGTCCCTGCTTTCTAACCTTGCTCTGCTCTGAATGTAAACTTTGTGTGGGTGTATCTAACTGAGTACCCAAATTACCTACCTGTGTCCTCTCCTGAAAGGGTGCTGGAAAAGAGTAACGCTAGCCTATAATCAAGGGAGCTCTTTCGTTGTGAAGAATGGGGAAGAGGTCTGATGGGACTCCTGCCACAACACACCTTTGCTAGAATTCGTTACCCCTGCACTCCCTTCTTTTATATTTCACTTTGAACAATAATAACCAGAGAGCAAAAACAACAAAAGGTGTTTCAACTTACATATTATAAATATCACTTATAAAAATAAACTCAAATGTGCTGACTTTTCAGGCCACCATGTTGAATAGGACTTGAATAGAGCACTCTCATCACATTTTATTCTATATGGTAACATTTACATATAATAACATACATAGGATACTATCCAGATTTATGCAATTCAGTAATCTTGATTACTGAATTCTAAGTGTACATCCCAAAGCTTTATCATTTACTGATTCAATCCCAAATTTGGGGTTTTGATTTCTCACTATGTCTAAGTGATACCGGTTTTTCCTTTCCTTCCACCCCAAGTTGCATTTCAATAGTATCCAATATAAAAATTTTATCCAGAAAACTACACAACACTGAAAAAAATTAAGGAAGACACAAATAAATGGAAGTATATACTGTGTTCATGGATTAGAAGAATTAACATCATCAAAATGCCCATACTACCTAAAGCAATCTACAGATTCAGTGGAATTCCTATCAAAATACCAGTGACATACTTCACAGGTAAAGAAAAAAATATTTCAAAAGTGTATATGGAGCCTCAGCAATTCTGAGAAAGAAGAACAAAGTAAGAGGGATCACAATACCTGATATCAAACTATGTTACAATGCCACTGTAATCAAAACATTCTGGTACTGGCATAAGAATGGACACATAAACCAATGGAACAGAATAGAGCCTAGAAGTAAACCCATATCAATATGGTCAGTTAACATTCGGCAAAGGGTGAACGAATATAAAATGAGTAAAAACAGCCTCTTCAACAAATGGTGTTGGGAGATCTGGACAACTACATGCAAAAAAATGAAACTAGACCACAAACTCACACCATACACCCAAATCAACTCAAGATGGATAAAAGACTTAAATATAAGTTGTGGCACCATTAAAATCCTAGAAGAAAACATAAACAGGAAAATTTCAGGTATCCCACACAGCAACATTTGCACTGATACATCCCTTATGGCAAGGGATATAAAGGAAAAAATAAACAAATGGCACTACAACACTGCTGGGACTATACCCTAATTATCCTGAACCACCAATTCAAAAAAACATATGCACTCCAATGTTCATAATAGCATTATTTACAATAGCCAGGTGCTAGAAACAGCTTAAGTGTCAATCAGTAAATGAGTGGATCAAAAAACTTGTACATTTACACAATGGAATACTATGTAACAGAAAGAAAGAAGGAACTCCTACCCTTTGCAACAGCATGGATGGAACTGGAAAACAAAAACTAAGTGAAATAAGCCATTTGATGAAAGACAAATTTCACCTTTAATTGGAACCTAATGAACACAAACAAATGAACAAAATAGAACCAGAGACTTGGAGATAAAGAATAAACTGACAGTGACCAGAGGGGAGGGGGGAGGAGGGTAATGGGGAAAGATGGGACAGAGGCAAGTTGAGGAACATGAATGAATAGAGGACTCATGGGCACGGACAATGCGGGGATTGACTGTGGGGGTGGGGAAGCTGGGTAGGAGTGAGCAACAGGGAAACAGAGCAGGACAACTGTAAATGAACAATGATGAAAAAACCCAGATTTTAAAACCTATCCATAATCCCTTTGCTTATAGCCAGAACTTCAGAATATTTTGATTAGGTGGGTAATCTATAAATTCATTTTAGTCTTTCTCACAAGGGTTTACTGGTCTTCCAAATACCTATATTATTCAGTTCTGAGGGTACTTTCTATTCCTTCATTATGCTTCCTTTATAACAAGTATCATTACCTACTTTACACTGAAAGCCCTCATTTTACCACTTCAAACAGTGACATCAAGAACTCCAAACTGGAAGATGATTTCAATGAAGCTATTGAAGTGTCATCCCCTGGAGGACACTTTCAATACATTCCCACCTTAGATACTATGAAATCTAAACCGAGGGTAGGCAAACTATTTCTGTAAAAAGTCAGATAATAAATACTGCATACGTGTTAGGCTATAGGGTCTTTTGTAAATAACAAATTCTGCTGTTATATGAAAGCATAGATAACACATAAACACACAGGTGTGGCCATGCTCCAATAAAATTCACAAAAACTCCTGGCAAACTAGGTCAGTCTCACTAAATACAGGTTGCAGACCTCTTTCTCTAAACCATCAAAACCTGAAGTTATGGAAACAAGAAATAAGTAAATGTGAAAATGAGATATTAAACTTTATGGTGAAAAATGCCACTTTTAGTTCCATGGTCTTAGTTCCTAAACCTGTGTTTTGGCTATAAATTAGATATGACAATGCATCAATTTCTGGCTCAAAGAATAATAACTCATCCAGTAAAATATCAACCTAACATTGCACACTGGCGTCTAGAACTGTAAGTGATGGCTCTTAAAGTTTCTGTTATTCTGGTAGATGAGTTAGCACTACCAAAGATTTCCTTAGGTTCATTTGCTTTAATTAATTAATTAATTAATTAACTGCCTAACCCTTAGGTGTTCATGAGCAGAAGCAATGTTGTATATGAGTGATAATGTTTCAGGTACTCAGTAATTCCACAGATAGTTTTACTGGCCAAGACATCTACTCAAGAAAGTCATATAAAACCCAGAACATAATTTAAATGACATAAAATTACTGCCCCTGTTGCCACGTGGCTAGTTGGTTCCCCATAAATACGTAAAAAGTGGGTATAGAACTTTCTGACAGGTTGGGTACTTAGCATTGGCATGAGCAAAATCTACTTTGATAAAGGGAAGTCTGTATTAAAATAGTAATAGTAATAGTAATAGTAAATAGTAATAGTAATAGTAAATAGTAAGAGTAATCAAATAGTCATTGAAATTACTATTCAATTTACAGTTATTACCCTTTTCCCCAACACAGTCTCTATGGTAAATAATCACATATCCCATTGGGGAAAAATATGAGAAAGCATTACCATACCATGTTAGGTTTTTATCACAGAGTCTTTTCTCAAAATTTCTCACCCTAACCTTTAATTAAGGGGCCTTGTTTCTGTGATATTATAACACAGGTTTAAGTATTATAAGAGGACTTTTAATGCATACTTTCAGGCTTAGTCAAGTATTTTTTTGCTGATGAATTGTTTCTTAATTATGTGCATCAAGTAAGACTTTAGTGGAATCAAATATATTTTGGTCCTAAGAATGCTGGTGTGCTTTTTGCTGCTATCAACATCTGGTCCTATTTGGATACTCAGGTTGTACTCTGTTCCCAATTGCAGGACAATAAACACGATCCTTGTCTCTGGTAGTTAATTGCTTCCTGCCAGCTAAATATCCATCTACCCAAAATATTAGTTTGCTATGGCTGGTATAACAAAATACCACAGGCTGAAATGGAGGTTAAAAATATAAGGACAAAGGGCTGGAAAGAAGTATTCCAAGTCATGAAATACAAAGACCTACAGCCAAGATTTTTTAATCCCGCAAAACTTTCATTTAGGATGGAAGGACAGATAAAGTGTTTCTCAGACAAGGTCAAGTTCAAGGAGTTCATCATCACCAAGCCCTTATTATATGAAATGCTAAAGGGACTTATATAAGAAAAATAAGATTAAAAATATGAACAGTGAAAGGAAAGCAAACTCACAGTTATCAACAACCACACCTAAAACAAAAGCAAACCAAGAGGACAGCTAGATCAGGAGTGGAACCATAGAAATGAAGAACACATGGAGGGTTAGCAACAGGGGAGTGGGAGGAGGAGAAGGGGGAAGAAGGTACAGAAAATAGCATAGACAGTAGGTTGAAGATAGATGGGGAGAGGGCAAGAATAGTAGGGGAAATATAGAATCTAAAGAACTTGAGACACGTGGTTATAAACTAAGGGGGGAGAATGGTGGGGGAGGGGTTGTGCAGGTGGAGGGGAATGAAGGGGGAATAGAACAACTGTAATGGTATAATCAATAAAATATATATATTTAAAAATATATATAAGGACAAGATTTCGGCATACTTGGCTTCCTCTTATGCTGCACTCTTTTTCTTGCAGGTGGCCATATTCTCATCCTGTACGTCCGAGATCACTCCTTGGTTTACATGTGTCTATATCTTAGTCTTCTCTTTTTATGAAGACACCAGTCTTACTAAATATGGCCCAGCTATAAACCTAATTTTATCTTATTACCTTCTAAAGGCCTCATCATTCAAGTGCAATCACATTCTGAAGTACTGGAGGTAAAGAATGCAGTGCAAGGATTTGAGGTGGACATAATTCAGTCCATAACGCCATCCCATTTGAAATGTGGTCATCTATTTTAATGGCATCATTGCCAGCATCTTAGATCATAAAAATGAACCAGTAATAATGCTTTTCAGTGTTGCTGGCACCCCACTTCACTAATGTATCTTGGAAGTCCCGATGAAGGAAGTAATTTCTGTGCCTTGTACAGGGGTATTATTAAGAGGCTGATGAGCTGATGACTTATGGTAATTCCACTTCAGTAGCCCTTATAATCTAAACCCTTGATTACTCTGCTATCTCTTCAGATTGTACAAATCTTTCAACTTTTACTAAATCCTTGGATTACTGTGTCCATATTAGACTAAGAAATTTTTGGCATCTCATTTTCATTTATTATAAAGCTGCCATTATTCGGGTTCTAGTCAACCTACCAGGAAATAATTAAAATTACTCACAATATTTTTAACCCAGCACATTCCATCCAAAAATCCAGGTACCATATTTTGCTGTGAGTAATGCACGCCCACATTTTTGGCCCAAAATTTTAGGACAAAAATCTTCCATTTTAATCTTTTAATTCAATTATGTATTTATTTATAATGTAGAAACAAAAAATGATTATGGTATTCCAGGGCATTATTTTGCATATGGATATAGTTATTGCTTTCTAGAGTTACACTTTTAAAGGACAAGTATAAATGAATAAATCAATAACATTTATATAGACATCAAATTAGTACTACCCACATATAATGCACATCTTTATTTTTCCCTCAAAAATTTGGAGAAAAAGTACACATTATACATAGCAAAATACACTAATTTTATCTGTCATTAAAAATTCAGTCTCATCTAGAATATGTTCCTCTCTCTTTGTTCTAATACCATTAATTTACATACGTATTTTCTAATTTTGGTTAGTATAAATCTTGGCTTGCAAACCTGGCCAGGAGCTTCCCGGCTGTTCACAATTTATGCCGAAGGCTGGGAGACACCAAAGAAAGGGCAGGCTGATCGTGTTTGATAGGTGGCAGGTTTAATAAGCAAGGGAACCAGGAAACTACGGGCGAGGCTTGCCTTGGCTGGTTGCAAGATAAATAGTTGTCCCCATCTACCCACCCACCCAACCCAAAAGTTTCTATAGTGGCATTGACTGGGTTAATAGGGTAGTTGTGCAAAGGAGGTCTTCAGTGGGTGCAGTAACGTATCTAGCCCACATGGTCTCATCACTGATTTACAGCCTTAAGCCTGTGTCCTCAGGCGTCCTCCTGAAGAGAGAAGACAAACAGAGTGCATACTCCAAGCACAAGGGAGGGCCGTGGGGTGCCTGCCATTGCTGGGACCCAGCTTGTGGGACAAACCAGTTGCCGTGCCTCAGGGGTGACCCTCCCCAACAATAAAAACAGCAGTTCTTTGGCAGTTGGGCTTTCTCTTTTCAGGATGGAAACCTTTTATTTCATATGGAAGAAATTTGAGATCTAACTCTAGTTATGTTACAAAACTGGATGTGAAGTATGAGGAAAATTTATTTCTCCTTGGCGAGATTATCTCAAGGTTTTCCAGGGCAGCAGCAGGAAAAGAAAAATGAATTTGTAGGATTAGGGAAGGAAGAAAAGGCTGCTTATGATGGAAATGAAGCTTGATGGAATTTAAATATTTTAGATACACACCAATTCAATAAATTATAAATTATAAATTCTGACGTGTGTTCTTTTCCAGTTCTCAAGGTTCCACTCTTTTTTCTAACAGTGTTACATCAGAGATGTAGTGAGGCTACAGATTAAATTTATTTTTATTTGGGTAGTATTTGTGATTTGCAGTTCTTTTGCTCATAACTATAATAAGTGATTTTTAGCACATTTTGTGTTACAATTAAGACTGATGAAAGGCTCTATTGGTGTAAGTTCACCAATATATTTAGAAGAGCCAATTAACTAGTTTTTTATTCACTTTGAACTCTATGATATTTTTTGGCAGGAGACAATTAGATCTCCCAAGGACGTGCTCTCCATTACAGATGATCAAAATAAATGCTCTACTAATAATTTTGATATGGGTAACTAGAGTTTCACACCCGAATGATAGAGGGATATTTAATGCTCTTTAAATTCATTGAAGCCAGTTAACCTATTTTTGATTCTCATTCCATTGGAGTCTGAAAGCTGAAATCACAATAAATGTCAGTTTCTATAATGAGCAGCAGTATTAGAAGCAAACATTGAAAACTACTATAGCAAGTTTCACCATCAATAAATCTTATTTATTAAATAGTATTTGGGGGTTCACAGATTCTCTGGGTTGATAAGAAGTTGGCTTGGAGAAATAGAATCTAAGAACAAAAGCCAATCTGCAGTGGGGAAATAGTATAGCAGTGTGAGCTGTTGATTCTGTTTCTCAGGTGCCAGAAAGACATCGGGTGTTGCCACCCAGAGTCAGAGGAAGCCTCCACTGTCCCCACAGCAAAAACACGAAATCCACACAATGCTTTCCTTCACACATTCCTCTGTTCTAAAGGAAATCTTGAGTATATTCGATGAACACTACCTATATTTGTGATTGTTTATTTGTAGTTAACGGCAATGCAATTTCTGGTATCTACACTGAGGAAATATTTAAGAAGTATGACAAATGCCCCAGATGTATGAATTGTACGCAACATATGTTGAAATGACACAGGCCTTTCCAGTTGCAGGAGATGGAGACAAATTTTGCTCAAGTCACTTTATGGGATTGTCTAATTAACAGATATTCAATTGCTCAATATTCCCATTCACCCTAGGTTTGTTCTTTTTTTAAAGATCCTTTCTTTGAGTTATTTCACTTTAAGATGCATTGGATTTGCTGAATCTAAAATTGGTGATTTTTTTTCTTAACAATTTTGAAAGGTCTTTTATCCCTTCTGTGAACATTTTTTTTTATTTCTCATTTTCTAGATTATACAGGAACTCTGATCAGATATATTTTCAATCAACTTACACCATCTTATATGTTGTTTTGCTTCTCTTTTATATTTTTAATTTATTTTACATTCTTGGTTGTATTTTGAATAGTTTAATTCAATTTAAATTATAGTTAACATTTCTCTTCAGCTGCATCTAATCTGCTGCTAATCTAACCTACTAAATCTTTAATTAGGCTGTTACGTTTTTTCATATGTATACTTACACAGTTTATATATATTGTTCATTTAATTTTTAATGTTTCCTAATGATTCATTATATTAGCAATATTCTCTTTTATTTCTTAAAATCCTTAAATATACTAAGTTATATTATATCTCATATTATCAATATCATGAGTCTTCATATGTTTGTTTCTAATGTCTGTTCTTTCTGCAAACTCACTTTCCGTGTCGTTTCTTTAGTTGAGTGCTATATAAATTTTGACTGTGAAGTTTTTTTGGAACTTTATCTATAATAATTATTCAAGGTCCATGTGAAATCGTTTTCTTCCTTAAGTGGATTCTGTAGCCTTCTAATGGTTGTGCTGAACCAAGGTTAGCTGGAGACTACTTTAAAAGAGATTATCCATGTGTTGAGAACTGTGTAAATATAAATTTATGCCATGATTCCACAAAACATCTGACTTAAATATCTTTATTTATAATTGATATATTTTTATTTATTTAAATGTGTAGTTGAATACAGAAAAGTTTATTTAGTATTTATTTGTGCTTTGCAATTTTTTGTGTAGCCTTGCACTGATAATATAAGAACTAGGTTATGATTATCATACTTAAAGTATGATAAAGTATGATATCATACTTTATGTAGGTTATGATATCATACTTTCTATATTGGGTAGACTTTAGGCTTTATTTCCTTCTTCTTTAATCCTATGTAACCATTAAAATTAAGGTCAAATTATTTTGCAAGATATCTTCAAGGTGAAAGCTTACTTGGAACTACCTCATCACACAGTTTTTCACTTTTATTTTGTCATCCTCTAGAGTCTTTGATTTGTTACAACTCAAGGATGCATTTTTAAACACTAAAAAATTGCCCAGCTTTTAAAGGTATATTTATTTATTTGAAGAGTTATTCATGGAATTTAGTATATCACACCATGTTACTCCATTGTTTAATATTTAATGAAAGGAGAATATCTAAAACAAAATAGCCTTGTTTTACAGTAAAGTTAATGAGAAGTATGATTGTATTTGCTTAATGATTTTTCACTGACCTTTTGAGTTTTTATTTTGAAGTCCATGTGTTACTCTTTACCTATTAAAGAATTAATGCTGTTGGCAAGTGTCATAAATCTTAGGCTTTAGAGACTATGGACCAAGTTGACTTTGCCATTACAAGACTTGAGAGGTATATAAACCTCCCACTTCTCATTAATTCATTTTAGGTAATAGGCCAACATACATTTTTAAATATATCTCCAATTTTGCAAAGTCTCTCCTAATATTAATAACATACATTCTATCACTGCTACAAATTAGGATACCCATTGGCATGCTACCTTTTGTATACTTATGGATTTTTTAGTAGAAAAAAATGCTGCCATTAAGCAAAGGATATTAACAGTGATAATATACTCACTAAAAAAATGTTACTATAAATACACTGATCATGATTTTTAAAATGCTAAGTTCAACATTACTATCTGAATATAGAATTCATTTGGGAAGAATTGAAATAACAAAATTTAAATTTTATCAAGCCCAGTTGATTGACTAATTTATTTTTCATAAAAATAAGAAAAATAATAATAATTAAAAGGACAAAAGCTGTTATTTGCAGTGTTATCTATGGAGAAGATTATCTTTGGCAGTCATCAGTGTGTAAAAGTATGTTATACTGACGTGATGCATAGGGGTTTTGTGTATTGAGAGATGACTTGATACATTGATCTGAAATATATATCATCAACTATTGGAGAAAAATTAAAATGTGATAGTATTTAAATAAGCCATAAATATGTGTGTTTAATGGTTCAGTTTATTTTACAACCATATTACTCTAGAGGGCATATTAATTAATATCCATTTTATTGGCTATTAAAACTGAAAATTCCCAATTCTATAACACAGTGAAAATTTCTTGTGAGTTGAGCTAATGATATATTCTACATTCTCAAACATTTTCATTTTACTAATTATTTAAGGTTTCTAAGTACTGTATTTTTTCAATAAAACTTTATTATGAAGTTTGTGTGAACTTTCATGTAAATTAACATAATATTTCAAGGGCATTTATAAGTTTCTCAGGTCATCAGTTATATATTGATTAGGGTTGCAACAGTGACTATAATGATTAAATATTCAGCAGTTCCTTCTTCACAAATAACATATTTCTTTGATGAGCAACCCAAAACTGGTTTGATACAAAATTTTAAGGGCCCAGGGTGTTTTTCTGCTCTGCTGCACATAAATTTTATTCTGAGATGGCTCCCTTCTGAAGTGCTACAATGAAAGGTGTGGGTTCATAGAGAAATACTTTATTATGAAAAATGAAGACCTATGCAAAATTTAGCAAAGCAAAGAATAATCACCAACATAAGACAAAAGCATGTTCTAGTATACATACCAAGTATGATCAAGAATTATGCAAATTATGCAAATTATGCAACCTTTTTTTTTTCAATTTTTCATGTTTATGGGAAAATAAAGATTCCCACTCTTGCACTGAGATATTTTCCTCAGGACTAGTACACTGCTTTTGATTTCATTCATAATTTGATTATTAAGGAAATATGATATTTGCCCAGTGAGGGAAATTGGTAATTTGAGCATATCCTGATTTTTGTGGACTGTTTATTTTTGTTCCTGTCATTAACACCTTGAAACCCTAATCATCAGGATGCTGGCATTTGGAGTGGAGCATTTGGGAGGACATAGTGGGATTAGTGCCCTTATAAGAGACACAAGAGAACTTGCTTCTCACTCTGCTCGCTCCCACGTGAGAAACAAGAAGGCAACTATCTGCAAGCCAACAGGAGAACTTTCACCAGACACCTGGTCTTCCAGCACTTTGATCTTGGCCTTCCCAAGCTCAAGAACTGTGAAAAATGATTTTTTATTCTTGTTTATCTTACTACAGTTGTCCCAATTTTCCCCCCTTTGCCCTCCTCTGCCCCACCCAACCCCACTCCCACAATCCATCCCCACACCATTGTCCATGTCCATGGGTCATTCATACATGTTCTTTGACTGCTCCCCTCCCCTTCTTTCCACCATCTCTGCCCCCTTTCCTCTGGCAGCTGTCAGTCTGTTCCCTGTTTCCATGTCTTTAGTTCTGTTTTGCTCATTAATTTATTCTGTTCAGTAGGTTCCTCTTATAAGTGAGATCATATGATATTTGTCTTTCACCGACTGGCTTATTTCATTTACCATAATAGTCTCCAGTTCCGTCTATGCTGTAGCAAAGGCTAGAAATTCCTATTCTACCTTTCTGCTGGGTAGTATTCCGTTGTGTAGATAAAGTACCATTTTTAATCCACTCATCTACTGATGGGCATTTAGGCTGTTTCCAACACCCAGCTATTGTAAATAGCACTACTATGAACATCTGTTCCTGAGAACATAGCCACTGTGGAAAAAACTATGGAATATCCTCAGGAAATTAAAAATAGAAATGAATTATTTTTTGTCTAAGCCACTCACTATATAATATTTTTGTTGTAGCAATCTGAACTAAGACACTGACACACTCTGATATTTGGAATTGAAACTGTCTTCCCAAGTCATGGCTGTGCAAAAGAGTGCAGAGGAGTAAAACTAGGGTTCTCTTAAAGAAAAGTTAATGGTAGAACTGATAATTGAATGGAAACAACCAAAGGGGTAAGAATTGCTTTTCTATATTATGTTCAAGGTTTCTCCCACTTGCAAAAATAAATTTTGAATGGCAAAAAATCTTTTCTAATAACTAGAGTCTACTTGATGATAAGATATTTAATATAAATTTGCTTTCTAAAAAAATAAAAAGTATCAGTAAAAATGACGATAGAAACATTTATCGAAATACTATTTTAAAATAAGCCATGAAAATTCATTGAAAGTTATAGAATTTTTCTTCTGAGCAAAACTGAAATCCATCCTCTTGAGAAATAATGGATGGAAGTAGCTACTTCATGGTGATAAATACAAAATTAACATAAGTCTGTATGACAGAAAGCCAAACAAATCATGAATTACCAGTTATAGATAAACTAGATGACAGAGGACATTGACCATGGGTACTTATGCTTCATTTTTAAATGATTAATTACAAAAGGGCAAAAATTAAGTCCCTATGCCCAGAAAAAAAATCACAATCCCTCTGCAGTTTGGCTTGAACTAAAACACATGAAATAGAAATTGGTATCCTAAAATAAAGAGAAACGATTTGCCATGCTTAAAATATGTATAATACTAAAAATATTTATATATAAAAATATAGTAATAGCCCTGGCTGGCATAGCTCAGTGGATTGAGCGTGGGCCTGCGAACCACACGATCCCAGTTCAATTCCCAGTCAGGGCACATGCCTGGGTTGCAGGCCAGTTCCCAGCAGGGAACTCACGGGAGGCAACCATACATTGACGCTTCTCTCCTTCCCTTCCCCTCTAAAGATAAATAAATAAAATCTTTAAAAAGTACATAGTAATAATGTTAAATAGCTAGGTGGTATGCTGGTTAAGCATGGGTGTGCTACATTCAGATAGTCTAGGTTTCATATATAGTACCTACTCTTTCAATTTACTAATGTGTGACTTTGATTAAATTGCTTCACTTTCCTTTTCTTCAGTTTCTTCATCTGTGAAATGAAGATGAAAAGAATAGAAATTTATAGTGATATTGTCAATTTCAGTTTATAAATGTCTGAACTGTGATGTCATTATTCATTTATTTTTAAAAAGTCTACTGGATATTTATTACTTCTAAATAGCATGATTATGAATTTTGCATGAGATAAAGCCAAGAGTCTTTAATAAAAACAAGCAAATTCATTTGTAGTGTTTCCTGTTCTGAGTTTAACATATTTCATTGTATTATACTTTACTTGAAGATGAAATAAATGATAGAAGTATTTGTGATATAACAGGAATTATACAAGCTATCTGCTCTTATTTTAAAACTACAAAAGTAGTAAAAGTACTTTTCATGATTGTAAACTCTAGAATGACTACTATTGATTACTATTTTCATAAAACAGATTTTGATACTCTGAGGGAACTGCCTAGGTGCTGTGAACTGACAATACGTCAGAAGAACACTCGTAATAGTAACTCTACAAAACTGAGAAGTCCTAACAGTCACAAGGTATTATTGCTGCCTTTGCACATTTGAAGGGCATTTCTCAATTCTAAAACCCATGCAACACATTTTGTTTGACAGAGTCATGGCAAACGTTATTTCAAGAGTGTGACTTGCACTTTGGAATACTGAAAGACAAAATATAAAGCAATATATGTCAAATTTCAGGGCACATGGAATTTTTTTTAATGAGTGAAACTAACTTTCTGTTTGTATTTCTATTAACAAGACTGACTTGTTAATAGATACCACACATACATTCTCCGCATCAGGCTGTTGATATTTGTGAATCTCAATATTAAATAAAAATGAAATCATTGATATGAAAATGAACAAGCAATACAGGAGAATTCAGTGTAGTAATTTAGGCTTAAAATGCAAACAAAAAAGCCTACATTTCTAAAAGACTTCAAAGAAAAACTTTGTAACAATGAAGAAAAGCAGTAGGAAGATTTCAGGACCTATATATAAATATGGACCAATATTTCATGTATTTAATGTCTTGTGTCTCCTTGTTTATATTACAAGTTTTTATTACACAATAATACCATTTTGTTTATATTTGAATTCTACTCACTCCCCTTCTACAGTATTTAGAAGACTTTATATTAATGATAAGCTTGTTTTGGCCAAACCTAGGAAATATTGGAATATCAGTAACTGTCAATTCTACTTTCTTCAGATCCCTGAACCCATTACTCTCTTAGAACTGTTTGTACATTGATAATCTTTGCAAGTTGACAGAGAACATTTTTTGGTAAGAATGTTTCATATTTCCAAGTTGAAATAAAAATTTTTATAACCTCAAATGAAGGTCAGTGTCACAAGAATAGGACAAGGGTGTAGCCTAACCCAGGCAATTCTATGACAAGTTTACCTGGTATGGTTTAAATATGCTGCTTTCTGAGGATTTGATTAAATGTGGACTATCAAGGGAACAATGCAGACTGAATCTCCTTTGGGCAATTCTCAATAAATATTCAGATATGTTCAGTGCAATTTATTAAAGAGTTATGCTTTACTGACAAGTATTTGGTGTATCAGCATTCTGTGTTGTCAACTAAGGACAGAGTGATACTGTATGAGTTCCAGGAGCTGGGGCTGATATCCTCTCAAAAACATTGAAAATGTCATTCAGGAAAACTTCCTATAAGGCCATCTTACTTTGCCCTGTATCTTTTCCATAAGAAAGAATTCTAAGTTTGCATTAACACAGGAGTGAGCATTTGAATATGGCTAAGAGTTACTTCTACATAGAACCAGTTATTTGGGAGTTAATTCAATTATTCAGTTATGCAACATATGTATTTATATATATATATTTATATTAACTGGTTATTATTATATGATTAGAACTACGTGCAATAGCCTTCAGAATTTTATCTCAATGAAATTTTAAAGAAACTTCTATCAAATCCCTACCCTGAGCATTAAACATACACAAACACACACACACATTACCCATAAACCACTAACAATAAGCAAGGTAATATTCTAGTAAAGAGATTCCTAAATAAATAAATACATTAACTCACTCAGCAGAGGTCGAGAAATTAGTAAGATATGAAGAGACATCTATCAAAGATAAATATTTTAATTTTAAAATGGTTCATCTAAGTCTTTCTAAAATTAATTATATCACGACTCCTGTTAAGTACTGGTGACATTAGGAAATGCCATACCTTTCTATTAGAGAAATAACTATGCTGGGCGATTTAGATAGTCACTTAAATTGTTTAATTCAATATTCTTCTTTCTTTCATTTGTAACTCTTAAAAAAACAGCCTTAAGAAACCTAGTTACACTAAAGAAACCGCTGCTAGTCTATAGGGAGAGTTATAGAGCAGACTGTGAGAGCCATGGCGATTTCCTCTGTATTTCTCTCACTTCACTATTAAATCCTCCATTTTCATCCTCAGTAATAATATAAGATTTTCTTTATTAGCACATGGATGTTTCTGTAACTACATAATTACATGCACTTATATAAATTATGTATCATAATTAAAATAGGTAATTGTTATATTAGTATACTTAGTTACATAATTGAACACTTACTACAGCAAATGTACTTTGTACTGTTAGAGTAGTATATGTATATATAATACTCATCATAAGTAATTCTTTAAAGCTCTCACAAAGTCAAATTATTAAAATCAATAAAAGGTAAATATAAATTCAGATTTTAATAAAACTGACTTGGAATCAAACTTAGAAAGTACTAAAGTGTCTTTTAAAGGAATAAAGTATATTAATTGAAATTTAACTTAGAATTTCCAATCTAAAAATATATTTGCTATGCAGAATTTAAAACTTAGAATTTTTAAGTTATTTCTCAGTAGATTTGTTATTTTAAATTATTGCTGTTGAAATTAAAGCTTTCATATATCTGCTTTATAAATCAATATAGAACATAGCCAACGATTCATGTCCAGACCTGTTTTTTTTGTGTGTATGAAAATAAATGGGATATATAAAAAAACATTGGAAAAGTGATCCAGTGATCCTACTTCTGGGAATATAGCTTAAGAAACTCAAAACACTAATTTGGAAGAGTATAAATATCACTATGTGTTATTTACAAACACCACAATTTGGAAGCAACCCAAGTGTCCTTCAGTAGATGAGTAGATAAAACAACTATGGGAAATTTACACAGTGGGATACTACTCAGCCATGAAAAGAGAAGAAAATTTTACCCTTCGTGACACCATGGATGGACCTGGAGAACATAATGCTAAGTGAAATAAGCTAGTCAGAGAAACACAAATACCATATGATTTCACTCATGTGTAGAATCTAACGAACAAACTGAACTAACAAGCAGAATAGAGACACATTTATATATTCTAGAGAGCAAGCTGACAACCCTGGGTGGGGGTTTAGGAGTAGAAGGTTGAAGGAAAAAGGACTCATGGACATGGACAATAATGTGGTGATTGCTAGGGGGTAGGGGGTATAAGGGTACTAAATGGTAAAGGGAAAAAGTTACAAGAAAAAAATTTAATTAAAATAAATAAATAGAATAGTATACTTTATTGGGTAAAAGAGACAGTCATATATATTTTCCCATGTATGTACTATGAAATGTTGCAGTTTCAATAAATAGAATGTATGGAAAGATAATAACTAACATATATTGTGCACATTTCTTCTTTTTTATCAAACTTTGCCTTATAGTGTTAGGATTCCTTGTGGGGTTTTTAAGTTAAGATTATAAACTATTTCATAATTATTTTTGTAAAGAATATATGTAATCTTTGTTGTATTTTTATATTACCTTTTAACCCCACTATACCTCCACCCCCTCTGCAACCACCACATTGTTGTCTGTGTCCATGAGACCTTTTTCATTTTTGCTCAATTCCTCCACCTTCTAACCACCCCCAGTGGACTGGCTGTCATTGTGCTCTCCATCTACGGCATTGTTCGTGTTTCATCTGAGGCATCTCTCTAGACGTAAATAACCTCATTTAAGGCTTAACTTAATAACAAGCCTATAGGTACAAATTTAATGGTTATCCCCATTTTACAGATGACAAAATTTAAGATAGTGGCTCTTTGGTGCTGAGAGATTAATGGCACACTGTATTGTCCATAGAAAATAAAATTCAAAATGACTGGTTAATAGAAAAAATATCAATTCCACGCAATGGACTTTTTAAAAGAATTTTGCTAATACTATATAGCAAAAAGTTGAGAAGATTTTATGTGGGGAAAGATTCTTTACTTCCAACATAGGGTGATGCATGCAACCAGCCTTTTTGATTATAAAGCTGGCTGCATCCCCTACTTCACACCACTAAATGATAACTGTTTCAACTAAAATATAATATTTTGAATTGCAATAAACAGTATGCTAAAACAAGGTAAAAATACAAAACATTTGTGAAGGAACTTTTTAATCCTCACCTGAGGATATATTGATTGATTTTAGAGAGAGAGTAACATCAATAGGAAAAATATCAATCAGTTACTTCTTATACATGTCCAGACAAGGTATCTACCCGGAAACCTAGGCATGTGTCCTCACCAGGGATCAAACTTGCGAGCATTTGGGGTGTGGGGAAAATGCTCCAGTCAACTGAGCCACCCAGCCAGGCCAAGAAACATGTTTCCAATGAGTGTGCCTTGCAGATGTTTTGTGTAGTTTCCTGATATAAATTGTAACCTGCAGTCTCATTTCTACAGAAAAATTTTGTACTAGCTATTTATTTAAATATTATATTTCCCTAGATAAAATACTCTACATAAAAGATAAAGAGACAGGAAATTACATGGCTGGAAAAACGTGCTTTGAGCACGATATTGGTTCAGTGCTTTTACATGTAATGTGGTTAACGGGTCCATAAATGATCATATGGTTAAGGGTTTTCTTTTGTTCATCTTCTTGTTGTATTGTTTTCCATCAATGGGTCATTTCTTACCTTGCACTTTGTGGAAGTAATCTAAGAATATAATTCTCTCAGAAACAAATGTGTGGTGTTCAAGTAATCAGTAACTAGTCATCAAAAGAAAAAAATTTAAACACTTGCTCTTTTCTATATTTTTTTAATTGAGGGAAGAGTATTGTATGTTGTTATGTAAGACTATTTTAGATTACTATAGTAGAAGTAATAATCATTACTAAATAAAAGAACAATCATAATAAATTAATTACTGATACTCAATTCTGTCTAATCTAGAACGAAAACTTTATAGAAGTGACATTTCTAAAGGAAGAATTGTCTGCATTCCTTTAGAATTCAGACTCAGGGAACACAATGAAGTCATGAAAACATTACTTTATCTTCTTTCTTATAGTCATAAAGGAATTAAAAATTGACATCTCTTCTTTAACATTTCTTCCCCATTCTGTAGCAGAGATGCTCAGATGACCCTTTTATTATCATCTTCTAAAAACTGAACATTCCCAATGACTTTATGATGACACATCTAAATCACTTCATTCTCCTGTCAGCAGCATTTGACATGGATAGCTCCACCCCCATTCTCAGAATTTCTTTACATATCTGTAAAGACACCATACTTTCTTGGTCATCACTTAACCATTTTGGTTATCCTTCGGTTATTCATGATTTTCTTTGCTTTTTAAAATCTTGTAACAGGAAAGACACCAGCATTCCAGCAGCTTGTCACTACCAAACCCAATAAGCAATGACAGCATTTGAATCATTTATGGGCTCTTTATTCAGATGGCTGGTGGTCTGAGAAGATGGTGGGTTCATACCCTAATATACCATCTTCCCTTCTCTTTCCTGGCCAGACTTTTTATAACAGGGAATAAACCAAGTGCGGTGAGGGCTCTGAAATTCAGGGAGGATTAGGTGAGTGAAGGTGCAGCATTCCTGTTCTGGGCAGTTAGCTGTTACCAGGACATCTGTATTTTCCTGGAACACAAAAGTTCCGGATGTCCCCAGGCAGTAATCTTTTAGCAGTGCCCCAGGAGGTCCGCTGTTTTTTCAGGAGCCAGAATGGGCCTTGTCTGTAGTTTCTGAAACAAAAGCCTTAGTGTTACCGAACAAGGGTCGGGGTGAGGGGGCAATACTTGGCCCACCAAGGGATGCCAAAAACTGCTTCAGAAAACAGAGGCCCCTCCCAAGGACGATACACTAATATCTATTGGGCTCTTCTGTCCACCACCAATTGGAAAGACATCTCTCAATGCCAGAGATTTATGAAAAGGAAACAAAATGTTTATTTAATGCTATCCAGGCCNTTTGGTTATCCTTCGGTTATTCATGATTTTCTTTGCTTTTTAAAATCTTGTAACAGGAAAGACACCAGCATTCCAGCAGCTTGTCACTACCAAACCCAATAAGCAATGACAGCATTTGAATCATTTATGGGCTCTTTATTCAGATGGCTGGTGGTCTGAGAAGATGGTGGGTTCATACCCTAATATACCATCTTCCCTTCTCTTTCCTGGCCAGACTTTTTATAACAGGGAATAAACCAAGTGCGGTGAGGGCTCTGAAATTCAGGGAGGATTAGGTGAGTGAAGGTGCAGCATTCCTGTTCTGGGCAGTTAGCTGTTACCAGGACATCTGTATTTTCCTGGAACACAAAAGTTCCGAATGTCCCCAGGCAGTAATCTTTTAGCAGTGCCCCAGGTGGTCCGCTGTTTTTTCAGGAGCCAGAATGGGCCTTGTCTGTAGTTTCTGAAACAAAAGCCTTAGTGTTACTGAACAAGGGTCCGAGGGGTGGGGGGCAATACTTGGCCCACCAAAGGATGCCAAAAACTGCTTCAGAAAACAGAGGCCCCTCCCAAGGACGGTATACTAATATATATTGGGCTCTTCTGTCCGCCGCCAATTGGAAAGACATCTCTCAATGCCAGAGATTTGTGAAAAGGAAACAAAATGTTTATTTAATGCTATTCAGGCCTAATGCCTTCCTTAAAATATTAAAGTCTTTAAAGGTATACACCTACACACACACACACATACACACACAGCGCTCCCTTCTCCCACTGTCCCAACTCCGGGTACCGTAAATCAGGAAAAGAGCACATGTCCGTTTTTCAGGTCACTGGCGCTGTGGGCTGTGTCGTCTGTCTAGGCAGGATCTCCAACTAATCCAAAGTCATGCGGCACCTTCCACTGGCAAGAGTTCTTTGTACCAAGTTCCAGTCAAAGTCTCTCTTGCTTTCCAGGCCACTCAGCCAAAGGTAGCACCCCAATGCTGCGTGGGCCTCTTCTACCAAAGCCGCACTCCACCAAAAGTGCATCTTTCTTCTTCACCTAGCCGCAGGGATCTCCATTCTGGCAAAGCTGCGTGGTTTTCCCTTTCATCTGGCCAAGAGGGGGTCTGCACCCTACTGAAACCTGTGTGGCTCTCTCTCCTAATGGCTACAGGTGTCTGCATCTTTCCAAAACAGCGTGGCTCTCCCCCTCACCTGGACAAGAGGGGGGTTCCTCACTCTGCTAAAGCCACATGCCTCTCACACAGGCACTATCTCTGAGCATCCGCCTCCAGTTCCCGCCTGGGTAGCAGCCACTCACTTCTCCCTGGCTCAAAACTTGGCCACAGCTATTTAGCATATCTATGAAACCAGTTAAAGGTTATAGATATGTTAAATGACCATTCCAGAGGTTAGCTGCAAAACTGTTGTTATGCAAAACAGCTCTCAATGACCCTGCTCCATTGGTCCCTTCCCCCAACTGACACCTGGGGGGGGGGTGAGGACATCTTAATATTTCCTCCAATATTCCTGTACACCTTGAGTTCTGGACACCATTCCAAATCTTTTCTGGCCCCCCCTTGGCTGCACCCTGTATCATTAGCATACACATTACTTGCTAGACTTATAACTTTTTACCTTAAGCTAAAATTTTCCAATTCTTGAGTCCCCTATTATTCTGTCTCATACAAAGTAGCGTTGCAGCCCCAGGGCTCAAAAATATCAGAACAGTCTTTTTAAGTGTACCTAGAACACTTGTCAAAATTAATAATTTGCTGAGAGTTCTAAGAATAAAAATGAAAATGCTGATAAAAATTTCCAATTAATATTTTTATGGAGCTATATTAAATTGTGTTCAAATGCATGAGACTTGTTTGCCATGCTTTCATATTACAGTTTTTAACCTTTCTTTCTAATTTTTTTTGTCCAAATAGTTTTTATGAATTTCCCACCTATGAATTTGTATTCTCCTATATCTTTATTTATATGAGTGTACTTTCCATTCTATTTATTATTTTAATAGGACATGGACTTTCCCTTTCTCTCATCGCAGTCCCCCCCACACCCCACTTTGATTTCCTTGACAGCATCTAGTTAATAGGTTTGCTCTCTGAGATTACCAGTGTAGGTCCTCTGTCCATCCCCAGAGACCACAATCTACCTTTTCTCATCATTAATAAAAATCCTTACTTGAAGCAGCTTTTAGCAACAAGTGTTTCCTTATGCCCTCATAAAATTTACATACAAAACATATGCTTATGTTGTATCCTCTGGCATTAACATATATTTAGCACTCAGGATTGTCTTTCCTCACCCAATTCACACTTGTAGTTCTCTATAGGATTAAAAGATTAGTGTGTATTCGCATAACCTCCGCAAAAACAAGTCATTGTGGTATGCATTGGTATTAATCAAATAGAATATTGTTAATCTCATTATTTTTACCAGCAATTTATTGAAAATAAACTGTATTATGTCTTCAAGAAAATAATGTTTTGATATATAACAGCTGAATTAGAATAATGGCACTATGATTTTTAATAGGGATGAAAGGAAATTAAATTTAGCCACTTAAATCAAACCTAATCATCAGCACTGGCATATTCTTAGAACCTGGGAAGGATTCCTCTTTGATGTGAAGCAGGACAATTTGCATCCATTAATAATCCTTCACTGCATTGCATTCTTGCTATAACCAGCAAATCTTTAATCCTGTCTCCTTTATCTGAAATTCTAATACATGCTGATTTACTTTTATGTAACTTTTCGGCCTTTTGTGCCCTGAGAGAGTATAATATTTGTAGGTCTGATAGAGAAATGATTGAAGAGGAAACTTCACATATAAACCTTTCAACTGGCATTCGGATCAAAGCAATAGCAAAAGTACTCACTATTTTGATGAAAAGATACTATCAAAAGATAGAGATTTTAATTCTGATTCAGACAGTAATGGTGATTTTAGTTCCTCAGAATCTTAACTTTTTTCTTGTGTAAAATGAGGGAATGATATAGGATAATTTTAAAGATCCCATAGAGTACTTATAAAATTAATCTTTGTACATTATATAAGTTATATTGTGATATATACTGTATTATCAAAAAGAATTCCAGACAAGAAGGGATAGATTTAAAAATCCATGATCTCTTAAACTTCGGAAATTTTTGCAGCTCTCTTGGATGATTCCAATAACCATGTTTCAAACTGATCATCATTATCTTAGAGAATGTGGATATCTAATCTTCATTTGGAAATATACAACAGTGTAGGCCTCATTCCATTGTAAATATGGTAATTTATCACATTCTAAGTTAATAGTATGATAATTTAAATGATACAATGTACAATATTCTTTAGGTACATAATTTTATTTCTGGTGAGTTGGTTTGGCACTTTAAAGGGAGATAACATTCTTTAGGAAGGAATAAGGACCAGAGAAAAATCTCAGGTCAGTAGTGTGTCTGTCAGTTTGAGTCCTCTGGGAAGCAGACGACATGACAGAATGAGGAAAGCAAAGGCATGCCTTGAGGGAAGTGCCTGTGAACACCAAAGAAAGAGCCAGAGTGGGTAGGGAGAGCCTTCAGACCCTGTCGCACAGCTGACACTTGTGAAAGGAGGGAGGTAAGGGAGGGCACCAGGTAGTGCACAGAGGAGAGGCAGGAGAAACCTCACACTGCAGTGCAGCCCTGAGAAAGTTTTGTCTGAGTCACAGCAGTGATTACCTGTCTGAGGTGTCCTCTTTGAACAGGATTGCCAAGAACTCCTGCCTCAATTCTGCTCACTAGTTCCCTGGGAGCAGTCAGGAGAAAATGCGGCTTTGGCATGAATGCTCCAGTGAAAACAGAAGATGCAATTCTCCATCTCACAGCAAGTTTTCTTGAGAAGGTCTGAGTGACACTCTTCCATGGCTGCCACAATTAGTTAAATTTACACTTCTACAATTTTTTGTGCTGTGCCTGTTCAATGCACATGGAACATTTGACACTTGGGGAAAAAAGAATGACATGCATTCAGATAAATGATTCTTTGAGAATGAATTTTGACCTGGACAGATATCTCTAAAATAAATACCTATTATTTTAATGGAATAAGTCAGAGCAGAGGTCCCCTGAAAATAAGGAAACCCTCCCAGTCCTGCAAAAAGGCAAAGAGACAGGGAAGAGTCCCCATGGAGCAGCAGGTACAGTGTGTGAGACACATTGCGTAACAAGGGCAGATTAAAGCCATGGCCTTCCAGAGGGGAGAAGCTGCTGCAGAAGAAGGCTGCTGCTGCTCAGGGCAAACTGTGGACACGACTGCGAGAACCCAGGAGACTGACTCGTGACATAGCCAGGGTGGAATCTCATTCAGTGCCTGCATGAGCTTCGAGGGCTGGATGCCAAACCCAGGATGGACAGGTGCATGTGCACCTGTGCACGGCTGGGAAACTGTTGCTCTGGCTAATGATGGCAGCCAAAAAAGGGTCAAAGACACTGAGGAGCTGACAAAAATGACAAAAAATCACTAACACTTCATAGGAAGAGCTGGATATTCAGTCACACAGGAATTTCTTAGTGAAGCCTTTAAATTGGAGAGCACCAGGGACTACAAGGTTGGTCTGTCTGTATGTCCGTCTGTAGGTCTGTAGGTCCATTGGAAACATCCTCAGCACCCTCCTGCACAGAAGATGACAGCAGAGCTGGCAGTGCTGGGGGGACCTGCCTGGCCAAGCACACAGGCACACTGGTGACCTGATTGCTAAGGTAAAGGCAGCTCCAGAGAAGAGACACAGACACCGCAAGGACTCAGGCAGGTGCACAGACTCATAAGAGTTCATGGAGCTGAACTGTGACTGGAACTGCTGAGGAGCAGACTTCTGCATTTCTGAAGAATAGTACCTTTGAGTGACATATTCTGAAACTGGCCTGGCTTGGCAAAGGAAGGCAGGTTTGTTCCTTTGGGGGTGTTTTTAAAAGCAAACTCTCTTGAAGGCTCTCTCCCTTGTGCACGTGGTATGGAGAAGCCACTCTCCTGCTTTTTAGCTTGGTGCAAGCTCCCTCTGTGGGCTTTTGGCATATGGACATTCTGGGCTGCTGGTCCTTCTCCCTGCCCAGATGAGAGTGCTCGTGGGACCAGGAGATGCTGGGCTCACCAGGGGCATAGAGGATGGGAGCCCACTCCTGGAGGCAGGGTCCTTTGCTGGGACATGTGACTCCCTGGGCTCCAGCCTCTGGGAAGCCATGCCCTAGTGCAGCACTGAACATAGGTCCTGGACTGCCAAGTGGACACTGAGAGCAGTGCACCAGATCCTGAAGGAGGGAGCTGCTGCAAGAGGATAGTGACTCTGAAACCCACAGTGCATGGGTGGAGATCTGCTGGCATGGCTGGTTTAAGGAAAAACAAGGAAATGAGGAACTTCTGGGCATGGGTTTGGCTTGTCGCCATTTGGGGAGCAAGAGAAGTTCTGGGTTTTGTGGGAAAGAAGGCCTCACAATGGAAGTGCTCTCAGCATCCCCAAGATTGGAACCCTATTAATAAAACCCTGTTTCCTTCAACACAAATTGTTGAATCATGTGGATTCAAGATTCCAAGTGGCCAAACCACACTTTGCACAATTACACTGATACTTGGTAAGACTCCAAGTGACTGTTTTATTTATGAATTAAGAAAATTGGTCTGGAGGTATAAACATTTATTGAACATGAGCTATGGCAATCTACTTCACATTTTACATACATTTCATCATAATAGTTCTGTGACTTTTAGTTCAACAACTGAAAAACTGAAATCTTTGTTTTGCAGAAACAGCCTGGACTAATTGAGTGACCAGCCCATTAATGCATACGTGTGGAAAGCCTCCAAGAAAATTTTGTGTTTGGTTGGATGCCTTGAACTTACTAAGGATTGTCCTTTATCAGGATAAAATGGTATCAAGCCACTCTTGCCATAAAATTTGGGTGATTTCCACAGAGTCCTATAACCAAGTGAGCCTAGGATGACGTTATATATAAATATGCATGCAAAACTAACATTGAAGGAATTTATTTTAAAATTACTTTTTATGTTGTCTGTTAGGTTCATTATTGTCTAGTAGAACATCAGCAAATATATGTTACTGAGAGACTTAAGAATACAGGGAAGAAACAGGCACAGGCAAAAATGTTGGCAATAGCCAATGAAGATGCATGAAGTATTTGACACTAAAATAAGACTAAAGACTTGACACCCCAGAAGAGATGGGGTGACTGAAACATATAGAATAACCACAAGAGGAAGAAAATTAAAAGACAAAATTAAAAACTTAAAACTAATAATTATTAAGAAAAATAAAATGATTACAATATAAAAAGTTGGCTGACCCAAGTACACATTTGAAATCTTCAAAAAACAACCAGAGAATTCATAACTCCAAAGAAATTCTTTTAACTTTTCTAGTAAACAATGGAAAGCATTTTTATATCCCCCAGATTTTTATGGTGTACTAAGTCAACATAAAATAATATCTAAGTGGAGAGTCTGTGCCCTTCACAATAGATCTACAAATATTCAAGTGGTCGTGGCAGGGTGGTGGGGGCAAATGACAATGAGCTTATGTTAAAGTTCCTTCTGACTTTTATTACATGGCAAAAGCTAATTAAAAGATTGTGGTTTTTTGCTTTGAGAATTTATAGCTGTGTCTCCAAAGAAGATGTATATTTTCCTGTAGTTTTAAATTGCTGTATCCCAGACAGCTAAGTTATGAATAAAGCATATTTTCTCCATGCAGATGGGAAACACTTATTAATTCTACTGTGTTTTTCATTTCAAAACTTCAGGGTCATTTATCAAATATTAATTTATTTGTGAGTAAAGTAGATTACTATTCAATTAAAACATAAAGTATATTGAGATAGATTTACTAAAAATTTAGCTGTGCACATATACTATATTAATGTGCATTGAAATAAAAACACCGGTAACATCCATTGGTATAACAACATATCATGCCAAAATCCAGAAATAATGTAACCATTACTATACACAAAACTATTTAGATTAACTGTAATAAAGAACAAGTGTTGAGAATTAACCTCATAAAATATGAGAGAAAAAATTAATTGGATTAACTAAAATTATAAATTAAATATTTATTTTAAATAATATACTGTGAAAACAAATATAAATTAGAAAATAATATTAATTGTAATCTACTTGTGCTCCTTTTGCAGTTATTGATACTTAACTTTAAATGTGTTTATGTTTGTTCAGTGATATAATATAGATAACTTTATACAATTTTAATATACACAAATCACATAATTTTATCAGAAAACACAACATTTAACTTGTGTGATAAAATTATTGACATTTGCTAAGAATTTAATCACATACAATAGATATTAAATTATAATATTCATTCTACTATTCTGAAGCAGTCAAAGAGCAATTCTTCAAAAGGATAGGTTCTTCTAAAAGTTTTATGTAAAATGTATGCAGGGACCCTGACTGGTGTGGCTCAATGGGTTGGGCATCTTCTGCAAAGGGAAATGTCGTGGGTTTGATCCCGTCAGGGTACAGGCCTGAGATGCAGGTTTGGCTCCAGGTACTAGGGGCAACTGATTGAAGTTTCTCTCCCTCTCTTTCTCCCTCCCTTCTCCTCTACCTAAAACTAACTAACTAACTGACTAACTAACTAACTAACTATATATATATTTAAAGATGTATGCAGGCATCATTGAAATAACCAAAATATTAATTCTACCTTAATACACATTTCTCATGTGATTTCAGTACTGTCGATGTCTTATTTTGTTTAGTGGATTTATTTCCAATCTTCTCCATTGGCTTCTAATGACATTGACACTAAAAATTATGTCTTGTAGGTGATTATTTTTGCTTAATGTTGAATAGATTATGTGAAGATAATAAAGTGTACTTATGAAAGGATAGGCCTACCTATTGTCAAATCTGACTGGGCTGCCATTTCTGGAAAAACCATAAGGGGAAATAATGGTACCTATATAATAGGGCTGTTATAAGAACTAAATTTCAGAACATACAAAAGTGCCTATAGGGCATTGCATGTAGTAATTGCATAGCACATTCTGTTATTTATTTATTAGTAGGTACATACTCAGTAAGTGTTGGCTGATAAAGCAGATATAATAATATGGAATATTATTTGGGATAGAAAGTCATACTTCTTACCATTGGATATTTTAAATCATATGCTTAAAACCTCCATGCAAATCTGAGAAGAAAATATAAAATACAGTTTTTGAAACCATCATACTTTGCCACAGACTAGAATGAAATTTTTTCCATTCTAAATGAAGCATCATTATATATGTAATGGAATAAGTATCCAAATAGTATTTTCTCTTTTGATGTAACTAAATCTCATTTTAAGAAGTATTTACTTAAATTAGATGATTTTGAAAAAATATGATTATCACCATTATTGGGACTTTTAATTAACTCTCCTTGAATATGTTCTTAATCTTCTATTATTCTTTATCATCACCATGTATTTATAAACTTAATGTAGAAAAAATTATGGTCATCTGTTATTTCTTCCAAATTCTTAGCTTGTCAGCAGCATTGTTCTTACGTAAGGTTGAAAATGAGAATTTAAAACGTTAGGTATTTTCCTGGCAAGGTCACACTGAAGTGTATAGGTTGAGCAAGGATTAGAATAGGAAGGTTTTATCTAAGGTATTACTTTTATTCCAGATCTTTGCAGAATTGCACAATTCTAGTTTGCTATGCTTAGTTTCAGCAGCTGTATACAAAATTCGATTCATCATGTGAACCAATTTCTTCACCTCTGAATGGTTTTAAAAAATCAGTTACATACAATCTTCTCCCACAATAGTACCTACCTATATTCTCAAAAAGGAGAAATAAAAAAGAAAAAGAAAGAATAAGGGAAATATGCTGTTCACGTGAACTAGGTTTTGTTTGAATTTATTTGTATGGTAATTTAATGCTATAAGATGTATTTTTAACTTCTTTAATAAAAATAATAAAAATCTTTTGGGAAGGGTAAAAGCAATACAGTAGGGGTATCACCTGAAAAACTCCCTCCAATCTTTTCCACATAATATAACTTCACATATGAGAACTCTATAAAAATTTTAAATAGATAGGCTCCAATTTTTAAAAATAAGCCTTTATGAAAAGTTAATTGAGACAAGAGCCCACAAATGTCAAAGTCATGAAACTAGAGAAAATGGAGAATTTGAGTTGTAGGGAGGAAAAAAAATCCCTTTGAGACTACAGGGCTGAGCTACCTAACATTGAAAAAACTTTTTATAAAGCAAACAGAGAAGGAACAGAATAATTATGTGTTAACTATCTTAAATACACTATAAATATAAACAATAACTAGATTTGTTAAAATATTGCATCATGACGCATTTCAAGTTAATCTTATTTTATCATCATCATGCTAATGATGATTAAATCCTGATTTTTCTTTAAGAAAACCGTCCTATGAATTTCTACTTTAATAGCTTTATTCTAATGTAATTCACAGTTTTGATGCAATAGTGTTTACGTTTTATCGAGTCAGCTTGGACTTGGAAATTGAATTTGAATTTCCTCACCAACCTTGCAATATTTAATTCAATGATAAAGCATTCACAGATCTTGCAAATAATAGTTGTATGGACAGCTCATATGTACACCGAGCTAGAAAAAATATGGTTTACTTTCTTGCTTTACTTCTTCTTTTTTAAAAAATATTTTNGAAAACCGTCCTATGAATTTCTACTTTAATAGCTTTATTCTAATGTAATTCACAGTTTTGATGCAATAGTGTTTACGTTTTATCGAGTCAGCTTGGACTTGGAAATTGAATTTGAATTTCCTCACCAACCTTGCAATATTTAATTCAATGATAAAGCATTCACAGATCTTGCAAATAATAGTTGTATGGACAGCTCATATGTACACCAAGCTAGAAAAAATATGGTTTACTTTCTTGCTTTACTTCTGAGTGCAAATCAAAATTAGTATTTCCTATGGGCAAATAATTTAGTGCAAAAAAACCAGACTTTAGTTTTATTTCTCACTGCTAACAATTTCTTGTGTATTCATCCAGAAATGTAATCTTTCAACTTTATACAAGGGGAGATAGATATATTTTTACAGGCAATATATTTTCCAATTTGCTTTATGTGCACCAACATGTCTTGGATACTGAAATACCACTAAGAGCTGAACTGTCAAGCACACTAACATGATCTATATATCTTACGCCAGTGCGAGTACTCATTCAGCATCGATATTTGGGAATTCCCTAAACCATCAGGTTTAGCTTCCTAAAAGTCTTCTATTCAGAGTTGGCATGATATATATTTCTTTTTCTAATGAAAAAGTATGCATATAGAATATATACATGTACATAATGATAAAACTTTGGACCATGAAACTGTTGTTCATAAGATAAACATTAGTTTAATTTTCTATGACATTTTTACATGAAAAACAGTGTGCAGAGGAGGAAAAATATTTTTTTCAGTATCTGGTCATAAATATCCTAGTTGTTTTCCTGAAATGACCCTTCAAGTCAAAGTTTTCAGTTCCACTGAGTAAAAAGAAATGGAGGAAGAATATTATATAGGCACATCTTGCCCTTTTTTGTGATGTTTCTTGCTAAGCCTACATTCAATATAATCACCCTTCTCAACATAAAAATTCAAGCACACATTGGCTCCCAAAACAAATATTTTTGCCTTCTTTGTTGATGTAGATTACATTCTCATGAAATATATATATATATTTATTTATTTATTTATGATATATACATATATATATACAAATTCACACAGAAATATATATATATATATGATTCCTGCATTTCTGTGTAGATGTATATGTGTAGTGTGTATGTATTCATTTTTGTTTATATATGTATTCAATTAAACCATTTTAAAAGTATAAAATCCATTTTATTTTCTGTTTTGAATTATTATAAAAGTAATATATATTGCAATAAATATATTTTACACAATGCCCATGAAACCTTTATCCAAACCTACATCAACTTTTAAAATAAGTGATGTGTTTTATTTTAATTTTTTCTTTCTTTTTAAAATTTAAATATTGTTCAAGTACAGTTTTCTGTCTTTTACTCCCATCCCAGCCCCCCCCCCCCAGTGCTCCCCACCTCCCTCCCATTTCCACCCCCCCCTTAGTTGTTATCCATGTGTCCTTTATACTTGTTCCTGTGAATCCTTCCCCTTTTTCCCTGTGATTCTCTCCTCTCTCCCCTCTGGTCCCTGTAAGCCTGTTCTGTGTTTCAGTGTCTTTGGTTATATTGTATTCTAAAATTTTTATTCTTATCAACATTTTATTAAAACATAAAGAGTATACATTTTATTTTTAAATTACTTCATTCACTTACAGTTGTCTACATTTTCTCCCCACATCTCCCCCCTACCCCAGCTCATTTTTATACACTTTAAACAGAAAATGTACCCACAATGAAGCAAAAATGAACATAAAGGTTAGAGGTAAATATAATCTCTTATTTATAAAATGGACCTTTGCATTCAGTCTCTGTTTATGAATATGTTTGTGGGTATTTGTATAACTCTTTAAAAGTGATTATTATATGTGGTCTTGTGAAAATAGCAATAACTCTCCATTTAAATAACTTCTTTAGGACCTGTTACTTGTTTTCTTTCTTAGATTGTATTTCATTTATCCATAGCAATTTTTCACAAAGTGAGTTATATTTTATGGCATTGGTCTTACATCATTTTTATTAGCCATTACTGGTTTAACTCACCATGTAGACTAGGAAACTGTTGTTCATAAAATAAATATTAACATCATTTATTTTCTGTGACATGTTTATGTGAGATACAATGCTGCTAACATAATTACCCCATGGTCTAGAGCTGTTAATTTCACAAAGTTCATTGTGATTTTATTAGAATTCTGTGGATTATGAAGGTTACCAATTAATTTATGCAATGTAATGAGCTCTTCATTTTGTTCATCCTGAATTAAAAAGATGTCTACATTATAGCTTTTTGATTTTAGAGAATCAGTTATTCTCCATTTTTCCAATCATAGTGGTAGTGATACTGGTTTCTACATATGGTGCCTTCCCATTTTTATTAAGGATAACAGAACTAGAAAGACATTGCTTACATAACAATCATCTAATGTGAAATGTTATAGCATTCGGTGTGAAAATATACTCATTCACAGGTAACACAAATAATTAAAATGATGTTAATGTCATTATATTTTCCCGAAGGCCAGTGTGTGCTTGGATTGTTATGTGGAGAAGGACAACAATGGTGCATGTAGGTTTAGCAAGAAACACCACTAAGGAAGGGTGAGGTGAGCTTATATGATGTTTTTTGCACGTTTTTTTACTCAGTACAACTCACAACTTTGGCTTGAAGGGTCATCTTAGGGAAAAAATCTAGGTTATTCATGACCCGATATTTTAAAAATGATTTCCCCTCTTCTGCACAATTGTAGTATTTTACATACATTGTAGACACATTTTGTAGGAATTATCACACCTTTCCATTATTTTAAAAGTCATTCTTCTAGTAATTTTCTCCAATTCATTATTTCTTATAGTACATGTTCAATAAATGTTCTCTTCATGAATAAATGGATGAACAGGTGGTATCATTCTGAAGTTTAGACATTCATATTTTCTTTGTGGAAGCAACCCAAAAGCAACGATTGAAGCTATAATTTAGTCCTAAGGCTAAATACATAACCCATGTGTTAAATTAAGTTGGCATGTTATGCATTTCCTATTCTAATAAACTGTATAATTCATCAGAAAAGATCTCTCCTCTGCCAAAGTCAACTCTCTCTCTTAACCTTATCACATGGTTCGAGCACACATTCTTTGTTTCCTGAATGAGTTCAGCTTTATTTCTCCTAAATGCAGCCAAATATGATAGAATGACAGAGATGTAGATTGCTAAGAGAGGAATGTAATCATGAGCTTATACAAAACAATTATTAACTCAGACAAGTATTTAGTACTAGATATTATCGGAAAATAAGAGTTGCAATGCCACATAAAATGAAAAATGCCCCAGAACCCTGAAATCAATGTATTTCCAAAATTTCAAAAATCTCAACTTTAGCCCTGCCTGGTGTAGTTCAATGGATTGAGTGCAGGCTGTGAATCAAAGGGTCGCCAGTTCAATTCCTAGTCAGGGCACATGACTGGGTTGCAGACCAGGTCCCCAGTAAGAGGCAACCACACATTGATGTTTCTCTCCTTGTCTCCCTCTCTTACCTTCTCTCTAAAAATAAATTAGTTCATTAAAAAAACACTTTGATTTAAGAAATACTTACTTTAACTGAAAATATGCCAAGTATATTTTATTGGTGGCTTTGACTGTAAAAATATATATACGTGTGTGTGTTCACTAATTTATTCACATATATGCTCATTCATTTATATAGCATATTATGTACTTTTTAATGCTTCATTAGCTCTTCAAAGCACTGTAGATTAAAAGAAAAATAACACAAAAATCTTCCATGGAGGCCATTTGATTCATATTGCTGATATGAGAATGTGGTAAGTATGGATTTATAGTACCCAAGTACTGTGTACCATGTATCAAATAATGAAATAAGCTAACAAAACTGAATATATATACTGTTTAAAAGCTGGATAGCAAAATGCTTTTCTATATTCAAAATACTGCAAACTAATTTCACAAGCAAATGTTTAGTTTTGCTATTTTAAAAGAAAAATGTGTATTAAAGGTCACAAAATTGTTTAGTAATTTCTAATTAATATTAATAAAAATGATGAGAAATAAAAATATTATCTGCCTCTCCTATTTTCTCATTTTAAAAATGTATATTTTATTCCAAGGCTTTGGTTATAAATATAAAAATATATTCGATGGCCTTGCAAAAATATATAAGTATATATTGAAGCATTATGTAATGATAAATGCAGAAATACAAGCAAATAAAAGGCTTGTTTTACCCTCAGATGTTCATAGGAAGTTTAGCTGAAAAGTAGAAAGGCTAAAATAAGAAAAAAAATCCTAATAGACAGGACAGCATGTATAAAGTAAGGGAAAAATAGCATCATGGCACTTCGGCAGCCAATGCTTTCTTACAGGATTAGCACACATTATTAGTTTTCAGTATTTTCAGTATAGTTGGAGATGGGAGCTTTGGCTTCTTACAATACCATAGACTGAGCAAATATGGACCCCTTATGCAGCTTAAATTTTTTTTTTTAATTAGAAAAGCATGGAGAAAGAGATGAGTCTGAAAAGACTTCCTTTGGCATTTCTAGGTGTGTAGCTATATTATTCTAATTTCTGTACCTTTCATTGCGTGGCTTTATTTCATATGAGTGCCCATATGTATCCAAATATTTCCCTCTTTATGAGGACATCGGCCATTGTATTCAGGGCCCTCTGTAATCCAGAATAACCTTTCCTCAACACTAGTGCATCTTTGAGGACTCCATTTCTACATAAAGTTTATACTCACAGGTTCTAGAGGGGAGGATATAATTCAATCCACAAGACAGAGCAAGGGAATTTTTATGTTACTGCATGACAAAAATCTGCATTAAGCATATGCAGAGTCCAAATTTATCTCACCTGTCTGACAAAAGAACTGACAATGTGAGTGTGCCTTTGTTTCAGATAATTGATTTGGGTCCTGATTTCCTTCCCTTCACTGTTGGTTATCTATATCTATATCTATATCTATATCTATCTATCTATCTATAGTTTTATTTCATTTTGTTTAGCCTTCATTTCTTCCTTCATTTTGCAACTGAGCTTAATTGATTCTGTGAGCATCCTGATTACCAGTGTTTTGAACTCTGCATTATATCTAAAGGTTGTCTATGCCCTCATTGCTTAGTTCTTTTTCTGGAGTTTTGATCTGTTCTTTCATTTGGGTCTTACTTCTTTGTTTTGGTGTACCCGTTATGTGGTAAGGGGCAGAGCCTTAGGTATTCACCAGGGCAAGGCGACCTTCTTTGCTGCATTGTGGTGCTATATGTAGTGAGGGGCCAAAGAGGGAACAATGCTGCTTGCAGTGTTCTTGTCCCACTTTCTGTCACTTCCCTCACTTTCCACAAATGGGTCAAAAACTCTCCTGTGAGTCTGGGAGTTCCTCCCACTGCCACAACCACCACAGGTTGTTTACATCCAGGGGTTTTGAGTCTATGGTTTTCCATGCTGGAACCCTGGGTTTTGTGGTCTGTATCGCTTTCCTGTTGGCCTCCTGGTTTGTCTGAGCCTGAATGTGAGATCACCCACACTGGTCTGCCAGATGCCACCTTGCCATGTGTCTTCTCTGCCCCTGCTGTCTGTCTTGGCCTGCTGTACCAGTCTGGATGAATGTTTCTTTAACTCCTTGATTGTTGAACTTTCATGAAGCAAAGGATTTCCTGGCAGTTCTGGTTGTTCTTTGTTTTTAAATTGGTTGTTATTGTTCTTTTGTTTTGCAATGAAGTGAAGTACTTCTGCCTATGCTTCCATCTTGGCCAGAACTCCTTATTTAATTATCTGTGTATAAAATATAAAAGAATAAATTATTTCTAATTGAAAATTTCAGCTAATTGATTTCTGTATATCATGAACATTTATTTTTGTAGTCATCTTTTATTATTAAAAATGTAATTGGTAAGGAGAATATTATATATATATGTGTGTGTATAATGAAAATATCTCATATACTGAGTAATTTCAAATTTGATAAATTATATTAATTAGGTACATGAGTTAATTTTTTTATATGTGTGATAAGATTTTCATAAATTTAGTATTCTTAAAGTTACCTCACACTAAATAAATTGTATTTTCAGTCCCTTCTTGCCATTCTTCTGTAAGTATTTAAGAACTCTATATTGAACACAAATAAAATATATTTTCTATTATAATATGTTAAAGTATCATGTATATATTTCCTTAGGAACTATAGTTTACATGTTTTTTATAGTATACTAAATGTACATATTTGTAAAATTTTTCATAAGACCATACATTTTTTTCTGAAACCAAAAAAGCAATTGGTCACATATTTTTTTTAAAAAAGAATATTCCATATTCAAGGGATGAAAACATAAAATTCATTAATCCAAAAAGCATTAATCCATAGACCATTGGTGTGGGGGCAACTTTACCCGCAAAGTCCCCCTGTCTGCCACAGATGACAGTCACACTACCAAGACAAGATTTACTTGGGGAGTAAAGGTGGCAGATCCCTCAAAGGGGAAGGGCCAAGAGCCCCTTACTCAAGTGGCTTTTATTGGGTTTGTTTGAACAAGAATACCGGTAGGGATCAAACAACAGATAGCATTCAAAGAACTATGAGGGCTTATTGTCAGTCAGGATCAGATAGCTAACGAGCCATAAAATTTTGAGGAACAAACTTCTTGCTTGGATCCTTGTCATTTATATGAGAGCATTCTAAGCAAAGCAGGTTTCACAGGATTTTTACACATTCTTTCTTAGGCCTGATCACCTGGGGAAACCACCCTTTCCAGCGCAGGGATGCACCGTCTTCCCCATCATAGGTTTTTAGGCTAAGTGGATTAGAGCCAGAAAGCACTTCTCCCAGATGGAAATGGGGACTCAGGCTATGTCAGAATAGCCAGGGGCAAGGGTCCATCACTCCCTCTTTGTCTCAGCTCCCCCGCCCCGAAGACCTTCCATGATGGCCTCCCAAGTGATTGTGTCTGGCTTAGGTTGCCCCTCTCTGTGAGGAGTCTTACCCATCTCTGACTAGTCAACCATGATTTGGGGGCAGAGGAGTAAGGTGAGGCAGCGTTTGCTACCAGAGACAAGCTTTGTCTTCTAAGTGTCTCGCATTCCAGACAGAGGTAGCTCACTCAGTCTTAGCCATGGGAGGCAGCCACAATGCCTGAAATCAGGCAGAGCAGTTCCCAAAAAAGTTGGAAAACTTCAGTGGGTGGTTTACACAGCTGATGGTTTTCAAGGGAACAAAAAAAATATTAAAGTTTTTATAGAAAGCTGGGCATAAATCATGACATACTATATTTACTAGGTTTAGAAATCAGTTCTCATCATAGGAAGCCAATGTATGTTATCCAAAATTAGAGCCACAGGAAACGGTATCTGTGAGCCAGCTAATCTTTTCTACTGAATTTTTCTTCAATAACTGAATGAATTCTAAATGTAGACCTTTCGGTAGCAACTGAAATACTGAACATCTGACGACGCACTCAGTACTGAATGAAAATACTTCAGACTCAATGATTCAAGTTTCATGAAATAAGGGAACCTGAAAACTGACCACAGTTTGAACTGATTCACCTATGTTTTACAGTTTTTGTTTAAAAACCCCAAATTAAATGTTATGTTTTTCATGCTTCTTAAACTTTCAATGTACTTTTATTAATCCATATTATTAAAACATACTAACAAAACATTAATATTGGTACAGGGCTATGTATAGATTGCTACAGTTAAAGATAAAAAATATGAAATAAAACTAAAACTAAAACTGCGAATGATCATTTATTTTAATGCACATTAAAAACTGAAAAAGGATAAAATATATTGTTAAAATGTGTTTCCTGAGTATTTGAAATCTTTAACATATTTCAATCACTTATAAGTGGAGATGTGTTAAAACATAAAATCATCTTTCACTTATGAGAGTGGCTTGCAGTTAATACACACTAAAAAGAAATTACTCTGTTGTGCCCATGCATGGATGGCACTCTACGGATCTCTCTCCTGGATTTATGTCAAGCCAACAATAATTATTATTCTAAAACAAACTCTGAGAGCAGCAAGCCTGGCTCAGGCAGATTATGCTCCAGCCAAAATTTGAGGCATAAGTCTCATTGCAGTCATTCTTCTGGCTCTCAGAAATATGAGGGAAAGTGTGGGAAGAGCTATTTACAAACTCTCAAATATGCCCCAGTGGACTACAACTCTATAAATCATCCATTCAACACATAGTTGCCAGAAAGTGTGTGCAGATATGCAAAAGGTATATCTATTATTCTGTATCATTCCAAATAAATCTGAGAACAACAGATTGAAATTTAGAAAATCAGTATTGGTCAGTGTCTCAGTTTGGGTTACCAGACCCTAACTCAATGACTTGAATGCAAGTGATTTACTTTGAACATGATTCCAGGAAGCTTCCACAGAGAATACAGAAATGAGGCAGAGATGGAAAATGTGTTAATTTACTTATGGTCTATTATGCCAGATAATCACAAACTTGGTGGCTATAAAGAACAAAAATTTATTCTTTCACAGTTCTGAAGGTCAGATTCCAAAATCAAGATGAAGGCAGGACCACATTGACTCTAAGGCTCCATGATTGAATCTTCTCTTGCTTTTTTCAGGGTCTAGTGTCTCCTGGCATTCCTTGGTTTGTGGTAACATACCTTCAGCTTCTACCTGCCTCTTCACGTGACTTTTTCCCATGTCTCTGCCTTTTTCTGCTTCTGGTAACAACATTTTCAGTGGATTTAAGGTCTACACTAATCTAGTATGAACTCATCTCGAGAGAATTTAATGATCTCTTCATAAACTCATTTCCAAATAAGATCACATTAGGACTTCCTAGGCGGCCATGAATTTTGGGGGACACTATTCAAAAGGTGGACACGTAGGTGTGTGCAAGGTATCCTAGTAGATAACTGGGGCTCAACTCCAATGGCAAATTTTGGAAACCAGTGGAAAACTGGAGCCTCGAAGTTACGTTCCACACCCCCAAAGGGAGCGAACTGACACCAACTCCTGTCAATAATTGGTTGAGGCTGTTGCCGGTGAGGGGAAGGAGTTGCTGGAGGTGAAGAGGGAACAGGTCCCTCTGGCCATACTTGAGGTGGAGTGGGTTTCACCCACCAAAGAGAGCACCAGAGAGGAGATGCACAGGTTAGTAGCTGCAAGTGCTCTGGTGAGAACTGCAGGAGGAGACCTGAGTGAAACACAAGGCGGTGTAGGGCACCAAGAGCTTTTGCTATTCTGTTTAACCACACAAGAAATTGATTACTCTTTCAGAGGAAAATCTCTTAGTGAATTTCAGTAAATACACTGACTAGTCAATGCACACATAATCTATATGGAAATTATATGGAATAGAGAAATTCTACCTCATCTTCTTAATAAGTGTTAAAAAGACCCACATGCAAGAATGGGTGATAAAAACAGTGAAGTTTGTGGTTGCCAGTGTCCCTGGTTTGAACTGAGAACATTTGGGGAATATTTAAAATGGATTAGTAATTTGGCATGATTGGAAATGTTTCTATACCTTATTCCTTCACAAATATACAATAATTAGTATACTACTAAGCTACTTTTAATAAGGAGAGTAGGTCATACTTAACAAGAGTGTTGAGTCAAAAAATAGATAGAACTTCTAAACTATAGTGACATTGTCATATATACAAATCTAGATATTGAAATAGTTATTAGCATTGCTCTTTTTAAATAACAGATAAAAA
Organism: Sturnira hondurensis; assembly: GCF_014824575.4. Lineage (NCBI taxonomy): Eukaryota > Metazoa > Chordata > Mammalia > Chiroptera > Phyllostomidae > Sturnira > Sturnira hondurensis. The sequence continues at coordinate 20,434,996 of NW_028083059.1, forward strand.
TCTTATGATCTGAAAGAAGGAACTCTACAAAGAGGGAGCCCTGATTTATGGTAACTAAAAAGGCCCTTTGTTCATAGATGACTTAGTGTAGACGTTGTTTAGTGCTCATTTAAATTCCTCTACAATGTATATAGCACAACTTCCAAGTATCTTATAAATTAATATATTTATTTACTTATGTATACATGGTAACCAATTGCAAATTTCTAATAATCCTCTTTCAATTTTTAAAAATAACTTGTGTTCTTTGCCTAATATTCCTCTTCTTTATGGAAAAAGTGTCTTGAATTCTGAACTTCCTTTGGAAAATATTGCCATCAATTTTGGAGTAGCTTTACCACCACCTGCTCAGAATTCCTTGTCCTGAAGCAGAGGACCTTGTCAAGAACCAAAATGAGCCCCTTGAACAGCTGTGGTTGACTAAAGGAAAGAATATAACCGAGATTTGTCAATTAGTGTGTGTAAACCCATCTCTTCATGTGTAATGATGAGTGTAGGGATGGTGACATAAAGCAAGCTGATCCCAACAGAATAAAGCACGGGACATGTTTTAAATGATCAGAAAACACCCTCTTGGTAGTGGGGATGATTAATTTTATGCATTGACTTGACTAACCATAGTGTGCCTAGACATTTGGTAAAACATTATTCTGGGTGTATGTGAAGGATTTTTTTCTGGGTTACATTAAGATTGAGCCCGTAGACGGAGTAAAGTAGATTGGCTTCCCTGATGTGAGTGGGCTGCATCCAGTCAGCTGAGGGTCTACATAGAGTAAAAGGTAGACCTTCCCATAAGTGGGATCTCTTCCCATCTACATGACTTGAGCTGGGGCATTGATTCTTTTCTGCCTTTGGACACAGACTGAAATATTACCCTTTTCTGAGTCTACAGCTTCCCCACATTTGGGCTGTAACTATACCATAGGCTCTTCTGGGTCTCCAGCTGACCAAATGAAGAGTTTGGCACCTGACTTCATAATGATGGACTCTACAGTCCAGCTCCTTACATTTATATCTATAGCTATAATTATAGTTTACATATATCTCTATATCTATATATAGAGATATAGAGATATATATAGAGAGAGATATATAGAGATATCTATATATCTATATATCTATATAGAGATATAGATATATATCTATAGACATATAGTTTATATATATATATAATATATATATATAGAGAGAGAGAGAGAATGGACAAAAGTAGATTTACAGTTGTATGATAAACAGTTTATTCTTTTATTATTTATTATTTAATTATTTTTCATAAAACAACTGTAAACCTACTTTTGCCAACCCTTGTATGTATGTATGTATGTATGTATATATGTGTGTGTGTGTGTGTGTGTGTGTGTGTGTGTATCTTTACCTCTATTTTCTTTACCTCTATTTAGATGAGTTCAGCTAAAACCTGCCCCAGATTTGATGCCTCTATTCTTAGTAAATTTTGACTTGTCAACCCCGGGCATCTTGCTATGCATCCCTACTTGCCATGGTTGTATATGGAATGAAGCTCAGTCCTGTGCTGAGGTAGCTTTTTCCTTATCGCGATTGCCCTGAATAACATTTGCCTCTACCACTTAACCTTCTGTTGGACTTTGGTTTCATCTCCTTGAAACCAGTATGCTTCATGCCGTCAATCATAATCTACTATTAATGGAGACAACATTAAGAAAAATAGAATTGAAATACAAAAGGAACCAAATCCATTTTTGAAAGTATATCTCTTAATTAAATAAGCCTGAGGGGCAATTAGTCCTTGATTGTTCAAACGTACGACAAATGCACTTGTTTGTTTCTTTGCTTGCTTAATTTTGCATGAGTTATTTCGACTTGGATGGTCTAGAACTTATATACAAAATATGAGGCAAATTAAAAATTAGCACTCTTCATACATGTGAGGATGCCTGTACTCTCTGTATTTCTAGAGAACAAATTGTTCTAGTCTACTATGTGCAATAACAGTGCTATAACAAATATCTTAAAACGTTAAAGTGAATTTAAAACTAGGTGATGGGTCAAGGATGGAAAAATTTTGAGGTGTATACTTTAAAAGGCCACAGCCATGCAGGGATCATCAGTAGAAATGTAGACATTAAAGGCCTTTCTAGGGAAGTCTCAGATGAAATTGAGACACAGGTTATTGAACATGGGAAGAAAGATGATCCTAGTTATAAATTGGCAAAGAACTTGATTTAACTGTGTTCTAGTCTTTTGTGGAAGGTAACACATGGAAGATGAAATTGCATATTTAGCTAAGGAGATTTTTAAGCAAAATATTGCAAGTATAGGCTGGGACTCCTGACTTACAGTAACATGTGAGTGAAGAAACCTGAATTGAAGAAATAATTTTTAAGCAATTGGAACCAGAACTTAAAGGTTTGGAAAATTCTCAATTTATATTGCAAAAAATGGGAATCCTTTTCTGTTCCGAGGAGAATGCTAAGGGTGTGGCTGAACAAGCATCTGAGAAGAAAACAAGTACTGGTATGAAGGATGACTTTAATAAGCCACCACACAGCCAGGAAAAGAAATGTGATAATGCCAGCAGAAACAATGCCTAATGGAATTAAAGGAAAAAAGAAAAAAACAAGAGGGACCTTGGCTGGTGTGGCTCAGTAGACTGAGTGCTGGCCTGTGAAGCAAAGGGTTGCTGGTTCGATTCCCAGTCAGGGCACATGCATGGGTTGTGGGCCAGTTTCCCAGTGTGGGACATGCAAGAAGCAACCACATATTGATGTTTCTCTACCTCTCTTTCTCCATCCCTTCCCCTCTCTCTAAAAATAAATGAATAAAATCTTTTTTAAAAGATGGAATGAAAAGTGCTGCTAACTTGCATTATTCTTCAAGAAGAGGGAAGAATGAACCTTAAGGTGATTCAGAAAATATGAGGGCGGACACCCCCACCACCAGTCCAGGCTGCAAAGCTGCTACTTGCTTCCTCCCAGGTTTCAGAGGGCAGGGTCCTCTCAGATAGCCAAGGGGACTAAACTTCACTGAGTAGGAGCAGGCTGCCCTGAGGAAACATGGGGTGACATTGCCACTGTGATGGGCCTGGGGGACAAAACATTTATCCAAAAGAGGATTATTCATTAGCCTTAAAATCAAATGGAGATTAATTTACCAGGTTTGGGACTTGCTTGGAACCTGTCACCCTTCCTTTTTTCCTATTACTTTCATTTGGGATGAGGATGTCTATCTTCTCCCTCTCTACCTTCATATTTTAGAAGCACACAACTTTTTCGGTTTCAAAGATTCACAGCTGGAGAAGAATTTTGCCTCAGGCTGAACTGTATCTCAAGTCTCACCTTTATCCAATTCAATAATGTTTACCTGAGACTTTGGATGTCAGAGTCTATGTTGGAATTTGTTAGGACTTTGCAGCTATTAGGATAGAAGGCATATATTTTCATGTGAGAAGGACATAAATGTATGAAGACCAGGGGCAGAATGTTATAAATCATATATTCACATTTCCCCAAATTTATAGGTTGAAGCTTCAGCCCCCCATGTGACTGTATATGCAGATAGAGTTTGTGAGAATATGATAAAGGTTAATTGCCATCATAAAAGTGGCCCCCGAATCTGATAGGGCTGATGCCCCTAAGAAGAGAAAGAGACAACAAAACTCTCTGTCCCAACCATGTGAGGACATAGAGAGAAGGCCACAGTCTACAAGCCAAAAGAGGCTCTCACCCAAAATTGACCTTGTTGGCACCTTTGTTTTGGTGTTTCTGGAACTGTGAGAAAGTAAATGTCTATTTTTAAGCCACATTGTCTATGATATTTTGCTTAACAAAATTATTGCTGCCTGTGCAGACTAAGACAGTATGCTTCATGCCGTCAATCATAATCTACTATTAATGGAGACAACATTAAGAAAAATAGAATTGAAATACAAAAGGAACCAAATCCATTTTTGAAAGTATATCTCTTAATTAAATAAGCCTGAGGGGCAATTAGTCCTTGATTGTTCAAACGTACGACAAATGCACTTGTTTGTTTCTTTGCTTGCTTAATTTTGCATGAGTTATTTCAACTTGGATGGTCTAGAACTTATATACAAAATATGAGGCAAATTAAAAATTAGCACTCTTCATACATGTGAGTATACCTGTACTCTCTGTATTTCTAGAGAACAAATTGTTCTAGTCTACTATGTGCAATAGTTAAGGCCTTAATGTCTTAGGTGGTTATTTTTAAATAAAATATTTTCTTTAGTGACATTATTTTCTTCATGGAGTTTCTAAAAAATGTGCCCTGGCTGGTGTGGCTCAGTGGATTGAGCATGGATTGAGCGTGGGCCTGTGAACCAGAGGATCCCAGTCAGGGTCCATGCCTGTGTTGCAGGCCAGTTCCCAGCAGGGGACACACGAAAGGTAACCATACACTGATGTTTCTCTCCCTCTCCTTCCCTTCCTCTCTAAAGATAAATAAATAGAATCTTTAAAAAATATTAAAAATGTATAAGTGATTTGTAAGTAATACAGTCATCTTAGTCAGTTTGCTTTGCTATAACAAAAGTACCATAATCCAGGTGGTATAAATAGCAATCTTTATTTCTCCCAATTAGAGAGCCTGGGAAATCCAACAGAGACTCCTTCCTGGTTTGCCTATGGCCACCTGGTTGCTGAATCCCCTCATGGCTGAGATAGGGATTATTTCTCAGGCTTACGTTCTTATAAGAGCACTAATTCTATTTTTGAGGGTTCCACCCTCGTAATCTACTTATCTCCCCAAAATTCCACTCCAAATATAGTCACATTTAGGAGTTAAAGCTTCCACTCCTAAATTTTGTGGATACACAAATACCAGTTCATAATGTTTATCAAATGCAAATATCAATTTTAAAGGCTAAAACTTTTATGCATTAGCATGATTCTTCCAAATAAATTAATATTACTTTCACCTCTGTGCATCTCTATATTGCTCTGTAGAGTGCACATTGTATTCATTTGCTAGGGCCGCCATAACAAAAGTGACACAGATTGGGTGGTGAATACACACAAAAAAATTTATATTCTCACAGATCTGGAAGATGAGAATTCACGGTTCAGGTGTCAGCAGGGTTGATTTCTTCTAGGGCCTCCTTTTCGGCTTGTACATAGTTGTCTTCTCTCTTTGTCCTCACCTGACCTTGACTCTGTGCACACACATCCTTGGTATGTGCACAAATTTATGTGTCCAAATTTTCTGTTATAAGGATACCAACTATCTTGGATTTTTGCTCATTCGAATAGCTTCATTTTAGATTATCTTCTTAAAGACCATGACTCCAAACACAGGCTCATTCTAACATGGAACATCACCTATTAATTTTATGGGATCACAATTTAACTCTAAAGAATACATATATTTTTTACAAATTGGGATTCTTTTGAAAGTAAAAAGGAGGATGATTGATATTACACAGAAACAATGTTAATTAAACAAAACTGTGCTAAACTAATAGTTTGGTCATCTTTGCGTTTAGAGACTCCAGAATCGAAGTTATTGAATGTACCTCCTGGTGACTCCATTATAATTTAACAGGTTTGTTGTTCTAAAAAGCCCTCAGAAAATAAAGAATTCGCTTTGGCAGAAAGACTCAGAACCCTGATGTTTCTGCCTTCTCTATTATTTCAGGATGAAATTGGGGAGCACATCAGTTCTCAGAGATTGACCCCAAAGCATTTCTCGCTCTTTTTTATTACAGACGAAGAGTTTTATTTCTTACTATGTCATTGGTCCTAGTAGAGGTTCCACCAAATCTTATCGTAGCCACGTCTACAAATTGCCATTTTGTGTTTTTTGTAGAGTTCTGTTCTATCAAATATTTGAAAGGAAAAATTGTTCCATGTTAATGCTTCATTTCTTAAGTTGGTACAGGTCCAGATGGTTTTGGAACATGAAACTTTTAGATTTTAAAAAGACAAAAGCATGCTTATATGTTATGTAACACCAGCAATACAATCTTAGGAGTATACTATAATAAAAATAAATTAACATTCATGAAGTAAAATGCATAACCACATAAATAAACTATGAAAAATATACAAATGCATGCAAATATATAGATATACCATGTGCATATGTGTGTATAGGTATATGCATATGTTTGCATATATACCATATGTGTGGACACATGCTTATACATATGTGTGTACATTTATGTGTGTACATGCACACACACACACATATATATATGTGTGTATATATGTGCAGTATATATATATACTGCATCAGGTTATTCAGGTCAACTTTTGTTATGGAAACAGTTTGATACACACAACCTGTGTATTACTTGATTGGTCCCAGGAAATACCATAAGTTTCTCTCTTTGAGTTCCACATGAAATAGAACTTAGTTTTTAAAATTTAACTGTTGTTCCCCCTTATCCTTTGTTCTCCAAATCCTCTTAGGGACTTTTTTATATTAGGTGCCTACCCTTGTTCATTTTTTATTCATTCATTTTTAAACCCACTTTTTTATCCTACTCTTCTTTTTTGATAATCTGTACGGAACACGTAGGGCATAAGTTATTACATGGGTGAATAGGAATCTTGGGGGTGAGGAAATTGTTTCTCATATTCAAAGCATAAGGATTTATTTGTTTATGTAATTATTGGTTAAAGTCCTCAATCAGACCGACATTCTATGAGGTCTAAGTTTGTTTGTCTTGCAGAATACTATGCCCCTATTATCTATTACAGTATTTGGCATATAATAGGAAGAAAAGAAAAATAAGTCATAAAAGGAAGCAAGTAAAGATGAATATAAGACTGAGTTAAGTGGTGAAATAATGGAGTCAAAATACCTATATAGTTTTAAGTTTTAGCTTAGCAGAGAGAGAAATAAAGAAGCATCAAAGCAAGAAAAGATAAAATTCATTGAAATATATTACATTTGAGACTGTGGCAGGAAATGTAAAAAGATATGTGTGTTCATTTCCTAAGGCTGCCATAACCGATTACCACAAACTTAGTGAATTAAAACAACAGAATTTTACTTCTCATACTTCTGGAGGCCAGAAGTCCTAAATCAAGTTACGGGTGGGTTTGTTTCCTCCAGAGACTTTAAAGGAGAATCTGTCTATTTTTTAGCTTCTGGTGGCTTTAGGCATTTCTTGACTTGGGGTCTACATAACTTGAATATCTGCTTTTATCTTCTCATGGTCTCTTCCACAAGTCATTCTTCTGTGTGATGTAAAAGAAAACTTCTCATTAGAAATAAGGTCTACCTTGATAATCCAAAACATATATCATCTCTAGGTCCTTAATAACATCTAGAAAACCTCTTTTCCAAGCAAAACTGTATCCATAAGTTCTGGATTTTAGGATGTAGACATCCTTGGGAGGGAGATTTCATCATTTAATTCACTACAGTTTATACAATAGGAATTTGGATCTAAAATTCAAGACTTATTCAGGACTTAGGGATTGTTCACAACTTGGGTTATCAATTTGGAGTTATGAGCATGTGATTATAACTTTTTCCTCCTCCAAGTATTAAACATAGCAACATAAAATTTTAACATTTATTTCTGAAATTATTTCTTATTAAAACTAAATGCCTAAAATAAGCAGCAGTGTTGGTGCTCAGATTAAGTCTGTGTATTAAGTTCACGTCTTGTTTGATTGGATTATGTTTAGTACCAGGGATAGTAATTATATACTTAAGCCAGTACTTTGATTAATTAAATATTTTAGGTAATCATCTTGCAATGAAAAACCTAGGGATCTTTATCACTAGCAGACTTAGGAAATTCTTGAACAACCTACTGCATAATAAAATCATGATGCGTGCCATTGCAGCAAAGGAGATAGATTTTGAGGCAAACAGGCTTGGGGTTGAATCTAGCCTCCAGTGTTTATCAGTTCTCACACCTTGACAAGTTACTCAATACACTGAATCTCCTTTCTTTCAAATTGTAATACCCATGTCTCAAGAGAACACTATAAATGTTACATGATCAAGATATGCTGGCATACATTTTGCATCTTATATATATATAGTTTTAAATATGAGTGGATTCTAATGGCTACATAAATTCAACACAGACAAAATTAGTAAAATGTGTAAGTGTATCCTACAAAAGTGTATAATAAATGATGTGATTACAAGAAGTCTTTATAAAATTATGAAGGAATTGAAATGGGTCTTCATGGCCCTAACACAGAAATTCCACTTTCCTTTGTGTTTCCTCTGCCCTCAGCACCTCTCTGGACTGGTCTATCAATCCAATTACACCCAGCCATAAAGAACCCATACCAAGATACTTAGCAGTATAATGTGTGAAAGCCTTATGGAATACGCTTTGTAAGGAGCAATCCTGAAACTGAGATGAATGCGAGTATGTTGAAAAAAAGCTTTAGTTACTAATATGAGTGGAAAAGGGGTTCTATGGAAAGTAACCTCACAAGGTTATCTGATTCTAAATTCATAAAGGGGCAGGTCAGGGTACATACATAAACATGCACTAGTCATATAGATTCTCTTTTTCTTTTAATTGCATTTTTCATTAACATTTAGTATCCTTATTCCCCCTCCACCCTAAAATCACCATTGTCCATGTCCATGAGTCATTTTTCCTTTTTGCTCAATCCCTCCACCCATTCTAGCTGTCATCCAGTTCTCCATCTATGAATCTGTCTTTATTTTGTTTGTTAGTTCAGTTTATTAGAGTCCACATGTGAGTGAAATTCTATGGTATTCATTTTTCTCTGACTGGCTTAGTTCACCTGACATAATGTGCTCCAGGTCCAACTATTCCGTCCCAGAAGGTTAAACCTTTTTTTAAAATAGGGTGGAGTGGTATTCCACTGTGTAAATGTCCCATAGTTATTTTATCAACTTTTCTACTGATGGACACTTGGGCTGCTTCCATATCTTGGCAATTGTAAATAAAACTGCAGTGAACATAGGAGTACTTATGTTCCTTCAAATTAGTGTTTTGGGTTCCTTGAGATATATTCCAGAAGTGGGACTCCTGGGTCAAACAGTAGATCCATTTTTAATTTTTTGAGGTATCTCCATAATGCTTTCTACGATGGTTGTACCAGTCTGCATTCCCACCAACAGTGCAAAAGGATTCCCCTTTCTCCACATCCTCGCCAGCACTTGTTTTTTAATTTGTTGATAATACTCCTTCTGACAGGTGAGAGATAAGTGGGAACACATACATGTTCATGGATAGGGAGAATGAACAACATTAAAATGTCTATATTACCTAAAACAATCTATAGAATTAATGCAATTCATATCAAGATTCTAAAGACATATTTCACAGAACTAGAACAAAAACTTATATGAAAGCCACAAAAGGCCCCACATAGAAACAGCCATCCTGAGAAAGGAGAACAAAGTGGGAGGAATCACGTTATCTAATATAAAATTATACTATAAGGTCATAGTAATCAAAACAGCATAGCACTGGTGTGAAAACAGATAGATCAATGGGGTAGAGAATAGAGAATCCAGAAATAAACCCACACCTTTATAGTTGATATTAGACAGAGGAAGCAAGTACAATGGACATAAGATAGTTTATTAAATAAATGGTGTTGGGAATATTCGACAGGTATGTGCAGAAAAATGAAACTATACCACCTTCTTACATCACACACAAGAATTATTTCAAAATGGATTATAGACTTAAATGTTAGACCCAAAACCATGAAAATAGAAGAAATCATAAGCAGCAAAATCTTGGACACAGCTCCTAGCAGTATTTTATCAGACGTATCTCCCCAGATAAGGAAAAAATAAATAAACAAATGGGACTACATCTACCTAAAAAGTTTGTCCGCAACAAAGAAAAACATCAGTGAAATAAAAAGATGATCCACAGAATGGGAAAACATATTCACCTGATAAATCTGATACATCTAATAAGGGGTTAGTATCAAAAATTTATAAAGAACTTACAAAACCAAGCACCAAAAACACAAACAACCTAATTAAAAAATTGGACAAAGGACCTGAATATTTTTCCAATGAGGACATACAGATGGCCAATAGATAAATGAGAAGATACTCAATGTCACTAATCATCAGAAAAATGAAAATTAAAACCACATTGAATTATTGTCATACAGATCCTTCAGTTATACTGAAGAATTTATTGTTGCCTTAAGCCCTGCCCATTGCTTTTGTGCCTCTAGGTTAACACACCTTTGAAATAAGGATCTCCACCCTCAAGAGAGCACATTATCTTATTAACTACCCTACAATGCAATCACAGCCTTTTTTTCTCCCACCTTCATGAAATTTTCCTTCTGCTGCCTCTTTAATTCCCAGTGCATAAGAGAAACTGTAAAACTGTCGCCCTGGAAAGCATTTGAGATCTTGTTTCTAGGTAATTATTTTCAGTATGGCTCAAATAAATTCTTATAAAGATTCTCTACAGGTTTGGATGTTCCTAAGTCAATCCCAACCAAGGGTATAATATTTTCAAAGATGGTGACCTTCTACACATGCTATAAAAGCTTACACCATATGGCTAACTACTCATCTTTAGATGCAGGGTTGATTTACATATAAACTTTTTGGTCACAAAGAAAACTTGATCTAGCCAGTTTAAGACAAAAATATTTTAAAATATCTGGTGGCTTATTACTTCTCTGGGAGATACAGAGTCAAGCATAGTATTTACATACCCAGGATCTATTTCCAAACCGCACCCAGAATGAGTATAAGTAAGTTACCACTAATCACGTTACTCAGCATGAACACCAAGTGTCTGCTGGACACTGACTGTGTAGTCTCTAAATTTTTGTTTTCCCCATCATTACCAGAAGAATAATTGCACATGTCATCTGCTTCTTGCATTGTTCTGAAAAACAGTCTGCAACCAATGCATGAGGGCCTAAACTCATATGCCTGTACATGAGCCACTAAGGTTGAGAGGAAACAGAAATTCATAAATATAAGTGAATGTACATTAAAATGGGGGTTGTCCTAGGTTTTCCATTTCCAAACATAGGCAGATATTTGGCTCTGTAAAAGCTTAAAGGTGGCTGGAATTGTTGAAAAGTATCCTTTTCTATCATCGGTAATAACTACAGTGAAAAATATTTTGCATCATGAAAATGAAAAAACAAACCCTTTTATTATCTTTAAACATCTTATGTATCTTTTAGAATCTTTTAGTGAAAAATATGGAGTCTTCTAGATTTTGCATTTTGCCCTCAGTAAGAATATATGTATGGAGTAATAAAATTAAAATGCACACAGCAATATGTTTTACTCTTGTGCTATTGTGTAAATTATAATCCAATAACACCTGCTCAAATAAACAGTTACATCTGAATAATCAATGATCAGGTACCAAGAAAAAAATTGTTTGTATCATTTAATGAGTTTACGTGTCTTAAAATTACTTATAACTTTGATTATTTACTTTTCAGTGGATGAGGGTAATCTATTGAGATCACTACAAACAGCTTCAGGGCTTCTGATAAAAGAACTTAAATGGATTATCCATTATATATTAGCTCAAATAAGTTACCTGACAAGAAAAATCGAAGACTTCTTCAGGGTAAATTTCTTCCAGATTAATCTAAACAGATGTTGTAAATCCATTTTTCCCATGAACCATGTTAGAATCTGATTTTTATTGTTTCCTTTCTAATAAAAATGTAGTAATTGGCAATGTCCCCAATCAAAATGAAAACCTGTGCTCCCACCGCATTTGTTGGATATCTCTAGAAATCCATCAACAATCCTCCAGCAGGGTAATTTAGAACATGTATTTATGTTTAACAGTAATCTAAAACAGTGAGAAAAAGCAATTAATACACCATACTGGTGAGGAAAATGCAATAGAATAATGAATGAATATTCAGTTTTATAGTTTAATATGATAAAGTCATAAATTCTTATGATGTCAAGTTTCAAAACTTCAAAAATTAAATTATATGTCTCTCTACACAAATAATTAAGAGTAAAATATATGCACATAATTTGGAGCAAGTTTATGTTCTTTGGATATTTTCCAGGCATGGTTTTCCATTTATACTAATAATCTGCCTGACATTAAAATACACTTTGAGCAGCAAATTTTTACAAGCCAATGGTAATTAAACGGGAATCATTCCTTGTGATATGGGACTCGAATGTGTTTAAGATGCAAGGGAAAGCCTTTAATTAACTCCTTATAAATTTATTATGTGACACGATATTGTCTGTTTCTTTTTCACAAGAGACCTCCCAGAGCCACGAGAGGCCCAGCTTGAGCTATTAGTTACCTTTCAGTGGCAGCAGAGATACTGGAGAGTTGAATGGAACCCACAGGATCGCGCTGCACAAAAGAACAACCGCATAAAATATTAATCACTCCAGCTCCACATGTGTAATGTTACAAAAGACAAAGTCAAAGAGTAAGAGGGAAAAAAACACCACGGGGTGTCAAACATTTGCATTAAGAAGCCACTTGTAATGGCCAAAGCAAAATGTGGTGGTCCAAGTCCCGCATGCTAATAATTTTCAAACTTTTGTCGTGGTTAAATAATGACCTAGTCACAGTGGGATTCCTCGATACAAAAGAAAGAGGCACTGCCCTAATAGGGAGAGGGAAAACACCATAGTGCAAATACGACGACTGAAGCAGTTTATCAAAAACTAACAAAAACGCTAAACTGAGCCTGGTGCGTTCCTAGAGGTGGTGATATCTGACAGCACTCTTGTTCGAACGTGGTGGTGGTCGCACTTATCATTTTAAACCAATACATCTCATGAAATCCACATAACAAACCCAAAAGTTTGTTGTTATTCTCAATTGTCAGTTGCATAGACTTGCTAAGGTACATAACGGGAATTTTGGAATTCAAACCCAAGCAAGTTCGTCCAACTCTAATCCAGAAGCTCGTTGCCACTTAATTGAAGGTATGGCTGTACTGTACCTCCCTTTTTTCTTCAAAGAGGTTTAATGTCATTTTGGCCTTGTGAAGTCTGGGGCCTGTTTTAAATGCAACGTTCTATAATGAATATTATTATAAAAGGTAAACAAGTACTTCTGAAGAAATGAGTAGTTAAATTATATTCAACAACTATTATACACTAACAGTGTAAAGAAAAAAATGTAAAATTTTAAAATACAAGTGAACTTGGCTGCAAAACAAGTTTGTAGCATCAGATCTATACATTATAATATGTATTATCCTGTTGAGACCCATTTCTTTCCTTCACTCATTAACACTTTCCGTTCACTTCGTTTTGTTTAGTTTTGCTATTCGTCTTAACAAAATGTGCCTGCTAGTGAAAAGAGTCTTGCAATTTTAATGGAAATAATTCCACTTCTGAAAAGAGTTTCTTTTTCACTGTAAACTGGTGAACTGCCAGAATTTTTTTAACAGAATGAATGAACTATAAAACATGCACAGTGCATTTTTCTTGCCTCAGCAGACTGGGATTTGTCTTTTTCCCCCCTTTTTCTACTTCTCAGTATGAAACATAGATAAGGACGGCTGTGCTAGGGCCTGGCAAAATTTCAGGAGGGTTGCCAAAGCACACGTCTGTCTGACACACGAGGGAGACGATAGTCTTTATCTTCAAAATTCAAAAATTGCCAATGTTTTATTGAAATCTTATTTCAGCCGTATTCAATTACAATTGCATATTTTTTAAATAATGAAACTGTATACCTATTGCCCAACAATTATTCTTATTTTCACATGAGTCTCAGTCATAATTTGATATACCCAAAGAATGGCTATAAGATTTTATTTGGTTTGGCTTTGTCTTGTATTTTTTTTGTAAAATACAATAGATTAAACAAATGCTTCCAAGGTTTGAGTTAATTGTTTGTCAAAAGCTCTCTCTCCAGCAAATGGTAGTGTTGGAATGAGATTTATAATTTTTGGTGGGGCTTCTTTTTCTTTCTCTACAATTCCTTGAGAACATGTTTTTAGTTCTGTACTATATAGATTCTTTTTAAAAAATATTTTATTGTACTATACATAGATTTTGAAACTACAGTAGATCAATTTTTGCCACAAACTTTGCAGCCAAAAGCAAAAATCTAGAAGCTAAATTTAAAAGAAAATAATCTCATTACTAGTAAATCATAGATAGATAAATAATATTAATTATGAAATAACAAGCAAAATTAAAATGTAAATGCAGTCATGGTATAATTATATTTGCCAAATTCACTAAGAAAACATTAAACACATAAACTATTTCATATAACAATAATAACACTAATAACAATATAATATTTTAAGTAGTTACTATGGGACAAGCACTGTTGTCTGTCCTTATTTAAAACACTTAATCTCAGAAACAACTGTATGAAGTAGAAACGCTATTACCTTCATGGGGAAAGCTGAGACAGAGAATGTGAGTAACAGCACTAAGGTCATGCCATTTTATAAATTGGAACTAAATCGTCTGACTAAATTTTACTTTATGAATTGAATTTATTAGGGTGACATTGGTTAATAGAACCATAAAAATCAAACTTTTATTTCATAACATTTCAAATTTCCACTTTGATCCTAGTGCTAGTAAACTATGGTAAGACTGTATTTTACTAAAAATTAATGCAGATAATGGTAGGCAATGTTAAACTGATGTATTAAACTTGTGACAGGACTTTCTTTGTGGCTGCAAAGTCTATCTCAAGGTCTTTGTTAGCTGAAAATGTAGCTATGGGAGAAGAAAAAATGACTAACATTAAAAATAGAGTCAATCCATTCAAAGAAGTTCTGTGGATACACCCATAACTTCTCAATTTTGTTTTCTATCTGAAGCCTAAGAATTGATATGTATGGAAACAATATAAGGTTATTGATAGCCACCTAACAGTAGAGTCATTTGTTAGTAGCTGCAGATGGCATTTCATTTCTCTGATAGGAAAATTTTCGGATACTGTTTTATAAGAAAATTATACAAACAATGTAGGTTGTCAATTTGTGTACATGCTCAAATACATTAGGATCGCACCAGGAACATAGAAAGCTTATATGGCCACTTCAATGACTCCCAGACTCCCCCAAGTGAAGGATGTGATTCATGTCCACTTCTGTCCTTAGAAGTGGTAGTAGAATGTGAAGAGTGAGGAGACAAGATAACAAGGATTAAAATTAGTTCTGTGTGTTGGCTGGATCTCTGTATGTAAAAATACCCATATTTAGGGTTTCTGCATAATAAATTAGCAGGCGTATGAGACTTTCATATATATATATGAAATGAGTTCACATATATATATATATATATACTCATATATATATATATACTGATTGTATTATGTCTACTGTCACTAGATATTATTCATTGTATGTAGTATACAGTTATTTTGAAACAGATACTGGCTGAAATATCTATCACTTTCAGAGGTTTTTGGACAATAACTCCTTTATGAAATGAAACTCTGCATATGATAGAAGGATAGAAAATTTATTAACTATGAGTAAATTTTCCATAGCCTGTTTCTAATCTTTTGTTCTAATTTCAGACTAACTCTTCAATCTGTAAAATGTAATATTAAAACTTCTGGTTGGCAGGGAGTGAGTTATACTGGTTCAGCACTTATGCATAATCCAATATGGAATGTGGGTCAATGATTCTCAACAATTGTGTAGCCCTACCATTTGTGACAGCATGGATGGAACTGGAGAGCATTATGCTAAGTGAAATAAGCCAGGCAGTGAGGGACAAATACCATGTGATCTCACCTTTAGTGGAAACTAATCAATAAAACAAACAAGCAAGCAAAATATAAGCAGAGATGTTGAAATTAAGAACAATCTGACAGTAACCAGAGGGGAGGGGAGAGGGGAGAGTCGGGGAAAAAGGAGGAAGGGTTTTCAGGAACAACTATAAAGGACACATGGACAAAACCAGGGGGGGAGGGTGAAAGCAGGGGAGGGAGGTGGGGATGGTTGGGGTTGGGTGGGGGATGGTGGTGGGTAAATGCAGGTAAATGTAATTAAACAACAATAAAATAATTTTTAAAAAAGAACTGCATAATCTGTGGGCAACTCTGACATATTTTCAGGAAGTCTGTTAGCTCAAAATTATTTTTCATAAAGACAGTACAATGTAGATAGATATAGATGTGTATATATTTACTCTGGAGTCTCTACCAGTGGGCTGTCTGCCTCAATTTCCCACCCTTATTTTGGGAAGTCTTTAGAAATTTTGTTTTCATTATGAAAACATTCCCATGGGAAACTCCATCCTTTCTTTTGGTTTTGTCTTTTACAGTGTTTGAGAAGGGAAAATTCTACTTAAGTTCTTTATCCAATACATCCATCTCTTTGGTTCATTATAAAAACTTTATATTTTTTAATTCAATAAGGATATAAATTTTTATATTAATCCAAATTTTAAATTCTGACTCAAATACATCCTTTCTTCAAGAATCTGAAATTAAGATGTCTGTTTGAAAATATTTTCTTGCCTACAAACCTAAAAAAAATTAACTGTGAAACTTAATTTTTAAAATTGTGTTGTTGATCCATTTTCTTGGTAAAAAAGTAAATGTCAATCATTCAATAAGTAGGGTGTCTCAAGAAAATAAGAATAATCAACAGCTACTGACAAAATATGTCCATCAATACATCAATATCAAAGTGTGCATTATCAAGGAGAAAATTTGAATCTAGAATTAAAAATAAAATGTCTAAAATACGCTAATCTTACAGAGAACATCTATTAATATGGAAAATAATTTGGAAATACAATGAAGAAAAATAGTAAATGTGATGTGAATTTTACCCAATTGTTAATAGCAAATTCCCATTTAAATAAAATAATAAATTGTTGTACAAAATTTTTATAGTCTAGGAGATTTTTCAAATCTAAGAAATTCTCTTTCAAAAATATAATGATTATAGTAAACATTCAATGAAACTGATGGAATTTATGTTTTGAAATGTAATTTCTGTTACAATGAGAATAAAGGTTAATAATAGTAATGCAATTTTAAGTCTACACAATTACTTTTACGTTAGAATAAAAATACAAAGGGAATGTAAGAATAAAAATATAATAAACATTATGGTTTTCTATGATGCAATAAAGTGTGATAAATATTTTTATGATCAGAATTTTATATATTGTTAACTGCTCGATAGCTAGTAAGAGATCATCATTATAAACAGGTTTAAAACTTGTCATTTTTTAATGCAGACATCCATACAATTTCTTGTTCTTCATAAAACTTTTTACTTTCATTATGAATATTAAATTTTTCATGAAACTTTACCAATTATAAATGCTTTAGAGAGGATATTATGTAAAATGGCACCTTATAAAGAAGGTATATTTCAGCCTGGCTGGTATGGCTGAATAGACTCAGTGCCAGCCTGTGAACCAAAAAATTTCCAGTTTGATTCCTGCACGGGGCACATGCCTGGGTTGGTCCCAGGTTCCCAACTGGGAGTGTGTAAAAGATAACCAACATTTATCATTAACATTGTTTTTCTCCCTCTCTTTTTTCCTTCCTTCCTTTATCTCTAAAAACAAATGAGAAAATCTTTAAAAACATTTTTAAGTCATATTATTTAAGAGGCTTCCACTTCTGGAAATGTATCGAAAAACACCTGAAACGTTAATTCAAAAGAACATAAGCACTCCTATGTTCATTGCAATG
The DNA here is from genome assembly GCF_014824575.4 of Sturnira hondurensis. Classification (NCBI taxonomy): domain Eukaryota; kingdom Metazoa; phylum Chordata; class Mammalia; order Chiroptera; family Phyllostomidae; genus Sturnira; species Sturnira hondurensis. The sequence goes on from NW_028083059.1 coordinate 20,452,580, forward strand.
TCATTTACAATCACCAAAATATGGAAGCAGCCCAGTGTCCACTAGTAGATGAGTGAATAAAACAACTATGAAGCATTTACACAATGGAATACCATTCAGCTGCAAAAAAAGAAGAAGAAGAAGAAGAAAATGTTTACATTTGTGACAGCAAGGATACACCTGAAGAACGTTATGCTAAGTGAAATAAGCAAGTCAGAGAAAGACAAACTGAAAAGCATTCATTTATTACCTTTCAGGAAGAAGTTATTGAAATACATTAAAACTAAATGTTAAATTTACTTATGAATTTACTTGTTCTTTGAGTGTGACACCACAACACAGCATTTGTTTATAAATCTTTATTTGGATTTGATAATTATAAGTTGATCTATAGGCATTAACCCATTATATATTATCTAATTTGCCGATACATTAAAGAATATTGAGTTGAACAGACTCAATGAAATTTTTAAGGTAAAAATAAAACAATAAAATAAAAGTAGGGTATTATTAATTAATTATATAAACAGGAAAATATAATCATATTCATTTATGATGGAATTACTTTCAATATTTACTGTTGATAATTTGTTGACATTAAGTAAATTTGAATTCTCTATAAGAATTTTAGTCTATAATCTTTTACTGTTATTCAATATTTTATTATGTCAAAATAATTTTCAACATCTTTGCACTTATTTCAAGGCAGTAGTGATCACATACATGGAAAATGTTCATGCTTGCAAAGAAAAATCCCATGAGTCAAACAAATCTCCATCACTGGAATATTTAAAAATGTGTAATTCTATAATAAGAATTTGTTATTTTCACTTATATGTAATTAGTGCACTGACCATGGATATGTTGAAAATATTTTTTCCAATTTTTTTATTTAATAATTTTTCAAGTACAGTTTTCTGTCTATTACTCCCATCCCATCCCACCCTTTGTGCTCCCCCCTCCCTCCCATTTCCACCCTTCTCAGTTGTTGTCCATGTATCTTTTATATATGTTCCTCTAAATCCCTCCCCTATTTCCCCTGAAATTCCCTCCCCTCTCCCCTCTGGTCACTGTCAGCCTGTTCTCTATTTCAGTGTCTTTGGTTATATTTTGCTTGCTTGTTTGTTTTGTTGTTTAGCTTCCTGTTAGAGGTGAGATCATATGGTATTTGTCCTTCAACACCTGGCTTATTTCACTCAGCATAATGCTTTCCAGTTCCATCCATGTTGTTGCAAAAGGTAGGAGCTCCTTCTTTCTTTCTGCAGCATAAAATTCCATTGTGTATATGTACCATAGTTTTTTGATCCATTCATTTACTGACGGGCACCTAGGTTGCTTCCAACTCTTGGCTATTGTAAATTGTGCTGCTATGAACATTGGGGTACATAGGTTCTTTGGGACTGTTGTTTTAGGGTTCTTAGGATACAATCCTAGCAGTGGAATTGCTGGGTCAAAAGGCAAGTCCAATTTTAGTTTTCTGAGAAAATTCCATACTGTTTTCCATAATGGTTATACCAGTCTGCAATCCCACCAACAGTGGACCAGAGTCCCCTTGTCCCCACACCCTCTCCAACATTTGTTGTTTATTGCTTTGTTTATGATAGCCATTCTCACCGGAATACCACTATTATTATTAATTTTCTTTTTTTTTTACTTATGAAGCTCGACAAAAGAGTTTGAGAAAAGCCTGAGGTTATAGATCAGAGGATCAGTAATTTGAGTAATAATGAAAGTGGTTGGAGAGGGGGAAATAAAGGCACTTCTAAAGGTTTAACCTGGAGAGAGAGGAAACACCAAAAAGTAACTTCAAAATCTTCTAAATTTTGCTTACCATTAGCCTGTATGTGAACACAGACACCTGTGTCTGTCATACTATACAGTGTGTTTGATAGGCAGGCCAACAAAAAACTATTGACAATTTCTGAGCAAATGGTTAATTCTACTAGATTTGTGTTTTGAAATAATCAGTCTGGATTTAATGAGAAAAACTTCTTGATTATATTTTTTACTGTTTGTGATTAGCTCCTTTAGGAAAATATTAAAGTGTTCTGATATGAAATGACACTACTTTTGCACCAATAAGTAAACAATCATAAAGAGTACTAGGTAGAAAAGAATCATAATATCGGAAAAACTTGGTAATATTTATAAAGTGAAACAAAGAAGATTCACTATGCTGAATAAGAGTATATCCATTTTATCAGAAAAAATAACTTGAACAATTTAAATAAGTGCTGTATTTATTTTTATGGTACTTATGCATTTATTAAAAATAACGTTATTTTCCTGGAATGTGGTCAATATGATATGATCACACTAATATTCTTTCTCTATGCCTTAAGCTTATTAAATGACTAATTCAATCTAAAGAAATTTGAATGTCAAAATATCACAAGTAATCTGACAATATATTTTAAAAAGACACAGAAACTGATAGCACAACCAAGTTAGGGTTTTTTGCTCCCAGTGATCTAACTGTTCAAGAGTTTTAACCAAACCCCTAAGCACGACCCTTTTCCCAAGTGATTTTAAAGTGCACTTAAAACTGTGATCATTGCCTTAAAAAATAAAACATTCATATGTAATGAAAAAATATATCTACAAAATATATGTAGATATTACAAAGGGTCTGGTAGAACAGAATACAAAAGTAGTATTGAAAAAAAGATAGCCGAGCAAGTTGTATACATTTATTTTTATTTGGATCTAAAGTTACTGGGGTGGTAAGGTCTTTAAAATTAAAGGTCTTTAATATAGAAATAGACTGGGGCAGACGGCAAGCACATAGAATTTAAAATTGTTTAGGTTTTAATGCATAACCAGAGAAATCAAACGTTCAAGAAGACCTAAGTGCTAATCAGAAAATTTTCAACAAGAGCACTTGTTTTTTAAAGTCTATTAACATAATTTTCTTAGTTTAAAAATGCTGCAGCACATATAACTTCTAGGTAAAGTGGATTATTTGATTTAATTTTCGGTTTAAAATTTGGAGTTGCAAATATGGCTATAAGTTTTGAATAATTATTATTCATCTGTAATAAATTGAATTGTGTCCTTCAATACAGACATACAGAACTCTTACCCTTCAGTGCCTCAGAAAATGTGACCTTATTTAGAAATGGGGTCTTTCCAAAGGTCATCAAGTTAAAATAAGATTGATCATTAGAGTAAGTCCTGAGCCAATATGACAGATGTCTTTATACAATGGGTAAATTTGGTTATAGAGGTAGGCATTAACATAAGGAAGACTTCATGAAGAGATATGGGGAAAAAGCTATGTAAAGATAAAGACACAAATTGGAGTATAGCACCTTCAAGCTAAGGAATGCCAAGGCTTGGCCAGCAAACAACCAGAAGCTAGGCAAGGAAGGTGCAACAGACAGTCCCTCACAGAAGGAAATGACCCAACCTGGCACCCTGGTTTTGGAATTCTTGCCCACAAAACTGTGAGACAATAAATACCCGAACTTTTACACTACACATTTTGACACTTTTTTACAATCAGCCTTGGAAACTAATACATCATCTGAGTAAATAAATTTTCTTCCGAATATTGGCAGATTGAAAAAAGACTTTATGTGATATTTCATACTAACTGAACGCCATTATTTAAAATATCATTAATTATAGAAAATATTATTACAAAATATACAGTCATACTGGTCACCATTCAAGACTTTGAGCACATACTTGCGTAGCACCATGGAGAAGGTATTGTCATTGGATTCACTCTGTCTTTTCAGTACTGGAGAACGATGCTCCTAGCTTAATCATGTTCAGGCTGGCATATAAATTTAAACTTCTTCAATTCAGGCTCTATATCTAAGTCATTTTGGAACCTTCAAAACCAGCACTTCATCTTATGTTATAGTATTACTGTATTGTTCAGGCCATACGATACACCTACGTTTTGGAGTAGGAAAATAGAAAAAAATTGAAGGGAAAATGTGGTAAAATATTTAATAACATAAATAAACTAATATTTCACCAATGTAAATGGAAACAACTCAACAGCAGCACTAACAACCATTATTCCTCTCAAATTTATGGGGAGGAGTGTGTCTTATAGTCTGAAAAATACAGTGATAAACAGTCGTTCAATAAATCAGTCAAAGTACATATCCAAACAAGGGTAAACATGTCATTCTTAATTTTTTTAAAGTGGAATATCTGAAAAATAGTTACATCTTTTCAATGTTGAATTATATATGAAACAAAGATATAAAGCAGATTGAGTTATTTACTATTTCCATAATTTCTAGTTCTGCTTTTAGAAAATGTGTATACAGAGAGAGTATTGTGTGACAAAATCTGATACCATCCCTCAATCAGAAAGATTTTAGTCAGTGCATCCTGTACAACAGAAATAGTTTTATGGTGAATATATTTATATTATATTATATTTGAATTTCAAATTTTATGCTCTTTAAAATGAAAACCAAGTGCCCATCAGTAAATCAGTGGATCAAAACACTGTGGTACATTTACACAATGGAATACAATGCAGCAGAAAGAAGGAAGGAGCTGTTATCCTTCAAGACAACATGGATGGATCTGGAGAGCATTATCCTAAGTGAAATAAGCCAGGTAATGAAAGACAAATAGCATAGGACCTCACCTATAAGTGGAACCCAATCAACAAAATAAGCAAGCAAAATATAACCAGAGACATTGAAATAAAGAACAATAACCAGAGGGGAGGGTGAGAGGAATGACAGGGGAAAGAAGGGGAAGGGTCCTCAAGGAATATGTATAAAGGACCCATGAACAAAGCCGAACAAGGGAAGGATTGAGGGTGGGAGGTGGGGGTAGATGAGGTGGGGAGGGTGGTGGGTGGAAAGTGGAGACACCTGTGCTTGAACAATGATACAATATAAAAATTTAAAAATAAAAATAAAATGAAAACCATCTAGCTTATCTCCTTGACTTTAGCTAAGGTTTATTTTTTTTTTACTTTCACCATGAATAAACATTTCCATGAAAACAATTAAAAGAAAATGGAACAACATGCAAGTTTTTTCCTAAGATTTTCTCTTCTTCAGTATATTTTCAATGAGGACCCTTGAATTATTTTGAAACTTAGTGATCCCCAACATTTTGTTTTATCACAGAAAATAAAACCAGAAAAGAATAATATCTTACACTACAACAAGTTTAATACTGAAAAACACAGCTGACTTTAGTACAGTATGGGTGTTAAGGGCACCTAATACCTGTCCAGTGAAAAATCAATGTATAATTTTTGACTCCTAAAAACTTATCTAATGATAGCCAACTGATATCATGAACTGTCTATTGATATATATTTGAATGTTACATATATTATATACAGTATCCTTACCATAGAGTAAGCTACAGAAGAGAAAATGTTATTAATAAAATTATAAGAGACAATACATTTACATATTAGAAAATAATATGTGTATGGGTGGACATGTAGAATTCAAACTCATGTTGTTCAAAAGTCAATTTTAGCCTTGGCTGGTGTAGCTCAGTGGATTGAGCGCGGGCCTACGAACCAGAGGATTGTGGTTCGATTCCCAGTCAGGGCACATGCCTGGATTGCAGGCAGGTTCCCTGCAGGCCAACTACCAGCAGGGGACGCACAAAAGGCAACCATACATTGATGTTTCTCTCCCTCTCTCCTTCCCCTCTAAAGATAAATAAATAAAATCTTTCAAAAAAAAGTCAATTTTATAGGCCAGAAGAAAAAAAAAAACAGAAGCAACAACAAGGAGAGTGAAAGCAAATATGCGTTACAAAGAACTGTGAGCATAATCAAACTGTCCATGTAAAAAAAAAATTACAAAAAGTAACTAGTAAAGGAAAAGCTACCACTTGAATCAATATATATCTATTTTTTGTGATTTTACTTATTCTTTTAAATTATTTACTTTTATTTTTTAATTAGAGTTGACATACAAGGTTATACCAGTTTTAAGTATACAACCTAGTAATTAGACATTATATAATGTAAAAAAATGATCACCCCAGTCAATCTCATAGAAGTCTGATATTATATATAGTTATTCAAATATTATTGACTATATCTTTATACTGTAATTTACATCTCCATGACTATTCTGTAACTACCAGTTTGTACTTAGTCTCTTCAACTTTTTCACCCATTCACCCAAATCTCCTCCCATCTGTCAACCTTCAAAACATTCTCTGTATCTATGAGTCTGTTTATGTTCTACTTGTACATTTATTTTGTGTTTTAGATTCAGCTGTTGATAAATATGTATTGATTGCCATTTTGTTAATATTTTAATCATTTTTCCTGCTTTTTAAAGAAGATTATTTAATATTTCATGTGATACTGGTTTGGTGGTGATTAACTAACTGCTTTTATCTTGTTGCTTTTAAGATTTTCTCTTTGTCTTTCACCTTTGGCATTCCAATTATGATGTGTCTTGGTATGGGCATCTTGTGGTTCATCTTGTTTGGGATTCTCTGTGCTTCCTGAACTCGTATGTCTCTTTTCTTCACTGGGTTAGGAAAGTTTTCCATCATTATTTTTTCATAAAGATTTTCAACTCTTTGCTCTTTCTTTTCTCCTTCCCACATTTACATGATGCAAATATTGGTACACTTGACATTGTCCCAGAGAATCTTTACACTATCCTTTTTTTAAATTTATTTTTATTTTTGTTATTCTGTTTCAATATCTTTCAAATCTCTGATTTGATCTGTTGTTTCATCTACTTCACTGTTGACAACCTGTGATGTATTCATTTCAGTTAATCTATTCTTCCTTTCTGGCTGTTTCTTTTTTGTGTTTTCTATCTCCATTTTTTTTATTTTCCTGTATCTTTGTTGACGTTCTCACTAAGTTTGTCTACTCTTGCCCTAGTTCATTCAACATTCTTATAATCAGTGTTTTGAACTCTGCATGTGATAGATTGCTTATCTCTATTTTGTTTAGTTCTTTTTCTGGAGTTCTGTTCTCATTTTATTTTATGCATATTTCTTTGTCTCTTCATTTTGGCTGCCTCCCTGTGTTTATTTCTGTGTATTAGGTACAGAGCTGCCGCATCTCCCAGGCCTGGTAGAGGGTTCTGCAGGGCCCAAATTCACAGCCTCCCTGATCTCCCAAGCTGGGCACTACATGTGCACCGTCTATGGTACAATGTAGAATAGGCTGCAACCACCATGGAGAATCAGCTGTGCAGAGGCCAGTCTCGTGGAGCAGAACTTATTTAAGTGGCTCTTGGGTGCCCACAGAATCTCCCCCTTGAGTGAGTCACTTCTGAAGTTGGATGGGTATTTTGACATGGTCTTAAGATGCCTACTAGGTGTATTGACTCTGGGACCTCTGAGGAAGTGCTGGCCAAGGTCAACTGCCACTTGTGTTCTGCCCCAGATCACCAGACATGAGCTACAAAGCAATCTGCAGATGACTGCTGCTTGTGCTGTGCTTGAAGGTACCCCAGAGAGGCCAACCTGTGATGTAAGGCCAGCTGCCACCAGCGCCAGGCCTGGGGCCACATAGCAAGACATAGAGGGCATGCAAAAAGCAAATGCTACTTGTTTGAGAAATTTTAGGGAAGTCTGCAGCAGACTGCAACACAAAATGAACCATTCATATGGAAAAGCCAGTGGAAACAGCTTGTGTGGGTCTATCACTTGGGTGGGTGGGGTCTCAGGGAAACAGAGATGGACAAGTTGTCAAGTAATGAAGACTCAGATACGGCATCAGCCTGCCAACTCTGTGTGAGGGAGAGCTCAGAAAAGGAACAGTGACCTTTGCTAGCACTCTGTCTATTAGACCAAATGAATATTCTACTGGCAAAGCTGGGTACAAATAAACAAAATTTAAAGTTTTTCTAAAAACAATATTTGATAAGAAATATCAGAAAACATAAAGTGGACTAGACTAAAGCGAAATATATGAGGTAGGAAACAGTGAAAGTAATTCAAGAATAAAAAAGAAAAAAAATGCCCAAGATGACAGCTGTGTATCAGTCTAAGACACAATCAATCTAATCCAGAGTAAGTCATCAAGGATTCTGGGATAAATGTCGTTAACAATAAAGTGGATTTCATTGCCCAAATAATACGATTAATGTTGTAAAAGCAGTGCATATATAGTGAATGAAAAGAGAGGAATATGATCCAGAAAGAGAAAAAAAGCTATACAATAAATCCATGGTCCAAATAGAAAATAAGCTGAAATATGAAGTGATTTTAGCAATTGGTGTACTGAATGAAACAAAAATTTTACTTTAAAAATAGTTCAAGTACCCTAAAATTTTTTATTGAATCTATTAGGGTTACATTGGTTAATACAATTATGTAGTTTTCAAGTATACAGTTCTATAATACATCATCTGTAAAATATATTGTGTGTTCACTTCCAATGTCTAGTCACTTTCCATCACCATTTATCCCTAACATTTTTCTTTCTATCAGTCTGGTCACAGCACTTGTTTCCTAGTGTATGATATTTAAATTACACGATATTAAAAACACTCTATAATTTATATTTATGAAATTAACAAGGAAAATAACAAAATAAAGTCAAACAAAAAGCCTCAATTATACTTAAGAGCAACATATCATAAGAACTGACAATGCAGAATCAAAGGTGTTACTCAATGAATAAATCTCCCCTGGCTGCTTGAAACAAATGACCGCAGATACCAAATTACTTATAATTTGTTACAAGCAACCACAGGAGATTTATAGTTTCCTGTGGTTAAACAACAGGTTTAAACCAAAAAACATGTAGTTTAAAGCAGCAGACTTATTCTTGTGGTTTAAAGGCAACAGACATGTGTTCTGTCTCAATTGTGGAGGCCAGATGTCAAGATGTTGATGGGGCCACATTCCTTTCATGGGCTCTAGGTGGGAATCCTGTTTAGGTTCATCTAGTTTTTGGTACTTGTTGACATTCTTTGGCTTATAAGTAGCTGCATCACCCCAGTCTCTGCTTCTGTCTTGAAACATTGTCCTCTGTATGTGCCTAATTTCCCTCTTTTAGAGGAATACATATTATCACATTTAAAGCCTCCTGGACAACCCAGCATACATTCTTTTTCTCTGGATCCTTACCTTAATCATGTTTTGATGTTTAAGGTAATTAATACTCTTTTCCCATTAAGCAGAGTTGTCAAACTCATTTTCACTGGGAGTCACATCAACCTTATGGTTGCCTTCAAAAGGCCAGATGTAATTTTAGGACCATATAAATATAACTTCTCCTGAACTAGGAACAAGGAGCTTGGCACTGCCGCTGGGTATAAACAAGCTGTGGGCCATATAAAACAAGGTAGAGGGCTGGATTTAGCCCACTAGCCTTGGGTTTGCCATGTATGCATTAAGGTACCATTCACAAGTTTCAGGAATTAGGAAGTTAATATATCTTTTGGGGACATTTTTTTCCATCTACTACAGTTCAATGGCAAATGAATTGGAAGATTTTGCATTTCACTTCATTAGAGATTCTAGTTAAAGTTTCTGGATCAAGAAATGGAGATTTAATTTTATTTAAAGTCATAAAACTCCGTATTAAAATAGCTTAAAAGAAAATACAATTAGCAAAATATTCAGGAAGGATATGATGAGTGGGTGAGAATAATCTCAGAGGCTAAATTCCCAATATTCTATAAAGAAAAGTCAATAGTTTTAATAATATATTTTGATAAAAAATTGAATACCCATTGTTTTAATTAGGAACAACTTCAAAAGGCATAAAAATAAAAACAGTACAGATTCACTTTGGTGGATGTTGCTGGGAGTAGAGTGGAAATTTGGCAAGGTGGCACAGGATTATTTACTGTATTTTGCACTTGTGTCTTTTTATATTATTAGCATTTAAAAAACTATATTAATGTGTACATGTGGGTAATAAGGACTTTTACATGAAAGTTCAAAGTAATTTTATTCTTCACAGCAAAGAGGAAGAGGGAGAGAAAGAGAAATAGCCCTTCACAATTTTTTCCGTGCCATCAGCCTCTGTTCACAAGTTTAAACATACAAAACTATGTTTTTCTTGCAGAGGAAACCTATTTAGAACCCAATTTTTCTCTTGTTTTTTATACAAGGGAAACTAAAAAAGAGACAAAAATCATATTTACTACATCATCTTTACCTACAACTAGTATTCAGATCCCACTGGAGGATCATGTTTTTATTCATCAGAGAAGTATGGGCTTCTCAACATAACAATCTAACAGAATGATCTCATTCACCACACCCGCCCCTGTGCACGCGTGTGAGCACATCTTATCTGACAAATTATACGTGGCAATTAATCAGTGATGGGAATTTCAGCTCTGAAATATTACCAAAAGTGATGGTGTTCTTATAATAATTAGTAAAAATACACTTAAAGTCTTTGCGTCTAAAATTAATCATATACAACTGGACTGAAATGGAACATTATTCATTCTCATAAGTTACCATTTTTAATGTTTCATCTCAGCAGCTAGGATTTGAGAGAGCAGTTCAGTGACTAACTCTGGAAGCTTTGAGAAATAGAATATTTGAATTTTTTTAGTTGGTTTATGCAATTATTAGAACAGATGATGATCAGCATCTTAATTGAACTTATGCTTGACCACTATCTTTTACTTATTTTAGAGAGCCTAGTTTTATAAAATTTATGTCTTATGCTTTTCCTGATCCAATCTATAAAAACTTTGAAAATGTTGCAGATGTCTAGGATTGCAAATCATTCTAGTAGATTGAATGCATATGGAGTATTATGTTAAGTTCTTCTGTTAAAAGGCAAAAAACAAGTGCTCAGCAAAATTTTAATGGCTACTACATTTCTGCGTGGAGTTTGAGTGTGTGTGTGTGTGTGTGTGTTGTTTTGAAGGGATAAACGACTGATAAAGAACTGTCAATAGGAGAACACTAGGGGATTTACTAGAATCAGAGTAAATTGAATACTCTAAAATGCTGGGCAGCAACAAAAATTCTCTCAGATATGACATTTGCATAGGCAAACTTGGAAATTTTTTAACTGCTAATTCTTTAAATAGAGTATCAGTTTTACCATTTAGCTCATGGAAAAGTTAAAGATGAGGACAATGGAGACTATAATTGTAAAATATGAAATAAATGTATTTTTATGTATAAATAAAAACTATAAAATGCTGTGTTCTTGCTGATAGATAATAAGCCTAATCAGCTTCTCATTTCTCAAGTTGTTATCATTCTATATTCCTGGCCAAGCATGTAAAGGTTTAGTATCCATGAAAAATTTAATATCCATAACAATCACACAAACACACATGGTCTGGTGGGATGATTTCAATAGGTATTTGGACCAGATGCCCTGCAATTAGCCTTCTCTCAATCCTTAAAGTATATGTAATACTAAGTCCTCAAGAATAGCAGGTTTTAGAGAAAATGTGATAAATATAGCCTTAGAAGTACCTAGTTTGCAATGCCTATGGAAATATAGAACAGGAGCTCAGAAGTGTGTTTGAGAATAAAGGTGCATATTGGAGAATCACACACTTAGACTGTTAATGACTCTGCAAACTCCTCTATGGAACGAATGACCAAGAGTGGCTGTATAACATGTAGATTCAATGCAGTTATGAGAAATATTCAAGTTCCGAGGTGTTCAGAAGTGTGTCATTGAAGGACAAGATGTATGGACAAAAATTTCACACAGATTTTAAAATGTTATTGATTAGAGAATAGTACAAAGGTAGATAAAAATATAGCAAGAGTTATGGTGCTATAGGACAGATGAATTTGCATAGTCAGAAGAAAAAGTAGACACTAGAAAGTGAGAATTCAAAAGGAAATTGCAAAAAACCCCACCCAGCTTTTGTGGCATTTATATAGAATAAAATATGATTTGACCAAAATACCCAAATCAAGTAATACAAGCAACAGAACAAATGTTATAAATACTTGTTTTGAATGCCAGTTGTCAGTTATATCATTTAGCTAAACCATCTGCTTAGAACATCTATGGTGCAATAACAATTTTATTTAGTTATACACATTTGATGGTAAGAACCATAGCATAACGGTGATCTTCACAGCTTAGGGCTTCCTCATTTTTAAGGTCTTTCACATAAAGCATAGTCAAGTTCTGGAGTATTTCAGTCCTATTTGCTTGTCTGCTTCAGAGGCCATTTTGCTATTCATTTTGTCCAGCCAGTATCTGAATCTCTATACATGAGGGATTCCTCGCCTAATGAGGCTACTCAGTCTCTCGAAAAAGCCACATACACTGGCCCCTTACTTTTCCAGTGACTAAAGTTGTGCCAAGCACACAATGACTAAACAGAAGCTAGCAAGCTAAAGAAAAGACACCAAAGAAAAGTCATTCTTTGGTTATATTTTGCTTGTTTGTTTTGTTGACTAGGTTCCTGTTAAAGGTGAGATCATACGGTATTTGTCTTTCACCACCTGGCTTATTTCACTCAGCATAATGCTTCCCAGTCCGAAGACAGTAAAATTGAGAACAGGCTGACAGTGACCAGAGGAGAGAGGGGAGGAAATTTCAGAGGAAAAGGGGAAGGGTTTGCAGGAACAAGTATAAAGGACACATTGGACAATAACAAGAGGGTGGAAATAGGAGGGAGGTGGAGAGGGCTGGAATGGGGGTAAAAGGCAGAAAACTATACTTGAACAACAATAAAAATAAAACTAAATAAAAAATAGAACATGTGTCTCCTGACTGATACAAATCTGAAATAAATATTAAACACATGGAAAAAAAAAAGAAAAGTCATTCTGGTAACAGGTAGCTGGGACGCTTGCGCTCAATCCAGGGCCAGTCTCAACAGTTGCTGCATTCCTAGAGGTAGTTTCTATGACTCTGTCACAGCCATTTTCATGACGCAAAATCTGGTTCCCAGAGGCAATGCAGTTGCATCTTTGATTGACAAGCACTGCAGCATGATTTGGGCGTTATTCTTGGTTGTCTGGCCTCCAAATCTGGTTCTCAGATATCCAGAGATCCTATTCAATACCTTTGCACTGAATTCCTTTTCCAGAATCAGTTCCTCTTTTTTGCTACTATTCACTCTTGCAGTCTACTCTTCCTGAGTCATCATTTACATTAATTGTAAATTAAATTGCTTTATTCCTTTCTTACATAAATGTGTGCTACCTGGCTAGCTATTCAACTGAAATGCATTATGGAGATTGCTTATTTTGTGTGATTTCCTCTCCATTCACCAATGTTTATTCTGTAATACTCTTCAGTTGGAGGGGGTGTAACTACATGGTGACTTTTCCTTCCTTCTTACTGTATTCACTCCTCAGACATCATTTGCTACTCTCAGCCTCATCCCATCTTGGTTAGTCATCATTATCGACTCAGAACAGTGCTGTGCTGTGTAATATATTTCTGCTGCAAAAATCATTCTTCTTCATTAAATCGTCTTCACATGCAGCTGCCTGCTGAGACTCCCTCTCCATCCAAGCTGCAGACACTGCATTTTCTCCGATTGTATTTGTGGCACATTCATGAATGCTTCTTGGGAAAAAAATTATTCCAAACCAATAAATCAAATCAATAAATAAGTCAATAAATCTCTTTTGCTTTACAAACATCATCAATCTTTAGCAGAATGAATCACTAGTTCTTGTCCCTACCCCTTAGACCCTTTAAAACTATTTCATTTTTACTAGAGGGTTTTTTGGTCCTGTACTAATGCTTGTATTAGATGAGGTGTTTGACCTTGTATAAGATCCAAAGCCATTTGACCCTAGCAGTCAATTTCAATGAACTCTGTATTTTTGAAGAGATTTTTATCAGGAATAGAACATATTGAAGAAAGTTGCTTTTTTTTAAAACATGATGTAGGTGTAGACATAAATATACGTATAGACACATATATAATAATAAAATTTTGTTCTTGGATATTATACATGTATATAGGTGTATATATATATGCATATGTAATATACATATGCATGTATATTACATCTAAGAATTGAATGTATATGTATACACACAAACATAGATAGATATATAGAATTCTTGATATATCAATTTTCCAAGAATTGAAGTTTATATTTTGTACCTATGGCTAAATTTATGGTTAATTCCATTCAATTTGGAATCTTTCAATATTAATAAAGTAAAAGTCAGTATAAAGCTCACCCTCTTATATATTAATCAAGATTTTTAGCCCTCATCCCACACTCTTTAACCTCCCCAAACCCCCACCTCCAACTCCTATTCTCTACTACCTCTCTCCTGACTATTCCTCCAAGAGACTGATTCCTACAAATTGCATCACTCAGCCGCACTTGTTCTCTATTTGCCAATTGGATGTGGCCAAGGGGAGGCTCAGACTAAGGATCTGAGAGTTTGAGGACAGAAGTTAGGATGTATAATCCCTGTTCCCTCCCTTCTTCAACCTTTCCCATTTCCTCCCTGCTCGTTGTAGCAAGGGCTGTAAACTGGGCTAAAGCTCCTCGTGGTCTAGCTCTCAATGAACTCTGACAACACAGTTTTTTTCTCCTTGCCTTTTCAGGCCTATGCGAGGCTTTCTGCTGCTGCTGGACCCTGGATATTTAAGATATATACATTGTATATAAATGTATATATATGACATGTTTAATATATACTTAAGATATATACCGTAGATAGAGCTATAGCTATAGATGTAGATATAAATATAGTGTACATCTTAAATATATTATTATATATATTAAATATATATAACACTATTTATATTTTAAGTTCATTTCAAAATCCCAGCTAAATGTATCTTCTGTTTCCTGCCAAGACTTTCACTGATGCAAATTATACTTGTTTTAATAACCTGCAGTAAGGATAGAAAAGAATTGGTTACTGATTTAAAACTTTGTCATGTGCTCACGTTCTCAGTAGCCACTCATTCAGCTCCCAGAGGTTCTTGACTGGTTGAATAAGTCACTATTCAACTATGTGTGTGATTTATTAATCATTTCTGAGAACTCTCTCAATTCTCTTCTGCTCTGTGTATTCCTTTCCTGCTCTGTGACCTGCTTCTGATTTCACAGAAGTCAATGACTGACAAGTGCACTCCAAATTTCTTCTTTCTGAGAGATATTGATTGGTCCTGCTTTGCAGAATATTTCCTAGCAGCAGCATTTCCCATCTCTCCCAGTAAGGTCCCAAAGTGCTGTGCACCCAGCTTTGAGTTTTTTCTTGTTATATAGCTTTTGGCTTTCTCAGCTGGGTCATAAGAATTCTAGCTTATTAACCTTGTTATATCTTCTCATAAAGTTTGTATGCCTCCAATGTTGCTATACTTCCCAAATAACCCTTGACAATGCAAGATTTCTTTGCAATATGACCAGATACCTCATCAAGAGATAGTTTTACAGAGAAAGTGATCTCACACCTTAAACTTGAAAGGAAAGATGTGACTACAGTGGTATTTCTGATACCAAAAATAATTTTCTTAAATAAGTGGGAGGTTTAGAGTATTTAAAGCCATCAAGAAACAAAGACCCATAGAGGCAAATCAGTTTGCTCCTTGAGTATACAAGAAGTTGAGACTAGATTTCGTGTCTCTTCAGTTCTCATTTAAAAACTCCATTTTAAAAATACATGTTTTCATTGAAAGCAAATTCACTAATGTGTACAAGCATTTATTACTTATAAATTTATATTTCTCAATTAAGCTTAATGTTTTTGTTTGAGTATTTTATAATTTAAGGTGAGCAAAGTTCATTACATTTTTCAATAAAGTCCATAGTACTGGAAAAATAATTACCTTATACACATATTTCAAATATAACATATCACATATTATGCATTAAAAAGCCAACATTACTCATATTATACATACTGAGTACGTTTTAATACTGTAATGTGCAAAGGAGATTTGTTCAATGCCCAGAAAAGATATGTTTATTAAATATAGTTGCTTGCAAGACTATTCTTTTAATATTATTATAGTTTATACACTACAGTACGAACAAATAATATTTAAAATAGCAATACATAAACTGATGCCAATTTTAAAATCCTTATTTTTTAATTTTCTGAGTGTGAAAAGTGAATGGAAGCTTTAGAAATCTTAGAAAAGGAGACTTATGTTTTATTTTTCTTTCACGTTAGCCCTGGGATAATTCAATCTTTGGGCAGTTCTGCTTGTGCAAACATTAACACAGTTATTATTTTGGTATTGTTACTGTGAGTTTTTCAAGTATCCGTGAAGTTCACAGATACGATGGTTAAGCTTCTGTTCAGGGACTAAGCACAAACCTTTGTTCATAGATAGCAGTCAAGTTGAACAGTTTTACTGCCTGTTTAATTTCAGTTCTCTCTCTTTTTTACAATGTCTTAGCTAATTTTATACCAGAGTCCTGAAGAAATCGGGTTTCAATTAGCTGCAATTTTTTGTGTAACATTCTGCTGCCATTTGTAGAAAAACTTGTAAAGAAATCCAATAGTAAAAAAAATGGAGATATATAAAAAGATGTAAAATTTCAAACATTGTATCATAAAAATATTTCTTTTGAATGACACTTGGAATCTGGGACTCCTGCCAGGAAGTAAAAGCATTTTGGCTGTGTGGTTTCAAGATCAAAAGATCAAATGTTTTCCATAATCTATCATGCAAAAGTTACTTGTTTGATTTATAGCCTGTTTCCTTCATTCTCAAAGGGGGAAGTGGATGATATAAAGACACAAAAACACTAAGGAAAATTATTTATTTGCAGTATGAAAGTATAGGGATTTGGTGCTTATTTGGGTAGCTTGATACATCTGATTTCTCCACAGAAATATTTCAGGACAGAAGGGATTGGCATGAAATATTCAAGGGGATGAAAACGAGAACCTACAACCAAACTACTTTACCCAGCAAGGCTATTATTTAAATTTTAATATGTTTTTATTCCTTTCATGATTATAGAGAAAGTCATCACAATGGCAAAAAAAGTTAAATACTGAAGCTTACTAAAATAAACTATTTGCATTTTGCTGCTGTTATATCCAGCCTTTCCCCATTTCCATGTCTTGTTACTTAACAGAAATTTTAAGAAAAAACTTACTCAAAATCTAGTATATGGATAACAATTTCATAGTTGTCTGTGAAACAAATGTTTTGTATTTTTAACAGCATACTATAAATAGCAAAAATTTCTTCAACTTCTATGTTTTACTTATTTGACACATTCTTACTTTATATGACTAACTGAAAAATTTTAATGAGAAAGTAATAAAATCCATCATGTCCTTTATTCATATGACTGCATAACTTGTCAGATTTTAAAACTGTCTATATTTAGAATAACAATAAATTGCCTGGAGTATAACTGTGCACTGCCATCTAGAATAAGAATATTTTCTCTTGTCAATTTAACTATTGTCTCTCCTTACCAGGAAAGATTATGGTTTGACCACGTAGCTGTATCTTTTGAATAGTTAATCTTGAGTAAGTGCTAAACTTACTAAAGTTTAAGAGTGCAGCAGAGTGTGACTATTTACGGTTTGATGCAGGTCAACAGGTACAAAATAAATTGTCTCATTGTATTATAATTGGAAGTAAAATACCAGCTATTTCTTACCCACATAAAATTGACCTGAGAATTTCATAATGGACTCGGGGTTTAGGAACCAACAGTATGGGGGATTGGCTTCCTGCCTTGAATCTAATTAAGTGGAATTACATTTATTAAATAATTTAATCACTGTAAATTAAAACTTAAAAAGAATAGATGTTATTGGTGTATTAATGCAGTTACACAATTTTATTATTATAATTATTCCATCCTATGAAAATTGTTCCCAAGTTTTGCTGAAGAAAAATTACTCAAATCATTGTATGCTGACTGAGCTTGGCATTGAAAAAAACCCTTCGTAGGTCTTAACTCATTTAACTATTTTGACAGTTCTGCTAGGTTGGTATGATTACTGTATCTTTTTTACAAACAGGAAAATTGAAATGAAGAATTCTAAGATCATATGCTTAGTGAGTATGCATTTCCAAAAGAATTCTATTAAAATTCTAGGAAGTCTAGACTGTTATAACAAAACACTTCATAAATAAATCTCTGTTGACAGTGTCATTCTCAAGTTCCTACTCCTTACTACTTGGCTTTCAAAAGTTCTTTGGTTGAACTGATGAATTATTGACTTGGTTACAGCATATTTGATTGGCCACAGAGGACATTAATCCCAGCAAAAATGCATGATGTGTCTTTAAGATGTATTGGTGCTTCACAGAACAGTTTCAAGAATGCCACTCAGTCTCACAGACTAACACCAAATAAAGTCTGAAGTACCTCAGAGAGATGTTTCTCTCTGCGTTTTGTTTTCCTCTTTCTGTTCTCTGCTGTCTTTTGTGACCATCTCTAGACTGGTCATTTCTACTTCTCTCAGCCACACAATTGAAAACAGGGGGCAGATGTCAAGTCTGGATTGTGTATATGAGGAAGGAGTCCTTTGAACCCACTCCTCTCCAAAATAGCCATAGCTGGTGAAGATTATAAAAATAACCACCATTTAAAGTCTCTGAAAGCTGTCATGAGGGCATGCAGCAAATGAAGAAACAATTCAAAAAATATACTGAATCTGAGTGAGAATAGCAAGTCTCTGGAATGTGAGGCACAATCCATCCTCTCCCTTCCCCAGGACACTTGATAGGCGTCCCATACTGAGTCTGTGTTGCTAAGTTGGGTCTCATTCTCTCCATAGTTCCTTCTCCCAAAAATGAAATAGGGTATCTCGCTGGGAATGGAGGGCCTCCAGCAATAATCACTGTGTCCAATAACAAGCTGAAGAAGCTAAATTCCTGGTAACCAAGAAGCCAGGCCCCTCTTCCTCTAGTCATCTTCCACATACAGGGCAGAGGCTCCACCATGGGAATGACAGAGCAGGGGTACTGGGGCCATGATTGTGCTCACACTCGCTTACTAGCTCACGGGTGAAGTAGAGCTTTTGTGGAGAGACATACGTAGAGGATCAGTGATTACCTTCTCCAGTACAGGTGCTCAGAAATTATGCTCAGGGTGAAGTTCCTGAGAAAAACCAAGATCCATGGTTTTGAAACAGTGAGAGGAAGTTCAATTTTTATTGAAAATAGCAGAGATTTGAGGGGTAAACAATTAAGATCAGAGGGGTAGCTCTAAGTGAGCAGTCAGCCAAACCACCAGCCAGCTGGTTTATCAGAGACAATGAGAGAACAAGAGTGTTGGAAAAGTCCTTCTAGGATCAGAACTAAGACTGGCCTCAAATATTACCCCTGCCCAAATTTCACTGGATCATGCCATAGGGTAATTTATCCCCCTGAGAACTGTTAAAAGTGATAGAACAAGCATCCCACAATTAGTGAAGTCTAACATCTGGAGAGGAACTAAAGGAGGCAGAAAGCCTAATGGGGATATCGAAGAGACAGCCAAGCAAACAGTGAAGCAAATCATTATCCAGAGTTGCTACAATATACGAGTATTGTCTAAAGTCCAACTTGAGAGAGAGAGAGAGAGAGAGAGAAAGATGAGAGAAAACAGCAGAGTATGACACAACTTGAAAATGTAAGAAGACAACATAAATTCTTTGGGATTTAAGAAAAAACTTCAAAACAGCTATTACAAAATTTCAAAGAACTAAATGATGCCAGGCTCAAAGAAGTAAAAGAAATATGATCACATCTCATCAAATAGAGAATACCAATAAAAATATAAAATTTGTAAGAGAAGAACCAAATGTTTATTCTAGATTGGAAAAGTACAATAATTAAAATTAAAAAGAAAATAACCAATGAACCTGAAGATACATAACTAGTGTGGATGGAATAATAATGAAAAATGAACAAGCTCAGAGAAATGTGAGACTTCATTAAGCATATCAATGTACATGTAGCATGAATATCAGAAGAGAGGAAAAAGGAGTAAAAATATTACAAATTAATTACTGAAAACTTCTCAGATTTGATGGAAATGTTCTATTAATCTATACAACCAAAATATAACAGTATCCAATAGGATATATGCAAGATATATGCACTCGTATATATATATATGCTACAGAAAAATATTAAAATCCAGAAACAAAAACTTTTCAAAGCAGTAAGAAAAAATGATTTGTCATATAAAAGGGATACTCAATTAAGAAGAAACCCAGACATTTCTTAATAGAAATAATAGAGACTCCCAGGTAAATAAAAGCTGTGAGAATTTGTTGGTAGAAGATCCACTTTACAAGAAATACTAAGGAAAAACTTTAGATTGAGCCCCCCCCCCACCTCCATACACAAATACACGAATACAGCACAGGGGAAGACAGTCATGTGATTGTAAAAGATGGTACAACGCATATTTCCCCTTTCTTTTGTGAACTGATTTTATAAGCAATTATATAAAACCATATGCATATAGTTGTAGTGTTAGGCCTAAAACAGTGAGAAATGTAATTTATTTGAATAAAAATAACATTATACAGTTGAATGAGATCAAAATTATACTGAAATAAGGAAATTACACCAGGTGTAATTTCAAATCAATAGTAAAAAGAAAGAGAACAAAATATGGTTAAAAGAAAAAGGTAAATATAACAAACTGTAAATAAATATTTGTCTCTCACTGGTCCCCAAAAAGCATAAGAAACGTAATAGCCAAAATCTTCTGAGTTTATACCTTAGTGGTACAAGCCAGAAAAAATAAACAAAAAAAGGAAAAAAAACTGATTGTAATTTTTCTGGGTCCTCATTCCTCATGCAAGAAGAATGGATTTACTCACTTGTCTAATTCCAGATTCCACTTCACCTCTTCTTCCAGCCAAACTAAAAATGAGAATGGACACTGGCTCATGTTTTCCATAAGACTAAAGCACAGCCACTGAAATCAGGGAATAAGCATCTTATACGTGAAGGAAAATTGTCCTTGTAGGGCTATTCTGAGGCACAGAGATGCCCAAAAATATGTGAAAGCCTTGAATGTTATGAATTTTTTTTTTAAGTAAGATTGCCTGTAGTGCACTATTTTGATAGTTAAAACCCCACTGGTTCTCCTGTGCACACAGAGCAAGAAGAGCTAACCTTGTTGGAAGAGGGCTGGATGGCTTCCCAGACCAGATGACGCCTGAGTGGGTTGCTGAAGGACGCTCAAGAGCCAAGCAAGATGGAGATACAATTGCCAGGCAGAGCGTAAAATGGGCAAAATCTCAGAGTTATGAACAAACACGTGTGAGAGGTAGGATGTGATAATGGCAGATTACTTATCTTTGTATGCTCCTCAAATTTAGGATATCAACCCCAAATTAACGGTATTTCAAGCTAGAGACTGACATGATCAGATTTCAATTGTAGAAGATTAGAGAAGCAGTATTATAAGGCAAAGAGAAAGGAAGGTGACAGGAGAATCATTGTGAAGTCTGTGACAATGACGCTAATGACTCGATGCCGTGCTTCCAAACCTCCGTAGTGTGTGCACGAATGAGCCTGCAAGGGGTTTTGAGAGCCCACTGTCTCTAGGAACCAGGCCGGGTCTATTAACTCAGGGAATGCCAATAAAACTTTATTTTATAAAGTTTGTTTGACTACATTATATGTTATATATTATGTACCTCGATATATTTTTTACTGAATATTTAGCATTACATGGGAAGCTAAATAGTATTTTATATTTTAATTACTGACTGATTATTAATGTAACAATATTTTAATTAAATCTAGTAAAGATAATATGAGAGACTAGGTAGAAAAATCAACCACAATTAATGAAAGGAGAACAAAAATTTATCTTGAAGAATAATTTTAATAATCTATGTGAGAAATAGTTTCAGGCTTACCAGAAAATTTTTACATGTTTGACTCCTTTATATGAATCACCTTCCAGTTTAGCTAGTGTTATGTGAACTATTCTTACTAATCCTTAGAATGATTTTAGTTAAAATACTTACAGGTACAGAAATACAGTGGATTTACAATTATACTTTATTTTCTACATGCAAAACAAAAAATGTGCAGTTTTTTCATAAGAATATTCAAGCTTTCGTTTAAAAATGTTTGAGCACTTTATTGAAATTCATTTCAAATGATGCCGAAGTAACAGTTCTTATATATATATAACAATCTGTAAGAGCAGTTGCTGCAGTAGAAGATTATGTTTTCAACATTTAAAAGATTTCCACTTGGTGCTTATTTTCATTTTGTCTTCTTTTGTGTGTAAATATTGTGAGAAAGAACATATTTCCTAAAGTCTATTCTTTAATTTTGAAGCAATAATATATTATTGTAAAATATGTCATGAATAATGAAAGTCCAAGACACTTTAAATTTTGTAATTTCCAAAGAAAACTCTTGTAATTTATGTTATCATGAATTTACTATTGTGTTTCAAAACTAATGTTTATTAATGTTTAGTGGTATCTTAACATTAAGATACCACTAAAATGATAATGTCTGTCTAAATGTTATAGCCCATTTTGAATCCTTTGTTGAATCTTGTTATGCAAACACATTAATTTAAGACAACTATTATAAAAGAGAGTAGGGTATAAAATTTGATTGTGAGCACAAAGAAGAGAGCTTTGCAAATCACGATTAGAAAGCCAGGGTCAATTTGTCTATTACAGAAAATAATAGAACAAGAATTCAAATTATGTAGATGTCCACTCAAATATTTTTTTCATGTGCAAGCAAAAGGTGCAGATTTTGAAACATTGTAAAGAATAACAGATAATATTGTATTTAGTTAGCATTTTCTTAATTTTTAAAAATAAAATAGAATATCTTTTTATGATAAGATGAAGGTTAAGTGTGTAGGGCTTAAGGACCACTTAGCTCAATAAATTAATTGTGTGTGCTGAAAAGAGCTGATTGTCCCTTGACATTCATTCCCCAAATTATATTTTCAAACAAATTTAAGATTTTTCTCACCCTTCATTATGTATTCAAAAAGATTTAATGATTACATTGAGAAAACGTTTTTCTTACAGGGCGTCTTTAGTAATTACATCGACCAAATGTTTGACTTAGGTTTTCTCTGTGGCTTGAAGTAGCATGGCCTGAACTAATTAAATTTTGTGTATTCACTGTGGTCCACCAGTGTAACAGTTACTAAGATTGCTTTGGGAAATGACATTACTAATTTCAGCAGTGGTCATTCAGACAAAGCCTTATTCTCATTGTATGATTTATTGAATATACAGTAATACTTGTTCAAAGATTGCTAGGTGCTATCCCAAATTGTGATTTGTTCTTAAAAGGAGGAGGCCATGTTGATTGTGACACATTTAAACAGCAATGGTCATATTTTTGCTTCATTTAGTGAAATGTTCTCTTTACTGATATCTTCATTCTTTAAAAAAAAAGGAAAAAGAATGCAGACCACAAATGTTATTTTAAACTAGTAAATGCACATCTCTTAGTAATAACTAATATTTTAAATTGATATATTTATGTCATAATATACTCAAAAATATTTGGAAAAATCTGGACCTATCATATGGAATGAATTTTATGTATTATTTGTACATAGTTATCATAAATCTGTGTGTATAGACAGATGTTAGGAATTTCTAATTTATTTCAATCTGCAACTGATTTTAAAAATTCACTCATAGTTTCTATATTTTATATTATTTTTTTGTTTTTGTTTTTGTTTTTCTTATTTTTTATTTCTTCCAGATTTTTTGTGGTTTCAAATCTAATATTTAAGTCTTTTGTTATTGTTGTTCAAGTACAGTTATCTTCAATTTAGCATACTTTTTCATCACATTCCAAAGCAAAGAGAAAACAAACCACCATATCTATGAATCAAAAAGTTAAAAATGAAGTACTTTCTTTAAAGAGTTGTGAATTATAAAATAGACATATAATTATATATGCATATGTATATAAGTTATAAGCTTAAACATTTTAAATAGCAACAGGTCATACAGAACCTACTTCATCTCTAGAATGCTAAAATAAAGATTTGGTCTGCACATCTTTGCAATGCCTGCTTTGATACATTTAGGTATGCTTTTTCAGTTTACAATGGCTGGACAGTGATTTAGTCCTAATTCTGATTAGAACGATTTTTTTTTAATCCCTCTAGCTCTACCCCGTTTGTTCCTATAACTTATGCCGCCCACACCAGGACACACCAGATTTATCATGTTCTTGGATTAGAGCCAAGGTAGAGATTATGAAGGGTATGTTACATACATTATGCAAAAGGCTCGGGGCCTACCAGATGCTCGTTCTATACAGCTCTCAGCCCAGACCTACTTCTGCTTTCTCCTCCAGGAAGACAAAACTGGGCGACCTTCCTATGAGCTGGCATAAGAACCTGCACTTAACCCTATCTAAGCCCAGGTCACAATAAACAGTGACTGCAACCATGCTTTTCTTATTGCATGTTTAATGACAGGGCCTGTGTATTTTATCATCACCAGGCTAGTGATTTTCACAGAGCATGGATTGAAGCAGATCAAACAAATGCTTAGAGGCCAATTCACAAATAAAATCCAATACACAATCACTAATCTCAAATTGCTTAGTGTCTAGAGTTGATGGACAAGAAAACCTATCACAGTAATGAGCGTTAACAGAAATATGCACAGGTAGGAGCACAAAGAACAGGCACCTAATTCAGTCTGAGGACATAAGAGAAGCTTCCCAGAGGAGAGACTACATGAGCTGAATTTCAAATGATGAATAAAGGCTATTCAACCTAAGAAAATATAAAAGAACTTCCAGGTAGAAGGAGTAATACTTGCAAAAGCTGAGAGACCATAGAGAGTAGGTGAACATGAGACTTTCAAGTATGCCTTTTTGTCCCACATTTCAGAGTCCGAATGTAGCCTTTTAATGGGAGAAGATGTTTATTTTAGTTACAGAATGTCATTAGCAGATGTTATGTTAATGAATTTTAATTTAATGTACTTAGTCAGCAAGGCAGAAGCCTAGGTTGGAGGAAAGATGAGAGGAAGATGGGGAAATCATAGGTGCCTTAGGCAGAGGGGGAAATAACCACTGTCTTTTAGAAAATGGTGTCATCAGAAATCGATGATATTAAAATGGAATCAAATGGTGGCATGGAGAATTGAGGTATTAAGATGGAATCATTTATTTTAATCTTTTACTAGATATACAATTACCATAAATCTGAGGAATTCTTCACCCCTAGGATTTGTGGAGTCTGGATCAAGAGTATAAAAGGAGGGCTAGATGCTCCATATTCAAATAGTTAGAGCTTCCAAATCAAGGTACAAAACTAGTAAATACTAGTTATCAAGCACTACCTTGGAAATACACCTTCACGGGTTAAAGATTTAAATTCTATAGTAGTCTTTGGAGTTTCATGCTGGAAACTGACAGACAGCTCAAGGAGATCCTATCTTACCTCTGACTTCATCCGACATGGTAAAACATGTCAGTCATTCACATGTGGACATACAAGCTCTATCCAATCTTCTTTCCCAGTAAAAAGGCCCTTTGGGATCATCCCTTGGGCCTCTGAAATCTACTCTTTGGGAAAGAGGGTTCCACAAGCCCTGAAAACAGATGAAGGGACAAGTGGGTGGAGGTTTGAGGATTCCAGATACTAAGCACAAAATCTACAAGAGAGCTACAGTCTCCATGGGGGTCACACCCCTTGACCCTACAGGCCTGTTGTCTTGACCCTGTGTACGACATGTCCTATGGAGTGGTCTTGGAATTGGTCCATATGTTGAGTTCTTAATAGTAATACACATATTTCAGAGACCACATTTCCCCTTCTTTCTGTTCGTTGTCCTATTCTCTGTCCTATTACATGCTGGAGGTGAGGTGGAGTGATCCTTTTGAATGTGTATTGTCCACTAATGCTTTCTACAAAATTCCTTCAACACAGTGTTGTGTCTCCTGAGATTGCCTGCCACTGCTGGAGTAAGGGTGAAAAACTGGCCTGTTTGATGCAGGTAACTATGGTCTTGCCGTCTGCTCTTGTCCTTTCAATTCTTTTCTGAGATTCATTTGGAAATGCCACAGCTGCATACACTAGAGTTAAAAGCCCCGAGCTTTCCCATTGTGTTTGTCCTGTTTAACTATCTTATTGACAATTACATACATGTTACATAGGTCCAAAGATTTCTGCTTTATTCTTTTCTCTACAATTAATTATCTGGGTGACTTTAGATAATTTACTTAATTACTTAATTTCTACCTTATTCTCTTATTATCTGCTTCAGCCATTTCAAAGAGGTACTATACCAGGAGAAATTTAGGCATAAAATGTTAATTTTAGCCCTGGCTGGTGTAGCTCAGTGGATTGAGCGCGAGCCTGCTAACCACAGGATCGAGGTCCGATTCTCAGCCAGGGCACATGCCTGGGTTGCAGGCCAGTTCCTGGTTCCCAGCAGGGGACGCATGAGAGGCAACCATACATTGATATTTCTCTCCCTCTCTCCTTCCCTTCCCCTCTAAAGGTAAATAAATAAAATCTTTTTAAAAATGTTAATTTTAGAAGTTTTATAATGGGTGTACAAATGCTTTGATAATTATACATAATGCAAAAAAATTAAAGGAAAGTTGTTTTTCTCTAGTGTAAACAATGTTCATTTGCTAGTCTTTACTACATTCTTTTGCCATACACTATGGAATTAAAACTTGAATGCCTGGAATGCATTAATATATTACTTTAAATCAAATAATCTGTTCTTTTACTAAATTAAACTGATATAAAAATGTTTAGATTTCACATTAATTTCTCTTTTATTTAAACAGATAAAAAAGCTAAATTTTACAGAAATAATTTCAAAAGATGTATAATTATGTACAGTTAATTAAAAATTCTAAAATAAAAGTATTTTACAACTTTCAGAGATTGTAAAACCAGAATTGATGTATAGTTTATGTTAGTTTTAATAATATACTCTAGGGAATGTTATACAGTATTGTAGTAACCATTTCATTCAATGTTGATTCAAATTATCCAAAAGCTAAGTATCGGCAATTATAGGTGACCCTTAATTGCCCTAATCTATCTAAAGATATAAAAACACTATAGATGTATTTAATTTATGATATTGTTTAAATTTAATTTATGTAGTCTCTCATCCTTTTTCTAAAATGTAACAGGAACCTAAACAACAAAACAAACAAGCAAGCAAAATATGACCAAAGACACTGAAATTCAGAAGAGACTGAGTGTCCAGAGGGAAGAGGGGAGGGAATTTCAGGGGAAAAGGGGAAGAGTTTGCAGAAACAAGTATAAAAGACACATGGACAAAAACTAGGGGGGTTGGAAATGATAAGGAGGAGAGAGGGCTGTGTGGGTGGGCTGGGATGGGAGTAAAAGACAGAAAACTGTACTTAAACAACAATTTAAAAAATAAAATAAAATATATTCTTTATAGTTTCTAAAATCACTGCTATTGGAGATACCATGTTTAGTTTCAATTAAATAAAAGAGTCATGTAACGGATTTAGGTCAACTTATTTGATATGGATGGGGCCAGAGTTGAAGCAAAACGTCCAAATATAATTCTGAAACATTTCAAGAATCAAGATGATACATTGTCAAGGAAAAAAAAACTTGCACGACTAGTACTTGCACTATCATGATAGTACTTGCACTTTTACCACCTAATGGCTAAACACAAAACAAAAGAAAGTCAAACTAACAAGCAAAAACTCAGAGAAACAAAAAGATATTTTATGGGGTTTAACTTTAACACAATGACTCAGATATAACATGACTGGATGAAAGAATAATATAATAAAAAAAGGCTGTGGTTTTCACTTGTAATTAATCTGGTCTCTCATCTTATTCACACTTGTGTCTGATGGGGTAAAACAAAATAGGAAAACTTGTTCTTTCCACTTTTCATGATTTCTCTCAACTAACCTTTTTTAAATTTGTTCTTGTGTGGCATGTTGGTATAAGTGAGAAGGTTATGCAAAATCGTGAAGCTGAAGTGGTATCTGGTTACATGTTTTCACCTGCTAGTTGCCCCATAGTCAGTGGTGGTGAAACTTCATCTTACCTTACTCTGAGCATTGGTCTCTGTTCTGTAAGGCACTACCAGGAAGTGTCTGTAACTAGTGTAATTAATTATTCTCCTGGAAGGAGAAACACACTATGCTTACTCACTGGGAGCTTGGCCATTACCCTCTGCTTATTTATTTAACAAGCACCCATATGGTGCTACCCATGTGTTCGATACTATTCTATATTATAATTACACTTGATTTGGCTTAATAACTGCCCTGAAAGGAAGGCACTATGAATAATTTCATACATATGATGGAATGGAGGTCCAGTGAAATTAAATAACTTGCCCCAAATCACAGAGCTAGTCAATCAACAGGTGCTCTTGAGTCCTTGCAGTTAACAGACCACTGTGTTGCTTCTAGGCCCTTTTTACAACCCTCTAATGCTGCTAAAATGAGAGATTCCACTGCTTCTTCCTCCAGGGTTTAAATTTGCCCAGATAGGTGGCTCTGATATAGGGGCACCTCTCCTTAGCTTTCAGCTGAGCCTGTGGCAGGACCAGCGGCTCAATCCTGGCTACTGAAAGTCACATGCGAATTTAAGTGTTTATTCAATGCCATGTGCAATCTATTTGGAAATAGGACTCTTGTCTCAGACTTTCTTCCTGTCTAAAAATATCTTATCACTTCTGCTTTAATGCAGATAATTTGTGAGTACCAAAGAGTAAGTGGAAGAAAAAGTTGTATCTACTTTAGGTTTCCTGTTCACTTTATGTGGAATGGTGGTGGGCAGTTCGTTGGTACTACAATCCTTCTCAGAGATTCACCTCACAAAGTCTCCTCAAAGTCTGTCATTTAGCTTACTTTTCAGGAACTTTAAGGACTCCAGACTCCTTCCTGTGGGGAAAAAACATTCCTCATATTCATAGTTTTCAAATAATGACTTACGGAAAGATTTGTTCTTAATGATTTTGAAATTTAAAAATGTGTCTCTACAAATAGCCTATTTGGGGAACCTATTATTTTTTAATGGACTCAAAAAATTAATTAAAATTCAGAGATGACCAATTCTTGCTCATAGTTCTAGCCAACTCTTTACAATGACATTTCCCCCACTCAGTTGGGGAAAGGTAAGCTTATGAGGGTAAAAATATATATATTGGTTGTATAGCTCAAATATATTTATAACACTATTTTACATTAGGCATCTCTTTCTAAAAGTATTTTAATATTATTTTTAACAAAAGTATTTTCTTGTTGTTGACCTGGTTTGGTACTAAATGAATGGTACTAATCTATTGGTCTACAATTCATATTTGATGGACACAGGTATTGGAAGTCTTCCTGTAATCACCCATGGCCACCTCCTTTGCTCAGAGCATCTGGCTCACAGGTATTGGACACTGGTAATTTGTGGGCCTACGTGGTACAAAGCGATTTCACACTGTGGAGGATTTGGCCCACTATGACAAATAACAAGGTGAGGGCAAATGACTGCATCCTTAAAGACAAAGTAGACAGAGGGATTAAAGTTTATTTTTTCCACAAGTGGGAAGCTATACTTTTGGATTAAGCGTTCTAAGCTTTGCCAATACATACTTTAGAAAACGAATTGATATGGGTAAGAAAAATGCAGAAATCATAGTTTTATATTGTCAGAGTGACCCTGGTAAGTGACAGCAGAGCTAATAACAGCAGAGAATTTGATGGCAGTTCTCCAAAGATCTTGTTCCTGTTTAGAGCTCTCAGAAGGTTCCAAATGGTATGAATGCTTTATTAACATTTAGGCCTCACGAGGTGGCTTCTTTCCATGGATAAAAAACAAAAGCCCTCAGGATTCCAGTTCCACTCACATCCGCAGCTTCTGCTTTTGTCTAAATTTGATATTTTTGACAATACACCCTTCAGCGAAAAGCTTCAACAGCTTGTGTAATTATTAACATGAGTGCTGCAAACCTTTTGTACTGTACTTAAGAGTTGCCGACCTTCACTGTCAAGAAAATCACGGAAAATTAAATTAGGACAATAGATGAAATAATGGATGTGAGGGAGTGAAATCCCTAAGTGCTTTGGTCATGCTGCTAATGAAGAAAGACTTCTCGCTCCTTTTTTTCCCAGTTGTGAATGTCAGATCTCAGCCATAAAAGTGTACTTTATAGGCTGTTTTCTTTTTTGTATAAGCTGCTAATGATTTCTTGAGTGGTTCCTTTAAAATGGCCTCTTAATACAGTGTTGCAAAACCACTGTTGCATTAACAGAACTGCTTTAAATAAGCCAACTCTCAGGTTTCGAAAAAACAAAGAACAGACAAAGAGAAATACAGAGAGAGAAAGATAAAAATGAAAAGGAAGCTATCAGATCTGGCCTGTCTTTTGAGTATGTGTCTAAAAGCATTTTTATATGGCCCTCTATTAAAAATTACACAACCTGACCAACCTAAGTATGTCCTTACAAGAACCTATTTAGCATGCAGTGTTATATATTACTGCATCAGTTAGAAATAAAAGCAGCCTCCTACAGAAACACTGAAAGAAATACTTCATATAATATTAAACATGAAGATCGGGGTTATTATATCTCTTCTATAGCCTGCTTCATTTAATTTCTAATTTTATATGACCCTTTATATCAATTTTATCAATTTCTAATTAATTGTGAAACAGTATAAACAGAAGAGGAATTTTATCATTTTCTAATTAAATGTGAACCATTCAAATGAAAGACAAATGAATTCAGCTGGTTGTCACTATTAATTTAAAAAAACTAGACATAATTGAAGAGTTCAAACAAAAGAATATAGAGAAATAGTTGAGGAAAGGGACAGTATTTTCGCTTGAGAAAAATGGAACCATCCTGCTCACCACCAGCATGAACCGAGTTAACATAACATCCTACCAAGTGTCCTTGACACCACCTTCAGAAGCAGCTTAAATGTACAAAGCCTAGCACTTAGCAACGTACTTCCTTTTGTGTGAGCCACAGGGACAGGGAAGAGCATTACAGATGGCAGCAGAGTGGATTGCGTTGCTCAGGTAAACACGTGCATAGTCTGGGAAAATCGTTCTCAGGTATCTCAGAGCAAAGGCCTTCTAATAGCAACTATTTTGTAGCGCTTCATTCACTGCACACATGATTTAAAAACATAATGTACCAACTTGACTGCAAAGAAGAAAAAAGAGATCATGTAATTTGTAATAGAAGAGTGTGAATTGTAAATGGTTAAGTGTGACCACACTAGAAGACCTAATGAATGATGCGTACACACACAAGTGAGCTCATGCACACTCTCACACACACCCCCCTGGCACACACATTCACAGTCATCAGGAAGCCCAGCCCAGCTACAAATGCATAGTAGCCCAAGAATGTTGTACTCGGAACTCAAGTAGCATGATTATTTTTGACATCAAAGTGACAGTTTCTTGAAATGAACATTAATTCTTGGTAATGC
This sequence comes from Sturnira hondurensis, assembly GCF_014824575.4. NCBI lineage: Eukaryota > Metazoa > Chordata > Mammalia > Chiroptera > Phyllostomidae > Sturnira > Sturnira hondurensis. Next base: position 20,483,834 of record NW_028083059.1, read on the forward strand.
TAAAAAAGTAACAACAAAAATGTTCATTTTTTTCAACTTACATCATGGTATCTTACCCTGAAAATTATATTACATATTTAAAACTCTGAGAAATATACTTTAACTACCAAGCATATTGTCAAGTGAGATTTGAATAGGCTTTTTCACATGATTGACTAGCTGGCTGTAAATTTTAAATTTTTTGAAATTCTGAGTAACTCTCATTATGAAGGACTGTCCCAGACATTTCAGAATGTCTCAACAGGCCTGGCCTGGGCCACTATGGCGAGCAGTAGAGTGCTTATAAAATGTCAGAACTCTTTCGGGTGTGTCACCTTCCCTGTTGACAAGCAATACTCTAAAAAAATAAATTGAAAAATACTATCAGTTTGGATTTCAGTTCTCAAGTTCAAACCATGTGGAATATGTAGTGAGCACACATTCTCTGTTTGGCAGATACTCTGGGTAGAAGTCAGCGGCCACGTGCACATTTATTGATCCAGGAAAGGTCCTCTGACTACACTTAATGAATTGTTTGGCGTTTTAATGAGTATCTAGTGTCTGACTGCATGAGTTCCTCAAATTCAGTAGGAAGAACTATCTCTATCTGCTGTTTAGAGCACGACACCTGGGAATTAAAATTCTCGGAGACTAAAGTCTTTGCTGTTATTGTGCCACGTTCCTGGTGGTACAGACAAGGATGATCTTCGATCTTGTTCTTTAGCTTTCCTGTGTGCTGCGGCTCTAGCACGCAGTGAAGTCCACTCCAAACGGAGAGAGGTGGCAGTTACTCCCACCCAGGAGATTCCTTTTGCTTTTCCTTCCTTCGTCTACCTGATTGCTAGGAATCATGAAGTGAACGCTGTCTAAAATCAGACACATGTCAGCTGAGACGAACCAGATCCACCTCTCTTTTCTTCCCAGCTTGTATTTTATACACCAAAACATAAATGGGAAGCACAGTTAAACGATATTCCCCAAGCTATAGGTGAAGTAGTGAAATAAAAACTGAAAATGGTTACAGTTGTTTCCCTGAGGCTGACCACATAACATATGTAATCATTATTTCTGACTACACCTGACAAATTTCACTGTAAATTTCAGGGTCATCACAAGTACACAAGTGTAAGTGTAACACCACTTAGGTGATTTGAAGCAAGAGATGTTTTCCATAAAGCCACTGAATAGGAGCAGCTGTGTGTTGTCTCCATGGTCCCCAGGGGCCAGGGAGGGGCAAGAAATGCCGTTTCCTGTACCTCATACTGCATGCCTAGACTTCCAGCCTTTTCCAACACAGAAAAATTTCCTCCAGAAGATCCAGTCCACCATTCTTTTTACATCCACATCAAAATACAGAATGCCTTTATGAATTAGCCCTATGTACCCAATGATGAGGCTTAAATTTAAAATCCTGACTATTTTTTTAAGACTGACTTGCTCTCTGAGGTTACTTCTCTCTTAAAAGGATGTTAGTTGGTTTCCTGTCCTAGTTCTTTCTGCATCTTTTGATGTTTAGATAGAGTCAGCTTATTCTTCCCCTGATAAAAGTACTCGTATCAATAGAAAAACTAATAAATTATAAATCAGTCTGACACAAGGGGTAATGAAATCTTGAATTCCAACCCATTACCACTTCAAAGTCAAGTTCATTCAAATTTTAGATCACCCTGTGTTTCACAGTGTCTAAGACATTCCTTTCTGGTTATGCTCTATGTTATTTAATAAAAATTTAAATCCATTTTCTATCAGCACTGGTACAAACCCTCCATAATTATACTGGTTACTGCCACCCAGCAAGAGCTGTGTCATTTGTCTTACCCCCTGAAAATTGGGTGAAGGGGTTGTTATCAGGTTTAAAACTACTTAGGCCAGTTTATCACCTCCACTCTTTTTCTCAGTGGTCTGCCTTCCATTTCTACAGCTGTTTAACTACCTGTGAGACCCATCAGCCATCTTCTCAGGGTATTTGCAGTGAAAGTCATCTGTAGAACTTATGTTACCATGCCAGATTTCTGGTTAAGACCCATACTTCTACATGTTAGGTAATTTGTATTCCATGGTAGAGAAAGTTTGACTTCATTTTATGACACCCTTTGGTTTAGGCACAGTCAGAATGCTGTCAGTAGTTTAATATGACCAGATCAGAATGCCCCCTTTCGTCTTTAAGACAAGAAACATGCCCATGCCTCGGAGAAGGTAAGAAAATGATAGAGGCAAGCTCCTGAGTTCTTCACCAAGCAACACCACCAGGTTTTGAATGATGTGCAAATACCCTTTACATAAGAGTCATACCTTGCATTCAACCCTTTAGAGCTCTCACGTAATGAAAAGAATTGGAGATGGTGCTTAAATTTAGTTCTTGCAGAGTTTTTCACACCTTAGCATTTTGGAAACTTAGGCAGCCTACATAACTACACTATTCCCGTGCAAATAAGGTCTCTCCTACTTAAGTTCAACTTGATTTCCTTCTACTTATTCAGCTTATTTTCCACTTCTTGCCATGATTTAGACCTTCTGAAATACCTGAGATGTTACTCTGCTGGCCCACTCACAAATTAATGTGCTACATTTTGTGAATGCTAACAGAAGGCACTGCACTCCTGGGTCAGAGACAAAGGACCTCATTACTCCATGACACAACAAGGTTCATGCCGTGTTTGTTCCCTGCAACCCGAGGTCTCAGGGCCCAGTGCAGAGGGACCCAGGTGAACACTACAGACACAGTGGGTTTGTGTTGTTGCTGAATAACCTCAAGCTTAGGAAACACAAATCTTTTACAATATAATGGGTTGTAAGCCTGCTTGGCCTATGCCCTAGAGAAAGACTTTATCTTTATTATACTGGACAGTAAACATACCTGCATTTTGTCCAGATGTAGACACTACCATCATCCATCAAAAGGTTGGCCAGAAGAAAGGCCATCAAGACCCTGCTAGCAAGACACACTGAAGTGAGAGAGAACTACCAAAACTGTCTTCAAATGAATGCTCCTTGGCCTAGTCTTTCCATTCTTCTAAGCACAGCCTTTCCCTATGTTGAAGACAGAGAACCACTTTGAATTCTGTAATAGATATCATTCTGCCCAGATTCCATTCCTATTAGTATATTCCTACCTAATGCTATCCTAAAAAACTTCCTTTCTTCTTTACAACCTTAAATAATGACAAATAATATTGTACTTGTGGAAAGGTTTACATACACCAAATAAAATAATATAATTATATTTCAGTACACACTTTTAAAAATTCTCTATCATCTGGGGGTGGAGCACAGTTATCCTGGTAAATCCTTCCAAATGGAACATGCTATCTCTGCTTTGACCTTACATAACATTTTCTATATGTATTGCTTCTCCCTTGAATTATTTTATATTTTATGTATTGTCCAGATAGACATATATCATAGTATAGAAGAAAATATATTCTATTTATATTTCTATAAAATATATTCTATATTCTATTTCCTATCTAATCAAACAAAAGTATCTAGGAAACAGGCCCTGGCTGGTGTGGCTCAGTGGATTGAAGGCTGGCCTGAGAATCAAAGGGTCACCTGTTTGATTCTAAGTCAAGGCACATGCCTGGGTTGTGGGTCAAGTCCCCAGTAGGGAGCACATGAGAGGTAGGGAGATAACAACACATTGATTCTTCTCTCCCTCTCTTTCTCCCTCCTTTCCCTTTTCTCTAAAAATAAATAAAACCTTTTTAAAAAGGATCTAGAAAACAGATTCTATAATATATATATATATTATATTATATATGTGTGTGTGTGTGTGTGTGTACACACACACATATATATCTTTGCAACAACTTCCAAGTTATAAAGACTAACTTTGAAGGGAAAACGCATGACTGAATAACAAAAGAGATGTAATTAACTGTAATTTCTTAGAAGGTGAGGTCACATTTGCTTTGATCACAATGTATATCTAACTTCTAAAAAAAGTGCCTGAATATTGAAAAATAAATAAATTGGGTTGGATGAGCTTTAAATAGGAAACTCTATCTAGTTACCCCTTTATTTTAATTCAACAGGGTCTAAAATGTAATAGTTTCAGAAAATACAGAAGGAGGTTCTGAAGTTTAGCCTAATCCTGGTACAGAATGAAGACAGAGAAATGTGTTATTGAAAGAGAGAGAGAATGCATTCTAATCAAGAGATCTTTATCACCCTTCCATGATAAAAACTAAACAAACTAGAAATATAAGAAAACTTCCTTAGTTAAAAAATTTAAAAACAGTACATCATCCTATAACTAATATCATACTCAATCGTGTAATATTAACATAAGTTGAGGATGTTTTCTCTCATTAATTACATCGAAATTTCAGTAAAGTTATCAATCATCAAAATAGTGCAAGACCCAAAATTAATTACATAGATTCCAAAGGAAAAAATGTTTATTCAAAGATGGAATGGTTATCTATATATAGAAGTCTAAGGAATCTACCAGAAAAAAAAAACTGGCATAATAAGCTTATTTAGTAAAGTTATAAGGACAATATACAATGTCTGCAAACTTCTGAATACTGACATAGAAGATTTACTGAAGACCTATCGAATACCTTAACTTTACTCAAGAGAAGGTAAAGACATGGATTCATAACAGCCAACATTCTAAACAACCCAATTGTCAACAAAATGAATGAAAACAAATTGTGTTTTATTCATAACAATGGAACAACAAATGGATTAGAGACATGCACAGCAACATGGATGAATCTCAAGGATATTATGTTAAACAAAAGACAAGCATAAAAGAATACCCTGTAATTGAATCCAATTATATGAAGTCAAAGTCAGGCAAAATCAATCTGTCGTAATAGAAACTGGAGAATGGTTGCCCCAGATAGTGGGGTGGTGGTAGAAATTGGCAAGAAAAAGGAATGAGGGAAAGGCCTTGGGTAAAGAAAAAGTTTCAGAGATGGTTTCAAAAGAGTGTAAAATTTCCCAAAACTCACTGAGCTGAACACGATATTCATGCATTTTACTGAATGTAAATTATAGCTTACTTTAAAGAGAGGATAAATTTCTGAGTTAGACTAAGTAATGCATTCAGTGCCAGAATTTACAACTACAAATTTGTAATGCTCATTACTGTGGGATTTCAAATATGAAATATTAACACATACGTTAAATGCCAATACCATACTTCAAAAGATATGATGTGGCTGTACATGATTACTTAATTACTTGTCAGATAAGAGGATAAATGCTGTGATTTTGAAAGGCAGAAGTCACTGCAGGATGAAAAAGTCTGGAATAGTGTCATGCTGGAACGGGGACATTAAGTTGAACTTTGAAAGTTGAGCATGCCTCTGCGTTGTCATCCAACTGTTTAGTCGTTGCTACTGGCGTGTGTACTTTACTTGTTATAAGCACATGTTCACTGTTTCAATTGCTCAAAAATAAACAGATCTGGTCCACCTGAGATTAAAGGAGCTTATGTCATAGAAATTCAATAAACAACAATAGATATTGTTGGAAAAGACTTGAAATTAAAACCTTAGTTCTCACTACTTAACCTTGTAAGTGGTGCCACTAAAATGGTTACTAACATCAGTTAAAGTGATCGTGATTTAAAATGTAGAACAAACCTGCATGTGCCCTGAAATAACTTGGCTTTCTTCATAGCTAAATAAAGACTACATAAAGGGCAAATGATAGCACATATATGAGCACCTTCAGTTTGTAAAGATGCAAAACGATGTGTATGATTTCAGTGTTTCTCTTCTCTTGACATCTCAGTGTTACTATAATATTAGATTCAACAACTAACTAAACACAACATTCACAGGCTGATGGATAGGTAGTAAGTGCTGAAGCCAAGCTCCAGAACAACATGTTTTACAGGGTACAGTGTCCAATTTTCTGAAGTGACAGTTTTAAGTATCTTAATTGCTAAAAGATAGTAAATTGTTGACAGCATGAGCATTTTTGCCACAAATTTTCAGAAGCAATTTTCAAGGGAGTCATCTAGGGTGAATGTTATGGTACTCGGTGCACAACATTGAACAACTGCTGTGTACACCAGATGACATGATATGGCCTTAACTGCACTTGTGTGTAAGGGCAAAAAGATATGCTCACGCTTGAGTCACAGGACGTCAGTTTTATTCCTGTAACAAAAGAGCTAATAGCCACTGAACCCTTCTAATGACAAAGCTAGTATTTCCTTAAAAGTTTAACTTCCATAACTGAGTTTTTAAAATACCTTTTCACTAACCAAACAAAGCTTTGTATCATGAAATATTGTGGGTGTGATGTGTTGCTATTGAGATGAGTCTACATCCACACACACACCTAAACTCACTCTGTAAAGGGGCTGCGGTGCTGAAGGAGTCCTTTCCCGTGTTACCTCTAGGAAGCTCTCTAACAATGTCAGCCTCCAAGGAAAATTTGTGTAAAAAAGTGTAAATTGTGGACCATTAATTATTCTTAGCTAGTAGGATATCCAATTCAACAAGAAAAGGCTGTGTTTCTCTGAGCTAAAAAAGACAGTATGTTAATACTTTTTCATACACTTTCTTTTTAAAAAAATATTATTTTTATTTAATGTTTATTGTATTTTATTCCATTACCATTTAGTTCCCTTATAACTTTCATCACCAGCAATCACCACACTGTTTTCCGTGTCCACTAGTCCTTTTTTCTTTTTTGCTCAATCCCTCCAACCCCCTAAACCCAACCCCCAACTAGCTGTCATCTTCTCTCCATCTATGAGTCTTTGTTTTGCTTGTTAGTTCAGTTTATTCATTAGATTCTGCATATGAGTGAAATAATATGGTGTTTGTTTTCCTCTGACCGGCTTATATCACTTAGCATAATGTTCTCCAGGTCAATCTATACTGTTGCAAAGGGTAAAATTTTCTTCTTTATTACAGATAAGTAGAATTCCATTGTACAAATGTTTCATAACTGTTTAATCCCCTCATCTACTGATAGACACTTAGATTGCTTTCATATCTTGGTGATTGTAAGTAACACTGCAAATAGGGGTGCTTATGTTCTTTTGAATTAGTGTTTTGTGTTCCTTCAGATACATTCTCAGAAGTAGGATCACTGGGTTAAAGGGCAGATCCATTTTTAATTTTTGAGGTACCTGCATACAGCTTTCCATGGTGGCTGCACCAGTCTGCATTCCCACCAACCGTGCAAAAGGTTCCCCTTTCTCCACATCCTTGCCAGCACTTGCAGTTTTTTTATTTATTGGTGATAGCCATTCTGACAGATATGAGATGCTACCTCATTGTGGTTTTTATTTGTATTTCTCTGATGATTGCTGATATTGAGCATCTTTTCATATGTCTATTGGTCCTCTGTATCTCTTATCTGGAGAAGTGTCTATTCAGGCCATTTGTCCATCCTCCCCCTCTCTCTCTCTTTACTGTTGTTCAAGTACCATTGTCTCCATTTCCCCTTACCAGTCCTCCCCACCCCAGCCATTGCCACCTCCCACCCTTGATCCTTCCCTACTTTGGCTTTGTCCATGTGACCTTTATACATGTTCCTTGAAGACTGTCCTCTCTGGTTACTGTCAGTTTGTTCTTAATTTCAAAGTCTCTGGTTATATTTTGCTTGCATGTTTGTTTTGTTGATTAGGTTCCACATATAGTTGAGATCATGTGGTATTTGTCTTTCACTGCCTGGCTTATTTCACTTGTCATAATGCTTTCCAGGTCCATCCATGCTGTCACAAAGAGTAGGAGCTCCATCCCTGCTTGGCCTTTTGGCTAAGATCCAGAGAAGAGTAGGAGCTCCTTCTTTCTTTCTGCTGTGTAGTATTCCACAGTATAAATGTACCATGGTTTTTCATCCTCTCATTTCCTGATGAGCATTTAGGTTGTTTCCAACCCTTGGCTGTTATAAATTGTGATGCTATGAACACTGGGGTGCATGGGTTCTTTTGAATTGGTGTTTCAGGTTTCTTAGGGTATAATCCCAGCACTGGGACTGCCAGGTAAAAAGTCAGTTCCATTTATAATTTTTTGAGATATCTTCACACTGATTTCCACCGTGGCTTCACAAGTCCACATTGCTATCAATGGTGCAAAAGGATTCCCCTTTTGCCACATATATACCAGCGCTAGCTGTTTATTGATTTATTGATGATAGCTACTCTGACAGGTGTGAGATGGTATCTTATTGTGCTTTTAATTTTAATTTCTCTGATGATTAATGATGTTGAACATCTTTTCACATGACTATTTATCTCCTCAGAGGGGTCTTCTTCAGAGAAGAAGTTCAATTCTTTTGCCCTTTTCTTAATTGTGTTGTTTGTTTTTTGTGGTGTAAGTACTTTATAAGTTTTAGATATTAACCCCTTAGATGTATCTGTGAATATGTTCTCCTATTCTGTGGATTGTCTTTTTATTATGTCAATGATTTCCTTTGCTGTACAAAAACTTAATTGGATGTAGTTCCATTTCTTTGTTTGTTTGCTTGCTTCCCTTGTGGGTGAAGATGTAGCTGATAAAAAATTTCCATAAGCAATGGACTTTCTCTTTTACTTCCAGTTCATCTGTTACACAAAAATAACTCCCTTGCAACATTACTTTCTTTATTTAAAATTGTTGTTCAAGTGTAGTTGTCTCCACTCTCACCCGACCACGCTGCCCGCCCCATCCGTCTCTGCCTGCCACTCTCTAACCTACCCCCTTTGGCTTTGTCCATGTGCCCTTTACAGAGGTTCCTTGATGACCCACCATATTACCCCTTATCCCTCTCCTCCCTCCTCTCTGCTTGCTGTCAGTTTGTTCTTAATTTTAATGTCTCTGGTTGTATTTTGCTTGCTTGTTTGTTTTGTTGATTAGGTTCCAGTTAAAGGCAAGATCATATGGTATTTGTCTTTCACCGCCTGGCTTATTTCACTTACCATAATGTTTTCCAGTTTCATTTTTAATTTCTTGAGAAAATTCCCTGCTGTTTTCCACAGTGGTTGCACCAGTCTGTATTCCCACCAGACAGTGCAGTAGGGCAGCATTACTTTCCAAGCAACCTAAAATATTTTGAGAAATGTAGAAATTTGGTAATCTTTAGGAGGAAGTAATATGGGTGGTTAAGAACGGGGAATCCGGAGTCATATATCTAACATTAAATTCTAGGTCTCCCAGATGCAATGTCTGCGCCTTTGAGTAAGGTTATTTAACTTTTTTGTTCCTCCATTTCCTTAAATGTAAAATTAAAATATTATTAGTGTGTATATCATAAACTACCAAACAGAACATGTAAAGCACTTTCAAACAAAACTATCACATAGGAAGGAGTAAATGAATATTTGTTTTTATTGACTCATTTTTGGCTATTTAATCATGTGTCATGTATCAGACAGATTGTTATAAAATCAAATTTTAAAAAATAATGTCGATAACAGTATTCAATTCTATTGTATTGATATTATAGATTGCTGTAATTATTATGATAGTTTTTAAATTGAAAAGTTTAAACTATGATACCATTAATAGCTAGTCCTACAATTCTGAAATTAGTTTTGAAACTGAGCTCAAAATTAAGACAGAGAGAATGGGGTAAGAGAGGGAGATCAGAGGGAAGGGGAGGAACTAGTAGAAGAATCTTCCAGAAAACTCCCTTGTTAGTATAAGTTTGTATGTGTTCCTCCTAAAATTACTAGAGCATACTGGATACAAAATGTAAGAGATGTCTAAAGGATTTCAAGATATGAGGATGTGGCTATCAGCCAGAGATAGCTGGGCGGGAAGAAAACAAAGACTTACCTTTGGAAAGTAACTTCTTCCAACAATGGCAAGGTCAAACATGTAACTCTGTCTCATATGTGTGAGCCAACATCACAGTCAATCTACACTCATTTTTAAAAGGATTTGATCCAATGCAATTCTTTCAGAGAATATGAGATGAGCCCTTGAGAATTATGAAGCTAAAGAAGACCAGAGACCTGACTAAAAGAGAGAAGCACCCTATGCCATTGGGGCTGTTGTCAGAGAGATCTGAAAGAGACTTCTGAAGATTTGTGACATCACCCAGGACCATAGAGTGAGTTTCAAATATCTGCCATTTACAAAGAAGTAAAGCCATCTTAAGATAGTTTCAGTTAGGTGAAAACATTCTCGTCCCTCTCTCCAGATACTCCAAGCCTCAAGGGATTAGTTGTTGCACTTAGTGAATGGGTGAGTATGGAACAAAGAAGGCCAAACTCATCTCATAAGGCCCAGCAACCAAGATCTAGGTGAAAAAAGGGTATTGGGAACGGCTTGCTCTTGAATAAAGATTGAAGTGTTAAATGCGTTGGAAACAACATTTTACTTTTGAAATCAGGAGTTTATTTTGTGAATAAAATTACCCTTGCTCCTTTATTACTGAAGAGTGACAGAAAAATCATGAGGGTTGCCAGGGTTGTCATTAGTGACTAAAGAAAAATGTTTCCCCAGCTGAGGGGCAGTGGGAGACAAAACTATAGTTGCATTTTGATTACACCACGCTACTTGCTCTTTGTTCAAATCTACAAGTTTCACCAATGTTAATAATATTGTTTGTCATAGACAAATATTCATTGGCCCTTCCTTTTCCTTTCCTCCCTCCACATTGTGTGTGTGTGTGTGTGAGAGAGAGAGAGAGAGAAAGAGAGAGAGAGATTTGCCCTATCCCATGTTTATCAATGTTATTACTGCAAACATTATTCACCTTCAAGAATATGTCATGATTGGCTTAAGCCAATCAAACTATTACATCTCTCTCTCTGGTCACTGAGAAAAAAAAGGTCTATGATTAGACTTTTTAAGAAATGCATCTATATCACAGGTGTTACAATTAGAGACCTAACACATTCCTCCAGGTGAATGATGACATGGGAAAAAGTGGAGTATGAAACTACTGTAGTCACTTAGCTAACACACTGGAGAGTCCTTCTCTGGGTAACACGGGGTGTGAGGTCGAGCTACCAGAGAAGGTAGACATTGCATGTGCTCCTGTTGAGAGGTTAAGTGAGGCTAGATGATTAAAGCAGTACATTTTATTGCTTGTTTAATACAATTTTAGTTATTTCAGTGTCATTTGAAGCACATAATTCTCTGATAAAGAATTTAAGATTTTTGATGCCTCAATATAACCCTAATAATTTTTAATAAATATATTCGTAAAGATCTTTCTTTCTCAGACAAAATGATGCTGTCAAAATAACAGCTTAGTTTCCCGAAGTTTCTACATTTAGATACATATGTCTTGAATTACCTATTTCACTGCAAAAAATTCCTGTATGTAAAAGTAATTCCTTTGATATAAATTTTTAGGAATTACAATAAGAATAGATGATTTTAGCTTCATTAATAATGTTGCCTTAAAATGAATTCTATAAGTATATGTGAGAAAAAAATCTATGACAAATTAAAATTACAGTCATATGTTAAACTAATTCAAATAAACTTACAAGGCAAACAATTTTATGTAGATAAAATATATCTACCAAATCGTTGGGATTAGGAGGGAGAACCGGCTTTAATTCTACCCTCCCCCAGTCCCTGTACATCGTGCAACTGTTTGATTTGGCACCTTTGACTTCCCGTCCTTTGTTTCTTCTTCATTACAAAGTAATGCCACTGCTAAATGTTTCTTAATTTTTGAATATATTACTTGATCTTTGAACTTACTGTTTATTTAGTCATAATATACAACAAATTAATATTAATCCTCAGAAACTATACTGGATTTTTCTGCTTTTTTTTAAGTACCTATTTCTGACCTCTAGTTCCTCTACAGCTTTAGAAAATAAAACATTTTCTATTCTGCTCCTATAGTCGTTTTGTTTATCTCTGCTTCCCGGAACAAATATTAGGCTGCAGCTTATGGTCCTTGAGGGGCAACCTATTCCAATCTTATGACTGAATAACTAATATATGGGGAATTTTAGTTTGTTTAAGATTAATTTTTATATAGACTTTACTCTAATGGAAAGATATGAAGAACATAGCAAACCCCACTGGTTTAATGAATTCATAAAAATGCCAATATCCTTTTTTTAGGCTACCAAGATATAAAGAACAGTATTTGAGAGAGCATTTTCTTAGGTTATTTAAAAGAGTTCTTATTCATTAGGAAAGAGAAATTCGTTTGGATTGGCACACAAAAATGACCTATACATACTCATATCAATAGCCTAGAAAAATAGTAACCTGAGTTCTTTGCCTGTCAGGGCCCACATAACCTAAGGAAAGATGAGGGGCAATAAGATCTGATTAAGAGGTAGCTCAAGAAAAGTATGTGTGAAATAGCCTCTGTATAAAACAATATAGCTACTTGAACAGAAGGTCTGAAAATATAGTTTCAATTTGCATCCTTGTATTTCAAAATTTAGACATGAATGTAAATGTAACACATAGCTAAATTACATATTGAGGTACTCTTTGTTCTCCCTCTTTATCAATTCCTGGTTTTAAAAAATAGCCCTGGTTCCATGATTAAAAAAATAGGCTGTGGAAGCCAGAATTTTAGCTGATATGATATTTAGGAGGTGATAAATATTCCTGCAGATCTTGAAATCAACATGGCTTTCAGAGCAATCAATATCGGGTTGCCTCAAACAAGAGAAAATCGGGTAGTTCCACTTTTCCTGGACGTTTTGGTTATCTATTGATACACACAGATTCTACAGTTGATGTCAAACATTCTGATTTTGAAACTTCAAAACAAGATGCGCAGTTTTCCAAAAAAGTTACGTAGATACAAGTAACTGGTTATAATACTTTGGTTAATCAAATTCTATTTTCCATTTCTTCTATTATAATATTAAAAATAAAATACTGATAATGATAAAAAGGATAAATCATTAAAATACATCAAGTTCTACATTCATTATCTTTTTTGCATTACAGTTCAGCCCCTTTCCACCTTCCCACTCCCCTGCAATCATCACACTGTTGTCCGTGTCCATGAGCCCTTTTTACTTTTTGCTCAATCTCTTCACTCCCTACCATCCCCCCTACAGCTGAATCTTACATTTAAATCTTTAGTTGCTTTTTAGTTTATTCTTGTGTATGGTTTAGGAAGGAGATCTAGTTTTTCTTTTTTTTTTTTTTTTTGCATGTCCCTGTCCAATTTTCTCAGCACCATTTATTAAATAGCCTGTCTTTACACTATTGTATGTTTTTGCCTCTTGTGAAATATCAGTTGACCATAAAGATATGGATTTATTTCTTGGCTTTAATTTGTTCTATTGACCCATATGTCTGTATTTCTGTCCGCACTATTCTATTTTGATTACTGTGGCCTTGTGGTATAATTTGATAACAGACAGTGTGATTCCTCCAACTTTGTTCTTATTCCTCAAGATTTCTATGGCTGTATGTGGACTTTTGTGGTTCTATATGAATTATTGGAATATTTATCTACCATTGGCATCCTGAGAGAGATTTCACTGAATATATAGATTCCTTTAGGTAATACGGACATTTCAATGACATTACTTCTTCCTGCCCATAAACGTGGTATATGCTTCTATTTATTTCCATCTTTTTCCATGGAAGTATAATATAAACTAAATATTATAACATCAGTATTAAGAGAACCTCAATGTGTCTTTTAAAAAATTACCTCCTTGCTGGGTAAAGTACTTTTGGTTGTAGGCCCTTGCTCTTTATCATTTTGAATATTTTATGTTCAGTGCCTTACAACTTTCTGANTCCTTGCTCTAGGGGACATATCAGTAAAAATGTTGCTGCGTGAAATATCTGAGATTTTCCTGCCAATGTTCTCCTCTAGGACTTTAATGGTGTCATGGCTTATATTTAAGTCTCTTATCCACCTTGAATTTATTTTGGTGTATGATAACATCAGTATTAAGAGAACCTCAATGTGTCTTTTAAAAAATGACCTCCTTGCTGGGTAAAGTACTCTTGGTTGTAGGCCCTTGCTCTTTATCATTTTGAATATTTTATGTTCAGTGCCTTACAACTTTCTGAGCACAGGTCTTTTACATCATTGGTTAAATTCATTCTTAAGTTTTTGGTTTTTTGGATGCAATTATAAATGAGATTTTTCTATCGGTGTATAAAAATGAAACAGATTTCTAGATACCTATTTTGTATCCTTCTACTCTCCTGAATTCACTTATCAGTTCTAGTAGTTTATAGTGGAGTCGTTAGGGTCATGTAGCTACAAATAAGAACAGTTTTATTTCTTCTTTTTCTACTTGGATGACTTTTTAAAAATTGTTTTCTTGTAATTTTTCCTTTACCATTTATACCCCATAACCTCTTCCTCCTCCACCCACTCTCCTACCCCTGCAGTCACCACAGTATTGTTCCTGTTCATGAGTTCTTTCTTTTTCTCTCTTTTTGCTTAAGCCCTACCCCTAAAAGAGCCATAAGCCAGTTCTATTTTTCTTGTCTGACAGCTGTGATTATTTCCCATATATGTGGTGATAGAGAAGACTGCTAGAAAGCAGGCTGACAGCTGTCAGGGTGAGCTGGTTGGGAAGGTGTGGGGATTCAACAAAAAAGGAAAAAAATGAAAAAATTCATGGACTTGGACAACAGTCCATGAGTGGTGATTGCCAGGGTGAGAGAAGTGGAGGAGGGTATGGGGGATAAATGGTAATGTATGGAGACTTGATTTAGGGTGGGAACACACACTACAGTGATGTATTACAGAATTGTGCACCTGAAATGTGTATAGTTTTGTTAACTAGTGTTACCCCAATAAAAAAATAAGTGGCAAAAGAAGACATACTTGTTTCATTCCTGATCTTAAAGCGAACACATCTAGTGTTGGCTTTGGGTTTGTCATATTGAGGCTTTATTATATTGAGGTATATAAACTCTATTCCCACTTTACTAGAGTTTTGTCATAAATGGGTATTGAATTTTATCAAATGCTTTTTAAAATTTATTGATACGATCATATGGTTTTTATATGTCATTTCATTTATATGGTATATTATGTTTATTAATTTACAGATATTGTACCACCTTGCATCCTGAAATATTCTTACTTGATAATGGTGTGTGACTTAATTTAATGTGTTGATGGATTTGGTTTGCTAATATTTTGTTGAGGATTTGGGGGTATATGCTCATCGGGGATACTGGCCTATAATTTTCTTTCTTTGTAATGTCTTTATCTGGTTTTGGAATTAGAATAATAATAATTCTGGCCTTCTAAAATGAGCTTGGGAGGACTTCCCTCCTCTGAATTTTTTAAAATAGTTTGAGAAGGATAGGCGTTAACTCTTCTTTGAATGTTTGGTAAATTCACCTGCAAAGCCACGTAGTCCCACACTTTTGATTATTAGGCATTTTTTTATTACTGCTCAGATTCACTGGTTGTAATCTATCTTTTCAGATTTTTTGATTCTTTCTAATTCAGTTTGGATGATAGTATTTTCCTAGGAATTTATCCATTTTATCCAGATTGTCCAACCTGTTGGCATATATTTTTTCCTACTATTTTCTTATAATCCTTTGTATTTCTTTGTTGTCAGTTATTATTTCTTCTCTTTCATTTATGATTTTGTATGTTTGGTTTCTCTCTTGTTCTTTCTAGATAAGTCTCATTAAAAATTTGTCACTCTTGTTTATCTTTTCAAAGAACCAGCTTTTGGTTTTATTCTTTTTTGTTTTGGGGGGTATTTTTTGTATTTTCTTAGACTCTATTTTGTATTTTGTTTTCCCCTACTTTAATATTTATTATTTTCTTACATCTACTCACTTTGGGCTTTGTTTGCTGTTCTTTATCAAGTTTCCTTAAGTGCAAAGTCAGAGTGTTCATTTGCAATTTTTCTTGTTTCTTGAGATAGGCTTGTAATGGTATGAATTTTTCTTTTAAGTATGATTTTGCTGTGTTTCACGATTTTGGGTTGTTGAATTCTATTTTTCATTTGTTTCAAAGTGCCTTTTGGTATATTTTTGATCTTACTCTTAACCTATTCATTTTTTAGTATCATGGTATTTAGCCTACATGTCTTTGCATGTTTTTCATTTTTTCTCTTGTGATCAGTTTCTAGTTTTATGCCATTATGTTCAGAGAAGATGCTGGGTATGACTTCAATCTTCTTAAATTTACTGAGACTTGTTTTGTGTTTAGCCTAGAAAATGTTCCACATACACTTGAAAAGTATGTATATTCTGCCGCTTTGGGGTGAACTGCTCTGTACACATCAGTTAAATCCATTTGATTTCATCATTTAAGGTCACTATCTTCTTGTTGATTTTCTGTCTGAAAGATCTATCCACTGATGTCAATGAATTGTTAAAATCCCCTACTATAACTGTATTTCTATCAATATCTCCCTTTATGTCCATCAAAATACACTGTACTATTTAGGTTCTCTTATGTTGGTTGTATAAATGTTTACTAGGGTTTTATCTTCTTGTTGAATTGTTGCCTTTATCGTTATGCAGTGTCCTTCTTTATCTCTTAGTATAGCCTCCTTATAAAGTCTGTTTTGTCAGATATGAGTACTGCTACCTAAGCTTTATTTCCTTTCCATTTTCATGAAATACCTTTTTCCATCTTTTTACTTTTATTCTGTGCATATCTTTCTTCCTGAGGTGGATCTGTGGTAGTCAACATATATGTCTTATCCATTCAGCTATGCTATGTGTTCTGATTGGATCATTTAAACTATTTACATTTAAAGTGGTTATTGATAAATATGTATTTGTTGCCCTTTCATTCTTTAACTATGTTTCTTTGTTTCTTCTTCTTCTTCCTCTTCCTCTTCCTCTTCTTCCTCCTCCTCTTTTGTCTCCTCTTTTTCTTCTTATAAAGGCCATTTCATATTTCTTATAATACTGGTTTGGTTATAACAAACCTTTAAAGCTTTTTCTTGTTTGGAAAGCTTTTTGTTTCTTCTTCAATTTTAAATGATAGCCTTGCTGGATAAAGAGATTTTTTGTAAAAATTCTCCAAGCAAGGAGTCAAAGCTAGTGTCCTCTACAAGGTGCAATAGTGACTTAAAACTGCCAGTAAGGAGTGGTGATTTCTTTTGGTGCTGAGTGATGTTTCTTTGACAGCAAATGCTGGTGCCAAAGTGTGAAAACCCAGCCACAGGGACAAGGCCTTCAAGTCGTGAAGTTCAGTTATGATACCCTGGAAACCAGTGTGGTCAATTTCGTGACAGCTATCACCAATGGATTAACTCCAAATTTTTAAATGCTTGTTGATATTTGTTAAATCAGTATGTAAAGGATGAGTTTTGCCTTTTAACCAATTTTTTTTACAATGGCAACTTTTGTGTTTTTAAAATTCCAAGAAGAAAGCTTTCTTTTTAAAAAAAAATATATATTATTTATTTATTTTTAGAGAGAGGGGAAGTGAAGAAGAGTGGGAGAGAAACATCAATGTGTGGTTGCCTCTCATGTGTCTCCTACTGGGGACCTGGCCTGCAACCCAGGCATGTGCCCTGACTGGGAATCGAACCAGTGACCCTTTGCTTCACAGGCCTGTGCTCAATCCACTGAGCCACACCAGCCAGGGCTAGAAGGAAACTTTCTGATCTTGAATGAGTACCTTTTGATTTAAGAACACTGAATTTTTATTTAAAGTTTTGTGATTAAGTTGAACAGCCTTTGGCTATTAGCACTGGGCACTATGCAAGAGAGAGGGAAGACTGGTTGCATTTCCTGTTGTTTAACAAACTGTCCAGTTAGGTCAGCAAGCCTGCGAGAGCCCTGGCTGCTATGCCTTTGGCCTCGGGGTGCAAGAAAATTATCCAGAGCACTCACGTAAAAAGGACAGAGCTGCCGAATACATTGCTATATAAAGGCATGTAGAGAATCTTACAATCTATGTGAAAGGCACTTAGCAAAAAAGTTCTGGTCATGGAATATAAAGTAAATATTATAACATCAGTATTAGGAGAACCTCAATGTGTCTTTTAAAAATAACAATAGTCTTGCTGGGTAAAGTAGTCTTGGTTGTAGGTCCTTGCTTTTTATCATCTTGAATATTTCATGTTCATTCTTTCTGCTCTATAATATTTCTATTGAGAAATCAGTCATCAGGGTTATTGGAGCTTTCTTGTATATAACCAACTGTCTTTTCTTGACACTTTTAAGATTCCCTCTTTGCCTTTAAGCTTTGGTATTTTAATTATGATGTGTTTTTGGTGTGGGCCTTTTTGAGTTCCTTTTGTTTGGGATTCTCTGTATTTCCTGGACTTGTGTGTCTTTTTCCTTCGCTGGTTAGAAAATTTTTCTTCAGATATGTTCTCTATCCCTTGTTCTTCCTCTGCTTCCTCTGATACATCTATGATGCGTATTTTGCTACACTTCATGTTGCCCAAAGTTTTATTAAACTATTCTCATTTTTAAATTGTTTTTTGTTTTTGTTTTGCCACTCTGTTTGGCTGTTTTCTGTTACTTTGTCTTCCAAATCTCTGATGTGAGCATCATCTTTATCCAACCTCCTGTTTATTCCTTCCAGTATATTCTTCATTTCTGACTGATTATTTTTTTGTTTTCTTTGTCCTTTTTTTTGCTGTTGTAATTCTCACTACATTCCTATTGTTCTTACCAAGTTCTTTGAACATCTCAATAACTATTTTTAACTCTATATATGATAAATTGTTTACTTCCATTTCATTTAGCTATTTTGGGGGTGCTTTTTCCTGTTATTCATTTGGAGCACATTTCTTTGTCTTTCCATTTTGAATGCCTTTTAATTTTTGATTTTATATTTTAAGTAGATCTGCTAACACTCCCAGCCTTGGAAGGGTAGTCTTATATGGTTGATATCTTGTGGGACCCAGTGGCACAGCCTCCTTGCCCACTTGAGCACTCTATAGATTTCTCTTGTGTGTGTTTTGTGGGACCTATTACTGTAATTGACTCTTGATTGCTATTGGCCTGTTTGTGCATGAGGTTGACCCTCAGACTGGCTGACTGTGAGATCAACCCCAACCACAGTGTCTGAGCTGCTGTGCAGGTGATGACCAGCCCAAGTGGAATTTGCCTCAACAGAGTCTGGTGCCTGTTAAAATCTTCCTTTGGATATGTTGTTTATAAAACTAATTGTATCCCGCTTTAATGTAGTCTAAACTGGTTTCTCAGTGTGTTTTCTCTGAGGCTTCCTGGGAGGGACTCTGTTGCAAAACAATGCCAGATACTGCCTGTGAGTGGCCCTGGGTGACCTGTTTGTAGCTACAAAATGATCCCAATTGTAGCCGCCTCTTCTGAGCCCGAGTGTCCACTGGAAGGATCAAGCTGCTCGTGAACACTGGCTTTTAACAAGCACCAGGCCCAAGGGAAAGTCAGCAAAAGTCCCAATGCACCTTGGGATCCACCTTGCCAGCCTCTGCCTGCCAACTGCTTATGTGGATCATCATTGAAAAAGGCTCTGGCTACTTGAGTTGAGTGAAGTAGGTTCTCAGTGAATCACCAGGCAGAGGCAACTCATCTTTGCCAGATTTATACAGGTTCAAAGTTGGTGCCAGTGCTCGGTCCGAGGCCACTCAGTAAACATCCCAGTCTATACCAAGCTTAGCTGCCACCTGCTTGGTGCTCACACACCTTTGTGGGGAGTAGGCTCTTAGAGAGTCATCTAGGTGAGGCCAGCAATATTTATCAGGTCCAAACAGGCCAACATTTGGCCATGTACAAAGAGATCTCTGCACCAGTCAGGCATGTAAGAAAAAATGTCTCCCATCCGGGAGCCACACAATTCAGTCTATGCCAGATTCTGCCCAGAGCTGGGTCAGCAGGGTGAGGCTACTGAGAGTCAGGAGGATGAGGCTTGTGAATGTCTCATGAGGGGGTGATGCTAATCTGGTTTGGTAGAAGGTGGAGTGAGTGGCCCTCACCCCAGAGCCCACAATTCGGTCTGTCCCTGATTCTGTTCAGACCTCTGGAGGGTTAGCTAGCCAGAGGCCTGGGGCATCAGGCTACTGGGTCTCCTGTGAAGGGGAGGCACCAGTCAGGTTTATGGAAAATTAGGGGCGAATGGCCCCTACACCAAAGCCATACAACTCAGCCCAGGTAGCTGACTCTTCAACAGGGCATAAGTATCCTCATGATGGGTCTTCCTGGAGACCAGGTGTGAGGGCTTTTGCATTCCCCCAGGCTGATGCCATATAAAGTGGGATGCTCCTCTGAAGAAAGGTGGTACCTGTAAGGTGAGAGAAGAATTCAGCTCAGAGATCCTGCAGTTGTCCCTTCAGTTCTCTTCCACAGAGCTACAAACCTTGGCCTCTCCTCATCATACTTCTAGTCTGCTCTGATCTCCCTCTGCTAAAGCCCAGAGTGAGTGGCTATGAATGAGATTTTGTGCACTGGCCCATTAAGAGGGAACCTGCGACTCTACCAGTCTCCTGTCTCTCCCTGGTGGACAGAATCCCCACTAATTTTCACAGCTGCCTGTTATATGGGTGCCTTTTCCAACCTCTATCACTGTGGTCTGGAAAGTCCATCTTGAGACTGAGACTCCAGCTCCTTAGGGGAAACTTTGCAGCTGAGAGATCTCTCTGGAATCTCAGCTGCTGCCCCAAGAGGGCAGGACCAGATCTTTTCACATCTTCACCCTTCCTACAAGTCTTTCTGTAGCTTTTGTAAATCCTTAGTTATAAGAGTTTTCAGCTAGTCTTCAGCTGGTTACTCAGGTTGAATGTTCTATGTTTCATTTGTAATTCCAGTTTGGTCCTGGGAGGAAGTTGTGTGTAACATCCACCTACTTTGCCACCATCTTGAACCCAAAACTCAACTCAAGAAGTAATGAGATGTGTAAGAGAATGTTCATTGCTATTGTATTCATATCATTAAAAGCATAAAAGATAATAATATCCTTTTGGGAATAAAAATCTTTCATTCCATTTATATACATCTAAGGCAGACTAGCTGTTTATTTAGAAAAAATGATGGCATTAGTGGTCAAATAATAGATTTTGCCACATATTCATATTTATGAGGTTTGTCACAGTGTATTTTATAATACTATACTTAAAATGTTAAAATTCTTGATTAAAATTGTATTGAGTATAATTTTAAATGAAAACAAAGAGAAAAACAAATAAATAAAAAATAGTAACTATTAAATATGGGTACAGAATTATGAAATATTTATTTTCTGAATGGTTATAAATGTTTAACATAAGGAATGTGAGGCTGTTACATTAATATTCAAAAGACAAATAATTACACAAACCTACAAGGGATATATCTAATAAATTAATTGCTCTCTTACAAACTCCAAAACTCAAAAGCTTAGAGCTGAAAGAGATATCTTCTCATTTTAATCTAAGTAATTACTTAATAAAGTTCCAATTCTAATTCTATTTAAAGGGCAAGCATTGTGCTACATTATTTCTGTTACATCATTTGTAATAGAAGCTTCTCAAGGTGCACATGATGAATTAAGACTTCAGTTTAGTCAAAAACAGTTCATAAATAAATTGATAAATGTTAGAATTATTATACTATAGGTATAAAGTAATTTGGGAATTCAGAATAATTATTACTTAGCATAGATTAAATGTGAAAGTTTGTGAGTTTGTAATAAAATCTGGTAAGATGTAAGGTGCACTTTTATAATAGTTGAACACTTTAGGAAAAGAAAGTTGAAAGAACAATCAAGGCAAAATCAAGAACACGAACTCACTTATATTAAAAAATTATATATACATATATAATTCATATATATAAAATTCACCCACATATATATGAATTCTATGGGTATATGCACACATAATATAATGAAATACAGTAGTATTTCCAGTAAACAGTGAGGCCAGTGTGACTGGAACATAAACCATAAATCATATAGTTAGCACCTTGGTTAGTGTGGCTCAGTGGATTGAGCTCTTGCCTGCGAACTGAAAGGTCACTGGTTCAATTCCCATTCACAGCACATGTTGTGGGCCAGGTCTCCAGTTGGGGGCATGCAAAATGTAACCAATCAATGTTCCTCTCTCTCTATTTCTCCCTTCCTTTTTCTCTCTCTAGAAAATAAATATATTTTTTAAAAAACATATAGTTTGAAAAGATGAAGGACCAATATTGTAGTGACAGATGGATTTAGACCAAGTACTTGGAAATCAGAAGATAAATAATTTTATATGGCATGCTTAGAAGTCATGCTATTATTCTGTATGCAAACATTATCCAATATTCTGACATATGCTCTTTTAAAGATGAAGAAGAATTAGGAAATTTGATTGATGATAAAAAATTAGAGCTTGATGTAGGAGATGAGAAGCATCCCATTAAGGAGGCAACTTTGACAACTATAATAAATATATAAGATGTCTTGAACCAAGTTAGACATAGAATCAAGAGGGTATTTCCAAGGTATATAGAGCTCATTCTCTGGCTTTGTGTAGGTAGTAGAGAAAATAGAAAAAAATTAGAATGCTCTAAGGGTACCTGAATCCAATATAAGCAACTAAATGCATAATTTTTTTGCAGTTCAGAAATGAAATATATGATAGTTATGTTTCTATTGGCTGACTAACAACAATAGATAGGTACATGATAAAATAGATTGATAGAAAACTATTAATTTTTCTCTTTGATAGATACATTTGTAAGCAGAATATAATCCAAGCCCAGACTTAAAATGTTCATTATAGTCTCATAGACACAAACTGTTTACATCTTTTATGCAAAAATTTTGGCTAATATTTAAGATTGAGAATTAAAGGGGGAAAATGAATAAATTATATATCCAAAGATAGTACTGACATTTACTTTTGAAAACAGAATGACCACTTCCCTACTGGTCCTGCTTGAGTGGAGGTTTATTATGTGAAGCTGGCTAGCTTGTGAATACAGAAAGAATGAAAAATTCTACTACTCAGGTACTAGATTAGAATAATAATATTTAAAGGCATTATTTAACATTTTCTACTCTTTGAAGTAAAATATTTCCTTTCATTTTGAGATTTAGTTTTTGACCAAGCCATCAGTATTTAAATGAGGACAATAACCTACCCAAAATTAAACTAATAAATATTTAGTTATAGACCTACTTCTTATTTTTAAACTATTATTTATTCCTTCTACCTCTGGTAATTTGTTAGCAAAGTATGAGAAATAGCTAACGATAAAGAAATGAAGCAATCCTCTTTCTTGTACAATCAGAGCAATTAAATTTTAGTTAATTAATTGAATTTTTGCATAAAGAACAAATGATGTGTGTATAGTGATATGTGAAATATATTTTTAGCATTTTTCTTTATTATATTTTTTCCATTACCATTTAGTCTCCTTATACCAGAAGAGACTTTTACCTCATGTCTTATACCATTGCCCCTAGCAATTACCACACTGTTGTCCATGTCCATGAGTCTTTTTTCCTTATTCCTCCACCTCCTAACCATGCCCTACTAGCTCTCATCTGCTCTCTGTCTATGAGTCTCTCTCCATCTTCCTTGTTCAGTTTGTTCATTAGATTCCACATATGACTAAAATTACATGGTATTTTTCTTTCTGACTGGCTTATTTCTCTCAGCACAATGCTCTCCATGTCCATCAATACTGTCACAAAGAGTAAAATTTTCTATTTTTTTGTGGTTGAGTAGTATTTCATTCTGTAAATGTCCCATAGATGTTTTATCCACTCATCTACTGACACTTTGGCTACTTCCATATCATGGTGACTGTAAATGACTCTGAAATGAACACAAGGGTGCTTATGTTCCTTCAAATTAGTGTTTTATGTTCCTTCAGATATATTCCTAGAAGTAGGATCCCTGGGTCAAAAGGCAGATCCATTTTTAATTTTTTGAAATATCACCATACTGCTTTCCACAGTAGCTGTGCCAGTCTGCATTCCTACCAACGGTGCAAAAGTATTCCCCTTTCTCCACATCCTCACCAGCACTTGTTATCTGTGGATTTATTGATGATAGCCATTCTGACAGGTGGACAATGATATCTCATTGTGGTTTTAATTTGCATTTCTCTGATGATTTAACAATCATCACGTGTCTTTATATGTCTATTGGCTATCTGCATGTCCTTTTTTGGAAGTGTCTATTTAGATCCTTTGCCCATTTTTTAAACTGGTTTGTTTGTTTTTTGGTGTTGGATTATTAAACTGGTGTTAAATTATTTTTGCAAATAATTTATAAAATTTGGATATTAACTCCTTATCAAATGTATTGGTGAATATGTTCTCCCATTCTGTGAGTTGCCTTCTTATTTTGTTGATGATTTTCAGTGCTGTGCAAAAACTATTTAGTTTCAGGTAGTTGTTTGTTTGTTTGTTTTCTTTCTTTCCTTGCCCAGAGAGATTTATCTGATAAAATATTGCTACAAGCAATGTAGAGATTTTGCTACTTATGTTTTCTTCTACAATTTTTATGATTTATAGTCTAACATTAATTTTTTATTCACTTTGAAATTATTTTTGTGTGTGGTGTAAGAAGGTGGGCTAGTTTCATTTTTCTGCACATATCTGTCCAATATTCCCAACACCATTTATCGAATGAGCTATCTTTAGCCTACTGCATGTTCATGCTTCTCTTTTTGAATATTAATTGACTATAAAGGTGTGGTTTTATTTCTGGGCTCTCTATTCTCTCCCATTGATCTGTGTGTCTGTTTTTATGCCAGTACCATGCTCTTTTGAGTACTATGACCTTATAGTATAGTTTGATATTAGGTAGCCTGGCTCCTCCAAATTTGTTCTTCTTTCTGAAGATTGCTCTTGCTATGCAGGGCCTTTTATGGTTCCATATAAATGTTTGAAATATTTGTTTGAGTTCTGTGAGATACATTATTGGAATCTTTTTAAAAGATTTTATTTTATTTATTTTTAGAGAGAGGAGAAGTAATGGAAAAGAGAGGGAGAGAAACATCAATATGTGGTGGTCTCTCGTGTGCCCCACCGGGGACCTGGTCCACAATCCAGGTGTGTGCCTCGATCAGGAATTGAACCAGTGACCTTTTGGTTAACAGGCCAGCACCCAACCCACTGAGCCACATCAGCTGGGGCTACATCATTGGAATTTTAACAGGAATTGTACTGAATCTATAGATTGCTTTGGATAATATGGACATGTTAGTGCTTTCTATTCATGAATACAGTAAGTGCTTCCAGTTAGTGATATCTTCTTCTATTTCTTTCTTCAGTGTTTTCTAATTTTCCTAGTGCAGTTTTTTCCTCCCTAGGGAAGACAGTCCCTATCTAGTGGACTAGTATAGTCAACTCTTCCCTCCCTCTGCCAGAGCCCAGGGTAAGTGTCTGCAAACCAAATTTTGTGCTTTGGCTCTTTAAGAGGCTCTCTGTAACTCCAGTCATCTCTCTGGCATACAGAAATCTTGCTGCTTTTCACAGCTGGATATAATCTGTGTTCCTTTCCAGCTCTGGTGTTGTAGGCTGGGGTTTATACCCCACCTTCTCAGGGGGAACTCCCTGGCTGTTGAAATATCCCTCCAAACTTCAGCTGCCAGCCATGAGAACCCAGCCAGCCCTCTCTTACCTCCTCTGAAGGAGGTAAGACCCTTGCAGGTCTCATGGTGGTGGAGTGCTTTCTTATGCCTGTTCTTGGTTGTAAGGCTTCTCTCCAGCTTGGTTATTAAGGATGCTTTCTCTACAATTTAGTTGTAATTCCATATTGTTCCTGGGAGGTAGTTAGTATAGCTTCCACTTACTCCTTCACCATCTTGGATATCTGTCTCATGAAATAGATTTTTAAAATACATTGGCATAGCCCTCTATAAACTGAATGGGCTTTTAAACATTTTTTTATATTTATTTTATTTTTCCATTGCCATTTAGTCCTCTTGTTCCTCCACCTCCAAAACTTATTAATTCTATAAAGAACTGTGACTTAATGTGTGACAGGGAATAAAATGTGGTCAAATGACTACCTTTAAGGAATTGAGTAGATACAGATTACAACAAAATTAAATTACTAATGATAAAGTTCACACTTAAGAACAAAAAATAGTACAGGCAGAGCAAAGTAAGAAAGCAGATTTTGATCTTAAAAGTAAGGGTCAAACTTTATTTTCATGGGCCACATTGGATTTTCTTTATGTGTGCATATATTAATTAAAATGGCTAAGTAATGTATCTTTAATTCTTATGAAATATTGGCATTCAATTAGCCTCAACACATGGATCATTGCCATTTTTAAATAATTTAAATTCTCAACATAATAGAAAATAATTTGAGGTTCCTCTAAAAACCTTACTTATGCGAAATTGAGACAATATAGCAGTAACATCTGAATTCCATCTTGACAGAAAGAACTACATCTTAGAGGCCTGACTTTGACTTCTTGCTTTCAGTATAAGTTCATTTTTGAAATTATCCAAACCACATCCTTAAAAGAAAAAGTGAATGACATGAACATCCTTTTAAAATTCTGTTCTGCAAAACAGTGTTTTGTCAATTAAATGGTAAGTAGAACACGTGCACAAGCATTATTTTACGAGCTCGTTGAGTGATCCGCTGACCATGGTGTACATCTCTGAGGACTCTGGAGATCAGCCACCGCCAGATGATGGCCACAAAGGACCACATCCTCATCCACAAGAACTCCTCTCAGAGCTCAGCCTCTCTTTTCTGATTGAGTCCCTTGTGCACAAGCTCTTATCAATAAATAAGCTCTATCTGCTTAGTCTTGTACTCAGTTCCACGCTCATTTCTACCACATCAAGACTCAAGAACTTGGCATTTAGAATCCAATAACAGAACAGTTAGAAAGTCTCTTTTCTTTAAATTTTTAGCAATTTCTAACTCATTTTTCATGGCATCATCATCATTTTCCCAAAGATGATATCTCCACATATAAGAACAAATCCATAGGCCAATGCACACTTGAAAGCATTGCTAGAAAATGTGGACAAGTTTTGAGATACATTTTGTGTTATCTAACGACTAAGAGAAAAATGTGTAAAAATATTAGAAAATGTTGCTCTAAATTGCTTCTTTAACAATATTTGAGACTATGTGCTGAGACCATGATACCAGAACAGAAACAAGATGTCAGTGTTTTTTTCCCAAAATTTTATAATACGTGCTTTTTAAAATACAAAAGTGTTTATAAGACACAAAATATGCAATTAAACAAAAAAATTCCAGTTAAGTAGAAATTAATACACTGAAATGGACCAATAGGAAATGAGTTGACTACACATTCTCAATATTAATGAAATATTTAAAGATTTTTGTAAAGAACACAGACTCGTTCTTTTCAATTACTTGTAATATTCCAGGCTATTAGTTTAATACATAGGATTGTGTAATAAATTAGATTAAATTACATGTATGAACAAATTTTCAAACTGATTCTATAACTTTTAAAGGTATTTGAAACATATTTTCTTTTATGATTCAAATATCCTCCCATCCACAAAATAATCTTACTCAGATTCTTAATTTACTTAACTCTTTCTTAATATATAAAATAAAGGAAACATCATTCCAACCCTAAGCAAAATAAGAAAAAATCAAATATTAGAGTTAAAATTTATGGTATTTTATTTTAAAGTCTTAACATAATTACTAATGAAATGCAGAGAAAAGGGGCACTTATAGTAACACTTATTTATTCAGAAAAACGGGCTGCATGGAGTGAATTTAGACTCAATTTTTAATGCAACTGAAGCAGTAAATAAATAAGGATATGGGGTGGAATGCAAAAGCAAAAGGAACCAAGAACTGTAGAGTTCGTTTTATAGATCAGTATTTCACAACCCTCTAAAAACAACAGCTCTTGAATCTATTTCAACAGCTCTGGCAAGTGTTCCAGGCCTTGTTGTGGGATGCCTTGGAAACCATGGTCAAAAAATAAAATAGCTTGTATTCACTTTAATTTAAGTATAAATCACTCTTTCTCAAGGAAAGAAGGAAAAACATTATAAAATGGCATATCTAAAGAGAGATTTAAAATACTGAAAAATTTTGGATCACCGGATACAGATTAAAAAAATAAAAGCATGAGAGAGTAGTCCTTCAACGAGCACCTACTGTGAGCCAAGCACTGCAGAGTACAGTGTGGTATTGACCCCTTGTAACAATTCATGAGGTTGATGTGATTGAAAACACTGTACAGGAGACACTGAACTTTAAAGATTAGATGACCTTCCAAACTGACCCAAAGAGGGAAAACTGGAATCTCTGTCTGAGTCTGTTTGGAAGAGTTTATTAGTTATTCTCTACCCCTTGTTGCAAACATTGCATTTACACATTGCCTTTGCTTGTTTGTATTTCAGTGTAACTTTCTACATGGAAATAGACTAACCATGATATTGATGTTATTGCTCTGTACTGATTCATAGTATAACATGTAATTTTTATGACAAACCTTATTTGGGATTTCTATTTAAAAAGTCAATAATTTTTTATATTATTAGTATGATTTTTATTGTTTTGCAAGTACAGTTTTCTGTCTTTTCCTCCCACCCCTCCCCACTACCCCAGCCCTCCCCGCCTCCCTCCCCCATTTCCACCCCCCACTTGTTGTTGTCCATATGTCCTTTATGATTGTTCCTGTAAACCCTTCACCCTTTCCCCCATTTATCCCCTCCACTCTCCCTTCTGATCGCTCAGCCTGTTCTCAATTTCAGTATCTTTGGCTATACTTTGCTTGCTTGTTTGTTTGTTGATTAGGTTCTTGTTAATGGTGAGATCATATGGTATTTGTCTTTCATCACCTGGCTTATTTCACTTAGCATAATGCTCTCCAGTTCCATCCATGCTGTCCAAGAATCTTTTGGCTGACAAAATTTCTTAGGACCGAACTGTTGTAAATAGGGGTGACAAGATACATTATTAACAAGAAACAATATTCATCATCCATCTCACACCTTTTCATTCACATATCTTAAAAGATTCTTTACCTCCAGCTACTTTACACTCAGCATGAAATTATTCAATCCCTTTGAAAACATCAAAGAAATAAAAAGTTGCTCTTAATCTGTAACTTACAACTGTGTCCCCTGATCAGTAAGAGAAGGTCAAAGGGGCCAGTGCGTTCACAAAGTAAAAGAAAGAGCCTACCGAAGGGGATGTATTTTATCCTCAGAGCCAAATAATCATAAGCAGTGGTGATGAATAAAATCGAATATGCAGTAGCTACAGGGTCAGTACTACACTTATTCAGGTTCATAAATGAAAGCAAGGAATAATCAGGCTCTAAGTGGGCAACTCAAATAAAGAATGAAATGTTGAATCCCATAAACTCTGATAATCATGGTAAAATCACATACTGCTTTTCTGTTTGATGAATCTGATCTTAGTGCTTTGATGCTACTATTTAGTGTTGATAATTCACGTGTAACAATATCTGATAAAATATTTTCAATTAGCAGTCACATATACTTTCATTCAATAAATATTTTTAGTACATTTTACACATGTGAAATTTGAAATAGCATATTTGTACTAAATTAACCTATACATCACTTTCAAAATCTAGTTTTGCTACTTGCTACCAGACCGTACAAAAATCATATCCACACAGCATGTAGATCTATTAAAATTATGTCATCAACATTTAAACAGTTTGAAGCTGTTTTTAAACTTTAATTTAAAATAACTCGTGACAAATTTTCTATGAAGTTCTGTGAAAGATAACACACATTTTTTCAATATAGAAATGTTGTTAATTAATATAATATTCAATAATACACTACTAAGTAGATTGAATTTCAAACTGTCATTGCGAAGTAAAATAGTAAAACTATATTTTCTTCTATTTCAAAAAGACATATATATTTCACATAACAGTTGTCTTCAGAATCTAATGGATATTATATTGTATAATTAAATTATCTTTAGTTTGAATTGTACAAATGGTCAGTAAATTTCCCCTTTAGACAATGTATAAATATTTAATAACATAAAGATGGTCAATAATTTAAATTCAAAGAGATTTGTACATTGATCTTCCAGATAAAATGCTATTAGCCTGAATGATCCCACAGGTTCAGTTTTCTCTATGACTCTATGTATCATACATTCAAGGATTCTATTTGCAATGATGACTCAGGAAACAGTCTTATTCAGTAGGTAAAGCAAATTAACTGAACATTATAGATCACTTCTAATACAAATGATGGGAACATACTTCCTGCTACTTGAGGTCGACCCCTGCCTTATGCAAATCATGAAATAAGCCCAATCACTGTCCTCTTCCATGCCCCTACATCACTCCTGACCTACCTACCTCACAGCCCTTGTTTTCATCCTGCCTTGGGAGCGTGAGTCTTCCTTGTCACATTGCCTGTGCACAGAGCCGAACCAGAGCAACTCTCTTTGAGCAACGTTTCACGCTTCAGGCTGACTGCGTCATAACATACCATGCATTAGATACTAGTCGTCAGCTAGAATGCAAGATGATAACCAGATAACAGTTATAATATTAATGGTTATAAAATGCTAGGGTTTCCTTTTCTGAGGATATTTATAGTCTAGACACAAGCACTTTTGAAAATACAAGAAATATTTCTTGAACAGTGAAATATCAAGTGATAGTACAAAAATATCTTAAAAAAGATGAGCCTTTACCTATTCCTCTAGATCATGAGATCTATAACCAGTCCATTCAAAATTATCTTTATTTATATTATTCAAAATTCAGTATTAAATTTATTCACCAGGTATCCTGACATTAAAACAATGAAACAATATAATGAGATTCAACAGCAATATTATTAAATATGCATTTATATAATCTAATAAATTTTTAAAATTTGGCTTCCAAATTAGAAATAAGATAGAATGTTCAGGTCTTAGTTATTATTTTATATTTTTTGGTTTTATTCATACATAATCAGCATGTAACATCCTATTAGTTTAATGTACCTCCTCCACCCCAAAACAAAGAATTAATATATATATCTATTAAGAAATTACTTCAATAAGTTTAGCTAACATCTATTACCTTATGTATTCATTTTTTTTCCTGTGGTGAATGTTTTTAAGATCTACTCTCATAAAAACCTTCAAATGTATAATACAATATTCTAAGTTATAGTCACCAGATAGTATATTACATCCCCAGAAATTATTTATCTTATAACTGGTCTTGGTTATTTGTAATCATTTTTTTAAAGATTTTATTTATTTATTTTTAGAGAGAGGAGTAGGGAGAGAGAAAGACAGGGAGAGAAACATCAATGTGTGGTTGCCTCTTACTTGTCCCCTACTGGGGACATGGCCCACAACCCAGGCATGTACCCTGACTGGGAATAGAACCAGCAACCCTTTGGTTTCGTAGGCTGGCACTCAATCCACTGAGCCATACCAGCCATGGTTGTAATCATTTTTTTAAGCTGTTGGCAATGAACATAATACAGGGAACAGAGGAAGCTCATTATGTGCATAGGTGGTTTTATAAATACAACTAAATATGTATTTTATACAAACTATATTATTAAAACAATATTTTATATTATTAATTTTTTTTAATTTCCAGAACCATTGGGTAAGGGTGAGGATTGAGAAAAATGTTTTATAGAGACCAGTATCATTTTAAATTTCTTAGTACTTCTACATCAGAGCCAAAGAAATATATAGTTAAGTTTTTCATAATAACTACAATGTAATTTCACCCCACATTTGCCCTATTTTTCCTTTACTATGTTTCAACAAAAAAATAAGTCCAAACTAGATTTTGTTTTAATCAGTAAAGTAGGAATTTTTGCTTTGAAAAACAATTTATTAATTGTTTAATAATTTACTATATAGGCCTTCAAAAAGGTTATTTTTAAAATTAGATATATTTGTATCAAATATATTAGACCATCTCTATCATCTTGGTCTTAAAAACCTAGTAACTAAGGTGTTAAATATTCCCTCTTTGCTGTTGAGACTATACACGACTCCCTAGTCTATGCCCTCAATCTTTACTTGTCAAGATAAGGGTAATCAATCTCAATTCCGCATAAAATATAATTTCCATTAGAGACAAGCAATAAACACTACCGATTTCTTGGCAGCATTGGACTTCTACAAACTAATCCTCCTCAAAAGAGACCAGGGAAAAATACTTTACCCCTTAGATACTGTTCTATAGAAGCAGAAAACTCAATTCATCTTCTTATCTTACTGAGATGACCGTAATTAATGTTTGTTTAGTCTAGTTTTTTTTTAAGGTTGAAACAGAAGTCAGTGAAACTGACTGTTGCGGAAGCAAAAGAGCAACAGCATGCACATAGAAACCACTTCTCACTGAACCTGCGTTCCACCGCTTTCCACACAATCGGGCAGGCATCCTAACATCCTCAAACAAGGATGGAGCTGTCAGTCAATTCAAAGTCTGGTCATTAATATCTTACTATGTAAAACATTGTGTGTGTAATCAAAGTTCTGGCCTCTGTCCTCAGGAAGCTCATGTTTTACTAGGGTATAGAGGACACTACATTTCAAGGCAATATATTTTTCTTTTATCTAAAACATCCAGCAAGCGAAATGTACTCTGACAATAAATCCAAATGCTGCTAACATAGTCATGACACATATGAATGCTCACTCTTTGTTACTGCTGACTTTTCTAGGACAGAAGCCTGGTCCTCACTTTCTTCTTGCAACCTTTCCAAGGTTCTGAATTGTTTTCAAAATAATCTTCCAAAGATGTTATTAAATTTCTTTTTCTTAAACACTCACTTAATTTTAACATACTATAATTCTAACTGCAGTCCTCTTTCAATGTCCACTTTCCTTTTATTCTGAACCTGTAGATGTATTACTCCCCGCATCACTTTGTCTTGTCTCCTCAACACCACTCTTTTACTTTATTTTATATTCCCTGGCGGTATTCAAGATTCCTCCTCCACCCGAAAAGTGTTCTCTCTCTTAGATGTCTAAGGATTGATTTCTCTTCCATAATTCCTGCATTGTATTGTACATTGTATCCTTTAGTTTTGCAATGGCCTGCTTGTTGACAGTCTCTCTTACCAATTTTTGAGTTATTTAATGACAAGTTTTGACCTTATTTATCATCAGATTATCCAATGGCTAGCATGATACTTTGCACATTTGCAAGCAATAAATTTCTGCTTACTGAATGAAAATTTGTACATACTTTATAAGAATGCCAAAAAAGATACTGAAGACAAAGAGAATTAAAACATTGTGCCAGATATTGACATTTGTAGTGTTGTAAAATAGAGATTTTTTAAATAACAATTTATCCTATAGGTTGCACACAGTGTTTAATTTCTACCTATCTGTTCCACTGTTCTCATTTAAAATGAATTTATTGCTAGGAAAATGGCAACATTTTGTTAAATGTTAAAATTTTTTTACATTTTTTTATTTTGTTCAAGTACTGTTTTCTGCCTTTCCCCCCACCCCTCCCCACCTAAAATGTTAATCCTTTAATTTTAAAATAGATTAATACAAGCACATTCATAAAAATATTTTCTTAATATAGCAAGAATATACAATGTGAATGTTATATATTGCTGTAAATTATTTAATTACTTTTACATTAATCTGGCATTCACTACCAATATTATGAAGAGTGAACAAAAGGTAAGATTCTTGATAATACATAAATTAGTGTCAAATAGTATAGAAATGATGAATAACAAAATGATCTGAGATTATAAAGAATAATACACAACAAAGTGTTAAGAAGCAAAATGAATTACAGTTTCTTAATCCCCATAAAATAACTTTCACAATTTAATTATTACATTTTATAATGTTCTATTAAAATTGATCCATTTAAATGTCTTTCATTTATTAAACATGCATGCTTTCATGTATAAAACCTTGTATTTGTTTCATTCTTTTTTATTCCTTGGAAAATATGTTATAAACAATAGGTTATCAAATAGTATTAATTACTTTAATCAAAATTCTACATATATATTCAAATAGCATTATTACATTAAAAAAGTAAGAAATAAAGTCAATTAAATTGCAGCACAAATATATTTATATTATAAGGAGGAACTTGGATATTAAAAAAACACTAATGAATTTTTTAAAGAAACAGAACAAAAATTATCAGATTTGTATGAAACTACATAAGACCCCAATAACCAAAACAATTCTGAAAAAAAAAATGAACAAAACCAGAAGTATTAATTTATACTAAAAAGCAACAAGCAAAGCAGTATTATATTGCCAAAAAAACAGACACACATACCAATGGAACAGAATCAAAAGCCCAGAAATAAACCCACATTTATATGGGTAAACAGTTTTCAACAAAAAAGCCAAAAACATACAATGGTGAAAAGAAAACCTCTTCAATACATGGCACTGGGAAAATGAGAAAGCCACAAGCAAAAAATGAAACTAGACTGATAATTTGTCACCATAAACAAAAATTGATTCAAAATGGATAAAAGACCTAAGTATATGGCCTCAAACAATAAAATATATAAAAGAAAACATAGGTACCAAACTCATACACCTTGGTCTAGAGAAGAATTTATGAATTTGACCTCAAGGCAACAATTGTAAAAACAAAAATATGTAAATGAATAGGATGATATCAAACTAAAAAGCCTTTGCATAGCAAAAGAAACCATCAATGACAAAAAAGGCAACCAACTAAATGAGAGAAGATGATTGCAAACCATACCTCTGATAATGGTTAATATCCAAAATATGTAAAGAACCAATATATATAACAACAAAAAAATAAACAATTGAATTAAAACATGGGCAGAGGACCTGAAGAGGCACTTCTCCCAGAAAACATACAAATAGCCAACAGACATATAGAAAGATGCTCAATTTCACTAGTTATCAAAGAAATGTAAGCCAAAACCCCAAGATACAACCTCACACAGGTTAGAAAGGCTATTATTAACAGATAAGTAATAGCAACTGTTGGAGAGGTTGTGAAGATAAAGCAACCCTTACACACTGCTGATGGGCATAAAATTGGTACAGCCACTATGAGAAACAGTATGGAAAAATTAAAAAATGCAGCTACCATACGATCCAGCAATCCCTCTTCTTGGTATCTATCTAAAAATGTTAAAACATTTATTAATTAGATACATAAACTCTTATACTCAGTGAAGCATTATACATGGTGGCCAAGATTGGAAACAACCAAAGTGTTCATCTATAATTTTCTATAGATGATTGGCTAAAGAAGGGGTTGTACATATATACAGATAAAAACTATTTGGTCCTAAGAAAAGATGAAATATTGCCAATGTCACAACATTGAGAATATCATGAAAATCCAAAAAATTCACGTGGAAAAAGTTAAGAAGTGTGTGATTTGTTCCACATGTGGGATATAAAACCTGAAAGCAGCAAACAAGACAAACAAAAACTCACAGACAGGCAACAATATGGTCGTTACCACAAGGAAGGGTGGTGACGGGTAGTAAAGGGGATCAAACACACGGTGAAACACACGGTGACAAAAAGAGACAACTTTGGGTGTTAAACATACCATATAGAATTGTACAATTGAAACCTATATAATTTATTAACCAGTGTCACACCAATAAATTTAATAAAGTTAAAAAACCTAAAGAATAAGTTCACCCCAACAAGGTACATCATTTAACATTTATAAATAATTGTGAAATTTATTAAAATATCAAATGTTTATTGAAGAAAATTTATTCTGGAAAAATTAGTACATTTGACTTTAGGTTACTCTTCAGGCTTTCAAAAGTAGGTAATTTTGTCCCTTTTTGTAATTTTCTTAATAATTAAGGACATTATTTTCCAATGCGCTGTACCAAATTAGGGTCCAAAAAGCATTTTAAAAGGAACACAATTACTTTTTTAAAAGATCATCCAAATTAAATTTTATTATCTCAAATATAAAACAATATTCTTTGGTATATGTAAGTGATTTTATAATATTTTATCATTTTTTGTATTTTTTTTAAATTCTATTTTATTAATTATCCAGTTTTCCTGATCCCCCCCCAAGCTTTGTCCACCTCCACCCAGCACCCCTACTTCCTCAGGCAATCCCCCCACCATTGTTCATGTCCAGGCATCATGCANTGCTGTACCAAATTAGGGTCCAAAAAGCCTTTTAAAAGGAACACAATTACTTTTTTAAAAGATCATCCAAATTAAATTTTATTATCTCAAATATAAAACAATATTCTTTGGTATATGTAAGTGATTTTATAATATTTTATCATTTTTTGTATTTTTTTAAAATTCTATTTTATTAATTATCCAGTTTTCCTGACTCCCCCCCAAGCTTTGTCCACCTCCACCCAGCACCCCTACTTCCTCAGGCAATCCCCCACCATTGTTCATGTCCAGGCATCATGCATATAAATTCTTTGGCTACTCCATTTCCTATACTGTACTTTACATCCCCATGGCTATTCTGTAACTACCTATTTGTACTTCCTAATCTCCTCCCCTCTTCACCCATTCTCCTCCTCCCCCTCCCATCTAATATTTTATCATTTTAATATCAGAACTCCTACGGAATAGTCTTATCAAAATAATTAAATACAATTTAGTTGATTATTCCTGACAGAACCATGGGATGAAAAAGTACAAACACAGGCACACATGTACATTAATATAGTTGTATAATATTTACACTAATACAGTATAGTAGCATCATACAAGGTTTGTCTTGAAAAAGCCCAGCAATCGTTAATATAACAAGAATGGTTTACATGACATTGATGTAACCTGGCAGTCCAGGAGAGTGGACTGGGGAACCCATGCATGAACAATGACAACTTCATTATCTAGTCAGTGAGTTTGTTAGAAACTGTTGAGTGAGCATGTGTACAATGTGACCATCGACACTCAGTCCAAAGGCTGAGTGAATAGAGCAATAAATCTGCATCAGATTTTGCTTTAAGCTTGAACATTACTCCATGGAAACCATTTGGATGATCAGAAAGTTGCAGCTATGGGCAACTGGGGATTGACAGCTTCATCATGACAACACACTCACTCATGCATCACATCTCCATGCAGAGTTCTTTGATGAAACATCAAATCACCCAGGTGACTCAGCCCATGTACAGAGCAGATTTGGTGCCCTGTGACTTCGGGCTTTTCCCAAAACTAAAATCAGGTTTGAAAGGCAAGGCATTTCTGACTGTTAGTGAGATTCAGAAAATACAGTGAAGCAGCTGATGGTGATTGGGAGAACTGTGTGGGGTTCCAAGGTACCTACTTTGAAGGAGACTGAGGCATCATCATCCTATGTACAATGTTTCTTCCATCTTATGTCCTTGTCTCTATTTTTCATAGGACATGGCTGGATACTTTCTGCACAGACCTCGGATATACACAGATGACAGATGTGTGTTTATGAGGGGGGAAGGGTACAGATGTCATTTAATCAGCTTTCACATTACCAAAATGTAAAGTGAAAAATGAGTTTTCCTTGTAATTTCAAGAATAAAATAGTACTAAGTACTATTTTTTTAAATCCCCCACCCTCTGAAATCCCTTTTGTTCAGGATTTTTGAGATGTTTTAGTAATGTAAGAATTCTACATATCCATAAAAAATTCTACTTAAAATAACAAAATAAGAATAATTAAAAGAGTCTTTCCATCTTATTTTTAAAGTCTAAAACAGATCTGGCTTATTTCCTACATCAGACATTAGAACAATCACCTAATTTATTTGAAAGGGAGGCACTGATTGCTTTTATATTTTTGCCTGCCTTTCAGGAAATAAGTGTTCAATATCAAAGCATGTAATCTATAGGGTTTCCTCCAGGAAAGCTCATTCTTACAGTACAACAAACCTGACTTAAAAATACCTTCATGCATTACAGAAAACATTTCTTCAAAGAAACACAAAGATTAGAAGATGAGAGATCATGAAGATATTCTTTTGAAGGTTTTACTGAGCATTCATTCTAAGTGGTTAAAGTATAGTTTGAAAATCGTTAAACATCACCAAGATTATTCAAAGACAGTTTAATTGCATATCACCAAATTATCATTATTGCTTTCTATACTTTTCTTTATAGTCATGTGATTACTGATACTTTAAGATTCCACAGGACAAACTTGTGATTCATTAAAAAGGCGCTGGGTGAAAAGTAAAAAAATTGTTTAGGGGAATTAGTTAAATCAACTTATCAACTGTTTTTACATTGTTGCCTATTTTATTTACATCTTCTTTTTCTGGTTACCAAATCTTGATCTCTTTCTTATCCATGCTACCACCACTTGGATTAAATTTATTTCCAAAAAAATTCAAAAATTATTACGTCATTTCTCCCCCATGATATTATTCCATTGTGTGAATTCAAAATCTCTTCACTAAACTTCTGCATGGACCCCAGGCTCCTCCTTCTATTGGTAACACTTCATGATCTTTCATGAAGTCAAACATGAATGACATTTTCTAAAGAAAGTGCACCAGTGTTTATTCAATATTTTCAGTGCCAGTCTTTGTCATTTTATTATCATCCTATTCTTCTTGATTGTCATTAGTCCTCATCACCATCATCAGGTATCAGTCACTGTTCTCTGGCACTTACTATGGTTCAAGCCCTGCACTAAGTATTTCACAAGGCATATAAAAACTGCCTATTCAATTCACAAAGCAATCCTAAGAAGCACATGACTTAAATTCTGCTGATGGGAAAAATGAAGATTAAAGAGATTAATCCATTAACCCCCAAATTAAGCGACATTTAATATTTGAACCTGTATGTGTATGTCTTCAATGCTCAGCTCTTCCACTATCCCAGTCTGAAAAAAGACACTTGAAAAGTCCTTTAACACATACCATTAAAATATTTTATTAATTATATCTACTGATCCAAACATTATACTTCTAACAACTAATTTATAGCCCAATAAAAGGGGAAATAAAAGGACATTGCTTTTTTTTCTGATCTCGTAAAGTAATACCATCCATACATATGTTCTAAAATTTGATAAATAGCCAATTGTCATTTTTTTGAGTATCCTGAATGATTCATCAACACTAGAACATCAAGTCTGAAAATTTTCAGCAGAGAATTACTCGGCATGTTAAAAAGTAAACTTCTGGATTCTGGTGTAATTCTTCCCCCATAGAAGTGGCCCTAGCTCTGGGTCCCTAGGAACTTCCTCAGCTGGGCTGTGCTGATGACTCACTCTGGTCAAGACTCTGTGAAGAGTCTGGGAAGAATTGCAGATCTTCAGCATCCATTTAATTTATGGTGCAGCCCTATCCTAGTTCACCCTTAGGTAACTACTGAGATTTCAACTATTTGAGAGCACAGAGCAGATGATTTTCCCCTTCCTCCTTTCCTTTCTTCTTTCCTTCCTTCCTTCCTTCCTTCCTTCCTTCCTTCCTTCCTTCCTTCCTTCCTTCCTTCCTCCCTTTCTTCCTCTTTTTCTTTCTCTCATTTATGCTACTTATTTTAACATCACTCTCTTTATCTAGTCCATCTTTTCTTCTAACCAAGCTCAATTGATACACAAATTATAAAACAAAAAATAACAGCAGCTATGTCTTGATGGATTAATTGAATTCAACATTGCTGGTGGTACAGACAAGCTAAAGTTTATATACTGAGTCCATTTTACCCAGGACATTTTGATGTACACTAATCCACAGGTGGCAAACACAAGGCCCATGGGTCAAATCCAGCCCTCCACATTGTTTTATCAGGCCCGGTGGCAGTGCCAAGCTCCTTGACCCTAGTTAAGGAGTAGTTACATTTATATGGTTCTAAAATTAAATTTGGCCCTTTGAAGGCAATGGCAAGGCTGATGCGGCACCTGGTGAAAATAAGTTTGACACCCCTGCACTAAGCAATAAGCCAAATTTGATTTCAAACTAAATATGCAAATTCAACCAATTATGAACCTTAAGTTGTGTCCTATGCATTGTCTAGCATGCAGTTATTCTAATTATTTATTAAAATTGAAGAAATAGATAAAGAAATAAATGTTTTGAACTTTACTCACTCAATAACGTATTTAATTTGCAAAATGTGTAGGTATTATGCTGATTTGAAAGTAAAAATAGTTGTCTGCATTTAAGCCATCAATATTATGTATTATGTTTCTGTTGAGCCAAAAAAGAAAAATATAAATATCCACCCTAAAGATAAGACACTGCAGAGATAACATAATAGACAAGAATAAGCGAAATGTAGAAACTTGGTTTCTTGGGGAAAATTACATGAGAAAATAAATTCAATAAGTACAGAGAGTGGGTTTACTATCTGATGTATTTTAATTTGATAGTTAAGGGTTAAATATTCTTTAGTAGGAGAGTAACATATAGAAGATGATGTCTTTACAAAAGATTAGTTTCCAAAATAAAAAATAAGAAAAGTAGAAGTGAGAAAAATCTGAAAGTGGTCTCATATGTCAGTAAGTTATTGGAATCCATCACTGGTGATGATGGGATTCTAACATAATATTGACTATATAAAATGAAGACATGAGTGAACCCAAAACTCATATAGCAGCATTGTCAGACTTAATTTGTTTTTACTGATTTTTTTATATTTGTTTTTTATCATCTCTGTGTAACCTTTATTTCTATATAGCAGAAGTGCAAGAAGGATGAATAATGCATTACTTTTCATCGCACATATACATACAAAGGAAATACATTGGATTTTTCTCATAAATTACCTAGAAGATAATGATTTTTATCTAATTATATAAGATTTAGATTCTTTTGTTAAAATGTGTAAGGAAAAGGTTTTATTCTCTGACTATATTTCAAAAAACTAAAGCACTGTAGTTATTCCATCTTCTCTACTTCCTAAGTGTTTTGTTCTCGTGATGGATTAACAACGCTATTTTTAGAAAATTTTAGCAATGTATGAAGTGATTGTGATGAAAATTACCTATGCTTATAATGTACCAACTAAACTGTCAATCAGGTAAAATACAAAGAGATAACAGGGATGGCAAAGATTAGCCTGAAAAAGACTGCTATAATAACACAATCAATAATTTATTCAGCCTCAGGATATATGGATTAATGATGAACACTGCTGTTCATACCAAAATGAACATAGTTTTTCTGAAGAATTCTTTTTGGGAAATGACAAAAATCCTGTGTATGAAAGGGTATGTCCAAAACAGTCAAGAACTTAACAATATTGGCTGAATGGTATGTTCTGTTGGACTGGACTGCGATCATGTCTCCTAACCTAGTATAACCTTGCTTGCCTGGCGTGACTGTGTTTTGATGCCACAGGATCTATGGTGTAGATAGAGTCAGTTCTACCAGCCCTGCCTTTCATTTAAAAAAGCAGTAAGTTCTTGATTAAGAGATGATTTACAAAACTGTGTGTATGTATATATATATATATATAATTTTATACATACACATATGTATATATACAATGTTATAGACATGTATATATGTATACATATGCATATACATACAATTATATATATACAAGTCGAGTATATGGGGGCTGTTTTCTGAGAATTAAAATGCAATGAATAAAAAATGTAACCATTTATATTTACTTATACCACATTAGAGAGAATCTAACAGTGTTTTAACTTGGTAAGCAATATAGTACCAAGTTAAGGCACTGTTAGATGAATCCATGGCTCACTGGCTTGCCCTGCCATCTTCCTTTCCAACTGAGTCCACCTACCACCTTTGTACCATTCTCCCTACCCCCTCAATAGGTAGCTAGGTAGATAAGTAAAGAGGGGTAGGTAGGTAGATAAGTACATGCCAGATTGCTAGATAGATAGATAGATAGATAGATAGATAGATAGATAGATAGATAGACAGACAAGCAGAGCATAGCCTTGAATATGATAGAGATGCAGCAAGGGAGAGATTTCTTCTTTTTTTATATACATGGACACAGACGAAGCAATCAATTTTAACTGAATCTCATTTGACAGTTTCTGTAGTTCAGAGCAAACAATGCATCTCTGTTGGGGAAAAGAAAATGGGGTCTTCAGAGTCTGCTCAGGGAAGAACAAACATGGGCTAGGAGGAAAGAAGGAGGAAGGTGGTTGCATTCTGAACTTCTCTGCTTCGTGATTGCGGCCTTAAACAAAGTTTACTGCTTAGAAGACAACTGGCACTGCACTGATGCTGTCAGGGTTAACTTGAGGCTTTGATAGAAAGGAAGATCAGACTTATGCGATCACAAGTCTAGTAATTTCAGTGTGATATCTAATAACATGTGACTCATGGAAGGTCTTACAAATTTCAGCTTAAACATTTGCTCCACCAACTGATTTTTTTCTGATTCCTAAACTGTGTTATTTCTCCCACTATTTTTAAGAAGTCTTATTAATACAGAAGGTGGCAATGGAAAACATGGGATACCTCAAATTCAACTTCAGAAAGTGCAGAATTAAGACTTTGTTTACATCAAGGGAAGGGAAAATGGGAGAGGCAAGAGGTGATTGAAGACCACAGACATTTGGGTGTCAGCAGGGTCTAAGGAAAATAGCACTTAGCCTGTTAACTCTCATTGATGTGAGTCCAGTTATGACTTTCTGCAAACCTTTGATAGACAATACACGGTTCTCTTATCTCCATGGTCGTTGTACTTTTTGATAAGGGGCTGTTTTTGTAAAACTTAAGCTGCAAGCAGAATTCCCCTGATGGTTAGCATTTCTGTATGCAAAACTATGTAAAAGCTATTCAACAAAGCAGGCCTGGAGCCAAAGAGGCCAAGCACTTCATTCCATTTCAGTCTGTCCCACCTCTTCGCTGTTCCTCAACCCTGAGGGAAATAAGGCAACTGAACCCAGGTTCCATGAAAAGGAAGGATTAGTTTTAACATGGAGTTGTACTCGTCTGCCCACGACACCTCTTTTATCTGGCTCTTACCATCTCTCACACACACATTTTCCAGGATGGTTAAAGGGGGCATTCTGGGTATTCAATTTAGACAAAGAATAAAGAGTAACTTTTGTCATTATGTCCCCAGGATATTATTCCTTCCACTTTTATTTCCTACACTGCTATGTGTATTTTCTGTCTATATTTCCATATTAGAATATTCATCACAAGTTTGTGTAGTCACTTAGCTAGTGAATAGATTTAATAATAAAGTTTAAAATCTCTTAGAATGGAGACATTTATTGTTACCTCACTGTTATATTCCAGGACATAGTAGAGATCTTGGTGGATAGTAGATGTTCAACTAATAGTGTAGGATACAAAACAGGGAAATAATACGGTTCATCCATAAGCAGAAATAAATGCTAGATATCACATGGAAACAAAAAGCCTAACTATTGAATGTTTTTCTTTTCCTCAATAGCTGTTATGGTGTCCTTGACTTAGCATATACCTCATTAAAATTAGTTACGTCTTTGGTGTCTCAATTATCTTTATGTTTTTTATACTGTCTTTATAAAAGAAATTATTTTATTTTAAGATTTATGGATGGAAAAAGTGATAGAAAGTAACCTCACAGGGTGCTCTGATCATAAATTCCTAACTGAGCAGGACAATGTCCATTGTTCTTATGTATCTAGGTTAAC
Organism: Sturnira hondurensis; assembly: GCF_014824575.4. Taxonomy (NCBI): domain Eukaryota; kingdom Metazoa; phylum Chordata; class Mammalia; order Chiroptera; family Phyllostomidae; genus Sturnira; species Sturnira hondurensis. The sequence continues at coordinate 20,527,093 of NW_028083059.1, forward strand.
ATACCTCCAAAATACCAGAATACCTTTCAAAGAGTTGATCTACTCTCAAAAAAGTACACATTTTCTTTATCTCTCCTGTAATCCAATCCCTCCATGTGTTCTTCATTTCTATGGTCCGCTCCTGATCTAGCTGTCCTCTTGGTTTGCTTTTGTTTTAGGTGTGGTTGTTGATAATTGTGAGTTTGCTGTCCTTTCACTGTTCATATTTTTCATCTTCTTTTTCTTATATAAGTCCCTTTAACATTTCATATAATAAGGGCTTGGCGATGATGAACTCCTTGAATTTGATCTCATCTGAAAAGCATTTTATCTGCCCTTCCATTCTAAATGAAAACTTTGCTGGATAAAGCAAACTTGGATGTAGGTCTTTGGATTTCATGACTTGGAATACTTCTTTCCAGCCCCTTCTTGCCTGTAAGGTCTCTTTTGAGAAATCCGCTGACAGTCTGATGAAAACTCCCTTCTTAATTTCAAATGCATAAAAGAAACTGTAGAACTGATTCCACAGAGCACTTGAGATCTCTCTCCCCAGTTTGGCTCAAATAAACTACAAAAAGTTCTCTACGGGTTTAGACATTTCATATGTTGATAGGCTGCTTTCCACTCTAAACTGATACAAGATTCTTTATTGTTTATTAATTTTTAGACTTTAAAAATCTATTGAGAGTTAGTATTCTACCTGTCTATTTTTACAGGGCATTGTTGTGGCACTTGTATTTGAAGTATTTTTTTTTTATCTCCTGTGTTTTCAAATTCAATTTTCAGTGATAGTATTTGGGGAAAGGTTTTTTTTAATCATTGTACCCTATTAATGGAGAATATCAACCTTTCTGGACTCAAATCATTCTGTGGTAAAAATCTATACACATGAAATTATGCCATCATAGTTCGCAAGTCCATTTTTAACTAGGTGACTTGGAGTAAGTGTCTGATCTCTCCAGTCCCTTCCCTTAGATGTAAAGTGAGGCTCAATAAATTTCACATAAGTCCACCAGATACATTGTGAGAATTCAGATTGTCTGTATGTGTATAAACATATACACATGTACCAATTCATGAATGTTTATATAAGTTCAAGACAATGCAGCTTTGAAAAATGTGTTTCAAATAATTAAATACTCAAAATTAATTTATGAACTCAAGAGTACTCATTATGAACTCATTCTTTTATTCTTTCATTTATTAATTCATTAATTCATTCATTAATCATTTATACATTCATTCTAAAAATTACCTTTTATTTTTAGTTACTATTCATGCAGCAATTAATAGGCCATCTTTCTGCATTGAGAAACTCACAATTTTGAATGTATTCAGACATGTAAGCAAGTCATTATAATATCATGATATTGTGTGAGAATATAAATAAAGTTTAGTAATGGGGGAGTATTTATTTAGAAGAATTAGTCTTGTACTCATTTGAATTATGGACATTTGGCATTTTATGTTTGAGGGTGGGTAATAGAGGGCTAAGAATGCAGCATTATCAAAGAAATAGTTCTCGAAAACAATGATTATGAAATCACACATATTTTCCTAGTCCATAAATTGTCTCTTAATTGTAGGCAAATGGTTAAGTAAAAATAACTTTGATCTTTATTTAAGGATAAATGATTTGTAAGTATATACATGTGAGCATCTGGGAGTATATGTAAGTATATAATGCTGGCAACTGACTACATCAGGATGAAAATTACCAATGCTATTAGTTATATGAACCTATTGTCAAAACATACCTACATAAGTTTAAAATCTCCTATTAGAATGGATGTCCCTTCACGGGTGTGTGTCTATGTTTGTCACTACATGAAGAGCACAGGTTGTCCTAAGACACCTTCAAACATGTGCACGGTTTCTAGATATACACACTCTATTTTCCTCATACCCTTCAGTTGTTGCAGTGTGGGATGAGTCCTGTGGTCTCGACCTGCTTGAAGTAAAACCTGTATGTATGGGTGATATTGGAGAGGACGTGGATCTTTTCCAGAATCCAGATCTTCAACCTTATGCAAAACCTCAAAACATACTGACTGCGTGACTCTAACTGTACGGCATGACGAAGAATGCCAAACTGTGTAAAGAGTAACCATGATGAGTGGCCGCCAGGGCTTTAGGGACAGGGGCAGGAATGAAATGGGTAGGGCACCAGGAACGTTCAGGTAAGTGAAACTGTTCTGTGTGGTACTGCACTGGTGGGTACATGTCATGATACATTTGCCAAAGCCCACAGAATGTACAACACAAAGAGTGATGTATAATATAATCTATGGGCTTTAGATAAAAATAATGTATCAATATTTTTTCATCAATTATAACAAACATAGTACACTAATGCAATACATTAATAACAGAGAAAACTGGGAGCAGGGTAAGAAAGTATAAGGAACTCTGTACTTTCTGATAATTTTTTTATAAACCTACATATAATTTGGAAAAATTTCAGACATCATCAACAATGTTTTAACTTGGATTAGAGTTTTCTTAAAATATAAAATTCATGACTTTATAAAATACATTTATATCTATTTAATAATCATTCTGAGAAACACGATATTTTATTGGAATGCTAAGCAGCTATTATGAAACAAAAAAAATTTATGCTTTCAGGCATTCAAATAAAATCACTCTTCTGTCTTTTAGCCTCTGTGTGATAAAATAGTGAACATTGATTAAAATTCCAGAAGCATATCAATAGGAGAAGCTATTTCTTTAAGATTATTTCTCACAACATTTTCAGTGATTGCTTTTTTCAATATTAAACATCCACATAGGGAGAGCATAAAGGGGTCACAAGACAGCACATAGTTATAGAAATAAAATAATCAAGATTCAGACTTTAAAAACAATTTGTTTGTTATCTAACCAAGGATGTAATTAGGTCCTGCTCTTATTCTAATGTTGGATATAAAAAAACTGAGGAAGCTCACAGTGCATTGGGGGATGCTGACAACGAAACACACAATGAAAATACGGAATGCTGGAAAATTTTGGTACTTTTTAAGCAATAAATATGTTTAGATTTGAGTATTTGAAAGATAACTGATGTGAGGATAAGAATATAAAGGAGTATTAAAATAAAATGAAAAGTGAAGGTGTAGGAAGATAGCACTAAGCAATGAAAGGAAAACAAAAAGAAGCTGGAAGCTGCATACCAGGTGAGCCACTGGGCTAGGGTCCCTTGGCCTGAGGCGAGATAGATCACGGACAAAGCAAGGACTGACTTCCCTGCAGGAGTCCAGATGCTGGGATCTAGGGCAGAGTGTGAAAAAGAGCAAATGCAGCTACTCAGGGTTTCTTTCTGTGTACTTAGTACAAGGAGAGCGGGGGGAGGATGCAAGACAGGGAGACCGGCAGAAAACCTCAGACCATGTGAGATATTCATCAAAGTCCTAAATATTTACTAGCAAAGAAGCGCTGCTCCTTCCCCCTCAGTATTTACATTCTCACCACATCTTTCTTTATAGCTAGATTTAGGATTTGTCAGAACAGTTAAACTCTTTAAAAACCATAGATTTCAACTCTTTCCACTCTCAAAGACTGAAACAATGTCCAGTCTTAAAAGGTGTTATTTTAAGAACACAAAGAAAAGTAACCACACTAACAAATCTAGAGACTCAGCAACCTATTCTTTGCCTGTACGAATAAAACTGTAAATGTTGTATTTATTACACATCCCTACCACAGAATAATTTGGGGGTCCTGTGACTTTTCACCCAATATCTTGTCCACCTCTGCCCATCTTCAGGTTCCAATGTCTGCTAGGTGTTTCCTCCCTGACAACTTCCAGGCCAGAACAGAACAATCAAGAGGCAGTTGTTTCCTTTTCTCTTTTCTCTCCCCCATGCTCATCCTTTTAGCAAATTCTCCTCAAATGAAATATATACATTTTCAGACATAGTAAGGTTAGTTCAAAAATATCCAGTGTGGGAGGTGGGGATGGATGGGGTGCGGGGGACTGGTGGGAGAAAATGGAGACAACTGAATTTGAACAAAAATAAAATATGTGGCAAATTATTTAAATCAATATACTGTCCTTTTGTGCAGACAAAACATACAGATTTCTTGTATGGAATGATAATTGAAGAATCCTTGAATCAGAAGGAGAAAAAAATTAATTGCAAACTCTTGACAATGCAACATTACTGTTAGTGGTATGGGGCTTGAATTTGCTAATATTTTCAAGGGTTTTATGGGTTTTTTTTTCCATTGTAATCTATGCAGAATGGTTCCTTCATTATTCCTCCAGCATGTAATCACAGTGTCTTTTCTTTCAGTGAACTCCTGAGTGGCTGCCTGGCATAAGCATGCCTAAAGCAAACGCTGTGAAGGCTCCTGGTGGATGTCTGAGACCTTGGCCAATGAACAGTGTTGGAATGCAAGCTCACTTCACATGGGCCTCAAGCAAAGAATTACTCATACAGAACTAAAAAGATACTGCTCTTTTCTTTTAGGAACAAGATTCATGTTACAACACTAAACAGCATGAAACTACTTGAAAAGCATTAGTCCCTAGTCACTTGCCAGTATTTATCAATGTGAGATCTACTTCTGAGAACATGTTTTAAATATATTGTCTGTGATTGGATGCACAAAGACTCAACTCCAGGAGTAATAATTTAGTGCCTGTTCTAGTAAAGCTCACTTCAGAGGACAGACCTCAGAGAGCAATGATATTTCAAGAACAACACTGACAACAATGGAAAGGATGAACACTTTTCTCAAAAAAATCAAAGTACAGTATTAATTTATAATTGTAGGGATGCAATAATCTTATTCTTTTTAGAATGAATTTAGCTTATAAAAATGTGCTTCACTTTCAGGAAAAAAAATTCTTCATTAAAAATTCTAGTTGGTCAAAGAAACTAAAGAGTAGAAAAGACAGTAGGGCTTTTCTGAGATTGTAGAGTGCCATGTTCCTGTTACAAGGTCCTGAAATCTTTAATAGAACTGAAAAATCACATGATAGAATAAACTTCAGTAAAAGAAACATTTGAAAGTACAGATATAATTTTTGTCATATATAGAAAATACAATCAAGATGCATTTGTAATATATCTTATATATTATATTTTGGAAAAAGTTAAAAACATAGAAGATGCACAATGATTAAAGGATGAATCTATAAACATTGTGAGATGCATCAAGGCAGTAGGCAGGTGAAGTCCTGCCACCATGACCCCTACACCAAGAAGGCAGTCAAGTGCAGTACGGTTTGGCAATGAAGCTGGTGGAGCAGGAGCAATGGATTTATTACAGGAGAACTTAAGACAGAAAGCTACTTAATTTAGGGTTTCGTAAGGCTTGAAGGAAGCACAAGTGTAGGCTACCCCCAAAATGTGAAGTAAATGAACTCCAAAGAGATGGAACATGAGTAAACTCCTAAAGCTAAAAAATGGGTAATGGATATTTGAGAAAAGTAGATGCAGCATTTCACAGTCTCTCCTAGGAATTAAAAGTTCCTATACCTAGAATTTGTCAGATTAAATTGAAAGCCCAAGACTTTATGTGGTCTACTCCACTTGGTGGACAGCAGTTCAGCACATCTACATACTTGATTGCCTGTTAAGTTTTCCCCTTCCTTCCTTCCTTCCTTCCTTCCTTCCTTCCTTCCTTCTTTCCTTCTCTCTTTTCTCTTCCTTTCTTTCTTCTTTTTTTTTTGAGAGGGGTGTGTTTGATCTTTGTTACAGCAAACTAAGAGAAAAATAACTAAAGTAAATTGATTAACTATGACGTTGAGAAAAAAAACTAGCAAGCCTTAATAGATGATAGATACAGCTTTCAAAAGCCCAGGGTTTCTCTTTCCTTTCAAACACCCTCATAAGCCACACACTTATCAGTAAGCTGTCTGAATTCTAGATTCCAGCATGAAAAGAAAGAAAAGAAGGAGGGAAGAAGGGAAGGAAGGAAGGGAGAGAAGAAGAAAGAGAAGTCAGATGAAGAAATAAATAATAAATGAGTAATTAAGAACTGAAGAGATTTATTTTGAAGAAAGACTTTAAAAATAAAAAATAGTTTACAAATATTTGTCTTTCTCACTTCTCAAAGATCATTTTCCCTTTCAGTTGACAATATCTAAGAGCAGAGGAAAATATCATTGAGATGCTGACCACAGCAAGAGGAAGTATTAGTATACTCTTTGAGGCAACTTCTGAGTCAAGGGTGTCCAAACTTTTGGGGTCTCTGGGCCACACTGGAAGAAGAGTTGTCTTGAGCCACATATTAAATACACAAAAACTAACAAAAATTGATAAGCACAAAAAATTTGTGCATAATTTTTGTGATATCTACCACCACAGATAAGCAAAAAATCCTCCAATAATAACCCTAATAATTCAATGGCCCTTTCAATAATCTTTTAAAATCATTGAGTAGGCCCCAAGTTTGTGCTCTTTCATATAGAAAATTTACATAACTAAGTAATAAAATTTCGTCATAAAACTAAATAATGTGTTTAGTAAATTTACAATTTTGCATTGGGCCACATTCATAGACATCTTGGGCCACAAGAGACTCGCAGGCTGCAGGTCGGACACCTTGCTCTCAATGATAACGCTCTGCACATATGACAGTATATCTTAACCTTCCTGGCCCATTTGCTGTGCCCACAGGTTCCAGGATGCACTTCCATAGGGAAGTAGCACATGAATAAAGCTCAACCCAGGATTATTTACTACATGAGTTGATAGAGAAAGAATACATATGACATTGATATAAATACAATAAAGAGTAAGCCCATAAAATAGTTAGATCAGCTATATTCATTGGTGACAGGAAAAATAATAGGCAAACTGCAAAGTTAGATATTCTGGTTTTAAATAATATTTGCTTGACGGTGACTACTATGAGAATAAAAAGTTGCTCTAAACTGTGAGAGGTTCTTCTCAATTTGTAAAAGTTTGCCAACTTAGAAATTTACATGTAAAAGAAATAAACTAAATAATTTCAAATATTTATATTAAATATGTATTTGATAGTCCTTTTAAAGACCATTCAAATGTAGTATTCTCATTAAAGTTTTAATATTAAATATATATATAATCCGTGAATAAGCAGACCTGTTATGAGTTTATGAATATGTATATCTACCTATTGACTATCTATCAACATAAAATGATCCTATTACAATTTTGAATTGATAATACCAAAAAATATATTATATTAATGTGAAAAAGAGATTCTTGTCTATCTCTACTCCTTTTCATGGACTCATTTTATGGTTAAATCCTCAAAAGTACAATGAATGACAACCAAACAGACTTTTAGTTTCAAATCTGTTAAATAAAACATCTGGTACCATGTGTTTTGGGAAATTTCTACTATTTCAGAAGTCTTTCTAAGTATGAGGTAACATGTAAAACCAAACTCATGGAGAATTTTTAGATAGATTATATATTTCCTTCAGCATATGTTTTTTGAATATAGCTCACTTCATGTCTTATTTGCTCACCTCCTCCCACAGCCCCAAATGTCCTGTGCTTCCGTCAAATTACTCAAGCTGTGGCCTTGAGCTTTTCTCCTTAGTTAATCATACAAACTTGGCAAAACAATAGCAACTAAAGAAAGTGACTAAAACAGGAAAGAAGAAATGATTGGTGATTTGTGACGTATTTTGCACTTTATTACATTAGACCATTAAAACTTGGTAACAGGATTCATAAAATCAACATCTGTAGTCACCTTATATGGGTCATAGCATAGAATATCACATAACTGAGGTATATAATGACTCCAAGACATTAAGAAAGCAGTAAATTAGGTTGTTTCCTCTGTTAAAAAAAGATAGGGGAGCATAGAATGCAAGGTATGTTATTTTTCTTAATACTAGTAATTTAGTGTTTAACCCTGTTCATAAAATGTAAATATTTGTTGGTGTTGTGGATTAAGATTATATTACATTATTAAGATTTCATGCTTAAAAGTACTTGAAAATGTATTTGGTAAATTTTTTGTGATCAAGAGTATTTTTAAGGGTATTTGCAATTTCTAGGTACTTTGTAAAATTACCAGTGGAATTACTAACATCGGACTATTAAAAATATGAGTACCCCTAGCTATTATCTTGAAGATATTCCCCTTGTAAATAATGGTAGATAAAGCTGGATCCGCTCTTGCATTCACCAAAATCTGTCGAGCACTTGCATCTTTGTGACAGGGTTTAAAAAGAATAGGTTTTGAAGATGAATAAATCACAAACTTTGTCTTACCTGAATAAGACTTGAATTCCTCAAGTTAGAGTAGGAAAGATGCTAGTGAGGAAACACATTTCAAGTAAAAATGTAAATTTAATGAGTTTTTATTTGTAAAATCTTTGAAGTATCAACTGACAAATAATGCTATATTTAAACATTAAATAAAAGAGATACAATTACTTTTAAAAAATAATAAAATCAGTTGTAAAAAGGACTCACATAACCCATAAGGCAGAAAAGGAAGCTTAAGTTGCCATACTTTAGAAGTGATTGCTGATGAATTAACTCTTATTGAACAGATATTATCTTAAATTACCTTAGACTAATAAATACTCCTGCACTTCTTAATTGGATATTCTTTTCCTCTTGTGAATTTGTCCTACCGATGTGTTGAGAGTTACCAAAAATGATATTAAATTCTACTGTATACCCATAAGGCTTAAATATGGTATCTTCTTTTTAAATAATTTATACATATTTGGCAATAACATTTGAACATTCCATTATATAAATTTTATGGCTGAAATGACAAATAGTAAGTTTGTTTTAAGAAAGCATTTTAGTGTTCTGCACTTGTTAATTCATTTTGTCAATACTAAGTGTTTTTACATACTAACAAATGACAATAATTTGGACATATAATCCATCAATTTCCAAATTATGTGAAAGCAAATATGTGACTCAGAAATAATTTAAACATTTAAGAATTGGCATTAGTTTAGATTATGTTTTCACATAGAAAACCTTTTTCTGTTTCCATTTATTAGAATTTAATTTATATATATGAATATTCATAACTGTCTCCACTATTTAGCTTAAATATATTTTTATACTTAAGTAATATTTATTACTGAAAGGATACCTGGTAACATATTCTTTGGAGACTCTTTTGTGTGAAATAAGATCTCTAAAACTATTTTACATATTTATATAAAAAGTATAATAACACAATGAAACAATCTTAGATCAAGTAACTTTTAATTGCTAATTAAAACTTGGAATGGAAACTAAGATGCTTCATTTTATGCTGCTTTCTACCAATTACCATTAATGTGATTATATTCTTGTTTGAAGCTTATCTAAATTAGCTCATTAGCCAGCATGGTTACTTATAAACCTCAAAGAATAAAAAAAATCAATTTCATCACATTTTTGTACTGATCTAAGGGACCATGGCTAGTATATTCATTACCATCTGTGTCCATAGTTCTGTACGGTGTGGCATATGTGTCAAACCAATTACTATGCAAATCCCAAAATCATCCCTGCATTAATTCCCCAGTGACACTGAAATCTTGGCTGGCTTAAGTAATCACAAGGAAAAATTGTATTCTTGAAATTAATAATACATATTTTGCTCAAGTTCAAATTCCTAGGCTGCTAATAGTTTATTTTAAATAGATATACTTTAAATATGATATTTAATTTTAATTTTCTCAAAATTAAGCAATACTAAAATATGCTAGGTGGCCTACTATAATAAGTATCCAAAAAAGTTGAAAATTGTAACAGTTACAATGGTAGGTACAACAGTAATTAAGGTAATGGCATTATAAAATCATTTGTCATTCATCTGTCAAGGAAGGACTGGTACATCATGGAGATCATACTCAGCTTAATTTAATATTGATAAGTATATTAGTAAAAGTGACTTAAAAGAGGATTGAATACTCTCTTTTTTTAATGCCAGGTAAAAGTAGACTTCCCATTTTTCCAATTTCTTTGACTCTTTGGATTTGAAGTTTTTACTGATTTTTTAACATCCACCATTTAATGTCTCAATTTCTATACTTCAAGTTGTTTCTTCAACTTGTCATTTTTTTCAATATTTTACTAAAACAAAATTATTTTTCCAATGAGTTAAAATATTTTAAGTTATTTGTGGCATTTACCTACTAACTGTAATATTTCTTTAGATTATCTGTAATAGGTAACTTTCTTTGTTCTTAAAGTGCTATAGTGGGTAATTTTACACGAATAAGGCAGAAATAATCCCAGTCAGTCTTTCAGAACTTTTCACCTTATGGTGAAAATAGACAAACGCTGCACTCCACTAGAGCTTCCATTTCTCTCGTTGTTATACAAAATTTGATTTCAAAGGTTGGACTTATTTATTCAGCCTTTCAACATGGAATGAATACTAGTCTAGCCATTTAGAATATAATGCAGCCCTGGCTGGTGTAGCTCAGTGGATTGAGCCCAGGCTTGTGAACCAAAGGATTGTCGGTTCAATTCCCAGTTTGGGCACATGCGTAGGCTGCCTGCCCGGTCCCCAGTGGGGGACGTGGGAGAAGCAACAATGCATTGATGTTTCTTTCCCTCTCTTTCTCTTACCCTCTCTTCACTCTAAAAAATAAATAAATAAAATATTTTAAAAATAGAATATAATGCAGAGGAAGACAAAATCTCTTCCCTCATGAAGTTTGTATTCTAATAGTAAAGCAGGTAAACCAAACAGTAAAGAAGTAAATATAGATGCCTCTTTGTGGAGGTAACAGTAAGTGCCAGGAAGAAAAGTTAAGAAGGTTATGTGGGAGAGGATGTTTTAGATCAGAGAACTGGAAAAGGCCTCACTTACCACAGGTAAACGTATGATTCCATTCAAAGGAGAAAACATCATGGACAATTACTTTTCTTTGCCTACTTGAATTTCTTCAATGTTCATAAAAATCAAGATTTTTAAATCAATTTCATGTTCTTCAGTTTTCTTTGTAACTTCTCCAGTGTTTCAAATTATAGTGCGCGTGCAGTTTAAACTCATATACCACACCTTTTGGAATTAATTCCAAAGTGTTTACCATGGCCTCCGTAGTCCAACATGGCATCCATCCTTTCCAGTCCTTACTTCCTCCAACCACACACCCACCTCACAACAACTGTCTGTAACAACTCCTTGATGTGTGCATGGATAAACCATGTGTGCTCTTTCTGTTTCAAGGCTTTCAAATTTACTTTTTATTTCCCCAGAATGCTTTTCTTCTAAGAATTTGAATGACTCTCCATCAGCATTCACTCCTATTTCTCTAAGGTCCTACGACGGCTGTGTCATTATGGCTAAAATAGCAGTCCTTTCATACTCAATGCTGATCAACTGCTTCTGTTAAGTAATAGGTTAAAATGCATACTCCTCTGAGCCAGAAATAATCTTATTCATGCTTTTTATCTCACTGCCTGACACATAGTGGGTGGGAATGGAATCAATATTTACTTTTTTTTAAATATTTTTATTTATCTTTAGAGGGGAAGGGAAGGAGAGAGAGGGAGAGAAATATCAATGTATGGTTGCCTCTGCCGAGGACACACAATGTATCATGTGTCCCCTGCCGGGAACTGGCCTGCAACCCAGGTATGTGCCCTGACTGGGAATCGAACCATGAGCCTCTGGTTTGCAGGCCTGCGCTCAATCCACTGAGCTACACCAGCCAGGGTGGAATCAATATTTACTTAATAAAGAAATGTATGGCCCTGGCTGGTGTAGCTCAGTGGATTGAGCACGGGCCTGCGAACCAAAGGATCGAGGTTCGATTTCAGGGCACATGCCTGGGTTGCAGGCCACTTCCCAGCAGGGGACTCACGAGAGGCAACCATCCATTGATATTTCTCTCCTTCTCTCCTTCCTTTCCCCTCTAAAAGTTACGTAAATGAAATCTTCAAAAAAAAAGATACAGTAGAAGGAAAATGTTTTGCATAATTTATTTTCAAATACATATAAAATTTAAACTAAGAGAATAGCTAATAATATTTAACCAAAAATAGTTAACCAAAAATACTGAGGCAATGCTAATTGGAAATGCCTGACTCACAACGATCTATTTAGCATTAGTTCAGTATAAACCCCCCCAAAATACTTATTTTCAGCAAAGTACAAATCTAATAGTATTAAAATGAAAATGTGTTATAAAATATTTTCAACACAATATTAGGGCTTTTTGAAATGCACTTTTTTGATTTAGTAGTTATTTCTCTTCTTATTAAAAAAATCAAATTCTGTTAAATTATTAATTATTTATAATCACAAGTGTTATACTTATGTTTCTTCCAGCTGTGGTAATAGAAACCTGTATTTTTAGTCAGTGTAATTCAACCTTGCGTTACCCCAGAAATGTCACTCCCTTGACACTTAATCATGTCAAAACACTGAAATGTATGTCACGTCTTCTGTGTAGCAAAGGTTCCTACAGGAACAACATGAAACCATTGTGACATTTTTCTAATTATCGATCGTTTCATGTCTATGTAGTTGAAGGGCATTTGTTAAACATGAACGTTCAGTTCATTTTTGGTATTCTAAATGGACTGTGCTACTAGAAAAATGAATATTACATGTTTTTACATTATTTTCCTCTAATTCCTAAACTGCTTTATCACTATGTTTGCATTTAGTGTCTTTAAAAAGACTGTGTCTGTTGGAAGAAAATTAGACTCCATTAACCCTGGGAGCACAGAGATCTTGTGTACATGTTCATCTTTTCATCCCCAAGGCAGACACATAATAGATGTCTAATGACAATTATTAAATAAAAATGTAAATGGATATAACCAGTAGCATCCCAATCTTTAAACTTTGCTGCATCATTTATAACAAGACTTTGTTAAGGAATATTATCTTTGCCATTTTATCTCAATAGCACTTAAACTTCAATCTTACTTTTGGGAGAGAAATGACAGAGTCAATGTCAAGGTTAACTGAGTCAATGAGACAGTGGTTGGAGAAGATTTAGAGGGAACGGTAAGAATAGTTTTGTCTACAATATGTACTTACTTCTGCTATGAATTTAATAAAGCATACTCTGTTTATTGAACAATGTCAGGTTGGAAATTTATGTTTTCAAACAATAGAAACCCAATCCAAAAAGGTTGGAATAGTACAAGCAGAAATTTGGCATAGGTATCTGAACAGCTCAAGTAAAGAATGATCCTGTAGCACAGTTTACCTAGTAGTGTTTACATCTTGCTTGTAAGATACATAGCATAGATTCTCTCCATTATGACAAGATGGCTTCCAGCATTTCACAGGGCTGCCTTTTTTTCTTGTTTATTTTTTAGGGTGATTTCACGTGACTTCTGAAGAAGCATAAGAATTTACTCTTAGAAGTACTAACCCAATATTTCCTTGTTTGCATTTCAGTGTCAAGCCCATCTATAAGCCATTTACAAGTCCATAGGAAAAAGGTGCTGCTGATTGCTCTAAGGCCCATAACTAGAGCTGAGAGTAACAAAGCAAGTCCCATAGCTCAGGGTGAATTCCTGAGTGGAAAACCAGGATGCTATGGCCAAAGAAAAGGGAAAGTGAATGTAGGGAGGCCAAAAGTAGAACATGTCAAAATACAATTTGTGTGATATTCACGATATTCATGTCATTTCTGGTATTATAATAGTGCAGGATCAGGATTCAAATCATCTTGGCTCTAACAAAGGATTACCAATTTCTAAGTGCACAACTTAGGCAAGGCATCTAATATATTTTTGCCTCACCTTTTACTCTTGAAAATTAGGATAATAATAGCACATGCAACAAAGTTTTATTGTAAAATTTAACTTAGATAATAAACGCAAAATGCTTAGTAAATTTTCTTGACACAAAACAAACAAGTAACGAATGTTTACATAATAATAATATTTTTTATTTTCATTACATGTATGTATTTTTTACAGTGGGCATATATTACTTTTATAATTTGCAAAATAAACATCATAATACACATCTCTAGAGTATTACTATCAGGATTGATTACAATAATGGTCCAAAAGTTTATTTCCGTTGCAGTAGTTGTTTTACGGGATTGTAATCATTTGTTTAGCTGACACTAGTAAGTTTACTAAAATTCTTTGAAGATATTGTCTTTATTATATTCACCTTTATAACACTAGTAACAACTACAGTGTTTGGTAGATAGGAAATCCTAATTACTGAAAATAAGAAAGGAGGGAAAAAAGAATAAATGAAAGGACGGTGAGAAAGAGCAAGGGTGCTGAAAAAAGGAAAATGGTTCAAAATCATAAGGATGAAGATGATCAGCCTGGAGGAGGCAATTGTGAAAGCTCATGAGAGGTGTACGTATGCATGCCTGTGCTGTCATGTTATTACGTGTACGCTCAGAAGGCAGGACTCACAAACCAACAAAAAACAAGTGACCACAGCCAGAGAAAGCGAACTGACGAGGTAAAGGCTATCCAGCAGCAAAAGGGCAGCTGTTGCCTGGCACTTACATAACTGGGGACTCCTTGGAGAAAGTCTTATAAAGTAGTTCACTACAAAACTCTTTTTAAAAAGATTTTATTTATGTACTTCTAGAATGAGAGGACTGGAGGGAGAAAGCAAGGAGAGAAACAGACGTGCTCCGCCCTGGCATAGGACCAGTGACGCTCCCTTGGCGGGATGAGGCCCGACCCACTGAGCCACACCAGTCAGGCCAGAAAACCCTGGGTTTTGGTGAGAATCAATGTGCTCTTTAACTCTGAGATTATGTAGGACCTATAACTTGTCATATTTGGGAATAAAACATTGAACACTATTAAACCTTAAGTGTAATAGTCTTTAACATAAAGCACCAGTGCTTATTTTCTGATACTTATACTCTGCTACTCTACTACTCACAAGTGCCCTAACAGCTTAGCTGAAGATAATTCAAAGCAGGAATATGGATACCAACACTACATATTGAAAGTAATAAAACTGAACTTTTAATTTTTATTCAATCAAAATATTTGGAAAGAAAAAGCATTGCAATATACTACCTAAATACCAATACTACATTTATTTTCTTGAGAATAAATAATAGCCATTAGATTTTTTTAAATGTTTGAAGAGACTCACCCAATAATAAAATGCAAAATGTGATGTATATATCCTCTCAATTCAAAAATAAAAATAAAAGATAGGTGATCCAAGAATTCCGCACTCTCTGTCTGCATTTGAGAAACAAAAACTACGTACATTTGCTCTACATGAAGCGATGAATAAAAGATCATAAATAAAAAAAGCCAGCAAATTGTCATTTGCACTGTATTATGTTTGCTGAGGTATAAAATCCCCTAGAATTTAGATGTGCTATCACATTGTTATGAGGAAGTTGCTATCTTCAGATAACATGGAATTCAAAATACACATTTGTTTGTGAGGATTGATATAAGATGAGTGTTATGACAAACTCCTGAAAAAAAGGAAAGAAAAATATTGTGTGCTATTTTACCATGAGAAATATAGAATATTTTATATTGTAAGCCTTCTATATTATTCTGATTTTATTATTTTCAGAAAACACATATACCAATTATTAATGACTGATTTATAAGAACATTATCTAAATAGTAAAGTGTGAAAACATAATAGAGAATCTTAATTTATTAAGAAATTAAATATCTGAATTTAATTCATCTTTATTTTAATGAATTGCAATTTCGAGACATGAACTATTCTCTAATAATAGTTTTTCCTGATGTTGATGTTGAACCCTCAAAAATAGAACATGATAAAAAATTAGATTAGAGGCAATAAACATGGCAGCCATTTAAATATGTAACTACTAACATTCTCAGTTTATAGGATAAGTATCTTCTAAAGGTTTTCTCACAATCCAATGTAAAAATCACCTTATAATAGATCGTAACATGTCACAATTGATTGTGACATTGCTACTTTGGTCTGTTTAACACTCAAAATACAAAGATTTATTTTTGGAAAAAAAGAGATAGTAAATATAAAGTATGGAGTGGGGCAGTGGAAATTTAAAGCCAGAATGGTGAGTTACATTATTCATCTGAGTTTAGGGAATTTCGCTGCGTGAGAATAGTTTATATAGACTGAAAAAAGCAGGTGAAGCAAGGGAAGAAGAATGTAGATGTAGACAAGGAGATTAAAAAGGAGAATGAGATTTAAGTTGGAGCAGAAGAGGTAGAGCTACATTCACCTACCCCCAGGGCCAAACTGGAATTACCACTAACTTACAGAACAATAATGCTGAATAACCAACTGAAGACTAGCTATAAGAGTGGGCTTATAACCAAGAATTTACAGCAGAAGCCACATTGATGCTAGAAGGAAACATGGAGTTGCAAAAAAGTCTGGCCTTGCTCTTAGGGGTGGTGGCTGAGTTTCTGGAGGGATATTTCAGCTGGAGGGGTTCCCCCTGAGAAGCATGAGGTCTAACCCCCAAGTTCTAATATTGACAGACTCAGAGATAGGGGGCAGACTTACAGCTGTCTTGGGTGGGGAGGCTGGGAGTGGGGGTGGGTGAAAGGATTTATTTTTAAAAAGAGAAAACTTAGGGCTGCAGACAAAATTATGGTAATTGCTTGGAGGAGGGGTTGTAGAGGGGGGTGATAAATGGTGATAAAGACTTAAATTGGAGTGGTAAAAATACAATAGTATGTAGGTGATGTGTTGTAGAATTGTGCTCCCCAAACCTGTATAATTATGTTAACCAATGTCACCCTAAAAAATTCAATGAAAAGAAAAAAAAAGGAGAGTGATTAGGAATTTCAAAGAAGCATAGAATTTTAGATTTGGAAGAGGTCATAAAAATTGTTTTGCACACTGGCTGGATCACTAAGTTAGTTGGACTGTCATCCCATGCACCAAAATATTGTGGGTTTAATTCTCAGTTAGGGTACATACCTAGGTTATGGATCCCATCCCTAGTCAGACCTCATATAAAAGGAAACTGATTGATATATCTTTCTCACAATAATGTTTCTCCCTCTCTCTCTCTCTCTGTCTCCATCTTTCTCCCTTCCTTTCTCTAATTTTTAAAAAAACATATCCTCAGGTGAGAATTAAAAATAATATTTTATTAAATATTTCATTGTTGTCCTATTACAGTTGTCCCAAATTTTCCCTTTGCCCTCCTCCACCCTCTACTCCCGCAGTCAATACCTACTCTGTTGTCCATGTCTATGGGTTATTCATACATGTTCTTTGACCAGTCCCTTCTTCTCTCCACCTTATCTTCCACGCCTCTGATCAACGTCAGTCTGTTCCTTGTTTCCATGTCTCTGGTTCTATTTTTCTCACTTGTTTGTTTTGTTTATTACGTACCGCTTATAGTTGAGATCATATGGTATTTGTCTTCCACCACCTGGCTTCTTTCACTTAACATAATATTCTCCAGTTCTATCCATGTTGTCACAAAAGGTAGAAGTTTCTTCTTTCTTTCTGATGCATAGCATTCCATTGTGTAAATGTACCTCAATTTTTTGATCCACTCATTTACTGATGGACACTTAGCTGTTTTCAGCACTTGGCTATTGTAAATAATGCTTCTAGGAGCATAGGAATGCATATGTTCTTTTGAATTGGTGTTTCAGGATTCTTAGGGTTTAATGCCAGCAGTGAAATCACCAGGTCAAAAAAGGCAGTTTGGTTCTTAGTTTTTTAAGGAAACTCCATACTGTTTTCTACAGTGGCTGTATCAATCTGCATTCCCACCACAAGTGCACTAGGGTTCCCTTTCCTCCACAACCTCACCAGCACTTGCTGTTGGTTAATTTGTTTATGTTGGTCATTCTGACCAGTGTGAGGTTATATCTCATTGTGGTTTTAATTTGCATCTCTCTGATGACTAGTGATGTTGAATATCCTTTCATATGTCTATGGACCCTCTGTATGTCCTCCTTAGAGAAGTGTCAGTTCAGATCCTCTGTTCATTTTTAATTGGGTTGTTTGTGTTCCTGGTGTTGAGTCATATGAGTTCCTTATATAATTTGGAGATCAAATCCTTGCCCAAGGTATTATTAGCAAATATGTTTTCCCATATGGTTGTATGTCTTTTCATTTTGATGAGATTTTTGTTAGCTGTGCAGAAACTTTTTAATTTGATATAGTCCCATTTGTTTATTTTTTCTTATTTCCCTTGCCCATCAGCAAAAATACTGCTCTGTGGGATATGTTCTCCTCTAGGACTTTTATGGTGCCCTGACTTATATTTAAGTCTTTCATCCATCTTGAGTTTATTTTGGTGTATGATGTAAATTGGTGGTCTAGTTTCTTTTTTCTTTTTTTGTACTACCTGTCAAGATCTCCCAGCACAATTTATGGAAAAGGCTATGTTTTCACTCCATTTCATGCTACTGCCTCCTTTGTCAAATATTAATTGACCATAGACACATGGGCTGATTTCTGGGCTCTCTATTCTATCCATTGATCTATGTGTTGCTTCTTATGCCAGTGCCAGACTGTTTTGATTACAGTGGCCTTATAATAAAATTTGATATCAGGTACTGTGATTCCTCCCTACTTCATTCTTTCTCAAGATTGCTGAGGTTATTTGGGGTTGGTCTTGATTTCATATAAATTTTTAAATATTTGTTCTAGATCTGAGAAATATGCTACTGGTATTTTAATAAGAACTGCATTGAATCTATAGCTTACTTTGGATTGTATGGACCTTTAAAAATAATTTATAAACTAATTTTTGCATTATTATTAACCAATTTAGTAGTATAATCTACTAAAAGTAACATATCTTCAGGCTACAGTTTGATGAAATTTTATAATATATAGGACTGAGTAATTATATTACTAGTATCAATATATGAATATCACAAACATCTCAGAATATTTTCTGTTTCTCATCAGTCACTACCCCAAAGTGTAATCCCTATTCTAAATTTTATCATCTTAGATTATTTTACATTTTTAAATTTTATAATTTTGTTTTACTCAATAATATTTCTGGGATTTATCCATGTGTTTTATACAGCATAATTCATTTCTTTTTATCTTCACACAGTATGTATTTTGAGAGAAACTACTGTTTATACATTCAATTCTTTATGAACATTTTAGCTGTTTGAGGCTTATTATATCTGAAGCTGATATAAACGTTCTTGTACATTGTATTATCAGACATAAACATTTGTATGCTTTGTTATATACCCAACAGTAGAATTGTTGAGTAATTGTGGTATTTCTCTAGCTATAAGAACTGCTAAAAGTGTTTTCCCTAGTGTTTGAGACAATCTGTACTCTGACCAGTGTTATGGGTAGTTTAGTGCCTTCGATTGTTATCAATGTTTGTTGTTGCCTTTCTTTTGTTATTTCATTTGTTTTTGTGTCTCATTAGGTTACAATTTTTATTTCTATATTCTGGTTAACTAATGATGTTAAATACTTTTCCATATACTTACTGAACAGTTGAAAACACTCCTATGTGAAGTGCCCATTCAAGAATTTTCCCTATTTTTCACAATTAACCTCTTTTTTCGTATTGATTTGTGAAAGTTCTTTACAAAATCTTTAAAAAAACTAATGAGAAATTGAAAGCTTTATATGCCAAGGGACGTGCTGAAATCACAGATATAAAATGGAAGAGCTAAAATTATTCTGCATTATAATAGAATGCCTTTTCTAATAGTCACTTCAGAGAAAAAAAAAGAGTTTTACAATACAAACCATATTTCAAAATAACACTGGCAGAGTAGCAGGATACAAAATCAATATGCGTGCCTGGCTGGTGTAGCTCAGTGGATTAAGTGCTGGCCTGAGAACCAAAGGGTTGCCAGTTCAATTCTCAGTCATGGCGCGTGCTGGGAGGCATCAGAGCATGAGAGGCAACTGATGTTTCTTTCCCTCTATTTCCACCTCCCTTCCCCAGTCTCTAAAAACAACAACAACAACAACAACAAAAACAACCTCAGGACAAATGACCCAGCACAATATTTCCTTCTCCCTCTTAAAAAAAAGAAGGAAAAAAGTCAATATTCAGAAATTAGTGACATTTTATACACCGATGATAAGTATTCAAAAAGGGAAACTAAGAAAACAACCTCACTTACTATTGCAACAAAAAAAAATAAGGTACCTAGGAATAAATTCAGCTGAGGAGATAATAGACCTATACTCAGAAAACTATAAGATATTGAAAAAAGAAGTTGAGGAAGATACAAATAAGTGGAAGCATATACTGTGATAATGGATTAGAAGAATTAATATAATTAAAATGCCCATGCTACCCAAAGCACTCTATAGATTCAATGCAATTCTTATTAAAATATCTGAAAGTCAGCCCTCGACACAAGGGGGTCAGGGTTTCGTACGTAGCAGAGCAGCTCCCTAGCTGCGATCTATTGAAAGTCAGCCCTCAACACAATTCTTATTAAAATACCAATGGCATATTTCACATATCCAGAACAAATATTCCAAATTATACCATACACAAGAATAAACTCAAAAATAGATAAAAACTTCAGTGTAAGTCACAAAACCACAAAATTTTTTAAAGAAAACACAGGCAGTAAAATTTTAGACCACTCATTAGTTTTGGACCACTCATAATAGTTTTGCTGATGATGTCTTCTAAGGCAAAAAAGAAAAAGAAAAAAGAATAAAATGGGACTACATCAAATTAAAAAGCATCTATACAGCAAAAGAAACCATTGTTAAAATGAAAATGGAACCCACTATATGGGAGAACATATTTGCCAATGATATATCTGATAAGGGACTACTTTTCAAAATATATAAAGAACTTATACAACTCAACAGCTGGAAGACAAACGATCCAATTAACAAACGGGCAAAAGACCTAAATAGATACTTCCCCCAAAGGACATACAAATGGTAAATAGACATATGAAAAAAAATGTTCACCATCACTAACCATCAGAGACATGCAAATTAATACTATGATATCACCTCACACCTGCCACAATGTCTATTGTCAATAAATCAAGAAACAATTGCTGTAGAGAATTTGAAGAAAAGGAAATCTTAGTACACTGTTGGTGGGAGTGCAGACTGGTTAAACCACTGTGGAGAGCAGTAGTGATTTTCCTCAAAAAATTTAAAAATGGAACTGCTTCTGAAACCACCAAACCCACTTCTGGGGATATATCCTAAGAATCCAGAAACACCAATTCAAAAGAATATGTGCACCCTTATATTCATAGCAGTGTTATTTGCAATATGTGAGATCTTAAAACAGTCCAAGTGTCCATTAATAAATGAGTGGGCAACACAGCTATGGTACATTTATGCAATGGTATATACTACTCCTCAGTCATAAAAAAAAGAAGGAAATCTTACTTTTCATGGCTGCACGGATGGACCTGGAGATTATTATGCTAAGTGAATGAAACAGCCAGAGAGAAAAAATACCATATGGTTTCAATTATATGTATAATCTAATGAACAAAATAAACTGATGAACAACATAGAAACAGAGGCATAGATACATGAAAGAAACTAACACCTCTCAGAGGGGGCGGGGAGAGGGGAGGCTGGGCACTAGATGGAAAAAGGTGAAGGGATTAGCCAAAAAACACATATGCATAGCCCAGAGACACAGACAACAGTGCTATAATGGAGAGAGAGAAGGGGAGGGTAAAGGCAGGGGGTGGGAAAGTGGGGAAAATGGGGACATCTAATAGTGTAAATTATAAAATAAAGTAAAAATACTTGACAGTTGCCATTCTGGCAGGTGTGAGGTGAGGCAGGGGAAACAAAGAAAAAAAATAAGCAAATGGGAATGTATCACATTGAAAGGTTTCTGCACAGCAAAAAAAAAAAAAAAAATTCAACAAAATGAAAAGGGAACCCACTATATGGAAGAACATATTTGCCAATGACACATCTGTTAAGGAGTTTATTTCAAAAATATATGAAGATGATACAACTCAACACCAGCAAGACAATCCAATTAAAAAATGGGCAAATCGCCTAAATAGATACTTTTTCAAAGAGGGCATATAGGTGGCCAAAAGACATGAAAAAACATTCAATGCCAATAATCATCAGAAAATTGCAAATTAAGACAAGGAGATAGTCATGTTTTACATTCCAAAATTGTTCCTTAACCCAGGTTCCAGCACAGTTTGCTCAGAAAACTCTAGTCTTTAAAAATATTTAAAGACTAGATATTTAAAAATATTTTCCCTTCTGCCCCACTTTAAAAATATTTAAAGACTAGATATTTAAAAATATTTTCCCTTCTGCCCCACAGTCACTTGTTTGCATGCCTCAATCTTTGTCACCCACCTTTAGACTGGAACTTCATTATTCTGTCCACATATCTGTGTACTCTTTAGCTGACTACTAATTCTAATATTGAACAGAGAGAATATTTTCAAAAATTCATAAATCAATAAGCTTCATAATTTGATTGCATTTTTACAATATTTAAGTTGAAACTCCTTCCCCATACCACATATCTTCTTCAGACAGCATAATCCCTTGCTATTATGTAACACTTACCATAAACACTTGTACAATGTGTACAACTTGTACTCTTTTGGTGGAATTTCATACCTCTGTGGCATCTTTGTCTGATGAGCTCTTGAATATTTCATATATTATGAAAAGACTTAAGAGTAATGATATTTGGGGGCAAGAATTGCTAAGGTCATTTTAGTGTAGTATCCCATTTGCACTGTGTATAATTAATAATTTCATCAATTGTGTTGTTAAAATAAATTGTAGTTTCTTTCCTTCAAATGATTAAAGAGAATATATTTTTAAATATATTTTTGGAAAGTAATTCCTTTGGTGAAAAATACATTTTATTAAGTTGCTTGAAATTTAAGTAAAACAAACTAAAATTTACTCAGGCGTTAAACATTTTTAGTTTCCTAATAGGCATGGCAACATTATATAATTAGAGAATTATACAATCTGAGAACCTGAAGGCATCTTTGTAATTATCTTACCAAACACTCCTATTTTACTGGCGGAAAACTGAGTTCTCAGAGAATGTAAATGATACAGGTTAAGA
Source organism: Sturnira hondurensis (assembly GCF_014824575.4). Taxonomy (NCBI): domain Eukaryota; kingdom Metazoa; phylum Chordata; class Mammalia; order Chiroptera; family Phyllostomidae; genus Sturnira; species Sturnira hondurensis. Next base: position 20,549,990 of record NW_028083059.1, read on the forward strand.
AATGATCTATGGAAACATTCGGAGTATTATTGAAATAAGCCAGCATTTCCCCCAGAATTACTTATGAGTTTATGCTCCATTAAGGTATCTTGATAAAGATATTTATGCATATGGTAACTATATAAAACAGAAACCTCTTTTATATTAACAATGGTTTTTTCCCCTCTGTATGTCTGCAGAAACATTTCAGCAGAATTGCATTCATTAATTTTTGGTTGTTCAACACTGGGTAGTGCTCATATGTTAGGTCGTACTGCTCTCCATCACCATGCAAGACTTTTTCTTTTAAGGATCAGCCTGATCAATTATTGGCTATTGTAAATTATGCTGCTATGAACAAATAAGCCAGACGTTGAAGACAAATGCCACACAATCTCACCTTTAACAGGAAGCTAAACAGCAAAACAAACAAGCAAGCAAAATATAACCAAAGACACTGAAATAGAGCACAAGCAGACGGTGACCAGAGGGGAGGAAATTTCAGGGGAAAAAAGGGAAGGATTTACAGGAACTAGTATAAAGGACACATGGACAATAACTAAGGGGGTGGAAATGGGAGGAAGGTTGGGAGCACTGGGGGGTGGGCTGGGATGAAAGTAAAAGACAGAAAACTCTACTTGAACAACAACTAAATTTTTAAAAAAAGAAAAAAAGGAAAGCTTGGAAACAAACAAACAAAAAAATGGAACCAGCCGGATCAGGGATGGAATTTCCAAACCAAGCCTCAGGAGAGCCCTCTGCTACAAGGAAATTCTTTCATTCATTTGTTGTTTGTCTTTAGAACAGATCCAGCTTTATCATTCTTTGTCCAATTGTATATCATGAAGCAGATTTTTCTTTCAGTGCAGCCTTTTCAGCATTGCTCTCAGTGGTGGACGTGTGTGTGTTAAAAATACTCATTCCTGATTACCTTCATTTCAGGACTTGGTTAGCATTTTTATGACAATCAGCCTGTACTGTTTTCATGTTAATCAATGCTTTGTGTGCCCTGCATTACTTTACCTTAGAACTCTGGCTGGGTTTAAACCTTTGTTCTGCTATATTTGGAAAGCCAACTTTTAAATGACCTCAGAATATGTAAACGTGCTTTCACCACACAGTATTACAAAGCTCATTATCTTACCTGACGCCTCTACCTCCTGATTTGCTTTGTACGATAACAAAGCTGTCATGTCTTGCTGTTCAGTGGCTGTCACAAAGAATCAACCTACTCTAACATGCCTTCCTCAACATCGTATTTCTTCACCTCTTAATGTTCTCCTTTCTATTTAAATTATTTTCAAATCATAACTCTGTTGATTGTATGGTTAAAGGCTATTTAATACATTTGCCCACAGATCCCAGGAGAAACTCATTTCAACTTTTCCATTTTATTCAGTTTTCTTGAGTCTCTCTACTTGCTATCTCTCTCTTTATTGAAATATCTGTTCATTCATTTGCCAAAAATATGCAAAACTGGCAATAGTACAATAAAGGCACAATAAAGAAAATACCTGGAGGAAAAAGGCAGAACAAAAAGTAATGAGAAAAATAAGATACATGTAAGAATAAAGTTAAGACACTAATTGATCTAAAAAACTATCCATCCATCCATGTACCACAGATATTGTATGTTTGTTTCTAACAAATATCTTAATTTGATGCCAAATTAAAGAAGAAACAACATAATTAGTTACATGATTTACGGCCTCCATAAGATAAAAACAAGATGATTCAGAAGCTGATTTGTCTTCAAAAATTTAAATTACTCTTGTTCTTATTTGTCTTCACAAAGAGAACACTATAATTCAACAAATAATATTTGTAAAACATACTGACAAATAGTTAAAGTCATGTATGACAATAATTTGAGAGACATTTTTTAAGGCCAGTATTATAACAGCACTCTGAACCTGAAAGAAAATAAATTCTAAGGAACCAAAAGAAAACAGTTCTGTCAAGGAGACCCAAACTCTGGTGTAATGTAAGGGAAGGTGATAGCTTCCAGGTGCGGGATGGGAAATGCATGCTGTCTACATCTCTCGCTGACCACAGGTCCCTTGCTGATGGTGTATGTATACCTTCAACTGCTAGCTAAATGCTTTTTGTCTGGGTTCACATGTGGCCCCAGGAAACCACTAGAGATCAATTGGGCATGGTTATTTGAAAAGAAGCCTGTATGCTATCAATTTAGGCAAAGTATGATGTTCTGCCTATTATTCAGGCAGTACTCCGTAAATGTTGTTTTTCTCTACTGACCTTGCATACGTAATGAGAGGAGGTGACAAATGCCTATGGTGCCGCCATTCTAGATTGCTGTTTAGTAAGGGTTCAAAACTCTCACGAGTCGTATTTGTGCATAAAAATAGCTTTCTCTTTTTAAAATGTGGTATCCTAAATGTCAAGACATATGCATATATCTTTGTATAAAACTACTCCAACATTGCTGCTAGATATGATAAGAAAGTACTTTATTATAATAACTTAACTCTCATAAATAATATTTTTGGTGAGAGGGATAGGAGGCATTGACTGGCAAATTCTAAAAGCCATTTGTAAATGCAAAATATAAAAAGAAGATTAGTCAAGAAAAGCCAAGGGAATTTTAAAGAATAAAAACCAGACAGCCGAATGAATTGTGTTCTAGATATGAAGACCTATATTAAATCAATATTAGTCAGATAAGTATAATAAAAATAAAATAATTTAAATATTGATAAATGGAACAACGTGGAGACTCTAGTACTCATATGTCTGTGGTTATTTAACTTCTGATGAAGGCAATACTGAAGGATAGGGAGAAAGAATGGTATTTTCAAGCAATGGTGCTGGATTGACAGAAAAAAATAATTTTGACCTTTACATCAAAATGTACACAAAAATCATTTCTGGATGGATTGCAGACCAAAATTAGAAAAGTAAAAAACATAAAACTTTTAGAAGAAATATAGAATCATATTTGATATACCTGGAGAGGCAAATATGAACACTAGCCATGTAACAGGTGTGGAATGAAGTTCAGAACTTGGGGTGCCCAGGTATATAGAAAAAAATCCACAGCGATCACTTGGGGGATGGGGAAGTAGACTGCCTGGTTGAAAGGTACTTTGCATATCAATAACAGCTGGCTAGCTTCATAGATATGTTAAGTAGCTCATTCAGGTGTTCCAAGAGCCAGGGAGATAGATGGACCTGACTTTAACTGTGATGGGAGGCAGTTCCACAGTTGCTATGCCTGAGTGAGAGTAGGAAGGAGGTTCCCCTTGCTCACTGAGCCACACCTGGCCAGACTAACAATGGCAGCTGATAAAGATAGAAGAAACCAGAGGGCCCGTGGAGGTAGCCCATTGTGGGAGGAGTCAGAAATGGGGTTAAGGAGGAGAAGCAGGGTGAGAATTTAAAGTCAGGCAAGGCAGCCATGCTGATTCTCTGGACCGTGTGGCCTGGAAGAGAGTAGGAGAGCCATTAGAGGTAGTCTCTCTCTTTCTGGCTCTACATCACATGGCTTAGGAAGGAGTAGAAAAGCAGGATGTTGCAGCCTTGGGGAGCTCTCTCGACCATGCTGCTTTGGGAAGGAAAAGCAGTCTTGGCCATGCAGGGAGTAACAGTGAGGGAAAGAGACAAGCTGGATTAGGCCATGCACTGCAGCTGTGACCGTGTCTTCTCTGACTCCAAAGCTGCAAAGGACTTCTTTGCAAGATGCTGCCTTGTAGACTGCGACTTTACCTGGACTATTTAGACTTATGTCTTCCCTGAGTTTCACCACAATCCAGAGTAATACAGAACAGCTCTCCTGGACTATTATGCAGAGAGTTCGATGAACGTGTATTTCGGATCCTGCACAGTAAGGCCATGGGGAATGTTGGGGGTTTCTGGCTTATATCCTGGTGGGGAGCATGGGAATTGCTATGTCTGGTGAGAAAAGAGGGCTCCAAGCTGAGGTGCTCTGAGCCCCTCTAAGGATGGAATATTGTAAATAAAGATTCGCTCCTCCCTGCATTAATTGTTGGGTCTAACACCAAGGTAACAGGTGAACAGTGGGTCTGCTTGTTTACTATTTTGGTGAGCTCAGTAACAGCCACAGAAGAAAACAATGATAAATCAAGATTGAATTTCACTTAAGAAATGCTCTACTCATTAAGTCATTAAGGAACTGAATGGAAAGTTAAGAGAGGAAGAAAATATTTGTCACACTTATACCAGGCAAAGGACAAATCCAGAATATATAAGAAGTCCATATAATTTAATGAGAAACAGGAAGAAAACTAAATTAAAAATATGTAAGCGTTGAACATGCACCTCACAGGAAGATATACAAATAACCAATAAATATGTTATTCATCAATAAACAGAAATGATACAGGGTGCAGTCAAGGGGGGGCCCAAAAAAGATTTGGAATGGTGTCCAGAACTCAAAGTGTATAGGAATATTGGAGAGACATATAAGATGTCCTCACCCTACCCCCCAGCTGGGGGAAGGGACAAATGGAGCAGGGCCATTGAGAGTTGTTTTGCATAGCAACAGTTTTGCAGCTAACCTCTGGAATGGTCACTTAACATGTCTGTAACCTTTAACTGGTTTCATAGATATGTTAAATAGCTGTGGCAAAGTTTTGGGCCAGGGAGAAGTGAGTGGCTGGTACCCAAGCTAGAATTGAGGGCTGATCCTCTGAGACAGTGCCTGCGAGAGAGCCATGTGGCTTTAGCAGAGTGAGGACCCCCTCTTTGCCAGGTGAGGGGGGAGACCACGCAGCTTTGCCAGAATGGAGATCCCTGCAGCCAGGTGAAGAAGAAAGAGTCACTTTTGGTGGAGTGCGGCTTTGGTAGAAGAGGCCCACACGGCTTTGGGGTGCTCCCTTTGGCCGAGTGGCCTGGAAAGCAGGAGAGACTTTGAATGGAACTTGGTACAAAGAACTCTTGCCAGTGGAAGGTGCTGCATGACTTTGGATTAATTGGAGATCCTGCCTGGACAGGCGACACAGCTCACATGCCAGCGACCTGAAAAATGGACGTGTGCTCTTTCCCTGATTTATGGTACCCGGAGTTGGGACAGTGGGAGAAGGGAGTGCTGTGTGTGTGTGTGGGGGGGGGGGGGGGGGGGGGGTNCTTAAAAACTTTAATATTTTAATGAAGGCATTAGGCCCGAATAGCATTAAATAAACATTTTGTTTCCTTTTCACAAATCTCTGGCATTGAGAGATGTCTTTCCAGTTGGTGGCAGACAGAAGAGCCCAGTAGATACTAGTATACCATCCTTGGGAGGGGCCTCTGATTTCTGAAGCAGTTTTTGGCATCCCTGGGTGGGCCAAGTATTGCCCCCCCCACCCTTGTTCGGTAACAGAAAGACGTTTGCATTAAGAAAATGCAAAACCAGGTCAAGGCTGTGACAGGTACAGTGCCTAGGACACACAATTTAAGAAGCCACTCATAATGAAGCAAATATCAAGTACAATTGGCACAACCATTTTTGGAAATATTTTTTGTAACAACCAATGTATTATCCTTTGAGCCAGCAGTTCCCCTAGGCATATATGCATTTTTTAAAGTGTTATATTCACCAAAGACAAGTACATGAATGTTTATAGGAACATTATTTGCAATAACCAGGATACTCCAAAATTCTATCAACAGACAAATGGATAAAGAAATTATGGCATATTAATAAAATAGAATACTACACAGCAATGAAACTTTTGAACTGCACCTCCACACAGCAAATATGGACACATATTATAATGTAGAGTGATGGAAACCAGACAGGAAGAAATATGTACTGAATTATACACATTTCAAAAATAGGTCAAATTAATCCCCAGTCAGAATGTTGGTCGCCCTTGAAAGGAGGTACTGCTGAAAGTGGCCAGAGTGCTGACTACATAAGTCTGTGTGCATTGGGGAAATTAATTGAATTATATGCCTTCACTATACTTTTTAGTTACATATATGCAATAAAAAGTTCATACCAAATAAATTATAAGCAATTAAATGGGCACTAAATTGAGGGAGTCTCTGAAAATCTGAAAGTAATATTATCTACACAAAATACCTTGATCATCAACACTCAATGTGACCAGAGGCATGCATGTGGCACTGAAAAATATCACACTCTCTACACATGGGTTTTATCCACGTACCTCTTCCACAGACATTTTTGTCATCAAATTTTTAAACTGGGTCCTTCCAAGTCCCTAACTATGCTAACTTCATAATAAACAGTCAAGCCAATCAGTAGTTTAATAAATGTGAGTAGTATGTATTAGCCATTCATAGTCATTTTTCTTTAATTACCTACATTGTTGGAAAAATGTCCAATTTAAAAACCACAATCAGATGTTTACCATGACAAAGAGTAAAACAATACATGTAACTTTCACTTTAAAATATATAAAGAACAGTTTTGTACCAAAACATAAGGGCTGTGAAAAAATAGACATGTCAGCGTAAAACCAGCTGCTTTTTAAACAATATAACAGAAAACAAGCATCTAATGCTTTACACAAAAGTCAGTGGAGAAGCATCCTATAGTTGCTCATATTTAGATAAAATCTATTTAGAATTAGGATTATGATGGGGTAAATACTGATCAAGAAACATATAAATTAACCTAGATCCCAAAACACTGTCCTTATAGACACAATAATTTACCATTGATATATAAGACAAATATGGTCATTAAAAAAGGAGTCAGTGGGTTTTCTTTATTTATTACAAGCAAAATCAACAGAGGTAGGAGGCCAAAATATGGGTTCAGCCAATCAGAGAACTAAGATTGGAGGGGTTGATGTGTATAAATCATGTAAATCAAAGCATGTGCATTTGAGAAAATCAAGTCATTTCTCCCCTTAACGTATGTTTCATGCAACCATTAAGAAATCTGTAAATAAATCCAGGGATAAAGAATTTAAATTGTTTTTTTCTTTGTTTTTATTGTTTATGATATTATAGATGTCTCCATTTCCCACTCACCTGTGTGTACCTCCACCCAGCCACCACCCCCCTTCTCGTTGCCTCTGGCCATCACTACACTATTGTCTGTGTCCATGGTTAATGCATATATGTTTTTTTGATAATCCCTTCACCTTTCATCCAGTCCTCCCTTCCTACCTCCCCTGTGACAGCTGTCAGTGTACTCAATGTCTCTGTTTTTATTTTATTCATCAGTTTCTTCTGTTCATTAGATTCCACATATAAGTGAGATCATACTGTATCTGTCTTTCTCTGACTGGCTTATTTCACTTAGCATAATAATCTCCAAGTCCACCCATGTTCTCTTAAAAGGTATGAGTTTCTTCCCTTTTTTGCAGCTGCATTATATTCCATTAGGTAAATGTACCACAGGTTTTTTATCCATTCATCTACTGATGGACACTTGGGTCTCTTTCCAGGTCTTGGCTATTTTAAATAATGCTTTTATGAACATAGGAGTGCACACATTCTTTCACATTTGTGTTTAAGTTGTTTTATCTTTGTTACGCCTATCTAATACAAATTAGGCCATAATTTGTATTAGAGTTACTTGGAGTGGTCCTCAAACCAGAACATGAGATAAATCAGTTCCTTAACAATTCTCTTGTATTTAACGGGAATTGCAGTGTTATAACAACCTACCACCACTATGGAATATCCTTGCTGTTCTTTATGACAACCAAGGAGATTGGATCCATTTGGTATAAAAAGGTTAAGAAGGACATTGTCAAGCCAGACATCTGGCCCTTTGCAAATCAAACAAACCATGAAGTCTTGATCTCATTGTTGAAATAGAAGCCTCCCAGGAGCCAGGCTACTTAAGCAAAAATCAGTGATCCAAAAGTGACTCTCCAAAATTAGAGAATTATTGTGCAATTCAGATTTGTATATGGGCAAATGTTTTATGCAATATTTTGTGAATGTTTATCTTCCAGAAGAAAGAATTATTTGTATTATCCAAACATCATTTCTCGTTTGTTTTCTAATAGTTTATGCTATATTGCAACTGGATATGGTAAATTTTAAAGGTTAGGATTAATTATATCTATTATATTCTCTTCATGTAAAGTATTGTTCAGCATGGAGTAGATGCTAAGTAGATATTTGTTTAATTAATACCTTTAAGAATTGAAAAATCTTTTGGTTTGAGTAATGTATTATATTTTCATAAGGACAGTCTCAAAGCAAATCAGTTATCTCATTAGTTGCTATTTGTGCACCTAATATAGGATTTAGTGAAAGAACTAGCCAATATTTTTGATTGAGTTGCCTATGTTAGAAAAATAAAATTTCTTTTGTTTTTGTATTTTAGTTCAAAGAAAGAGGGTGCATTTCTATTGATATATTACTTATTTTTAACTGCCTTCTACTTGACTAAACATATTGAGATGAATGTTTTTTTTTACTAGAAAACTACAGGTATTTTAATGTTCTCATGTGATAGTCTTTATGCACATTTCATATGTGTATCACTCTTAATGCAGTGAAGTTTTATGCATGTTGAACCTTAGTGCCCATAACTGAAACCCTATGACGACAAAATGACACACTAAATATCAGGGCCTAAAATTGTTTTCATTTCAAAATGTGCAGCTTTCCATTGGGCAAATTGTCTGAAGCAGTAGAAACAGAAAGAAGGGCTCTCTGCAGTTCCTGTGATCCATGTCATTACTGAAATCGGTGTTCGTATCCCTACATCTCTACAGTTAGTTCTATCTGACTTGAATTCTCTCCAACCTTTTAAAGCAATGTAACCTTTACTGCTTCCCTCTGAGTGTAGTGGGAAGGGCTTCTTCTTTCCTCTACACCTCTACACGTAGCATAGTTGTGGAAAAGCTGCAAAGCCATGATATTCTTAATACTGACAACTCACATCTCTTAACACTTTTCTGCCTGATAAATCCTTAACACATTCTTGAGGGCAAAAATGATAGAAAAAATGGCATGGAGGGGAATGATTTCACTGTTATTTTGTTTCCATAAAGATGAGAAATACTTCTCCACCAGCCCATTTATATTCAGACCATTCGAGCCACAATTCTCTGGGCTAATTGTTTTGTCCCTGAATGAACAATAGATATTAGAATGTGTTTAGTATGCAATGAATGAACTGCTCCACAGTCACAGAATAAATATATACTCGACCTATGCTTAATTGTTCTAAATATGTGCTCCATTGCTTCCAAAAGATTAAGTGAGGAGGAATGGAAAATGGAGTTGCCCTGAGAGTTAGGAAATGACCATTCTAGCTTAATACACTGGTGTCCAGGTCCATCCAGAGGAAAACAAAATGAGTGTTTGGAGAGGAAAATTTATTATACAATGATGGTAACTTGCAGGCAGATAAGCAAACCACATGTACCAGCTGGTTGTATGAAGGAATGGTGATTATATGCGCCTTGGGGTTTTTGTTTTTATTTTGTTAACACAGGCTGACAGGAGCCACAGCCTTCTCAATGAAACCCAGTGAACCGCAGAGGAATATGCTAAGGGCAACTCTGGGGAGAGTGTGATAGCATCAGCACAAATTCATCATTCTAGAAAACACAGCTCTATACCATGCTTTTATGGTGGGTCACAAGTAACATCTTTTGTCTGTACACACAACATTATTTTTAGTTATATAATTCATAGTAGTGAAGGAAATAATGCAATTTACCTGAAAAGGTTAATGGCTTTCTTGGACACCTAATTTCAAACATTTATCTTTCTGGTTGAAACCATGGCTGTAAACAGTTAGTATAAAAGCTAAAGTTATAGCTTAAAAGCTCAATAAGCTTCTTAGAGCACTCAATGCTCAAATAGACTAAGAGTATTTTTATGGAGATCAATGGGCAATTCAGTCCTCAGTTGCATTTTATTTTTCCTATGAAGTGAAAAGTTCCCCATAATATTTAAGACACATAAAAAACTTGGATAAAATCTATATACTGAACAACTGTTTCAACACTGACTGTGTACAGCGGGTGCAGGTGGATATAGATGGTTATCACAGTGGTTGGGCATTTGGTGCCTCTTGTGGGACAAAGTGGAGTAAAAATATTTTAACCCATTACTGCAAACTTCAAAGTCCTATTTAAGAGAAGAAGGGTGGCTTCCCTGAAGAGGCCCCCACTTGACAGAAATTCCATTTCTAACATATAGTACTCAGCTTTTTAGGCTAAGAAGTGTGATTTGGGGGCACCCTGAATCAGTCAGTGTCTAGGATGTTAAATCAAGCTAAGCACATGCACAAGAGTCTAATTTACAAGACAACCAAGTGGGACCTACTTATTATTAAATAAAACACATTGCTATCAAAAAGTCTAAATACTTCTATTTATTGATTAGCATATTTCTTCCCTATAGGCAAGTTAAATTATAATTATATGGTTTCAGAGTCAACATGGGAATAAAGCCAGAAGAGTTAATTGAATGTTTTATTGCCCAATGTTATTAAGCCCTGCAAGCGTGAAGTGTTCATCTCAATGCAGAGACATAGTACCAAGGGTCAGTCACTCCCAAACAAAAGCTAGGGTTCAAATGGAAAAACCCTAACAGTCTCCGAAGTATAGAAAGATAAATAAGGAGATAATATTCAGCATATGTGTTGTTCAGCACATGGTAGATCTGAATATGCATTTTGTTAAAGTTTTCAGCTATGAGTTACATTAATAAATATCACCTGTGCCCAGTACACCTCTTTGAACAGATCTGCAGAGAATTTCTATTTATCTAGATGTCTTTGGGTCTCTCAGAACTCGCTGACTTATCTGTCACTCCACAGAGCAACAGTTCTCAATATTTTCAGTCTTAAGATCCCTTCGTACTCATACATTATTGAAAACCCCAAAGAATTATTGTTTATTTGGATTAAATCAATTGATGTTCACTAATTTGAAACTGAAACTGAAACAATATTAATAATTCATTCGAAAATAACAATAGCAAACCCTTAATTAATATAAGTAATATTTTAAAACAGCTCTATCTTTAAAAACTGGTGAGTATTATGTATTATTTGTATTTTTATAAGCAGTATAATATCTGCTTGTTTTTTAATATCTGGTTTAATAGAAGACAGCCATATTCATCTTTCTGCTTTTGCTTTCAAACTATTGATAGCACATACCAGGTAGCTACTGAAAAAACATACTTTATAGTCATAAGAGAAGAAAAGTGAAAAGCAAATGGCCTCATACAATTATTATTTAAATACTTTTGATCTTGGGGACTCAATGGAAAAGTCTTCAAGGACCCCCCAAAATCACAGAGATTCATTTTTGTCCCCTATATTTACATCTAATGTTCCATCTGCTATAACAGTAGTTCTCATTTCTTTGCTCCATAATACAATCATGTTAAGCTACAAAAATACCCAACTCATGATTATATACAAATCACTCTTTGAGAACTTCTACCATAGAAGATTAAGGCTTCTTCAGTTGCTGTAGTGACAAGTTCATCTAGGCTGCTGACTCCCTTCCCTGACTTCCTCCTCACCTCTCAACCATCTTCTTATAGCTAAGTAAACCACTGTTTGCTTTTGGATGCCTGATAAATGGGTGTGCCCCATCATTTGCTGCCATTCGGTAAACCAGCCATATACACAACAATTATAAGACCATTCAACTAAAATTACTGACTGGTAAAACCAAGGAGGTAAGGAATACAAAAGGGGAAACGAAGAAAAAAAAATATCCAGGTATATGTCAAAAGGATATAAATTGGAGAGAAATGATATGAGAATAAGAAAATTCTAAGAGAAAGATTAGCAGATCAGGAGAAAGTCCTTAAACTATAGAGACTGAAGGGAGAAGGAAATCCATTCCATTGGTCAACAGCTTTTTGAATACTGCGTAGGGGAATTGAACCCCACCTCTTCATTCTGCACTCAACACGGTTATGTTCATGTTCTTCCTGAGGCTGGTTTACCATAGTCCCTGTTCTCCATCCCAGCTTGAGAAGCTGTCTTTCTTTTTCCCAAAGTCCAGTTTTTGTCTTTATGAAACTATACTCAAATTTCCTATCTGTGCCTACATTATTCTATTTTTATTCTTTTTAATTCCTTTACACTGTGATTCTATCTTCTCAGTAGTATGACTAAAATCTTGCCCCTCAGATCGGTGAATATTTTAAAAGTATTGTGCCAACTAGTTAACAATCTGGGATGCTTGCCACTGTGCCTCTCTTAGCAACATTTTGACAATTTTTTTAGATTATGTCAACACTCCATGTCTCAGCTCATTGCTAATTCCAGACTTGTCATTGTCCTACTGAAAAAAATATTAAGAACCTGGACGTAGAACTTTCTTAGGAGAAGTATCCATGTGCCCTGCCCCTTAGTTTCGAGTTCTCTCCCTCCTTGTTCATTCTAAGTAATATGGCCCAGGTGGCATGAACATGTACTGAGGAAACTTTTGTTCCCAATGTGATAGACAAACAGAGGCATTTGAAACATTCCCTCCAGAATAAAGTGGATTTAAAATTTCTATCATATTATCTAAGGGTCCATCAGAGCTCTAATTAACATAATAGTAAAGTGATCAAGGAAACCAACAGTTCTTTTCAGGTCACTAATATCTCAGAGGATGTCATGCTTCAGTGTTTGTGCTTCTGCCCTTTGAAGTTCCCTGTGGTCCTACTTTACAGTGAGCAGAGGCCAACTACTTCCTATCCTGTGTCACAACCATGCGTTCCCCCTGCAATTATTTGTTACATTTTACTCATCAAACTGGATTAACAATTCATCATCAGGAAATGTTTTGATTGATACATAACATAGGGAAAAATATGGGGGCTGATTTTTTTCATTTATAATTCATGATGCAAATACCTCATGTTCAGAGTGGTGTTTCACTGGGCATTGTGAGACAACAAGAAGCACCAGGGGTCTGCACTAAAACCACCCAGGCGCTTTATAGTTAAGGTTCTTTACATTGTGGTGTACAGATTTCTGCCATAGTTCAAAATTAAACTACCATTTTTATGCTTTTTAAGTCCTATTTGGCAGTAAAATAAAACTATGCTTTCTGTTATAGATTTTCTTTTCTAAGTTATTTATGATGTAAAAATATTTTATAGAGAGATCTCCATCTATACTACTTTTAAGTAAAGTTACTATAAATTGATTAAGTGAGCCAAATAAAATCTTCAAAATTCTACCATGTAATGGTATTTTTCTAGTGATTTTTTTACAGTGCTTGAACCTGTAACAGGGGGCAGCCAAGAGAGGGCCCCCCTGAAAAAGGGATTTGGAATGGGGTCCAGAACTCACGGTGTCGAGGAAATATTAGAAAGACATATAAGATGTCCTTACTCCTTACCCCACCCCCCCAGGGGTGTCAGTTGGGGGGGAAGGGACAAATGGAGCAGGGTCATTGAAAGTTGTTTTGCATAGCAACAGTTTTGCAGCTAACTTCTAGAATGGTTATTTAACATATCTATAACCTTTAACTGGTTTCGTAGATATGTTAAATAGCTGTGGCCAAGCTTTGAGCCAGAGAGAAGGGAGTGACTTCCACCCAGGATGTAACTGGGAGGCAACACCCCTGATTACAGTGCCTGCATGAGAACTTGGAGATGATTGGCTCCCTGCAATGGGGCCATGCCTGCCCGGACTCACTATGGCAGCTCAGTAAAGGTGGGATGACATGGGAGTCCTGGCAGATGTAGCCACTTGGGGGGGGAGTCAGAAATGGGGCTGCAAAGGAAGACTGGCTCAGGGATTTAAACCCCAGACACAGCAGCCACTGGAGGGGAACCATGTGCTTTTGGCCAGAATGCCTCCCCCCCCCCCCCACAGCCATGTAGGAAGAGAACTGTGCAGTTTCGGCCAGAGTGCAGACCCCTGCAGCTCTGGTAGAAGAGGCCCATGCAGCTTTGGGAGTGCTCCCTTTGGCCGCATGGCCTGGGAAGCAGCAGAGACTTTGCCTGGAAGAAGGGTGAAAGAACTCTTTGCCAGTAGACCATGAAAAGGTGCCACATGGCTTTGGAGTAATTAGGGATCCTGCCTGGATGGTGACACAGCTGATGGTGCCAGCAACCTGAAACATGGATGTGTGCTTCTTTTCCTGAGATACAGAAGGAAGCACTGTGAACATCTGTGGTTATCTTAAAGGACTTTGATATATTAGTGGGGACATTGGATTACTACTTTAAGTGTGTGTATAGCTTTAAATAAACCTTTCCTTTCCTTTTCACAAATCTCTGGTGTTGAAAGATGTCTTTCCTCTGGTGGCAGACAGACAAACCCAGTAGGTATTAGTATACCATCCTTGGGAGGGGCTCCTGTTTTCTGTAGTAGTTTTTGGCATCCCTGGGTGGGCCAAATATTGCCCCCCCCCCCTTGGACCTCTGTTCAGTAACAAACCTATCAACATTTTCCAGTTTTGACCTGCAGAAAAAATTTCTGGCTGTGTAGTTGACTCTTGTTTCTTGCCTCCAAGTTTCCATGAACCATTCATAGCAGCACTTGACTTCCTTCTGGGAGATCATCTCTTCCACTCCACAGTGCCGTAGGCAGTAGAAAGGGAAGCAAGGCAGTGTCTCCCTGCACCATAGAAATTAAAGGAATGCTTAGAGGCTTCTGATGTCAGATTCCTTCTGTAAATATCAATCTCTATTGAATGTCAAACGTTCAAGAAAATGGTGACTCTTAGATGACTGGCCTGCAGTATCATGACCTTTATTCCTGTCCCAAACCAAGTTGTTAGGGTTTTTTGTTTGTTTGTTTCTTTGCTTTATTCTTTAGGTATTTTGAGTTAACTTCAAAGATTTTAAAACCCATAATTAGAGGCCAGTATTTCTAAACTCTTTGCCAAAGTGTTTAATTTTCTTCTTTCTTTCCCAGTGTTTTAATAGAAGCTCAAAATTGGAAGCAATATGGTCATTTCTAAGCACATGGAGCAAGATACTGCATCTATGAAGCCAGTGCCAACTACTGTGGAAGTGACTCCGAAATAGTCAATGCCCACCTCCAGGCTTTACGTGGAAGGTGAAGAACTTAGGAACTGGAGATCCTGTTGGAGAGAATTGTCACACACAAGCACACACACGTACACAAAAAGTGTGTGAATTGCTTTTCTCTATCTCCTCAGGCAAAGCAAAGCTATTCTACATCCATTTCAAAGAACACTGGCTAGTCAATAAACTGATAGTACAGTCATATTTAATCATATAGAGATATTTATAAATATTCATAAGTAAAATCAACTATCAACTATTCTTGTTATATTTCCATACGTATACAAATAATTTCTATAGCAAAATTAATGAGGAAATAGGCAAAAATGAGAGTGAACATTATCTCAATGTTTTTTCCCAGGCAAGTTCTCTCTTTTAAATTTTGTTTACTTAAACTTTTAACTTCTCTATATAAGACATTTATGTATGAAATTATACATATTCATTTGTCAAGGCACTTGGCCCTTTTTGTATAGTCAATATGGTTATAGCAGCAGCCTCAAAGTATGTCAGTAAAAACAGACATGATTGAAGCTTTCTGAATCCTGACCTGAAACATTTGTTCTGAGGAATAAAATTATATTCACTGTGCTTGTGAAAATTTAGAATTAAACAGCCTAGTCCTAGTTTGTGGTTCTCAGTATTTAATGGCATATCCATCCCTGAGCCAGTGAGTCAGGGTTCCAGAGTCCTCACCTGTTGAATAAACAGGTTCAGTACAGACACCTTCCAGAGCTGCTGTGTGTATTAAGTGAAGCAATGAACATACAGTGTTTGGCCAGTGCCTCTGATAATTCTCTCTATTAATGGGAGGACAGAGATGATGATGCTTTGATGATGAGGCTCACCAGGTTTGTCTTATGAGAGGACATGATGATCCAGATCCCCAGGGCAACTTCAAGAAGTGCTTTCGGCTCCCCCTACCTCTCCAGGGTTCAATTCATCTGTTGCAATCACTTGGCACAGTTTTCGTGATCCAGGATGCTCCATGGCAATTTCCAAATATCACTTTAAAGTACTAGCAGTGAAGGACAACTAGAATAGATTTCATTTTTTTCAGAGTTGGATTAGTTTATGGTTTTTCATGTTGTTTTCATTAATGAAAGGTATGTTAATTGTTGCATTAGGAAAAGAAACTTCTCTCTTTGAATAAATATGTTCGGCAAAATATTTTTAATTACATGTATCCTGGGTGCCTTTAATAATTAAATGTAGGGGATATGTAAATGGAGATGAACTCTTCAGGATTTCCCAAACTTAGTGTTTCAGGAACCACCTGAAGGGAGCATGGGAAACCTTGCTCTAGAGGTGCCCAACCTGCAGGATGCAGTCCACGTGCATCCCAGGACGGCTGTGAATGTGGCCCACACAAAACCTTAAGTTTACTTAAAACATCATGATTTTTGTGTGTGTGATTTCACGTCACCATGTATTTAATGTGTGGCCCAAGGCAACGCTTGTTCTTCTGGTGTGGCCCAGAGAAGCCGAAAGGTTGGACACCCCTGGTAGGGTTTCACTTAAAGGTTTTAAAACTTATGTTATTTACCAAAAAAAATTTCGTTTCTCAATAACTACTCAGAACTTCTAAGGATATAATGCCATCCTAAATGATTGAATTATTGAGTAAATTTGAAATACATTTTGAGATACCAAGATAATGTTAAAGATGGTAATTTGGAATGAGATCCTTAACATCCTCAGAAGAGAAACATAAAATATGGAAATACAGTCTATTTTGAATTAATGTTTATAATTGCCTTAAATGAATTATATAATAAACTCAAAATAATCAGGTTATTTATTCCATTAAAATATCTGTTAGATTTTTTAAAGAAATTGTTCGTCTTAATTAGTTATTTAATACTACCTATTTTAAAAGAAACATGTGACTCCAGCTAAATGTAAATATGACAGTTTATTTTGAGCCTCTCAATTTTCTCAACTGGAAACTTTCAATTATTCTTGATACCCACCCCTCTCAAATTTAAAGCCATTCCAAAATTATATTTGGCTTTTTTCTGTTTCTAAATTATATTAATTTGTTTGATATTTCCTTAGTAATACAAATCACCTTGTTAATGTCTTCTGTTTATTTATGAGGATCTTTGATGTTTATTCAGTTTATATCTTTTTCCTTGATACAAAGAGCAAAGTCACCAATTAGGCTGGTGTATTCTGGAAGCAGACAGCTCTTCCCAAAGAACTGGAATAAAACCAGCTGAGCTCACCGAGGGGACACCACTGGCTCTGGCCTTAGGCACATTCAAAATTAACCTAAAGTGTAATAACCACAAAGCCAAGTTACCAGCATTTGACAAGAGACTGTGGTGTGATTAATACAGGCCACAGCTCTGACTTCATGTGGCTTACTCGTATCTTACCAGGGAGATAGATAATTAAAAAATGAACTATAATTATGTATGTCAAATCTTTTTGATCACTATGACAAAAAGTATAGTAGAATAAGGGACTAAAATTTAAGAGAATAATATTTAAAGAAGGATTTGTTTTTATTTATCTATTTTTCCAGATTGTGTTCTGAGACTTGGTTACTGCTAAAATATTGCAGGTGCTTGCACTTTCAAAGAGTGCCGTATTATAACATAGATCTCCGATTGGTCTTTCTTATGAAAAACCCATGGACAAGATATGAGCTCTGTTAATCTTCTTTCTTAATAAACTTTATTTTTAGAATAAGTTTCTGTTCATAGCAAAACTGAGCAGGAATTACAGCATTAGCATATAGGCCCACCCACTCCTGTAACTGCGCAACCTCTCCCACCACCAATGTCTGTCACCAGAGGCACAGACGCATTACGAGTGATGGACGTAGTTGGCACACCATTATCACCTGGAGTTCACCGCTGAATTAGCATTCCCTCTTGGTGCAATACATTCCATGGATTTTAATGAAAGGATAATCGCTTGTATCCACAATTACACTAACACACAGAATAGTTTCACTGCCCTAAAAACTGCTCTGTGCTCAGCCTTTTCGTCCTCTCTCACACCCTATAGCCCCCATCACTGAACTTATCACTGTCTCCAAATCTTTGCCTTTTCCAGAATGTCCAATGGATGAAATCATGTAGTACAGTTGCCCCCCCCCTTTACCTTCAGTTCCCCTTTCCTTGGTTTCTGTTACCCACAGTCAGCTGCACTCTAAAAATACTAAATGGGAATTTCCAGAAATAAAAAAGAAATCTGTAAGTTTTAAATTGTGTGCTGTTCGGAGTAGCATAATGAAATATCATGCTTTTCTGTCTGGGATGTAAATTACACCTTCGTCCAATTTTTCGGTGCTGTGCTCCCCACCCCTTAGTCACTCAGCAGCCATGGTGGTAATCTGATCGACTGTCTTCGCCTGGCAGTGCTTGTTTAGGTCATTCTTATTTTACTTAACAATGACCCTAAAGTGCAAGTGTAGGGGTGGTACCAATTCAGATATGCTGAAGAGAAGTTGTAAAGTGCATTCTTCAAGTGAAAGGGTGAAGCTCTCAACTTAATATGGAAAGAAAAATATATTGAATGCTGAGATATCTAAGACCTACAGTAAGAAAGAATCTTCCCTATAAAATTGTGAAGAAGGAAAAATAAATTTATATTAGTTCTGCAGTCTCACACTGCAGAAAAGTCATTATTTAATGGTTGAAACACATAAATAGGGAGAGACCTCGTTCACATAATTTTTATCACAGTATATTATTATAATTATTCTATCATTATTGGCTATAGTTGTTAATTTCTTACTGGGCCTAATATATAAATTAAACTATCATAGGTATGTATGTACAGGAAAAATATTAGTATAGGAAGAGGTCTCTCCAGAATGTATCCAAGCATGTAATATGAAAAATAAAAACATTTTTTGAAGAAGATACAAGATACAAGAAACATTGTACATAGGGCAATGACAACTCAGCCCCCTTCCAGGTAGGCACCTCAGGGCCTCAGACAGTTCTCCCAGCTGCAACACAATGTTTCTTCCGCTCCGGTAGCAGAAGCCACGCACACATCAAATTTTGCCAAATATGTTTCATGCTAAGATCCTGCATCGAAATCTTGAACACAGTAGTTTTCGGAATCCCCAGATCAGCTGCTAGTCCTCGCACTGTCCGTCACTGATCTTTGCTGATTCCAGTCTAAACACATTCAACGTCCTCGGGCTTCTTGGAAAGGCTGCAACAATTAGGCTTTCCAAAATGTGAATCACTAGCAACAGATTCTTGACCATTTTCGAAGCGCTTGTGCCACAGTTTTATTTGCACTGCACTCATTGCGTCATCCCCTAAAGTCTTCTAAATCATCTGAACAGTTTCTGTAGAGGAATGTTCAAGCTTAATGCAGAACTTAATACAGATTTCTTGCTCTCCTAGCTCATTCATTTTGAATACAACTGCCACATGCTCACTCAACAGTGTCTACCACCCCCACTGACTAGAAAAGTGAAATTCTCATTGTTCACAGATGGGCATTCCAGTTTACTCTCCGTGGCTGCCAGATTACATTGATATTGTGCAAACCATTGTTGTTACATTAACAATGGCTGGACTTTTTCTGGACAAACTTCATATATAGGGTTTGGTATTACATGTGGTTTCAGGCATCCACTGTTATCTTAGAACCTCATGGGTAAGGGGTACTACAACATGTAGTCATTTTAGACTGGAATCTTTCACTTAATAATTACATTTAAGTTTCTTCCATGTATTTTCATGGTTTGATAGCTTATTTGTTTTTAGCACTGAATAATAGTCCATTGCCTTGGTATACCACAGTTTATCTCTCCATTCATCTATCAAAAGACAGTTGATTCCAAGTTTTGGCAATTATTAATAAAGCTGCTATAAACATTCACATGCAGGTTGTTGTGTAAACCTACGTTTTCAACTTCTTTCTATAAATGCCAAAAAATAAAATTGCTATATCATATAAGAGTAGAGTATATTTAGTCTTATTTTAAAATGCCAAAATTTCAAACCTACGAACATTAAAATGACAACAAACTCACAACTGTCAACAACTGAACCTAAAAAACAAAATCAAACTCAGCAAACAATCAGAACAGGAACAGAATCGCAGAAACAAAGATCACATGGAGGGTTAGCAGCAGGGAGGGGGAATGAGGGAATGGGGCAAAAGTACAGGGAATAAGAAGAATGATTGTTAAGCACAAAATAGACGGTGGGGACGGGGGTTAAGAACAGTATAGGGAATGGAGAAGCCAAAGAACTTTATACATATAGCCCTTGGACATGAACTAAGGGGGTGAAGGGAATGCTGGTGGGAGGGAGGTGCAGGGTGGAGGGAGAAAAGTGGAACAATTATAATAGTATAATCAATAAAATATACTTAAAAAATAAAAATGCCAAAAGGTCCTTCTGGGTGCTGTATCATTTTTTTCTTCCCACCAGGAATAAATGAGAGTTCTTGTGATCCTCAGGATCACCAGCATTTTGTATTGTCAGAGTTGGGTGGTTTTTTTTTTCATTTTAATAGGCATGTATTGGGATCTTATTGTTTTATTTTTCAATTTCTTAATGACATATGATGTTGCACATTTTTTCATATGATCATTTCCCATTTACATATTATTTTTGCTGAGGTATTTTTTCAGATCTTTTGCCCATTTTTGCCCATCAGGTTATTTATTTTCTTATTTTTTAGTTTTAAGAATTCTTTGTAGGGAGTGGTTGGGGAAAAATGCAGACAACCGTAGTGGAATAACAATAAAGTAATTAAAAAATAATTCTTTGTATATCTTGGTTAACAGTTTTTTATCAGTATGTCTTTTAAAAGTACTCTCTCAGTTTGTAGCTTCACTTGTAATTTTCTTGACAGTGTCTCATGTAGAGCAGAAAGTTTTACTTTTAATGAAGTCTAGTTTATCAATTATTGTTTTCATCAGTCATGTTTTTGGTATTGTAAAGTCATCACCACACCCAAGGTCATCTAGATTTTCTCATGTGTTATCTTCAAAGATTTTTATTGTTTTGCATTTTACATTTAGGCTTAAGATCCACTAGAATTTAATTTTTTAAAGGGTGTAAACTTTTTTGTATGTAGATGTCCAGTTATCCTAGCACCATTGTTGAAAATGCTGCATGGAGAGAAACAGAGAGAGGGGTGACTTTGCTCCTTTGTCAAAAATCAGTTGACTATAACTTTGAGCTCTCTATTCTGTTCCGTTCATCTATTGGTATATTCCTTTGCCAATACCATACTGTCTTGATTGTTACAGCTTTATAGTAAATCTTGAACTCCTGCAAGTTTCTTTTTTTAAGTGAATGTTCACTTAAAACTCTCTTTTGAGTTGTCATTTGAAAAAAATAAAGGGACACATCATGCAAGTATTTGGGGGATAAGTACTTCAGGCAAAGAGAACTGCAAATGCAAATACTCAGAAAACAGCATTCCTGATTTGTTCAAAGAAGTCAAGGTTCCCTTGGAAGCTGAGGTCGTGATTCTTAGGAAGAGTGAGAGGGACTAAAGTAGGAATAGTAGCCAGAGCTGAATCAGGAAGGGTGGTGTAAATTCTGTTAAAGTCTTGGTTTGTTATTTCAAGTGAAACAGAACACATTAGTGGGGTATGCATGCAGTGATATTATCTGATCTATATTTTCAAAGAATCATTTGCCTTCTGTGGGACCAGAATGCAAATAGAGAATTTATAATCTAGGAGATTCTTGCAGTATTCTATCAGATAGATACCAAGGGGATAAATTAGGATAATGACCATGTAGGTTTTTAAAAGTGATCGCATTCTGGATATATTCTGAAAATAACACAGAGGAGGTGCATAGAATGCCAAAAGATGAAATGTAAAAGAGGAGGCAAAAATGACACTGCAAATTTTGATGACAAAAATTGTAGGGAAGAACAGATTTAGTGAAAACATGGAGTTCTACCTTGCCTGTGTGAAGTTTGGTGGTTTATTAGAAGCCCACGTGGAAATATTAAGTAAGCATTTGTATATGGAGATCAACAGGAAGATACAAATAGTAGAGTCATCAACACACAGAAGACATGAATCTGGCTCCAGCAATTCACATTTTTAGTGTTTTGGGGTTTTTTTTCTTAATTTATTGATTTGGAGAAAGAGAGAGAGATCAACTTGTTGTTCCACTCATGTGTGCATTCATTGGTTGATTCTTGTGTGTGCCCTGCCCACGGACCACACTTGCAACCTTGGCATATCAGGACAATCCTCTAACCAACTGAGCTTGCAGGCCAGGGCCACTAATTCACAATTTGAAAGAAATAAATAGTGACCCCATGAACCTTTCTTCAGTTTTGAAAAACAGCACTTTAATAGACCAACAACTTACTATCGATCTATCACTATTGGACTGATATTTCTGATGATGCTATCCAGTGCCCATGGCCTTATGCTTTAATCTTCATAATTTAGTTCAGCATTCCATTACCTCTTATCTGTGATTTTCTACATATCCATGTGTTATCATTTCTGTGATCCTTTAGAAAAAAACAGAATCAGCAATATCAGTTGGGGAGATAGCATGAGTGTCAAGTTAGAATCAATACTGGAGTTGGAAAAAAGGGTATAGATAGATGCAAGAGATATTTAAAAAGCAAAATTGAAGGAATCAGTTTGTATTTGTTACCTAGGGCTGCTGTAACAAAGCACAACAAAGTATCATAAACTGGAATTATAAAATGTAAGTATATTCTCTCTCATTTTTAGAGGTGAGAAGTCTGAAATCAAGGTGTCAGCAGAACTGTGCCATGTCCAAAACGCTAGGGAAAATTCTCCCATGCCTCTTCCCAGCTTCTGATGGTTGCTGGCGATGCAACTTTGGCTTTCCTTGTACCATAGCTGCATCATTTCAATCCCTGTGAACAAATCTTATTCACATGGCCTTCATCTCTCTCTGTGTGTCTTTTGCATCTCTGAATCATTGGATTTAGGGCCCTCTCTAATCGAGTAAACCCTACTTTTACCTTGATTACACCTGCAATGGCTCTGTTTTCAATAAGATCACTTTAACAAGTACTAGAAGTTAAGATGTCAGCATAACTTTGGATGGCACACAAATAAAGCACAACGCAATTGAATATGAGAGGTGGAGTGGAAAAGGGAAGAGTCACATATTATTCCCGGGATTGTATGTGGGATTGAAGTGATGGGCTAGTTTGGGTCAGCCAGCTCAGGTTGGAAAGGCGGTAAATAATTCTGAGTTTGAGTGCCTATGGGAGGTTCAAACTCAGATATCTGTGAGCTGGCTATATTCATCTGAAGCTTGTTAGACTTGTGGATAATGAAAAATCATGAATTTATAGTTAGTTGTATAAATATGAAAATAAATGAATAAATGACATGATCATACCTAACCTATAGTAAATATTTAGTATGTGTCCACCACTGGACAGAAAACTTGGTCTGTGTTAACTAATGTAATCCTTATAACAATTTCATCAATTTGATACAATTATAACCCCCATTTTTAGATTTGAAAACTGAGATACAGAGAAATTAAATAAACTGCTTCAGCTAGCAAATCGCTAAGCAAATTGAGAGGACCCCTATGAATACAACTTCTTTAGAAGTCCCTTGATGTGTGTCGAAAGCAATCAGACCCAGAGATAAATAAGTGCTCATACATGAAGTCATTGAAAAAATGATAGCCGCTTAGCCTGGAGCTAAGAATCTCCTACTCTGAGGAATTTTACCTATTATCCATAACTTTACAGGATAGAATTATGGGTGACAAGTGACAGAGAAGTGAGTCTAACATACAGTTAGAGCTATCTGAAATGAAATGTCAGATTTTAAGGCAAAATGGTGTCTTTCTCTTTAAGCTACTGGATATTCAAAAGACTTTTAGGGGATGTAAAGATACTGGAATGATGCTAAAAAGACTTTTTTAACTTTTTAAAAAATATTTTATTTATTTATGTTTAGAGGGGAAGGGAAGGAGAGAGGGAGAGAAATATGAATGTATGGTTGCCTCTCGTGCACCCCCTGCTGGGAACTGGCCTGCAACCCAGGTATATGCCTTGACTGGGAATTGAACCTCAGTCCTCTGGTTCACAGACCTGCCCTCAATCCACTGAGCTATGCCAGCCAGGATTCCTAAAGAGACTTTGAAGGGTACTGTAAGGGGATGTAAGAGTACAAGGCCATTAAGATGTATCTCAACTCTGAGATTCCATGACATATTAAGCTGTTTCAATTAATAATAACAATATGAATAATTAATAAATGAACAGTTATATTAAATACTATAAAATTATTTTAATGTGTTTATACATAGAAAAATAAGTTATATCAAAATTCAGATAGATTATTTCTGAGTTGTGGAAGGATATTTGAAAATCTTGCTTTAATTTTAATAATTATGCGAATTAACTACATTTTGAAAAAAAATTAAGAAGTTATCCTTCTCAGAAGAAGTACTTATTGCTAAGAACACAAGATGTAAAAATGACTGTATTTACCCTAGCTGGTGTAGCTCAGTGGATTGAGTGCAGACCTGTGAACCACACGATCTCGGTTCGATTCCCAGTTAGGTCACATGCCTGGGTTGCAGGCCAGTTCCCAGCAGGGGACACATGAGAGGCAACCAAACATTGATGTTTCTCTCCTTCTCTCCTACCTTTCCTCTCTAAAGATAAATAAATAAAAGTATTTTTTAAAAAATAACTGTATTTACAAAGCATCTTGACAGAACCTACGTATAGTGTATTTTGAGGCCATGGCATTTTTTTACGCCTGGAAATAGCATTTGTTTGCAACTCCAAATTCTTCAACTGATGAAAATGTGAAAAATAGTTATCATAGAAAGTAATTCCCAATATAATATTATTGCTGAAGGGGTGACAGTGGATTGTTTTTTTTTTTTGTTTTTTGTTTTTAACTTCGTACCATGGCTTTTATTTTTTTTAAATATATTTTATTGATTATACCATTACAGTTGTTCTATTCCCCCCCTTCATTCCCCTCCACCCGCACCCTCCCTCCCCCACCATTCTCCTCCCCTTAGTTTATAACCACGTGTCTCAAGTTCTTTAGATTCTATATTTCCCCCACTATTCTTGCCCTCCCCCCTATCTATTTTCTACCTACCATCTATGCTATTTTCTGTGCCTTCTCCCCCCTTCTCCTCCTCCAACCCCCCTGTTTCTAACCCTCCATGTGTTCTTCATTTTTATGGTTCCACTCCTGACCTAGCTGTCCTCTTGGTTTGCTTTTGTTTTAGGTGTGGTTGTTAATAACTGTGTGTTTGCTGTCCTTTCACTGTTCATATTTTTCATCTTCTTTTTCTTATATAAGTCCCTTTAGCATTTCATATAATAAGGGCTTGGTGATGATGAACTCCTTGAACTTGACCTTATCTGAGAAGCACTTTATCTGTCCTTCCATTCTAAATGAAAGTTTTGCTGGATAAAGCAATCTTGGCTGTAGGTCTTTGGATTTCATGACTTGGAATACTTCTTTCCAGCCCCTTCTTGCCTGTAAGGTCTCTTTTGAGAAATCCGCTGACAGTCTGATGGGTACTCCTTTGTAGGTGACTGTCCCCTTATCCCTTGCTGCTTCTAGGATTCTCTCCTTCATTTTGGTCTTGGCTAATGTAATTATGATGTGCCTTGGTGTGTTCCTTCTTGGGTCCAACTTCTTTGGCACTCTCTGAGCTTCCTGGATTTCCTGGAAGTCTATTTCCTTTGCCAGACTGGGGAAGTTCTCCTTTATTATTTGTTCAAATACGTTTTCCACTCGTGGCTGTTTCTTTCCCCCTTCTGGTACCCCTATAATCCGGATGTTGGAACGTTTAAAGATGTCCTGGAGGTTCCTAAGCCTCTCCTCATTGTTTTGAATTCTCATTTCTTCATTCCTTTCTGGTGGGATGTTTTGTTCTTCCTTCTGGTCCATTCCATTGATTTGAGTCCCAGTTTCCTTTCCATCGCTATTGGTTTCCTGGACATCTCCCTTCATTTCAATTAGTTTAGCCTTCATATGTTTCTCTAATTTGTGACTGTACTCTACCAATTCTGTGAGCATCCTGATAAATAGTGTCTTAAATTGGGCTTCTGAGAGGCTGGCAATCTGTTGGTCGCTTACAGTTATTGGCTCTGGGACTTTGAGTTCTTCTTGTGCCATCTTTTGGGCTGTTTGTGCCTGTTAAGTAGCAGGATCGGAGCCCTAGGTTTTCACCAGAGCAGGGCAACTCAGTTGCTGGGTTGTGATGTTGTATGTGGGGGTGGGGTCAAAGAGGGACAATGGCTTCCCTCTGCCACCCGCTGCCGCGACCCCGACCGGCACCGCAGCCACCACCATCACCAGGACCACGCGTTTCATTCCACTGCACTCGAGTGTGCCACCGCTGTCAGCCCTCCACCACTGGGTTCATCCCCTGGGGCCTGCGTGGTCCATCTCACTGTGCGTGAATGTGTGACCTTGGTCAGTCTGCCCCGCACCTGGACTGGCTCCGGGCTGCCCTCGCACCTAGCGCCTAGGTCGGGGGATCTGTCCTGCCCTATGCAGCTCCGCTGCTGGCTCCGCCTCTCTTACCGTCCCCTTTGAACGGTTCATAGCTGTCGGACTTCCATATAATTCCGTTTTCTGATCTTTGGCTGTGTCCTAGTTCTCCAAAACTTTTGTTGTATTCAAACTTGGTTGTGGGAGAAGGCACAGTGTTTCCACCTATGCCTCCATCTTGGCAGAAGTCCGTGGATTGTTTTTTTAAAAAAATTATTTTCTAGCAGAAGTTGCTTATTTAAACATATTTTATTGAAGAACTATTGCTTATCCAAACTACATAATTCAGTAAAGAACTAATGTTAGATCCAGGATTTCCTGGGTCTACATGGAAAAGACTATATGATATCTTTAATAAATAAAAATAAACTAGAAAACCTTTCTGAAAGTGCAATGTGTGCAAAAACAATCCTGAACTATGGTAAGGAATATAACCAGATTTCACTAGGATAGGTAAGATTCAAAATCTGTTATAAGAGATTCTGTCTGGACAAGAAAGCTTACTTTAGGAAGAGTACTTTCAATAACATTAGTTTTAGTTAACTGAGAATTCTAAGGACTCTACAATAGATGATGCTTGGTGGTTATCATATTAATTATTAGAAAAATCATACTGAATCATAGCTGAAGATCCTGTAATTTATAAATAGAGTTTATTAAAATATGAATAATGGAATCATGTGTGAGTATGCATATCTGTGTCTGCATGTAATAAAATAAAGGAGCAGATTGGTTGCCCAAATTATATATAAGACAGGAAATTTATCTTCTCTTCGAAAACCATCTTCTGGTAAGTTACATTAACCAAGAGCAGTTTGTATCGAAGAAGTCCTATATGCAAAATTTGAGTTATGTGTGCACCATGCATTTCAAAGCTTTTATGGTCATATTCAAGTAAAATGTCAGATTTGACCACATTGGTTATATATAATTATCATACATTACTGTTGGTCTCAACTACATTTGTAGAATATGTTCTAGTAGAATCTACAGTTACGTGTTGTTACATATCCATTTAATCTAAGAATCTGTATTTGAAAATAGTGATGGAAAGAATAAGAGAAAATGGTAAATAACGAATGTATTTTATTAGGTCACACAACAGAAATGGAAACTCATATAAAGTAAATATATCTTTATCAGTAAAAGTATATTTTAATTATAAAAATGTTATACTTAAATTTTATAGCCAACCCACATAATTTTTTACTTTAAGATGTTAATGTGTTATATTTTGGCTAATTTTATTATAATTCTGAATCTACATTATTATTCCAAGGCTGTACAACATGGTAATTAAATTAACTGTGACTTTGCAACTAATTTTCAGATTTTGAGAGCATATGTTACTTCTTATCTTCTAATTTATTCAACCTTTGACCTGGAAAGTTATTTTGCCCTCAAATTAGCTTAAGGATCAATTTCACAGAATAACATTTTTAAAAAGCTGAATACTATGGTACAAAAAACATTATTATAAATAAATTCAAATATTCTTTTGATTTATTAATATTCCTAAGTACCTAACAAGGTACATTGAAAATGGCAGGATACCAGATAAACACTCCTTTTTTTTTTTGGTTTGTTTTCTTTATTTAAATCATTTTTAATTTTTTAATTACTCTTGATATACAATATTATATTAGTTTCACATGCACACCCCATGACTGGACATTATATAACTTACTAAGTGATTATCCAGATAAATTTTATACATATCTGACACCAAAATTATTAGAATATTATTTATAATAATCTCTATGGTGTACTTTACATCCTCATGACTATTCTGACAACTGACTGTATTTCTTAATTCCGTCACCTTTTTCACCCATCCACCAGTCCCCCTTCCATCTGGTAACCATCGTAATGTTCTCTGTATGTATGAGTCTGCTTTTGTTTTGTTCATTTATTTTGGTTTTTTTTTGGATTCAGCTGTTGATAGATATGTATTTATTGTCATTTTACTGTTCATATTTTTTATTTTTTCTTCTTCTTCAAGAAAATTCTTTAATATTTCATACTGGTTTGTTGGTGATTAACTCCTTTAGCCTTTTCTTGTCTGGGAAGTTCTTTACATGTCCTTTGATTCTAAATGACAACTTTGCTGACTATAATAATATTGGTTGTAGGTCCTTGCTTTTCACCACTTTGAATATTTCTTGCAAATCCCTTCTGACCTGCAAAGTTACGGTTGAGAAATCAACTGAAAGTCTCATAAGGATCCATTTGCAGGTAACTAATTAACTGCTTTTCTCTCACTACTCTCAAGATTCTTTCTTTGTCTTTAACCTTTTCAATTTTAATTATGATGTGTCTTGGTGTGGGCCTCTGTGGGTTTATCTTGTTTGGGACACTTTGTTCTCCCTGGGCTTGTATAGCTATTTCCTTTACCAAGTTAGGGAAGTTTTCTGTCATCATTTTTTCAACTAGGTTTTCAATTTCTTACCCTCTCTCCTACCCCTGGCACCCCCACTATGTGATTGCTGGTGCACTTAAAATTGGCCCAGAGGCTCCTTACACTATCCTCACTTTAATGGATTTCTTTTTTCTGATGGGGTGATTTTTGTTTTCTTATATTACAAATCGATTATGTGATTCTCTGCTTTGTCTATTCTACTATTGATTCCTTGTAAATTATCCTTCATTTTAGTCAGTGCATCCTTTATTTTTGACTGGTTCTTTTCTATGCTTTCCATGTTTGTATGTTTTTTAATGTTGTTGAAGTTCTTACTGAAATGCCCAGTATTTTGAACTTTGCATCTGATAGGTTAATTGTCTTCATTTGTTTACTTCTCTTTTTGCTATTTTGTTTTGTTTTTTCTTAAATTTCATTTATTTATTTATTTATTTTTAGAGGGGAAAGAGAGAAGGAGAGAAATATCAATGTATGGTTGCCTCTCATGAGTCCCCTGCTGGGAACTGGCCTGCAACCCAGGCATGTGCCCTGACTGGGAATCGAACCGCGATAGTGTGGTTCGCAGGCTCGCGCTCAATCCACTGAGCTACACCAGCCAGGGCTTATTTTGTTTTTTTTTTCATTTGAAACTTCTTTTGTCTCCTCATTTTGGCAGGCTCCTTGTGTTTGTTTCTGTAAATTAGGTAGAGCTTTTGCATCTCCCCAGCTTGCTAGAATGGTCTTATGTAGTAGGCCAGTTGCAAAGACTGGCTACAACCGCTGACCACAGCGGTGGATTGGCTATGTAGGGGCCTACCTCACAAAGCAGGACTTATTTCATCAGGGCTCTGGTGCCTACTGAGTCCTCCCCTTGAGTGTGTCACTTATAGAAGTGGTTGAGTGATGCTTTGCTATGGCCTGAAGCTGTCCACCAGGTGAAATTAGGGCCCCCTGAAAGATGCAGGCCAGGGTGGGCTTACACCTATGCTCTGCCCAGGGTCCCTCAGCACGGACTACACATAAATCTACAGATAACTGCTGTTTGTGCTAGGCTTTGAGATTCCCAGGAGAGGGCACGATGTTGCCGCTAGTGCTGGACCACTTTGCAAGCAGTAGAGGACATGCCAAGACCAGAAGCTGCTTGTTTGAGAGATTTTAGGAAAGTCTGCATCTTAAACCATGACAGATTATTTATATGGAAAAGCCACCGGAAACTGCGTGGGTGGAGTGGGAGCTCAGGGAATCCCCCACCAGGGTGGGGCAAACACTGGGAGACAGATTGGTAGAGACTCATATATGGCACCTGCCTGCAGGCTTTCTGGAGGAAGATTCAGGAAAGGAACAATGTCCTCTGCCAGCACTTCTGTCGGTGAGAAGCTGTCCACCTACCCAGTTCTCACCCTGATGCCAGAAAATTCCATTTCTCCTCATATGTTTCTGGTGCTTTTTGAGCTGCTCTCCTAGCACTGGAGCTCAGAGATAGTAAATCAGATTAAATCCATGCATGGACCCTTTAAGAGGAACTGCTAGGAACTCAACAGATCTCTGTCTCACTCAGCCACAGGGACTCAGCTATCCCTGGTTTTCACAGCTAGAAGTTATGGAGACTGTTTTTACTGGCCCTGGAACTTTGGGCTGGGGGGCCTTGTATGGGGCTGGGACCTCTCCCTCTTAAGGGGTGACCTCTGCAGCCAAGCTATCCTTCTGGATTTTTATCTACCACATATAGATACAGGAGCAGCCCATTCTGTATCTCCAGCCCTCCTACCAGTCTTGCTGGATGTGGCTTCTTTTTAAATCCCTAGTTGTAGAACTTGCATTCAGCTAGGTTTCAGGTGATTCTGAATGATGATAATTTTGATGTGGTTGTGGTAGGGTACAAGTACTGCATTTACCTACACTGTCATCTTGACCAGAAGACCACTGTCCTTTTTAATCAGAGAATTCACCTTTAGGTCAGGTCAGTCATCTGAGGGGTCAGGTTTTTGTTTCTTAAGGCATATCTTTTCCACAACTGCACTGATACAAATTAATCTTTTCCCAACTGTGAATCATGTTTGGCTGCCTATAATGGAAAGTGGGTTTTTTTTTTTTTTGCTTAACCAAATAGGATTAATTTCATCACATCAAGAAACCCTAGGACTGAAAATAAAGTGCTTCTTTAAGCCATAAGAATTCATGCTCCTTCTAGAGCTCTGTTCAGACATCCTTAACCAAAGACCTTTATCTGCATGTTTAAAAACTGTCTTTGGTACATCATTATTGTATCTTTGTTCTAGGTAGTGTAAAGGGTCAAAGGCAAAGGATAAAAAGAAAAGGAAGGACCAGTTGAGTTTTCTTTAAAAACAAACAAAAAATGAAGAAAATAACAACAAAAACCTTTTTAGAAATTCAAGCCTGGATGTTTGCAACAGCAAGATGTATATCAGACAGCCACACCTAGCTATAAGAGAGACTTGGCTGTGAGAACATGTAACTGGGAACATTGCCACAAAAAATAAAATCACAGTTCTCTTAGAAAAATGAGGAAATTAATTTTAGACAGCAGGGAATCTATATATTAGGAAAACCAAGTCTGGTTTATGAAAGAATTTCTCAGCCTAACTTCTGCCTGTTAGTGGCCTCAAGGTTTCTATCTTCATCTGACCTCACCTATTTCAGTTACTTGACTCACCACTAGTCAAAAATATTGCTTTAAGAAGTGGCTCTAGAATTTTCACAACCTCGTATTCCACTAACTAGTGCATTGCTTGGTTCCAGTGATCTCAGCATTCACCTTGTCTGGTCGCTCAGCAGTATGACCATATCTGCTACCCAGAAGAATGGACTCATTTCCAAATTTTTGACCCATAGTTCCTTCTTGTCTTTTTGTTTTCCCATCCCCTTATTCTTGCTGAATTCTATCTCTGCCACTTTTGTGATATGTAGGGTTTTTTTTAACTTGTCACAGGTCTGGTGAACAATCAGATTTCTTATAAATTTACTTGCCAACCTTCCTCTCCCATCTGCACATCCTCTTATTACTGATCTGGCAACCCACCTTTTCATCAGGGCACTTAATTAACTCCATCGCCCTTGGGGTTTGCATAGAATATCTGTCGCTAAGACCACATGTAATACGTTCATATGTTTTCCTCTGTCCCCATGTAGTATGAATCTCTACATGGTTGTATATAACTCTTACCACCTTCATCCCCTAAACAACTAGAGATGAAAGGTTGGGGGTTCGTGATCTAATGCCTCCACTGTCTCTCCAAATGTCTGAGGTACAAGCTATTCGGTACATTGTGTGTGATTGTTGGGAAAGGGGGTCATGGAAGTTCAGGGAGTGTGGTCCAAGCAAGGGCTGAGTAAAGGTTTAGGAGCAACATGGTGGGCAGAAGAAGACAGAGGTTCTGCCTTGTCCATATTAAATATTTTCCAAAAAATTGTGTATTCTCTATATTGTTCTAAGAAACCAGAGACAGTAAAATTCTACTTTTCATGTCTCCACAACAGTTACTTAAAGCAATGACCAAAAAAAACCCAAGTGCATGAAAGAACAGAGATCAAATTGGCAGAGAAAGGAAAAAAATTCCCAGGGGAATTTACTCTATTTCACATGAACACAGAAGCCATCTTCTTGTTAGGCTCTGGCTTCCCAGAATTAATATTTTCTGACCTCAGGAAAAAACATATATTTAACATATAGTGATTACATGGTTATTATGATACAATGAGGCAGATATAGAAGAAAATGTTTTATAACATCTCAGAAACTCGCAGCTTCTTATCCCTCCCTCAGACCACAGATGCTATAACACCTCTTTCCTTGCACCTCCTAGATCTGCAGAATATAAAATATTGGGGATATTTTTAAATGCTGAGAATCAAGTAGTTCACCCTGATTTTTTCACAGGAAAAAAGGTGAATTACTACTCAATAAAATCACGAGGCGCAAAGAATTCACAAAAAAAGAATAAAACTTTGGCAATTAAAAATTGCTGTGACTTTTGAAGATGAAAATTTCTCGATGCTTCTAGATGCTATGACCTAATGCAAGGAAATTCATTTCTTACTAGATCTACAGGGTGCTGTTAACATGGGCTGCCAGCCAGAAATTACGTGAAATTTTACAACGGTGTGTATGGGAGAGATTTAACCTCTCTTTGTCCCAAGAATTATTTTCCACAATATAACTCACTTTTACAAGACATTTAGAAATATGGATATACTTTAAATAATGATATCTCTAGGCTTTAGATCCTGTATCCTCTAAATCACAAATACTCAAAGAAGTAAGTATTTACCTTCAAAACAAAGTAAGTTTAGGCCTATGCTTAGCAATTTTTTATAAAAGTAATAATACTCATATATAAGGTTTATTGGATATGATTAGATTAATAAGCTCTGTCCATAAAGTATCCAGCCATGTACTACGAAAAACAGAATTTTCACATTTATTGAAAATTATTTGAAGAGGATACAAGATACAAGAAACAATGTACACAGGGCAATGACACCTCAGTCCCTTTCAAACAAAGCACCTTGGGACCTCACACAGTTCTCCCAGTCCCTATCAGCTTCCCCATCACATTTTTCTGAATCTCAATGACAGTCTGAAATCCCTTCTCTTTCAAACTTAATTTTAGTTTTGGGAAAAGTCAGAACTCACAGAGTGCCAAATCTGCTTCATAGGTAGTGGTTTGAATTAATTCATTAGCAACAGCTGCGCAATGTTCCTTCTGCTCTGGTAGCAGTAGCCACGCAATGAATTTTTCCAAAACACATTTCATGCTCATGCCAAGATCCTGCATCAAAATCTTGGACACAGTAGTTTTTGGAATCCCCAGATCAGTGTCTAATTCTCACACTGTCAGTGGCCGATATTTGTTGATTACAGCCCTACACGTTCAACATTCTCCGGTGTTCTGCTTGTTGCAGGCCTCTCAGAATGTGGATCATTTTCAACAGATTCTTGACCATCTTTGAAGAGATTTTGCCACAACTTTTTTTGTGCTGCACTCATTACATCATCCCAGAAGCCCCCTGAATCATCTGAATAGTTTCTGCAGAAGAATATTCAAGCTTAATGCAAAATTTGATGCAGATTTGTTGCTCTATTTGCTCAAGCATTTTGTATGCGACAGCCACACAGTACACATGCTCACTCAATGGCATCTACCACCTCCACTGGCTAGCACAGTGAAGTCATCATTGTTTACGCATGCACATTCCAGTCCACTCTCCTTGGCTGCCAGGTTACCTCAATGTTGTACAAACCATCCTCATTATATTAATGAAGGCTTGACTTTTTTCAGACAAACCTTTTATATGTATGTAATATTCTGCATATTTACTTTTCATGTGCTTATAAAGACCACAGGCTATATAAGTTTAAGATCTTATATTTATAAATTTGGGCATAACAGGAAGAAAAATATTTTGAATAAAATGTCTTTAATATTGCATTTAAGATTCTAGTGAAAGTTGTCAATAAGTAATATGTGGAATTGAATGTGTTCTATATTAGCAATAGGAATGAGTGAAAACTTATTGATTGTTACCAATTATGTGCAGTATGCTATTCTAGATGCTTCTTTTTATGGACCCCGAAATGAAGTATGTATGTATATATATATATATATAATTTTTTTCAATTATAACTCAAAACATGCAAAGCATCACAAAATATCACAGGGAACATGCATTTGTCATTTCTTAAGCTAGTTTTATGTTTTCAAGTATGTATTGTGTCTGAGTATAAGATGGCAATGAGTTACAATTATTCCAACATTAAAATTATTATCAAAAATTTATACAAAAATTGATCCTTTACCCTTTCCTCCCTAGTCACACACATGCACTTCTTTTTGTCAATGTGAGAGAGGTTGAAATATCATTATCTGCTGAATCTAATGACCTTTGATAAAAATTTGTTATGGTAATAATCATCAGTGCTATTAGCCAAGTATTTTCAGCTTCTCTCAGGCACAGGATAAGGTTGTTCTTCCCTTCCCTTATAATTCTCTATTTCTGGAATCAAGTTGGTCTTACCATTTGGGTAGGCCAATCAAAGTGCAATTAGTCATTGTAGGCTGAAAGTTTTGAACTAATATGTGACTCATCATTCCCTCTGGGGCACAGTAGCAGGCAACTGCCAAGCCACTGGCCAGCCATCAGCCTGGGTCCTTCACTGACCACAGTGAGCAGGGGCCTGAGCCAACCGTGATAGATATTTGGCATGGGCAAGAAATAAATGTTTATTATTTTAAGTCATCAAGACTTTTAGGTTTTAATACAACATCATACGTTAGCTTATTCTGACTGATAAAAGTCACAACTATGCTAAACACCATCGGGTTATTCAGAGATATATTTTGTATTGAGATAGGATTTTTACAAAAGTAATCCAGAAGCATATTCTCTGAGCCTATTCAATTTGTTTTGATGTCAGAAGAATCTGGATGTTTATGGTTGAACAATTTAACACCTTAATATATTGAATATTTAAAGTGTGGTAATTTCTTTTCTCTTCAGCTATGATAAATGAATTTACCATTTTGTATAAAGCTTTCAACAAAAATATTAATTAACTTATGTTGCCACTAACAAAATCAATGTGGGACTTATTTGTCATGTCAGGTGGCCTTTTGGTTGGGGAAATACTATTGCTTTTAAAAAGTGGTAAAGAAAAGTCATAATGTATTTAGTAGCTAACTTTTTTATTTTTATAGTTTTTAAAGATTTTATTTATTTATCTTTAAAGGGGAAGGGGAGGAGAGAGGGAGAGAAATATCAATGTATGGTTGCTTCTCGTACATCCCCTGCTGAGAACTGGCCTGCAACCCAGGCATGTGTCCTGACTAGGAATCAAACCGCGGTTATTTTGTTGTCAGGCCCATGCTCAATCCACTGAGCTATGCCAGCCAGGGCAGTAGCTAACTTATTAATATTTAAAGTTTTATTGCCTTGTTTCTAGATTTCTTTTGCAGTAAATGAATTAAAATTTATTCATAGGTATCCTTTTGCTTTTTCTAACACATGTCAAGGCCTCCCTCAGCCATATCAACCGAAATTCTTGTTGCCAGAGTTCCTGTTCTTATACAGAAAATTAGTGTATTGGTTACTTAACCTCTTGTCACTTGAAACAGCCACTTAAAAAGTACACAAAAAGAGTGTATCCCAGAGCTGACTTCTGGCTCTGGTTGAAATAAAACCATTCAATTTTATTTTTTATGCTTTAGGAAATGTGTTTTATTTTGTTTTAGACAGATGGTAGGAAACAGAACACTTCATGTCACAGTAGCCTATTTCTTAGTACATTATATAAAAACTGGGGTGGAGGCGCACAATGAGTCACATATGAAATACAGCTAAATCCCAATTCCTCTTCCCAATTATAGCAGTATGTTATAAACTTCCCACATGTGACATTAAACACTTTATTTTAGGTGTCCTTGTGCCTGCCTGCCCCTTACCTTTATGTCTGAGAAGACAGTTAAATTCCTAGTCATTAGCTTCACCTAAAATTATTTTTCATGTATCCTGATCCATATGCTGAATTCTGTGCAACTACCATTGATTTGTATAATCGTGGTTTCCTTTATATATGATTCATTAGTGCCTGTATAACGAAACCACTC
The DNA here is from genome assembly GCF_014824575.4 of Sturnira hondurensis. Taxonomy (NCBI): domain Eukaryota; kingdom Metazoa; phylum Chordata; class Mammalia; order Chiroptera; family Phyllostomidae; genus Sturnira; species Sturnira hondurensis. Next base: position 20,586,399 of record NW_028083059.1, read on the forward strand.
CATTTTTCCTACCTACCTTATATTCATTTAGTCATATGCTACATTTTAAATACTTCTTAATGTTCTTTATTTTCAGTCACATTTTATGATTAACCTTATTTGGATACAAAGGCATTAGACTCCCAGGCAATACCTGTGTGAAAGAGTTGTTTCTTAGTGTTAATCTAATACTTCTCAAACTTTAATGTGATACAAACCAACTAGGATTTTGTTAAGGTGCCGATTCTGCAAACCTAACAAGCTCCCAGGTGGTGCCACTGCTGCTGGTCTGAGACAATACTTTGAGTGGTAAGGTGTTAATCCATCAACAGCCGACATCACCTGGGCATAATATAATCAATTATTCAAAATATTTGCTGAACATCAAGAACAATGGCAACATCAAGCATTTCACAGTACCAGAGTCTAGTGATTGCCTGGTAAAAAAATCATCAGGTTCTCACTTTTGTGGGATTTACATTCCAGTAAAGGAAAAAGAAAATAAATAAATAATATAAACATTTTGAACTATAACAATGAAGTAAATAACCACGATGTATCCCATAGTGTAAATGGTAGAATATCTAGTTCTTGTGAACTAGTCAGAGAACTGAGGAAGTAACAATTAAACAGTGAGCTGGAGGAGGTGAGGGAGTCAGTTATGCAAAGAGTGAAGAAAACAGCCTCCAGAGGAATCGTGAGTGAAAATCCGTGCCTGGCAATCTACAAAATTTGAGGTATAGAAAGGATATCAACAGAGCTAAATTCTAGTAAGCCTTTAGAGGAGAATTAAAGGCAGACTCTGCAGGGTCCTTTAATTTTAGTACGGCCTTCAGATTTTGAATTTCTTTAATTCTTAGATCCATAAAAATTCACTGAAGTAGTATTTTTTATTTAAATACAAAATAATATTCTTTGTTTTGTGAAAATGTAAAAAAGGAGAGCAGATGTGGAGATGTGGACACTATTTAGAAAGCTGATTTAGGAAACTTTGCAGTAGTATTAGCAGTAGGAGTAGCGGCACTACTAGCAGTTGCAATGCTACTAACAGGAGTAGCCGCAGTAACAGCAGTAACAGTACCCATAGAAATAGCAGCAGCAGAAGCAACCGCACTAATAGTAGTAACAGCAATAGCAGCAGTGTTAGCCATAGTAATAGTAGCTGCAGCAGCAGCAGTACTAGCAGCAGTAGCAGCAGTAGCAGCAGTAGCTGCAGTAGCAACAGTAACAGTAGTAGCAGTAGAAACAATAGTAGTAGCAGCAGCAGTACCAGAATAGTGAAGATCAGAGATAATTATGATTCACATCAGAAAGCTGACATTGAGCCTAGAGAGTATAGGAGAGTTAGGGGTGTTTTTCTTAGATGGGATGGACTTCTGATGAAAAGAACAATAAAAGGAACACCTATATGTTTGACTTGAGCAACCTGGTGGCTAACAGCACTATTTACTGAAGTAAGGAACACAGGCGTATACAGTCTTGGGGAGGAGAGACACCATTTCAGTTGCAAACGTATAGACCTGTAGAGATAGCAAGTACCCATCTAGCTAATATATAAGTCTTAGTTCAAGGGTAGCTTCAAACTGTTGATAGAAACTTGGAAGTTATTAACCATGGCACCGTTGTTTCACTTAGGAAGAGAGGATAGAATAGAGAGAGAAAATCTGGCATTGAGGGATTCAAAACTTAGATATTGAAAAATAAATTTGAGGTATCTCTTGCACACAGAATATCCAGGAAAAAACATGGGATGAAAGTGTTTTGGGTTTTGTTCTTTGATACAACAGAGGTAGTGTTTCTGTTTTAATAAAAGAAAAAAAAACAAAGAATATGGGCAGAGGACAAGTGGGTTTCTTGATGTACTGGAAGATAACAGTTGTTTGATGGTGTCTGTTGTTTGATGGTGTCCATTTGTAAGATCTGTCATCAGCTGAAGAAGACACAGGAGGCTGAAAGGCAAAAACTGAGTGGGAAGGGAGAACGGGACAGTTGTGTTTTGGTAAATCTAGTAGGTATGTGGGTAAACCACTGCCTTTTCATGAAAAAGTATCTTTTACATTTATATGTGTGAACTGGCTAAAGTAATGTGAATTCCAGATTAATATGCATTATTTTCATATAGAAATTCAATTATTCCTGCACTATGTAATTCAAACCACTGCCCATTCTTCAATAAGCTGCAGTGCCACCTTTTCAATCATCAGTTAATTTTGTGTTGATCTGTTTACAGACCCTCTCTTAATCAGGTGAGAATCAATGTTTTTCACCAAAGTTTTCATTCTGTATAGTCAAGCTTGAGTCAAACCTACTGGTATATCCTTAAAAATACCAGGAATTTTACTGAGGTTGAATATCAGTATCTGCATATGAAATAGATTGCCCACCCATTACCTTCTCCAAACAGAATGTGAAGTAGATAGTACTAATGGGGTGTGATAAAATTGATCCATACAAACAAATCTTGTATGCTGAAAAGGAACATGTGGAAATCTTAAATTACAGAATAAACAAGGTTATTAATCTGTTAAACACTCCACTGAAAATGCACAAACAGAAACACCAGAAATAAGGCATTCCAAACAATGAGATCAACAAAGTACACATCCATTATTTTACCAAATTTCTGAGTGTAAAGCCATCAGTAAAATAAACAATAAATTATGACACAAATTTTACAGAAATATTTCTATATAAAAATAATCATCTTGTTTATTTATAAACTATATATTAAAGATAATTCTTCATCTTCTCTCATATCTGAGTCTATGTCAAATATTACTTAGATAATTCTAACTGTAATGCAAATGAATTTCTAAAACAAATTAGTTAAATTGACATAGTGCTCCGAGGAGCCTTATGATCCTTGTATGATTTAATATTTGAAATGTTGACTATCTTTGTAGTCAAATTCTATGTCACTTTGTTTTGATCTTCATAATTTACTCTGCAGAATGTATCACCATACATGTCTAACACCAAACCCAAAAGATAAAGTCCCACAAAATAAAAATGACTATGGTGGACAGTTTTTAGTTTTCAGCAGAGACAAATAGAAAATTACAGTACAGTTACAACAAGCTTTTAGTTAAAAACCATGGTTGTATTAAATAAAACATTTATTTGAGATATATCAGATCTTTTGACAAGATAAAACAGAGTTGTCTTCTGTTTAGTCTAACTTGCTAGTCAGTATATTTAAAGGGCAATAGGAGGTTATGAGACTCCATCTCCTTCTCAAAGATTTTGGCCCCCAAACAAATGGAGTTCCTCATATATTTTCTGTTTCTATTATGTCACCTTCCATTTCAGTGTAGTACTAGAAAACTAACCTTTAAATGATTGATTTCAAATTATTAATTGAATATTTAAGCATGATCTTAATTTCACTCTATGTAAGTGTTTTCCTTTAACTTCAGTTTTAAAATGAAATTAAGCCTTATAATAAACCTGAGAGTAAAATTAACAGCTTTTATTTTTTACCTACCCTTTCTCTATATACCAAATTTCTTCTTCTTGAATCAAAGACTATATAACTGAATTTTTAAAACACAGTCTATATCTTTATCTTCTAACATGCAAATATTTTATCAGTAAAATTGAAACTTCTGTGGTCCAGTGAATCAGGATAAAGAAAGAGAACTGGTAATGATCTCTTTTCTTATTTCCTGTCACCATAAGAATTTATATATTACCTGTGTCTGCCTCTGCACTGAGACTTGAATTAATTCAACCAGATATTCTGAGCAAGACTATTGTTCAACAACATTTAAAAGGAGACAGTATTAATAGTTTCCTTAACCTCGGAGACCACTTCACTTGACTTCTGGTCTCATAAGTGGAGACCTGAGAGCGAAGGGTCATCCGTTCCAGGCCCAGCTCCCCACTGAGCCACTTCATTCTAATCACTGCAGTCAAAACTCATATGATCACAAACCAGGTTTTCTGGTGTCCTAGCTAACTGGAAAAGCTTATTTCTAATAGTACAAGAAGAATAACAAAACTCTAAGATTTCACTTAAAAAAAGAAAATGCATTTTTATTTGGTCATTCAGATAAATTAATACTGTTATGATTAATTTTCTTAACTTTTCTAGTTCATGATACCTGGTTGTTTGGTCAAACACCAGTCTAGATGTTGCCATGATAGCATTTTTAAAGATATAATTAACATTTTTATAATCATAATAGGTTTTATTATATTTATTATATTTTATTGATTATGCTACTACACTTGCTCCAATTTTTCACCCTTTACCCCTTGCATCCAGAACCCACTACTCCCTCAGACAACCCCCAAATCATTGTTCATGTCCATGGATCATGCATACAAGTTCTTTGGCTACTCTACTTCCTAAACTGTACTTTACATCCCCATGGCTCTACCTATTTGTACATCTTAATCCCATCATCTCTTCCTCCATTCCCCTACACACTCCTGCCATCTGGCACCATCAAAATGCTCTCTGTTTCCATGATTCTGTCTTTGTTTTTCTTGTTTGCTTAATTTGTTTCATCATGATGAACTCTCTCATTTATTTATTTATTTTTGGTCTGGGAAGCTCTTTATCTGCCCTTTGATTCTAAATGATAGCTTTGCTGAGTAGAGCAATCTTGGCTACGGATTCGACTTTGCATGACTTTGAATATTTCTTGCCAGTCTTTCTAGCCTGCAAAGTTTCTTTTGAGAAATCAGCTGACAGTCTTACAGGAACTCTTTTATAGGTAATTATCTGTTTTTCTCGTGCTGCTTTTAAGATTCTCTCGTTCTTTCTAACCTTTGGCATTTTAATTATGATGTGTACTAGAGTTGGCCTCTTTACATCCATCTTATTTAGGGTTCTCTGTGCTTTCTGGACTTGCATGTCTAATTCTTTCACCAAATAAGGGAAGTTTTCTTTCACTATTTTCTTCAAACAGATTTCTAATTTCTTGCTTTTCTTCTCCTGGCACCTCTATGATGCAAATGTTAGACCTCTTGAAGTTGTCCCAAATGGCTGCTTATACTATCCTAACTTTTTAAATTCTTTTTTCTTCTTCTTGTTCTGATTTGGTTGTTTNAGAGTTGGCCTCTTTACATCCATCTTGTTTAGGGTTCTCTGTGCTTTCTGGACTTGCATGTCTAATTCTTTCACCAAATAAGGGAAGTTTTCTTTCACTATTTTCTTCAAACAGATTTCTAATTTCTTGCTTTTCTTCTCCTGGCACCTCTATGATGCAAATGTTAGACCTCTTGAAGTTGTCCCAAATGGCTGCTTATACTATCCTCGCTTTTTAAATTCTTTTTTCTTCTTCTTGTTCTGATTGGTTGTTTTTTGCTTCCTTATATTCCCAATCATTGATTTGATTCTAGACTTTATTCACTCAACTGTTGGTTCCCTATAAATTGTTCTTTATTTCAATTAGTGCATCATTCATTTCTGACTCTATCTTTTTTATGCTGGTAAGGTCCTCACTAAGTTCCTTGAGCATCCTTACAATCAGCGTTTTGAACTCCGCATCTGATAGATTGCTTATCTCTATTTTGTTTAGCTCTTTTCTTGAAGTTTTGATCTGTTCTTTCATTTAGGCCATGTTTCCTTGTCTCTTCATTTTGGCAACTTCCCTGTGTTTGTTACTATGCATTAGGTAGAGCTTCTGTGACTCTCTGTCTTTGTATCATGGCCTAATGTAGTGGTTTTCTTGTTAGTGTCTTGTGGCACACTCTCTCTTATTACTCAAGCTGGGTATTCTGACCCAAAGGCTAGAGACTAAAGGTTCCAAAATCCCCACCTTGGATTCAATTAATTTGCTAGAGCAGCTAACAGGACACATACACAAAAAAACATTTTACTTACTAGATTGCAACTGTACTGTAAGAGGGTTTAATTCAGGAATAGACAGGTGGAAAAGATGCATAGGGCAATGTACAAGGAAAGGGTGGGGAGCTTCTGTGCTTTCTCTTTGGGTACACCATTCTCCTTGCCTGTCTAAGTGTTTACCAACCCACAAGCACTCTGAACCTGGTTCTTCTAGATTTTTATGAATGTTTCATTACTTAGGCACAGTTGATTAAATCATTGACAATTGTCAATCAATATCCAAGCCCTCTACTCTCTCCAGAGGTCAAGGGGTAGGACTGAAAGTTCTAACCTTTTAGTCACGTTGTTGGCCTTCTAGACAACCAGGTCACATCCTTAATTGTTTTTCAAAACTCACCTCATTAATATAACAAAAGATTAGCTTATCATCACTTTGGAAATTTCAAGTTTTATGAACTCTGTGCTAGAAACACAGATCAGACCAAATATACACGTCTTCTTATAAATCTCAATATCACAAATATATTTTAAGAACTGAATCAAGAGATACACAGTTAAGCCCTGATATCTAGCACTTAATCTCAAGTTATGAATAATTAAAACATTTTAAAACTATGATATCATAATAAATGAATTCAATTGATACAGAATAAAATGCAAGCACATTAATGAAGCAGTTTCTAACCCTGGCTGGTGTGGCTCAGTGGATTGAGCGCCAGTCTGCAAACCAAAGTGTTGCTGGTAAGATCCCCAGGCAGGTCACATGCCTGGCTTGCAGGCCAGGTCCCCAGTGGGGGCCATGCAAGAGGCAACCACACATTGATGTTTCTCTTCCTCTCTCTCTCTCTTCCCCTCTGTGTAAAAATAAATAAATAAGTAACCTTTTTTTTTAAAAGAAGCAGTTTTGTAACATTTGTCAAAAGAAATTGAATTAGAATTGGAAAAGAAACAAATGGGTCACTACATTAACCTAGTCTCCCAAATAGAATAACAGATTCAAAATATAAGCTAAATACTATGGCTAGAAGAATTCTGAAACTATTAAAATTGGAAGATATTTTGTGCAATGGTGTTAAGAGAACACTTTTGGAAAGAACGTATATTGATTATAGAACTGCAGCAATGCTAACTGATTACCATTCATTTGTGTTGGTATCTGTTATAAAAATATTTATTCACATACTTTTTTGTTTACTGGGATGAAAAGAAATTATAATAATAATCTTCCAAATACTTAGAAATGCCTACCTATAATCATTCCATATACTGATCTGAATTGAATAATATATATCATAAGGAATGAAAATCATAAATATTAGTGTCATTACTCATTATTCGGTAATCTAAAAATACACAGTAATTATTTAGACTGAATAAAAAATAAAAATGTTAAATTATTTTTGATATTTTGGTATAAAGTATTTAGAGTTCATAAAATATATATTTTTTTTTGCCAATTTATTTATTTTCCTTGTGTACAGCTAAGTTTTTTCATGTGAGTATCATAAAATATATAAAATTGTGATATGGTTAATTCCTACAAAGATATTTTATTCCTCCAGAAATCAAGATATTTTACAATGTCAAATTCTTTTATAATGCATTGCAATAGTTGTATAGTAACATTACTGTGTTACCAAGGTCATTAAATCCATTGAATTTCCTAAGAAAAGACTATTGCATAATTTAAAGGTGCCTGAAGGTAATTCATTTATATATTATGTCTGTAGTTACCCAATCATAAGAATAACTTATTTGTCTGTTGGCAATTTGGTTTTTATTAAACTTCTTTTTTTAAGTTGATAGTTAAAATTATATTATAAAATGTGTAAATTACCTTCATAATAATCCAGGAAAATATTTATTATGTATCAATGATAACACACATGTAATACTAAATACAAACATTCATATTTGGATTTAAGCACAGAAAACTAATTCTAATTTGGCAAAAGTGCCACGAGTTAAATTAGTAGTCCTAGGAAGTTAATAACTATCTCAATAAGGTGACCTTGTACATGGTATATAACAAACTGAAATTCATGACCACGCAAGTCTTTATTTGGAGAAAGATTTTTATGCCTTAAGTTTATTATCTTAAAAATTATTGAGGAAAATATTTAGAGTTTTAAGAAATTATGACAGCCAATACATACCATATACTGCATGCCTCATGCTATAATTGTGATACTTTATTTAAAAACACTTAAATTGCTTATTGTGGTGTGTTTTCCCTAAACTTTTAATATTACATAAAAAAAAAGAATTGGTGTAAGTAAGTTCTGCACAATTTTTATGTGGTTGTTGAAGTCGTGTAAGTTGGACCACCATTACATAGGTAAACTACATTGCCTAGGGTTGTGGGCTTAATTCCATATATGTGAAGATTATCATAACCTTTTCTGCATTGTATTTCATGTATATATTTTAAGAAGCTTTAGGTGAGATCTCACATAAAATAATAGTGCATGATTTTACTTCAATGTTTTCATATGTGAGATATTGCAAAATTACATGTTCTGAAAGGATATTCCTCCATTTCAAATATGCTCCTGCCAGTATAAATATAAGCCCTTTCTTGAATGCAGGCATAATATTCATTGCTTATGACACATTTTGTCTGGAGATACTTATGTGTAATATCTTAGTGAGAATGTGTCACAAGTTCTCCAATATTCCAATGTCGCTGAAGTGCTTGTTAATATCTGAAGCAGAATTTAACCAAAATCTGTATAATATACTCATTTAGGAAAAATGAGTATATTACATCCTTTTTATTAGCAGAAACTAACATATTGTTAGCTTGGCTTTAGAATCAGAGAATGGAAAGAAATTTATAAAGATCATAATCTGTTCCATTTTCTTTTCTCGAGGTGAGATCGTATTCAAACAAAACTGAGGTTTCCTTAGTTTGTTGGTTTTCTTTTTTGGTAAATAAAGGGGAAAACAGGCTCCCCTACCCCAAAACATCATTTAGGTTCAAGGACATCTAAAATCTTGCCTAATGTTCTTATTCTGTTCATATGTAACAGCATTTTACTGGGTTTCATGAAAGGCAAAATAGCTACTTTGTTTTGCGATCTCATAAAATAATTTCAAACGGTCTCTGAGGTATCCCCCAAACCCAGTTGCTTCTAGCTGCTACCCTGTTATCCATGAAAATGATAGCTCAGCTTCATTTCCTCTTCTAACATATTTATCACCAAACTTCTTTGATAAGCTGTCTGACTTCACAGACTCCTTTTCTTTATTTCCCAGGAACTCAACCTACTCTAACCTGTCTTTCACTCTCATCGCTCCGGGGAAATGGCTCTTGCTGAGGTCAAAAATGGGCTCCATGTCACTGAAGCCAATAGACATTCAGTGCAGTCCTTATCTACTTGACATTTTTATAGCATTCGATACTTCTGGTATTGCCCTTCTTCTGGAAATCCTCTGTTTGTCTTGTTTTCTATGACAACATATTTCTAATATTTTCCTCCTGTCTCTGGCCATTTTCCCCAGTGTATTCTGCTCATCCTTCTTCAACCAGTAATATACCTTGAAGTTCTTTTATGATTTGATCTGAAGCACACTTCTTTCCTGCTATATTCTTTCTTTAGGCAGTATCAACCCCGTTCATGGATTCAATGATTACCTATTACTCTGTAGCTTCTTTTAGAATTTCAAACCTTATACGTCTAACTGTACATTTATCTTGTCAGTTGGATATTGCATACGAAACCAAAATATAATTTTCCCAAAGCAGAACTTATGACCTTAACCCCTATAACTCTTTCAATATATTCTATATCAGTGAAATGTCATGGCCAGAAAACAAAGTACTCAAGCCCGATATATGGAATCATCTGTGAGATTGTCTCTCTAGTCTATGCTCTTCCCCAAACAGTTTATGAATGTTTGCAGATTTTAATTCCTTGAAATCTTTCCAATATTTCTACTTCTTCCATACCTTTATTATATATCTGGTCTTTTTAAGTCATCTTTTGTCTAGTCTTAAGTGGTGGTGCACTAGCTGGTCTCTTTCTCTGTTGTGATTGACTTTTCTTTCACCATGGAGGTAGCGTCATATTTTCTAACCAAAAATATAACTATAGTATATACCACCCACCCCCACATTTATGCCTGTAAAATCCTTCTGTGGCTTCCCATAGCTTTAAAACAAATCACTGAAATCTTCCCATGCTCTATAAGTTTCTTTACGAGTTTAGTACTTTAAAATATCTTCAGTTTCTCCTCTCCCTATTTCTTTTTTCCCTGGCTTTAGTTGTATAAGATTTAGTTCAGCTCATCAAATGTTCACAGTTCTCTTTGTTCACAGTTCTCTGTAGCTACTTTGTTACTATGCATGTCCTTTGCCTGGATGTGGATGTTCTTGTACTTTTCATTGAGTTAAAGTCTTAACTATTCATACTGTAGTCAGCTCAAATGTCTTCAAAATGTCTCTTTTAATCCCTCATAATAGGTGGATCTTTATGATGTATGTTTCCCGAGTTCTCTGTGTCATAACATCTGTGGCTTAAATTGTCAAGAGCCCTCCACTAAGACATGAGCTCCACAGTGGCAAGGTAGGATCTGTATTTCCGGGGCCCAGAGCCATGGCTTGAGCATAGTGTGTATTCAGTACTATTGGATATTAATACTGTCTCACTCTGAATAAATAAATGAATGGACTTCTGAACAGAACATGCCTGTGACACAGCTATAGTGTCAAGAAACAAAGCCTCAGATTGACTGGCAACTGGAGTTGTCACAAGCACTGTGGAAATGGTCATATTGTTGATTTAGTTTCAAGTTCAACCAAGTCAGTGATTTTTAAGTCCTTGGCATATGGTTTATTAAAGATCGGCCTGATCTTTCTAATCCAGTGGGGAAACTACTAGAGAGAAAGATCTTCCAAGGGTCAACTAGAGACAAATTGCAAAGCTCTATGGTTTGAGTGATGAAACATTGCATTTATGCTAAACAGACGATAGGCCTAAGAAGTTATACCCAGCTTCAGAATCCAGGACACAATTACTCTTCAAAAAGCAATAGGTTTGCCCTGGCTGCTGTGGCTCAATGGACCGAGTGCTGGCTGGCCTGCAAACCAAAGGGTCCTTATTTGGATCCCCAGTCAGGGCAAATGCCTGGATTGCAGGCCAAGTCCCCAGTTGGGTGAATGCAAGAGGCACCACACATTGATGTTTCATTCTCCCTCTTTCTCCTTCCCTTCCCCTCTCTCTAAAAATAACTAAGTAAAATCTTTTTTAAAAAAGCAATAGGTTAGCCTCCAATATCTAAGTATGTAAGACTCTATCATCAGCACATGCTGTAAAAAATTGTGAAAACATATAAGTTAAGCAAAATGACTAGGAATAGGAGCTGAAGAAAGCACTCTTATTATGTGGCAAAGATTTTTCTTTAAATATAACAGAATAAATTATACAATGCTCTGTATATGAAAAAAAAACAGAAAATTTAAACATCTAAAAATAATGTTACTGCCCTTAAAGGACTAATAAATTATAGAATTTTTGCACTCAGACCTGTTAAAACTAATTTGTTCTCCACAGATCCAGGATACATAAGCTTAGCATATACATATATATACAAATATGAACATATACATATATTCAAATATATATGAATATACATATATAAATATATATAGAATAATCATATGAATATATTTAAATTTTATAAACACACATTATTTTCAAATTCAGTTACACATATATTTAATTAACACTTAAGGTAATGACAACATTCAGGTCCAACCAAGATCATTCTATCAAGTCTTAAGAAAGAGAAGGTACCTACATATTTAATAAAGTATATGAAATGAAAATCAATACATTCATAAATACATCTAGTCAGTTGATTGTGCTTAATTCTCACAATAGCTCTATGACATGGATTTCACAAATAAAGAATCTCAAGCACAGAGGGGTCAAGTAACTCACAAACTCAGAACTAATGGCTATGCTCGTTTTACCCACCATCATAAGATGGTGTTTAATTATTTTAAATACAATGTTTCTGTATTTCTGATGCACATTAAAATATTCCATAAGGAAAAATATATGTATATATGGTCCATCCAGAATGCATCCAGCTATGTACTATGGAAAATAGAGATCTTTATTGAAGAAGATACAAGAAACATTGTACATAGGACATTGGCCCCTCGGTCCCCTTCAAAATAGGCATCTTGAGACCTCACACAGTTCTCTCAGTTGCCATCAGCTTCCCTGTCATATTTTCCTGACTCTCACTGATGGTCTGAAATTTCTTACCTTTCAAATTATTTTAGTTTTAAGAACACCAGAAGTCTCAAGGTGCTAAATCTAGGCTGTAGTGAGGCTGAGTCACCTGGTGAACATTCTGCAGAGGAATGTTCAAAATTAATGCAAAATTTGATGAAAATTTTTATGCAGATTTATTATTCACTCAGTCATTTCAAATGCAAAGTCTACACAGTACACATGCTAACTCAACGTGTCTACCACTCCCTCTGCCTAGAACAGGAAGTCGTCATCATTCACGTATGTGATTCCAGTCCACTTTCCTTGGCTGTAAGGTTACATAGATGTCATACAAACTGTTCCATGGTTGGACTTTCTCCAGACAGACCATATACTATAGTGTTAATGTATCAAGAATACATTCAAAATGACTGAGCGAGAGTAGCGATGAATCTTCATCAAATTTTGTGTCAAGCTTGAATATACCTCTGTGGAAAGTACTCAGATGATTCAGAAGGGTGAAGCTATGGACACCTGATGATTGGTAGCTTCATCAGGACAACTTTCCCACTCATGCATCACATCTCCTGCAGAGTTTTTTGGTGAAACATCAAATCACCCAGGTGACTCATCCCCCTTGCACTCTAGATTTGGTACCCTGCAACTTCTGGGTTTTCTTAAAACTAAAATCACCTTTGAAAGGGAAAAGATTTCAGACTGTCTGTGATATTCAGGAAAATATGATGGGGCAGCAGATGGAATTGAGAGAACTGTGTGATGTCTTGTGTTGAGATCTTTCAAGGCCAGGCAGGTCCACAGTACTCACGCAGACAGAATAATATTCATGGAGCCGTTGGGATGTTTAGCATGCCTTTATTCACGAGTGGGTGAGCCACACACGCTGCAAGCTGTGAGTCTATGCGCATGTCTCATGTCATGGCCCTTGCTCCCCAGCATGGCACGCACCACGGCACCGGTCCCCTTGTGTGTCTCTCATCATCACTCACAGCAGGGAGTCCCTACCTGTTTAAGTATTAGAGGGGAACAAAGCCAGTAAGATGCCAGAAACGTAACATAACATAATTCTGCACATGCGAGCCCACTTCATCTTACCAGAACAGTTTATGGGTCCTAGTCTCAAGGCTATGAGAACACTGGTTATCAGGTCTCTCCAAGGCTATGGGAACACGGCTTCCCTTAGCTACTCAGACACCTAAGTAAGGCAGCCAGACTGCCTCCACTTACCCTACATGTCCCAAGGTGCCTACTTTGAAGGGGACTGGGTATCATTGCCTTGTGTACAGTGTTTCATGTATCATGTATTTTTTTCAATAAATGCCTCTAATTTTCATACATGGATGGATACTTTCTGGACAGACTACATCTATATATATCAGGAAAACAATGCAGTGCAATATTATTTTAATGAATTTTGCAATGCTTTTAGGTTAAAAAGTGGCTATTAAACTAGTGAGAGGTAGAGAGAAACTGTGTGTGTGCACATGCATTTGAGAAAATAATTGGACTAGAAAATAATACTTAGAAATATTAAATCCAGTCCCCTTCACATTACAAAAGAGAAAACTGACATGAATAAGTTATCCAACATTAAACTTTTTCTGGGTGTGTGTCTGGGTTAGCCTACTACTATTATTATAAGTATGTGGCTTGTGAAAGTTAAGTATCTAGAATGCATGTCCATCCTAAAAAAGAAGTTGACATTCTGAAAGGAGCAGAAAAGTTGAAAGAGCCCATTATTAACTGGTTCACTCTTTTCCATCTATCCAATGAGCAAATATCAAAGGGAAATGATAAAATCAAAACAAAAAGCATGTTTACCAGAACCTTTGGGATATAGATACTAAAACACCTGAGGTTTATCTTCTAAAACCCAAGAATAGAGGTCCTATTTAATTTTAAAGAGAAGTAAATGCAGGACATTATGCATCTTCCTTTTAGCCAGCATGACTGCTTCCTACTAAAAAGAAACAAGTAAACTAGTAAACAAATGGATACAATGTGTGACTTAATTTCCTTGCTATAGATTTTGTTGCCCGTCCTTTCTCTTTTGTTTTAAAATTCCCATGCAGAAGGCTCTAATCATATCAATTACTTATTTATTAGCTTATTTATTTGTTTGCTTATTAACTTACGTATTCATTTGTTTGTTCATTTGTTCATTTTCAAGTATGCAGTCCTTTCCCTTGAAATTTGTTACTGTCTTTGTCTTTACTGTCTTTGTGTTGGATAGTTAAAAAAATAAAAAAGAAAAGAAAAAGCCAAAACAAAATTTTTTTCTTAAAGAAAGTACAAGAAATGTCTATTACAAAAAAGTTAGTAGTTCAATCTGATAAAGACATGCACTTTTTAAAATAGAAAACAGATTAGGCATAAGTTAGTTTGTCCTGATTTCTTACAGAGAGAAAGAGAGGAAAAGAGAGAGAGATAACAAGCACTCACTGGTATTATTAGGTGACTAGTAAGTGGCACAGAAGCAGACCCACCTTACAGGTATACAGCTGTAGAATATAACTGTGGTCAAAATGGCAGTGGAATTATATATCCATGTATCAGCTATCTCTCTATCCTTTATTTATCTGTATCTGGATATTTATGGTGGATATGCCAAGCTATGGCTCGACCCTGTATTCTTGCTTATTACTGCCCTACCATGCTTTTATTTGCCTGTTGGTTTATTCTATTTTCTAATTTTCATGACAGAGTGAACCATGAAAACTGCCAAATCACGAATAATGATTTGTCTATTTTGAAGCTAGAATACATAGCAAAATAAGAGTAGCCCCTAAAAGCTTGCAAATTTAAGGATTTGATCATCTCCTTTAGAGAAATGGGGAGTTCATGGTCCAACTGGGTTTAAGAGTAAACAAAAACCTTGGGAAAGGGTGCTTAGAAGACAGTAGTGGTTACAGATTCCATTCTCCTTCTGGTGTCACTGTATGCGGGATGCATTCTACACCTGGTCTCCAGTGCACATAGCCAAACACACTGTGAAACTAAAATATGTTCTAGGTAAAGTTTTAGTTCGTATTTGTAATTTCACAGGGATTAGGGCTGAAGATGTTCACATTCTCTAATTTTCCCTAAGACACTGAAGAATAAAGATATAAGCCATCATGCTAAGGTTGCAAATATGATTATTTATTCTACCATGTATGCTAACATTGTAACAGGGTGCAGCCAAGAGGGGGGCCCCAAATAGGGACTTGTGATGGGTTCCAAAAGAGCTTGGAGATAATTGGCTCCACACCACAAGGCCACACCTGCCCGGAATGCTGGCAGCTGTGGCCAATTGTGGGAGGAACAAGAAATGGGGCTGCAGAGGAAGATTGGCCCTGGGATTTAAACCCAGGTGAGGCAGCCATTCGGTGTCTCTTTTTGGGACCATGGGTCTTTTCAGCGACCATGCAGCTTGGGCGAGAGTCAGGATGACACGGCTTTGGACGTGCTCCCTTTTTGCCATGTGGATTGTGCCAGGAGCCTGAACCACAGACTTCTACTTCTTTCCTGAGATATGGTTCCCCCGGACTGAGCAGAGGGAGAAGGAAGGACTGTGTGTGTTTGTGGGTATTCTAAGGAACTTTAGTCTGTATATTTAAATAAATAGTAATTCCTTTCCTTTTCACTGATCTCTGGTATTGAGAGACATCTTTCCTCTAGGGGCAAAGTGAACCTAGTACAGGGGAGGAACCCCTGGAAAAAAAGGGGGGTCTTTTTTATCAGTCAGCCCCATCCCCCAGCCTGTTCTGTAACAACATCACACATTATTCCTAAAATCAATAGTACTAACATACTAATATGAGGTTATAATCTAAAAATTACACTAAGGAGAGACTTAAAATCAGTGTCACTCAACACATGTTGAAAAGATAAACTGAATGACATACATTCTCATAAGTTTAACTGATACATTTAAAAGCAAAGAAAAAATGTGAACAACAAAATGTTCTATGCCAAATATACAATATGCCACCTTTATCATTAGCATTTCTATATTCTCTTTAAGATCCTAGAGAAATCATGTTCTTTACCAGATAGTATACTTTCTATTTACACTCACACAATCTTATGGCTGGTTGTGACAAGATTTTGGCTCATTGTTTCAGATCAAGGGATGTTTCCTTTACCTTTTTCTGATTCCCAGAGCACCAGACATACAGCCTGTGTTTAATGAATCCTTTCTGACTGATGGGCGGAGATGACCCTATCAGCATGGATCTATAGATTATATGGTAGACTACTTAGACATTTGAGAATACAGTCAGGGGAGATTGAAAAATCAATAGAAAAAGTGGCACTTCATTAGAAAATAAACAAACAAATAAAAAATGAATGAGCTCTTTCAAAATTGAGGTCCACAGCTCTATCGTGCTGGGAAAATACTTCTTGGTTTGTTTACCAAAGAGATTGTTATTGAGGATGCTGCCAACATGTGGTTCACTTAGTTTTTAATTTTTTTCTCCTTCAAGGCCAATTGATAACACATGTACTCTATCTCAGAATAACTGAAAGAAAGTACAAGAAAAGTTGTCTAATACTTCTGTCTCAATTCCAGAGAAACTTTGAAATGACTTTGGCTGCAGTTAGGACCTGTAGGTCTTCCGTGTTCTGTGCACAGCTGGGAGTAGGAAAGAAGGCAAAGGGCAAAGATCCTATCTTTTCCCGGAGTTGACCTTAGCACCCGCTGCTCATATGTGCTGGGTTTTCGTCTCTTTAAGCATTCGGAATGTTTTAAGGGCTAAGGTCTCAAAGACTTATATTAACTATTGGTTTCCATGTTACTTTCTAGGGTTTTTAAATGTTTTTAAGCTCCCAGTGCTTTTTGCGTGATTCTGTGAGCCCTTCTTTACATTCTGCAATGTGGCTCTGAAACCGAGTGTCCCTATGACTTTGATTACGTTTACTTTTAAGTCCTACCTCTAGAAATCATATCATCTCTCTCTACATACTTCTCAGATACTATCATTTCCTTTGAATAATCAGCAACCCTTGAGGCTGAAGAAGACCTGGTTAATGGTCACAAGGTCCAGATTCCTGGCTGACTGAAGATGCCATTTTGACCCAAGTTATGTTCCAGTTCCTGAGCCCTAACATGCAACAATCCCCTGGCTACTTTCCTGAAAGCAAACACAGGGACACTGGGAAAGACCTTAGAACTGTCATCAAGACCTGGCAAAATGGTCCATTACTCTAACTCACCCCAAGCAATCATCTCACAAGCATGATCATGAATCCCCAACCTAAAGTGTCTTGTGATTTTGTCCTATGTAATGGGTAACATTTACTTCATCTGGGAGCTTGATCTTTAGAGTACAAACTTCTCTTCTCCATGTTGACCAGTTCTATTTTTCCTTTCACTATTGCAAACTCTATATCGCACATTCCTTTGAGCCAGTGCATGCGAACATTTGAACTAAAAAACCTCCAAAACTGGAGTTTTAGTGACAGTTCCTTCTACATTATTTTTGTTTTCTGAATTTTTTAATCCACTAGCCTTGATCCTTATTTAGACATCCCACATTCTCCTCAGTGATCATAGCATAGCCACTAACATAACACCTGGTCCACCAATGGCCACTGTCTCTCACACAATGACAACCCCTCCACATAATCCCTGAGAAAGAAATCCTGCACCCAACTAATTCAAATCCTAGATATAGGCTAATTTTGTAACTTTGCTCCAAGAGCACAGAGTGCCAACCTAATGGGATCTTTCGGCGGCCATTAACACAGGTTACAATCCCAGACCATACTCCTGGAGCCTTATTTTCATGTGTTCCATATTGCTGAGAATTTGAATTATTGTACGCAAACCATCATGTTTTCTCCCAAGATGTTGCCATCAGTTGTATTTTATTCTAATAAAATAAATCTTAAGGTAATCATTTTACTAAATTTTACTGATAATTGTTTTTCTTTGAATCTTGCAGCTGCCTAAATATTTAAGTCCAATGAATTAAAAACAATTTACTTATTTATAGCCTATTAATAATCTTTTTGAAAGATATACATGCTTTGTAATCTAACCCTGTCCTTATTCTTTCTAAAAAAGATTTTATTTATTTATTTATAGAGAGAAGTTAAGGAAGGAAGAAAAACAGGGAGAGAAACTGATATGTGAGAGACATTAATAGTTTCCTCTTGTGCCAGAGTCCACAACTCAGCCTCTGTGCCCTGACTGGAAATCAAACCAGTGACCCACACCAGCCAGGGCCCTATTCTTATTCTGAATTCTAATACTGACAATACTATAGGGATATTAGAGTGACTGGCCATCTTCTTTACTTAGGTAGTAAAAATCTGTATCATATTTCAACTAATGTTAAGAGCCATCTCTGTGTTATAAGTTGGGTTAGGCAAAACCTTCTTCCTCATGGAACATGGTAATTTACAGAGGCCTGTGATGTTACCAAAAAAAAGAAAAACTTTAAAACCGCTTACTTAAATTTCTAACTGATACAGACTGATCTGCATCAGACCTAGCCAGTGTGCAGGACGGAGAAGGAGCCAAGTCAGAGGAGTGACAGAAAATGCCAGAGGGAATGGGGGTGAAGCTGCATTGCTAGCGTGGCACCTGACAGATTCCCCTACTCCTGGGCTGAGACCCGGTGAGAGGGTGGCCCTGGGCAGAATCTGTGCGGGCGGGTGAGGGTGGAAAAGCCCTCCTATACTCCCAGAGCATGGTGGCCAGGGGAGGTACTAATCTGCCAGTCTAGTCTGGGGAAAGGTTGAGATTGGCTAGGGAAGCTGAACCCTTGCAGAGCACAGAGGAGCTTGGGCCAGGAGATTTAAATGGAGGGAAGGTAGAAACTGCCCCCTTCTCTTCCTCTGGGGTTGGTACACAGACATGCAGGTCAGAGCACTTTCTGGCATTGGTGTCTGGGGCAGCCCTAGATGCTGGGCTGCACCGATGGAACCCCTGAGTGCCTGGCTGCAGCAGTTCACATTGGCACCAGGCCTCCAGCACGGGGAAGCTGTGCCATGGCGACGGTGGCAGGGGCTGCTCACCCAGACTGCAGGGAGTCTGAGGCCAGAGAGCAGTCTGCCCAGCATCCTGATGTTCCCAAGTATGGGTAAGAATGGAACAGTTTTTCTGAGCATGGTTTTGGGTTTCAGCCTTCTTGGGAACAAACGGTTTTTTTCTGTGTTTTGCTGAAGAGAGGAGCCTGCAGCCAGGGAGACCCCCATTCCAACGACATTTTAATGAAGACCTTTTTCTTTCCTCATCAACCTTTTTCTTATGCCTGTGTTTGATGACAGGCAGCCAAGCCCCACTTTTGTTCAGGAACATAACAATCTTTAAACAATGCCTTCTATATCCTAAGTTGAACTATCTCCATCATCATTTTGATGTTGTCTTACTTTGTACTTATTATGATAAAAAGTTCATCGAAATGTGAAAAAGTACAATTTTCTAATTCAAAATAAAACCAGGTCTCTATAGTTTAATAAGGCTGTAAATGAAATAACAATTAATTTTTGCTCAGTTTATTATAAAACTTTTAACAGGGGTAGCCCTGGCTGGTTTGGCTGGGTGAATTGAGTATTGGCCTGTGAACCAAGGGGTCATTGGTTTAATTCCCATTCAGGGCACATGTCTGGGTTGCAGGCCAGGTCTTCAGTGGGATCACACATGAGAGGCAACCATACATTGATGTTTCTCTCCCCTTCTCCCTCCCTTTCCTCTCTCTAAAAATAAATAAATAAAATCTTTTAAAAATGTAACAGTTATAGATAAACAGTAATGAAAATACTCATGTGTAAAATATCTGCTATTAATTTGGCTCTATTTTGTACATAATTTTTCACAATGAAGAGAGAGAAGTCTTTAAAGTGATGAATTAATAAATAATGGAATAGCTAAGTGGACAAAATAATATAGTCAGTCAGAGTAGTAATGTAATGGATCTGGTTTCCAAGTTGGATATGCAGCTGCTTGATAATAAAGAGCTGAGTGTAACTATTTGACAGAGTTTAGATACATGATAAATGCATTTAATAATTATATAAGGAAGTATAATTTCCAAATTATAGATCTATTAGATCAAGGTCATGGTCTGTTTAATTATAGCAACCCTTGTTTTAAGTGCTAATTCAATAAATAAGAGTGTGTAAAACTGGAAAATTGCACTGCCAAAACTATGATTAAATATAACCCTGTAAAAAGTGTAATTGAAAATTATTACAATTTCTTTCATTTTACTAAGATGACTCAACAGAGCCTGAATGATTTATACATGTCCAGAGATGAAGGTTAGAATTATGAATCCACAAGATTAAGCCACCTACCATCCTTTTTGGCCTCATTTCATTTGGCCTGTAGAATCCTAGAGACGTCCACACTGAAACCTATTTCAAGCTTTAGCCATAGGTCAGTAGGTAGAGTGTCCAGGTCACCCAAATAAAAGTGTGCGCAAAATTAAAATAAGATTTGGCTAAAAAGCAAATAATACATTTTGGGGTTTTCTTATGTGATTCTTTAAAATCTACTACACCCTACATCCTTCCTTGTGACATTTTCCTCAACTCAAAGTATTAATTTCAGCAAGGCGTGTACAGTTTCTACATTTTATCATGCTAGCTTGTTTCTGTGTGTGTGTGTGTGTGTGTGTGTGTGTGTGTGCATGCGCGCGATGAGAAATGCAGGGTGAATGCTTCCATCTTCTGAGCTCTTGGTGTATACTTTAGCTCAAATCTTTGCTATCTTGCTCAATGCAAATTGTATAATTATGCCAAAATACTTGTACCTTTAATGGCAAGCTCTCTCTTGACCTGCTTTTGCCTTCCTTCACCTTTGTTTTTTCAGTTTCCTGATTCTGCGAAGTGTTAACACTCAATTTACCTCTTAGTTTTGTATTTATTAATAGTCCTCCAGTGTCCTAATATATTCATAGAGTCTTCTCTTGTAAGCTAACTGTCCTTCTCTGTACGTATCTTGAAGCATCTCAAGTTGCCCTAGAGGTATATTGCACTGACTTACATACTAAGATGTAAATTTAAGATCACCGTGCATAATGTTTAAATTAACACATTGAAATTTCCTGAAGCATGGTTCTTAAGTGCATTTTTTTTCAGATCAACAAGATGAGATTATAATTAATTTTTACAAAATAAAGAAAGAAGCCATATATTTATTGAGAAAGTAAAATTAAGTTGAGCATTTTAAAGTCTGAGTACAGGCCAGATGTAATGATAATTTTTTCTTTGCCCATTTTCTATTTTATCTAAAGTCAAGAATTACTACCACCATACGTTTTTGGCCCAAAATTTTCTTTTACCCTCTAGATTCTATCTGTCATTTTAAAAGGTGCACTTACCATAACCTTTATCTTGGCTCATTTCCCAGACTCATGATCCTCCATATATTGCTGCAGCTAATTACTTATGTTTTTTTATTTGATGAGTATCTCTGCCAAAACCATTTCTTATTGATAATTATAAAATACTGTGAGATAAAACACACATGTCACTTTTCCCAAGGTCACTGCTAGTATCAGATGCCTTTGGTCAAGTGTTCTATCTGCTAATATTGGTGACAGTGTACACTGAGAATACTTCTTGTTATTGAGTTAATCTGATTAAGCTTTGTCATTCAATTTATATTGCCTCTTTTGAGTATGTCATTATATTTTATAACTATTTTGTTAAGAAATTTAACTCTTTGAAACATACCAAATATAAAACAAAATAAAATAATCTTGCTCCAAAATCAGAGTTGAGATTTTTCCTAATAATTTTGCCACTTACTATTAGAATTTGCTATTCTATGTATTTTCTTTTTTAAATTTGAAGGAGGCAAAAATTATATGTATTTTAAATCATTATTACAATATCATATTTTGTATATTCCTGGTTTTCTCCAACTTCTGATTTTAGTCATTTAAAGGCCCGTAGTCTGATTATGAAGCATTCTTCTAGGACAAACTAGTTAAGTTTTGTTTAAGTTTATATACACACTCTCAAACAAGCCTTTTAACTAAACTAACCTCATGCTGCATAATGACAATTTAGTCAAGAACAAACTGCATATGCAACGGTGATCCTATAAGATTACAATTTGCTAAATTTGGAATATGAGGTATTCTCTAAAAACAAATGACATTAGATGATGATGATGATAATAATAATAATAATACAAATATAAAAGAAACAACAAAGAAGAAAAAGTCTCTCCTGTTTGATTCACTGGGCCTTTGAAATACAGCCCTTTCCACTGCCAAACAATTTTACCTCTTTTCCTGGGTTCTCTGTACTCTTTGAAAATTGAAATTGAATTGAAAATTGAATTGAAAACAAGAAAAATGTTTTTCATTTAATTTTTAATTTTTTTAATTACAGTTGCATTCAATATTATATTAGTTTCAGGTATACAAGATAGTGGCCAGACATTTATATAATTTGCAAAGTAATCCCTCCAATAAGTCTAATACCTAACTGGTGCCACACATAGTAGTGACAATATTATTGACTATATTCCCTGTGCTACACTTTGCAAACCCCATGACTATCAGTTTGTAACTACCAGTTTGTGTTTCGTAATCCCTTTACCTTCTCACCCTGCCTCCAAAACACCTCCTGTCTGGGAATGGGCCTAGAGGGTGTTATGAAAAGTGAAATAATTCAGACAGAGAAAGACAAGTGTCCTGTGATTTAATTTATATGCAGAACCTAAAAAGCAAAATACATGACCCAACAAAAAAGGAAATTCTTTTTTATTTATTTCTTTTTGCTACAATTTACATTCAACCATCAGCCTGTCTCACTGGATGGTTAAACACCTATTATTAAGATTGGTTCCATCATTTCCATCCCATTGCTAACAAATCAATGCAAGACTAACTACTTCTTATCTGTGTTGAAATAAGCTTTTAACCTGTGTCCTTTTACTGTATTTTGCAGTTTATAATACACTCCCATGTATAGTACACACCCACTTTTTGCCTAAAATTTCAGGTAAAAAATCTTTTGCTTTAATTTTTGTAATTCAATTATTCATTTATATTTAGATACTCATTTTTGTATTATAAAGAATTTTAGCATTTATTTTTTAACATATTATGGTATAGAACATTTTATGTAACAAATAATTACAAAACACAAGAACAGATACAAGGTATTTCAGGTACCACTCATGTATAATGAGCATCCTTATTTTTCCCTCAAAAATTTGGGTAAAAAGGTGTGCATTATACATGGCAAAATGCAGTACTTAATCTCGCCCTCTCCTAACTTATACTATACATAGTCGTTAGATAAATTTCAATCATATTAGTTAAATATACAAGATCACTCATGAATCAAACATGGGATCATTATTCAAACAAAAATGCATTAAACAATTTAGATAAAACTAATATTCCAGCATCCTTGACCCCTTCTACTCTTTATATATCTCATGGTTAAGCAAAGCATCCAGCTCTCACCTTGGTGAAATTATTTCTCCTGGAGTTCTTTCTAGTCCTTCAATTTTGCTTTCTCAAATTTAAACTAATCTTCTAAGTATATTGCAAATAACCCATTTTCAAAACTTTTTTAACGATTCTTTTTTTTAAGATTTTATTTATTTATCTTTAGAGGGGAAGGGAAGGAGAGAAGGGGAGAAGGATCAATGTATGGTTGCCTCTCGTGAGTCCCCTGCTAGGAACTGGCCTGCAACCCAGGCATGTGCTCTGACTGGGAATCGAACGTGATCATGTGGTTCACAGGCCCACACTCAATCCACTGAGCTACACCAGCCAGCGCCATTTTCAAAACTTTTTCTTTGATCTAACAATATATACCTTCTTTTGGAGTTACTTAAATATGTATCCAGTTTTTCCTAGTAAAGTACTATTTGGTTATTTATTTTTTTGTTCTGCCACTTGTGGACTCAAATACACATGTTTTTTTTTTTATCATGAAATCAGGTTTAACCATTGGGTTCACTGGTATAAATATATGTATATATATTTACAAATATATATATATATATTTGACTTTTATTGTCATTAAAGTACAGTTTTCTGCCTTCCCCACCACCCACCCTACTACCCCAGCTAGTACAGTACTGTTAGTTTGTTTGGTTTTTGTTGAGGGGTGGTTGCAGATTTATAGTTATTTTTGCCCAAAAACCTATTAAGAGCAATGTTGTTAATATCAATACCTGTCTAAAAATTGTGGTTTAAGCATAAAAAAGTAAACTAGTCATTTTTAATTTGAAAATTAAACTTCTAAATAATGAAAGGACAATTCTAATGAGACATGTCAATAGGCATCAGTAATTTCTTCATGACAGAAATAAAAATTCCACAGTAATATTTAGATCTTTATTTTTATTATAAATTTATGATTTGTAAATTTATAATTATTAAAATGAGAATGGAGCTATTTATATTTTGCTACATTAAAGAACAATTAAGTTATTTTAAATATAAAGTTAAGATTATATAATGCACAAAGCTATTGATTTTACAATTCATTTATTGAGTAATTGCTTAATCTATTTTTTTAAAAATAAAGCACACCCTGGCTGGTGTAGCTCAGTGGATTCAGCACAGGCCTGAGAACCAAAGAGTTGCCAGTTTGGCTCCCAGTCAGGGCATATCCCTCAGTTGAGAGCCAGGTCCCCAGTCTGGGGCACATGAGAGGCAACCACACATTGATATTTCTCTACTTCTCTTTCTCTTTCCCTTCCTCTCTCTCTAAAAATAAATAAATAAAAGATTTTTTAAAAAGAAAGCATAAGCTTTCTTTTTATAAAATCAAGCAATGATAAAAAGTAAAACTAAAATAAATAAAATATCCAACATCCTTCCATACTCCTTGTAACATCTTGTAACAAGTAACATCTTGTATACATGCATGTGTGTGCAATTATAGCTATGTATAGATATGGCTGGAGGAATAACTTCATTACAACAGCCACGTTTACGTATATCCCATTGGCTATAACACTGTCTAATGTTAGTAGACAAAAATAAACTTTTAATGAAAAAAAGCTGAGAAATTTCTGAAATCCAGCTACACTCTTTTTCTTACCATAAGAGATACTGGTTCCTAAGATAAGAAAATTTTAGAAAATCCATTGGAAGCTTGGAATCATTACATATTTTTGTTTTATGACTGATTTATTTTTTAAATATATTTTATTGATTATGCTATTACAGTTGTCCCATTCCCCCCTTCATTCCCCTTGACCCTGCACACCCCTTCCCACCCACATCCCCACCTCTAGTCCATGTCCATGTGTCACAAGTTCTTTAGCCTCTACATTTCCCATACTATTCTTGCCCTCCCCCTATTTTCTACCTACTATCTATGCTACTTATTCTCTGTACCTTTTCCACCCTCACTCCCTCTCCCACACCCCTGTTGCTAACCTACCATGTGATCTCCATTTCTGTGGTTCTGTGTTGAGAACCAACCTGACTGGTTTCAGGAGCTATAAACCCCCCCATGGCTAAGGCTGAGTGAGTGACCTTCAGACCACAAACCACTAAGGAGACAAAGCTTATCTCCCTGGCAGGAACGCCACTTCTGCTCCTTTTTTCATATATGGCTCCCAGTGCTTGATCAGTTAGCCAATGATGGGTAAAATTCCCCAAGGGGTGAACAACCTAAGACAGGCATGATCACATGGTGGCCCCAGGGAATGACTTGGGGGGGCTATAGAGAAAGGGGGTAATGGACCCTCACCCCTTGGCTTTGACAAAGCCTGAGTCTTCATTTCTCCTAATTCCTTGGCTACCTTGCCTCCTCTGCCTGACTTAAGCCTGAAACAATGACAGAGGGCAGTGCAGCCCTGTGCTAGAAAGGGCAGGTTCTCTGGGTGATCAGGCCTGAGAAAGGATATGTAAAATCCTGTGAAGCCGGCTTTGCTAAGAATGCTGTTAGTTAAAAGATACAGGCCCAAACAGGAAATGAGTTTGTTTCCCAAAGTTTTGTAGCCTTTTAGCTGATAGACCCTGATTCAGAAGAAGCCCTAATAGTTCTTTGTATGCTAGCATTTGATCCTTACTGCCTGACAATGATTAACAAGCTGTACCTGTATTATTGTGCATATTAAACCAAATAAAAGCCTGCCTGGGCAAGGGTCAGCATGCTCTCCCCTTGAGGAAGTAGCCATGCCATCCTTTTCCTCCACAGGACTCAGTAGTTCCTGTGAATTTGTCTCATGCATTATCCATGATGCCCTGGGCACTGCAGGCCACTGCTTGTATCAGTTCTGTTCCCTTTCTAGCTGTTTGCTTTTGTTTTTATTTTAGGCATGGTTGTTGGGTTTTTTTCTTTGTCTGTTTGTTTTGTTTTTTGTTTTTTAAGATTTTATTTATTTATTTTTAGAGGGGAAGGGAAGGAGAGAGGGAGAGAATGCCAATGTATGGTTGCCTCCCAGGGGTCCCCCACTGGGAAGTGGCCTGCAACCTAGGCATGTGCCCTGATGGAATTGAACCGTGATCCTCTGATTCGCAGGCCTGTGCTCAGTCCACAGAGCTACACCATCCAGGGTGTAGGCATGGTTGTTAATAATTGCGAGTTTGCTGTCATTTTACTATTCATGTTTTTTTAATCTTTTTCTTAGATAAGTCCCTTTAACATTTCATATAATAAGGGCTTGGTGATGATGAACTCCTTTATCTTGACCTTATCTGAGACGCACTTTATGTGCCCTTCCATTCTAAATGAAAGCTTTGCTGGAGAGAGCAATCTTGGGTGTAGGTCTTTGGATTTCATGACTTGGAATACTTCTTTCAGCCTCTTCTTGCCTGCAAGGTCTCTTTTGAGAAATCAGCTGATAGTCTGATGGGAACTCCTTTGTAGGTAACTGTCTCCTTATCTCTTGCTGCTTCTAAGATTCTCTCCTTCATTTTAATCTTGGCTAATGTAATTATGATGTGCCTTGGTGTGTTCCTCCTTGGGTACCCCTATAATTCAGGTGTTGGAACATTTAAAGATGTCCTGGAAGTTCCTAAGCCTCTTCTCATTTTATTGAATTTTCGTTTCTTCATTCATTTCTGTTTGGTTGTTTCTTTCTTCCTTCTGGTCCACTCTATTGATTTGAGTCCCAGTTTTTTTCCTATCACAACTGGTTCCCTGTGTATTTTTCTTCGTTTCACTTAGTGTAGCCTTCAGTTTTTCATCTAATTTGTGACCAAATTCAACCAATTCTGTGAGCATCCTGATCACTAGTGTTTTGAACTGTGCATCTGATAGGTTGGCTATGTCTTCATCACTTAGTTGTATTTATTCTGGTGCTTTGATCTATTCTTCCATTTGAGCCACCAGTGAACACCTAAGTATGTGGGGGTGGGGTCTGTGAGAGAACAATAGCGCTTGCTTTGTTCTCTGTCAGATTTTAGTTTTTTCTGCCACTTCCCCCAAGCAAACGGGGCCCTTCTGGTGCTGATTCCCATCTCCGTCCTGCCTACTCCATCTGGATGAATGTGTCCATTTTAACTCCTTGGTTGTCTGACTTCCATGCAGTTCAATTTTATGTCGGTTCTGGTTGTTATTTTTTTCTAAATTGTTGTCCTTATTTGGGTTGTGCAAAGAGGCACAGTGTATCTACCTATGCTTTCATCTTGGCCAGAAGTTATGACTGATTTAGTTTTTTCTTTGAAAGCTATAAATACCACATAACATTTGTCACATTTTGTCTTTCTCTGTCTTCTTAGTATTTGTTTTATAAATTGTTTCTATTATTTACTACTTATAATGTTATATATAATATTCTTACCATAATTTTATTATTGATTATAAATATCATCTGATATTAGTTACTTATGTAATATTTCAATCATCTGCTTCAGCCTGAGTCTCTTGGTTGCTTACTCTTAATTCAGTATCTAAATGGATTCAGTGATCATCAACATTATCTGTTCTTTAACTCGCTCACTCTTAAAATTAACTTTCCACTGCATCTTGGCCTCTATCTCATGCTGAACATAGCAATCAATTTAAAATTGGATTGCAGGTCTAAATGGGAAAGGTAAAAAACAAAACTTTTAGAAATAAATATAAGAACTTCTTCCTGTTCTAAGACACAAATCATAAAGAAAGCACTACTCATATAAAAAAGAATTAATAAAGCCCTGACTAGTGTAGCTCAGTGAATTGAGCACGGGCCTGCGACTCAGACGATCGCGGTTCGATTCTCAGTCAGGGCACATGCCTGGGTTGCAGGCCAGTTCCCTGCAGGCCAACTCCCAGCAGGGGACACGCGAAAGGCAACCATACATTGATGTTTCTCTCCCTCTCTCCTTCCCTTCCCCTCTAAAGATAAATAAATAAAATCTTAAAAAAAAAGAATTAATAAACTAGACTGCATTCTCTTAGAACTTCTCACTTTAAGTCAAACCATGTACATGGTCAGAGTTCAGCATCAGGGATTCTATAGAGAAGCATAGACTGACTTCTAATTTTTGAGTACTTTTAAATAATTCACATTTCCAAAATTGGGCTGCTTATATTCACCCTCTAAATTAGCAAAGCTAAGTAAATAAAGTGTATCTCTTGAAGAGATACTCAGCAGAAATACTTTCTTAGACCAGACACAATAAAAACACTCATACTGTATTTTCAGAAATTGTTCCCAACATGAAATAGCAAGTGTTCATATTCTGCTGTTGCACTACTCCATCTTTGTCTCATTACAGACAAAATTAGTAATATGACTTGAAAGCTAAAAAATCTAAATTTGAGCTAGATTAGAAAAAGGAAAAAAAATGACTCCTATACTGGACATAAAAAATACAAAAAAAACCTAAGTGAGGAAGAGAGAACCAAGATTTAAAATTTTTGGAGTTTTCTTAATCATTAGCTTGTCTTTTGTTGTTATTGTGGTTGTAGTTGTTGTGACATTGCATGTTAGTTTCATCTTGTCTCACAGCAGACTGGATTTTTTCAGAAGACTAGAACTGGTGCTTCTTAAAACTCCTGGGCCTATATAGTCTCAATTGCCTTTCCAGAAAGAATCAGTTCCTTGCCTCAGTTCTGGATCTAAACCTTGAATAGGACGACTTCAGTCAAATGCTCTCCCCTTGACCAATCAGTGTGGTCAAACATGAGTATATTCAAGAAAAGAGTAATCCCATTTGAACCGGTGTAGATGCTAAGATGAAAAGAGAAAGTGCTACTCCCTGAAAAAAAATGTACATACTATTCCTCTAGTAAGAAAAATGTATTGGGAGAAAATACAAGGTCTAAAATTAGGTTCTGTGGTCAGTGGGATGGGTTTCTGCAAGGGTGTGTGTCCCTGCAAGAAATTACGTCTGTGTCTCAACACCACATTCTCGTAATGGATGAAGAAACTTAAATGCCTACATCAGCCTTAAATTGTTTGTTTGGACTAAATTGTATCCTCCTAAAATTCATATCAAAGCTCTAACTTTCAGTATTTCAGAATGTGATTGTATTTGCAGATATGACCTTTACAATGGTAGTTAAGTTAAAATGGGGTCATTGAGACAGCCCCTAATCCAATGTGACTAGTATCCTTATAAGAAGAGGAGGTTAAGATGAACACTCAGAGGGAAGACCAGAGTTCTCTCTCCTTGATTGTCTATAAGCCATGGAGACATGCTGCAAAAGAAATAACTCTGAGGGCATCTAGATCTCTAGTATCTAGCCTGAGAGGACATCAGCTCCTGCTGTTTAAGCCACCAGTCTGTGGTGCTTTGTTACAGCAGTGTTTTCCTCATGTTTGTCTCTTCATCAGTCTGTATTCATGTCACACATCTCCTATATGTATTAAATAGTGACACATCTTTCATCTGCTCTTATTCAGTGCTTTCCTTTTGTCTCAGGTAGTTTTTGTTTTATTTTTTAAAAAATATTTTATTTATTTATCTTTAGAGGGGAAGGGAAGGAGAGAGAGAAATATCAATGTATGGTTGCCTCTGCTGAGGACACACAATGTATCCTGTGTCCCCTGCCGGGAAGTGGCCTACAACCCAGGCATGTGCCCTGACTGGGAATCGAACCGCTATCCTCTGGTTCGCAGGCCCGTGCTCAATCCACTGAGCTATACCAGCCAGGACTATTTGTTTTTTTTCAAATGAGGCAAAATTCAAATAATTTTTCTTATCAATTCTATTTCTCTGAAGTAAGTCACTTTGTTATTCATTTCTTTAAATAATTGTATGTTGGCAATAAAATCAAGAGAAGAAATAAAAGTTGTCACGTGATGCCCCTAGGATCTAAATCAATTGTGACACAATCAAATTTCTTTCCTTTGCAGGGCTGAGAATAAAATGTGTGTGTTTTCTTTTTTTTTAATTTATTTCTTGTTCAAGTACAGTTTTCTGTCTTGTATTCCCAGCCCTGCCCACCCCCCAGTGCTCCCCATCTCCCTCCCATTTTCACCCCCCACCTTAGTTATTGTCCATGTGTCCTTTATACTTGTTCATATGAGTACTCCCCCTTTTCCCTTGTGATTCTCTCCCCTCTCCCGTCTGGTCCTTGTCAGCCTGTTCCTATTTCAGTGTCTTTGGTCATATTTTGCTTGCTTGTTTGTTTTGTTTTTTAGATTCCTGTTAACAGTGATATCACATGGTATTTGTCTTTCACCACCTGGCTTATTTCACTCAGTATAATGCTTTCCAGCTCCATCCATGATGTTGCAAAGGGTAGGAGCTCCTTCTTCCTTTCTGCTGCATAGAATTCCATTGTGTAAATGTACCATAGTTTTTTGATCCAGTCGTTTACCAATGGGCATCTAGGTTGCTTCCAACTCTTGGCTATTGTAAATTGTGCTGCTATGAACATCGGGGTGCATAGGTTCTTTTGGATTGGTGTTTCAGGGTTCTTAGGATATACTCCTAACAGTGGAATTTCTGGGTCAAAAGGCACGTTCATTTTTAGTTTTCTTAGAAAATTCCATACTGTTTTCCATAGTGGTTGTACCAGTCTGCAATCCCACCCACAGTGAACTAGGGTCCCCTTTTCCCCACAACCTCTCCAACACTTATTGTTTGTTTCTCTGTTTATGATGGCCATTCTGACTGGTGGGGAAGTGGTTTCTCATTGTGGTTTTAATTTGCATCTCTCTGATAGCTAGCGATATTGAACATCTTTTCATGTGTTTCTGGATCCTCTGTATGTTCTCCTTGGAGAAGTGTTTGTTCAAGTTCTTTGCCCATTTTTTAATTGGGTTGCTCATCTTCTTTGAGTGGAAATGAGTGAGTTCTTTGTATATTTTGGAGATTAAACCTTTGTCTGAGGTATCATTGGCAAATATGTTTTCCCAAGCTGTTGCTTCTCTTTTTATCTTGATACTGGTTTCCTTAGCCATGCAGAAGCTTTTAATTTTGATGAGATCCCATTTGTTTATTCTTTCCTTTATGTCCCTTGCTCTAGGGGATGTACCAGTAAAAATATTGCTGCATGGAATATCTGAGATTTTTCCTGCCAAAATGTGTGTTTTCTAATGGAGCCACAGTAATGGTGGAAAGAAACAGTTTTAGTCTGTATTAGGGTTAACTAGAACTCTTATTTTTTTTCAGATAATTCATTTAATCAGTGTGGGAAAGTAAAAATATCATGTAGTTTTCAACAATATATTAAACAAATAATCAACAGTTTGAGACAATAAAATAATGTTTTCAGCTTTATGAAACTTTGGGGCCATGTGGATAGCACCTGGGAAGTAAAATAGCACTAAGAGTCAGTTAACGGAGCTATTATTGCAAAGTGTGTCTGAGTCACTGCATAGCATGGGGTTTCTGTGGTCACTCAGGCAAAATCAGATTGAAAACATGCCCCTCCCCAAACACACGCAAGGGAATAGAGCGTGCTGAGCTATGTAATTCGTCAATTTCTAGAGAATAAACAATAATTTACTTTTCTTTCAATGTACCATGTTTCACATGTTTGTATTTTTTTCATTTTATTTAAAGGCATTTACCTCTTTTACAACTAAGAAATATTTTTTTTCCTCACCTAAAGACACACTTAATTGGTTTTAGAGAGAGGGGAAGGGATGGTGGAGAGAAACATCGACACAAAAGAGAGACATCAAATGGTTGCCTGTCCTGCAACCTTGGCATGTGCCCTGGCCAGGAATCGAACCCACAACCTTTCAGTTGGCAGGGTGACAGTCCAACCAAATAACCCTCACTGGCCATGACAAAAAATGTTTTAAATATAGACTATTAGAGTCCAACAAATAGCATTGAAAAAGCAATTGAAATTAAGTTTGAAATATAGNCAATTGGCGGCGGACAGAAGAGCCCTATAGATATTAGTGTATCGTCCTTGGGAGGGGCCCCTGTTTTCTGTAGCAGTTTTTGGCATCCCTCGGTGGGCCAAGTATTGCCCCCCCCTCGGACCCTTTGTTCGGTAACACTAGTAGGGTTGTTTGATGATTGAGTCAAGTGAGGCTTAGATGGCTGATTCTGCCCGAGACAGCCAGCAAATCAGAGCCAGACTGAGACAGTACCATGTCTGCTGCTGATCCTCCCAAAGAACTCAAATATTTCAGAGTTCTTTGGCTATCGATCCGGGAAGTATCATAATCAAACACCAATTTAAGGTGCTGACTAAAAGCGCACTTTTATAGCTTATTCCTTAAAAGGTACTTGACCAGTCACCATCACAAGTGGGACAACTTTCAGTTGTTCTTTGTTTATAGCCGTAGGTTATTTTAAAAATGCATAAGGGTACTGTATTTTACCTTCTTATTGCAAATATTTAGTTTTTAATGATCTGAAGTAATCTGTGATTTTGAAAAGACAGTGAAAAGGTATCTGTATATCTTGAATCAACTATTGATTAACTTGAATCAACCAATATTTTTTGTGTGCCAGTTTTTTGAGAAACACTGTAAACTTACAGATATAAAAGTAAGATATGCATATTTTGCTCAAATAGTGTATATTCTGGGATAAGCTATTATTTCTAGGAACAGAAACTAGATATTTATATTCCTATTAGCTCATTGAAAATATTAGCAATCATAATAAATAATTCTGTGCAACTTTGAAGCAGTGCAAGAGTGAAAGAAAAAAAAAGGTTTTGGACAGTTATATGACTGTTTGAATCACCTTTCTTTAACTTTCTAGATGAGAGATTGTGGCTAATCCCTTTGCCTATCTAAGGCTCTTTTGGTAGGAGACTGTTCTGCGTGGTTTGGGCCCAGCTCCCACTTGGAGATGCGCAGGACCCACGCCCACAGATAGGTTCTCCCGTGGGGAATCAGGTCTGCAATGTGCCTAGGCCGTGTTGAGTCTTGCCTTTTGCTAAAAACTCCATCACCTGGATTTGTGGCAAACATTTACTGCAAAATTATTTCCTAAAACCCATGCTAAACCTTCCTGGGACCAGCGTAACCAGTCTAACTTCTTTGTCCCTTTCATTTGCAAATATCCCTCTTACGTGATGTGATTAGTGGCATTGGCTCCTTTGTTTTCTGTAAAAGGTAATCACCTAAAGGACCATCTTGTAATGTGAAGAGAAACCTAATAAAGGCCAGTCTCAGCAAGGTCCAAGGCTTTTTAATCCCCTTGAGAGAAAAAGCCATGCTGTCCCTTTTCCTCCACTGGACTCAGTAGTCCATGTGAATGTCTCGTGTCATCCATAATGACATGGACACTGTGGGCTGGTGTCCGCATTACTTTTTCCACATTTGATAGAAGAAAATTTTAAAATTTACCTCACACATGTATTTGGACTACTAAGCAAAAGACTGTATAATTCAAGTACATATGTACAATATCTAGAACGTGACAGGTGATTAATAAGTGCACATTTTGATATCAGGAGGAGCAGGAGAGTGGAAAGAAGAGAGAGATGCGAGTATTGCTGCCACCGCTGCTGCTGCCGTTGGTGTAGCAGCCACTTACATGACCTTTATTTTCTCTCTGAACAACAATTTTCCTCAACACTCCCTGTTTAGAAATACCCTGTCACCAACTTTGGGGGTGAACTCAGGAAGGCAGCTAACAAGGAATGGAGTGGTGACTAATGATAATATTATTTCTGATAACTAGTAATAGTAAAGCAAGAGCTTTTAGACTTGTCTCTACTACTCTCCTTCCAAACCCTCAAGCAGAAAAAAGCCAACGGGTCTTCCCCCACCACTTAATCCTGCAGCTAGTCATTCTACAGCTATTTTTTCCTCTCTTCTCTGCTCACATTATTTTTTTACATTAGGCTGATTTCGTTTTATTATTGAAAAGAAGAAACACACCATGCTATATTTATTGGGTCCAAAGTTTGTTTCAGGCTAGAGAAAATTTTATTCTTATTCGGCTGATATAAATAAACCTGCTAACCAGGTAGATGATACCAGATTCTCTTTCTTATTAGTCAGGAAATTGAATCAATATGCATTTTTGTAGATAGCTAGAAGCTCATTTAAAGCAATGCATTAGGAACAAAGTGAAAATTTGTTTTATTTCTCTGAATGTTGCTGGAAATTCAGAGAAATCATGGCCTCTAAAAGCTCTGCATGAAAAACTGAATCATATGACTCCTTTCAAAATGGTGGTTTTTCATTGTTTAATTGCAGTTTATATTCAATATCATTCTGTATTACTTTCAAGTGTATAGCATAGTGGTTAGAAAATCATATACTTTACAAAGTGATTGCCCTGATATTTTCAGTACCCACCTGGCCCCATACATAGTTATTGCAATATTATGGACTATATTCCCTATGCTGTACTTAACAGCCCCCAGGGCTATTTTGTAACTACCAATGAATACTCCTTAATCCTTCTCCTTTTTTATCTACTTCCCTAAACCCTCTCCCCTCTGGCAACCATCAGCCTGTTCTTTGTGTCTTTAGGTCTCTTTTAATTTTGTTTATTTTGTTCTTTAGATTCCACAAGTAAATGAAATCATATGGAACTTCTCTTTCTCTGAATGACTCATTTTACTTAGCACAATACCCTCTAGGTTCATCCAGGATGTCACAAATAATGAGATTTCACTCTTTTTTATGGCCAAATAACATTCTATTGTATGTTCTCGTGTACCACTACTTTTTTATCCACTCACCTATTCATAGGCACTAGGGTTGCTTCCATGTCCTGGCTATTGTAAATAACACGTCAATGAACAAATGGGTGCATAAATTCCTTTGAACTGGTGCTCTGTGGTTCTTCAAATATATATCAGAAGTGAAATCACTGGGTCATAAAGCAGATCCATTTTTAATTGTTTTGAGAAAGCTCCACACTGTTTTCCATAGTTGCTGCACCAGTCTGCATTCCCACCAATGGTGCACAAGGGTTTCCTTTCCTCTACATCCTTGCCAGCACTTGTTGTTTGTGGATATATGATGATAGCCATTCTCTGGAGTGCACTTTTGATGACAGACATCCTCTTCGGTGCAATTTTACTTAAATTTATATTTGCCACAAGGCAAATCTTATCCCATAAAAAGTTGCTACCAAACATAGCAAAAGAGTTCTTTTATTGATAGTTATGCAAATGTTGGTGATCAGTCATCTATCATCCCCATGTACATGTCTAGGTGCTTTGCCCATCATCGAAAGTTGTTGCGTCTGGGGGAAAAATGTACATAAGTACATATTATATAATTTCAGTTAACTTTCTGCACCCTCATGCCCAGACTTACGTCTTAACCCACAAGATGCAGTGCAATCCCTGGATTTCTAGGACTGTCAATTCCCTTGTCTCCAATCGTCAGCACCTGATACTGGACCTGACATGTTAGATGCTTATCACTTACTTAAATAAATTAATAATAAATATTTGAAATTACTGACAAAATTCCAGGTACTAAGAAACATTCCAGAAATAACAAGATGCTGAAGGAAAAGAAATTCTGGAGAAAAATACCAGATTGTTTGAATTTCCTGAACATCAATAATGTTAGGTTAATTTCAT
Organism: Sturnira hondurensis; assembly: GCF_014824575.4. Lineage (NCBI taxonomy): Eukaryota > Metazoa > Chordata > Mammalia > Chiroptera > Phyllostomidae > Sturnira > Sturnira hondurensis. Next base: position 20,622,249 of record NW_028083059.1, read on the forward strand.
TAACTTTCTTAAAACTGTGCAATTTTTAGAGCTGCATTAGACCTTGGAGTTCATACAGCTTTACTAAAAATGAAACAGCACAGTACTCTCTGTCTGCTTTGGCTTGATGCCTAAAGAGAACGCCCACAATAGAGTCATTGCAGTGGGGAGACGTTTCGCAGCCAGTGTTGATGACAGAGGAGTGAGGGTCTGGGGCAAGTGGCTGTTGCTGTGGGATCCTTCTTCTTCTCCCCACTGTGATTTCAAGAGCTACACCCAGTGCTGTAGCCCAAGAAAGAGAAAAGGGAGCCTGTGGTAGGGAAACCCATAGACAGGACCATAGGATGCAACTTGTATTGAGAGGGATTTAGTTTGAAAGGGATTTAGTTTGAAAACACATATTTTTCTTTTTCTTACATTGGGGATTTGGATTGATAATTTTTTAAAGATTGTATTTATTTTTAGAGAGGGGAAAGGAGGGAGAAAGGGAGAGAAACATTGCGTGGTTGCCTATGGAGCACTCCCTACTGGGGACCTGGCCTGCCACCCAGGCATGTGCCCTGACTGGGTACCGAACTGGCAACCCTTTGGTTCATGGGCTAGCATTTAATCCACTCAGACACACCAGCAAGTGCTGAATTGATTATTTAAACGTTAAATTTCAGGGCAGTCACAAAGCAACTGTAGAAACTGCTGTGACTTGAGATTTAATCACTATTATGGGAAAATCTTTGTTTGCTTTCTTTATCTACATTTCCACATTTTTAATTTATATTTTTTCATTTAAAATATGTTTCAATTACAGTTTATGTTCAATATTTTTATTGGTTTCAGGTATACAGCATAGTGGTTAGACAATCATATGTAAAACACTTATTTTAGGCAGCTGAAGCAGGAATGCATAAAAAATAAGAATGTTTCTGAGTCATAAGCAATGCTTATATAGGAGGAAGTGTAGAGCAGTAGATGATTTACTGAACTTGACGGTCATTGCCAAGTTTGAGTCCTAGCTCAGAAATCTACCCACTAGCTTTGAGAGTCTCAGTGTATTTATCTGTAATACAGGTTTATAAAAATTCCTAATTCATAAAATGTAAAAAAAGTTATGAGTTAAATAAACTACACATTTGTCCATATGCTACCTGATTTCAAAATTATTTGGGACATGATAAATATTATTCTCTTCATTATTATTGTTGGGGTTGTTGTTCTCATTATCATTATTAAGCAGAAGTAGTGAAGATTACACAGACTCTAGTGCTGGAGACACTATGCATGGATAAATAAAACTTCATGTAGTTTTTTTTTTAAGAGAATCTTTTTTTTATTTTTTGAAGATTTTTATTTATCTTAAAGGGGAATGGAAGGAGAGAAGGAGAGAAATATCAATGTATGGTTGTCTCTTGTGAGTCCCCTGCTGGGAACTAGCCTGCAACCCAGGCATGTGCCTTGACTGGGAATCGAACCACGACTGTGTGGTTCGAAGGCCCATGCTCAATCCACTGAGCTACACCAGCCAGGGCCCTTATATAGTTTTAATTTGATATTCACCTCGATCTGAAAAGTTCAGAAGAAATCATGTTGATTAGTATTCAGGGTGGGGCAAAAGTGGATTTACACTTGTGAATACAAGAAACACACAGTTTATTCTTGTATTACCATTTGTTATTGTATTACTTTTCATATGAACAACCGTAACCTACTTTTACTGCACCCTGTATTATAATTTCATGTGATGATGCTGTTTGCCCATGCTTAATTAAATAAATGATTTTGAGCGTTTTATTTTTTTTTCAATGTTGACTATCATAGGCATGAACTCTATGGAGGTTTTCACATTATCTGCCATTGTCATTCTGCAAAGACTTCTAAAATTCCTAACTGGCCTGTACTCCAAGGTCATAGAACAGAGTGAGTAAGCCCATAACCTTGGTCATATTAGCATCATGATTCGTATGGCATAAATAAGTCCTCTGTCCCAGGGTCATCTTATTTATGTGCAATATTAAATTAAAACTGTAATTCTTTAGGGCTAACTTTTCTTCTGACCAGTAATTCATCATGCTTAAAATAAATGGGCATCTGATGGAGTCTCCACCACATATTACCTCTTTTACTGTAATGCCTTTTATCTTTTCCACCTGACACCAGATCCTTCTCTTATTCAATTCATTCTGAACATCAGCGTTGGATGAATCTTTCCATAACATTTTGCCTTCAAGACAAAACTCAGATTTCAGTTTTTCTGGAGGCTTTGCTGTACCTCTTCTGGTTGACTTGTGCACATTGACATGTGTCTATTTTTGTACCTTACAGGCTGTGCTGCAGTGATTTATTCTAGACTACTCTTTAACATTGACTGCAGAGTTTGTGCAAGAAGCATTTGCAGATATTGGGATAAATCTCCCATATGGTCAATGCCCCCCATCTCCTACAATATAAATTTTAAAAATTTTACCACCTTGTGGATCAAAAAAATTCTGACCCAATTTATCCTACTCAGTCTCTGCCCCTAAATTTATGATGCCCATCTAGTATAAAAATTCAGTCTTTGCCACAAATTTTTCAGGCGTATTAATACTAACTGAATTCAAACTCTTGTTTGAGACCTAAATCAAATACCGCATATACATGAATTTTTTTCCTGGCCTTTCTATCATATGATGATGTCTCTCCTCTAAATTTTTTAGTAGTAGCTCAGTACATGAAAACTTCATTGCTTTAGTAAGTCGGCTTGAGTTCAACCCACTATGAGCAGGACAAGCTTATTGATACAATCTGTTTCTTTTTCCACAGATGTAATCAGGGATGAAAAGAGTGCCTACATCATAGAGCTGTTCTGATAGTTAAACAAGGCAAAGCACTCAATAAAAATTAACTATTGCTATTACACAGAGTATGTGAGTTTAGCATATAATAACAGAGTTCTTCTGGTTATAATTCAGTGAATGAGTTTACGTTTTCTCTGGTAAGATTATATTTCAAGGACAAGAATTTACACTTTCTTTGTATATGCCAATATAACTGCTCAATCCTTTTTCTAAAATTTTTAATTGATTATGCTATTACAGTTGTCCCAATTATTTCTCCATTTTCCTTCTCCACCCAGCACCCCGCTCCCTGTGGTCTTCCTCCCTCCTTTGTTCATGTCCATGGATCATACATATAAGTTCTCTGGCTACACCATATTCTATACTTGCTCTTAACATGCTCCTGCCTGTTCTGTACCTACTAATTTGTGCTTCTGAATCCCTTCACGTTTTCCCTCATTCTCCCCAAATGCCCTCCCCACTAGCCCCCTTCCCAATATTCTCCATCTCTATGATTCTGTTTCTGTCCTTCCTGTTTGCTTAGGCTATTTTTAGATTCAATTGTTGAGAGTTATGTATTTATTGCCATTTTAGTATTCATATTTGAAGATTATTTTCAAAGTTATTATTTTATTTATTCAACCAACATTTGCCAAGAGTGTAAAACTTCGCAAAATAGATTTTTAAAAGTGGTTGCATCATTTGTAGGCACGGGTCACTTTCTTCCCCTGGAAGAGGACCTTCTAATTGGATTTGTCACTCAAGTTCCAAGAGATATAAATGGGATAGCACAAATCAATGTTTATTTTTCTTCACTTTTTCACCAATAATCACAGAGTTGCATTAAAATATTTTTAAATTAATTTCTATGTAGCATTTGATAGCAAGCTCCAAGAGACAAATATGGAAGAAATAGGTACTTTATTTTGGAGTAATATTTCAGGAATTTGTGTAAAAAAAAGAAAATCATACAAGAAAAATAAAATTATTTTTCATTATCAGTTCAGGTGATTTTTCTATATTATGACAACATTCTTAGCACTCAGAAGAAAAAAACACAAAACGTCAGTCCAATATCTCTTTACATGTTTATGTAGTTGGATATTAATTCTTTATTAAATATTATAGTTAGAAATGTTAAATTAAATATACATGTATCTTTCTTTTACTAATTATATTCAATGATTTTTTAAATTTTATTATTTTTGGCTTATCCTCAAATATGTCATTTTAGAAATTTGTTTTACCACTATTTTCTATTTTTACATATCTTGCCTCAGTAGTAATTTCACAAAAATCTCAAACCGGAATTCACATCCAATCCTAGAGCTTTCAAGTTGAAATTCTGAGCACAATCAAGGCAACGTAACGTACAGCGTTGGAAGAAATGCAGAAAAGTATATATGCCTTTTAGATTTCTTGGAAAATACCAACTGTTATAGAAGAAATAAGGCAAATAGATTTAGAATTGTGTGCAAATTCTAATTGTGTTTACATACACAGATCATTAAGACATTTTCAGAAATTTTAACATCTAACATAAATAAATTAATGATACTTTTAGTATTTGTAGGAGTAATTCTTTTAAAAACAAGCTAACTTTATCTAAAATGAATTATCTGGGGTTTTTGATAAATGTAAATTTATTATGAAAAGCAGCGATATTTAATACTTCTGTCTTTAACAATCATTCTGAAATTCTCATATGTGGGGGCGACTTTGCCCTCAAGACCCACTGTCCACCACAAATGAAAGTAACACTACCAAGACATGATCTGCTTGGGGAGGAGAGGTGGCCAGTTTCTCAGAGGAAAAAGGCCAGGAGCCCCTTCCTATAGGGGTTTTATTGGTTTGTAATACATAGGAATATAAGGCTGCAAGCATCAAACAGTAGATAACATTTCAAAGAAATTATGAGGGCTTAGTATGAGTCAGAGTCTATCAGGAACAGAGTTGCAGAGTTTCCTGCTCGAACCCTTAACATATGAATGAAAGCACTCTTAGCAGAGCAGATTTCACAGGTTTATCTGGGAGTCTTTGTGATGCCAGATTCTTTCCCAGGAAGCACTCTACAAGGCAGGGAGGTGCACCTCTCCCCATCAGGTATCCAGGTTTAAGTGGATTAGAACCAGGAAGCGCTTCTCCCAAAGGACATGGGGATTCAGGCTATGTCACATAGCCGGGGGGGGGGGCAAGGGTCCATTGCTCCCTGTCACAGCCCCCCAAGTTCTTCCATGAAGGACTCCCAAGTGATTGAGTCTGGCTTAGGTTGCCCCCTGCTGTGAGGGGTCTTACTAGTCATCAACATTGACCATGCTTTTGGGGGAAAGGGGAAGAAACCGAGGCAGTGTTTGCTACCCAAGACAAGCTTTGTCTCCTGTGGCTCACATTCTGGAGGTCACTCACTCATCCTTAGCCATGAGGGGTAGTTACAATTTCTGAAACCAGGCAAAGCAGTTCCCAACACTCATAAAAACATATTGGATAGTTCAGAGCTACTAGTTTTTTTAGAGCCTGTTTTTTAAATTTTACTATAATTATAATTAATATAATGATTATTCATATTGATAATACTTTGGATAGTCAACAGCTTGTGTAAAAATAATACCTCTTCTTAATTAGAAGTAGCCTTCATCATCATTGAGTGTGGACTATATAAGGTACAGTTATAAACCTGCAAAATAAATGTACCCATACTCTTTATGGATGAAGCATTAATCCTATTACACTGATGTGTAGATTATGGAAGCAGTCCTCTAAGCCAGGATGAGGAGAATCTGGGCAATGATGAGACAACCATTAGAAGCAAGTTAGGAGATCAAAGAAGATAGGTAATCAAAGAAAAAGAGAGCATTGAGAATGAGAACGAAGTTGAAAGTAGACAATTAGTTTGAAACTTTGGGTCATAGAGAAGTAATGAATAAAGATAGAAGCTTCTACAAACTTGTACAGGAAGGAAAATCAGAAGCCTGAGATGAGAGGACTTGACAAATAAAAACTTCTCTCAAACATCATGTTTGTTTATTTTTCTCAACACTGTGTTTATTGACATCTAGGACATATTTACATTCCAAAATTACAGTTGTGACATTTAATTGCATCTCATTTGATTTAACTGTAATACTAAAGTCATCCACAAAACAACTGTGACACAAACTTTTATCACCCCCAGGGTAAACCAAAGTCTGAACATAGAACCAATAAATTTGTGGCAGGCTGAAAATTCCTGCCTGTGGCTTATAAATCTCAGAATTCTAATTGGGATATAACACTCTCATCCTATCTCCCATGTTCTCCCAAAAAAATAACCTGAGATTTTTGTTTGTTTTTTTTCATAGAGACACAGGGATTTTGTTAGTTTTAATTTTAAGTAATATCATTCAGATAAAAAGCTTAATTGAATTCATTTCAAGAGATTTTTTTTGCATATGTACTTTTGCATAGAAAATTGTTTTTGCCACTCATCTATTTTTATCTTTATTTCATTTATTTTTAAAAATTGTTTTATGTAGAGAAATAAAGAGGAGAAAGTGACATAAGAAGGTAGGTCTAAAGGTATAGTAAACCCTCAAAAAGAACTTAATAATTTTTTTAAATCCCAGGTAACTCTAGAGTCCCTTTAAGGTTGTTAAATTTTACTTTTCATTCTGGCATCAGTTAATCTTCTTGGCTCCAAAGTCAGATCCTAAAACAGAATGACAGCCTCCCATCCATAATCACAGTTTCTGGTAACTCAGCAGAGCCACAGGCCAAAATTTCCTCCCAGGAGAGCACTGGGCCCAGACCCAGAGACGGCTCAGGAGATCGATGGTAATAAAGCTACTATTTCTTTTTCAGAACTATTCATTCTTAAATAAGAAAATGTTTGAAGCAAAACCCATGGTGTGCAACATAACTTTTCCCAATGTTTCTGAACAGCCTGTAGTAGAGAATGAAAAGAAACTAGAAATTTTCAAAGAATGGTCTAATAACTAATTATTAAATAAGTGAAAAAACGGATGAGTGAATAGAATGCTTACCTAAGGTTGATCACCTAATGCGATAATTCAAACTGAATCTAGGTGAAAAGTCAAACGAATGGACTCACATGAACAAGTATAAAAGACACATGGACAATAACTAAGGTTGGGGGGTGGAAAGGGGAGGGAGGCGGGGAGCATGGGGTGGGGGGCGGGCAGGGTTGGGAATATAAGACAGAAACCTGTACTTGAACAAGAATTAAATAAAAACTATATTAAAAAAAAAAGTCAAACGTATGTAGGCTCTTCAGCACAGAGTCCTGGGGTACCAGCAGGACGAGAAGTCCTGCATGACAATGACACTGTGGCCCGGCGTGAGGTGTCAGAGAACTAGCAGGCGAAGGGCAGTGTCTGCGTGGCAGCGTGAGTGAAGGCAGATTTGTTAGATGTAAAGGGATTGGTTTCCATTTATAAATATATTTACAAACACAGACATATACACACTTTCATGCATGTATTGTGTGATGATGGCAGCCATGACCCTTTGAAGAAAAGATTGATACTTTAAGGTGAAGCCAGTGAGCATGTCAGGGAGAACTAACATATCTTATTGTCCTAGCAGCAAGGAAGTACTCAAAGAATGGTGGAGACATGTTTGTACACATTCACATTTACATCTTTATTATTTACATAATTTCAAATTAACATATGACAAAATCATGTTAATTACAAAGAGGAACAGAGTGTCTGTACAGTTGAGAAGCCTGGTGGGCATCATGCCAATTAAGTGATAAAAGTGCACACTACCAGGAAAAGGATGAGTCAGGACCATGCACCAAGGTACAGTTACTCTCAAATGTTTTAGAGATGGGGACAAGTCTTTGTCATGCACTTACAATTCCCTTTCAGTTTGAGAGTGTTCCAAAATGAAAATTTTCAAAATGACAAAACTCGAGTACACGAGGAAGTAATTCTAATTCTATATGCAGAGATTGTAAAACTGAAAGGACTCAGCAGCTCAAATGGCAGAGGTTAAGTTGAGCATTGCCAGGGAACTTTCCAAGGTACTGAATGGTAATCACCCAACTTCACTATATCTCTTATTTGAATCCTTTTTGCTCCACCTATATTTTTTCCCCTTGTTGGCTTAGCTATGACTCAAGTTGCCTATACCAATGCATCACCTGCCTATCTATAAGTTTCCTAAAGAGGTAATTTCAATGATTCTATCAAGATTGACTTTTTAAAGCCCTGCCTGCACTTGTATTGCTCCTGCTCTAGGTCAACTTCTATACATTTGGGGGGGCTATAGAAACTAGTGGCCAAGGGTGAGAAATTTTAAAGACATTTTCAGGGTTAAATTTTCTCTTCTGAGCTGTTTGAAGAATGACATGTCTTTATAATTACTCTGTGCTTCAGTGCCCTCATTTGTAAAAAGAAGTTAATAATATTACTTACCTCATGTAGGTTTAATAGTTAAATGATTTATTATGTTTCGAGTACTTAGAATACTACCTGAAACATAAGTACTCTAGGTCTATTTGATGTTATTAATATTATTTTAACTGCAATGTGATGGTTCCATTTTATATTGAATCCACTGTAGAAATATCAAAATCTTTGCCACTGTGCATTATTTCTGCACACATGGGAAAGTTCTAGATATGTATGACAGCTACTTTGGTTTGAGAAAATGGCATAGAATAAAGAAGTTTCATCTTCAGAGAGTCATTATTCTCTCTGATGAATGGATACTTTCATAGAAAAACCAATATTTATCAAAGGTCAAGTAAGTCAAAGTTGACATATGTTTTTTTTTTAATAATTTTGTCACTAATGTCATGTATCTTGAAACAGATAAATTAATAGAATTGAACTTTCCACTCTGTGATTATATAGCCTAAGGTGTGATTTCAAAGAATGCACTGCATTGTAAAAATTGGCGTGTGGGGTGACAACTGGATTCATTTTATTGATGTATTCCCTGAGGATCTGAGCCCTTAGAAAAATACTTCACTGGTATTTCTGACTGGGAAAAAAATGAGTGTGTATAGGGAAATAGCTGGTTATTGATATACATTTTTATTCAAAGTCTTTCTGCATATGCATAGGTCTACTCAAAATTAAATAAAAGAGTGAAGATTATAAGTACTCTATGGTAACCACTTTTCAGGAGAGTGACAGAGAAGGCATATAAATGTCTATGACAACTAAGTATTTTTTCTGCTAGAATGGCTTCTCTGGTTTGTCACCCTCTAGTATATCTGCCCTGTGCATTGCCTATACATTTCTTATATTTTTGAAATGTGTTTTATGTACTAGGTAGTATTATTTGTATTTCCTATAATCAATAATTATACTGTAATACTTTTATAGAGGTGTACATTTGCATCAATTCTAGTTTAATTATGAAAAATTACAAATATAAAAAATAATCTTAAGATATAAATAAGAAAAATAATAATAAGTGAGCATCCATGTATCCATCCATCATCTTAAGAGAGAGAACAACACTAATTACCTTGTAAATACCTAAGATTCCATCTTCAAATTCAATTTCATTTTTTAAATTTTTATTTATTTATTTATCTTTAGAGGGGAAGGAGAGAGGGAGAGAAACATCAATGTATGGTTACCTTTCGTGCGTCCCCTGCTAGGAGTTGGCCTGCAGGGAACCAGCCTGCAACCCAGGCATGTGCCCTGACTGGGAATCGAACTGTGATCCTCTGGTTCGCAGGCTCATGCTCAATCCACTGAGCTACACCAGCCAGGGCAATTCAACTTCTTTTTTAACCCCTCCCACAATAATTCTATCATGAGTTTTTCTTTACCAATCCTTTTCTTGAATGAGTACTTTACCATTTATGTCTGAATATATAAAAAAATATTTAGTTCTGCACATTTTGAACATCAGATGAATGGAATTGTACTGTGTGTGTATACTATATGATATGATTTCTTTATTCATTCAAAGTGGATTTTTTAAAAGTCCATACATGTTAACACATGGATCTCTGATTCATTCACTTATACTTTGATAGAACACTACATCAAATGTATATAAATAAAATTTATCTATCTATTTATTTATTTATTTTTCTTTAAATGTTTATTTTCTGCAAGGTACTGCAATTTTTTTCTATTATAAAAACTAAGTACTGCTATAGACATTCGCATATATTTTTTTGTTTCACATGTGCAAATGTTTCTTTATAAGGTATAATTAGAACTGATGAGCAGTAGGATTTGTTTATCTTCAGCCTCTCTGTAACCATCAGATCTGTTTTTCCAAAGGTGTTTTAACAATTTTAACGTCCACCAAAAGAGTATAAGTCTTTCCATTGCTTGACAGCATTTGGTTTTGTCCGATTATTAAATTTTTGTCAATCCGGATGTGAAATAGTATCTCATTATATTTTAAATTTGCATTTAATTTGCATTTCTCTGAGGAGCTGTCAAGCAAGAGCTGCAGATTTGGAGGAAGCAGGAGACACAGCTGCTGTGAGAGAAACCTCCAAAATTAGAAAGAGGTTTGCAATACCCTGGCTTTTCCTCTTCTCACACCCTCCAGGATCCCTTAAGTGCTTCTAATTGCAAAAACCTACCTGGAAACCTGAGATTAAGGAAGGCTGGGGTGTGTAATTACCTGATACACAGAGGTCAGAGAAGAGCAGAAATTAAATCTGAAATCTAATACGAAAATGACCATCAGAGCTATACAATATTTAACTTCTCATTCAGTGTTTCTTGTACTAGAAATCAAACTTGTTGAAGTTATACATTCCGGTTTATTTTGTTCCCTTTGCTTAGAAGAGTTCCTGGCACATAAGATGTGCTCAATAAATATTGAATAAATGAATGCACATTCCAGACATACACAAGCCACATTTTTCACATACTTGAAGAATAGTACTTGAGAACTGATTAAATAAATTGTTATAATTTAATTTTAAGACCATTTTTTAGAGCAGGTTAGGTTCATAGCAAAATTGAGAGATTTCACACATCCTCCCTGACATATGCATAGCCCCTTACATTGCCAACGTCCTCCACCTGACTGGCACATCTGTTATAATCAATGGGCCTCATCATAATCATTCAAGTCCATAGTTTACCTTAGAATTCACGGTTGGCATTGTACATTCTATGGGTTTTGACAAATATGTCATGAAATGTACCTATCATTGTAGCATCATGTAGAATACTTTCACTGCCCTAAAACTTCCCTGTGCTCTGCCTCTCTATTCCTCACTTCCACAACCCTAGGCAAATAATTATTTTTCTTACTGTCTTCATACTTTTGCCTTTTCCAGGATATCGTATAGTTGGAATCATACTATATGGAGCCTTCTCAGATTGGCTTCTTTCACTTAGTGGTATGTATTTTTATGTTTCTTCCACTTTTTGTGGCTTGATAGGTCATTTCCACTTAATGGTGAGTGACATTTTCTTGTGTGAATATATCACACAATGTTTATCTATCTACCTACTGAAGAAAATCTTGCTTGCTTCCAAGCTTTGACAATTAAGAAGAGAGCTGCTATAAACATTCATGTAGGTTTTTGTATAGAGAATGATTGTGGAAACTAGGAAAAAAGATCGCTCAAAAGTCCTTGTACTTCAGAAATAATTTCCAAGATTTACTAATATTCTTGAATTCATTCTTTTTCTGTGTACATATAGGTATCAGGAATAATTCATTCATACCTTACCTTCACATTTATTTTTGCCACTAATAAAGTGTACCTGTCCATCTATCACCATGACTCTCCTCATATTGCTGTGTAGATACTTCCATATAGCCCAACTCTAAATCCTGTACCCTGTTAATGCTACTTTTTTTCACTGTACTCTCTAAATCCAATCTTCACCTTCTTTTATCCCTGTGCCTGAGTTGTGTTTCTTTTTTTAAAGATTTTTTAAATTTATTTATCTTTAGAGGGGAAGGGAAGGAGAGAAATATTAATGTATGGTTGCATCTCATGGGTCCCCTGCTGGGAACTGGCCTGCAACCCAGGCATGTGCCCTGACTGGGAACTGAACTGCGATCGTGTGGTTCACAAGCCTGCGCTCAATCCACTGAGCTACACCAGCCAGGGCAGTTGTGTTTCTTTTAGTACTACACATAGCTGACATTTTTATGTGTAAGATATTCATTTAAATGTCACCTCCTCAAAGAGTCTTTTTCTGGCCACCTTATGTACTATGGTCTTTTCCTCTTGGTCATTAATCTGGGTATTTTTTTATATAAGTTTTAGTGGTCTGTAGTTACATGCACTCTATTTGCTTTCGTACTTACATGTTTTGCCACACAAGGATATAAGCCCATGAGGGAAAGGAATGTGAAGCTTTGTTTCATGCTATATCTGCAGAGACTAACATGGTAACTGGAAAATCCATGCATTTATGAATCTACCAGGAAGCATCTATTTTTTCTCAGATAGATGAATTGGTTTAAAAATAAAACACAAATCTGATTTTTACTGCTCTATAATTACCATACTGGGTTTGTGTGTAGTGGGCAATGTTGTACAAGAGTGTAGCTACATGTAGAGAGGTGACTACAGGATGGGGCAAAAGTAGGTTTAAAGTTCTTCACATGGAAAGTAATATAATGATTAAGAAATAATAATAAATAAGAATAAACTCTGTGTTTTGCATACTCATGACTATAAACCTACTTTTGTACCACCCTGTAAATGTGTCTTTGCTTTATTATGAAACTTTGAGCTGGTACATTATTTTCTCCAGATATTGATCATAAAAAAGACAAAAGTATGTTGATTGTCAAAAAATTATCTGACTCTACTTTTGCACTGTAAACATCACCAGTTTCTTCAATAATGTAAGCATATTTTATTATTTTGGCTCTCTTCATCTTGTGGACCATTCTTCCCTGGAAACATCCCAGGTTATTATATTTCTTTAAAAGTGCCGTGTCTGGAAATTGACCGTGGCCTAGCAGTGCCAAGGAGAGCAAAAACATGAACTCTATTGCTCTGCTGCTTTTAAAAAATATCTCTAAGCCTGATGGGAAATTGACATTGATTTGTTCACATTTTAAGTACCTAAAAGGAAAAAATATATAGATGTTGATCTCACTGACTCCAAAGACTGAAAATTTGAATAGATGTTGAAAACGAAAATGTTAGAAATGTTTAGAGAAATTGCTTAATATTCTTTATAAGTTGCAATTTACTTACCCATTAAACAATACCTGTCATCTGATGAGTTAATTTGTAGAAAAGATGAGATATTTTTCAAGTTTATTAGATAATTTTTAAGAATTAAAGAAAGTTAAATACAAACGTGCAAAGATAAAATTTAAAGACACAACTTTTAAAAAATGGTCTCACGATATTTGAAAACTATGCCATCATAGTTTTAGACCAGTATTTGAGTTGAATAACATTCTTAAACTCTATGTAATCAAATATATGAAGTTGAGGAAACTGAGATTCACAAGATTAAATCTCTTAACCAAGATCTGTCAGTCAGCAGCAGAACCAAGAGGAGGACTTCAGACTTCTAACTCACAGTCTGTTTCTTCTTCAGTTAGCCTGTGTTGTTTAATATCCGCTAACGTGGATCCCACAAACTGAACATGAGATGATTGTTAAGAAAGTCTATTGAGTATTTTGTGAAAAGAGATCAACAGATGCATACACAGATAGCAGTGTTTAAAGCCTAGAGATATGATATCAGCAGCCTATTTTGCTATTGATTGAGTGATGGTGGGCAAGTCACTTAATTTTATTGATTTGAGTTTTCTTAGAGAGTGATGATAAATATTAAATAAGAGAATGTGTAGATGTGTCTTTAAGATATGTCCCTGGCTGGTGTAGCTCATTTGGTTGGGCATGGTCCTGACAACCAAAAAGTGCCAGGGTTCCATTCCGCAGCAGGCACAGGCCTGGATTGCGAGTTTGGTTCCTGAGAGTGCGTACCTAAGGCAGCCAATCAATGTTCCTCTCACACATGGATGTTTCTCTCTCTCTCTCTCTCTCTCCCTCCCTCCCTTCCTTCCCCTCTCTCTAAAATCAGTAAGCCTGCCCTCAGGTGAGGACTGAAAAAAAGCTCTAGAGCCCTGGCTGATGTAGCTCAGTGGATTGAGTGCAGGCCTGCGAACCACACGATCGAGGTTCAATTCCCGGTCAGGGCACATGCCTGGGTTGCTGGCCAGCTCCCAGCAGGGGATGCATGAGAGGCAACCATACATTGATATTTCTCTCCCTCTCTCCTCCCCTTCCCCTCTAAAGATAAATAAATAAAAAAAGCTCTAAAGTATTAACAGCTCTTTTTCAGCAGCTCAGTCCTAATTGACCCAATATATAATGAAAAGCCAGGTACATTTTTCAAATTCACTGATTTCTTCCCTTTTAAATCAGATCCAATACACTAGAATGAACCAAAATGTAAATGTTGTTAATGAAATGATTCTGAAAATATATGCATCAAAGATAATTTTTGTGACTATCAGCTTGATGGGATGGTGTGTCAAGAAAATGGTTTCATGTGCTAGACCTTTTCACTTAAGTTCTAGATAAATGAAAACTTTATTATGATTTTAAGATACCTTAAAAACATGATTAACTAACAGGATAAAAGTAATCCTTATTGAGCTTTAAGTTGTTAGTAGATCAGTAAAATATATCACTAATATCCTTGTATTGTAAACCAAATTTACTTGGAAATCATAAATTTTACTATAACTCTTGGCAAAAGAATCTTACTTCACAAAAACTAATATAGTAAATGATAGGTGAACAGTAAGTGACACAATCACAAAAGCCATTAATGCAGTATATGCCGGAAGTCCATCTTCAGGGTCCTGGTTAGAGTTCCACCAGCTTTTCCTAAAAAGAAAAATACAAAAGCTGGAAGCCCACAAATTACAGGCATTAGAGACTTTTTGTGCTGACAGGATAGGAGCTGTTAGATCATAATGTCCATAATTTTGTGAGTACAGAATTGTTTTCTATACCATCATCCACTTCTTTGTCTGGTTTACATTAATGTCTCAAGAAGGGGCTTTTTACTATGTCCCCTAGGAAACAATTCCTCAGCCTCATAGACATAAGAAGGCTATCTTTTCTATGACAGTCCCTCAAAAATTTTCTATACTCAATTTCGTCTGATTACTTCTAGTTATTTTTTCTTGTATAACCTAAAATTTGCTCCTTCTCCCCTTTTTTACCCTACAGATGGTTTCAAGTGATTGAATTGCCCATTAGTCTTTTCAGAAAATTAAATGGATATTGTCTGTTAATCTCTGCCCATTAATCATTTCATTTAGACTTTTAATCATTTTTATTGTTCCTTCCTGAAGTTTCATTTGTTTGCATTTTTCTGACATTGAGAAATCTATATTTCTTCTCTGTATTGTGGGAAATATATATATATATAAAATAATTATATATATAAAATAATTTAACTGGTCTTATTTCTACCTAGCCTAATCTCACCTCCCAGAGATGATTCTTTTTTGTTGTTCTCAATAGCATGTATGCCTAGGTTGCACTTTAATAACTATATGATTAATTATGTACCCTCTAGTTTTTGTGGGTTTTTTCCCTTGACTATGCAATTTTCATAAGTCTTTTAATGGGATAGATTCCTTTTCCTCCTTTTGGAGGCCTATACTGCTCATTGAGCTGTTATATGTAGTTGATTTTCAAAAGGATATTGGTTCATCAACTTTAGCCAGGAACTACATTTATATAAGCCCATAAAGTACATGTCCTAGGCTTAAGAACTGAGTCATGGAGTACTTTAATCTACCTAAATTTTTCTTGTATCAATGACTTCCCTCCCACCTACTGAATTTTTCAGGACTTTCAAGCTAGAGCAATTTCAAGAAATATTAAAACATATTTAGCCATGGTATCTAATATTTCATGCCTTGTCAAGAATTATTGTTTAAAATTTGAAGTCTGTTTCATCTGCTGAGGATTTCCAGATAAACATATGTCTTTTAAAGCAGACAGAATACATGAAATGTTTATTGGATGAAATATTTTACCTCTCAATGCAAACCTCACAGCTCATAATGAGAATGAGATGTTGTGTTGCATCTGATCAAGGCCAGGCAGGTCCATGGTATTCGTGCTGATGGAATGATGTTCACAGAGCCCTTGGGATGTCGGCCTGCCTTTAGTCATGGGAAGGAGAGCCATGCACACTGCAAGCTGGACACTGCACATCTCCCTGTATGTCTCTGTGTCGCACTCCCTGTGGCAACTGTCCCCCATGTGTCTCTCTAGTGAGAAGCCCCTACCTGTTTAAGTACTAGAGGGGAACAAAACTGGAAAAATGCCAGAACATTCCAGAACATAACATAGTTCTGAGCATGCAAGCTCACTTGATGTTATGGGAACAGTTTATGGGGCTCAGTCTCAAGGCAACGAGAACACTACTTATTAGGCCCCTTAATGGTTATGGGAACACTGTTCCCCTTAGTTACCCAGACACCTGGGTGAGGAAGCCAGACTGACTCCATTTACCCTACAGATGTGCAGCAGATTGTTTGTTAAGGTAGATGGAGAGAATATACTGATCTTGTAAGTTTTTCCATGTAGAAAAAGACAGTAGCCAAGATTGGAATGTTCCAGTGGAGGGAATCTCTGTAATCCAGGACAAGGAGCAGGTTTGGAGGAAACAGGAGGGCTGAAATAATTGACGGACAAGAGATGTCCTTTTTCTTTTAAGATATGCTTCTGTCTTAGTTTTAAAAAATATTTTATTATCCAGAGTCTCATAGATCCTGAGAATCATTGACAATAATAAATATGAAAAGTTAGGAGCCAGGCTGAAATAGTTTAAGGCTTTTTTCATTTTCTCTGTTGCACTGTCTACATACTCGCCACAGAGTAGATACCTACTTTGAATATGATCTATAATAATATTGTCCATGTTAAAAGGGAAATCTGGAGTTGAATGTGGTGTGAACCACATCCTCCCCAGATGGAGTAAGAAGATGGCATTTTAGTTATTCTTGTGGTGTTTTAGTAGCTCACTGTGAAGGAAAATTCTCTTTGAGAAAAAACATACTTGGGCTGCTTCCATATCTTGGCAATTGTAAATACCGTTGCAATGAAAACAAGGGTGCTTATGTTCTTTTAAATTAGTTTTTCGGTGAAATTCCCAGCACTGGAATCCCTGGGTCCTTAGGCCGGTCCATTTTTAATTTTCTGAGGAATCTCCATACTGTTTTCCACAGAGGCTGCACCAGTCTGCATTCCCACCAACAGTGCAAGGGTTCCCCTTTCCCTACATCCTTGCCAGCACTTGTTGTTTTTTGTTTTATTGATGACAATCATTTTGTTCAGTGTGAAATAATAGCTCATTTTAGTTTTAATTTACATCTCTCTGATGACTAGTGACATTCATCATCTTTTCATATGTGTATTGGCCATCTGCATGTCCTTTTTGGAGAAGTGTCAAATCAAGTCCTTTGCCCATGTTTTAAATCATATGTTATTTTGGTGTTGAGTTTTATAAGTTCTTTATAAATTTTGAATATTAATCCATCATTAGATGTATCATTAACGAATATGTTTTCTCATTTTATGGGTAGTTTTTTTTATTTTGTTGATAGTTTCCTTTGCCAGGCAACATTTTTTTTTTTTTTTTAGTTTGATGTAGTTCCATTTGTTTTGCCTCTGTTTTTCCTTGCCTATGGAGACATACCAGAAAAATACATTGCTACAAACAGTGTTTTAGATATGGAAGCAGCCCAAGTGTCAATCAGTAGATGAGTGTAAAACAACTATGGGACATTTACACAATAGAATACTACTTGGCTGTAAAAAAAGAAGAGAATTTTATCCTTTGTGACAGAACGGATGGACCCGGAAAACATTATAGTGAATAGAATAAGCCAGTAAGAGAAAGATAAATACCATATGATTTCACTCATATGTAGAATCTAACAAGCTAAATAGAGACAGACTCATGGATAGAGAGCAGGCTGACAGCTCTGGTGTGGGGGGTAGACGGGGGGCAGATTGAGCTAAAAGGACAAAGGACCCATGCACATGGACAACAGTGTCATGATTACAGGGAGGAGGAAGTATAAAGGAAGTAAATGATAATAGAAAAAAATACAATAAAAAAGAAAAATCAGAGAAAGAATCCAAACGATATCAATCATAATGGATTTCAAAGTAGAAATTTGTTTTCATGGATCAATAATTCTCTTCAGAATGCCATGCAAAATAAGTAAGAAACAATGTATATAATGTAGCCAATGGAATTTAAAATATTGTAGCTGAATTATTGACAAAGATTTAATATTACTTATTTTCTGCAAAATTTGCCCTCAAAATTTGCCCAGAGATTCTACATTGCTGCCCTTGATGATATCAAGATCATAGACTTTTTCTATTTATATACATTTTTCTAACTACTATTAAAATACATATGTCCACTAAAAAGCAATTCATGTAAAATCCACTAAATTAAGCAACTACAAAATGTGCTGTTTGTGTTCTATAGTAATTCATAAAACATTAACAAACATCTTTATTGAAATAATTTATAATTGATTTTTGCTGTATCCTGCTAAGCCCTATATTTCTCTGAGACAAGATCACATGATTTTCTGTAACTTTTATTTAACTTATAGCCAATTATCAAATACATTTCAACAGTAATACTTATGTAATATTTCAACGAGTTATTCATGTGGTGTGTATATTACACATTGTGTTTTAAATTTTATAATGCAAGCAAAGTAATTAGTGGTCATATTTTGTCAAGGTTTATTACTCGTGAGCTACATCTACTTTTAGTTTGTGGTTCCACTGTCTTCTAGGTGCTTTATGATTATGTTTAATATTCCATATTACCTCTATCATTTTCTTTAGTTTTGAACAGCTTAGATTAAGCAATGTAGTGGGGCATTAACTAGTCTATAATTGGATAAACTTAATTTTTATATACATTGTTACTTGAAATGGGGTTGACTTTATTTTTAAGATAACTAATTCCATTGATTTTGTTTGATTTTTTGTTTTCTAGGTAAATATTTAATAGTCTACACAATTATTTCTGGGAATTTCCTTATACATTTGAAAGCAAAACCTTACAGTTCTCAGGCTACCAGAGTTTTACAATCAATTGAGTTTATTTTGCTCTCCTATGCCTTGTATATTGTGCACAGGAAAAATAAATGTCTTGAAAATTCAAACCTAAGATGAGCTCAAAGTAGGCAGCATGATTATTGTGGCCCCTAAATTAGTATTTCTATTGTCAGCATTACCTTTTAAATAAAGGCTATAAAAAACCCTTAAATGCCTCAAAGTTTGGCATGCTTTAGGAGGAGAGTTAAGGCTTTCTTGTGTTGGAGGGGCATCCTCAGAGCTCTGCAGATGTAGCCATGTGCACCATTTCCTTTCAGTAGTGGTCCCCGAGAATCGTATCTAGTTCCCAGGTGCTGACTGGCTGTATACAGAAAGAAATTAACAGAATTTTGTTTCTTCTGTCCCATCCTGCATTAGTGAGGATGACCTTATGCTGCAGTCACTAGTGCTTCCCCCAGTGTTGGATGCTTTATATAATAAAGGTTTATTTTTTGCTCCTGCATTATGCCCTTCATGGTGGGCCAGACAGCCTCTGCTGGAAATATGACTGATCATCTGGTAAGGGGGGAAGCATCATAACACACATGCCTGTGTTTTAAAAACCTGCCAAAACTTCACCGATCATAGCTAGTCACCTACATATGTGTGATCTTATTGAAAGGAGAGGCATGGCAGGGAGGGATACTGGATTATTTGTCAAACATGAGTTCACTACAATACAGCAACATTATATTTCATTTTGTAAGGTGACTGGTCTGCTCAAATTTTCCTTCCATGCAAAAGGATACTAGGAGTTCAAATGTAGAGAGGAGTTAATTTAAGTGTATTGTGTCTTATAACACACACATGTTATATGTGCCCTTTAACTTGTGTGTACATGTGGATTGTAACATGTTACATTTCCCCCAAAACTTAATTAAGTTTTAAAATATCCAATGCAGAGTTTTCTTATTACTTGATATTCTGCTTATTTAACTTTTCTTTTACTAGTCTTTGATAAACAATTGGATAAGCAAGGGTATTTATCCCATCCCAGATCACTCTAGAAATGTGGGTTATCCTCCTGGGTAAATGCAAGATTCTTGAGTACATCAGTAATATTATTTTCTGATTAATACATTTAATTATTTTCAAAGTATGATCATACATTAAAGTTGTATCCCTTCTGTTGAATCTAGCACCCTAATATTTTAGTGTGTGTTTTATATTATTTGTCCTCACTTAAATTTGTTCTAGAATTTTTGTATAACTTAAATTATGCAGTCCATTCATCTTCAGTGAAGATTTTTTTACATTTAGTTCATTAAATAATGTGATAAACATTCAATTGGTCATATCTATATCAGAAAATACCATGTGAAAATAGCCTATGTCATTTATAATTTTTCATATAACCATAATGTAATGTGTTTATTATGCATCCATAGTTATGGAATGTACTAATTAATGAATTTTCAAACATGAGTATTCTTCTTAGTATAAAAAATAAGTGCATATAGAAACATACACTGAATTTTTTGAAATTAGAAATTATTCTGGGGCCTGAAGTGACCTCTGAAAATGGTCCTGCATACATTTGACCCAGAAAATCCCACAAAATCCAGGGGTTCAAAATCTGTGTTTGCTTTAAGAACACTCATGAAAATGCCCAGGACATCAAGGGTATGCATATTGGAAAAGCCACTAAGTACCATAAGAATGTCACTTTACAGAAAAAAAAAAAGTGTGCCGTCTTTCATTACGATGGTGGAGTTGTTAGTTGTGCTCAGCCAAGCAGCAGGCACAGGCGGTAGCCCAAAGAAAGTGCTGAATTTTTGCTGCACATAATAATTAATAAATTATTTTAATGAAATACTTTATTATTAAGAAATTAATCTTCATAGAATGATCATTTGGTGCCAAAAATTTACATTATAATTCTTGCCACCATCATTAATTTCCTGGCAAAAGAATACTGTGTTTATTTTGCATGGTTTTTTTTGCTGAATGCTACAGTTAATGTTATAACTTATGTATATCATACTCTTTACCCTTCTCATCCTCTTCATTTCTCCCTTTCTGGACAGTTCTTTTGGTTGTTTGTCACTGCTTTCATTGGTTTGGGTTTTTTGGACAATTAAGTAGTTGATTAGTTCCCATTGATGGATAATGGCCACTCAGTTTAATTTAAACAACTCTCTTTTGTCTAAATATGCCTCATATATTGTAAACCTAGCTGGAATCTGGAGAGGAGTGCTACCTTTTTCTTTTTATAGAAATAACAACCATAGAATTTTAAACTCAAAGAGTACCAGAATAACATTTTTTATCTTTTCTTTATAATAGCAATACAGATAGTAGAAGTCAGTAATCATATTTTCTAAAAAACTTTTCCCTGGCTTAAATATCTTTATTTTGCTAATTCTTTGTCTTACATTCATGTCAGATCTGGCAACTATCTTGGTTTATGTCCTGCTCTATAGTTTTCTTTCCCTATTTTTGTCCTTCTCTCCCTCCTGCCCCAGCTCCTTTTCTTCCTTCCATCTTTCCTTTCTCCTTCCCTGCTGCCCTCCCCCTTTCACTACCTCTCTCTCCCTCTCTCACTCTTTTCCTCTTCCTCCCTCTATCCTTTATTTTGTTCCTTCTTTTCTTTTCTCTCATCTTTCAGTTGAAGGTCTAGAGTTTGATTTGCTCTGAACCATGAGGAGCAATGAGACTGCTACCGCCTTAATCATAGCACAGGACCTTGTGTAACTGCAACCTAAAATAGCTTTACCAGCTCTCCCATCATACCATTAGCTTGTACTGAGCTTGTAGTTAGGTTGTATCCCACAGGTAGTTTCTCATTGACCTCTGAACTTCATTTTCAAAGATTCTATTACTTAATGTTGTGTTGAAGCTTTTTATGCATTTAGTTTTTCCCAGTTTCAAGTGTCCATTTTCACATTCGGTTAGTTTTTCAAACTGTTGATTTCTCCCCTATCTCAGCTTTGCAGTGCAAGAAGATTTCTTCAGCCATAACATGTTAAACCTCACAATATCAAATGCACAGGCATACGGCAGGACATCGACGTTTCTTTCATGCTGACATTGATGAATCAACACGGGAAGTCCACTTGTTTAATTAGCTACAACTCCACCTAAATGTTCTGTCATTCAGCCAATATTTCTTTACTTTGTATACAATGAAATGAGGAAATCTCTTGTCAGATGCCTACCTGGAATCAAGATCAGCTGTTTCCAAGACACTCTCATGACCTAAGGGTGTCTAAGTGAGCAAAAGCTGGAAATTAGGTTTGCTACATATGACTCCTTTTTAATAAATACATGCCCTTTCTCTGTGCCCTGAATTTTCCTAATTATATATAGAACATTTTAGGAAGCCCATTCTTGAAATTGTCCAAGTGATTCATTATTTTTATTTATCATTTTAGTCTCCATTTTCTTATTTTATAAAAGTCTTATGTTTTTGTACTTCCTAGTAGTTTTTAAAATATTATAGGGAACTTTGGTGTTCATGTTTACAAGTTATAAAATGGATGCACTATATTTTTCTGCTACTATATAGTTGGAAGCCGTTACAATGTCTAGGAGCTCTTCTGATGTCAGTTAATGTTATTTTTAAAATGTGAAGTTTACAAAACCTTATTGCACATTTATTCTTACAATAATAATATTTTACTTCTACATTTATGGAACAGAAAATAAACCAGTTAATAACAAGAAAACTGACTTGTTGGGCCAAAATACTGTACTGATATGACCTCGCCTAGAAGTAGAACCTAGTCAATAAAACAAACAAACAGAACCAGAGACATGAAAATAAAGAAGTGTCAGTGACCAGAGGCATGGAGGGAGCGGGATAATGGGGGAAAGAAGGGGAAGAGGCAAGACAAGGAACAGGTATAGAGAACTCATGGGCATGGGCAATATGGGGGAATTGACCGTGGGGGTTGGGGGGAAGGGGTAGGGATGAGCAAGTGAGAAAAAGGCAAGGCAACTGTAACTGAACAACAAAAAACAAAAATAAATAATAAAATAATAAATAATTTATTTAAAATAACAAATAAAAATAAAATAATGAAAATCATTAAAATTTTATTCTCGTTTCCAAAGAAAGTACATACTGATTACCTTCACTTACAAGCTGTTTAATAAAAATGTTTCTTTCTGATAGATAAAGAAAGCGGAGTTATTTTAAAAGTAGTGAAGGAAGGAGCAGACCTCATTTGCAAATAGACTTTTAAAATTAATGTCACAGCATAAGAAGCACAAACTAATACATTTACCATTATTTCATATTAAAATTTATATTCTGAATCCCTCCCTTCTTAGAGAATGAGGCTATTGTATCCAGTTCTCTTTGCTCTTAATTTAAAAAAATAACCTTAATTTCTACTGTAGCTTTATCTACTTTTTTGTGTCCAACATAGTGACATATGAAAAGCAGATTCAATATTCACAAAATGAGCAGGGGACCTGTGACTTTAACATTAGCTTTTATACAGGCAGAGGTTGGTGTAGGATAAAAACAAATAACATTACTGTTTGATTGAATTTACCTACCTAAAAACTATGGCATATGAGTAAAAATGTAGCAAAAGCAATTATTGTTTCATTGTTTTATAAGCAAGCCCTGAAGGCTTGCTAAAGCCTAAGGCTTCCTAAAGGAATTCTTAAGACAGAATAAATTTGAGTGTTAGTTTTTGGCTAGTAGAGTTTCTTTTAAATAGTATAATCATTTGTGTCTTTTGAAGGACAAACTACAACATCTAATTATCAACCTTAATAACACAAACATACAGGACATTGTGTGTTTAGTTCTCAATGCATGAATGCAGTTGTTATATAGTATTTTTATATCTATATGTGTTTTTTGCTGTAACAACAAATTATTTGACATTTATCAACCTTTTTAGTTGGGTTTACATTTTTGTCTTTTTTTGACAAAAAAAATTAGAACATTCACACATTTCTTAGAATAATAGTACAGTTCTTAAAGACTTAGCATTTGAATTAAAATGTTTATTAATACTTTATCTAATTTCTAGTTACTATAGTAGAAGTTTACAGCATTTCTGTTTAGTTTTTTTGTTCTTTCATCTTTTGCCAAAGTGTTTCATTTCTACATTTTTATTCTTGACTTTTATCTTGTTTTCTGTGCAATTCTATTTGATATAGTATAAAATACGCTCCATGCCTCATTTCCTTGCCAATTTTTACTACAATTATACATATTACAAGCATTCCATTCATGGTGATCACCTTACCGAATCACTGTGACATGAAGTTCCTATCTCTTCTGCTCACTGTCAGATTGAGTTTACCTCTTTTAGGTGTCATATTTATCCTCAAACTTTCTATCTTACATAAATTTATTTTTAACTTTTGAGTTGTACCTTCTTCCTCTGATTTAGCAAGCAATTCAGCCAAATTATTTAACAAACCATGTGTTTAAATGTAATCTCTGTAACATTGAACATTTTTTAGAAGGCATTGTAGTGCATTATTTGAAATATCATAATATCTCAATGAACATTTAGTATATATATTGTTATTTACTACTGTTTTACACCTAAAAAATGCCCATTTGACCACATGGTACTTTCTTTTAAAGTTTTTTCTTTATTTATTTCTAGACAGAAGGGAAGGGAAGGAGAAAGAGAGGGAGAGAAACATGAATGTGTGGTTGCCTCTCGAGTGCCCCCTACCAGTGACCTGGCCCACAGGCATGTGACCTGACTGGGAATTGAACCAGTGACCCTGTGGTTCTCAGGCCAGCACTCAATCCACTGAGCTACATGTTTATTTTTATATTTCTACTTCCAAAGTATAATTTAAATGTCTGCTAATTTTCTTTTTCATCTGTCAAAAATCAAATATAAATTAATATCTATCTAAGATAAATAAATTATTATTTATGGCTTTGGAAGTTTTTAATCTGTATATATTTCAAAATTATTGAAAACACTCAGAATTTTTAAAAGAGCTTGGATAATAGCTGAATGTCTTTAGGATTCACTAGATTTCATCAAAAGTTACGAATCTAGGAAGCAAGCTGATTATAATAATGGCATATGGGGACATACCAGGTATGCTTTAATTTCCAGCTTTTGTAGGTGGTCACATTAACCACAATAAGGCATTGTCACCAGGGTCCAAGGGCATGATGGAAATCAGTGCCTGACAGAGTATATATCATCCTTGAAAGCTGCATTGACGAAGTGAGGGGTTCAACAATACTTCAAATAGGGAAGAATAGACTGAGGGTACTTCAATAGATCTAGAAATGATGAAAACCTGTGTGGCTTTAATATTCTTGTTTAAAATATTTTTGCCTAGGTGTTTAGGAAATAAGGTAAAATATTTTCAATGTGCATAAATATAGTAGACACTATATGTCATATCTCAAACATGAAAATAATTAGAATAAACACAAGCCACTTATTAAAGAGCAGTGGGACATAATTTTTTCCCTGAAAAACTAATTGGTTGAATTTGTGATTCTGATTCACTTGCTGTATGTTTGATTTGGTCTTTTATATGCAGAAAGTGTGAACTGATCAAACAATTTTGTGGTAAATGTGTTAATAGGCTGGTTTTGATATATTTTTTCTTTTGTTCACTATCGTATTTGTCCACTATTCAACTTTTCTGTTATTTTACAGTCATAGACAGGTTGCATTAATTTTGTACAAACTCTGCCCGAATAAAACACATCTTTTATTATTTCTATAAAGATATTCATTAAGTATAGAACTTTCAATTTGCACTTAGACTGCAAATAATTATTTTTTTCAAGTCCACTTGTAGCAGAAAGTTGAAAGACCAGTAATATACTTGTTTTAAAAAAGAATTAAGGTGGGGAGCACTGGGGGTGGGGGGGCTGGGATAGGATGGGAGTAAAAGACAGAAAACTGTACTTGAACAACAATTAAATCTAAAAAAATTGAAAAAAAAGAATTAAATATCAATCACTGCTGTTAACTTTTCAGAGTCATTACACTTTCCTTATTATACAAATAATAGCTTTAGAAAAGAGATGAGTCCCTATACAATTATATTGGTTATAGTAATATCTTGATATGTTTTTGTTAACTCTGTTGTAAATTGAAAAATTCTTAACCTGGATTTAAGTGATAATAACCCTAAAAGAAAAGTCATCCCAAAGAGCTGTTCTGGAGGCACGACAGCAGTGGGGAAATGCAGCGCATCGGCTCTGTGCACACATTGGCTCCACCTACGCATTGGCTCCACGCACGCATTGGCTCCATGCACGCACTGCCAATTGATCACGTCTTTTCACTCTGAAATGGTGTTTATTGATATTTCAAAAATACGTTTAGTAAAAGCTTTGGAAATGTACATAAGAACACTGGATTTTCAAAGTCCTGCAGGAAACTCTCTTTTTTACATCTCAGTCGTGTAAGAGTTAATTTTGTTTCCTACAAGGATGTAATCTGTAAGTTAGGTCTGGAAGGCAGCAAAGGCAACCTGGACTTGAAGTAACACTTCTGTTGTCAAGGGTTACTGATGGGGGAAGGGAAGGGGCTGTAAGGAAAGGAGTTATGGAAATGAAGAAGGATTGTAGCACACACTACATAAATTCAAACACTACACATGTGTTTGGAATAAGATCTCAATTCTGCTGTACTTTCGCATTTTGCCTTTCCATTTATTTAGTTTACACATGGCTGGTGAATTTACGAGTTCATTGATACTGACTCTATTCAGTACATCACTTTGTAGTATCATTGAGCTGTGATTATAGACATAATTTTGCAATTAAATTTACATTACTATTTACATCTAAAATGAAACAAAATTTTGTTATTTTCTAGGTTGTAATATCAGCAAATATCTTGGTGGAATGTGGTGGAATCCGTGTCATTTTAGTTTACATGAGGATTTCTCTTTCTACCAAATTAAAGATCCGAAAAAAGCATGCATAACAGCTTTAAATTCATACCTATTAAGATCCAGCTATTCTAATTTTTAAGGTAGCTACTTGTAATGATGATGTACTGAAGTGTTTTTTCCCAATAACATATTTCAAGTTGCCAGTCACCATAGGCCTGTCTCACTGTAAATCTCTTGTGCCAATTTGCATTACTAATGGGCTTGCAAAAAGAGAAACTGTAAAAATAAAATGTGACAATTAATAGTAAATGCTTGACATATTATGACATTACCAGTACCCTTAAGTTGATTTATATGTCTCCTGTCAATATTCAGAAATAAAATATTTCATAGTTTGTTAGTTTGCAAAATAAAAATGATTCCCAGAGCATTGTCATTGATACCATTTTTCCCCCCTCGGTAGCGTTTTAAGAACCTACCCCATGTTTTATAATCGGTACACCCATATTTTAGCTTCTACCATTTTAATCTGTTTATATTATTTGGAATTGCCTTGCACTTTCAATAATAAAATCAGGTGCTGTTTTATATAAGTAAGTGAAGTACAGGTGTTATCTAAATATTTCCCAAATTTGTATCAGAATAATGCATAAATGAAGGTTTTCCTGCCAGAAGTATGTGTAAATTTTCCTCCGTGGCCAGGAGGAGGGGGGGTGTTCTTTTTAAAGCCTTTGTATTTTCAAAGCCACTCACATAGACAATTAAAAGCAAATATGAAATGATAGAGCACATGACAGGAGTTTAAATATGAGGGTTTTTTCCTCGATTAAACATCGCAGCAAGCTTTACAATACCAGAGGTAACGAATCAATTAAATCCATTTTCCCTTCCGCGCCTCCAAAGCTGCGTGCGTCGTGTTGCTGTTACTTTAGGGCTGAGCAGTAGGACCCAGGGGCCTCCGCTGCCACCAATAGTAGCGCGCACTTGGACCTATTTGCATGCAATGCCGTCTGCTCTGCGCATTAATAGTAATACAGATAACGGGTTTGAAAGAATTCTGTACTGAAGAAGGATTGGATTTTTCCAGTGTGCTGATACTGAGAAGAAACGCGACTTCACTCTCTCCCTATTTCCCCATTCTTACATTTATAAGTCTCAGACCGCTTTTGCCTGGTTTAAACTCGGGGAGGTCTCTGTGCACAGCAAAGTTGGAGGGCTGCGCCTGCACCACCGAGCTGCTAGATTTCTGAAAACAGTCTTAGCGAAGGGTAAGTCGTCCAAATGATTGTAAAGGATGTGAGAACCGGCTTTAGAATTGTCAAAAGACACAGGCTTGATTGTATAGCGGTGGTTGTTGGGGTGTAGAATGGGTGCGGGAAGGATTCCGCGCTTGTCAGAAATTGTGCCTGGTGCACCGGGTATTTTCGTGCAGAATCAAAAACCTTCAGGCTAGACCGGAAATTGCAGCCCCTAGCTTGGGCTGAAATCAACAAGTTTCCCTGTAGGGTTGAGACATTTATTTCTTTGCAAGTTATGCTGAGTGTCTGTTCTGGGTGGGCTGAGCAGGCTTCACAAGGAAGTTTCGGAATTTGGGTCTATTTCGTAAGGCTGATTTAATCTTTTTGGAGGAGGTTACGTGGCACTTTGGGGCTTCCCGGGGACATACAGCACTATTTATTAAGATGATCTGGTCACCAGCAGCCTGCAGGGTTTGTGCTGAGCAACTTTGCCGCGTAATCCCGAAGTCCCAGACCGCTCTGGGGCTCGGGATGTGGACTGAAGCTCAGAAAGCAGCAATTCCGAGGTTATTTGCGCCTGCAAACTTTGAAAGCATTGTCCAAGGAGGGTGACAATGAAGCTTTGAAAAGAAGCATTACAGCTGCATTTTGGTAAACTCTTGGTGGTATGTAGGCAATGAGGTTTTTCAAGACATGCGTTTCTTTCCTGCAGCTTTTTTTTTTTTTTTTTTTTTGCTTGAAATGTAGACCTGTTATGGGGAAGGTGTAGTGCTGATGTGGAGACAGGGTGGACTGGATCTCAGGGAGAGACGGGAAAGGAGAAGATAGATGAATGAACAAGGCGCGTGCCATCTTTCACACGCAAAAACCACATGCGTGGGACGTGCCAGGAAGCGCTCCAGTTGGTGGCGTTTAGCTGCAAAATGTAATGCAGGGAGGTCCAGAAGCCTCTGAATTACTGCTGAAGCGCCATGACCTTCTGGGGTCTCTTCTTGGTTCTTCCTGCCCCATCTTCTGTCCTTCCTGCCTGGAGCTCCTGGGTTGGCGCGGGTGCGGTGGCGCGGGAGGCTCAGTCCCGCAGCATTGCGGACACAATGGGGAGAGGAAGGCAGAGCCCTGCGGGCGGGCGGAGCCGGGCGCTCGGAGTGGCAATCCCACTCACTGCCACAGCCCCAGTTGCCTCTCCGCCCCGGGCTGCAGCGCTGCGGAGGCTGCTTGGGACACGCCAGAGGACGCACACACCTGGCCGCGGAGGTCCCTGGCTATTTCCTCTAGGAGCCACTGTGCTGCAGGCAGACAAGTGGGATGGGCAGACGGAATGCTGAAGCATTCCATTCCAGCCTTGGGTCCCAGCGGCTACCGCTACCCAAAAATCCCTAGGGTGCCTCTCAAATGCCTTAGAAGACCTGGATCCCCAAAGGGGACAGGGGACCCAGGGAAATGCTGATAAGGCTGAACGAGGAGGAAGATAGCAAGTGATGTGAGCCAGTTCTGGTCATCTGCCAGGTTTTTCTTGGATCTTTTAAGTGAGCTGCTTTAGATGCGTCTTTGAAATGCGCTTCCTGGCCTCTCTGCGGCACCGAAGGGGCAGAGCTCCAGATGCTGGAGCTCACTGGAGACTCTTACAGATAAAGGAGACTGCGGGGCAGGGGTCTTCATTTCAGTGTCATTGAACCCTGACCTCAACACCGCCCACCTATTCAGGCTCTCACCGGGGAGTGCCCTGACCTTGCAAACTCCTCTGGATTATCTGCCCTGCTTCTTTTTAAGTGATTTTTTTTTTAATCATGCCGTGTGTTTATTACAAAGGTCTGTTGAGGATGGTTTGTGTAGTCCCAAGTAGTGGTGGACCATCATTTAATTTGGAGGTGGATTACCAACCCCGCACTGAGCATTTGGAGAAAGGGTCATAGATGCAGGACCATATGGAATGGTCTGCTGGGGATGCTGGTTGCTTAAAGGGGACTTTTCAGAGGGAATATACTCCTCTAAGCACAAGGAGAAGACAATATCATTTCATTCTTTTCCCAGCTTCCATTTGGCCCCTTCATTGTGGGAACTAGGATGTAATATCAAACAGAAAATATTATGTGTCCACCTCTTTATTAGGAGGCCCACTAGAAGCCTGGCAACTAGGTTTTAGGTCCAAACTTAGATGATCCTCAGACCTGTTATTTAAAGAGACTCAGTTTGCCAGCCCAAGACGTGCGTCTCTTTCATACATTGAAGAGGCACAGGTAGCTCTTTTGAAAGCATCCTTGAAGGCATGCAGCATGTTGATTGTATTAAAGGGGATTATTAAAAGACCGATGGATGTGTATCAAAACTCTTCTCTCCTGCAAAGGGGAAAACCACCCAAAACCTCAACAGCAGCAACCCAGAAAGAATAACTATACAGTCGGCAGGAGGACTTTGTTTCTTAGGAATCATGTGCCTCCCAATAGGAGGGTAGGGTAAAGCTGAGGAGGGTAAATTTAAGGAATGAGGGCATCCACCTCATGCTGTTGCCATGGATTTTGGCCTCCCTTTAATGTTTCTCCATGCATCTTCCTTCTCCGACATCTTCCAATTCAGCCCTGAATGATCTGCAAAACTGAAGCACAATGACACAGCTGCAGTTTCCTGATGGAAGCTTGCTCCAGCAAACAGCTGTTAATCACATGTTGGCTATATTTTCCCACTTATTTCCTTCTACCTCCCTTCCCTTCCCTTCCCCTGCCCTTGAACCAGTGTTACCATTTTTTAGGCTGTATCCTGGGAAGGGGTAGCGATTTCTATTGATAGAGCACATTGCTGAGTGTAGGAGGAGGGTAGAGTGTCAGTCGCTGCCTAGGGAGTCTCACAGGTTTGAAGCTGAATTTCTTAGCCTGTACTGTACAAAATAAAGATAAGTGTTCTAATATCTCCCCAAAGAGTACTGTGTTGGTCTATATAATTGTCTCATTTTATGTTTTAATAGAATCAAATCAAATACAAAATAACTTTGGTCAGAGATGAAAGGAAAGCTAAGCACTAGCAACAATTTGGAAACTAGTGTACTCAGCTGTGAAAGCTCACCTTTTGACATCCATCTATACTTGATACATTAAGAGCTCTTTTTTATTTCAGTGAGATTTAATATGTTACTTTCATCAAGAGGCTGAGCAACTCAAGGCATGGCAAAGAAGTGAATTGTAAAAGAAAAGAAAAAGCAAAGAGAACCTTTGGCAGTTTGATGAATGAGCAAGTGCAATGCACCATTTGAAACGTAACTTAAGAAGAGGTTCCCACTAATCCACTAGAGAATGAGAGAATTAGTGCCTCCTTATCAACCAGAAAACTCACCTGACCTCTCTCTCTCTCTCTCTCTCTCTCTCTCTCTCAGTTCAAAAACAAAATCATAATAGCATACAGTAGGATACAATTATGACCTGGTCACATAATCATTTTTCTCTCTAAACTTGCTGTTGAAGTGAATGAGCAATATTAGTATTCTTGTATTCCTGATTGTACCTACAATATATTAGTGCTAAATGGGCCAGCCAATGCTCCCAATTCTATAGGAAATAGAGGTCCTAGAAGAAGGACTGAAATATCCAAGACCATAGAGGAGAAAACAGTAGACACAGTGTTAGGTGCCTTACTCAAAATAGATATTTCACTCAACCCTCACATCACTTGTTTGAAGTAAGGCTTTATTAGATTTCTTTAACGTATAAAGCTAAATATACACAGCTATTCAGCAAATGAGGGGCAGACTCACAACTGTAAACAAGGTCTTGCTCATGACAGAATACATGTTTTTCCAGTATCCCATGGACCTATTTTTCCCTCATATTTAACTCAAGATTTTATCATTTTTTGAATTTTGTTTGAATATCCATAATTTTTGAATCTCCTAAATATCCTTTCCACCTCTAAATCATTCTTTCCACTTCCCCACACCAATCTTCTATAAACAGTGACTCTCCAAGGAGGAAAGAACAGCCTCACCTCCAACCACCACCCTAGTTGCACCCACACCTTTGAGGGGTCAAAGAAGAGGGGGTGAAACTTAGGGCCTTCATTATTTGTTTTTAAGGTTACACCACTATTGCCAGGGAGTCTGGAGAGACTCTATCCTGTTATTCTCCTACAGGAGTTACTTTTACAGTATATACCTTTACATCACATTTCTATGCACATGACTTGTCTGGTCTGGATGTTTCCCCCCTTTAATGGCAAAACCCTTCCTCTGTCTAGAGCGGTTCATGCTCCTCCCTCCACCATGAGATTTCTCTGACTATCCCAATCCCCATAGCTTTGATACACCTCTGAAATTTCCAATCGATTATAACTTCTGCCATTTAATTTGGTCTTTGTTTGGAGGTTAAGAGGAGTAAGCTAACTTTTCTTGAGGATTCACTCTATAGTCAATCATTTTACATAAATTATTTGTCAAATTTGATTTTTTATTTGTCAATTATATATTTTTTCATTTACCCATGGTTGTCTTCTTGTTCTTGTCAGTTACATAAGATGATAGATTTCTAGACTTTCAGTAATGAAATCCAAATTAGGTGTCTCTAGTGCCTACATTGCTCTTGAATGCCACACATATTTCCAAAGGACTTCTTGACATCTTTACCTAGAAATGTATTGCAAATATTTTAAAGAAAAATATAGTAGAGGAAAGTGTCTAAAGTCACATGCATAATTTTTCTGCCAAACTTGTTCTTCTACAATACTTGAATTTCCAAGTCATAAATAGCCCTCATTCATCTGGGCAAATTCACCTTTGACATATTTCTCTGCATCATCCACTGTAGTTAAGCAATGGGAAAATATGTAGTGTTAATTTTATTTGTCTTAAGCCTAGCTTCTTGCCACAGACAGACCTGCCCCCAACTTCTCCTTCTGTTTTGAGGGATCACCCTTCTAGACCATCATTTCACCTGCATTTTCACCCACTTGAATTCACATACATCGTGTCTGCCAGAGACTTCATTCTGGAGGACAAATGCTGTAGTCCAAATTCCTTGTCCTGTCATTCAAAGTGCCCTGTCATTTGGAGCCGAAATTCCTTTCTTCCATCTTCAGCTACCATAAAAATCTACTTGTATTTTCTCAAATATTCCAAGAAATATTTCCTTCTTCCTTTTTTGCTGTTTATTTTAGAACTTCTCCTCAGAATAGTTCTTTCTTTCTTAACCTTCGGGTGATCTTCAAAGTATAAAATAGGTGTCAGTTCTATGAAAAGCTTTATACTAAGCAAATAAGCTTAAATATTTGTACTTTTGAACTTATATGTACGACCCATGGTCATGAACTAAAGAGGGAGATTGGGGGGTGGGAGGGGGCGTGCAGGGCAGGGGGGAATAAAGGGGTGGAATAGGACAGTTGTAATAGCATAATCAATAAAATATATTTAAAAACTAAAAATAAATAAGTAAATATTTCTACTCCTAATCTTTTAATTTTTTTCTTATTGTTGGTCACTTACAGTTGTCCACATTTCCCCACTATTGCTCTTTTCTGCCCTGCCCACCCCCTCACATTCAATTCTCACCCCCTCCCAGTTGTCCTTGTCCATGGGTCTTTGTACGTGTTCCTTGACTTGACTCTTCCCCTTCTATCCCCCATTATCCCCCTCCCTTGCCCTTTCTAGTCACCATCCAATTGTTGTTTTCATAATATAATAACATCTCTGAAATTCCATTGCCTTTATTTATTAATTTCTACTGTGGTACTATGAAGTCTTAAAGCAATATTTCTGAAACTTTGGCCATTGAATCAAAGAAAGCTCCGAATCAACAAAAATAACACAGAACCTGGACCCCCTCCCCCCATTAAAACATTAGAATATTTCAGGGGAGTCTGGAATCCACATTTTGCCAAGCAATTCAGGTATAACCAGGCCCTCAGAATTTATCACAGCAGTTACTTCCCAACTCAGCCAGGCCAATCTGGAGCTTAATTTGGCAGTGTAAGGGAGTCACCATTAGCATAGCTTCTGACATTTACTGAGAGCTATGAGCATGTCTTCCTTGATTACTCTGCTTCAAAGGAAGATTTGATCTCAGACTACGGCAAGTTCAATCACTCAGTTCATTTACTGACACAAGAGAGGTCTGCCTCAGAAAGCCACATGTGTCAGGAGCACAATTTTGGTAATCACATAGAAAATGGCTGTTCAATTTGAGGTGCTGCTGCACTTGAGGCTCAATGACTCTGACTTTGTAATATCACGGTGTGTTTATTTGGCAAAGATAGAAAAATTAGTGGAATAAATGTCGGTAAATTACCACCCAAATTAAGTAAGAATACGTTAAACAAAATTGAAGCCCTCTTTGTATTCTTCCAGATTGCATCTCCTTCCAAGAGGTGACCAGTATTGTAAATCTGCTATTATGTTTCCCATGTATTTTCTGTTGATTTTGACCATGCATATGTATACTTCTCAATCATGTATAGCATTGTATTAAATAACTATACCATTTTTATAAATGCTAACATCTTACGTGCATTCCTGGGAATAGTGTTTTTATATGATTCATTCAAGCTGGTCCAGGATGATTTGCTTCATTTATTTTCACTGCTGTTTAGTATTCCATTATATGAATCTACTAAAATTTGCTTTTTCCTATCTCATTAATAGGCATTTCCTGTTTCTCCTTGTAGCAATTGCTTATTTTTGCATATACATCACTGTGCTCATATCCAATATCTGTTTAGATACATGACTAGGAGTGAAATTGATTAATTATGTGGAATTTACTTCTTTCTGTTTTTCAGGTATTGCCTAAACCCCGCACAGTGTTTGCAGCATTTATAGTTTCCAAGCACATTCGTGAGAACTACCATTCTATCTATCCTTGTCAGCATTGAATATTGGCACGTCTATTTGTTTTACCAATTCAATGGTTTTCATTTGTCTTTTCTGATTATATATTCAGTGAGTATCCGCTCATTGAGAATTCAAGTTTCCTCTACTGTGAATTGCTTAAGCAAATATTTTACTCATTTTTCTACTGAGACACTTAGCTTTTTGTTGTAGATTTATAGAATGCCTTTATATATATTCCACCCTAATTTGTTTTTGGTGTGTGCATTACACATAGTTTTTGTAGGTTGTATTCTTTAGCCTTTTTTCTTAAAATGATGTCTTTTATTTTAAAATTTCATATTGTATTTCATTATAAGCAATACAACTTTTTCATTATAGCTCCTCTTTTTTTAGATCTTGTTTAGAAGTCATTCCCTATGTTGAAATCATAAAATATTCTCATATGAGAACATTTTCCTAAAAGTTTTTAAATTTGACTTCATATAATTAGTGGTCTTTGATCTATCTGGAATTAATTTTAGTTTCTGGGGAGTTTTTGTGCTAAGAAATGTGACTGTTCCATATATGGGTAGATTGCTTTTTTTTTTTTTTTTCCTGTCAGAACACTTGGCAACTGTCCTCATTTGAGACATGACTTTCTGGCCATTATGTGCCTTGCCTGGTTAATATGTGGACCATCATTGCATTAAACCATCACAATGTTAATGAACCAGAGTGAAAGTATTAATTAAGATTTTGGTCCAAATAGGTTTATATTTAACAAGAATAAAAGATCAATGCTTTTTATGACAAACTGTATAATCTCTTTAAATGGTACATGATTTGTGTTCATGTGTAATGAGTCCTTAGCTCTGCCTAGTGTTATTACCTTCATTTTAGTTCTTCACAGAGAATATTAGCAAATATCCCAAAGACACACTTACCTTTTTTATGGGGCTTAGGGAGGGTAAACCTTAGAAATTAATTTTATTACATCAAAGGAGGAATTATGACTCATTCTAGGAGTGAAACGTGATTGACCACTTGCTGGGTGAATTATAACCCTTAGGCAGAACAACATTTCAGCATAGAAACCAACAGCTTCTGATCAATGCATAACCCTTGAGTAAGCACTCTAAAATATTAATCCAATTATGAAAAGTTTAAAACGGGAATTTGTGTTTCAGTATGACTTATATATATTACCTTTTATTGTAAGTAATATTTATGTGTCACTTCTTTTGGCCATGCTTTAAACTAGGACAAAGATCATGAACAATTTCTCAGTGTACCATCTAAAGTTATGCTTACTCTCTAACACTGCTTGTATGTATCTCTTGAGCACTTAAAACATAGCTAGTATGACAGAAGTATTGACCATTTAATTATATGTGTATTTAATTATTTTAACTTTCAAATTATTTTGTGACTTTTTACCTTATTATTTTATTTTATTTTTCAGTTATAGTTTCTGTGCAATGTTATTTTATATTTAGGTTTACAGCATAGTTGTTAGACAATCACACACTTTATAGTGTTCCCTCTGATGTTTTCAGAAACCAACTGGCACCAACATATTTATACACTATTATTAACCCTATTTCCTATGCTGTCCTTTCTATCCCCATGACTGTTTCATAACTACCAATGTATATTTCTCAATCTCTTTGAATTTTTCACCCAGTCCCCCAACCACACACTCCCATCTGGTAATCATCAGTTTGTTCTCTGTATCTATGAGTCTACTTCTCTTTTCTTTGTCTGTTTATATTGTTCTTTAGATACAGTAGATTCCACATACAAGTGAAATCATATAGTGTTTGCTTTCCCACCCTCTGACTTATTTCACTTGACATGATACTCTGTAGGTCTGAGCATGCTGTCACAAATTTTAAGGTTTCATTGTTTTCGTTGTTTTAATGACTGAGTAATATTCCATTGCATGTATGTACCGCTATTTTTTATCTGCTCTATTGATGGGCATTTGGGTTGCTTCCATGTTTTGTCTATTGTAGGCAACACTGCAATGAACATAGGGGTGCAACTATTCTTTCAAATTACTATTTTGGGTTTCTTCAGATATAAACCCAGAAGTAGGATTTCCGGTAGCTGCACCAGTCTGCATTCCCACCAACAGTGCATGAGGGTTCCCTCTTCTCTACATCCTCACCAACATTTGTTTACTGTTTTATTGATGATGGTCATTCTGACAGGTGTGAGCTAATATCTCATTGTGGTGTTAATTTGCGTTTCTTTGAAGATTAGTGCTGTTGAGCATCTTTTCATAGGTCTATTAGCCATCTGTATGTCCTCTTCAGAGAAGTATCTACTTAGGTACTTTGTCTAGTTTTTAATTGGATTGTTTTGTTTTTGTTGTTGTCATTGAGTTGCATGATTTCTTCATAAATTTCAGATAGTAACTCTTTATCAGATGTATCACCAAATGTGTTCTCCCATTTAGTGGGCCATCTTTTATCCTCTTGTGTGATAAGTTTTGTTTGATGTAGTCTCCTTTGTTTAATTTTTCTTCTGTTTTCCTTGCCCAAAGTGATATGTCAGAAAAATGTTACTAAAAGAAATTCTTTGAGACTGCATATAATTTATTTTAGGATTTTTATGGTTTCGGGTGTTACATTTAAATCTGTAATCCATTTTGAATTTATTCTTGCATGTGGTTTGCAAAGGTAATCAGGCCTAATTTTTGGTTTTTATCTGTCCAATATTCCCAATACCATTTATTGAATATACTTCTTTATCCTGTTGTATGTTCTTCGCTCCTTTGTCAACTATTAATTGACCATATAGATGTGGATTTATTTTTGGGCTCTCTGTTCTGTTCTATTGATCTATATATCTGTTGTCATGACTATGGCCTTGCAGAATAGTTTGATGTTAGGTAGTATAATTTCTTCTATTTTGTTTTTCTTCTCAAGATGGTTGTACTTATTTGAGGTCTTCATCATTCCATATAGTTTTTTGGATTATTTGATAGGAATTGTATTCAATCTATTGATTGCTTTGGGTAGTGTGGACATTTTAACAATGTTAATTCTTCCTATCTGTGGGCATGGGATAAACTTTCATTTATTTATAACTTCTTCACTTTCTTTCTTCAGCGTCTTATAATATTCCATGTACATACCTTTCCCTGCTTGGTTAAATTTATTTCTAAGTACTTTCTGATGCAATTATAGGTGGGATTTTTTTCTTAGTTTTCATTTCTGGTTATTCCTTTTTTAAAGATTTTTTATTTATTTATCTTAGAGGGGAAGGGAAGGAGAGAGAGAGAGAAATATCAATGTATGGTTGCCTATTGTGTGTCCCCTGCTGGGAACCGGGAACCTGCCTGTAACCCAGGCATATGCCCTGACTGGGAATTGAACAGGGATCATCGGTTCACAGGCTCGCACTCAATCCACGGAGCTACACTAGCCAGGGCATTTCTGGTTATTCTTTACTGGTATGTGAGAATTTATATGATTTCTGGATATTTACTTTGTATTTTGTGTCCAGATATCTACAATGAAAGGTCCTTATGGTGGTGATGATGAGAACACTGCTTTCTCTTGGTACTGGAAATAAAGAAGTGGAAGTCCCACCCTACCCTTCTACATTTTCTTTCCTTAGTGTAATGATTTACTTTCTGACATAATATTGCCTTCATTTTGTTCTCTGATTCTGGGAGGAAGAGGAATGTACGAGAACATAAAGAAGACATAGAGCTATGTGCTACTGAGATGTTCCTGTGTTCACAGGCTCTTCCCTTTGGGTTCTATAGCTTTCCTTTGATTTGCTGTGACATTCTTATCTTCCATTACCTACTCTCTCAGGATAAGAATGGTTTCTGATATGAAAGTCACAGTTGGCTTCATGAGGCATATACTAAATGTGTCTCTTTGTAAGAGAGTGCTAGACACTGAAAGCATGAAAGTGAATATGAGTGGTCTCCTCCCTCAGGAAATGCAGATTACAACATAGCGTGTCTCTAGTCCCACAGCATTAGCTGTGGGGTTCTCTCTCTGTTTCCCTCCCCACTTCTCATGGGCTACTGTCTCAGAATTAGTCATGGTTTCTTCTCTTCTGAGATGAACATTTTCACTGGGGCCATAGCTCATTGGTTTTCCTCTTTCTATATCTTCAACCTCTTCATTAACTAGCTCCTTTACTTATTTTTATAATTATTTATAGTCTAGAAAAAAAGTACTTCAAATTTTCCATCATATTTCTTTCTCTTCAAGTATCCACTGGAATTATCTGCTAAGCTCCATTAAAAAAATAAACTTCTTGAAAGAGTCTTCTTCTCTTGCCTTCCCTTGACTGCCCCTAATTATTTACCCATGAAACGGTGATAGATTTGTACAGCCTTAATCTGATCAAATTTAGACCCCGCATATTTAGAATTTACCAAATCAATAGACAAGATGTATACTTCATCCTACTTCAAATATTTGTGACATTTGAAATTTATCTAATAAATTCTGAGACACCAATCTCCTCAAGAACTCTTCCAAACATTTGACCTTTCTACTTTTTCCTTTAACACCTCTTTCTCTTCTACCAGTCTTTAAATGCTGCATATTCTCCAGATTCAGCCCATAGAGCATTTCTCTTTATATTTTGTGTATTTTTTTCTGTGATCTCCTTGAGTTCCATGATTTCAACCTTTATATAATGGAGAATTAGGTGATGTTATATTAATAATAATAATAATAATAATAATAATAATAAATTGATGATACTTACAGATGAATATATTTATAGATGCTTGTTCTATAAATCCTGAGAAGCACCATTATACTTTCTTTATTTTTTGCATACAATCCTACCAATCATTGAGTAGACTCCATCTTGCTGATAAGAGATTTGTAACTTTCATGTGCATAGTTTCATGGCTAAATTAGCAGAACTTCCATTTAAACACTGTTCTGTTTGACTTCAGAATTCAGGCTTATACTGTTAAAAGACCTCATGCACATGTGTCCCTTGATGTCAGAGGTTTTCAATTTGGCTACATATTAGAATCACATGGGGAAAGTTTTAATCCTTCTGTCCAGCCTGCACCACAAATCACTGAAGTTGAAATCTCTGAGGATGTGAAACCAGCTTTGATGTTTTTTAATTGATTGAAGTGATTATACTGGGCTGCAAAGATGAGAACCATTGCTGTAGTGAATATTTTGATAACACTCAAGCATGTTTCTCCAGCATAGATCCCTCTCCCCAACATTAATCATATGTTGTCCAGGGTTTATCTTTTCATTTGTCTGTTCTCTGTCCCACCCACCATGGGAATTCTCATTGTCCAGAATGAACTCTTCCTCATTTGATCACCCTTAAATCTTTATTTTCTAGATCCCCAACATTCTTCAGTTCTTCCCGCCTTATAATGGCCCTAGGTCATATAAGTGGAACCTGTGGTGCATTCTCTCGGTTTGGGACTTCTCTCGTGCCTCATATTTGAGAATCTAATTTTTCACCGAATCTCAGAAATGTCCTTCCAATATTCCCTCTATTCTTTATCACATCTGTAAATTATTACTCAGGCTATCCTCATCTCTCATGTGCAGTTTTGTAGTAGACTCTGTTTTTCATAATTTTTAGTTACTCTTTGATTTTTTTCTTGTTTTATACTTTCAGTGCTACCTTTTCAGTACAGCAATCCACGGTGCCACTTTTTGATCGCAGAATTCTCTTCCTTGCCTGCAGAATTCAGTCTAAACACCTTAATTTATGAGACTTTGACCTCCTGGACATACCTGTTCCCTAACTGGACTTCGGTTCCCTTACCTGAAATATATTCTAAAGCCTCCCCTATGCTCCCATGGCATCCATACTTTCTCTTTTTTAAGAGAACATTTATCACGACTATCCAATGCCTGTTTATCCTACTAGACTGTCAGCCAGAGGGGACGTGGGGAAGATGGGCATCTGTGTGTCGGTGTTTTCCTCACTGCTAGCAGAGTGCTTTGCAACACAGGGTTATTCCAAAGGTGCGTGTTACATGTATATGTGAAAGGATGTATGCGGGAACTTTCCATAGCTCTGTCAGGTCACCCATGTTTCTCTCTGAGTGAAATGACTAAATCCTCTGCCTCTCCCTTCTTTACCTGCTCAAATAATATATTTTTAATGTAACACACACATGAGAAATATTTCTAAAGTTTACCAGACAGAAATAGTATATTTCTCCTTTTTGGTTTACAGTGCTTTGTTTCATGATATAATAGGAGTTATATCATGAATTAATGCATCGGCTTGTTTCTCCCTTCTAAATTAACACTGAAAAATGGATTTATATGTTATTTCTATCTGTTACCTTTGAACCTATCATAGTGCCTGGCATACAGTTGATACTTACATTCTTTGTTGAATGAATATCTAGTTTCATACATATTTGAGTGTATTCAAGGATTCTGGTCAGTGGTACCCTAGCTTGTTTCAATGGTAAGCTTGCACATCTTTCTTCTGGAAAAAATATAGCAGTATCTAATACTTTGTGACCATTCATTAATAATTGTATGAGTAAGAAAAAGTGTTGAATTTTTAACTGAAAGATTAGATTTCCAATGCTTTGCAAGTCCTTGTTTCTCTTATTGTAGACAAATTTTCAGGTTAATGAAGTGTGACTAGTGTCCTTAACTATTACAGAAGAGGCTCCAGCTTTCCTGATGAGAGAGGAATGGTTTTTGTTCTTTATTTGTACCCTTAAGAACACTAACAGTCCTTTACGGACCTCAGGATAGTGTAGATATATACTTTATTTAATGGCTCTTAATTTGTGCCCTTGAATACCTTTTAAGGTTTTTTTTAATTTTATCATATATCATACACATAACATTTTGCTCTTTTATATAGAACTTATAATACAGAGTCTAGCAGAAATAATGCCCTTTTTATTACATAAAAATCTTATATTACAAAATCATAAGCATGTACTTCTATAACATTACACTATCACAGTCACACATACCATATGACATTTTAGGTGAAATATTCAAATTGCTGTCTATCTCTTGCGAGAAAGTCACATACCCTACTAACCACATTCAAAGGCTTTACTTCTGTGGGACCCTATATATTTACATAATAACACAACTAAATTATCAAACACACATAAGGGATTTTAACTATTGAATTTACTAACAACTTTCTTTCACTTCAATGATGATATACTGAAAAAATTAAATTTTATGTTGCTAGTAGATAATAAATTGAATATTTGAAATTTAGATTGGAGAGCTATAGATGCACATTTTAATGTGCAAACATCTTT
Source organism: Sturnira hondurensis (assembly GCF_014824575.4). NCBI lineage: Eukaryota > Metazoa > Chordata > Mammalia > Chiroptera > Phyllostomidae > Sturnira > Sturnira hondurensis. The sequence continues at coordinate 20,664,214 of NW_028083059.1, forward strand.
GTATTTAATAGTGAATTAAATTCTGTAGCAATAGAATGACTAAATTCACGTATTATTTCAGAATGAAAGGCAACATGAATAGTGAACAATCCATAAAATTTGTATTTACGGAGAATTACTGACCAGATCAGTTTCGCCTTGTGTACTCAGCTATAAGATATTGAATGAATTCAAAGAAAATACTAAAGTATTTAGATTTAACAGCAAGAGAGGTTTTTATGTGATGAAAACTATAAAACCAGCACACTGGTTAGGGCTCAAGTATATTTCATTTACCCTCCCTCTTGTGCATGGAAGATAAAAGCAGTCTCACACTAGTGTCTTCTACCCTGTCGGCCAGTGTTTCTGAGCAGAAAGAAGAACTTCCTGAGGCTTAGACCATAGGCCTACATATGAGAATTCATCACAAATTCACTCATTAGTGGTTCCCTAGAACAACTGTAGATGTGGCACAATGAACCGATTGTTTCAGCCATTGTTTCAGTGAACCCTAACACTCAGAAAATGCAGATCCTTTAAGAAAGCAGAAAATACCTGAAGAAAAAATGCAAGCCTTTGTCATTTGGTAACATATCTATTATTTCAAACTAAAATTTGGAATGAGATCAATGATATTCAAACCACATAATTTAAACACACATGTGGAATCATGCTACTAATATAATTCCACGTGTAATGACTACAAGTCTCTATAATCAATCTCCTTCAGGTATACAGACAATAAAATTGTTTTTTGATATGAGCTCTATTTTTAAAAATATTTGTAACAAGATATTTTTCCTTTTTATGCACTACCGTTTTATAAACTTTGAATCCAAATACTCAAAACATAATTTTGCTAGGCACATAACTTACTATTAGATAACTATTTCTTGAAATTGTTTTAACACAATTTGAAGATCTATTTAAATTTCTTCTGTTTATTTGAAATAATTCATGTATGTAAATTTGTATTAAGCTCATAAATTTTTCCAAAATTGAAGTACTAATACGCTTGAACCTAAGAACATCCGTGGCAGTATACAGAAGGTCCTGGAACAACATCATTTTGTTCAAGATATTCTTTATAACATTGATGAGATTCTGTAGGAACTTAACTCTTGCTTATACCAAGCAGCCTATTGTAAAATTGGTTTTGTAATATGTTGTTTTGTTTAATGTCATAGAACCTACCAATGACATTATGCAAGGACTTAACTGTAATTTTCATAGTTATTGAGCAGCTAACATATTTTATGAGTATTCACAAACCCAAGTAATAAAGGAAAGTAAAAATAGAGGACAGTTTTTCTAAATGTATTATCAATAATTTTACTTAGTATTCATAGTTTTCCTTACACTGATAATTTAACATTAATTCATCTGTTTTTTTACTATTTTTCTTTATGGTAATGTTACTTGTCATTTATCCTCTGTTTAGTTTCTGTCCTATTATTTTCCTCTAACTGGTAGATTTTATTTTTTTCCTGAAACAAACTGCTATGGGTCTTGCACATTTCTCAAATATTTGTTCCATTTGACATTTAGTTATTTTTATTATTCTCAGTTTTTCTTTGATGTCTTTTGGGTTTTGAGGTGATGATAAATGAATGGATTGCTTTATCTGTGGCAATGAAGAGTATCCTACTCAGAGGAACTATGATCTCGGATTCCATGATCCCCCTGTTAAACATTACAAACTTGGCCTTGCCTTTCTGTCATAATATATGTGCCATCAGTTTGTACTTTCTTTTCAGGTTCAGCTCCCTGAGATTTGTTGCCTCAGTGTTTTCCTTCTGTTAGGTATTTTTGCTTTTGCTTAGTTATGTAATGTTTACATATAGATAAGTCATAAAATTTTCAGTATAAAATATTCTCTAATTTCTCCATGTTCATTAATATAGGGTGTTTTAAAATCTGTGTTTATTTATGCATATACAAACATACAGCATCCCTTTATTTCCATTTCTATACTCCTTGTATGAGTCCCAATACCCTATATAAGTCCAAATAAATGCATTTCCTAAATAAGTGAAATTAAAGGACTGAATGCCCTAAAATTCTTTGAGCACATTTTTTTTCCAGCTCACAATCTCTCTAACCAAATACCGATATCTAGAAATGCATACACAAGAGAAATATACTATGTTAAAAAAACAAATTTGTAGAATATAAGTGAGTTTATTTTTTCATACTTAGGACTATATGATTTATGGGCTTAAATAATCTTTTGTATGAAGACAATTATAGTGAATATATAACAAATTAAATAACTATTTATGCCTCACTTTCTTATTTAGGTGAGTATAACAGATGGGCCAAAATACTGCTTTGCATAAAGAAAATAATATGAAAAGAATTCATAAATTAGAATTTAGGTAATTTATACTAGGACTTTGTATCATCATCAACCATGTATTATGCACATATAAGCTATCAGAGCCTGAAGTGTGTATTTATTGAAGTTAACACTTCAGGCTATTTCCAATTTTTGTGGTTCTAAAACATGCAGATAAAGTACAATGATTAGATATAAAGCTCCAAAACATTAAAGGTGGAGGAGAATCTGTGCTGTATTCTTTTTTAATTGTTGTTCAGTTGCAGTTGTCCTACCTTTTTCCCCATTGCTCTCCCCTTTCCCCTCACTGCCACGGTCAATACCCCCATTGTCCATGCCCATGAGTCCTCTATTCTTGTTCCTTTTTTTGCCCCTTCCCCTTCTCCACTGCCCCCATTACCCCACTTCCCCCACTCCCCTGGTCACTGTCCAATCTTTATTTCCAAATCTCTGGTTCTATTTTGATTATTTGTTTGTTTTGTTGATTAGTAGTAATATAATCTGATCACTTATAGGTCAGATCATATGGTATTTGTCTATCACTGTTTGTAATGCTCTCTAGTTCCATTCATGCTGTCACGAAGAGTAGAAGCTCCTTTCTTTCTGCCACTTAGTATTGCATTGTGTAAACGTACCACAGTTTTTTTATCCATTCAATTACTGATGGACACTTAGGCTGTTTCTAGTACCAGGCTACTGAAAATAATGCTGCTATGAACATTATTTGCATAGGTTCTTTTGGACTGGTGTTGCAGGACTCTTAGGGTATAATTCTAATTTATGAATTATTTTCATATTATTTTCTTTATGCAAAACAGTCTTTTGGCCCATCTGTTATACTCACCTAGCAGTGAGATCACTGCGTCGAAAGGCAGTTTCATTTTTAGTTTTTTCAGTAAATTCTACACTGTTTTCCACAGTGGCTGCACCAGTCTACATTTCCACCAACAGTGCAAGGGTTCCCTTTTCTCCACAATCTTGCTAGTACTTGTTGTTTGTTGATTCATTAATGAAGGCCATTAGTTTACATATTAGAAACTAGAGGCCCATAAATTGCAAATGACATCAAGGGAGGAAAACTGAAGTCAAAATTGATGTAATATAAGCATAAATGTATATTCTGTAAATTGATGATTGAAATGATATTTGTTTTGAAAATATCTTCTATAAACATGTTGTTCTAGGAGTAGATGTTAGGGGAATTCCAAATTAGAAGATGAAATATAAAAATGTGTGGTTTAATATTAATGCTGTAAAGTGGCCAGAATTTGATGCTTTTATCATAAGTTAGTTTTTTTGTATTTTTCAGTAAGCCATATTAAAGCAGCCTATTGCTTTCTTTCCAAAAATAAATGTGTTTTTATCTAACCTTGCAGCCCCCAAAGTTTAGTATTTTCAAGGACTGAAGGGAATATATGAATTGCATCTACATTGTACAAAACTGTACAATTTTATTTCTGGATGGATGGATGGATAAGAGTAGATTTGAATTTTTTTTCATAAAGTTAAGTGATGATAAACACTAAAAAGGGTGAGTACAACCAAATGTTCCACTTCCTTTAGAAAATTAAATGGATTGTCTTGATGATTTATTTTCTTTTTAAAAATATTTCACTTATTTTTAGGGAAGGGAAAGTGAAAGCAAGGGAGAGAAACATCAATGAGAGAAAAAAAAAAACATTGATCTGTCACCTTTTATACAAACCTCGACTGGAAATAGAACCTGCAACCTAGGAATGTGCCCTGACCAGGAACTGAACAGGTCGCCCTTTGCTTTGCAGAACGATACCCAAGCAAGCGAGTCACACCGTACAGAGCAAAACATGATTTTGTATTGAATTGCCAGTGCATCGATAAAGTAGTAGAGAAGCAAACCTGAAGCAATTTACAATATTGTACCCTTATATCAATTACAACTATGTAAAGAGAAACATCTAACAATTATATAGAAGAAAACATGGATTCACAATCAAAAATATTTTTAGGAGGAAAAAACCATAGATGAAGAAACAAATCAAACAAGCTTGAGCTTAAGCCAATCATATATAGGCATACCTTTGAGATATTGTAGATTCAGTGTCAGGCCACCACAAATATCAAAATAAAGTGACTCACATGAAATTTTAGTTTTGCTAGTTAGTGCATGTAAAAATTATACTGCAGTCTATTAAGTGTGAAGTGCATCATGACTAAAAAAGCATAATCTGAATCTTCAGCCAGTCATCTTTTTGCTCAGGGTGGTGGTTGCTGAAGGCTGGGGTGGCTGTGGCAATTTCTGAAAGTAAGACTGCAGTGAGGTTTTCCCACTCAATACTCTTCCTTTCATGGACAATTTCTCTGTAGCATGCAGTGCTGTTTGATAGCATTTTACCCACATTAGAGCTTCTTTCCAAATGGCGTTAATCTTCTCAAACCCTGCTGCTGCTTTATCAACTCAATTTTTGTAATATTCTAACCCCTTTGTTGTTATTTAATGATTCTTCATAGCATCCTCACCAGGAATAGATTCCATCTCAAGAAACCACTTTGTTTGCTCCTCTGTAAGAAGCATTTACTCATCAGTGAAAATTTTATCACGAGATTGTAGAAATTCAAGGGTGTACTACTAATTAGAGTTCTCTTGCTACTTCCATACCTGCCGTTACTTCTGCTGAAGTCTTGCTCCCGTAATATACCATCCATGAAGGTTGAAGTCAACTTCCTGTAAATCCCTGATAATGTTGATATTTTGACCTTTTTTTCTTGAGTCACGAATGTTCTTAGTGGCATCTAGAATGGTGAATTCATCTCAAAAGCAATTTTCTTTGTCCACATCAATCAGAAGAATCACTATCTATAGCAGCCATAACCTTATGAAATATCGTCCTTAAGAATTAAAAGCTGAAATTACTTGATCAACGGGCTGCAAAATGAACATTGTGTTAGCAGGCATGAAAACAACATTAACCTTGTTGTATATTATCAGAGCTCTTGGGTGACCCGGTGCTTTGTCAATAAGCAGCAGTGTTTTGAAAGGAATCATTTTTTTAGCAGTAGGTCTTCATATGGACTTCAAATATCAGTAAAGCATGTTGTAAACAGATGTGCTGTCATTCAGACTCTGTTGTCCCGTGCACACAGTCTCATTTTTACAGACCTCACAGGCCGAGTACATTTAACAATTCTTAAGGCCCCTAGGATTTTCAGAATGGCAAATAAGCATCGATTTCTCAAACTCCAGTTGTCAGCTGCATAAGCCCCTAACAAGAGATTCAGCCCATCCTTTGAAGCTTTGGAGCCAAGCATTGACTTCGCCCCTCTGCATAGGAAGTCCCAGATGGCATCTTCTTCCAATATAAGGCTGTTTTGTCTACATAAATTCTGTTTAGCGTGCCTACCTTCATTAATTATCTTAGGTAGATATTGATAACTTGCTGCACCGTCTACATCAGCAGTTGCTGCTTCTCCTGCACATTTACTTTGTGCAGATCGTTTCTTTCCTTAAACCTCATGAGCTGAGCTATTAACTTCCAACTTTTTGTCTGGAAATTCCTAACCTCTCTCAGCCTTCACAAAACTGAAGGTAGTTAGGGGCTTGCTCTGGATTAAGCTTTGCTTTAAAAAATGTGGCTGATTTGATCTTCTCTCAGGCACTAAAACTTTCTCTATGTCAGTAGTAAGGTTGTCTTGTTATCTTGTCATATGTATGTAGACTTTTAATTTCCTTCAAGTATTTTTTGTTTTCTGTGGGTTTGTTTTTTTTGTCTTGTTTTTGGTTTTTTACATTCACAACTTGGCTAACTGGCTCAGAAAGCATTGCTTTTGTTCTGTCTCAACTTTTGACATGCCTTTCTGACTAAGCTTAATCATTTCTAGCTTTTAATTTAAGTTGACTCTTCCTTTCATTCGAATGCTTAGAAACCATGTGGTATAATTAATTGGCCTAATTTTAATACTGTGTCTTGGGGGAACAGGAGGTCCCAGGAGAGTGAGAGGGATGGGGGAACGGCCAGTCAGTGGAACAGTGAGAACACACACGTTTATTGATTGATTTTGCTGCTTTAATTGGCACAGTTTGTGGTGTGACAAGACAATTATGATAGTAACATCAATGATCACCATTCTCCAGTCACCATAACAAATATAATAATGATGAAAAAGTTTGAATTGTTAAAAGAATTACCGAAATGTGACATGGAGACACAAAGTGATCAAATGTCAGAGAAAATGGCATCGATAGACTTTTCTTGGCACAGGGTTGCCACAACCTTGAATTTGTAAAAAAAAAAACTCAGTATCTGTCAAGTGCAATAAAGTGAAACACAAAATTGAGGTTTGCTTGTACATACGTAGTTCCAAAGGACCTTAATGGACTCACTTACTTCTTTACAATTGTAATGATATTCTAAGTAACTATATATATAAATATATAGAGTTAACTATATATACACATATATAATTAATTATATATAAAGTATATATATAGTTATATATATAGTTATATATATAGTTATATATATATACACACAATGTTAAAAAAGCAGAAGGCACATGGCATTTGTTGAACTCTTGCTGTTTTGTGCAAAGGTTTTTACATAGTTACCTTATTTAATCTTTTCCTAGGCTTGTAGAATGGATATTATTTCACTCATTTTGAAATGTAAAGAAACAAAGACTGACTAATACAACCTACAAGAAGCACAGGTTGGCTTTGTTCCTGCCTCTGTCTTGCTCTAAATTCTCTATGCCAAATGCCTTTGTGTTGCTTCCATTGACAGTGAACTGGTCTACTTTACAAACTGCTCTGACACATTTGACTGTCAGAAACAAGTGTTGTAAGAACTGAAGAATTACATTAACATATTTAGGATGTTTAAAAATACAGAAACATAAGAAGAAGAACCAGCTATCATTTTTTCCAGAGTTAGTAACTGATAATAATAATGTACATTAATAAAGTAATGACATTATTTTCCTTTTAAAAAGAAACATCTTTTAACTAGTATTCTAGTTACGAGTTATATCTCATAGATACCAGTGTTGTGATTGAAGAGTTTGGTCTCATCTAGAATATTCCAAGGCAGAGCAGTGCAAACCCATGACAGTGGGGTGATAAGTACATCTCTGTGATTGACTGTTTAGGACGATGGACAGAAGCTGTATTTAAAGAAAGAAACACCCTGGATGCTTGCAGGGCCACCTTTTATCTTTCCAAACCGTAAGAACTTTTGACTAATGTCCTTCTGCATGAAACAGGTTTGTAAAGGAGCAACTGTTGGATACAATTTGCACCGTGGGGGAGGAGGTATATATTTTTTTCAAGAATAACATAAAATTTTCTTATTTATTACTCAAAAAGCTAGTAGGAGGTTTAAGATGTAGCAATTGTATACATTTTTAAATAAATAGCTCCTTGCTAATAGTTATTTTTGTCCATGTGCAACTAATTTTCTTTTGGAAACAGAATGCAAGGTTTCCTCAAGGACAATTTAATTCTTGTCAGCCTTTGAATACCCAGCACCTCACACATGTACTTGCTCCTAATAAGCACTTCGAATATTATTTTGTAAACAAATACATGGGTGGAAGGATGGTAGCAATGAAACAAAACTCTACCTCAGGAAGAAAAATTTACTTTTTGCGAAAATGCTTGCTGAAAACATAAAACAACAGTGAAATCAAGAGATTTTTAGTACAAGGGACAGTTTTCTTGACTCTTCTTGACCCTAAAAATATGGTTGTGAAAGATGAGAGGCAGGGATGGGTGGGTGGCATAAGGGGAAATGGAGACAACTGTACTTGAACAACAATAAAAAATATGAAAAAAATGAAGTCACTTGGTCTCCTTCAACACTCATCCCCAGACCCAACAATCACTCGATGCCTTTCTCTGTCCTCAGGCTTAGGATAGAGAGCACTTCACCAAGCACAATGGCTTTTGCGAGGAACTCCTGTTAAGTACACCTGCTGGTGTTGCAGTGGTGATTAGAGAAGGAAATAGCAAGGGAATCAGGGACATAGTCGCCGAGTTTTGCAACACTTACTGAGAATTTACTGTTTACAGGCTATTTTTTAAATAGCTAGGGAAGAAATCTGAAGTCTGATAACCGGAAGCAACCAGTTTGGTTTGGGACAGAAGATTTAAAAAAAAAAAAGGAAAATTCTGATCAGAAACACAGAATCAAAAAGAATGAATTAGAAGATCAGGATAGAGATGGGGCAGGAGAACCTCTATGGTAAACTGGTAAACACCCTGCTGAGGTTTACCACTATCCATATGGAGCGAGTTTGATCGTTAACACCAGAGCTACTGAACTGCTAATGGGTGGTGGGAGACACAACTAAACCGAGGTGGGTGGTCTGTGTGCCAAATGATCTTTTATCCTCGGGCAGGGGGACCAGGGAGCTCTTTAGGTGGTGATCTGAGTTCGGAAGTGCAGCAAGAGAGAAGGCCCCAAAGCACAGACTGTTTCAGGTTCACTGGTACCAAGTTTGCTAACGTTTTCCTGGCTGAATCAAGTCACATGACCACCCAGATTCAGCCTTTGGGGAAACAGACTTCACTTTTTGACTGGAGACTAACATCTCACTGGAAGGATCTGGGTTTAATGAATGGAGTAACTCGCAACCATTTTTATAGTCTACCACATAATCTTTTCATGTCTGTTTAGCAGTTATTTTCATAATTTTTATAGATACTAATATAGTCAATCCTCCTGTGGTGTACAAAATATTGATTGGTAGAGCGAACATAATTTAAACTTTTGTATATAAAAATAAGCATTCTCCATACAAAATTTTCAACACTAAATTTTCTAGTAAAAATAGCAAATTAGGAATATTAAAAGGTCAAACACACTGATATTTGCTTAACAAATTTCTATATGCAATAGAAATTGCATCACTTATCACTTATCACTTATTTATAGGTGTATTTATATACACTATATAAAATGTGAAAGTTCACCACAGCATGCAGTTCCATATCTATGCTTCTTAACAAATAGAGGATTTTAGAAGGAAAGGAGATCACTTGGTCCGAAGGAATGCTTTAAATGGAGGCAGGACCTCCCAATTTGTTCCAGTTTAGAATTTTTGCAATTTACTATTTTTATATCAAAGTGAGTGATTAGGACTACTGTATATGTTAGAAATGTTTTGTCGTAAGAAATCATTTAAATCATGTTAGAGTTGTTGATGCCGTCATTCTGAACTAGACATACCCCCTCCCCCATTCATAAAGCTAAGTTAGATTTGAAAGATTAATCTGGAAACTTGAAACCATTAAAGCTGACTGGCTTTGATATTGTCCCTGATTTGGTTATCAGTCAGTTGCTTTAGCAGCTAGTCTATCCCAGGAAAAGGGTTCCCACGCTCGGAGCAGTGAGCCTCCCACCACGGATGCAGCGGAAGTAGGGCACTCCATCTCCAGGGCCTCAGAGAGCGGATATGCTCCACAGAGTTTCCTCGAATATCTTCCAAAAAATTATCTTATCTTTTTCTTATTTTTCTCTCTTTTTACTGTAGTCTCTTTGGTTTTCATTTTTATTTTTTCTAGACTCAAAATTAATTAATGTGGAGTGACCTCAGTTTTTCAATCGAAATATTTTGAGTTTTGTGGCAGTTCATCATATTAAATTCGTGCTCCCTCTATGAACTCAAACTCCAACCTAGGCCATATGAAAAGACAAGTTAACGATGGCGGGGGGGGGGGGGGGGAGTATTTACAGAATTAGCTCCAGGACCACCATGCTGAGAACATGTACTTTATTTAATCTCTTCGTCTCCACCATCAAGTTTAAACCTCTTCTACCTGTCCTGATTAGCCACTCTTTGGCCTCACTCACAATTGACCATTTTAGCAGTCTTGACCTTAAAGTCTGTTGATCATCTCACACGTGTGATGGACATAAAGACCAATGAGCTTAAAACTTCAGGGAATAGTTAATATTTCTTATGCTTATATTTTCCTTGTAAAACCTCATATTTTCCTGCTTTAATTTTATAAAATTTCAGTCACCAGACCATCCTACTAACAGACTTACATCTACCTGCATAAATTTATTTCCCTAAACTCTGTGTAACACTGAGAAAACCAGAAACAATTTGTGGGCAACCAATGAAGCCACCACGTGTATGCGGTCTCCTGTGCATTTACACAGCCATCCTGAGTAAACCGGGGCTTAATTAATTGTATTCCAGTAGTAGCTGGGACTTATCATTTTATAACATGTGTTCCATTGCACTGGCCCTACCTATTTTGGAGTCTGTCTCTTCCAGCAAACATGAGTCACTTATGTTTGGTAGGGAATAAGGTGGGGAACTTATTCCTCCGGATGTATTCTGGCGGATGTTGCTGACAAGTGAATGAATAAAAATTCTAAATGATAATGAAGACAAAATGTAAGAGCTTTACTCTATTACAAAATTCTGTGGAAAAATATCATGCCATATTTCCTTTGAATAATTCCCTCTATTTTTTACTCAAAACAGAAACATAAAATTAGCCAAACTTGTGAATAGATATCTATCCTGCTAGTCGTAAACTGTTTGCTGTGTATAACTCTGAAGAAAATGATTGCAATTCTCACACCTGTACCTTTTTCCTCTGAGTGTAAATATACCTGCAGACCTTTTATTATTTTCTAACTGGAGGGCTGGCGAACAGGCTCAGCATGGCTGAGCAGATAATGTTGGGGGATAATTGGATCTGCAGGCTAAGGTGGTGGGAATATTAAAGATTTTCTGTGCAGGATTTATTTGTATCGAAGACTAAATTATATTTGAGAAAATTCAGATTCATTGTGGCATTTCCATTTTAGATTTTACACCACTCGTTAATTTCTAATGTCTTTCAAGAGAGTCCCATACCTCACATTCTTTAAATGTTGGTAACATATTTCTTTTCCTTGTGGGGACATCATTTATTGTAGATTCTGGGATTCTGAAATACTGCACTACTGAATTGAAAGGAGAAACCACCTCATCATTTTTTTTTGCATTAAACTTAATTATTCTAGAGAGTCTGCTGAAAAACGTAAAATGGGCCTTGCAAGACTTTTGAGCATTCCCCAGGATCAACAATATCCTCTGGCTTATTTGGGAAAATAAATTGTCAGTCCTCAAAGGGATCCGAGGTCAATCTTTGACCAGGTAGATGGCTAACAGGCTTTTTTCCAGCTGGCTGTGGAAATTGGAGGGAATGAGATGTGGAGGTAGGTGGCAAAGGGTATTAATTCGAGCCATCAAAGGAAGAAAAAAGATCCTTAAAAAAAAATCCTTAGTATTGTAGAAAGCCTCCAGGGATAATTAATTAAAGCGGGTTTATTCCTCATGACATTCATCATTCGGTGAGCTGGAAGCCCTGACAGCCTCGTCTTATGTGTTTCATGTGCTTAACTCTGTCAGGTGATTTTATGAATGACTTATTTTGTGACAGACCTGTTCGAAAGCTATAGAGTGTCCCGCAGGTGGAATTTGCTGATAGGACAGAGAACATCTGTTATAGTTTACATTTCTGCCTTTAAACAATGCACTAGGAAAAAGAAGTGACTCTTTGTCTATCATCTGCCTTCCCTCCTCCCATGCCCTCAGGAAGTTAAGCTCTATGGAGTATTTTTATTGCTCACTTCTGCTTTCAGTTACTAGTGTCCAGTGTGTGGCAGGTGCTCACTACATGTGTCATTAATATATGAGTTAATCTTTGTCTCTCCTCCTGCTTCAACACAGGTATCAGCCATCTGACTAGTTGTGGGTCCTCATATGGATATTTAGAAACTGTGGACGGTGCCATAATATCTTTCAATTCTGATATTGTATTCTTTCTCTTTCACTCTTTTCCTTTGTCCTGTTTATTATTTACTTCACAGTTGGAACACTTCTTTCTTATAGGGAGCCTTCCCTAAATATGTTTGTGTCACATACACTCCTAAAGCACTATGTGTGCCCCTTATTGCGTTTGCTTGGGACAGACTATATTCTGGGTTTATTTCCTTTGTAAACAGTAAGATCTGTGAAGATTTTCATGTATGTGATCTTGGTCACCAAATTTTCATTGGTATTTAGATTGGTATCTGGATATAATACCAAATTAATAAAAAATTTTAAGTAAACTGTATAATGCTATTTTTAAAACAAATCTATGTTTAAGATTGAAAGCAGAGAAAATGTTGTGTGTACATATATATGTATATATATTAAGTCAACAATTACAATGAATATATGTTGCTTGAACAGCCCTACAAATTACTTGTGACCAAAATTAATTAATAATTCTGGGACATTGCCATTAATGTAATGCCTACTGAGTCACAAAGACTGAACTATATATTTAGAGGAACATTTTGAGCTCCACTATAAATCACCTAGCAGTTATTAGGGCAGGACTGTATTTTAGTCTGTTTTATGGTAGTTTCTCATAAGTAGATCATGTGAAGGAAACTTGGATGACTCCAAGAGGAGTCTGATATGCAACATCACTGACCTGCTGGACAATAAGGCATTCGTCACCTTGAAAAGGTACATCCAAGGAGCACATAATGAAAGACAGACACTGAAAGCCAGCATTTCCTGCTTGTCTACATTATTCTCATTTCCCATTTGTACATTGTTGTAGACAATAACTTCCTAACTGGCTCTAGTGTTTCCATTCAGGCTCCTCCCCACTATACTCAATTCTAACAGCAGCCAGTACAATTTCTTAACAATGAAAACAAGATCATATCTTAATTGAAATTCTCATGTTCCTCCTTTTCAATTAGAGTAAGATGCAAACCCCTATCCATTTTCTCCAAATTCCCAAATGATGTGGATCCTTCCTATCCCTCCAGGCTCATTCCCACTATGCTCTCCTCTCATATGCTATCCATCCCCACAACACAGCAAGCTCACTTGTGCTTCAGAGACTTTGTGATTGCTTTGATGTCTACCTGGAGTACTTCTCTGCAGATTTTTCAAAGGGGAGATCATTTTCTATATTATTTATCTCAAAAAGGATTTTACTGATTGCTGTTTGTAAATTAGATTCTCACACTCCAAAATCTTCTGTGTCCCCTTATGTTATGATAGATGTGCGCACATACACATGACTGGGGGCTCTATGGAAACAGTCATTTTTTAAAAAAGATTTTACTTTTAGAGTTGGGGAGGGGAGGGAGAAAGAGGGAGAGAAACATCAGTGTGTGGTTGCCTCTTGCTCACCCTCTACTGGGGACCTGGCCCACACACTGGGCATGTGCCCTGACTGGGAATTGAACTGGCAACGCGTTGGATCATAGACTGGCACTCATTCCACTGTGTTTTCCAGACAGGGCAGACTGCCTTGTTTTTCTTGTAAGCATCTATGTTTACTTAATTATAACATTAAGTGCTCAATAAACAATCGTTGGATGATTAAATAACCGAATGTACCTATGGACCTTCAATATTTGTCTGGCATTTTTATGAAAGTCCTCATTTAAATTCACAAGATATCCATAGGATATCTATTCCCCTTAAAGTTAAGGAAAGGAATGTGCACTAGGTGGGTGACTTCTCAGAATAATAGAGCAAAGCGATTAACTTGAATTCAGGTGTCTGCCTTGAACATGCATGCCCTTGCAGCTGCACGACATTCCCTCCTGACTAGTTCAGTAGGAATCAGCAGGCATTATAACAAGGAAAAGGAATAGTTTGCGTAGTATGTTACATACACCCAGACGAAATTAGTAAAAGAGTGACTGGTTGGGCTACCAGAGTTACTGCCATTTACCTGAATTCTTTTCTATATTTTAAAGACTTTTCTAAACAAGATATAAGTTATAAGATAAATCAGATCTGGTGATATAATGTATGGAATGAAGACTCTAGTTACAGTGGTTCTCAAGCTTCGCTGCGTATTAGGTTCACCTGGGGAGCATTAACAATTCCCGGTAACTGGGTTACACCCAGACCAGTTAAATCAGTGCCCAGAGACTGCTATTTGTAAAGCTCTCAGGTTATTCCAAGACAGTTGCAGAGACTTGCTGCTCTAAGTGCCATCCACAGGCCAGCAGTATCGGCATGGGAGTTTGTTGGGAAAGCGACATCTCAGGTCTGAATCCAGACCCACTGAAGTCATCGTTACATTTCAGCAGGAAACCAGGTGATCTGTATATATTTTAAAACTGGAGATTTAAAGTGTTTGCTTTAAAATACTGATTTAGAGCAATATGTTTTAGTCTGTCTGTTTGTTTGTTTACCAAGCTCTGTTCTCAGGTATAAATAGCAATGCAAGAATCCAGTGAGCTTCTTTATATTTATTCTATAAGAGAGAGCTTTATGACCTATAGCCAAAATACTGAATATAAATGCTCACTCTGTTGGCAATGGTAATTCGCGACTTTCTGTAGACTGGTGTAGTGTTTGAGTGGAAATGAAATGACAGACAGAGAAAATAGTCATATTTTCTAGAGAAATAGTCGACATAAGACAATATAAATAGCACCAGATAATTAAAATTCTCATGAAACTTAGCAGGTTGGTGGTACAGAGTGAGCACTGGGATGTGTTTTCTTATGTTTCTAAGCTTTTAAATGAGAGATGTGTATATTTTAAACTAAGTAGATGGGGTCAAAAATGAATAAAAGGAAGGATTAAATGAGAGTGATGATAGGGTCTCACCAGGAGGTGTTTAACAAGTACAGTTCTAAGAAGGGGGAAGGGAATCTGAAAATTGGGCACTGGTATGAACAAGATAGTCATGGATTCTGCTTTCACGGGGAGTACAAAATGCTGGGAAACACTGAAAAAAGAGGCAATTACACAGCAGTGTGATAAGTAATATAATGGGTAAGCACAGAGAATACGACAGTACAGAAAAAGCAGTTTTATAGCATGCTTGGGATTGGTTAAGGAGGTTGTCTGGAAGAAGTGATGTCAGAATCCACACTGGAAGTGAAGAGGAGGGTGTGAAGGAGGGATGCAGCCAGAGGAATGCATAACAAACTGTCCAGAGGTGAGAAAGAAGAACTTGCACTTAAGGATTTGAACCTGACACAGCCCGCCTTTAGCATTGAGTGCTTATATGGGTGAGGAAAGACAGGGCCGAAAAAGGAGGGGAGGTGGGTACGCTGAAGGATTTCACTGAAAACAAGTGAGTTTATGGAGAATTCTTCAAGGTGACTAAGTATTTGGATCTTTCTCTTCAGGAAAAATTTTGTCATGCTTCTCCCTGAACAAAAACATTTTAACAGCCCTGACTGGTGTAGCTCAGTGGATTGAACATGGGTCTGTGAACCAAAGGGTCGCCGGTTCGATTCCCAGTCGGGGCACATGCCTGGGTTGCAGGCCAGGTCCCCAGGAGGGCAAACATGAGAGGCAACCACACACTAATGTTTCTCTTGTTTCTCTTCCACTCTTTCTCCTTCCCTTCCCCTCTCTCTAAAAATAAATAAATAAATATTTTAAAAAATGTTAATAGCAGTGGAAGTAAGTATATTTACGTATGAGAAAGTATTTGTAAGTATGAGGCTATGTTGAGGTAAAATACAGATGATAAAGAGAAAATTTGAGTTCCACGGTGGTTTGGGCAAAGATCATGATAGCCTACAGTAGGTGATGGTGCAAAATAGGAAGGTGATGAAATGATTTCAGAAGCTTAGGAAGTAGAAACATAGCTTTTGTAATTGGATGGATGGGGGCTGGATTCAAGGATGACAGGTGTCTAAACCAACACATGGAATAGAATACACAAATATTTGAGTTTATTTGGTAATTTTGGGAACTGGCAGGGTAGTATAGATAATTTGACTTCTGGAAATAGTGGCATCCAGTGGATAGTAACATGTATGGTCTGAAGCTCATCACAGAGATAAGGAAAAGGGAAACGTTATGAGTCTTCAGCATAAAGATAGCAGTTTAAACCATGAAAATGGAAGCACTAACCCAGGAGGACCATATAAATAGGGGGGAAAAGTAGAAACAGGATAAGGCCTAGGGCAAGACCTTTAGGAATATCACTTTTAAGGGATGGCTAAAATTTTAAATTGAGTGGAGGAAAGTAGAAGGAAAACACAGATAACAGTGTCACAGAGTCAAAGAAAAAGTTTGTCAGCTTCTTGAAATCTAAAATGTGAAATCAGAACAGTAAATAACAATTATTCTTATTTTCTTAAAATTGACTTTTAAATAGAGCAAGTTCTTGACCAGAGAGAGATTTTCAGAGAGCAGGAGATCAAGGAAGATAGAGATGGGTTCACATTTGCAACTTGGGGATCACAAAACTGGAAAACTTCCCCGTGTTTTGCCCAACAGTGAGAGCAAGAACAGAGGTTTGGGAGGGTACACTTTCGTGGGAGAACTGCCTAGGGCATTGTTTTGGCTCCTTTTTTGTGTCTATTATGTTTTTTAAAGAAATGACTTTTAAATAAGAAGTATAAAATATTTATTTTATGTTAATATAATTTATGTAATTTTATATATGATATTTATATTTAAATAGTTCTTACAGTCAGATTTTAAATATTTGTTCTGATTTCTCTTCACCCACTCTCTCCTTAGGAATTTCCTAAGATTATAAATTTTATTTCACTCACATATTTGTTTTCAAAACAGCCGAACAGTTATATGTTATACTTTCACAGGGCTGAATTTTACTAACAACATGCACATCAGAAACCCTTTGGGCAGAGTTTATAATTACTGTGTGGATATGCTGGGTGCTGCATCTATATTACATTTTTACATAACAATCTAGCTAGTAGTGTAGGTCTGGTTAGTATTTGTCTCTTAGATACATAGTGGTTTTTACTGGTTTTTGTTTGCGGCGGAGATTACAGACTGTGCAGTGACTAGGATGCTTCGGGATGGAATGTGCTGGGTAATTTTATCTGCTTCATCTCGCCCTTACTTAAATACAGTGCCTTCTACACAGGGGTCAGCATCTAAATCACATAGTCAGGCTTTTTAAAATTTACTCAGACCTATCTGAGCCTTGGAGAATCTAAGTTTGTAGGTCTAAGGAGACCAGAGACATACTTTAGACACTTTACAGATGGTTCAAACCCATGCATATCTTTTGTTTGCAAAACAGGAAGATTCCCCTAAAAATACCACACTATTAAGTGTCTAGTATCTTTCTAAGCATTTAATTGTAGAATAGCAGAAATCATGAGCACTTAAGCATTTTAATTTCCCTTCCCACATGCACTTTTATATTAATTTCTTTCATTAGTACCTGATGCCACAACTTTATTTCACAAGGGACAAAGACATATTAAAGAGGGAACATTTAATAAAATGAACATGACTGTTTTTTTTAATTCACCAGTCTAGCATGTTTTCTGTCTATAAAATGTGGAAGAGGAAATGACCTAACCTTGAATATAGGAAACAGATATTTTCACATTGATTACAAATCATATTTTTAACTGCCAGTCTTTGGAAGAATAGAAATATTGATACATGTTTCTGCCAGATGTTAGAGATTTGATCATTTAATTTCTGAAGGAATTAAGTGTGTTTTGAAGAAAGCATTTTTAGGTCAAATGTGTCTACCTCTTGGCTCTTTTTGTACCAATATGTGCATTCCAGGGAACGCATATATGCAGGGAAGAGTAAATTTCCCTATTGGCCACAATAGGTAGGATGGTGGGGTCGCAAAACTTGTTTTGTAGATATCACAAAAGGAAGTGAATGCCAAATTCAAATATAAATGGCTTATGTGTAATTGGTTATTTTGATTATATGCATCTGTTTTGTTGCATTGGAATGATCCGTGGGTGGCTACAGAAGTACATATCTTTGATTTTGAGAGTTTGCTCTATTTTTGACCCCCAATTATCACATCTAATAGAAGATAAAAAAGCAAAGATAATTGAGAAAGGGGTACTCTCTAAATCATGTCTCCCCTTCAGGTAATATGATTGTAAGAAAAGACTTATGTTTATATACACCCTAGTGCAAAAAGCATAAAATTTCCTGGATTATGGTATATATGATAATGTACATATATATATATGATAATGTATATGATAGTGTACATATATATGATAGTGTATATGATCATGTACATATATATGTATAGTGGATGTATATTAGGAAGACTTCTCAGAGCCATGATGGCTGGGGAATGATCCTTAATACCTACTAGGCAAAACAGCAAAAATGTGAATTTTAGAGTAACTAGAGAATCATCAATGTAGATAATACACAGGTGAATGCTTATTAATTTGCGATTTAATTGTCTCTCTAATGAATTTGGCAAAGTGTAGCATTATATAAAGGGCAGTGGTTAGCCAGCTCTCTCTCAGAGAGATCACTGGTCATAAAATATATTTCCGGGAGGTACTACCACTTTATTAATTTCAATCGCTCTGTAATTAAATGTACATATGCAGCAGTAACATCTACCAAATCATCACCTGATGCGTACTTGGCCTCTGGACTCAGCGACATTTAATTAGTCAGCAGAGAGCCAAATGCCAACCTTCCTTTACCAGTGGCAGACATTTCCTCTTCACAATCTCTCTCTAATAAAACGTGACATAATTTCGACAGTAATGCAACACAAAATGAAAAGCAAGTTATAAGTAAAAGCTTTGAACAGTCGAATATGAGAAAAATGCAGAGGTTATGCATGGATATAAACAAAATAGCCTTCTGAATTCGCTCTAATTTTGCTGTAACACTGTTACTGGAAGCAGTCAATATGAAACTAAAAAGCATTTTTTTTCTTAGCAAGATTGTTTTTCTCAGAGACATATGTATTAACAAGTCTTAAGTGGCTTTTTACCTTATATAGGGACTTTAGTTAATTTTATAGGAGTTTCCATGCACTCTAATTCATGAAGAGCTCACTGTAGCCAGGAAAATCATGTCAGTGTGGCCTTTGATGCTGGCTTTTACTCACAGCCTTAACCTTCCCACAGCCACAGGCCGACTACTCCCCTGGCAGGAGCCTGGGCTGTTAGAATGAGGGCAAAAGGACAGGGTTATCTGACTCCCTGTTAAAACTTAGTTGCAACAGGCAAAATGTTAGTATTTTTTCAAGAATTTGTAAAAAATGAAACAAGACTAACTTAGAAGTGAAAATAATAGCAGCATTCAAAACTAAGAACAATACATAATTATTAAAAAGTAAAAATTAAAAAATTCCTACATAAAATGCACTGTGCAAGAAATGTGATGAAAATGAGAAATATATCTAATATGTGAAAGGTTTTACTTTTCCTGTGGCTATTACTTGATTATATACAGGGTGGGGCAAAAGTATGTTGTGAGTACACAAGACAGTTTATTCTTGTATTATTTATTAATTATTGTATTATTTTCTATACAAACAACTGTAAACAACTTTGCTCCACCCTATATTTTCTATATTCTTTAACATTTTACCCATTTTTTAAAAATTTGCAAAAAATAACAGCTGACACTATTTCATATTACACTTTGACATACTCTATGAAGCTTTTCAGTCAGAAATAAAGAAAATCACAACAAATTATGGCACATTATTAGGAGACAACTTGTTATATAAAGATTTTAATTCAATATTAACATAGAATTTAAAAGAAATCAGTAAAACCACGACTTTTAACCAGAAACAATTTGAAGTGAGTATAATTAAAGTTTTTAAAGGCAGGATTTCCAGCAAAGATGGAGGTGTAGGTAGATTCACTGTGTCTCCTTGCACAACCAAAAGAACAACAACAAATTTAAAAGCAAAAAACAACTAGAACTGACAGAAAATTCAACTGTATGGAAAGCCAACAACCAAGGAGTTAAGGAAGAAGCATTCATCCAGACAGATAGGAGGGGCAGAGATGGGCAGCCAGGGTGGAGAGGGCTGGCAGCAAGGCAGCAGCTGGTGGACTGAGCAGTCCCACATTCATGTGCTAATAAACTGGGAAGTACAACAGTGGAGCAAGGCAGACCGAGCAACCCAGGGCCACAGCACAGGGAAATAAAGCCTCAAACCTCTGATTGAAAACACCTGTGGGGGTTGAGGCAGCAGTGGGAGAAAATCCCATTTTCACAGGAGAGTTTGTTGGAGAGAGCCACAGGGTCCTAGAATGCACACAAGCCCACCCACCCAGAAATCAGCAACAGAAGGGCCCAGTTTGCTTGTGGGAAGTGGGGGAAGTGACTGAAAGCTGGTAGAGAGTGGAGCAAGCATCACTGTTCCCTCCTGGACCCCTCCCCCACATACAGTGTCACAACACAGCGATCAGCGTTGCCCCATCCTGGTGAACACCTAAGATTTCCCCCTTACTATGTAACAGGTTTGCCAAGAACAAATCAAAGCTCCAGAAAAAATACAACTAAGCAACACAGAGACAGCAAGCCTATCAGATGCACAGTTCAAAATACTGGAAATCAGGATGCTAACAGAATTGGTTAAATATGGTTGCAAACTAGATGAAAAAATGAAGACTATGCTAAGTGAAATAAAGGAAAATGTACAGGAAACCAACAGTGACAGGAAGGAAACTGGGACTCAAGTCAGCAGTTTGGAACAGAAGGAAGAAAGAAACATTGGACCAGAACATAATGAAGAACCAAGAATAAAAAAACAAACAAACAAAAAAACAAAAACAAAAATGAGGAGAGGCTTAGGAACCTCCAGGACATCTTTAAACATTCCAACATCCAAATCATACGGGTACGAGAAGGAGAAGAGGAAGAGTAAGAAATTGAAAACTATTTGAAAATATAATGAAGGAGAACTTCCCCAATCTGGCAAAGGAAATAGATTTCCAGGAAGTCCAGGAAGTTCAGAGAGTCCCAAAGAACTTGGACCCAAAGAGGAACACACCAAGGCACATCATAATTAAATTAGCCAAGATTAAAATGAAGGAGAGAATTCTAGATGCAGCAACAGATAAAGAGATAGTCACCTACAAAGGAGTTCCCATCAGACTGTCAGCTGATTTCTCAAAGGATACCTTGTAGATAAGAAGGGGCTGGAAAGAAGTATTCCAAGTCATGAAAGGCAAGGACTTGTATCCAAACAGAACTATCATTTAGAATGGAAGGGCAGATAAAGTGCTTCCCAGATAAGGTCAAGTTAAAGGAGTTCTTCATCACCAAGCCCTTATGATTTGAAATGTTAAAGGGACTTATCTAAGAAAAAGAAGATAAAAATATGAACAATTAAATGACAACAAACTCTCAGCTATGAACAATTGAACATAAAACAAAAGCAACTAAGCAAACACCTAGAACAGGTACAGAATCACAGAAATGGAGATCACATGGAGGGTTATCAGTGAGAGAGTGGGTGAGGATAGAGGGGGAAAAGGTACAGAGAATAAGTAGCATGAATGGTAATTAGAAGATAGGCAGGGGGAGGTTAAGAATAGTATAGGAAATGTAGAAGCCAAAGAACTTATATATATGTCCCATGGACAGGAACTAAAGCTGGGGAATGTGGGCGGGAGTGGGTGTGCAGGGCAGAGGGGAATAGATGGGGTGAAATGAGACTATTGTAATAGTATAATTATTAAAATATATTTTAAAAATACAAAAATAAATGTTAAAGGCAGATATTATTGAAGTTTGATTAAAGAAATTATATAAAATATATGGAAATTTTGTGTGTACATGTTTTTATAGCAAATGAGGAAAGGCAGTCATATTTTGGAGATAATATTACTCTGATATGAGTAATTATTCATATTAAAATTTGGTTTATTTTTTAATATTTTTAGGCTTTTTAAATTATACTCATTGGAGTAACATTGGTTAAAAATTATACAGGTGTCAGGTGTACATTTCTACAATATATCATCATATATGTATATTGTATTATGTGTTGACCACTCTGAGTCCAGTCTCCTTTCATCACCATTTACCCCATTTTTCTCTGCTTCTGCCTCCCCTGACCTCCCTTCCTGCTGGCGATCACCTTGCTGTTGTCTGTGTCTATGAGTTTTTCTTCCTTTTTTTCTTAAGGCCTTCACCTTTTCACCCAGCCCCCATCCTCTTCCCCTCTGACCGCTGTCGGTCAGTCTGTTCCATATATTCATACCTCCTTTTCTATTTTGTTTATTAGATGTATTTTGTTCTTTAGATTTCACACATATATGAGATTTTATGTTATTTGTCTTTCTCTGACTGGCTTCTTTCACTTAGCATAATGATCTCCAGGTTCATTCAAGCTTTAGAATAAGGTAAGAATTCCTTCTTTTTCTACAGCTGCATAATATTCCATTGTGTAAATGTACTACAGCTTTTTATCCACTCATCTACAGTCCAGTCAGTTTGTCATACTTGCTTTATAATGTTTTTACCTTTTTAGTTATAATTTTATACCTTTTTAATCTCTATCAGTTAATAGTAAAGGATAACACTAAGGTCATAGATAGTATAATGAAATAAAGAAATACAGATGAAATGTGAATAGAGATGAAAATAATTTAGAATTTTCTAAGATGTGATATTAGGTGTACATGTATCTCTTATTAAGTGACAACCCAGTATAGGCATATTTTCTAGCCTTTGACGTAGCTGATTCCTCATGAATGTAACTGTGTATAAGAGTGATAAGAACTTGAGGTGTAATTATTCTTTCATTTTGAAGTCACTGAAAAGTCTTGAGAAACACCAGCCTTGCAGTGACTCAGCAATTTTAAAATATGTTTGAAACTAAAAGTTGGTTACGAATATAGAGCTTTGCTTTACATAAAAATATGTTACTCTATTTTTGTGGATAATATGTATCTGTCTCTAAAATATGTTTTGAAAAGTATGGTTATTTTCTTTATAATAGGAGTTGCATATTCCATATTAGTTATGTTAGTAGAATCATGGTCAGCATTTTATACCTTTCCTGAGATGTGGAGGAAGGAAATTGGGGGTTTAAGGGATTATTTTCTGGGATGAAGGATTAAAATGCATTTATATGTATTTTTAATGGAAATTTTTTTATGTCTTGCTACTGAGGCAGGTTGTAGAAAATCTTTTTACCTATCTATGTAGTTAGTTGATGTTTCTTCAAAATAGCAAAATGACTAAAATTTCTTACAGTATAGGAACACTTATAGTTTCCTTTTTCAGAGTAAGTACTTAATAAATTTGTGGTCTTTGATGAGTAATATTTACATACTGGTCCAATTTGAATTTTAGTTTTTCTAAGTGATACCTGGCCAAGTATGGGCTGCTTAGAAAAACCCTTATTTAAAAACCATGTCTTGCCCTGGCTGGCATAGCTCAGTGGATTGAGCACAGGCAAGCGAACCAGAGGATCGTGGTTCGATTCCCAGTCAGGGCACATGCCTGGGTTGCAGGCCAGTTCCCTGCAGGCCAACTCCCAGCAGGGGACGCATGAAAGGCAACCATACATTGATGTTTCTCTCCCTCTCTCCTTCCCCTCCAAAGATAAATAAATAAATAAATAATCTTAAAAAATAAAATAAAAACCATGTCTTTTCATTGTAATTTCAATAATGCCATTTCTGTTTAAAATTATGTAAAACTAATTATATTACTTACACAGATATAATTAAAAACTCAAAACTAATATTCCACCTGCTTTAGGTAAAAATGTCTGAATGTAGTTGGCTATTAATGGAGCTCCAATTCTTAGCTTTTCTACCTGGTTTATTGATTGGCTTCAATGAATGTTTCCCATCAAGTAAATTAACACAACACCTGAGGCATAATTCTCTAGTGGATTGTGGTTGCTGAGGTCTTTCCATCCTTGCTGGTTTAACTCCTCCTGAGCACATTGCTAGTAGGTACATTTTAATTCAATCAAGATTTGGACATTACCTTGACTTTAATGACAGGTCATTTACAGCAAACTCATGTTTCAGTGCAGAGGTGTCTCTTTAAGTGACATCTTATCAATAGCAATTCAATTAGTCAACCATGAGACTATGAGATGGAATTTACATTGTGTCACAAAGCTCTCTCAAAATTTGCATTTGAAATGTCCTTATTAGTCTTATCTCCCCCACATAAAAATAAGTACTACAGTTTTAAATGCAGATAACCCCTGTGTATATTTTACTTTTCTATACTTTATTGTCATAAAAATAAATGTCACAGAAAAATATAGTTTTTCTTTGTCAGAAATATAAACACAAATTATTTTGCTTGATTAAAAACAACATCAAAATCTTGATGTTGTTGAATAGAATAGAATAGTGTGAAAGGTTATTTTATAGCCATAATATCAACAAAACAATTTAAAAGTAAAATACATGAGAATGATAAGATATAGAATTAGTGTATAATAAAATTGGCTTTATCATTTCTTATTTTGTAGAAATTTGGACTTCAGAAAGTGCTATAATCATAATGGGCTAATATAAAACTTACTCTTTTTTATCTTTCAATATCAAGTGTTTATTAAAATCCTACTATGTGTCAGGGCATTATATTATAGATTAGCATCCCTATCTGATGTCATCACAAAATGTACTTTTGGAAAAGATGGCTGTATGAAAGAATTTTTTATGAAGTCTGAGCCTGAGAACAGCCAGGGGTGTCCAACCTGCGTTCCATGGGCCACATGCAGCCCAGGATGTCTGTGAATGTGGCCCAACAGAAAATCATAAATTTACTTAAAACATCATGAGATAGTTTTGTGGTAATGTGTTACAATGTATCTACGGGGCAGCCCTACAATGTATTTACTGGGTGGCCCAAGACAACCATTCTTCTTCCAGTGTGATGCAGAGACGCCAAAGGCTGGATTGGACACCCCTGGAAGAATGTTCCACCATTACAGATTTTGTTGGGGAGAGATAAATGTAGTGGAGGATGGGGGGAGAAAGTGTAACTGAGAAACTAGGGGATTAACTACCAGAATACTGTTTTACAACTCTGTCCCAAGAAAGATTTAAATCCAAGTGCCTGAAGACACCTCTTGTCTACAATGAATTAACTTACCTCCTGGAATGGCAATAGTGCAATACTTAAGTACCACCATCCTCCACAGAATTGATACAGTGGTCATTCGCATCACATTGTGTGCTCTGAAATTCAGATGAAGAGCCAGTTAAGAAAGGCTGTTAGATTCTTGTGTGAGTTTAGCCTATCTTCCTCTTTTGATTACATGAGATTTTCTTCAAGTTCCAGCACTGCAAGCTGTGGTTGAGGTCAAATAATTTGTGCCAGATATAATTTTGAGGTTTTAAGAAAAAAATTAAATACATGTATTTTCGTATGTGAGCTTGATTGTATTAAGCAATATCATAAAGGCATGGTACTTGCCTTATTCTTACTCTGTCTTGGTACATGAAAAGAAACTGCATATTTTCAATATTGGTTAAGTCATATATGCTAGCAAGTATATTAGTACAATTACAGAAGACTCATATAAAATTAATTGTGGCACACAAAAAATTCTGGAAGCATGGTAATTCTAGGATGATTACTTTAGTGGCATTATGACATCCTAAGTATGATATTTATCTTTTTTGCTACTCTTGAAATAACAATGGCTCTTTTTTTGGGTTGTGTGATGGCGGCATCACCTACAGGTCTGAGCAAGAAGAGAGGTGTTTCTTCCTGCATATCTTTTTCATTTTGTTGGCACCCCATTTCTGTAAACTCTCTAGTGGACTTACACTTAGATTTCATTGGCAAGGATTGGTCTGAACACCAGTAGTTGGTCACTGGCAAGGAAACACAACCTACACCAACAGTGAAAAGATTCCACCAATGCAGTGTAGGACTATAGAAACACTCCAGGTTTTTTAAAAGGTCGAGCGATGCTGAGTAAATAAAGTCTAAGGAAGTATCTTACATACTTATCTACTGATGCATAATAAATTACTCTAAACTTAGAGGCTTAATACACATTTATTTGTCTCTTATTCTCTGGGTGTTCTGGGTATTTAGGCCTGGCCTTTTGGTCTTCTGTGTCTTGTCTCCATGAGGCTGCAATCAGGGAGTCTGCTGAGACTGGGGTCTCATCTGAAGCCTGAACTTCCAAGCTAACTCATGTAGTTGTTGGCAGGTATTTGTATATTGGACTGACAGGTTCAATTTCTTGTTGGCTGTTGGCCAGAGGCTCTGAGTTCCTTGCCCTATGAGCCTCTGTAACGTGGCTGACTGCCTCACCACAGATACAAGGCAAGAAGGCAATAAAGACAGTCTGCTAGCAAGACATAAGTCCCAGTCTTATGTAACTTAGTCCTAGACATGCTACCTCAGCCTTGCTCTAATGAGTTGTTTGGAAGCAAGTTATTCAAGGGCAAAGAACAATAAAAGGCCAGGAAAAACAGGAGGCAGTCATTATTGGGGGCTATTTTAGATGATGCCTAAAATGCTTTGTGTAGAAACAGATAATAGTTTAGAAATACAAAGACATAATAAATATACTTAAACTAAAACGAGTTTTTGGCCTTTTGGCTACCTACGATGATTTAGTCCACTCTATGAAAATAAAATTAAAAAGTTTAAAATGATTTTAATACTTTTAATGTTCTGTGCTTTAACTATAATCAAGGAGATGGAATAAGAAGAATTTCAAATACTATTATAAGCACAGAAGTCCAGAATTAAGCCTTAGAAATAGTATCAAATGTTAGTGACATGCTAAAAAAAAGTGAGAAATGGAGAGCTGTGAAAGATGAACACAGATCTAGGGCAATTATATTTTAAACCAAGATTCCTTATTACTACAATTCATTAAAAAATAAGCATCACTAGAGACATCTAATAAAAACACATTCATTTTTGCCTTGGCCAAGTAGCTCAGTTAATTGGAGCATTGCCCCTGTAAACCAAAAGGTCACTGCAGTTTGATTCCTGGTCAGGGCATATGTATAGGTTGTGGGTTCAATCCCTGCTCCAGGCACATACAAAAGACAAAATTGATTGATGTTCCTCTCTCACATTGATGTCTCTCTCTCTCTCTCTCCAAAATCAATAAAACATATCCTTAGGTGAGAATGAAAAGCAGTTAAATGCTTTTTGTCTGTATTTCTGAGTGTTGGAGTGACTTAAATTGTATTTCTCATATAATTTAATTTTAAACTGAATATGGTTTATAATGCAAAAGGTTAAACTTAATATTTATCACTGAAAATAGACTTCATAGAAAGACATTTAAATTACTTTTAAAGTTTAATTAAATTTTATATTATGGAGTTTTGTGTTTTTTTCTCTTCTTGCTGTATAATTACATAAGATAATTGTTATTCATGTGATTTGATATAATATTATTGTCTTAGATGCCAAAGTATCACAATACCTAAAATAATGAAGTGCAGCATGACTTATATATTATCTAAATGTGAAATTACAAAGGGTTGAAACTTGAAGAGCAGTATGTCCAGTTCTCTTAAGTTGGAAAAGCCTATTTTTAGGGGGGAGGGGGCTAATTGCATTTACCATTATCTTAAGGATCTGATAACTATCAAATACATCTGATTCTGTTTTCTATTGTCTGTGACATATTGTCAGTGCATTTTATCATTCCAAGATTCTTTTTTTTTATTGAAGTGAATCCGATTAAAACATAATCCCAAGGGGACAGCCACTTACATTTGAAAGTCACCATACAAGGCAGGAGAAACCTGGCAGAGCGGTAGGACTCTGCCTGGGAACAAAGAGACAGCACAGAAAATAAGCGCCCCTTGGATCCCCGGGGAAAGAAAGATGCCTTTATGTTGTAAATAAGAAGATGTCCACAACACATTCCTCCAGTTTAATCCCTGTGCACCCCAGCTATGCCAGGAAATGGTGGGGTCCTAGTACTGGTATAGATGGGCTCTCTTATGAATAGGAAAACTAACTTTACTGATTTTTTCCCCCACATAGCTATGGTTGGTTGTTAAAAAATATGAATCATTACCCATTAAGTATCACTGTTTTTTAAAAGTATATTAAGTGCATCTCCAATACAGTATTGTGAGCAGTACCTGTGATGATTATGAACAGGGCTGCTGGCTCTTGTTCTCCCCACTCAGAGCATAGGTGACCTCTGCTTGGCATTGACGGTAATCCGGACCCCGAGTGGGGTGCATACTGTTATCCAAGCAGGAATGATATGAGCCATCCAAACACTGCTGTGACAAAGACAGTGGAATTGAGCGGAGAAAACTGCTAAGTAGAGAGAAAAGGAGACCACATAATTTTTAAAAAATCAGCTGCTGATTACATTACTTTGATTTGTTTGTTACTAATGCTTCTGAAAGCTTTAGGAGGTTACCTCTGACCAGGTAAAGGGTTGAGCTGGGGCTTTGACTGTGCAGCAGGAGCTTTTTCTGAAAATGGTGGTAATTAACTTGAATGATCGGCCACTCGGGGAAAACAAAATATGGGCTAAAAGCAACAGTTGGCACTTAAACCATGATGTCTTCATCAATGCCTGTGGACCTCAAGAGTAAATCACTAAGTAAAATTTATTTGCTAAACTCTTTTTGTGCACAAGGCATCTTTGCTTTTAGCTCTGTAGTGTGGTCAATTGGGAATGAAACATTTGATTAAAATGATAGTTTAGAAACTTGGAAATTAGGGAAAATAAGAGAGAATGAATTTAGTTATTTGACAGCAAAATTAGATTATAGAAATTGCCTGAGAGGTTATTTCGTAGTTTTCCCTTGGATACTTGATCTTCTAGTATATACCAATAGATTAGCTTTCATCTAGAACTTTAAAAATTTGAATTAATTTTATAAATATATCACATTCTCTCCATTCCTTGAAGTATACTGCTATGTTACTTTAAAAATAAATGTTTCTTATAGTTCAATATTCTAATGGATAACAATAAAAATAAGCTCTCTTTGCCTACTGATTTAACCTAATTTTATATCCTCTTCTGTAAAGATTATGAATTTGTATGTGTTTGATTAAAAGGTTATAGAGGGAATACTAGAATCATTGTTTACTGACCATCTGTTTTCAATAAAATCTTAAGCTAGCTTTACCTGGATGATTTTTTGTGTGTTGGAGGTACATTAATTTTCTTATTTTTAAACAATGGAAATTTTGTGAAAGCTTCTACCCTTTGCCCTTCTGATACACATGGAAAAAATGGATGGTTCAAGCTGTTATTCTTTCCTGGGGCTCTGAGGTAGTCTTTACACCCTTAACATTTGTCTTCAGATTGATACCATTAATCAGATTCAGAATTAAAGAACCATCTTTTTCATCAAGCAGCTAAACTATGTAGGGAAAAAATGATAAACATGTGGGAAGATAGTGATGAAGATGTTACTAAATATTTTCAGGGAAATACTTTAGTAAAATTTGAAAGTGGACATAGGAAGAAATGGATATATATTAACCATATGGATTTTGTTATTAAATTTGGTGACAGTAATGTGTCACTCTAGAACTTTTGATATTTAACTATTTCTCAAATAAATATTTGAACTGCTAATTCATTGAAATATTCCAGAGCTTTTGATGGAGGATTTATCATAAGAGTTCATGCTGATACATTGTATTCCTCTTAGTTTTTAAAGTCATATATGGTAGTCTCATAGTTTGTTTTTATGTTTGGATCAATTACCATACTGCAGTTGTTTCTCTATTTAAAAGTCAATGCCTCTGTAATGAGTAAGAGTAATCTTTTTCAATATTATAGCATCATTGTGATGACATCTTTGACAGGTTTAGCAAAGGTATTCTGAACTTGGAATCCATAATCAAGTTTCGGATTCTAGAGAATTCACGAGCTTAATAAAAAGGAAAAAAACTCATCTCTATTTCCAAAAATTTCTGAATAAATTTAGCATTTTATTAATTATTTATGTAAAGAATAAATATCTGTGGAAATGGAAATCTTAAATGGAAATCTTAAATGGAAATGGAAATCTTAAATGGAAATCTTAAATGGAAATCTAAGTCCAAAGAACACTATAGATATAACAAAAACCTTGAATATTTTATGCTCATCACTGATTTGAAGTTAATGAGGTTATTAGATATTGCATGGCCTTATTACTTAATGTATTAAGAAAACACATTTCTCCAGTTATGTATGGCTGTCAAATAAATCACTCAGGAATTTAGTAGCTTAGAACAATGTATCTCTCCTACTTTTGTGGTTTGACTACACTTGGTTTTTCTGGTGGACAGCCCTTGCAGCCCCAGTCAGATCTGAACTTGACTGCAGCTATCCAAAGCCTCTGCTGGACTGGATGTCAGCTGACATTACTGACAGTAGGCTAGTCTCTCATCTGGTGCTGAGAACTAGAGCATCTACACATAGTTTCTCTTTGCCTCATTTTAAGTGAATGCAGGTCCAGCTGCCCGCTGCTTCGAAAGCAATACTCCAGAGGCAGATGCTGATGGAAACAAAGGAAAGTGGTTTTATTCAGGTGCTGGCCACCTGGAAGATGGGAAATTCTCATCATCTCAAAGCCTACCTTAACATTTCAGGCCAGGCAGGGAATTTTATAAGGAGAGAGAGGGGTGAAGAGAGCAAAGAAATCAGGGAATGGGCTGTGGACATGCAGGCAGTATCCTCACTGGCCCCAGTATGGATCCTTAATATCAGCATCCTGAAGCTGGTCAGCGCCAGTCAAGTCCATGCAGTTGGGTGATAGGCATCACCCGAAGTTGTGGCCACAGCCCTTTTTTGTACCAGCAGAAATGGGAACGGCTGGTACTTGCAATACACTTACGAAGAAACTGTCAGTCTGTGAGTTCTTTTCATTAGTTTGTTAGTACATTTTATTCTATTTCCATTGTAAGGTATGCCAGAGTAGTACGAAGTATTTTTTCCCTGTTACACCATCATGTTTCAGTTCAAAGAGGTTCCTTGGTCCAGAACACCGAGGTTAGAAGCTGCAAAATTTCTTATGACCTAACCTTGTTATTTCCACTAGTCCAGATTCAACATGGTGGGGGGGTGGGGGGCGGTGGTATACACAAGGGTGTGAAGCCTGGGAAGTATGATTAACTGAAGTCCTTCTTTGAAGAACAGCTACTGGAGATTGTATTAGTATAGCACAATTTTAAAAAAAATGAAAATTGTGTTTTGATGATATTTTCTTTGCAATGTTATTTTTTCAGTGTTATACATTTATTGACTTTATTCTTCTCAACTGCTAAAGGAAGATGTGCTCTCCCTTAAATATTACACAGTCCTGTTTTAGCAGAAATATCTTTCAATAATATAATATTGCTTTCTTTCTGAGATATACATTAGAAAAGCTCATATCAAAGTCATTTTCAGTAATTTTTAATAAGCCTGAAGTATACATTTTATTCAATATCCATCAAGTGATCACTTGATTTGTATAATGCATTTGCAAATGTTAATTATTATGTTGAACTGTTTTTCATTTTGAAGGAAACATACAATAAATTCTTAGCATTAGAGTTAACAAATATTTTTCTCTCCACGAGTTCATGTGTTTTTTAATGTGATATAAAAGCAACATAAGCTCAGTCTTCATATTCCTTTATTACTTTGGCTGCTAGAAAAGTTAGGCCTATATGTTGTGGTCAATTGCAATGACCATCTCCAGGTGTATACTGAATAATGCTTCTATATTAACATTATATGTGCTATAATATTTACACACTTTATAGAACATTTATTCCTTCACAAAAGTTGTCTTTTTGAAAAACTGAATTAATAAAAATAAAATCTGATTTCTGTCTTCAAGTTTATTGCATGACTAAATATTTCAGAAAAAAAATTTTCTGACTCAGGGAGATTTAATTATTTTAGCCTATTGTATTAGTGGGATGTGATTTAACTTAACTTTGTCCAAATAGTTTTCATAAAAAACATTTTTAATAGTTTCTAAAGATTTTATTTATTTATTTTTAGAGAGAGGGCAAGGGGAGGAGACAGAGGAGACATCAATGTATGGTTGCTTCTTGTGTGCCCCCTATTGGGGACTTGGCCCACAACACGGGCATGTGCTCTGACTGGGAATAGAACCAGCAACCCTTTGGTTCTCAGGCCCATGTGCAGTCCACTGAGCTACACCAGCCAGGGCTGATAAAGAAAGATTTTACTAAAATGGAACTAAATTACTGTTATTGAAATAGTAGAATGCTTAGGCATAATTGTGCATGTGTAGACATTCTTACTTAAAAGGAACTAGAATTTTTCTATGCTTAGTCATGTGGCCCCAGCTAATTTATTTTAGGCTGGTTCTTTAGAATGCCCCTTAAACTCTTAAAGCATAAGTCATCTCTTTTTGATTTTTCTTGGCAAAAACCATTCTGGAACTGCCATTGATTATAAATAATATCTCCATTCTCCATGCACATTCAGCAAGACACTCTTATTTATGCTTGCTGCAATGGCTATCAATATTCTTTCTCTCACAGATACCCTTCTGCTTCAGCATTTCTTTTAATTCAACAAGTAACCAATAAAAATTTAATGGATATCTAGCTTAAAGAATCTTTTAGCTGAAATTACATTTGAAGAAGTATTAACAACATCTTGGAGTTTTACCCATAATTATAAAATTTCATTAGCTCCCCTTGCAAAATGCAACATTGTTATTTATGCAAGACAAATGACATTATTTTTCTTGTACTGGTTAATCAGAATATTTCTATATTCTACTTTTAACCTCTTTCAATAAATAAGGAATATTTTATTGCCATGACTATCCAATATAAGTGATTTCAGGTTATTTAGCATCCTTAGCTTATTCAACTATTTTTTTCTTCTATTCCTTAGATATAGTGTGGAGGAGACAAATAATTACACAGTGGTTTGTAACTGTGACTGATAATGATTATAAACTGCAACAGTATAATTAATGAAGAGAAAGATAAAAAAATGGGAAAGCATCCTATTATAGCTTGTTAGAACATTCTCTCTTAGGTGTAGTTTATGGTTGTATATCCCCCGGCACAACGTAGCACTCCCAATGTCAAAGCTAAATGTAGGAAATTATTTTTTATGCTTCTATGAAAATTCTCTGCAGATAGGTTTTATTTATCTGAGGTCACAAAAGGAAAGAAAATTTCCATGTTTTCTTTGATGATTCTCTTATTTAACAGAGTTTTAAATATCTTAAAGCTGCATACATTTTAGGTTGGGTAACAATGTTGGAAAATATTCTATTTTAATGCTTAAATTGTGTTGGTAAAGATTTGTAACATATCTCTACTTAATAGTAATTATATTATTGACTTAAAATAGCTTCTGGCTTTTATAGGTAATAACATTTAAATGCATTTAAGAGGAGGGCAGTTTTCTGAATATCAGAATTTCTGTTTGTACAATAAATTGAAATTAGTAATAAAGTAGTGTTATTAGAGACTTTTATAAGAAGCTTGTTTGTCATTGACCATCAGCCCCTTCCTTTGTCTCTGCCTATCACCTGTTCTCTGGCACGCCTTGACCTCTCCATTTCTTCCAACTTATTATTTTCTTTGTTTTGTCTCTTTTTGAGGTTTTATTTTATCCTTTCAGGTACAGTGGTCCTTTAAGAATTGGTGGGACTGCCTAAATGTCAAAGGGCATTTAAATACTCTCTTCTCCCTTTATTATCCCTCTCTTAATTCACAGAACAAACACAAACACACACAAAGACATATGAATGCATTCACATACAAACACACAGTCTAATGTAATTATCTGCTATTTTTCTCTGAACTTCTGCAATAGAGTACTACTACAAGTAAGAAAAAATTTACATATATTCCAAATATATAGGCATTATATAACATGTAAAACATAACTGTTGACAGAAAATTTTATAGTACAAATAATACCTTTGCCAATGATGCCATCATTTCTTGAGTATACAAAGTTGTATAAAACATATGAGAAATAAATATTATGTCATATCTTTCTGAACATGTGCATTTTCATTTCAATGAGAGCTTGAAAGTGAAATCAGCCCAACATGCTTGCCCACTTAATGTTCATTTTCTGCAATGTTTTCCCAGCTCATTGATATTTTTCAGGGTTTACAGATGGTTTTAAAGATTTTCATCAGAGAAAGACAAATACTACATGATTTTGCATATATATATATATATATATATATATGTATGTATTTGCAAATTATTTAAAATACCATTTATTGAGTGCCTAGTAAATATCCAACACACCCTGGCCAGGCTGCTCAGTTGGTTGAAGTGTTGTCCCATACACCAAAGGGTTGCTGGTTCGTTTCCTAGTCAGGACACATACAAGGTTACAGCCTCGGTCCCTGGTCAGGGTGTGCATAAGAAGCAACCAATGAATGTTTCTCTCTCTTTTCCTTCCTCTCTCTAAAATCAATAAACATATCCTTGGATGAGAATCAAAATAAAAAATAAAAAATAAATGTCAGGCACCATGTTAGGCACTTTACCTAGTTTGTTTCTAAGCCATACAACCATTCATAATCTGAGATATATAGTATTATCTTAATTTTTAAATATTTTTATTCTTTTAATTTTTTCCAATTATGGTTTCATTACTTTTTCTCATCAGAGTACAAACAAATGTTTTATTACTATTTTAAACAATGACTTCTCAGATAAAATTATCTTTATATATAATCTGTATGTATAATAATAGTGTTTTACTTAATTAATGTCTTCAATGCTTTTATAACTTCCTAAACCTTTTTGTATACATCAGTTCATTAGCTTTTTCATAATAACAACTTCATGAATAACCAAGCTTAGCCAGCTGGTACCCTGTATTATGGATAAGGAAATGGAGACATGGAGAAGTTCAGTTACTTTCACTGCAGAGGTATAAATGAATTCCACATCTACAGAGGTCAAGCTGAGTGCAAGACCCCTATACCACTTAACTACTCATGAGTAAATTATAGGCATTCTATACTTTTCTACATAAAGTAAATGAAACAATCTTATTCTCAATGGTTTTATAAACAAATTACTGACTTGTGTGGTCCCATAGGAGTGCCCTTAGTGTTCTTTCATTTTATTCACTCATTAATTCAATGATCTTATTTACAAGGTATTAACAGGTACTATTATTCAGGGCTGATGAGTCAAATTGCTTTTACTCTTGGCCTGCCTTCACCTAGTTCAGAGTCCAGAGAAGGAAATGTTGATTTGTTATAGAAGCGGTATTTGTAATAAGTTTGTAAGATTTACTCACATTATTGTTATAAACAGAACATTTTATAACACAGAAGAATAGATCCACTAACGGCTACATCAGATATCCACTGTTGAATATATACCTTAAAACACTTCACCCAAAATTATATGCTAGTATTATCTAGTTTTTAATTCTATGTTTAACACAACCATAGGTATCATTATAATAATATCTTATGCAGACAATATTTCTTTAGCTTTATTTAAATATTTACTAATTCCTTTGTACATTAATATTGTATCTTAAACTTTTCTTCAGGGTCATATTCTTTTATTTCAAGTAATATCTTTAAAAGTTTCCTTTATATTATCTTGGGGTGGCAGTGCTTCCACTTTTTGTTTATCTGCAAAAGGATTCATTTTGGCTTTATTTCTGATAGTTTTTCTGGAAATATACCATAGTTTAATTAGACTGCTTTTTCGCTTTCACTTTTACCACTGAGTAGTAGGCTGACATTTGTATCTAGGGTGACCTTGATGTCTGCTTTAAGGTTGTGTGTGTATGCACTGTACAATTTCACTATAAGACATGTAAGTATGGATTATTTTAACCTCATGACTAAATCAATAGATATGCCAGTTTAGAAAAATGCTACACTATTGTGTCCTTTGCTTCCTATTGGGTCTACACTAGGGTTCCCTCAGGCTGTCATCCTTATCCCTTTTCCATTCTTTGCTATCTTTCATCTCCTTGCCTCTCTGCTATTTGACTAATTTCTTCAGTTCTAACTTCAGTTTATAAATTCTTATTTCAGTTCTAAGTTGATTAAACTATCTATTTTTTATTTCTAAAATTGTATTGTTATGTTTGTAAAACATGTATTCTTTTGCAACATGGCTATTGCCACGTGTCTCTAGCTGTGATTTATCACTTTCAGCTCTGTTGCATGTGGTGTTTTCATCAGCTCCTATTCATGCCTTGGCTTTTCCTTTGATTTCCCTGACTCAGTAGAAAATTCTCTTACTCCTATGGGTGAGCAAAGCCAACAAAAGAGTTTCAAGCAAAATTCACTTATTATGGAGTTGGAGTATCTAGTAAAAGTAGATTTCTGCCCTGGCTGGTGTAGCTCAGTGAATTGAGCGCAGGCCTGCGAACCACACGAGCGCGGTTCAATTCCCAGTCAGGGCGCATGCCTGGGTTGCAGGCCAGTTCCCAGCAGGGGACCCATGAGAAGCAACCATACATTGATGTTTCTCTCCCTCTCTCCTTCCCTTCCCCTCTAAAGATAAATAAATAAAATCTTTTTTAAAAAAGTAGATTTCTGGTCAATTGGTAGTTCATATTTCTTCAAATATTCATCTTTATTATATTAATGCTATGTTCATGTTAGTATATATTACTAACCTTGTTCCTGAAGCATTAATAACTGTCTAATTTTAGTATATATGTAATTTAGTAATTTTAGTATATATATCTACTAACTGTCTAATGTTAGTATATATTACTAACCTTGTTCCTGAAGCACTAATAACTGTCTAATTTTAAAAATCTTTCTTTGCAATGTATTTCATATACAAATGATGACTGTTTGTTTATATACTTGCTCAAATAATTATGTTGCTGATGATTTCTCTGCGCTAATCACTGATATATTTTTGGAAGTTAGTGCTTATATATAAACTCTAAAAATTAGTCTTCAACAGGTTTATAGTTTTTTCAGCCATAATACAATGAGTTGGATCATTTTGGGGAAAGGGGATCTCAGGAGCAGATTAGATAGGACACATATTGACATGAGACAGTTCTCACAAATTAGTCACTCATGAGCTGTTGCTCTACATTTACCCACTGCACATTGTTTAATCTCATTTTTATATAACATTAAAATTTATCTATTTTGCATATTATTGATTTCTAACTCTTTTATATTAACAGGATTCTTTTCTCTGTGTGTTTCAATTTAAAGGTTCTTCATTAATTTCCCCACTTACCTGTGGTCTATTTATATAAATTACTAGAGTTTTGACTGGTCCAAGGGATTTCAGCAATACAAATTCTTTTAAAAATATAAACATGATTTTAAAAAGATAGATAGCTTAATGCTATTGATAAAAGCTACCTACAGATGGTAAGGAAAAGACTACAAAAATTATGATTGCAGATGTCACCATACACAGGAATAAAACTGTCCAAGATAAAAATATTTGCTGGAAAACACCATCTATTTAATTCTCTTTAATCAAAGCTCCTCTTTGAACTAAGAACTTCAGTAACCTAAGGAATGTTTTTGCTTTCTAGCTGAAATGTACCTAATAAATTTCTGCCATAGCACTGAATAAAATATTATTCTAAATCTTTCATTTTTTTCATATTAGTACAGTGATATAGAGGACAACTTTAGAGTGGTCCAATGAAACTCTTTCAAAGATTTTTAAAAATTAAAGAAGCGGGTAAATTTGTCATCTAGCTTTATTGTAAGTAAAAGCTCAAAGTAGTTTTGTTATTCAAAGATGTCTTTACTGTTCCATTTGTCTAAGCATTGGAATAAAACCCAGTTATCAAAGAAATACATTTTAGTTCCATGGTAACTCATATAGGCAACCATATAGATTTTTGAAAATGAAACTTTTCTAAGAAAAATTGAGAGATATCATAGTATCAATATATTTGCTAAATATATTGCTTGACTGTCTTACTACAGTGAGTTATTTAAAATTATGACAATGGTAAAGTTTTTCTTAAATAGAAGTCTATATCTTTCCAGGAACACTATATTTTTGACACAAAATATAAGTAATTCCTATTTTTATATATTAATAAAAATAAATTTTACTCAAGATTAATTTAAAAGTTTGTCAGATGCACATTGCACAAAAAGTTGTATTGAAGAGAGTTATATTATTCTTAAGTACTTTAAAGGAATTAATTATAATTAATATTTAATAAAAGAATAATTTGTTTCCAAAATATGGATATGGTTTATGATAGAAATTAAATTCTCAGCTGTTGGAATGTTTGTGATTTTTAAAGTCTTTTTATGCTGTGGTTTCCTCATCTTTAAAAAGTGATGATGATGATAAATGATCGTGGCGATGATAAGTTTCTCTTAAGTTTATGTGAAGGTTAATTGAATAAGTAATACCAAGGACTGAAGGAGGAATGGGGGGAATGGTTATTGAATCCCAGTAGCTGGGTACACAGGGGCCAACTGAGAGAAGCAGTGTAATTTATTAGGTCAACAATAGTCATCATTAGCTTTAAGTTGGAAGCATAGGAAGCAATGGGAATGAATAGGGAAAATGTAGTACATAAATATTATGGGATACTATTTAGTCCTAAAAAGAAGACAATTCTGTAATACTCAATGACATGGCTGAAATGTGAGGAAATTATGTGAAATGAAATGGGCTAGAAACAGAAAGACAACTACTGTATGATTCTAGTTATGTGAGGGAGCTAAAATGGTCCAATTCATACTGACCAATCCGAAGACTGGGGTGGTGGCTGCAGAGGAAAGGAGGGAATAGGAAATTACTAAGAAATGGGATAAAATTTCAGTTATGCAAAATGAGTAACCTTTCGAGATCAGCTTTATAATATTGTGTAGTCAACAATGTAAACTGCATTGTACACTGAAATGTTATTAAGAAGGGAGAAGTCACATTGTGTTCTTACCATAGTGAAAAAAAAAAGCAGCAATGAATTACAAGTTTTTGTCAGAATCAGTTAACTAGTACTATATAAATTAGTTAACCACTTAATTAATTAGTTAACTAGTACTATATAAATTCCTTGACAATTTATCTCTTAGCATCTTAATTTCCCATCTACCTGAGCAAACCATACCCCTTTATTATACCTAAACATCAACACCAACTCAGAGAAAGTTATCTTTCAGATTCTATTCTCTGACCATTCCAGTTGTGTCTTGTCCTGCAAATACGCATGTTCTGAGAGTTCTTCACATCCTTCTGATTTTGGCCTTTTTAAAAAATTTGGTGATGGTATGATTTTTATGTTGCAAATTTCAGTTCCAATGATTTCTATCAGCATAACCCAGCTCTTCCTTTTACCAAACAACAGAGGCAGTATGTCTGATAAAGAAAGGCTCTAACAAAGAGGTAGAAGTTTAGAGGGCTAGTTTACTTTGTAACTTCTAGAACAGTTCTGCCCAAAAGAAATTTAAACTAAGCCATACAAGTAATTTAAAAGTTTCTAGCAATCACATTAAAAAGTTAAAAAAAAGGCACACATTGTATGAAATTAATTTTAGTAGTATATTTAATATATATCCTAAATGCTATTGTTTTAGGTCTTCAAAATATTTTATGTATTTCACACTTGCAGCACAGCCCAATTAAGATTAGACATGCTTCAAGTGCGCAATGGCCTTGTGTGGCTGGTGGCTACCGTGTTGGGCAATATGTCTCTAAAGTCACTTGATATATCCAGGCTTGGTTTCTCATCTGTAAAGTAATAGAATTAGATTCACAGTTAATTTCACAAATCTCAAATAACAGTGACTGACAAAGGCAGAAATCTATTTCCCTCTTTTGTAAATGCCTGGACATATGAGGTTAGGATTAGTAAGTTAGCTCTACCCCACAAACTTGTCAGGAAGCCAGGCCCCTTTTAACTTACAATTATCAAGTATTTATGGTGTGACCCTTGGCATCACTGTCCCAAATGCCAACATCTATGTTTTAGACAGTGAAGTAGAGAAAGGATATCATAAGAATGGTCTAACCCTGGCTGGTATGGCTCAGCCTGCGAACCAGAGGATCGCGGTTTGGTTCCCAGTCAGGGCACATGCCTGGGTTGCAGGTCAGTTCCCAGCAGGGGATGCACGAAAGACAACCATACATTGATATTTCTCTTTCTCCCTCCTTCCCTTCCCTTCTAAAGATAAATAAATAAAATCTAAAAAAAGAGAATGGTCTAAAAGCAAATGGCAACTTATCTGCCAGTGAATGTTCACAGAAGCTGCACATACCACTTCTACTTATATCCTACTAGACAGCACTTAGTTTCAGAAAATTAGTCTTTATTATAGTCAACCAGTTGGTTAGCTAAAAACTGTGAAAGAAAGGAAGATATCTATTTGAATTACTAGTCACTCCCAACTTAGGCTTTCTCTTGGGGCCCAATGTATGGACTCAGAGTAGTTGCAGATTTGTATCCCTGGTAGATATACCCTTGCAAGAGACTGCAGGAGGAGCCAAGCTGTCTCAACAACTTAATGTATTGCTTTTTCCAGAAAAGAAACTTATATTTAAATAAATGTGAATGCCTCAGTTTGATTTGGAATATTACTATCTTTATGACAATTCAAGATTTTGAGGTGCCAGAGAAATGTAGACTGCACATAAATCATGTTCTTTTGCTAAGTAGTAGAGTCTCTTTGCTCATACCGTG
Organism: Sturnira hondurensis; assembly: GCF_014824575.4. Classification (NCBI taxonomy): domain Eukaryota; kingdom Metazoa; phylum Chordata; class Mammalia; order Chiroptera; family Phyllostomidae; genus Sturnira; species Sturnira hondurensis. Next base: position 20,704,839 of record NW_028083059.1, read on the forward strand.
CTTTGCAGTAATGTACCATGGAACCCCAGGGAATTCCCACACTGTAATTTAGATTGTTTTTATGTTTTAGGAAAAAATAGTCATCAATTCTAGTAAAAATTTTCAAATTTCAGCCACTGGTATCTTTTAATGCATTTGTTCATTAAATCTCTTTATTTTAGATTAGATTCTAACTCTTGTTCTACTCATGAACATCCCTATAAATATAATTAAATATATGTATGCACACATGTATCTTCTTTTCTAAGTATCACAATTTGTAAAATATGTTTCATTGATTATACTACTGCAGTTGTCCCATTTTTTCTCCACTTTATTCCTCTCCGCTCCATATCCCCCCACCTTAGTTCATGCCCATGGGTCATGCATAGAAGTTCTTTGGCTTCTCCATTTCCCATATTATTCTATTAAGAAGCATAAATGGTAGGTACAAAATAGACAGGGGGAGGTTAAGAATATATACCTTCTTAATAAATCATATTATAAGTGCTATCTAATACCCTTTCTCCGAAAAGAATATGATTAAGCATTTTGTAGTACATAATTGATATTATGAATTTGAAGATTCACTCTAAATATACACGTCTTCCTTAAACTTTCACTTTGTGATCAAATTTGCGAGTGTTTAGAGAAATCAAAACAGCCTATTATTTTGAAGCTTGTTAGCACTCTCAACATCTCCTCAGCAGGCTTTTTTATTTATTCTTTTGTGGCCAAGAGTCAACTTCTTGGGATTTATGTGCTGCCTTACATGATAAATTATTAATGTTCTTACTGCCTGACTAAACACTTCAGTTCCTCAAAAACTTTTGATCATGCCAGCAATACTTTCTCTGTTACTGCTGGTCCCCTTTAGGGATACTTCGGATTGAATTAAGTAACTTCTTATTGGCAGTTTAGCTTCAAATCTGCCTCTTTGTTAACTAAGTGGAAAATGGTTCAGGAGGGAAATGCAGACAAAACCCACAATTGTCCTTCCAGTATTTTATCAATAGTGGCATATTCTGGGAGAATTAAACCATATTAATTTTAAACCATATTAAAGACAGTCTAGAATTTACTTTAAATTAAACTTTTATCTGTTTATATGTTTACCTTGATATGTTATATGTAAAGGGAAAAAACGTGTTAAACAAGGTAAATTTATCCGTCTTACCTATCCATCTGTCTATGGTTGTATGTTTTCCCAATAATAAAGGCAGATAAGCACATATAAAAAGAGTATGAAAGAAAAAATGAATTATAGCTTCATTAACTAATTATGCCTGATATTAAAATGTAGATGTGTGTTATTCACAATTCAGCTAAGTTTTAAGTAGTTGTAGTCAGAATCTACACATTTAGAATATTGTTTTCTAAAAAAAAAAAAAAGCCCTGGCTGGTATAGCTCAGTGGATTGAGTGCGGGCCTTCGAACCACACAACTGTGGTTCGATTCCCAGTCAGGGCACATGCCTGGGTTGCAGGCCAGTTCCCAGCAGGGGACATACGAGAGGCAACCATACATTGATATTTCTCTCCCTCTCTCCTTCCCTTCCCCTCTGAAGATAAATAAATAAAATCTTTAAAAAAAAAAGAATATTGTTTTCTATTTGACTTTGTGTCAAACAATATTTTTGCACCACCTTAGTTTTCAGAGTCCCCATATTTAACTTGCTGCACAGTATTTCATTGAGAGAAAGTAGTATAATTGTTTTCTAATTGATGAAATTCAAGTGGTTCCTAATTTTTATACTTAACACCACATGAACATCTTCATTTTTTCAAATACTTTATATTATTGTCTTAAGATATTTTTCAATTAAATGGAATGAGTACATATCAATGCTTGTTTTATATTAACCAACCTTTTTCCCCAAAAATGTTAACAATATTTGCAATAAGGCTTTCCTCTTGAAATTAGGCATAATTATTTCAAAGTGTTATAAATTAATCAATAAAATGGTATCTTATTCTGTTTAATGTTAAGTAAATATTTTGTGTTTCTGATTAAGATTCAGTCTTGGTTATGTTTCCTTTTTTATAAATTTCATCATAAGACAGATTTTTTTAATGTATGAGTTTTTATATATCATATCATAACATAAAATTTTACAAGTATTTGTCACACTATATTTTGGTCTGGTTTTGTTTAGTATTTTTTTAATATTAAAGTCTTCTCATTTTAAGCAATAATATAATTCTATATCCACTTTATCATTATTTATAATGTATGCTTTCTACAGAATATTTTCTACAGCACACTTCATAGTGTACACTTTCTTTCTGATGATCCAAAATAACTGAATAATTTTATCCTTCTTAAACTATCTTAACCAGTTCAAAGTAAAATCTAGTTCACTTGATATATATTTTTTGTTGAGTACTTGGGCAATGTTTGTATCTAAATAATTTTTTTCTAAAAATTATATAATTCTTGAATTATTGTAACTAAACAACAGAACAGATAATGAATTCATCTGTTCATCTCATCCATCCAGACATTTACTTATTCATTTTTAATAAACTAAATATTTTTCAATGGCTATTCCAAACTTTCTCACTATACAATGAGAATTGTCTTTCCTTCCGAATCGTTCTTAGTCACTCCAATTGTCCTGGTCCACCTCCCTGCCCAGCCCCAGTTACGACTGGTTGGGTGGTTGAAGTGAAGGAAACCCACCTGGGCCAGGCTGAGGGCTCAGAGCTTTGATTTTTTTCTGGTCATTTATCTCTGCCTTCTTCCTGCTTCTCACACTCATATGTCATTAAGTCCCTTGGTTCTCTGCCCAAAGAAGTGAATAATTTATGAGACAGTATACCTATTTGTCATTTTTTTATTCTCTAAGGAGGGATCAGAATAATTTTCAGAAAAAAGAAAAAACAAAATTTGATTACTTCCTCACTCAAAGCACTGGAGGGTGGTGATGACTCTGAGGTAATCTCAGTGGGAAGATGCCTCTGACACTACAGCAGAGAGCTCTTTCTCTCTGTTTCCTTGAAGTGATGGTAGCGTGTGAGAGTAGACTTGGAAAGAGAGACTAAGTGAGGAGGTGGGTTATCTAGGAGCCATTTTCTTCCACTTCTGCCCCATTTTTGGCAATCAGCTTGGTTAAAATATCACAGATTTCAGGATATCATTTTGTATTCATTTTAATTAGACATAATGAGAAAAGTTAACATCTCAGTGACCACAAAAAGAACATTTCTGCTCATTTCTCATCTTCATTCTGATATTAAAGAAAGAAGGTAATGTCAGTCCTAACATACAAATAAATGTCTCCTCAAGTGACACAATGATACTGTTTTTAAAATCTTAAGTAGATAGAAAATATACCAACCGCATACACTTAAACATCACTGAAACTAAACTGTCCATAATAAAATTATTCACCTCTGCCAGTAGTGTTTTAGATTATAAATACAATTACAGCACAACATGTCATACACTTTGTTTGTATTCTCATTACATTATTCCAGATCTTACATTCAGAGGATAGTTCAACCTGCGATTTCTTGTTAATAGACTCCTAATCCCCCCTCCCTGAATCAAGTTAATGGTGTTCATTTTCAGGCTGCTGAAATTTTCTGTACTTTCCATCCACAAGATATTTTGTACTCTGTTGCAGGTTTTAAGAGTTTTTGTTAATAAAAGCAAAGAGAGAAAGACACTGTGTCAAAGGGGTGTATTACATAGTATTCAATAGTACACATTGGATTAGTATAATTACATTGGAATTCAAAGTAGTGTTCTTGTAATTCTGGATCAGACACAAAACAAGGCAGAGCTCAGTGGGCTTTTTTAATGCTGCACTGATTTGCTATGCACTATAAATAGCTTAAGTATTTTGTTGGTCTTATTTTAACTATTTTTTTTTACTTTTAATAAAAGAAGACAATATATACTATTTATCAGAGGTTCATGTTTTTACTCATTTGCTTCATGCCTCAGAACACAACATGATCAATAGCCAGTAGCATGTCTCAGATGATCCTGTCTTCTCCCCTGGAGAAGGAAGACAACTTCTTGAAACTGTAGGAACTGTTAGTAAACTTATAAACTGAGTAAGTAAACTTATAAACTAACAGTTCCTACAGTTTCAAGAAGTTGTCTTTCTTCCTTTTGTTTTAAAGTAATTGATTTTCTTCCAATAAGTTGGAAATAAATAAAAGTATATTTCATTACGATTATTTTTATAAAATAGAACCCTAGAACAAATATTACATGGTTAAAGTTTATAAAATGTTTAAGCTCTTAATCTCTAGTATGAAATTGTTTTACAGAAAAAATAGTTATACTTTTAATTTGATACCCTAAACAGAATTTTCATGATCATGTTTCTAAATGTGTGCTTGGTGAAGAAATAGTTGAATCACATGCTCTAACAAATATTATTCCTAAAAGCATGTTGCCTAAGATAAATGCACACAGTTTTAAAAACACAGAACCAATAATACCCACCTATTTGCAAGTATTTACTAATCTCCCTTCAAACATTGTTATGATGATAATATTTGAAAGCAATTTCTACTCTTTTCCTCTTTTAATTTTAACTTGGAGAAAAATGCGAGTCATTTTTGCAGTCTGTACTAAAAACTAATTTTATTAGTTTCAAACATTTTGTTTTAGGCAAGAGAACCGTGAACAAAACATCTTCAGAGAGACTAGAATGGGTGGTAAACCTATTTTCAAGCTATCATGAGACATATCACTGTGTCAGTAATAAATCTGGTTTAAAAGTTTTTAAACTCTGTTAAGACATAAAAATGTAGACATAACAGAGAGATGAGTGAATAGGCTACTTTTGTAGCTACTCTGTGACTAATGTGTTACTTGTAAAACAATAAATGAATGCTGAATATATATCTTGCTATCAAAATCAATGTGTCACTGAGTCACTTTTATTACATTTAAATGGCTAGAATGCATTTGTACAGTCGTCCTTAAATCTGGACAGCTTTTCTCCCCTAGTGACTTTGTGACTCTTAAAGAAAATATTCTTTGATGTCTGAGAGATTACATAAAAGTTATTCAAAATACTCATTTCTGAGTCCAATTCAGGAGGACTCTACTTATTGTCAGGACTGTCCAGTATTAAAGATGACATGCCAATTTCAAATTTTGCCGTGTCCAAAAGGTTTAGGAACAAAAATGGTCTGAGTTTTGATGAAATATAATGGGATTTATGTACCCATTGCCTGTGACATAAATTCTGGAGGTAATGTACAAAATATATTTGAGAAAACTAATCTGCAGGTGGTGTAATTTACAGGGTTTTTTTTTGTTCTTGAGAAAATGGATGTGCAAGTTCAAATTTTCACTTTAGATATTGCATGTTGTCAAAAAGCAGATCTCTGTGTATTTGATGAAGAAGATGATCTACATACATTCTTTAGTGAATCCATTTTCAGACCAACTTTCCTGTATTTTTATCTTGGAATCCAGCTGCTAAAATAGTCATCTGGGGCCATTCAACGGCACTCTACCACTACCCACCACTGATGCTGCTAGCCACTTTGGTGGCCGTCTCAGCATCCCAACTGGTTTCATCATAACCATTGTCTAACTAAAGCCAGCTTAGAGGAACAAATCTAATCATGTGACTCATAGGTTTTTAATTTTGTAAAACCCTTTATCCTTATCCAAGGTGTTTCCATTCTCTTAGAACAAACAAGTATGGCCTTGGAGAGCCCATTACATTCTGATCCAGGCCCACCTCTAGAGCCGGCCTCTGGAAACTGCCTGCTTTTCAGTCTGTACTCAACAAATCACCGCTCCTTTCATTTCTCCTAAACACGCCACCACCTCTCCTGCTCCTTTCCTGGGCTATCTCCCATCTCCCTCCCCCATCTGTTTTTTTTAGATAATTCCTAGTTTTTTTCAGCTGTAACCTTTACAGTCTTATCCACCAGCATGTTGTCTCTCCCCCAGGAGTAGCACCCTCTCCTTCTCTGATAAAAATTTAATTATTCACGTTTTCCAGACCGGAGGCACCCTCCATGAAGGCAAGATTCAAAACTCTTTTGCTCTCTCTGATGTTCCGTGGTAATGGTACTGGGCACAACACGAGGCACAAAAATATTTTTCAGGAATGAGGTATCAAATAAGCAAATGATTTGCAAGTTGGTCCATTTGAAAAAGAGGTATCAGGTGCAGAAAAAGTGATTTTAAAGATATTCCATAATATCAGAACTTAAACCTTGTTACCTTTGAAATTATAATAATGTGGAGTTCTTGGATAAAAATTAACTCTGTACTTGTTATTAAAAGGAAACTTACTTTATCATGTATATGAAAATGATGAGAAACCAGTTGACATAATTGTGAAAACAACTTCCAAAAACTGTACTTAAATTCATATTAGCTCCAAATTGGTCTTAAAACTGAAAACAAGTTTATTAATTTTGTGATTTTCCCTGTATTGAAGAATAAACTTCTCACTTTTATCTGCAATAGTAACAGTATATTTTCGCATGCTCAAATTACCTGTCTTTCCCTCACTCCCCATGCCCACTCTCTACATATTTGTATTCTATGTGAGACTTTATATTGTATATAAATGCATATATTTTATATATTCTATGATATAGTAGATAATGTTTCACAATTTATCTGCTATTGCCATGTACTATTATTTCTCTTGCAGATTCTGAGAGCTAGGCTTTTCCCTTTTTTTCCTGTGGGACCTAGAAGACTCAGGTGATGGGTATAACATTATAAAGGGGCAGAGATGCTAGTATTGATTCTTTTAACATTCTTTCTCTGAGTGTGCATATCTGACTTTGGGAGTTCAAAAGCTATGTAGTTGTATTTCTTTGGGTTAGAAATCATCTCATTAATACAAAAATATAAAAAAAAACATGAATTTGCTTTCAAGGGACTTGGAGATTCGTAGACTTGGATTTAAATCCTGTATTTAGCTCTTACAGGACAAGGACAAACCTCATCAGTTAAAGCCACAGTTTTTATACTTCAAAGATGTTTATAATATTCATTTGATAATAGACTATTAGAACAGGAAATTATACATATAAATACCTGGAACATGGTATTCATCCTGTAAACAGTAGCTATTTTTAAAATGCTATCACTAAAAGTTTCCTTAGTTTGCCTTCATTTATCTTGTGACTGACAACCAGGTATGTGATGGCATTTATTTTGGATTCAATGGAAGAAATGAACAAGTATGTCAAAGATGTAGCCTCTGGGACCTTTCCATTTGGCAGATATATATTAAATGTGTAAGAGAATAAGTGTAGAGACATTGAGGTAAAAGGTTCGGAAAAATGGCCCTACCTAGAGGGATTGCAGGTATGTGCTGAGTGGAAAAAGTATGTTTCTATTTATTTTCTCAGCACTGTGAAAAATCACCACAAATTTAATAGCTCAAAACAATACAGATTTGTTATTGCAGTGTTCCACAGATCAGAGAATTGACAGTTTCAGCAGGCTGAGATCCTGGTTTTGACAGGGCTGCCTTTCTGTCGGGAAGCAGTAGAGGAAAATGTTTCCCTCCATTTGCTTGTTTCTGGGGACCCATTCTCCCATCTGGAAAGCAGAAGCAGGCCGAGTCCTTTTCACACTGCCACTTTCTGGTCCTTTCCTCTGTGGTCACATCTTTCTCTCTAAGCTCAGCTTGGAGAGATTCTCTACTTTTAGGGATTTATACAGTCAGATTAAGTTCACCTGAATAATTCAGGAAAAGTTTTCCATCTCAAAGCCCTTAACCTTAATCTCATTTGCAAAGTCCTTTTCCTACATAATGTAGCGTATTAGCAGGTTCCATGGATTAGGACCCAGACGTCTTTGTGCATCATTACCTTCCCATCACTAGGGACTTGGAAGAGATATTTGGGGAAGATCAGAAGAAACAGGTGGTGCTGTAATTTTGCCAGAATCCAAATAAAACATTAATTAATTGTAGGTGATGTGATGATTTAAATCAATTTGGTGTCAGGAAACTCATTTAGTAATTACTTCACTGCTCTTTCTACACTCTGAAGAAAGGAAATGATTACTTTATAACTCAGAAATAGTTTATTTTTTATTTTTTTAAAGATTTTATTTATTTATCTTTAGAGGGGAAGGGAAGGAGAGAAGGAGAGAAATATAAATGTATGGTTGCCTCTCATGAGTCCCCTGCTAGGAACTGGCCTGCAACCCAGGCATTTGTTCGGACTGGGAATCGAACCGTGATCGTGTGGTTCACAGGCCCATGCTCAATCCACTGAACTACACCAGCCAGGGCTGTAACTCAGAAATATTTTTAAATTGATACAGATATTCTCACCTGATGCTGAATCAATGAGATTTTAAGATTGTAATTTTATTATAAAATATTTTTTTCTAAAATTTGTTACTCCCATCTAGCCATTTTGTCATTAGGTTGTATTTTAAACAAGGAACACATGAACCTTGATTTCATAACTTCATGAGTATAAGGGTAATATATGTAAAGGGAAGAAAAATATGTAAAGGTAATACATGTAAAGGGAGAAAAAAATGTCAGCCTGTCATTTTATAATAAATTGGAGGTATAATTTTAGGAGACAGTGCTGAGTTTTTTTGGTTTTGGTTTTGGAACAGCTATTCCCTTCCACTTTGTATCTTTTTCTCTTTTTAGTTCATTAGTAGGTATTGTAATGCTTGACTCTCTTCCCTCTTTGTCTCATTTGCCTCCAGGGAAAAGGAGTGGTAATTAATGTCTGTGCGGTCCTGCACACGACCATACATCTCAGTTAGTTCTTATAGTAACCTTATGATGCAAATTTCCTTTTAATTTTTATTTTTAAGTTGTAGTTGGAATGCAATATTATGCTAGTTTCAGGTAAACAACATTGTGATTAGACACTGGATAAGGTATGCAGGGATCATCCACAATAAATCTAGTACCCATGTGACACCACATAAAATTACTGCAGTATTATCCACTATATTCTTTACACTGCGTTTACATTCTCCTGACTATTCTGTAACTACCAATATGTACTTATTAATCTTTTCACCTTTTTCACTCACCCCTCCAAACCCCTTCCATCTGGCAAACTTTGATGTGTTCTCTGTATCTATAAGTCTGTTTCTGTTTTGTTCATTTATGTTGTTCTTTGGATTCTACATGTAAATGAAATAATATGCTATTTGTTTTTCTCTGTCTGACTTATTTTACTCAATACTCATATAATACCCTGTATGTCTATCCATGTTATGGCAAATGATGAGATTTTCTTTTTTATGGCTTACTAATATTCCATTATATATATGTACATATCCCTTTATCCATTCATCTATTGATGTATATTTAGGTTGCTTTCATCTTTTGGCTATTATAAATTATGCTGTAATAAACATATGGATGTATGTCTTTTCAATTTAGTGTTTTGGGTTTCTTTGTGTAAGTACCCAGAAGTAGACTTGCTGGGTCTTTCTTTGTCTCTTTTTAGCCTTTGTTTTAAAGTTTATTCCTATCCCATATAAGTATGCTATCTCATATAAGTATCCCAGTATAAGTATTGCTATCCCAGCTTTTTTGTTTCCATTTTAATGAAAGATCTTTTCCATCCATTTACCATTTATTTTCAGTGTGTGTATGTCTTTTAATCTGGAGTGAGTCTTATACAGACTGCGTATGTAAGGCCCTTGTTTTGTTTTCCATTCAGTCACCATTTATCTTTTGATTGGAGCATTTAGTCTTCCTTGCATTGAAAATCATTGTTAAGAGAAATGTTATTACTATCATTTTATTATTCACATTTTGTCTTCTTCTTCTTCTCCTTCCCCTTCTTCTTCTTCTTCTCCTTCTACGTCTTTGACTGTTTGATTGTTTCTTGAAATACTGGTTTGGCTGTCATTAACTCCCTTAGCTTTCCCTTATCTGGGAAGCTTGTTATCTGTTCTTCCTCAATTCTAAGTAATTGCTCTGCTGGGAAGAGTAATCTAAGTTGTAGGCCCTCGCTTTTCATCACTTTGAATATTTCTTGCCAATCCCATCAGACCTGAAGAGTTTCTGTTGAGAAATCAGGTTAAAGGTTTATGGTAGCTCCATTGTAGGTAACTAACTGCTTTTCTCTTGCTAAGGGATTTAGCAAGAGATTTTTTTTGAGATTCTCTGTTTGTCTTTAATCTTTGCAATTTTAGTTGTAATATATCTTGGTGTGGATTGAATCCTCTTTGGATTCATCTTGTTTGTTATTCTCTGTGCTTCCTGGACTTTTATGTTTATGTCCTTCACCAGGTTAAGAAAGTTTTCTCTAATTATTTTTTAGTAGTTTCAATTTTTCCTTCTCTCTCTTTTCCTTCTGGCATCTCCATGATGCTAACATTGATACAGTTGAAGTTGTCCCAGAGGCTTCTTACACTGTCCTCACTTATTCGATTCTTTTTTTGTTTTTGCTGTTCTGATTGGGTGTTCGGTGCTTTCTTATCTTTTTAAATCGCTGAACCAATCATTTTCTTCATTGACTCTATTGTTAATTCCCTATCATGTATTTTTTAAATTTATTGTTTTTGTATTTTTTCAGTGCCACTTATTCTCCTCATATCCTTCTCCCGCCCCCACCATCTCCATACTGACCATGTCTGTGATTCCTTTTCCTTTTTTGCTTGATCCTTCCACCCCTAACTCCCATCCCCAGGCCCATTTCAAGTAGTGTATTTTTTATTTCTGACTCATTCTTTTTTATGGTTTTCATGTCTTTTTTAAAGCTATTGAAGTTTCCAATAAGCTGCTTGAGCATTATTATAACCATAGTTTTGGACCCTTCACTTCATTTAGTTCTTTTTCTAGGGATTTCCCCAATTCTTTCATTTGGGACCTGTTTCTTTGTCTCCTAATTTTTTAACTCTGTCTTGTTCTATGTATTAATTAGAGTTACTACATCTTTCATTCTTGGTAGAGCAGCCTTATATAGTAGGTGTCTTGTAGGGCTCTGTGGTACAGCCTCTCCAGTCACTTGAGTGAGCAGGCACTCCAGTTGTGTCCTTTGTGTGGGGTGTGGGCTATGTGCACTGTTTTGTTGTAGTGGAGCCTTGATTGTTTTGGACATGTCACTGGGATAGATTAACTCCCAGGCCGATTAGCTGCAAGGACTGGGCGTGACAACCACAGAAGAGCCGCTGTGCAGTGGCTGACTTCTTGGAGCAGGACACACTTTGCTGGGGCTTTGATGCCCTCTGAGTCCACTCCTTGAGTGTGTTGCTCATGGAGACAATTGGGTTGTAATCTGACATGGTATGAAGCTGTCCAATGGGTACACTTCCTCTGGGGCCTCCCAGGAGTTATAACTCAAGGTCAGCCACTGCCTGTGTCCATTCTAGGACCATCCAGTGTGAGCTACAGAGTGATCTGTCGCTCATGGATCTGTAGCTGCTACTTGTGCTGGACTTGTATGTACCCCAGAGAGGTTACTCGGTGAACTAAGGCTGCCTGATGCTAACACCTGGCCTGAGGCCACTTAATGAGAGGAGTGGGGTGTGCAGAGACCAGATGTTGCTTGTTTGAGAGATTTTAGAAAAGTCGGAAGCATGAGCCAACAGAGACCCTTTATATGAGAAAGCCACTAGAAGTGACTTGGGTGCCCCGCAAGATGGATAGGGCAGCGTCTCAGGGAATCACCTGTTTGCCCTCAAACAGCCTAAGCCAAGTTGGTAGAAACTCACGTATGTCATGTGCCTACCAGCTCTGTGAGGACACATATGTCATGTGCCCTCCCTAGGGCTCAGCAGAGGAACGCTGGCCTCTGCCAGTACTTCTATCTTGGAGAAAGCTGTTCCCTCAGCCCTCCTGACTGGTAGCCAGAAAACACAGTGCCTCCCTGTGTGTTCCTGCCCTCACCCCCAGCTGTTGCCTCAGCACTGGAGCTCAGAGTGAGTGAACCCAAATAAGTTCATGCACAGGCCTTTTCAGAAGAACTCCTGGGACACCTTTGTTTCATTCAGTCCCAATCTCTGCTGCTTTTACAGCCTCAAGATGTGGGGACTGATCTTCTGGACACTGGAACCTTGGGCTGGGCGATATCCCTACAGATTTTTAAGCCTAACACATGGATGAGGGACCAGCCCATTCCTAGTCTCTGCCTCCTGCCAGTCTTGATATGGCTTCTCCTCTATACTCATATTTATAGGATTTCTTTTCACCTTGATTTCAGGTGGCTCTGAATGATGGTTGTTCTCTAGTTTATTCATAATTTTGTTGTGGTTGTGAGTACTGCATTTACCTATGCCACCATCTTGGCTGAAAGCTCCTGCATTTCTTATTCCTCCTTAAATAATGAAGAAACACTTGGAGAAAATTATTCATTCAATATATTAAGATATAAGTAATATATGTCAAGACAAAAATGCTATAGTTGGCATTTAGCTCATGTTTGTAAGGTTCTGAAGCCTTAGTGTTTCTAATAAATCATAATAACTATTTCACAATATAATACTTCTTTCATACTATCTATAATGTCAAATCAGTTTTTATGGAACATTTATTAATTTTAAGTTAAATATAGTTATTTTAAAGTAAAAGACATGAGATCATATTTTTAATTTGTTTTTATAGGTTTCACCTACTTTTTCTAAATTAATCGAAGTAAGTCCAAGTTTTTGATCATCATATATAAAAGTTATACATTCATTAAAGCAAAATTTATAAAATTAGGAACTTGAAACTATACATAATTCGATGACAGGATAGCACTTAAGAGAGTGATAATAGACAACAAAGATAGCATCTGAAAGTAATGGGGAAATTAAGGATAATGTAATAAATATTGACAAGTAGATGCATTATTATGTTTTTTTCTTTTTGCTATATACATATATACACATGCATATATACACATATATGCATATATATATATATATCCACATGTATTGTGGGTAAAAAGTGTATATTCACAATTACATTTCAGATGTACCATAGCTAAATGTGAAAAAAATAAATCATAAATTGAAGAAAATATAATTTTTCAACTCTAGGATTATGGTAAACTTAGTCATTAAAATTTGTGGGTGACAGAAATCATAGATAATTTTGACTACCTCAATGAGTTTGAACTCAAATACAAACTTATTTCCTATAAAGTTTATAAAACCCTTATACAGGGTTTTATAAACATAGTATGAATTTCATGTAAATGTATAACCATTATGTAACCTGCTTATCCATAGGTGCTTTGCAAATTAATATCCTTGGCTGTCGATGAGAATGGTGAATTAAAGTGTTCCAAAAATCCACTCTGCCAATAAAAGTAGTCAGAACTGGCAAAAATTATCAAACTCACAAATTTCAAAACTCTGAATATCAATCAAAGTTTTGCAAAAAGTAGAATATTTAAGAAAAATGTCTACGTTTCAGAATAAATGAACCTTATGGTCATTTAAATATCTCTATTTCCATCTTCTACTATGAAGCCCTATAGTAATCTTAAAAATCAAGTGACAGAAATCATAGTCTCTGTGAAAATCAGCAGATTCATTCATAGCCATGGGAGCGGAAAGAGCGGTTTGCAATTTGCCAAAGACCCCTTCCCAGAGAACTGCCATCATCTGACCTGTGTGGTAGTTTCCTGGAAACCCGAACACATGCTGTTTGTTTTTATTAGACCCGACTCAGAGCTTGCTCACCACAGCCAGTTTTATCCCAGTGTGTTTGTCAAGCAGTCAGAGGCAGTCCCTTAATATCACATCTGCATGAGACAGTAATAACAGCTGGGACAAGATAGGAGTTGACTAAAATATTAAAAGTAAAATTGACGTATTGAGGTATCCTCTAGGAGCTTTGGAAAGCTCCGATATGTAGTTGTGCATTAGGAGGGCCATGCTCAGTTTCAGGGTTGTGCATAAGCCCAGGAAAGACTGAGACTGCACAATTAGGAAATGAAAGCTAAAGCAAAAACAAGCAAACAGACAAAGAAACAAGCAAAACCTGTCAAACATAAACATAAATATCAACACAAAGAGATATATACCTAAACATATAATCAAACTACTGAAAGACAAAGAGATAATCATGTAAGTAGCTGGAGAGAATCATTTATAACTTAAAAGAATCTTCACTAATGCTAAGTAAAGTAATCAAGTTAATGTGGTACTGCCATAGGAAACACATATAAATCACTGGAATAGAATTGAGAGTCCACAAATAAACACATCGATAACTGATTGATTTTCCCCAAAGATAATGTGGAATGGTCTTTTCAAATAATGATGCTTGGATAACTAAATTAGCAATATGCAGAAGAATTAAGTTGGACCCTGACTCAAATTATATATACAAATTAATTCAAAATGTATCAAACATGTAAATATAATAGCTAGAACTATGAAACTCTTAAAAGAAAATGTAGGCATAAATTTTTATGACTTTGACGTAGACAAACAGTTTTTAGATACAACAAAAAAAACCACAATCAGCAAAAGATAAAATAGATACATTAGAGTTCACCTAAATGGAAAACAATTAAACCTTAAAGGACACCAAAAACTAAAAATATAATATATGAAATGTGAGAAAAAATTCCAAATGTTATATTCGCTAATGGATTTGTATCTAGAATATATAAAGAAACTATGACTTGACAGTAAAAAGAAAAAAAAGCTCAATTAAAAATACCCAAGTATTTAAATATATTTTTCTCCAAAAAAGATACCAATGCTCAAAAAGCACATGAAAAGATGCCGAACATTAGTACTCATTAGGGAAATGCAAATATAATCCACAATGAGATACTAGTTTACATCTACAAGGTTGGCTATAATAAAAAGCTAGGCAATAACTAGTATTAATGAGTATGTAAAATAACTAGAACACTTTCACATGGTCGGTGGGCATGTAAAATGGTGTAATCACTGGAAAACAATTTGGTAGTGTCTCAATGTATCAAACATAAAGTTATTATATGACCCAGCAGTTTTACCCCTAGGTATATATACACCCAAGAGAATTTAAAGTGTATGTCCATACAAAAACTTATTCATGGATATTCATAGGGGCATTATTCACAATAGGCAAAAGTTAGAAACAAACTAAATATACACCATATTATGAATGGATAAAAAAATGGCATGTTCTTTTTTAAAAATATTTTTATTTATTTATCTTTAGAGGGGAAGGGAAGGAGAGAAGGAGAGAAGTATCAATGTATGGTTGCCTCTCGTGAGTCCCCTGCTGGTAACTGGCCTGCAACCCGGACATGTGCCCTGACTGGGAATCGAACCACGATTGTGTGGTTCGCGGGCCCACGCTCAATCCACTGAGCTATGCCAGCCAGGGCAAAATGGCATATTCTTAAAGTGAAATATTACTCAGNTTACCCCTAGGTATATATACACCCAAGAGAATTTAAAGTGTATGTCCATACAAAAACTTATTCATGGATATTCATAGGGGCATTATTCACAATAGGCAAAAGTTAGAAACAAACTAAATATACACCATATTATGAATGGATAAAAAAATGGCATGTTCTTTTTTTAAAATATTTTTATTTATTTATCTTTAGAGGGGAAGGGAAGGAGAGAAGGAGAGAAGTATCAATGTATGGTTGCCTCTCGTGAGTCCCCTGCTGGGAACTGGCCTGCAACCCGGACATGTGCCCTGACTGGGAATCGAACCACGATTGTGTGGTTCGCGGGCCCACGCTCAATCCACTGAGCTATGCCAGCCAGCGCAAAATGGCTATTCTTAAAGTGAAATATTACTCAGCCCCCAAAAGGAGTGTAGTACTGATATATGCTACAATTTGGGTGAACCTTGAAAACTTTGTACATCAAAGGAGGCCAGCACTTAAGGCTGCATATTGGATGATTCTATGTAAATAAAATGTCCAGAACAGGCACATCCATAAAAAAAAGAAGTGGAGTAGTGATTTCCAGGAGCCAGAATCAGGGGAAAATGGAGCGTGACAGTCCAAGGGTGTGGGCTTTCCTTTTGTGATGATAAAAATGTTGTGGAATTAAGTCAGAATTATAATTATACACTTTGTGGGTATACTAAAACTGCTGAGTTGTAAACTTTAAAATGATGAGTTTGTTTTGTTAGCTTTATCTTAATAAAAGTGTTTTAATCATTTGCCTGATTTCACATGTGCCGCAGCCCGCTGTAGCAAGGGTGGTCGCAAGGTGAGGCGAGGGACTGAAAGAAAGGAGAGGACCAAATGCTCTGCTGGCAAATGGCAACTTTATTCAAGAAACAACTGTCTTATATACAAACTGTTGTGGCCTAAAGCAAGACCGCAAGGAACTAGAAACAATGTTACACACCCTAGAGTTATCAAAAGGGCAGGATGTTCTCATATCCTTGGAACATTAGCCCGAGGACAATGGTGTCCTCATTACTATCATTTCCTTGGAACATGACGCATATGCCAAGATCTTGTTCTTTCCTTCAAGGCTGAGAACGAGAAGGTCCGGAAAATGTCAAGATACCCGCCGGCTCCAGGGACCAGAAACTAAGTTCCTCCACCATTTTCACAGTGGAGGACTCTGTCCTTGGTCCCCTGCGGCCTGGCGGGCTCCAACACACATGTACTTGATCTCATTTCTGCATATATGATTAATGTAAAATTTTGTTACTGAGATTTTTTCAATTTTATGAAATTATCAAATAAGTATCATCAAATAAATTATATATGGACATGTACCTATATATCCATTTTGCAGGAATTTTCCCTTATGAGAGGGGGAAAGAAAAAGGGAGAGAGACAGGGGCAAGGAAAGCTCATCAAATTCTCTCAGTTTGCATGTGAATAATAAATGCAATTTACATTAATGTGGAGAAATCAAACTATATGTTTACCTACTTGAAATTCATGGGTTAAGGATTTGTAGGTTTACCAAGAATAGAAAGAAGAAAACATATGAAATTATAGTTTCATGTTAAATCAGCAAATAAATAAGACAGGATTACATGGTATTATTTAAAACTGTGGCTTATGTGGTAAAATAGTTCTAAAACTCTTAGTATATTTTATTATATAGCACATTTACACATTTTAAATATGATTATAGCTTTGATTCTTAATTTCCTTACTTTCTTTAAGACAACCACATTGCAATGATTTGAAGTAATTTTCTAGTTAAAATTATGTGACTTAGTTGTTTTTATTTTTTAAAATTTTATTTTTTTAGAGAGAGGAAAGGAGAGAGAAACAGAGGGAGAGAAATGTCAATGTGTGATTGCCTCTCATGCACCCTACGCTGGGGACCTGGGGACCTAGCCTGCAACCCAGGAATGTGCCCTGACTGGGAATCCAACCAGCAACCCTTTGCTTTGCAGTCTGGTGCTCAGTCCACTGAGCCACACTAGCCAGGGCTACATGATTTAGTTTTATATCCAGCTCTTTCATTGGCTAACTCCATGAACATTTTAAAATATATTTTTCTAGTTTCACTGTAATTAATTACTACATAAGTTTAAGGTATACAGCATGGCAATTTGATTACATAAATTGTGAAATAATTACAATAGGTTTCATTAACATCCATCTTTTAATATAGATAAAATAAATTGGTAGAAAAAAAGAGGAAATACTTTCTCCTTGTGGTGAGAACTCTTAGTATCTAGTCTCTCAACAACTATCCTACATGTGCTACAGCAGTATTGGCTAGAGCCATCATGTTATAAATTACATCCCTACCACATATTTATCTTATAACTGGAATTTTGTTCCATTTGACCACCTTTCTCCAGTTAACCCTCCCCCCAGCCTCTGCCTCTAGTAACCCCAAGTCTGATGTCTTTTTCTAGTAGTGCTTTTTGTTTTGTTTTGTTTATCAGATTCTTTTTTTTTTAAGATTTTATTTACTTATTTATTTTTAGAGGGGAAGGAAAGAGGGAGAGAAACATCAATGTATGGTTGCCTTTTGTGCGTTCCCTGCTGGTAGTTAGCCTGCAAGGAACCGGCCTGCAACCCAGGCATGTGCCCTGACTGGGAATCGAACCTCGATCGTCTGGTTCGCAGGCTTGCGCTCAATCCACTGAACTATGCCAGCCAGGGCTGTTTATCAGATTCTTCATATAAGAGAGATCATACATTATTTCTGTTTCTCTGTTTGACTTATTTCATTTAGCATAATGCCCTCAATGTCCATCCATGTTATCACAAATGGTAGGAATTCCTTGGCTTTTTATGGCTGAATAATATTCTGTGGTATACATACCACTGCTCATCTATGTATTCATTCATGGATGGACACAGGTTGTTTCCTCATCTTGGCCATTGAAAATGCTGCTGCTAATGCACAAAGGGAGAAGATCATAAACTTTCAAAAGTATCTCTTGATTTCAAAAACCTAAAAATATTAAAAAATTAATAGATGCTGTTATGCCCATGTAAGGGTAGTATGTGATCCGTAATAAGCTAATGTTATGTTTCTTCTTTATATTTGGAGTTATACACTACAGCTTTCCTGTGTAGTTGGCTGTGTGTATGTGTATGTGTTTAAATGAAAAAGTAGACCATGTTTGGGAGAAGTACTTTTCTTAAGCCGACAACTGATATTCGAAGGACAAATAATAGCATTTTCTATACAAATGATGAAGAATAATACTATTTATTCTCATATTGACCATTGGTAGATGGATCTGATGATTCTTGGAACCTATGAGGCAGAATTAGGTCCATAACCTGTCTCCATTAATGCTTACCTGTGAGCCATTTCTTGGTGAATTAACCAGCCAGGTTAAAAGCAGTAAGATCAGAAACTGGAGAAAGCCTACCTTTATATTTGAAATCATGGTGGTATTCATGTTCATTTTAGGCAGCCACTGCCATTTTTCAGAGGCTATGCTTTTTAACTTTTTTTTATTTCAGAAAGTATATGAGTTATGTTAATTTTTGAGTTAAAATCTTTAGTGATTAAAGTATGAGAATTAGCACATTGTACTTTTCCCTTCCATTGAAAATAAGTTTCTGCAGAGTGATGTTAGCTATTGTAGATGCCCTTTAGGAATTTGCATTTTTAACCAAAGATATAATATTAGTTTTTTATTTATGGGATAGGAACTCAAGCAGAATACTCATGACTTAAAGCAGAGATTTACTTTTAAAGAAGAAAATTGCATTTTCTTTGATTGGATCATGTTCTGCTATATGCTTAAAATATAAAAGCTTCTAAGTTTGAACTTTAAAATGCTGTCAGAATAAAAGGTATTTATATATGCAGTATCACTATAATATAAGAGTAAACTATTTATTCTTTACATAAAGCAGGCACATAAATATAATTGCATAGAAATCTGTCACACCACATAGTGTTCTTGATGAAGTAAAGATCTGTTTTCATTGTCTGTGAAAACACTATTGCCCGAAAGTTTTCTCATATGTGTTTGAAAGAGTCCAGAGGCAGACTAGGGCCCATGGGATAAGTCTACTGAATCTCCTACCCTCCATGTCCCCTGTGAATGGGGTTTAGATTCCAAGCATGCACTTTTGCTTACTCTACAACCTTCATGCCACTATTTACTGTAAGACCAGCAGAATTAATATGATTACACCCTTCAGCTTCCTGGTGCAAATTAACACCCAGAGTCCAGTCCCTCCCTATTTTTCACTCTGTAAATTCCAGGTGACTTCACATTTTCCTATTCTACTGCTATCTACCACAAATATCTAAATTCGACATTATTTTTTACAGTAAACTCTGGAATTTATTTACCATTGTCAACAATATTCTTTATGTATTCAAGTGCTTCTCAAAAAGATCATTTTACTTTTCTAGCTGTAATTGCAATATGAACATTCCCTGAGGTTGTTACAATGGGCTTTGTCTTCAGTCCTGCAGTTCTCATATCAGTGAACTTGGAAGCAGTGTAGGAGTCCTTCTGGCTGTTCTTTCACACCTTTTAAAGTCATTTCTATTCATATTCATACCACCTACCACTCCTTTATTAGTTATCTATCAATCCTTATTTCTTGATAATTTTTGTACCTTCCCACTATCATCAATCTTTCTTGTACTGCCCCAATTCTACCCTGAGTGATTTTGGTACCCACATAAGTAAGGGATTCTTTCAATACACTGTCCTTTCAATTTCTCGAACTCATATCCTTCAAATATCCCTGTACAGCATCCAACCACTATCTCCCCATCATTCCCAATGACTAATTCAGTGACTTCAATGTTATGTATTGTCACTGTCTGGCCACCACTTCTACCATGTCCATCTCACTTTCTATGCTACCTCAGCACCAAAAATTATTTCACCCCCAGGTACCTCATAATCTTTCTTTTTAAATTTTTTGCCATCCTCCTTATGCATTTCTCCCCTCTTTCTCTAGGTTATTTTCTGTTCTCTCATTCAAATGCATAAACTCTCAACTTCATCTTTTCTTTCTCTCTTACAAACTCCCTTGGGAAAAGCTAGAGCCCTTGTTAAAAGCAACTGCCCCTCTTTGTATTAGTTGAATGTAACTGGGAAAAACACACACTCTAGTTAATTGTGTCCATGTATGGTTATTAATAACAAGTAGGCACTTTATCCTGACCAAAAATCATAATTATTTCTCCAGTTCATTTACTCTACTTTTCTGCTCTAGCCTATGTCTTTTCTTCCCTTATTTAATTCTTCATACTTCTTTTCCAATCTCAGAGGGTAATCTTACCTTTTATGAAGCAATCAGGAGAAAATTTCCATTCACACCCACCACCACATCTACACTTGTACCAGTGTGTTTATTTGTTCTCTGATATTATTCCTGTTAAATAAGGTACCTACCCATTGCAGTAGTCAGCAATAATATTTTCCAAGGATTCAGTTATCTCTCCATTAGGCACATAGTTACACTGTTTGACCCCTTAGGGTTGGGTGGGTCTATGAGTTAGTCTGGCCAGTGAACTGAGAATAAAAATGATCATGTGTCACCTCTAGTCTAGACCACTTAATGACAATGGAGATCCTCAAGATCTCTTGTTGTGTGATTTGGAGAGAGACGATGTTCTAGATAATCGCTGTTCTGTGAGTCTAGTCATGATGAGGACACAACCAGTAGCCACTTAGTGTTAAACCTAGAACATAGACAATTTTTTTTTATTTTATACCACTGTATTTGGGGGAATGAAGTATTATTTATGATGAGTTGATTCGCCATATTTCTTTTTTATAATGAAAAACACATGTTTTAAATCTATTTCCATTACACGTATGAACATTAGCACTCTTCCCCTTGATATCCTGCATTATCTTGCATTATCCTACCCTTTCTTACTAAGAGATTATTCCCATAAAGCAGTTTATATTAACAAGATTTCTCTTTTGTTTGTTCCTCATTCTTGACATATATCTCCCATCAGAATAGAATTCTAAGTTAATAATGGTGTTCTTTTATTACATGGAATATATGATTTCAGTGTCATTAAACCAGTGAGGAAAGTCTGAAGAACAAGCTGGCTAGCAGGATACAATTTTATATGATGTAATGTAATCATGAGAGTGATGGCCCTTCGCTTTTGCCATATCGTGTCACTTAGAGTGAAGTCCCAGATGCTGGTCACACTCAGGGAAAAGGATTACACAAAGGTGTGACTTTTAGGAGCTGGGAATCATGGAGGGCCAACTTAGAGTCCCTCCATCACAGTCTGTCCTCTGGACCAAAGTGACTCATGTCTCTCTCACATCCGAACTTAAGTCACCTCTTCCCAAGGTCCCCAAGAATATTATCCCATTATGGTATTTGATCAAAGTCCAAAAACCTCAACATAAAAGTCAGGTCAAGGTATGGGTGAGTTCCTTTAGGTGTGGTTCCTCTTGATGGTGGTCTGAAGCTAAGTTAATGGCCCTCGATCATCTCTGCCTTTGATATTTATGTCCTTGTGTAATGACCCTCTTCACAGTATGAGCAGGACGTGTAATTTTTTCTAAACAATAAAATGAGGCAAACGTGATGAGACGCTAGTACTGAGATTGCATTGCATGATACAAAATTGTCAGGCTGTCAGACTTGCTCTAGAGACTTCCTCTCCCTGGCTGTGTTCAAAGAAGAGGCTATGTTGAGACACCTGTGGGGCAAGATACTGAAGGCAGGCTTTAAAAAACAGGCAGCATGAAGCCAGGGCCCTCAAGGCAAAGGAGGTTGCCAATAACCTGAATGAATTTAGAAGCAGATTCTTCCTCAGTTCAGGTTCCAGATTAGAATGTAGTCTGTCAGACCCACTGATTATAGCCTTGTGAGGACCTAAGCAGAGGACCCAATTAAGCCATGCCTGAACTCCAGATTCCTGGGAATTCTGAGGTAATAAAATGTTTGTTTTAAGTTGCTAAATTTGTGGGAATGTGGTACACTGAAGTAGATAAGACTACAATATGTATTAGCTTCATTAATTCTCACAGCATCCTATCAGGTAAGAACCTATTGTTATACCTGTTTCATCATTGCAACAACAAAGGCACAGAGAACCTTGAGCTGCTGCCTCAAACTCACCTAGCCAGTTGAAACAAAGTGGAATTTAAACCTATTTAGTATATCATTAAAGTTTGCCTTCTTTGCACTATGCAAGTATTTTTCTTTTTCTTTTTCAACTTCATAAATATAAAAAAAAAGATTCAGTCAACGTTTTCTGCTGATTGATATCAGTCACCTGTGACTACAGTTCTGTAAGATTAAACATCTTTCCCCCTATTTGCTCAGCAGTCAAGAGGAATAACTTAAAAATATTAATTATAACTTACCCCTGTATTTTCTCCATCAGATGCCTCTCCACTAGGCAGTGCTGATTATTCATACACAGATTGCTCAGATCACCTTGGTAGTTCTCTTTACCCTCTAGCTACCTGCCATTTTGTGATTTGTCTTCTCCCTTGGAAGCTGTCCAAGTTCGTGGAGAGGAGGGGGACTCCAATGGATCATAATAGCAGCTCTTATAAATGCAGCTGTGAGGGAAGAGTGAGCAACGATTGTCTGACATCTTTATCGTCTGTGAATTTCAATTATCCATATGATCCCACCCTCCATCACACTAAATATTTGAGAGTTGGATTCTATGCATCTTAGAGATATTTTGCATTCATTAATATTTAACACTAAGCTAACATAGTTTATAAGTATGCAAAATTCTAAAACAGAACTATATATATATATATATATATACACACACACACACATATGTCAAAGAAAATACTCATTTTCTCCTGTTTCATCCTAATTCCTGTGGGATTTAAAAGCTCTCACACACAGAGTATAGTTTTCTAATGACCCAATGCAATTTTAATGTTTTTTGCATAGCTACTTGAAATTTTGGCTCAAATTTGAGATCATTAAATAGCTGTAATGATGTTAACAGAAGCAGCATGCTCAACAAATGCAAACATAATTAGAATTGAAATGCCATTTAATTTTTTGTTACGTAATTTTAGCAGGAATTAGTTTAAGAATATTTGTACATCAAAATTGTATGAATGTGTATCCATGTTATCAATTTTTTCAGCTAAATGTATTGCTTTGATTAATGTTTTTTTTCTTTTCTGTAATTTTATTTAAATACACACACAGAGATAGATAGATAATATATATTTTTGATACAATTTCAGAATGCAATGCAGTGTGTTATCTTTCAGAAAAAAGTATAGGATATTTTTTAAATCACTGAGTGGGAGATATAATAATTACACATAGAGTAAATTTAAATTTTATTTTGCTCTATACAAAAAATCTGTTTTATAATTTTAAGAGATCTTATTCAGATTGATACTTTCTAAAGGGGGTCAGGGAAGAGAACAAAAGATTTTGCAACATATGGTAAATATTTTTCAGCCCAGTGTGACATGATTATAAGCAATTTTATGTTTCTCTAAATTTACAAAAAACATTTCAAAAATATAATAACTTCTAAACCAAAAATACTATTTAAAATAACAGTATAAAGATCAAAGTGGATTTTGGCTTAATAATAGTAAGTATTACATGTGTTGTGAACAGTGAAGCAATATGCTTGGTGTTATGTATTTTACCATCATCAACCATTTTTCTCCTCTCAACAACCCTATAATGTTATTTCCATTTTAGATGAGGAAACTGAGGCATAAAAATAAATTACCCTGTCCAAGTTCCTGGAGCTGCCTATCTCAACTTCATTTTCTTATTACTTTTATGATTAGTAGAAACTTTAGCCGCTTGCTCATTTTTCATAAATTATCAATATGTATTTTCAGGAAAAAAGTGAATTATTAACATGGGACTTTTATTTATTAGTAATTGAAAGAAGTTTCTGGAGTATTGGATTGATAAATATTTATTCCTTGTGAAGAAAATTTTAGTTTTGTTGGTAATAAAGACTTTCCCTATAGAAAAGTTGGAAAAAAGTGATAGTTTTGTGTCTTTCTTTACAGCTGAAGTCATGGTAATCCAGTTACTAATGTGTAGCCCATAGAATGCGGTAGAATTGGTGTCTTCAGCCCCTGAAGGAAACTTGACTTACTAAGGAAAACTATAAGTATCTTCCAGTTCAGGAAATGAGACTGCTGTCAGCAAGAGAATTTGACTCAGAAGTAGTTGAAGTAGTTCTCAAAAATTTTATAGTCAAAGAGCAAATATGAGATGTATCTAAGAATAATGATGAGACAAAGGACTTTGTAAGACTCAAAGAGGCACCAACGATGCCCACCACAGGCACTCAGAGGAGACTGACAGACTGGAACAGGGGAGACTCCAGGGTGGCCCTTGCCCCAAACACTGAACAACTGCATAGATTTCTAATAGAAAGAGATGGCAACTGAGCATTCTAAGCAAAAACTAATAATAATAGTAAAATAAAAATAAATGCGCAAAGCTAAGAAGCACAAGTTGAATATTCAGGAGTCCACAGATTGGACGCAAGGAGTCTCAAGATGACAAGTCATGCACTAGATCCAGCTCACAGACATAGTTTGCTTATTATCCTTCACATCATTCTTTTAAAATCAGTTGATAACATTTAAAAATGGGTAAATTTACATAAAAATCCAAATGCCCAAGATCCAGCCACAGTCAGCAAACATTTTCCAGTAATCAGCCAGAGCCTAGCAGAAGCATTTAGACATTCTCCAGTTTACCACAGCTTGCACACACACACACAAAAGAATAGAAATAGTTGAAGTAAAAAGCCAAATATGCATCAGACCAAGAAAACCTTACATTGTGTTGTACTTCACAAATAAAGAACCAAATTTTCTACCTAATATGATCTCCACAAACAAAGCCATTCATTTCTCTAAACGCTGTGCTATTTTGCCTCCCAGACAAAACTCAAGGCTGAAAGGAAATTTGGCTGTTTTTTTACCTTAAACCATTTGAACTTTTATTGATACTACCTCAATTCAACTTGACTTGAGCCTATGAGGGGGTGGGTACCCCCCAAATTTATTTGTTCAAAATTGAGTATTCTCATTTGTTTCAGTCACATTCAAAGTACTCTCCATTTGATGTAATATACTAATCAAGATGTTTTTCCACTGCTCAAAAGAATTTTCGAACTCATTAATTTTGATGCCTTTTACTGCTTCTGCCTTTTTTTGTTCCCCTCTTCCATACTGACAAAATGTTTTCCTTTCAGGACTTATCTCACCCAAGGAAACAAACAAACAAACAAAAAGATTGGTCAGGGCAAGATCAGATAAATAGGGAGGGTGGGGCATGAGGTTCATGCCCATTTTGTTCAAAAACTGCTGAACATTTACAACTGCTGAATGGTGTGGGCAAGTGCACTTGTAAATCATTCTTCATGAAATGGGCAAACACTCTGAAAGAATTAAAAAATTTCACTGAAGCCGAATGTCACCTCTCACAATAATGCCAGCTGGTAGGCTGATACAGATGGGTTCCCAGAGCACTCACCTAGTGTGGGAATTCTATACTACAGGGGGCCTGCCCTCCAGAAGATAATTCCAGTTTTAGGGGGTTATGCCCTCGTATATCTGTTATTTGCCCATGACATCTGACCTATGTAAACCATTTCTAGGACATCAGACCTTTCCACTTCCTTGTGTATTAACTACAATCTAATAAATTTACATCTACTTCTATGCCTACCTGCACACAATCCCACATATATAAATATTGATATTTTATTCCCAGGGATTTCTTGATGAACATATATAAATTAGTACTTCATGATTAAGACAACATTTTCACTAATTATCATATCTACAATTTAGCAATGATATTAAGTAAGAAATTTAAAGACGTTGTTATGGGACACAACAAATAAGAATGTTTTTCAAATTGTCCCTATCACTTTTTCTCCTTCACCCCAAATGACTAGCTATCAGGCAGATTGAAAACAGGAGTCAAGGAGGGAAAATTCTTTGATGTTATGAATGCCCACAAGCCCCAGGAGCTGTGAAGACTAGTAATGAAGTTTTGGGCCCTCATCCAGCATTGCTTGGCTACCAGGACAATTTTCCTAGAAAGACCAGCTACTTGACGTGTTCCTTAGGCTATCACTTTGACTTCTGCATACCGGCATCTACATGTTAAAACTGTCATTCCACCTTCCACAGGCACAGTGCTCTTTTCACAGATGGGCCCGCGTGTTGGCGTGGCACACTGAAAATGTTGTCCTCACATTCAAGTGTTAGGTACTAGGCTTCTTTTCTTTAGTGTCCCATTGCAATTTTTGAAGGGACTTTATTATTGTGAGGAATAACAGTAGGCATTATTCAGGATTTCATACTGCTTGAAGGACGTAAGAGGTGACAACCATAGAATTATTAATAAGATATTCTTATGTCTCTAAATTTTAAAGTTTGATAGAATGAATTATTCCAAGGTCAGTTCTCCACTAAAATATAGAAAGAGTTCATATCTAATCTGAAATTTATGCTTTGTGCTTTAGTTGCAAAATTCAGTAGAACGCAGACCTTTCTTGAGTTAAGTAAAATCTAAGAAATGAACTTATTAGGTGAGTTATTAAGCATTGAGTAAAATGATGTTAAAATTTTGTCTGAAGGCAGAGGGAGATGCTTAAACTAGTTTTCCAAATGAAGAATACATTTAACTGAAATAGTCCTCAAAGACTGATGGGGAGAATGTCATCCAAAGTCACTTTTCATTATGAGTGCAGAGTGCCCAGCTGTGTCACCGGTAAGGTAAAGAGCTGTTGGGGCATGCACCTTTTAAAGGAGCATAGTCGATGAAAGTGAACAATTAGGTCAGAAATGTGGCTTATTGTCTGTGCATGCTGTGCTTTATTGTGGTATTGCCAGCTTCTCTGAATGGAAATACAAGCGCAAATTAAACAGCTTTATGAACTCACAGGGGGAACAGTTGCTCTAGTGGTTTTCCTACAAATGTTTAATTAATCCTCAAAGTATTGCAAATTGTGTTGTGTGTGTGTGTGTGTGTGTGTGTGTGTGTGTGTGTTGTGATCTATGAATGAAAATCTAACACAAAACCTGTGCAGAAGAAACTAAGTGAAAGGGGCATTTCATCATTAGCTTGCAGTTCACTGTTTTGGCGGCCAGCATAATTCAGTTATTCTCCTTATTAATCTTATATTAGCAAGCTAATGAAAACATTTGGGTGAATACATTATGAGTAATAAAGGCATTAATTTTATTTTTCTGAACACTCAATTATGCTAATTGTTATCTGTTATTGTTTAGTGTATATATTTATCTATGAAGATTAAGAACAAATTTAGAACACACAGATGATTGTAACTACTGCCAATACAATAAATGTATTTTGTATACTTTTTTACTTTTGATATTATCACCAACTTAAAAAACTTAACCATATTTAAATTATATTTCCATTTAAATATTACTTATTTTTTGCCTAAATATAATTTGGTTCTTTTCACATTAAACATAATTTTCCATTATAATAAATCCCTTTGTCTTATGCAACAACTCAATACAACATGAATAGCATACATGTAAACTATTTCTAAGCATGAGCTGTGTAAATTTGCCAAAGTCTGAATGACTTTAGGCCTTTGTAAATTATTCTATTTCTAGATGCTCAATAGGAAAACTTAGAAAAAAAGATTCACTTATATATTCTATCAAATATTCCTTTTAAAAAATGTATTTAGTTATTTCTCAAGTACAGTTTTCTGTCTGTTACTCCCATCCCATCCCACCCCCTGTGCTCCCCCCTCCCTCCCATTTCCACCCTTCTCAGTTGTTGTCCATGTATCCTTTATATATGTTCCTCTAAATCCCTCCCCTATTTCCCCTGAAATTCCCTCCCCTCTTCCCTCTCTCTGGTCACTGTCAGCCTGCTCTCTATTTCAGTGTCTTTGGTTATATTTTGCTTGCTTGTTTGCTTTGTTGTTTAGCTTCCTGTTAAAGGTGATATCGTATGGTATTTGTCCTTCAACACCTGGCTTATTTCACTCAGCATAATGCTTCCCAGTTCCATCCATGTTGTTGCAAAAGGTAAGAGCTCCTTCTTTCTTTCTGTGGCATAGAATTCCATTGTGTATATGTACCATAGTTTTTTGATCCATTCATTTACTGACGGGCACCTAGGTTGCTTCCAACTCTTGGCTATTGTAAATTGTGTTGCTATGAACATTGGGGTGCATATGTTCTTTGGGATTGGTGTTTTAGGGTTCTTAGGATACAATCCTAGCAGTGGAATTGCTGGGTCAAAAGGCAGGTCCAATTTTAGTTTTCTGAGAAAATTCCATACAGTTTTCCATAGTGGTTGTACCAGTCTGCAATCCCACCAACAGTGAACTAGGGTCCCCTTTTCCCCACAACCTCTCCAGCACTTGTTGTTTGTTTCTTTGTTTATGATAGCCATTCTGACTGGTGTAAAGTGGTATCTCATTGTGGTTTTAATTTGCATCTCTCTGATAGCAAGCGATATTGAGCATCTCTTCATGTGTCTCTGGATCCTCTGTATGTCCTCCTTGGAGAAGTGTCTGTTCAAGTCCTTTCTCCATTTTTTAATTGGGCTATTTGTCTTCTTAGAGTGAAGTCATGTGAGTTCTTTGTAATATTTTGGAGATTAAACCTTTGTCTGAGGTATCATTGGCAAATATGTTTTCCCATACACTTGGCTGTCTTTTTATTTTAATGCCGTGTTCTTTAGCCGTGCAGAAGCTTTTAATTTTGATGAGATCCCATTTGTTTATTATTTCCTTTATATTTCTTGCTCTAGCAAATATTCTTATATTAATTT
Organism: Sturnira hondurensis; assembly: GCF_014824575.4. Classification (NCBI taxonomy): domain Eukaryota; kingdom Metazoa; phylum Chordata; class Mammalia; order Chiroptera; family Phyllostomidae; genus Sturnira; species Sturnira hondurensis. Next base: position 20,733,911 of record NW_028083059.1, read on the forward strand.
TTTTAGGGAGTCTCTATGTTTTTTACTCTTTCACAGCCAGAGTACCTCCTGTCTACTGCAAGAATTTGTTTCTACAACATTTTCCCATTCTCCCTATTGTAATGTTCCTTCAAATGCAGACATTGCATTTAAACTTTGTTGTCTAAAAAATTCACGCAATTAAATTTGTTTCCCCAGATGAGCGTGAGTTACAGGTGGTAAATCTTACACACTATATATCAGTATCTAATTTCTATACCTGCCAATATGTTGACATATAAATTTATGTACCTTCTTCATTGTTAATTAGGAGTCAGTTCTTTCCCTCCTTCTCACAGCATATGTACACATGATATAAAATGAAGCATAGAAAGCTAATTAAGCAATCTCGGTGAGTGAGTTGGTTGTCAAAACCAAACCAATTAATTGAAGAAGTTGTATTAGTTTTTCTGGTGTCTTCCTCCTTGAGAATTATTGAAACAATATAGTAAAAAAAACAATTCAGTAAATTACTATACAATCCCACTCCAGGAACTTAAGTCATAAATAATATTCTACCATTTTCTATAGGCTATTTTTTACATTTGTCTGACCAGTTTAAATGGCTGTATGTGGCTTTCTGTCCTTATTTTATCCAGATCACTTCAGTTTGAATTGTGAGGCTTGTATTTCTACATGCTATCCTGTGCTTATAAGTTCTTAATAAAAAATGTCAGTATTCACCTAAAAGGGCAGATAATTATGTGCATGTGTTCCACACATGTTTTTTTTGCTTTTGTCATAAAATAGAGACCAACAAATCACATTGATAGTTTAGCTATGTGACAATTTTGAAAGTGGTGTCTAAAGTTACCAATGATCAGTGTGTTCTAGATAAAGGTTAGAATGTGAGATGATACACCACTTTGGATATTACCACCAGTTTTTTGTTAGCTGCTATGGTTGCCTGGATTACAGTTTGAGATAGTAATATTTTTGTGAGGATAAAATTTTTGCTGAATATTCTGCTGCCCATTTTATATGAAGGATCATTAACCACACATAGTTCTCTTATTTCACTGTTTCTGACAGGTTTAAATCTATTTTATGTACTTATGGGAAATAGAAAAGGCACACATTTGTGAAAATTTTCTAAAGCAGATGAGTATGAACTATGATTTATTTTAAATTACTGAGATATAAGTAAATCAAATCTCATGAAGCTATCCTATAACTCAAGCATTTCTACTGTTAACGATATGAATTTTTATTGTTTCTTATGAAGCACCATTTTCCAAAACTTTTAAAGTTCTACTTATAAGTGAAGTTACCTTTTTGAATTTGTTATTGTTAAACAACCCTCAAGTTATATCTCCTGCAATGTAAAGATATATACTAAAATTCACTCCCTTTGAGTATTTTATATTCTGAACAAATTTCTATTTAAACCTCTTCTAATGGGAGATGTGAAATGAACAAACCACAAATTAAGGTGAAAGAAATGAAAAATAAATAGTTATTTTTTTCTAACTCAAGCCCCATTCTGTTAAAATTTTTGAAAAGTTTCATTAAATTTAGGAAAATCAGTTACTTCAGTAGTTTCTCATTGCTTTGAAATGTCCTTAGATAAACTAAGAATTTTTCTCTCTTCCTCTTCTTTTTTTCTTCTACTATGTTTGATAGACATTAGAGTCTCTGATATATAGCACTAGAATTGTACAAAAGGTGCCTGTGCGCCTATTGTGGCATTTGTCCATAGCAGATTCACCATTTGTCTTTGCTTGTTAATGTCTCTCAGACTGTCTGAAGCTGAAATGTCCACAGCTGCTTCATGCCATCAAAATTGTAAAACTTTAAGTGCTGGTGAGGTTGTGGAGAAAGGGAACCCCAGTACACTGCTGGTGTTAATGCAGACTGGTGCAGCCACTGTGGAGAAGAGTGTGGGATGTTCTTAAAAAGCTAAAAATGGAACTGGCTTTTGACCCAGGAATTCCACTATTGGGATTATATCCTAAGAACCCTGAAACATCAACTCAAAAGAACCTATGCACCCCAATGTCATGGCAGCATTATTTGAAACAGCCAAGTGTTGGAAACAGCCTAAGTACCCATCAGTAGATGGGTAGATTAAAAAAAAACAACTGTGGTACATTTACACAGTGGAATACTACGCAGCAGAAAGAAAGAAGGAACTTCTACACTTTGCAACAGCATGGATGGCACTGGAAAGCATTATGCTAAGTGAAGTAAACCAGACAGTAAAAGACAGGTACCATATGATCTGACCTGTAAGTGAAAACTAATCAACAAAACAAACAAGTGACCAAATGTGGGGGTGACTTTCCTCACAAGTCCCCCTGTGTGCCACGGATGAGATTAAACATGACTGAGACATGATATGATCTGCTTGTGGAGGAGAGGTGGTCAGTTTCTCAGGGGAAAAAGGAGTTGAGCCCCTTCTTCCAAGGGCTTTTTAAAAAATATATTATTTATTTATTTACTTTTTCAGAGAGGGGAAGAGGAGAAAGAGTGGGATAGAAACATCAATGTGTGGTTGCCTCTCATGTGTCCCCTACTCGGGACCTGGCCTGCAACCCAGGCCTGTGCCCTGACTGGGAATCGAACCAGTGACCCTTTGCTTCACAGGCCCCTGCTCAATCCACTGAACTACACCAGCCAGGGCTCCAAGGGCTTTTGGGGGGTTGTAATACACAGGAGTACAGGACAGCAAGGATCAAACAATAGATAGTCTGAGTCAGAGTCTGTCAGGCAGAGAGTTTTAGAGCTTCTAGCTCGAACCCTTAACATATGAATGAAAGCACTCTTAGCAGAGCAGATTTCACAGGTTTATCAGGAAGTCTTTGTGATGCCAGATTTTTCTCCTGGACATGCTCTAGCAAGGCAAGAAGCTGCACCCCTCCCCATCAGGTATTCAGGCTTAAGGGGATTAGAGCTAGGAAGCACTTCTCCCAGAGGACATGGGGACTTGGGTTTTGTCAGAGCCCGGGAGGCTAGAGTCCATTGCTCTTTGTTGCAGTCCCCCAAGTCCTTCCATGATGGCCTCCCAAGTGACCATGTCTGGCCTAGGTTGCTCCTCCTCTGAGGGGTCTTACCCATCATTGACTTGCGACCATGCTTTGGGGGCAGGGAGAGGAAATTGAGGCAGCGTTTGCTACCAGAGACAAGATTTTTCTCCTGTGGCTCGAATTCCAGAGGTCACTGACTCCTCCTTAGCCACAGGGGGTAGAGTTGCACTTCCGAGAACCAGGCAGAGCGGGCCACAACAAACCAAATAGAAAGAGAGATGTGGAAATAAAGACCAAACTGACAGTGAGTAAAGGAGAGTAGGAGGGCTATAACAGCAGAAAGAAGGGGAAGGATCAGGTCAAGGAACATGTGTAAAGGACCCATGGACAGTGGGGTAGGGGAGGATGGAATGTGGGGGGCAGGTGTGCAGGGGAGATTAATAGGGGAAAAACTGGGATAACTGTAACTCAACAATAAAAATGAGTAAAAAGTTATAAAATTCCAAACTCAAACTGTCTTCTAAAAAGGAAATGTGGGCTTTAAAGTGACTCTGATCAAGAATGTATGTTATTTATTTAAATATGTAGTTACGTTTAACATATATACAGAGAGACATATTATAATCTAGTCAACTGTATTAATCTTAATTCAGAGAACTGTGGAGTTAAAAATACAGATAATATAGGACTGTATGCTGAAACCTATATAATTGTATTAACCAGTGTCACCCCAATAAAATGAATAAAAAAGAAAAAACTAACAAAAATACATTTTATAGATTTTCCAAACAAACAAACAAATAAAGAACATGCCTTCAAAGTTGTGCAGAACTGTCCTTTTTCACTGACAGGGTCATGCTTCTCAAATGGCGGAATCCAGATATACCTCAGCATTTAATTTCAAACAACATCCTACGCACAAGACGTCAATTTAAAAAGATTTTATGCTAAAACCTACAGTAGTGTATCAAATAAGGCTATGTAAGTATTTAGTACTGAGGAGTTTTACTGTGACTTACAACTTAAAAAAAAAAACAGCATTGCGTTTCCTGCTGGTTCATGACCCGTAATGTCATACAGGCATCAATTTGTCATCTACGAACTTACAAAAAAGTTGGCTGCATTCATCCTGAAGGTGCTATAGAAATACCTCCTAATTATAACTGAGATCCACAGAAGCACAAAAGGCACTATCCTGATGCACAACATTTTTCTCCTAATGTAGTAAGTTCTGCTTATGTTATGAAGTTCTCCTTTCACTTTCCAAATGAAAACTATTTTTTGAGGAAGGTAATTTTTAAAAATAAAAGTGAGTTTTAGGAAATTGAAAATTTTTACTTGATAATTAATTATGTCCAAAGGAATAAAAATCAAGTTAATATTCTAAGAAGTTTCAAAACATGTCATAGCAATGATTGATTCATTATGACACCACTGATAAAAATAATCTCTCATATCTTTATATTCTGGTGTCTTATTTACCTCAAATTATCTCTGGAACCAGACAGGGTCTATGTAAATAAACACATTCATTTTGTTTTATTAAATAGTTAAAAGTAAAAAAAAAAAAATCATGTCTTTCAAATGGTCCTACCATGCTTTAAAATGATGTACAGAATTAATGCTTTAGGCTGTGCTAGTATCTGTTAAAACAGCTCTTTTATTTATTATTTATTTGCTTTTAAAAATGTATGCTTTACTATTCTTTAGAATTAATTCCCTTCCATTAGCTTTATTTCTTTTATTTACTTTTCCCTTATTGAAATATTTTTGGTGACATTGGTTAATAAAATTATATAGGCTTCAGGTGTACAATTCTACAAAACATTATTTATAAATTGTTTTGTGTATTTACCACCCCAACTGAAGTTTTCCATCCCTGTTTACCCCCCACTCTGTACCCTATTTTACATCCTTCTACATCCATTTCCCTATGGTAGTAGTCACCATATTGTGGTCTATGTCTATGAGGATGTTTTTTTCGTTGATCAATTCCCTTACCTTTTTCATCCAGCCCCCTCATTCACCCTCCCCTCTGACAGCTGTCAGTCTGTTCTCTATGAGTCTGTTTCCTTTGTTTATAACCTTATTTTGTTCATTAGATTGCATTTATGAGTAAAATCATATGGTACCTGTCTTTTACCTGATTAGCTTATTTCACTTAGCATAATGCTCTTCAGGTCCATCCATGCTATTGCAAAGGGTAAGATTTTCTTCTTTTTTTTGTGGCTGAGTGGTATTCCATGTGTAAATGTACCACAGCTTTTTCATCTATTTGTCTACTCATGGTCAGTTGAGCTGTTTCCACATCATGCCTATTGTATATAGTGCTGCAATGGACATAGGGATGCATATGTTCCTTTGAATCAGTGCTTTGGGTTTCTTTGGGTATATTCTCATAAGTGGAATTTGCAAGGTTACCAGGCAGTTTCATTTGTAAGTTTTTGAGGAAACTCTATACTGTTTTCCACAGTGGCTGCACCAATCTGCATTCCCACCAACAGTGCACAAAGTTTCCCTTTTCTCCATGTCTTTGATAGCATTTTTCATTTGTAAATTTATTGATGATAGCTATTCTGGCAGGTGTGAGATAAGATCTCACTGTAATTTTAATTTGCATTTCTCTGAAGATCAATGACATTGAGCATCTTTTCAAATGTCTATTGACCATCTGTATGTCCTCTTTGGAGAAACGTATATTCAGGTCCTTTGTCTATTTTTTAAATTGGGTTGTTCATTATTTTGGTGTTGAATTGATTGAGTTCTTTTTAAATTTTAAATGTTAACCCCTTATCAAATGTAGCTGAGGAATGTGTTCTCTGTTCAGAACAGAGATTCATTGGATTGTCTGTTCATTTTGTTGATGGTTTTCTTTGCCATGCAAAAACTTTATAGTTTGATGTAGTCTCACTTGTTTACTTTTTTCTTTTGTTTTTTTTCTTGAGCAAATGCATAAAAAAATACTGTTATACACAATGTTCAAGATTTTACTGCCTATTTTATTTTTTTAGAAGTTTTATTAGTTCAAGTCTGACATTTAAGTCTTCAATCACTTTGGCCTGGTTTTATTTTTTTTGCATGTATCTTTCCAATTTTCAACCCCTTTTATTGAATAGATATGTTTACCCCATTGTGTGTCTTTGCCTACTTTATCAAATATGATTTGACAAAAAATGTGGGTCTATTTCTGGGACCCTATTCTGTTCTATCCCTATTCTATATGTCTGTTTTATACCAGCACCATGCTGTTTTGATTATTGTGGCCTTATAGGATAGTCATTACATGAATCCTCAGTATAGTAGTATGACAAATCCATAGCTAACATTATACCCACTAGCAAAAACTACAAGTGATTTCCTTAAGATCAGGACTAAGTTAGGGATATTGACCTTCTCCACTCTAAGTCAACACAGCACTACAAGTTCTAGGTGCAGCAGTTCGACAAGAACAAAAAATAAAAGGCATCCAATTTGGAAAAGAAGAAGGAAAACTGTCATTTATTCATAGATGACAAAATACTGTATGTAAAGAACCCTAAAGATTTCACAAAAAAACTCTAGAACTGGTCTATGAATTCAGTGAAGTGGCAGGATACAAAATAAATATCCAAAAATCATTTGCATTTTTATACACCAATAATGAACTACCAAAAAGGGAAACTAAGAAAACCATCCCATTTACAATTGCATGAAAAAAGTATCTAGGAATAAATTTAACCAAGGGTGTAAAAAATTTCTACTTTGAAAATTGTAAGACACTAAAGAAAAAAAATAAGATACAAATAAATGGAAGCATATACTGTGTGCATGGATAGGAAGAATTAACATTGTTAAAATGTCCATACTACCCAGAGCAATCTATCGATTCAACACAATTTCTATCAAGATAACCAATGGCATGTTTCACAGAACTGAACAGATATTCCAAAAATTTATATGGATCCACAAAAGACTCCCCATAGCCACAGCACGCTGAGAAAAAAGAACACAGTTGGAAGAGTCACACCACCAGATAGCAAACTAATGTTCTTTAAAACCTTGCATTTAAGATTTTTCCCTGTCATTTCAAGACCATGGTAATTTTCTGTCTTTTTCCATAATATTTTTTCTTCTGTTCCTTTAATTACTGTTTCATGGTACAGCCATGTATGCAAAGTAGACCCCAAGTACTAAAGGAGCTGAGAGGCCAAAAAACAATCAAAACAAAACCAACTTGTGGGTAAAATAGGAATTTATTTATAAAAAGTAGTGCTGGGCAGTAGTAGGACAGAAAAAGGACCCCTACCCAGTTTACCCCCCAGACCACCAATATTATACACCCCTTAAACAGGGACTACATACTCCAAAAGGAATGCAGGGGTTACTAGGGGAACAAAGGGTCCAGATCCTGGGGCTCTGGCCCCAGGGTAAATTAAAAGATGGATAAAGCTGAGGGCACATAGCCCCAGAGGAAGGGCTGAATAGTGGAGGAAGGATTAAAGATAATTCTTTTTTTTTTGACTTTTTATTATTTTTTTTTATTTAATTATTTTTCAAGTACAGTTTTCTGTCTATTACTCCCATCCCATCCCACCCCCCATCCTTCCCCCTCCCTCCCATTTCCACCCTTCTAGGATTAAAGATAATTCTGACTAATGCAAAGCTCTGTGCACATTTCAGAGTCCAAGGGAGTGGGCATAGGAAGGGGTCCAAGGGTTCAGGCCCCATTAGTATTAAAATGGAGTCAGCTTTTACAGATGAAGTTTGCTTTGCCTACACAATCACTCTTTTTGTTTTTGCCTGGTTTTAGAAACGCTTATTTTTTAAGTATCCCTTTTTTCTTCTTTGGACTACGTTAGTAAGCCAGATTGTTCTTGAATCTTTCAGTTGGTGATCTCTATAAGGATAGAGTTACCCTAACTCATCATATTTATAGTCTCAGTTGTTCTTGACCATCTAGTTTAAATCATAAGAACTTAAAATTATTATAACCAGAATTTAGTAGTTACATTAAATATTACTTAAAGGAGAGACACAATCAAATATTTTAACTTCCATTTTTTTTCTCCCCAACTACCTGAATGATTATTGTTCATAGAAACACATGAGAAAAAAATTTCAATGAAATCTGGGCAATTAATGTGCTGGTAATAAAATGGGACAATGTAAATGAAAGAAAGAAAATGATATTGAGGGAGTTATTTTATGTAAAATATGGCAAAACGAGCTATTAAATGGAGTCTATGAAATATGTGAAATCATATGTATATTATATAAAATGATTGTTTTGTGAATATATATATAACTTGTAGACAAATGCAGTATTTCAAAACTCTAAATTACCAAGTGAATTTAGTCCTGTAACGTGTACTTGTAAGTATACTTTAATTGTAACCAGAAGAGTTCCCACAAATATTTTAAAAGCATATTTGTAATGAAAGAAAATGAGGTTGGGAAGATGTGAGTGAGGTGAGTTCGGTGTAGGAACCAAGAAAGGAGAAACTAGGTTCCTCAACACAGAGGTAGAAACAATCAAACTTCCTCAGTGCCGGAATCAGGAGGAGCCATCACCAGTGCTCTAAGAAAGGCAAAAATGTAAAAATTGGCTCCTTTCCAATTTTTTGTCTCTCGGCATAAGACATTGTCTGTACCACAAGCTAAATTTGATTTCTCTGAGAAGAGAGATTGTATCATTAACTCCAGGGGTTTAGCAACGTGACTGACATGTATATGGTATCGAATTGTCTATTAAACGCATGAAGGAGTGGAAAAGGTAAGACTCTTGCCAGAGAAACTCACTTTGATACATGCAGAGACCTGGGGCATCTGTAGCATGCATAGAGGGTATGTTATACAGAGCTAAAGTGGTAGTAATATCAGATTAAGAGTTCAAATATATGTAGCTGATGCAATGAGTATTAGTTGTTTACAGATGGCATGACATCATGTTTATTGATATAAAGATAAAACAAATTCTTTGTTTTCTCCATCACTTAAAATCTAATTTCAAAGATTCATGTCATTAGAATTAAAAACTAAAAAAAAAAAATACACTACTAAGATGTTATCTTTTTCCCCTAGGGATTTCAAGACTAAGAGAGAAAAGAGATGTAGAAATAAGATGATTATATATAATTCATTATGATATTAGCAAATATACTAAAAAATTTTGTTGTGTGAATCAACAAACACGTTCAACTTTCTATAGAAACACGCAAAAGTTAATTCAAAATTATATGTAGAACAAAGAGGACAAAGTTTGGAGGGAAGGTACTGAGGTGGGAGCTATTTTAGGGTATTTGAAGTCGTTAGTATGAGACAACTTTGACATAGATTAAGAATAGAATACAAAAACAGGATTCCGTCAAACCAAAACATTTAAGGGGCCAATGCAAAAAGGAGTAAGAAGAGAATCAAGGAACAGTTGCTTTCTAGGACTGAATAGTTAACAATGTCATCACCTATAAAAGGATCATAGCAAATGCCCTAGGACTGTAGGTGAGTGCTCTGGAGGAACAAAAAGAGGGAACATTGGGATTAAGAATCTATGGTGGAATAGATAACAGGCCGATTACAAATTAATATAAAAGCAAGATTAACTAAGAAGAAAATGAGAATTACCAGTTACAGAATTTTAGGACAGTTTTGCAGATGAGAAATCTCATGCATATATTTTTATCGGTAAAGAATTGCCAGCACTGCCTCCTGACGGAACTATAATCTAATACAGAATTTTATTTCTTCAAATACATCACTATATTGTTATGTAACATTTATATAATCATTTTATTAATATAATGACATGAATTTTTCTGATAAGTAATGTAAAATAACAATTATTAGAGTATTCTATGGAGTAGATAAAATTTAAAAACCTAGAATTCAGTGATGATATACAACAGGAGTGTCAAACTCATTTTCACCAGGGACCACAACAGCCTCTCGTTTGCCTTCAAAGGGCCCAATGTAATTTTAGGACTGTGTAACTGTAACTACTCCTTAACAGTCAAGGGAGAGCTTGGCACTGCAGCCGGGTAGAAACAGGTGCCGGGCAGATAATACAAGGTGGAGGGCCAGATTCAGCCAGCTGGCCTTGTGTTTGCCACCTGTGCTCTACATTATGAAAGACAATTATGTAACGTAAGTGCAAATTATTTTTATAAACATGTCTGTAATTATGGGTTCCTAGTTGTCAGAATTATATCTTCTGAGTGCTAATAGCAAATACATAGATATGTGAATATATATATATGTGTGTGTGTATGTATATATGTGTGTATATATATGTGTGTGTGTGTGTGTGTATATATATATATATATATAATTTTTCTCTTGAGTGTTTCTAGCAGTCAATGCTAAAAACCACCTCTTAAACCAGGATGACTTTAGTTATTTGATTTATCTTGCAGTTCTGCTCAAACACCATGTTATTTTCTCAGACTCAAGACTTCCTTTCAGATTCCCCCACAGGGCCCTAAGTGACAGTTTTGTGGAGACACGAGTTCCTTCCACAGCTGCCTGGCAGCTCTGAGGCGCACTCTGCACCTCTATTCCTATTCTTTGCCATGGTCCCCAGCAACCTTACTACCTGAGCAAATGATGGTGGTGGCAGGGTTCCCTGGAACTCCATGCGGCTGAGGGGATAGACCAGAAAGAAGAAAGGTAAAATGATGATGTTTATGAAGCCTCTTTCAAATGGCGTGCGTTTGATCCTGTGATTCTGATTATACCTGGAGGAAGCCTCCTGTGTATTGGTGGAAGCCAGTTTCCTTTACACGGTAGAAACTCCATTGAGGAGGAACTCTGGCAAGCACTAATTAGAATATGACTGATCCCTCTTTTGAGATTTCATTTAAAGAAAACCAGGATTCTAATAGTCAAAGAATGATGGTTTAATTATACAAAAAACTTTATTAACAGGTATTGATTAACACAATCAAATTACCTATAATGTAGACAATTTGCAAGAGACTGGAGCGTTTTTGGAGACTGCTGTTTGGTGTGAAAAGCATTAGAGAGCTCAATTCTGAAGAATAACCTCAAGTTCATTTTTCCGCTTGCTTTGATCATTTTTCAATGTGAAGGTAAATCTTTCAAAGCTGCTAATTCTCATTCAAAGTGCAGAGGAGTTCCAGAGAATTTAAATCACATCTGTAAGTGTGTGTAATAGCATCCATGGCTATTTCACAGTAATTTAGAAGGCCACTTTCAGGATGAGTGACTCATTCTAAGTATTATCATGGAAAACCTGTAAAAAGGGAGGGCTGCTTTCTGCATTTTAAATTTCAGAGGCACTGCTCAGATTTTAACTGGTATTGCAGTTAGGCATTGAAAAAGACAAAAAGAAATATATAAACAAAGTACAATGAAGAATTTGGTTAAAAAAAAGATTCTGTATTGTTTCTTTACTGGAGTGTTTGATACATTCCCTGCTGTTAACCAGCTGACAACATCTAAGTTATTTTCAAAGACATGAAATTTCAATATGTAAAATGTAGTGTAGAAGACACATTGCCTTGGAACATGGAATTTTGAAGCAAGCAAAATAGGTGTCTAAGCAATTTATGGCATAATACATTAGGGCCTTGTAAAATCTGCACATGCACACTTGTTTCTGTAAAAATGGATATATGAAAAGGAAAAAAGAAAGAAGGGGAAAAAAGACAGAATACTGAATGAAGGAAGATTGTTGTTGATAAAATAAAGAAAAATACTAAGGGCAACATGGAAAGAAAAAGAAAAAAAAAGGATGGGAACAGAAAAGAGAATCAGAATCACAGGATCAAATGCACGCCATTTGAAAGAGGCTTCATAAACATCATCATTTTACCTTTCTTCTTTCTGGTCTATCCCCTCAGCCGCATGGAGTTCCAGGGAACCCTGCCACCACCATCATTTGCTCAGGTAGTAAGGTTGCTGGGGACCATGGCAAAGAATAGGAATAGAGGTGCAGAGTGAGCCTCAGAGCTGCCAGGCAGCTGTGGAAGGAACTCGTGTCTCCACAAAACTGTCACTTAGGGCCCTGTGGGGGAATCTGAAAGGAAGTCTTGAGTCTGAGAAAATAACATGGTGTTTGAGCAGAACTGCAAGATAAATCAAATAACTAAAGTCATCCTGGTTTAAGAGGTGGTTTTTAGCATTGACTGCTAGAAACACTCAAGAGAAAAATAATATTATATATATATATATATACACACACACACATATATATATACATATATACACACACACATATATATACATATTCATATATCTATGTATTTGCTATTAGAACTCAGAAGCTATAATTCTGACAACTAGGAACCCATAATTACAGACTTCTTTATAAAAATAATTTATAGAAAAGAGATAAGGATAAATACAAGGACTGACTGTTGAGTCAAATGGGCAGAACTCTTGGACTGCAGTCATCAGAAAACACTTCAATAAGCCTAAAGTAACATGTGATATGGTCGCCATGCAGTATTGTAACCTGGTTTCCCTGGGAGGCAGACTCTGAGTCAGAATATGGTGTGCAGGATGCTTACTGAGGTGTGCTGTTCACATCAGCATTTGTGGAATCTAGGAGAAAAGAGGAGCAAATAACCAGAAAGAACTTTATAACCTCTGTCGCCATCAATCGTTTGATTTGTGTCACCCTAGCAAAGTGCATGACCTTAGGTGAAGTGGATCTCGGATATTAAATTCCTGAGGGGGTTTAACAGCTGAAAGCAATCTTCTGACAGCGTTCCCGGGAGAGAAAACAAAAAGTCCTTCAAAGAAGGGGCATGTGTATAGTGAGCACATCACGATGCCAGCCAAAGTTTAGCCCTTATTCTCTCTCTGCTTTTTTAGTATACATTTTTGGAGCAAATATTTCAAGGTATCTGAGGGGTTGTCTTCATGTAGAAAATTAGAAGAGGAAGGATAGAGGAATGAACTATAGCCCCCAATGCTGAAGTTTCTCTTGGGTCTACAACTGATTGTTATGTTCTTTCTACTCCACTACTCATTGCAGATTCCCTTCATCCTTTGCCAGCAGCTCAGATGGCCTTTGGGGTTGCCTGATGGCAGGACAAAGACCCGGGTACCAGAGGGTCTGAATCCCAGGTCACTGCTCTGTTCAGGGTGAGGTCCCTGCGCTTTTCTGTTCGGGATTGGGGTATCACGGAGGCACTCTGGTGGATCACCTAGATGCTGAGCATCGTTCTCCCTGCCCCTGCATGTTATAACAGGTTTAATATTTTGATGGTTAAGATCGGTTATCTCCCCAGATGGAGGATTACATTTTTGCCAGGTAGTCCCTTAGCAAAAGGAATCTAGAGTTCCCAGGTGACACTCATCACTTGTAACATTTAGGTGCTTACTGTAACCCTGGGTGAAATTGTTCCCTTTCTAGGCGTGAGAACATCTACAGTATCAGGGTACAGATTTGGTAGAGGAGAAGGCACAACTTTGAAAGGGGGCCATGGGAGTAATTGCAGTGTTTCCACTTTTGGGTTGAATTTCTTGGTTCCATGACTCATGTATTTTACCTTTCAGAAACATAGATTCAGGTAAATGTCTCTGATTCTAAATGTGCACTACTCCTGAAAATATAGTGCCTCATCCTTTTCAGTATGTTTTTTTTTTTTTCAGTCGGGCATTTGAATCCTGTCTTTTGCAGGCTGTTCTAAAGCTCTTTCAAGCCTGCAGCTTCTGGATGCTGTGGTATGCAACCCCATGTTTTGTGGCTCACTCCCACACCTCTTTGCTGTAAAGTAGGACCCTGTTCTGACGTGATATGATATGGGAGTTTGTGTGAGTAGAGAAAACATTTGGTAAGCCCTGGGATAGTACCACTAGCTTAAAGATGATTAGGAAAAAAAGTGAAGAGCCACATTTGATGAGATATCTCCTGCTAGAATGTCTTCTCTCCCACTGTAATCGACTTCCCACTAACGGTCATGTGGTCTCTCTGAGGGATGGTGCCATACTGGGAACCGAACAGCAGTCTCATTCTGATAGGTTGGGCCTTGTCACCAGCATTGCTGGATCAACTTTAATAAACATGTCACGCTGGTCACCTTATGCATAGCCTCCATCCATCATACTACAATCCCTTTATTTATACACGCATTGTGGTGGCCAGTGACAGTCTAGATATCAACTGGCCGAGTCATTCTCTTTGGTGGTTTAGTGCCTCTGTTGTGGTAGACGCTCTTTGGGTATATATTAATGTGAAGAACAGAGGTGACCACACTTTATGCCCACTCCCAGATATCCACCCACAGGTGGTAAAGTTCATTTTAATTTACCTACCATGTAAGTAAAAAACAGAAGCTACTGTTTCTCTTTCTTTGTTATCCAGCAGAGGTACCCAGTTGTTTTCTGTAAGGTCAGTGAGACCAAAAACATATTTATGCCTGAATCCTTATAACTGTTGGATGAATGCTCTTTGAAGTACCTCAGGTTTGACTGTTTAGAAAATGGGCTGAATGGACCTTACCCAGTTTAGGAAAATGTGCGTGCCTGCTGAAAATCATCTGTTGATTTTAATGGGTGAATGGTTCTAGAACAAACCGATTCCTACACAAGCAAACTCTAAATTTGTTTATGTTCCATTTGAATTTTTAAGGCATTAAATCTAAACCCTAAGAACCAACTTACAGTATTACATTTAATTATTAAAACTCCTCATTCAATTAACTGTTATATGGCTAAATCACTGCAAGTTTTGAAGGTGCCTCTGTTATAAGATGTTCATATCCTTGAAATATCGATCATAATTTTGAAACATATATTACATCATATGTTAATCTTTTAAAAAGATGTATTTATTTATTTGTTTATCTGTTTTTAGAGAGAGGAAGAAGCAGACAGAGAGGAACAGCAATGTGTTTCTCTTGAGTGCCCCCTACTGGGGACTTGACCCAAAACCCAGTCATGTGCCATGATTTGGGATCAAACTGGCACAGACCCTTTGGTTCGCAGGCCGGCACTCAGTCTACTGAGCCACACCAGCCAGGTCTATATCTGAATCTTTTAAAGTATAAATATTCTTTGAGGAATCTGGATGGTTATAAACAAGTTCTACAAAATCTCAGTTTTTAAAATTGCTGATTATATTACAATATGCAGATTAAAATATGAACTTTTATTAATGATATTTTTATTAAATGGATTACTGCCAAGTGAAGAGTAAATGATACAATGATATGCTCTATATAGGAAAGCAATAATATGAAGGTAGATGTTAGTTATAGTTTCTTGTCACAGAAATTGAAAATATTTGAAGTTATTGCAAGCTTAGAAAAATAGTTACATGCTTACACTAACCTCCTCGTTGGCTACTACTATTCCCATGATTACTATCAAGAAATAATTAACTCTTTCTTATTTAACATCAGGGACATTATATACTAGAGAATTATCCTCTCAAAGTATGGTCATTTTATCAGCAGCAAATAGATACGCCATCAAGACATCTAGAATTATTATATGAAATGCTCATTATTTAAGCTGTCAAATTTGATCTAAACTTTATCTTTAAGATGAAAGATTTTTCTTTTTTCAATCAAGGAAAGTAAATTGCAATGGCTGAATGCGTATATTCTTACTTTGACTATCATTTAAAATAGTTATTTTTCTTACCCGCGATTGTCTGCGACACTGTCGTTACCATATATCTTGTTCCTGTATTCAGCCACCTGACATTATATACATTTTTCCTTCATTGCCTGCCATCATTGATAGATGTTTTTTATGGTTTCCTCAAGTCATAGGGGTACATTGACTTACTAATTCCATCAATGGGGCATAGCTGCCTGGAGCAGTGTTTCAATATATAAGTTTCAAACCAGGTTCTGAGCAGCAAAATACCAATTTATTCTGCCAGCATTTGTATTCACTCAAAGCCTAGGTATAATCCTCTTTATCTTTGAGAATATAAATTAGATACAAAAGTAGGCAAAAGGAAGAGCGTCTCCGAGTTACATTTTCAAGTCAATCTTAAACGTAGCAAGTTTTTCGTATATATCACAATGAAATCTTAAACATTCATAGGTGGTAACATGCTGCCCCTTGTTTTGCTCACATTTATTCTACTATTTTCAGTTATTCAGTATCAACTGGTTTATTTCTTGAAAACTAACATATTATAAAAATAAGGTATGTCATTGTAGGAGTTTGTTTTCTATTTTTTCTTTGTATTCATGCAGGTGATTAGACAGAATAGTTAACTCTCTTAAACATTTTAAAGCGTTCCTTAATACCTTAAAACTTCACTAGTTTCTGTCCAATTTGGCATATCTTATCAAGTAGAAATTTCACTATTATTATTTCAAAAACAAATTATCTTTTGCCAGACTTAATATTTGTCTATATTATTTATGAAAATAAAGTTCAAAACCAAAATACAATCACCTCACCTTCATAGTATTTACCTACATGTGATAAAAACATTTAAAATCATTGTAGAAGATGATGGGAAATTATATTTTGTGTACTTGTTGTTAAACAGTCCTCCTACTAGGGATTGTTCCTATGCTCTTTTTACAAATAAATATACTTTAAAAATGTTAAATGACATTAGTGAATATACAAGTCATTGATTCAGCTGAGCTTTTCCCCCTCAGTAAAAAGTCCAATTCTCACTTTATGAGTATTATAATTTATTAATATATCAAATAATAACTGTAACAACTTAAAAGGGCAGCTGTTGGAATGGCTGGATCAGGTATTGCAGTGGACATATCACTGCTGAACAAAACTGCATCAGTACCTGCCTTGTTTTGGGACAATTCCTTAATTCACTTTCCTGCTTTGTAAAATATAGGCATTTACAAAAAAAAGTTCCCAACTAGCTTTGCCATTCTTTAATTTTTAATGTTGGGAAATAAAAGCTCTTATTTCTAAATAAGAAATACATACATTCTTTCTATTGCAGCTGGCCGTACTTTTCTTAGTGATACTGCTTAATGAAGGTGAACGTCTACTCATGGGCCAAATTATTCTGCCTCTCTTCCCAATTGTAAGAAACATAAAACATTTAAATTGGGGTCACTGGAATAATTTCATAAACTAACATATTTGTTCATTCTATCATATAGAATGTATCAAAAATGTAGATTTCTTGGGTACTTAGAATGAGATGTTGTGCATCTTTTAATATTAGCTAAGGCAAAGTAATCTTCTTATCCACCAATCAGTGAAAGAACTGTTTCGTTAACAGCCGTACACATATAGCACCACACAGTATATGCCAGACAGAAAGCGTGGTTTTTTGTCATCTTCCCATTGGTTGTCCCCTGGCTTCTATAGATTAAAGCTCAAGTATTCCATAGTGAATATCTTTGTCATATTCAAAATGTGAACACATATTTCTCTGATCCAAAGAATGTAAGGAAGCCTGCAAAGCTATGGTTTTGGATAGACTTAAATTTGCATTTAAATTTTGGATGGACTTAAATTTATGTATTAAACATAAACCAAGTCTACCAAATTTAAATCTATTTTGCATGTAAAATTCAGAATTAACTATAAGAATATCTATTGATTGGTTCTTTTCACAATATCACTTTTGTGATGGGTGTGAACAACCAGCACTTTTGTGTTTATCTGAGGAACTTATTAAAAAAGATTTGTACTTATTTTTAGACAGAGGGGAAGAGAAGGAGAAAGAGAGGGAAACATCAATATGCAGTTGCCTAATGTGTACCCCTTACTGGGGACCTGGCTTGTACCCCTGGCATGTGCCTTGATCTGGGAATTGAAATTGCAAACCCCTTAGGAGTTCAATCCACTGAGCCACACCAGCTAGAGCTACTTGAAGAACTTTTAAACTTTATATTATCTTGCAATTCTGTATTAGTAAAGGGTAATTATGATTGCATTTTAAGTATTTTCACTTCACTACTATAAGTTAAATTCCTATTTGTGTTTTGTAATATAAATAGTATTATAATATGTATTAAGCTCTCTAAAATCCTACCATATTACAAAATTTGACTTTTTTACATTCTACTCTGCTTTAGTTTATCAAAGAGATAAAGCCTACTTTTTATGCCCTCCACTGAAATTTATTTTTCTGCAAGTATTTTTTGAAACAACACTTTTTCCAGGTGATGTTCTAGGCTCTGGAAAAGCAACAATGAAAGGAACATTAATCCCTTACCTAATTGTGCTTAAATATAATCAATGGAAGGGTATAATTTCTTTGTTTTCATATTGCACAAAATCCCTAAATAATAGAATCCTTCTTATTGATATTTTTGTCAAAATATATAATAAATTCTAGATTTTTAAATTACAGTTGACACGCAAGATTATATTAGTTTCAGGTGTACAGCCCAGTGATAGATATTTCTATAACTTGTGACGTGACCAGCCCGATAAACCTAGTACCTGTCTTACAACATAGTTATTATAATATTATTAACCATATTCTCTATGCTGTACTTTACATCCTGTGACTATTCTATAACTACCAATTTCTACTTCTTACTACCTCCACCTTTTACACCCACCCATTTCTAATCTCCTTCCATCTGGCAACTGTGAAAATGTTCTCTGTATCTATTGAGTCAGTTTCTGGTCTGCTTAGACCATATTTGTTTAGTTATTTGCTTTTTAAATTCCACACATAAATAAAATCATACAGCATTGTTCATTCTTTTTCTTACTGATTTTATTCAGCGCAATACCCTCTATGTTCATCCATGTTGTTGCAGATGGCAAGATTTCATTTTTTTTTCATGGCTGAATCATATTTCATTGCATATACCCCTTCTTTATTCATTCATCTAGTGATGAACACAGGCTGCTGCCATATCTTGGCTATTGTAAATAATGCTACAATGAAAATATGGATGTATATATCTTTTAGGTTTAGTGTTTTGTATTTCTTCGGATAAATACCCAGAAGTGGAATTGCTGGGTCTTTCATTGCCTCTTGTTATAACCTTTGTTTTGAAGTCTTTTTTGTCTTGTATAAGTATTTTTTATTTTTTCATTTCCATTCTCATGCAGTATGTTTCCTCAATCTCTTTACTTTCAGTCCATGTGTGTCTTGAAGTGAGTCTCCTGTAGATAGCTTATGTATGGGTCTTGTTTTGTTACCTATTTAGTCACTGTATGTCTTCAGACTAAAACATTTAATCCATTTGCATTTAAAATACTTGTTGATAAATATTTGTGTATTGCCATTTTATTATTCATATTTTAAAAATCTTTTTCTTCTTCTTAAAGAAAACCCTTTATTGTATCTTATAATATTGGTTTGGTGGTGATGAACTATTTTAGCTTTTGGAACACGTAGTGCAAACAAATGAGTCAGCAGGAGCTGGAGAGAAAATGCTCAGGAGAAAAAAGATTATCATCTCTAAACTGAAGGCTGATGATCAAAGGAATAGTTAAATGGAGAAACTAAGTCTTGAGCATATATAGTCTATTTCCTTCTTATCTAAGATATCAAAAGAAAGGTGGAATAATTTAATCTAGGGGACAACTTACATAGGAAAAGACAAAAGAATTAAAATATCAGGCAAACTAGCATTATAAATACAAAAACTAACTTGGAGAATATAAAGAACAGACACCAGCTATCCAGAAATAGGGATATAAAGATGATGTAAGAACAGATACATATTTGTTTGACCTCATCCATGAATGTGTGAAGCCTAGATAGGAGACTTGTGTGGAAGGATTTAGGTAGGAGGAGATATGCAAGACAGCAGAAAGTTGGGTAATGTCAGCAAAGTTACATGGCAAATGCAGGGATAGAAATGAGGTTGTCGTCAATAGGTGCATTCAGCCAGGATCTGTCAAATGTAGAAACCCACAGAGTGTGTGTATGTGGGGGGATGGCGAGGGAGTCATTTATAAATTTGAATAAGGCAGTAAGAAATTGCTCCACTCCACCAAGAGATAATATTTGAAGAATGCAGGGTAGAAATCACACAGCTATTCAGAGAAATACTTTTCAGGATAGAAGCACAAGTCTAAAGGCCCTGAGAAGAGAATGTGGTTGATGTGTTCTAGAAACAAAAAAGAACCTGGAGTGGTTGGAACAAGTATGGAAGGAGAGGAAGGGTTGAGGTCATTGAAGTAACTGGCATTCTGGGCATATAAGAACCTTAGTGATTTTAGCTTTTATGCTCTAAGTAGGATAGGAAATATTGGAGTGTTTCCCACAGAGGCATAATGAACTCTTTTATGTGTTAAAAAGAACACTTACCTGGTTGCTGCTGTATTAAACATAAACCAGGAGGGGGCAAGACAAGAAAAGAATCAGAGGAGCAGTTAGGAAACTATTGTGATAAACCAGGTGAAAGATGATAGTGCTTTGAAGAACAGTGACAAAGTGGAGGTGTCGATGGCTGGATTGTGCAGATATGTTGAGGATGAACTCTGCTGAATTAGCTTATAGATTTGATGTAGGCTTTGAAAGAGAGAGAAATCAAGAATTACCCAATATCATAAAAAACATAGCTTTGATCAATTTTTGTTTTGGCTGCTTATTTTCATCACATGGGTCTGGGTAATTTCACTGAAAGCAAATGTCAGCTCAGAGCCCCAGTGATAGCTGGACAAAAGCAAATGATGTGTTTGCCTATCAGTATTCTGTGATTTGGGGAAGAAGGCAAGCCAACTGGAAACTTAGAGAATATCTAGAATTTGTCTGAAAGTGGAAACAACCACTGAAAACAATTACATTCTATTAAAAAGAGAACAAATTTTATTGACTTTTGCAAATTTAAGAATTAGTAATGAGGTAGGGTACTGTCCTTGTCAGCCCGAGCTGCTGTAACAAAATACCATACATAAACTAGGGTCCTTAAACAACAGACACTTATTTCCCACAATTTTTGCAGTCTGCAAGGTACTGCAAAGTAGGTGTCTGGTGAAAATCCTCTTCCTGGTTTGAAGACAGCCATCTTTCTTATTCCATTCTCATACATCCTTTTCTTGGTTTATGAATGTCTATGGAAAGAGAAGGAGTGAGACACCTGTCTCTTCCTTTTTTAATAAGAACATATATTCCCATTACGGGGCCTCGCACTCTGGCCTAATGTAATCCTAATTACCTCTATAGGACCCACCTCCAAATACTAAATAATGAAGGATTAGGGCTTCAACATTTAAATTTAGTGGCAGGGGCAGAGGTGGGGGGTGAGAAACACTTGAGTCTATCACAGGCTGCTGTAACACTATGTAAGACTATGACATAGACTGGGTGACTTAAACAGATGTTTACTTCTCACAGTTCTGGAGATTGGAAAGCTGAAAGTTAAGGATCCATTCTATTCAGTTCCTGGTAAGAACCTTCTTCTTGGGTTGCAGACAAGCAACCTTCTCACCGTGTCCTCACATAGAGAAGAGTAAGAAAGCTGTAGTCTCACATCCTTTTCTTATAAGGACACTAACCCCATTATGAGGGCCTCACTCTCATGACATAAGTCTAATTGTGCCCAAAGGCCCTACCTGCAAATACCATTACATAAGGGTCTAGGGCTTCAATATATGTGTTTTTGAGGGACACTCACATTCACAGAATGGCAGAGACTCTAAGGATCTCTGAGAAATATTTAAAGACAGTAGATATTATTCTATCACCTTGAGACAGAAAAAAAGGGAATTTATTGCTCATGTTAAATTAGAAAAAACAGCCCAAGTGGTTCATTTATTTTCCTCACCAATCACCTCCCATTTATTTGATCACCTCTTAGAACTATAATCCTACATGGATTGTTTTTGATGTATGCTTTAGGTCAGTGGACATAATAACTTTTTCACTCTGATAAGTCTTGGAAAGGTAAAAAAAAATAACCTATGCAATAGTTAGGACCCATTTTATATTACGTTTAAGAAATTGCAAGTTAAACTTGGCTGTATGGCAAAAAACATATTGTAAATGGGGTGAGGGCAGGGGATGAGTCAAAGAAGTCAGATAGAATCAGAGCTCCCATGTAAAATGACAACCATCTTACTGCAAAGAATGAATAACTTTATTTCTGGCCCCTCGGCATATATATATATATATATATATATATATGCTTAAAGGTTGCTTTTTTCTTACATAAAGAGGTTAAGTAGAGGTTATAATATGTAGATTGTATTTACCTATACTTAAACATTATATAAGTTAAATACAGATTTTGGAGTCAGACTACCTAACTCTGTGTCTTTAAACAATTGGTTGTTTTTATGTTTATGGAA
Source organism: Sturnira hondurensis (assembly GCF_014824575.4). Taxonomy (NCBI): domain Eukaryota; kingdom Metazoa; phylum Chordata; class Mammalia; order Chiroptera; family Phyllostomidae; genus Sturnira; species Sturnira hondurensis. The sequence continues at coordinate 20,756,050 of NW_028083059.1, forward strand.
AAATATTTAATACTTATTATTTATCTTCTACAACTATGTCTATCTCAAATAATTCTTGTCAAGTTTAAATGGAATATCTTTTTAAAGTTGTGGTACATATTAAGCACCCAAGTATTACCTGTTTCCTTTTTCCTTCTTAACTGTGTTCTAGATAGTCGACATTACCTATGAGTGATCTTAAGATAAATGCGTTATCATGGTATATCTTTGCCTTTAGTGTTGTCCAGAATTCAATTGAACATTTCATCAGAGTCTGAAAATTGATTGATTTTTATACTTTAATATAAAATATATTATATCAAAACTTTGCTAGTCTTCCATGTCAGTGCCATAAATGCTTTACAGCATCCTTTTTGAAGATGGATTGTTTTTTTTTTAATTTACTTGTGTTAGAAAAATGTTCAGTTAGAACACTGTTTTGCTTAACAGTGGTCTGCCATTTATACTAGCAAAATCTCTGTTGATACTATTAGAGAAGATAAGGGTTGGATTGATCAAGTTTTAATATCTGGCATTTGTAAATATGGTATTATCCAACCAGATAGACTTAGGTCAATTATAATTTTAATCTTGAATATGCAGTAGTGTCCTGGGTTCAGTTACGTGGTCTAATGACAAAATATCTAAGTATATGTATTCATATTCTTAAATAATTGGTCTGTATTAAAGGAGAAGGAGTCCTAATTATATGGAAGGACAATTAACCTCCAATTTTCGTGTTACAGCTGACAGTTTGGAAAGCAGTGTGCCATTAAGGTGATTTCTGTTGGTTTCCTAAGTAATAAAATACCAATCTCACTTCTCAAATTATACTTTAGGATTGAACCATGAGGAAAAAAATATGAAGGCACTGCATACCTCATTGCACAGACCTAAGAGGTGGCGATGTAGCAAAGGCTACAAAATTACCATGAATCATCAGAGCCAAACAGAAGATGATGAAATAGAAATAGTTTATCAGAATCAGTCAATCCAAGAAAGCTGAGGATTTAAATGAATATGATCATATAGAGGCTAAAAGAAAATGTGTCCTGTATGAGCAATGGAAAAAATGTTATTAAAGGAAAAGCTAGACAGAATGTAATTCATACATTAATGTAGTTATGAAATTTGAAAGGTTGTCTGGAAGTACGTGAATGTTAGAACTTTTATTTTTGCATGCATCTTTTAAAAGGAAGTTAAATAGGTAGAAACATTAAAATTATTTTTAATACAAGTTTTAACATATATCGCCAAACATGAGGAAGGCAATTTCTGCTTTTCATTATGGTTGTTTTGTGGGTAAAATAAAAAATAATAATTTATTTTATTTTGAAAGAGCAGGTCACTTTTTCCTCTGACATTTATTTCCTTTCTTATATAAAACAACAGCATTAGAATAGATGCCCATCATATTTGCCTTCAGTTTCAAATCTGCATGATTCCATAAACACAGTTTTCCACTGGAACTGTTACGGAACAAGGGGGTCCAAGGGGGGGTCAATACTTGGCCCACCGAGGGATTCCAAAAATGCTACAGAAAACAGAGGCCCCTCCCAAGGACAATATACTAATATCTATTGGGCTTTTCTGTCCGCTGCCAATTGGAAAGACATCTCAATGCCAGAGATTTGTGAAAAGGAAACAAAATGTTTATTTAATGCTATTGAGGCCTAATGCCTTCATTAAAATATTAAAGCCTTTAAGGGTATACACCTACACACACACACACACACACAGCGCTCCCTTCTCCCACTGTCCCAACTTCAGGTACCGTAAATCAGGATAAGAGCACACGTCCGTTTTTATCAGGTCGCTGGCGCTGTGGGCTGTGTCCCCTATCTAGGCAGGATCTCCAACTAATCCAAAGTCATGCGGCACCTTCCACTGGCAATAGTTTTTTTTTTTTTTACCAAGTTCCAGTCAAAGTCTCTCCTGCTTTCCAGTCCACTCGGCCAAAGGGAGCACGCCAAAGCCGCGTGGGCCTCTTCTACCAAAGCCGCACTCCACCCAAAGCACATATTTCTTCTTCACCCGGCCGCAGGGATCTCCATTCTGGCAAAGCTGCGTGGTCTTCCCTTTCACCTGGCCAAGAGGGCATCTTAACTCTGTTGAAATCGCGTGGCTCTCCCTCCTAATGGCTACAGGGGTCTACATCTTTCCAAAACAGCCTGGCTCTCCCCCTCACCTGGCCAAGAGGGGGTCCTCACTCTGCTAAAGCCACATGGCTCTCAAGCAGGCACTCTCTCCGAGAAGCAGCCCTCAATTCCCACCTGGGTAGCTACTCACTTCTCCCTGGCCCAAAACTTGGCCACAGCTCTTTAACATATCTATGAAACCAGTTAAAGGTTATAGATATGTTAAATGACCATTCCAGAGGTTAGCTGCAAAACTGTTGCTATGCAAAACAACCCTCAATGGCCCTGCTCCATTTGTCCCTTCCCCCAACTGACACCTGGGGGTGGGGGTGGGGGGGTCAGTGAGGACATCTTGTATGTCTCTCCAATATTCCTATACACTTTGAGTTCTGGACACCATTCCAAATCTTTTGGGGGGGCCCCCCTGGCTGCACCCTGTATCAGAACAAAATACCTTTCCATGCTTCTTCACAAGAATAGTCATTTTAAGTGTTTTATTTTGTAATTTGTCAAAACGCTTGGTAATGTTTGTTTGTGATGTTGTATTTGATCTCTCATTTTTCTCTGGTAATTAATTATATGTAAATTATCATTAAATCTCAAGTTATATCCATAAGCTGAAGACTTCCTGCTCTCATAAATACATGTACTCATATATTTATGCTTATAATAAATATTTTTCAAAGTTCTGATTAGTTATTTGTAGGCCAATGTCTGTACTTAAAAACGGATCTACAGTGTAGAATCTCATCCTTAATAAGCAATGCTGTTTTTAAACTCAAAAAACGATAGCTTCAATTTTAAACACAGAGGCTTTATGTTTTTTCATGAAGCAAAATATACTTTTCCTGACCTTTGTGAAAGTTTGGGGAAATCCGCCCCCACTCCCAGTTAAAATCTTCAAACTTGAATTATCATATTGATAGAGCTATCAGCTGTCCCACTTGATAATACTATATAGATGAATAGGAACAGAAAATTCATTCCATTTGTGTCAACATTAGCAGAAAATAATATGACAGAGGGCAAAACTCAAGGGGATTGCCTGACATTACCCAACAACCTCTTACTCTAGGCACTGCTGTTTACTTACTGAGCCTTCTCTGGACACATTCCACAAAGGAAGATTTCCTGACAGCCTTTGAAAGATCTGAGACACTGATCTATGCATTCTAGCAAGAATGCCTAATGTGAATGCAAATAATTTTGTCCGGAAATCATAGTGAAAAGCCTGAAAAAAATTTTGTATTATTTTTGAAGGGTCTTTTACAATGGCCATTCCCATCAATGTCAAATTCTTTGTGAGCGGGAGAAAAAAATCTTTGATATGAAATTATAAAATACAAATTAACATTTGATTATTCAGTTTAAATGGCAGTGACATATGGGAGAGATTTTAGCTTTCTGGAAAATGAACTTGAACAAGAGAAGCAAAATGTATCCAACTAGTAGATATGGAATTTTTGCCTCTGAAGAGATAGGTTTCTTTGTCAAGAGTTTTATTTGACAGGAAAATTTTCTATACTAAATTATTGTTTGTTATTAAATAAATTTATTTATAATTTATTTTTCATAAACTAATACTAAAATAGTAATTAAATATAGATATACATGTAAGATACAGAGTACATACAATTTTATATGTAACTTTAATAGTTATATGATATAGAATTGATTTTATTTCTGTATTTAAACTTATATAGTAATGAAAATTTCTATTTAATCAATATTATTTTTAATGTTTTCTTTTGTTAGGTAATATTCACATTTAGTAATTATTGGGCTGATATGCAAATCTACTTATTCCAGCAAAAATCACTGCTGTGGTGACAGAGCTAAGCTTTACCATTTTCTTTAATAAGGATTACCTGTTCCTTCATTTAGGGCTGTCCATTTTGAAACTGAATATTTGAAAGAAAGTTTTAGAATAATTTCAAGTTTGCAAAGGAAGACAACAACAAAAATTTGTGATTCCTGTAGGGCAGTTTATTTCACAAATTTCTATATATGTTGTTCGTGTCTCATTACTTTTAACACAATAACAAATATACCTTCCCTCTCCGCCACTACTACTACTACAACTACGAGGACGAATGCCACTATTGCCACAGCTGCTTCTAAATTTAACATTTGTTGCGTAGAAAACATGTGCCAAACCATGAGCTAAAGTAACCTACACGGGTTATTTTATTGAGGCTTCCTAAGACTTCTGTGTAGTAGACACTACTATTAATTTTATACAATGATGCAATTGTGACTGTATCAAACCCAAGCAAAATTTCCAGAGTCTAAGGTCATCTGAATGAGATCAGGGACCATAATAGTCTAATTTTGCACATAGTTTGCATATTCAAGATTACATTTGTAGTTACTTTCTCTAGAAAACATAATGCTCCCTTCTGAAAGCTACCCCTCCAGAACAAATCACATTCTTTCTAAATCTTCATGTGCTAAAAAGGTTATAGCCAGGAACAAAAATTGAAAAATACCAATGTACTATTTACTGAAGTATATTACTTTTTAAAGCAAATGTTTTTATTATGTATTTTATGTACTGATTTTTATACACTACAGGAAAAATTCTCCTTCAATGAACTTCAGAAAAATTAAATATATAAGTACTTATAAAAAAGAAAACAGTAGAATGCTAACTAGTATAGAAGATATATGAGAATGGAAAACATTTTTAGAGAAAGAGATTAAGGAATGTAATGACCCACTTCAACCACTTACAAAAGCCTGTAAGGACTCAGGCACTTCAACAAGGATTTAAATAATTCTTCTTAGAATTCCCCCTGAAGAAACCCCCCAGTGTAACTGAGATAGCAAGAATAACTGTCAAGAAACTTGACAAGGTGTGATACATTAAAAATTACAGGAAAAATCAGATTTAGAGTTAAATAATACAATAATAAATTATTAATATGTAGAAAGTAGCACTTGAGGGCTTCATTTTCACCATGTGCAACTTGACATGTAAAATTAATATGTGGAGGGAAAGTTGAGCATTTTGCTATCTATAAAAAATTGGCATTGCAAAGTATAAGTTGAATTGTACCGTGACCTAGATTTCAATCATACTGCAATAGAAGGCAAAAAAATGTCAGTGAATTATGGTAAAATCAATTTTATTTTGAGCAATATTAGTTTCTTTTCAGTGATCTTTTTGACATTTGATAGACTTTTCAGTCGTGCACATATAGAAGAAGAATGTAAGTGGATGAAAGTATAATACTTTTGCCACCAAATGAAACATTAAGCCATGCCAAGGAGAGCTTCCGGATTTATCTATTTCATCCATGAATGCTTCAGGCTCCAGACCTAAAGTGAAGGGAAGTGGGGTAGTGGCTGGTGTCCAGGGTGCTCACATTACAGACTAGGGCTAAGCTGCACTGCTGAGTTCTGCAAATCAATCAGTTGACTTCAGGTTTAGAAAGAGGGTTTCCATTTCCCAGTCTGTGAAGCAAATTTGAACAATCCTACTTCTACAGAAGCTGCTAGTCCAAAATTACATCGCTAACACATAATTTTAGTTACAGGTCCTCCTTTTGAATATCAGTGCTCTTTATTTTCAATTTTGTGAAGTGTTGTGAGCCTATAAAATGCACAGAAAAATAATTACTATTTCTGTACTATCACCCAACTCTATCAAAATTAATATTTTGCCATGATTATTTAGAATTTTTTGAAAGTATAAATCAGGAAAGATACAGCTGAAGTCTCCTTCTTTCTCCTAGGTTCTGTGGAAATAATGATGTGTCACTAGCATCCCATATTTATTATATATGTGTAATTAATGATGTGTGCATATACAACACGTATATATATTGTGTTGCATTTTATCAAATATTTTTATCAAGAAAAATTAATTGGTATCTTACAAAGTAATGTTTGTACAGCAAAGTAAAACATTTAACTGTATCCGATTTTTTTCATTTTTTATTCAATAAATATTTTCTAAATCATGTTAATGCAATATGTGCCTTTCTTCATATTACTTCATTTACTCAGTTACTGGTTTGAGTTTTTCCATGTTTATGTGTACAATTTTAATTTATTTTCAGTATTAAGTGCTGTTCTATTTTTAGCACATATCAGAATTTATAGCTTCTCCTATTCCTACAAACTAGTTTTGTTCAAGTTTTTCTCCATAAACACAATGCTCCAATGATCTTTATTGTACCTTTATCCTGGGTGTATATCTAAAAGTTTATGTAAGTATAAAATGTACATTTCTATAAATATGGAATTACCAAGTTGAAAACTTTACATATATGCTGCTGTGATAAATATTATTAAAATCTTTCCAAATGTGTTTGAAAACTTATATTCCTTTCAGCAATGTATGAAAGTTCTCATTGTTCTAGATCCTTGTCAAAATTTAGTATTGTGACAACAATTAATTTTTGTAAATCCGATAGGTGAGAAATGATAACTGAGTACAGCTTAACTATATTTTCCTGAATTCTAGTGAACATAACCATATTTTTAGTGTTATATTGGTCATTTTTCTTTCTGTGTCAATGCTTCTATTTATGGGCTTTTCTTACTTTGCTTGTGTTTTGCTTATAGATTTGTAGATTTCTTTATATCATTTTTATCCTCCTTGCATAAGTTTGTTGTTATGCTTTGTTTCTATTGTATTCTGTACATGAACCACAGTTATCTAATCCATTCATGTAGTGATGGGCACTTGGGCTGTTTTTAGCAGTTGGCTACTCTAAATAATGCTGCTGTAAACATCGGGATAAGTCCTTTCGAATTGGTGTTTCAGGATTCTAGGGTATATTCCTAGCAGTGGAATCACTGGGTCATAAGGCAGATCCATTTTTTAATTTTTTTTGAGAAAATTCTTTACTGTTTTCCACAGTGGCTATAGCAGCCTGCGTTCCCGTCAGCAGCACAGTAAGGTTCCCTTTTCTCCACATCCTCACCAGCACTTGTTTCTTGATTCATTAATGATAGCCATTCTGACAGGTGTGAAGTGATATGTCAATTGTGGTTTTAATTTGCATCTCTCTGATAGCTAGTGATGTTTAATGTTTTTTCACATGTCTAAGGGCCATCTGTATTTCCTCCTTGGAGAGGTATCTATTCATGTACTGTGCCCATTTTTTTATTGGATTGTTTGTCTTCCTTGCTTTGAGTCCTGTGAATTCTTTATATATTTTAGAGACTAAACCCTTGTCTGGTGTGTCATTGGCGAGTATCTTCCCCCATGCATTTGGTTTCTTATTCATTTTGATGATGGTTTGTTTAGAGTGCAGAAGCTTTTTAATTTGATGAAGTCTCATTTGTTTATTTTTCCCATATTTCGCTTGCCCTAGGAGATTTATTTGCAAAAATGTTGCTATGTGGTATATTTGAAATTTTACTGCCTATGCTTTCTGGTAGAACTTTTATCATCATGACTATATTTAAGTCTTTAATTACTTTGAGTTTATTCTGGTGTATGGTATAAGTTGATAGTCTAGTTTCATTTTTTGCATATAACAGTCTAGTTCTCCCAACACCATTTATTGAAGAGGCTATTTTTTAATTTTTTCTATATTTTTTACTGTTGTTTAATTTTTTCTATATTTTTTACTGTTGTTTAAGTACAGTTGTCTCCATTCCCTACTACCACTCCCCCACAACCCTGGGCATCCCCACTACCCACCCTTGAGAGGCTATTTTTACTCCACTGTATGTCCATGCCCGCCCCCTTTGTCAGTATTAATTGACCATAGAGACTTGGGTTTATTTCTGGGCTCTGTATTTTGTTCCATTGTTCTATCTGCTTTTATGCCAGTACCAGACTGTTTTGTTTAAAGTGGCCTTGTAGTACAGTTTGATACCAGGTATTGTGATCCCTTCAACTTTGTTCTTTCTCAAGATTGCTGTGTCTGTTCAGGGTCTTTTCATTTTGTAATTGTTGTTCAAGTACACTTGTCTGCATTTTCCCCCCACCACTCCTTAGCTACCCCAGCCATACCCACCTCCCTCCCCTGATCCCAGCCCCCTTGGTTTTGTCTATGTGTCCTTTATAGTTGTTTTTGGTTCCATATAAATTTTTGAAGTATTTGTTCTATATCTGCAAAATATGCCATTGGCATTTTAATAAGCATTACACTGAATCTATAAATTGCTTTGGGTAGCATAGGCATTTTAATGATGTCAACTTTTCCAATGTATGAACAGGGTATATGCTTCCATTTATTTGCATCTTCCTCAGTTTCTTCAGTGTTCTCTTCTTTTCCAAGTGCAGGTCTTTAACCTCCTTGGTTAAATTTATTCCTAGTTACTTTATTTTTTGTTGTTCCTATAGTAAATGGTATTTTGAGGGTTTCAATTTCTAATAGGTCATTGTTCGTGTACAACAGTGCCATCAATTTCTGAATATTGACTTTGTGTCTTGCTACTTTGCTGAATTCACTTAGTAGGTTGAGCAGTTTTTGTGGGGGCCTGCAGGGTTTTCCATGTAACTCTCATGCTGTCTACAAATAATAAGTTTTACTTCCTCTTTTCCAATTTGGATGCCTTTTATTTCTTCTTCTTTTCTGATTGCTGTAGCTAGAAATTCTAGAACCATGTTGAACAAGAGGGGTGAGAGCACACATCCTTACCTTGTTCCCGATCTTAAGAGAAACACTTTTAGCTTTTACCCATTGAGTGTGATGTTGGCTGTAGGTCTCTCTTATGTGGCCTTTATAATGTTGAGGAATGCTCCCTCTATTCCCACTCTGCCAAGTGTTTTTATCATAAATGGGTGCTGTACCTTATCAAATGCTTTTTCTGTATCTATTGGTATGAACAAGAAATTTTTGTCTAACAAAAATGTGATGTATAACATTTATTGATTTGCAATTATTGTGTCATCATTCTATCCTTGGAATAAATCCCACTTGATCATGGTTATGATTTTTTAATGTATTGTTGGGTCTAGTTTGCCAGTATTTTTTTGAGGATTTTCACATCTATGTTCATCAGAGATATTGTCTTGTAATTTTCTTTCTTTGTTGTGTCTTTATCTGGCTTTGAAATTAGGATATTGGTCTCATAAAAAGAGTTTGGGAATCTTCTCTCTTCTTAATTTTTTTGTAATAGTTTGTGAAGGTGGTAGTTCTTTGAATGTTTGGTAAAATTTGCTTTTGAAAATGTCTGTCTAGGGCTTTTGTCGGGGGGTAGTTTGATTACTGCTTCAATTTCACTAGTTGTTATCAGTTTTTTCAGGTTCTCTTCTTCCTGATTCAGTTTTGGAAAATTGTATGTTTCTAGAAATGTATTCATTTCACCCAAGTTCTCCTCTTTCTTGGCATATCATTGTTCATAGTAGTTTCTTACAATCCTTTGTATTTCTGAGGTATCAGTTTTTACCTCTCCTCTTTCATTTCTGATTTTATTAATTTGAGTCTTTTCCCTTTTTAACCTTGTGAGTCTGTTTAATGATTTGTCAATTTTGTTTATCTTTTCTTTTTTTGATTTTATTTATTTATTTTTAGAGAGAATGGAGAGAGGGAGAAAGAGAAGAAGAGAAACATGAACGTGTGGTTGCCTCTCACGTGGCCCCCACTGGGGACCTGGCCTGCAACCCAGGCATGTACCTTGACTGGGAATAGAACTGGCAACCTCTTGGTTCTCAGCCTGAGCTCAATCCACTGAGCTACACCAGCCAGGGCTGTTTATCTTTTCAAAAAACCAGCTCCTGAATTCATTGATGTTTTGAGTTTCCTTTATTCTCTATGCCATTTAATTCTGCTCTGATCTTGATGGTTTCCTTCCTTCTGATTGCTCTGGGCTTTGTTTTTTTGTTGTTGTTGTTCCTCTAGTTCTTTTAGATGTAGGGTTAGATTGTTTATCTGAGATTTTTCTACTTTCTTTGGGTAGGCCTGTATTGCTGTGAACTTCCTTCTCAGTACTGTCTTTTTTCATTATCATTCTACTTTAGTTGTTTTATCTTTTCTAATAATTATATTAATATATGAGTATTTAGGTATTTGCTTCTGAGTTTTTAAAATATGAATTGTCCAAGATCTGATAACACAGAAAGTCTAAAATGTGGACATGCCTGAGGACATATGATGGCAACAAACTTTCAAGCCCAGGGCAAAACACACTAACTTCTTTTTGCCTGAACAGCAGAATTATTTCTAGTTCTTCACTTCACTTTGAGTTAGCCCTGAAAAGATCCTAACTTTGTAATGTAATGTATCTAAATTAAGGTTAATTTTTGGACTTTAAATTACATATTGCTGTTATAAAACATGGTATGTAAATAGCATGATATTATCCTTTTATATTTATTTGGGGTGTAAATAATTAATGTTTATATTAGACATATTTTATACACCCATATGTATATATAAAGATATAAATAACATAGTTATTACTATTGTTATTAGTACTATCATTTACATAGATTCAACAATAACTTGCTTGCCAATTTCTTGCTTACTTCCCTTTCTTTTGGTCTTAATTCTCTTCATGCTACAACACTTGTTAACTATACTGGTTCTCAACCACATTGCATATTACCATCATCTACAGAGTTGTATAAAAACCTGTGACTCAGTCTCACTGACAGGGCCCTTAATGTAATAAATATGAACTTTAACTTAACATTGAGAATTGAGACATCCTCCAAGTGATTTCAATGGGCAGACAGAATTGAGAATAAGCTCTAGTAGTTTTTTCAGCAAGGAACGTATGGACTTTGTTTTTGTTTTTTTTTATATTTATTTATTTATCTTTAGAGGGGAAGGGAAGGAGAGAGGAAGAGAAATATCAATGTATGGTTGCTTCTCCTGCATCCCCTGCTGGGAACTGGCCCCTGCTGGGAACTGGCCTGCAACCCAGGTATGTGCCCTGACTGGGAATCGAACCACGATTGTCTGGTTCGCAGGCCCGCACTCAATCCACTGAGCTACACCAGCCAGGGCTGTTTTTTACATTTTCTTTGAAATTATCCTCAGGTTAATAGGATATAGAATTCCAGGTCAACAACTCCTTTCTCACTGCACTTGGACACACTGTGTTGTCTCTCTAGTATCGCGGTTGAGGAACTAGCAGTGGAATCACTGTTCTTTGCCAGAACTTTGCCATTGCTGCTCTAGTTGATTTTAAGAATTTTATCTGCTTTTGGTCCTCTGCAACTTCATTACCATATTTCTTGATATATATAAAATTGTATTTCTTTTTCAGATTAGCATGGTATTTAACTCTAAGAACTCATGTATTTTTATCAAAACTGAATAACTTTAACTGTTTACTCTTTATCACCCAAACCACTTTGGTCGAGGTTAATTTTTTTATTAAGTAGTGCTTTTTTTCTTATTTCCAAATCCTACTTCATATCTTTATTTTCTAAGTATATATTGAAAAAAAAGGCAATGTCTAGAAATGTTGTGTTATCTAAAGTACTCAGGGATGAACCCTTCTGTTGTGTTGTCTGTAAACTCTTGCTCATGGTGTATAGTTAGATAATGAGTTTATTTTCAGTGAGTGGCCATATATGTCTTGTTGGGTTGAAAATATTGGTTTTTTCCTCTTTGTACTTGCTTCTATGGGGTTCCTAAGTGTTTTATCACATGGTGTAAGTTTTATGACTGGGAGTAGTCTAAGAACTAATACCACAGGAAGTCTGAAATGCAGACACAATTAAGGCATACGATGGCTACAAGCCCAGGACAAAACACAATCACTTCTTTTTGTGTCAATAGCTTATTTCTAGTTCGTTTCACTTAAAACTAACCCTGAAAAGGCTTTGTAATGTGAAGCAAACAAATTTTAATTCTCCACATTTCATTATCCCAAGACTTTTTCTCCCATCTTCAACTAGAAATTAATATTTAAGCTCCTAGAACAGGATCCCCCACATTGATACCATTGAGAGTGTGGGATGGATAATTGTTTAGTGGTGGTGGTGATGGGGCAGGGTTGAGGGACTTGTATCCTGTGCACTGTGGGAAGTTGTAGCAATGCTCCTCTCCACCCATAAGGTCACAGTAGGGCACACTTCCTCCCAGTTGTGACGATTAAACTGTGTTCATTTGTTCTCAAATGTCTCCTTGGAAGCAAAATTGCCCCCACTTAAGAACCACTGCCCTAGATTATTGAGACTGGCAAGCCCTCCAGAGCATCCTTATGAGTAGCTTATGTACTTAATATTCTAGTTTTCAGTTGTCTTTTATTCGTAGTTCCTAGAAATTTCTCTTACTTTTTTGTGAGCTCAAATGCATATTTAATAAGAGGTTCAGTAATATTCTAACTAATATTTGTAGAGAGAAATACTTATAGTAAGATAATCTTTAGGTGTTTAATATTTCTCTATTGCCCACACTGAAGCTCTAATTTTTTTAAAATCTGAAATAACTTAAGAAGATCAGTTTTGAGCATGAGATAATTGATCATGTAAGTGATTCTTACACAGTATTTAGATAAAGATGAGTTGACAAAATACCTGTGCTCATATATTTCTTTTAAAAAAATTATTTTATTATTATTATTATTGTTTATTTATCTTTAGAGAGGAAGGGAAGGAGAGAGAGAGAGAGAAATATCAGTGTATGGTTGCCTCTCATGTGACCCCTGCCGGGAACTGGCCTGCAACCCAGGCATGTGCCCTGGCTGGGAATTAAACCGAAATCCTTTGGTTCATAGGCCCATGTTCAGTCCACTGAGCTACACCACTCAGGGATGTGCTCATATATTTCTAATACAGTGCGTGCTATTTATTAGGTTGGGGCACAGCTGGGAAATCAGATAACTTGGTTTATAAATGTTGGCTCTGCCTCCTACTAGCTCTGTGACTACAATCATATGAATAGCTTAATTTCTCTATTTTAGTTTATCACTGTGATTTTATTTTCTGTTTACCAATTACTGTTTGTCACTTATGTAATTTGATTAGAGCAAACTTATTTAGATTCATAGATATGAAAATTTGTCAGATTATGAATGCTAAATTGAAGCTATGAATGGCATACATTTGCTTGTTCATTCTTGTTCATACATCTAACACATCTTTTTAATTTTTCATTAATGATTTTCCTATATAAAAGTACTGCCTACTGCTTTACTCTCATGGTAATTATAAAGCAGATAATTTTTTAAATGTTTAATTTTATTATTGTTGTTCAAGTACAGTTGTCTTCATTTTCATGCCACCTCCCACCCCCAAACCCACTCCCCCTGGCTCAGTCCATGAGTCCCCACACAAACTCCTTGATGGCCCTTCCCCCATTATCCCTCTCCCTGCTCCTCTCTGGTAATCATCAGTTTGTTCTTTTTTTGTATTAAAATTTTTATTATTATTTAATTATTGTTCAAGTACAGTTTTCTGTCTTTTACTCCCATCCCAGCCCACCCCCCCATGCTCCCCACCTCCTTCCCATTTCTCCTCCCACCTTAGTTTTTGTCCATGTGTCCTTTATACTTGTTCCTGTGAATCCTTCCCCTTTTCCTCTGAAATTCTCTCCCCTCTGGTCACTGTCAACCTGTTCTGTATTTCAGTGTCTTTGGTTATATTTTGCTTGCTTGTTTGTTGTTCTTTATTTCAATGTCTCTGGTAACCAATGTCTTTGGTTATATTTTGCTTGCTCGTTTGTTTTGTTGATTAGCAGAATTTAATTTGTTGATTAGGTTTCACTTAAAGGTGAGATCATATGGCATTTTTCTTTTACTTCTGGCATATTTCACTTAGAATAATGCTCTCCAGTTCCATCCATGCTGTCAAGAAGGGTAGGAGTTCCTTCCTTCTTTCTGCTGTGTAGTATTCCATTGTGTAAATGTACCATAGTTTTTTGATCCACTCATTTACTGATGGGTACTTAGGTTGCTTCCAACACTTGGCTACTGTAAATCATGCTGCTATGAACATTGGGGTTTATAGGTTCTTTTGAATTGGTGTTTGATGATATTTAGGGTATAATACCAGCAGTGGAATTGCTGGGTCAAAAGGCAGTTCCATTTTCAGTTTTCTGAGGAAATTCCATACTGTTTTCTACAGTGGCTGTACCAGTCTGTATTCCCACCAACAGTGCACTACGGTTCCATTTTCTCTACAACCTCGCCAGCACTTGTTGTTTGTTGATTTGTTTATGATGGCCATTCTCAACAGTGTGAAGCGATATCTCATTGTGGTTTTAATTTGCATCTCTCTGATGGCTAATGCTACTGAGCATCTTTTCATATGTCTCTAGACCCTCTGTATGTCCTCCTTGGAGAAGTGTCTGTTCCAGTCCTTTGCCGATTTTATAATTGGGTTGTTTGTCTTCCTGGAGTGGAGTCATGTGAGTTCTTTATATATTTTGGAGATCAAACCAAAATATATAAATATATGTCCAAGGTATCATTGGTAAATATGTTTTTCTACACAGTTGGTTCTCTTTTCATTTTAGTGCTGTTTTCTGTAGCCATGCAGAAGCTTTTTAATTTGACGAGCTCCCATTTCTTTACTCTTTATGTCCCTCATTCTAGAAGACATTTTGGTAAAAATATTGCTGCATAGAATAAATTGGATTTTCCTGCCGATGTTCTCCTCTAGAACTTTTATGGTATTGTGACTTATATTTAAGTCTTTTATCCAGCTTGAATTTATTTTTAAATAAAAATAGAAAATATTTTAAAATGTGGAAAATTCTACATACTTCTTTTAAGAGGTTTAAAGAGAAAGAGATTGGTAGGGGGGTTTGATCAGCAATGGCTGATATCAAAGTGATACCAGTGAAGCTCTCTCATATAGCATAAAATAAGTTTAGATTAGTAAAAATGGAGAATGAAAAGGGCATTCTGAGCAGATTTTTATGGGAAAATAAGATGTCTAATCAGCTACCTTCCTTTGTTCCTCTTGGACAGTAGAAAAATTGAGAGCATTGTAGCTATCCCAAGAATAATGAGACACATCACAGCACCATCACTACTGACTTCCATTGCCCACAGAACTATTCTTCAATATTTTATACAGGATAGAGGAAATACATCTTCCCTACACCCATTCTACGTAGACAAAATCAAAGGCAGGGTTAGTTTAATTATTGAGGACAGTCTGAGATACCTCAACAGAGAAAACTTGAAGAAGGACAAGGTTAAAGATGCAGGATCTAATTGTATATTCTCTGTGGTTATGTACTGAGAATTATAGTGAACCTAGATGTCAAGCTTTCTTGACTTCAACATTGACGCCTTCTAGAAGGTGAGAAAACTCAATGGTATGAGATGTGGGAGTCCACACTGGGGTTTATAATGGCACCTTCAACATGATTACAATTCAGTAGAAGATTATGACATTTACAGGAATAATCACAAAATGAACGTGATCAATGATAGGATAGTGCTACAAAGTAGCATGGGGGCTTAATAAAGTTAGCCCACTTAAGGAAAATTTCCTTGAAGTATATGAGTCAGACCTTGAAGAGTTTGTATTATTTGAAATCACTTACCATTGATACAAGATTAAATTGGGTTATTAGTGAAATCGGATGAACACAAATGCCATTCATTGGAAAGGGGATATAAGAGCCAGAGTTTTGTTAGATTAGAGATAAGTGGTGAAAGAAAAGAATTAGTTTAAGGTATTTATTCTAAATGAAAAGAAGTTTAAAATGATACAGAAGCTCAAAGCATTTTTAAACTGATCATCAATATATGTTAAAAGTCATAATGATTTATTGGATTAGCTGAGACAAATAACTTCATTTAAAAATGTCTCACTTGAAATAAAATCCAGAATAAATGATTCAGAATCCTCTCTAGGATTCTGAAAGCATTCAACCAAAAGCATTCATTCACTTGTTTACAATGAGCAATTTTCCTCAAGAGAAAAGATTCTAAATGCTAATGTCAGAATAGCTATAAAAATGCTTTGTATCAATTATCTTTCTGTTGGAAAGTTCCAAGCACTTTCATGATATTCTCTTACAAATGTTTGGCAGGGTTAAGTACAATTTAGAGGAGTTTAGCCTCTCCAAAGAAGGAAAAAAACTTGGAAGAATATTTTTTATATTTATCATGTGCCTCATCTGAATTTTCCTGTATTCCTAAGTGAAAGATAATGACAGTAAAAATTGAAGAGTAAATGAAGAAAAGTTAAAATAAAACCATGAATTGTTTGAGAATATTCTAAAGAGGTCATTTAAAATCCTTCCCTTTGTAGGCTTTAACCACTCTTGATTTTATAATTTTACAAGTATAAAAATTCTTGTGTGTGCAATGCTCTTTTAAAGCTAACTAGAACTTTATATTTGAACAATAAACAAGAAGAAGGTTTCTACTATTAATCTTAAACTATTAAAAATACAATTTCTGTTTAACCTTTATATCAATTGAAAGTGTAAAGAAGTAAAACAAAGCACTTCTGATGATTCTAGAGAAAAATACCAATCTAATGAATAATATGGAATTACAGTGAATACTTTTAAGTTAATGTTATGATGATCACATTAAAAGCAAATAAACTTCTCTGCTGTATATGAAATACATATCCCTCAAATTATCATTTTTTTTATGGAAGTCTCAACCTAACTCTCTCCTTATTACTAAAACACTTGAAAGAGCAAGAGACACATGCACACACACACAAAGTACAAAAGCCATTATTGAGTTAGAAGTTTTAATAGCATTGACACTTTAACTAAGAATAAACTCTATTATCTCTCTCTCTTCCCTCTTCTCTACCCCTGTCCTTCTCATCCACTTTCTCTCCCTCCCTTCTTTTCTCCCTTTGGGTAATGGAATAAAGAGAACTTTAATATTCATTTACTTAAAAGATGAACGTTCATTTCAACCCTTAAAAATTACTGATGCATATGCTTGCTAAATATTAAGGAACCAAATCATTGAAACCTCTGGAAGCATGGATAATAGTCCTATAAAAATGGTATTTCTGTAATAACTGAGAAGAAATTAGAAATGCTCTCAAATAGCCATGTCATCAGAATGAGAAGAGCACTAGCTTGTAAACTCATTTTAATGCCCAGGCTAGGGTTTTTCTCCTGAAAAAATATTTTTATTTTATCGATACATATAAATGATATTTAAGTCTGCAGAGAAGACACTATCAAGTTGAGTGAGTTCAATTTTCTACAGCAAATTAAATGATTTTGTGTTATAAAACTAGAGTAGATTATTAGGTAGCAATTCATTACATCACCTTAGCTAGTATATATCTAGGTAAAAATTAGATATTTTCCTGGTAGAATTAAAGGTGGATACAATTCTTGCCATTTGTTTATGAATGATTATCCCAACCTAGCTTATTGTGAAATACTACTGATTTATGCATTTCTAGAAAACATTCTTATCATAATTTACTTAATTAATCACAATGAGTATTATAGTCACTTCATCATAAAATAAAATACAAAGTCCTTGTGAAAAGAAAGTTGGTTTTCTACTTTAAGAAAAAAAATCAGAAATGAATGCATCAAAATACTTTTGGAAAATGCATTTCTCAAGTGGAAAACCAAGGACACTGTCTGGATCAAAACTTTCAGTTTATCTGTGCTAAACTCTAACATATTTTACTTCAAGAATATTATTTGATTGCATATTTGATGCTATTAAAATAATCTGTAAGTGTTGCTTCTAGAATTTTTAACAATCAGAAACTGATGTTGTAATTTTCATACCAAATTTAGATAGAAACTCTCTTGTGAGCTTGATGACAGTAAACATAATATACAAATATATGCTTTATCTGTTCATATACTACATCTTTTTTTACATTTTATATTACCAGTTTTTAAAATTTAATAAATAAAATTTACAGAATGTGCTACAATACATATTGTTGATATACCGAAAGCACAGAATTTTTCTCTTGAAACACAAGAATCCTAGATATATGGTCCTTTACATGGTGCTGATATTGGGTTATGTGGTTCCAGATGGGGAGGAAGATTGGAAAAGAACCAAGAAATACCTTTTTCTTTTCTACTTAGTGAGTGAATTTCCCAGGCTGCTGAGGAGGGATGAGCATTTCATCAGCATCAGACAAGCTCTAAAATTGGAAAGATTTTTTTCTGGTTACTTTTTTTAAATCCTTATTGTATTTTTTCCATTACCATTTAATCCCCTTATGCCCCCCCCAACAATCACCACACTGTTGTCCATGTCCATGTGTCCTTTTTCTCTCCACCCCCTAACATTCCCCCACTAGCTGTCATCTGCTCTCCATCTATGAGTTGGTCTCTGTTTTGCCTGTTAGTTCAGTTTGTTCATTAGATTCCACATGTGAGTGAAATCATATGGTATTTGTCTTTCTTTACCTGGCTTATTTAACTTAGCATAATGTTCTCCAGATCCGTCCATACTGTTGCTAAGGCTTCCCTTTCTCCATGGCAAAAGACCTGAATAGATGCCTCTCCACAGAGGACATAAGAGATGACCAACAGACACAAGTGTTCAATGTCACTAACCATCAAAGAAATGTAAATTAAACCACAAAGAACTATCACCTCACAGAAGTCAGAATGGCCATCAATAAATTAACAAAGAAAAAGTGCTGGATATACTTTTCTTTCTCTCAGAGCTCTTGATTCCGTTCTTTTACTCTTTCTTGGAAAAATAATGAGACTTATCTCCTTATATAGAAATTAATCTGCTTTCCAGGTTTCTCAAAAATCAGAGCATGATATAATAAAGAAGAGATTTATGGTTGAACATTGGCAAGTTAGAAACTGAAATTCATACTAAATAATTTAAAATCACTGTAGTGAAAATCAGGCTGCCTTTTCCTGTGTTTGCCAATATAATGTGGCAGATGAGGCTTGTGCAACACTGGATATTTTATAGTACTGACGATGACTTTTTTTTTAAATGGCATTAAATATCACCAATACTGTGTTATATGGCCCATGCTTATCTCAGTGACTGCCTTTCTAGCATTTTAGTCTTTTATAGTCCAAATAGAGTGCCTGAGTTTATTGGGCTATTTGAACTTTCTGGTTGAAATTTTTACAAAAGGATGCTTTATCTGTTTTCATTTGCCTTTGTTTAGGGGATGGTTATTTATCTCCTTTTTATTTTTGTTTTTACCATGATGCAATTCAAAGAAAACTCAACATTTTTTTCATCCTGGCCATATAAAAAAGATTAAAAATATACTCAAGTCAAAAATATTTTGTAAAAAGAAGCATAGAGAATTACTATACTATTGATGGAATAAACATAATGCTTGATAGTGTTTTTTAATGCCTCATTTAGAATTGCTAGTATAACTCAAAGGCAGTCCTATCACCTTTGAGAAATGGAGTAATTCTAAACTCATGCTATAGTATATAGTAATAAAGCACTATAATATGTATTAACCCAGCTACATGATCCCATAGCAGGACCCCTTGTATACGTCTTACAAGTATAGAACAACAAGCATAACTAAAGGTCCCTAAAAATCAGATTGCACATTAGCTCTAAAACTGCAAATGAAAATAAGACTAAATTACCCCATAGTATTGCTTGTGCTGTATTCAACATATCATATTTTAAGCCTTTTATAACGTAACATATTAAAGTGAAAGTGTGCCCAGAGACTTTTTGTGTGTTTGTTTTTGTTTTTGAGTTTAAAACTTGATCACACACAAGTTTCTCTTCTAAAAACTGCTTGGGGGTTGGGGGTTGGTGAAGGTGGGTCTCATTTTAAGCTTTGTTTTTGCTGTTTATAAAACAAAGGCATAATATATTTGGACTTTGGGGGGAAATATAAAGTAAAAGTATGGTATATAAATGTTTCAGAATGATATGTTTCTTCCTCCAACTCTCACTAGCATTTTATCAGTGTGCAGTATTTCAAAGTAAATTCTTTACTCTGTAGAAATCTGCTGCTAAGTATTACTGACTCTCCCTGTGATCTTTCTATCACATTGTAAGCAACTATGTTTATTTGAAAGGTGGCTGCACATAAATTGGAAAGTTTTCATTTCATGCTAATTATTATTCTATATTGGAAAATAGAAAATTCCGCAGTGATGGGAACATTCACAGTGTTGTCCGATACCATAGCCTGTAGCCTATGTGGCTATTGGGCTCTAAAATTAGCATAATTTAGGGTTTTTAAATTTTAATTTTACTTTAAATTTAATATCTAAAAACTCATGGCCCATCATGGTGTAGCCATTTCTGTGTTCACAGAGCTGGCCTTTGTTATTTTAACTCTCAAAATTTTTTCATTTTTCTTCAAATAAGAATTTTTGATATTTGTAAAGAAGCAGAATAGATGTGTAATTAAGATATTCTGCCCTCATTGCTTGGATTTCAATTATATAGCTAACATGTATCAGTCATCTCTGTAAATTCTAGCCATGCAGAAGTTATTTCAGTTGCATCCTTGCTCTCACCTTCAGTCTTCCTTTGAAGCCAGTGACAGTGCCTGCTTGCAATCCTCATGTCAGAAGCAAACCATTTGTTGTTGCCTATGTTATCCACTGAGCTTTCAATTCTTCCCCAAACAGGCTTTCAGAGGATGGGGATCAAAATGTATGTGAAGGAAGCCTTTTTCTGTCAACATCTTAAACCAGGGACACCTTCCCAATAATGCAGTAAGAGAAAAGTAAGAGGCTCTCCTAGGGAGCTTCAGAAGAATCACTTTTTGACAGGATATTGTGATGGGCATTGTGACTGCCTTAGTGATTGTGCCAGAAGGCTGGCAGAGAAGAGAATCTGTAGCAATCAATTTATTGAAGAACTTTGAGAAGAATGCTTAATGTGTCTTGTTAAAATTCATAAAAACACAAGGATTTTTAGATTTGACATAAATTCAAGAGATCTTGCCCCATTTTTAGGTTGCTGTTTCCCCAGTACATACACACTTATGAATTAATTCATGGATGGGGTTTTTTTGTATTTGATGAAAGAATGAACGAGACAGCACTAGAAATACTCTCAGTGTTAAAAATATGTCAATATCTCTGAGTTCAAAAGAAAGCAAAAGTACAATGTGGAGAAGTTATTCTGTACTGAAATTCTGCTTCATTTATTTTCACTGCCTAACTGTGGAGTACTTATGTATTCATTTTTTTAATCCTCACCAGAGGACATGACTATTGATTTTAGAGAGAGGGGAAGGGAGGGAGAAAGAGAAAAAGAGAAGCATCAGTGTGAGAGAGAAACATGAATCTGTTTCCTCTTACGCAACCTTAACCAAAAATCAAACCTGCAACCTGGACATGTGCCCTAACTGGGAACCAAACCCTTGAACGTTCACTTTACAGGATGATGTTCCAACCAAATGAGCCATCTGGCCCGGGCAAGTGTACTTATTTTTTAATATCAAAATGTTCTTTAAAGGATCTTCATATTTAAATTAATTAAGACTTCAGACTTCAAGTCAAGATGGAGGCGTAGGCAGACATGTTTTGCTTCCTTGCATAACTATAAGAAGGATTACAATTAACCTTAAAACAAAAAATGCCCAGAACTGCCAGAAAATCAGACTATATGGAAGACCAATAACCAAGGATTTAAAGAAGACGTACTCATCCAGATGGGTAGGAAGGGCAGAGATGGGGAGCTAGGGTGGAGAGGATGTGGTGTGGTGTTGGGGAGGTGGCAGTGATCAGTTGGCAGCAGTGGTGACTGATAGAGCAAGTGTCTCACATTAGGCAAATCTTGGGAGTGAGCCCCAGCCCAGGCCACACAGGCCCAGGGTGCCAGCACTGGGAAAATAAAGTCTCATAACTCTTGGCTGTAAAAAACCAGTGGAGGTTTGGAAGAGTGGAAAAAACTGCAATTTTCTCAGGAGAGTCCCTTTAAAGGGCCCACGGGGTCCTAAAATGTACATAAAACTACCTGACTTTGGAAATCCCCACCAGGGGAACAGCTGGAGGGGCGCCAGTTGCATGAGTGACTGGAAGTGGGGCAAATGCCCAACAAGCCTCCGGTAGTCAGGCACGGACACTGCTCTCTCTCCAACCCTCCCCTGACATGCAAAGCCACAATGCACTGAAGTGGGCTGCATACCAGAGGCCTGAATATTACCTAAGCCTCAACCCTATACAATGTACAGGTGTGCCAAGACAGAGAGCCAAGACAGCTTTACCTAATATACAGAAACAAATACAGGAAAGCTGCCAAATTGAGGAGACAATGAAATATGGCTCAAATGAAAGAACAGAACAAAACTTTAGTAAAAACATTAAGCAAAATGGAGATAGCCAACCTATCAGGTTCAGAGTTCAAAACACTTGTGATCAGGATGTTTGCAGGTCTCATTGAGTGTAGCAAAAGCATAAGGGAAGAAATGAACACTATACTTAGTGAAATAAAGAAAAATCTACAGGGAACCAACAGTGAAGGGAAAGAAGCCAAGGTTGAAATCAATGAATTGGAACATAAGGAAGAAATAGTCAACCAGAACAGAATGAAGAAACAATAATTTTTTAAAATGAAGAGAAAATAAGAAGACTTTAGAATGTCTCCGCACATGCCAACACCTGAATTATAGAGATTCCAGAAGAGAAGAGGAAGAGCAAGAAATTGAAAACTTATTAGAAAAAAGTAATGAAAGAAAACTTCCCTAATTTGGTAAAGGAAATAGGCATACAAGTCCAGGAAGCCCGGGGAGTCCCAAATAAGATGTACCCAAAAAGGACAGTGCCAAGACACATTGTAATTAAATTGCCAAAGGGTAAAGCTAAAGAGAGAATCTTAGAAGCAACAAGAGAAAAGCAGAGAGTAGCCTATGAAAGAGTTCTCATGGGACTATCAGCTGATTGCTCCAAAGAAACTTTGCAGGCAAGACGTATTCGAAGTGATGAAGAGCAAGGACCTACAACCAAGATTACTCTATCAAGCAAAGCTATCATTTAGAATGAAAGGGCAGATAAAGTGCTTCCCAGACAAGGTAAAAGTCAAAGGAGTTCATCATCATTAAGCCCTTATAATATGAAATGTTACATGGATTTATCTAAGAAAAAGAAGATGATCAAAACTATGAACATTAAAATGACAATAAACTCACAACTATCAACAACTAAATAAAAAACAAAAACAAAAACAAACTAAGCAAATAACCAGAAAAAGAACAGAATCATAGAAATGGAGATCACATGGAGGGTTATCAGCTGGGAGGGAGAGGAAGGAGAATGGGAGAAATGTATAGGGACTAAAAAAGCATAATTTGTAGGTAAAAATAGGGGGATGATAAAAATAATAGAGGAAATGGAGAAGACAAAGATCATATGTGTGTGACCCATGGACATAAATTAAAGAGAGGATTGTTGGAGGGAAGAGGGTTATCAGGTGGAGTGGGCAAAGGGGGAAACTTTGGACAACTGTAATAGAATAATCAAGAAAACATACTTATTAAATAAATAAAATGAAATAAATTAGTTAAGATTTCAACCCCATGAATAATTAAATACTGAAGGGAGGGACTGCTAACATAACAAACATAAGTGACAAAATTAAGTGAAAGAAAAATATATGGGAACAAAAGAAGTAACTATGTGCATATATTTCAACTGACATTAACATTGCTAATTTTCCTTAGTTACTGGAAAGTATACTTAGAAGAGACAAATGCAAGTTAAACAATTTTGGTAATTATGAAATAAGAACTAATAAGTATGCATAGAAATAAGACTCTTAGTGATACATAGTGTGCTGTGCCATTTTGTGATGCTAAATTGCAAATTTAGTCATTCTACTGTGTGTAGTAATGTATCATTGTGCATTAATCTGTATTTCCTTTATGACTTACAGTATCGAACTACTTTTTAAATAATTTTGTCCTCTGTATCTCTTCTTGCATAATGTGTTTATCTAAAATGTTTTCATATTTTTATTGGCTTTTTGTTTGGTTTTTATTCTTGAGTTAGAAGAGCTATTTATATATTCAGGATCCAGCCCTGGCTGGTGTAGCTCAGTAGATTGAGTGCGGGCCTGCAAACCACACGATCGCGGTTCAATTCCCAGTCAGGGCACATGCCTGGGTTGCAGGCCAGTTCCCAGCGGGGGATGCATGAGAAGCAACCATACATTGATATTTTTCTCCCTCTCTCCTTCCCTTCCCCTCTAAAGATAAATAAATAAAAAATCTTTAAATATATATATATATATATATATATATATATATATATTCAGGATCCAAGTCCTGTATTAAAAATCTAGTTTGATTTTGTCTTTGTCCATATGTCCTTTATACATGTTCCTTGAAGACAATAGGGCAGATGGATTGAGTATGGGGAGTGTGGGTAGATAGGGTAGAGGAGAGTAATGGAGGGAAAATGAGGACAACTGTAATTAAACAACAATAACAAAATTTTTTAAATATTAAAAAAATCTATTTTGAAAGTATTTTCTCTTTATCTGTAGCTTGCCCTTTTATTAAAGTTTTTACTGATGTCTTATGAAGAACTTTTAATTTCAAAGGAGTCTATTTCTATAATTAGTGCTTTTTGTGTCTCCTCAAAATGTTTTCTTAAACAGTGGCTACAATACATTCTCTTAGGTTTTATGTTTATTTCTATTACCCATTTTGGGTAAGTTCTTCTTTGTACTGTAAACATCAGGATTAATTTATGTGCAAATATTGCCTATTTCCCATTGAATTATCTGGTACATCTGCTTATTGACTATATATTTATGAATCTATACCTGTATGGTCTACTTCTGGATTCTCTAAACTGTTTCTTTAATCTATATATTTTTCCTTTGGTTAATACAAAATTGTCTTAACTTTTGAATCTTGAAATCAGGTAGATGTTGTACCTCTTTAGAAATGTATTTGTTAATCTAGTTAGTTAGCTTTACCTTCAAGGGGAATTTTTCCACTCAGCTTCTATAAAAATATAGCAGTGACTATAATTGGATTTCATTGAAATTACAGATCAACTTGAGAAAAATTGGCATTATAATAAATTGAGTCTTCTGATTTTTGAAATTGATATGAATTCTTCATTTGTGGTGATAATCTTTCTTATCAATATTTTAAAGTATTTAAAGCATACAAATCTGGCATGAATTTTGTTAAATGTATCTTTAAGTATTTAATTATTTTATGCTTTAATAGAACATACAGTTCTTTATATTTATATTACTGTTGTTCATTAGTACACTATGTAAATACAATGAGTTAGTACATTGCCTCTTGCCATTAAGGCATTGCTAAACCCATTCATTACCTTTTGGCTTTAAATTTTACTCTAAGCACTACTTATCTACATTCCATGAATTTTGCATGTCCTTTTCTGTCATTAAAAATATCTTATTTTCCTTTTGACTTCTTTTTTAATGTATTATTTATAAATGTAGTACTTAATTTGGGAACTTCCACACATCTTTCTCCTTGTTTTCTTTTTTCCTACTTAAACTCTATTTTGTTTAGGGGAAAAATCTTTGCACGATATACATATATTTATATATTTATAAATATATTTATTTATTAAATATATATTTATATATTTATTAAATATATATAAAAAATATATATTTACTTTGAGACTTGTTTTATGGCCCAGAGTGTAATATGTCTTGGTGGAGGTTCCACATATAGTCTTTAAAAAGTGAAGAATGTGTATTCTGCTATTTGGTGGACTGTTCTATAAACACCAACTACTTCAAGTTGATTGATAGTATAGTTCAGATCTTTTTTATGCCTTTTTAATAAATTGACCTGTTTATCATTGTCTTTTACTCTGGTAGTATTACTTGATCCGAAGTTGACTTTGAAGTTAATATAGGGAGTGCACAGTTCATTTCCTTAGAGTTTGCATGGCATGTCTTTCTCCAACCTCTTACTTTTATCTCATTTATATCATTCTGTTTAGTGTGTTTCTTATAGATATATAATCTAATTTGTTCTTACTTTTATTTATTTAATCTGACCATGTCTAGTTTTTAATTGGCATGCTTAAACCATTTATGCTTAATTACATGGTTTCACTTTAATCTATCATTTTCCTATTTGTTTATTTACTATTTATTTTACTATCTATTTGTTCATTTTACTATTTATTCATATATATATAATGTTAATATTACAAACTCTTTAAGCGAAATATGTCATGTTATTAATTATTAGGGCATAACTGCCTGTTATTCATTGTTAATAAGTTATTATAAATGATTCTCAAGTCACCTTATTAGTAATAATATATATAATAAATTATAGGATCATTAATTATTTTCTCTAGTAAAATAATATTTGAGATAATGTGAAGAGAAAGTTAATGTTTTTTTAATGATAATTATGTACTTTTGGAGTTATTTTCAAATTTGCAAAATAGATTATCAGTCACCAAATCTAGATATCTTTTGTCAGAATGAATTCATCCATCAGACTCATTTCAATTTACCAAGGATATGCAAAGCCCAAATGAAACCTATCCAGATGTCCTATCATATTCCATTTTTCCAAGTTTTAGTAAAATAGAATATTGCTCATAGGACATGAGAGAATAATTGCTTTGAGAGCACAAAGAATTTTCAATGCTTTTTTTCCCCTAGCTATTGAAATGAACTTGTGAATTTTTTGTTTTTATACAGATATGAAAGCCTGGGTAATTATGATTTTCTTATTTAATCTCTTGTTTTTTCACAGCTGCAGTTCATCATATAATCCAGAGTGTAATACACTTTAAAATTACTATGGATGAACTGAACTCCTTCCCTCACTCTTTTAGAGCTGTTAAAAAAAATCATAGACACAGAAACAGTGTGGTGATTCCCAGGGGGAAAGGAGGTGGGGGGAGGTAAAAAGGGGAACATGGGCAGATAACTGGTATTGGACAAAGACTTGACTTGTGGTGGAGAACACACAATATAATATGCACACCATTATATTATATAGTAAAAATATAATATAGAGATGGTATATTATAGAATTATATACCTGAACTTATATAATTATATTAACCAATATCACCCCAATAAATTTAATAAAAAAGAAAAATTTCAACTTAAAAAAGACTTTGGGAAACTGTGGCACACTGTGGAGAAAAAAAATTTATATATTTTTATTGTACTTAGCTTATATATTTTAGAATGCGTGTGTCCACTGATGGATACCATTCATTTCACACCATTCACAGTTTATTCTAGACTGGTTTTCTATTCTCTAGAGAAAGTCCTACTTAATCTAATAGTATAAAATTAATTTGTTTTCTAATTAATGTGTTTTTATACATACAGATCTATTGATCATCTTTTTCTTAATTACACCTCTTACTTTAAATGGTTATTTAATTAGTTTTTAACATTGATTAAATATTCTTGTCACTTTCATATTATCAGAGAAGTTAATGAGTATCCAGTGCCTGTCACAAACAAAACTTTTGCTTATGCTAGGCTAAAATTCAGCCTTTACGTATAACAGCCTTGCTCTATTTTTCCCATTAAATGCTGTGGGCATTGATAACTGTACTAGGAGAATAATCATTTTACTACTTGCTTGATGATATTTGATTTCAAACTTTTAAAAATCGTTATTCCTATTTTTCTATACTTTTACTTGTTCATAAGTACCCTGTTTTGAGAAAGGAAACACCTCATTGTTGAACTCTTACATTCAGAAAAAAAAAACTGTAGGAAGATTGGGTATCACAATTCAGGTATGTGCATTGCAGACTTGCAGATGTGTATGTCTACCCAAACAAATGTTCTTTCTGTATATTAGAACACTAACCCTGACTGTGAGGTTTATATCCCTCATTATACTTGGGGAAGTGTTCTAAAACAGTTGAGAATAGAAGTGCTGATCTCCAATTCACTGTTGGTTGCAAATTATGCCTGAACAAATAATGCATTCTGGTTTTCTGATTATTACTGTTCCTTTTATGTTTTTTTCCTCCCATGAATTTTTATTGGATTCCTTCCCAGAAATATAGGCTTCCTGATATAAAAAGTTATAGGAGTACTGTAGCAGTGTATCAGTGTTTCACATGATAAAACTTAATTATAATATAAAAAATAAAAAACTGTATCAAGCAAGAATAAAACTAAAATTCTAGAATAAAATATATTTGATATTTTACTGTACTTGAATACTATAATTTGTTAGTTACTCTTCATGTGCTTTACAAAATAAAAGTGTGTGTAGTGACTGATGTACAGGGAAATCTGGGATGACATAGTCAACTTTAAAAAAAGTCATCTTTAATGGAGCAAAAAAAAAAACAAAACCCTGAAAGAAAGAAAAGAAAAAGTACTTGTACACAGACAATAATGTGGTGATTATAAGGGGGAGAGGAGTGAGTAAAGGTGAAATAGAGTGTAAGGAGAATAAGTGGTAATGGGAAAAATACAATAAAAATAAACTATTTTTAAAAGTCACCTTTCAAAAAGAGAGTTCCTTCTACTTTCCGACAGACTCTCTAATATTAATCCAAAAACAAGTGCTATGCATTATGAATATGAATGAAATGTAGGAGTCAGTAGGCAACACACCATGTGGATTAACACAAACAAATAGTTTTACAGCTAAAACCACCCTTTGAATCAGTAGTGCATTTGTCTGTTTTTAGTCTATCTCCACTCCTCATTCTGTTCTGTCTATAATTTTATTACAGTGTTTCTCAAAATAAGAACAAGCATTATGTGTTATATGTTAAATATAGTTACTTCTTAGTAGTGTGGATTTTTCTATTATTGTCTAAAATTATCTATTCATATTCGGCATAATCTGAAAAACCAATTATAAAAGTTTGTACTACCAAGTGACTTCCCTGTTTCAATCTTTGGACCTGTCAGTGACTAACAGTACCACTTCAATAGTTACACAGCAGTGTGAAAGTAATGGAGGAGGATTTGAGGTAGAAATTATGAATGAAATGAAGGCCAAATAAAAACGAAGCACACTGTAGAAGCAAATTCTATAGTGTTCACAAAAGATAGTACTCATAATTAAATCAGCATCGCCATGGATGTGGTATTATATTCATGAAAACTGACAACCATTGCTTCATCATCATCAGAATCATATTCAAATTGCAAATAGCATTTTCATTACAGAACACTAACATCATCTATTTCATTTCGTTAATTTAAAACAAATGACTTTAATTTCAATATCATTGGTTTTCTGGCATTTGTGTTTTATTTTAATGGTGTTTTAAATTTTAAAAGCTCTAAGCATGATGAGTTTGAATATTTTGTATCTATTTAAATGACATTATAATAAATATACTTTATGTTAACACTGAAGAACCATGAAATTTTTCTTTGAAGTGATGCCTGTATGTTAGTAAAGATTGAAAACAATTTGTAGAATCCCTGAGACCAGAAATAAAGAAGTAAATATAATCAGCATGAATAAAAAACATAAACTTCATGAAATAAAATCAGAAACAGTTTTGTCTGCTAGGCTCAGTCCCTCTACATGCACCATCTCTTTCTTCCAGAAATTGTGTCCTTGTGTATTCTATCCATGTGGGAAGTGTGAGGCTTTCAAAGCATGAACATCATGCTTTGGTGACATTAGATTGAACATTAACTTAAGAGCTGTTTCCTGGACCAAAGCAAGGCCATTTTCTCTTGGACTTTTGTATCTGAGAATATCTCAAATGCTAAAAATACTACAATAAGCCAAGCACTGTTAATGGCTGTGTTTTTGACTATTTGGAGAAAGTAGTTCTGGAGGAGGAAGGGAAAGGAGAGGAGAGGAAAACAGAGGGGAAAGAATAGGAGGGGAGGGAAGGGAAGAGAAGAGGAGGGATAAAGAAGGAAGAGGAAAGAAGGGGAGAAATAAAGCCAACACTCAGAGAAATATCAGCCACTATCAACATATTGTTGATAAAATTCTGATGTTTTGAATCCCTGTCCCGAGTGGTACCTGTGATACAATTCCATCCTTCTTGTAGCAATCATTTAATACTTCTTTAGATTCCAAGAGCTAACCTACTATCCTTTCTTTAATTGCCCTTCACATTTAAAGTAGGCCAAGCTGGGCTTCTCTCACTTGAGGCCAAAAATACTGACTAGTGAAAGAGTATAGCCCCTTTTTCAATAGTGAGAATTAGAAGGTTAATCCACAGAATGGGAACTTTGTATATTAATTGGAAACTCAATTTGCATTACAAAGGCCTTTGAAAATAAAGTATAAATTTTATTAGTGTTTGAATGTGACATTTGTTTTCTCATAGGGTCCAATACTCTGTAAGATTTTAGTCATCAAGTACCTCCATTATCAAAAGGAAATAAATCATCAATTCTTTTTTTTATTGTTGTTCAAGTACAGTTGTCTCCATTTCACCTCACCTCAGCCCCCTGCCCCACTCGTCTCTGCCTCCCACTACAGAACCTACCTGCTTTGGTTTTGTTCACATGTCCTTTATACATGTTCCTTCCCTTATTTTATCCCATCACTCTCTCCCCCCACCCCTTTGGTTACTGTCAGTTTGTTCTTTAATTAAATGTTCCTGGTTATATTTTGTTTGCTTGTTTGTTTTCTTTATTAGGCTCCATTTATGTGTGAGATCGTATGGTATTTGTCTTTCACCACCTGACTTGTTTCACTTAGCATAATGCTCTCCAGTTCTGTCACCAATTCTTTTTAAGTATTGACCATCAAGTGTTTTACAATGATGTAAGTTAGTAATATATTATTCAAATAATCTAATTCATAATTTAGTCCATTCATTAAATAATATATTTTAAGTTACAGTAAAATATACATAAGAGAATTTTCCATTTTAAGCATCTTTAAATGTACAGCTTAGTGGTATTAAGTCCATTCACATTTTTGC
Organism: Sturnira hondurensis; assembly: GCF_014824575.4. NCBI lineage: Eukaryota > Metazoa > Chordata > Mammalia > Chiroptera > Phyllostomidae > Sturnira > Sturnira hondurensis. The sequence continues at coordinate 20,786,822 of NW_028083059.1, forward strand.
ATAAACATCACCACCATCCATCTCCACAGCTTTTTCATCTTACAAAACTGAAACTCTGTGCTCATTAAATAATAACTTCCGATTTTCTTCCCCTCCCATCCCTGGCAACTACCACTCTACATATGTGTTTGTGAATATGACTATTCTTGATACCTTAAGAAAGTGGAATCATACAGTAATTTTCCTTTTGGACTGAATTATTTTACTTGCCAGAGTGATCTTCAAAGTTCCTTTATGTTGGATTCTGTCAAACGTCCCTTCCCTTCAGGGCTGAATATTATTCCGTAACACTCACCTACCCCATTTTGTGTATCCATTCATCTGTCGGCGATGCTTTGGTTCCTTCCATCAAACACTTTGGTTGTTTCCATCTTCTGGCTGTTGTGAACAGTGCTGCTCTAATCATGGATCTACACATATCTGTTTTTAAAGAGATAGTGTTTAAGTCTGCTTTCAAGTCTTTTGAGTATATATTCAGAAGTTGAAGTGCGGTAATTCTACTTTTACTTTCTTTCTTGTAAGAATCACAGTACTATTTTCCATAGTGTCTGTGTACCATTTTACATTCCCTCCAGCAGTATGTAAGAATCCCTCCAGTTTCTCTACATCCTTGCCTTTGATTATTTTCCTTTTTTTCCTATAAGAGCCATTTGCATAATTGTGACATGGTAGTCATTTCTTTCCTCACTTCTTTCTCTATTCAGAAGTTGCTAGCAAGAAAAGTAATTATTTTTCAGAAAAATGATAGTGACATTTTGGTGATACAAGTCTTTTTTTTAATGGTAAATTCTGTCACAGTGCAATAGGGATACACTCAGGAACAAATAAAATGCTTGAAACCCATATAGAAATGGAATCATAAAAAAAAAATAAAAGCTGTTCCTTTGTTCAGTTTAATTTAACTGTGGTTCTATTTTTTGATGCCAAAACAGCAGGTAAAGTTACTTTATTTAATTAAGGATCTGGTTAATTAAATAGAAAAAAATCCAATGAAGTTTATTTAGGATAAAGATCATTTTAAGACTTGCTTATTTAATATAACCTGTACATATAAATGACCTCACCAGTACATTCTAGCCCAGGCAAACCTTCCTCTCCCATGTCACCCATTGCTGGAAGGTGTCTTTCTCGTATCCATGGCAGCACTTCCACACCTCACTTCAAGCTCTTTATGGTATATCACAGAGATAGTATAAAACTCAAAATGATCATATCTTGAAAGGGATAAAGCTTAGAATTAAAGGCATTCAGGGCCAGAAAATGTCCATGCCTTGAACAGTGAGGACATTTGAATGATCATAACATCAAAGGAGAATAAGGGGCTCACAACTCTTAGAGCCACATTTTGGGGATAAAGAGGCTTTTGTGAACCACACAGTAAACTTAACCACCATTTCAACAAGAAACAATAACCCTAGTTGCCAAATGAGGACAGTCTGTACTTCACAACGTGTACATGTATTTTTAAATTCTATAAGGAATTCAACTCATATAGCTATTCAGTAAAATTAGACTAATGGATCAATACAGTACTATATATGTGCAGCATAAATGTGATTTAGTTTGAAGATTCTGTTTAGCTTTAAATCCTCTGGGGCTTTTATTACACAGATACCTCCATAATGACTGTAAATATTCAACACTCTGGATATGGTGAGCATGTCTTAGGGCTGTAAACTCTCATGTTCAATTAGACGCCACCTCTCCTGGGAGGGCAGACATGTGAGTGTGCATTTGAAAAGAGGGCCTGACTGAGAAAGAATTTATTTTAGAAATTAAAAGCTGTTAAAATAGTTTCTAGTTTTACAGCTTCTTAAATCGTCATGCTTATCTAGATTCAGTTTCATCAAAAAACAATTCAAGGCACATGAGGAGGAAATAAGAAATGGATGCAGCTGAACCTCATTGCCCCAAAAGAAAAATAATCTATATTTGAAAAATAATATATATATCAAATTTTCAATGAAGATAATTTTATAATAAAATAAGTAAAAAAAATCAATACACTGGAATTGTTTTTGTTACTGAGCAGCCAATTGTTTAAAGCTAATATTTTTTACAATAGGCTATTATACCCTTAAATGTATCTTATTCTTCCTCTGATATTTCAAGTTGAAATTTAACAGCCCATCTTGTGAAGAAAACATTGATGTTGAATGGGTAACTTAAAACCTACGAGAGTAGTAGCTTTGTCAAATGTAGATTTTTCATGTCACTGTAACAATAATAGTACTATGAACAGATATTTTTTCTATAGTCTTCTCATAAAGATAAGTTATGTTAAGAAATTTAAAATATATTAACCATAACATTGTACAGAGGGAATCTTTGTTCTCATATAGTAAAATTATATCAGTTTTCAATGTTCTTAGTAGGTAAGGTCAATTTTAGGTTCTACTGTTTTTTGTAATAACAATTACTGAAAAATAGAAAAGTAATTTAAAAAGTAATTATGCAATTTTCGGAATTGCATGTTAAGAAATTGCTGTCTGAATCATTGTAAGAACAATCACAGGATATTGAGCACTAACAGTAGTGACTGCTGCATAAAATAATCTTGTTGTATCTTTTATTGATGGTGCTACAATGAAGTGCAGCCAGTAAAGAAATATCTTATTTTAAAATTTCAATGTATTTCAGAGACATGCTGTCTTTTTTATACTTCATCAATAATTTTTCCTTGAAATGGTTGAGTTGTGAATGCATATATCTTAAAACATATAATAGTACTGATATGAATAAAGATAGTAGCCCTAAAGGGTCCAAAAAATAGAAATCTGGCGGGCATATCAAAGGAGACCATTGGTCTAGTGACTTGTCCCCGTGAGTAGGAGGAGAAGAAGGCTGGGCAGGGAGGGGGTCATGATAGGATCGCAGGTTAAGAAGTCCATTGATACAGAGCAGGTGGATTTCGCAGATGGTGAGAAGACTGACACAAAGACAGGGTCATGACAAATCTGTACAAAATATGACAGATTCACGAGTTATGGGGTACAAAAGAGACTATTTTACAAAGGATAATATATGAGGGAGCTGAAGCCTTAGAAAAGAGGCTTAGGTCAAGAGTGAATGCTATCCAGAAGAGGCCCAACCTTTGAAGTTTGTTTAAGATTTTAGAAAATAATCCGATAATAGTTACTTCTCCTAATATTCCAGTAAGACTACATAGAGGAAGTCTCCAGGTTAAAGAATGAACCTATGAAACAGTTGTTGAATGTAAGATAGTGACCTTCCCAAGTGTTGTGATCTGACACACGTAAGTTATAGGCGAAGAGCCCGTGTCTGCCACTGTCACAGGTCCATTGAGAGGAAAAGTGGCCACGGTAACAAAGTGTCTTTCAGTGCACCTGGTCAGTCAAACTCTGACAGCTGGTACAGTGTCCTCACTTCCAGTCACACTGCTCACTAGGGTTGTTGCTTCTTTCTTTAATATGACTTTATTTCACATGTTTTTACATAATTTTATTGTACATCTACTACATGCAGGTAGGGCTAAAAAATTATGCATCCATTCATTAAAGGCAGACACACTGGCACTACTGTCAAATGCGCACTGAGTTATTTGGGAGGCTTATTAACGTTCTTCACATTTAATGGTTTCCATAAAAATGATTGCAGAGACAGAAATGTGTACATGTCCTACATCTTTTTTTGGTTTCCTGACTTTCTTTTTTTAAGATTTTATTTATTTATTTTTAGTGAGAGAGGAAGAAAAATAAAAAGGGAGGGAGAGAATCATCTACGTGTGAGAGAAACCTCAGTCAGTTTCCTCTCTCACACCTGCAACTGGGGACCCAGCCTGAAACCCAGGCCTGTTGCCTTGACTTGGAATCAAACTGGCCACCTTTTGGTTCATGAGAAATGACCACTGAGCCACACCAATCAAGGCTCCTGTGCTTTTTTTTTAACATTCTATTTTATACATTTTACATTTTTCTTTTACCTTTTCTACTACTGGCATTAACTGCTAGTGTTTTGCTAAAGTTTTTAACAATCCATAACAAAAGACAAGTGTGCTCCCTTCTGATATTTAAATATTTTACAGGGTCTGACACAAATAACGCCCCTTTCTATTACAAAATCATAAGCATGTAATTCTGTAACATAATAATATCACACTCAAGGACACAGTATGACATTTTAGGTGAAATGTTCAAATTAAAACTATAAATTATTACACCCATATTATTACCCTACCAACCACACTCAGGCAGGCCTTACTCCTGTTGGACCTATTTTGTTAATTTCTGTACCTCTTCAGCAAGCATCTGATTTTTGGTGACCTCTGACTGAACAGCATTTAACATATTATTATTCTGATCTGTGGGTTCCTCTGCATGTTGTCCTTGTAACTCTGCCATCTTCTGTTCAGGCATCATTTTTCTGTCAGATAAAATTGCCATTATGGTCCTTTATCTCAGCCCCTCAATGTCAGATTGAGCACTGATACTATAAAGTCCTGCGTTCTATCCCTGCTTTTAAAAACTGAAGAGCACATGTGAATCACAAAATGATCCCATGTTATCTGATGTAGCTTTCATTACTATTCAAAACGGCAGTGACATGCAATCTCAAAATTAAGATGCCTATCAAAGTATTATGAAATGGCAGGCTTGATTGGGAGAGTTTTCAAACATTAAAAAATGTACTTGTGTGATTTTATATTATTATATAGTTTTAATAGATGACTAATTATTAATTATAAAATAGTAAAAGCTGAGAATTAAATGCCAAATTGGGTTTTTTTTCCAGCCTGGGTCAGAGGAAATTTCTCAAATTAAATGTAACTTGCTTAAGATACCAATGTGACTCGAGTTAAATTGTCCTCAGGAATAGAGCATGAATGCCTGGATAGAGTCCAAACATAGAGTGACTTGAATAGGCAAAGAAGGGATTCCCTGTTTCTACCCAAGGGAAGAAACAATCAGAGGAAATAAAAAGGGGAATGTGAGGGAGGTGGCAAAGGATAAAGGAGGTCAAATATATGGTGACAGAAAGCTATCTGACTTGGGTGGTAAAAACACAAAGCGATAAACAGATGTATTATAGAATTATATGCTTGAAACCCATGTAATTTTATTAGCCAGTGTCACCCCAATAAATTTAATACAAATTTTTAAAAAGAAGCAATAAGGGAAAAAAGAAGTAACTGAAAGAAAAATTAAAAATCCAGCTTGAGGGTGAAGAGTCCATATGGAATGCTAGTGACAAATAAACACGCATACATCCAACAGAGTCCAATCACAGGGCCCTCTGACTGAAGCTCTAAGTTTAGAACTGATGGAAAAGGCATTGAAAAACCACTGTAAATAGTTTGTGGAAAGGAATTTACATGTTGAAATTAAGCCTTTCTGAACATTTTCTTACATTTAAAAGACATATTTTGGTGGAGATAGGGCTATAAAGAAGCCCATCTAAGAGTCATGTATAAAGATAGTCACATGAACTTTATTCATAACAGTCAATAACTTGAAAAACATCCAAATGCCAATCAAAGGAAAAGAGATAAAATATATTTTGGTATATTTAAATATTAGAATATTAGGTAGTAATAAAAACATACCAAACTACCTCTACCAAACATTCCAAATGAATCCCACAGATGTGTGAGACATAAATCACGTGTTATTACATATAATTTAGTTTATATCAAGTTCAAGAAAAGGCAAAACTGATTATAAGAGAAGTCGAAATAGTAGTTTCCTGAGATAGGGAATTCGAGAATTTTCTGGAAAGGAACATGCAGGAAACATCTAACTGTAGAAAATATTTTATATACTCACTGAGGTAATGACTAAATAGATATATACATATATAGGATGTATCGATCTATATACTTAAGATCAATGTTCTTTATATATATTACATTGAATATGTTTTACTAAAACTGTTTTAAAAACTCACTGTTTTTGGAAAATAGATAGAAGCAAAAATAGAAGTAGAGAAATTAGTTAGAAGGCAACAGTCATATCTAGACCAGAAATGATGATAATTTTTTGCTAACAGTAAAAAATTGAAAATAAAGGGAAAATAAAAAAAATAATAAATAATTTACAGATAGAATCAATAGGAGTTGATGATTTGGATATTAAATGGGAAGGGAAGATGACAAAATTCAAGTTTCTATGAATACCTGGGTGAAATTTACAGAAAGAGTGATGGTTGAGATATAAAAAGCAGGGCAGGGTAAGAAGGATCTCAGAAACACAGCATGAGCACCTACATGGATTAGCTAGGAAATACTGGAGAACAAATATATTTAGGCAAAAGATGGAGGCAGGAAGTATTTGATCAGGCAGTCCATTTTGAACATGTTACATTTGACACATCTCTGAGACAAGTGAGTAAATATGTTAGACAACTACTTGGGTACATGGGCCTGGATGTCTTGATCAAGTTGTAGACAGGAGAGATACTAACACATAAAAAGTACTTACGGATAGATTTTTCTAGAAAAAGAAAAGTGTCCAAAGCTCTCTCTTTAGAGACATAATACTGAAGAGTAAGGAAAAGATAAAGAGGATAAAAAAAAGTCCCCTAAAAGCCCAGCCAGAGAATAGGAGAAAAACTAAAACTATGTGGCAAAACAAATGCCAAGAGTGAATTTCCAAAAGTACAGGCGGTAAATTGTTAAACATTTCAACAGCTCTTCTTTAGCATAAAGGAGTCTATTGGTTACCTTAGTGAGAAAAATTTTACTGCTGTGATGGGAGCAAATGGTGAATTGGAGTGGTAAAAAAGCAAAGTTAAGACAATACAGATAGTGAATAGACAACTTTTCTTAAGGAACTGAGAGCCATGACTGGATAAAGCCATAACTTTATGACATAAAGAGCCAAGGAACCCAGACTCTTGATTATTTTTTTTGTATTACATCTAAAGTTGTGTGATAGAGCCCTGGCTGGTGTAGCTCAGTGGATTGAGCACGGGCCTGCGAACCAGACGATCGCGGTTCGATTCCCAGTCAGGGCACATGCCTGGGTTGCAGGCCAGTTCCCGGCAGGGGCCAGTTCCCAGCAGGGGATGCACGAGAAGCAACCATACATTGATGTTTCTCTTCCTCTCTCCTTCCCTTCCCCTCTAAAGATAAATAAATAAATATTAAAAAAAAATTAAAAAAAGATTAAAAAAAAATAAAGTTGTGTGATAGGAGAGCGCATTTGAATTCTGGTGAAAATAATTGACTTGAGTAGAAAAGACACAAAATACAGAGATGGTAATATTGGCTTGAACAAAACAAGAAAAAGAGCTATTTATATTGGCATGAAATTTTCTAGAAAAAGGACCGTAAAATGTGTTGGCTAAATAATGACTTTTTAGGTGTTATTTTACCTTGCAAAAGACAAAATATATAGAAAGTAGTATCTCCCATACAGTACTAGAAATGGGGGGAACACTCACAGCATAATTTTTAATATTTGATCTATTATAAAGAAAGGTTTATAAATTTGAAGTTTAATTTTCATTTTCAATTTAAATGTGTATTTACTTTGCAACAATAATATGTTATTTATTCCTTGAAGCTCAAGTAATTTTCTGGACTTAAAAACTGATTAAAAACAAATAATAAATACCTATTATTTCTATGATCTCATAATTGCTAAAATTCACTATTTTACCTTTGATTGCCTTGTAACATGTCACTATTTTTAAATGCTGAACAATCTGTAAATGGTTTAATTTAATGTATATGTGGGAAGGCAGACACAGGTTATTTGTAAACAATCATCATGTCTGAATTTTAACAGAAAAACATATAATAGATCATTTTCTTCTATACTTCCTATAGTTACTTGTGGGGGCAACTTTGCCTGCAAGTCCCCCTGTCCACCACAGGTGAAAAAAACTACCAAGACATGATCTGCTTGGGGAGGAGAGGTGGTCAATCTCTCAGAGGAGAAGGACCAAGAACCTCTTCTTCAACAGCATTTTTTTAGGTTGTAATACACAGGAATGCAGGTAAAGCTCATCAATCAATGTCAGGTGGCAAGGATCAAACAGTAGATAACATTTCAAAGAAATCTGAAGGCTTAATCTGAGTCAGTGTCTGTCAGGGGGTTGCAAAAACTTTGGGAGACGTACTCATTTCCTGCTCCGACCTTTATCATATGAATGAAAGCACTCCTAGAAAAGCAGGCTTCACAGGACTTTACAAATTCTTTCTTATGCCCGATCACCCCCGAATCCACTCTAGCCAGCAGAGGGCTGCACCGTATTCCCAGTGATAGGTTTTTAGGCTTAAGTGGATTAGAGCCAGGAAGTGCTTCTCCCAGAGGGAAATGGGGACTCTGTCAGAATAGCAGGGGGGTGAGGGTCCATCACTCCCTCTTTGCTGTAGCCCCCAAGTCCTTTTTTGAGGGCCTCAAGGCCCTTCCTTAAGGGCCTTCCTTGACGGCGTCCTTGATTGTGTCTGGATTAGGTTGCCCCTCCTCTGAGGGGTCATACCCGTCTCTGACTAACTGACCAAGCATTGGAGGCAAGGGAGAAGAAGAAGCAGCCCTGCTGCCAGAGACAAGCTTTGTCTCCTTAGTGACTCCCAGTCCAGAGGTCACTCACTCAGCCTTAGCCATGGGGGGCAGTCACAACCCCTGAAACCAGGCAGAGCGGTTTCCAACAGTTACTTTTTATTTATTTTTCTTCAGCTACCATGTTCAAGCTTTTTGCCTGAGATGTCAAACTGGCTAAAGTAAGGTAACCTCAGGGACAAAAAAAATTGAATTTGTGGAAAATAGAGAAAATAAAAAATATAAAAGCAATGGAAACAAAATTGCCTCTTCCGAAAAGTCATCGTCGTATCTTATAGATGAAAATGGTTATTTAAAGAACAACTTCTACGTGAGAAACCCTGATGTGTGTAACTTGCTGCAGTGCAGCCATCTTTTACTGCTCAGTGGTGAATTTCTTTTCTGATTATTCTTTGGAAATAAAATGTATTATTTTTGTTTTACATTGATATGTTCCTTTTTTGACTTTAGCATTTTACACAAGTAGCTACTAGTCCAGTAATGTTCACTTGGTGTGCTGCAACAATGTTTAGAAAACCCAGCACTTAACTATTTAGGCAGAGGTACTGACCTCTTCTTCTTTAGATTGTCAAACAAATGACAATAGCCAACACAATAATAGCTGTGATGAGAATGTCCTGTCTTGAGCATAAATACGAAGGTCATATAATATTGCATCTTATTGGCCGCATCACATAATGAGGTTGCATCTGAAGGATTAATTCTTGGTCCCAGAAATCCATGTATACAAGTATAGGCACCTGTTTTGTTTTGTTTTGTTTTTAAGTCACTGTGGAGAAAAAAGGCCAATAGGAGCTATCTGAGAGTGTAGGGGAAAGTGTTCAATACATTTTACTCAGAGCCTCCAATGAATTTATTTGCCTCTTCACATGTCCACAGTGTGGCATTCACCCTGGAACCAAACCATTCTAATGGCATATTTATTTAAACAAAGGGTAGTTGTGTGCTTTAGAGCAATTTGAGTGGCCCTGTGAGGTTTTAATCCCCTCATATCCACCCTGCTGCTGAGAGAGGGATTCTCACCATAGCATCATGGAGGTGGCTGAACACAGCACATCTAACACTGGACAGATAAGACAACCAGCATTCATTACTCACAGCCTCAGGGAAGGGGACCCACAGGCAACGCAGGATCACACGGAGGGTACACTCTGAAACTGAGTGAAGGACCAGAGCAAGTGGGAGGTGGTCTTTGTAGTGTCAGACGGGTGAGGTGTCCTGGTTCCCTTGGGAGTACGTGAGTGTCTTACTTGAAGGATTCCATGTCTGTCTGGGTAATGAAACCTGATATGCAGAGATAAGCAGGAACTATGCCTGGTCTCCTTGATAAAGGAAGGTAGTTTGCATAGAGGACTTTATCCACAAAAGAGGAATGGCAGGGGAAGTTGAGGCCACTAAAAACTATCTCAATTTCACCAGATGTCGGGGCAGCACATAATATTGGGCCTTAATTTTAGACCTTCCTCTACATAGGACAACATGAAAACAGCAAATAAAGGCCAGGAATATGAAGGAATCATATTCAGAAGTAGTTGAGAGTCCAGCTGAGGGTCCAGACTCATACATTTGATGGTGAATAGTCCTGCATTTATGGCTGATGTCTTTGTTAAAAGAGTTGAACCAAATTGTAATATCCAAATGATGAAGATTTTCCCTTTTCCATCATAACAGACAGCATCAGTATGCTCCCACAGTGATTACACAAAGAAAATAAGTTGTCTGAAATTCCAACTAAACCTACTTTTATTTTCAGTAGATTGTTTTACATGGGTTGTGATGAGTATTTTTGTGGCTAAGATTGGTTTTATGTTGACATTTCTGCTCTTTTTTTTCAAATGATAAATTATTTCTTCAGGGTAGTTGATAAGATGTTATTAGCCAAGTACATGAAATTAATGTACCTTCCAACTGTGCTTACCTCTGCTACATTGAATGGCCAGGTCTTTCTAGGAAGCCTTCACTTCAACCCAGCTCTGTACCTCTAAAATCATTTGGTTAGTAATTAGGCCTTTATCAGATTCTTTCCAAAAGGGCATGGGACAGTTATCTGACACAATTATCTTTAAAAATTGAATCCCCCATTTCTGGTCCTGCTGAGGACACTCAAAGGAACAGTGACTGGTTTAAAGCTAAGTGCCTTTCAAAAACCCTTGCCTTCTAGAATGCATGTAACACAATTCCCAGTCACAGAATTTGTCTCCCATCTTTCATGCACAGCCTTTTGTGGGGGAATCTTATTGTAAGTTCTTTGTGTGTGTTAACATGTCAACAATACTTTAGGCATGCTTTTCTGTTACTTCATTAATATCTATCTTGCTATAGCATTACTAATACTGAAAATTTGAATGCTTGCCCCTTCTATCCCCTCTCTGAAGCTGTATCTTCATAAACTAACTCAACACAAGTGAAGACAATTGCTGGGATTGACTAGCTCCATGTTCATTTTGGATAATTATATTTCTAGAGCTATTTGCTCTTAAGCAATATAAAATTTTGCAGCTCATTTAAGTATTAATGTGCAAACTACTTACAGCTTGGAAATTAATCCAGAGCTTTATTATGAATAGCTATAAAAACATAATTATTTAGACACTACAAAAATAAATCAAACCCAAAGTAATAGATTTTAATTTAAATGTCATATTCATTTAAAATGATGCTATGACTTATCTCCCAAAAGAACTGAACCAATTTTAGGCCTCTATATTTGTTCAAGGCAGTGTGTTGGAATTAATTTGTTTAGAAAATACAAGCAAATAACAATGAAATCTGAATATATTTTGTTCTGCTTAATATTGGTAAGTATAATGTTTCTGTAAGTATTCTGTCTTTAACTACCATGATCTCTTACTTAATGTAATGATAATCTTCATAGACATATGGGCGTCATGAATATGACAGCTTTTGTGATTGCACCTCCCTCTCGTCTGCAAGTATATTAGTTCAGATGTATATCACTATGTTCATATTACAGTGTTCATTCTCCCAGTCATTAATTCAACAAATATCCAGTATTTACTCCATGGCAGACATGGTGCTAGAATCATAGAATATTTCAGTAGTGACCTCTGTACCTTCATGGAATATAGGCTTTTCCATTTCATGTCTGTGATTCATAGTTTTTATCCTAGAAACTGCTTGTTCAATGCATTCTTTTGCTTAAGTATCTTTTCTGCACATAGAGCCCTTTACTTTCTGGGCTTCTAAGTTATCAGCCTCCTCTCCAATCATATATGTCACCTGAAATCTCATCCAAAGAAAGCCATTTCTTGTTCTTCAATCAGACTCCTTTCTCCATGCCTTTGCTCAGTTGGTACTTTCATTTAGAACTCCATTCCTCTCCAGGGCTAAACTCTGGCCTTGCTCTTTTCAAGATCCATCTGAAATGTCCAGTTCTGTAATGAATATTTTCCATTTGGCCCAGAAGCCTGATTACTATTTTCTCTCTGTGATCTCATAGAACAGCATTCTATTTAACTGTTATAGAAATTATCCCCTTGTTTAATTTACCTGAATCTGCTTCCCACTGCCAAACTCTCAGCTCTTGCTGGGTATGAAATGCAGCCTATTAGTTTTAATCTTAGGATGGTACACAATAGGTTCTCAAAGAAATATTATTAAATAAGTAAAGTATAGATACGCAAGGATGGTCATTGTAGCATACTTTCAGTATATTCTTTTAGTTTTGGAGAAAATAATCTAATACTAACACCATAGTTATTAAATGTGTTTTTTAACCTCATCAGATATTTGTATGTATTGAAGCTTAAAAGTAGCACAGCTTGAATTTTCACCTTTAACTTGCAGTGTGGCTGGATTTAATTGAAGTCTTGGTTTCTAAAGTGAAAAGCCACCAGACATTCCTTTTCAATTAGATTAAACAGAGAAGGGCATGATCACAGCAGCGCTCTCTGAAAGTTGAAGATGTTCAGCAGACACCTAACTTCACTCGCTATACAATTGGTTTGTGGTTAATTTCAGGAATGGCCAGCAGAACATGTTTGCTAAATTAACTGTTCGGTTTCTCCTATTTTCTCTAATTCTGTGCGTTCTCACTCTCTTCCCTGTCTGCCACTCTACGTTTCTCCCTCTAAACACAAATGTCAGGGCAGATCAGCTTCGTCTGTAATCTGTAACTTTCCTTTGACCAATCCAATACCCAGGCAATTTCCTATATTTTTGTTATCAGTGCTAAGATAAATCTGACTTATCAGAGCAATACTTATTTGTAGAATAGTGAGGCTATTAATATTTATTTCCAAGTTACCTCACTTGAAAGATGGCATTTTCCAGGAAAATATGTCTGCAACTGGATTCACTTTCAGCTAGGATGGCCAAGCATGGCGCATCCCACTAATTTCCATCAGAAAGATGAAATGAAAAATATGATTGAAGGTGAAGTGAGCATAGAATTGATCTGACTGTGCTGGTATGAGCACTGCATTTTAGAAATGGCTTTTGTTTGAAAATTGCTTTCTTTTTGTGTCTGTGTACATGAGTATACTTTTAAGAAACCATCCTTGGATATCTATTTTGAAGAGCACCTGATGTAGTCAGATTTAATTTTAGCCAAAATATTTTTAAAAAGAAAAAAATTCTGGTGAACTTTTCTTTGTATTAAACCTTTATATTCTATACTTTTACAAGTAGAACTTCTTTGTACTAAATCATCTTTTTAAAAATTTCTTTATTATTAATACAATTCCTCTAATATATGAATACAATCTTTTGTTTTTAACGAGTCTCAACACTAGGTTGCCTGAGGCAATCCTATAATTAAAGTGAAAAGAAGATAAAACCTCCATTTTGCTGTCTTACCCTTGCCTTTATATTAGCAGTACTAATGAACTTCATTGAGTTTGGAGTGAAAAATTGATTTGAACCCTGCTGCATTTACTGTTGTGCTTTTTTCCAACCTCTCCCTGTAAGGATTTATGCAGTTTAATTTGCCATCGATTCTGTAATGATTATGGTAGCTCCAGTAAAGAAGCTGGTGCTCATCTTCATCATGCCATATGGATAAAACATCATGTTTATTTTTGTACAGAACTGCATTTCCATTATTTAATAACATGATCTAGTCAGTGGTTGACAACTGTCTTTATTGATTTTAAATTTTAATCCTGAAATGTATACATGAATTCTTGGAATGCACTGTATTAAAGTATCTGGTGCAAAAGTCAAGCCAGCGTAGTTTTAAACCACTGATAAAGCGCTGGTTTCAATGTGCTGAAAGGAGACCAGACGTCAAGTAGTCCTCTTGGAGATCACTAATGTGACCCTCTTCAGGCTGCTCACACCACTTCATTTGAAGATGGCAATCAGTATTTTGAATACCCCATGTGCATTATTTTAATAACCATTCAGTGTTTCTGAGTCTCATTTGGTAGCAATAAAGTAGTTTGCTCTTTTTTTGATAATTCTCCTAAAATTGTAATATAGTAACATCTTTAGAACACACAATAGGATTAGTGAGGATCATTTTCACTACTAGTTGGCATCATGTCTTTTAATGTTTTTCTTATTTAAAAAATATTATTAATCATGTTCATTACTGTGTCTTTAAGCACTCTAATCAGTGAAATGTCCAGAGCAATCAAACCTTCAAAATGTTGCAAGCTTTAGGAACACAGCAGACCACAACATTAACAATAGCTGTATGTGACACAATGCTTACTGTCTCAGTCTGCCTGGGCTGCTATAACAAAATGCCTTAGCCTGGGTGACTTGTAACAGCAGACCCTTTTCTCACAGATTGGGAGGCAGAGAAGCAGGCCAACTTAATCCTTATTTTGTTGTTCATATATAATAAATTATTTACTGCTCTGACATGAAGAAAGTGATTTGTTTCCTATCAATTTGAATCTTCACTGCATGGCACAGAGCTCTCTATGTATTAACCATTTAAAGTATTTATTGATTGTTTAATGCAGCTCCCTCATAAAACCTAATTTTAGATTCTTAGTTTTTAAAAAAGAAGTTCCAGAATACCCAAAGACTGATTTGAATAGAGACCTTTAACTTTGATGATTGTGGTTTTTTTTCTTTATGAGTTCCATTCGAGTAGACCCACGTTCGGTCTGTCTCACTTGTAAAGAGGGAAACTATCTTCTCATCCGTACGTGCAGAGCTGACTCATTAGTCTGTCACATACAAAATCCAAAATGCGGCTGGCCTTTGCCCAATGTTGGTCTCACAGAGACAGTTTTTAGACACAGCTGTTATTCCACTCACTGCTGTTTCTTTTTTTTCTTAGACTAGGACCAAGATAACCAAGAGTTGTCGATTTTGTTGAACATCTTCAACTCTCCTAACTTTTGAGTAATTCAATGACAATCAGTCAAAAATTAAGCTGAAAAAGACAAAAAGCCTGAGAAGACAACACTTTAAAAATGTTTTTGGTTTCCATAAGCACTTCTTCTTTTCAACTGAAAAAAAAAAGGGAATCATGGTGTAGCTTAAAGAAGAATACATTTTAGCTAATGACAAGGAAAACTTTAGTAAATTTAGTTCTTGTCCTTCCAAATAGTTGGAGGGGGAGAAAGAGAAAGCTATGCTGAAGAGTTTGAGTGGAACTTAGAAAGAGCCCTCATGACTCAGCAGCAAACTTGGGACATGTTTGTGTTCTTTTAAGTAAGATGAAATGTTTACGTGTAGAAATGTTTACTTGAATGCTTGGTTCAACAAGGTAAAAAGTTAACTTATTAAGGAACTCCTTTGCTTTCCAAAAAATTTCATTAGTAATCAGAGAGCACTATTTTCCCAAAATATAGTATTTTTGAAAACTCTTTGAGACAGTTATCCTCCTAAAAGCAAGGGATAGACCAGCTTATTTTTATATTTATTATGAACTATATTATTATTTGAAAATGTGCATTACTAACACATGCATTAGCAACATATACATGTGCACAGTATATGTATAACACATATACATACCAAACATTTTAATACCAAGGCCCCAGGGAAAGCATTGATATCTTGTTTAGGATGGAAGTTATATGGATCTAGGAGTTTGTCAAATTTGAACCATATACTTTAAATGGTTTTATTTTATCGTATATAAATTGCATCTTAAGAAAGTTCCTTAACAGCCCTGACTAGTGAGGTTCAGTGGACGGAGAGCCAGCCTGCTAACCAAAGGATTGCAGGTTTTTTCCCCAGTCAGGGCAAACACTTTGGTTTCAAGCCCGGTACCCACCGCAGGCACGCCAGAGGCAACCACACGTTGCCTTAGAAAAACCCAAGACTAGTTTCATTATCACCCTGGAGGAACCTCATTGGATGCTTTTGGAAGCTGGTGTTATGATGATAATACTATTGGGTAATAGAGCAGACATATAATCACTCATATTATAATCACTCCATATTATTATTCACTGTTTACATTTTAGAAAGATGAGGCTAAGAGAGCTTCAATTGTTGGCCCGAAGTCCAACAATATCTGAGTGCTGGGGCTGAGATTCACCCAATTTGATTTTACCATCAATGCTTCTTAAACTCTGCACTGTATTACTTCCATTCACTAATCATTCTCAAGTAAATTATATTTTAAAACATTTAAGTAATTCTGTAGTCTCATGGCCTAAACTTTACAATAGAAAGGAATATTTTAAAACTTTTCTCTGTTCCCACACCCTTGTTAGCTTCTTTAATTCAGAACCTTATGGATATACTAGGTGATATTTTTTAAAAATCACTTATTTATAAAGCAATGTGTATTTATTTTTACATGTTTAAACTTCAGTCATCTTCAAAGTACATTCCATTTGATGCAATACACCTACTGAGACATTTTTGCCACGGCTCAAAACAGGTTTTGAACTCATCGATTTTGATGCCTTTTAGTGCTGACACCAGTTTTTGTTTCACCTCCTCCACACTGTCAAGACATTTCCTTTTGAAGGCTTTTCATCCAAGGGGAAAAAGTCACTAGGGGTGAAATCAGGTGATTAAGGAGAGTGGCACGTGGGGGTCATGCCATTTTTTTGTTAAAACAGTTGAGCACGCAGTGCGTTACGGGCAGGTGCGCCCGTAAATCACCCATCCTGAAGTGGGCAAATAGATTAGTGTCTTCCAAAAAAGATCACTGAAGCCAAATGCAGCCTGTCACAACACCAGCTGATACAGATGGGCACCTAGAACATTCATCTAGTGGGGGAAGACTGTACTACAATGGGCCCACCCTCCCAAAGATGATTCCAGGGTTTTGGATCCACCCTCATACATTCTTAATACTTTGATAACAACACTTTGTAAACACAGGTATGAAAAAACGTGTCCTTATATTCATTGGGATTGTGGTTGGATTGTTGAATTCACTATACTGTAATACTCGAAAAACATCTAAACTAGTGATATTGCATTTTTCATTAAAATCAATTGTTCCTTTTTTAATATGTAAGAAGGTATGACTTAAAATGAAAGTTATTGTTTTCACTATTAATTTTATATTCTAGTTTGGAGTACTTTCATTTCAGAAATCTCAGAAGATCAAAATTTTAAGTATTATGATATACTATGTGCAAAGCCAATAAGGCGGCTGCCACTTCTGATTTGTGGGGTATACCTTAAACTCATGTTATATTACTAGCTATTTAATGTGTAAACTCACAGAATTGTCCTTAGATAATAAAAATTTGCATGCTGGAAATTCACACTAAAACATTATAGAACTTTGAAATAATGTCCTCCTGTTTGTATAACTTGCAGTATTTCAACCAACTATAATAAATCCTTATACTTTCCATTTTATTTTATGATCATAGCAACAATTTGAAAAGGAGAATGCACATGATTGATAAGGGCCTTTATATTCTCAAAAGCTACCAGCTACTGCTAAGCTGTACAGAAATGTTAACAAAACTATTAAAATATAATTAACCACAGATATGAAAGTCTCCATTTCATAAATATACTTTAAGTATCATTTAACTAATATAGTCATTCTAAGTTTTCAAATAAGGAGCAAATTACAAATGACCTCTAAATTCATGCATGCCTTTGTTTATATCAAAAGGTGAAATGAAACTACTTGTGCACATTTAAGGAATTAGAGATCTAAGGTTTATTCCAAAACAGGGCCTCTGATGTCTAATGGACAAAATAATAAAATATTAAGGTAAGGAGAAATAGGAGAAAATGCCTAGGCAAGCAGAATCCAAGGAGAGAGGACAACTAATATACCTAAACCCAGGCAAGCAGAAATTACCAGGACACCATACACTTACACATTTTCTCGGGAAGAATTCACAACCTGACCATCACTGAGAAATGTGACTATGAGCCCAAACCACTCATCAATAATCCTAAAGAGGAGCCTCTGGACAGATTAACAATGGCATGATTTGGATTAAAGAGCAGAATTCTTCACCCAGGTTTGCACTTACCTGAAATCTGAGCTGCGCTCTACTCTTATTTGACATGTAAAACAGATGATGCATATAAATAGTGCCATTTATGACTGATATGTTGGGGTAAGGACTGATATGTTGGAGTAAGTTGTGAGAGTACATGGGTCCCAAGATAAGAGAGATAGACAACAAAAGTGAACTTATAATAACGAAGAATATTTCTTTGGAGCAAATCTTCTAGCCCAGATAGCAGTTACTTGTGGAAGACATAATCCTCAAATGTCTTAAGTGAGGTCAGAGTATTTTAGCTCTCTGGAGGATGATAGGACAGCTTTGCAAAAGAAAGACTTGGCAATCAACTCTGCAGTGGTTTAGTAATAAAGTAACAATGAATCAGCTCAAATAGACAAATTGATGATAGATTTGTGCAGATAAACCTACAAGATGGAGTTGACCATCTTTTTACAAACTGGCACAGTTGAGTATCAGAGAAATGTGTGATAGAACTTTATTTTTTCCCCAGCACAAATTACATTTATATTGTGCTAGATGTATTTGTGTATTTTAAGTGAAATAAATAAATGTCTTTCCACTCTGCATCTCCCAAAAGCAATGATTTGCCAAGTCCTGCAAAGCATAACTTGTATGAATGAATTCACCTGTCTGACTCCCTCCCTCACATCAGCCATGGATTCCCACTCCTTTGCCAATGTCCTTGGCAAACATTCATTATACAGTTCCACCCTATTATTTTGGCCTCTGCTGAATGTGCTCATAATTACTTTATACTTCACATTTCCATCGGTTATCTTCTAAGTAATCTAGACGATATCATCTATCATTAACCTCCTGTTAATGACAGTTACCTGTTTTTATATTACAGGTTAATTATATTACCTCCTTTCATATTTACAGTTTTTATCATAATTATATCCTGGAAAAAAACTATCATCCAGCAAAACGAATATGTATATCCACATGTATATATTCAAAGATATATGTATACATATATGTATTACTTTGAGCATTTGGTTATTTGATATTTTTCATTCTGAATAGTATTTTCTTCTCTTCTTTCGAAATATTATCTTGTACCTTAAATGTCGTTTCTTAAGGATGTTTGGTCAGTTCTCCCATGCAAAACTAATCAGTTCTCCAACTGCCTTGTCTTAGTCATCGTCTCGTCTGAAGCCAGAAAATGCTGAAAGTGCTGTTGCCTGCAAGGCACTGTCTTGTGTTTCTTGGGTCATTCATGATTGACACAGAATGCCTTTTTCAGCATAAAAATCTACAGAAGTTTTTTGTTTAATTTGTTTATACATTGATATAAATAAACTAGCCTCAAATTGTTTACGTACCTGAATAAAGAGAGAAGACATATTTTTGTCTTCTGCTGTGTCCACAAAGTAACATACTGATCAGCTCATCTGAAAAGCCATCTGTCAATAGTTGTTTGTTTAGTTAATGACTAACCATAGAATTTTCTAGGCTGGATGAGAGTGTTCCAATTAAATTGATGGGAAATCAAAGCACCATGTTTTTCAGACTATAAGACACCCCCCAAATGTTGGAGAAAAGGAGGGTTGTATCTTATAGTCTGAATGTAGCTTTACATTTACATTGGTGATATATTATGTTATTTATATCATTAAATATTTTATCACATTTTTTGCTTCAAATTTTTTTTTCTATTTTCCTTCTCTAAAACCCAGGTGCATCTATGGTCCTAAAAATATGGTATCTGGTATTCCCTAAAGGGTAAAGAAAACTAAGGAATAATTTATTATTTATATCAGAGTAAAAATTCATTTTCAAAATTAAGAAATACTACATTTATTCAAAATACATATCCTAGAGTATATTTTGTATAAGTTGTATTCATTTTAATCATTTATCTCTTTTATCATTGTGAAAAATGACATTCAGATGCATTTGAACTAGAATTTTTCACAAAGATTTAGTATTTTCCTTATCTCAACATAGCTGATCATTAAGAAAATAACTTTCTGATTTTTCTTCCCCCCTCCCAGACAAAACACATTTGCATCACTGGCTGGGTGTAATGCAAGGAAGGGACAAAGATGAAATGGGAACATGCTCCTTTTTGGGTTGTAATATCACTCCTCAGCTTGTCAAAAAATCACCTGCTCCTGTCACAGCTCATTCCAGGTAAGTGCCATGCATTTGTTCCATCCAACCTTGACCGATATTTTGTCTTTGCTTTAAATTCACTTTTGTGGTGTGTACTGTGAATCAGCTTTGTTCATTTGCTTTGGAAATTGTAAGTCTGTGTGAATGCTTCCTTAAGTGTGTGTGCTGATAAATTTCATGGATCAGATATTATCAATTCCCTATAGACACTGAGAAAATTCAGAAAAAAATCACCGTTACTAAAACATTTAAGAAGTGATTATATTAACTAAGTGAATTAGAGTGGTGGGAGAACAATTGTAGTAGGGATGAAATGTGTAACACGAAAAGAATACCAACATCACAATGCATGTTAGAACCTTAGAAAAAGAATGCCAAAAAAGTGAAATTTTTAAAATAGAAATTTCTTTTGAATAGTGGCATGTTAATTAATAGGCTGAACAATGTCAGAATAAAAATGCAAGGTGCTGTTATGTTGCTGCCATAGTTACTATTGTTTCGGGGAAGTTGGAAGCCCGGTTCCTTTAAGTCATTATTTTGTTAATGGTGCATTGCTATAAAAAGCTTTCCTTCAACTCTTTTGTAGGAAATTGCCTAAACCCAATGCTGTGGTAGTGGGGCATAGAAAAATATACTGATATACCAATCAAAATATTATTTCAGCTTTCCTCTTAGATAAAACTATGCAAACAAATGGTCATTATTTGGATGCATTAAATGAATCATAATTTAACCAAGTTATTCATAAAAGAATGACAAATGGTGTTTTGTTTAAACAAACTGTAGGCTTGATTTTTATTTGTTTTATTGTTACATTTATTTTAATATTCAGCAACTAAGTAACTTATTGTGTCTATCTATGCACAAATCCGTATTCTCAAATAATCCAGAGGCTTGTTTTTTTTTTTTCTCTGCTGGGTTAAGATTGACAGTTTGACCTCAAAGATGAGGTGGTTGTGAACAAGCAAATGGATTTATATTTATTTAAAAAATATTCTCTAGGATGGAAGCATACAGAAAATGTAAAGCCTATTGTAATGAACTGTATTTGGATACTTTGTATGAATTAACACAAAAATACTTCAAGTTCTTAAATGCAACCTGTTTCTACATTCTCTTCTCTTGCCACAACTCTGCTGAATACTGATGAAAATTAATGAATGAACAAAGTGTCAAAAATGACAATATGAAAATATATCATGCTTTACTTAAGTATATGCAAAATGCAAATTTAAATACACTGTCAATGTTTAATGAAATATTTCATGAGAAATATTTTCATGAAAAAAAGATTAAAGTATTTGAAGATATCTGTACTATATGTTGTGAGGGTTGAAGGGGCCAGATTTTAGGCAAAATAATACACTAAAATGTGAAATAGTTCACTTTTTTTTAAATTGGCTGAGTAAAGGGGCTATTTATATGAAAGTGTTTTGAAAAATATGACTATAGAAATAGGTATAGAAAGAGATATAGATACAGTTTAGGTGTTACTGTTAGCATTTAGGTTTAAAATGTAGCACTTTAAGCTAATAATGCTCCAAGTCAACAGATTAATTTCACGATCTAATTATTGATCAGGTAATCAAATATCAAATGGTGAAGTGTGATTTGAATTGTTTTTATTTATCTATATATCTGGAAGAAGGAATACATGCTAAGTGCATATGTTTGAGATGTGTAAGGTTTATCTACAGATATAAAGTTACCATTTTATTCATAAGACTAAAGGTAAGATTTATCTTTACCTTTAGGGAATATAAATTTGCCCTTTTTTCAAGAAAATTAAAAGTTAATGTTACATTTATCTATGGAATATAAAGTTACCCTTTTAATTCAATAAGGTATTGTATAATTTCAGAGAAGTTAAATCAGCTTGAACAATTAGGTCCAAAATTTGTCCAAACTCCACATACACTGTCTTACATGCAAGCATTTTCAAATCTAAGAAAACTTAAAATACATAAATGTATCATTCAATACAGTAAATAGATTTGTTACAAAGGCAGTCACTTGGTTAGCAATTAGTTTAAAATATATCATACAGATTAGTAAATTTAATGTCCGTGATGAGGTGGCACCTTAAAAAGAAATGAGTACCCCAAAATGACATGCATAAAGTTAAGTGTCTTCCTTGATCAGGACACAGAGTTCAGGAATTATTTAAAGTAATTTACTTGTCAAAAGAAATATGCTGTTAGCTTTCAAAAAGCACACCTGCAGAGTGCAAGTCATTTTCATAACTACCTCCATCTAGGGGCATTGGTGTCAGGCTGGGGAAATTAGGAAACCTACAGAAAGGAGTCATCAGCCTCAGAATCTTCTCTCCCTCCCAGGACTCTCAGAACGACATGAGTTCCTGATACTTCTCCTTGCTGTTATTGTTTTAGCTTGATTATGTTCAAGAAAGTCCCAGGACTTGGATTGAGTTTAGTGCATAGCTCAGAGGAAGAGCAAAGACAGATGGGAAGATATAAATACCAGTGACTTTACAAATACAGGTTGTCATTCAACCAATTTACTCCCACTTTTTCCTGAATAAAATACTTTCCCTTACCAGAAATTTATTTTGAAAGTCATATGAATAAAAAAATGTGTCTCTGGAGATAACATAAAGAGCAATAAAAATAACCATCAAAGGTAGATTATTTTATTACCACAACAATAAAGAGGTTTTCAGTCAAGCTCTGAATTGGTTGCTTGGTGTAATTAAATATTATAACACTATTTGAATATAATGGTGGAATGGATGGATCTCCCAGCTCGTTTTCTATTTCCTATTTAATGTCCCTATATAATAAATTTTCAAAGCTGTTATTATGTTTTACAATATTGAATGTGCATTGGTTGGTTGGTGTGCCAGTGTGGTGCCCAGAAATTACTTGTACATTTTAAATCAATAAGTGCTATATTTGGTATATAGTAAATCAGTTTTAAGAGAAAAAGAATAAGTAGATTCTAGGAATGAGTAGGCCTCTCCAGTCATTTGGGTAGTTGCCTTCATTACCTATATATCCTATTAAAACCTTGCTGTTTAATAAAACCGCTGCTAGACATCCCTCTCGTCAATTTACCTCATCCTTTATTCACATATAAAATACTCTCAAAACATGACTGTGATTATCTCCTGAGGCTGCATCCAGCCGGCGCCGCATCTTTATTCAATCTCTGCTACAAAGGAATCTTACAGATACCTGTCTTTACATTTTAAACATCCACCTCTGATTGCAGCAGATGTTAAGAAGACAAGGAAAGACAAATGTTAAATAATAGGTTTAAGCAATATGCATTGTGCAGACAGGGGATTGAATTGAAAATTTACAGAATATATATATTTTAAAATGTTGAGTTCAAGATACATATTGTAAGATTTTAATTGGAAATATGTGGGGAGGGGGAAGCACACAAGGTTATATTTCTGTTTGAATAAATCTGACAACCCACTTTGTACTTAAACATGATTTATTTTTCTTCTTTATCCTCTAAATGTGCAGCAGTGTTGTCCTTCATTAAAGATGCAGGTGCTGACAGGGTTATTTCCTTTGCCCTCCCTCATGTCAACAAGCCCTGAGTGTGAAATTGGCTGAAATGATTTACTGCTTACCCTCCCCACCTAGCCATCCACCACCACTCTGGTACTTTTCTGTTATAGCTAAGGAAAAGAAACTGCTAGGAGCTCAACTGTTATCTGTGTTTGAATTATCTCATGGTAAATCTAACACTTAAAAAATACTCCTTTATGTATAATTCTACAAATATTAAGTATATACTTAATAATCTACATGTATTCCCACTTTTTGTTTTTCCTTTTAGTTTTTGCATGCCCTGAAGATTTTAAATAGATTTGAGAAATTCTTTCAGATTTAAAAAAAAATTCTCTGTTATAATGCAAAAGATTAAAAGTAAATTTCTGAAATTGAAATGTGATAGAAACTTTAAATTTCTTTTGGAAGAGATTATTTAACTATGAATGTTGCAGTTGTACAGCCCACAAAGATTTTTATCCACAGGAATGTGTTTCCTGTGATTATTTGTGATTAATTTCTATAGCATTGTAGCCATAGGCAGTAATAAAGAAAATGCATATTATTTAGAATTTATAGAGATTGCTTGTTCATAAACAGTTTGATTTCTTCACTGCACTCATTGTTCAGAAATTAGTCAGTTAATTAAAAAAGACTGAATGTGTCTTTTATATAAGAATATAAAGGGGATGGCTGGTGGTTGGGGAAATGGTAGGAGGAAAATGGAGACGACTGTTCTTGAACAACAATTTGAAAAATGAATATAAGATTTAAAGTTAACAGCAGTTTAACATATTTCTTGACTCTTGCAGTTATGCATTGATAAAGGTGTTTACTATAAACAAAGTGAATTGATATTACATTCCACTTTACAGTGCTAAGTGATACAGAGTTCTCAACATGTTTTACGTAGATTATTTTTTTCAGAAACACTTGAAATGCTTATTAAAAATAAAGTTTCCACGGGCTCATACAGCATCACAGAGAGCCTAGGTTTGAAATCTAGGAAACTGAACTCTTATGATTGCCCCAAATCAACCTAATACACAGAAAATTTGAAAACCACTGATAAAATAAATAGTTCAGTACATTCAAAAGATTCTATTCTCTGGAGAAATATTTTCATGAAAAAAAGGTTAAAGTATTTGAAGATATCTGTAGCAAGAGTTGAAGGGGCCAGATTTGAGGCCACTGCTGGTGTATTTTGCTTGTTTTTTGCCGATGTGCTTTGCTTTTTTTATCTCATAGTAATGTTTATAGATTTAAAAATATAATTGATTCCTTTGCATGCAACATATTAATTCAGAACAAAAAGCCATGAACTAATAAGTAGATCAGTAAAATATATACAATTAAAAATAACTTGACACAATCTTTAGTTTTGTCAGATGGGTACAATTGACCTATATTTTATCCAAGATTTAATAAAGTGTTGTTTTTTTTGTTTTGTTTTTTGTTTTTTGTTTGTTTTTTAAATAATTTTTTTTATTTAATTCTTGTTCAAGTACAGCTGATTTAATAAAGTGTTGAGTCAAACATTAAGTGGTTGGGAATCTATATCCAAATTAGAATAATGTGTTAATTATATAAATTTTCTGTAAAAACAGTTTAAGAGCCAGCATTACATTATGACTAATGGGAGGCCTAGGCATTTTTCTGCCTCTGCGGATAACTTTCCTCCATGAAATAATCTTAAACCTTTTATTTTAAAACTCGGTTGGCATTAACATTAGTATAGTCTTTGATTGTCAAAGTTTTTCATTTTATTTTAAAATAAATTAAAATAATTCTGGGCCCCTAATTGTTTTGCTGGCCCACATTGTGCCACTGTGCAGTCAGCTCTGTTAGAACCATGAAAAGACCGGGGATACATATATGCATTATGCCTGAATGTAGCACCCAAAAACAATATATATAATAAATAAAATATAACAAAAGCTTAGTCTTACACATTTTATAGGCTCTATGAAAGCTAAAGGAACACTATAAAATAAAGCTATTCCCTAAATGCTACTTTTCATAATTTAAATTTAACCAAAATAATAAAGAAATTGTCTATACTAAGGAAGGAAGGAAGAAACCAAGGAAGAGGGGAAGGAAAAGAGGGAAGGATGGAGAGAAGAAAGGAAAAAATATTCAGGAAACATCAGGTATATCAACATGCTAGAGTGGAGAAAAGATGGCTTTGGGTTCAAATAGCTCTGTGTTTGAACAGTGTATCTCCTTTGCATTATTCGTGTCACCTTCATCAAAAACTTACTTTCTGCCCTTGTGTCAGTTCACCCCTGAGAGAGAATGTCTGAGTTAGATTGTGTTAATTCTGTTGTGATGTTTAAAGTAATCGAAGCACTTGTTACAGTGAGAGGATTCTAAGTATGAAAGTTCTTACTAGCATTAGTAATAGTACTAGTATCTATACCTAGTTGTTCCTGGCCCATTCCACATTGTATGGTTGTCATGGGGCAGTAACTAACTACCAGTGCCATTGAGAGGAAAGGGGCATGGAAGTAAAAATGAGGTTCTGGGACGGATGCTGATGGGTGCCATTGCCGAATATTAGACCCCAGAGCAACAGAAGAATCATGAAGAAACTTCACAGAACAGGCAAACAAGCTGAGAGTCTGTCAGGAAATGAACACTATTAGGTACCTACTGTGAGCATTTTCAGTTTTAGTTATAGGAATTCTATCTGTATGAAAGGGGTGAGTGGGAAAGAAAATCTCAGGGATGCACCAAGAGACAGAGCTATGATGGCTGTTGTAATACCCATGATGACTTGTTCATTTTTGGCAGAAAAGAAAAGTGCATATTAAGGGATGTTTGGAGATGAGTCCGGAGGTAGATTTGAAGTTCAAATTTTGAGGAGCTCTTTATTCCAACACTAAGAAGCTTTAGATGTAAACTCTGGCCAGTAGGGAACCATTGAGAGGGCTTTAACTGGAAATAACCCAATAAGATTAATTTTTAGAACTATAATTCAGTGGAAATGTGGTACATTGTTTCTTTCATTTGTAATTATTAATTCAACAACTATTTATTTAACATCAACTGTTACATGATAGTGTTATAAAGCTGGAGAAGATAAAATGAAGATAGTAATTTTTTTCTCTCTCTGTGGAGAAAAATAATAAAACCTAATTAAATATCTAATATTTTCATTACATTAAATTATTATTATGAGAGAAGAGAGAAACATTGAGGTCTTCTAAAGTATTAATACCTAAAAGATTAAGTGGTACATAAAAATAATTCACTAATGTTTATTAGTAAATGAATAAATTATTGAGAGGGACAGGTCATGAAAAATATAGCAGAGGCCTCATTATAGAAGGGAAAACAAAAATGGGAAAGAAACAGATTTGAAAATACAGATAAGATATAGAATCAGAAATACTAGGTAATGGTGGGAGTGAGAGAGAAAGGAGAAGATTCAAGAATGATCCCAAGATTTATTGTTGGATGGGCCAATGGAGGCATCATTATGGAAGGTGGCAAACATCGCATGCCCCATTATGATTTAATTTAATGTGCATGTATTGAGAGAGGATTCACAACATGTAATTATTTTAAAACACAAAGCAGAAAATATGTAAGCATAACAATATACTTCTATTTGATTATAGAACTAGAATTTAGGACTAGGTTTTTGCTAGACATGTTCAAAATGAATTCTAATGCTATTTAAAACGCACTATTCATATGTATACAACACACATGCACACATATGTATATATGTATATGAACATATGAGTTATTTGTTATATGCATGCATATATTTGTGCATTATTTGCTATTGACTCTTGTGTGGATATTAACACTAGTCAGTTTTTTCTGGACAATTAACCAACTTAAAATTACCACTCATAAGATTAATAATGTGACCAATCTATGAAGTAAATAGCTATTAAAATATATGATTTATTCTCTCAGTGTAATTGTGTTTTTCAGACTTTTCCCTCATACACCTTTACTGACATAAACACATTTTAAAAATTATTTGATCATTGCGTGCCACTCAATATTTTGATATGACTGTGGCTTACTTTTTTTTTACATGTGAGTGTTTGTTGGTGTTCAATAAGGTTGGAAATTCCACTGATAGAACTGTCAAGTCTTGAAAGAGTACAACTATTTAAAAAAATATACATTTCTTAATTTCCAGAGAACATCAGTCAGTTGAAGATGAGATCTTAATAACTAGAGAAATTGCCAGCTGTGCCCAATTTCTTGGTAGCCTTGGCCTACTGGTGTGAGGCTTTACCTAATTGTATAAGTAGATGTAAGCAAACTAACCGCTAACATCATCAGCGGTGAGACATTCAGTGAAGAAACCCATTTTTCTGTAGAGCCCAGGCTCTTTCTGCTGTGATAATGTGGCCTGTGTCAGGCAAACGGTTCGAAAAATCCCATGCGCCACACTATCCAGCTAATTAAGCCATCAGGATGCATTACAACAAACGGAGCGCCTCATACGGAATGGTCTAAGTCATTGTTGCTCCTCAATTGCTTGGTTAATAGAAAGAGGTGCTATTCTAGATTATGACTGATAGAGAATACGTGGCACAGTGGTTGTAACTGTGCCTGAGGTTAGAGAAAGCCTTTTGTAAAAAATTCCCTATTGTCTGAGACACTGTCATTACTTCATTCAACTATTTTCCCCTAGATTTCCTAGTGAGCATCCATTTGTTCTTTCTCTTAACTTGCAGCTTTCCTCTGTCCATATGCCTGTGTCCTTTGTGGTATAAACAGTGCCTCTGCTGTGTTTTTGTGGGAGAATTGATTGGAAAGTGATTGCTATTATTAATTCAATAATCAATAAATAAATTGGCATTTGGGACTTTTAAAATGCAAATAATGTATGAATAGTTCAACCTAAACACTTCATTGCATGTTGTGCTTTAAAATATAAAAACTGGCTTCCCTCAAAAGGAATCTACTGTGAAATTTGGAAAGAAGACATGACATTACACAAATGTATGTATTTGGATTGTCACAATGTACAAATATATGTATACACATATACATACCTAATACTTACATTTGCATATACATATATGTATACATGTGAATATAGGCATATGCATAAAAAGTAATTGTGTTTACTATTCTGAATTATTATTATAAATCAGGATAATCTGTATAGGCTGATATAGAGGTTAATGAATACTTTCTATATTATTAAAGATAAGATAAGATTATCATGACATAACAATTTTTCAATCCATATTGATAGTCATTCTATAAATTACCAAGGTACCAGGGTGATGTATGAATACAAATGACTAATTTTTTGTTTATGAATATAATTCTATAGAAATATACAATATATTTTCTCACTTTGCTATCAAAATAATATTTCAACTTTATTTTAATGAACTATAGAAATGATCCCTGAAGGTATAGTCTTTCAACTTTATTTTAATGTTTACCCTGTAAAGATTAATAGTTTGCCATGGAATTCAGTTAAAGGCATAAGAACAGCATAACTATTACTATAAGCTGAGAGTAAGGTCCTTGCACCCTAAATTGTCTTTCTTGTTCATGATATGTCGTTGTTCATCAGGTCATAGATTTTCCTTATAGTAATCTCATGACATCAACAACTTCTTATCTCTTCAAATGCACAATGTTTTGGGGGTTTTGTATTTTTGTTTTCTGATATCATAAAAATTGTGTTTTTTAAATAGTTGTAGAATAGGAAGTGTTACTTCTCTTTAATAATTTACAGCTGATTTCATGTTCTTTAAATAAACTGAGTATCACAAAATGTAAGGTGACAGTGGAGGTAGTAAGATGCACCCTTATGTATGGCTGAGAAAAATATAACTACCAATTAAGACATGAACAATGACTTAAGCATTGTTCTGTGCAATGCATCAGTCAGACCAACCTCTTAATGCTTTGGAGTTTCTTTCATTCCATTAGAAATAAACAATTTTTCTTTCATTTAGTTTTGTGGGTAAATACAAGGATTTTGAAATTTATCAAGAACTAGATACCTTATTCTGCCTGTGTGTTTTTCTTCAATATTTAATTTTGCTGCATAAAAATATACAGATCTCCCTGGCTGGTGTAGCTCAGTGGATTGAGCCCGGGCCTGTGAAGCAAGGGGTCGCTGGTTCAATTCCAAGTCAGGGCACATGCCTGGGTTGCAGGCCAGTTCCCAGCAGGGGACACATGAGAGGCAACCATACATTGATGTTTCTCTTCCACTCTTTCTCCTTCCCTCCCCCCCCCTCTCTCTCTCTCNTCTCTCTCTCTCTCTCTCTCTATATATATATATCTATATATATATATATATATATATATATATATTTTTTTTTTTTTTTACACACACACAGATCTGTAGCCATGCCTGAAATTTTGTTTCTAAGCCTCAAATAATAACTTTTACAGACAATGGAATCATAGAGGACACATGGAAGACACTTTAAATGGCAATCGATCTCCACTTCTGTATTCTCCATAATGAACTTAACCGAAATGACAACAGTATGAACAATTGTGACCACAGTCACAACCACATCAATGACAATTACATGGAAACTGCTGTCCAGCTGATAGGGATTGTGAGATGCCATCAAGACAAAGAAGCGGAGCTGAAATATGGGAGAAAAACTTCTTTGACTGAATGAAACATGATATGCAGAGGGAAAATGAGCCTTACATATTCCTTAGGTTCTTCAAACTCTTTTGTGTAATTCACTGGCAACCAGCTCTTCTTTTTTTTCCTTTTTAAAAATATTTTTATTGTTGTTCAAGTACAGTTTTCTGCCTTTTCCCTCCACCACCCAGCCCTCAGATTTTACTAATAGATCATTATTTTAATGCCACATACTCAGCAAATATAAAAAATATACAATAATATAGATGCAAACATACTTACAGTTTATCCATTTAAAGGCTAATTTTTTTCTTCCAGTTGGCAGTGTCTTTTTCAGGTTTAGAAATCTGTCAAAAAACTAAGCCTGTTTACTTAGGATTTCACTACCATCAAGATATTAGCAATTCCTAGAAGCATACAGTGTGAAATTAATACTGTATTTTTTACTATTTAGCATACGGTTTCTAACACAGATGTTCTTAGGTAGGAAAAAAAGTTGTGTGGGTAGATACTGTCCTCATTCCACTAGTGTTTCCTAGATCTGAAGTAATGTCAATTCAATAGCAAGAACTGACTTTATAATTCTTTAGTTTCAAAAGAATACTAAAACTTATTTATGTAACTAGTCAAGAGGAGTGGTTACTACATGTTTACTAATTAAATGATGGATATAACAAAAATGGGTTAATGCTAATTAGAAGGTAATTTTACTCTTCAATCAACCTTAACTCATACATTGATATATTCACTGAATCAGTTTACCAATGAAGTGAAGTATTTCACCGAATCTGATTTTTGGCATACTTTTCTCATAACTATACATTTAATGTATTTTTCCACCAAATCACTTTTACAGTTACACTAAGATTCACTCTGGAAGAAACTGCTAAACTTTTCATATACATTTTGCCTTCCCACCAGCTCTGAATGAAAGACCCCATAGATCCATAATTTTGTCAGCACTTGATGCTATCAGTTTTTGCATTTCAGCCATTCTAATAGTTGTGCAGTGACATCTCACTGTTCTTTGAATATCAGATTCTCTAAAAACATATGGTATGTGCATTTTTTCATATGCTTATTTGCCACTTACACTTTTTGTGTATGAGGTGTTTGTTCAGATCTTTTACCCAGTTTTTGTGTTGGTTGCATTGTAAGACTTCTTTGTACAGATTTGGATTTGAATCCTTTATCATATACATATTTTTTAAACATGTTCTTTCTGTCTGTCATTTATCTATTCATGTTCCTTATAGTGTCTTTTGCAGAGCAGAAATTTTTAATTTTAATAATGTACAAAGTATCACTTTTTTAATGGATCGTGCATTTGATGTTGAACCTAAAAACTTATTACCAAACTGAGGTCACCTAGATTTTTAAGATCTTTTAAATATGTGACATCATCCTCATTACATAAGAAATTTAAAATATCTAGCGTAATAGTCCCCTTGTAATGTCTTTAGTTTAAAGAAATAATGTTGGAAATAATTACTTCTGTAGCAATGATCTATGAAATCAGAATAAAATGCAAAATGGCAATATTAAATGATTTTTGTGAATGTCAATTAAATTAATATTCACTTTTCATGATATTGGAAATAATTGTCTAATCACAAAAGGATATTGGGGGATCTTGAAATATAAAATGCAGCTGAATACAGGATAAATAAATTAAAACTAAAAAGGCAGACAAGAGACAATGTATGTTAAAAGGAATGATAGTTGTTTAAGAGACCAGTAATTTACTGAGGATAAGAGGACCAATTTAGAAGTGTTATTTGGGTGGATCAGATTCTTGTGGGTTAATTGTCTAATGTACCTTGAAAATACACATAAGCTACTTACACTCTGGGAAGGTCTGAAAGTTTAATTTTACTGATCACTAGGTAAATGGTTAACTCAAGTTTCAACCATAAGGTTTAAAATTAATCTGTCATTTCCCTTTCCTACTATTTATCATGTTGTTTCTTTAAAGATGAGCTGCCTTTTTCTATTTTATTTGTGCTTTTCTCAAGTGCAATAGGAACCAGCCATTTTAGCATAATTATATAATTATAGCAAATGAGCAAGAAAATATTAATCAAAAGTATTGACTTTAGTGTTAAACGTACTTAGATTCTTTATGAGATATATGAACGTGTAAACTTTGGTAAACTCATGCAAGGTTTTTTTTTTGTTGTTTGTTTTTTTGGTTTGTCTGCTTGTTTTTTTTTTTAAGGAGGTAATATTTACCTTGTGTTGTTTTTGTGAAGATTATGTAAAAACTGTCAGGTATCTAATACAATTACCTCATTTATAGAAGGCACTCAATAAATAGTAGCCACTATTACTTGAAAAACATGATATTGCTGGGATGGGAGTAATAGACAGAAAACTGCACTTGAAAAATAAATAAATAAATAAATAAATAAACAAACAAACAAATAAATAAATACAAAAAACATGGTATTCCATACGTAGATAAATGAGAGGTTATCAGGCAGTTTTGAGCTCAGATGAAGATGTCCATGACAGAAAGCAAGAATGTTTGGAAGGAGAGTTGCTCCAGATTCACTGAGGAGTTAGAAAACACCATGGCATGAAAAAGGTGGATTTCAATGTGGATAATAGATGTGAGAATAGTTACATTTTCTGAATAGTGATTTTGATGTAGTACTTTGAACACCTTTCTGGTGTCCCAACAGACTATTCAATGTGTAATGTCCAGGGGTGTTCAACCTCTTGGCATCCCTTTGCTACCCTGTAAGAAGAAAAGTTGTCTTGAACCACACATTAAATACATTGTCACATGTAATCACACAAAAATCTTATAATGTTTAAGTAAATTTACAACTTTGTGTTGGGCCACCTTCACAACCATCCTGGGCTGCATACAGCCCACAGGCCACAGGTGGGACACCCCTCACAGACACAGTATTTCATGAGCAGAAATAATGAATCAGTATAGAGACATTACAATTTGCTATTACAACAGTGTGATACAACTTCGCTATAACCAGAGTCAAAGAAAGAAAGGCAAATTTAACAGAATATGTAAGCATTTGTTTCGTCAATGTATAAGAATGTACATTTCTATTAGTTACATTTCTATATGTACATTTCTATTAGAATGTACATAGCTATTAGTTCTCAAACAATGACATACTTTAGGGCAAACAAGGGATATATGTGACAATTGTGAATGTTTTAATTTTTATTTTATTTTTAATCCCCACCTAAGTATATGTTTATTAATTGATTGATTGAGAGAATAATAGAGAGAAAAACATTGATCTGAAAGAGAAACATCAATTGGTTCTCTCCTTTGCATTCCCAGCTGGGTATCAAACCCTCAACCTTGGTATGTGCCCTAAGCAGGAATAGAACCCACAAACTTGGAGCACAAGATAATGCTCTAACCAACTGAACTATCCAGCCAGAGCTGTGAATAACTTAATAGATGCTGTGAAAACTATATAGACTAGAGTGATTTGTTATAATAATTACTGGGCTATTTAGCACAATGAGTATTTTAAAGCTCTCCATTATGTCACCAAAAATTCTAATTTTTGAAAGCATGCCATGAAGCAATGAAGTATGCCTTCAACTTATCATTTATTTTCTTGGGTATCTTGGTTATAGGACTTTCATATTTTCATACTGTTTTAATGAAGTACTTTACAGCAAGAAAATTATAGTTTCACATCTCTTGTTTCTTTGCATTTTTAAAAAATTACAAAATATATGTAGATTAGAGGCAATACTTGAAAATCACTATTCTGAAGAAACTAGGAAAGCAAATAATGAAAGAAACATTAAAATATTGACTGTAATTGGACAGGGCAGCTTTGTCAGTTGCTGCCTAGTGGATAAAAGGTTTATCTTTTCTGGTTTTCAATGTGCACTAATTAATGTGTTAGTTCAATCCATTTTTACTTTTGGTGGAGTTTAATTATTGAAATAAAGTTTGAGTTACTCTTATTCTATATTATTGTATAGAATATACAATATACTTTGATTTGAACATATGAAATATAAAAGTAACTCTAACAAGAATGGCATTTTTTCAGTTAAATTTATTATGTGATAGACATTGGTAGGATAACGTGATATAAAACTCACAGATCCATTAACCTAAAATAAAATAGAAATAGAAAGAAACACAATACAGTATTAGAGGATCTTTCATGTATATATACAGTCTGATTAAAGTAGATAATGCAAAGGAAAAGTAAAGATGACTACAACACTTGTTTGATAGGTAAAATGTCACAATTACATTTTTATGACACTATTAGTTATAAGAATTAGATAATAAAGTAATAGTGTTTTTTAGCTTAACGACTGCTAGGAACAAGAATAAGATTGAAATTAAAGGTAAAAATATTGATATGGATGAGAACAGTTAGTTAAAATTACTAGAGACATTAAATTTCAATAATACTGAAAAAAGTTGCTGTTCACAAAGTAAAACGAGAACCTATAGTAACACATACAAACAGAATTTATCTAAATGCATGAATCAATGGGAAAAAAAGAAAAATATGAAGTCTTCTCTGTTACATACTTCTTTTAGTACAGAAAACATGTGCACTCAGTGGAAACAAGTTTCCCTGGATAGTTCCATTTTATGCCTATTATTCCTACATAATATGTATGCATATATGTATGTGTGTGTGTATACACAGCCAGATGCAGCCTCTCACAACAGTGCCAGATGATACACTGGTAGGGATGGGTTCCTAAAACACTCACCTGGTGGGGGGAGCATGTACTATAAGGAGCCCACCCAACAAAAAAGAATTCAGGCGTTTTGGGGCTATATATATATATATATATGAATTCATTTACAAATATATTTGTAAATATGTATGTAATATTTATTATAGATATACACACACACACACACATATATATATATATATATATATTAGATTAGATTAGATATATTCATTATAGGTTAACCAAACAAAGCCAAATTCCACAGAATATTCAGGGAATGTGTTGTTCTTCATCAGGTCTTTGTTCAGTAAAATTTACTATGATATGTGTTAAATTTTTGTATCTTGGATTTTTTATTTCTCAAAAGAGATATTTTGGCAATTATTTATTGCCAGGGGATTTAAGGTAATTTTAATGGGTTGACTAATAGGTTATTTAGGGAATTGGCAGAATCAAAAAGAACTATTTTTTAATTCTTTAAAATTATTTTTTTGTTGTTCAAGTACAGTTGTCTGCATTTACTCCCCATTACTCCCCTCCCACCCCAGCCATCCCCAAATCCCTTCCTTGAATCAAACCCTCCTTGATTATGTCCATGTGTCCTTTGTAGTTGTTCCTGAAAACCTTTCCCCCATTATTCCCTCCAACCTCCCCTCTGGTTACTGTCAGATTGTTCTTAATTTCAATGTCTCTGGTTATACCTTGCTTGCTTTTTTTGTTGTTGGTTAGATTGCAGTTAAAGGTGAAATCATACAATATTTGTCCTTTACCACCTGGCTTATTTCACTTAGCATAATGCTCTCCAGTTCCATCCATGCTGTTGGAAAGGGTAGAGGCTCCTTCATTCTCTCTGCTGTGTAGTATTCCATTGTGTAAATGTAGCATAGTTTTGTGATCCACTCATTTACTGCTGGACACTTATGTTGCCTCCAGCACTTGGCTATTGTAAAGTATGCTGCTATGAACATTGAGATACATAGGTTATTTTGCCCTGGTGTTTCAGGGTTCTTAGTATATGATCCCAGCAGTGGAATTGCCAGGTCAAAAGGCAGTTATGTTTTTAGTTTTCTGAGAAAATTGCATGCTGTTTTCCACAGTGGTTGCACCAGTCCACATTCACACCAACAGTGCACTAGGGTTCATTTTTCTCCATATCCTTTCCAGCATTTGTTGTTTGTTAATTTGTTGATGATGGCCATTATGACCAGTGTGAAATTGTATCTCATTGTGGTTTTAATTTGCATCTCTCTGACAGTGAGTGATACTAATTATCTTTTCATGTCTTTCAACCTTCTATATGTCCTCTTGGAGAAGTATCTGTTCAAGTCCTTTGCTCATTTTTAATTGGGTTGCTTGTTTTCTTAGAGTGGAGTCATGTGAGTCCTTTATCTATCTTGGAGATTAAACCCTTGTCTGAGGTATGACTGGAAAATATGACTGGAAAGAGAACCATAGAGTTGGTTCTCTTTTCAGTTTAATGCTGTTTTCTTTAGCCATGCAGAAGATTTTTAATTTGATAAGGTCTCACTTGTTTATTCATTTTCTGTATGTCTCTTACTTTAGGAGACATAACAGTGAAGATATTGCTGTGTGGAATGTCTGAGATTTTCTTGCCGATATTTTCCTCTAGGATTTTTATGGTATTATGACATATTTAAATCTTTTATCCACCTGGAACTTGTTTTTGTGTATGATGTAAGTTGCTGGTCAAGTTTCATTTTTTTGCACACACTTATCTAGATTTCCCAACATCATTTATTGAAGAGGCTATTTTTACTCTATTTTATGCTTCTTTGCCCTTTGTCAAATATTAATTGACCATGGAGACTTGGGTTTATTTCTAGGCTCTCTCTTCTATTCCATTGATCTATGTGTCTGTTCTTATGCCAGTACCAAACTGTTTTGATTACAGTGGCCTTATAATACAGTTTGATATCAGGTATCGTGATCACTCCTACTTTGTGCTTCTTTCTCAGAATTGCTGCCACTATTCAGGGTCATTTATGGTTCCACATAAATTTCTGAAATGTTTGTTCTACATCTGTGAAATATGTCATTGATACTTTAATAGGAATTACAGTGAATCTATAAATTGCTTTGGGTAGTATGGACATTTTGATGATGTTAATTTTTGCAATCCACGAACATGGTATATGTTTCCATTTGTTTCTGTCTCCTTAATTTCTTTCTTCAGTGTTGTATAGTTTTCTGAATACAGGTCTTTTACCTCTTTGGTCAGGTTTGTTCCTAGGAATTTTATTTTACTTGTTGCTATAACAAATGGCATTTTTCCTGACTTATGTTTCTGACATTTTGATTGTTGGTGTACAAAAATGTCTTTGATTTCTCAAACTGACTCTGTATCTCACTGTTTTGCCAAATTCACTTATTAGGTCAAGCAGTTTTTTTGGTGGAGTCTATAGGGTTTTCTATGTACACAATCATGTTATCTGGAAACAATAACAGTTTTGCTTCCTCCTTTCCAATTTAGATGCCTTTTATTTCTTTCTCTTGTCTGATTGCTATGGCTAGGACTTCCAATACTGTGTCAAATAGGAGTCATGAAAGCAGACATTCTTGTCTCATTCCTGATCTTAGTGAGAAAGTTTTAAGTTTTTGCCTGCTGAATATGATGTCAGC
The DNA here is from genome assembly GCF_014824575.4 of Sturnira hondurensis. Lineage (NCBI taxonomy): Eukaryota > Metazoa > Chordata > Mammalia > Chiroptera > Phyllostomidae > Sturnira > Sturnira hondurensis. Next base: position 20,824,320 of record NW_028083059.1, read on the forward strand.
TGCAGGCCTCTCTTATATGGCCTTTATTATGTTGAGGAATGCTCCTTCCATTCCCACTTTGCTAAGTGTTTTTAGCATAAATGGGTGCTTTACCTTATCAAATTTTTTTTCCACATCTATTGATATGATCATGTGATTTTTGCCTTTGCTTTTGTTTATGTGATGTGTTACATTTGTTGATTTATGAATAGTGTACCATCCTTACATCCCTGGATTGAATCCCACTTGCATGGTGTATGATCTTTTAAATGTATTGCTGGATGCAGTTTGCCAATATATTGTTGCGGATTTTTAGCATCCATGTTCATGAGTGATATTGGCCTGAAGTTTTCTTTCTTTGTTATGTCTTTATCTGGTTTTAGGATTAGGATGATGCTGGCCTCATAAAAAAGTTTGGGAGGCTTCCATGTTCTTGTATTATTTGGAATAATCTGTGAAGAATGGGGGTTAGCTCTTCCTTAAATGCTTTGTAAAATTCTCCTGTGAAACTGTATGGTCCTGAACTTTTGTGTTGGTTTTTTTTTATTACTGCTTTAATTTCACCTGCTGTTATTGGTCTGTTCAGGCTTTTTGCTTCTTCACTGAGTTTTGGAAGATTATATTTTTCTAGAAATTGTTCATTTTACCTAGTTTTTCAAATTTCTTGGCATATAGTTCTTTGTAGTATTTTCTTACAATTCTTTCAGTTTCCATGGTATCAGTTGTAATCTCTCCTCTTTCATTTCTGATTGTGTTTATTAGGGTCCTCACTCTTTTTTCCTGAAGAGTCTACTTAAAGGCTTGTTGATTTTGTTTATCTTTTCAAAGAATCAGCTCCTGGATTTATTGATTCTTAGAATTGTCCTTTTAGGCTCAGTGTCATTTAATTCTGCTCTGATCTTGGTTATTTCATCCCTTCTACTTGCTCTGGGTTTTTGTTGTTGTTGTTGTTGTTGTTGTTGTCCCTCTAGTTCTTGTAGGTGTAGAGTTAGTCTGTTTATTTGAAAGGTTTCTATCTTTTTTAGGTAGCCCTGTATTGCTATGAACTTCCCTCTCAGGACTGCCTTTGCTGTGTCCCATAAGTTTTTTTTCAAAGATTTTATTTATTTATCTTTAGAGGGGAAGGGAAGGAGAGAGGGAGAGAAATATCAATGTATGGTTGCCTCTCATGTGTCCCCTGCTGGGAACTGGCCTGCAACCTAGGCATGTGCCCTGACTGGGAATCGAGCCATGATTCTCTGGTTTGTAGGCCCGCGCTCAATCCACTGAGCTACACCAGCCAGGGCCTATAAGTTTTTTATTGTGTGAGGTTTTTTTTTCAATTTTTCAGAAACTTTTTGATTTCTTCCTTAATCTCATTTTCACCCATTCATTGTTCAATAGCATGCTATTCAATCTCCATGAGTTTGAGTGATTTTGAGTTTTTTTCCTGAAGGTTAGTTTCCAGTTTCAGTCCCTTGTGCTCTGAGAAAATGCTTGATATGATTTCAGTTTTCTTGAATTTGTTGAGGTTTGTTTTGTGTCCTGTCATGTGGTCTATCTTTGAAAATGTTCCATGTGCATTTGAAAAGAATATTCCATGTGCATTTGGCATCCCAAACAAGCAAATGTTCCATGTGTATTTGGCATCCCGAACAAGCAAAGGCTCTATGTAAATCAGTTAAGTCCATTTAATCTAGGGCTTTTTTGTTCAATGCCACAATATCTTTGTCAATATTTTGTTTGGAGGATCTACCCATATTTGACAGTGGGGTGTTAAAATCCCCTACTATAATTGTGTTGCTGTCAATATCTTTCTTGAAGTCCTCCAAGATTTTCTTTATATATTTGGGTGCTCCTATGTTGGGTGCATAGATATTTACAGTGCTTCTGTCTTCTTGATGGATTCTGCTGAAACTTTTTTTGAAGTCCATATTACCTGATATGAGTACTGTTATCCCAGCTAAAAAAAGTATTTTAAATGGAAGCTGAAAACTAAATCTGATTCATTGTTTTCATAATTTGCCATGTTTTTTCTAAACTAGCAATAATTTTACATTTATAACTTAGTATATGACTGTGGTATTTTCTATAAGAATATTTGCATGAGTAATCTATCTTCTTTGTTATAGTGTTTAACCATTGGTAGCTGAAGATACACTTTATAAACAAACTTAAACAAATATTAATTTGTTAAATATAAATACAAATGCAATGTATCTAGTTTACTGTATTTTAAATTTTGGGTTAATAAATAATACCTTTATCATCATTGGATACCATTAATTGAGCACTCACTGTTTGCTCTTTTCATTACTAATTATTAATACATTCATTTCATGAAAACTCTTTGTGAAAGAAAATAATTTTTTCCATTTAACAATTCACAGAGGCAAGATTTTAACCCACCTGGGATCATCTAAATCCACTATGTCAGTCTCTTCTGTTACCTCACTGTATGAAACACAGGATGTTCCCAATTTTGTTTGATATGTCTAATTGCACTTAGGAGAGAGCACGGTCTACAAAGTGTATTAGAAAAGTTGAAGGGCGAAAGCCTCCCTAGAATACATCCATGTCTTATGTGTTTCAGGTTTTTAACCAAATTATCTGTTTGTGTTTCTCATTGTTTAAAAACCTACTTTCATATTTTTAAGTTTTACAATTTCTTCCATAGCTGACAATGGTTATTAAATTGAGAATACCATATACACATGCCATAAAATACTTTATGATTGTTTTAAGATTGCGTTTTATTATTTTAGAATGCCATGCTTTTCCCAGTTGATAGCATGCAATAACTTACTTTGAAAAAAGATCAGAATAGTTTTAGCTAAAATTTACAAACGAATAATAAATTTTATTAAGTACATTTTTATTACCTAATCATTTATTTTCACAGTCATTTTTTAAAATTAGGCATAGCAATTTAAGACTATATATCATGCAACTATAACTAACATTTCTAACATTATATGTCATGAATATTTAGTTCATTATTTATAATTATATGCATCAAATTAAGATGTTTCACATAATTAGAAAAGGGTTGTGTTATGAATAAATTAAAATACTCATATACTGACAGACAATATGATTTGTCAATGAATATTGCATACTTAGTGTTTTTGAGTTATTACATTATTTCAAAAAATGATTTTAATATTTAAAATGGTATTTGACATTTTTATGTCATTTCCTATGTCATCAAAAATGACTTTAAAATGAGAAGAGCATGTTTCAGTTTACAATTTTACTTTTATGTTAAAATGTTTTTCATCAATTTCGCCTACTTCTTTTCTTTGATCTGTAAACTTGTATTGAGTTATGTAATCTTTGGTAGCAATATAAAATGCTCAAAAATATGTTAGAATTGGAACGGCTAGAAAAATACTTTTTATAATTATCCGGAATATTCAATGAATAGTCTGTCTGCAGATATCATAGTGTTGTTGACTTCCCACAAGTTAAATAAACTTTCCTTCCCCACAGGGTTAATGGTTTATCATATATCACATAGACAGGTACATTCATTATAATTTAAAACAGTCTACGGTGTAATGAAGTAATTTAAACTTAAATTTGCACCTAATCAAACCATGTAGAGAGTATTTATATCACTTTATTTTCTGAATACTAAATGCCATTCTTTAGTTTTCACAACTGCAAAAATAGCAATGTATCTCTAAACCAATGGTTTCCTTTCTTTCTATATTTTTTAAACAACTTCTACTTTATAAATTTACTAGTTGAATGTTGTGGGAATTTGTTAGTTTCATTTTCCTTTTTGAGTTTAAATATGTGTCTCTCTTTTAAAAAATTATAAACTTTTAACTTCCTATATGTGGTATCAAAGACTAGCAATATATTTACAGGGTGATGACCTCTAAATAACTTACCACATGATTTTAGCTCAAAACTATATTTTATTTCAAAATCTGACTTTTAGTAACTTGGGTTTCATCTGGAGCCCTAGATATGCAATAGAATTACTTTTGGCCCTTGGAAGGTCACTGGTTTACAAGTTATTGCCTCTCATAAACTGATCTAATCTTCTGAATAATGGCTGGACATGCTGATGATCAATATTTTATTGCTTCTACATTCTGAAATACAACATGAATTACACTCAAAAGCATTATCTCCCAGGACCACAAACATAAAAATAATATACATGTGACATTGTTCCTCAGCTTGTAGTACTGTTTATGAAACAAGACTCTGCATGAGTGGTTTTATTTCAGCACTATTATAATCCTCTTTAATTTATAGATAGAAATGCCACTCTTATCACTCAGTCCTCTTCAAAGCCACAGAAGTAATTCACTTTGGTTTTATACTATAATAATTAAGTCTACTCTTTTGAATCAAATTATTCTAAAGGTGAATTAACTTTCATATATTTTAAAAGATAGTGTGAATTACATGTATTTTTAGAATAAAAGACACAAACTAATACTAACATTTTATCAATATAAAAACACAACTGTTAATTCACTCTAATTTTAGTACTATGTAATCATATTTTCTTAATTAGAATCAAGTCATAGCATATATTCTATGTGTTTTTTTCTTTCTACTACCACATATTTAATGATTTTTCACCACTTTCATAATATTTTACTTTTGTGAGGTTTTTCCTTATTTTTCTTAATTTCATACACAAATACTGTGATCTCTCTTTGCTATAGTCTCTTGTCCATGCTTCACTTGTCAGTTTCAACATTTGCTTTGTGATGTGCTTTGTGACATTCAGTATTTGACAATCTGAGAGATGTGAGTGGTTCTAGTAATCCAGTTTGTTCATGATTCTGATGAAAAAATGGAAACTTTCTTATATGGGTGATTAAGCATCATGTAAATTAACTGCAATTAGAAAGTAGTTTTTTTTATTTTTTATAATCCTCATCCTATTATCTGTAAGTTTTAACCAGTTTTGCCATCACAGGCATAAATATATGCACACATACACACACCTACACACACACTTTTGTTATTCAGTTTCCTAGAAGAAATATATAATTGCTTATTTGTTTAAAATGAAATCTAGTTATATATTTATATAGTTGAGGAGCATGCTTGTCATTATTTTTGACTGATTTCTTAACTTCCAGTTTATCTCAGAGATATCTGATAAATCAAATCTTTAGGTAGAACTATCTACATAAGATTATTCAGGTGAGTTGGTCTTATTTTACTAATGTTCATGAGTTGTTTTATTGAATGCATTGATATATATGATTTAAAAAAATTTTTATTGTTGACATATATGATTTTTTACTGAACTAAATTATTAAAGTGTGTTCATCATTCAACAAAGTATCACATATGTAAACATTAAAATATGTATATTTAAATGACTTAGATCATACAGCAACTATAAAATGTCTGTGGATAATGGAGGAATTTTTAAATGAAAGAAAAATCTGAATAAAGATTACAGTATAAATTGAGTAATTATTCTATGAGAATTTTAATGATTTAATCACCTTTTCAGCATAAGTATAAAAGACTATGAATAGTAAATTTCTATGTGCTAGGTTGAGTTTTAGCCTTTCACAATTCATGTTAGTCCTTAGTATTAATAAATATATTTTCAACATGGCATTGGTTTTATTAGTTTAAGAGAATATACCTTTAAATAAACTATCAGTAAAAGATAACAATATACTAAAAGTCATTTGGTGCTTTAGTTAAACAAGTAGTCCAAAGAAATTCAACTATCCGATTAAAACTCATGACCAAGACTTTGTCCAACTGACCTAACATTTGTTTCTACTATCAAGATAACTAACAGTGTGGGGAGTGTTGGGAGGCATATCTCATAAATAAGAAATAGAAGAGTTTGCGTTACCTAACACAAGCTTATTGAGGGTAAAATAAAAATATAGTGCTACATTAAAACTCAGAGCATAAAATACTACTGTAACATACTGATATTATAGTCAAAACATTTTACTTAAAAAATAATTCCATATCTGTGATTATTTAGAGTTTACTTTTGTAATGTGAGATTGCAATTATCTTTCCCAAATAGATTATTTTTGCAGGGAGTGTGCTACTGAATTATGAAAACTTTTCCCCCTCAGAACAAAGAGCACACAGGCATGGACATATAAAAGTTTTAATATAACTTTAGGAGAATGAGACATTGCACTAAAGTTGATTCATGGACCCCACATTTAGTCAATAATGAGTTGGAGAAAAAGCAAGAGTCAAGATTAGAAAAAAATATTGAATTGGTCTGCTTTATTTTCCCTGTAGAGAATAGAGGGAGAAATTTATGGATTAGTCAAGGCTGAAATTGAAGTTCAAGCATCAACAAACACCAAATCCAAATTTCTCACTTTCTAATTGTTTGAAGACTCGAACATGGAGAGAGCTGCTTTAGTCATGGTCCATTAAGATATTCAAATCAACTTTCCTTTTACCCCAACATAAGTGTACTGTCTAGTTGGCCTCTACTTTGCTGGTTGACAAGTAATTTTCCCTAGAAAATGATTTGTCTTTGTGTTAATTTTTATTGTGTGATTTATGGATTTTATTTTTTCTGTTTAACTAGAGATTGGCTGGTTTTCCTTTCAAAATAGTAGCAAAAACATTTGAATTGTTCTAACTACTTTCCGGAGTACATCTGTGTTTGTAAATATAAAGATATCTGAAAATGTCTATGATTATTGCTGACATTTCATGCTATAAGGCATCACCTTTAATGTTCACTGTGTCAAAACTTATACATTTAATAAAAGTCCTCATATTTCCATTACCTATAGTAAAAGACATAAATAACTTACCTTTTAAAATATATTTAAGTAGACTGGTATGGATAAAAATGACTATCTTCAAGGAGAAATATTTTAGCAAATTATGAATTTAAAAATTCTAATTGGAACGCCTTGGAGGAAGCTTCAACAAATGCCTTCACCCTCACTTCTCGAAAAGTTGTAATAATTTATGTACTTAATGAATATAATTTAAATCAAAACAGGACCAAAATAACACTTTGGTTTGTTTATTTATTCATTTATTTATTGTTGTTCTATTAGAGTTGTCCCAATTTTCCCCCATCGCACTCCCCATCGCCCCACCCACAAATCGCCTCCCCACACTGTTGTCCATGTATAGGGGTGATTCATACATATTCTTTAATTAGGCCCTTCCCCTCCTTTCCCCTGTTACCCTGCTTCTCCCTACCCACTGGTCACTGTCTGTCTATACCTTGTTTCCATGAATCTAGTTCTATTTTGCTCTTTTGATTGTTTGGTTCATTCTACTCCTGTTATAAGTGAGATCATAGGGTATTTGTCTTTTGCCACCTGGCCTTTTTTCACATAGCATTATAACCTCCAGTTACATCCATGTTGGCACACACACTAGGGCTTCCTTCTTTCTTTCTGCTGTGTAATATCCCATTGTGTAAATGTACCATAGTTTTGTGATCCACTCATTTACAGATGGGCACTAAGGCTGTTTTCAGCATTTGGCTACTGTAAATCGTGCTGCTATGAACGTTGTGATGCATAACTTCTTTTGAATTGGTGTTGCAGTATTCTTAGGATAAAATCCCCGCAGTGGAATTGCTGGCTGAAAAGGCAGTTCCACTTTTAGTTTTCTGAGGAAATCCCATACTGTTTTCCACAGTGGCTACACGAGTCTGCATTCCCACCAATAGTGTACTATGGTTAAGACAAAGACACACAAAGAAAGAAAACTTCAGGCCAATATCATTGGTGAGCATAGACACTAAAATCCTCAACAAAATATAAGAAAACCACATCCAGCAATACATTAAAAAGATCATACACCATGATCAAGTGGGATTCATCCCAGGGATGCAAGGATGGTACAACATTTGCAAATCAATAAATGTAATACATCACATAAACAAAAGCAAAGGCAAAAATCACGTGATCATATCAATACGTGCAGAAAAAGCATATGATAAGGTACAGCACCCATTCATTTTCAAAACACCTAGCAAAGTGGGAATAGAGGGAGCCTTCCTCAGTGTAATAAAGGCCACAGCCAACATCATACTTAACAGGGAAAAACTAAAAGCTCTCCCACTAAGATCAGGAATAAAACAAGGATGTCTGCTTTCACCACTATACTCAAAATAGTATTGGAAGTCTTAGCCACAGCAGTCAGACAAGAAGAGGAAATAAAAGGCATCCAAATTGGAAAAGAGGAAGCAAAACTGTCATTGTTACAGATGACATGATAGTGTACATAGAAAACCCTATAGACTCCATCAAAAACCTACTTGACCTAATAAGTGAATTTGGTAAAACAGCAGGATACAAGTCAATAGTGAGAAATCAAAGGCATTTTTGTATACCAACAACAAAATATCAAAAACAGAAATCAGAGGAAAAATGCCATTTTCTATAGCAAAAAGAAAAATAAAGTACCTAGGAATAAACCTAAACAAGGAGGTAGAAGACTTGTATTCAGAAAACTACACAACACTGAAGAAAGAAATTAAGGAAGACACAAACAAATGGAAACATATACCGTGTTCATGGATTGCAAGAATTAACCTCATCAAAATGTCCATACTACCTAAAGCAATTTATAGGTACAATGCAATCTCTATTAAAATACCAGAGATATAGGACAAACATTCCAAAAATTTATGTGGAACAATATATGAACTTGAATAGCTGCAGCAATTTGGAGAAAGAAGAACAAAGTAGGAGGGATTACAAAACCTGATATCAAACTATATTACAAGTCCATGGTAGTCAAAAGAGCCTGGTACTCAGAACAGACACATAGACAACTGTATAGAATTCTATTCAATTAAATAGAATAGAGAGCCCAGAAATAAACCCACATCTCTATGTTCAATTAATATTCAAAAAAGGGGGGCAGAAGTATAATATGAAGTAAAAATAGCCTCTTCAATAAATAGTGCTGGGGGGTCTGGACAGCTACATGTGAAAAAATGAAATTCGACCACCAACTTACACCATACACAAAAATAAACTCAAGATAGGTAAAAGGCTTAAATATAAGTCATGACACCACGAAAGTCCTAGGGAAGAACATAGGCAGGAAAATCTCAGATATTCCATGCAGCAATATTTTGCTGATTTGTCCCCTAGAGCAAGGGACATAAAGGAAAGAGAAAACACATGGGACTTCATTAAAATAAAAAGCTTCTGTACAATAAAGAAAACATCAATAAAATGAAAAGAGAACCAACCATACAGGAAAATATATTTGCCAGTGAACCTCGGACAAGAATTTGATCTCAAAAATATATGAACTCACAGGACTCCACTCCAGGAAGACAAACAATAAAATAAAAAATAAACAAAGGATCAGAATAGATACTTCTCCAAGGAGGACATACAGAGGGTCCAGAGACATGTGAAAATATGCTTTCTGCATCACTAGCCATCAGAGAGATGCAAGTAAGACCACAATGAAATATCACTTCACACTGGTGAGAATGGCCATCATAAACAGATCAACCACAAGTGCTGCGGAGTCTGTGGATAAAACTGAATGTAAAAACTAATACAAACAATCATTGATCTGTTTTCCTATTTATCTGCTTTAAACTTTATTGTCAAATATATAGTTGTTAAGGCCTATGATGAAATACATGATGCTACATCAATGGATTTACATCAGAGTGGGCAGTATTAAGATCTAAACTGAATACACATACCTTATTAGACAGTATGTATCTTATTAGATCCCTCCACAATGCAGATGATATTCTATTAATTCATTAACTCAGTTAATTTTTTGTAGTTTATACCAATTCCATGCTTAAGTTCATATTTATCTATATGAATTCGTTTTGATTTCCATTCATATAAAAATAAATATTGTGGAGAGTATATAAATTCTTACATACCTCATGTTATCAACTTTAATTGAAATTTGTGTGTTAGCAATTTACTAGTCTAATCTTTTTTTCATCATTACTAAATTTACGAAAAACTTGAAGAAACCGTATACTGGGTAATCATATAAATAATTTCCCATGAGCTTTGCTTGCAATTAGAAACATTATTAAGACATTATTTTTTCCATATACAAAACTAACATTTTTCTTTAATTTCTTTAACTATAATTTAGAAGCATGCCATATTTAGACAGTTTACTGCTTTATTAATACTTTATCAAATATTTTATATGCATTTTTTAGGGAACTAGGTCTCTTATATAAAGCAGCACATTTCTTTCCCAGATAAAGAAAAAAGAAAACATCCTTATCAAGGCATCATAATGCATGTCCTCTGAAATAGCATATTATAAATTCACTAAATATAACAAATCATTTTGATAATTTTTTTAAATTTCACAATTAAATTGACCAACCTTAAATCTATAAAAGATCACCTTGATAAATTTGTGGTTGACTTCAGCCTTCCATACTTTATTACATACTTTGACTGAAAATTTCTGACAAACAAATTTATGGTGGACATGACCTCTCAGCTTTATTTATGAAACCAGTAGCAGAACACAGCAGTAGATCACAGAATGACATATGATTACTGTTCCCTGAAGTAGGCCCAGTATCATGCAGTGCAGTGAAGCCTGCTTGATGCTGAAAAGCCATATGCTGTGGGCTACATCATGGGCAGCCTACATGGTTAGGTAGTAGATGGAAATTTGGTTGAACTATTTAACCCCAAAAGCCTCAGAGTTCCCTCAGAAGTGTGCTTTTGCATATGAAAAAATGCAGAAAATATTATTCCATTTTTCTTTCTCTAGTAGTGGTTCAACTTGAAGTTTCTAATTATATAGGATCCAGCAAAAATAATGCACCCTTTTATTACAAAACCTTTTATTACAAAATCATAAGCATGTAATTCTGTAACATAACAATATCACAGTCCAGCACACAATATGATATTTTAGGTGAAATGTTCAAATTGAACTATAATTTATTATATCCATGTTATTACCATACCAACCACACTCAAGCAGGCATTACATCTGCCAGACCCTTGCATATAATAACAATTTTCTACATAAATAAAATTTTTACTATGAAATTGAAATGTTTGCAAACTCTTATTTACTTTTCATTATTTTTTCACTATTTATAGATGGCTTTCCGCTATATAATTTTATTCCAAATTTGGTATTAATTTCCTATGATCTATAATATTATGGAATAAATGCACATAAGATAAATATTATTTTAGGAAATATTGTCATATTGCAATAAACCCAGTTCAATGTGTTATGCTTTTTATAAAAACTGAATATTTCAACTAATATTTATGGTAAGAAAGAGTATTAAATGTTACCAGATCACTTAAGTTCTAGTTTATTACAAAAAATTAAACAAAAGCTTAATTCATATGTTTTACATGACATGAGATATTTTTATGTAAAATTGTACCAATTTAGCTACCTAATAGACTGTACAATATATAAAACAAATAATTTCATGACATAAACAAAATTTATTTTATTTTCTACAATGATACTTTAGGTTTTATAATCAAGTTCCAAACTGAAAATTAAAATAATAATGATGTCTTTCTAATTGACTATTTTAACAAATCATTATTAATGACTATGGCTATTATTTTCTCTATTAGTAAGTTTGTTATTTAGAAAGAGTTTACACCAAATATAGCTATTTTTTAAATAAAGATAATAAAAAGCCATGTGGCATAAGCACACTTATCACCAAAATAACCTTCAAGGCCAAAATAATATATTTCTAGTAACAAAGATACACACCATAAACACTGAAGAAACAGGGAGGCAATGGATGGACTTGCCTTTCTGAGGTATTTCTGATTATATTACACCATTTTTAATTCGAAGCTTGTCACTTTTTTTAGAAACTATTGTTTAAATGTCTTCATCATTTTTATGACACTTCATCAAAGGTTCCAATTTTATATTTTCAAGATTAGGATTTTGTGCTTCAAGTGGACGGGAATTACAATAAAACAAAATAAGAATACCAAAAGGAAAAGGATATGAAATGTGTGGGCACAATGCTTTTTGCTCGCAGATGATCACACTCTGACACTAAGTATAGTAATTCACTCTACCATATACGTATCCCAGGGGCAACTGTCTGAAACAAGAGATACCACATACTGATGAAATAAATTGGATGCTGGGAATGCAATCTCAACTACTTTCCTAACGTTGTTGTTGTCAAAGTGAATGTCTTCAAATATGTCAAAGCTTCTTTATTTATCATCAGTTTCTTTCAAATATTTGTATAAAAATACGCTATCCGAGGTACATAAAAAGGGCAAAACCCACTGGAATTTTTTATTTGTTTCATCTGCTTTTTTTGAAATAATGTCACCTGGCTTTAGTAAGAAAACTTTGATAAAAATGCAGAAATGTTTAATTACCACACTGTACTGAAAAAATAGAAATTAATGTGGCAAGTTAAAAATAACTAGCTTAGTAATCTGGTAAAAGAGCATGTTGTTCTGATTTTGGTCACCTATCACCTTTCTTTGTTGAACTGAGTCTTTGTTCAGTATATGTGTCCATGAACTTAGAAAAACATTTGTCTAGTCCTAAAGTTGTCTTGGACACATTTCAACCTAAATATTGCTTGTGCATTAAGATAAAGTTGCAGTATCTTTTGGCATGTAATCTTTAAATAATCTATACAAAGGAATAATAGTCAGTATTCATATCTTCACATTTTCTACTGTGCTTTTTCTTGTGTGTGTGTAGGGCTGTGCATATGTGTTTATGTGAAATGTTCACCATATAAAACATGAAAATTATTTTACATAAAACAAAGTGCCTGAGTAAGTTTTACTTCTGATTAAATGATATGACAGTACTTCACAATATAATTCATAGACTACCCTATTCAGATAGAACATTTTGGCTTCTGACCTTTGTTATTGAACATTCTGACAAGAAGTAGCCATTTTTCAATGGATAAAGATTAATTGCTGCGTTTATCTATGGAGACCACATGTATAAAGCTTTAGATTGGAAAGCAAAGAAGTAAAGCCAGTTGTCACCTAGGGGTTATTAATTCTAATCATGTAGAAATGACATTTGTCCTCAGGAGATCAACAAATAACCCCGAGATGATAGGAATCATTCTTGCATTCTTGTGCTTTCACCCTTATCTCTTTCTTCTCACCTAAGGCATTTATGTCCTAAGACAGGAGAATTTCTTCTAAACCCAATGATTTGTATTACGTTGCCTCCCTTCAGTTTTCATCTTGCTATTGTTGAATATAATGGTGATCTGTCCAAATCACTGTGTCCACAGTGCTGTTCCCTTGAGGTAGCCTTCCGTCATTTTTTACTTGGAATAGGCAACAACCTGCCACCTGTCTTGTTTGACTCCAACGCATTTTCCAAATGGCCTCTCACCTAGTCTTAATAGACTATAAGCCCAATCAGGTTAATTTGATGTTTAAAATATCTACTGTCTTCTCAGAACCTTAGGGATGAAATTTACAGTCCACAGATGTGGTCTACATAGTCTTGCAGCTCTTATGAGCTGGCCCATGCTTAATTTGACATCCTCCCTTTTCACCCTTCCCTTCAATCTAAGACGCAACAGAAGTACATTGATGAAAGCCCTCTCCTCTACTCTATGTGTCTATCTTCTCCCAATGTTGCTTCCTACAAAGTATATGCTTATATACTTTACCTTGTCACGCCACCACTGTCACAGGACTCAGCCCAAACATCTTTTACTGTAGGAAATATTACTTCTGCTCTCATTCCTCCTTTTAGGGGGCTCACACTTCTGAGTATTTACCTTTAATACTTTGAAAACTGTCTGTTCAAAAATCTGCTTTTCTCTTTTTTCATTGAGATATAAATGAACGTATAACATTGTGGATGTTTAATAAGTACATGTGTTCATTTGATATATTTATGCAATGCAATATGATTACTACCTTATCATCAGCTGACATTATCAGGTCACATAATTATCATTTCTTTTTGTGGTCAGAACATTTAAGATTTACTCTCTTAGCAAAACTGAAGTGTATAATACAGTATTGTTAACTATAATCACATTCAAAACTCCTGAGATCAAGGGTCATTGTTTGCTTCTTAGTAAGATAGAAAACATTTTAATGGAAAGCCTCAGGAGAAATTCACAGGGAGATTCAAGAAATGAAGGAGAAGAACATTATTTCCTTCCCTAGAGGAGAAATCTTAGGAACTCTGGCAAGAGGCCTGATGTCCCAAGGCAAAGTCTAGCCATCACTGGAAAACAAACAAACAAACAAAAACATCAAATTGATGAGTTAAGAAGTCCTGCTCTATCACCAAAGACCTGATATTAGTCAAATATCAGTTGGAAAAAATACAGATGAAAAGTCATTGCGGAACAATGTTGAAGCATTTGGAAGCACAAAGCATAGACGGTGATGAATGATATGTAAAGAGTGTAGTAATTGTCCATGTGTTTTCTTACATGGCAACTGAGATGACAGGCTAATATTCATTTGCTAGAGTTCACATGATATAAAAAATTTGACTTTTATTTCAAATATTTTTTTATCCCTGGCTGGTGTGGCTCAGTCCATTGAGCTACAAACCAAAAGGTCACTGGTTTATTTCTCGGTCAGGGCAGGTGCCTGTGTTGCAGGTTCAGTCCCAGCTGGTGCATGTACAGAAGGCAGCCAAACAATGTTTCTGTCTCACATCACTGTTTCTCTCCCTCTCCTTCTCCCTCCCTTTCCCTCTCTATAAAGCAAAAATAAATATTAAATTAAAATTATTTTTCTTCAAAAAAAGACACATTGGAGACATTATATTCTTTGCTATAGTTCTTGCTGACAATAGAGTAAATGTGATTTTATCATTTCAAGCCCTAACGTTGTGAGATCACAACTGATAACGTTGTGAGATCACAATGTTAGTAAGATTTAGGCCAGTAGTCCCAGAATAGCCGATTTGGGGCCACAATCACTGGTTTAATTAACTGCGGTAAAATTTCTGACTACTTCCCTATTGCTCCAGAGAGTGTTTATAAAGCCTCCATTAATCACTGACATGAGCATAAAAGGTGCAAGCTACTTGGACTAGTTGCATTGTATTTAACACAAGTAAAGAAAACACATCCCTATGTATCTTAGAATATATGAATATCAGCGTATGTCTTTTGACCTACTGAATTATTAACGTGAGATTTTATGTTAATTTGGTCAGCAAATATTTTTTAAACTTGCAGTGGACAAGGGGCTCTATTGGTAACTCTGTTTATACTGAAAACATAGCTATTAACTTTTTGATTTTCATAAGAAATCTAGAATAGAGACAACAAAGGTTTCTATCCCCAAATTATAGATTATAGACTGTGGTTCAGTGAGAATTCACTTAGGTTTTCTGAATCCTAATCCAAAAGCATGCCACTTCATATTCTTTCTGCCTTGCAGCATGTTTTCACACAAGATATATTAAAATGCATTGGAATCCTTATATTTATAATATAATATGACCAATAGATATATTAATGGTCTATGATTAGATATTAAATTATTGTGTTGTGTTCTAAACTCATGTTTCACTCAAGGGGAAAACTTTATTTGTAGACGTATGTTATTTAGCTATAATAAGAAATTGCTGTGTGTTAGTTTCTTCTGTAGATGCTATCCTAGTATAATCATATTTTATCTTAAAATTATATTTAAGTAACTATATTAGAGAGTTTAATCTAACCCAAGACAATGTTTTAACAGCAGAGCTAGGTTATATAATTTTAAGCAATATTATTTTAATGTGCTTAATTAATGTAGCTCACCTCTTAAAATCCAACTTTATTCCTAAGCATCAGTTTACTTAAAGATCATACTAGAATACATTAGTTACAAATTCAATAGAACATTTCATAGATTTGACAGACCTTTCTATTCAGGCTCATTATTACACAGTAACTACAGAACAATGAGTCAAACGTTGATTAGATGCTTGAATGAAGCACTTGAGGTCTGTTAAACTTTATAGGTTTGAAGCATAAGCCCCACGGACTGCTAACGAAAGGGGGACTCAATAGGCCTGTGTGTCCTTCCCTCATGAGTCACTGTGTCTGGCTGGAGGGCTCTGGAAAGCAACCTTCCAGGGAAAGAGATATGACTATCTCTCCAAGTCTGATGAGTAATATGGAAAAAGTTGAAACAAAATGTATTGTTTTCATTACGTATCTTAAGATTTCATAGTCACTAAGTCATATCTGAATAAAATGCAAGAGTGAAGTGAATGAAGATGAGAGTGAATATGCATATTTTAAATCTGCAATGATTTTTTCTATGATAACACAGATAATCAAATTATTCGATAAATGTTTGCTTGAAGGTATTGCTTGAAAATTAAGTGTTGCTTTAGTTAGTTAAATATCTTCTGACATAAAGGGCAATTTTTCTCATTATAGAATTTAAGATTTTCAAAATAAAAAACATTTTGGAGAAATTAAAAAATTCCATTTAAATTAATGCTTCAAGTTTTTTGATTGTTGAAACTTAAATTTGAAGCTGAAATTCCTAGACCAAAGTTATAATGTGATCTAATAACAAATCTAATAGCAGGTCTCAAGGCAACAAAAGACTCTGCAGAGTTTTAGATTTTGTTTCTGTAGAGTAAAATAGCTTTAATTTAACTATAGGAACTTCACTCATTCTCTGAAACTGCACAGGAAATACATCACTGGAACCCTTTGAGTTAAGGGTAGTAAACAGTGATGGCAAGAGTCATGACATGGTTAAGTGGAAAATATTCTCATGATAAAGATTAATTCTCTATAAAAACAATGAAACAAAGGGCCCATAGTAACACAAAAGTGAGATAATATCCTCTTAAAAAAAGTAAATTATTAGCCCTGGTGGGTATGGCCTAGTGGACTGAGCACCAGACTGTGAAACAAAGCATCGCAGTTTGATTCCCAGTTAGAGCCCATGTCTGGGTTGTGGGCCAGGCCCCCAGTGGGGTGCATGAGAGGCAAGCACACATTGGTGTTTCTTTCCCTCTTTTTCTCCCTCCCTTTCCCTCTCTAAAAATGAACAAATAAAATCTTTTAAAAATTTTGTTGAGATTAAGTGTGTAAGAGAAAGTTGCTAAGTGTGTATAAAGCAAGGTGAGAAGCTGATTATTAACTTATTAAAATTTAAAATATATTTCTTAATTTGATTCATTAAAATGTGAATAATTGGACATAAAAACTATTAACTCAAGTGGGAAGTAATTTTTCATTTAGTGACAAGAATGATAGTTTTTATTAATACTTTTATATAGTATATATATTTATATGTGTAAATACATAATAGAAAATGTTTTTGTAAAAGGCTACTAAATGAATGAATTAACACAACTTAATTTATTTGAATATATCACAAAAATAATTATCTTCTCTTTAGACTCTTTGTCATAATTATCTCATGCAATATGATACATGAAAATGACATTGGACTATGGTTGACAGGATTCAACTTTGAATTCTAAATGTCAGTAACTGGAAAACCAGATAACATGCTCGGAGGCATATTTTTAATCATTATTAAAATGAAAATGCTGAACAATGGGATAGTTTATTTATATACTTTTTAAAAAATTCTAAGACAGTTTCTTTTCACATATTAATATTTCTGAAATAAGATGAGTTTTAAATTAATTTATTCTTGACATTATTACAGATATCCTCATGTCTCCACCTTTGTCCACCTCCAGCTGTCCCTCACCACCCCTTTCCTCTGGCTGTCCCCACACTGCTGTCTGTGTCTATGAGCTATGCACAGGTGTTCTTTGGCTAATCCCTTCACCTTATTTCATGTGGTCCCCTCCACTCCCCTCTGACAGCTGTCATTATGTTTCTTGTCTCCATGCCTATGTTTCTATTTTGTTTGTACTTTATTAGGTTCATTAGATTCTACATAAAAGTGAGATCATGTGGTATTTTTCTTTTTCTGGCTGACTCATTCAATTTGTCATAATGAACTTTGGGTCCATCCATGCAATCACAAAGGATAAAACTTCCTTCTTTTTTTACAACTGCATAGTGGTCCACCGTGTAAATGCACCATAGCTTTTTTTATCCACTCATCTACAGATGGACATTGGGCTGTTTCCGGATCTTGGCTATTGTGAATAATGCTTCTGTGAACATGGGGTGCATATATTCTTTCAAATTGGTGTTTTAAGATTCTTAGGATATATTCCCAGAAGTGGGATTTCTCAGTCAAAAGGTATTATTTTAATTTTTTGAGGAAACTCCACAGTGTTTTGCATAGTGGCTGCACCAGGTTTACCATCAACAGTAAACAAGGGTTCCCTTTTCTCCTAGTACTTGCCAAACTTGTTTGTTGATTTATTGGTGTTAGCCTTTCTCACAGGTGTTAGGTAATAGCTCATTGTGGTTTCAATTTGCGTCTCTTTGGTGAGTTAGTGGCATTGAACACTTTTTCATATGTGTATTGGCTATCTGTATGTCCAATTTTGAGAAATGTCTACTTGGGTCCTTTGACCATTTTTTACTTGGATTGTTTATTTTTCTGGTATTGAGTTATATAATTTCTTTATACATGACTATTTTGGAAACTAAGCTTTTGTCAGATATGTTATTGGCAAATATGTTCTCCTATACAGTGGTTCCATTTTCATTTTGTTGCAGGTTTCTTTTGCTGTGCAGAAATTTTTTAGTTTAATAAAAAGAGATGCCTGAGTCTGTACTGCTTAACTTTTCTTCTGGGATTCTTATGATTTCATGACCTACATTTACATCTCTCATTCATTTTGAGTTTATTCCTGTGTATGGCATCAGTTGATGATTTAACTTTATTTTTTTGCATACCAGAAATCAGATGATTTTTGCAATTATATTTGGCACTATTGGGGAGGACATACATAAATATAAATATTTGGGGAAAGACAGACATGAATAATATATCTTACGAATAATGATAATTTAGCTTTGATAAAATATATGATATTCAGAACTCTCAGAATTGAAATTCCCTAATTCTATAATTCAAAGGAACAAAAAGACAAAGGTTTATAGATATTAAGTATAATACTGAAAGATAGTTTGATATGTAACTTTATAAAAGCAAATGTAGATTATATCACCTTGCAAAAATCTAAACAAACAGCCAAAGAGTTTTATAACAGAGAAGCCACATATTTTGATCTGGCTCAATGTACATGACAAATCACATTAGCATGCATGGCATATTCCACTGTATCTGGCCATTTATTTGATAAATTGCAGGTTATATGAAACTCCTGGTATATTAGCACTAACATTACCATTCTTTCACTCAGGATAGCATAATAGAACTGATTTTTGCCTGTAAAGCTGTAATTTTACTGTTGGTTATACTCTTGCTAAGAAATTCATCAGGTTGTATGAAATGTTCAAGGTTTTACTTAAAAGAAAAAATGGAAGTAAAGAAGACCAGAATCCTAACCATGTAACCAAGCCTGAGAAAAAAACTAGGACAAGTCGTGAAACAAGGAAGGGGTCTCAGTTCTCGCTGGCCACGGGTCTACTGAAAATGAGATTCAGAATGGGAGATCTGTCTGGATCCAACATAATTTGGGCAGTCAATTTACCTAGCTGCCAGAATTTCACTCATTTCTATTCTACTGCACCATTAATGTAAATCATAAATTTTGCCATCTCTTTTTTTTTAATTTTCCGCTTTTATGCCTCTTCTCCCCTTACTAGCTAACAGACTCTATGTTTCATGCCAGAACCAAATGAAAAAAGCCTAAGTAGTTTAATTAGTTATTATTTTCCTTGAGTTGATGGTGGAGGAATCAGTTATCTTTCTGGTTCAGTTGGCTTTGACCTGGGTCATCAAGAATGTGGCCAACCTTTGTATTTCTTCCATCCGAGGTTCTGAGCTTTGCAAGCATTCTGAGATTGGGTCAAATAATATTGAGGCAATATGAGGGGGTAATTTCAAATAAAGGCTAATTTATATTTTAAAAATAGGTGGAACAATTGCAAACAATGGTGTATTAAATATAATTAAGTAATTATTGCTCTTAAAATCAAACATTAAACTGTAATGGCTAAAAGTCTTTATGGCATACAATAGTAGTGTTTTTATTTTCTTCAACCATTTTCACTCCAAAATATAGGACCAATTTACCTCAACTTCTTATTAAGCCTATATTCACTCATTCTATGACAATTTTTCTGTTGTAAATCTAAGCTCTTGTATTTTGAACAATAAATGTCTTCCATGTGCCATGCCCATTGTTAAAGTGTCCAGTCTTTATTCTCTGCTACTTTTCATAGAAAGTCCTCAGTTAGGCACCCATTGCTGTACTTGAGAGATGCAAATTGTGATGTTTGGACTTTTAAAAAAGATTTTATTTATTTATTTTCAAAGATAGGGGAAATGAGGGAGAAAATGAGGGTGAGAAACATCAGTGTATGGTTGCCTCTCATGCAACCACACTGGGGACCAACTAGGGATGTATCTTACAACCCCAGTATGTGCCCTGACTGGGAATTGAACCGGTGACTATCTGGTTTGCAGGCCAGCACTCAATCCACTAAGCCACACCAGCCAGGGCTGAAGTTCAAACTTTTAAGGGACTCATCCAGATTCTTGAGATGACTGACGTGTACATATTCTGGCTCTAAGTATACTGTGTTATACAACCTAAATCTTTTCTTCCTCCACCCTTTGGCCTTATGAATATCTTAATACTTCTTACATAGTCTTTTCATTTTTCTAGAGCTTTGCTCAACATATTATTTCAAAGTTATCTTTTACCACACAGTTTAGTTTTTAGACACAGATACTCACAATTACTCGTATATGGACCATGTCTTTGTCTTTCTGTGACACTTTCACTGCCTGGAATAACCTTATGCACATTTCTTTATGTGTGCATTTTAACTAATTTTAAAGTCATTGCTTAAACATGCACTACTTTGTCATAACCATGTAGCAATATTTCTTTATCTTCAATTCTAAAACATTTTATTTGTGCAGCACTTACAGTACTTAATACTATATTAATTAGAAAGAATTATATTTTTATAATTATAAGTTATCACCAATTGAACTCAAAGCAATTTAAGTACTAGTAATATCCTTCCTTTCCAAGTTATATACTATCTAGCTCAGTGTCATGAAATTGCACAAAACTAATAAATTACACAGAACTATAGGATAGAAAATGTGTTATCAGAAATTAAATATATGTACTGAGAACTTTTGAGCTAATAATGTCCTAAGTTATTTAATTTTCTAGTAGACATTAGAGTGAAACTAATCTTCAAATTCATTAGTAGAAAATGACTTATAACCATTATTATTTTTCTATGAAGCCAAAAATTCTAAAAGGCATTGAGTTTATTTGTTTCTCACTTATCAGGTCACTATTTATCAGCTCAACATAAAATGTTATAATGAATGATATGTAATTGATCCTTTTTTTCCTTAGTAATCTCACACAGTAAGAACTAATTTATATTAAAATAGCTAAAAAGGAACAATCTTGGCCTTCCTCAACACAAAGAAAAAACAATAATCGGTATGCCTATTTCATATACAAGTTCTATACTGTTTGAGATCTTTTTAGGGATTACTATTTAGAGTTAGGTTAACCACACATATTATTAGGAGGTTGTAGTTCTTTAATTTTGAACAATTTTTAACACTCAAATAAAATTACTCTTTTAAATTTAATGGCATTTGCTCATGGTATCCAATATAATGAAATTTGAGTAGTATTTACATGGTACTTTCTTACTGAAGACCTTATTTTCATCATTTGTACTATTCAAAAGATGAGATGTGTTGCATATCTGATACACCGTAGTTTGTGACTATAGAGTAAATATATTTCCTTATGTTCTGTCCTGTATTCCTAAACATCGATATGGAGACTCATTTTTAAGGAGAAGTTTATTCATATGAATTTTATTCATAAGAAAAGCTCATATTATTACCTTCTCAGAGAGAAATCATATAAAAATATATATTTATGTGGCATGCATTTACTGTATACTGTGTATTTATGTGGCATAATATAAAGTCAGTATCTGTCCAAATACTGTATTGCAAATGTGATCAAACAGTATAATTATTAGTAGATATTGTTTTAGAAGTAGAAATTTTGTTATGACAAGTCAAGACAGGACAGAAATTATCCTAGCTTGCTGTGGAATAAGCACAATTAGAGTTTGTCCAAATTTATAAACCACTCCCTGACAACAAATAAATGGAGGTGTCAAAGCTCATTTCTGTCACACTCATTAATGACCTTGAGTGTGTGCAAATGTGATATTTACTCAGTGGGGCTCTGTGACACCTCTAGGATTCAACTGTGAAATTAGAGTAGCTTATTCCTAAAGTGAAATTTCACACCTACTGAACAAACAGTCTGTTTCTTTAGTTACGGTGGTTAGAAAAATAAAGCAGAGGTATGTATTTCCATTTGTTTGTGTGATAACATAATACCCTTAGCAGTAATAAATGTTCAATATATGTATTTAATACCCAAATCAGTTATTATATCCTAATAACTACCCACAACTATAGCAGTAATAAATATGTGAGCCCTAAGGGAACTGCGGTGTGAAAATTTACCGTACGCATATATTGAGCACTGCTTCATTTTCTTGGGATTCAACACATCCATGCAGCAATTGAAGCCTAACATACAGAAAAAATCTTCTTCTTATTCTCTTTATAAACTGCCAAATATCTGCTAATGTCAAGCTAATGATTGGGGAAATGGAACTATTGAATTGGAGTTGAGTTGGGAATGAGCATAGGAGTGTCTTTCATGGTTCTACATTATATATTTGAAATGCATGGATACCTTTCTATGTATTAAATTTGCGAATTTACCACTCTGTAAGGGAATAGAGTGGCTTCTATAAAACTCTGCATTATAATGGCCTCTTCTTTATGTCCACATTCAATTTAAAAAGATAAAATGTACTGGAACTATGCACAGAATAAGGAGATGAGTGCTTTTATTGCACAAGTCATAAGAAGGAAAAACCTGCTGTTATTTACAGGAATGCTGAACGGATGTTATACATGAAACTGAATATATTTTGAGTAATATAAAGAAATATATACATCTTTTGCATCCTTAATATTTAATATTCATAATGAATGTTCACAAAACATAGTATGTATTACTGTTCAAGCATAATTGTCTGGAGGCCTAGTGTATGTATGTGTGTATGGAATTCTTATTCTGCAAAATGTATTTTGAGTAGTGTTGTATAATAACTTCCATTGCAGCAGGTTGCTTTTAAGTCAGAGTACAGTTTTAAGGTGAAAGAAAGCTCTTTGTCATCTCTCTCTCTACTAGCCTAGAGAGAAATCATAGGACACGAGATGAAGAATTCTCCCACTAACCTTATATTGCCAGTCTTAATAACATAATGAGTGCAGAAATAAGAAAAAACATCCTGAGTTCTCTCAGTTTATTCACCTATAAAATGGAGTGTTTCCATCTTATGTGCCTAAAGAGAGAAACTTGATGAAATTATCCCTTGAAAGGTCTTACTCCTGGTTCACAGAAAATTCTACATTTGTTTTGTCACATAAATGACATGATGTTGAAGAACAACCCTGAGGATATATAGTGACCAGGAAGTGGCTGTTCTGCCCATAGCTGGATACCACAAGAATGGGGGCCTACATTTGTATAGCTAAGAGCTTTACTTTGCCTAGATTAATATTTTCTTTTTTCCATCTGCTGCTCCCACCACCATCTGAAGCTTTACTTATTTTGATGGCCAAATGGATCTGCACAGTTTCCATATTGACAAGAGGCAAAGAAAAAGGGAAATTTAGTAACACATGTTTGTTTTACATAACTGAAAATTGTATAAGTCCGAAATAGTCTTTACTCTTTAACAGCAAAGTAAGCATATTTTTATTATTATTATTAAGTAGATTTACTTTGTTGCCACTCTTTTCTTCAAATTTCATTTCTTAGGTGGAAGTTATTTGTATTTTAGAAGAACGTCTCATGTTACATTAATTCTTATTTAAAGAGTCATTGTTTTAAACAGATGTACCTGTTTATTTTGTTTATCAGTACTGGGAATTCTCTCTCTCCAACATTTCAGCATTGTTTAATAAACTATTCAAATTTTCTAGGCATAACCTAAGCCATAATCTTAGGAAGAAGGTGGTTTTCACTCACAAAAAAACCTAGAATATGTTCATAGTGCATACATTCACCTTGGCTATTAAGAGAAATTGGTTGAATGTTCTGAATGGCATCATATGATTTGCCTGGAATCATTTACAAAAGGGCTTCTCATTCTCTTCAGACTGTGGGAGAAGTCCGTCAGAGCCATGTACACTTTGACTTACCAACCCTGCTGATTCCAAGAGCAGTGGCTTTTCAGTGAGGTTAGGCCACCACAAAAAAAGATGTTACTGTTAACTGAGAACTAGAGGAATAGTGCTTCTTACTTCCAAGAGATATGGAAGAAAACTACTTCCACACCCTTAACTTTGAGATCCTATATTTATAAAGATAAGGAATAAGGAAACTATTTTTAAAGAAGTTCCACATTTCTTGGGGAACTACTTCCCAGATCTCCAAAATATGGGAAGCAGCATGTGCTTTCTAAGTGCTTTCATAACATACTGTTCTCTTATTCATATGTTATATTGCGTGTGTGCATCCTATATCATCTACCAAATTTCAAAAATTGTGTATATCATAAGCTTCTTGATGGCAATATGATTTTTCTCTCCCACCTCCTTTTTATTACATCTCAACTATAAATGGTACTCAGTAAATGTTCAATGACTTAATCAATTTAATACAAGTAAAATTAATCTGCTCAAAATTACTTGCTTGAAACACTGATTTTCCTCTCAAACAGTTCTTTGGAGAGAGCCTGATTGTTTTTATAGGTTTTCTCAGCCAGTGGGAGAACAGAATCCTTTCTAAAGCAAACTACCCTTGAAGGAGTAATTTAGTTACTAACACTGGATATAAAAATCCTATCTTTTCATCCACTGGCAATGACCTCAGATGCTCTACTAAGGAGGGAGGGCAGCATCACAAGAGCCCCTTCACGGGCATTTTCCTCCACTTGGGCACCAACAACCTCCCAATGTGCTGATTGCCTCACACTGAAGTGCAGAGGCAGGCAATAATTCAAATCCCTGCTGTCGCCAAGAGTGTTGACATCTAACTCTGCTCACAAATTCCAGAAAGTGGCCAAAAATTATACTCAGGAATGACCGCATTAGAATTGGAAAATACACTTTTTCTTTTTACAGAATCTAGTGCTGATAGGTGCACTTACATCAAATGGATATTGAACCTAGACTCACTGTAAAGGTTGACTTAACATGTCTGCTATTTAATTGTATATACACAATATGTCAATAGGTGTCAATATGTATATACACACCTATTTTGATGTGTTGCTACCAGGTGAATATGCCATCTCTATAAATAGAAAGTTTTGTTCTACTCAGGTCAGTGCTATGATCCTCATCCTTAAAGTGCACTTCGCAGTGTGGTTCCACTTTAGTTGTCTAATTTTACGTAAACCACTTTGGTGGCATTCTCATACCAAGAGCAGCTCCTTAACACTCACTCTAGGATGAGTATTCAAATTCAAGAGGCATGGGAAGTGCATGGCACAGTGCAGTACCTCTCCCTGATAACCACTCAACCAAGCAATCATTGAAGAACTTGAATGAAAGGAAATAGGAGAGATCAATAACAAAAATAGGTCAATGGTGAGAACCTGATGACTGAGTCTCACTCTCAGCATCACTGGCTCATGGACTTGTGCAATGGAGGTCTGTAGAGAAGTAGGCAATCCTTCTTTTCTTGAGTGAGATATTTATCTGCCACTGTCTCCTAATGAAGGCTTTTCTTTAAAATGATTTGCTGGACACCCTTTGGGCATTTTGCTAGTGATTCAACTAAATGAGATGATAAGTATTTGAAAGTGTTTCTATACACACCCTAAACCTGATATGGGGAACCCTCACCCATATGTTCTCAATATTGATGAATTTGCCATGGTTTTTCCTCTAGAAGTCTCCATCACACTGGTAAAGCAGAATCAAAGAAAGCTGTCATACGATGGAGAATTTATTTTCTTGAGTTTTTAGGTGTTAGTCTTTAATGCAGAATTTCAACTCTATTAAAACAGCTTGGGAAGACAGAGTGGAGCATTCCATTTCATTGAAAGCATTAATTTGGGAATGAAAGTAAAAAGACAAATGTCAATTTCCTTAGACCCCCACTGTCCTTGAAAGGATTTTTTTCATAAACCCAAAAGTATTTTGGAAAAATACTTTTTTCAAAAGTATTTATGGGATATTCCCAGAATCCTCCAAAATTGTTAAGGGTTATGTTATCTCTTCAATATGCGCCATTCTCTCCATACCCATGTCTGTGCAAATATCACATTCTTTCTCCCATCTAAATATCATCTCATAATATTTTACTTAACATGAGCTTAAAAATAGCATAGTATACAGTGACCAGAAGGGAGAGGGGAGAGAATTTCAGGGGATAGGAGAAAGGATTTATAGGAACAAGTATAAAGGACAAAAACGAAGGAGGGTGGAAATGGGGGGAGGTGGGGAGCACTAGGCAGGTGGGCTGGGATGGGAGTAAAAGACAAAAAACTGAATTTGAACAAGAATTAAAATAAATTTTTTGAAAAAAAAAATAGCACAGTGTATAACAGAATCTTTGTAGTCAGGCTGCATTATCTATAATTGGAAAATTCCTTAAACTTTGTAATTTCACTTTTACCTTACATTTGCAGGTAACATTAAAATTGACTACATCAGAATTAAAAGAAATGAAATGTGAAAATCTGTAGAAGGACCTAGATGGATGCTCAGTAAATGTAGTTCATAGTTCCTCCATGTGTTGATATAAACTCTGCCTACTCCTCCAAATACATTTTAGATTTTATCATCAATGATTGTTCACAACTTGTTAAAAACACATTAGTACCTGCCATCATTAACTGTTTGTGTTTCTTACCTCAAGTTCTAATTAAGGTAAGAAACTAATAGCTTTCATTTTATTTTGTAATCAATTTATTATTTTCTCCACTATATAACAAGACCTTGCCAGTTAGTTCAATTATTTCACTTTAAGAATCAGCACTTTTCTATTTTAATTGCCCTTGATAAGTTTTTCCAAACGCAACTGTTCTACACAGAGCATAATCTACACACAATGGGTGGAGGCCACTATTCAATAACCTGTCACAGAGATCTGCTGGCGATAGAGTGGGACATAGAGTGGGCATGGTGTGGTCCTGAAACTTCCTTTCAAAGCAAAGTTCCTCATTATCAGCAAGATCTTCAGTCTTTTTTCCCTTCCTGAGGACAATACAACATGCTCTGTGTAGCCCCAGGACCACTACTCATGAAACAAGGCAGACTTTCTTATTTTGACTCTTACAAATTGTGTGCAAATATTCATTTTGATCAAAAATGACAACTGGTTTTTACTTTTCAGTTCTTGTCTTGTTTTTCCGACATGTGGACCTGGCTCTTTTATTGGACTGATTCTGTCATATGCTTAACTTTTTACTATATAAAACATTATGCAGCCTTTATCACTGGACTGTGTTGGGTTTAGTGAATTCAGATAGTTTCTGAAAGTAAAGAAAGAAATTCATAAATAGCCTCATCTTAATATCTGTGGCAGTTGTATAACTGCTATAAAAATACCTAACATAAATACAAAATTTAGAAATCATATAGCCTATAATCTCTATCCAACATCAAGCCATGTATAGTATTTCAAAAGTTCCCTAGGACAGGTACTAAATTTTTTAAGTATGCTCATCTCTGTACTTTTATTAATATCTGTAATGTCATTCAAAAGTACAATAGTTTGGTCCTGGCTGGTGTAGCTCAGTGGATTGAGCGTGTGCCTGTGAAGCAAAGGGTCGCTGGTTCAATTCCCAGTCAGGGCACATGTCTGGGTTGCAGGCCAGGTCCCCAGTAGGGGACACATGAGAGGCAACCACACATTGATGTTTTTCTCCCACTCTTTAATAAAAAAAAGTACAATACTTTGTTATTTTAAACACTTCATCTAATTGGTTCATATAAGTCAATTTTAAAAACAAATTGACCCAAGTGTGTATAGTAAAAATGGCCTAAATTTTAATAATTATTACCTATGAATTGAGTATTCAAATTGTTAGTATAAGTATTAAAACTTCATAAAGACTAAAATAGTCTGACAAAAAACATAAAAGGAAAAAAATAAGTTATATATTAAAACACAAAATAAGACAAAATATTCATCCTAGAAAAATGTGTATTATTTATTTAAATAAATGGCTCTGAAAGAGAATATGATAAAATATTGTTTTATTCTTTACCACTTAAAAGTAACTTTAAGTAAGCTAAAGAAAACAGTATGTAGTTAAATATAAAAATCTGGTTTTACTCTACGAATTGCTAATATTGTTTATATTTTTTAGTCTTCAGTTGGGGAAGACTAAGGAAAACCCAGCTAAATACTGAATTGTGTATCTTCTTCAATGCAGTCTTCATCCACAGTCTCACTTTATAGTGTGAGGTATCCATGCTCTCTGGAATTGTATCTTGTTTTTGTTCTTTTAGTCTATACATTGTCTGCTTATTCCTGCTCCCATAAAGCTTAAAAGGAAAGAAAACATACAGAAATAGGTGATGAAATTAAAACTACATCAACACATTTGCATACACATGACTACCTCAAATCCTAGAGTCTATTTCCACAACTGCATTTAGAAAATCTCATGGGGACTCCAAAGGAATAGAATAAAAACTAGATGAGTTCTCTCTTTGAATCATGAGTTGTTTAGAGTGAAGGATTTCATGAGTCAGAGCTGAACAAAGCTAATAAAAAGGCTTGCTTCTGTTAGGGGACAAAATATATATGTATGGTTTTGTATGGATTAAGTTCAGATTTATTATTCTGAACTATTCACCCAGAATTAATCATAAATCAATTTAGTGACAACTTTAAAAGATGAGGAAATTTTATATGCAGCTTGAATAATCCATTTAACAGGTTAAATCAATGGTTTTGCTCTGTGCTTTCTTTCGATTGGGTTCTCCAGTGATACACTATCTCTTTACCAGTTTTATTCTCCCAGGCAATCACGGGCAGTGGGTACCCACAGTAATTTGATGCCCCTGTGTCGGGGAACGCAAATCAACTTGAAAGGAAGAGTATGTCTAGGTTAATGTTATATTTTCTGCAGAACAAGAAAAATGGCAGCTCCTGAGACTGAACTTAAAGCCTTGAAATAAGTAAATCTCACCCTTTAGAATTGCTTAGCTATTACATGGGTCTATTTTTTCCCCTAGAAAAATATTCCCCAAAGTGATTCCAAGCATACTCTAGTTTATAATTACTTGGGGAAATGACAGCTAATGAACAGCTTCTCTATTCCCTGCATGTGTGATGAACAAATGCTTTTCAAGCAAGTCAGACACATTATTCAGTTCATTGTATGAAATAATTTTCAACAGAGGTTGGTATTTTAATCAAAGAAATATCAAAACCTTTCAAATTCCATTTTATATCATTCTTATGTGCAATCAATTATGAACTGCCATACTCTATAATATGGCATAGTTCTGTGAAATTCCATTATGTTTAAATTATTTGATTTAATTGAAGTGCATTGATCTATTTAAGGAAAATATAGTGTGATGATTTGACAGGGAGAAATATCTGAAGTTCAACCCCTGCGTCTTGCTGGCTATTGCAAAATAAAGAAGCAGTGGAGAGACAGCTGTGGAATTAGATAGAGCAGTGTCTAAATTTTGGCTCATCAGTTTACTAGCTGAGTGATTAGGAAGCCAATCACTTTAAATCTTGGTTACCTCATAATTAAATGCAAGTGATAGAGGTTTATGAGGATTAAATGAGACATTCCATTTAATTGACAAGCTATTTTAATTTTTAAATCAAAATCATACATTATTACTAGTAAATTTGTTTATTTCTGAAACATGAATTCACTATGTACTGCTGAATATATTATGTATTATGTATAGAAGACATGGGTAAATCTTGAAAGAATTTTTGTTAGGGCTAATCATCGAAAGTTAGCTTTAAAAAATGCTACTGTTTTTTCTAATGCATTTCTGATGAATAACTTAATTCAGAAAGTTACAGTGAGACATTTTCTTGCTATAATTTTGTAACCTGAAAAATCAAATTAGAAATATGTGACAGTACATTTGCTGTGACAGCGAATAAATACTTGAAGTTGGGGAACATTTAAAACTTCTAAATTATGTAAATTTTGAGACTCATACACTGAGGCAGAAAATTAGAATCTGTGATTTCAGACACTTTCACAATAAATTCCATTAATTGCTACTGACAGTACTTCAGAGATGAAAGATCATTGTTTTCTCCAGTGTGGCCCAGTGGCTGAGGAAAAATATTATTCTTCACCAGTGGATGATCTAATTTAACTGAAGAGTAAATCCTATCAAATCAGAGTCAGTGACTCCTTGGTGTTTTTGTTAGAGTAAAAAGTAATTTAGAAATATAACAACAAAAAATCATCATTCTTTTGGTTAAATTAAATAGAAAATTTATATATATATTGTGAAGTAATATTTAAATTGACATATCTTACAGATATCTTAGAGAAGGCATATATAAAGGTATATTTTCTCTAGAGAATGCACAACTAAATTTCGGGAGTCCACAGAAAGTGGATAGATTTTAGCAAAGCATTTCAGTGAGTTTTTAAATTGAACTTCCAAAATTTGAGAACATACATTATGAAGAGAAGCATATTTTTTTTAAATATGTATTTTTTTATTTTATTTATTTATTTATCTTTAGAGGGGAAGGAGAGAGGGAGAGAAAATCAATGTATGGTTGGTTGCCTTTTGTGCGTCCCCTGCTGGTAGTTAGCCTGCAAGGAACCGGCCTGCAACCCAGGCATGTGCCCTGACTGGGAATCGAACCGCGATCCTCTGGTTCGCAGGCTTGTGCTCAATCCACTGAGCTACGCCAGCCAGGGCTAAAGAGAAGCATATTTTATATGCATGTGTACAACTGCACCCTTTTCTTTCCTTAGATAAATATTATATGTCTCTCTTGAAACTGTTAGATAATATGCTCTCATACTTACCCCCCCCCACCACCAATAATACTAATCTCCTCAATATCTATTCTGCTTTGCTAGAGACACCACTGGGTAGGGGGACCATGTCAGTACAATGTCAAAACATTGGCCATAGGGGGTAATTTATACCAAAATCGAGTAGCAGAGACAAGATCAAATCACTCATTAGAACTGACTTGTCACTTCACTTAAACTACAAGAGGAGTACTATAAACCAATGCACCCAGTAGTGAAGTGTGGGTCAATGTGCATGGATTAAGGTTACTGGACTTTGTACCTGGAGTTGCTAATGTTACGTTTAAACTTAGTATAATCTCCAAACACATACTTTGATTTAAAGTGATAACATATGCATATGAGTACCCAGGGATTTTTATAATCAACATGAAGTTGGCACTGTTTCAAAACTATTTTAGCCAGAATATTTAGATGGAAATAATAACATTTTCAGAAATATAGTCAAATAGAAGTATATTTGATCCATTACGTATAAAGAGAGATATAGTGAAAAATTATATGGGGGGCGGGCAGGGTTGGGATTATAAGACAGAAACCTGTACTTGAACAAGAATTAAAGAAAAATTATATTAAAAAAAGAAAAATTATATATAAATATGTGTATATATTTATATATACACAAATGTAATAAGTATTACATTATTTAAAATTTGTATTCACTTGAACACATTTGAACCCTGGGAGTTATCTGCAGAATGCAAAAGTGAAATGAATGTTCATTTTTTTGACCTGACCCTAAGTAAGTTCATTTATGTTCCTGACCTTAAGTAAGGGCTACCTAATAATAGTATATAAGTGCATACAAAAGTACATTCAATGGTAATGGAAAAAATTCAAAATGCTGTGGACAAATTAAGATTTTCAGGTCATACTTCTTAGAGAAGATAAAAGTGAAACATGACTGTGAAGGAGTAGGTTTAGCTGGAAATAAAGAACTGAGATGTTAAAAGCACTTCAAGCAAGGAAATCTGTGTATGGAAAGGTTGAGATGCACGTGAGGACAGAGCATGCTTGTCCCTTGGTGTGGGCTGCAGTGGTAGTTTGGATTATGAATTGATAAGTGTTAATGTTGGATGATGGATCCATAAGGGTTTGCTGTATAATCCTCTTGATTTTTGAAATTGTAACTATCGCAAACATAACACCCACATTCAGGAAGACCAGGGTAATACAGTCGGTTTGGTCTCTTTTTGTCAAGCTGGTGCTCAAGTATTGCAGTGATACATATCAGTAATAGACTCAAAATGAGAGACAAATTGGACACAAATACCTTGTTGGTAGATCAAATTACATTTACTCATTTAAAAAGGTAAATTCAAGAAGTGCATTCAAGAAATAGTCATATCTGCACACTGTTATAGAACAGAACTTCCGAAAGTGCAGTTGCCATCCACACCCTAGCCTAAATTACATAGACGGGTCGGATGTGTACTGGAGTGCATATGCCCTGCATCAGGTGCAGCTCATCAGTACTGGTGAGAATGTTAAATACAATGTGATCACAGAATTCAGTGTGGTGCAATTGGTCAGGAATGAATGCCTCATTTTTGACCCTTAGCTTTCTCAGGTCAACCTGGTCTAAGACCTACCTACACAAACTAGCTGAGTCTAGAAACAGAGTTGACCTTATTATTAAAGAACTAGAAGAAATAGAGTAATGATCTGACATGGACATTTTAGAAATTACCCTAGCATGCATTTATACTCTCAGTAGGGCCTGGAACTAATGTTGAAAATTAAAAAATGGGTATAGGTACACAGTGAGAGAGGTTAGAAGACTCCAAAGACCCTAGAAAACCTTTGGGATCCAATAATTTCCATATAATCTGTAAAAATAAAGGAATTTCAATTAATAGTGATTTTATGGGTTGGCCAAAAAGAATGTTTAGTTTTTTTCCAAATAAAAGACATATTTTTTATTTTCACCAATAACTTTATTGATTTGGATATTTTGAGTATGTCAGCTATCTCTCACTATTGGCTCCTAGCAGGCCATGGTAGAGGCCATGGGTATTGCTAAACATGTTCCAAATCATAAGA
Source organism: Sturnira hondurensis (assembly GCF_014824575.4). Lineage (NCBI taxonomy): Eukaryota > Metazoa > Chordata > Mammalia > Chiroptera > Phyllostomidae > Sturnira > Sturnira hondurensis. The sequence continues at coordinate 20,857,417 of NW_028083059.1, forward strand.
ACCTCACAGCAAAGAATTATTTGGCCAAAATATCAATAGTACCAAGAAAATTTGCAAACCGCTTTTGATGCATGTGATCAATCACAGCCCCTCCTCCATGTATTGAACAAATCTTTCATGTATGTGTTTCAGTTGAGTTTTTACCTTTCTTTAAATGATAAAGCATAATATGCCAAAAAGTTGCATATTTTCTTCCATCTTCAATATTAAAATGGCTATACAAAAATTCACTAAATTTGATAAGATTTTAATGCATGCTGATATGACAGTAGTCACCATACAATCTTAAAAAGTCACTTCAAATGAGGTTCAACCTAGCTAAGCATACTGGAGCCATTGTACTGATAAGTAAATAAATAAATGAATTTTGGCCAACACAATAGCAGCTGAACCTGTATGGAATTCTTCGGACAACTTTTTGAATTTATAGTCAGTGACCATGTATAACCATCTAAATTCTAGGCTATATAGATAAATAATATTTTATAAAAATATTACAGGGTACTATTGAATTCTTAGTTCCACAATATTTTAGAATGCAAATGTAAGAACAACTTTTGAACTGCTATGTTATAACTGTTGTAATACTAGACTTTGAAAAATCTTTTGTAAAATGCGCTAAATTTCAATGCCTAGAAGTATATCATTTCTGAAACTTATCAAACAATATTGATTCATGTACTAGAATTACAGTAACTCCCAAGGAATTATAAAAAATAATCATAGTAGTAAAATAATTATTAAAAGTTTCAAAGCCTAGATTCAACTCCAACTTGGTGCCATATGTAAAGTTAATCTTTGGATTTTTGTAGAAGTCCTCTGGACAATAGTCTACATCATAAGTTCAAACATAATGATGAATAGACAATTTTAACTCTGAATATGTCCAAGGAATAAAATTTCAGTGCACAATTGGGCATATGTTTTGTAGAGGATTTTCTTTTCTTCTCAAGCATAAAAAAATTCACTATGTAATGTTGGACTAAAGAGACAAATAGTTTGATTCAACATGCAAATATTAATATAAAGCTGAAAGATACATATTTTTATTTTTCCAAACTCTGATTTATTTATTTTAGAGATTTTTAAATTTATTTTTAGAGAGGGGAAGGGAGGGAGAAAGAGAGGTAGAGAAATATCAGTGTGTGGTTTCCTCTCACACATCCCACACTAGGGAGCCGGCCTGCTACGCAAGCCTCTGACCTGACTGGGAATTGATCCAGCAACCCTTTGGTTCGCAGGCCAGCACTCAATCCACTGAGCCACACCAGCCAGGGCCCAAACTGTGATTTAAATAAATAACCCTGACTTTCCCATGCATGCTATCAATTAAACAGATAATATTAGTACCATAAAAATATTAAATGCATATTTTATTTTTTCATATTCATCTTCCAAAACGTGTACTTTAAAATGAAAGAAATATTACAACATGGTTTTATAGCAAAAGATATAAAGTGGTGTTAAATTATTCCATAATTACTCTGGATATAGCCTATCCATTTAAATTTTAAAAGAAAATATGTCACATAGCTTTCTTAAAACAAGTAATTTATAAGTTAACTTAAAATTATTTTTAATTATTTTTGCAATTTTCTGTTTATTTACGTTAAAATGCAATTAGTACTGAGAATGTTTTCATAATAAAATATCTAACAATTTCATTTGTAAAATTTGTGGCATGTGCAATAGTCTTTTGAAAGATTGAATGTTGTAAAGATATGTTTCAGTAGATAAAGAATTTGGTTGCCATGATTTACAAATTATGTGAAGTATTTGCCAAATTATGGTTTTTTTTTTTAAAAATTTTTTGAGGAAAACTACTGCAGACATAAAATACTGGAGCAAACTCCTCACCACCAGTCCATTGTTGTTATCTGGTAGGGTCCTTTTTGTTCTAATGAGGATAGTCTGTCTTGTGTACAAACACTAGCCTCTGCTATTTGATGTGCACAGAAATTCAATCAGATATTTAATTACATTTTAACATAAGTTGTAAACAGCTGGTTAATTCCCTTGTTCCTGATTAAAGAATTTACTAAAAATTAAAATTTAACATGGTATTTAATAGAATTTTAAAATGAAGCGTTGTTAACAAGTTTTAGGCATGGAAGAGGTGCAAGACTTTTTATTTTATTTTATTTATTTTTTTAGCACTAGGAGCAACAGTTTCTAAAACAATGAAGTATGTAAATCAAATATGGAGGAGGGGGACACAATCATTTGAAATGTAAGGAGTTTAAAAGGCATATACTAGAGAACTGTCTGCAAAAAAAATGTTTGTTAATACATTTTTTTAAGATTTTTTATTTGCATTTTAGAGAAAGAGGAAGGGAAGGAGAGAAACATCAATGTGTGGTTGCCTCTTGTGTGCCCCCAAGTAGGGACTTGGCCTGCAACCTAGGCATGTGCCCTGACTGGGAATTGACCCAGCAACATTTTGGTTCACAGCCCGCACTCAATCCACTGAGCTACACCAGCCAGGGCTGTTAATATATTTTTAATGCACATTTTGTAATGCACATTTTGTAATGCACATTTTATGTTTGTGGGTATGTTGTATGTATTGATAGACAGATCTTCAGGGTGTATTGCTAAGGGGAAAAGCAAAGCAGAGAACTAGGGTATACAAAGTATTACTTAATTTCAGTATATTACAGAGTATTTGTACATATTATACAACAATTACATACATTTATGAACACAAACTAGAGAAAATAAAACACTGTTTTAGATCATTACGGCTGCTGTAAAGAATATCATAGACTACGTACTTACAAATAACAGACATTTCTTTCTTACAGTCCTGGAGGTTGGGAAGTCTAAGGTCTTAGACTTAATCTAAGGTCAAGTCTCTGGCAGATTTCTTTGCTTTGCACACCTTCTGGTTCAGACACAAACGTCTTCTCTCTGTAACTCTTTTACAAGGGCTTTAATACCATTCATCAGAGTTCTATCCTGACAACCTAATCATCTCCCAAAGGTCCCATATCTTAAAACTATTACTTTGGGAATTAGGATTTCAATATATGAATTGGGGGGGACAAAACACTCAGTCTATAGCACCTCTGAACTGGTAAAAAGAGTGGAATTGAGAGAGAAGAAAGAAAATAAAAGGCTGAGGCTTCTCTGGTTTCAGGACTTTTCCTCCTGCTCACAGGTGATGACTGCAAGTATTATGATCATGTCCTTACATGTCAACATATCATAATGAAAGGACAGGGGGTAAATGGCCTGAATCTCTTTCACTACAGGAGATATACATATACATGTGTGTGCATAGATATTTATATTAATATAAATTTATATTATTTATTTATATTATAAATAAATTTATAATAAAAATTTATATAAATATAAATTTAAATAAAAATTTATTTATATTATATTCTGAGACTTCTTCAGCACAATTTTTCTAAAATCTCATAGTACAAGGTTTGTATCATGCCTGTGACTTTGCTGAAAATAAAGAGTAAGAAGGCAAGTAACTGATCATTTCAATCTACATCATCACAGGCAAACTCTGGCATTAGAAAAGGAGGAGTAAAGAATAGTTATTGCATAAGCCACCAGCAATGTCTGCCACATTTTCATTAGTATTTCACACATGTTAGGAGGAAGAAGTACCACAAAAAAAATCCCCTTTCTTCTGTATGAACGAATTCAGTAGCTCACACTGAAGTATGGTATCCGAAGCAACAGTGCACTTTTAGTGTATGTGGTGGGGGGGACATGGAGATATCTTGTAAAAGATGATTTATCTTAGCATTAAGTAGGGAAAGCATTGTAATCAACAACCATTGCAATGGATCATAAGAACTAAAAAAAAATGAATCAAGCAGAGAATGGACCAAACCTGTATATCAGAGGTAAAGCCCCACTCATTAGTATGCATCCTTAGGGAGTCAAATGCAGAGAGAATAAGAAGCCCCGCTAGTGGTTCAAGGGGAGGTCAGGCGAGTGCCTGCAGGATCCGATTCAAATTCTATCTGGAGACAGGAAATCTAGGAGGCTTAATTTTTAGAACAGCCTTAATAAATCTGTCAATAGATGGATGGGCTGTTGAATGAGGGAACAGCAGCCGCCCCCAAGGCTGAGCACCGAACATTAAATGACTTGTGCATGTAGTTCTTTAAAAAACCATCCAAAAGAAAATCACTGGCCTAAAAGGAAAGATTAACATATTCCACATTGGAGAAAGCATCAAAAAATAACATATATTCTTTCTTTTGTTAAAATAGTTACAGAGAATTTCAGGTTCTACATAAGGACAGAATGTAACACTACACTCCTTAGGTCTTGGATTAGCTGATATTATTTGAGAAGTAGGTCAATGTCTAGGAGAACCCTGAAAATAATTAACCAGACAAAATGAGGAAGAACGTTTTGGAACATTCTACAATGAGCAGGCTAGACAGTGACAACTGCAGGAGATACTAGAATGACTTTCTTCTCTGCATAAAGATGATGGTGCATTAGTTTTCTATTACTGCTGTCAAAGACTACCAAAAATTTAATGGCTCAAGGTGACATAAATTCATTATCTCGCAGTTCTCTAGGTCAGAAGTCCAACACAGCTCTCATTGGACTAATATCAAGGTATCAGTGGGGCTGTATTCATTTCTGGAAGACCCATTTTCTTAACTTTTCCATCTGCTAGATGCTGCCCACACACCCAAATTTCATCTTCGCATCCAACAGTGGCTGTTTGAGTCTCTCTCACATCATATCACTCTGATATGATATCACATATCAGATCACATTCTATCACTCTGGCATTCACTGTTCTGCTTCCTTCCACATTTAAGGACACCCATGAGTATATTAGATTCACCCAGATAATCTTGTTTTAAGGTCAATGTGATATCAACCTTAATTTCATTTGATAGCTTAATTCCTATTTTTCATGTAATATTACATATTTTCAGGTTTTAGGAATTAGGAGGTGGATATCTCTTAGCATACCATAGTGGAAAAACTGCCAATATAGGAGAGTATCTATTACACAACCTTTTTCTTGAATAGAAGATAGTACATATAAGGAGAGTCCTAACACTTAAAACACATTTCTGCATTTCAAAAGAGTTTACAATTTGATTAAAACATGTTAATGTTTTAATCAAAATATATTGGGTGGCCAATTTGTTTGTTTCCCACAAGATGGCTCTAGTAGAGCTTAGTTGTCTTTAATTTCATCCAGAACAATTTTATTAGGTTGTATAGTGACAGTTGGCATATCTGCATGCCAAAAAACAGCATATCAAAAATTGGTGAACTTTTGTGTAGCCATTATATTGAAGATAGAATAAATACGCAATATTTTCAGCACATTATGCTTTATTATTTCAAAACAGGTTAAAAAGGCAACTGAAACACACACACACACACACACACACACACACACAAAAGATTTGTGCAGTGTATGGAGAAAGTGTTGTGACTGACTGAATGTGTCTAAAGTGGTCTGCAAAGTTTCGTGCTTGAGATTTCTCACTGGACAATGCTACCAGTCAGGTAGACCAGTTGAAGTTGATAGATATCAAATCAAGACATTAATTGAGAAAAATCAATGTTGTGCTCCCTAGGAGATAGCCAACATACTCAAAATATCCAAATCAATCAAGTTGTTGGTGAAAATGAAAACTGCATCTTAATTTACAGAAAAAAACCTTACAGACTTTTTGGGCAAGCCAATATTAAGTTAAAATTTACTGAGATCTACTGTATCTTCAGAATCATACTACATAGTTAAAGGAAAGAAAAGAGATTCAGAACTGACATTCTCTTCACTTTCTAGAGCCTGCAAAAGTTTCATACAATTCCAGTTATCTGTTGAGGTTCAATACAAAGAGAGTAGTAAGACTGTAACCCCCGTATATAAAGTTAAATGTTTACTAGTAATTTAATATTATTTGAACATATACAAGAAAAACTTTTTAAATAATAAAATTAAATAATCTTAATCCATCAAGCCATTATATTGCAATAGGAATTATATGGTCAGTGAAATAATTTTAAAATAAATGTTTAAAAATAATCTTTAAAGCAAGTGAAAAAATGTAATACACACTTTATAATTAATGATGAAATGGATTTCATAGAAAATGTTTTAAATGTCCACAAGGATAAATAATTACCATAGTCCCTAGACAAAGAGAGTTTATATTTTATTCCATTTCCTTTTTTTTTTTGTACACACTCTACAATATCACAATGCCCATACCTTAGGCTTCTTCTATGACCCAGGCCACCCAAGAACTAAGAAATACTCTATACTATAAAAACTTCCTCCTTATCTTTAAATTTCTAATCCTTTTAGAAAGTACCTAAGATATATTTTTTAAATAGTCCAATTAATTTAACTGTAGAGATCATAACTGAGAGATAATCCTCTAAACATAATTCAATGTGAAAGGATTAATCTAAGTGAAACCACACATGATAGAATTTCCAACAATGGAGGCTAATGGCATAAAATGAGTCAGGGGTGAAGAAAATCTTTTCAAGGCTGCCCTGTTTGAGAGCCAGCCATTCTACAAACTGTTCCAGATGTTGCTTTCTGGGTTCCCCTATCTCTGAGCCTATCTTTTCAAAGTTTTTTTGACAGTAGCAACAGGGACTTCAGGGGTTCATGTTAAAGAGAAAATCAAAGATGTGCATTTGTATTTGACCATGTTTGTGAAATATATGAAAAAATATCAGTGGTTTAAATATGTATTACCTGATAGTTTCCCCTCTTTCCCAATTCTACAGTTTGAAAAATTCTGAATAAAATTTGACTTTTTAACAGTTCAATAACAGAGTGACTTCTGGCCTATTTAACCAAATTTCAACCCATTTTTTTTAGTTACTTGCCAAACAGTTCTACTTGTATGCCTTGACATTATATGAAACATCTATAATTGAACTTTTCTTTAACTTTTCTTTGGAAAGATAAAGTGTTAGCTTTGAAGTCAACTTGTACGTTAAGGATTATGTAAATATCAGTCTCCTTTGCCCATTGGTTCTAATATTTTCCAATCATTCCCTCTCCTTTATTTCTACTGCTATGCTGTCAGTACCCTCACTTCATCCTGAATTATTGAAAAAGTCTAATGTCTGTCTCTCTCATCTAATTTGTGCTATCCAAACACTAATTCCTAAAAAAAAAAAAACTCTCATTGTCTTTAATACAAAGTCAAATTATATTATTTAACCTCACTTCCAAAGTCATCCAACACTATTTCACCTTAGTTTTGGTCAGACTCTCTGTTCACACACTAACTACCTTGACTTAAAGTTTAATGCCAATCCAACATCTTAAGGTTTTAGAACATATCTCAAATCCTCTCTCAAGCTATTGTATTTCAAGTTCTGATACTTCTTATTTCTTGTCAGTTCTCCTGATCCTATTCTCTATATAATTTATCTGATGCTAATCTAAGTGTTTTTAGTGATAACTTTTGATTTATACCTTTAAACTCATACTATGATTAACATTTTGTCCTCAGATTTCTATTTTCCAGTTCAATATCCCATCCTAAAGGCAAATGCCATGTTTAATACAATGTATTTACACATTGAATTAATGAGTGTCTAATTCTTCCCAGCTTCTGAACCAGGCACTAGGATTGTAAATTTCTATAGGAAATATGAAACAAAATTTAAGGATTAATACTTCTATTTCCCAGAGTTTTAGTACATTATTTTAACATTCATGCTGTGTGTTACATTTAAATATGAGTTAAATTTAAATGTAAGACACCAAAAACATTCACATTATTTTAATTATAATTGTATGCAACTAAATGATATTTTAATAATGGTATTTAGTACACTTACGGAACACGAGCTATAACTACTTCTGATTCCTGTTCTTAAGGAGATTAGCATCTATAGGAAACAATAACCAAAAGATCATATAGATTAATGTCAAGTGGAGGTACCATAAATACTATGAAGAAGAGTTGCTTAGTCCATTCAAGTTGCTATAACAAAAATACCATAGACTAGATGGCTTTAAAAAAACAACCATTTCTTTTTGATAATTCTAAAAGATGGAAAATCCAAGATCAACTCACCAGCATATTTGGTGTCTGATGAGGCCCACTTCGAGTGTACAGACAGTTGTCTTCTCCATGCATCCTCACCTGGGGCAAAGAGAGCAAGAGAAATCTCTCTGGGGTCTCTTTTCTAAGGAAACCAATCCCACTCATGAGGGTTCCAAGCTCATGGCCCTATCACTTTCAAAAGGCTCCATCTCCTAGTACCATCATATTGTATAATTGAATTTCAATATATTGATTTGGGGGATCAAAGCTGTTTCAGTCTATTGCAGAATATGTCTACTGGCATGCAAATAGAAAACAGAAGATGCCATCCAAATTATAAAAGTCAAGAAAGGGTTGTTGTTGTTGTTGCTTTAGAGCAATGGAGTCTGAACTGCTGAGCTAAAAAAAAGTTTGGGTGAGTGCTGAAGGAAGAGTTTCTAGGCAAAGGAATCAATATACACCCATAACAATTAGGTGAAGGAAGAATGATGAATTTAAAGAAGTGAAAGCCTGTAATGTGGCTGAGCACAGAGTAAGGGGTCATGTCCTGCAAATGAGCCTAGTGAGTAATTGAGAATGTATTATGAATGATCTGGTAGGTAGTGTAAAGAATTTCTGTCTTTATTCTAAGAAAATTGAAAGTTAAAGGAAAGATATGTGTGTTTGCAGGGTGTGAGTGTGGGTGCCATAAATATTTGCATTTTTGCTGCTCAGTGAAGGGCTAGAGCAGAGGCCAAGCCTTCTAGGAAGCAATAGCCATTGTCCAGTTTTGACCACAGTACTCACGGCAGGGTTTATTAACAGAGGGTGGATTTGAAGGCCCTTAGGAGACAAAACTGACTAGACTTGGGTAGGGGTAGCTATGGGTGTAATCAAGAAGAAAGTGTTAGGAAGACTTCAAGATTGCTACTTGTGCTTTGGATAGATGGTGATGCCATTCTATGTTTTGACATATCATAAGTTTGGTTTGGGGTATTGTCGGTTTCAGAATATCAAGTCCAATTAGCAATATCAAATAAGCAAATAGGAAAAATATCTCTTTGCAACTTAGAAAGAGTTATTTCTGATAATACATATTTCAGGCTCGGTGTTTGCAGGTAAAACTACATGCCATGCCTGCTGTTGCAATGGGGCCTGGGAGAGTATAAAATAAGAAGAAACACCATTAGTGCTATGACTGTTTGGGCAGCAATAAAGTGCAATATTAAAATAGCTCTGTTGTAGAAAAAGTTTGTGATTATGAATCAGAAAATATTATATTATGTTGTGTCTATAGAACTTTATTATGTTTTACTGTGTTGTTTTATGCTATTATATTAAAGCAAATTTTAATATGGGAATTTTTAACTTTATATCTACAAATATATCTCTTCTTCTAGGTTAGTAAGGAAAGGGAGATTCTTTGAGTATTCATCTCATACTCTTACTTATTTTACCTTAAAATGGTAAACATTAATATTTTCTCCATGAATGCAAAGAAACAGGAGCATCATGGATATATTTATTAAAGTTTGCTATTAGAATATTTAATACATTTACTAGTACATTAAATCAAATAATACATTTTTATTACTTTGACTTGATTTTTATAGAAATTTTGAAGGTCATTAACACAATTTGGTCCAATACTCAATTTCTCTTAAATCCTACCCAAAGAGTCTGGCACAAATAATGCCCCTTTTTATTATAAAATCTTAAGAATGTAATTCTGTAACATAACAATATCACACTCAAGCACACCATATGACATTTATACATAATTAGGGATGCCTAATAAAAGTATCTTTCTCAAAACATTTTAGGCAAAATATTATTAAATTTAAAAAGCATACTTCTTGCTATGTATAAAATATAGAGGTCCTAGAAATTTAATTAAGCAGTAAATAAAAGCCCTACAAAGCAATGTCTAAAATCCAACAAAAACTATTATGAAATTGACATTACTGTCATTAAATTCATGTATATGCTGCAGAAATAATTATATGCATTTAATTATGCATACTGGAGGGGGTATTATGTGTCTGTAGATATATAATGTATAAAAAAGGCTTATCATGAAATGCTTCTAGAAATGGAATATTCCCATAAAATAGTAGAGTTTTTTCTTCTTATCCTATTAAAATATTTCTCCACATTTCAGTGGTTGGAGTATTCAACTGTATCACTAACAGTATTTCCAAAAGACATTAAATTCTATCAGGAAAATGTGAAGCTTTCTCGTTTAACAGATTTTTAAATTACATGGTTATAAGTAAGCCTCACTTTAAGCTTTGTCATTTGGTCTAAGAAGCTCTCTAAGAGAAGGAGCCACGTTTATTTCAGCAGGCCATGACTGTTTCAGTGATTTGAATATTCTATGGGAACTAGTAAATGGGAATCTTTGGGTCTCAAATTTCCATTAAAAACATGAAAGATTCTCAATGCTGAGATTGAAGGATTTAGCTGCTTTGTTGTAATAAGCAAAGCAGTTTCAATGTTTCAATATGCAATATTTTGATAAAAGCACATCTATTTGTGTATGCATATTTATTTTATCTACCTATGGTTTTTCAAACAGAGGAAAGTGTAAATGAAGCAAATACAGTGATGTTTTACATTACAGGGAATATGGGTTAATACATTTTCCACCAAAATTTAATATAAATCCAGCTGCAATGTTACCACATATAGCACTTGTGTGACGGTCACAAAGCTAGGGACAGCCAGATTTTGATTCCACATATAACTCTTCTCTGTGCCTTATATCATAGGAACTCTTAAAGGAGATTTACTCTCCTACATGTTCAATTCTTTCTGAAGCATATTTGCTGAAATTAGTGTTAAATATTTCATATTTAGTTTAAGAATATAATTCAAAAATACTTTAAAACACTTTGCATTTAATTTTGTCCAATTGGGAGATACAACTAGCTACCCTGGTTAAGTTGCTGGCATTTGCAATTATTGAAGGGAATTTATTTAATAAATGTACTTTTCTAAGTCATTTCTGAGATTTCAGTGGGACTACTGTAAAAAATCTGAGGGCAATTTTATGATTAGTGTCAGTTTAAGAGAGAAAATTAGAGAATAAAAACATTGAAATAAATATGGACTTCTAAAGAAACTAAACACAACAAAAGAAAAACATTTTTTATAAGGATTTTATTCATTTATCTTTTAGAGGGGAAAGGAGAGAGGGAGAGAAACATCAATGTATGGTTGCCTCTCATGCGCCCCCTGCTGGGAATGGGCCCCTGCTGGGAACTGGCCTGCAACCCAGGCATGTGCCCCGACTGGGAATGGAACCATGATCATCTCGTTAGCACGCCCGCGCTCAATCCACTGAGCTACACCAGCCACGGCAAGAAAAACCTTTTTTTTTTTGGCCTAGCTGGTGTGGCTCAGTGGATTGAGCACAGTCCTGTGAACCAAAGGGTTGCCAGTTTGATTCCCAGTCAGAGCACATGCCTGGGTTGTGGGCCAGGTCCCCAGTAGGAGGCGTGAGAAAGGCAACCACATATTGATGTTTCTCTTTCTTCCTCTCTCTTTTCCCTTCTGTCTAAAAATAAATAAACGAAATCTTAAAACAAAAAGAAAAACTTTTTTTACTAAAAAAAGTTATCTCTGGTGCTTAGGAAAATAAATTTAAAAACTCAATATTAAAATCACTGATAAAATATGTATGTAAAATAAAATTATCCAAGTAGAAAATTGTCAGAAAACAGGCATACTTAAAAGTATAAATATTGCATTGGCATGGCAATAACTGGAAATTGTTGTTATTATTTCTCATAATAGTTTTAATAATAATCACCACAATGAAGTGTTTTTTAATTATTTAAATTATTTTATAAGAATCATTCACTATAGCCTATATAATGGGGCTTAAAACATTTAAATATCACTCCTTCTAGTGTACATTTTAATAAAACCTTTCTATGTTTAATAATTGCTTTTTACAATTATATTGACATATATAAATACATGATAAATAATGTGAACTTTTGAAAATCTAATTGAGATTGCACTAGCAAAGAAAGGAGGAATATAAAATAGAGAAATATATTGTTCAATGATGAATAATTTTCATTTTAATAAAGGATTTTATTAAATCCTTTTCAAGGATTTAATAGATACTAGTCTTAAACCTCTACCTTGTCATAAATACATGTGACTAGAGAAATAATAGAATTTTGGACGTTGGTGTTTTTGGCGAAAAAAAGTTCAGTTTCAATTCAATTAAAAATATATTATGTACCTTTGATGACCAAACATTATGACACGAAAAGAATAGAGCATGATCCTAATTTTTTAAAACAATTTAAGTTTGGTATCAGTGACACAAACAAATTTAAATAGATCAAATCAATAAAATACAGTTAAGATATTTTGTGTTTGCTTTTTCCTCCAGTTTTTAAGTAATTTTGAAGTTATTTGGACAAATGCTGTTCTTAGTTTTTTAAAAAAACAAGTAGAAATCCTTGGAATTGTTACTTAAACAGATATGTTTTCCAAGAACAGCATAGAGCGTAATTCACCTTCAACAAAGAACTATTCAGATATTCCACTTCTAATATACTATTTCATGTGATTCAGATAGACACGATCAACTCTTTTCTTTTTTCTATATATAAACAATTGCCTATCCAATATTAAAGAATTAATTTACTATGCTTTAGATATTTGTATATGTAGTGTTAAATTTTATGCATACAGTATGCTTTCTTTTTGTTTATTTTTTTAGTTTATTAAATTTATTGGTGAAAAGATTGTATAGGTTTCAAGTGTACATTTCTGTGATATGTGATCTGTATATGGCATTGTATGCCCACCACCCAAAATCAAATCATCTTCTATCACCATATATTGAGCACCATTTACCCTTTACAACTCCCTACCCCCCATACCAGTCTCTCTGGTAAAAACCAAACTTTTGTCTGGGTCTGTGAGTTTCATTTTTATACCCCACATATGAGTGAAATCATATCGTTCTTAGCTTTTTTTTTGTCTGACTTATTTCACTTAGCATGATATTCTGCAAGTCCATCCATGTTGTTGCAAATGGCAGTATTTTATCTTTCCTTATGGCTGAGTAGTATTCCATTGGAGATTATAGATATAGATATAGATACAGATATAGATATATAGATATATATATCTCACATCCTCTTTATCCAATTCTTGATTGAAGTACATTTTGATGCTTTCCATGTCTTAGCCACCTTAAAAAGTGATGCAATGAACACAGGAGTGCAAATATCTTCGTAAATGTTTTCCAATTTTTCAGGGAGATATCTTGAAGAAAGACTGCTGGATTATATGGTAACTCTATTCTTAATGTTTTGAGGAACCTATATACTGTTTTCTATAGTGACTATACCTGTTTACATTCCCCGTAGCAGTGGATGAGGTTTTCTTTTTCTCCACAACCTCTCCAACACTTGCTATTAATTGCCTTGTTGATAATAGCCATTCCAACAAGTGTGAGGTAGTATCTCATTGGCATTTTGATTTACATTTCCCTAAAATCTAGTGAAGTTGATCATCTTTGTTCTTTTCTCTTCTCTTTTCTTTTTTACATTCAATGGCAATATACTTCTGATTTTATTACTGCTTTAGTCTTGCTTTATGAGGTTGGCTTAAGTCAAATAGCTAGAAAGCAGGCTACATGGGTGAGATGATAAGAGAGACCCCAAGAAGTATAATTAGTTCATAATTGTATTTTTCCATTCGGTACAAATTACCACACACCCAAATTATTACAGTTTAAAAGTTGGCCATTTGTATGTCTTCTTGGGAGGACTGTCTGTTCAGGTCCTCTGCCCATTTTTTAACCAGAGTGCTTATTTGTTTGGTGTTAAGTTGTAGGGGTTCTTTATATATTTTGAATCTTAATCATTTGCTGGAGCTATTGTTTAGAAATATCTCCTCCCATTCAATTGGTTGCCTTTTGTTTTTTGTTGGCAGTTCCTTTTATTGTGCAGAAGTGTGTTTTTTTTAATTTTGATAAAGTCCCATTAATTTATTTTTGCCTTTACCTCCTTTGCCTGTGGTGTTAAATTCGTAAAATCTTCTCTCAGACTAAAGTCAATCCATTTAGTGCCTAAGTTTTCTTCTATTTAATTTATTGTTTTGAATCTTGTATTTAGGTCTTTGTTCCATTTTGCGTTAATTTTTGTGTATGGGGCAAACAGTAGTCTAGTTTCATTCTTTTGCATGTGGCTTTCCAATTTTCCCAGGGCCATTATTAAAGAAGCTTTCTTTTCTCCATTGTAGTTTTGTCTCCTTTATCAAAAATCATTTACCCATATACATATGGTTTTATTTCTGGGCTCTCAATTCTATTCCATTGATCTGTGTGTCTGTTTTTCTGCTAGTACCATGCCGTTTTGATTACTGTTGCACTGTAGTATAACTTGAAGTCAGGCAGTGTGATACCTCTGGCTTTGTTCTTTTTTCTCAGTATTGCTTTGGCTAGTTGGGGTCTTTTGTGGTTTCATACACACATGATAATATTTTGATTCTATTTATGTAGAATGGTATTGAGATTTTGATGGGGATGCCATTATTTCTGTTCCCTCCAGCAATATGAAATTTTAACTATGTTGATTCTTCCAATCCATGGACACAAAAAACTTTTCATTTCTTTGTGTCTTTCTCAATCTTTCTCTCATTTTTTAAGATTTCATTTATTTATTTTTAGAGAGCAGGAAGGGAGGGAGAAAGAAAGGGAGGGAAACATCAATGTGTAGTTGCCTCTTGTGCACCCATTGCTGCGGACCTGGCTCACAACACAGGCATGAACCCTGAATGGGAATTGTACCCATGACCCTTTCATTCACAGGCCCACATTCAGTCCACTAGGCCACACCCACCAGGGCTATCTCAGAAGTTTTGATATGTGGTATATCATTCTCATTTGTCTCTCCCTATATTTTTATCTCATCTGTTATTTCCTTTTTGACCCAGTCATTTTTAGAAGTATATTTAGTAGTTTAGTCTCCACATATTTGTGAGGTTTTTTACCTCTTTTTTGCAGTTGATTTCTAATTTCAAACATTGTGGTCAGAGAACACGTTTGGTATGCTATCATTTACATTTAGTATGCTCTCTTTTTACATTATTGAGGCTCATTTTGTGAGCCTGCGTACAGTCTATCCTTGAGAATGCTCCATGATCACTGGAGAAGGATGCATCATCTGATGTTCTGGGGAGAAAGGCCCTGTAAATGTCAATGATGTCCATTTGGTTTAATGTGTCATTTAAGGTCAGTAATTCCTTATTAATCTTCTGTCAGACGATCTGTCTAGAGCTCTCAATGGAGTATTTAGTTCCCCTACTATGATTGTGTTTTTGTCAGTTTTTCCCTTTAGTTTTGTTAGTAGTGGCTTTATTTATTTTGATGCTCCCTGATTGGGTTCATATATATTGAGAAGTGTTATGTCTTCTTGATGTAATGTCCCCTTTATCATTATAAAATGTCCATCTTTGTCTCCTGTTACCTTTGTTATCTTGAAACAAATTTTGTCAGATATAACTATGGTCACATCTGCTTTTCTGTGAATGTTGTTTGCTTGGAGAATCCGTTTCCATCCTTTCACTTTGAGTCTGTCTTTGTCGTTACAGCTCAGATGTGTCTCCTGAAAGCAGCATATGGTTGGGTTTGGTCTTTTGATTCAACCTACTACTCTGTGCCCTTTATTGGTAAATTCAGCCCATTTACATTAAAGGTACATATTGATATATGAGGATATATGAGGATTTCCTATAGCCATTTCATTTGTTTTCTGGTAGCTCTGTGACTGTCTTGGTTTTTTTCTTTTGTGTCTTTTATTTTTGTTCGGTGGCATTCCACACTTCTTTTCTCCTGTTTTTATTTTTCTTTTATTTTTTTAAATCCTAATGAGAGAATATGTCTTTTTATTAATTTTAGAGATAGAAGGAAAAAACAATGATGTGAGAAAGAAACATTAATCCATTGCCTCTCATATGCATTCTCACTGGGAACCGACCTGCAACATAGGTTATCTGCCCTGAAGAGGAGTCAGACCTGTNTTCCACACTTCTTTTCTCCTGTTTTTATTTTTCTTTTATTTTTTTAAATCCTAATGAGAGAATATGTCTTTTTATTAATTTTAGAGATAGAAGGAAAAAACAATGATGTGAGAAAGAAACATTAATCCATTGCCTCTCATATGCATTCTCACTGGGAACCGACCTGCAACATAGGGTATCTGCCCTGATGAGGAGTCAAACCTGTAACCTTTTGGTGTTTGGAATAATGCTCCAATCAACTGAGCAAACCAGCCAGGGGAGTGTTTTGTTTTGTTTTTTTCTTAAATTATGTGTCTCATTTCAGCATTTTTAATGCATAGTTACCATTAGGTTTATGGAAAAGAAAATTTTGTATATACAGTAGTTCTTTTTTATTAATTCATCTGATCTCCATCCTTCTCTGCAAATTCAGACCTTAATCCTCATCCCTTTTATGTTTTTGATGTCACAAACTATCCCTGTTTATGCTGTAAGATTTTCAGTGCTTGTATTTATAGTTTTGTGACCTTATGTTCTTTGTTTCAGGTAAAATACCCCCTTGAGTATTATTTCCTGCAGGGAAGGTCTTCTAGTGACAAATACCCTCAGATTCTGTAGGTCTAGAAAAGTCTTTATTGCTTATTCATATCTAAAGGATAATTTTGCTGAATATATTACTCTTCACTGTTAATTTTGTCTCTTAGTAGTTTGAATATTTGGTTCCATTTCTTTCTAGCTTATAGATTTTATGCTGACAAATTCAATAATAACATAATGGACTTTATAGTTTACTTTACTTTCTTCTTTCCCCCTGGCTTCCTTAAGAATTCTTTTTGTTTTGGCCATTTTTTTTTCAGCACGATGTGCCTTGGAGAAGGCCTTTTTAGATCGAGGTAATTGGGTCTTCTGATTATTTCTCGGATCAGAGGATCTAGAGCTTTCACAAGTTTTGGGAGTTCTCACCCATTCCTTGTTTAAATAGGCTCTTCGTCCCCTTCTCTCTCTTCTTCTCTGATGTGCTGTTATTTTTATATTGCTCTTTCTGGTGAAATCTGGTAGTTCTCCTCAAGATTTTTTATTTTTTATCTCAAGCTCCCTTTTCTTCCCTCTGTGTCATTTTTAGGTGTCTATGTTCAATATCACTAAAACTTTCTTCCACCTGGTTAGTGCTGTTTCCTATGATTGCTAGCTTAGTCTTGATCTCTTTTATTGATCTCTAGAGTTCTTCATCTCTAGAATTTCTATTTGCTATTTTTAAATGTCAGTCTTTTTGGTAAAATGGTCCATTTGTTGATTTTTTTCCTGATTTCAGTAACTGCCTATCTGTATTTCCTTACAAATAATTGAGGGGTTTTTTTTTTGTTTGGTTGTTTCATTTTGTTTTGTTTTAAGAACTGCAATATCAAATTCTCTGTCATTTAAATCATATACTTCCATGACTTTAACTTTGTTCTCTGGAGATTTTTCATTTTCTTTCTTAGCGGCCTTGCTACCTTGGTTATTCATAGTATTGATGGATTCTCTGTCTGCGCATCTATCCATATACGAGTAGCATTTCTCTAATTGATTGACAAGAAAAAGTCTTTCTATTGTTTTCCAGTAAGTAGCTGTTAATCACAATTTTTTTAGCTCATTTGCACTTCTCTGGCTTTTCAGAGCTCCATGAGGTAGTGAAAAATGGTGTGTGTTTCCTGGGAAGTTGAGCCTTCCTTGTGGTCAGGTTGCCCCGGTCCCAGGAGACCAACCCTGTGAGGGCACTCGGTGAGCAATGGAGTTCTATATCCACAAAATCCCAGTGTCATTCCTCTGAGGTCATTTGAAGTATGCTTCCTAAGTGCAGTCTCTCTAGATGGAATTTCAAAGCTGAAAAAAACTTGAAAAACCCTTGGAACTGTTACTTGAACAGTTATGTTTTCCAAGCCTAACATAGAAAATGATTCACCTTCAATACAGACCTTCAGATTTTCCACTTTTAAGGTAGCATTTCATGTGATTCAAGTTGAAACCATCAACTCTTTCTATATGCACTCAATTGTTGATCTAAAAGTAAAGAGCTCATTTACTATGTTTTTGATGTTTGTATGTGCAGTGTGAACTATGCAAACAATGTACTTTCTAAATAAAGTTTGAAATGTTTCATTTAAGAAATTTATAGACCACATTTAATTATTCAGTTGTATTTATTATAGGGAAACAAGATCTCAATCACGACTGACTCACATGCACACACACACACACCCACAGACAGACGTGCCTCCACATCAAATGAAGGATTGGAGGGGCAGTGTCTGAACCTGCTCAGGCCAAGGCCTTGGGCCAAGGCCAAGGCCTTTTGTACTAATCCCAAACTCCTTTACCCTTAGGGGCCTTTAGATGTCCTTTCCTTTTTGTCATCAAAAATTCTTTGCAGGAAAGTGTGGATATCATTGTTGGTGTTGATTATTTTGTCAAAATATTAAATCCCACCAGAAAATTAAGTATCAGACCATACATCCCCAAATGCGTCAATAAGTTTAGGAGATTCTTAGTTTTCTACCCCATAGTTCTAAAGGAATAACAAATTATTTTTCTGTTCACATAATGTCAGAGTTGTACCATTTTCTTGGTGGGGTCTCTTCTGGGTGCATTTTAGATAAAAAATGCAAAGTCTGTATTTTCAGTTATTTTAATATGAATGCTATTGTGGCTTTATTTTTTTGACCAAATGGCTTAGAATTATATCAGGGTGCACCCATTTATTTGTGTATGTATATTCTGGATAGCCATTCATAATTTTATATAATATATGTAGCCTATATTAGTCCTTAATTACCTTTTATGAAATCCTTCATCATGATCAAGCTGGGCTGTTTTAAGTACATAAATAACCATCAGATAATTTTTTATAATGACTAGATCAGGTCTACTGTCCATAAAATAAAGACAAAATGTTTTGTATTATAAGATACACCGGGCAAATCACCTTTAATATTTCATGCATTCAATACATGTTTGTTTCTTTTACATATTAAGAAAATATTGAGTTTTATACTTAGAAGTAAGTCTTCAAAATGCATTCTATTTAAATTTGTATGTTAATATGCTGAATCCTCCTGTATTTACGACTTCCCAGAAAATGTCAGGCGTTGAAGGACAATGGCCACATAGTTTATTCTTTATAATTCTAACAAATTCTGAAGATTTTCCTGAATTTAATGTAAAAAATAAATTAACTAAAGACATATTCTAAAAGCATCATTATCTTTGAATATGAATGCCATCTTCAAATAGGAATGATAATTAACCTATGACTTGCCCAAGTTTATGTGTTTGTTATTGAGTCCTCATACCTTCCACACAGGGCTTCTGTCTGAAGCACCCACAGGTGTCTGAGGTAGAAAGATCCTGACATGAGGTTCCTCTCCTTGGGTGGACAGACATACACAAAATCAGATAGAATTAAATGATCGAAGTGCTAGAAATAGGAACAATGGTTCTTAGATTCAGAGGAGAACACACCAATTTCTACTTTCAAGGAAGAATTCAAGAGAGATTTTTAGAGAGATGATCTCTGAGTCATTTCTTGAAGGAGACACGGTAACTGGGCGCCTGCGGGAGCAGAGGAAGAACATCCTAAGAAGGGACGTGAAAGGCCGTGGTCTGTTTGTATAAATATAGAGAAATATTGCAGATAACAATAAAAAATGAAGGATTCTGAATGTCATTTGAGGAAGTTTTCTTGCATGTTAGCCATACAGTTACCAGAAATTGATTAAAATACAGAAATCTGTATTTGTAACAAGACAATTATTCCATTATTATTTCCTCTCAGTAACATCACTGTGGACGAGCTGAATTATAATGCTAGTGGATGACATCTTGAATATTCTTGTCGTTATTGTTGTTAGCTTCCTATATGGCTGTGTTGGTGGTTATGATAACTCTAGTCTCCTTTATTATTTTAATATGACAACGTTATTTCTTTTGAAGTTGTCTCCAAAGGTAAGTGTATGTTTTATGTTTTCACAAACCACCCAATGTTGGGTAGGAGGAGGGAGGAAGGTCCTCACCTCTCTCCACTGGCATGAACGTCCATGGCACATTGAAGACACCGTTCATTCTTCGGCGGCACCTCCTCAGGCAGCTTCTGTGGGATCTCAGGAACGGACTGTGGAGAGAGAAGCCCCTGGGTTCACAGGGCAGAGGACTGAGTATGACCGTGTGCTTTTTAAATCTGCTAAGAGAAAGTTTATTTGAAAGCAACTCTAATATTTACTAGTAACCAACTTTATAAAATCTTTGAATGGGGTTTGTATTGAGAATATAAAAGAATATTAAGTCATTTTAAATTATTCCCTGTGCTGTTACTTACATAGTCACTTATCTTACACATGAATATAATTTAACACAGGTACAGAGTACATTTTCCAGCATTTTTCATCTGAATTTGGTAAAGTTAAAGGTCTGAGATAACGCAACTCTGACAGGCAGTTGGAGCATCTGGCTTATTCTGCCACCTTGTGGTTAAAACAGCAAACTTTCATTGTATCAACAATTTAAGACAAATTCTTGATCTCAAGGAAATAATTTCCAAAGTTTTATAAACAGGAATTCCTAAGAAGAGTTGTTTTTAAAATATATTATGGATAAACACACAGATATTTAAGGTAATTTTGTGCTTACTTTGAATTGCTTAACTTTTAGTAAAAGTAAGTGACAGAAAAAAAAATTAAATCTGAAAGTCCTGAGACACATCTCCCTAGAGGAAACGATTGTAATTAAATACTGCAATTAGTAAACTATCCGTTGTAAGGAGAGTGGTAGCGCTTTTCCAAGCCATCCTAGTCTCCACTCTTCCACGCATGCTCTTGGGAGGGGTCTCAGAAAAGATGCCGCAGCAGCAGTTAAGATCAAAAGTTTACCCCACTCAATGACAGCAGCTGATGTCTGGAGAAAATCTGAAATGCATATTTTCCCTTTAATGTAGTGAATTGTGCCCCAGAGAATTTCATTTACTAACTGAGTGTTTCTTCTTTAAAACTAAGTGTTTTGCCCTGCACTTTAAATGAAAAAAAAATTTTATCTTCTCACTCAAAAGTATTCTTTCTCACACATGGTACTTTTTAAGAAAATGGTTCAGGGTTATTTTTAGATTAGTGCTTTAAAACTGTTTCTGAGCTTAGAACATCAGCTTCATTAAAATTGAATGTTTGCAATAGAAATGTAACTCTCAATCATTACTTTGCTACCTGTTGCTCCCTCAGACGGTTCTGAGTCACTATTCCACTCCAGATCAACCTGCATATCTTCCACGTAGCCTGTGTCATATTTTGAATGAGTAATTAAAAAATAAAATATTTAGCCTACATTTTGGTTTTCCCTATTTTTCTTAATTCTTTAATCCATCTTAAACATAAACTACTCTGATTCTCTCACAGGGGATTATCATTGAATAAACCTTTGTTTACATATAAACTGTTCCAATTCTCCCGTGGGAATATAATTGAATAAGCCTTTGTTTACACATTAAACACTTGCAATTGCTGAAATAACAGCACAGGATGCTCTGTTTCCTCTGGTGCCTCTACTCCTACTACTGCCTTGAGGCATGAGCCTGTGACTCAGTCACTGAGGCCGGAGAAGAGGCATCTCAGACTATCCAGACTTATCATTACTCACCTTTTGAAATGCAGAACGTCATCCCATCAAACTACTCTTAATCCATTATCCTTTATCTTGACTTGTGTTTCAGAAGAGATCTCACAGCCTGCAGCTAGTACCTAACTTCCGTTTTTCTCTTTCTCTCTCTTTCTTTCTTTCTCTCTCTCTCTCTTGCTCTCTCTCTCTCTCTCCCTTTCTCTCTCTCTCTCTCTCTTTCATTTGTCTTAAAGATCATTTCTTGGTTCCATTAGCAGTCATTTACTTTTTTTAAATTACTTTATTGTTGTTCAATTGCAGTTGTCTGCATTTTCTTCCCAGCACTCCCCACACCACAGCCAAAACCACCTCCTTCCCTTGTTTTTTTTTTACTTCCCATAACAGGGGCGCATGCATGCATGGATGTCAGGTCTTATTCTCAATTGTCTGCTCCTCTTTTTTTCCCATAAGAGAAAGGTGACAATATCACTATGTTTGCCAGGAAAATCATGGTTTACACCTGTTGTCCTGGTTTTATTTTTAAAAAACGCTTTCAGGTAGAGGTAGAAGAGGGTATAAAGGGGATATAAGGTAATGGAAGAAATACAATTAAAAACCACTTTCACTCTCAACATTGTTCTGGTTTTGAAAATACATTATATCTACATCTAAGCGTCACTTATAGTGAGAATATATTTCTATCTCCATCCATATTAGATTTGGCAATATGACATGCTTTGTCCAATGAAGTGTGAGGGAAAGAGACTGATGCCAGCTCTAAGCAGAAACTTTAATAGCCTGTGAGAGTTTCCTCAAGATCTCTCGATCTTCTCCCTTTGCCACAAGAATCGCACCTTTCACATGGCGGCTGTCCCTTCAGCCTGTGTCCTGGTTTGAGAAGCATTCCCTCCTGGAATAGAGCAAAGCCACTGCTAACCAGCCACCAACCACAGGTATCATGAATAAGAAATACATACTGTAGGGAACCACTGAGATTTAGGGATATTTTTATCTTAGAATAACATGGCAAAAGCTTTGTTTTATTTTTTTTTCTTTTACTAGTCCTCCATTCTTAAATCTTACAAGCAACTATCTTGTCTCCTGACTCAATGTAATTTCATGGGCAATTCTGAACCTATTTCTGACATATACTCAGGAGCTGCATGTTTTTAGAGAACAGTACTCCAAAACCAATGTGGGAGTGGGGACAAGGGGGAGAAAGGGAGGGAGCCCGGTAGCAGCAGCAACTGCTACAGGTGGCCCCATCTCTACCAATCTAAGTCCACAAGCTCCATCACTGTCTTTTTCTTTTGTTTTGTTTTATTTTGTCTTTATATACCTCTCTCCTTTGCTTTCCTTGTCCCTAATCTGAGTATATAGGCCAGGTTGATAAATCACATAAACCCATGAGAAAAACCAGTATATTTTTCTGCAAATCTACAAAAGAAACTAAGTGGGTTGGGACAACGAAGTTGTACGAGTAAGTTGTGTCCGAGGTCCAGTCAGATCCTCACAGTGCTGTCCCCAGTCTGTCCAGTAAAGTGGACTGCTGCTCCTGGGAAATGATTTCAGACTCAGTGCAAGCTCAGGCCTTTGCTCACATGTTCTGACCACCAGATGGCTCTCCAAGCCAATCCGTGCAGTGAATCCCACAAGACCTTGTTTCGGGATGTGTATTTCCAATAGGTCATCTCTTCAGGTTTCCGTAAGAGTTTAAATGACCGTTTCCTAGAATACTAAATTTTTTTTCTATCATCATTTCCTCATTCATTTCTCAACAATTAAAGGCTTGAGTGAGGTTCTATTCCAGGACTTACTCGATAGTATCATCACAAAATGTCCGTAATTCATACTTTAGCCCTTGCCATGTACCAAGCAATCAAGTCTTTCCTATTATTAATAATTTATACATCCTATTTTTATACCAAGTTAAATCCTAGCATAATATTTTCTGTTGCTTGCCATCTATATTATATAAATACACAGAGTGAAGTGTAAATACATGCAATGATGAGCTGAAGATAAAGATTTGGAGACATTAATGCTATCAGATTAGGCATTGGAAGGCATGGGTATAAAGAAGATGGACTAGGAGAAGTTTTAGAATGAGAACAGAGCAAAGAGTAAATCCTGAGCCCACTTGATTTTAAAGGTGAATGAGATTTTAGAAGCCTGCCAAAGCAATTGATGCAGAGTTTGTAGATGAGAAGAGGCACTTTTTTGAAAAGCCAGTGAAAAAAAGTTTCCAGGAGTGATAGCATGATAGTCAGCGTCAAATGCTCCAGAAAAATGAAGGGAGGTTAAGACTATACGTTCTCAATGGATTTGTAAATTAGAGCACTATTCGTCACCTTCTAAGGGCATTAGTATAGTGATAAGGGCACTTATCAGATTGACTGAACTCGAGAAGGACAGAGTGTGCGGAAATGAAGGAAAATGGCAAAGAAAATGGAAAGTAGAGAGAGAAATGAGGTCAAGAAATGGCTTCCTTCGTGTTAAATAAGGAAAGACTGAGCATATTTTTAAAGTAAGGGAAAGAATTGAAAGGACTAAGAAAGTCTTGTTAGAGAAAGGAAATTAGATACTATGATGCAGTTTTTCACTCATTGGACTGACAAAAATTTTAAGTTCGCTTACACTTTGTCTTTACAGAATTGTGGAGAGACAGCTGCTTTTTTATTTTCTCCTATTGTTTGCTGGAGAGGAAATCTGTTATAGCTGACATTGAGCGAATAGTGCAACACTGTAATTATTAAAAATGCAACTGCAAAATGCAAATAAAAATGCAATTTTTTTCTAAAATCTCCACTTCGAGAAATTTATTGTAAGCTCACACATATGTCAGTTGATGTGTGTCCAAGGTTATTTATTTCTTTGTACCAGGACACAACTGGCATATCTGTCAGTAGGCAATGATTTAATCAAATTATGGTACATATAATTGATTAGAATGCAGCTTTAAGAAACAAATGACTGAACTGTCTATTTATTAATAAGAAGAGATCCAAGAATGTATTAAGTTAAAGAAATAGTGCATAATGGCATGTATCAGCTAAACACTGTATATAATAAAGAACAGATCAGAATATGTACTCATTTTTATGTTATATAGACAAAAGGCTATGGAGCAATTCAAAATTAACTAAAAATAATGGAACCTGTGTATGGCAATGGTGGTTTGGAGGATGTGGGCTAATTGGACTAGAAAATGAGATATATGAGAAACTTTCCACTGCATTACTTTTTATCCTTTTTTAAAAAGTATGTATATTTCCTATTCAAAAATTTGAGGAAAAAAACAGTTTAAATATAATCATAGGGGAGTTGAGAGCTATGAAGGCAGCAGTTTGGAATTAAATGTAAAAAAAACATTGAATCTAGTTAGAGATAGAAAGCTTCCTGACAAGTAGCATTTATGCTAAGGCCCAAAGTATAGGTAGCAGTGGGCCAAGCACAGGGAAGAGCAGGACTGTGCCAAGCAAGTGGATAGTCACTTTGCATTACGCTTAGTGAAATAAGCCAAGTACCATATGATTTCACTCATTTGTGAAACCTAATGAACAAAATGAACTAACAAGCAAAACAGAGACAGAGCAATAGATAGAGAGCAGTCTGACAGCTGCTGGGTGGGGGTGCAAGGCTGGGTATGGAGGTATTGAGCAAAAGAAAAGAAAAAAAAAAGATAGAGAATACTCGTGGACGCAGACAACAATGTAGTGATTGCCAGGAAGTGGAGGAGGGTATGGGGGGGTAAACGGTGATGGACAGAGACTTGACTTGGGCTGGTGAACACACAACATAGTGTACAGGGGATATGTTTGAGAATTGTGCCCCTGAAACCTGCATAATTGTGTTAACCTGAGACACTCTGATAAATTCAATAAAAAAGATGAAAAGAGGCAAGCAGAGGAGACAGAAGAGGATAGGGAGATAGTGCGTTACAGAAAACTGAGCGTGAATAACAAAAGAAGCAGACAGAAGGAGAAAAGGGTGGTCAGAGAGCTAAGGGCATTGAGGGAAAGGAAGCTGAAAAGAAGGAAGAAAGAGAGGAGACAAAGGAAAAATCCTCCTGTGGGCACAGGGATACACTGAAGGGATGAGAAAGGAATGTGTTCACAGAGACAGGAAGAAGGAATACAGACATAGAGAGGAGGGGCAGAGTGGGGGCCGGTGAGATGACCTAAAAAGAAACCAGATATGCTGGCACATCATGAGAAGGCAGGGTTCTTTGGAATAGACAACAATGCTCAGGAAAGTAGAAGGCAGCAGGAAAAGAGGAAGGTCAAACAGGTGATGGACTGACTTCCTAAAAGAAGCCATAGGCATCAGTCTACAGAAGCTGAGTTGGACTGTTGAGGACAGGACATTGTGGTCATCACTCATTCACAGGGTCACCAGGAGCTGGAGATGGCTCAAAGGCACATAAGCCCTGATGCTAAACATCAGGCTAGACATCTGTTCTCTGGCTGTGAGGTTCATGATAGCAGAGGTTGCCTTTTAAAAGGGCTTAGCAGAATTGTATGCAGTAGTTGGTGGGCAACACGTGCTGTGGTCTTAAATGAGCAGGGAGTTCAAGAATAAGTGAATAGACTTTCTGTGGCCACTGTATACATATCTGTATGTTTTCTTTTAATCTAATAATATTGTAAAACTCAGCAATTATGGTAATAGTAAGTGCAGTTGTCAACTTGATTATTGTCAGATTTCAAGTAGTAGCAGTAAAAAATATGGATATAAAAAGTGTGTATAGGTGTCAATAATTATGTACCTATTTTTAAAATCTATATACACTGACCATGTCTAGAATGAACTCAACTATCTGGTAACACTGAAGTAATTAACTTGGAGAGGGAAAATCAAATGTGGGCAGATATTTTGTTTACCTTATAAAAGCTTTGTGATTATTTTAGATCTTATACGCACAGCATATGATTCATTCAACAAATGAATTATATGTATAAGTACAGAATTACAAAATAACACATCAATATATGCAGACACATCGATCAAATTCCTTTCAAAAATGGCTATATACCAACTGGCTAGAATGATTCATAGATATTTACTGTTTCTTTCTGTGGAATAAAAGTGTGGGTCGATCCAATGACTATATTCAGTTTCACTAACTTAGGCTTCATTCACATAAACACTGAGTGGGGCAAATACTTGGATGTGGTATTTTGAGTATATAAATAATACGACACTGAGGATATAATTTACAAGTATTTGTAAATATACAACCATAGAGAACTCTCAGAAGTTGTTATTATATCGTCTCAAAATGGAGCTGGAAAATATCAAAAAATAAGACACCGAGGACACACTGTTAACAGTTAAAGGACTGTCTGCCAAGCAGCCACAGTGCTTCTGCTCCAGAGGAAATTTGCATCTTCATAATAAGTGTTGTATGAAAAGCACAGCCCCTTTCACATGCCAGCTCAGCTATTCAGGCTATTCTTATCTTCTATCTGGAATACTGCCTAGTAAGAATAGGAAATTCTTCATTCAGTTTGCCAATTATATCTGCCATGTGCAGGCAGCGCAGAGCACTGGTGAACATTTAGAAGCCTGCGGATTGAATTCGTTGCTGGAGGATGGTCAGCTTTGTTCAACAATCCAGGAAGCGTAGCTGGCTTTAATAATGCATGAGGAGGCATGGGCGAGCCAGGTCTGGGCTGTGTTTCAGCCTCTCCTGTTGACTGTGTGCATGCTGCCTTGGGCCACAGGGCCTCCCCGCTCCCGGCTCTGTTGGAAGGGAGAGTTAGAAACAAAGCTCGCAGCATTTCACATTTGGTAAAGTGAGCCTCTTGTGCAGTAAACAAAATACTCAAGAAGGAGGAGTAAGGCTGTGTGGTCAGGCATTTTTTAAAATTACACAGAAACATTTCTCTAACATAGTAAAATGCAGTTACGTGTATAATAACATAAACTTAAAATTTGGCTAAATAATGAAACTCTTTGACATACAGAGAAGGAACTTTAAGGATAAAATCATGTTCTTTAGGTTGTATAAAAATTCAATGAGTAGTTCAAAATATGGTGTCTACTTTGAATGTGTATGTTTTAGTCTTTGTGTATGAATTTGCTGAGTGTATGGATTAAGTAAAAACTTCGATTCTCATTTTTTGTTCTATAGGACTTTCTGTAGGACAGTATATTTCAACCACAAAACATCCAAAATATTACATGAGAGTCACCACATCTCATAAACACACACTTTGTTAGGCTAAGGGTTGTTCAGTGATAATAATATTCCTAGCATCAGCACCCTCAAACACTAGACTCCTTGTCCTCTCTGATCTGGAAAACGGATTGAAAGCCCCTGTGCCACCAAGCCCTTCTGAAGAGGACTAAGTGCAGACAACAGCAAGAGCTGTGGACCCCAGCAAACTGAAGAGCGTGTCCATTCCCAGATTATCACATTTTTTAAAAGAGAGGGAAAACTTGCTGTTGGTCAAACTGAACTTTCCACTAGTTGATTAGGTCCAACTTGCTATCACAGCTGTAATATACTTCTGCTTCATCTATTTTTTTTTCAAGAAATACCTTGAAGAGAACAGACTGTAATCCATCTCCATCTCGTAAGACTCGCAGAGGCGCCCTTCTGACACCCTCCACACACACACATAGGGGTCTCAGAGTTAAAGGCGCCTTTGGAAACAGGGTCACTAATAAACATTAAGCTCTGTTGTTTTCCCCCTTTATTCAAACAAACACATGGGTCTTCTCTATGAACATGGCCTTTACCCTTGACCTTACTCCATCTCCCAGCCTTCCCCTGATGCCCTCATACAACGCTCACCTTTCTTCCATCCCCCACATCCTCCATCCTGGCTTCCCTGTGGGCCCCACTGACTGAAAAAAAACAAGAGGCAAGTGCTTGAAGAATCAGGATAAGAGGTGGTGATAAAGACGGTGACCTAGAAAACCAGGGGGTTTGTTTGTTTGCTTGTTTGTTTGCTTGTTTGTTTGTTTGAACTTTAGGGGGCATAATTTCATTTTTTGAGATGTAGTTGATGTATAGCATTGTATTACTTTCAGGTGTGCAGTATGATTAACATTTGTGGATATTATGAAAGGATCCCTGCAATAAGCCTATTTAACATGCATCACAACAGTTACACATTTTCTCTCATGATAAGAACTTTAAAGGTCTACACTCTTACTAGCTTCCAAATATGCAACACAGTGCTATTAACTATAGTCACCCAGCCATACGTCACATCCCCGTGACCTGTTTATTTGATAACTGAAAGTGTGTCCTTTTGACCCTGTCACTTACTTTGCCCATCTCACACCTCTGGCAGCCACCCATCTGTTGTGAGTCTGTGAACTTCTTGTGTGTTGTTGCCATTTTTGGATTCCGCTTGTGAGTGAGATTACAAAATATCCGCCTTTCTCTGTCTGACATATTTCATTCTAAGTCCATCCATGTTGTTACAAATGGCAATGCAAAAGGTTTTGACAACAGCGGTTCCCATCAGGGAACACACTGGAGAGAAGTTCTCACTGAGCTTCTCATCTGATATCGTGCTGTACAGAATTATTTTCTCCTAAAGTTTCTGAAATACAACACTAAAAGAAACTCATTTTGGGGACTCTTTTAGCAATATTATTTTGCTAGAGAGCTATTCATATTTGTCATTAAGTTTCACATAAAAACAATAAGTGATGTCTAAAAACATCACTACTTAAGTTGACAAATCTTTAAACCCAATAATAAGCAATCTATAGACCCAGAGAACAGAATTTCTCTTCCTAACCAAAGCGGATTCAGGTTATTCTTATTAAGTTTTCTTCAATGTAAATGCTGACTCTGACAAGGCAACATTCTCTCTGTGTTATGTAGGTCGAAGAAAAGGAACTTAATCATTCCATAAAGATGTCATAATAAATTGAATTACTTCTCAGTTATGTAGTGAGTCTAGAGGATGTAGGGGGTTACTTGCTGGACAGCAGCTATTTAATTATGTTTCTTGTAACTGAGGGTACAGTTTGAGTTCATGATAATCATCTCAGTGCAATGACTTTTCTCTATTGACGTTCCTTGAATTTTTAAAGACTATTTTATTAGCCATGTAGCCGAACATTATTTAAGAAAATATATCAAATACTTTGATACTTATTTATAGACATATAGATGCATTGTATACATTTTTATTACTTTAAATCATCTACTAGTTTTCTATGATAGAATACGTAATATTTTATTAAATTGTTAAATGTTTTCTTATAAAATGAGGCTTAAATTTCTGTCATAACACTTAAAAACATTTTCTTATGCTCTATTAAATACACTGTTGGTTTGTTTGCTGATATTTCCTTTTGGTTATTTGTTATCTTCCATGAGATTTTCTAATGTCTCCTAGAGTTTCACAGATCAGTAATCTGAAATGAGATTTTGATGTTCAAAGCTTAAGTCCTCTGCTAGATATTAAATATTCCATGTGAAGGTCAGGTTAGGGTTGACTCATAGCACTTCATATAAACAGCAGCTTACAGTCCCTTTAAATCATGACTTCATTTTTCTTTCTCTTTTTGTACGTAATGGACTTTGTAACCTAGAAAATCTGTGTTTTGCATTATTGAAGAAAGGCATAAGATATTTTTCTAAGGAAAACTTTGAAAGGCTTAAGTTAAAATCCTGCATTGTGTATTTTGTTTTTATGATACTGCTTATGTTTAGGACGGTTTATCTCTGAATGTCTAATGCCAGGTTTTCCTTGCAAGTTCTCAGTCTTTTGTTTGTTTTTTTTTTCTTCAGTGTGATCCCAATTTTTTTGTTTGTTTTGGAATTTATTAGTCTATTGTGATGATAGTAATTAAATCTATATGATAGACTATATCCTGTTTCAGAAGAGGAAATTATCGTTAGCATTTTTTTGGTTTATTTCTTTTTGTAAAGTCAGTTAACAATAACAACTCAAATTTGAAGCAAAGCAGCGAGACATAGCGCAAAGAATCCCAGCAGCAGATGCCTTAATTGCTAATTATGAATGACCTCAGGCAAATCACCAAGATTTCCAGAATTTATTTTTCTCATCTTTGAAAGTGGGACCACAGCATGGAGTTACCTAACAGATTTGAGGGAAGCAAGTTAATTAATACATGCAAGTCCCCTTGAAAAATGTAAACCAAAGTAAATTCGTATGGTATTCTAATTGTAAATGTTAAGGCATGATCACAAAAATGGACAAATTCTAGAGAGTGAAAGAATCATAATTGATTTTAAATATGGGCTTAACATTTTGGTTTTTTTTCATTGTTTACAAAATCTTGGTGGTATTTTTTAGCTCATGTTACCTATGTACACGTAAAAAGCACTATCGGTTGGAGGCACTTCTCTCTGATAAATTAAAGTTCGCCCAACATTCATGTGATACAAGAAGATTAATCTCTGTGCATCTCAGGACCTTCCCTAAAAAGTGGGTTGTATAAGATCATGGGTAAACATTGCTATCATTTTCTTTAGAACTTCTGATACCTGTATCATCTTTGAGCCAGGTCTGCTAGCTGCATTGTGATCTGCTCTGGCCAGACTGAAGCTCAAAAAAAAAATCTTTTCTCTGGTCAAAAAAGAAAAACAAAAAAGGCTCCTCTGGTTGTTTTGTTGAGCTAGATGTCCTATATGAATGCCAAGTTTATGAATGGAGGCAAATGAAATAATAAAAATATCAGAGGCAACTAAAGTAGATAACCAGTTATGTGAAGGCCAGTAGCCTCAGAAAATAGTTGGAAGTGGGAAAGTCAATTGACTAACATAATCACCCAAAGGGAAAAAAAAAACTTTCTCTTTTTTTAAGTGAATAAATTGTCTTACTTAATATGCAAAACTATATCACATGGTACTTAGAATCATTCTGATTTTACAGAGAAAGATACAACATATGAGGTTCTGAGAAAGTGTTTTGACCGTCTAGAATTACTGAGCCAGCAATAAATAAAGTTGGAATTCTTACCTGGGTTTTTGTAAGTGCATATCAGCACAGTTAGCATGTGACGTGTTTTCTTGGTCATTGTCTGCCCTTACACCTGCTCCACAGTGTGGGAGCTCTGGCAGAACCTGTGTGTGGTGCTGATGGTCATGCCCGTGGCCAGAAGAGTCCCAGATACACAGACAGGGATGTGCAAAAGTATGTTTTCAGGTGTTTGTACAGAAAAATAATGCAGTAGTTAATAAATAATAATATGGGAATAAACTCTGTCTTGTGTGCTCACAACTGTAAACCTTCTTTTTCCCACCCCTCAATATTGTATACACAACACATTTGTTGACTGAATAAAACAATACTTACAGTATTTATTGAATAGCTTCTCTTTTCACATTAATTTTAAGAACAATTGATCATTTCTTTTTTCTAAAAATTTCTCCTTATTTTTATATAATCCACGCATAATTTTTAAAAAGATTTTATTTATTTATTTTTTAGAGAGAGGGGAAGCGAGGGAGAAAGAAAGGGAGAGAAACATCAGTGTGTGGTTGCCTGTCATGCACCCCCTACTGGCGACCTGCCTGGGCAAAACCAGGCATGTTCCCTGAGTGGGAATCTAACCAGTGACCCACAGGACAGCACTCAATCCACTGAGCCATACCAGGCAGGCCAATGCCAAAATTTTTTACATCAGAGTTGCTATCCCAGATGGAAAAGTATTCCCAGATCCTAATATAAAGTTTAGGCAACTAGTCCAGTAAAATGAGCATATTAGAGTAAAAAGCCCTGTCTGATGTAGCTCAGTGGATTGAGCATCAGTCTCAGAACTGAAGGATTACATGTTTAATTCCCAGTCAAGGCAACCATGTCCCCAATAGGGTATGTGCAAAAGGCAACCACACATTGATGTTTCTCTCCCTCTCTTTTTCCCTTTCCTTCCCTCTACAAATAAATAAATAAATACACACAAGTAAAAAAAGACAGGTTTCATTAGTTTATTCTAAAATCAACAATATTTGATAACAATGTGAAATTAAAAATGTACAATTTTTTTAAATGCTCTGAATAGGGAAGCATGCATCCCAAATTTGGTTTTGAGATCTGCCATTTCGATGTCTCCAAAGGACCATAAAGAACTGCTAAATATTATTTAACTTTAATTCAATTTAATTCCCAAATAAACACGTAGGTTACGTCTAGGCAGCATTGGAATGATGACCTTGAAATCTAACAATGTCTGACTGCAGTATGACTCAATCTGGGATTCTCTGCATGGAGCCAACAAGAGCTTACATAGTTTTCACTTTGCTTTCCGTGATTTCTCTTGCTGCACAGACTTTTCAGACCTTCCTCAGATTTTGTTTTGTCTTATCTTATTTCATTTTGCTTGAAGGATTTCCAAATCAGTGGAGATATTTTTTCTTAAAATGAAATCACCTAATCACTGTAATCTTCTATGGATGGCTAGAATATAAAGGAGGCTAAGATGCCCTCAAACCCCTCCCGTCCAAAAAAATTAAAGGAAGAAAAGATGTTCAGAATAACCAGGTACTTAGACAAGGAAATCTGGGGGCCGATTTCAGGAATGTGAACTTAGACCTCATCCCATCTTGTTGCCCTAGTTCTCACAGATGAGATCTTAAGGTCATCTATTTCTTCTAAACATCAGTATTCTTTTCTGTTTCTCTGTTGTTCATCAGGGTTTATAATGCTCCCTACCTCAGAAGTTTTTAATTATGGTGCATGCTCTGTACCATACATGATATGCAATAAATATTCAGTAAATAAGAAGATTATTATGACCCTAAAGTATACATCGTACACGGGCAAATCAGATGATTTATGATTAATAATGAGCATAATAATTACCAAAATATCATTGACTATTCAAGTCTTTTCTTTTTTCCCCACAGAAATACATTATCATGTTTCAGGGAGGGAGGCTGAGAACAAAGGAGAGTTGATTTAACATTGTTTATTAAACTGCGGAAGCTAGTACAGAAACCAAGACAACTTGTTATTGGTACGGCTTGTGCAAAGTGCTGGGATTGTTAAGCAAAAATGTGTACAATCTGGTAAATAAAAGAGAGAAACTACTGAAATAATCACAAATGAATATAGCCACAAATTTACATATGAAATAAAGGGGAAAAGATAAAATAATGGGAAATTCAAGATTGTGCCTATAATTATACTTTTTACGGCCATTCAAAAAATGAACTTTCAATATTTCAAAATTCTGAATTTTCTAAATTCCCCAGAGTAGATAAACCCCAGATCTCAGAAGCTTCTTCAAGCAGGAGGCAGTTTGAGGACAAGCTTTGAAGTAAACCACAGATAACATCTTAGAAGGAGCATAAGCAAGAACTTCAGAATGAAAGGTGTTTAAACCACAGCAAGTGAAATTGAATTCAGTCATAAAAATAGTTAACTACTAAAATTTGGCTTCCATCCTGGGGGAAAAAAGTAAAATAGAACCAGCCAAAATCACAGGGTACACTGGACTACTTCTTTCAGAAGAAGAGGACCAGGCTAGGTGACTGCTTTATTTATGATAGAAATAGCCCCCAAAGTGACATTTTTCCTTTTTGTAATGAACTAGCTATGTGTCCCTACATCTGTAGAAGTTGCTTTCGCTAAGGATTTACTAATGTGTTATTAAATATATGTACTTACGTGCATCCTGTATGTTGGAGAACAAAAATTGCTATTCAAGTTGGGATTCTTTTCAACATGTTCTTGGACACACAATGATTTGTTTTATCAGCTTCTTTCTTAAATGAAATATTTCAATGCTAAAAAAGAGTAAGCCAAGCTATTATATGCCAATAAAGCACATTTATTATGAATCACTGGCTATTTACAGAAAAAAGGGAAGCTGTGTAATTCACTTGAACAGCCTCCAACAAAAACCATGCTAAATTCAGACTTACTCATCTTGATGAGTGGAATCCAACTGCTTCATTTATAACTTTGATTTCTTTCTTAGAGAGAATTGTAAAACTGGTAACAGATACTGCATTTTGTTTTGTTCTATGAATAAATGTTTTAAGCAGAACATAAATTCTAAGAGTTCTCTTTTAGGATGATGGGAAACTATCATGTATTTTCATGGAAATTGCCTTTATTTAAACCATATAAAAGTGTTGGTCATATTGCTTTCATTCTATTGAGCAACGGCAGTTCCAAGATTCTATCTTTGTTATCATGTATACTATTTTGCTAGGGCTTCCATACGAAGTACCACCAATGGGGTGGTTTTAGCTACAAATATTTATGTTCCACAATTCTGGAGGCTAGAACTCCAAGATCAAGGTGTCAGTAGGATTCATTTCTTCTAAGTTTGTTCCCCTTGACTTATAGATGGTTGTTGCCTCCCTGTGTCTTCAAGTGCTCATTCTTCCCTCTGTGTTAATCTCTGTCCAAACTTGCTCTTCCTTTGAGGGCACCGGGGCTGGTATATATCAGGGCCCACCCTAACAACCTCATTTCAACTTATTTACCTCTTTAAAGGCCTTGTCTTCAAACATGGTCAAATTCTGAGTTCACGGGGGTTTGGCCATCCACATAGGGATTTGGAGGGGACACAATTCAGCCCATAGTC
This sequence comes from Sturnira hondurensis, assembly GCF_014824575.4. Taxonomy (NCBI): domain Eukaryota; kingdom Metazoa; phylum Chordata; class Mammalia; order Chiroptera; family Phyllostomidae; genus Sturnira; species Sturnira hondurensis. Next base: position 20,892,612 of record NW_028083059.1, read on the forward strand.
CCACAGATTTTGGCAAAGTACCTTCAGGAGTTTTACTAAACAGAGCATTTTAAAGAAAAATTAAACATCAGTGAATCTGTGATACCACAGCTTGTACCACAGAAGCACAGCCATATGTTTCAGTGCAACTAAAATTTAGATGTACACAGATTTGCAAAGTGAAAAACGTTAAGAGACCAATTTCTTTCCATGACAAACAATACAGTAAACTGATAATAACCACCAAAACGTATTCTACTGTTCTGATTTCTTCAAGGACGAGAAATGCATCTTCGTAGAGAGTGCTGGAAGGCTGCAAAGGTCTTCTCCACAAATTTACACCCCCTTGCTCTGACCCTCCAATGCAATATTACTTTTCAGCTATTTGACTAGAGAGAGAAGCAAGTTAATGGCCCCTTCCTTTTTTTCCTCCTAGTAGTTGGATAGTATTTACAGCATTTGGAGACAAGTTATGCCTAGAATTTCTCAAAATACAACTTAATCAACACTATGCGAGTGTTAATGCAAAACCTCTTGGTAGATTTGGGATGATCGGTTACAATGTGGCCAAGTCCCCTCCTCAGCCCACCATCTCCTGGACAACCTGCATGCATGTGCTCAGGACTTCTGCACAGGTGTGCTCGGAGTTGGCAGAGAGCTTGGGAGGCAGCTGCCTCCAAGCTACATTTTTAGAGGAGCCTGCTTCCAAGCTGTCAGAGCAGACCTGAAATGACATAGCCCTGGCTTTGTACATTATCATGCACCTCACTCTTATTTTTAAGAACCTAGTTAATGCTCTCTAAGTGTTATTATTACAGCAGTCCAATCTGTCATGAGCTTTTATCTCACTATGTGAAACAGCGCCAGGTTTAAAGAGGGGCTCTAGAACCGTCAGTGGGCTGATTAGACCATGCCACTCCCAGCATGTGAGTGATGCTGCTGCCTACCGCAGCGGCAGTGTGTACCATCGGACACATAACTGCCTTGCAGCAGCCTCTCGGGAACTAAATAACTTTTCAGGTGGGGCTTAGATATGTGGTTAATGAATAACACACTCAAACTCTTACTTATTCACCAGGTGCTTGTATCCACCTACCAAAAGAATAAGAGTTACATGGATGGTTCCACAATACTTGAAACTCAGCATACTCCAAACCAAACTTGTTTTATAAAATGGCTTCATGTCATTGTTTTCCTATTATTTTTTCTTTGAAACTTAGTGCTGATATCTCATGGGTTACATTTGAGCCATTGTCTTTGTTCCTACTTTCAATCTATTGATGAATTTAATGATTCTGTCTTTTCAGTAACTCTTTTCCACTGATTTTCCTCGTCCTAACATGCTGATTAGGGGTGTTGATGTTCATCATCTATATATTTAATCTTGTAATTAATATCAATGCCTCTAGTCTCTTTCTATCTCAGTTCTTCCTCACTGCCAAGTGCGACTCTTTTCTTTCAAATGTCATGCGTATTTCTTTAGATTCTATTTATTTATTTATTTATTTATTTATATTTTAATTGTTGTTCAAGTACTATTTATTTATTTTTAGACAGAGGGGAAGGGAAGGAGAAAGAAAGGGCAAGAAGCAGAAGCATCAGTGTGTGGCTGCATCTCATGCACCTCTTACTGAGGACCTCACCCAAAACCCAGGTGTGTGCCCTAGACAAAAATGTTGAACTACCAACCCTTTCTTTGGTTTGCAGGCCAGCAATCCACCCACTGAGCCACACAGCCAGGGCTGCTGTGTGAGCCTCTTTTTGATGCATATTTCTAATCATAAAATTTTGGCATGCTTGCCATGTTAAAATAATTATAATGCTAATAATAGTAAAAATAAGTAAAACAAAACCCTGTATAATCTCCCTTTTTGTCTCAATAAAATGTAGACTCTGCTCATAGAGATAAGACATTCTTCTAGCTCTTCTCTAAATATATTTCCAATCTGAACACTGACTCCTTTACTAGAGTTTATATTTCATTCCTCTGAGTCAGTTACCATTCCCCACATGCCCTGATGTGCTCATCCCTCTGTGTATTCACACACACTGTTCTATGTCCTGGGATGCCCTCTGCTACTCATGCCTGCCTGCCATACCCAAGGACTGCCTCCAATGTTGATTTCCTCTGAAGCTGTATCTTAAATTCATAACAACAAGTAATCCTATTGTTCTGTCCTTCCACTACTGTGGGTGTTTTATTTAATCTAAACATTCTATCTTATGTTGTCATTTGCCTACCTGAATGATCTACTCTATTATATAGTAAGTAAATCCATGAAAGGCAAGAGCTGTGTGTCCTCTTTATCAACCCCCTTATGTCTGTTTTCTGGTAGAGAGACTAAGTTGATGACAAAGACATAGCAAATTATTCTGAACTAGAGTAACTTTCCCTGTTACCAGGCAGCCATTTCATTGTTCTCCCCACACGACCAGTTTGTGGATGCTAATTTTTAATTAGCATCCACCTACCCCTTTTCCTTCCTCCTCTCTCTTTCCTGTTACTTCTCATCCTTCTGCTCCTTCTTCCATGGTTGTTTTATTCTCATCCTCGGGCCCTCCTTTCCTGTTTCTTTTTCTTTGCTAGAAGACTGAAAAATATCTGAACAGAACAAGAAAGTCAATTAAAACAAAATAATAAATACATTGAAATACATTTAATAAATTAGAATATCTGTCCAGAGATGAATTCTTTAACAATTACTCTTGGTATAGCAAATTCACACTAAGTCCACCTCAGTAATGGATTACACGGGTTCATTTCAAAATATGTAAAAACATAATTGTCAGGATTTCAATATTCAAAAGGTTGCAAAGGGACATGCTCTTAGCACATATAAAGTATTTTAGGAGTAATAAAATGGGATGTGCCTTCTAATACAATCCTATAACAATTTGCCTTATTAATATACAAAGTTTTATCAGAACTTCAAATATTCTACCATGTACGCACTCACAAACACAAAGTGCATACACATACCCACAACTACTGCTACTTTCTTCCTATTTAAGATTTTGTTTTATTGGTAGTATTGTTGTGGTTGTGAATGTCTATCTGACAAGCAGGAAATAAGAAAAATAAACAGATCTAGGAAGACAACATAGAATGTGGTTTTTTATGGTCCATACCACTATAATAAGGCAATTAAGAGACAAATATCAGTTCATATTATGAGTCTTTAATTGTTACCTAAAACAATCCTGAAATGTAATCATCTATCTGTAGTATTCATTGATTCCCTCGTGTTCTTTACTGGAACATGCAACTATTCTGCATGTAGTTTTCTTTCTAATGTTGAGACAGCTTTAAATTCCTTCTTTACTGTTTCTTTGGCTTTGGATTCTATACTTAGTGCATTCTTCACAGGAGTATTGTCAGAAAATAGGTATTACTGTTTAGCATTTTGAAATACAAATTTTATTTCTATAGAAAGTATGAATATAGAGTTATATTGCAATCTAGACATTTCTTAATATATAAAAATTCATCAACATATATTTTAAGCCAAAAGTGTTTCTACAAAAGTTTATGCCTTGAGGATAATAAAATTTACCTAACAAAATTGAGAAGAAGATAAAAAAAGGTATATAAGCCACATCTTGAAGAAGCCCAGCCACTGTTAATATAATAATGCTTTGTGTAATAATGGCTTTGTGTAATAATGCTTTTTTGTAACATCGATGTAACCTGTCAGCTCAGGAGAGTGGTTTGGGATGTGCATGTGTGAACAGTGACGACTTCACTGTACTAGTCAATGGGGGTGGTAGATGCCATTGAGTGAACATGTGTCCTTTGTGGCTCTCACATTCAAAATGACTGAGCGAGTAAAGCAATCTAAATCTGTATCACATTTTGATTTAAACTTGAACATTCCTCTGCATAAACTATTTGGATGATTCAGGAGGCCACAGCTACAGGCAACTGGTGATTGGCAGCTTCATCACAACAACGTGCCTGCTCATGAATCACGTCTCATACAGAGTTTTCAATGGTGAAACATCGAGTCACCTGGGTGACTCAGCCCCCCTACAACCCAGATTTGGCACCCCGAGACTTTAGTTTTTCCCAAAACTAAAATCACTTTTGAAAGGAAAGAGATTTCAGACTGTCATTGAGATTCTGGAAATTACGATGGGGTAGCTAATGGTGAATGAAAGAACTGTGTGAAGTCCCAAGGTGCTGACTTTGAAGGGGACTGAGGTACCATCGTCCTATATACAATGTTTCTTGTTTCTTGTATCTTGTATCTTCAATAAATGTCTCTATTTTTCATAGTACATGGCTGGATACTTGCTGGACAGGCTGTATAAATTGTAATGTTCATTAGGACTGATATCACCAATTCAATACCATTTTAAAGGTAATGTACCATATTTTTCAGTGTTACAGTTATAATTTTGTCAATCCCTTGATATTAATAATATGAGTTGGTTCAGAAATTTTTAGAGTACCTTCATACATTGATTTATGAAAAGAAAGTTGATAGGACTTCAAGGAGCCCAGACCTTGGAAGCTCTGCCAACAAGAGGCAAATCTCCTCTGTGCCTTTGTAAAAGTAAACCTGGCAAAGTCAGATAATAAGAACATGAACTTTCTTCACAAACTGTAAAATGGCTATTCTGCTAGATTATCCCAACTGGAAGGAGTCTTTGCTGAATAGATTGCAACAATTTCTGAATTTTTGTAGACAAATCCAAACAATGGCCTTTGTTAAATACATTCAGAAAAAACATTCTTCCATGTATCACAATTTTGTGCAGTAGGCTGAACACAGGTTTTCCAGAGACAATGATGAAGTTATAAACATGCTCTGGTAGTTGCTGTGTTTTCACTTCTGTCTTCCTCTGACTCTATTCTCTCACTCCCTCGGCACACATATCCTCCATCATAGAACCAATATAATCTTGATATTTAAAAAGGGGGATACATGAAGGGGTGTTGAAGTAACGTAGGTGAGAGTACTCAACATCAATCTACATAAGAGTTTTCTGAGAGCTACTCGATCACTAGACGACACGACGCTTTAGTCCCCCGAGCCTTACTCCCTTCATTTCATGTGAGGAAAGGACTGTGTTTTCTCTGCACAACTGTGTTACAGTTAGAGGCATCTGACTCAGACAGCTATGTCCAGCCGTACCTTTTTAACTCAGTATCACATCATGATTAGAATGTACACATTTCTTACACTCAGTTAGAGGAAAAAGGGACATTGGTGCATATAGTCAAAACCAATAATGACCATTATTAGTAAATGGAAGTAACATCATCCTGGAAACATAATGTTGGTAAACCAGAGGAAAAGAGAGATTGGGTTGCAAATAAAATTTTATAGCTGCAATGATGGGATTAAAATACTTTTTGTCTCACTAGTCTGTAAAATAATTTAATGAGCATAGGCTCACGAACTAACCTGCTAACTGAGTTTGACTGATGCATAAAAATATCTCTCTGGTTTATTCTAAAAGTTCTGATAGCAAGGAAGAGAGCACTGCTGATTGCTTCTCCATCATTTCATTGGACATGCAAGGCTGCCCTGGCCACTGACTGAATGAATTGGCTTAGCGACACTCCATTCTAAGGGTCATCAGCATTCTTAGCTTTAAAAGTCATGGTATCAGATTTGCGGTTTATACTACATTCCCTCAGAATACATCAATGCTAAAAATTAACTTTCTGCTTTGCCCTGTTCTGAGAGATGAAAGACAGGATCTCCAGAGCTGTGCCGGATCAGTGAAAAAAGTCATGCATGGAGAGCTTGTGGCCTGGCTGAAAAATAAAACTACTGCAGCACAGAGTTGAGCAAATGTTTTTTGTGTTGTGTTTTTTTTTTTTTTTCTAAATCATTTAGGCGCTGTGAGTCATACAGCTTCCTTCACAACCTCTCAACTCTGCCATTGTAATAGCAATGCAGCTGTAGGCAATACATAAACAAAGGTTTATGTGGCCCTGTTCCAAATAAAAATGTATTTAACAAGGAGGGGAGTGGTTCTGCCATGTTTGCCAAACCTTGCTTTGGAGGCATGCCGTCTCCAAAACTTCAACAGCCACACGGATGGTGAATGTCATAATGTAGGGTGCATGGTAGCTGGTAAGAGGCGAGGGAGGTTAAGAGCGGGGGAGAAAGGTGTGATGAGCATGCCAGGCAGAGGCAGAGGCAGAGACAGAGGGGAAAAAAGAGACAGAAAAGACACATTACATTATAAATATACCAGGATTACATGCTTGGTTTGACACGGTCTCTTGAAATTCCCCTTCAGAACACCATTCTATTTGTAGGTCTCTCTTGCTGAAATGTGTAGGACTTTAAAATGAATGGCATTTTAGCCCATTATCTTCCTTTAATATTTAGCCTTTCCAAAAGTGAAAAATAGGAAACTATGGTTAAGCACTCAGGGTTTCTCAAGCTTTTTGATATAGACCTAATTCCTTACTGCTCTACCCACTTTAAAAAATGTATTAATTGGAAAAGTGTATTACAAAAGATTCTTTGAAAAAATAGAGCCTTAATTCATATTAATGATGAGGACTCAAGTCAGATTTCATGGAGAGGATGGTGTGGACACAGGGCAACCATAGACAGGGAAGCACAGGAGGGGCCTTCTCGCAAAAGTAGAACCATCCCAGAAGCAAAGAAAGTAAAAAATGATTAAGGCACCAACAAAATGAGCTCAACTACCAACTGAAGACAAGCTAAAACTTGCCAGTTCCACCAAAGCTACCTTTGGGACCTAGTGAATTCAGTTAACATGTCCCATGACAAAGCTTACGTTAACATAATAGAGTTATTTATTTCCTTAATTTATTGATGCTTTTTTAAAAAAGAAATTTCTACTCATATCTATGCATAATTGTTTGTGGTGGTCATTGTTTTTAAACATATGTTTAATAAAGAGAAATGTTTTGAATAGTTAATTCATAATAAGTACACCATAATGTCAAATATAAAATGAAAAAACATTTAGATTTCAAGGAAGTAAAAAACAATCTACAGATTGAACAAAATTTTTCATGGATTATTTTACTTCACTTTAAACTTAAATTTGTGTTCCAGATATATTTTTCATGCTTTAAATAATTCAAGGGTATTTTTAATTACTTTACAATTTCTTGATAGAGTTACATTTCACTAGCTTACATTGCTTTTAAAAATGGGTTTAGGAATGGATAAACAAGAAATATAGTTGACTAGCCCTGGCTGGTGTATCTCAGTGGACTGAGTATGGACGGGCCTGTGAAGCAAAGGGTCATAGGTTCAATTCCCAGTCAGGGCACATGACTGCATTGCAGGCCAGGTCCCCAACAGGGGACACATAAGAGGCAACCACACATTGATGTTTCTCTCCCACTCTTTCTCCTTCCCTTCCCCTCTCTAGAAATAAATAAATAAAATATTTTTAAAAAGAAATATAGTTGACTGTTTTATAATTTTTCATAGTGTAAGTGGAACCACAAACCTTTGTCTCTACAGTTAATTAAAGTACCATATTTTAAAATCTTTTTTTTTATTTTATTTTTTTTCAAATATATTTTATTGATTGTGCTATTACAGTTGTCCCATTTTTCCCCCCTTCACTCCCCTCCGCCTTGCACTCCCCCCCACCCACATTCCCCCCCTTTAGTNTTACACCGGTGAGAATGGCTATCATAAACAAAGCAATAAACAACAAATGTTGGAGAGGGTGTGGGGGAAAGGGGACTCTGGTCCACTGTTGGTGGGATTGCAGACTGGTACAACCATTATGGAAAACAGTATGGAATTTTCTCAGAAAACTAAAATTGGACTTGCCTTTTGACCCAGCAATTCCACTGCTGGGATTGTATCCTAAGAACCCCAAAACGCCAATCCCAAAGAACCTATGCACCCCAATGTTCATAGCAGCACAATTTACAATAGCCAAGAGTTGGAAGCAACCTAGGTGCCCGTCAGTAAATGAATGGATCAAAAAACTATTGTACATATACACAATGGAATTTTATGCTGCAGAAAGAAAGAAGGAACTCCTACCTTGTGCAACAACATGGATGGAACTGGAAAGCATTATGCTGAGTGAAATAAGTCAGGTGTTGAAGGACAAATACCATATGATCTCACCTCTAACAGGAAGCTAAACAACAAAGCAAACAAGCAAGCAAAATATAACCAAAGACACTGAAATAAAATCATTTTAAGAAGAGGAAATTTATATACTACTTTTAAGTATATAAATAAGATTCTATTCTAAATATGTATGTGCTTAAAGGAGGCATTGTAAAATATTAACAACAGTAAAGTTGATGAAGGGTTGAGAAGTGATATAAAACAATAAATTAATAGCATAGTTTGAAATGCCTAAATAAATTAAATCTATTTTGTACACTACATTTACCTCTTTTTTAATAGAATATAAATTAAAACAATGTATATGTATTAAAATTATAAACTGAAAAAATAATTGAGCAGACAGTATAATAAATATTTTCTTTGAAATCAAATCAAGAGGTAACAAAATAATTCTGAAAATTGTTTTGCTCATATTTCTATAAACACTATTTTTGTTTGTTACTATTAAGGAATTTTCAAATTATTGATTTCTACCAAGAAACTAAAATATAGTTTTGGTCATGCTTTTTGTAAAGAGATGAGGTTTTGATGACAATTTTATAGAGTCAGCTTGAATAACATTTCTTGGCAGAGATTCTAAGAAAATAAAATTATATGCTTGAGTTCTCGATTTCTACTTTTCATTTTGCATGAATCATGCCTTCTTTTTCTTTAATGGCTAGGAGAGACCTCCTTGTTCTTTACAGTTCTTGATTTTTAAAAGCAAAACCTATACATGACAAAAATAATGGGAAGGATTTTTAAGTTACTTGACATTGTCAAAGAAATAAATTAATTTGTCTTTAGAAAATTTGTATCGCTAAACTTTGTAATCCAGACATTTGAAAGGGCATCAAAACCTACTAACTGTCTATTTAAAAAATTCCACTAGAGGGCAACATGTACCAAGATTTTAGTATATTTGCAGTTTCAAAGGGGAAAACATCCAGTTTTATTCTTTATCATGAATAAATGTCAATATTTAAAATTTAGCACCATTCAGTATTAATTGTTATCTTTATGATGCACATGTGGTCTGAGTGAATACTATCTCACTTATAAAAGATAGTAGTATGGTATTATTCTATCCAATTTTAATTAGAATTAACATTCTTTCGTTACCATAATTACTAGCATGAATAACAAGTTAAAAAAGGCATAATTTTGTATGTACTGAATTCAGGTGCTGATATATTTAATAATTGTAAATAAATATAAGCAGCCCCAAGTTAAAGAAAAAAATAAAAACCATAAGAGATGTTGGTAGTAAATGTGAAATTCAATTTTGAAGAAATAAAAGTGTTTGCTTATTATATAGCCTCAGGGATTATTTTAACCATGATTAGGAAGATCATTCAAATGGCATGGTTCTGTTTGTTACTCCTTAATACTTTCAGAGAAGTAGAATCTGCTTAAAGTTGCCAACCTCATCAGGTATTAGAAATCTTTCCAAACAACACTCTGCCTACAACCTGTCCTCTTCTATTCCTGCTCTTCACCTTACACATCAATATTTGCTGAGGAAAACTATGCTAAATACAGGTGCTTGTCACTAGGATGCTGATATTAGAGCACAATGCTTTTGCTTCCAGATAAATTTTCTGTAAGAGAGAGCAGAGCGAAATTGAAAGAGGGGTGAGGAAGGGAGGTACACGACCAGTTTGGAAAATGATTACATGGGTTTAATGGAATCATATTTAGAAACAAACAAGTAAAACATACACAAATAATAGTCAACTTAATTCTCTATGACATAAATACACATAATTATTACATAATGCAATAAAATAGTGAAATTGTCTCCATATTTCTTCAGTTAATAACATTATATTTTAAAAATTCTTTTTATATATCCTTGAAAATAACAGCTGCTTATTATATAAAATAGTTAACCTAGACCTGATTTTAAGTATCAATTACTTAACCTTCCTACTCCCTTATGCATAATTACTATTATTATTTCCATTTCCTCAGTGAGAAAACTGAGGCATCATTTTTAGCAATGTATATGTAGATAATTATAAAAATAAACAGATGCTTATATTGAGATATGCATACAGAAATAAATAAATGAAACATTAATTCCCTATAATACTTCTAAAATTAAGAAACAAGGCTATGAAAAAGTAAAAATTGAATCAACTTAACCTTATTCTAAATTTACATAACATCCATTCCCAACAATGGATGACAGAATTCAGAACTCTCGGCACACAGCCCTCCCTTCCTCTACCTTAACAATCAGTAATTTTTATTAATGCTTTCATAGCATCAAATTTATAACATTCTCATTTTATTCTGTAACCAAAATTTACACTGTGGTTTTTCCTTAGATCTATATTTAGGTAGATCCTGCCCATTATTTTACCAGGATTTCTTTTTTGAAATGTTTATTTTAATATTTTGACCTTTTCTGTATCTTCAAAATATATTTTCAAAAAGGAACCATGTATTTCCAAGCATTCTAATTAATTTCTGTTTATTATCTTGACATTCAGAAGCCAATTGATAAAATACACTACTTTTACCATATTACTCTGTATTAGTTTCAGGTCTATAGCAGAGTGGTTAGAGTCATATACTTTACAAAGTGTTCCCCATGGTACTTCCAGTATCCACCTGGCATCACAGTTATTACAATACTGTTGACTGTGTTCTCTGTGCTGTACTTTACATCTGCATGATATTTTGTAACTATCAATTCGTACTTCTTAATTGCTTCATTTTTTCCACTCATCCCACTAACACCCTCTACTATATAGTGACTTTCAGTCTATTTTCTGAATCTATGAATCTGTTTCAATTTTGTTTGTTTTGTTCTTTAGGTTCCACATATAAGTGAAATCATGTAGTATTCATCTTTTCTAAGTTATTTCACTTAGCATAATATCTTCTAGGTCCATCCATGCTGTCCCAAATAGTAAGATTTTATCCTTTTTATTGCTGAGTAATACTCCATTCTATGTACACCACCTTTTCTTTTTCCATGCATCTCTTGATGGAAACCTATGTTGCTTCCATAACTTAGCTACTATAAACAATGCTGTAATGAACATATGGGTGCATATATGCTTTTGAATTAGTGGTTTGGATTTCTTTAACTAAATACTCAGCAGTGGAATCACTGGGTGATGAAGAAGTTTCATTTTTTAATTTTTGAGGAAAATACTGTTTTCCATACTCTTTTCCATAGTGGCTGCACCAACTTGCAATTCCACCACCAATGCACAAGACTTTTCTTTTTTTCATATGTTCACCCAAACTTGTTCATTGATTGACCATAGACATTGTGACCAATCTGAGGTGAAATCTCCTTATGGTTTTAATTTGCATTTTTCTGATAATTAGTAAGGTTGAGCATTCTTTCATATGTGATTAGTAATCTGTATGTCCTGTTAGAGAAATGTCTATTCAGGTTCTCCATCCATTTTTAAATGGAATGGTTTGTTTCTGTGGTGTTGAGTTGTATGAATTCTTTATAAATTTTGGATATTGACTTCTTATTGGATGTATCCTTTTGATGAATATCTTTTGCTATTCACTGCATTGTCTTTTTTGCTGTAGTTGATAGTTTCCTTTGTTGTGCAAAAGTTTGCCCATTTTGTTTTTACTTGGATTATTTGGATAGAGATGTGCAAAAAAAAAAGAAAAAGAAACTAGAAACTAGATCACCTTCTTACACCATACATAAGAATAAACTCAAAATGGTTTGAAAGCTTAAATCTAAGATCCAAAACCACCTGGCTGGTGTAGCTCAGTGGATTGAGCGTGGGTCTGCGAACCAGAGGATCGCGGTTCGATTCCCAGTCAGGGCACATGCCTGGGTTGCAGGCTGGTTCCCTGCAGGCCAACTCCCAGCAGGGGATGCATGAAAGGCAACCATACATTGATGTTTCTCTCCCTCTCCTTCCCCTCTAAAGATAAATAAGCAAATAAAATCTTTAAGATCCAAAACCATAAAACCCCAGAAAGAAAACTTAGGCAGTCAGATTTCTGACATTGCTCTTAGTATTTTTTTTCTGATGTATCTTCATGGACAAGGAAAACAAAAGAAAAACAAGAGGGACTGCATATGAAAGTTTTGCACAGTGAAGACAGACTACTGATTGGCAGAAGATATCTGCCACCGATACACCTGAGAAAGGGTGAGATCCAGAATGGACGAAGAATACATACGTCTCTTTTTGGAAATGTACTTTTTTATGAAACTTTTTTGTTCTGTTTTTTAATAATTATAAATTTCATTAGGCTAAAGAGAAATATTTAAATCTTTTTATTGTATTTTTATTTTTTATTTTTTAATTTAATTCTTTTTTATTGTTCAGATAAGCATTTATTTAATTGAACAATAAATACATTTATTGTTCAGTTTATTGAACAAATAGTAAATTTTTGTTATCTTCACTAGTTTTATGTCTAATGTTATAATTATGCACATGGTATATAATGCTGCCCAAATTTGTAATATTTGGAAAGGCAGAATGAGACCTCTATACTTTTTTTCTAGTGCAATCATAAATTCCTAGATCATTATAATCAGCATCTTTGAAACAATGTTGTTCAAGTACAGTTTTCTGTCTTATATTCCCAGCCTGCCCATCCCCCCAAGTGTTCCCCACCTCCCTCCCATTTCCACCCCCCACCTTAGTTATTGTCCATGTGTCCTTTATACTTGTTCATGTGAATCCATCCCCTTTTCCCCTATGACTCTTTCCATGGAATTCTATGCAGCAGAAAGAAAGAAGGAGCTCCTACCCTTTGCAACATCATGGATGAAACTGGAAAACATTATGCTGAGAAATAAGCCAGGTGGTGAAAGACAAATACCATATGATCTCACCTTTAACAGAAATCTAAACAACAAAACAAACAAGCAAGCAAAATATGACCAAAGACACTGAAATACAGAACAGGCTGACAGGGACCAGAGGGGAGAGTTAAATATCTTTTTTAGAGGAGTCAAAAAGTCAAATGTACACTAAACTAAGAATGTGATGGATTTCAAATTTATTTTCAGTATAGAGTTTATGATTGTTTTGATTTTTGAATCATTTATGAAATTTATAAAGAAAAAACAAATTTATTTTTAATGAATCTTCATATATTTTTAAAATTAAAAAACAAAATATTTTTAAAAAACAACCAGAAAACACCAGTTAATTTTTTTAACAGTATTTTTTTAAAGAATTTATTTATTTATTTATCTTTAGAGGGGAAGGAGAGAGGGAGAGAAACATCAATGTATGGTTGCCTTTCATGCATCCCCTGCTGGGAGTTGGCCTGCAACCCGGGCATGTGCCCTGACTGGGAACTGAACCGCGATCCTCTGGTTCGCAGGCTTGTGCTCAATCCACTGAGCTACGCCAGCCAGGGCCAGCACCAGTTAATTTTAACTTTAATTTTATCCTTATAAAAATGACATATTTGATATCATCAAGTACTAGAACCGTGTGTGACAGCATAGATTGCTAAATAAATCAATTACTTTTATACTCTAGTTTATTGACATCTATCATTTTTCTTGTTTTTTAATACAGTAAATATAGATATTCATTATATACTATAAACTCTAAAATATAACATTAATGAAAGTTTTTGAGTTTAGGCTTATAAAATTCTAAATGCAAAATAATTTTTGATGTTCCTATAGAAAATAGTTTTAAAATTTAAGAAAAAATTAAAAGAAAGTGTGAGCTATCAATACCAAGAAGGATGTATTTTAAAGGTATCATAACATCTAATATTTTTCCTATCATAACTCTTGTCCATCTTAGGCATTTGTTTAGGAGTTGTTTATTAAAGCTTTAATTTAAATAATACCTAACAATTTTGTTTTCCAAAATTTTTATTTGCTTGTTACCAATAATTAGTACTTTAGGTTCTTTTTCTGTTTTAACATCTAACATTAAATTTTATTCAATTATTGAAGGCAATATTGATGTGTGGTCTAAATTTCTGATTTAAAATTTCTATCATGTATTGTAATAGGAATTTTAATAATAATAATGATAATCATAATAGCCATAATGGTGTTAAGGAATTAGTCATGTAACCTTACAGTGGGAAAATATTTTGGAACCATTATATCAGTTTCACAAATATATACTCTAATTCCAAGTGGAATGAAAGAATTTACAAGTTGTGTGCTCATGCTAATTTGTGCAGTACTAACAGAAATATCTTCTCTAAGTTTATGGGGGAAAAACTCATAAATGGTCTACAGTAGTTTAAATCTGTAACTCTATATTGCACCCTGCTGCCTCTTTTGTGGTGAAAAAAAACATGCCCCAGTTCAACTTCAGGTCTCTCCAAGTCCTACTTCGTTTGATGGGTAGTTAGTACACCCTATATCTTGAAAAAACCTCAAATGTGAGTGACAACCAAAAATAACGGCTGGTCTAGAGTGTTCAGGCAGGAATTTAATGGTCTTCTGTTCTGACTACTGCTGCAGGTATTGGCAGATGCCCCAAGACCAGTGCCCACTCCCCTGCTCACCCGAGCAGCCACTTCCAAGCTGCGAGCCCTCCTGCCAAGGCTGCAATAGTGCAGGCCTGACTGTCCACTCACAGTGCAAGGCTCTGCATCTCCTTCCCTCTTGGCCCAGAAATCTGATTGCTTCTCTTTTTAGGGTCTCAACATGTAAAATATTGCATTCAATCAATTTCCAGGAAAATGTAACCATTGTACTCTCCCCCATCTCATCACCCTTCTTTATATGTGGATGAGAAATCTGGTCGTAATTCTGAGCACATGCATTCTTTTAAAAATGGCCAAAGACATTGTTGGGTACCTCTCTGACTGCAGAAAACAAAAATTATCAGTTTAATAATGAAATTTTTGTCATTCTTTAGCTTTGCTCTTCAGTTTTTATGCACCTGCTACAGATGCTATGAATTTAAAAATCTACTACTGGCAGTGTATTTTTAGGGATTTTTTTTCATGTTTTTTTGTATTTCTTTTATTGTGTTTTACTTTTGTAAATTATTGTTCAAGTACAGCTGTCTCCATTTTTCCTTCACCACTCCCCCACTCCACCCATCTGCACCTCCCACCCTTGATCCCACCCTGCCTTTGGCTTTGTCCATGTGTCCTTTGCACATGTTCCTTGATGACCCTTCCCATTTGTCCCCATTGCTCTCCCTCCCCTCTGGTTACTAGTTACTGTCAGTTTCTTCTTTATTTCAATGCCTCTGGTTATACTTTGCTTGCTTGTTTGTTTTGTTGATTAGGTTCCACTTATAGGTAAGATCATATGGTATTTGTCTTCCACTGCATGGCTTATTTCACTTAGCATAATGCTCTTGAGATCCCCTAATTAAAAATGGGCAAAGGACCTGAACAGACACTTCTTCAAGGAGGACATATAGAGGTCCCAGAGACAGATGAAATGATGCTCAGCATCACTAGCCATCAGAGATACAAATTAAAACCACAATAAGATACCACTTCACAGTGGTGAGAATGGCCATCATTAAGAAATCAATACACAAGTGCTGGTGAAGTTGTGTAGAAAAGAGAACCCTAGTGCACTTGTTGGCAGTTTTATTTTCAATTTTTTGAGGAACTCTCATAATTTTTTCCATAGTGGCTGCCCTAATTTACATTCCCACCAGTAGTGTAAGGGGGTACCCTTTTCTCCACATCTTCACCAACTTGTTATTTGTTGTCTTTTGAATAGTAAGCATTCCAGCAGGTGTGAGATATTATCTCATTGTGGTTTTTGATTTGCATTTTCCCAATGACTAGTAATATTGGCCATCCTTTTATATACCTGTCAGCCACCTATTATTTGAAGAAAATGACTATTTAGATCTTTTTTTTGTTTTATGTATTTACTTTTGTTTCTGTAAATTTGTTTTTCCATTACTATTTAGTCCCCTACCCTGCAGTCACCACCCTGTTATCCATGTTGATGAGTCTTTTGCCTTTTTGCCCGATCCCTCCATTCCCTCACCTACTACACCAGAGTTGTCAACCTGCTCTGTATCTGGATCTGCCTCTATATCGTTCATAAGTTCAGTTTGTTCATTGGATTCCACATATGAGTGGAATCAGATGGTATTTGTCTTTCTCTGATGGCTTATTCCACTTAGTATAACGTTCTCCAGGTCCATCCATGCTGTCACAAAGGGTAAATTTTTCTTTGCACGATGGAGTAGTATTCCATTATGTAAATGTTCCATAGTTGTTTTCCCCACTCATCTACTGAGGGACACTAGAACTACCACAGGATCCAGCAATTCCACTTCTGGGTATTTATCCAAAGAAAATGGAAACACTGTCTCCAAGAGATGTTTGCACCTTCACATTCATTGCAGAATTATTTACAGTGATACGGAAACAACCTCGGTGTACCTTGTTGGCTGAATGAATAAAAATGTGGTACATAGCAGTGTACCACATCCCACCAGTCTTTGTTAAAATAGTTCACAAGCCCATGAGTGACTGCGTCTTGGGGATTTTCATTTCTTTCTATGAAGCCCCCTATGATGCATAAAATATTACCATCAAATAAAATTTGTGTATTTTTTTCTGTTTAAAAAAATCTACTACAGCAATTCCTGACACAGCCAGGGTACTGTTTCATAGTTCTATTTCTGCTTCTCCACTTATGAGCATGTTCATGTTGTATGGAATCTCCATGGAGCTCATTACTATCTTGCCACCCCACTGTCAGAAACTCAGCTGAGGTGGAGAGAGCTGAACTGTCAGGTGTCAGAGCAGTCAAGCCAAATAAATGTGATAGCAAACAGTCAATCTCTAATCACTCACCACAGTAGTATAAGCTAGAGGCTGAAAGCAGAGAAAGTGCCTTTCTCTCTTCCTTTCCTTCCATTTTCCACAGGGACACAACCCAGATCAAGGATAAGGTTGATCAGCATGGCTCTGGTGTTCACCTCCCTATCAAGGGAGCCCTGAACAAAGGCTCCCATAGTTCTCTTTGCCAGAGAGGATGAGGGGCAAGTGTAGGGGGAGGGATAAAAGTGGAAAATTGCTGAATAGTGAGTCAGACCAGAGAAAAGGGTTTTCATGGCTTCCGCCTCTTCCCTTCACTCCTCTCCCCTTTGTTCCCAATTAATAAGCTTCCCCAAAGGCATCCAAAGGAGGTCTCTGCCAAAGAGATACAAGGACATTTCTGAATGAAGGAGACTAGGTTAAAAATGCAAGTATGTGAAGCACAAGTCTGGCAAGAGGGGCCCAGTTCTGTGACTGCATCTCCCTTCAGAGTCTGCAATACATCTTCAGGGCACTGAGTGGTTGTGGGAGGGCACCTTTACCTGTGAGGCCTGCCAGATACAGATTTTGTGTAATTGCCTTCATTAGATGTTTAACCAGAGCCAGACTCCTCACTCTCCTTTACCGAGCTTTATCCACTTCTTCCCTCCTCACTTCCCACGTATCTATTTTTTGGTTCTTCCTCTTTAAACCTATATGACTTCACTGTTTCATTTAACTAATGCCTGAGTATGGTAGTCAAAACAACTGGACTATTTCAGAGGAGATTTATGGTCAGAAGATGAAGTGCATTGATTGTGAGAGATGAAGGAGGCAAGGAGTGGATTCCAGGAATAGCATGTACAAAAGTCCTGATTCATGTCCAAAAGCAATGATTCAGTGGGAACACTGTGATGACTCAGGTGTGACAGGAGTACAGATATAAGCCAAGGACAGGCAAGAGATGTCTTGAAGAGACCAAATTATAAAGGGACACATATATAATACAAAAATTTAAATTTTTATTTGTAAAAGATAGAAAATTACTGAAAACTTTTAACTGAATAATGTCACAATTATATTTTTATAAGATGTCTAAGCTATGACTTGTTGCATGAAATAGTAACTAATATGAAAACAAATAATGATGCATCTCAGTAGTTAAGTATTATTCAAAGTTGCCTCGCACCAAGGCAAAACTGATTATTTGAATTTGTCCCTACAGGAGACCATTTCAAAGATTAACAAATGAATAGTTAGAAGAGTTGCTAAATTATGCATTAGTGTGTGAGTACTCCTTTTGAAATACATATTATATAAAATTCTCGTATGTAGAAGTATAGTTATGAATGCTGGACAGCCACTCTGCCTGGCAGGAATGGCGAGATGAGAAGATGGTGTGGGAGGAAAATGTGTTACTAACTTGGGGTGTGTGGGAAACAACACGTAGGGGAACAGAGCGACATACAGTTATAGAAAGTCTGTGTAGTTTTAAAATGATAAGTTATATGTTTGTAGAGTATAAAATCATTTAAAAATAAATGTATTATCTATTTCCTCAACATTAGGCAACTCTATTTCTGATAAAGAAATAATTTTAGATAAGTGTTTGAACCTAAAAATGATGTTCTATTTTTGAATGTATACTGTACATTTAAACTGGTGTTAAGAAGTAGCCAAATCTATTTTTAATTACACAGTTTTAAATGGAATGTTTTTCTTTAACTGATAGGTTTGGAGTACTTCTTTAAAAAAATCTGACTATATTCTCACCCATCACAATTTATGTTGTTACTTACATACATGTTTATATTTTCAAGTTTAATTTTTATTTACTAATAACATGTAACAGTTGCTTTTCTATACTAAACCTTAAGCCTAAATGTTTAGGGCTATTGCCATTTGTTATGTGGAAGTGGAACGGAGAGATACAATTGTGATCTTTGAGATGCAGG
Source organism: Sturnira hondurensis (assembly GCF_014824575.4). Taxonomy (NCBI): domain Eukaryota; kingdom Metazoa; phylum Chordata; class Mammalia; order Chiroptera; family Phyllostomidae; genus Sturnira; species Sturnira hondurensis. Next base: position 20,911,342 of record NW_028083059.1, read on the forward strand.
GTAAATCTTATTGATTTCAACAAAAGTTACACATAAAGCACCCAAGGGTAGAAGCTGACCCCAAACAAATTAAGACTGATTTCATCATCACTTCACATGCATACATAGATCTTGACATAGACTAAGAAATATATTTTATCTGAAGTGCCTTGCTCTGAGGTTTAATATTTGCTTTTTCCTAATTTGCAGTGAATGTCCATTAGATTCATAGAATTGAATTTATTGTCTCTGGTGGTTAATTAAACATCTGTAAAACAGTCCAAAGATATAAATCTAACCCAGCCTTTCTAAGACAAAGAATTTTTATTTTCCAATAATAAATTCAGACTCTTGTATGTTGTAATTTGGAGACAGCAATTCAGATTTTTTCAAGTAACACTGTGGAAAACATTATTTTTGTTTGGTTGTCATGATTTCTGTTGTTTACTTTGGAAGATATTGTTGCTCTATAAAACAGTGCATATAACAAAATATGGCATTTAGCAGTACTCACTACAAGAAGACATTTGTTTTCAAAGTCTCTGGTTTCATATGTGTATTTCCTGCTATCTAGGTTGTGCCAAAAGTAGTGTGAGCAACCACAAGCTAGCCCAAGTTATCATGACCTGTTAAAGTGCTCAGTAAATACCTAGTGACACTCCGGAAAAAATTCCCCTCTGCTTGTGAGGGCACAGGAAACGGAGAACACCGAAATTTGTTTGCTTTATGTTAATGTTATCAAGATCTCACAAAATGTATATTAGTATAATTCTACCTCTCAAAAGATTCATTGTGGTTTCCTTCATTCAGATTCAGATAACTTATTTTTTTCTTTTATTTAACTTGTTCTTTATGTTTTTCTTTAGTTAAAAAAGAAAAGCGCAAATTATTTCTTATTCAGTAGGAGTTAACAAACTCTAAATACAAATTGTTCACAGAAGGTGAAAATGCCCCATTAGGTGATTCATTTTAATCCCTCAACTGCCTTGTAATTTCATTGGCTACCTTTTTTTTTCACATTGGCTAACTTTTTTAATATCTTCATAATTTTCTGTAATTTTAAATAAGCCTACCTTTAAAAGTTATTGTTGTTTTTCCCTTTTCTTTTTAATCTAAGGGAAATAAATATAATGATCATTTCACATTAATAAAGTTCCTCAATTGCTAAATCTTGAAAAATGAATTTTCAATTTTAAAATGAGATACTCTCCATTTGGCCTCAGAAGTTAATTCAACAGAATAAAACTAACTGTCTTAAACTATTTACTTTAGGGCTTAAGAAAGCTATTAAGACTGTAGGCCAGGTGACAGCAAAAGGTTATGGGCTTAAGCTCCCTCAATCACATTGCCCCAAACCTGGCATCAGAGAAACGAAGAAGATTAAGTTGTTAACTTAAATCTCAAGTACACTCTTGGTCTCTACCCTTTTGGGTAGGAAAAGTAGAATGAAAGGGCTCTACCAAACAGAAAAGCATGGTTTCATAGCATGGTTCCATCTCTATCATCCATTAGACGGAAGGTTTTGTACATACTGGTAAAAACACATTGGGAGCAATCATTAGTATAGGTGTGTCCCTGGCATACTATTTTAAGTTTCTTTCTGGGAAACCCAAAAGTTAGTACTAATTTATAAAAGAGCACTATAAAGAATAGAGATATTTACTGTTAATTTGCTCATTTAACCTTATTCCCCATCGAGCAGTGTTGGAAAACTAGACATTTTCCTGGGGATGGAGAAATGAAATAAATTCGAGTAAAACAGAAAACAATGAAGTAACTGCAATGCATTGTGATAGATACTATACTAGAGGTACTTACTCTGGGAAAGCTAAGGACAAATGTTCAACACTTTCTGGGTTATTCAGGAAAAGTTTTGCAGGAAGAGTAAGAGTCTACCAGGTAAAGAAAGCATCATGCATAAAGGTATTTCCTTATATTGATTTTGCACTCTAAAGAAGGTATATGTTTAATAAACTTGAGAGAGTTCAGAACTGTTTGCCTATGATGGGGTTATGCACAAGAAGCTATAATGATGCAACAAAATTACAAAAATAGATAATACATTGTGAGCTAGTCACGTTTCTGAGAGCTTTTCTTGAATCGCCATTACCCTTCTACTTGGCACTGTTTTATACATGAGGAAACTGAGGCACTGTGAGAGGAACAACTTTTTGAGGACACACAACTATCAAGCATCCAAATTGGAATTCAAACCCAAGCAGTGTTATTCCAGAGCCTGGGTTTATATGTTCTACGTGAGGCTGTGGATGTGGTAGAATAAAGGCAGCGAAGAACTTTGCTTTATAGTTTATTCTCTGTTCCACAGATAATAGGAAACCATTGAATCTAGACATCCAATTGGCTGAGGAAAATGGCAAAGAGGCTCTGAGGATGACTTCCAAGACTGGGTTTCAAGTGACACCTTATGAGAGATAGAAAAAACAGTAGCATTATAAAATCAGGTGTTCAAGAGAAAATGCACTGAGTTTGAGGCATGTTAATAGCCAATGTGTGTCTGCAGTTTACAATTATTAACAATTTGACACTGCATAAGAAATAAAAGACATCTCTGTGCGTACTCATTTTATGAATCTGGGGAATGGGGGTGAGGTTTTTATGAGGGTTAAATGAGTTAATAATTTTAAAATGATCAAAAATCTTATTTATAGCATCTATTATCTGTGTTAAACAAATAAATAAGACTACCTCAAAAAAGAAGTGATTACTAAGTTGTATATTCTGTAAGGCCAGTTTCTAGCTTCACTTGAAAATATTATATTAACTTTTATTAGTTTAGGAACTACTTATGGTTCATTTTTAATCTTCTGAAATGATACAACTAATTATGTTAATATTTTCAATATATGCAATTATGTTGATCAATTTTAAATTATAATATATATCAGCTTGGATGGATCAGAGGGAAACTGGGTCAAGTTATCCATTATTTTTAATTAATTCAGCTCTTTTGAATTAAAGTGTACATTTTAATACCAACCGTACTAACCAAGTAATTGATGTGTTGTTTGATATTATCCAAAGCACTCATTCAAACACACTTTTACTCAACAAACACTTATTTAGTGTGTACTACCTCACAGTCGTCCAACTCAACAGGGCAGATAGCGCTAATAAGACTGTGTCTCACTACTGAGAAACGGCAGAATGCAGTGCAAGAGTAAGGGTAGTAGCCAGTGCAATTCGGGAGGCATCTAGACCATATCACTATGTACTCAAACTCCATTCAACAGTAGTTCTTCAAATACAGTATAGCGTGAGTGAAATATTAGACACGTATTAAGGCTTTTCCAACTTTCTGTAGACAGCACACTAAGTTACTGCCTCTAAAATATAAAAAGAGTTTTCTATCTTCTAGCCTATTACAATTAAATATATGTGTATACTTATATGTCCTGTATATGTCTGAAATTCTTTTCTGTACCATCTATTGAAACATAGGCTTTGCTGTTATAGTGAATACACAGGAAATCAGATCAGCAACGTTTTGGTTCAGAGGCCCATGCTCAATCTCCTGAGCCACACCAGCTGGGACTGTGATTATAAATCGCTAACACTTCTCTGTCACTCCCCCTTTTTCTCACTCTTCATCATGAGTGAACTATCAGTCTTCCACTTTTAGTTTATCTCAACCACCTGCCCTTTGTCGCAGGGTCTCTGGGCAGTCTTTATCATCCATGGCAGCATTTATGTATCAGATAAGGAAAAATTTAACTACGGAGACAAAAACAAAACCACATTGTTCCCAACTAGGAAGAAACTCATGTATTCCACAGGAAGCAGCCAAGTTCAGTGGGCAGAGCAGTGTGGGGAGGTTGCTGTGTCCTGCAAGAACTCTCTAGGAACCACGAGCTTTCCTTCTTGCTGCTGCTCCATTATCCCCTGGGATGTTGACTGAGTGATACTGACAGAAGCTGGCTCAGCTAGGTTACATTCTCAGCTCACTGAAGCAGAGAAAGGGGCATGGAATATTGAAGCAGTAGATACAGAGTTTGCACTGATGACTTCAACCTCATTCCTTTGGTAAGACTGCCACCTGGCCCACCCAGCTGCAAGGAAGGCTGGGAAATCTCCAGCTGATCCTCTTATGACACAGGAAAGAAAATTATTGTAGAAGAAGGGAGAATGGATTTGAGAATACAATTAACCATTTGTCCTGAGTCAGATACTGTTGCCCAATTATACCATAAACATTGTTTTCTTGTTTATTCTAAGGTTTCAAGATCAAACCAAATTTCACTTACTTTTGTGGTTATCACAGTACTTGGCAGAACCTTTACTTTTCCATTCATTTTGTGTTTATTTTATATTGCCTTATTTAGTTTCTGTAAATCTCTTTGATCTTTATTATCTTTTTAAAAATATTTTCTTTATTTATTTTTAGAGAAAGGGGAAGGGAAGGAGAAAGAGTGGGAGAGAAACATCAATATGTGGTTGCCTCTCATGTGTCGCCTACTGGAGACCTGGCCTGCAACCCAGGCATGTGCCCTGACTGGGAATTGAACCCGTGCCCTTTGCTTCACAGTCCCGTACTCAATCCACTGAGCTACACCAGCCAGGGCTGATCTTTATAATCTTTATATAAATAATAATAATGATTATTATTATTATTTATTAATAATAATTTATATTTATTTCCAAACAAGTTTTATATTGGTGAAAACAGTGAGCATAATTATTACTCCTTTGCATAGGCAGGGCATATGGGTGTGCTATTCAAAATAAGTAATAAAATTATGCACACAAATTTAGTTTTGCTTATAATGCTTGCAGAATAAATATTTTTGCAATTTTCTTACAATGTGCATAGAAGTGAATAAAATGTGTATCTAAATAAATATGTAAATGAACAGATGAATATGAACTTGGTCTCACCTCTTTTTCCAATATTTATATGTTTAGGTTTGAATGAAACTAAAATATAAAGATCTGATTTTTGAGGCAGCAGTAAAAATAACATAGATTGTGTGTTTTCTATATAAAACTCACATGAGAAGCTATTATTCTCAATTTACTTTCTATTTCTATAAGTCTAATGGCACACATAATCATTACTATTTAGCAAAAGTAAAAGAAAGTGTCTGGATTTTATGATATTAAGAAAATAGGAAACATTATAGCATATTTCTTTAAGTTTGATTTTAAAAAATATTCAAAATTCCTTCTGAACTATGTTCAACGATTGCTAGAATTGAAAGCAAGCCAAAGCGGAAAAAGAAGTGGTAAGGTGATAACGAAGAGGAGTAACCAGAGGAAGAATAACAATCAGAGATCAATAAAGATTCAAGTAGAAGCTAAAAAGGGTTTTAACAATGTCTCTGTCAGTAGCACAGAGTACCCAATTCAAGAAATACTTGACTATTTGTTTATAATACATATTACATTAGTGGGTTGAACTAGACAAGGGATAAAGAATGCATTAATAGGCTATTTCATCCTTTTTGAAATGGGCCTGTGTTTCAATAATATAAATTGTGGCCATATGAGTGCATGTGGGCTCCTAACAGAATCAGCTGTGCAGATGCATCCACTGATCAAATGTTCTCTTATACCTGGTCTTTGTTTTTGTTTGTCTCTGGGGTTTTTTAGGTAGCAGGGTATAAGGATTGAAAATCAAACACCAACAATACAGAGTTCACATAGTTTACAGAACATAGATAAAATTTTGTTGAACAAAATTCAGCTAAGCTTCATTCTATCAGTGGCTTTCTTCTTCAACAGTGGAACAAAGGAAAATGAGTTCACTCTAAGTATGAACCTCTAAGTCTTTTACAATTTCCGTTCATTCTGTCCTTGGCATTTTCATTGGAAGGCAGTCGATTTCTTTCTGTAGATGGGTTTCATTATTCAGACTTCACCATCAGTAGACTACATTATAAATTATGCAGACTGTGATAATTAGTACCAAGCAAGAATATAAATAAAACTGCATAACCAATATAAGGCCATAAAACCTGGCAAGTAAAATTAGTTACTGTGTGTTAAAATAGGAAATGTATGGAGAAAAAAAGATCTCTCATGTCTTTTCTCTGCTGCAGAAAAATTGCAATAATATGCATAGCTCTGGAAATGCATGTATATATTCTATTAGAAATAAAATAAAATCATATGTAATGCAGTGACTTGAGATGATCTGAGAACAAAAGAAGCATGGTCTCATGAAGTTAAATGGTTCTTTTTTTTTCACAGTAAAGGTGATAAAATCCTTTTCCCTGATCATGAATCCAGACTCAAATTTTTATGAATGTGCATTTATTTTCAAAGCAAGCTTTTGCAGTTTTAAGTTTTGAAATGACATCGAGAATCTTAATAATTTACATTTGTTTAACAAATAACACATGCATGCACACATACATAAAAATTGCTTTGTATATTTCCTGGAACTCTCTAGTTAGTGAAATGACATATCAGCAATATTGAACAAAAGACAATCCCAGTGTGTACAATAAGATCCATTAAATGAGCTGAAAAATTTTACTTAGCCCACCCAGCAGAGCTTGACTATAATGGGGTTGTGGAGGATTGCATATGAATTGTGCCCATCTAAAAAGAAAAAGATCTTTAGCCCATATTGATTTTACTGAATCCCCTATAGATACACTTGAGAAATTATAGCATCAAGGTTAAAGCAAGGTCGAGGATTCATTGGAATAATATATTCTATAAGATTCAGTTCACTGCATCAGAAAATAAAAATGTATGTATAAAGTGTGCCAATTACATCAAAAGTGTCAAAATACTTTGGAAAGACTGACTGTCTTCTAAATAATTGTGATATTTCTTTAACAAAAGAATATTTGGCATCCCAACAACAGAATCAGCCCTCAAAGATTTATAAAAGGTTTGCAGTTAAAACCAGATTTTATTGACTATGAAAACAAATTGGAATTTGTGCACAAAAGAACTTTTGAGTTCTTTGTATTGTATCTATCTTTGTATTTATTTTTTATTTGCATTTATGGGATTGCTGAGGTTTCAATGTCAAAGGAGTCAAAATGCCTAATATAAATGTAAATTTCCCATCCTATTTTTAATGGAAAAGTAGGGAATGTAAACCTCAGGGTAGGTAGATGGCCTGAGCAGGTAAAGGCATATTGAACAAAATATAGCATGAAGATATTATGAAATATCTTTTACTGCTTATACTAAGGGTCTAATATAACCCTTAGATGCCTAATGAAAGATCTAATTCCAGAGGCCCAAACATTAATTCAATTAACATAATAATATATTAATTAATATTTAAGGAGCAATAATACCACTTAACTGAATTAATGGAAATTAATCAGAGAGCTACTTGAAGTTAGTTCCATTGAAATATAAAGGTTATTTTGACATTGTAGATTTTATGTAACCATTATTCATCATGGTAATGTAAGTATCCAACTTCTCAATGACATGTCAGTCTACAAGAGTTCCAGACACCAGCTCTGGCCTATGTTTCTTTGCATTGTTCCTACTCTAGGTCATAGATATTTATGGAGTATGATTTATTTCTTGATTTGTGGAATAATTCTTCGGTGCCACTTACAGGCAAGGCTAGAAAGGACTAGAACATATACGGGAATGTCACAACAAGACGTGACTATCCTCTTCTGATGTGCCTCGGGACAGCAGTTTTCAACGGGTGCGACACAACAATTTGTAGGACATGGAATACCCAACTATTTAGTCAGGGGCACTGAACTCTTTTCCCTTAGATTGTAAAAAAGTAAAATAAAATAAGACAACAACCAACACAACAATGGCCATCCACGGTGAGTGAATCAAAATTACATCTATGTTTTGTCAGATAGGCAAAAAATATAAATTTGGGGGCATGCCAAAGAATTTTAGTGATTAGTTTATGTGTATCCTGAGATGAGAAAAAGTTGAAAATTGCTGTTCTGGACCAGCCTGTGTTTTGTTTGTTTAGGGAGCCAGTATGATGATGCTTTTTTTTTTTTTCATTTATCTGTGGGTCCTTCTAGACCTTAGGTGCAATAATAGGAAGTAAATTTGGTTAGTTTCTCCACTACACACGTGGTGCAAATATGAGTGCTAGGAATGCAGTCATGCAGGAATGCATGGGTCAGGAAAAGGGGAATAAATAATAATAAAGCACTAAGCAAAGTTTCTTGAGAGTGCTAATGAGGAGGTCATCAGTTCTGATCGGCAGGGAGAGGAGAGCCATGAGGAAGACTTCACAAAGACATGACATTTGAAATGGTTAGAATGTAAGATGGTAGTGAAATAAATTTAAAAATTTTAAATGAAAAAATAAAAAAACTTTAAGTACATATTACATTCTGAGAAAGTTAAATAACCCTCTTGAGAAGCTCAGGATATCTGGGAATCGGGTAACTAATAGGATTGGAAAGGTAGGAATGAGAGGGTGGAGGCAGTTCAAGCCACATCTGTTGTAATTGTCTTATGTTGACAAGCTTAACATGTGTATCTGGTTTCTCTTTGGTCTGCACTGACTCCATTCCAAGTTGGCTAAGCTGCATTTCCCGGCTTTGGTTATTGAAGAATACTTTCAGTCTAGAATCAGGTGCAGCTTTCCCGAAGTGTGGGCCCTTAAGAATATCAAAACATTCCCCTGACATGTATTCCTAGTTGATTGTGTAGTCCTTACCTTTCGTAATCAAGACCTCGGTCCCAGTTCTTCACTTGGTCATCTGCTTCGGTAGACCCGAGGACTCCTACAGCTGTATCCCGCTCCTCCATTTGTTTTCATTCTCTAATCAGTATTATACTGTATTACAGCATAATCACTGTGTATTCCTTATGCATACACATATAAACTCTCTATAGAATAAGGAATAAGGATATAACATATAGAAAATGGAGGAGGAGAAATTCTCATTAATGCTTTCACAATGTAGACTTCAGTTAAAATAAATTTACATACCATCCTGCCTCCTGATTCTTAATGTATTTTTAATTTTTGATGGTCTATTATGCTGCTAAAATGTTAATTCATTGAAGGCAACAACTATCTCTGTTCATCCTTCAACAGATCTTAATTGAAAGTAGTTAGTAAATATTTTTTCTGGGATATCAGCTATTCTAGACTTATTTAGAAGGCACATGTTCAAATATACAAATGAAACCATGATTCCACAGCAAAAAAATACAATTTTCAGCTTAACTATAAGGATTTTTTTAGTGTATTGAAAGGGAATATGATGTAGTAATGTGTTAACCTTTCAGTATTGGAAGCCCAATTATATTTCATATAATTCCATATATACAAATTGATTATTTAAGTAACTAATTTATTAATTTTAAAGTGCCCCATAGGCATTTGGACAAAAATATGCCAGATAATCCTAAATCAATAAGGAAACTGAATCAAAGTGTCTTAAACTGGTAAATGCACATTTATGAGCCTTGTATGGTAATAATATAATGTACCTAAACTTGATGTATTTAAAGAAATACATGTTTCAAAGCTACCTTGTTATTTTGATAAAAACATTATATGTTTAATTTAATTTGTTATACATTTATATATTTAATTTATCTGTTGAAACTTTCATCAAAATGAAAAATCATACCCAAATCATATATTTAAATCTACTTAAAACAGCTTTTCTTCTCTCACATACCAACTTGGTGAACCTATACCTCATCGTTGTAGCCTTCCCCTTTGTTGTGTTCTCTTTTTTGAGTTCTTCACAGAAAATGATTTTTTACAGCATTTTCTTACATGCCATTAGCTATCTCTCATCTACACGTAATAAAGAAGGGAACAGGATGTTCCAGGACTTACTGCTTGCCACTCTTCGGTCCTCATTGTAGCAAACTCCACTGTTTCCAAAATGAGAGATTTATAAGCTTGGTGGTAGGATTCTCCCAGGTCAAAGAGAACTCAATCGTGGAGGTGGGAAATTCAGAAGCTTTTAAGCTTTCAGCTTTTACTGTAAGCCACTCAGAGCGTATTATACCTGGGTTTAGAGATCTTCAAAATATCCCTGACTTAAGAGGATTTGTAAACTTGAATGGGAAAATGGTACCTCTTCATTTCTACATACCTTTATGGAAGTATAGCATTTATCAATAATTCAATGTTATGAATGTAACCATTGTAAATATAATAAACTATAGTAATAGCATGATACCAATGACTTTGTTACCAATTTAAGAAACTGGTTATTTTTAAGCCCTGGCTGGTGTAGTTCAGTGGAATGAGCACGGGCCTGCGAACCAGATGATTGCGGTTCAATTCCCAGTCAGGGCACATGCCTGGGTTGCAGGCCAGTTCCCAGCAGGGGATGCATGAAAAGCAACCATACATTGATGTTTCTCTTCCTCTCTCCTTCCCTTCCCCTCCAAAGATAAATAAATAAAATATTAAAAACAAAGAAACTGGTTATTTTTATCACATTACAGTTGTAGATATTTCAAAATGTTTATACTTCTCAAAACTTCAAAATTATGATAATTTAATGTACGTCTAGATTGTATTATTTAATGTTAGCAAAGGCATACATTAATTATTGTATTACAGATTTTATTTTATCTCTTAAACATTTTACTGAATTTCTTGGGGTAACATTCATTCATAAAATTATTATGGGTTTCAGATGTACAATTCTATAACAGCATCACCTATATATCGCATTGTGAGTTCACCACCTAAAATCATATGTTCTTTCTTCACCGTGTATCCCCCCCTTTACTCTCCTTGACCTCCCTCAGCCCTGCTTTCCCTCTTGCAATCACCATGCTGTTATCTGGGTCTATGTGGGGTTTTTTGCTCAATCCCTTTACCTTTTTAACCCAGTGCCCCAAACTCCCTCCTCTCTAACTCTGCCATGATTTCACTCACATGTTGAATCCAATGAACAAAATAACTGAACAAACAAACAAAATAGAAAGACTTCCAGGTGCAGAAAATAGATCCTATTACAGGTATTTTGAAATATCTTCCATAGCAAATTGCAATATCATTTTAATTCAATGTGTTTTACTTTATGCATTAAAATAATATTCTTAAAAGGGGATCCATAGGTTTCACTAATATTACAGAGTTTGTTCATTCAAAAGATATAGACAAAACTCTCTGCTGAAAGAGACAGCCCTCTAGTAAACTCTGATAGTAGGGCTTTTTTACTCATAACACAAGATGCCTTACCCTTCTGCTGTGCTTGAGAGTTTACAAGGGACTTTTATGTGCATTCTGTGTCTTTGTTCTTAAAAACTTTTGGTGAGACTTGTGGAGAGAGCTGCAGGAATGGCTTACCCCTAGAGCAAGCAAGAAGGGTGTTTTCTACAGAGAATTTTAAAATAATAACAAAACCAACTAAAGTCCTAATTTCTGTCATCGCCAAACCTTGGGAATTTTGAATGATACAGTAAGGTAATAGCCCAAAAGACTGTCCTCCAAAGATATTTTTTGTTCCAAGTTCTAATTATTTTCTGTGTTCACAATAGCTTCTGTTACTATTACTCTATGACTTAGTGATAACTGAGAACTTTTTTCCATTACAAATTATTTGGATTTCATTGTGATTTAATAATGTACATTGAAGCCAAACATCAGTTCATTTTTATTGTACCTTTAATAATCTTTGTATTCAACACAGAAATGAGTACAAAGAACTCTGTGTCAGATCCCCAGTCCACCAAACTCAGCTATATGCAGATTAAGCTGCCTGTGTTCATTTCAAGACATAGTAGGTACAGTTTAGACTGGGTGCAGGTTAGGATTATGGCTCCTGTGATCCAAAACACTCCTGTCTTTAAAAGTTGATGGATGTAAAAAAACTGCAGCTCGGTAAGAGTAAAATTGTTTTGTTTTTTTGTTAAAGAACTTGAGTTTCATCAGTTCTGTTTTTTCTTAGAGTATTTCTTAATCTCATGATTATTACTGAAAATAATGTTGTGGTATAGAGAAGAGGATTATTGAAATGAATTGCTTTGGGTGTCAAATATACAGCATACCACACCAAGAAAATTTCAGCAGGTATTATTTTTCCTAATTTTCTCAGATGGTGAGAATTAGTGATTCCCTAGTGATTAAGGGACAAATTTCACAACAACCAAAGTTTTCTGATTTTCTACAAAAGTGTTCTAGTTTTTACTCAACATGCTAATACTCAACATGGGCAAGACGTTTTATAGTCAGATAAATTTAGAAGATGCTAGGTTAAACAAATTATATTTTTTACTGTAAGATTTAAGGAGTCTTGTAATATTGCTCTGCATTCTAAATCTTCAAGATAGTGCTTCACAAACTTATTTCAATCAGATTATTTTGTTTTCCAAGAAGCACTCTATATATTCAGTTTAGCAGTAAGTACAAAACAAAGAGATAAAAAAAAACTCCATGTACTGCTTCTTAAAGTAAGGCACTGGCCAATGCCAGGGAAATATAAAAGGGCAAACACCATTCAGCCAGCTTGCTTCATAGATTTTCAGTTTTGGTTTCAAAATTTGTGATGCATAGCTCATTGCCACACAAAAATTTTCTGCAGCCTTCAGCCGTGTAGAGATACAGTCACCAAATGGTTGATTTTCTTATGGACATTTAGCTTATATACAATTAAATGATTATCTTCACTGCAAACATCTAAATGCAATTTTATACAAAGATTGAAAGAGCATGGGGTAATTTTTTTCTTCTTTACTAATGTGTCCCTAAGATCTGCCACTATAGAACCTTAAACATCTCTTTTTTCATATATAAAATGAAGTAAATCATTATGCTCTTGTTCAGATAAATAATCACAAGATAAAAATGCTTTATAAATTGCTCACACGAGTTGTCATTTGTTCATTTTGCTGTTTCCAGGACTAACTGAAACACATATTTCTTAGACATAAACATTACTGCACTTTAAATTTTTAAACCATATATTTTGGAAGGAGAACATTTCAGTCATTGACTATATAATACTCTGATCTCCATGATTCTCCATGAACATCTTACACTCTATATAATAATATTTAGCATAATTTCATGATAAAAACCTATAACATTCTTTATGGTTTAAGGAATTGATTAATTCATAATATATCTGATTTTTATATAAACTAATAATGTGTGCTAAGTCATTAGGTCTTACATTTATTTTGTATTCTATATTATATATAGTGGTGAGCAAAAATAGGTTTACAGTTGTTTGTGTGGAATCATACAGAAATAAATGATAATACAAGAATAAACTCTGTTTCATGCACTCACAACCGTAAACACTTTTGCCAACCCCTTTCTTTAATACATAATATATTATACAAGGGGGACCCAAATAATAACAAAAATTATCTTTTTGAGGAAGGGACCCTTGAAGTACAGGCTTCCCCTACTAGGTGAGTTATCCAGGAACCCACCTGTGTCAGTGCACCAGCTGGCGTTGTTGTGAGAGGCTGTGTTCCGCTTCAGTAAATCTTTTTGAAGACTCCTTCAACATGTTTACCCATTTCATGATGAGTGATTTATTAGCACACTTTCCCACAATGCACTGAGTGTTCAGCAGTTTTTGACCAAAAGTGGCATGACTTCCGGGTCGCACCCTCCTCATTCACTTGATCTCACCCCAAGCGAATTTTCTTGTTCCTCTGGATGAAAAAAAGAATCCTCAAAGGGAAATGATTTGCCGATGTGGAAGAGGTGAAACAAAAAATGGCACAAGTATTAAAAGGCATCAAAATCAATGAGTTCAAAAACTATTTTGAGCCAGTAGGAAAAAAATGTCTCAGTAGGTGTGTTGCATCAAATGGAGAGTACTTTGAAGGTGACTGAAGTTTAAACATGTAAGAATAAATACAGCATTCTTTATAAATAAATTCTATTTTGGGGGGTAACCCCTCAAATATCTATACATATGAGGTCTAAGATATTATATAAATATTAAATTAGTGAATATAATTAGGTACTGACATTTGTTTTACTATATAAAGAAAGAAAAATTATCATCAGTTCAAATTGTTTTGACCTTGTATTAAAAGGACTTTTACTTCAGAGTAAAGTCAGTTAGTCAAACAAATAACCAGCTTTTATTAAATGCTAATTCCCTTAGATAGTTTTAGGTTTATATTATCTAAGCCATTTTCTTCTCACAACAATTATGCAAAATTATCTTTTAAATGAAAAAGTCTGAACTTACTGTGGTCAAGGACACTGCCCAGGAAAGCACAGTTGTGTTGCCAAGTTGTGATTCATATAAAACTGCTATTTTTTACTCCAAATTCATTATACGCTTGCACACTTAACTATATTTCCTCAGCATTTTTGTAAATCAACTATTTGATGTCTGCCAGTATCTAAGGAAACTGTTTTGGTTTTGGTCAGATGGTTGGTTTGTTGTTTGTTTCCTGCGGCCCTACCTCTATCCTGGGCTCTTACCTAAACAATTCACTCTTGGTGATACATACTGATTACTTCTTGTTGTTTCAATTTATACCAAATTCAATGCATTCTGTATGCTGCTGCCAGATTAATCTACCTATCTTATTTTTTCTGACACTTAATTTTCTTATACTACACTTTTCTTATACTATAATTCTTTTTTAAAAGATTTTATTTATTTATCTTTAGAGGGGAAAGGAAGGAGAGAAGGAGAGAATTATCAGTGTATGGTTGCCTCCCGTGAGTCCCCTGCCAAGAACTGGCCTGCAACCCAGGCATGTGCCCTGACTGGGAATCGAACCGCGATCGTGTGGTTCACAGGCCCATGCTCAATCCACTGAGCTACACCAGCCAGGGCTACTATAATTCTTATAGTATAATTTTCTGATACTATAATTCCAATAACTGACCTTGATAACTTACCCTTTACAGCTTTACTAAGTTCTTTGTAACCTGTACTTCATCTCTTGTTTAAACATAGCCCCCTATTATTTTCCAACATGAACCCACCACTGTTAAACAACCTGATCTCTGCGATGGCCCTCTGCATGTACTCAGTACTTTTTGTCTCACAATTTGTAAGATTTGGTAAATTTTAGAGTAGACCTTGAGCACTTTGTTGAGTGACAAACACTTTTCTCTAAAATATACATGTATAATCTCAGTGTTCACACACTGCCGTGAAGCAGAGGAAGGGTTAATTAACATGATTTTCCTCTTACACTTTACATGAGCTTTTAAAAATAATGTTTCTTAATCCTCAAAATGTCCCAGAGTGAAATCAGGGAAGTTCAAGGGCATCCCCAGGTACAGTCACTGAAAGACTAATGCAGGTTTAAACAATATCTGTCCCATTCTAATTTCAGGTTCTCCCAATATCATACTTCCTCCTTACAGGCAGGAACTGGTATTATTCTTCTCATATTTTCTCCATGTTTCATGGTTATTTTAGGTGCTCAATAAATAATTGAATGACTGCTCTTTTCATACAAATTCTTTCTATTTAGGCTGTAGCTTGCTTTTTAAAATTCTCCCTAATTTCAAGTACCATTTGCTTTATCAGGCTTGCCATCTAAACGAAGATATTTTCCCTGAATTACATATGTTTTACTTCTAGCCATTAGCATAGTTAGTGTCTATGAATTAAGGGACAGAGTAAGTAACTGTTAAGAGCATCAAATCCGAACCAGACTGTTCAACTCCTGTTATGTCATGTGTTTGATAGGTCTCCTGAATTCTCCATGCCTCAGTATTCTTAAGTATAAAGTATGGGCAATCATAGCACACACATCATAAGATACTGAAAGGATAAACTGAGCAGTTATGATTTATAATAGGCTCAGAATAGTTTCCGACATATTAGATGTTTAATAAATAAAGAAAATACTCAGCACCAAGCACTGTAAGTGCTCAGGCTACAATGGTGAGTAAAATCAGAGTCCTTATTTTAATGAAAATTTAATCTGTCACTTAAATGTTATTAGGTTGTATATATTTGTTCTATGAATTCTAGCCCTGTATTTTTATCATTGTTTTAAGCTTTTAAAAATATCAAAGAGGCCAGATTTTGCCCCCAGCAGTGATTAGCACAGTGGGAGGCATCTGGTAAGAATTCCATGAATCCTTTGGCGGTTTGTGCTGGTGCCAAAGCAAGAAACGAAGGATTTAGATTCCGGGTCTAATAGGAATTTTCCAGAACGATATTCATTGTAAAGCCTTCTTTCTTAGGTTCTGCTATATCTAGGGACTTTGCTTTTTCTGTGATGTTCCTCTCATTTTTTAAAAAAGATTTTATTGATTTAATTTTAAAGAGAGAGAAAGGGAATGAGAGAGAGAGGGAAACATTGATGTGAATGAGAAACATCTGTCAGCTGCCTCTCACCTGCCCCAAACTGGCCCCAAACCCAGAAATGTGCCCTGAGTGGAATCCAACCGAGACCTTTCGGTCTGCAGGATAATGCCCAGCCCACGAGCCACACCAGTCAGGGCGATGTTCCTCCCATTTCTGAGCAGTTCTAGCTCCATCACTAAGTGAAGTAACATCTTCCTCAAGTAATTATTGCACTTTTCCCACTAGGCCATATGTCTGAAGCCAGGACTTTAAATATATGTCTGTCTTTATTAGCCATTCATTTTTGTTTTGGTTTATTTCCATCTCTTAACCTTTGCTCATATGACATAGTTTCTACCCCGCCCCCTGCTGCCAATCATTCTAACCAACTCCCTCTGTATGTATTCCAAACCGTCCCTGAGGCAGTCTGACTCCTAAGGGATCCAGAGTATACTATTTCCAATGCTGTTTTCTGAGGGGATATATTTACACCAAAATAATATAAATAGTACACCTTTACTCCCTGAGTTAACCAGTAAACCACCAAGTTCACATTGTCCTGGCAAGCATTAAGACATATACCCTATAGCCCTGGCTGGTGTAGCTCAGTGGATTGAGTGCGGGCCTGCGAACCAGAGAATCGTGATTTGATTCCCAGTCAGGGCACGTGCCTGGGTTGCAGGCCAGTTCCCAGCAGGGGACGCATGAAAGGCAACCATACAGTGATATTTCTCTCCCTCTCTCCTTTCCTTCCCCTCTAAAGATAAATAAATAAATAAATCTGAAAAAAACTGTTTGAAGAGATATACCCTATAATCACTCTTTAGTACTCCACAAGCCCCTCATCAGTGTCTAGTGTCTGAGATGCTGCTCCATTACATCAGGTCCTAACCTATCAAAACAGGCTCATGAAAATCCACTCAAATCCCCTAGTTGTGTGAAAGCATCAGGCTTCTTGCCTACAGATCTAACATATTGTCTAATAGAGATCTTTTTTTAACAATAATTAAGTTTCACTGTACTCTTAAATAAAACAAGCTCATTTAACTTATGAACTGGGCTATATTGATCTTTGTCATTAGAACTTAAAATGACAATCTCATTAGGTTTCAGTAGGTGCTCTTTGTGTTTTAAGAAACCTAAAAGGATTTACAGCTGAAATATAAGAAAGAATTATACATACAAATAGAAGTGACATACAAGTTTTTGAACTGTGTATATGGACATTTGTGTAATCACATTGAAAATATTATTTCTTTTAAAATGACACAAATTGTTTTAAATGTGAATGTTTAAAGGGCCCATGGACACAGACAACAGGGTGGAGACTGACTGTGGGGGCAGGGTGGGCGGAGCAGAAGAGAGCGATGGGGGAGGAATTGAGACAACTGTGAGAGAACAACTATGAAAGAATAAATAAATGTCGGGGTTTATAGTCCGATTCTTTTAAAATGCATATTTAAATATATATGTATGTTTTAGGAGCATAGGATGTATATGCTCATATATATGTATATATACGCAGCATGTTCAATCTTTTAGTCACAGAGAAAGGAAAAAATGGCAATTTCAGGGAGGATTTGAGGTGGATCCCAGCCTTTTAAATTTAAACACAAGTCTGGTTTCTTTCAAGGCAAACGGACAATAATAAGTAGAATTCCTTAAAATGGCTGATGACAAATGAAAGAGAAACCTAACTATTATTGTTATAGTTAATTCATAAAGCTGGTGATTCTCCTAAAGAAAAGTTAATGGGAGAATGGAAAAAATGATTTTTGTATGATAAATAATGGGAGTTCTCTGTACCATCAAGAAACAATTGAGGATTTTGATACTTTTCTCTAAGATTTAGAACATGTAAATAAATATTTTCTTATAACTTTGGAGACTTTGGTCATAAAAAATGTTGTTAACAAGGAATCCTTGGGTGGCCATGAGCAAATTTATCAAAAGTGTTTTAGAAACTATAAAATCAGTCATGGTGGAATTTGAAAACTATCATACTTGAAAATTGCTGAAATATCATGTGGACCCCAAAGCACCGGAAAGGTGTTGTGTATATAGCAATGAAAGAAATATCCTCAGTTGATATTGAAATAGTATATTATTTGGGAGTTTGAGGCATTGTTAACTTTAGTGTTTAAAGCAGAACAACACAGACTTGACTGAACAATCCGTTACTATTTCAGATAAAAAAACAAAATGAACAAAGTATCATTAAAAATGCAATTGGAATAGATAAATGACTGTATATGAAAGGATCTTATTTTGTATAAGTCTGAGTGGACATAGTTTAGAGATCTATCTAGGATTCCAGGAGACCCATTTTTCAAATAAAATATGTAATTTTTTAATTTATAATAATCATTATTCTTACATATGTGAAAAGTTAGTGATAACTAACAGTATTTTTATATGAAGTGAATAAAATATTTGCTTACATTTTACACTGCATAACAGGAAATAAAGGTCATTGGTCCTGCAACCTAACATACAACTTGGATTCCATGTGTTTATTATTAAAAGTACAATTGAAGTACAACCAGGAGTACTCTTAGGAATCTACTTTCTGGACTATTAGAAACATGTCACATTCTTGAAGGATTAGAGCCCTTGTCTCTTCTTTGCTGTCTAATCCTATAGAGGTGCCATGAGTCTACAGCTGCCCAAAGTCTCTGGTATGTGATTAAGGCCAGAAGAGTCGCTACAGGATTAGAGTCATGTGCAGGGCACCTGTGCTCTATGCACAGAATTCATGGCCTCTTGCTATAAACATTTGCACCCGAAGTATTGATCATAATCCTGCCTTCAAAAAGCCATTGCACACAAGTTACAAAAGCAAAAACAGATTAATTGGAATTCACCAGAATTATACACTTTTTGCATTTCAAAGGACACACACCACACCATCAAGAAAGTGGAAGGCAATACACACAATGGGAGAAAACATTTGCAACCCTTATGCCTGATATGTGACTTGCACCCAAAATGTGAAGAATAGTTACAGCTCATTAATTAAAGATAACTCAAGTTAAAAATGGCAAGGGATCTGAATAGACATGTCCCTAAATATGTACAATGGCCAACAAGCGCATGAAAAGAGTTATTAACAAACATTATTAGTCATGGGGAACTGCAAATCAAAATCACAACGAAATGGTGCTTCCTCGAGGGGCTAAACTTAGAGTTACCACGTGATCTAGGAGTTCCACTCCTAAGTAGATATGCAAAAGACATGAAAACATGTTCATACAAAAAAAACTTATACAAACTCTTCATAGCACTATCATTCATAATAGTCAAAAATACAAACAACTTAAATGTTCATCGACTGAAGAAATGAAATATTGTATATTCATACCAAGTTTTGGGGGGGCAATGAATAGGAATAAAGGATTGGTATATGCTACATGTGGAGGCATTTTGAAAGCATTATGTTAAATGAAAGAAGCTAATTATAAAAAGCCTATACTGTTGATTTCACTTAAAGGAAACTCTCAAGAAGAGGCAAATTTATAAACATAGAAAATAGGTTACTGGTTTCCTAGGTAGAGAGGTGTTAGGAGAAGTAGGGAGTGACTGATATTGGGTTTGGGATTTATTTTTGGTATGTAAAAATGATAAAAACTGATAGTGTTGGTTTGCACAATTTTGTATTATTATAAAGGCAAGTTGTACACTTTAGGTGAGTTATAGAGCCATGGATTATATAGCAATTTAGATGTTTTTAAAGACAAATTTATTTTGAAAGGAAGCTATAACGTATTTTCAGGCAAACAACAGTTCAACTATTTCAATATTCCTTTGATAAGGACAATAATTTATAAATGGACATAGAATTATTCATTTTTCGTGGTGAGTTTGCCTTGTTTTGCTTTGGTTACAGGTTTTTCCATATGCTATGCTATAATCAAGTTACAGCTGGAGTTGCTTTCAAGCTCTAAGTGGGAATAACTCTCATTCCTTTAATGAGGAGTGAGTCACGTCACTTCAATAAAATTTATTTTATTGAAGTTTGCTGAAAAGACTTTGATCGGGAATGGACAATAGAAAAAAATGCCAACGTGTAAAAAAGCATTCAGAAATCGTTCTCTAACAAGAAATAACATATAAATCAAATGACTTGATGTAAAGGTCATCCTTTACCTTAAAACAAGTTTTCAGATGAGTCACAAATTGCTTTTGAGGTATAGGAATAGTTCATCAGTGGTGTACTCTGTGTTGTATATGCAAATTGTAACCTTGATCATTATTTTAGTTGTTACATGAAATGCCACAGCTTTTCATTTATTCATCCACTTATCATAAAACTTTGAGTCCTACATATGGCAGGTGCAAGAAACACAAGGTATTAGGATATAGGTCCTATTTTAGACCTGTCAGCTAACTTCAAACATATGTCAGGTTTCCTAAAGTTATATTGTGCAGATTTTACCTTTCAAGAGTTACATGTTCCTTGTATTATTTCACAGATAATTTTTTTCTTTATAAAGTTGCTTCATTGTCTGGCGAATTCTATAAAACTGTTTGAAATTACCAGCCTTTTAAAAGTTCATGAATACAGATGTGTCAACCCAAATTTTCTCAAGCAATAACTTTTTAAAACCTACTTTAATATACAAGTAATATAACAAAATATTAAACTTTCAAATCGTCCAAAATTTCTTTATAAGTGTATACATACATAATTTTCATTGGCCCATGTTCTCTTCTAGGAGGGAGGTATATGTAACTAGTGCATATGATATTTAAAAATAAAATGGAGCCCTGGCTGGTGTGGCTCAGTGGATTGAGTGCCGGACTGTGAAGCAGAGGGTCACTGGTTCGATTCCCAGTCAGGGCACATACCTAGGTTGCTGGCCAGGTTCCCTGGTGTGGGGAGCACAAGAGGCAACCACACATTGATATTACTCTCCCTCTCTTTCTCCATCCCTTCCCCTCTGTCTAGAAGTAAATAAATAAAATCTTTTAAAAATGAAATGGATACAAGTATATATTCTGCTTTTTTCACTGTACATAACATCAGTTTTCATAATTATTATTTTACATAGTATGTTATACAGACATCAATGACATAGCATAATTTATTTAGGTATAACCTCAGTTTTACTATTATGTTTCTTAGTTTCACCTTAATAAGCCAGATATATATATATATATAAGTATATATCTACTTGCTTATAGAAAATTATTTAAGTGATAAAGTACTTCTCAGATAAGATCAAATTCAAGGAGTTCATCATCAGCAAGCCCTTATTATATGAAATGTTAAAGGGACTTATCTAAGAAAAAGAAGATAAAAAATATGAACAGTGAAAGGACAGCACACTCACAGTTACTAACAACCACTCCTAAAACAAAAGCAGACCAAGAGAACAGCTACATCAGGAGTGGAACCATAGAAATGAAGAACACATGGAGGGTTAGCAACAGGGGAGAAGGAGAAGGGGGGAGAAGATACAGAAAATAAGTGGCATAGACGGTAGGTAAAAAATAGATAGAGGGAGGGCAAGAATAGTAGGGGAAATATAGAATCTAAAGAACTTGAGACATGTGGTCATAAACTAAAGGGGGGAAGGGTAGGGGAGGGGGTGTGCCTGGTGGAAGGTAATGAAGGGGGGGAATAGAACAACTGTAATGGCATAATCAATAAAATATATATTAAAAAGAAGTCATTTATTAGACAAAGCATAAAAGATCATTTTTATGGCTCTAGAAACATTTAATATTTTAAACAGTTCTTTTTTATTGTTGTTTAAGTACAGTTGTCTCCATTTATCACCACCACATTCCCCACCCTACCTAACTCCAACTTCCACCCTCAATTCTACCCCACTTTGGCTTTATCCATGGGTCCTTTATACATGTTCCTTGAGGACCCTTCCCCTTCCTTCCCCAATTACTCTCCTGCCCCCTCCCATCTGGTTACTGTTAGTTTGTTCTTTATCTCAATGTCTCTGGTTTTATTTTGCTTGCTTGTTTGTTTTGTTGTTTAGCTTCCTGTTAAAGTTGCGATCATATGGTATTTGTCTTTCACCTCCTGGCTTACTTCACTTAGCATAATGCTTTCCAGTTCCATTCATGCTATCGTGAAGGGCAGGAGCTCCTTCTTTCTTTCTGCTGCATAGTATTCCATTGTGTAAATGTACCATACTTTTTTGATCCACTCATTTATTGATGGGCACTTAGGTTGCTTCCAGCATTTGGCTATTGTAAAGTTTGCAGCTATGAACATTGGGGTGCATTGGTTCTTTTGAGTTGGTGTTTCAGGATTCTTAGAGTATAATCTCAGCAGTGAAACTAGAAACCAACCTCAAAGAAAAAACTCAAACACATTCAAACTCATGGAGACTGAATAGCATGCTATTAAACAATGAGAGTGTAAATAATGAAATCAAGGAAGAAATCAAAATGTTTCTGGAAACAAATGACAATGAACTCACAACAAAGCAAAACCTGTGGGACTCAGCAAGGGCAGTCCAGAGATGGAAGCTCATAGAAATATAGGCTTACCTAAAAAAGGTAGAAACATTTCAAATAAACAATTTAACCCTATTTCTACAAACACTGGAGGAATAACAACAAAGCCCAATGCAATTTGAAGGAAGGAAATAATCAAGATCAGAGCAGAATTAAATCACATAGAGACTAAAAGAACAATTCAAAGGATCCATAAATCCAGGAGCTATTTCTTTGAAATGATAAACAAAACCAACAAACCTTTAAGCAGATTCATTAAGAAAAAAGAGAAAGGAACTAAATAAATAAAATAATAAATGAAAGAGGAGAAATCACAACCAATACCACAGAAATACAAATGATTGTAAGAAATTACTATGAACAAATATATGCCAAGAAATTTGAAAACTTAGATGAAATAGACAAATATCTATAAAATGTAATCTTCCAACACTGAATCAAGAAGAACCAGAAAGTCTGAACAGACTGATAACAGATCGTAAAATTGAAGCAGTAATAAAAAAACTCCTGGCATATAAAAGCCCTGGACTGAATGGTTTCACAGGAGAATTTTACAAAACATTTAAGGAAGAGCTAACCCCTGTCCTCAACTATTCCAAAAAAATCCAAGATGGAAGACTGCCATCTTTTTGGATTATATGAGGTCAGCATCATCTTAATCCTAAAACCAGATAAAGATACAACAAAGAAAGAAGACTATAGGCCAAAAGCACTAATGAAAATAGACACTAAAATCCTCAACACAGTATTGGCAAACCACATCCAGAAATACATTAAAAAGATCATACACCATGATCTTTTGGGATCACAATTAAATGGGATTCACCCCAGGAATGCAAGGATGGTACAATATTCACAAATCAATAAATATAATATATCACATAAACAAAAGGAAAGACAAAAATCACATAATCATATCAATAGATGCAGAAAAAGCATTTGATAAGGTACAGCACCCACTTATGATAAAAACATAAGTGTAAAGTGTAAATAGAGGGAGCATTCCTTTACATAATAAAGGCCATATATGAGAGATCTACAGCCAACGACATTTTCAATGGGCAAAAAATAAAAGCTTTCCCAAGATCAGGAACAAGACAAGGATGTCTGCTTTCACCACTTCTATTCAACACAGTGTTGGAAGTCCTAGCCACAGTGATCAGACAAGAAAAAAAAAAGACATCCAAATTAGAAAGGAGGAAGTAAAACTGTCATTGTTTGCAGATGACATAATAGTGTACATCAAAAATCCTATAGTCTCCACCAAAAAACTACTTGACCTACTAAGTGTATTTGGCAAAACAGCAGGATACAAAGTCAATATTCGGAAATTGAAGGCATTTTTCTACACCTGCAAAAAATATTAGAGACAAAAATTAAGAAAAAATTTCATTTGCTATAGCAACAAGAAAAAATAAAGTACCCAGGAATAAACACTTCTTTCAAAGTATATGTACATATTTATATTATAAAATGATAAATGCCAGTATTAGAATACTCTTTTTGTGGTTGTGTAGTGTCTTGGTGCTGAGAATATGTGTTTTTTGTTTAGTATTTGCTGTGGCTAAAAACAATTGCCATTTCATTATATCTCACAATTTTGTGGATGAGGAACTAAGGCAGGGCTTGAATGGGTGGCTCTTCTTTTAGCCCATGTGGGACCAACTGTAGTGATTTGGTGTTCTGTTGGCAGCCTGGAGGATAGGATATGGATGAGGGGGCAGACATCTTTATTCTTGTTCATGGTGACATGGTAGAGATGGCAAGAAGGATGTGTCAGCTGTGCCCCTCGCTCGCTCTGTTCTTCTGTATTCAAGGTCACTTCTGGTAGGTCTCTCCAACAGACTTCTTATATGGCAGCTCAGTATCCAAAAGGCCTGGATTGGAAAAGCCATCCACTTCCAGTGTAGTCCCAGGTCTGGCATGTTGGCGTAATAAAAAAGAAAGAAAGAATGCCCCACTCTGTAAGAAAGAATGTCACAGTCCAGCCCAAATAGGTTTGGGGCTAAAATGTAGCTCAAAAAATTGTAGTTAGACTAAAAAACTTTTAAATATTTTTATTTTAAAGAAGTTATTTGATATAATGCATTTTATCTCTAATAAACTCACTATAATTTTATTAATTCTGAATTGATCTCACCTGTAGCTAAACCAGTGAAAATGCAGTTGTTACTTTTTTTTATATTTACCCAAGGACATTTTTTCATTGCTTTTTTAGAGAGAGGAAGTTGTGGGGAAAGAGAAAGAGAGAAAGAAACATCAATGTGAGAGAGAAACATTGGTCAGTTTTCTTCTCATTTACTCCCCAACCAGGGATCAAACCCCAATCAGGGTATGTTAACTGAATAGGAATCAAAACGGTGACCCTTCAGTCTATGGGACAATGGTCCAAACAACTGAGCTACAGTGGTCAAGGCCCATTTTTTTAATTATTCAATTTAAATATTACATGGCTACCAGAGCAAGTGAGATTGCTCTTTACATTGTTGTATATTAGTCATTGAGAGATTGTCCCCATTAGGATTATAAAGGGCTAAATTTAAATTTTCTGATTGGCTCAGAAAAGTCGGTCCAATTTTTAAGTGTTTTGTTTGCTGCTGTATTTTGATTCCTTCATCAGATCTCTCCACATGCTGGATACAAGGATCATTAGACTTCCACACAAAGGCATTTAGCTTAGTTCTTAATGTCACTATTTTGTATGTATGAGCATTTGCTTTATTATTGTACGTTCATTATGTAATCACATTGGAGTACTATTTAAAATATATTTCACTTGTGAAAAGTTTGTTTTCTACTTTGGAATAAATATGTTAGATAGATGGTAGATTTTCTAAATTTTCCTTGTTATTTCAGATTGTTCATTAGACTAAATTTGACATTTTCTTTTAAAGTTTTATCAACAGAATTTTACTTCTGATCTGATAAGTTGAAGAGGGCTTTAGTTGAATGATGAGGGCTCTAGAAGCCCTTGATATTATAATAATAGTTATTATTCCTTTGAATTTCTGTGGTGTTGCTTACCACTTCTCCTCTTTCACATCTGATTTTATTTATGTGGGTCCTCTCTCTTTTTTCTGGATGAGTCTGTTTAAAGGTTTGTCAATTTTGTTTATCTTTTCAAAGAAGCAGCTCCTGGATTCATTGATTGTTTGAATTGTTCTTTCAGTTTGCATATCATTTAATTCTGCCCTGATCTTGATTATTTCCTTCCTTCTGCTCACTCTGGGCATTGTTTGTTATTGTTCCTCTGGTTCTTTTTGATGTATGGTTATGTTGTTAATCTGAGACTTTTCTCTTTTCTTTAGGTAGTTCTGTATTTCTATGAACCTCCCTCTCAGGGCTGCCTTCACCCTGTCCCACCACTTTTGGGTTGTTGTGTGTTTATTTTCACTTGTTTCCAGATATTTTTTTATTTCCTTGATCTCATTATTAACTCATTCATTACTTAATAACATGTTATTCAGTCTCCATGTATTTGAATGTTTTTTAGTTTTTTCCTTGAGGTTGGTTTCTAGTTTCAAGCCATTGTAATTCAAGAAAATGCTTGACATATTTTCAATTTTCTTTAATTTGTTAAGGCTTCTTTTGTGTCATACCATGTCATCTATCTTTGAAAATGATCCATGTGCATTTGAAAAGAATGCATACCCTGCTTCTTTGGGGTGTTCTATACATGTCAATTAAGTCCATTTGATATAGAGTATTGTTCAATGCCACAATACCCGTGTTGACTCTTTGTTTGGAAGGTCTCTCCATTGTTGACACAGGGGTTTTAAAATCCCCTACTAAGATTGTATTGCTGTTGATCTCCTGAAAGTCCTCCAAGATTTTCCTTATGTATTTAGGTTCTTATGTGTTAGGTGGATATATGTTTACAAGGGTTATATCCTCCTGTTGGACCGTTTCCTTAAGTATTACAAAGTAACATTCTTTGTCTCTTGTTATGGCCTTTGTTTTGAAGTCTAGTTAGTCTGATATAAGTATTGCTACCACAACACTTTTTTTGTGTGTCAATTTGCTTGGAGTATTTATTTCCATTCCTTCACTTTCAGCCTGTGTAGATCTTTTGTTCTGAGGTGTGTCTCTTGTAGACAGCATATAAGCAGATTGTATTTTCTTATCCACTCAGCTACCCTATGTCTTTTGATTGGAGCATTTAATCTATATGCAATGTGTGCAATGGAATACTATGCAGCAGAAAGAAAGGAGGAACTCCTACCTTTTGTGATAGAGTGGATTGGAAATTGAGAATATCATGCTAAGTGAAAGAGGCCAGTCAGTGAAAGACAAATACCATATGATCTCACTTATAAGAGGAATATAATGAACAAAATAAATTAATGAGCAAAATAGAACCTGAGGCATGGAAACATGGAACAGACTGACAACAACTAGAGGGGAGGAAAGAGGGGAATAATGATGGAAAGAAAAAGAGACTAGTCCAAAAACTGTGTATGAGTGGCCCATGGACTTGGACAACAGAGTGGGATGAACTGTGGGAGCGGGTTGGGGCTGGGTGGAAAAAAGCAAAGGGGAAAAAATTGGACAGACACTATAATAAAATAACAAAAAAATTTTAAAGTTATTATTGTTAGTTATTAATTATTATTATTAATTTAGCTCTTAGTACTTTTGGCCTGCTATAACAAAATACTATAGACTGGGTGTCTTATAAACAATAGAAATAAAGTGTATCTCCTAGTTCTGAAGACCAGAAAGTCCAAAATCAGAATATTAGATAATTTAGTGTCTGATTAGAACCATTTCTAATTACTGTGAGGACTGTGAGAACATAGCTGTGTTCTCACAGTAATCTCACATGATGGAAGGGGCAGCGGAACACTTTTGGGTCCCTTTTATAAAGGCACTACTCTCTCACAACCTAATCACATTTCAAAGGTCTTACCTCCTTATTACCATCACCTTGGAGTTAGGATTTCAATATATACATTTTGCAGAAACAAACATTCAGTTATTTGCAGGTACTGAACACATTTCCAAGGGGTTTTCTCTTATTAACTGATTTAATGTTTGTAACAACTTTCTAAGTTATTTTAATGGATAATTATTAAGTACAACTAATTTGCCCATAGTCACAAATATAGTAATTGTTAGAACCATAATTCAAACTCAATAATTTGCTAAATTTATACTATTTTCAATGTAATATATCTAATTAAAACATCCTCAAAGCTCATTAGTTGCATATGGTTGAGCTGCAACTCAACCAACGTACTAGATACAGGCTAGTAAGCATGAATTACTAAGATAGATTCTCTCATTCTAATTTTATTTGTAAAATATGATGCCCATTTCGAAACCTTTCACTTTGTTTCTTTGTAATAACAATATATGCAACTTTGTAGCTAAATAGCTCTACATATCTTTATCTCCTTAAGATTTCTTGAAATGAACTTTTTAATAGTTTTAGAACTACCCAAATTGTTTTACAGAAAGTTTATATATAGACTAATGAATAGTACATGAGACAATATATATCTTAAAATCTTTAGTCAAAAACAAGTTATTTCTAATTTTTTAAAAATCCACTTTCATAACTCAAAGTAGTCTCTATTTTAATATGCATTTTGATAGCCAATATTATGTATCATATTTTAAATATCCTTATTACTCTAGGGAATTGTATGTGTCCTTTTTACTGTATATTTTTAAATGAAGTCTTTTAATTTATACTGGTTTGATGTTGATCTTCATAAATATGTATATTTTTTCATACATTTTGGTCTCTTTCTGTTTCTGTCTTTTTTTTAACACAATAAATCTGTAATCCCCCACTGCTTATTTTTGAAGAGTTACATCTTTGTAGTCCTTTGGACATATGATATTGTCATAACAAAGGTTTCTTTTGAGTACATAGAACTTAGAATACTCCTATCCTTTCACTCATTCTTTTACAAGCAACCCTTCCGAGTGAATCATTTTTCAAAATCATTCACACTCACTGTTATAGAAAAATACATGCTGAGGAGAAAGCATGGGGTCTCATAAAAGGCACATAACAATTGCCTTAGTATCTTTGAAGGAACATTCTTGGGTAAAATTTTCTGCAGTGCCTCATTACCATACCCACTGTAAGTTCTTGTGTGTGGTCAACTCTATTTCTCTATCCATTAACATTTCCTTCACTTTACTGCTGATTAAATTTTATCATGAAGAAAATGTATCTATCATATTTTGCCTGTCTGGCTGTCTTCCTTTTTTAAAAAAATTTAATCTTTATTGTATTTTTCCATTACCATTTAGTTCCCTTATACTCCTCTCTACCAGCAATTACCACACTGTTGTCCTTCTTCCTTTTTCTTCAATTCCTCCTCCCCTAACCTCTCCCCAACAAGCTGTCATCCTGCTCTTCATCTATGATTCTGTCCCCATTTTCCTTGTTAGGTCAGTTTACATTAGATTCCACATGAGCGAAATTATTTACCTTAACCTTGTTCTATGTGTGAACCAAGTAAGAATTTTCTCTAATTTAAAATAAGATAGGAAGGTTACTTTTATATTTTGTTCTTTTTGAAATTTTTACACTGAAGCCTCTTAAATCCTAGAATCTCCAAGCTAATCTCTTTTCTTCATGAAGAATCAAATGGCAAAAAAGCATAATTCAATGGTTTCTCAAGGCCTACATTGGAAACCAGACTAGAGCTGACCTTTACCTTTCACTTCTTTCCCAAGGTATTTCCCACTGCCCTTTCTGTATGTGAGTGTTCTAGCACTGTGTTGACAGCATCTGTGCCAAAGACCTGGACTGGTGAACAGAGAAGTATACAGGGAGATACTCACACATACCCATGCACACAGGTTTCCATTGGTTTCATCTCCTTTCATAATGTGCTTCATAAAATAACATTTATAACTAATAACACCCCAATAAAAACTGATTACATAATTTAATGATTTGTGTTATTAGGTAAAAGAATGACATTGCAAAAATTTCAATTGATAAATGCCTATTATACAAAGGATTATGTGCTCACAAATATTAATATGCTAGTGACTGTATGACTTGAACATTATGCAAAAAGTCAATTGCTCCCTTCTGCTTCTTCTAAAGTGAAAAATGTAATTAGCATTGGATACTGTAAATTTATGCTTTGAAAATCTAAACGCACAGTGTTAGTGCTTGGAGTTAAAGTCTTTGGAGCAGAAATATATTAAGGAATTATTTGTAGGGCATGAGAAACTAAATTAACTTTGGGGAATGGAAATGTATTTGCTGGGAGGGAACGACATATAGGTGAGAGAGAGAGGGAGGGAGGGGGAAGAAGAAAGGAAGGAGAGAAAGAGGGAAGGAACTGACAAAAAGAGGAAGGAATGGAGGGAGGGAGGGTGAGAGGGAGGGAGCAACAAAAAAGCCTAGAGTGAGACAGGAACTTCCCTAGAATACTAGTTTGTATGACATTTTGGGAATAATATTTACAAGTCTGATGGTTCTAAATATTCAGGGGAGAGAATATTGCAAGGAATAAAATGGCATGTGAATTTGTTATAAAAAGTAATTATAGCAACTCTCTATTTAATAAATATTTATCAAATGCTTACTAGTGATTAGACATAATTTTATAAGTCTGGCACAAGGTATAAGAAATCATTCTAGTTTAGTATTATAAGTAGCTATAACTGATTCAGGTAGAGAAAATTTTATGTCAGTTCTTATCATGTTGTACATAGAATAATCAGCATATTTTATACAACAATCAACTAAAAATGGTAAAAATTACTGATCAGCACAGGACTTTTGACCTGCTCCATTTCCAACCTGGGTCGGCTCACCTCTCCTTAGCCAACCTGGTGCCCCCCGCCCCCACCCTGCTCCTGGGAGGTCACCATATTGATGCTGAACTTAGTGCGGACACCCGACTGGCATGGCGCACTGCAGCCCAGAACTCCTGGGCTCGAGTGATCCTCCTGCCTTAGCCTCCTGAGTACCTGAGACTACAGGTGCGTGCCATTGCACCTGGCTGCTGGGATTATATCCTAAGAACCCTAAAACACCAATCCCAAAGAACCTATGCACCCCAATGTTCATAGCAGCACAATTTACAATAGCCAAGAGTTGGAAGCAACCTAGGTGCCTGTCAGTAAATGAATGGAGCAAAAAATTATGGTACATATACACAATGGAATTCTATGCAGCGGCAAGAAAGAAGGAGCTCCTATCCTTTGCAACAGCATGGATGGAACTGGAAAGCATTATGCTGAGTGAAGTAAGCCAGGTGGTGAAAGACAAATACCATATGATTTCACCTTTCACAGGAAGCTAAACAACGAAACAAGCAAGCAAGCAAAATAAAAACAAAGACAGTGAAATAGAGAACAGGGGGACAGTGACCATAGGGGAGAGGGGAGGGAATTTCAGGTGGGAAAGGGGAGGGATTTAGAATAACTAGTATAAAGGACACATGGACAACAACTACAGGAGGTGGAAATGGAGGGAGGTGGGGAGCACAGGGGAGTGGGCTGGGATGGGAGTAAAAGACAGAAAACTGTACTTAAAAATAATTAAATATAAAAATAAAATAAAAATGGTAAAAATTAAAAAATAGCATAACATACAGAAATAATGATTACAAGTTTTTCCCTTTAAATTACATAATCCTTAACATGCTGTGTCTCCACCCCCATAATTTTATTGCTGCCTGCAAAATTTTAGTTGATATTCAATGGGTTTCAATAAAATAGTCACACTCTTGTTTCTCAATTAATGTTTTGATGTATTTGCTGAAGTAAATTAAGCTTAGGGTTAAGTGAAAAGACTGAGCTAAAGGCTACCCAAAAACTGCTTAAAATTTTATCATCAAAGGTCTCTTGATTAAACCTTTATAAAAAAAACAAGTGCTTGATTGATTGTTGATCTTCAGGGCTATCTTACTTTTCTGTTAGATATATTTGAACCTCTCATTAGTATCTCATTTCAGTGAGGGTGGTAAAAGTTAAAATATATAACACATCAAGAAAATTGAACTATAAAAATCATGGTCAGGGATATGTCAACATTTCCTTTTGTAATGCTGGAACATGAATGCAACAAGAATCTTCAGTTCACGGAGCTTATACCAACTAGAGCTGCTCGGCAGATGGTACCTGCAGGGCCAATAGAGAGGGCATGAAGGTAAGTATAGTGTTATTTAGGTTTCTTTACTTCTAATATATAGATGGAAACTTGGATGAAACTTTTGGACGTTTTAGAGTGTGTCGTAGTTCGTATTTAGAATCAACTTAAGGCTATATCTGTGTAATGCTCAATAAAAATTTTAAAGTTAATAGGTGTTATCACATAGGTATCATGGTACAAAAAGCTCCTATTGGACTAAATATTTCAAACAATTACATTGAGACCATGGAGAACTATCCAGTATGCTTCTTTTCATAAACTTTTTTTTTCTGGGTTAATTTTTACTTTTTTATTGTTGTTCAAGTACAGTTGTCTTCATTCCCCCGCAACCACCACTCCTACCTCAACCATCCCCACCTCCCACCCTGGATCCTACCCCGCTTTGCTTTTGTCCATGGGTCCTTCATAGATGTTCCTAAAAATTCTTCCCTCTTTCCCCCCCCACTATCCCCTCCCACCTCCCCTCTGGTTACTATCAGTTTGGTTTTTTTTTTAAAGATTTTATTTATTTATCTTTAGAAGGGAAGGGAAAGAGAGAGGGAGAGAAATATCAATATATGGTTGCCTCTCATGCATCCCCTGCCAGGAACCGGGAACTGACCTGCAATCCAGGCATGTGCCCTTGACTGGGAATCGAACCGCGATCGTGTGGTTCACAGGCCCGCGCTCAATCCACTGAGCTATACCAGCCAGGGCACTATCAGTTTGTTCTTTATTTCGATGTCTCTGGTTATATTTTGTTTGCTTGTTTGTTGTGTTGATTAGGTTCCACTTATAGGTGAGGTTATATGGTATTTGTCTTTCACCACCTGCCTTATTTCACTTAGCGTAATGCTCTCCAGTTCCATTCATGCTGTCACAAAGGGTAGGAGCTCCTTTTTTCTTTCTGCTGCATAGTATTCCATCATGTAAATGTACCATAGTCTTTTTGATCCATTTATTTACTGAACCCAAATAGCCACAGCAATTCTGAGAAAGATGAACAAAGTAGAAGGGATCACAATGCCTGATATCATACTGTATTAGAAAACCACTATAATCAAAGCTGCCTGGTACTGGCATAAGAACAGACACATAGACAAATGGAACATATTAGAGAGCCCAGAAATAAACCCAAGTCTCTGTGGTCAATTAATATTCAACAAAGGGGGAAGAAGCATAAAATGGAGTAAAAATAGCCTCTTCAATAAATGGTGTTAGGTGAGCTTGACAGCTGTATGCAAAAACAAACAAAAAAACTCAACCACCAACTTACACCATACACAAAAATAAAATCAAGGTGGATAAAAGACTTAAATATAAGTTGTGACACCATAAAAGTCCTAGAGGAGAACATAAGCAAGAAAATCTTAGATATCCCACATGATAATAGTTTCCTCAATATGTCCCCTAGAGCAAGGGACATAAAGGAAAGAATAAATGAATGGGACTTCATCAAAATAAAAATCTTCTGCATGGCTAAAGAAAACAGCATTAAAATAAAAAGATAACCAACTGTATGGGAAAACATATTTGCCAATGATACCTCAGACAAGGGTTTGATCTCCAAAATATGTAAAGAACGCACATGGTTCCACTTAAGGAAGGCAAACAACCCAATTAAAACATGAGCAAAGGGCTTGAACAGACGCTTCTCCAAGGAGGACTCACAGAAGGCCCAGAGACATATGAAAAGATGCTCAGCATCACTAGCCATCAGAGAGATGCAAATAAAAACCACAGTAAGATACCACTTCACACTGGTCAGAATGACCATCATACACAAATCAACAAACAAGTTTTGGAGAGGATGTGGAGAAAAGGGTACC
Source organism: Sturnira hondurensis (assembly GCF_014824575.4). Lineage (NCBI taxonomy): Eukaryota > Metazoa > Chordata > Mammalia > Chiroptera > Phyllostomidae > Sturnira > Sturnira hondurensis. Next base: position 20,944,932 of record NW_028083059.1, read on the forward strand.
CTAGTGCACTGTTGGTGAGAATGCAGACTGGTGCAGCCATTGTGGAAAACAGTATAGAATTTCCTCAGAAAACTAAAAAGGGAACCACCTTTGACCTAGCAATTTCACTGCCGGGACTATGCCCTAAGAACCCCAAAACACCAGTGCAAAATAACCTAGGCATCCCAATGTTCATCGCAGCACAAATCACAATAGCCAAATGCTGGAAGCAACCTAAGAGCCCATCAGTAAATGAATGGATCTTTTCATAAACTTTAGAAATTTGATTTGAGCAACTGGTAGGTCAAGCAGTTATGCCCTGAATCTACACTCAACATGCATAAAACCCTTACTTAAAGGTCTTACTTAAGACCCTACACTAGAAGTAATTATAATGATAAGTATGAGGCAATGATAGGTGAGTGTTTACATGTCTCTAAAACACTTCACTGCAGAAATACTTTCCCTGAATTTTAGAACCTGTTTTGCAGTGAATCCAAAATTACTCCTAGCATCCTTCCTTGAAATCACTCACCATCATATTGTGATATTTCACTTTAAAAAATAGGTATATTTCTAGTGTTATAAAAATTATGAAGGAAATGGCAGAACAGTCACGCCATCTGGTCAATAATAAACTGAATTAACTGAAAATTAAGACTGATGTTAAATGTTGCACTTCACCTATTCCACGGAGGTGAGTGTTAAATCACAGAGACTAGCTTCAGGCCCTACTTTTTGTATTGCAGTGAGTCACTCTAAAGAGCAACACTACTTGTTCTGTTGCAAAGTCTTCTGTGTGCACACTTTAGCCTTCTTTACAAGGTGTGAATTGAAATCCAACTAGCTGAGAAGTTTTAAATAACTTTAACCAATTAGGTAATATGAACAGATATTCAGAGTGAGTATGGGAAACTATCCTCTTGAAAAGTAGGATACTTAGAATGTTCCCTAAGGAACTCCAACCTCTGAAAACTAGTTTTGGTAACTTTCCTGAATTGTCTCCTGAGCAGACCAAATAATCAAAAGCAGGGAAGAGGACCCTTCTGATATTACAAATGTCAATCAACAGAGTCTGTGTTTTACTCACGTCTGGTATTTCATCAGAGCAATCTGGGTTATTGTACTGCCTAAAGAGTGTATTTTAGTTGAGGCCTTCAAACTGATTTGGGGAATGTCAACCTTTAAACTGAAAAAGAGCTGAGATGAATGAATGTGAGATAATGTGAGTTTAAAATAAAAAGAATCAAATAAATGAAGAAAATAGTAGTTTAAGGACAAACAAATTATCCACTTTGGAATTTCATGGGTTTATAAAAATTGTAGTTCTGATCACTACTTTTGCAAACATTTTATTCTTCTTTCACATTTGAATCTCTTTATCTCATTATAGAATATATTACTGCAAATTTGAAGCTGTCTGTCAGCTATAGATAGAGAGAACAAATTGCTTTTGTGTGTCTGATGTTTGCATTTCCCCTTCATTTTATGTCTATAAATCAAAGCTATGTCAGGTGTACTAGTTTTTCCCTTAACATGAAGTAGAGTAACTGAATGAACAACCATCTAAAAATAGTACCTCGGGTTTTAAAAAATTGCTTGCCAAATGAAAAACGATGAACACTTGTAACATATTTTCCTGTCTTTCTCAATAACAGCATGCTACAATAGGTAATTTTTCTTCCTCATATAATGAAATAATTTCCAATTGTTTACCAGGTTTGTTCTAAATAATATGCTCTCTATAGCATGCTGTGTTTAAAATTTTGGCAAAATAAACTTAAATATAGTTAAATAGGCTGGAACATTCTTTACTGAAATACCTCATTCCCGAAGAGCCAATGAGAGTTTAGGTGAGAGTCCCAGTTCTCCTTGCTTCCCAGTCCTGTCTGGTACCAGCCACACACTCCCATTTTGTTGTTCAGACCAACCCAGTACAGGAGGGCCTTCCTATCAAAATGGAAGAGTTTAGAAGAGGCTGAACAGCTGAGATACAAAAAAAATCACTGAGCAATTTGTCTCTGTCATTGCTGTTGTTTGATCCATCTTCCTCTGTGACTTCATCCATTGCCTAAAGATGAATGGGTGTCTGAGGTTCAGCGCGGGTTTTTGAACAAGTACCTTGCCTTGTCCTTGGATCGTGTTCCCCTTGGAGTTTTTTATTCTGGCCTGGACCTCTGACCATCTGATGTCTTCTGCTGTGATTGATTCTACCCATGCTGCTTCTCACATTTCTTTACATTCCTGTTTTCACCAACCTACTTTTCGACATGGATCATCCTGGAGGCCTGAATTCAGTCTGACCCTGAGCAACTTTGGGAAACTACGATTAGTGGCAATGTCCCTGGTCCTCTCCCTTGTGACTGTCCAGCCTGTCTTTCTCTTGGTAATTCAACTTCAGTGTGCTTAAGTGAGGCATTCTTAAACACTCATAGTTTAGAGCTACAACCACAACGATTCTGTATTGCCTGGTCTGGTTTGCTTCCCAGAAATCGACATTTTGCCAAACTGAATGGTTCCATGATCCAATGGCCATGTTTTAACCAGCTTCACCCTTCTTTTTGTATATACTCTAGTACCTTAAATAATGAAGAGGGAAGAAAGGACTCAGGCAATGTCAAGCGGTCTTTTGGATTCAATGGCAGAGGTTTTGTTTAGTCTGGGAATCCTTTACTTAGAATTAGCTTTTGTGAGAGCATCATGCAGCCTCATTGTCTTACCTTCTTTCCATGACCATTGGAGAGGGAGGCTGGATTCAAATTTTGATTCAGGCTACTCTGTGTACCTGCCCTCTTCTTCCCATCCTTTGGGAAAACTAATTCAGCCTCTGTCCCTCCATATGTATATACATGTACATGAGTATTATTCAGTCTTCCTATTATCTCTCCCATGGCACTCCTGCATCTTGCTTCTATTTTCCATCCCTCTGTATATAAACCTTCACGATTCTGGAAATCAATAGTCAGAAATGCACTTTATCAGCGAATAACTTCCACTTTATGCCCCAAAGCATAAATCTCTCTTCCAAAGTTAGAGACACATATCCTGTAAACATGTCTGGTAGTAATATTGGAGGGAAAATAAGAAAGCGAATAAAATGCACATTAGTATGATATACATTTTAGATAAAAATCTGAGAATTTTGTGATAAAATTGTTCTGGTATGTAAATCTACAATCTTATTAATGTATCTATTTTAAACATATTAAACTAAGTGCTTTTATTTTTTATTAGGTAGTTCAATATTAGTTAATACCATTCAATATCTACTGTAAGCAAAGTAGAGAAAGAAAATCAGGACAAAGCAGACACAATCCCTGTCTTTGTGGAGATTAAATTTTAATGGTCACAGGTATGGTAAACAAATTACCATATGGACAATTATGACATGGAAAACACAATATGCCTTCCATTAAAGGATGACATATAATACCTTTAACTACTCACACTATCATATAAATTAATGAGAGCATAAAATCCAAAACCATGGCCTGATTTCAAATGCTGGTACTGTCTTAACCTGTAAAATCTTGAGCAAGTCGCTTAATCTAAATTTGCTAGAATATACCTATCTTTAAAATGTAGCTAATAATAGTACCTACTTTATAGGGTTGCTTATGTGATAATTGACTCGATTTATATAACATTCTAAAAATGAATACTGCCTGAAAGATAGGTAAAGATATCATTACCCATTTTATTCTTGAACAGGTTATGTTAGAAAACACTTCCTTCTCTTGCACATTCCTCATAGACCCACTTACAACAAGTGTAGCGCTCAGCTGCGGGAACAGTCATACAAGGATTGTCATGGCCCTTGCATCTCTCTGTAGTCTCGACCATTCCGTCTTTTTTTTTTCAATCTGCCTCACAGTGATCTTGCTTTGTCTTATCACTTATTTTCCTTTTTTTCTGAAACATCCCAGGTTTTCAGCATTCATATTAAATTGTAAACTATCAACTTTTGTTTTAGATTGTATTTTTTTTCTGCCATTGAAACCCAGGATCACATTAGTTTTATTTTCTTTTATTTTTTTTGCATTTATGTTACACTGTTGATTAAAATCAAATTTATAGTCAGCAATACTTCTGAGTCTCTTTCCCTTGTGTTAACATGCCTTTTTAACCCTTCTATGCCTGGATAGTTCATATTTTAGGGTCATTTTCAGGATTTTACATTTATACATTATCAGTTACCATTTGAATTTTCTTCTCATATGCTTCCATGTCAGCCTGCTGAGTAGGTCGATGTACATACTGGTTGATATATTCCTCTAATTGAGTTTTCAATTATGAAATCATATTAGATTGTTATAGTAAGATTATAAGTTATGAGTATTTTATCAAGTTAGATATTTTTCTGTTGACTAAAGCTTATATTTTTATTTAAAAATACAGAACAGATAAAAAGTGTTAAGTTTTTGTTCTTAAGCCAATGTCATTTAAGATGACATTCTACTCTCTTTTATTCTTAAGGGCATAGTCCAAAATTTATAGTTTTATACCCATAATTGATCTTCTACAAGTTCACTGTGGCATATTATAAAATGTGATTAGCATGCACAAAAGAATGAGCTATCACTGTGGTTTGTAAATAAACAGATGTTCTCCAAAAATAATTTGACAACTTGTTGAAAGAAAATTCTTCATTTACCATATTTTAATTGTTTTGTACATATCTTTATAAACACCACTACGTTCATCATGATCTTACTTATTTTAAAACACTAAAAATTGACTTTAATACATGTGGTGACAAATTCACGGGGTTGTTCAAATAAGTTGGCGTAGTAGAGTTTATGGGCTTTATTTAAGGAAAATTGATTTGCAATTATGAACTCATATTTGATCTTTGAAAAATGAAATATTAGGAGATTATAGGGATTTTGAAAATTTTCTTTGAATGTAACCCACAGAAGTAAAAGGGTTAGTTCACGACTTAGGTTAACTCAAGATTTATTTAGAATAAAGAAATACAAATGGTAAAATAAAAAGGCAAAATAAATATATATGTCCTTGTAAGCAACAAGAAAAAGGCAAAAAAAAGAGAAAATGGTTCCTATATTGTTTAGGAAAAACAGCCAAATTAAAATGGAATATGATTTATGGAAATTAGTATGAATATAATTCTATGTATGAGTATCTAGGGATAAACAAGACCATTGCTGTACTTTTATAGTGTCATCAGTAAGACTTTTTGAAATAAAAGCTTTGAAAGTGTGCTCTGGAGTTAAATAAGGAGGTTCAATATATTTACATTGCATACAGCATATTAATATTTATTTTATCTACAGGTTATATATACATTAAACCAGATATGACATACATAAATGTGCATGCAGTTTTGTTTTGAGCAGAACACTCTACCTCAATCAGTAGAGAGCAGGGTACTTGTACCAGTGCCCTGTCCTACAGGGACACTAAATATTTCTGCTCACTGACTCTTGGCACTGGATTACCAAGAAAAACACAACACAAGTCAGGCACTAGCTTGAATAATGCTTTATCACGTAGAGAAGAGACAGAGCGAGATCAGCTCTAGTATTATAGTATGCTTAGGTCCACCATGACCAGTGGATTTTCCCCAATGAACACCGCAGGGCAGTTTTCCTACTCTCAGTCCACTCCGCACAGAGGATTCTGTAACTGGCCAGGTGCTGTGTGATGCACAGGCCTCAAGCAGAAACAGAGGAGCATTTACTGAGCCTGACATGAGGAGAGGTGTTTCCACACAAGGTGATAAGCCTGATGACAGGCTATGTGAGCTCTTTAGCTATTAGTAAAGAAGTGTTGCAAACCCACTCGCAACCTATTCTTCTTACATGGCTGAGTGGGAACCAAGAGACTGCATGTACAAGACTACATTCCCCAACATTTTGTACATAAATATAAAAATAATGAGTGGTAAACCAAAGTTGAAAACAATAGTTAATAGTTGGGCACATATATGTGTTTAAGTAACTGTGATCGGGCAAAGGGAATACATAAGGACTGACAGTAATAAAACAGGCTCTACTGAGGTTATTGACTACAGAGGTTAAAAAACCAGTCGTTGCTGGTAAATAGGATTGTCCTCCACTATTCTAGGGTAACATCTTCCTCACTCACCCCTTATAGCAATCATTACTTTGTTGTGTTAATCTCTCTCTTCTTTTTCTGATAGTGCTAATGTGGGTGAATTATTTACCCTGCCAGTTACTAAACTTAATATGAATGAAATCATATCATCAGTATATTCTCCATGACTCCATTAAAACGTTATTATTGACATTTATTTATGTCAATGTATATGACATTATTTAGTTTCTGCCATTTCTGTGTAGTAGTCAATTTAAGATGCCATATTTATGTACACGTTTTGCCATTGATGAAGATTTTATTTGCCATTAGTTTAAAATAATAAAGTTTAAATAAGGTTGTTTGGTTTTTTAAATGTATTTATCTCCTGGTACTCATGTTCAAGAATTTCTTTTTTATTTTAAGATTTTACTTATTTATTATTATTTTTTAGAGAGAGTGGAAGGGAGGAAGAAAGAGAGGGAGAAAAACATCAATGTGTGTTTGCCTCTTACATGCCCCCTACTGGGGACCCAGCCTGCAACCCAGGCATGTACCCTGACTGGGAATTGAACCTGGAACCCTTTGCTTCACAGGCCCACACTCAATCCTCTGAGCCACACGAACCAGGGCTCAAGAACTTCTCTGGAATATAAATCTAGGAGTGGGATTGGTTGTAGGACATATGAATGTTCAAATTTCTTAGGTAATGAAAACATCTCTCCAAAGCTGTTATTTAAATAAACACTTTTTCCAGCAGTGAATGAGAATGTCAGCTTATCCTTCCGAGTATTCAGTATTGACTAGCTTTTATATTTTTGCCAAACTAGTAATTTTGAAATTTATCCCATTATAGTTTTAAGTGAATTTTTAGCTGCTCTTTTCATATGTAAGGGCCTTTTGGATAGCTTTTTAAATGAAATATTTATTCATGAGTTTTACCCATTAAAATTTTTTTGTTTGCTGTATTATTTCAGGTTAGTAGCAAGCTGCCTTTATATTGTTTTAGCATTAATAATACTCATGTGATATCTTCTTCTTTTGGTTTGTGACTTCTCTTTTCATCCTTTTTATGATATCTTTTCATGAAAATAAGGTATTAGTATAGTTGGAATTAACAGTCTGTTTCTACATAGTTTGTTATTGTGTGATTATGTCACATCATAGTGATAAATACATTCTCTGTTGTCTCCTAAAATTCTATCTTTTAGATTTATAATCAAAGGCTTAGCTCACCTAAAACAGATTTTTGTGATTGGTGTGAATTTGGAATTCAATTTAATTTTTTTCATGTGGACAGCCAATTATCCTACCTTTATTTACTGGGAAGTCCATCTTTTCCTTTACTGACTTACAGTACCTCCTTCTATATATCAAGATTCCATATATGCCTATTTTTTCCTGTTTTCTGTATGACATTCCATATGTAAATTCATCTATGTAAGCAATAACACTACTATCTAAAATGTAATATGTTTTTATATGTAGTAGTTTAAGTTGGACCTTTGTCCATGAATAAGTTCAGAATAAGTTTGTCAAGTTCAATGGAACACACCAATGGGATTTTCATTGATATCATATTGAATCTTAGATCAGTTTGTTGATATTTCATATCATTGTAATATTTATTAGTTAAGCAAAATTATACTGTATGTTTTCCCATTTATTTAAATATTCTTTAATGTCTTTCTTTAAAACATGTTTAGTTCTTCCATAAAGGTCATGTGTATTTTTCTTAAAAAATTGTGTTTATGTTTATGTACTTACTGATTTTTATTGTTGTTATAACTGGTTTTATCAACATCTTTGCTAATGTTATAAATATTTTTAATAAGTGACTTTTAAAAGATTCATCAATATTGCTATGCCATTATTTTAATAAATATTAATTTATCATATTGTTTGTAGGTTCTTTGGCTTTCAGTTTTTTTAAATGTTAATAATACATAAAATATTTTTATACATAAATATTTCTACTTCACAGAAATATTAATATTTTACTTTTGATTTCCTTAAACTAGGGTTCCTCAAATGTATCTAAACCAATCTTCCTATTAAAATTTTTTTCATTATAAACAAAATTCATATTTAATATAACCTTACTGCATTTATTATTTAAAAGGTAAATTCAGTTTCATGCTTCTATATGAAAAAAGAAATAGAGGGAAATTACATGTGATAATAAATGCACTTAATTTAATATATAAATTCTCAGGCAAGATATAGCAGAAAACCTAATCAATTATTAAGAAGCTGCCCTTAAGCTTGTGACTCCAATGGCAATATATGACAGTTCAAATCATCAATAGATACAGGTATTTTGTATTGGTGATTTAAATACAAAAAACTGGATGATTCTTGGTGATTTGATAGTCTGAAACTATGTTGGGCTAACATTCAAACACCAAAAAATTGTAAACTTCCCTCCATTTACATCGTGTTGCAGTTTAGATTTGTTTAAGTAATACGCACTTCTGTGTGTATGTGTTTGTGTGTGTGTGTGTGTGTGTGTGTGTGTGTTGGTCAGTGACATGAAATTTCATTGTAGGTACTGTTTTTTAAAGGTGGGCTATTTTCCTAAATCAGTGGTTCATGGGGCATTTAACAGTTTTTTTACTGTTAGCACTATTGCAGATGTCCCCATCCTCTCCATTTGTCCACCTGCACCCACCGCTGGCCCCGCTTCTCTCTGGCCATCACCACACTATTGTCTGTGTCCATGGGTTATGCATATATGTTCTTTGGCTGGGAGGACATTCGCAAGCCATGCTTTGATACATATTACAGGACATCTGTTCTCCTTTCCCTCACTAAATTCTAATAGTTCCTCCCTATTATTTAATAACAAAAGTGTGCTCCCGAAAATTCTCAAGGAGAAACTCTCTCTCAGAGTGACTATTGCTCCCTTGGGGAGCAGCCTCAATGCTCTGCAGCTGGGATGTGGATGCACTGAAAAGGGATTTACATGCTGCTGAAACAGGGCCCTCTACCAATATTTACTCCATAAATCCAAGCACAGGGAGACCAAATCGACCTCTTAGCAATCTTGTATTAAGATATAAATAAAACAGGATTTGCTACTTGACTCTGTAAGCCTATGAGATAAATACGAAGCCTGAGACATTTCCACCAGAATTCCTCATAAAAAGATACTGTGAAATATATAGGACTCTGTTTTTCATATTATCAGCACAGTAAGTGCAGTGATGCACTGTGGAGAAATCTTCTTATATCTCTAAAGAGTTCAGGTCGGTAGCATTCTACCAAAATGCAAATCAGGGAAAGAGAATTTATGAGAAAACTAAAAAACACTGCATGAAAAGCACTTAATACTTTGAGTTGATCCAAGGATGTCATCTAGAATATTAAGATAAAAATGGAATTCTAAAAAAAAAGATAGGGATGAGTGCATATATTGAGGCAGTTCTCTATGAATGGGATTGATTTACTTATATTTTTCATCTGGGCAAAATAAAAATAGGACAGCTGAGAGATTATATTCTCCTGAGAAAGACTAGGATTGTTATTATTCTGAGTTGTAAACTGAAAGTATAATAATAAATAATTGAAAACTGGTTCGATTACAGTTTTTCCTCTTAGAAAAAAATGTAAGAAGTCAATCTCTGAAGCCACAGTGATCAGCATAATTTACTTGGTAAAATCGAATTATGTCCTTATGGCAGATAAATTTATAGAGGTATTCCTATGGTAAATACAAAATCATTTTGTGTTACAGTTATAAATTCAACCAATTTTGAAGTAATCTCTGGAGCATAGATTCATGTCTTCAAAGTGTCCTACCTATTACAGCTCCTAAATCATTTTAGTTTTCTTTTAACCTTCCTTTACCCGAGCAATCTGCAGACTCTAGGAAATGAGATTCATTTGTTTCCTTTCGACATACTATATGCATGTAGGTGCACCACAGCCACATCACTATATCTAAAATGACCAGGTTGTTTTCTGAAAATGGTAATTCAATGTGTTATTTGAGGAACTAAAGAAAATACTGATGAATTTTCACATGCTCCTATTCTATTTCCTTGCTGTGAAAATACATAAGTCAGGTCTACTCCAGCTCCATAGTTCATCCCACAGAACAGCGTCACTGAAAGATGCTGCAAAAATAATACTAAGTTATTCACTTTAAAACTGATTGGCCATCATTGCAAAAAATGTTAATCAGGCCTCCCCAGAGGAATGCATAGACAATTGATACAATGCAGATACACATAAATGTACACAAAGCCTGGGAGAGAAGGACAAAGTGTGGCCTAGTATTCAGCACTCTCAAAACGAAAATTCCCTGATTCATTCATTAGAATTTTGTTTGTAGTTAAAATTGTCAAGGCTCACTGAGTACTATGTTATGTTAGATATTTTGTTAATAATTGCCTTTAAAAATGGTTGAAGTTATCTGTCACTAGTAAATATACTTTCCAATAATAAGTTCTATAATCTTTTGAAATTCAATCTCACCAACTCTTATTGAGAGACTCTAACAACCATACCTAAAAAGGCTTCCATATAACATGTATGTTTTCTTTCTTAACCATTTTTAATATGATACCAGTTTAAATTTTGATATTAAACATGATTTTTATTGTCTTTTTTTAATTTTAATTGTTGTTCAGGTACAGTTTTCTGTCTTTTACTCCCATCCCAGCCCACCCACACAGCCTTCCCCCCTCCCTCCCATTTCTACCCTCGCCTAGTTTTGTCCATGTGTCTTTTATACTTGTTCCTGTGAATCCTTCCCCTTTTCCCCTGAAATTCCCTCCCCTCTCTCCTCTGGTCACTGTCAGCCTGTTCTCTATTTAAGTGTCTTTGGTTATATTTTGCTTGTTTGATTGTTTTGTTGTTTAGCTTCCTGTTAAAGGTGAGATCATGTGGTATTTGTTTTTTACCACCTGGCTTATTTCGCTCAGCATAATGCTTTCCAGTTCCATCCATGCTGTTGCAAAGGATAGGAGCACCTTCTTTTTCTCTGCTGCGTAGAATTTCATTGTGTAAATGTACCACAGTTTTTTGATCCATTCATTTACTGCTGGGCACCTAGGTTGCTTCTAACTCTTGCCTATTGTAAATTGTGCTGCTATGAACATTGGGGTGCTCTTTACCATTTTTTTATAGTTGTTAGAATACAGTTGCCTCCATTTTCCCGCCACCACTTTCCCCTGTCCCACTCATCCCCACCTCCCACACTCCATCCTTCCCCACTTTAGCTTTGTCCATGGGTCCTTTACACATGTTTCTATATATAACATGTATGTTTTATGGTTGATATCAAAACATAACTTTAGTTATCACATGTAATATTGTTCTCTGTGTAAAACACTTACTGAAATGAATAATCCCTATTTAGTGTTTTAAAGTATAAGTTGAATCATTCTTCTGTTAAAAACAATTGCCAGGATGACCATGAAAATGAAATAAAGCCCAGCCTTTCTAGGATGAAATTGAAAGCCCTGCACATCAAACCACCACTTCCAGCAACTACTTTCATCCCCTTTCTAAAGGCTCTTTATTCCTCTTCTCTACCCTGACCTCAGTGGATCAATTCTTGACCCCCCCCCCACCAAACTGTCTAAATTTTCTCATCTCCATGTTCTGCTCAATTCATTCTAATTTAACAACCCAAACAAATAAATTCCTATTTTGTAATAGATTCTAAAGGAAGAAAATCCCGACCATCCAGCAACCAGGGTCCATTAGAGATACAAGTAAGCAGACAACTGCAATTGCCATTAGAGTTAAGAAATGCATTTAGGGTAACACATAAACAAGTATATCATATTTAAGGACAAAAACTACCCTCGTCCTCAATAGGAGCTACATTAAGGCTAATGAATCAGCAATGCCAATCTTACTTTAGGAAGAGCTTGTTAGCATTTGCAGTTTTGTGCAAGCTGATTTTGAAGTTGAGTAAAAATCATGATAATAAATCATGAGCAAAAGGTCATTCCAACCTGAAGGTGAAGCCTAGAGTAGTGGATGGTGCCTCTGGGAAACTACAAGTTGTTGGGTATTTCTGGGGGTAAGTGAGGGTGTGGGGAGGAAGAGCAAGTAATGGGAGATGGGGCTGGAGAGAAACTGAGTTCACTTGGAGATAAACCTTTTCTTGACTTACTAAAGTGCTTTGTTTGTTTGTTTGTTTGTTAGAGAGAGGGGGGTGGAGGGAGAAAGAGAAGGGAGAGAAACATTGACCTGAGAGAGCTCCCCAGCCCAACCCAGTTTTGTGCCCTGACACAATCAAACCAGCCAGCCAGCGACCTTTCACTGTGCAGAACAATGCTAAACCAACAGAACCACCCCAGTCAGGGCTAAAGTGTTTTTCATTCTACTTTGAACAAAGTAGGGGAGCATGACTTTATGCTACTTGTCTCCTTGAAAAATTACTGTCACAGTAATGTGAAGGATGGTTTGGATGGGGTTCGAAACAAACACACGTGCTGAAATATAGAGTATTGGAAGGCGTTTCCCATTCACTTTTCCATGTCTGGAATGTGCTCCATCTTTCAGTTCAGTATATGGGAGTCTTAGCTATCTTTTAATGTGTGATTCAAATGTGACCCCTCCATGATATCTTCCTAGATCTTTCCTGCATCAAAATAGGGTCTCTCGCTCCCTGGCTGGTGTGACTCAGTTGATTACAGCACTGTCCCACGCCCTGGACGGCAGCCCAGCCAACTGATGTTTCTCTCTGTCGTCCTCCCTTCTCCTCTCTCTTAAATCAATAAACATGTCCGTGGTGAGGATAAAAAAATAGCATCTCTCTCAATTGTTCCCAAACCTTTTTCTCCCTCCCCCCTCCTTCTCTCTCTTTCTCTCTAATCTTTATTCTAGTTCTTGAATTAGAGTTATTTTAAGGCTGCCTCTTTAACTAGAATTGAGCACAGTAAGGAAATAGCCATTCTAATATTTGCAGAACTGAATTTTTTTCATTCAATTTACAAAACACGAAATTTGCATTAAAATCTGAAAATGTATTGATATAAAGAGAGAAGAGATTTTGGAAACCGTGTAAGTAAAATTGATTGTAAATGTTGTTTATATTACAACTATGGAGTTTATTTCTCCTGTTACTTTACCAGCTCTGGTGTACACCATTGGGGAAGGAATTTCCTTTATGTCAAATAGTTGTTGATTTTAGAAAATAAATACAAAAACAGTGTCTTTCAACTTAGCACATTAGGAAGAGCATAAGCACATCTCAAAATGAATTTAGATAATGATGATTTCTAGTAAATCTATTTTGGTCAGGTATTTAAATTATTTTTTCTTCAGATTAGAGGAAAATGTGAATTTTTTGCTGAAACTAGATTCTCCACAAAATGCTGACTTGCTCTGAATTATTTTTCCTTAAAATTAAGAGGGAAAGATAATAATTAGAGCTTATTGACAAACTAACCAATTTTCATGTTCCGTAGTACCAAATCTGTCTTCTCTCTGCAAAATAGAATTGTATCTTTGTATAAACATCTTAGACATATAGTTCTAAATTATATTATGTTTCATACTTAGAAGTAATTAGTATATATGAAATATTATTGTATAAACATATCTAACCTAAACAACATACTTAACTTTTTTCTCAAAACCATTTCAAAAATACAAAACACAGGTTTTTTCTATCATCCAGCTAAATCTTAAGACCCTGGTGGTGTAAATGTTGAATATTAGAGATTTTCTCATTCACTCTCTTATGTCTTCTTTCAGTTCAGTCTATTGGAGGCCTGGCTATTTTAGTGATCCTTCAGCCTTCTAAACTCCCTGAGATCGCAGTGACTTAATGAGTGAAATAAACCAATACTTGAAGTTAAAATTTTATAGCCATTTAGAATACTGAGAAAGAGCTGGAAGGTATCACTGCAGTTTGCCAGACTGATGAACCACTTTGAGTTACTTACTATTTACTCAGGTAGCAAACATGGGAGCCAAGACTCTTGTGGAAAGAAAGAAGGAGGAAGGAAGGAAAAGGAAGAGAGAAGGAAGGAAGGAATGGAGGGAAGGAGAGAGGGAGGGAGGGAGGGAGGGAGGGAGGGGAATTTGCTATATGTCCAGACAAACTTGCTACTCATATTAACTTGGACAGTATTACTTTGTTGGTGATCTCTGGCTTGCACTTATCTCGGTCTTTTCCACTTGGTCCTGCTCTCCTGGTAAGGTTTAATAAAGCTGATGGCCATTAATCTGTATTGTTTATACAAGTAGATATGCTTTTCATTGATTTTTGATACTCTGATCTCACCTTGACTTCTATTAGCACTGACTAATTTGAGAGGGGCAGTCTATTCCTCTATTATAATTTAAGGATTAATTATGACATATAGATTAAGTGTTATAATGCACATTGTAAATACACAAAATTAATTTTCATTAAACTAAAACAAAATGAATTCATAATGAGAAAGCTCAAAGATTTACCAAATCAGGAAATCAGAGTAGGACAAACACATGAAACTAAGATGCATGGTTTGAGGGGGAAAATATAAACACTCTAAAAATCATGGGATAAAGTTTTAAATTTCTAAAGCTAATTTGTATAGCCTCAGAAACTGTAAGCATCTTTTTATAACTACCCTCACTTTTCACAATGCTTCCTTTGATACCAGGAAGCTCAGCCTGGAGTTTTTGGAATGATCAAAATTAAGAACATGATCTTCATTTTTGTTGGCCCAGATATGTGCTTTAACACTTCAAACACTCTTTTAAAATATCTCACACTGTATCAAAAATAACTTTTCTTAACCACAGAGAAACCCGAGAGCTCTGTCAGTCAGTAAGCCCATACGAAAGTGAGAAGGAAATGTGCTGCTTAGTTTACATGACAACCTACACATCAAAACAAAATAAATAAATAGCATCAAGTCCACTAAGTCTTCTTTTTTGCTGGGAATAAACATTGCATATAAATACTTTCAAGTGGGAGACTTAAGATACTGCAACTCTCTGTGTTGAAAGATGATTAAAAATAAAATCCCTGTTAAAAGGAAATTATAATTTTTAATATAGAATTGTAATGTCACTGAAAAAATTAAAATTAAACATGCTATAGATCAGTAGAAAAAATAAAAAGCTATGTTTATCATTGTAGGAAACCACACATTGCTGTGGGAAAATGGTGTAGGCTTCTAAATGCAGACTAACCACATGTGATATGTTTGGTTTCATATAATATTTTTAAAATAATATTTTATTCTTTAGAAAATATTATTAAATTTTAGTTCAAATAAAACCATGATCAATAGGATTCAAATACACGTAGCTTTTTTTCTGACGAGTTACTATTTTTTTAGCAAGAGTCCAAAATTTTTCAGTAATACAGAGCTATTAACTTTAACACAGAGTTTTATCTTGACAGTGATTTGAATTCACCATGTGATTCTGATTCTCATAATGGTTTCTTCATTTTTTTAGACTTCAAACTTTAGGATTAATGGACTTTTAAAAAGAATTATTGAATAGAGGAATCTCCTCCCCTCAGCGAAATAAGCTCAGAAAAATCAGTACAAATTATTTCAGCAAGGGCTCAGTTATCTTCCATTCACTCTGCTCATGGCCTACTTAGGATTTCCGATGTACCAGAGGAAGGATGATCATCTGATACAGGTTTAACAGGAAGTTTGCTCAAATTAAGAGGATACTCACAATGTCAGAGAGCCTGAATTTTATAAATGCCCTAAGTTTCTCTCAACCAAATTCCTTTAGTCAATTTGATCAATATTTTACAGGACTTGAATTTTGGTTGCTCCTTGTACATACTCAGTCCTGTTGTCGGTGACTATAATCCTGTGCATACATGATCATTTGTGCATGGATTTAACCCCAGTCACTATAATAATTGCCTTTTGTTACCTAGGAAAAAGAAAAGTATGAACTCAAAGGAGAGTGGGCCTCCTCCTCTGGTAGGCTCCACATTAACAGAAAACAGTTCAGATTTTTAGAGGAAAAAGCTATATAGAAAGGAAAATATCAGATATTCCATGCAGCAATGTTTTAACTGGTAAGTCCCCTAGAGCAAGGGACGTAAAGGAAAGAATAAACAAATGGGACTTCATCAAATTATAAAGCTTCTGCATGGCTAAAGAAAACAGCATTAAAATGAAAAGAGAACCAACTATATGGGAAAACATATTTACCAATGATACCTCAGGTTTTGATCTCCAAAATATATAAAGAACTCACATGGCTCCACTCCAGGAAAATGAACAACCCAATTAAAAAGTGGGCAAAAGACTTGAACAGACACTTCTCTAAGGAGGACATACAGAGGGCCCAGAGACAAATAAAAAGATGCTCAGTATCACTAGCCATCAGAGAAATTCGAATAAAAACCACAATGAAATACCACCTCACACAGGTCAGAATGGCCATCATAAACAAATCAACAAACAAGTGTGGAGAGGATGCAGAGAAAAGAGAACCCTAGTGCACTGTTGGTAGAAATGCAGACTGGTGCAACCACTGTGGAAAACAGTACGGAATTTCCTCATAAAATTAAAAATAGAACTGCCTTTTGACCCAGCATGTCCACTGCTGGGATTATATCCTAAGAACCCTGAAACACCAATCCAAAAGAACCTATGCACCCCAATGTCCATAGCAGCACAATTTACAATAGCCAAGAGATGGAAGCAACCTAAGTCCCCATCAGTAAATGAATGGATCAAAAAACTGTGGTACATTTACACAATGGAATTCTATGCAGCAGAAAGAAAGAAGGAGCTACTACTCTTTGCAACAGCATGGATGGAACTGGAGAGCATTATGCTAAGTGAAATAAGCCAAGCAGTGAGGGACAAATACCATATGATCTCACCTTTAACTGGAACCTAATCAACAAAACAAGCAAGCAAAATATAACCAGAGGCATTGAAATTAAGAACAAACTGACAGTAACCAGAAGTGGGGTGGGTGGGTAGGTGGGAATAATGATGGGGAACGGTGGAAGGGTTTTCAGGAATAACTATGATGGACACATGGACAAAACCAAGGGGGGATGGAAGAAGGGGAGGGAGGTAGGGGTGGCTGGGGTGGGGGAGAGTGGTGGGTGGTAAATGCAGACAACTGTGCTTGAACACCAATAAAATATTTTTAAAAGAAAGAAATAGTATTGAAAACATTTTTTAATTAATAGCAAAACACCTACCCTAATTGTTTTTATTCTCCCTAGCTTTTATTTCTGGAATATGACTAAACGTAGGCAACAGCTTTAGAGTTAATATCAAGGGTAGAGCTTTTCAGTATTTAAAAGCCCATAATAATATATAGCCTACGTAAATTATACACGTGTTGGTAATATTTAATCAACCAGGATGCCATTAATTACCTCTGGGTAAAAATAAATATGTTAGCATTGACTTGAAAAAAAACCAGCATGGGTCATTACTCGGTGACTGTAAGCAGAAATTTGTGGGCAGTGGACATGCATTTTGCAAGGCAGACATTAAGAAAAGTGTGTACTCTTTCTCCCTCTCTTCCAACTATGATTAGACTGTGATTAGAGCTTGTGAAGGTCATTAGGAAGCACCAGATAACTCTGTATGATAGAATTAAGTAGCTCAAAATAGTCCTGGGTTTTTTGTCAACTATATTATGTACTAACATTAAGTGCATCAATATTAGGACTGTGCACTAAAGATGTGAGATATTATTTTTCAAAGTAGAAACCTATTTAATTTAATAAGGTAGTTTAATCTTCATTCATGATAAAATCTTTATGAGTAGTTCAATGTTCTTAAGTTTATTCCCTACACTTTTGACCACATATCTCTACCTATTTCCCAAAGAACACATCAAAACACTTATATAACAGTCAGGAGTACACATCACAGAATTCAGACTATCTATATGCAGTTTGTGTTTATTTTTCTTTTGTAAAAAAATAACCTTATAAGTATTTTTATATTTTTAAGATAAAACACAAAACATTAGAGAAATTTAAAAATGAAATTGTATAAACCATACAAATAAAATTATTATATTTTACAAAACCAGCTTGCTTTTGTAAATAGAATATTTTAATATGTTTTACATCTTTAAAATGGCTAAAAGGAATTGTAGCTATAGAGTATTTAAGAATGATCTTTCAAAGTAATAACAGTCTCCATGAGCAAATGTAGGAAGGTGTTTATCATTTCTTTTCCATTTAGCAAAAAGGAATTTTATACTTTTAACAAATATTCACGTAATTTCATCTCCTTAAATGATACTTCATGTGATTACTTTAAAAAATAATTGTAGTTTTTCTATTGTCATTTATTTCCTTTATACTCTCTTCCCCCTTGCAATCACCACACTGTTGTCTATGAGTCCTTTTTCCTTTGTGCCTGATCCCTCCACCCATAACCCCACCCTCGAGAGTTGTCAGCCTGTTCTGTATGAGTCTGTTTCTATTTTGCTTGTTAGTTCAGTTTGTTCATTAGATTCCACAGATTCCACATGAGTGAAATCATATAGTATTTGTCTTTCTCTGACTGGCCTATTTCATTTAGCATGGTGTTCTCCAGGTCCATCTATACTGTCACAAAGGAAAAGATTTTCTTTTTTATAGCCAAGTAGTATTCCATTGTGTAAATGTCCCATACTTGTTTTATCCACTCATCTACAGATGGACACTTGGGCTGCTTCCAAATCTTGGTGATTATAAATAACACTGCAATGAACATATGGGTGCTTGTGTTCTTTGGCATTAGTGTTTCACATTTCTTCAGATGAATTCTCAGAAGTGAAATTGCTACATCATAAGGTAGTTCCATTTTTAATATTTTGAGGTATCTCTGTACTGTTTTCCACAGTGGCTGCACCAGTCTCCATTCCCACCAACAGTGCAAAGGGTTCCCCTTTCTCCACATCCTCACCAGCACTTGTTGTTTGTTCATTTATTGATGGTAGCCATTTTGACTGGTGTGAGGTGATATCTCATCAAGTGGTTATTTTTATATGTAAAAGTCATTTCATTTCCTTCTTGACAACTATAACATTAAAATTGAAATTTGGAATTAAAGTTCAATTTATAATAGTAAAGGATTTTGAATTCAATCACATTTTTTCATACCAGATATTGCAAAAAGAGAAACTACAGTTCATAATAATATTTTAAGATTCAATAAATTTATTTAGGATTTATTGCAAATGAACTATTTTACCCTCATTTTCCATTTTTTTAAAATTTGACACTGTAAAGTTTATTAATATATAGTTATGTATTTTACATGTCTACTGCAAATGTTTAATTTTTTGCGCTGCTGGAAAATATCTAAATAAGTCCCTTTTATAGACAAAAGCTGTCCTTAAAAATTTTCTTTCAAGTTTTTTGCTTATAACCCCTAAATAAAGCTATTTCTTTGGCAATCATTACACTTGGTGTGAATCAGCAAAGTGTCTTCTGGTGTCATTTTATCATATCATATTCAAAACAGAAATGAGTGGGGAAGTCTGGATAGCGTTAGAGTAACTATTTTGATGTTATTATTTAATGTGGAATTCAGACAGGCAAAATTTTTGTATGCAAGAGTTTCTCTGAGAATAAAACAAGGTATTTATTTGAATATCAGCATTTCTATCAATATCTAATTTATTAAGTTTCTATAATATTTTATGTACAGGGTCCTACAGAAGTAATGCCTGCTCAAGGGTGGTTGGTAGGGTAATAATGTGGGTGTAGTAATTCATAGTTTTAATGTGAACATTTCACCTAAAATGTCCTATGGTGTGTTTGAGTGTGATCTTATGTTTCAAAATTACACACTTGTGATTTGTAATAAAATATTTTGTAATAAAAAGGGACGTTATTTGTGCCAAAACCTGTATTTAAGCATGTTCACTTATCACTTTGAATATTTCATCACTGATATTTTCATTTTGCTGCTCCCTTGAAGAATAAATTATGTAATGCTAAATTTAAGTTCTAACTAGAGCTATTAGCTAAGCACATTTATTAATATATAAATACATCAATACAGGGTGAAACTTTACTTTTCCAACTCAATAATTAAACTATCATCTTATACATTGTTATTTCATCTATTGAGAGTGTTATCCAAGCCCTGGTCAGAGTGGCCCGCTTGGTTTGAGCGTCGTTCCCTGTACCAAAGTGTTGCTGATTCCATCCCTCTCAGCGCATACACATGGAGCAACATTCGGTGTTCTCTCTCACATCGATGTTTCCCTCCCTCTCCGTTTCCCTCCCTTCACCTTCTCTGAAATCAATAAGCAGGTCCTTGGGTAAGGATATTTAAAAAAAGAAAAAGAAGAAGAGCAAGAGTGTTATTCAAGTGTGGCACCTTTTCTATTAGCTTGTCTTTAGTCCCAAACAGTGCAGAGTAGGAAAACGAGTAAGTCTGCAGTGGTGTGACACATTTGGCTTCCATTATAAATTGTCAGAATTAGTAACATGTAGCACTTGAACCAGTTGTGTTGGAACTCACTCAAAGAAGATTCAGACATTTTAAGTTCCATGATGTAATTTTTTTTCCTGTGGAGCATTTTGCTGTAAGATACCTACATGGTGTTTTAGATTCATTGCATCATTTGCTATTTTCTATATGTTCTTACAAGTTAAATATTTATGCTAAGTAATAGAAGAAATATTAAGGTACAAAGCCTCAGTTATACAACCTGAATAAGCCCTAGAAATCTACCGTACAACCCAATGCTTTCAGATAACAGTACTGTATTATATGCCTAAAAATGTGCTGCAAGGGCAGATCTTATGTTAAGCTCTCTCACACACACATACACACAGATAACAATAATTAAAGTGGGTGGTGGAAGCTTTGAGGTGTGATGTGTTTATGGTATGGGATGGGAATGGTGATGATTTTACAGGTGTATACTTATCTCCAAACTCATTAAGTTGTATATATTAAATATGCACATACAAACATATTTTTGTATGTCAATCATACCTCACTAAAATGGTTTAAAAACAGATGAAATATTTGTGCAAATAAATGTATATGTGATGCAATCTGTATTACATTGCCTAATAAATGCTTTGTTTTCTTCCTTCTGTATCGTATCTTATCTTCTGAATCTGTTGAATTTCTACCTCTTATTCTTTTTTTTTAAGAAGTCTGAATAACTGTGGGAATCACGATCAAAGTTCAGCTGAGAAAGTAGGACACACTTGTGTCATTTCATAGAGAAAGGGACTTAATGTGTGGGATACATTTCTCACAAACTTGCTAGAGGGGTGGAACAGTGAAAATCAGGGGACCCCCTGGATACCTGGAACCGAGATCACCCCTGGAGCTGGGATTAGGAGATCAAGGGACTAGTGCTGTAGCCTCCACGGCCGGCTCCATGCCAGGCTGCTGGCAGCCACACACTGGCATGTGCAGTACAGAAGGCCACGGAGGGACCTATCCACCCTTGTTTGTAGCACCCACAGAAGCAGAAAAATGACTCGCAACTCTTTTTGCCTTCCTAAACTCATGCACGTGCCTCTACACGGCAGAGCCTGTCATCCAAAATCCTAACTGCAAGGGAATCTGTGAATGTAGTTTGTACCTTTCCAAACTCTGCAAATAGAAACAAGTCGGAATGAAAGTTGAAAGAAGCAACCTAGGAATCTTCTACAGTCTACACCTTTGGCTCTTCAACATCCATTACATTCTTTTACAAATAATTAAACTTTCAAATGATGACTACAACGATTTGAGCTAGGCTAAAATAATGTAACTGACCATATGTACATGTTTTCAGTCTCTCCCAGAAAAGAAAACGGAAACACCAAATCCCATTGGTAATCGAGGGTTTGTATTCTATTCAAACTATTCTAGTCCAGTTGCAATCAGAATTTTACATCCTATAATATCTTTTAAAATTGTAGAGAACAGGAAGAGTAGAAAAATGGAAAATGGTTAACGTATACACACAGACACTGAGAGGATAAAAAGTGGAAGTTTGTTATACCCTCTCATGGTATAACAATTTCTGCAATTGTTCACCAAATTGTAATCAGTTTATCCAAATCTTGTATCTTTCAATGTTCCTTTTCTCCTCAGCCAACACTTCAGCTGTCTGGGGTTTTCCAAATGGTAAGGTAACCCAATCATTAACTTCTTAGGAATATAATCACTTGGAAATCATAATTTTTTATAAAATAAAATATATTTTAATGTAAAATCTTTAAAGGGGCTATCAGCCTTCAAAACTTTGAAGATTTTATTTGCTTATTTGTTTGTTGGTATAGATTGTCTGAATTTCTACAACAAATCTTTAAAATGTAACTATATTAAAATTTTGAAAAAATAAACACAAGTTAAGGGAAACAAAATTAATCACTTTATTTTACTTAATAATTAAATTTTAGAAAATTTAGAAATCCTAAGTTTTATAAATAATTGAAAGATTAACATATTTGAAAATTTAGTTTTCGGAAACTTCATGGGCTGTATATCTTAATTTGTTTCATACAATATATTTATTTGTATTTGTTTTATAAAATTATAGAATGCTGCTAACCCCTAAAAATTAAGATAATCTATTTTAAAATTACTTTACACTGACTTTGGCTTATTATGAATTTCAAATGCCAAAAGGAAGTAACAGAAAAAGGAAAGAGAAAAATGTAAAAAAAGAAAGAACAGTATAACAGCTCAAAAATTTTACAAAAGCAATTATAGCAAAATCCAGTGCATAATAATAACAATAAAATAAATATGCATGTCTTTTATGTAGGAATAAAAATAAGTGCCAATTTTTAAAGGGTATATAGTTTGCTAATTGCTTGTAAAGGAGATATTCCAAGTTAAAAAGAAATAACAGTGAAGCTAATAGACATTATTTGTTAAGAAAGCCTCGTTGGTACTATATGGAGCAGTTAGCTGAGAGAGGTGTCTGACCCCCAAATTTATTGTCTTGAATTTCCATACCAACAATATTTATTGGCATGTTGCTTACAAAATTTTTTGGTTCCATACTTGCATAGTTCATGAACTTTGTGCCAGAAGGCTGTTTTGTCATTTGCTGTCAGGAGCTCCCTTGCTTAGCTCATGCTATTTAACTTTATTTCTTTTACCTCTTCAGGCTGCTGAACTGACCCCTGTCAGTAGCCCTGCAAATTGTAATAGACTTTGCATCTTTTAGGTTCTCCTTCAAAAGTCAAGTTCTCTGTCTCAGACCCTGAGGACTGGGAACAATTTAGAATTTAGCAGAACTAACTTGATAATCTGGCTCAGGAAGCCACTTCTTAGGAATCAACTGTAAACTTTGTGAACATAGTTTGATTGTGACAGAAAGTTTTAGAAAGAACTAGAAACTCCAATTGTTACCTAGGTCTTAACTTGCAGGAGAGTATGTATGGTACTTGAATCAAATATTAGTATTTCTAGATATTTCTCTGTGGTAATTTGGCATGCACATATTCCTGATTCCATTTTTAAGTCTGGTGATTGAGATACACATACATTAAAAGTCACTCTTCATGTTGTACGTATTTACGAGTTTTGAACAAAACAGTAATGTGACTGTCACTGTAGCAAAGATACAGACTATTTTTATCATCCCCAAAATTTCACTCTTGATCCTTTGTAGACAAAACCCTACCACATTTAGATTAGACTTCTGTTCCAATAGTTTGGCCTTTTCTAGAACATCACCTAAATCTAATTTTACTGTATCTATCTTTTTCTTTCTGAATTTTTTCATTTACCATTATGCTTTTGAGATCCATCCACATCATTGCACATAGCAGTAGTCATTGTTTTCTTTTACTGATTAGTACTCCATTGTACAGATGTGCCACGATTTTCTCTTATGCTCCGCATTTGATGAACAACTGATTTATTTCGTGTTTGAAGTTGTTATGAACGAAGCTGATATTCACACACAGCTTTTGTATCAGTACATGTTTTCTTCTCTCTGGGGTAAATACCTAGAAGAGGACTTGCTGAGTCTAGGGTAAGAGTATGCTTAAGGTCATAAGAAATGACCACATTATTTTAACACGCTGGCTTTAACATTTTGCATTTTCCCCAATAACGTATTATAGTGTGTACTGCTTAAAAACAACAATTGTAATAATAACAATATTATTGAGTACCTATTTTGCATGTCCTGTGTAACAGGCACTGAACTAAGCACTTTGTACTTTGCACATTTTTAATTAATTTTTTCCTTACTGGAAAGCGCGAAGTAGATGCTATTATTATCATCTCCATTTTTAAAGTGAGGAAATCAAAACCCCCAAAATGTCATGTAATTTACACAATCTGTCTCAGCCCCCATGTGGTAGAGCTGATATTCAAACCCAGACAGTTTGGCCTAAACAAATTTGTACTCAACATTTCCTGGTTAAACAGACATGAGGAATAATATTGGGTTGGCCATAAGTCTGTTTTGTTTTTCCATAAAATAAGATACAGTTTTAACTTTCACAAATAACTTTATTGATTTGGATATTTTGAATGTGTTAGGTATCTCCCGTGTGGAATAACACTGGTTGTTCTCAATTAATGTCTCAATTTGATCGCTTTCAACTTCAACTGGTCTACCCAACCATGGAGCATTGTCCAGTGAGAAATTTCCAGCATGAAACTTTGCAAACCACTTTGGACACGTTCAGTCACTGCACCTTCTGCATACACTACTCAAACCGTTTTTTCTGGCGTTTCAGTAGCATTTCTGCCTTTCTTGAAATAATAAAGCATAATATGCTGAAAGTGTCATTTATTTCCCTCCATCTTCAATATTAACATGGCTACACAAAAAATCACTAATTTCAATAAGCTTTTTTTAACTCACTATAATATTACCACTGTCACAATACAGTCTAACAAAATTGTTTCAAATGAAGCTAATGACAACCAAGTGCTCCTAGAGCCATCTTATGGAAAAACCAAGTGGACTTTTTGACCAACCTAACAAATAGTTGGCCACCAGAAAAAAATAAACATAGTTCTTAGAGTTGCGTCCTTAAGGGAGGTGTTGAAAGGCTTCTGAGCAAAACATAAACTGAAAAAGTTAGCATTCAAAAACTTGAAAAAATGCTTCAATATGTAGGTGCAATATCTATTCATATGTATAAATTGCCTTAGTTTTTTGCTTTCACACAATCCCTATTCAAATAGGAGAAAGATTTTCGTTGCAAACTGATGCGAGGTTTGGATTGACATAATCAGAAGTTAAAATAACTTCAATTTGAAGAAAAAGTGAAGTTGAAAGAGACTCTAATACACACCAAAAATTCTTTCTAATCTGATAAATAGAACATGACATATACTTTTTTATATAAATGCAGGAGAAAGATTTAATGGAATAATTCAGCTAGATCTTACATTTTTATTTGCAGGTTACATAAAGCTACTCATGACTGACAGACACTAAGTAGTTTGACAACTATATTGTGCTCAGAATTATTTGGTTTTATATTTTAATTATTTCTGAAAAAATGTTGAGGCCTATACACTTTAACAGTGTATACTGAATCACTTACTTTCCTAAAATTGCTTCTCAAACCACATTAGAAGATTGTCCTGTCATTTAGTTGGACAGGAAGAGAGAGCTAGTGACTGGCTCTGTCAGACCTGGCTGCTCAGACGTTTTGGAGAGGCGTGTGCTACCGTGGAAAGGGGAAGAGTTGAGAGTTACATTGATGTCAACAGAACCTGAGCTTCTGTATATTGTGTATGTCATTTGTGCTGAATCCCACTATAAAAATGGCATTACTTCTTGTCTCTTACTTTAATGTTTTGGTTAAGTATCAATGCAATGTCATTTTTACCCTTATTGTTTTTTTAGTAACAATTCAGAGTGAAAGTTCTAACATGGGCTTATATAACACATTATATCTAGGCTGCATTGCATTGTATGTGGCAACTACTTACGTCTTTACCTCATTCTGGGTACTAAGTAAGTGAGGGCAAGTAGGGGCCACTCTGCTCTGATTTCTGTAAATATGTTTAAGTGATTTTCAAATATTTTTGAAGATGAAAAAATTACTTGAGAATGGCTGAAACTATGATGTGACATTAGAATGAAATATGTAAGTTATCAGAAAACAAATTAAATATAATCAATAATAAGTGAGATAGTGTAGAATCCAGGATTTTATTCTAATGTCCTCTTTACCCAGATTCGTGGTTGAGAAAATGATTTCTCAATCTTCTTGTCTGCTCTGCGTCACTGACAGTTAGAGCTCTGAGTGTGTGTCTCTGTGTCACTTTTTGGGGAGACTACAAGTCTTCGCTTTATGTGAACTTGATGTAAATAAAACTTTACATGTGCCTGGAATTTTTTTGTGTCTATCTGTTTGATGCCAACCAAGGAAATTCTGGAGTCTCTAACCAGACACGGGTCTTCTCTAGCTTCTATTTCTGCTGTGGGGCAGGTCACAAAGACTTAAGTCAGGTAGGAACCCGATACATGATGACAGTTTCAATACCTGCCCTGGCCCTCAGAGATCAGGAATGTCTTAGCACTCTGTTCTGGTGTCACACGAACAACACTTATTTATAATGTGTCCTTACTGGCCTCTTGAATAGACTGACTGAAGTACTTATCATTGAAATGTTTACTGTGTTATCATCAAGGACATAGTGGTTATTTTCTAACAACTTTCTTTTAAGGCCATTTTTATCCCAGCGATTCAGCATAAATATACATCTTGATAAATGAGTAAAACTTTGGGAGTACAGTTGGGTTCGAGTGGAACCTACCTCTAGAATCCCAGGCAACACGTAGAGTCTCCGGAGCACGTCGCCAGCAGCTGGATTTCTTCATTTCTCTTCTCATTCTCAAGATTTATGCTTTACCAACTTTTCCACTGCTTCCCAACATGACTTCTGAGTGTTTATCTAACCTCTCTTTACATGATTTCCTTTCAGTCTCTGTTCTTGTGTTTCCTGCATTGTCTCTTCATATTTTAAATTCACATTTCCTTAGGTTAAACTCTAAGTGACCAATACATTTCCACAGAACAAATCATTGGTTGACCTGTGCATTGGTGTCCCTTAGGCCAAGTTCCCACCAGATGTCCAGGGGAATTGCATAGTACTAAACATCCCTTCTTAAGGCAGCTCCATCACGGGAGGCACTGTGTTTGGGTGTTTTGTACAGCTTCATGAAAAGGCAAAGGAGAATTCAAATATTAGCTTCACGAGAGCTAAGACTTTCTCATTTTGTAGCATACTGTTCAAAGGAGAATGTGTGACACATTGTGAGCACTCACATATTCACTAAATTTATGAATAAACAATGACTAATGGATCACTTGGATTTGCTTAAGGGATTGCCTTTGGATTCAGTGAATAAATGTGTGTATGATTGATATGAGAAAAATCTCAGACCAACACAGGCCAGAGAACAGAGTACTTCAGTCATTTTCTCCCTGGTACAAAGGGTGACTGAAAAAACACCCAGAATTTATTTACAAAGTATTGTGTATTTATTCTTACATGTTTAAACTTCAGTCACTTTCAAAGTACTTTCCATTTGATGTGATACACCTGTCAAGATGTTTTATCCACTGTTCAAAACAGGCTTTGAACTTCTCAATTTTGATGGCTTTTAGCACTTCTGCTGTTTTTAGTTTCACCTGTTCTACATTGGCCAAGTATCTTTTAAGGACTTTTTCATCCAGAGAAACAAACAAACAAAAACAAGTCTATCAGTGTGAGATCAGGTAAATAAGGAGGGTGGGACAGAGGGTCATGGTGTTTTGGGTCGAAAACTGCTGAACAGTCAGCATGGTGTGGGCCGGTGTGCTCAAAATCACCCATCATGAAATAGGCAAACATGTTGAGTCTTCAAAAAAAATTACTGAAGCCAAACGCAGCCTCTCACAACAACACCAGGTAATACACTGAAACACATGGATTCGTAGAACACTCACCTAGTGACACTCACCTGTACTTTAAAGGCTCTGCCCTCCAGAAGATAAAACGAGTGTCGGGGGAGTTCCCCCTCATATATCTGAATAAAAATTTTTAAATTTTATGTTGTTATTTAGACTATAAGAGGATAATAAGAGCAAGAACATGGACATTGTTTCTGTGTAATGCAGGCACTGTCTCTTGGGTCACATACAGCCATCTATCCAAAATGTTGCTTGAGAAACAACTGGAAGAGAAGCACATTCAAGAATAATGTCATTGAAGATGTAGACAAGCCATTGTAATTATAGGAACAAAACTCTTTTAAACCCCCACATTTAGAAAGTCCAAGTGGAGCTCTAACCAAGAAAGAAGGGAAATGTTGTAAACACAACTGTTCATGAATATGGGGGAATTAAGAAAGAAACATTATCAGCACTTCTTTGTGTCACCCGTATTCATCCCTGTCCTCCTCACTCGTCCCCACAATGCTGCTCACCTCAGGTTTCCATGAATATGTATGTGCCTATGGATCTCAACTAGATATCACCTGGAAGTACTCTTTACATGCTTCATCATAATGCTAAATGGTAAATTACTCTGTTTTCTGCTGCTAAAAAATGATGAAAATATTACTGGCATGCCTATTTACAGTCATAAATCTATGCCCACATACCACAACTAAGACATACCAGAAATTCTATGAGCCAAGCATTCTTAATATGTACATTTCACAAGTGAGGGAAAAAAGTGCTCACCTAGGTGGAATGACCTGCCCAGATACATTTATTTGTAAGTAGAATCATTGGATCTGAGTGTAAACCTTATAACACCCTAAATCTGTCTCTTGTGATTTCACACATCTTGAAAGAGTGATAACAACTTATCATATCACTACTTCCTATGAATATTTACACTTTAATGTGAAAGTGAAGATGGGCAATGTTTAACCCAAAGTTTACTTAGTAGTAAAAAAATAAAATATTTCTTTAGGGATTTTATGAGGAGGGTGGTCTTCCCATTTTCTAAAGGTGAGGCTGTCTGGGCCCTGATTAATCGTATTTTTATGCAAACTGCCTCTTAGTCTGCAAAGAGGAAAATTTCTTTGTACTGAATTTGTAACAGTCAAACTTTTACTATTTAAAAAATGTGTAGATTGGTTCTGTTTGAATTTGGAGGTTTCATTCCATTATAGTCCATAACTTCTCTCAAGTAAACACAGGTATTTTCTCCTGTATGATAGTAGAAAAATACTAAATAAAGGTATATTGAGAGGTTGATTTGCACCAGAAGATAATATACTTGCGCCTATGGCAGCACAAATGAGAAGGAGAAGGACTTGGCTGGGTAGCGCAGTTGGTTAGAGCATCATCCTGATACTCCAAGATTGAAGGTTCAAGATCTGGTGGGGGCACATACAAGAAGCAACCAATGAATGAACCAATAAATTAACAAAAAATCAATGTTTTTTCTCTCTCTCTGCCTTTCTCTTTCTCTAAAAAAAAAAAACAGGGACAAAGAAGAATTTTGAGTCAGTGGAGGATTTTATCACAAAAATGAAAAGTGAACAAATGTGAAAAAATCTATTGATTCTATCAATCTTACCTTTTCATTCACTTTTGTTCTACTTAAGAATGACAAAAAATAATTTTAAGACAGTTTGGGGACTTCATGGAAGACCTGTTAAATCCCAAGCAAATTGCAATTCCAACACCCAACTTTGATTTACATACACCCCTTTTTAGCATCAGATTATCCTTATTTCTAAACTTATAGGGAAATTTGTTTCCTTTTTATTATTCAGTACACTCTTTAAACAAAGACATTATTTGAAACCTTTTAAGTAAGTGGTAATACTTTTAATTTTTTAAAAGTATAATATTCAATGGTACAGTCAGGCAACTGTCTTGAAGATGGTTAGCCTAAAATAATTAGTACATCAGCTAAAGTGTATAGTGCAGGTTTTGAATTTAAATCTTTATCAAACTCTCGGCAAAAAGTTACGTTATGTCACTAATATATTTTCCAATTCTTTTTATTCCTTAATCAACTTAAAGCCAGAAACGGCCTCTCTAAATTGTGTGACTCTAAAGAGATGAGCACAGCCCCTCGTACCGGCTAAAATGTGTTTAGTGAACTAAGGGCACTGTTCTATTTTCTACCTACAAAAAGCTTCCCCGGGGTGAGGAAGGCAAACTCAGTGTTCGACTAGAGTACATTTACTACCAAGATAGTTAATAGAAACATATTTGGACATGAACTGAAATCAAATTTATAATAAAAAATTAATTGTTGCATGAAATCAATTATTAATAAAAGGTCAAATAAATGCAGCCATTAAAGCAAGTGAAAATAAAGCATTACCATTCTCTATATTTGTGTGTGAGTGTGTGTGTGGTCTTCCAAGTTGGATGAAAGTTTATATATTTCTTCTACGGAATCAACATTGTCCTTTCTATACTGGCTTCATAAAATAAGCTACGAACGCTAGTGTCAAGCTTTTACTATAGTGTTTATTTTTCAGTTGTTTTCCACTTTGAGAAAAAAGTATCTGAACAATATTCTGCGCTCTCAGCCATATACCATGTTTTAAGTTTGGAAGAATGCATAGATCTTTTTCTACAGCTTGAAACACAAAATACATGAAGTGGTGCCCTGTGTTTTCTCCACACAGAGAAGCTTCAAATTTTGGATAGACACCCTACTGGCTTTAATTGTATTGCACAAAGGAACTGAAATGTCATGTAGCTGAATATTTTATAGAAAAGACACTGTAAAAGCTTTTTTAATGGCAGCTAATAGTTTGTATAAAGTGTCCTCAAAGTAGAGGTTATAAAAAGGTAAGAAATGCAATGATATGCCTATATCAATAAGCTAAATCAAACATCATTTTTCCTCAAGCATAAATGTTATAATTTACTACTCAATTTATAATATCTTCAAAATAAATAAATAAATGAACATATATCCGCACAAACATATATATATATGTGAATGTGGCATATATATAACTAAATTTTTAATTCTATTTATAGTATTTTCACTTTTAAATTGACTGTATGCCATAAATTTAAAAGACCAGACCCATTCAAACAAACAAAAAATGATAATAAAATAGAATAAGGAGAAAATAATATTTAAAAATACTTTGTTGATGCTTTTATTTGTTGGTTTGGGTGTTTTTTAGTAGGTGTGCATTGTTCACAATTGTATGGTCAGAAATTTTGTTTTGGTGGGCATGTGTGAATATCCATACAAAAAATAAGTCCCAGTTTTAAAAATAAGTGTATTTTCATTTCAAAAATTGAGTGGATATAGTATCTTTATGCTAAACTCTCCTAATTTCTGACTGCTAACAGCTCTTTGTTCTCTTAATCCCTTTGGTTCCTTCATGAATGTGCTAATTTTACAACTTAATTAACATTCACAGGACAACAGGAAAAAACAATGCCCTCTCTCATACATGTGAAAATAACAGGGCAAAGCAGAGCTTCATTTGGAAAGTTTTCCTTAATGATGATTTCTACAAAAGACTCCATCAGTACGTACTCGGTAAATTTCACATATATGTATCAATGCAGTTCATCTTCATACATATTTAGATGCACACATGTGTATGGACATGTACTATAGCTATTTTCCTCATTGTATGGAAGAAACTGACACTTAGCGTTTACGTCACTTGTCCAAGACTGCAGTGCCAACCAGTGATGCAGTCACAATCTGAGCCTGGGTCTGACTCTCTAAACACTTTCTCTTACACTGAACCATGATCCTCCTCTAGAATCTCAAAGAACAATTTCACTATAGAACATCAAGAAATAAACAAAAACACAAACATAAAGAAGGACAGGAACCCAAACAGTATGTGTTGTATCAGAAGACTACACTCATCCCGTGAACATTCACTGAGATCCAGGAATACAAAAATAGGTGACACCAGGTTCTGTTTCTGTAAGCTCACAATCGAATGGGAAAGGCCTAAGGAAACAAAAACTTCCACCATATCATTTTAGCAATAATGTGTTGACAGTGACCGTGGCCCCAGCGAGATTGCTGAATAACATTCAAAGAGTGATGGAGGGGCCTTTCACGGAGGAGGAGATGTTGGAGAAGAGCCTTGTAGTAAAAGTAACTGTAAAAACTACTACAGAAACAGGAGAACAAGTGCACCAGAACCAGGGACTGAACATGCACATGGAGTGTGGGAAGTATGGCTGAAATCTAGGATGATAGTTTGGGAAGGAGCCATGTAAGATGATGCCAGACAGGGAGCAAAGGCCTGACATGGGCAAAGTCATGTTAATGAAGCTGACTTACAGCTTCATCACATGAAGCTAGCCTTTTACACTAGGCTAAGTACTACTAATGTTATATATGTGAATTCATTGACCACAATGGCTGGCACGATGTGTCCCTGAATAAATCAGAGTCACAGAGTGCATGCAAAAATGTGTGGTGCTTTCTAACTTGGACTCTGGAACAAAAAGGGTTCCTGGATCCTAGTTCCACACCTCTGTGGCTTTGGGGAAAACATTTAATCTCTCTGAGTCTTAGTTTCTTTTTTTTTTTTGAAATAGAGAAATAAAACATTACATAAGCAGCAACATTAGCTATGATAATAATATTATGTATTACTATGTTATCATTGCTTGCTGTATCCTATATAATGTTTTAAGATAGTTAATTGTATCCTTTCATTTTATATTCTCAACCACCCTACAAGTCAGATGGTATTGTTGCCCTTATTTTGCAGAACAGAAAACTGAGACCAAGAGACATTAAGTAAAGACACAGAATTGAGTATGTGTGGATTCTGCCCAAAGAATTCCCTTGCAAAACACATACTGCTGTTTAAAGCTGGGTGAAAGGCCCATGGTGCCTTGCTCATGTCTGACAGCAGGTGCAAGCTGTCAGCTGCAATACCTCACTCGTCTCCATGTGGCCTCTCAGCCTCCAGTAGGAGAGACCAGATCCCTTCTGCAGCAGCCTCTGGGCAGGGGTCCCAGGAAGCCAAAGCGGATGCTGTAAGAACGCATAAGGCCCAACCTCAGAAGTCAGACACGTCGCTTCTGCTGCATTTCATTGGTAAAAATAAGTTACAAAGCTAATGCAGATTCAAGTGGCATCGAAATAAACTTCACTTCTTTGCGGGAGGATTGCCAAACCCACATGTAAGAGAGCATTGGGAATGACAGGAACTGCTGTAGTCAGTCATCTTTGAAACCCCCAGTCCTTTCAGATCTACCTTTAGCCTGTCAATAGCCACATTCATAGCTCTGTACAAGAGCACGGGTGAAATTCAGGTGCCACAAACACCTCAGTGGTTAATGGAAAATTAAATTTAGTGTGCTAGACTATATTTTTATTGGTAAAATGTGTTGTAGAGAGGTTTTACTAATTATAGTTAATTTTCTAGTTTAATTTAACCAGGGCATGAAATTGAATAAAGCATTCTTTTTTCATGAATATGATGACTCAACATTCCTCGGTAAACACACCTCTCCATTTCTTCTGTCAATGATAAAATTAGGCCTGTTACCATTATAAAAATGCAGAACCTCGTGAACTCTGCAATATCCATTCAGGTAGAAAAATGATGGCACTTAAAATGGATTAAATACAATCTAGTAATCATGCAAAATGGCACATAGTTTATAGCATCGAAGTATTTATGTTAAGGTCTAGCAGAAGACTTTATTTTTCTGTTAATGCTGGCGTGTTTTTCAGTAATTTATTAGAAAGCTAATAGTACATTTCATGGTTAAGAATTGGAAGTCCTGGAAACACTGAATATCTTATGGATAGTATTGGCCTTCCACATTGTTTCATTACAGCGAGATATTAAGAACAGATTCTAAAGGTTAGTGTTCAAAAAGTTAGACTTCCTGAAAATTACTTTATTTAGGAAAAAATCATCACCAGTGGTATTCAAACCCAATGGCAGATGTGCTGTGAGCATGGAGTGACTATGGGTAACGAGACTCCTGCACAACGATGATCGGAAGTCTCTTTTTCATATGCTTTTTTCAGGGAAGTGGGAAGGCGAACATTAATTCCCTGCCATCACCTTCCAGGTTAATTGGCCCAAACCCTCTCATAGCCTTGCACTTTGTAGTGAATCAGATCATAGACTTAGAATCCAAAATAAGTCTTTTTTCACTTTAACTAAAGCTCGGCTTGCAAAAAGCAGGAAAGCAGTGGAAATGGAGCTCACCATACACAAGCTGAGCAATCGACACTCTCGTTTCTTATTATATTGAAAGAGTAGTTCTTCTTTTATACAGACACAGTGTCACGAATGTGTCTAGTAACACACTCTTTCCTATAAATCTGCCAGGCAACTGCTCAGCTAGCTGCCTGCTGATCAGTCTGGCACCAAGGAATAAGCAAGAGTCACACACAGAGACTGTGCTATTTACTCAACTTTGTTGAATATAGGTTCACTCAGAGTAGAACTTCAACACACATTAATATCCTATTCACACTAACAAACTAAGAAAACTACACACAGCAATCAATGAGGGATAAAGAACCAGGTCTCAGAGTCTCAGTTTGCAGGTCCAGGAGACAGCACAGTGGGCAAGGGAGTTGTCAGTGGCTTGCCAGGAAGGATCTCTGGAGTCAGGTGGGCAGCAGAGCAGATGAAGTCCTCCTCCAGCAGGGCAAAGCCTCGGGCAGCCAGTGCCAAGGTAGATCAGCATGGCCTAGAACAGCACTCTGGTGTGTGGAGCTTGGCTGTCTCAGCAATGGTTGGTATACCTGCCTCAGTTATACCTTGAAAGTGGTGTATTCCACCCTTCTGGATCTTTTCAATTAATGTCTTGGCATCCGTGATGCCAAGTGTGGCATTTTCCTGGGAACCTATGGGTGGTACATGGCTATTCTGCTTGACACCCCTCCTGGCAAGTGTGGAATTTCCCCGGGAGACTGTCTGTGGGTGGTCCCACTCTGTAAACACAGCTGTTCTGATCACATGGGCAGATATCTTACGTGAGTCTCCTTGCCCAACATATCTTCTCTGGCTTAGATAATTTTCCTCTTGAGCCAACGTGTCATGGCTGACTGATAGCTATTTTAGTCAACATAAGTGACTCCACTTTGTTTTATATAATTTATACTATTTTAACTGGATCAATGCCATTTTATCGATCCTGTTCTCCACACACAGCCTTAGAATCTACTTAAAGAAAATGACTTCTCACCTTCTGGAGGCTGGGACTTGTGACTCAGGGGCTGGAAACCTGTGAAACTCTGGTCAGCTGACTCCTCTATATAAGAGGCTCTGATTAAATACAAGACAGAGAGATCATTTTGTTTGTGTTAAACATAAGCATCTATCAATTTTCTGAGACTGTACCTTTCTTTCTATTCATAATGGTAGTGGGCTTCTGCTTCACACTACCTTGCTCAGGACTCACAACATTTTTCCACTGGTCTCATGCTGAATTCCATGCTTCTCAAGTCGGTGCCCTATGTTATGGGGCACTAATCAGCCTTTCACTGTGGCTTTCGTACAAATGCTTTCTCTTCCAGCAACTTAAAAATGCGTATCCAGCCCTGGCTGGTGTGGCTCAGTGGATTGAGTGCTGGCCTGTGAACCAAAGGGTTGCTGGTCAGGGCACATGTCTGGGTTGTGGGCCAGGGAAGCGTATAAAAGGCAACCACATGCTGATGTTTCTCTCCCTCTCTTTCTCCCTCCTTTCCCCTTGCTCCAAAGCTAAATAATAAATAAATCCTTTAAAAATGCATTTCCAAGTCTCTTCTTTTATCTTCACTCCTGTACTGAACAGTCACAGTGCAGCCACGGCCAACATTTAGTTTCAGTCTGCTTAACTCAGAACTCACACACATATGCTTAACTGTACACCATGGCCAATGTCATTAGCATTGATTTTTCTGCAACTCTTTACGCCCTCGTTTGTTTGTGTGTTTAGTTATTCTTCTACGTTTTCTTGCTGTCTGATCAACAAAATCATGAGTTTGTAGCCATGGTTAGTTCTAGTAAATATTAAGCACCTAATATACAGTGCCTCTCTCTAGCTGGGTCTGTCTACTATCGTTTTCATATAGTTACTAAAAGAATTTCAGGCTTTCTAGTAGCCTATTTTGTATACATATATGCCCAATTTAAAAAAACGATGCTAATGTTATTTGCATACAACAGTTCTCTATTTACTTGTCCATTTATTTATCCCTTTAAGTAATTATTGTGACTTTATATTAGTAGCTGTGCTGATTCCTGGTTAGTGGCATTTGGGGAAGTTATTTAAGAAAAGAAAATTAAGTTCAAAAACTACTGGTCGCCCTTCTCTTCATCCTCGATCCTCAAAGCTGCTCAGACAGCTCTCTCCCACGGTGGCCATCCCAGACCCCTAGCAGCGGCCTTGGAACCTTACTTCCTCACCTCCTGTGTGCAGTTCATCAGCCAGTCTTGTTGATTCTGCCTCTAGAATATGTTTCTAATGTACTCATTTTCAAGTGTTCTTCATTTCTATCACTGCAGGCATAATTTTTTCACTTAATTAATGAGATGGTCTCCTAACTCGTTTTCCTACTTCTATTTTGGTGCCCTCCAATTTATTCTCTCCACTGAAAAATTAACCTTTCAATGCAAAAGTACATTCCTTCTTAAAAACCTTAGAATAAAGTTCAGGATCCTCAACATAGCCTCCAGGGCCCAAACTGAAAAAGGTCTCTGCCTGCCTCTCTAGCTATTTCTTTCATCCTAATATGTGTCACACTCTTGTATGTTTGAGAAATTTTTGCATAAGCTTTCTGGTTGGTTGAGCCTATTTTCTCCTGTTCCTACTTGTTTGGTATGTGCTTATGCATTACTTCCTTAAAGAACCTTTATACTAAGTTCCATTTTTATAATCTCTTTTTTGAAACCTTCCCTTTCAGAAACGTCATTGTGAATTTGATTTTAAAAGTGTATATATAATGGTAGGATTTTAGTATATGGTGTCTATTTTCACTCACTAGAGTATCAGCCCTGTGAGGGCAGCAGTCAATCTATTGATTTATCGCAATTTTGTAGTAAATAGACCAGTGCCTAACACGTATTACTGAGTGAATAAATTACAGGAGGTTTTTGACTGATTCCATTACCGCTGTGAGACAAGATTTTTTTATTTAGTTGACATGATAGCACTGAGCAATTTCACTTAAGAAGAATGAGACTGCTCCTTTCCATGGGCTCGGACCAGAGTGTGTTTGCACAGCATAGAGGAGAGAGTGCTTGGAGCAGGAAGGAGAAGAAGATGCAGACACCCACTCTGCCTTTTTAAATGTTTTCAGTTGAAATAGCTACGGACATGTTGAATTTAGGATGCAGCTGTAAAGTAACTGTCTTTGTACCAAATTGAAATTTTAGAGCAAACTAAGCCCATCTGCTGGTAATCTTCAGTGCTTTTATGTTTAAAGGTTTGCAGATTTGAAAGCTGGTTTTAGA
Source organism: Sturnira hondurensis (assembly GCF_014824575.4). Classification (NCBI taxonomy): domain Eukaryota; kingdom Metazoa; phylum Chordata; class Mammalia; order Chiroptera; family Phyllostomidae; genus Sturnira; species Sturnira hondurensis. The sequence goes on from NW_028083059.1 coordinate 20,982,243, forward strand.
ATGTAACTAGGATTACTTGTTTATCCTTTAACATCTTGTAACATAATGGCAAAGGAAAGAAAAGGATGGGATGTAAATAAGCACATATCCAGAACATGGAAGGAATTATCCTGGATGACTTAAAGATTCATATTTTAATTGTAAAATTTACCAGCCAAAATCAATATCTATAATGTAGAAAAATCTCTGTCAACAAACTTTTGATGATTTTTTTATGTACGACAGTAACTACTGAGTTTAAGGATATAAGAAAATACAATACAGTTAGGCTTACAATGACCTATACACCCAGTGTTGGGCACACCCGTGCACACCCACACTGTAAGATAATGTGCCAAGTTCTCTATTCCCAGGTTAGTGAATCATAAAACATTGATAATTATCCCTGGATAAATATGAGAAGCTAAACTTCTATTGAATTATTATGCAGTAATAGGATTATATAAAGTAGAAATTTAAAAATAATATTTCAAGGAGAAAAAGAATATGTATTTTAAAAGGCCTGAGAGTCTGAAGTTTGTGGTTTTTTCTGGAGAATGGAGGAGTGTCCCCGTATGGCTGGATCTGTGATGAAGCCTTAATGAATGCCCCCAGATACTGAGAAATTTTCTCCTCTCTGATCCCACAGAGATTCCATGTGGCATTTCATTGCATTTATTGTATCACATAAAAAATAATTTGTTTAAATATGTCTTTGTCTTAAACTACATGCTTATATTATGTGCATTGGTTATTAATAACATATCTGATGGTAGCCATTCAAGGAATATGTCATGAATCAAAGAGTCTGAATAATTGAAGTTGGAACCAGATTCAGAATGCTCTGCCTTATGTGACTGTTTATGAAGTTCAGAGTTTTGTTGTGTTTCTTTTACATGTAAGGAGACCTCATAATAATCTGAATTTCTAGCTTCCTTTCAAAATTTGAAACATCTGGCAACCCAGAATTTGTAATCCAGCTCACAACATGCAACTGAAGTAAAACATCAGCTACCACTTCGCACCGGGCTTTCTCTGCACGTGGCCACAATCCCCACCGCCTCCTCCAGTCTTCCACCAGCCTGTTTCACCAATGTATGGTGTCCGCTTGGATGCTGTAGACTTTCTGTCTATCTCTCTCTTCTGGTGCAGTATAGGAGACTAACTGTAAACAGCACATTTTCAGATATGTGTTTTAGGCATAAATTTTGGCAGCTGTGTGAATTATTTGTAGAACTAGGTTAGGTTGTAATATTATGTGTTTGGCAGTATCCTAAAATGGCTTTATGTTTTGTTAAAACAAATATATATATATATATATATATATATATATATATATATATATATCTGTGGTGTTTGTAGAAGTATAAAATTATGTTATTACTAAAAATAAATTAAGTGGGCCCTAAAGTGAAGGAAAGCTTCTTATGTCTTTACAGTGTAGTTTCAAAATAATCAAGGCAATATTGCGATTTGCCCATGGGAAGTAGATGTAATTGTAAAACGGAAAAGTCTAATTTGCTAAAACAAATCTGCTCAGTTCAAAAAGTGATGAAATCATTCTGCAGGAAACAGGAGAGATGGCCTGTACCAACATAACTTGGCAAAGCAAGCAAGTGTTTACTACGCAGTGTTGACGACCCTGGAATGTGCAACATACAACACGTTTTCTCTGCTTCATGGACTTGGAATATTTGGGGCAGATTGTCTTTTTCACATTAGTCTCTGAACATTAAAAAATCACACAGTACAAGTAGAAAAGGTGATTGTTTACCACTCCTTTCCTTTTCAGAGATATTTTATCATGTCTTAGCAGCAAATATTGATGCATCTAATCCCTTCTTTAAGATGTTTGATAGAACTTTGAGACCAAGTGTTTCTCCCCCTCTCCTTCACAACCTTCTCTGTTGGAAATGAGGTGTGTTTTCAGTGCCCAAATTAAATACTCAGCTTCGTCAGGTCCTATAATCTGTGGTACAGAATGGGTAGGTGGGAAAATGCTGAATCTCAGCTTTTTCTTGTTATCATGTTATGAAAAATGTTGACAAACATTTGGAAGAAGTGAGAGTTGGCAGGAGCAGGTTAGGAACCGGTAGCTGCAGAAAGACCAGAGGAAATTGTCAGCTTATCTCTTCTGACATTTTGCTTATGTCTAGAGGAAGGCTTTACATCCCTCTCAGGTTTTTTACATATTCCCTGCATAATTCAGATGGAAAGCCTGAGGAGAACATACCTGCTTCCTAAAAATGGATGGGGAAAACAGCATTTTTGCATTTCTGCTGAATAAAATCAGAGGATTGGCTCCAGGTTTCTATTCCCAGTAAAAGCCTTCAGGTTCGTCTGTGACAGGACTCGCATAGAGGTTATTTTTACCTGGCATGGCTGTGCTGTTACTGATGCTGCTGCTCTCCATGGCAGAAATAACTTCCCCCGTGGGTGTCTCGGGCAGAATGAAAGCTGGGTCAAGGTGGAAAGGTGAAAAGAATCGTGAGTAACCAGAATTTTTTAATCTTGGTGCACTTCTTTCTTTATATTTAGGAATGAATTTGGTCTGCCTAGCTTTGCAGGTCACAGCAATTCTATGAGGTTGTTTTAAGGCTTAAAAATAAATTTACACATTAAATATGCATGCAGAATAAATGGGCTCCACCTTCTGTAGGCTCCGCATATCTGCAATATTGTTCTGGATTTTATTGCAAGACTTTTGTTTGGCTTCTCTAGTTAACTCTTGAGTCTCTGAAGACTTTGAGCAGATTAACCCAAAGACCACATTCGTAAGTTAACAATACCTCTTCTACATAAAGTTCAAGTGTGTTTCTAACATCTGCTGATATTCAAATGCCAGCTATGTAAAAAATATTATGTCAGGCATCTTGTTCTGAGGTAACAAGAAAGAAAAATTAGAAATAGCACATGTTTTAGGGACTCTGGTTGGAATAACTTAAGAGTAGATACTTAACAATTGGGAGTTGCAAGTTAATAACTATATTACTCTTCAGAGTCATTATCTTCTCTATTCTTTATTCTTTTTCCTATGGAAGTGCAAGACCTCCACAATTTTTCTATTCAATGTATTTATGTATTTAAGGCATATGATATTTAAGCTAATAGTCTAGTTATAGAACTGAGCCCATTTCTGGTATCGTGTCAGGAGACGTAAATGCTATCGACATTTGTTTCCCTCTAAGGTAATTGACTGTGTCCAGCCACTTTCTATTCTCCCTTTGACCATCCCTTCGGCCACCACAGCTGAGAAGGTCCCGTGTGTGTGTGTGTGTGTGTGTGCGTGTGTGTGTGTGTGTAACACTTAGGTGTAGCTATAGCCCACTCCTCCAAGGGTAGAACATTTTTCCCTGTATCTCTTTTTAAAAATACAGAAATTGACTCAGGAATCTGTTTGGAGAAAGGCAATGCTTATTTTCCAGTGTCACTGAAGGCTCTGAGGAGGCATACCACGAAACCTGTTTTACTGGAACTTCCTCCAGTTTTAGGTTGTGACTCAAAGCAGACATAAAACTAATTGCTAACCTTATGACTTGTGCTTTAATCATGGCTTTGGTCCGTTTATGGTTCTATGTTACTGGCCTGAGTGAGAGTTGGATGCTCTGCTGGGCAGATCAGTGAGGACTGGAAGCCATACCAGCTGGAAAAATTTATCTACTTAACTTGCTCAGCTTCCAGTCAAATTCCTCAGTGATAAAGTGTTACTGGTTTTTTATCTTTCTTTCTCCTTTGCCTCGCTTGTTCTCTCCTTTTTTCTCCTCATGATTCAAAGAATGCATATATTTAGGCCTGAATTTTATACTATCCAGAAATAATAATTAATTGATCTTACTGACCATTTGTTCTCGGGATATGTTGGTTGCCCTGATGGTCTCCCTCACTGTTCTAAGGTGAAACCATGAAACCTAAATTTTGCATCACTACTGGAACCTACTGAAGTAGGAATTCAATCCTCCCTGAAGTCTGAGGGTCATCAGTTTTACTCCACATTTTGGACTTAAATCAAATCACTCCTGTCCACAATACTTGTTATACCTTTTGCTTGTCTATCTTTATAAATGTATAATATTTTCATATCCATTATATGAAAATACATGTACCGTAATTCCATGCTTAGTGAGGATAAATCTGACTGCTTCTATTTAAAGAAGAGGAAACTGCTCTACCAGAGTTCAGTGGCTTGCTCCAGAACATTCCCCCAGTTAGTCTGCAAACTCAGCTCTAGAATCAAAGTGTGAGGACTTCTAATTCAGTGTTCTCCCCATTACCTGTGCTCTCTCAGAGAACAGTGCAACTCAGAGATACCCAACCCCAGTTCCAGAATCAGCTGTGGTTCCATTTTTAAGCAATAGCCTCCAAATAAATCAGTTTGAGGATAGTCAAAATGTTATTTTTTTCATATAGGCCTTCCCAAAGACTTTCTTCTGATTGAACATAAATAAATACTTTTGAAGGACCAGTTGCAAGTCAAAAGTTGCAAGTTTCAGAATTTTCAAAGTTCAAAATATATTTTTTTCAACATAAGGATGCTTGGAAAAAAGTTGGGATGGGATGTGTTGGCAAAATGGGTGGAATTTAAGGTAAACTAATCATTATTAATGTAGGGGAAGATTTTCTATTTTTAAATCATTTGACTCTGCAAGAGGTGACTGAACTTTTAACTTAAACTATTAAATAAAATTATTGAATTAAAAATAATTATTGCAAAAATAACTGTAATATACAGAAAGGTAAGAAAATAGAGTTGATTCTGTGAAATGTAATCATTTTTGACATACATATTGTGACAAAAAAGAACTCATAAAGGCCTTATCAGAAAAGAAGCACTATATGTCTTATAACTCTGAATTATCTAGTTTTGTTTTTATAAAATTATCATTATCTAGCTTTTTATTATATATTTATTTATATGTGCGTTGTTCTACTAATAGAATACAAACTCCAAGAAGCCACAAAGTCTTATTAGTGTTTTGTTCTTAGCTTTAGTAAAGTTCCTGGGAAATACACTTAGGTATTGAAATTTTATGGATTGAATTTTATGAAGAGAAATTCAATTAAAAGAAAATACTCCAAATTAAGAAAAATTTTCATTAGGTATTTTGATTATATAATGTATATTTTAAAATAGTTTTTGAGGTTTTTCTTATTTTAATTTTATTTAAATAAACATATTAGTTTATTTTTTATTTATTTTTATTTAAAGGCAGTCATATTGCCCAATGAAAATACTGGATCATAAATATAACATATACGCGTAGCTTTAATTTCTTATATTAATAAGAAATTTCTTATATTAATTTCTTATATTAATAAAATATATTAATATTTCTTATATTAATATTTCAGCAGATAGCTTTTATTTAAAAAAATAACCCTAGCCCTGGCTGGGTGGCTCAGTTGGTTAGAGCATCATCCCATACACCAACATGTCAGAGGTTCGATCCCTGTTCAGGGCACATACCTAGGTTGTGGGTTCGAAAGTATGGGAGGGAACTGATCAATGTTTATTTCTCACATCTCTCTCTCTATGTTTATTTCTTCATCTCTCTCAAATCAATAAACATTTCCTTGGGTGAGGGTTTAAAAAATAAATAACTATAGTTTATAGAATTCCTACAACAATATGACAAGGAAAATAAGAAACAGTACATTAGTAATACATGTTCAGTAATTTTACTATATATCAGTGGTTAATGATATATATGCATACACATACATATATTTATTAATACTTACTTGATTTTGGTTTATAAAATGTACTTATCTTTATCTTCCTCAATTTTTAATATAGATGATAACATTTTAACAGTAAATCAAACCTTATAATAAAGCACTTCTTCCCTTATTTTGTAAAATATTTATTAATGAGGAATTATTGATAATTTTATCTATTCTAGACAAGCCACATAGAAACTAAAACAAAACAAAAACAAACAAAGAAGCAAACAAAAATTCCAGTAGTGGGCTCTGTAAGGAAGAGGGAGTAACCTGGGATTCCATAACCTAAGCAAGGAAGAACACAGAAGGAAAATCACTGTCAGAGTGAAATCAGGCATGCAATAACGACTTGGAATTTCACTAAGGAAGTAATGTCTGTTCTTCAGATTCACACACGTGAAACTGGAAACAATAAATGACTTATATTTGCATCACTGATTTCTTCCCCAAAGTTTATAGAGGTAAGATTTCAATACATTGTAAGAAAATTAAGTTTCTAGTGTCTTTTCAACAACATAAAGTCCCCAAGTTTCTGTATACCATCCATTTACTGGCACTTCTGAATGGCTACATGAGGGGTATAAATATCCACATAATTTTTTTCTATCCTATAATTTCATATTTTAAAAAAATGTGTGTTGTACAGTGACCAGAGGATGAGGGGTTGAGGATAACGGGGGAAAGAAGAGGAAAGATCAATGCAAGAAACATATATAAAGGAACCATGGACACATACAAGAGTGGGGAAGACTGAATGTGAGAGGTGGGGGGTAGCTAGGGTGGGGGTGAGTAATGGGGGGAAAATGGGAACAACTGTAACTGAACAACAACAAAAAATAAATAAAAATAAAAGTAGAGTTACATTTGACAAAAACTAGATAAGGAAATAAAAGAAAGAAAGGAAAAAGTGTATGTTATAAATTCATGTTTCTACCAATCAAAATTGCTGATGGAATGCTACAAACCTATATGGAAAGAAAAAAAGAACTATGTATAAAGAAAAAAAAAGTTGGGTCACATTAATAAAACAAATTAGAAAATTCCAAGACCGTTATAGAAATGCTCAAAATGTGAACTTTATTCTTGCCTTTAAAGTTGTGGCTAAAACACCTTAGGCTTAAACTACCCTATTCAATGCAGAACCTCCACAATACCCCTGCCAAGGGCATCCTCACACATACCTTCTGCAGCTTCCCTTCAAGACTGACAACACTTGCATCCTCTGGGGAAAAATACCTTTATAAATATACCACGATGCATTTCTTATTTTGATATTTAATATTTAACCTCTCGTCTCAACATTTTCAAATGAAGTCCCTGCAGTTATTTTTAATCATCTGTTTTTCTTTTAAATCTGTGTCCACAGGTCAAGTAGTTCTTGTAGGAAAATTTTTAAATCTTAGAATTATTCATGTCATTAGAATTATTCAAGGCAGAGATGCCCTGAAATGATTTAAAATAGATATTTAAACAGCTTTTTACAAAATCTTAGCTACCATTGCTCTTTCTCCAACTTTATTTTTTTTAAAGATTTTATTTATTTTTATTTATTTTTAGAGGGGAAGGAGAGAGGGAGAGAAACATCAATGTATGGTTGCCTTTTGTGCATCCCCTGCTGGGAGTTGGCCTGCAGGGATCTGGCCTGCAACCCAGGCATGTGCCCTGACTGGGAATCGAACCGCGATCCTCTGGTTCGTCTTTCTCCAACTTTATGTTTTACTTTTCCCCCTTTATTGACAATATCCTGCACCACACAACCCAACAGCTCATTACTACAAACCAGTTTTTAACTCTTCTTTCAGAGTATTGGTTTCGTAATACTGAGAGCCATTTGAATGGACACAATTTTTATTGAAAAACTATGTTTTACCATTTACTTTTTGTTTCTCCTAATCTTTCTCAACCTTTCACATATTTTGAATTTTTGAGTAATATATTTATAATGAAATAACATGTTTGATAATTTACAAATGTATACAGCTTTAATGTACAATATAACAATACACAAGAAAACTCTTTACTATTTCCTGTTCTCCTTTTTATACCCAGTGATAAAATATTCTTGCAATATTGGTCAGATAGTGAGGGTGTTACCAAAAATCAATAGACTTACGGTGCACTAAAATATATGTGGTGAGTTACCTAGAGGTAAAGATTAGTATTCAAGATACACTAAAACAGCGTGAAGTTGACAATGCAATGCAAACAACTGGGAAACAGGCGAAGCTGACAGATGTATGAGTAGCCACAGGAGTGACCCAGCCCTGTTAAAGAGCAAAGTGTGCTCTCTTAGAGATAAAAGACAGCACTGTATATCTTAACATGCAATGGACATGGTTTCCTTTGCAGAACGAATCTTCCCTTCTGTGACACTATGAGTGACCAGTTGCAGTTAGAGTAGAGATCTCACACGTTGCATCAGCAAAGTTCATGAAACACAAGAGGATTATTTTTATATGATACTTTAAAGGTAGACAATACGACTTTCAAGGTATACAGTGTTATAATGAAAAATGTACAAAATTTCTTTTAATGGGAAATGATATAATGTTGCATGTTCACGATCATTTGTGGTGTGATATTTTCAGAAAACTAACGTGTTTTCTATCATTAATTCTTTGTAAATTTAGGTTAAATTAATTAATTAATTTAAAATAATTGCAATGGGACAGAGCAAGTAGTTTCCATTCAGCTCATGGTAAGAAAAAACAATAGACTATTTGAGCTATTATTTCTTAGTACAAGAAAGTTCTAGAGAGACTTTTCAATAATTATAACAAGAAAACAACTGAAATTAAATAAATTTGACCACATATGTCTATTCTGTTACTTCATCTGAACTGATGACACTTAACATTTATTTAACTATTTTTAGAAATACCAATGATTTTATCATACTCCAGTTTTATTAAATGGCCATAGTCAGTGTATGCTTTATAGACAACGAAACCATCAATGCTGTGTTCCTTCCTGTTTGATCAATGCTCAATCATTCAGAAAACTAAGTCTAACTCATGGCCAAATATGAGCTGCCTTCAGTGACTGACACCAAATCAGTTTGTCTATTCCCAGGGAACTGTAGTACTGTAGCCAGGTTAAAAAAAAAAACAAAACAAACCTCTGTTGCATTCCATTTCTCCAGATTGCTATGACTGTTGCCTCAGTCTGAATATAAACAATAGATAAGGGCTTTACAGTTAGTTAAGTTTGTAAGACTGAAGCTTCAATTCTGGCCTTGCAGATTTTGTGCTTTCTCTTGCACTGAGTACGTAACGCACAATTACGGTGCATACAGTTCCATTACCGTATATATACATATAGAGAAGACAAGAGATTTAGCAGATGACTGTGCCCAAAGTTGTGCCACAAAGGTTAGTAACTTAAGGCTGTGGAAGATGAAAGGAAAGTAAAAGTCTTATCACATACATTCCAGGGTAACTTTGTTGCCTCAAGTTCTCTTAGCCTCCAATCTGAGGACCAAGAGAGAGCACTCAGCTGTTCTTTAAATGCTTCCGGAAACAGCTGAACTCAGCTGTCACACACATAGATAGAAAAGCAATTTCTCAGGTAATCCCCTCTCAGAACATTCTACATTGAAAAGTTAAGATTCTACAGAAGCAAGATTTCAAAAAGAACAGAACTTTGATTCCATTTTGGTAAAAGTGATAGAAATTCAATGTGTACAGATATTATAAAAAGATGAGTAATTTAATAGTATAAAGAGGATGGTTGTCTGTAACTTCAGATTTGCTAAACCTGGTATTCATCTCAGCATTTGGAAATGACCCTAAAATTTTCCCAGGTGATGATTTTAACTATCTCCTTTATTTTCATTTCAAATGTAATATTTTGGTTCTAACTAATTTACTCATAAATTTGAAAAATATTGAAGGCAAAGAGGTCTATAATTGATTTTTTTTCTCACTAATGGTTACAGATGTAAGCCAACATATTTGGCTATGTCACTTATTTCTGTCAGCTGACTACTATTTTCCAATTGAATCTGATTTTAAAATTAGAGATTTGAACTCATAAAAATTAGCTCAAGGGCATAGTAAAACCATACCTAAGAATAGAATGTCTTTGGAAACCTGTTACACTGGAAAAAAGACAAGTTCAAAATCTTATGTTCACTAGTCCTCCTTAGAAACCACCTATTATTTTCCATGTGAAATTGTTCTTAGGTTACAGAAGTGTTAAAAGCCTTTTACGTGCTAGAGCTTAGTTAGTTTTGGACAGTGTAGTGTAGTAGACTAGTATGCCTAAGGAAAGGAGGTGATAAATATATCACTGCTGTAACTTGTCCAGAATCCCTGCCAACATAACCACGTTTTTTCTATGAATCCATGGAACACTCTCTCCATTAACCTTTTCATGTTGTATGTGAATTTGGCGTTATTTAATTAATGTATGTAAGTGCTGAGCAGGCTCAAAAGCAGGCTTGTCCGGTTTCATCTCTCATTTTTATCCTGAAGAAAAAAAGTCCACAAAATTATTAGCATTAAAATGTCTGGCTTTGATTAGAGCATTTTTTGAATGAGAGAAAAGGAATGGGTTTCTTTCTGTGATGTAAAACTACATGATTTAGAAGTGGACTGAGGGAAAGTGAGCGATAATTTGAAAACATTTTGGCAGCCTATTAACCTGAAGCATGTAATGGTGAAATCGTCATAGAACACCACAACAACCTGAACAAGTTCATGGGCAAAACGGCCACAAGCCCCACTAGCAATTTCATCAGTCACTTTACTCCCAAGGAAATTTCTTCTTCAGTAAATAAAGCCATCAGGAAAATGATCATCAAAATTATTTTGCCATGAAAAGTAACACAATTTGGAGTAAAAATGGTCAATTGAACTCCAAATTTAATTTTGGGGGAAAACAATTAAGAACTCTCCAACAGGTTGCAATATCTTATGGAGTGTATAGGAGCAGGTACCCCGGAGACAGACATACTAGGTTCAGGTGCAAATTCAATCTTTCCCCCTACATGTTGTAAGAACTGACTTCATTTCTCTGGGTCTCTTTTTATCTGTTAAGTAAAGGCAAAACATATTTTCTGCTACAATTTATGAAGATTACACCAACCATATATTGTTGGTGTCTAAATGTTCAAACATTTGTGGTTATAATTATTACTGGTGTTGTGATTATTAATATTTAACTTGTCTTCACAAAAAATACCTCTTTATGTACTGTACATCATCTCTGCATCATTTACCAATAGGAAGGTAGCTGTTTCCTGAGAGGATATTGCTTGGCTGATACAATGGAAAAATAGGAAAGAAAGGTGATATGTCTGTTATGGTCAAAAATACCAAAAGAATTGTTGACAACCTTTAAATACAAGAAATTTGGGAATATACTTTCAGTAGAGTGAAAAAATACTCTCCAGGTTGAAAAAATCTAATTCAAATCAAATCACAAATATAATCTTTTATAAGTTTATTCTCTAATTCTCACATAAATTTATATGATGTTGTAATAAATACTGAGAAAAACAATGATCTTGTATTTTGAGATTTATGCTCTCAAAACTTATTAGAGAACACACTGAACAACAGGTTATATGTCATGTCAACTAACTGTAAAAGAAATAGTCAAGACTTTTTAACAAGTATAAATTAATAATCAGTTGAACAATCTTACATACATGTGTGCACATGCATGTACATGCAACACACACAAACTCTCCAAGAATAAGTATGGTCCATGGTCTTTGCAAAGTTACTTGAAAGAGCACTTAAGTTTCTTTTAAGTTGTGCCACGATTAATTGTTGAAAATTAGAGAAATTCAAATGCTTTGTTTTGCCAATAACTTATTTTGTGTTTACTGCTATATATTCTCACTTTATATGCTAGAAATTATTGAAGATCTCTTGGTTTTATTTGCAAAGTACATTTATTACCATCCCCTCCTTTTTTGATATTCATGATTAAGAAGGATATTGACTACTGATCATTGATTCATGATGGGCCTACATTTTTGTTTATAAATATACATTGAATGTGTATGAGTATTAATATCGCATAAATTCTATCAGGAACTTAATTAAAATGCCTCAAACTTAAGAGATTTTTTTCTTCATCATCAATACTCTTCATGTACATAACACATAGGTTTCAGGTATACATTTCTATGATGCTAGATCTGTATGTTGCACTGTGTGCCCATCACCTAAAGTCAAAGCATCTTCTGTCACCATAACTAGGCCCCGCTCCACCCCCATACCCACTTTGCTTTGGCAACCACCGCATTCCTGTCTGTGTCCATAAGTTTCAGGTGTATATTCCACATATGAGTGAAATCATATGGTTCTTAGCTTTTTCTGACTCATTTCACTTAGCATAATATTCTCAAGGTCTATCCATGTTTTTTCAAATGGCAGTGTTTTGTCTTTTCCTATGGCTGAATAGTGTTCCATTTTGTATATGTACCACATCTTCATTATCCAATCCTCTATCAGACACTTTTGTTGTCTCCATGCCAACATGAATAATGTTTCAGTGAAGATGGAGGTACATATATCTTTGTGCATACATGTTTTCAAATTTTGCAGGTTGATACCCAGGAGAGAGATTGCTGGTAACTCTATTCTTAATTTTTAGGACTCTTTTCCATTATGGCTGTACCAGTCTACACTCTCAACAGCAGTGAAGGAGGGCTCCCTTTTCTCCACAACCTCTCCAACACTTGTTATCACTGGTCTTATTGGTAACAGCTATACTAGCAGGTGTGAGATGGTATCTCATGGTAGTTCTAACTTGCATCTCCCTGATAGCTGGGAGTTTGAACATCTTTTCATATATCTGTTCATGGTCTGTATGTCTTCTTGGGAGAGGTGTTTGTTCAAGACTTCTGCCCATTTTTCAAGTGGGGTGTTTGTTTGTTTGGTGTTGAGTTTTATGAGTTCTTTATGTATCTTGGATATTAAACCTTTGTTGAGGCTGTTGTTTGCAAATATTCTCTTCCAATCTGTCAGTTGCCTCTTTGTTTAGTTATTGGTTTATTTTGCTATGTGGAAGCTTTTTAGTTCAATATAATCCAATTCAGTTATGTTTGCCTTTACTGCCCTTGGCTTTGGGGTCAAATTCATAAAATGTTCTCAATGACCAAGGTCCTAAGGTTAGCACCTATATTCACCTCTATGAAATTTATTGTTTCAGATCTTATATTTAAGTGTTTGTTCCACTTTGAATTGATTTTTTTGTATCTGGAGACAAACTGTAATCTAGCTTCATTCTTTTGCATGTGGCTGTCTAATTTTCTGAGCACCACTTATTGGAGAGGCTTTCTTTTCTCCATTGTGTGTTTCTGGCTACTATGTCAAAAATTATCTTCTCATACATATGTTGTTTTATATCTGGACTCTCCATTTTTGTTCCATCGATCTGCATGTTTATTTTTCTGCCAATACCATGCTCACTTCTGTTTTAATTATTGTAACTCTGTAGTGTAATTTGAAACCAGGTAATGTGATACCTCTAGGTTCACTCTTTATTCCCAGAATTGCTTTGGCTGTTCAGGATTTTTTGTGGTTCCATATAAATCAGATGATTTTTTGTTCTATTTCATTATAAAACAACATAGGGATTTTGATGAGGATAGCATTAAATCAGTATACTGCTTTGGGTAATATGGCCGTTTAAGCTATATTGATTATTTCAATCCATGAAAACAGAATATCTTTCCAATTCATTGTATCTTTTTTATCTCTTTTAATAATGCTGTGTAGTTTTCAGTATATAGGTCTTTCACATTCCTTGTTAAGTCCATTCCTAGGTATTTTATTCTTTTGGTTGCAATTGAAATAAATTTTTTTCATTTCTTTTCCTGAAATTTCATTGTTAGTATACAGGAAAGCAGTGTGTTTTTGTACATTTATTATTTATCCTGCAACTTTATTTGGTCATTATTTCTAACCATTTTTTGTGGCATCTTTAGGCTTTTCTATGTACAGAATCATGCCATCTGCAAAAAGTGACACTTTTACTTTTCCTTTCCAATTTGGATGACTTTTATTTCTTTCTCTTACCTTATTGTTGTGTCTAGGACTTCCAGAACTATGTTGAATAAGAGTGGTAAAAGTGAGCATTCTTGTCTTGTTCCTGATTTTAGAGGAAAACATTCAGGTTTTTGCTATTTATTATGATATTGGCTGAGGATTTCTCATATATGCCCCTATTATTTTGAGAATCTCTATTTCTATTTTATTGAGTGTTTTAATCATAAATAGATGTTGTATCTTGTCAAATGCTTTTTCTGCGTCTATTGATATTTACCCTTTATTTAATTAATGTGGGATATTGCATTGGTTGATTTGCATATATTTCATTGTCTTTGTGCCACTGGAATAGACCCCACTTGATTATGATGTGTTATTTTCTATGTATTGTTGTATTCAATTTGCTAGTATTTTGTTTGTGATTTTTGCATTTGTATTCCTCAGAGATATTGGTCTGTAGGGGTGTGTGTGTCTGTGTGTGTGTGTGTGTGTTCCCCCTGCCAGGTTTTGGAATCAAGGTTTTGCTGGCCTCATAAAATGTGTTAGGAATTTTTGCTTTCTTCAATTTTTTAGAAAACTTTGAGAAGGGTAGGTTTTAAATCTTATTTGAATGTTTGGTAGAATTCACTGGTAAAGCCATTTGGTCCTGGACTTTTATTTTCTGGAAGGTTTTTGGTGGTTGCTTCAATTTCCTCACTGCTGATCCATTTCTTTGGATTTTCCAATTCTTCATGATTTTGTCTAGGAAGGTTATATATTTCTAGGAACTTAATCATTTTTTCTAGGTTATTGAATTTGGTGGCATATAGTCATTCATAGTATTCTAGATTGATCCTTTGTATATCTGTGACATCTGTGGTAACTTCTCTTTCATTTCTGATTTTGTTTATATGGTCTTTACTCTTTTTTTTCTTAGTCTAGCCAGGGGTTACTTAGTTTCATTGATCTTTTCAAAAAAGCAACTTTTCATTGTATTAATTTCTTTTATAGTCTTTTTCGGTTCTCTATTTCATTTGATTCTGCCCTATTTGTTATTATTTTTCTTCTGCTGACCTTGGGTTGCTTTTTTTTTCTTCTTTTTCTAGTTCTTTAAGATGTAATGTTAGGTTGTTGACTTAGGATTTCTCTTCTTTCTTCAGATACACCTGTAATGATATAAACTTTCCTTTTACTACTGCTTTTTTTATGGCATCCCAAAAGTTTTGATACATAGTATTGTCATTCTCGTTGGTTTCTACATATAATTTGATCTCACCTTTTACTTCTTCTTTGACGCTGTCATTTTTTAATAGTATGTTGTTTACCCTCACGTATTTGTGAGTTTTTTTACCTCCTTTTTTGCAGTTGATTTCTAATTTCAAGGCATTGTGGTCAGCCATTACGGTTGGTATCATTTCAATCTTCTTCAATTTTTTCTCTAATTTCAGTTTGTTGAGGCTAGTGTGGTGACCTAACCAATGGCCTATGCCTGAGAAGGTTCTATGTGCACCAGAGAAGAATGTATAATCTGATGTTTTGGGATGAAAGACTCTCTTTATATATACATATGTGTCAATTATGTCCATTTGCTCTAATGTGTTATTTAAGGCTGGTATAGATATAGATATTGATATAGATGACATATGTATGCACTTTATCCTTTCTTTCGTTAATGTTGTGTATTACATTGGTTGATATATATATATATAATTTGTATGTTTGTTTGGATGATCTGCCTATAGCTGTCAATGGAGGGTTAAGGACCCCAACTATAATTGTGTTTAGGATTGTTTCTCCACTTAGTTCTCTGAATGACCACTTTATATATGTTGGTGTTCCTTGGTTAGGTACATACATGTATATTAAGAAGTGTTATATCTTGTTAATGTAGGGGCCCCTTTATCCTTATAAGTTGCCCATCTTTCTCTTTTGTTACTTTTATTATATTAAAATTTATTTTGTCAGATGTAAGTATGGTTACACCTGCTTTTCTTTGAATGCTTTTTTGATTGGAGATATATTTTACACCCTTTCACTATAAATCTACCTTTGTTTTTTCAGCTTAGAAGTGTCTCTTGAAGACAGCATATGGTTGGAATTTTTAATTGAATGATTTTTATTGTTATTCTACTACAATTGTACCAATTCTTCCCCATATACCCTCCTCTATTCAACTCACCTCTCACTCCACAGTCAATCCCCACACCGTTGTCCATGTCCATAGGTCATTCACACATGTTCTTTGTCTAGTCTCTTCTCCTCTATCCACCATTATCCCCCTCCTCCCTCTCTTCTGGTCATTTTTAGTCTGTTCCCTGTTTCCATGTGGTTCTACTTTGTTTGTTAGTTTATTTTGTTCATTAGATGCTTTTTATAGGTGATCATATAGTATTTTTCTTTTACCAACTGGCTTATTTTACTTATCATCCTATTCTCCAGTTCCAACCATGCTATTGCAAAAGGTAGGAGCTCCTTCTTTCTTTCTGCTAAGTAGTAATCTACTGTATAAATGGACCAAAGCTTTTTTATCCATTCATTTCCTGATGGGCAATTAGACTGTTTCCAGCACTCGGCTATTATAAATAGTGTTGCATGAACATACGGGTTTGTAAGTTCTTTTGAATTGGTGATTCAGGATTCTAAAGGAATATTCCCAACAGCTAAATCACTGAGTCAAAGGCAGTTTCATTTTTAGTTTTCTGAGGAAATTCCATACTGTTTTCCACAGTGGTTGCACCAGTCTACATTCCCATCAGCTAGGGTTCCCTTTTTTCTGCATCCTCTCTAGCAATTGTTGTTTGTTGATTTGTTTATGATGGCCATTCCATCAGGTATGAGGTGATTTCTCATCATGGTTTTAATTTTCATCTCTCTGATGGCTAGGGATGCTGAGCATCTTTTCATATGTCTCTGGGACCTCTGTATGTTCTCCTTGGAGAAGTGTCTATTCAGATGCTGTGCCCATTTTTATTGGATTGTTTGTCTTCCTGGTGTTGAGTCATCTGAGTTCTTTATATATTTGGAGGTCAAATCTTTGTCTGAGGTAACATTGGCAAGTGTGTTCCCCAGGTTGGGTTTTGGTGTTTGGTCCAGTCTGCTATTCTATGCCTCTTTATTGCTGAATTCAGTCCCTTTTCATTTAGGATCATTGTTAATGTATGGGTGTTTCCCATAGTCATTTTATCATTTGTTTTCTGGTAGCTCTGTGCCTCCATTCATTCTTTTCCTTTGTATTTCTGTATGTCGGTTTAGTTTTGTGGCATTTTGTGTTTCTTTCCTCTATTTCTTCCTTTTTTAAGTTAAGTGTCTCTGTTTTGGGTTTTTGTGTGGTTGTCATTAGGTTTATTAGAAAGAAAGTTGCTCATATACAATAGTTTTTTATCTTTTGAGTGCATCTCTTCTCCATCATCCTTTGTCAGTTCAAATCTTTGCCCCCCCTTCTTATAATTTTGTTGTCACAAATTATCACTGCATATATGCTGTAAGTATTCTTGGTGATCTTACTCAAAATATTGAGGTTCTATTTTGAGGTTACTACCTTTTTTTCTTTGTTTCAGGTAGAATAATCCCTTTGAGTATTTCCTGCAATGTAGGTCTTCTGGTGATAAGATCCCCCAGCTTCTCTATATCTCCAAAAGTCTTCCTTTTTTCTTCATACTCAAAGAATAACTGCACCAGATATATTATTCTTGGCTGGTAATTTCTCTCAGCACTTTAAATATTTGATTGCACTCTTTTCTGGCTTGTAGAGTTTCTGCTGAAAAATTTTATGGTAACTTGATGGTCTTTCCTTTGTAGATCACTATAGTTTTTTTTCCCTGGTGCATTGAGGATTTTTGTTGTTGTCATTGATTTTTTAGAATTTTAATACAATGTGCCTTGGAGAGGGCCTCTTTGGATTAAGGTAACTAGGTGTTGTGTTTGCTTATTAGATTCTAGGGTCTAGTCCTTTCCATAGGTTTGAGAAGTTCTCATCCACTATTTGTTTGAATAAGTTCTCCATTCCCTTCTTCTTTTCTTCTTCTAGAACACCTATAATTTTTATATTGCTTTTGCTGATGGAGTCAGAGAATTCTCGTGGAGCTTTTTTTTATGCTCAGGTATCTCTCTTCTCCCCCTGTGCATTATTTCTAACTATTTATCTTTAATATCACTAATCCTTTCCTCCATCTGGTAGCTGTGCTTCCCAGGCTCAGTAGTTCATTCTTGCTCTCCTTTATTGAATGCTTCATCTCCAGGATTTCTGTGTGATTCTCTTTTAAGGTCTCAGTCTTTTTGGTAAAGTGCTTGTTTTGTTCATTAATTTGTTTTCTGAGTGCATCGAATTGTCTGTGTTTTATCGCATCTCATTAAGTATTTTTGGATCTGCAATCTCGAATTTTCTGCCATTATGTCACATATTTCCATGTGCTCCAGTTTGCTTTCTGGATATTTTTTAATTGTCTTTCTGAGCTGCCTCGCTACCTTGGTTGTTCATGGTATTGGATGGGCTTTTTTTAGGCATCTACTAAATTAGTTTGCATGTTGCTAGCACATGCAAACTAATAAAGAGGTCTTTCTACTATTTTCCAGTAGGTGGCACTGAATTGCAAGTTTTTAAGCTCTGTGAAATTCCCAAAGCTGACACACCTGTGGCTGCCATCAGTCTAGCCCTCATATTTGGGTGTGTGGTTTGCTTTGACCTCTTAGTTATGGCAACCTCGGACCTCCATTTGGTCCCCCATATGCACCACAGCCAGGGGTCAGTCACAGAGGGAAATAGTGATTCTGACACAAACCTACTTAGGTTTATGGAGATAATCTGCTTAGAAAGCCAATAACAATACAAAGCCAATAGCCAATAGGAGATGTGTTTAGGGAGTCTAAAATGTGTCAGGGTTCTGTGGCTCCATTTATTTGTTTGGAACACTGACCACCCGTCAGCCCACAGTTGTGGCAGAAGCCCTGCGCTGTGTCCTGGCCCAGGCCTCTCTCCTGGCTCAGCCTCAGTTCTCAAAGCTCACTCCTACAGGAGTGTCGGTGGAGTTCCTGCTCCTCCCTGTCCACCAAGGCAAGTGCCAGCTACACCTGACTCCCTCCCCTTCCCCTGTGGATCCCACCACGAACTCTGGGCTGCTGGGGTGCAACCAGGGCCTTCAGAGCTCTCCTCCCTTCTTGCCTTCCCCGGTTGTTTCCATTAGCACCACCTTTGCATGCGTCAATGTGCGGAGGTTTCAGGCATGACTGTATGTTGAGCAGGGAATCCTTTGTTCAGTTATAACTGATCAACTTAAAACTACAGAGGCAGTGACCGACGAGATCTTTTGTAGCCATTTCTCTGACGTCACTCCCACAATGCACATTTTCCCAGTATGAAATCCATCCTCTATAAAATTACATAGAGCATTCTAATGATTTAAAATCACGTTCTCATTTTTAAATACTAACTCGTTATCATCATTAGGCAGGGAAAAAACTGAAAATTACTACTATTATGAATGTTTGCCTTGAGGTTTTTAAAGTAGAAGTGAAAATGTTTCGAGTGTTGGGAGAAGGGAAAGTAAGATCTTTTTACATAGAAAAGAACCTGAACTATGAGGTTAGTTTGGGGGATTAATAGACAAAAATTTTGTCAGATTTCTGCCAAATACAATGCACATATTCTTCTGATATTATCATTAAAAATGCAGCCTGGTGTGTTTGTGCGTACGTGTGTGGTGTGTGTGTATGTGTGTTGGGAGGTTATTAAAGATGCATTTTTTATAGTGACTCAGGAAATTGATAGAAAAACTTGGAAAATATTTTAACACTTTGATTTTTAT
The DNA here is from genome assembly GCF_014824575.4 of Sturnira hondurensis. Classification (NCBI taxonomy): domain Eukaryota; kingdom Metazoa; phylum Chordata; class Mammalia; order Chiroptera; family Phyllostomidae; genus Sturnira; species Sturnira hondurensis. The sequence goes on from NW_028083059.1 coordinate 21,001,729, forward strand.
GTAGAGGAAATAATGCAAACTGTTGAATTTATTTTAATGGATTGCAATATTTTTCTAATTTAACAGTTTCACCTGAGAACTCACATTTACTATATTTTGAAATGAATTTACATGTGGTGACATAACTTGGAGAACTAATCAGCACACAGCAAGCTTCTCTGAATAAGTAATTGAATATAAAGCCAGGGGTAAATGTGCACCCCATAAACCGAGGTATTATGAGTTCTGCTTGGCTATACATGTGAATCAGCACAACTCAGGTCTTTAATGTCATTTTTGGATCATGTTTGGAAAACACCTGTAAAAATCCTGTCAAAATTTGAAGAATAAAGAACAATGTCAGTATATTTTATAGTCACATTTATGTAATGTTATATAAGTAGAAAATGAAAATATCTACATGTGGAAAAATATGAAACACCTTTCATTTACGCTCAATGCAAAGAGCCTGTGCTCTCTCATCAAACTGAAAGCTTCAGGGTTGGCTTTTTTTTTAAATAAAAACAATCTTGATGTTTTTAAGGCAAATTTTATAGAGTGTTAGATGTGTGGTAATTTTCAGTTTATAAGTGATTTAAAGTATTCTGGCAGTTTTCATAAGTAAATGTGTACATACTAGAATGTAAATAAACACCTTTGATTTTATAATATAAGCTTAATCAGTATATATTCACTCCTTGAACAAATTAACAGATCTGAAAGCAAGCAAGTAAGCTCAGCTCCTATCAGAGGGAAGAGTGTTTGAAAAACGGGGCTTAGTAAATGTAAATGTGCTTGGCTTGTTCGTGGGAGTGTACTCCCAAGTCAGTGTGCCCAGAGGTCAGAAGGTTAGGGGGGCAGATATTGTGGGGCTTTACAGGCCAATGTAAGCATTCAAAATGTTAATCTACATGGAATGGGAAGCCACTGGAGCAATTTGAGTCAAGAATGAAGTGATCTGACACTTTTATAAAACTGCTCTAATTTTGTATGCATGCAAATGTACAACATCTCACATTTCTCTAGTTACTGTTGTCTCGGAGGAGCTGCAAGCACTCATGGCCACAGACCTGGGACTGTGTGGCGTAGGTCGGGAGACCCCAGCATGCAGGCCGGACATGGCTCTGTAGCCTGGTCTCTTTCTCAGCATGAGCTGTGGTCTCATTGGGGGTGGTCTAGTCCTCTTAAGAAAGATGCTTGGAAGTTTATACTCCCAAAAGGGAGAAAATTTGATCATAGGAGGTAGAAAAAGTCATACTTTTTACATGTATACAGCACAAGGTATCTGTGCTACTGAAATTTCATTGAAGGAGCACCATTAGGATAACAATGTCTAAAAGGCTTCTCGGAGGTGGCTACAACATGTAAAAAAATGAGAATCATGCTCTTAGGAGTAGTTTGGAGATCTGCAGCGGCATTTGGTTGTTGTACTAAGTGAAGAGGTACTGCCACAAACACTTGCTGGGTAGGAACCAGAGACACTTTATGTCCTACAACGCTTAGGGTGGTTCTCACAAACGAAAAACTTTCAAAAATCCCACTGAGAATTCACTTTGGTAAACATTTTGTCTTTGATCCTCTGAGCGTAGAAGCTAGTTCTATTTATTGTCCATAGTAATGCTTGTCACACAACTATCTGTGAAGGGAGGAAAGACTGGTCTTTCCTGCTCAGACACATTACAGACGAAGGTGTCTATTTTTGTTTGTGATTCAGTAATAGCACATGCTTCTATCAGTCTACATTTATAGCTCTCATTTCCACAGTGATTCTACATATGGGCACAAATGTATGAATATTTTATATCTTCAATATTTAATTTATGCAATAGCTTATTACATACCTATTTTGTTTTTGAGGATAATAAAAGTAACGTATTAGAGAGATTGTGCTGAACTGAGAGGAAGAAACAGAACAAAGCAGACATGTCTTGATTCTTCAAATTGCAGAACTTGGTTGAAAACCAGTTTTCATAATCCTATTCTAGAACTATGAGGTAGAGTCTTGGCAGTGAATAATTAATGACAATTAAAAGGTAATATAAGGAGGAGTAAAAATTTTTTAACTGCTAAATAACTGCTAGTTGCTAACTATGTATGATTTTTTAAAACTCATTAACTACTTGTTCTTTACCAGGCCCTATTCTAAAACACTTAGTCTATTTAAATTCATTTGGCGTTTTCAGTAAACCTAAGAGGTTTTCCCATTTCACAGATGAATACAAGGCATGGAGAGGATAGGCAACGGAGTCTAAAGACACAACCCAGCAGGGCTAGTATTTAACTAAAAACTCCTTGGTCAAAGTGTAATTGTTGTCATTTGTCTGGTAGTAGGCTTCCATTGTTTCTGAATGTTTGTTTTTATTGACTATTCAAGTGCACAATATCCCAGGCTTACTGACTGCTTGAGCCGTGGTTAATTTGTCTGACTGTTGATTGCCTGCTTGTTTGGTTGCTTGTTTGAGTTGAAGGTTGAAGTTGCTAATTTTTGATTCTCGAATAAGTGGAGAACTTTTATCTAGTGTGATGTGCCTGATCACTTACTAGTTTCTTAGTGAATTTCCCTTATCCAGTGTGCTGAGCCTTTGCAGAAGTTTCTCCGGAAGGAAAGCACCCTAGAAAGCTTTGTCAGGAGCACAAATGGCAAAGTGTTTACCCAGGGTAGCGGATGAATGTGTCTAGTTTCTGAACTGCAAATTTAGCTGTAGTCTTTGGAGTCTATTGGCTAATAATTAGAGCAAAAACAACAAATATGTCTATACTTTAAGGCTTCAAAGTGTTCATAAAATTTTACAGACTAGATATATTCTTATACAATAAAGTGGAATAAGCTAATCTCATATTAGGTAGCTTTTTAGCCACAGAGATTTTTTTCCATCTTTGGTAATAGTGACTATTTTGAATAAATGATGGATGGATTAATAATGTTTGGTGATAAAGGGTCGGTTAAGTAAATTAGCATATAATTCTGAAATAGAATGCTGCATCAAATAAAGTGATGTTTATGAGGGTTTATTTTTTCCTAATAATGTCAGAAAGCTCATGTTACAATGTTATGCAAAAATGACAGATGTGAAAAATTGTGTTTAGTGTAATCTCCACTATATAAGTAAATATATATGGTAATACATAGAGTAGAAATATTGGAAGGAGAGACACACCCATATTCATAGTGACTGAAACTAAGTTTTCTTTTATTTCCTCTTTCATATCTTTACACTTCGGACAATGAGTATAGTAAACGTTGTATCTGAGAAAAAAATAATCTTCAGGTATTTTTTCATATGTATTTCTTTTCATCACCCTCTATTTAATATAAAGCTAATATTTTGAAACCAAAATATGCTTATTTTTAAATTTTTCATTTCTCCCCCCATTTATCTTTCATGTTGAGCAGCCTTAAGCTAATTGAATAGTGTTTGTATTACATTCTACTTTAGATATTGTTTCATTGCCCTCTGTTAAGTTTGTGGATATTAAAATGAATTTCTTTTAATGTATAAACTTATCTCACCTCCCCCTCTAGCCCTTGTTTCTCTCTTCTTGAAAACATCACCCTATCATTTATCATTTTCTTAGCCACAATGCCTTCTGTTCTCTACTTGTTTTCTAATTATTTATGGACACAAATTTCATAGATTCTCCAAGTTTGCCAACAGTGTTCCCAGCCTTTCTGATTCCTCTCATCTCTCATCACTGACATGTCCAATTCTCGGATATATTCACTGCAGTGGGGGTCAATGACCCACTACGGTAATTTTATTGCATCCTTTGACCATTCCACCCCCTGAAAAACCTTAAGTCAATTCAAGTAGTATTCCTAAACAGTATTAACTTTTTACCCTTTATCTTTCACTGGAAAAGGGAAGATAAATAAGATGTCATTTGAGCCTGTCTTACAATCATAAGTGCTGTTATGGATTATTTTACATGACAGTTCAGAGACTATAAAATTACAAATGGCTTTACATATTGAAATGTCTGAAAAATTCTGATTGAGAATTTCTTTATAGACTAAAATTTTGAACTGAGTTTTAATTAACCCTCTTCAATGAGTAATGTATAGTATTTTTATCAGTTTGCTAGAATTTATTCATAGGTATGATTATAGTAAGGCATTACTACATGTCTACTCTTTATTTAATTTGTACTATCTTTTCTAAAACTTCTAGTATATAGCCCATTTGAATCTAAGGTAGCAGAGAAGGGAGATAAGCAAACAGAAGATAATTAAAAAGGGTGTTGGACTTGTTGTAAGGGACTGAAAGAGAATGAAAATTATTAAGAAATGGAGTAAAAATACTGGATTACTTTTAGGAAAATCATTAGGGTAGCCATATAGAAAATGTAGTTATCAGAAATATATTGGTAACAATGATCTTTAAAAAGATTTTGATAGCATCCAAAAAGAAAAAATAGAGATTGGAAGAAATATCAAGATTCTGATGATGATTGTAAAGTAGATTTAATGCCCAACATGATTAGAATAATTATTTAATTTAGCATCCGTACCAGGACACTTTTGAGAGTGAAAGAGATTTTAATTAAAAATGAAGATGAAATGACAGTTATAAGCTGAATCTATCTGAAATGAACAGGGATGAATTGTGATTCAAGGCTTGTTGGAAAGAGGAATCAGAGAAACCTTTGAAAATTTCAATAGTGTAGATGGAAATAATATTTCTAAAGATAGGAATCTCAGGGGAAGTTAGATGCAGGAAAATTCAATGAGTTCTATTTTCTGGTCCCACACATTAAAAATATATATACAACATATGTTTGAAATTAAGTCTGTATCTCTGGAGTTAGATAAATACTAAAAATAGGTATCAGAGTCCCTGGCCTACTGGGAATGGTCACCAGCTTTAAATAAAAGATATCATTAAAAATAGTTTCAAGGGAAGAGACTAATGGTCTATTATATAAAGTGCTAGGAAAAGTGGGGATTCACAAAAACTAAAAGAAGAGAGAATTTCAAAAGACGAGAGAATTGGAAGAAGCTCAGGCAGGTGAAGAGTATCCAGTAATAGGGAGGGTTGGTATAGAACAAGCACTGAAAATGAGCCACTGAACTTGTCACTTACTTGGTCAATAGTGATCTTTGTGAAGGTGGTTTCAGCCGAATGACACAGAAGCAGCTAGATTTTAAGAGGATGACAACATATTGAGGAGCTAAATAATACCACAGAGATGATACTGATAGCCTAACATAAAGCTTGTACTATATGCTTATTTTTATGTATTTATTTTTAGAGAGAGGGGAAGGGAAGAAGACAGAGAAGGAAAGAAACATCAATGTGTGGTTGCCTCTCACACCCCACCCCACCGGGGACCCGGCCTATAACCCAGGCATATGCCCTGACTGGGAATTGAAACGGTGACCCTTTGGTTCACAGGCAGGTGCTCAATCCACTGAGTCACACCGGCCCAGGTTATTTGCTCATTTTTATTCTAAGCACTTTACATAGGCATTCTCATGTGATCCTCGGACTGTACTGATAAAAGAGATATTATTGTTAATCTTCAGTTTTTCACAGGTGGAACCTGAAGCAGAAAGTGCTTGAACAACATGCCCAAGATCACGCCCAAGTAGACAGTGGGACCTACATACAAACCACATGGCCTATTTAGAGCTCATTCTTCTAACCACTGAGTGTTAGCTATTTTATCATCAATTAAGAGTAACCAACACATAACCACTAAAAGACTGGTCTCAAAATTCTCATTATTCCTTTGAGTTATTAAAGAGTACATGTCTCAATTTCTGATCAAGTTGGAAATGAAGGAAAAAAAATGTTTTGCCTCCTCTCACAACTACCAAAAAAATTACAACTGGACTACAAAACAAGTATCACCCAGATTTATCAGAAAATCAAGCTGTATGGAAGTCCAACAACCAAGAATTTAAAGAAACCACATTGATTCAGACAGGTGGGAGAGGTGGAGAAGCATGGAGAGACTCAGAGACTTGGAAAGGTGGAGAAGCAGAGTGGTTTGGCAAGGCAGTGGAATGGGCGGTCCCACATTTACGTGTGGTAGATAAAAGTCAGGAGGGATACCCAGGGAGCGAGGGATCCCAGCCCCAGACCAGACCACCCAGCTCAGGTTTCAAGCACCAGGCAGATATGCTCCCACAACTTCTGGCTATAAAACACAGTAGGATTGGGTGGCAGGAGAAACTGCAAGATTCACAGGAAACTCCTCTTAAAGGGCCCCAAAAGGTCATAGGACTTAAGCAGACCCACCCCTCTGGGTTTCAGAACCAGAGCAACAGCTGGAAGGGCAAAAGTAGTGTACTTAGGGAAAGTGAAGTGACTGGCAACAGGGCAAGTATGGGGAGACAACCTCCTCTCAGAGAGATCTCCAGGGGCCAGTCAGTGGCATTGTCTCCTCCATGAGCCCTTCTCCCACAGAGCCACAAAGTGGTGAAACAGGTTACCCTGACCTGGCAATTACATAAGGCCACCGCCCCATACAACTTGCAGGTGTGCTTTTCTACAATAGGCCACACTACTAAGAGAGGGAGTCAAAGCAGCCCTACCTGATGCTCAGAAACAAACACAGAGGGGCTGCCAAAAGGAGAAAAGATAAAAATAGGACCCAAACGAAAGAATAGAACAAAACTCCAGAAAAAAGAACTAAATGAAAGGGAGACAAGCAAACTATCTGGTGCAGTGTTCAAAACACTAGTAATCAGGATGCTCAAATAACTCACTGAGTACAGCTACAGCATTAAAAAAGCCCAGGCAGAGATAAAGGTTACATTAAGTGAAATAAAGAAAAATCTAGGGTGGGCAGGGTTGGGAATATAAGACAGAAAGCTGTACTTGAACAAGAATTAAATTTAAAAATTATTTAAAAAAAAGAAAATAGAACTAGAGACATGGAAACATGGAAAAAACTGATAGCTTCAAGATGGGAGGAGACAAGGGGGGAGTAGGAAAGGAAGGGGAAAGGATCAAACATCATGTATGAACCCATGGACATGGACTATGGAGAAAAAAAAAAAGAAAAATCTACAGGCAACCAAGAGTGGAGGGGATGAAGCTAAGAATCAAATCAACTATTTGGAACATAAGGAAGAAAAAAGAGTTCAATCAGAATAGCAAGAAAAACAAATAGAAAACAATGAGGATAGTACAAGAAGCCTCTGGAACATCTCCAAATGTGCCAACATCTGAATCATAGGGATGCCAGAAGGAGAAGAGGAAGAGCAAGAAATTGAAAACGTCTTTGCAAAAGTAATGGAAAAATTATTTAATTTGGTGAAGCAAATAGATATACAAGTCTAGGAAACACAGAGAGTCCCAGACAAGTTGGACCAAAGAAGCCCATGCCAGGACACATCACAGTTAAAATTCCAGAGGTTAAAGATAAAAAGAGAATCTTAAAAGCAGCAAAAGAAAACCAGTTACTTACAGAGTTCCCATAAGACCGTGAGCTGATTTCTCAAAAGAAACTTTGCAGGCTAAAAGGGACTGGCATGAAGGATTCAAAGTGATGAACAGCAAGGACATACAACCTACATTACTCTACCCAGCAAAGCTATCATTTAGAATTGAAGGGCAGATAAAGTGATTCCCAGGCAAGGTAAAAATAAAGGGGTTCATCATCACCAAGCCATTGTTATATGAAATGTTCAAGAGAACTATATACGAAAAAGATCAAAACTATGAACATTAATATGGCAACAAATTTACAACTATCAACCACTGAATCTAAAAAAATAAACTAAGCAAACAAGCATAACAGGAATAGAATCATAAATATGGAGAACATTTGGAGGGTTTTCAGCTGGGAGGGGAAAGGGGAAGAATGGAGGGAAAGCCGCAGTGATTAAGAAGTACAAATTGGTAGATACAAAATAGACTCAGGGATGTTAGCAACAGTACAGGAAATGGAGTAACCAGAGAACTTATAGGCATAACCCATGGGCATGAATTAAGGGGTGGTGGGAATTGCTGGAGGGAATGGGTGTACTGGTTAGAGGCGGGCAAAGGGGGAAATTTGGGGCAACTGTAATAGCATAATCAATAAAATGCAGGTTTTGAAAAACTGTGTTTCTTCAGAAAGTGATTATAGAAATTCATTTTCCCCAACAACCATGTACCCCTCAAAGCAGAAAAATATAGTGACATCTATAGAACTATACCAGCATTCCTCAATTTCCAATTTCCTCTATCTGGCAGGCTCAATGACATTAAAAACTCATACCCTGTATTCGTTCTGCCTAGGACCAAATGATATATATGGGACAAGTTTGGAAGATAGGCCCAACATGGTAGTAACTTGAGGATTCCTGGACAGAGAAGGAATGTGACTTGTGGTCGGTGACTTGTGAATGGGTGGGGAAGAGAAACAGTCCATTTGGAAGAGTGAAGCAGCTCATGTGTCAAAGGGAGAGGAAGAGACTTTTTCACTAGGTCAGGCCTAATGCTGACAGCTGCTCATGATTTGTGACCTTGAGCAAGTCATTTAATTTTTCAGCCTCAATTTTCCTGTTTGTAAAAGGAGAAGTCTGGGCCAAGAGATCTCTAATGTGTGTTCCAGTTCTAACTCTTTTTAAAATAATTTTAAATATTTGCTTAGGCTGTTTCATTATTTTGTTTGATGATATACCATCTGTGTTTGTGAAACACAGAGGCCCCTTTATTGCCTGAGGGCAAATCCACATGAAAATATTAATTGGCTAATATAATGTGTCCTAGGATTTGAGACTTCATATGAAATCTTTTATTTAGGCACGCTATAGAATTGTATTTTAGGATTTAATAACCAGAAGAGTTATCATCTCTTATAAAACAATGCCAACCATTTTCAGAATATTGTTCTCCCTAGAGTTAAATCTTGTGCAAATAATCGAATGCCTAAAGCTTCATTCCTATCATTTCGACTTCAATGTCTTTCTCTTGGAGCGCTGACAAGTTTATAGGAGCAGTTTTGTGGCCTATGCCATTCACTCCAACACTGGTAAGTATTTCTTATTAAATTCACTTGTTCTTCAAGTTTTATTCTTCTGGTGAAACCCTGATGCACAAAATGTTTTCTCTAAGAAAATATGTTTGTCCAGCCCAGTTAAGGCAAAATAGTGAGGGGCAGTTGGAAATTACCCACTTTGATTATTGGCAGGGCTGTGCCAGGTGGTTTGGATGTTGGTCCTGAGATTGCTTCTCCGATACTTTCTCAGGATCAGGTCCTTGAGTCACCATTGGATCACCTTCTCTGGCTACACTTTTTTTTTTTGCCAGTTTAGGGAGAGTCCTGAACAAAAGAAACCTGAGATTTTGGTTTAGTTATCTTGGCTGCTTTGTAGTGATTTTAGCCTTAAAGTAGAATGTAACACACCTTCCTTCATTTGTTTTTTTGTTTTCCACAGGGTGACTCTAGTAGCGCTTAGTTGTCTTTAACATCATTTGAAAAAAACTTGTTAGATTATATTGTAACAGCTGTCATATTTTCTGCCTTCATTTTTAGTACAGAAGTACCACTGTTGTCATCAGAAGTTAGTTGCTAGTAGCTTTTGACCAATTAATGAAAATATGTTTTTTGCTGTCATTTTTCTTTCCACCATCATTAATAGCTCTCTTTCTAATACATATTTTTTATATATTTTATTTGCTTTAGAGAGGAGGAAGTGAGGTAGAGAAACATCAATATGTGGTTGCCTCTCCTGTGGCCCCCACTGGGGACCAGCCCACAACCCAGGCATGTGCCCTGACTGGGAATCAAACCGTCAGCCCTTTGGTTTGCAGCTCACACTCAGTCCATTGAGCTATGCCAAGCAGGACCTAATACATCATTCTTTCAATGCTCTTGGATCTTCTACCTAAAAAAAAAAAAATTTCATTGTAGAATGACATCTCCTTCTATCCTGCCCTAAAATTTCTTAAAAGTGAATTATCCCCTGCCCGTTCCTCACTGCACTCTCCCCTCATCATATTCAGTCGGGCACCCACACCAAGTGCTCCGTGGAGACTATTACTGGGAGCATCGGCTACGTACATATTGTCAAAAACCACAGCCTACTTTCTTTTATCTATTCTTGCTTCTTAGCATCACTTGACAGTTGTTTGCTCTACAAAATATACATTTTTCCTGGCTCCCAGGACAGCACGCACACCCAGTTCTGCTACCTCATCATTTCCTCTTTCAGTCTCCTAATATTTTTCTCCTTTGCCTGGTTTCTAATTGTTGGAGTGACACCTGGGTTTGGAGCTTCTTTTCTTTTGATGATAATCTTTCTCTAAATGATCTCTTATTGCCACTGCTTATAAATATTACCTTATGTGTCTATAAATCTCAGTTTTATAATTCTAGTTTTGTATTTCTACATATTTTTTAAATTGTATTTATTTATCTTTAGAAGGGAAGGAGAGAGGGAGAGAAATATCAATGTATGGTTGCTTCTCATGCATGCCCTGCTGGGAACTGGCCCCTCCTGGGAACTGGCCTGCAACCCAGGCATGTGCCCTGACTGGGAATCGAACCTCGATCTTTTGGTTCACAGGCCCGTGCTCAATCCACTGAGCTATACCAGCCAGGGTGGATTTCTACCTCTTTTCTCCCTCCCTTCATTCCTCCCTCCTGCCCTCACTTCCTTCCTTCTTTCCTTCTTTCTTTCTTTCCTTCCATCCTTCCTTCCTTTATCTTTCTTCCTTTTTTTGTTTTTTTCTCCAAAATATTTTAAATAGCAGCATGAACACAATCCTTTTTGATTTTTAGATAGCCATTGTTCTCACTTGATACCGGGACAAGGTATGACCTTGAGGATGACCTCAGATACTAGTAGTAACAGTTACTGTCACTGTTGTTTCCACTGCCATGTCCTGGTTTACTTACACTTGCATCATTTGCATTATCATCATTCCCTGGTTCCTCCGCAAGGATCTTTTCATGCACTTGGCCATGTTACGAAATCAAACTTAGTTAAAACTACATAGAAGAATCTCAAGTTTCCTTCCCTGGGTACGTCCACACTATGAAATAGTTCACAACATGCTGAAAGCGAATAGATGGAGAAGAGCTTCACTTGTCACCTCAGCTGCATTGCAAATTGCTACACTGCTTTTCTCAAAACTTGTGTGTTCTCATGTATGACAAGTGGCCACTCGGACATGTAGCTGACTGAAGGAGTTGGTGTAAATCTGAGCAATGAGTAAAGCTTATTTTTCTTGTCTTTTTTGATACACAATAAAGAAAAACAGGCTTATATGAATTTTCACATCCCAAAGCACCTTTCATACTCTGTAAGGTGTGCATACTATGCTGCACTGCAGGTTTAAGTCCAAAGTCCTTTGCCAGGCTTCAAAATTCTCTGTCAAATGACTCTCATGTCTTATCTTAGTACAGAGAGTACTTATTCGGAAGTGTTGTTCCCCCATTTCTGATTGGGCCGCCCTCTCCTGTGTCTGGGTTTTGATCCATGGTATGTCTCTGCAATGCTTGAATGCTGTCAGTCATAATGCACGAGCAACAAGCAGCACTGTTAGCTCCCATTGTCTCACACCTGGCATAACTCACAAGTAATACAGGTCTAATGGAGAACTCATTATGGACCTAGTGTATTGGTTGATAGTAAGATCTCTATGATTTCAAATTAGTGGGATTTTTGTCATAACATTTGGTATCCCTTCTTTCATTCGTGAACCGAGTGACCTCAATATGACTCTTATATGAGATGAATTTTATTTTTTTCTGTTCACCATTTTAAAAATATGCATTACATATTCAGTGATTTTATATAAAAATAGAAGTCATGAGGATAAATGAATCAGTAGTTGAACAAAAGACTCTAGAATTCTATGTAAACTAGTATACACAGTTTTTTCATATTTTTTTTAGTGTGAATCACACATTTTGATGAGCTGTATTTGTTTCTAAGCAAAACATCCTGGGGTGGCTCAGGTGAAAACCAGTCTAGGTAACGTCTACTACCGTAATGTTATGGCACTCAGGAATTTTGGTGCTGGGATTTGTGTTTTAGCATATTAAGAACCAATATAAAGAAACCTCCTCAAGCTTGAATTATTTTCCAAAGACTTGTCAGAAGCAAGAAATTCACAGAAATTCACATGATTCAATATCATGCCCCGTTTAATGTTTTTACAAATTAAACATTAATGATTTAATGTTTAATTTGTAAAGAGCCCTTGAGTTGCTCTCCATAAATCTGTGTCATGGAAGCTGACTCATCTGTACCACTTGCTGTATTGTATTTCTGGGAGCTCTGTCCATTCACATTTTCTGTCTCTTCACTAGAATATTTTTATACTAGAATATGTTTTGACTCCTTCCTACTGAGAGTGATTCTTCCAGTTAAGTCATTTTTACTTATTCCATGTTCTGCCAAGTAGCAACAGATGCACAAGGACCAAGGGCTTCTTTTTTTTACCGAAGTCTAGCATCCAGCCCAGGGCACTTCACAAAAAGTTACAGTTTCACAAACGATTATTGCGTTAGAGTCTCAGGTTCCACAAGTTTACCCAGCAAGCTGCATGTCGCCTTTCAGATTAGCTGGTCCTGTGGAAAGATCACCCGTGAAGGTGTGGAGATATTTTGTTCAGCAGTGTAATATTACAGTGATGATACCAGCTTTTTAAAAAATCTTGTTTAACAAGAGTTTATCTTCACCAACACACCATTCCCTGCACTGCTCAGCTCCAGTGCAGGTTAGAAACTTCTGGAATTTGCAGCCCTACAAAAAGAGACTTCTGAACATTTGGGAAAACACTTGCTTGTAACACAACATAGGATTCAGGATTAGATATGTACAGAAAGCTTCGAAGGAACTCAAACCATCTAACATTGACAAAGTAAGCACTGGGTTTCTTATTCTTCTTACTTCTAATCCATCTTCAAGTTCCAAAATTTAAGAAATGCAAATAGTCAAAGTCCTAAAAAGTAAAAACTGTTCTCAGTGATATTTCAGATAAACCTTTCTCAGTATACAACTAGAGGCAAACACAATTTTTGTGGCACCTTTCATTTCACAGTGGCTAACTTTAATTTTCAGAAAGTTATCGTAAATCTTTCAGCATCATCAGAAAGAAAATATCCTGCCAGTGACATTTCATACAGCGGTTTCTGTTTCACTGTCCCTGTGTAGGAAAGCAGGAGGAAATGCTGAACTTCCCTGTGGTGGGCCGTTTCCTAAGTAAGCACTGAGCCTCATGCCTTCTCAAGTAGAATATAAAGAGACCGTCTAACTCTGAATTTAACAGACTCATGGTGTTTCCTTGCATGTAATCATGAGTATGTCCATAAATAATTTAAAATAATTGTGTGCACTTAACTTCCTATAACCTAAATATAAGTACATCTTAATGTAAGATTAATTCTTATTATCATCTTTGACTTACTAAAAGTGATGAGGCAAATAAGCACTGAAAAAGGTAGTTAAAATCAAACTCAAGACAAATACCATTTAATTTCACTTGCATGTGGAATCTAAAAAAGAAACCAACAACAAAAAAAAAGAAACAAACTCATAAGTACAGAGAACATTTTAAAGGTTTCCAGATGGGGGGGGGAGGTTGAAAAAGTTGAAGAAATTAAAAAGTACAGATTGGCAATTCCAAAACAATTACGGGGAGGTAAAGTAAAGCATAGGGAATATAGTCAATAATCTAATAACTGTGTGGTGCCGGGAGGATGCTGGGGGAGAGCACTTAGTGAGTGACTGAACTGTCTAACCATTCCACTGTGCACCTGAGTCTAGTATTGTATTGTATGTCAACTATACTTGAAAAGTAAAAAATATATATAACTATTGTTTAGTGATAAATTTCTTATTTATCTCATGATATAGTCATTTAAAAAATTTCTCTGTTCAATGACTAATTGAATTTTTTCAGATTTATGCACTCTTTCTCTAAGTTTCTTAGATTTTTTCCAAATTTTACATAATTGCTTTTTATTCCAGGCTGTAAACATCTACCATATGAGTAGCTATTTATATATAACATTTATTGCTATTTATGTTTTGTTTGATAATTTACTATATTTGTTTTTCTTATGTATTTCAAGACATAAAATTTTAGAAAACAGTTTTGATTATTGTGTTTTCTAATTGTACATTAAATTCCAAAAGAAACATAATTTTTAATTTAGAAGATACAATGTGACAAAACTGAAGAATAAAATATTCAAACTGGTCATTAGTCATAGTAATAGTACTAACTTGAAAACCAAAATAATAAAAGTGTAAGATATCTTTTATAACTCTGGAATATTAATAAATTTTAAGCTAACCTACCAATATTTTTTGGCATTAGTTAATAGCTCTCAATGGCTTGTTTCACAGTGGATGTTTGATGTACCGCGTATAATATACCTACCCCATCTATTATGAAAAAGTGAACTTATCTCCAAACCATACCAATAGTTGCTGAAATAAAAAAACTACCTGGCCCTAGCTGGTATAGCTCAGCGGATTGAGCACGGGGCTGTGAAGCAAAGGGTCACCAGTTTGGTTCCCGGTCAGGGTACCTGCCTGGGTTGCAGGCCAGTTGCCCAGTAGGAGATTCATGAGAGGCAACCACACATTGATGTTTCTCTCCCACTTTCTCCTTCCCTTCCCCTGTATCTAAAATAAAATAAAAATAAAATATTTTTAAAAACTAGCTAAATAGATATTGCAGAAACGATTACTTTGGTGTATAGTTGAATCCTTTAAAAAAAGACTGGCGACTAAGCATTCACATTGTAAATCACAAAGAACCGGTGGTACTCACAGCTAAGGGGATATAGTTCAGTGACCTTTCCAGTCATCTATCCTGGCAATTCATTTAATGACACTTGTCAAGTGAAAGGGAGGAAATGATTAGTATGAAAGCCGAGTGAGACCTGAGTTAACTGAGTCCATGAATTTTGAAAGAGGCACGAAAGCTGCCATGGCTACATTTCTTATCTAGATTTGCTACAGCTTAAAAGACTAAAATATATTTCTTTTTGGAAAATGTTTGGCCAAGAAAGAGAAGGGGAAAAGTGTGCTTTATTCCGAATCCCAAAGAGCAGCAGAAGCGAAGGGGACACAGAGATGACACCGCCATGGGTGTGTTTATAATATGCCGTCCATATTAAGGAACACCAGCAAATTGGGGCTCCAGGCTCATTTTTTTCTCAGTTTTCAACAGTTTAAAGCTACTCATTATAATTCAGTAAAAACAAATATGTTGACAAAATCATTTATTCTCACATTTTTAAACATGGGAAATCTAATGGATTTTTTTCTCACTCTATTATCAAACTTCAAGGGCTAGAATTAAATAAATAAATGAATAAGTAAATAAATAAATAAATAAATATGAACTTACAGTTCCCCAGCGGAATAAAGTCAGTACAAAAGCTCTATGCAGCATTTGAGGTACTCAAAAGTAATGGCATTTCAAAAAAAAAAAAAGTAATGGCATTTCATTGTGTAGCATTGATCTCACATGCTTTAACTTTGATTTAAAAGGAAATCTTGGCAGGCAATTAACCTACATATAAAGATATCTATAATAGGAAGCTCTTTTTGAATTGCTAATAGGTAATTCGTTTTCTTCCCAGCAGCTTATTGAGGACTCTTTAAATGTGAACTATATATTCCATAGTTTATTAGCATCGGTTTTTTCCAAGTGTTCTTGGTGTCTAGTGTTACATGAATCCTCCATGGAGCTGTTTCTCTTCTCTCCTCTTGGGAGATTGATTCTGTGTAAGGGGAAACAGCTGAAATACCAAGGCCTGATGAAAAATGCCAGCATCCAAATACACGCCTCAGCACCTCTGCACCTTATCTCCGTTCTCTAAGTAGATAGAGCTGATTACAAGGAATTGAGAATAGAGGTTAAAATGGGATAAAACAGAAATTAACAATCATTGTTTTGGGAAAACAGATATTGTTTGCATATCAAGAAAGACTAGTTATTGATCAAGAAGCTTAATGATGTAAATTAAGACTGTGATGAAACGTGGTTCAAAGGCTACGTATCTAGCAGAACATGTTGAGAAAGTACCAGCATTTTTAAGAATTATACCTTTAACTTTAGTTTGGTAACATTTGTCCCAGGAAAGATTAGGTCTCTTCTTATATCTTAAGCCTTAGTCAGCATTATCAAATGACTTCACAAGAAAATTGGGTTTTGTTGTTGTTGTTGTTTTCATTTTTTAATTTTATTCTTCAAGTACCGTTGTCTGCCATTTCCGTCCTCCTCTCTCCCCCAACCCCAGCCATTACCACCTCCCTCCCCTGATTCCTCCACTTCTTGGTTTTGTCCATGTGTCCTTTATACTTGTTCCTGTAAACCCTTCCCCTTTTCTCCTGAAATTCCCTCCTCTCTCCCCTCTGGTCACTGTCAGCCTGTTCTCTATTTCAGTGTCTTTGGTTATATTTTGCTTATTTGTTTATTTTGTTGATTAGGTTCCTGTTAAAGGTGAGATCATATGGCATTTGTCTTTCGCCACCTGGCTTATTTTGCTCAACACAATGCTTTCCAGTTCCATCCATGCTGCATAGAATTCTATTGTGTAAATGTACCATAGTTTCTTGATCCATTCATTTATTGATGGGCCCCTAGGTTGCTTCCAACACTTGGCTATTGTAAATTGTGCTGCTCTGAACATTGGGGCGCATGGGTTCTTTCGATTGGTGTTTCAGGGTTCTTAGGATATAATCCTAGCAGTGGAATTGCTGGGTCAAATTTTTAGTTCCATTTTTAGTTTTCTGAGAAAATTCCATACTGTTTTCCATAGTGGTTGTACCAGTCTGACCAACAGTGCACTAGCGTTCCCTTTTCTCCACATCCTCTCCAACACTTGTTGTTTGTTGCTTTGTTTATGATGGCCATTCTGACCAGTGCGAAGTGGTATTGCATCTCTCTGATAGTTAGCGATACTAAACATCTTTTCATGTGTCTCCCCCTTGGAAGGAGATTTTAATTTAACCAGGTCTTAATTTCAATGTCTCTGGTTATATTTTGTTTGCTTGTGTGTCTTGTTGATTAGGTTCCACTTAAAGGTAAGATCATATAGTGTTTGTCTTTCACCACCTGACTTATTTCACTTAGCACAATGCTCAACAGTTCCATCCATGCTGTGGCAAAGGGTAGGAGCTCCTTTTTTCTTTCTGCCGAGTAGCATTGCACTGTGTAAATATACCATAGATTTTTTGATCCATTCATTTGCTTATGGGCACTTTAACTGCACCTGTCGGAACTCTGTTCAATATCTTTAGCATTACATTCAAGACCTTTGAAATCTAGTCATACCACATATTTCAAAACTTATGTTTCCAATATTTTCCTGGACAAGTCTGTCTTAGCCAGATGAGTCTGTTGGTTTTTCCTTAACCATACCTTCATCACAACTTCTACCTCTATTTATTTCTTCTTGCAAGATGTCTTCAGTTCTAAATGGTACAACCAGGTTATTGTTTCATAGTACAGTCCTTTTTCCAATATACTCCTGATGAAGTTTATTATGATAATTTCAATTCATTACTCTAACACTTCAGTATTTGGGGGAAAAGAATAGGGTGTAGCACCTTGATCATGTCATTCAAAACGGTGCCTATTTCTTCAGCTTAATGTCAGATCTGATTTGGTAACCATGTTTTCTCATGCCTGATGAATGATGCAGTAATTCAGGTGTGAACTGAAAAGATAGTAAACTGGTGGTAATAGAGATGGATATCAAAGATATAGAAAGTAAATATAAGAGATGAATGCAGGATTAAAATGGATTGTGAAGCATGAGAAAAGCATGGCTGGGGGGATAAAGGTCTAGGTCATATGGAGAAAAATTGAGCTCCACTTGAACACAGTAAATTTGAAGAGGTATACAAAATCATACTTGGTAAAGGTATTCTTGATATTGTGCAAATCAGTATAATTATGTATTTATGCATCCATGTTAATATATAGATTCAATATATATATTTTTATATATAAAATCATGAGTTCTTTATTATATAGGCAAAATGAGTCTTCAAGGATGATTTGACTTTATGCAATTTTGCCTAAAGTCCTGTTATTGACACTGTTTATAATCTAAATGCAATTCCATCTCATAAAGCTAGAGATTAGGTAAGATTACAGAGCTAAATACAAAACTATAAAGTGATATTAACAAGGAAATTGCAGCTGGACTCCCTCTTGTTAACTGTGCAGGATACATTGGCACGGCTAACAAGGAGGAAGAAACAGTGACAGTAGCAACTAGAGCCAAGAATTATACTATTGAAAAATGTTTTATCTTTGTATCATTTAGTTATTGTTGCATCATAAATCACTCCCAAATTGATGGCTTATGACAATACATATTTATTATTTCACAAAACTCTGGAGTCAGCTGGGATTCTCTGATTATCTAGGTCACACTTGCCGGAACTCAGCTGGGCTCACTCATGCATCCACAGTCAACTAAACAGTCAACTGAAGGCTGGCTAGTCTGCTTAGTGCTCCAGTGGATAATTTGACTCAGTTCCACATGGTCTCTCAGGCAAGCTAGCTCAGGCTTGTCACATGGTAAAGGCAGCATTTCAAGTGAGAAGGATCAGAAGTGCTAAAGACTTCCTAATGTCTTAACTCAGAACTGGCACACTGTTGGATTGTATTGGCCAATGTGAGAGTCAAAAGGCCAGGCCACATTTAAATGGTAGGAAAACGAAACTCACCTCTTCACAGAAAGAGCTACTAAGTCACATTGCATAGGGGAGGGTACAGGGAGGTCATTAGTTAGCCTCATCAGTGGACTTACTCTGCATGTCATATAGTATAGTAGGTTATGCTAGATTATGTGAGGAGAATTTCAAGGAGATAAAATTGTTTGTGAAAAGCTTGCCAAAATGCAATGAAAATGATTTAAAAATTCATCAAGAACCTCATGAGATTTTACAAAATTCCAGGAGAGTGATAAGGATAGACATTACACAGTAAGGAATTTTGAGTAGATGGTAAGATATTATAGCAATGAGCACTTATCTCTCTATAGCTGGAAAAACAGCAGATTTCACCATGTTGATTTTTGTATTCTACATTTGAAACTAAGAAGGAATAGGAGAAGGGAAAGAAATACATATGGACAACTCATGTAGATTGTGTACATTTGGGAAGAATGTAGCCTTAGAAAGAGATACATCAACCTTTTCCTATAATCGAAGGAAAGAATAAAAGGTAGGTACAGAGAAAATATACTGAGTGAGAATCCTGGGAGGAAAGAGGCTCCTCTCTGTTCTCAATGACTAGAGAACAGATGATAAATGGAGGTAGCAGGATAAGATTGAAAAGCGGAGAAAGTTGATAAAGGATCTAGTGGAGACAAACAAAAGGAGTCAAGAAAGTGTTTTGGTGCTGGTCACAATCTGCAGTGGAACACAGGTATGCCTGTTTTGTTTCAGTAAAATAATGATTAAGTAAATGCATAAGCAAGGTTTCCTAAACTATAACATACGTCAGATCACATGTAGGTCTTGATAAGACCCCATTACTGGACTCATACCAAAGGTTTCTGAACTAAGTAGGTCTGTGGTGGGCACCAAGATTTTACATTTCTAATAGCATCCAGGTCATGCTGATATTGCTGGTCTGGGGGCAATACTTTGAAAAACAGCGACATAATGCACAGATCATTGGCCTTGATTTCTATCAATGTGTTAGGTATGTAAACATATAAACATAGATTTCTTTTACATTATTAGCTTCTAAGAAAGAGTATTTTCTTTGTCATATTATTAAGCATCTATAAGTATGAATTACTATAATAGGCTATAGAAATAGAGCATTGAGATTTTTAAATTATAAGGTAAATAGTAATTGAAATAACTTCTAGGCTTGGTAGCAGTAGATATGTTCTGACCTATTTCACATCCTTTCATACTGGGTCTGATTTCAAGGGGCAATGCCTATCTGGAACACACTGAGCTCAGAGACATTACAGCAGCAAGCAAGCCCATCTAGCCTTAGATTCACTTTTTAATCCTCTGCTTATATCATGTCTGCTGACATCCCACTGGCTAAAGAAAGCCCCCCGGCCAAGCTCCCAGGGCTGGAGAAGTACCTTTTGCTGCCACAAATCCATAGTAAAGGTACAGCTATGTTATTCTATCAAGAGAGGATATGAAAAGGTAATTGGGAGCAATAACAATCATCAGTCAGTATCTTGTCTTGAAAGATATTTTTACTCCATTTATACAACAATTTTCTCATCTATGAAAGGTTGGCATAGATAATTTATAAGGTCCAATCTAATTTTATTCTATAAGAGTTGATGCTATTCCAATGATAGCTGAGTTACAAAGTACTTGTGTGTATATGGTTTTCTACTAAATAACCTATAGGAAACCTATAAAAAGAGTTCATCAGATGTTGCCCTTCTAAAATTTAATTTATTTATGGGGAATCCGCTATAGTAATTATTTTTGTGTTGACAAAAATACCTGTCTTCAAAGTACATGGGAAACGCTTGGGATTCTTTGGTCCTCTCCATTAGTTAGGGAGGTCAGCAGAGAGGCACAATTATACTCACTTTGCAGATAAGGACACTGAAGCTCATGGTTCAAGTTGGTAGTTCATGTGTGCACAAGAAGAGACAAGCACGGAACTAGAGTTCAGGCCTGTTCCTGCTCAATTGCTCTTCTCCTTATAGTATGCGCCAAGAGTCATGCCACATTGTGTGGAGGATGCTAAAGCCTGTTACAGATACTCATCTCTGCAAAATGCTTAATTGTCCTCTGACCATATAAAACATAAAGGCAATAAAATAAAAACTTAATGCATGCAATTAAAATAGAAAAATAAAAGTCAGCATCTGATTAGCTTCAATAAGTAACAGAATTCTACAGAGAAATAGGTTATAATAGTTGGATAAAATTCCGTATTAATCAGTGTTTACAATAGATTTGAAACACTTATGAAAATGAGGAGAAAAGTAAATATATTCTCAGAAGTAGTCATGGATTCCTCATCCTACTGGGTGAATTTATATTTAAGAGGAACACAGAGCAACATCTAGAGGATTAAAACACAGAAACAACAGATTTTGATGGGGCAGACTGGGACTGGTATCAGTGCTGAGTAGAAAGTGTTGGGAGGGTCCCCCTTTCTCCGCATCTTTGCCGGCAATTGTTTGTTGATCTATTGATGATAGGCATTCTGACAGGTGTGAGATGATATCTCGTTATGATTTTAATTTGCATTTCTCTGATGGCTAGTGATGTTGAGCATCTTTTCATATGTCTATTAGCCATAGTTATGTCCTCTTTGAAAAAGTGTTTATTCAGGTCCTTTGCACATTTTTAATGGAGTTGTTTGGTTTTTTTGGTGTTGAGTTTTATAAGTTCTTTATAATTATTTTATATTGACCCCTTATCATATGTATCTGCAAGTATGTTCCCCCATTCTGTAGGTTGTCTTTTTAATTTTTTTAATGTTTTCCTTTGTGGTGCAAAAATATCTTGTTTGATTTAGTCCCATTTGTTTATTTTTTCTTTCATTTCCCTCACCTGTGGTGCTATATCTGATAAAATATTACTACAAATGATTTCAGACTGTCAAGATTCAGGAAAATGTGACAGAGCCGCTGATGGCGGTTGAAAGAACTGTGTGAGGTCCCAAGGTGTCTGTCTACTGTGAAGGGGACTGAGATGTCATTGTCCCGTGTATAATGTTTCTTGTTCCTTGTATCTTCTTCAGCAAATCTCTCTATTTTTCGTAGTGTGTGGCTGGATACTTTCTGGACAGACCTCTACTGTAACTCAAAAGCACATTAAATATTGATTTTTCTCTCTCTGCCATCAGAGGCGTAGGTGCATATAAGAGGATAAACCAAGTCCGAGGTGAAGGTGGGGCTGACAAGGCACTTAGTGTGTAGCCGGAGGGAGAACATCAGAACCAACCCTCCAATTAGGCAGTGTCTTACCTTGTCATGGAAACCCGGCTAATCTGCTCTGTTAAAATAGTCAAATCCTTTGTCTATATTATTTGGAGTATCGTATCTTAAACATCCTGAATGCTGTTTGGGTTTATCTTTCCTGATGTGCTTAAAAGAAAGCACGTCACTCAGTATGAGATTAAGAGAACAGTAAAGGCAACCAAAACACACAGAATGTGAGCAGCTGGACTCTGAGGAACGGCCTACTAAACGAACAGGGCTAAGCTGTTCATAATACCGCCGTTCTTCATCAGCGCAGACTCGGATGGGTCACCAAGTGGGACGGCGGTCAGATAATCTGTGACACGAGTGCAATAAAGAGGATGAACATGTGTGTTGGACAGAAATTGCATCTAATAAATTAATTAGAAATAAAGTAGGTGGTAATATTTTAAAATAAAAGAGGTGTGATTCCACTAATGGAAAGTGGTTCTACAATGGTTTTCCTGCTCTTTGCTCAATTAGGTCCCCAACTACTACTAAAAATCATTTTGTATTAGAATAATTGTTTAAGTAGAAACATTATCTAAATGCCCATGCTGTTTCCTCAGAGATATTTGGCAGGATTGGATTATTTGTATAACGCTATATTCCATCAAGAAATTACTGGAGAAATAGCTGTTAAATTTTTAATTTCTGCCAGAACACTTTAGGTGTCAGAATAATGAACTTTTTAATACCCTGGCAACAGATTAAATAACATCTTTAAATATGGTTTGACATTTATTTGAAAAAGGTGTGTATTTTTCCTCTTCTTATTAAATTATGGCTGTCACCACATAAAGATGAAAAGTATATATTTTTAAAAGGCCACAAATACAATAAGCAGACGTCAGGTCTGCTCAGGCGTCTGAAAAACTTGCTTTCCTTAGCAGGTTAACTTCTTAATTATCTTACTATTTTAGAGCTCTGTAATACATTTTGCTTAATGGTCTAGTTATATATTTTTATTCTCTTCAAACAGTTCTATTGTTGCTTGTATGTGTTTCTGCCATTAGATAAGGTGGGAGTAGTAGGCAAGGACCACCTCAGATCTTGGTCACCTGCTCTTGGTTTAATTGGAGATAACCACTTCATCCATTCCAGTGCACTCCTCAATCAAACATATTCTTGCAAAGGAACTATTAAACTAATTCTTACTAAGTTTGAAACACCATCCATCACATAGTTTCTTTTTAACATGGAGCAAGTAAATAAATTTAAATTCTGCAACTTGAGGCATCGATAAAACACATGAAAGGAAGAGCTTAAGGAACAAAAATTTTGAAGACAAACATGAGTGTCTATTCATAATGCTGACTCTGGTTAGCCCTTCATTATTAACCAGATGTGCTAGTGTTACCTACAATGCAGAGGTTTGGGAAGTTAGATAGACTGTGTAGTTTTTATATGATTTCTAATGGGTTGAGTATTTCAAAAATGAGTTATGTTCAAACAAAGAAAATTAAGAGGTTTTTAAAATATTTTAAAAATTGCAACAATTTACTAAAAGAGTACACATTTAGTTATTTAACTTTAAAATAGCAGTTGTACCTGGATTGGAAATGGTGCACACGCAGATTCTGACCAGCACGGGAAAGGGAGCCTTTCATGTGTGTGATGTCGCCTGGCCTCTACTTTCTGTGAAAATTCAGTTCATAGGTGCACACCTGATCTGCAGAAAAGTGTATGCTTGCAATGGACTTTTTATAAAGATCTTAACACTTCCATATTTACTTTAAACCTCTACCAACCAGCTACAATCTCATAGTGTTACATTTCTCTTCAGTCATTGTTGTAAAAGTGACTTCCTAAATAAAATTCATGATACTATCATCAAGCAGAACTGAAGGGAAGCATCTCAGATGTTCATCAGTTTTTGGCTCTGGATACTTAATAAAAATATTTCAGGTTTTCAGAGACCAGCTGTTGCTTTGCATCCCGTATAAACACATCTCAATGTGGGTAGAATATACGGCGCTAATCTACACATGTCTGTTTGTGACCCTGTGTTGAAAGCCATATCAGCTTTCAAACTATTCTGATGGTAGCTTTATATAGGGAGGTCCTTTTCAAACTTAATGTAAACTTTTAATATTCCAACAAATTTCTTTCACATTCGTTGGCCTTGAATGTCCACCTTTATTTGGAATGAAATAGGATTTGGGAAACAAAAGGCTTGGGATTAAGGCCTAGGGCTGTCATGCCCTGGCTGTGTGATATTGAGCAATTTAAGGATCCCAACCTGAGCTGCAGCCTTGGGGGTGCTTGAGAAGCATAGAATTTCCCAGAAGGAAATAGACCATGTTTATCTTCAGGGCCACTAGCTGATGACTGAACTCTGAGCTAGTCTAGATGCATGATTTCTGTCACTGAACCTTTTGCTCTTGTCCGTGGAGTGGCCTGGATGTGCACTTATCTAGTTAAATCCATAGTGATAATCTCCTTGTAGATGAAGGGCCGATTTCAGTCCACCCCATTGGGCTGCTGATCATACTGCTGCTTGGAGTCCACTTTATAACAGACTCCGTCCTTCTAGCACTACTCTGTTGCCTTTCCTCTCCTCCCAAACCTATCTATTGCTCTTTCTAGACTATTGAGTAACCAAGTTGTATGAGCTTTTGCATATAAGTTACCATGAAGCTTCCACTGTTCCTCCAACTAAGAGATGTCTTTCAGATATGTGAACTCTAGATTATAACCAATTTATGCCACTTAATTCACTCTCTTTGATAATGTATTTGTTGACCATCTGAATTTCCATTGTAGATTCGAAGATGTAAGCTTAGTTTTCTTATAATGTTTAGGATCACATTTTTAATCTAGCTAGCACTGAGTGAGTACAGGTTGACTAAATGAATAAAAATGGGCAGATGTAAAAATTGTACTGTAAATAATATCTGTAATTGTACTGTACTAGAGGGTCACAAATAATTGTACTGTAAATACATATCTCTTGTTTAAAAATAAAGAACTATAATGCTAAAATGTACCGCCTAAAGGAAACCTGGCATATTTGAATTCTCCTGCTTGCATATGATCTTCAAATACTGATCAAGTAAAGCTATTGGTGAGTATGACAGGTTCGCTTCAGGAATTGAATTTAAATCATTTTTTTACTATCAAAGAAGGCCTGAAAAAAATAGGTTAGGCATCCTTTCCCTCAATACAAATTGTTAAAAAACACTGCTCATGTCCAGCCATTATTCCAACAAAAAGTTGAGTTCAAATGATTTCTAAAATACTAAATTTTCAAAATGGCAAAAAAAATCTTGAGTTTAAGATGCTAAATTCTTATAAAAGATTAAATACTAAAATTAAGCAGTGATAGATACCATTACATTATTTTACAGGTGGTCAATGCTTGTGTATGAAATGATACCTAATCATTTTATGATTATGCTCATTTAAAATATGCACATATCTTATTGTTCAAATATTCTCAAGTTAGAACAAAATCACTCATATTTTAATTATCGACCCTCCAAAAAAAGTGAAATTCAGACATAATTTTTTTCTTTTTAAAAATTGTTTATTTTCATTGGTAAATGTCATTAAGTTGCTAGAAGATAGGTTTCTTCTTTCTAACAAAGAGAATCTTTCATTTTCAAATGTGTATTTGTCATTTTATTTTAAATATGTTTATGTAAAATCATGTCTGAGCTGTGAGAATATTTATTTCAGTATATTTTTTATTTTTTAAGATTTTATTTTTTATTTTTAGAGAGAGGAATAGGGAGAGAGAAAAAGAGAGGGAGGAAAATCAATGTGTGCCTACTTCTCCCATGCCCGTAGGTCATGGGAGGTCCCACTGGGGACCTAGCCTCCAACCCAGGCATGTGCTCTGACTGGGAAATGAACTAGCGACTGATTGGATGCTCAATCCACTGAGCCACACCAGCCAGGACTACTTTAGCATACTTTAAATCCAGGTGTCTGTGAAATTATCCTCAGAATCTTAACTAGACACTCATTTATGTACTTCACTGGGGATTAACATATGAGAAACTGTCATTGGAATTAGGTGATAAATTCAGCTGAAACATCAGTCTCTGCAGTGAAAGAACAAGCTCTGAATTTCACCCCAAGAGACTCCATGGCTGATACTTCTGTTGTACTTTTTATAAAGCTCTTTCCCTCCGTCAATTTTCTATGTAGCTCTTCAATAGTTAACTGAGAGTTGCTTTTGCTTTAAATAAAAACTTATTATATAATGACTAAATAAAAATAAGAGTAATTGTCTTATTAAATAGTCGATATGAGATAAAAAGCCAATTATACTCCCAGACGGAAGTGATGTATGAGATAAAATAGCATAAATGGATAAAGGTAATTAGTTGATTGGTTAATAGATCTCAAGTTCCCCAAAGGGTGATTTAATTGCATATAGAAGACGTGAATGCTGAATTTTGCATTTGGGAGCATTTATGTAACTAAAAGATCCTTAGAAGGCTAAAGTCCCTCTTGGCTTTATATCCAAGGGAGGCTCAAAGGTAAGTTAATTCAGTCAGGGTCTGGAATAAATTGCATACAATAAATTCACCTCAAAGGATTTTTGTCAAATAAGTTGGAAGCTACCCTGTTATAAATACTGTAGATCAGATACAAAGCCATAATTTTAGGGAAATGGAAAAATTTCAGTGGCTCAGTATTTGACAATATATTTATTGTTCTCTGTAGAATTGTAGTCATTCTGTATATATCTGTAAACTACATAATAATACAACTCCCCTGACTATACATGCTTGTAAAGTATTACAATAGAGGAATATCTGTGATGTGTTACTCCTTGTTCTTTAAGCTGTTCAAAATTAATAGCACAGTTGTCCAAGTGTTGGAAAAGGGATCATAATCTGCAGATCATCTGCTCCATATATTCTAGACCAGAAGCAAGACAAAAGAATAGAGAGTAGGCAGGGGTTCCAGTCAAGATACAGATAGCTTGCTTACAGGAGCAAAACCGTCTTGTATTTTAACAATGAAATGCAATACTTTTAGTGTGAAGGAAATTGAAGCAGATATCATTAGCTTTGTTTCTTGCTAATACAAATATTGAACAGTTGTCTGTTTATTTAAATAAAAATGAAGGAGTTATGATTTACTTTTCTGTTAAAAAATAAACCTTAGTATTAAATATAATTTTAGCTTCTGTTTTAGTCAGTTCAGAATGCTATAACAAAATAGCATTGACTGAGAAAATATTCATTTTCTCATAGTTCTGGGGACCAGGAATTCTAAGATGAAAGTGCTAGCAAACTTAATTTCTAGTGATAGCTCTCTTTCTGACCTGCAGATTGCCATCTCCTTGCTGTGTGCTTATGTGAGCTCTGCTTTGTGTACAAGCAGTAGGCAGAGAGAAAGCAAGCTCTCTTCTATCTCTTTCTATAAGGGCACTAATTCCACTGGATCAGGACCTCACCCATCTGACCTCATTTAATTTAGTTACTTCCTTAGAGGCTCCATCTCCAAATCTTTCTATTGAGGGTAATAGTTCAATATTCAAATTTGATGCAAACAGTCAGTTCCTAAGAGCCTGCAAAAATGGTAGTTTTTTCTCCTGTACTTTCTAAATCCTCAATATTTACACATTCCACCTATATTCCTTCAATGTATATTGTTTATATATGTGCATTTGTATTCTGTACCTTTATATGAATTCAAAATTTTCTGGGACAGATTTATATTTACTCTGACTTTTCTTTTGTACTTAGTGTTCTCTCATGCATCACTTTATACATAAATGCAACATACTTACATAATAGATACCTTAATTACCTGTAAATGTTTTCTCAATTCTCTAAAGATACATTGGCTATATTTATTTGAAATTTCAAATTCTTTTCAGAAATAGATATTCAAATATTTTTCCAAAAGATATATCTTGTAGGTTGATTAAATATTTATTTTAATTGAATATAAATCATAATGCTGTTAAAAATAGAGAAAGTAAGAAGTAATTATTACAGTACAGTTTTTTATGGAAAGACTTGAGTATCAATCCCAAGGTTGTTCTTTTATGGATGTATAACCTTGGGCTAGTTATTGAGCTCCCTGAGGATATTTCCATGTCAGAAAAAAATAATATGGAAATTATATAGTAATTGTCTTACCTATGGATAGGGTTGTTGCAGGGATAAAATTAAACTATGTATGAAAATACCACATAAAAGTTAGTAATTCAAATAAGCAATTAATAATTTTAAAATATTTTAATAATTTATTTTTTAATTTTTTATAAACTTCAAATATATAGACTATGCATCTTCATGTGCTCATAGAATTAAGCATGGCAGTGTCCTCTTCCAATTCTATCAGGTCTTAAAATTTTGCCCTGGCTGGTGTAGCTCAGTGGATTGAGCGCGGCCTGCGCGGGCCACAAGATAGAGGTTCGATTCCCAGTCAGGGCACATGCCTGGGTTGCAGGCCAGTTCCCAGCAGGGGACACATGAGAGGCAACCATACATTGATATTTCTCTCTCTCTCTCTCCTTCCCTTCCCCTCTGAAGATAAATAAATAAAATCTTTAAAAAAATTTTTTTCTGTTACATTTTAATTTATATTTTGTCTATATTTTTACCTAAATTTAGCAACAACATGCCAAACTTTTGGAATTCCCAATTTAGTGAAGTATGTTTGGTAGAGATTTTAATGTCACCTGAACAAATTTAAGGAGTACAAATGACATGCAAATGACATACTTTTTGATATTACAATGGGCTGTTTTTTAGATTTTATTCATTTATTCTTAAAAAGAGGGGAAGGGAAGAAGAAAGAGAGGGAGGGAAACATCAATGTGTGGTTGCCTCTCACATGTTCCCCTCCTGGGGTGCTGGCCTAAAACCCAGGCATGTGCCCTGACTGGGAATGGAACCAGTGACCCTTTGGTTCAGAGGCTGGCACTCAGTCCACTGAGCTACACCAGCCAGGGCACAGTGGGCTTTCTACATTGGCATAATATTAGAAATAGGACTTCCAGTCCTTCTGCACATTTGTTAAGACCCCACTAAAATTTTTAAAAAGCTGTCTTTAAAACTTGCAAGAAATAAGGGATTATGAAAATGGTCACGTATTGGTTAAACAAAATCTGAAAGTTTGAAAAAAACCCTTTTCTGAGAAGTTTGCTCATGGACCCACAGGTGGCACAAGAATGTAGCAAATAGGTGTGTTCTCAGTGTACTTGTGAAAATCAAACGAAAGGGTTATCAGAACTATTCTTGAGAGTATTACATGAGGTCAGAGCAGGGAATGTCAGGGAAGGAAAGAAGCCATTGCTAGTTATTTTTCTTTTTTTCTGTGGATTTTTGTAGTCCGGATCCTGGGATCTTTCTTGTATGTGTTGAAATATATTGAGAATTATACTCAGATTGGAAGCTTGGTGTTCTGTACGTACTATGAGCTGACTTCTCTCAAACTGTGTGAGGGAAGTTACTGGAGTAAGTGGGCCAAAGTGATTTCACACATGGAACTTTGGGGGTTTCCCATATTACATTTTTTCTACGTGGGAAGTTAAATTTCTGTGGACTAAGGGTTTGCAGATTTTCTACAGCTTGTTGTCTTTTAAAGCAGAGAAGAAAATGAAAAACATCTTCCTGAACTGATTTTTGCATAGCTCTTGTGTCTTTACATTAACCTGTGTGGTAGATTTAAGGCGTGTTAATTTGGGTAATGCATACATAAAACAAGATTTCTGATTTTTTTCCACTCTTTAGATTACACTATGAGTTGTGAAAGCTCATTGCTATGAATGTTGTGATGTGACTTCACAGAGTGGTTAAAGGTGTTCTTCCAAAGGTTTATGTAAATTAAACATGTTATTTAAATAGAATTTTAAAACACACAGGAGGATTAATTTCAATTAATCCTCTTGAAAAAAACTTTTTGCAAGGTTAAAAAAATCAACCCATATTTTAGTCTGTTTGCAGTTATCTAAGTGCTTTCAAAGCGAGACTCGCCTGTATTTAATTTCTTTCTGGATGAGTGAGGAGCAAAAACAATGGAAATGGGTTGCAATTGCCAAGATCAGAACAGGTAGTTTAAACCACATGCTGTAATCAGACGGGCATGTGGGGGAGGAGGGCAGAGCGAGACAAGCTGCAGAGGGTACCTGAGGGAGAATGTGAAGTGCATGTCTGCAGCAACCAGACAAGCTCCTGTGGTTAGGGCAAGCCTGGTCCTCAGGCAGAATAGCTTCACACCTGACAGAATTTCAGGAGGTTGCTTTGTGGGAGCTCTGAGCCCCCAGAAACTCTGTCATTGACTTTGGGCAAGTCATTGAAACTACTGAGTTTCTGTTTCCATGGGTTGCAACAAAATCTACTCTCTTGTAATGTGTGGATGGTTAATAATAGCATTTATCACTTACATAATAGCCTGAAAATATCTTTTAAAAGTTTTTTTCCCACAAAGTCTCTTTTGCGATCCTGGCAAAGAGTCTCCAGGATTTCAGTATGAATGAGTTTATCAGGTAACTATGAAAAACACACTGACGATGTGGTTGTGGGGAAACACAAAGGAAAGACAAAGAGAAAAAAACAGAAAATGAAGGAAGCTTGTATCACTCATTCACTAGTTACTCATCCATCCATTTGGAGTTTTCTGTGTGCTAGCAGTGGACTGGCCCAAAGCAAGCATGATCCCTGTTTACTTTCCTGGAATACATAGCCTCATAAAAGAGAGAGAGATTAAACTAATAAACACATCACACACATTTATAAGTTGTGAGAAGAGCAGACCATGTTGACCAGGGAAGGCCTCTGGGGAAAGGATACTTAATCTGAGACTTGAACAGTCATATGTACTACTGTGTGTTCAGATCTACAATAGGAGGTGCTATTATTACCCACCATCATTTCTCTTTATTATCATCCATATATTACATGGAAAAAGAAAGTTGTCAAGAAGTCGAAACACTGTCCAAAATCACACATTTTAGTAAACAATGAATTTAAACCAGACACCTGGCTTTAGTATGCTCAACCACTCTACGCTACTTCCTCACCACTGAAAGGGTCCTAGACAGCAGTCTGGCAAGTCTCCAAAGCAGAGAAATCTGAAGATAAACTTCCAACTCTCAGGCTTGCATAAATGTGCTGGACCCTCAAGCTGTGCAAACTATCTGAGTCAGCATCGTTGCAATTGATCTTACTAATTATCAGCTTCAGGGAGTTGAACTCTACAAGTTGCCTGAAAATGTGCTTTCTGTAAGGGAAGAATGGCTGTTGGTGGCCCCTGGGCCAGAGGTCACCTGAAAGATAGAAATTTCCTTATCCCATTTAAACTGAGCCAGCCTTTATCTCCTTGTGATAGAGACTAAAGACAGCAGAGAGAGAACAAAAATTAACATGTTGTATATGACACTTCCTGTGTGTAAGATTTTTTAATTGTGCTCAGCTATTTAGAATAATTACATCTAATCACATAATTCCTGTAAATTGATAAAGTGACATAATTTAGATGTTTAACAAGAAATGTAGATTAAATAATCATAATGTATAGCTGTAATTTATGGATAATGATGGGCACAGTTTAAACTTTGCAAAATAGTGTAATTTGAGCCTTCGTGAAAATGTGTCTCACCATTCGTTTCCTGTTTCTGACCAAATGCAAGAGGTTCGAAAGCCACATAATGTAAACTTAAGGGCTTCCTTCTGTTTCTAGAACATTCTAAATATAAAGTATTCTTAAGAGTCTAATGTGATTTTAACCTCTTCCCAGGAATCCCATATGCAATTAACTGCCTTAGAAGGAATCCAAGACTTCAGCTGTTTCTCAAGTGAAATAACCATGTAGAGGCTGAATACTCTGCAAAAATGAATGGTGACTTGGACTCTGGGGCTCTCATTCATGTGTTGGCTGTTGAGTCATGCAACACAAACTGACCAGTGGCCATTATGTGCACATGTTGTGCCAGCTGAGTGCTGGACGTTCTTCAGGGAGCCAAGTCCAGAAGCCAAGAAAAGAGAGGAGATGAATAAACAGGGCTTGTTTGAACTCGACCTTGTTAAGTGTTAATAAGAGATGAGGGTCTTTGAACAGGGAGCTGATGTTGGTGACTTTCATGAGGACTTGCAGTGAAATGATGCATGTCCAAGCCAGAGGATGTAGGCTGGGAGGCATGAGAGAGGCGAAATATAGCAACTACTTTTCTTAAAAAGGGTTAGGGTTAGAAGAATGAAATCAGATAGGAATGGAAATGGGGGTACTGAGTTTAAGGCAGTCTGCCATCCTCCCACAGGTTTCCTTGAATCCTGATGGAAAGTGTAATGGCAGCAAAACCTTATCACATGCTTCCACACTAAATTTTCACCTTATCTATTAGACTCATTTACCTATTACCTCTTTCCAGTGAGGCAGTTGTTATTATATTTCCATCGCACAGATAAGGAAAGTGACTGTTAGAAAAGTTAAATATCTTATCCCCTGACTACTAAACAATAAGACTATGAAGAACTCCAGTCCTGTCTACCTGCAGAGTCAGCTTGAGCAGCTTTTCTATAGGTAGAAGTAAACAGAAAAGAATGAGAGCATATAGTCAAAAGTTTTAGGTCTCAAGAAATCTGGAGTGGATGTAATCTAATGGAGGAGAAGAGGGAGAAGGCACACATTAAGATAATTTAAGATATTATTAAATTGTACTAAAAGAAAATAAAATCAATACCATTTTAAAAGAAGGCAGAGATGAAAATAAAAGTAAAATGTATGTTGATGGACTCAATGAAGGAGGCTGGTGGCACTTTCCTGTGATGGCTTCTATGTGTTTATTCAATTAATGGTCCATTATGATAGAGCAAGGAAATGAGCCAAGAAGTCAGGCTGAGTAGCAAATGGTGCAAAGTGTTTATTGTGAGGAATAGGAAAAGGAGTGTTTGGTCGTCTTCATCAGGCTTAAGGTTGTTGACAATGAGTTTAGTATGGACGTTCAGGTGTAAGACCAAAGGCTATAGTGAGACACTGCTGTGGCTTTGCCGAGCAAGTGGGAAAGGGTTTCAAGAACACTGGTGAAGGGTGGTTATGGTCCTGGATGAAGCTTGGTCTTTATTCATGAAAGAAAAGGAAGTGAAGCAAGGAGGTAGCCAATAGAGGAGATAGAAGTAAAAGATTCAAAGGACTGGAAATCCGGATACAATTCATATTCAAATATGCTTGGAAATTCAGTGCAAAAACTGGAACCTCTGTGTGCTCAGGCTCCCAACCATGGATAGAAAAGACTGTTTTCACTCTGTAGTTTGTTGAATCCACGAATATGAAACCTGGAAATACGGAGAAGTGACTGTATATTTACTGAGAAAAAATCTGCATGTTAGTCTATACACTACTACTCAACCACATTGTAATAAGGAAGCACATAGACAATGTGCATAGCTGGACTCCCATGAAAATGTATGTGAAAAACAAACATCAGGCCAGATGTGGTTTTATCCTGGGCCAGGCATCATACTACTAGAGAGAGCTGATTAAAGTATCCTGGGCAGGCACTATGCAGTTAAGAGTATGAGTTTTGAGAGCTAGAAGATAGTGTAAATCACATCTCTTACTGGCTGAGTGACCCTAGGCAAGTTAAACACAGGAGATATGCTATTACACTATCACTTAGGCTTGTTGAGAATAGCTGATTGATGTTTCTCTCTCAGATTGATCTCTCTCTCATCAATTAAAAAGTTACCTTGGGTGAGGATTAAAAAAAGAAAGAAATATGGCTTTTCAAGGTACACATGTTTACTCAACACATTAAACTAAAGGTAGGTTTTCCGACACATGATCAACATGAATAGCTGTAAAAATGTTTTGTATGAGTTCTTGATGGCAAGTTTTCTTGATAAAAATATTTTATGTAAAAAGAGAAAAAAGTGTGTTGAAGGACCAAAATTATGACAACTGATTTCATTTACTACTATTTATGAACACAGCTGTTTCACATTGCCAGCTAGGACGATAGGTAGAAGTTAGAAAACAAAAAAGTAATTAGTAAAAAATAAGTAAATTAAGCTGAAATTAGAGGAAAGGAGAAAAAATTCAGACTATGGTAAATGTATATGAAGGGCATGAAGGGAGAGTAATTAGTTATTTGACTAAATAGAGATCATTTCTCAAAAGTAGTGATAAAGTTCGAATGACAAAGCCAAAACTATTGCCATACCACCATTGAAACAGAGAGAACACACAATTAAATTATGACTATATATATAGATAGATAGATAGATAGATAGATATAGATGTGTGTCAATGACTTAGATATTCTGTTTCCTAGAATTTAGTAATTCACCATATTTAAAATGAACATAAACTCTATATTTCAGCCTTTATGATAGTCTAATGCTTCTTGGCAAATGAACACTTAAATACTTGTTATTTTTATTGTACACTTGTTATGGTGGCTTTCAAGTTGTAAATCAAGACAAAAAAGGAATATATGAGTAAACATGTCTGAGTGTGCATGTGTTTATATGCACATGGGTGTGCATGTGTGCACACTTCAAGTACATGCATGTCTCTGTGTAGGCCTTGGACTCAGTGACGTTCTGGTAGCTTTCTTTGCAAAATGTTAGTAGTAATGATTTAATTATATGCAATTTAATTATATGGCCTTCCAGATAAATTCTGTTGAGAAATCATAACCATAGAATTCTCATTTGTGCCTGACACATGACATGTAATCTGAGGGTAGTCCAAATAAAATGGCTTCTTCAAAGTTCTAAAACCATGGCTGTCATCACTGAGAAAACTAAAAATAATGTAAATTTTAAAAGATAGCATCATCACATTCCCCTACATTTCGTTCTTCTTTTTTTACGGTTATGTTAATTAAAGGACAGAAAGGAACAAAGTGTCAAACTGAAGAGTGTTTCCTGTCAAAGGGATAGGAGGAAAGGAATCGCAGCTGTTTCTGAAGGGCCAGAGGCTGGCCGAGAACAGTCATCCTCACGGAGATTTGGGGCAAGAGAGGCCGCAGGACTGGTCTTACACCTCTGGTTCACAGACCCACATTGTTTCCTCCCAGTGGCTGTGAAAAGGGCCTCTACCCATTTTTCTGATAGGTTGTTGAGAACGTAATAAAAGCCTTCCTCATCAGGCTGAGAAAATTACATCGCTCACAAGTCAACCTGCTGTACCCTTTTGGGTCCTAGTCTCTAGGTAGAAAATGTGACATTTTTAGACATTAAGACTATTTTGGATTCTTTTGAATTCCTCCAAGAGCAATTGACTCTGATGTGATGGGGTTTTTCCCTCATCTCCTGGGCTATGAAGAGCTCTTTTATCATCCCAGCATTTGAGTTGGCAGAGTCCCTGGAATAGGTCCGAAAAAGCTCCTATAGAGATTTTTTATATTACAGCATTGTTAGCTAAATTAATCCCTTTGCCTAGATTTTTTTTCCCCTGAATAGAAATTTTGTAAAGTTAATTGGAGTCTCAGGAAAAGGACTAACAAAAGGCAGAACTTCAGTGGGTCAAACAGCCATATTATCTCAAGACCAAAAAGACCTATTATGAAAGAGGATGCTTGGCTTTTAATACAATTAAAGCCTGAAAGGAAATGTAATTTCATCCAGTCCATTCCTTTCCCCTCAAGGTAAGACAGTTCATGGACATTTTTAGAGGGATGTTTTTTAAATCTTATTATTCAGGATCCACACTGAGGGAATTATATAACTTCTCACAAAATCTTATGGTTATTAAATATTTTTCCCAGTGACTGTTCCTCTTCTCTACCTTAAATAACATATTCTGGAATTTTTCCAATTTTTGCCTAATCTCTCCTATAAAGAAACAGAAAAGCTCTTGTCTAATTATGAATTGTTAGACATGCTGTTTATAATAACCTTGAACACAATAGACTAAACATACTTCATTCAACTATTTTTAAAAAGCTATTTTATTATCATTTTCCTGTCTGAGGTCTTGTTTATCCATTAAAGCTATGTTCTTGTATTTTTAGTATATTGTCTGTCTTAGATACCAACGATTTCCCATTCCTTACTAAAATGTTCAATATTAAGCTTTTATTTTAGTGAAGTGATTGTATGTTAGTTTCATTATTACATATTGAACTAAATCTCTTTACAAGGTAAATAAACCTTTTAAAATTCATACCAACATATGCATATCATGTAGATGTATGTCCCAGGCACCCTCTACTGACTTGATCAGAAAGTATGTTAACTAGTTTTGCCACTAGATGGCACTGGTCTGCCTTTGGAAGCTACTACCTTGACAGACTGTTGCTTACTTGAGAAAAAAAAATCAAGAAATTTATCACT
Source organism: Sturnira hondurensis (assembly GCF_014824575.4). Lineage (NCBI taxonomy): Eukaryota > Metazoa > Chordata > Mammalia > Chiroptera > Phyllostomidae > Sturnira > Sturnira hondurensis. Next base: position 21,037,845 of record NW_028083059.1, read on the forward strand.
TGTTTGAACCCATAAATACTTAAGTTTTTAGTGAGCTTTTAATGTTTGCAAATAATCAATGTTGTTTAGAGCAATCATAATGAGGTAAGAAGTCAGATGTCAAATGAGTATTTGCTCATTCCTGTGTAAAATTTTTATCCCTCCAACTTTATATAGCATATGCAGGAAAAGTAGAGTTCAACGTTGAATTTAAAAATATTCAGCCTCACCAATGCTCACCAAATCTACTCATTCCTTTTTTTTTTCGATTTTAAGTGGCTATTGTTCTGGGAGTTAAAATTTTCAGTTATTTAATAGGTCTAGTTATACAAATTTGGGTATGAAGTTTTTTTTTTAGAAAGTATGTGTTTGCTTTTTCTCTTTTAGCAACCTATAACATATCTCATACTAAAAATATAATTATTTGCTTTCATCATATTTAACTGACTGTGGTTCCATCTGGATTACTTTTTAGATAGAAAGTTAATTTTTACCAAACACAAAGAAGCATAATAAAAACATTCTACTATTTAAAAAAGAGACATTTTATCTCCACTATATTAAAATTGATCGTAAAATATATTGAAAGAAATATTGGAAATATTTGTTTCAGTTCATTCAACTTCCATCTGCCCTTATGTGGACTAATGAGCATGGCCAATGCAAGACGGTGTTTGGGATATGACGTGTTCACTAGATGTCACAATGCTTCAGACTAAGAGACTGCATCGAGGTTCACAGCCCCAGACGGGTGCACCAGAACTACTTGTGGAGAGTGTCAAAACTACAGAAACACAGATTCTACCACAGATCTATTTTTTGTAAACGAAAATGTTGGATGTGAGTGTGGCCATCTGGTTAAAGGCTTTAGGGACTGTTCCTGTGTGCAGCCAGATAGGAAAATTACTGGTCCTCAGAGAGGTTTGATTCAAGAACATCATCTTATTTAAACATCTTGAACCATGGTTTAGCACTCAGAAGCTGGGGCAAGCTTACCCTCAGCATTTACACATGTTAATTATGTGACTGAAAGCAAGGAACTTACATTGCTTTGCCTCTGGTTTCTTAACCATATAATGGTGACGATAAGAGCATCCACCTTACACATGAAATTGTCCTAAGGAATAAAAGTGCCAACCCATATAAAGTGGCTGAAATTTAGCCCTGAATAAGTGAGACCTATCATTTACTATTAATACTGTTGCAAAAACATAACTGTTCTAGATATTAATAAGCTATAAATTTATATAACTTTTGCTGTATTTGTTTTGTTAAATAAACAAATATTCTTGCCATATTTTTCCTTTTGTCTAACACTAAGAGTCACATGAAATAAATTTTATAAAGAGAAGAGTAGGGAAAATAGAGTAACAATTTTAAAACAACACAGATTCTTCATAAATTATTTTGCAAACTTCCAGAGTCAATAAGCAACTGGTCACACAGAAAGTTTCTTTATGGATTGTGAAGAATTGATTTCATCTCTTGTTTCTTGTCATCTAAGATTTATTCCAAATTCCCACTTGTGGAAGTTAAAGTATTGTATGCATTGTATGTATGAGATTTATATTGTGATATGATCATCAAGACATAGAGCAACTTTTATTTAATTAAGACTATAACTAGACTATTTTTAAAAGAAGCACTTAGTAATTAAACCTTACTGAAAACTTGAAGTTGGGAATGTTTGAACTCCATCCAAAATGTTTCCAGAGCACATATATTAAAATCTCCAACGCTGTTGTCTTGGGTGCTACTGCCATAGAGTTCAAAGAGTATTTCACAATTTCCTCTGCCTGAAATAATCTTTATTTCTCCTTCTATCTATTTATTAAAGTTACCCTCTCACTTCACATTTAGCTCTAGTATCACCAACTCCAGAAATTCTCCCAACAGATCTGCCATCCAGCTACTCTCAAGTCTATTACTGCTGCTGTGTTTTAGGTTTCCTGGGACTTCAGGCTACTTTATAGTGTTATTTAAGTTCTTCATATATATGCTAAATCCCCAAATGGATTGTAAGCTTACCAAGAACAAAAAGGATATGACCCGTATAGTTTGGTATTTTTCAGTCCTGACATTATGGGGCCTTTAAACAGAAATGTATTGTATCGATAATATTGTTTTCTCTAAGATTTTCTTATAAGCCTGGATATGTTTATAATAAAAAATGGGATATGCTAGATTATATGCCAAGTGAACAAGGCTTGGATAATTGTTTTCATCATTTATTCACTAGATTGGGCAAAAACAAGCAAATTTGGCATTTAGAATTAAAGAGAACATTTGGCCCATCAGGATCATAGATATTTGGTTATTAAAACCCTTGAAACAAAGTCAACATCAACCACCAATCCAATTACAGCAGGAGATATTTTGGAAACAATTCAGATGCAAACAGAAAATGAACCAACTTTAATTTATGTGTAAATATGTGTTTATAGCTCTGTAATTTTAATGATTGATTATAGATTATCTGTGAATGGAGACAGTACACGTAATAGGATGTTATAGGATTTCAAATATGGTACCACTTTGTTTGGATTTTTATCCACTAACTGAATAAAGCAGCTTTTTTTTTACTATGTATGCAAAATGGATTTCATGAAGTTTACTTTCCAAAATTTAGCCATATTTTAAAAAGAGACTAAGTATAAAGGCTTATTTTGACTTTCTAAATTATAGGAGCAAAGCAGGTTTTTGATTATTTATCAAAGCATTAATTCAGTGATTCATTTTCTGTTTCATCGTTATATTATTATAGCACATTGATGTGTGATTTAGTTTCCATTAAGTGTTGCTAAGAAGATTAATCTAGTCCAAGATGCTGACTAGGCAAGGAAAATGTTCACTCACCGCAAGCACTTTTATAATTAACTTAGCAGCACAGATAAATGAAGAGGTATTCTCCTAGTGGCACAGTGAACATGATATGACTGATCTCTAAAGAAACACATTTTAAGTAGCAACTCATTGATTTATAAGTAAATATTTGTAGAGGGGAAAAAAGCTTCTCACTCGACATTAAACTGTGATGTATTGTCCAATCATGCAGCCTTTTGAATTTACATGGCAGAAAAAAGTTGCTGACAATAAAATGCACGGGAAATACTGCAGTATTTTACTGATACATAATGGCAAATGTGTGAATGGGTATAATTTTATATAAGCATTTGTGTCTTTCCGCATTCAGGAAAAAGACCGCTATCCCACCCTTAAAATTGTAGATAAAGTTTAAAAAAACAGATATCTAATTCAAATTCCTATGTTTGAAGGATTTTTCTCATTTTTGGAATGGAAAAAAATGGTCTTGAATAGGCAAGTAGTATTAAGTGCATAATGAGACTTTTATCATGGGAAAATATAACGGAAACACCACCCAGATACACTTTGGATTCCAATACTTGGGCTGAAATCTCAAGACAGATTTATACGAACAAAGTGTATTTTCTGAAGAATCAGCAAATGAAAGAAAGCGTCTCCAGTCACAGAGCGCTGTTGTCTTTAAACTATTTCTGCAATAACCAGCTATGACCCCTTTGGGTATTGGTCTACCTATACCGGATCCAAACAGGAGGCAGAGATCGTTCTCAAATGGAATCTTTCCTCTGGCCTTGCTCGTGCCTTTGAGCCTCCAATGACTAACACACCTGAGTTATACAACATTTCCCTGTACCAGTAATAATAGCTGAGACTTATATAATGCTTATGTTATGTCAAACACTATTCTTTGTGTTTTACTACTATTAGAACACTTAATCCTTGTAACATCTCTATGGGGTAGGTAGTATTATTTTCACATTCTCGTCTTACAGATAAAGAAACTGAGGCTAAGAGAATAGCCAACATGACAAAGGTCACACAGCTGTGTAATTACTGAAGCCAAAATTCAACCAGAAAGTCAGCTCCAGAGATTGTATGCAAAGCAAATACTCAAAACCACCAGAAAACACACCAGCAGACTGATCTGATATTTGTTTCTAGAAATGCAATGGAGAAACTAAAAAATTTATATGTACAATGCTACCAGTCACCTTTAATTTCATGTTTTATTTCTTTCTTACATCAATCTATAGATGGAATTTGATTCCACTTATTTAGCTTAAGAAATTCAGAACTAGATTTTGTATTTTACATGTGCAGAAATACCTTCTGGCTCCACAACCCACAAGTTTAGTGTTAGAGGTTAGCAATTATACTTAAATGAGACTCATTTCAAACAAAGTCAAAATTAAGAAATCTGATTTGGCGGTATGCTGTGTTTTTAGAACATTGTACTCTATCCAGATCACCCGGCCCTCGGGGTATTCATTAGCTTACACCAGACCCAGTGCAACTGGTGTTATGAGTTGTATGCGCCTAGCCTCTCCACAGCTGCAACTTTCACATAGGGAAAATACTTCAGATAAACAGCTTCATTATTTTTGTAACTGAATATAATTGTATAAATTATAACTAAATTCCATAGGAACTGTGGTCTCCTTGCAATTACCTCAATTAATGTTTTTAATTGACATGATGATTTCACTTTTTAGCTTAATACCTGAGGCATTTCCATTAACACTCTGACATGAAACACGTATCGCCGCTGTTCGTGAAGTACATAACTTTCTGCCCTTTAAGCTTATACAGAAGCCTCTTGACTTACAGACAAGGTAGATTCCAAAAGGTGCAGGCACTCCCTTTATAAATTCAAAGTAACTTCATCCACGTGGTGCTCTCAGCACCTGGTACAGACAGGCAAAGAAGACAGAAGCAGTAGAGTGAGTTTTATGATTTTTGAAAGTTATGGTTTAAAAGAATTTTCTTTAACATCTAGGCTAAAACTCCTCATTATTTCTATGTAGTATTCTGACCCTATACTGGTAATCATAAAAACAACTTATTCTAGAAGAAGAGACACAGAGAAAAATCAACAAAACAAGAAGTTTTACGGACCTACCATATCAGCTACCTGAAGCCCAGCTCATGTGAATATGCAACAAGAGAAATTACCACCTTTCAGCCAAACTGAAAGTACTCGGGCACAGAAAACCTTTTCATGAATTCAAAAGAATAAATAAATAAATAAATAACCTGAAGACAGAGTTCAACTGGAAGAATCTTGAAAAATTTTATTAACTGAGGGAAATTCTTATTTTCTGGTTGTTCTAATGTGTCTGTTCTGAAGGCTCTGAGAATCTCCTCTGGTCATGGATTTCCTTTACTATGGGTAAAGGAGACCACAGCTGAAGACATTTGTTAGCAAATTTCAGAATTAGAGAAATGGAGATAAATTCAGATATTGGCATATACAAGGACTTAAATGTAGAAGCAAAACTGTGACATGTGAAATTAAAAAGCTGTGTAATCCTGAATCGTAAGTCTCCTTACAGATTCACAATATCAGATACACTATTCACCTCGGATGAAATTCTATTATGTCAACATTTTGACAATTTATGAATCTTATTTTTTCTGAGGAGGGTTAAATCCCCAAAAGAATACCTTTACTATTGAAAAGCCCTCTAATAAAAATAAGGTGAGTAGTAAAAAAGGGGTGTTTATACTTTCATCAAAGCATCTCATACTTTTAAAAAACTGTTGGTCTTCATTCGAAACCTTACTAATGGCTTTTGTCCAAGAGTGGTCTAAATTTGAGGTCAGAAATCCATTTTGTGCTCATTTCTTTCAAAATGATAAATGTCTTCTCTTTGTTCAATAAAAAGTTAAATGTGCATAGTGTATGTGTGGGAAACTGATTTTTGAGTTTTTAAATTTAAAGCATAGAAATAAACCTATGAAATACTTCTCTGCTGGGTAGTATTTATGAAAATAAAAAACATTTATGAAAGTTTGATTCCATCGACTCATGTGGTTTAAGATCTATATGCTAATGAGTCCAAAATTTACATCTCTAGATGTGATCTCTCATCATCACCATCATCACTATTACCACTACCACTTCTAAAAACTTTAACTAGAGAAGTAACATTATTAGGATTAGTAGTTTCAACCTTTTACAGTGAGGACCATCACCTGTGTGAATAGATGACTTGTGGACTGTGACAAATGTGTCAAAATAGACAAGCAAGGAAGTAAAAGGCAGAGCCGATGACAAATCTGGGAAGGTTGGCCAGTGGTGCTGAAAGCCCTGCTATAACCAGAAACCTTGAGCTGTCACTGTGCCAGTGAGCACATGTGAGTGATTTTATCCAGAGTGCTCAGCTGTAGGAGGTCTGTCCAGAAAGTGTCCAGCTATGCACTATGAAACACAGAGACATTTATGGAAGAAGATACAGAATACAAGAAACACTGTACATAGGACAATGACACCCCAGTCCCCTTCAAAGTAGGCACCTTAAGATCTCACACAGTGAGATCAGCTGTCATATTTTCCTGAATTTCACCAAAGGTCTTAAATCTTTTTCCTTTCAAAGCTGATTTTAGTTTTGGAAAAAGCCAGAAGTCACAGGGCACCAAATATGGGCCATAGATGGGCTGAGTTACCTGGGTGAATTGATGTTTTGCCAAAAAACTGCACAAGACATGGTACACAAATGGGTGCATTGTTGTGATAAAACTGCCAGTCACCTGTTGCTCATAGCTGCGGCCAGCTGAATCATCCAAATAGCTTCCATTTGGAGAGATGTTCAAGCTTAATGAAAAATTTGATGCAGATTTGTTGTTCTCCTCAGTCATTTTGAATGTGGTGACCACACAGTACACATGCTCACTCAATGGCATCTACCACCACAGGGAATAGTACAGTGAAGTCATTATTGACACATGCACATTGCAGTCCACTGTCCTTGGCTGCCAGGTTACATTGATATCATACAAACAAACCATTCTTATTACATTAACAATGGCTGGACTTTTTCCTGACAGACCTCTTATAACTGCAGAGCAGAGATGGGGTCTAGAAAGCATGGATCTCAGGTTGGAATTCTACTGGGCAGCTCCAGTGGATGAGAGGAATACACAATCATCTAGGATGCTGGTGGGAAAACAGTGAAGGTGGAAAACCAGGCCTTTAGAAGGCAGAAGAACGGAAAAGATGAGGAGGAAGTTGATTAAGAGCCTGACTATCCAGAGGAAATTATGTGACAAGCACAGAATGCAGAAAAGAGTGGGGAAAATAAGTTCTAACTATTTATCATTCTGCAATAAAGATTAAATCTAAATGTACACGTTGAAAGTTTAAGGAGACCTCGGCATGTGGTAAGTATTCAATAAATTCTACCCAGTATTAGTGGTGGTGGTGGTGGTAGTTATAGTAGTAGTAATAATAGAAGTAGCATCAACAGTAGCAGTGCCTTTCTTAGACTATTGTGGTAACTTCTTTCCTAGTCTTTTGGAACCTAATTTTAATATATCCTCCACACTGCCACCATAGCCCCCTGTTTAAAAGCTTTATTAGCTTCCTACTGACTTCTTGTTGGTTGAGTAAATCAAAATTATTTAGCTGGTTTATAGAAGAATCCTCTGAATTCAGCCCCATCACTGCCATGTCTACACATTTGAATTGAGGGATTGAGCAGGTGTAAGGTCATCCGGTACGACCATATGGAGCATCCTGTCATTTCACAATGCAGTAAGCAGTAATGCGTCTACTCCAAGTTCGGTTGCCCATCCTTGGAAGTTCTTTTTGTGTGCTTTTGTGTACATATGCATATGTGTTTTTTAATATATTCTTTTCTGTGAAATTAATTCTTTCAGATTTAACTAGTCAGAAGTGATTTTCCTTCCTCTTCTACTGTAATCATGTCTCTATTGGAGCATTCCCCACATGTCAATTTGTATGTTTCTCCCAGTACCAATTCATCTCAAGGACTCAGAATAGTAGTTCATACCTACTATTGGCGAACAAAACATTTGGAGAATAGTGACTACTACAGTCTGAGCACACTCACAAAAAAGATATATTCAATAAACTACATTGTCTCTGTGTGCTTTTGCTCTGGTCTCAGTTTTGTTATGGATAGACACTTTTAGGGAAATAATTTGTCAGTAAACAAACTGTGTATATTACAAAAGGGTTAAGGCTTTCCAGATATACAAGTTTAGAAGTTAGAATGATTCTTAACTCTTTCTCTACAGTATCAATCTATTGACTAACTTAAAGCTAGCTTTTGTTCCCTTCAGTAGTTTGAGTATGTGAATTTTAAAGTTGTGTATTTACATGAAATTAATCTGCCAAATTTAGAAGGAATAAGTATGCATGAATCTGTTTTAGTTGATGATTTAAATAGGAAAGAAAACTAAGAGAACAGAAAAGCAAAGTATAATTTGTCTACATAGTGCAGAAATCTTTCTTCCCCTATGACTTTCCGGCATATCAGAGTATTACGGAGACCTGTGCTTTGAAGGAAAGCAAGCCTAACAGTGTGAAGAGATTCCTCCATTTTTAGTCAGTAAATGCCGTTCGAAATGAAGAAACTCTGCAAAGGAAGGTGTAGCAGAGCAGTGCTCTGTTCGAAACTACCTTTGTTGGGATTTTCGTATAATGGAAGTAAAAGGGCCAGAAAAGTGCTTAAAATGGCAGTTAGCATCTTCCTGTTGTGAAGGCAAAAGCCTTGGTGTGTAATTACCAGAAAAACAGGTTGCACAGCCACAGGATCTAGCACAGACCTGTGCAAAGGACACACCGTGCCCTCCTGTAAAGTTTCCCCAGGTTTTTTTTTTTAAATCAGGTCTCTTTTGGAGCACTGGTTAGCTTTTATACAGCTCTTTCACTTAAAACAAACCAAGAGGTAATAAAAAGAGATATCATATTTCATCATTGAAGTGAATAGGGGTAAAGTAAATACTTGTCAAAAATCTTAAAGGTAAAAGGCTATGGTAAATGTCATCCTAAAATGATCTGGATCTTAAAGAAACTAAAATCTTGATTTCTCAAAAGTAAATCTCTTTTTGGCCTTCACATTATTATTCAAAAACAAACAAATTTTTTTGAAAGACTGCAAAACTGAAGAACTTAGTCAGAAACATATGGGCTGTTTAATTACTATTAAGTATACAGATATTTTAAATTTGAATGAGATTTGAATATTAAAAAGAACATCAAGCCCTGGCTGGTGTGGCTCAGTAGGTTGAGCTTCAGCCTGGGAACCACGAGCTCGCCAGTTCGATTCCCAGTCAGGGCACGTGCCTGGGCTGTGGGTCAGGTTCCTGTTCCGGGTGTGGAGGAGCAGCCTATTGATGCTTCTCTCAGACATCGATGTTCCCTCCCTTTCTTTCTTCCCCTCTTCCCAGAAAATAAAATCTTTTTTAAAAAGAATATCAATTTATATCATTGATTTTCTTAAATTAAATTTATTGGAGTGGTACTCATGTATAAGATTATATAAATTTTAAGTGTCCAATTCTGTGATTCATTGTCTGCATATTGCATTCTGTATCTACCATCCAAAGTCAATATTCTTCTGTCTCCAGTGGTGTTATATATCATTCATTTTTTTCAGGTAAACCTCTGTACAAAAGTTGAGTCATTATTGCTGGCTCCCTAAACTTTGTAGTTTGTAGTTCAATGGGTTATTCTCCCTAAATTTGTAGTTTAATGGGTTTTTTTTCGTGGTTGTCTCTAAGATCAAATAGATAATATATTTGAAAATCATCAAGCAGTATAATATTGTAAAGCCAAATTATTTTATATAACCACAAATTTTGTCTGACAGAGGCTTCAAATCATGTTTTTCTAGAGAGCTTCTTTCACGGTATAATTTAAATACCTCGTAATTCACACGTTTGAAGTACACCATGCAACAGTTTTCAGAATACTCATGTATAACTTTTATTCCAGTCAACCTTAGAATATTTTCATTAGTGAAAAAAAATCTTGTGTTTCTTAACTATTGCCCATCAACCCTTCAATCCCACCAGCCCTAACAATCACTAGTCTACTTTCTGTCTCTATAGAACCACCTATTCTGGATTTTTTTAATGTATCAAATGTATTGGGGTCACATTGATTAATAAAATTTTATAGGTTTCAAGTGTCTAATATAAATGTAATTATATAACATGGGCTACTGTGACTAGCTTTTTGCATTTAGCATCTTTTCAAGGCCCATCCATGATGTAGCATGTATCCATACCTTGCTTCTTCCTATGGCCAGATTGCATTCTATTGTCTGGCTATACCACATTTAGTTTGTCCTTTCATCAACTGAGGAGTGATATTTGGTTTGTTTCTGCCTTTTGTCTGTTGTGAATAAAGCATTGATTTGAACCCTGGCCAGCAGAATCCCTGTGTCATGGCTGCGGCAAACAAATCCCCATGTACTAAAGAGGGCCTGTGGAGAAAAAGGGACAGCAGGGCCACTCTGAGTGAGAGAAAGGGCCCCAGCCCCTGCCTGGACAGGCTTTTATTGTTTTTCTAGGTACATGACCTCAAGGATCCTCCTGATTTACTATGCACAGGTTTGCTTTAGGTGGTTACCTTTTACAGAAAACAAAGGAGGGGATGTTGCTAATTACATGGAAGAAAAAGGATATTTGCAAATGCAAAGAGAAAAGTGGTTAAACTGGTTACACTCCATAGTTGGGAAGTTTAGCACAGACTTCGGGAAGTTGCTTTAGAGATATGCAGTAAACATTTGCTACCTCAATCCAGGGTGAGGGAGTTTTAGAAAAAACGAGCCTCATAGCAGCCCAGGTACAAGGCAGGCCTGATTCCCCACGAGAGAACCTATCCATGGGCGTGGGTCCTGTGGGCCAGACCTCGCTCCCCACTGGCCTTTCCAAGTGAGGGCTGGGCTACATTTCCCACCCCACACAGAACGGTCCGCTGTAAAGCATCAGTGAATATTTGTCTCCAATTTTTCTGTGGACATATATATTAATTTGTTTTGTTTGTGGAAGTGTTATGTCAAGTATTATTCTATGTTTAACATTTTGAGGAATTGCCACAGTATTTTCCAAAGTGGCCGAACCATTTTACATTTCTAGTAGCAATGTATGAGGGATCCAATTTTTTAATATTCTCATCTATATTTATCCTTGTTTGTTTTTTTATCATAGCCACCCTAATATGTGGACATTGATTTCATATTATGTTTTTTATTTGAAGTTCCTTCAGGACAATGATGTTGTATATTCTCTTTGGAGTAATGTCTATTCAGATTCTTTGCCCACTTATTAATTGGGCTATTTTCCCTTTTATTATATTTTAGATTCAAATCCTTAACAGATATATGACTTGCAAATATTTCTGCCATTCTTCGGGTTGTATTCTTATTTTCTTGTTAGTATTCTTTGAAGCACAAAAGTTTTCAATTTTTATTAAATCTTATTTATTTTTTTCCTATTGTCATTCATACTTTTGGTGTCATATATGAGAATCCTTATTAAATTCTAGGGTGATATAGACTCCCTCTTATCCTTCTGAGATTTGTATAGTTTCAGCTGTTATATTTAGGTCTTTGATTTATTTTGGGTTAGCTTTTGTGTACCTATTGGGAGATAAGAATACAATTTGATGGTTTGTCATGTGAACATACATTTGTCCCAGGACCATTTGTTGAAAAGACTATGCTTTCCCTGTTTAATGATCTTGGTGCCATTGCTGATGATTAATTAACTATAGACACACAGGTTTAGTTTTGAACTCACAATTCTATTTGTCAGTCAATCTTATGTCAGTACTACACTTTCTTGATTACTTTTGCTTTGGAGTAAGTTTTAAAGTTGAGAAATATGAAGCTTCCAACTTTATTCTTGTATAATGTTATTTGACTCTTTTTTAATTCCATGTAATCTATATGAATTTTTAAGTTAGCTTATCAGTTTCCACAGGGAAGTCAGCTGGATTCTAATAGTGTTTGCATTGATTCTATAGATCAATTTGGGAAATATTGTCATCTTAGCAATATTATATCTTCAGATCCATGAGCATGAGCTGTTTTATTTTCATTTGTTTAACCTCTCATTTATTTTAACAATGTTTTGTATTTTTCAGAGTATAAATATCTCATTCCTTTTCTTAATTGTATTTATATTTTACACTTTTTATGTAAATTGAATTATTTTCTTAGTTTTATTTGTGTTTGTTCACTGTCATTGTATAGAAATAGAAACGTTTTGTATATTAGTCTTTTATTCTGCAGCCTTCCTGAACTCATTTAGTTCTAATCATTTTTTTAGTGGATTCTTTAGGATATTCTATATGCAAGAGCATCACGACTGTTAATAGGATAGTTTTATTTCCTCTTTTGCAATTGGATATCTTTGATTTCTTTCTCTTGCCAAATGCTATGCCTAGAGCACCCAGCACAGTGTTGACTAAAGGTGGATGTAGGAGATGGCCTTTACTTGTTCCTGATTTGGGGAGGGACTCTTCCAGCCTCAAACCATGTATTATAATACAAGCTGTAGAGTTCTACACGTCCATAAGTTTGGAAGCACCACTCTCTCTATTTTTTTAGCATGAGTGTTGAATGTGTTTAATGTTTTTCTTCTTATGTCTGTATGGATGAACATGGTATGGATTTGGTTCCTATTGTGTTGATATGGTATATTATTTTCAGATGCTAAACCAACCTTATATTCCTGTAATAAATCCACCTTGTCATAGTTCATAATTTTTCTATATATGTTGCTGAATTCTGTTTGCTATATTTTGTTGAAGGTTTTTGTATCTAACGTCATAAGATGTATTCATCTGTGATTTACTTTTCTTGTGTGGTCTTTGTCCGGTTTGGGGTATCAGGGTTATACTGACTTCACAGAATGAATTTGAAAGTTTCCCTCCTCTTTTCTTTCTTACAAGACTTTTTAAAGTATTGTTATTAATTTTATATTAAATGTATGGTAGAATTCACTACCGATGTCATCTGGGTTTGGCCTTTTATTTGGGTATTTTTGGTTACTATTTTAGTCACTTTGTTATAAACTGTTTAATTATCTATTTTTCTTGAGACAATCTTAATAGCCTGTCTTTTTTACAATTTGCCTGTTTCATCTGACTACATTGGCATGTCATTGTTCAGAGTATTCCTTCACAATACTTTTTATTTCAGTAAGTTTGGTGGCACTATCCCCTCTTATGTCTCTGATTCTAGTAATTGAATCTCTCTCTGTGTTTCTCTGTGTTTCTCTCTCTCCCTCCTCCCTACCCTCTCCCTTTTTTAGAGTATATTTTATTGATTATGATATTACAGGTGTCCTACTTTTTCCACCTTTGTCCCCCTCCACCAGTACCCCCCTTCCCTTCAGAAATCCCCCCTTAGTTCATGTTCATGGGTCATGCATGTAAGTTCTTTGGCTTCTTCTTTTCCTATACGATTCTTAACCTTCCTCTGTCTATTTTGTACCTACCAATTATGCTTCTTAATCCCTGCACTATTTCTCCCATTCTCCCCCTCCCCCATCCAAATGATCTTCATACCTATGATTCTGTTCCTGTTCTGGCTATTTGCTTAGTTAGTTACTTTGTTTGATTTTTAGATTTAGTTGTTGATGGTTATGAATTTGTCACCTTTTTAATGGTCATGGTCAATCAATCTACCTAAAGGTCTCTCGATTATGTTGATCTTTTTAAAGAATCATCTTTAGGTTTTATTTGTTTTCTTTTTTTAATCTTTTTTATTTAATAAATTCTACTTTGACCTTTATAATTTCCTTCCTTCAGTTTGCTTTAGTTTGTTTTGCTCTTCNCCATGGGTCATGCATGTAAGTTCTTTGGCTTCTTCTTTTCCCATACGATTCTTAACCTTCCTCTGTCTATTTTGTACCTACCAATTATGCTTCTTAATCCCTGCACTATTTCTCCCATTCTCCCCCTCCCCCATCCAAATGATCTTCATACCTATGATTCTGTTCCTGTTCTGGCTATTTGCTTAGTTAGTTACTTTGTTTGATTTTTAGATTTAGTTGCTGATGGTTGTGAATTTGTCACCTTTTTAATGGTCATGGTCGATCAATCTACCTAAAGGTCTCTCAATTATGTTGATCTTTTTAAAGAATCATCTTTAGGTTTTATTTGTTTTCTTTTTTTAATCTTTTTTATTTAATAAATTCCACTTTGACCGTTATAATTTCCTTCCTTCAGTTTGCTTTAGTTTGTTTTGCTCTTCTTTTTCCAGGATCTTATGCAGAATGGCAGGTCATAAATAAGAGATGTTCTTTTATTATTCTTTTATACTCCGAATCTAAAGTATTTGTCTCCTTTAAAAATAAATTAAAATATTTGATTCACTGGTAACTTTTGCTGAGAACTGTTCCATACAGCATTAGCAAAGGCCTGCCTAAGACTGTTATCACTAGAGAGGGAAAAAACTGTGGTTCAAAATCCAGCACAAAAATGACCTCTCATGGGATGCCTTCCCATACCCCAGTTAGCATTTGTGTCTTGGTCTTCTGCCTCCAAATCTATCTGTAAAGACCTATATTCTGACATGGTTTTCATTGTTGTGCTTCCAGTGCTTGTAACCATAAAATAATAGTAACTCACATGTAAGAGAACAAATAAACACATGTGTTTTAATACTAACACAATTTATTGTCTTTGGCCATGATCAAAGATGTGTCTACTATCTGTGTTATTATCTATGTCTGTTTCAATGTAACAATAACAATGCAGTCTGCTGTGTCCCCACCTGAGCCCACATGTGGGGTCTCCCATCTTAACTTGCAGTCACAGTATGCAACTGCCTCAGTACCACTGTTCACAATGAACCTCTTTATTTCTGAGGAGTGTGCTCAGATGAGTGCGCAAGCTACATTTTTTCCCCTTTAAGTTTGAATGTAATATGGTACATGTATTGTACACTTTAGCAACACGTTAAAGCAATCCTCTGGCCCTGCTTGTGGTGGCTTGCCGTCAACTCACCTGTTTGTCAGGTAGTCTCCTGTCCTATTTCTTCCACAAGCTTTCCAAGATGGTTTTTTGCCAGCATCACTACATTTGCTATTTATTGTCTGTACTTGAATATATCAAAATTGCTTGACATTTGTGATGTCATTTTGTTGCAACCTGGCCCAGAACCAGGTTGCAAGTTAAATCCTTTAATTAAGCTAGTGACAAAGAGTCATTTATTTACCTATCACGCAATCATTATTTGGTGCTATGCCTTGAGACAATAATTTAGGTTGTGCTACATGAAAGCTAACACTTGACTTTGACTATCATCAGAAATATTTTTACTTGTCTTTTAACTCAAGAATAATTTAAAAGGAAAAAAAGAAATATTTTTACTCCAACATATATACTGACATTTTAGAGAAGATTAGGTTCTTTTAGAATCTCAATATCAAGCAGTATAAGTGTTCCATAGTTTTTAAAGGCACACATACGCATATTACTCTTTAATGTGTGTTACTGAAAAATTACAGCCTGCTCCCAATCCCTGTGTGTAATTACGTTAAAACTATGAGCATGTTTCTTTTCAGACTTCCGTTTGTCTATTTGTCTATGTATCTGCACATATACATGTTTGCTATAAAAAACTACTATTCTGTGTCACCTTTCTATCCTATTATTATATTATGAACTCTATCATATTAAGAAAACATAAAATTAAAGTTGATATTTGACTGTATACAATTTAAGTTGTCATAATTATTGTAGCATCAAATAAAATACTGATTAGAAAAATATTTCAGCTCTAAATATAAAAAATATAATTCATCTATGTTTTTCTGAATAATTAAAATAATCATTAATATAGTACTTATGTAGTAGATTATAAAATATAATTTTGAAAAATGGTCAATTTAAAAATTATGCATCTCAGTGGTCTAAGGTGGTGAACATATTTGTGAAGATCTTCTAACAAAATAGGGTTTCAAATTGAAAATTTTTTTAATTTAGGCAATTTTATCACAAGAGTCAAGCTTAATTTGGAAAGTTGATGCTAATATAATATTTGTAAAACTTCTGATAAGTGCTTTCATCTTTACACAGAAAAAAATAAAGCCTGGAAATATTCATTCGGATGATAAATATTCAGTTAGACTATTTTGCTAAGCACATGTACATGTGTGTATATAAATACATATAAATATATATGCATATGTGTGTATCTTTTAGAGAGTTCATAAAGTCCTTTAGATTCTGATAAAAGTCATATAGATTAAAGCCAAGAGTCACCCTGCCTGTTTAAGACAGACAATGTTTTTACATAAGCATAATTACAGAATTAGAAACCCCTCCCCACATGGAAATTATCCCAAATGGGTTTCAGTCCTTAGTTCTGGTCAGAAAAATGTCATATATATCCATCACCTTATCGTCATCAGAAGACATTTTATTAAACCACCACCAGTCCTATTTTGTAAAAATGTATTTTATTCTCATTTTAACTCAAAAACCAGCTGACAGTATTTCTCTATGAATAGATAAATAGTCACCAATATGTAGCCACTTAAAGACAAGAAGTGAATTTATATCCCTGCATCTGTTTACCCAGGATTCGATTACATGAAATTTCCCTTAATTCGACCCTCTTTAGAATTTTTTCTTGACTTAATCCTGCATGAATTTCTTCTGTCAGTAATATTTAAATAGGTGGATCACTCGTAGAAAATACAATATTTTAAACTTTTGCTCTACTACATTCTCAAGTAACTCTGAGCACCTCAGTATGCAAGGTACTATAAAACACTAAAAAATATTTTTAGATGTTCAGCTAGAGTGCCTTTCATAAAAGCTGCAGCAGCTTATAAACTGTCCAAAGCTGGAAATCCTACTTCAGCGAAATTGTTGATTGCCCTGGAATGTACGGCAGGGTAGGGGAGAGAGCAGGAGAGATTACAGCCTCACCACAGTCGGAATTTAGTCACTCGAGTTATCATATCATGATTAGCAAGTGGCTGTGCTAAGGTTTAGATAGTTGAAGTAAAAGCAAAACAGTGTGGGTCTTTATCTCTTTTCCTATTTTGTGTGACTGAAGGAGGAGTTTTTGAAAGCTGGGCTGTAGTTCTCCGTTCACAGGCACCACACAGGTAATTAGATCCAGCAGTGGAAGGGGAAGACTTCCCTTCTGGGCTGCTGTCTGAAATCTCATGCACCGCCCACCCCTCTCAGGGCAAAAGCTATTTAGGTAAAACAAAGAACGAAGAGAAGTGAAATAAAAGACTGGCCAAAGTAGTCGGTTCTTCCTTGAGTGACATGTCAATTGCCTAATACTTTGCTCCTGTCAGCAAACACATCTCAGAAACTTCAAAGACCTTAAAACAAGGAATAAAAGATAACAGTTGAAAACAATTTTAGTATCTTACCCAGTCAAAGGAACCAATCTGTTCACATTCAAAGTGCATATTGTTAAAATGCACCAAATGGCACTTTCCACAACTTCTTTAATGGATGAACTTCAAACGAACCGAAAAATGGAAGGCATAATAAATAAACATGTATATGCCCCTCCCTACATTAAAAATCATTAATATTTTTATCACATTTAAGTTATCTCTCTCCAGACCTATGTATGCATATGTGTACACCTAGTTTCCATTGCTTTATCATTTGAAACTAGGTTCAGACTGCAGCATGCGTACCCAAATAAAATCATTCATTTTCATTACCATAATAATATCACACCTTAGAAAAATAAGAATGATTCTATCCTGAACACTAACAGCTGTGCACAAAAGTTCCCACGACTGTCCTGAGAGTGTCTCGGATAGCTGCTGCCACTGTTATTTTTTATTTTAAATTGTAATCCAAATTAGACCCACATACTTCCTGTGTTTGACTATTAATTACTCTTTATTTTATAGTTTTTAAATCTTAGAACTATCAACATATTAGGCCAACAGTTCTTTGCTGTGGGAAGGTGAGGGCAGCCCTTTGTATTGTAGAATGTTCAGTAGGATCGCAGGTCTGCGCCCACTAGATGTGAGTAAAATTACCCCCTACCCCAGTCTGTGACATTGAAACCTATCAACAAACATTACCAAATGTCCCCTAGGAGGCAAAATCACCTTGGACTGAGAATCACTTCTCTATTTTAGTCTAGAAAATTACCTCTCTCTGCACCTTGTACAGTGTCAGTTAGCTTTGCCTGAAACAAGTCCATGCTTTATATTGGTGTTATCTCAACATACAAGTACACCGCCATCCCTCTGTGGACTTTTTGAGAATTATAAATCTCCATAGGAAATGACCAGCCTCAGAGTAATCATAAAAAGCACCTGAGAAACTTGCCAAATACTGATTCCTGCACTTTTACCCTAGATATTCTGACTTTCTTCTGGATTGTGACCTGGGAATCTGAGTTTTTATAAGGGTACCCTGAGTTTTAAAAGGGTACCCCCCCACTTTTCCCAAGTCAAGCTTGGAAAATGAAAACAACTGTATCTTCTGACATGAAATCCAAGGATCTTAGAAAGGGTGCACCTGATAAATCCCTCCTCTCCATCTTATTTATTTTAAGTATTTCTCTTTCCCTTGTTTTCTCATATGTCAGTCATAGATACTTTTCTACATATTATTTTTGTGAGTCTTCCTATTCTGCTGACTTTTCTTCTTTCCACCACTTCAACCCTAGGGCATCCATGTCCTGGAACCTCTGTCTTTGTATAAAGCAGCATCCAGCAATTAATGGTTTCAAATTTCATTGAGTGCAGTATTTTTCCAATAATTGTGTTTAATACAGACCTCCCACTAATTCTCTCATTGTATTGAGTCTATTTCTGTGAAGATTTTATCTTCATTTTGATTCTCACATGTTGCAAAACACTTCAGCATCTATTCCACCATAGTTGCTCAGTTTATTTCCTATTTCTATTTTCATTCATTGTTGGTGGGAATGCACAATGGCACAGCCACTTTGGAGGACAGATTGGCAGTTTCCTAAACAGCTAAACAGACTCTCACCATATTATCCAACAATAATGCTCTCTGTATTTACCCAAAAGAGTTGAAAACTTACATCTAAACAGTAGCCTGCACAAGAATGTTTGCAGCAGCTTCATATCACCAAAATACGGAAGCAACCAAGAAGTTCTTCATTAGGTGAATGGGTAAATAAATTGTGGTGCATTCAGACAATGGCATATTATTCACCGCCAAAAAGACATGAGCTACCAAGTCATGGAAAGACATGGAGGACAGTTAACGCTGAAATGTGCATGGCTAAATGAAAGAAGCTAGTTTGAACAGGTTACATATTGCATGATTACAGCTGTACGACAGTCTGGAAAAGGCAAAATTATGGGGTCAGTGAAAGAATCAGTGACTGCTGTTCAGAGGAAAGAAAAAAGGAAGTCAGAGCACAGGATTTTTAGGTCAGTAAAACTACACAGTGTCATGCTGTAATGGAGGATACGTGTTGCTATAAACGCGTAACCTACAGAATGTGCAACACTAAGAGTGAACTGTAATATAAACTATGGACTCTGGATGACAAAAACGTGTCAATGTAGTTTCATTGATTGTGGCAAGTGTACCGCTCCAGGGAAGGATGCTGACAGTGGGAGAGACTGCATGTGTAGGGTGGCAGGGGTTAGATGGGCGCTCTCTGCGCCTTCTGCTCAGTTCTGCTGTGAACCTAAAATTCCTCCAAAAGACAAAACCTATAAAATTTTCCCATTAATTGTTCTGTCATTTGTCCTGAGCTCTTGACTGGCTGCCACATAATCATTGCACCCTTTCCCCCCCCTCCTTCACTCTCAGTTGTAATCAAAATTCTTAATTCTTCCTCTAGGGAAGAGCTCCTCAAACTCTCTTTTGACAAAAATAATCACATAGAGAGCGTGTTATATGCTCACTCCCAGGCCTCACCCTGAAAAAGATAACACTAAAGAGTTTTCACATATAGTACAAAAACATGAATTTTTAACCAATATCCCAAGTAATTCTGAAATAGATGATCTAGAAACCAAACTTTGAAAACTCTTGCTTCATAGTGTCTGATATAGTCATCCTTTTTCTCCCTTTTTCTGACTTCAGCCTATTCTATTCACTCAAGGGTTACAATAACTTCTTAGCTGGTGATACTAATTCCAGTTTCTTCTGCTACAATCATTCCTTTGTAAACTGCCAAAATAATCTTCTGCAAATGCCATTTTTATCACATCACCTTCCTGCTCAAGAATCAGCTACTTCTACTATATCAAGTCTAAACTCTTGGCCTATAATTCAAGGTCCTCTGTCAACTGGCACTTTTGTACCTCTCTGACTTTATCTTTTCCCGGTACAGACAGATTCTCCCATCTAGCTAACTCCAGCCAACTTTCCATTCCTCCACGCTACTTATTTGCATGCCTTTGAGTTTCTCAGTTAGAATGCCCTTCTTTTTCATTTCCCCCAACACATAATAAACATTCCTTCCCAACTCACCTACTTTAGGAAAATTTTCCTGATTAAACTTTTCCACCTTATTGTGCTGATGCAATGAAAATTAACATACACACTAGACTATAATTCAGTTGAATAGAAATAATAGAAGAAGCCTTTAATATTATAAAGCAAAAATAGGCTATTTTTCAATTGACTTATGAAAACAAAGATTTACTGCAACAGAGATATTAAACTGAACTTTAATGGTAAAGTAAGTGAAACAAAATACTAAAAATAAGTGGGCTAAAGGTTCTGTAAAAGTCTAGTAGTTGGAGTAAATGTGACAATGAGACAGTGAGACTCAGAGAACCGGCAGGAAACAAGTGCATGAGAGAAGTAAGGTAGGACTTGCTACGGAGTGAAATGAATGTGGTGGTGAAGCGCAACGTCAGATGGGAACGAGACAGGAAAGCACAGCTCAGCTGCCTATTTAAAAACACTAAATCCCTCCCAGAAGCAGTTCTGGTGATGCAGTGATATTAGTTTTATTACCTTACAGCCGTAGCTCCCACATCC
Source organism: Sturnira hondurensis (assembly GCF_014824575.4). NCBI lineage: Eukaryota > Metazoa > Chordata > Mammalia > Chiroptera > Phyllostomidae > Sturnira > Sturnira hondurensis. Next base: position 21,058,603 of record NW_028083059.1, read on the forward strand.
AACAAACTGTAGGCCACTTCAAAGTGGTCATTCTCTGAGCCTGTGTCGCAAAAACACATCTACCAGAGATTCCATTCCAATGACGTGCTGCATGCCGACTTAATTTATTCAGTATCACCAGATATGTTTCCAGATGGCTCTATGCATTAGGAATTCATGAGAGCTTGTGGTTTTCCATGCCGTTACCAACACTTGGACTTACGTCTCCAGATGGGTGCAATATAATATCATATTGTAATTTTAATGGAATGTATAGTACTAAAGAATTTACATATCCTATTAAATATTTGGGAGCCATTCTGGTTTCTCTACATATGTATTGCTTAATTACATGTGCCTGATTCTTTTGTATTACCTCTAATCACTTCCCTCTATGCATTCTGTATCAGCCACGTGAAGCGCTGGAATTCCCCCAGAAATCCCAGGTTGTTGCCAACTCACTTAGGTTTGCTCAAGCTTTTTTCTTTCCCTGCCATTTCCAATATACCTTCTGTGCAGACTTCAACTATCGCATGTTACGGATTTTATGAAAATTGTTTATATCTATATTTTTCTTTTAAAAAACCCACAAAAGACTATGTTTGTAATCAAGGAGACCCTAGCCAGGCCATCACTAGGTTCCACTGAAGGGGGCAGGTCAGACTATTGGATGGTCTACAAATCCGTCACATTTACCCCAAAGCCAGAGGTTTTGCATTTCCCTTTCTCCATCTGATGTGAACTTTTGAGCTCCAGAAGTTCTCTCTCACCTCATTCAGGCCAAGATACAAGTTCACCTGAAATGGCTTGTATCTGAGAAAGCGAAAGATCACAAAAACAAGACCCAGGCACTCTGCATATGAAGCTGCCTGGAAAAGACCGAGAAATGAAACTGGACATGTCTTTGGAGGGGAGGCAAATACGGTAGTATTGTGGGTGCATCTGAAGGCAAGAGAGACAAATCCATTCAGGGGACTGGGACAAGTCCAGCCAAAGTGGCATAAATCAGTGGAGAGAAACTCAATGACAGACACTGGGTTGTGGGGCTGCAAGTGGCTTCAGGCAGGTTCAGCAGAGCAGACAGGCTGTTTCACCTGCCAAGTAGGTGGGACCAAGATGCAGGGAATCTAGAAAGAAGAATATGTAGCATTGCAATTAGGTGGGCCTGTCATTACATTATAAGATCAAAGCCACTGGAGCAGAATTTAAACTCAGCCAAGAACAAGAAATACTCCAGATCTGCAGAACCTGGAGTACTGAAGATACAAAACAGGAATCAACATATGTTCTTTAAATAGCTACATGAGTTGCAAGCTTTTATTTATTCACTTCTGTAACAATTTTTAGTGCTTTCCAGGGGTTGGACACTGGCCTTTTTCAAGGATATGTCAATGAAGAAACAGATGAAAAATGTGGACTTCATAAAGCTTAACATTTTAGTGGGAGGATAAGACAATGCAAAAGTAAAAAATTAACATATTTATATAGTGTGTCAGATGTCATACGTGTTAAGGAGAGAAATAAAGCAGGGAAGAGACATAGGGAGTGTCTTCAGGGAGGGTAGGATTAGGTGTAACTCCATACAGAATAACGAAGAAAAGAGACAGCTGAGCAAATGCATGCAGATGGTGAGGGAGCAAGCCACATGTTCAACAGCAAGTTCAAATACTCTGGCACATGGTGTGTTCATGATGTGTTTGTGGAAAAGCAATGAAGCCAGGGTGGCTGGAAAAGCATGAGCGAGGGGCAGAAAAAGAGAGGGCTGGGGAGGATCAAGTAGGGCCTTGTAGTCCACTGCCAGGATATTGGGTTTTACTTACAGGGAAACATACTCGGAGCAGAAGAGTGTTACGAGCCGGCTCACATTTAGACATGATCCGTCATTCCACTGTATTGAAAAGGGTTGGAAGCGGAGCACGGATGGAAGCAGAGAGAACAGTAGGGGGGCTAAACCAGCTGTGACCTCCCTCAGGTCAGGGAGGTGTCAGTATACAGAGCAGAAAGTGATTAGAGCCTGGAAACATTTTGAGGACATATTCAATCCTGTTTGCTCTTGAATTGGAGGACTGTGTGTAGGGTGAGAGAAAACTTGAGTCGAAGTTAATCTCAAAGTGTGGGGCCTGAACAAGATGAAGAAGCGAGTCTCCTGTTACTGAGATTGAAAAGGCTGCAGGGATGCCAAGTACCAATTTTGAACGTGCTGAGATTGAGATAACTATTAGATGTGAAAATGGATGCGTGGATGTGACGGCTGCCAGAGTGTGAAGTTCAGGTGAGAGGTCTGAATAGACATCTATGAGCCATTTGAAAACATTTACTTGGCATTTAAATTCATGAGACAGGGGAAGTCATTAAGGTAGTAAAGGTAAAGATAGAAGAGAAGAGGTCCAAGGGATGTTTAGAAGTTGTAAAGGTTCCAGCCATGGAGGAAGAAAGACAAATGTCTTAGAGAGACAAATGTCTTAGGATTCAAGTAAAGAAATCATATCAAGGGGAGGGGAGGGGAGGGGAGGGTTCATGAACTGAAAGTGAAACAGTGAATTTAGTAACAGGGAAATTACTTGTTACCTTTGCCTTTTTTAATTTCTGATGGGGAATGTAATTTTTGCCAAAATGCAAGACACCTCAGTGGTATCCACAATAGGGATTGCAAATAAAGTGAACAATCAAGCAGTGTGACACCATTTGTGGGCAAAAAAACCATGTGCCTACGGAGATAATACTGATGTTTTTCTCTGTGTGTAATGCTTATCCTGACTGAGGAGATCATTACAAAAGAGTATCTTTTTAAATTATGTAAACAATGACAACAGTACTAAATTGTTTACTGCTCTGTAAAATAACCAGCTTAAGATAGAATATGTATTTAAATTCGTCTCATAATTTTATAGACTTCTGAAATGTTTAACCCTATCTACTATATTTTCATTTCTCCATAAGATCATTAAAAATAACTATTATTTGTAGAGCCTAGAACTTTACATGGATTTTGTCATTTGTAGCTTGACATAGATGTTATCATCACTTTCAAGGGAAAGACTTGGTAATAGCATTCTGTATGAAGCTGATATGTACATAACTAATCCAGCAGAGTACAATAGGTTTCCTTCAAATGAAGACAGACTTTTTTTAAATGTTGTACTCACCTAACACTTACCTTAATACTTCACTCGCCAGAGATCTGCAGCGTATTGCCTGAGTCACATTAACCTGAAAACTAAAGCACATCTTGGAATTATACACTTGACTCAAAATGGGATAATTGGGTAACAATTTACTGGCAGAAAAGTTAGAAATAGGCAAATATATTGTGCAAAGTGACCATACTCTGTGTGGTAAAGTGATATAGTAGTGGAAGCAAACAGGAAGTTTCAAGAAAGAAGCTGTCAAATTTTCAAGAACTATTCTTGAGAGTAAAGTAACTGTTTTGATAATATGTCTGAGCTTTGCACCGTGGCAGTATCGTGCCAATGAGGTTTATCCGAGGCGCGATTATTGCTAATTGAAAATAAGTCTGGCTCTGTTTGACAGAGGCAAAAGCATATTAAATGAAATATTTAAGTTTGTCATCTGTATAGTTTATTTTTAAATTTCATAAGCAAATGTGCTGCTATGTTGGTTTAAGATTACTTAATCAAAATTCAAAATCAACAAAAATAAATATCAAATAATAACTTGCATTTTAAAATGAGATGAAATGAGACATTCAATGAATTTTAAATTTTAAAATATTGAAAGTAATCCAAATTAATAATAACAACTGATTTTTGACTTTTATATGTATAGTATACTATGACATTTTTATTAGTCTTTAATATCTTTTGAGATGAAACTCAAGATAATTGACCAACTGTAGGCTAATGTAAGTTTTCTGAGTATATTTAGGCTAAGTTATAATGTTTGGGAGGTTCAATGAATTAAATGCATTTTCAACTTATGACATTTTCAACTTAGCATGGATTTATCAGGATATAATTCCATTGTAAGTCAAGAAACATGTGTGTATAAAAAACTTTCAGGCTAATTTTTGTGATTATCATACAATTTTTATGTATCACCTAATACTTCCTATTCTCTTTATTGTTTTCTTTTTCTCTAGTATACTGTCTCACCTAAAAATACATTTTAATGGAGTTTAGCTTTAAGTTCTCAGCAAAATAAACTGAAAAGTACAGAGAGTTTTCATGTATCCCTGCCCTAATACATGCATAGTCTCCCCTATTATTAACATCCCACAGTAGACTGGTACATAAATTACAATTGATGAACCTAATTGATGCATCATTATTACTCACAATCTGTCAGTTACATTAGAGTGATAGTTTACTCTTTATTTATGTCCTAGCCTCCCCCAGTAAAATTCATTGCTTTCTCTCCACTGCCTAGAAAAACTCCTTGCAAATGATTCATACTCAAAAGTCATTTAAGGATTAATTAGTTTACTCAAGCAGTACCTTACTTTGTTATTAGGGAAGATCTTTTACGGCAATCTGGCATTTTTCAAGCACTGACGTAGTGTAGAGTTCCAGGCTAGTTGAGTCTAACACAGCAGTCCCCATTGAACCCACTGTTTATCCAACAGCTGTTTACTGACTACCTGTGTCATGCCAGTAATGCTCCAAGAGGCTAGGGACATAGAAGTGGAAAAGAAGCAAAGATCCACCATCAAGTCATGTGTTAAATACTCTAATGGAAGAGCTTCCACTCTAGAAACTGGAGATGGTGGTGGGGTCAACTCTCTTGTCTCTTTGTTCCCTGTTCTGTTGTTTGATGGCAAACAATGGATAGTTCAACAGCAAAGATTAGAATATTTGTGTTTGTGATATAAACTCTTCAGTGCATTGGCACACTCATTTTTAAGATTCATTTTTGATACTTCATATGCATGTTGTAATTGCACACCTTAAGTTGTCTGAGTCAAGCCTCACATTACATTTCTGTTTCCTAGTGTTTTGTATGTTAGTGCTTGTTAGAACGTGCATGTAAAATTTTTTCTTCTGAAATTAAGTCACTATACAAATACAGTCTCATCTCAATGTCTGAGAATGCTATGCTCCCCCTTTTTCACCAACAAACTCGAGTCAACAACAACTATAAGGCAGTAGAGAAACTGCTAAAATATTGTCCTCAAAGCATTTGTTTAGATTCCAAATGTTTTTCACATAGAAGAGGGATTTCCTAGACATCTGGAAAATCTACCTGTTTTTTGGCATTCTTTTCCTGTACTACTTTTACAAACTGTAACTGCATTGGGTGAAAAATGTCTTAATCACCATTACATGCTTTTTACCCGCAAGTCTATAATATTTGTTGCTGATGTTAATAAATTAATCCAAAGAAATAATTCAGAAACTTGAAATCAGTATATCCACTAATTAAAAATATAAGGAATGGCTTGCTTTTAGTATTATGTTTTGTTCTGTGCTTATGTATATAACTATTTTACTCTTAATTATTTGGAGTATGCCAAAACTGAGTTGGTAAAACAAAGCTAGGTACAATCTAGAGAGCTTTGGAAAAAAAATTGTTATAAGATTTTCTAAAAGGTGAAATAAATTTTATAGTACCAAGATTAAAGTGTTGATTTAATGGTAAATTCTAGGGTATTTAATACCTCATTAAATTTAGATTTATATTTTTATGGTTTTGCAAGTCATCATTTATTTATGCTAAAGCATTCATTTTCCTAAATTGCAGCTCTGTTCTTTCAAGCATAACAATTTGAAAACACATTTCTTAGCCTTACATAAATGATGTCAACTGTTTTACCAATGCTAAATTTTACTTTTGTTATTGCTCTAATTAGTTATCAAATCTAGAAAGACTCTTTGAACAATATGTGTCTGGTTCTTATTGTGGTGCATACATATTAGATGTTTTTGTACATGCACGGCACATTTCAGAACTATACAGCTGAAGGACTTGGGAGTGAAGGAGCTAATTTGGTGCAATGTCATAATCATTTTACAAATGCAGAACTGAAGGACCATTGAAGGTCATTTCAAAAGGTGAGAGGCAGAGGCATTCCTAGTTCTGTGAGAGGCAGAACTAGGAATGTAACCTAAGCCTCATGCTCTGAATCCAGTGCCCTGTAACTATACAAGGTTGTATTTCCATTGAGTGTCTCCATACTTCTGATACAAGTAAGATTTCATTGGTCTTTAGCAGGGGTCACAAGCTTTTCTGTTCAAATGCCATATAGTAAATATTTTAAACTTGGTGGGCTATATAATTTTACAAGCAATGATGTTTGTAATTATAACATGAAACTAGTCATAGACCAAGCACACACACACACACACACACACACACACACACAAAATAAGTGGGGCTATGTTCTAATAAAAGTCTATAAACAAAGAAATTTGAATATCATTAGCATTTTATATATTACAAGATAGTATTCCTTTTTTGGATTTCTTTTAACCAGTTGAAATGCAAAAATTGTTGCAAGTCTATGGACTGTACAAAAATAGGTAGTGAGCCCAATTTGGCCTTTGGGCTTTAGTTTGCCAACCCCTGATGGAGCAATAAATGGTCCGGATGTTTTCAAGCATTTTGCCAACACTCTGCAGACATATTGGGTGTTCCATTGAGAAAATTTTAAAATTTCCATTTAAAATTTAGATCACCTTTTTACTTTCAAATTTTACTAGAGTATATATGACGTGTGTGTGTAGTAATATATTAATACATGTAAATAAAAATATAAGCAAAATATATAGATTTATTGAAAGTTTGCACAATTACTTTGGATGAAAAATAAGGTAGATTCAAGAAACTCTGATGTACATTTGTCCACATAACAGGGATCTGAAATCAATAGAGAAAATTTAAAAAGAGTGTGCATAAGCACAGGATGGGAATTCCCTAATCAATAAAATAGAGTTGATTTGCACTATCTCCACTAAAGTTGTATCAATTAGACAAAACAATATACCATCAATATGGCTCTTGGGACTTATTAGACACTAAATATGAATTAGTATTATTATATATCATGTTAAAATAGTTCATGAGTGTTGCAGACCCTGACCCACAGAGTCTGCCTGTTGTGGAATGCACAGGCAACAACAATCCTGTGGAGAAAAAGGGAACAGGCACGACTACTCTCTCAAGGGGAGAGTGCCTATGGGTGCCTCGGCCACTCCCTCAAGAGGGGAGCGTCCTTGTAGCCTTTAAATGCTCGACCTGTGCCTGCCGGGTGCGATAATTGCCAGAGAGAGAGCGCAAGGCTTCTGTTTACTAAAGAGAGTGGGTCCTAGACAGGGCGACCTTGGAAAAGAAGAAAAAAATAACCTTTTCCTAAAGTACGACACACCCTATGCCCTCCGAAAAGCACTCAGGGTCTGCAACTAATGAGTAAAAAGTGGATATTTAGCCAGGTATACTAAAGAAAAAGACTAAATTAATCTTTAAAGTAAGGTGGAAATAATAAATATTTATCCCACATTTTTATAGTGCTTCACGATATTCACATCACTATCAATTATATTCATTTATTTATGTTTAAATTTGATACATACCACAGTTTTGTGCACTAGGTAGAGATGATATATTTTAAAGAACAAAAAATTAGCATTTCTATTTCCCAAGCAGAAACTAATTTTCCACTGAAAATTATGGTGTCATTCCAGGACCCAGGTTTTCTGACTTTCATTTATTAAGGGAAATAAACCACAATTAAACATTTAAGTTATTTTGGGCCACACTTAATGAGAGAAACACTGACAACCTTGATGAGTATAAACAGGTAGAGAAAGTTTTCTGTCACCTAGTAACTAGAGAAATGGCTAAGGGAACTGGGAATGTTTGACCTAGATAAGAAAAAGCTTTAGTGTGGAAAGGATAACTTTAATTTTTTTTCAAGATTTGCCATGTGGGAGAGAGAGCAGACGGATTATTTTATTGTCTGGAAGACAGAACTGGGACCAACATAAAACAGCTTTTGAGAAAATGCAAAAAAGTAGTCCTGGTAATGAAACAATATGACAATGGAATTTTTAATCCTTCAGAAATGAGTTCTTCGAGTCCTGTAACTCACCTGTTAAAGAGGAGATTCTCATAACAGAAGTGAAGTTGGATTACTTTTATTGCCCCTTCTATTCCTAAAAATTATAATCCTGCAATATTTTAGGATCATGCATTATAAACATTTATTATTTATAGAATAATTTTATTTACATAAAATTTTATGAATTTCGAGGGTTTTGTTTGAAACAAGACCTTTGTTTCAAACAAAAATGAAACAGAGTTTAAAACCCTGCTTCAATAAAACTTTGATTGTAACACCCTGGCAATAACTTTTAAAAATCATGCTAAACAGATTTAAAATATTTTGCATTTGAAACATATAAATTGTTCTTGTATTTAAGATTGACAAGTAAGAAAAAGAAAGTTCATTTTTCATGAATTTTTTACTAGAGTTGCCAACTATCTTTTTTAACATCTCATTTTAAAAAGATGACAATAAATTACAGTGTGTAGGCTCCTCACAAAAGGAGCCTATTCTATTAATGCAGGTGATGCTACTTTTTATGAGACATTTGTACTTAAAGTAAAACCTGTGCTAAGTCCTTGGATGCAAAATAATTTATAATATAGCTTTCTCTTTATAATAGAGAGATTGTGATAATGAATTTGCCTGTCTTTTTTGCAAAGTAAGGCAACGCATCTAACCAATAAATTCCATTTTACATGTTTTACAAAAATTTGATTAAGTGCATTTGGTTAAAGGCTCTCAGTTGTGTAAATGATCTAACAGAACACATGTGTAGTAGAGAAAATTTAAATTGTTCTAGCCCACCAGAGGAAATGAAAATGCAATCAGATCCATGATGCTCCGCGTCATGCTGAGTTGTGCTGTGTCCATTGTTGCGTTGTTGGCAGGGATTGAAAGAAGCAGATTTGTCTGTTGGTTTTTGGTTGTCACATGAATCATTCGCAAAGAATGAGACTGCTGAAGACTATAGAACAGAAAATGCGAATCCTACCTTCTTTACCTTTGACTATGAAATTTATTGCTTGACAGAGGAGAAAAGTAGCAAATGATGATTTAGTTCTGTGAGGTAGAGAACATTATGTACATTTTCCTGTTCTCTAGCCATATTCTTAAAACTTATTTTTGCAAAACCAGTTGTCAGTTATAAAATCCTGATTGATGGTCATGGTATATGTTTGTATGATTTAAGTATGATGATAAATCTGAGGAACTCAGGAGCTCTTTTGAAGTTTAATGAAATTATACAGTCCAAGTTCATTAGCCACTTTGTAATGAATATTTGGTATATCTTCTCCAATATGGATGCCTTACTTAAAGTCATTTTTTAATGAAATAAAATTTATATTTTAGTGTGTATTTTCCTAAGTAAATATCCAATTGTCGAAGCACATTTTTATATTTCTAGAATACATTATATATTTATATACATTTTATATTTCACGATAACCATGTCAGGCACTTCTATTTTATTTGAGCCCATTTACATTATTTCTCTTAGAATGAAATATAAGAGAATTTTTTAGAGAAAGCAAGGCCTGAAATATTAGTATTTCTAAAGGAAGGGCTGCAAAGGCACCCTCAGTACTTCTCATGGTGACTAGAATCTCTCTCTTAAAATGCCTACCTGTTGCATTTCATTGTTTATCATTTATGATTAATTTAAACAATAAGTTTCTAGTTTTTAATGCTAATTACATGTTAAGGGTTATATGTAAAGGAACTCACTTCCAAATCACAATGTTCCTCTTCACTGAGGGAGAATGAGGAGGCTCAGAGAGGTTGGTAACTTGCTGGTAATCACACAAGATAGTAAATGGCAGAGATAGGATTTGAACCCCCCACATTGGGTCCCTGAGCCGACACTCTTCACACCTAGACCACACCACCCACATGTCAGAATCATTTTTTGGAACTTGTCCTTGAAAGGTAGGAAAATACAGAGATTCCTCACATTATAACATCATATAATAATCCAAAAAGACAAGTAAACTATACTTTTAGTTAAAGAATAATCTAAAAAGGACAAATAAATTTTACTTTTTGTTTAAAGAACTTTGAATAAATAATACTTATTCTCCATGAAAGAGAAAAATTTACCACTGTCCTCTATAGGAAGCCCTCAAGGGACCTGGCAGTTAGATTGACCTTTATCTTTAGGTTCTTTCACAGTTAACTTTTAATTTTCCTTTATGCTTCATATTACAAACATTTGAAACTCCTTCATGTTTCCTTTCATTATGCCAATATTTATAAAACTATTTTAATCTGTTGGCAGTAAACTGGCACCAGATATTAGGCCACTAGAGTCAGACTGGACCTTGGTTCAGCAATCTCAGTACTTGAGTTCTAGCTAAGAAAGAATTTAGAGCCAAGACTCAAACTATAAGAGAAATTTTATTTAGAACGCAGGGAAGAAACTTTTTAGAAAAAATAGGCCCAGGAAATAAGTTACAGAGTCAAAAGAAAGCCCTTTGGAGCTTAGGAGAAAGAAAGAAACAAACAAGGAAAGCCTGCATGGGAGGAAGAGGATGGGAAAAGACACAGGCGTGCAACCTGGAGACAGCTACTTGGTTTGAGAGTATTTATGTGCAGGTCTCAGGGGAGGATCCCAGTACAGCATTCATCAGCTTTGCAGGAGTGTTCTTTCAGGATCATGGTCTCTGCTGATTGGTCTGCATGGCAGGGGGTCTTTAGTCAATGCAGCTGGTCCTGAGGTCAGCCATGGTGTCACTTGACTGGTTTTGCTGCTTTTCTGGGCCTAGAGCTGAAACACAACTGAGGCCTACTTATATTTGATGCAAGTCAGAACCTCACTTTGTTTTCGTTTTCAGGGGCTTAATGCTTAAGGGCTATTCTCTTGGCCCCCTGTTAGTCCCACCTGTAAGGGGGTCTAAGCCATGTGACTGGCAACAAACCAGGGGAGGAAAGTTCAGGGGAGGGCCTGCACCACATGGCCAATGATAAACTAGGAGTGGAAAGGTTACACTGGGGGCAACGTCCTTGTTTTCCCAGTTTTGCCTGTTGCTAGGCACCTTGGGCTTCCTGCCCTGGTGACCTTCTGCACCTGGCCCATCATCCTGGTTCTGCTCAAGTCTTTCTAAATGCCAATCAAAAATCCAGAAGATACTCTTTAATAGTGATAAAATATTGTTTTAACTTTTTAGAAAATGTATTATGTATTGTTAAAATTCTATTTATACAGCTCATTTTACCTTCTCCAAAGTGAACTATATGGGGCTTCTTTTTTTTTTACTGAAGAGATGGAGAATGAAATAAAATAATGTGTGGGATTACTGCATGAGATCACTGGAGGAATCCTGTTGAATGTACCAAACTAGGATATTAATGCGGCACTGTAAGAATTTGAGCATAGGGGCCTGTGGGCCTAGAATAATTATTTTAATACTGAACTTCGTAAATTCAAGTATAAGTTAGCTTTATGTAAATCAACTTAATAATAATAGGGTGTTTCTAGAATTCACACAGATATTCTTGTTTGATTCACATAAGGGCTCCAGAGAGTAACCAAGAGCAGTGGCCTCATTGGCTCTGCCTCAAAAAAAGGGTTCCAAATCTGTCCACTCTTACTCTCTCCACTGCCACCACACTTACCTAGGCCACCATCCTCTCTCTCCTGGAAGTCTATGATACTGTCCTCTCTCACCTCCCTACCTGTATGTGCTGTCTCCCTGAGAGCCATTTTCTACATGGAAGTCAAGCTTAATCTTTTCAAAAGCTTAACAGAACATGGAGCTGCTTGCTTCATACCGTCTGGAATTTCCCATTGAACAAAGGTTGCAATTCACATGTTTTAACTTGAGCTACAGGGTGCTGCCTGGACATGATCCTGACTTCCCCTGTGTCTAGCTGGTGCGGTTCTCTCTTATATTCACTATGTCCTCGCTATCTGGCCATCTCTCGCTCTGTGTGTCTCTCTTTCCAACACTTGGAACCTATGTTTAGTCTTTTGTGTTTTCCCCAGATGGGAAATCTTCCCAAAGAACTCTCATCATTCGTATTTCAAATTTGTCACTCCTCAGAGTGTCTGCTTTGCCCTCCCAGCGTCTAAAGAAGCTACTTTCCTCCTTTTCTACTCGCAGGCCCTGTGATTTTTAGGTCATACAGGGTTAATCACTTTTGGCATGCATTTTCATTATATATTGAGAAGTTTTTTATCTATTCAATCTATCAGAGTTTTCTATCCATCTCTGAAGCTAGAGGATTCCTTCCTCTGATTTTTTACTGACTTTGCAATGGCCGGTGGTAGATGTTAAATAAATGTTCATCGAACTGAACTACCGAATCTATTTTATTTCAAAGTCTCCACATTAATCTCTGAGATTGTAGGACAAGCATTATCATATTGGGGTAGTGTCAAGACCATTCTTCACCTAAAGCTTGATGGCCAGTGTGCAATCAAGCTGAGAAGAGAGGGTAAGGGTGTCCTGGTTTTTAGTCATTTTTTTTTCGATCCAAGTATCATTTGTGAACTTCGTTGGTTCAGTTGTTTGGGCATCATCTGTTAGAATTTTGATGTTAAAAAATAATTCATTTTCTCGTGCTTTACTTGTCATACATGTAAAGCTGTTGTAGAAACTTGCGTTCTCGGTAGAATTATGGTAGTTGGACAAATTATTGAGGATTTAGCAAAGCAATATACAGATTAACACTACTAAGAGGCATACATCTGTACTACTTGGATACAAGCGGTTAAGTGCATAACTTTGAACTTGAACTACCTCTTTTATGCAACCCTAAGTGACTATTGAAATTACACCTGGGCCTTCCTAATAGAAGAAAAGCTTGAATCTTACAAGTCAATCCTAAAATCAATTATTAAGAAGGCATTTCCATTTTATGCTGTATCAAAATATATGGCAGTTTGTAAACTCAAATGATAGTCCCAGATTCACTGACAGCAGCATAGTCTCAGCCTTAAGTATGAGACACTGTGCTAGTCTTTACAAATGGTATTTAACAGTCTCATTTGTGCTTTGACTTTAGAATTGATGATAGAATTAGTAAATGTAAGCATGAACAGATGTATGCATTGATAGTTGTCTGGGGAAATGAGTGCTTAATAACTAATGATATATTTAATTCATCATTTTAATTGGAAATTAGGTATACAAATATACTACCTCAAAAAATGACGAGTTATACTACCTTTAAAGTCACTAGAATTTAAAGAGCATAGGCATATCAATAGAACGCTAATGATCTGACAAACCCATTGTACTTCTGATGTCGTAACTGAAGGTCATTCTAAAGCAGAGCATCCAATTTTCCCTACACATATTATTCACCACAGTTTGGACACATTTAAAGGAAAAGATATTGATGCATATTTGAAATACTTATGTAATTACATGTGCTTGTTTTCTTTTTGCTTTAGGAATTGTTATAAGAACTATATTAAATGGTATAATTTTGTATATCTTTTCCCATTTCTATATTCGGGAAGTGCATCTTAGTACTTGTATGTCAGCCTCTATCTAAAGAAATGTGAATTAAAAAAATACACAGTACTCAGAGAAGTCTAGCAGGCAAACAGGCTGACATGAGGCTGAATGGTCACTATTACTAACCTGCTATGAATAAATAAGGAATACAATGTGAGCTGCATTTTCTAGTGATGGAAATGGCTTTTTCAATGATCCCATTTACAGTCTCCAACCTGCTTTTCTTTGCTGGCTAATGAATGTATTTTCAGGAATGGTCTTTAGGTATATGGTTTTTATTTGGGTTTATGTGATACCTACTTATCCTACAATCTCTGAGACTCATTTCCAGTATCCTGTTATTCTTGACACTTTCCTTGACCTCCCAGAGTGGGCTGGCAGTCTCTCATTTATGCTTCTATGGTACTCAGGATATATGTGGAATTTAACGTACCAATTTATACCAACAAGTTTTCTGTTTTGATTTATATTTATTCCCCATCTATATGACATTGTTTTTCCACAGTCCCTAATACAATACTTGGTATTCACATGCTGATAAAGAGACTGCCTGAGTACCTGGGTTAAGTCAGATTGATAGCATATTTTGTTCAAGTATACCACAGCCCCAGCAACCATTAATCCACATTTTATGCACATTATCTAAATCAGTGGTTGTCAGATTGCAGTTTCTGGACCAGCAGCATTATTAGCATCATGGAACTTTTTGAAAATGCAAATACATAAACCCCAAATCCATCATACTTAAAACACCTTGAATCAGAAACTCTGGAAGTTGGATTGAGAAACCTGGTGATTCGGATGTCTATTAAATGTTGAAATCATTAATCTAAGCAGATAAGAATGTGCGATAGTGAATATAGTCATTATGCCATAGTATACCTAAACTATAGGTTTGGTATTTATTTATGAATATGGATCCATGGCTCTTAGGGAGCGCATCCCCAAATACCCAGCCCTTCTTTTTCTGCTTTGATCCACTTAGGAGACAAGAAGTAGTAGTACTTGAGGGAAAAATCCACTTTAAGCTGAAAGAATATGTCCCCAATTTGCTTGCTATGGTGTTCATACCAGTCCAGGCTGTAACAATAGTGTTTTGCCTTCGAAGGAGGAAACCTCAGACCTCAGCCTCTTGCCGTTCTTGCTGAGTTGTGACTTCAAATAAATAACTTTGGAGGAAAGGAATGAATATGCATTAAGTGCCCAGTGCATGATATGATTTTATATGCATTATATAATCCTATGGCACATATAAACAAAATAATTCTCCAGAAAGATTAATACTGACGCCAATAAAAGACAGTCAATAGGAGCGCAGAAGATAGTATGTGTAAAATGCTTGGAATAGAGTATTTTATTCTGGTATAGAGTGTTAGCTACTTACTATTGTTACAGATCACTTAGATATTTAAAAGAATCTAAACTCATAGGAGCATTATGGATAAATAGTTTCAAAATGTAAATACCCTTCTAGTAAAATATATTAGCAATATTTTGCAATTTTAGTCAGTTATGAACTCAAAAATACAGAATACTTTTGAATGTAAACTGTAATTGAAAATATTTTACAAAGCTGCATTTATTCAGTGCTCACTGTATTTAATCTTGCAAAGTAACAAGTGAGAGAACGATGAAAATGGGTATCGTTTATTTTGCACCTGCAATTAAGGTGCTTTTACATTAAAAAAAGCATCTACATTAAATGTATTTGTCTTATCTCAGATGAAATTTCATTATACCCACCAGGAGGTAAGACAAAAAACAATGACTTAATCTTCTAACAAAACATTGCCCAAATTAGAATATATATTAATATATATATGTTAATATATATATTAATATGTTAACAATATATTATATATATATTAACATATATATATTAATAGCGGGTTAGTATATTCATAGCTTTAATATATTAACAATAAATAAAATATATATTAATATAAGTTATCATAAAGATATATGAACATCATAATATTTTACTTCAAACATTACAGATGTCTCTCCATCTCCATGAATTTAACTGTTCCAACAATGAAAAAATATTAAAGTTCTAAGCTGATTATATATCTTACTAGCTCTAGAACTTGAAGAAGTTTTTTAATATCTCTAAGACTCAATTTGTCATATAGAAAAAGGAGAATAATAATACAGTCCTAATAAATTAGCTGGAAGGATTAAAATTACTGTATAGAGAAAACTTAGCAAATTTTAATATGTGATAACTCTTGTTATCCCTTTATTCATGTACTTATAGATCAAGTTCCATTGTAGGCATTTGTTTTTCTTTTCACTATAGCCTGACTTTCATGTGTGCCATAATTATCATAACAGAAACAGGAAATCTCAGAACATAACATTAGAATTTCCGCATTTTTATACATTTAAGCTGTTTTTAATATTTTCGTATGAAACAGCAGCTCAATTTCTGCAACTGTTTCCATAGAACCCTTAGGCACAGTTTTTATTTTAATTTTAAATAAAAATAAACATTAGGGAAATATTTCTCTCTCTTAATTCACCTAATTTTTAATTCATAAATGGCATCTAAGTATTTCTAGCAGTCTCACAAGAAATTTATTAGATGAACTGAATTAGTAAATGAACTGCTGTTAAGCCCAACTATCCTGCTTAGCCCATATATCCATATTTCCCACTGAAAAATTAAGATTTTCAGATGTAGCCCTGACTGCTGTGACTCAGTGGGTTGGGCATCCTCCCACAAACCAGAAGGTCACCTGTTCAATTCCCAGTCAGGGCCCATGCCTGGGTTGCAGGCCAGATCCCCTGGTGGGGGGCATGCAAGAGACAACCCACTAATGTTTCTCTTGCATATTGATGTTTCTCTCTCTCTCCCTCTCCCTTCCCCCTCTCTAAAAATAAATAAATAAAATCTTTAAAAAATTGTATGGTATAATGCAGCTTATAGAAAAAGATTTCCAGATGTATTCCAAAGCTATTTTTTTAAATATTTTATTTACTTATCTTTAGAGAGGAAGAAAAGGAGAGAGGGAGAGAAATATCAATGTATGGTTGCCTCTCATGCGTCCCCTGCTGGGAACTGGCCTGCAACCCAAGCATGTGCCCTGACTGGGAATCGAACCTCGATACTCTGGTTCTCAGGCCCGCGCTCAATCCACTGAGCTACACCAGCCAGGGCTTCCAAAGCTATTTTAGCCCATTTTTTCCTTTCTTTCTGTTAAGAAAGGATGTTGAGCAGACTCAATTCACATATTCAGACTTGTGTTGTGCAATGTAATAGCCCCCAGCTACAAGAGTCAATTAGTCTCATTCAGAAGGGCTACACATGTAGAATACATACTTGTTTTCAAAAACATAAAATACTTCCTTAATTATTTTTTATGTTGCCCTGACCAGTGTGGCTCAGTTGGTGTGGTGTTGTCATGCAAAGCAAAGTGTTGCCTGTTTAATTCCTTTTCAGGGCACATGACTGGATTGCTGGTTTTGTTTCTGGTTGAGGCACATACAAGAAGCAACTAACCAATGTTTCTCTTTTGCATTGATGTTTCTCTCCTTCTGTCCATCCGTCCCCCTCTATTTAAAATAACTAAAATACTTAAAAATTTGTATTTATTTTGTGTTGGAATATTATTTCTATATAATAATTCATTTTACCTATTTCTTTTTACTCTTATAAGTACGGCTACTAGAAAACTTGAATAGTCTACATATATGAGGTTCACAGTTGTGTTTCCTTGGCTAGTACAGAGCTTTATAACTATGTCTGTTTGTTTGTGTTTATATGTGTATGTGTATATATATGTATAATGACTCTAGATAAAACAATACATTACTGGCATGGTAGGAAACATACACACACGCATGTGCACACACACAAGAGGGCTGTCCAGAAAAAAGTCCAGCCATTGTGAAAGTAATGAGAACAGTTTGCATGTCATCAATGTAACCTGGCAGCCAAGGAAAATGGACTGTAATGTGCATGCTTGAACAATTATGACTTCACTGTACTAGTCGGTGGGGTGGTAGATGCCACTGGGTGATCATATGTACTGTGTGGCCATTGTATTCAAAGTGGGTAGAGTGACAAATCTCTACTAAATTTTGCATTGAGCTTGGCCATTCCTCCACAGAAACTCTTTGGATGGTTCAGAAGGTCACAGCTGTGGGCAACTGGTGCGTGGCAGCTTCATCACAATAACATACCTGCTAATGCATCATGCCTTGTGCAGAGATTTTTGGCAAAACATCAAATTACTCAAGTGGCTCAGGGCCCCCTACAGCCCAGGTTTGTCACCCTGCACCTTCTGTCTTTTCCCAAAACTAAATCCAGTTTGAAAGGGAGGAAATTTCAGACTGTCAGAGAGATTCAGGAAAATACAACAGGGCAGTTGATGGTGATTGGGAGAACTGTTTCAGGTCCCAAGGTGCCTACTTTGAAGGGGACTGTGGCACCATTGTTCTATGTACAATGTTTCTTGTGTCTTGCACCTTCTTCAGTACATGTCCCTGTTTTTCCACATTGCATGGCTGAGACCTCCTGGACAGAACGCATACGTATACATATTTAAGAAGCGTTCTACTTCAAAATCCACTCTTGTGTCAGCAGTTGACTACTTATTTGAGGATTTGTAACTTGTTTAGATATACCAGCTCATTAAAGAATTACCTGAATAGGATATTAGAATAGTTTAAATTATTAATTAATAGTTTTAATTATTATTCATAGGATATTAGAATAGTTTAAATTATTAATGGCAGAGACCCCATTCAAAGGTCATTAAGTAGGAATAGGAGATGCATATCCAGTCCCCATTTAACCATTTTGCAGGTAACTGGAAAGATCAGGACAGATTTTACATACAGTTTAATCAAGCAGGTAAAATCTTGTCCTTAAGGCCTGCCCACTCTTCTTCCTCCATGTTTTCTATCTTCCTCTTTCTCTTCTTTACTACTTCTAGGTCTACTAAAATTCGATACCTTGGCTTAACTTTCCATCCCTCTTGAGCCTACATATTTTTATGTTTACCTCATTTTCTCTATATGTAATAGCAGTGACAGAACTATAACATTAAAGCTAATAAACTATAGTAAAAAAAAGAACTATTGTAAAAGAGAACTATTATTCTACTTTATTGACTTGGAAAATTGTTTTTTTATCCTTACCCAAGGACATTTTTCTTTGCTTTTAAACACAGAGAGAGAAAGAGAAACATTGGTATGAGAGAGAAATATTGGTAAGTTGCCTCTGATAGGTGCCCACCCCAAAACCTAAGTATGTGACCTAGAATTGAACCCACAGCCTTTTTATTTGTAAGCCAATGCACCAACCAACTTAGCCACACCAGCCAATGGTGGACTTAGAACATTTTTTTGGCCTGATTGGATCCTAAGCCTATTGATTAAACTTATTGTGGTGTTTACAAAAACTGAGTATGATCAGTCTGAAGCACATGTCTATATATGCATATGTATGTGTATACCTATTGATATGTATGCATACATATATATAGCACACACACATATATATCATATGGACATGTATCAAGAGTATGTGTATATATGTACATATATGCACACAAATACACTATAAGGGGAACTTATTTCCAATTTTGAATGTATCTGTGAAGAGGAATTTCATTTTTTTAATTTTATTATAAAAGTTTTATAATATAATATATAATATAATTTTACATGGCTATAAATTTCTCTAGGTATTTAGTTTCATACAAGAATTGTAAGTTTTGTGCATATTCCCTCTTTCTCACAATGCCTAGAAAAGGAAAAAAAACAGCTAACATTCTTCTAACACAAACTTTTATTATGTCTAGCTACAGGAAAATAGAAAATATTGCATAGTAGATTGTACACTGATAGGGATTCATTAAGTGATCTCAATGTATGAAACTCATTATTTCCCTTCACTAACTTTATTTTATGTCTATGTTGTATTTTTCTTAGACTGATTTTCTCACCTAATTGGTTCTCATTATTACTATTTAGCTTGCTTAGACATTTTATAAATGCAGTCATTAAAACTTTCCTTCCCACATGAGAGCACATAAAACTCCCAAAACTTCCGAGCTAAATACCATCTTTCTGCAACACTGTTTAAATTGTCTAGGGAAATTTAACTAAATTGTGATCTCATCACTTTTCTTTTTCAAGAACTTCAGAAGGTATTTATAAAAATTTGTAATAAATGGAGATATTTCTATAAAAGAAAGAGTATCAGAAAACATTTTATTTACTTAAAAGAAAATAAGGAAGGAAGTTAGGAAGAGAGAGATGGTGGAGGTAAGGAGAAAGAAAGGAAGGGAAGAATTTAAAAGCTGGTAGAAAAAGAAAACTTACTGGTGATGATTAAATGTTTATATTATATATATTATATATATATAACATATATATTATATATAATTGTTACCATTTTTGAGATTATTATTCTTCTGAGTTTTGACTGTAGTTAGTCACCAATCAACATTTGTCCATTCTGAGGTATCTTTTAGAAAATGTGAACATAAAAATGTATAATAGCCCTGGCCTGGTGGCTCAGTTGCTTGGAGCATCCTCCTGTACACTAAAAAATGTGGGTTTGATTCAGTCAGGGCACACACCTAGATTGAGGGTTCAATTCCTGGTTGAGGATTGTACGAGAGACAAGCAATCAATGTTTCTCTCTCACATTGGTATTTCTTTCCTTTCCTCTCTCTCTAAAATCAATAAATATATCCTCAGGTGAGGACTAAAAATAAAGAAATATATAGTAAAAATGAAATTAATACCAATTATTCAAGGCTAAGTATATGCCAGGCACTATATTAATCATTTTAATTTTGTTATTTATTTTAATACTCAAGATAAAGTTAAAAATTACAATTATGCACATTTGCATAAGAGTTCATGGAAGTTAACACATGTTCACAAGATTACTGAAGGAGGAAGCAGAAGTGTTTGGTTGGTCAATTTCTCACCCTGTGCATGTGTGTGCATGTGTGTATGTCTGCTTGAAAGTGTGTTTTATGAAGTAATGGATGCATGTGCTAGGACCTGTGAGAATGAGGAAATTACCAGAAAAAGATTTCAAATGCAAACAGTCTGGATTCATAGCCCATGGCATTAGTTTCAATGCTTAACTTCTCTGAGGGACCTAAAAAGGCTAATTGGATAGCTGAAATTTACTAAGCTGAAAGCTACCTCCCCCCTCAAAAGAAATAAATAAAGGGTGGGAATATTTAACAAGTAAAATAGATAATATACACTATGGAGATTTAAAGAAGCATGTTACTACTTATGCTGTGTGATCTGGGAAGACAATATATGATCCGTGGGTAAGACAGCACCTGTAATTGTAGATTTTATGTGTTAATTTTATGTGGATATTTGGGCAAACATTATTCTGACTGTAACTTTGAGATATTTTCTGGATAAAATTAACACTTGAATTGGTACAACAAGTAAATAGTACTTTCTAATGTGAATGGGCCTCACATAATCGGTTGAAGGCTTGACTAGAACAAAAGGCTGACCCTGCTGTGAGTAATAAAAAATTCTCCTGTGAACAGCCTTCCATTTGAGACATTTGCTGCTCTTGGTTCTACCAGTAGTGAGTCTGTCTACACCAGACTGGGGCATCAGCCACAGAATATATATTCTCTCTATATACATACACATGTATGTTCATATACATATGAAAGAAACTTATATCTAGGTACATAGATAGAATAGATAGATAGATAGACAGATAGGTAGATAATTTTATTGGTTGTGTTTCTTTGGAGTACCCTAACTAATATAGTACTTAACAGCTTGAAAAATTATGTCCAAGGGGAAGAATTAGACATTTCAAATGAGGACAATGTGACCAAAAAATCATGGGGTGGCATTCCATTTCCCTCATACTACATGTCCTATCTGTCCAAAATCCTACCCCATCAACCTTCAAAATATGCCCTGATTTTGAACATTCTCACTATTGCCGCTGCTGTCATCCAAATCAGTGTCACTATAACCTCTTGCCTGGTTTAGTCGGTGAGCCTACCAAATGGTGTCCTACTTCCATCCTTACCTTTCAGGATATTCTCAATAGAGCAGTCTGGAACACCTTTTTAAAATGTATGTCATTTCATATAATTATTCTGTCTGCAGCCACAATAGCATTCATTCTGTTGTTCCCAGAGTGGACGATATGCCTAACGTCTTTATCAGTGACCCGTAAGGGCCTACATGGTCTGTCACCTATCATCTCTTAGTTCCCACCTTTATTCAGACATTTTCTCACTGACATCTTGAGCCTCCCTCTCTAAAATCACCAGCTTGGATATTTCCTGTTCTTCTGCCCTGTTTAATTTTATTTTCACCTTAACATTTATCACTACCTAACACACTATACACTTTCTTTATCCTATATGTAACTGTTGCTTCCACAAACATGCAATCTCTCTGAGGTCAGGGATTTTTGATGTGTTCTTTGCTGCTCTGCTAAGAGCACCTGGAAGGGTGGGGGACTAGAAGGAACAAGTGAGTACTTGTCAAAAACAAGTGAGAAGAATTTACAGAAGCTTGGCTAAGGCTTTCATTTTTTTAAAGATTTTATTCATTTTTAGAGAGGCGGGAAGAGAAGGAGAGAAATATCGATGTGTGGTTGCCTCAGTTGCCTCTCCTGCGCCTCATATTGGGGACCTGGTCCGCACCCCAGGCATGTGCCCTGACTGGGAAGCGAACTGGAGACCCTTTGGTTCGCAGACTGAGCTCAATCCACCGAGCTACGCCAGCCAGGTATTTTTTTTNTATCACTACCTAACACACTATACACTTTCTTTATCCTATATGTAACTGTTGCTTCCACAAACATGCAATCTCTCTGAGGTCAGGGATTTTTGATGTGTTCTTTGCTGCTCTGCTAAGAGCACCTGGAAGGGTGGGGGACTAGAAGGAACAAGTGAGTACTTGTCAAAAACAAGTGAGAAGAATTTACAGAAGCTTGGCTAAGGCTTTCATTTTTTTAAAGATTTTATTCATTTTTAGAGAGGCGGGAAGAGAAGGAGAGAAATATCGATGTGTGGTTGCCTCAGTTGCCTCTCCTGCGCCTCATATTGGGGACCTGGTCCGCACCCCAGGCATGTGCCCTGACTGGGAAGCGAACTGGAGACCCTTTGGTTCGCAGACTGCGCTCAATCCACTGAGCTACGCCAGCCAGGTATTTTTGGGGGGGGCGGGGGGGCGGGGGAGCGGTCAGGCTTTTAAACTGGAAGTTTATTGTCCACATTGCAAATAAAATAGAAAATGTAAATTTTCCGTAAACATAAAATGTAAATGTAAAAGTTCTGAGGGAAAATTTCAAGTATAGATAACATGGCTTCAATTTTAAGCATTTATGGGAGAGTATGAAACTTGAATAGAAGCAGGGAGTTATATAAAGAAAATCCAAATGCTTAAAATTTATATGAAAAAAACAAAGCTTCCAATTTTCTAATACATCAGCCTAACACCCAGAGTTTGGGCGGAACCTTATTCTAATTTTAGGTAAGAACAACCAAAGGAATAAACTCTCTACAGATAATACCTGTGAATTTATGCTCCTGAGATTAACACCACTCTGTAGCCTCAGGTATTTTTTCACTTACCATCATTTCTCATCCATAAGTAGCTAGATTTCTGAAGTAACCTTAAATAGCTGCTATATGACACATAAATGCCTAATGCAGATGATATATCATAAAAGCACTTTCATCTTTTTTATTCATCTAGTTCTCATTAACTGGTTAGTAACTTAGCAACAGGTGAAATTAGTTTTCTCAGGGGCCTGTTTCCAATCTGTGTATGAATTGGGTTATCACAATTTAGCCTAATGGGCTAAAAAAGAAAGTTGTTTCATCTGGATAATGACCATATGATTCTTTCTATCTCTGTGCATGTAAATCATAATCCCTGAAAAGTAAGCAATATATAATCGTTCTATTTATGGGATCGGACATTATGAATTACTAGAATCTGGCAGTCTTTTCTATTTAAACTACATAGAAAGGGGTGTATACAGTTAGAGCAAAAAGCTCCCAAAGTCACTGAAAGTAAAAATACTATTTTCTTGGCTTCATACAATAAATTTGTTTACTGTAGACGATCTATAGGTCTTAATTGCATGGGAGGTGGCACACTAAGTAGGGTAAAAGCTTATGAAAGAGCACAGAGCTTCTGAATCTGTACCTTTGTCAAATTACCTAGTGAAGAGGTATAAAGGCTATTTGTTGCTAATATTTTTAAATATGCATGCAATGTTACTAATTCTTTAATTTTATAAGTTCTTTTCAACATCTACACTTGGAATATACCAAAATTTTATACAATCTATGATAATTTTGAAAAATTAGTGTATTTTTAGGATAAAAATGACAAGATTGGTCTCACTGAATGACTTCTTTCATCTCTATTACATATGTTTGTGAGTATATCTATGTGTTTCAATATCTAATTGGCTGAAATGAAATAGAGATCATGACATATAAAAGATTTTAACACCTAAGTGTAGGTACACTGTGCACTTCTTTTTTCTTAATTCCAGCTAGCAGAGTTATAAAATTGTGTTAATGAATGACTGGATAAATAAATGAATATACTTTTACAAATATCTGTGTGGTGAAGCTGGGAGCAGGTTGAGCTGTCCCTGTCTCATGCCTATTCCAAGTACACGAGGTCTAAAATGCCTAAAAGATTGATTGAAGCTTTAATCTAAATTTCTTTGGGATAGGTCTATTCACATGAGGGACCTTAGTCTGAGTATAGTGTCTTAGCTTTGAAGAATAAGTACAAGGGGACACACACACACAAAAAAAAACAGACTTATTAAAAATTGTACATTTATTCTTACATGCTTAAACTTGAGTCATCTATAAACTACTCTCCATTTGATGTAATGCCCCTATCAAGACATTTTTTCAACTGCTGAAAAGTAACTTTTAACTCATTGATTTTGATGCCTTTTAGTGCTTCTGCCTTTTTTGTTTCACCTTTTTCATATCAGCAAAACATTTCCTTTTGAGGACTTCTTACATCTGGGGAAACAAAAAAAATTTGCTAGGGGAGAGAAGGGGTGAATAGAGAGGGTGGGGCACAGTAGCATGGGCAGGTGCACTCATAAATCACTCATCGTGAAATAGGCAAATGCATTGAAAGAGTCTTCAAAAAAATTCACTGAAGCCAACTGCAGCCTCTCACAACAACACCAGCTGGTACACGATACAGATGGGTTCCTAGAACACTTACCTAGCATACAAAGCCTATACTACAAGGGGCCCACCCTTCTGAAGATAATTTTGTTTTTTGAGAGTCTTGCACACTTTTGAATATAAAATATCTCATTTTTATATTTACTCAACAAATAATATCTGAGCAATTGTTATCTGTCAGTAGATGCTCTGGGCAGTAGATTAATCCCAAGGAACTAATAAACCATTGGGAATGTAGGCAACAATCAAGTGTACTACTAATAACTAATATATATAATCCCTGGTAGAAATTGTTTAGTAAAATAAATAAAACATGGAAGTAAAATTGAAAAGGGTTCACAATGTGGGATCATCATCTAAATATTGAGGTCAGGAAAGGCTTCATTCTGGAGAACACCATTGACTGGAGAGCACAGTGTTGGAAAGGATAGTGCATTAGTCCAAGTGGACAATTATGACTATTTAAACCTTAGTTGTGTGAATGGAAATAGTAAAAAGTGGGTGGAGTTGCGAAATAGCTTGAAAAGAGAATGTACCAAATATGCTAACACATTCTAAATTAATCTTGAAGGCGGCCCAGAGTTGTAGAAACATGTTGGTAAAGGGTTAGAGAGATAAAATTATGTTTAAAATTTGATTTCTCTATTTGAAAATAAGTGTGGTTTGCATAAATATATCTGAAGCTAAATGGGAAGGTCTGGAATGGATATAGGGATTTGGAGACATTCGTGAATAGTGTTGAAATTTGCATGGTTGGGGGAGAGTATCTACAGATACAGTACATATAAGGATGGGCAGTGAGTCAGCTGTGAAGTCCTGGAGGGTGGCAATATTTAAATATTGAGTAGGGGAAGATGAACAAGNAAGTAAAATTGAAAAGGGTTCACAATGTGGGATCATCATCTAAATATCGAGGTCAGGAAAGGCTTCATTCTGGAGAACACCATTGACTGGAGAGCACAGTGTTGGAAAGGATAGTGCATTAGTCCAAGTGGACAATTATGACTATTTAAACCTTAGTTGTGTGAATGGAAATAGTAAAAAGTGGGTGGAGTTGCAAAATAGCTTGAAAAGAGAATGTACCAAATATGCTAACACATTCTAAATTAATCTTGAAGGCGGTCCAGAGTTGTAGAAACATGTTGGTAAAGGGTTAGAGAGATAAAATTATGTTTAAAATTTGATTTCTCTATTTGAAAATAAGTGGGGTTTGCATAAATATATCTGAAGCTAAATGGGAAGGTCTGGAATGGATACAGGGATTTGGAGACATTCGTGAATAGTGTTGAAATTTGCATGGTTGGGGGAGAGTATCTACAGATACAGTACATATAAGGATGGGCAGTGAGTCAACTGTGAAGTCCTGGAGGGTGGCAATATTTAAATATTGGGTAGGGGAAGATGAACAAGGAGTATGAAATTCAAACAAGTTGAGTAGCAGTCATCATCACAATAAAAATACAAAGTTTCTACACTAATCAACATGGTGTTGATGCTCAGCAGTGGTATGTAAAACCCTACTAAGGGGGTTGGTGGAGGTAGGGGAGAGCTGGAAAGGTGGAGAATGGAAAGGAGTTATGGAGAATGGAAAGATGGCAGGCTCTGAGAAATGGGACTGGGAACAACATACCTGATTTTGATTATGACCTGGGGACTAGATCTCAAGAATAGGAGCAGAGTTAGAGATCTGGTCCCTACTTCTCATTGTGAGGATGCTGGATCTTAGTGACTTAATCCAAACTTAAGTGACTATGGAGTTGGGCTGTTTTACGCGAATATAAATAACTATTTGGCTAGAATTTTTCAGATTTACTTATGGATAGTGTATAAGCTTTTAATGGTTCATCTGATCCCACATATGCCAAGTATTTATTGATTCTACCAAAATACTTTTCCAAATTCAGGGGATAAAACCATAAGCAAGATCAATAACACTCTGCTTTCATGGACCTTATCAGACTCTGTAGAAGGAGTAAATGGGATAATTGGAGGTAGTGTTAGCTTCGGTAAAGAAAAAAACATAGAGAATAATGTGAGGAATTGGTGACTGAGGAGCTGCTCTGTTGGGCAAGAAGGTGAGAAAAAGCTGGTCTGAAGGAGTGAGATGTACACTGAGATTAGGGATAAGATGGGACAGGGGAGGGTACCCTGTAAATATGTAAGGCAAGAGAGCTCTCCATGAACTGGGAAGAGCTAGGGCAACAGCTCTTAGCCTGATGTGAACTTGGTGTACAAGAGAAATCGAAAGAAAACTAGAAAACTAGCTTAATGAGCAAGAAGGTAGTGGGTATAAAATGAAGGCAAAGATGTTACACTTTCTATTTAACAAGTTAATCCTAATACAAATGAGAACAACCCATTTTTTCTGTTCCTGGAAATCTAAGCTCCAAGTTAAACAAATCTTATACGAGGCCCATTATGGGAGAAAGAGATCCAAATCCTACCTTGTGGTTCTATAACTGGATGTTTGGATAACTTATTTAATCTCACATCCTACGTATTTTCTCATTTTTAAATTGGAATTATATTATGTGC
Organism: Sturnira hondurensis; assembly: GCF_014824575.4. Classification (NCBI taxonomy): domain Eukaryota; kingdom Metazoa; phylum Chordata; class Mammalia; order Chiroptera; family Phyllostomidae; genus Sturnira; species Sturnira hondurensis. Next base: position 21,085,782 of record NW_028083059.1, read on the forward strand.
TCCATACTGTTAAATACTGTAATATAGAATTGCTATATGGATTAAATGAACATATACATATATATAAAACACAAATTGAATATAACATAACATAGGTCAAGTCCATAATACGTATTACTATTATTATTGATGAAGACCAGTAAATTGGATATACATCAGCTATTGCTTACAAGAAAATGAGAAGTCCCATTAACTATAAATAAAGATGTTAATATCTAGCATTGATTCAACTATTATCAAAATGCTATCCAGATTCAAACCAGAAGAATAAGGGTTGGACCAATGGTTTGTGAGCCATTAGTCATGATGCAAGCTTAGTGTATCAAAAAAAAAATCAATACAGACCTTTCATTCTATGGCTTCTAAAACCAAATAGAAAATGTCAAAGAGAAAAAAAACCTAGTAGACATCACCATACACTTTAGTCAAGAGTTTATTTATTTTTTTTCATTTCAAGAAATTGATAATACTTGCTGGTTACATTTAAGAATAGACTTCAGAAAATACTTTAAAATTACTATTTCTTATAGTCTTCAATTATTTACAGACTTTAAAGAATGGCTGGGTGAGTAAGCCCATTCCAGAAAACTAGAATTGCTACTTAAGAAAACTTAAAATAGCTACATGGGATTGCGATGATTGAGTGTTCAACAAGCTCACAGCGCTTCTAGCCATAGCCCCTGAGTAGCTGTGGCTTCCTTTCCAGCTTCAGCATACTTCCGTGATAAGCGAGGTGCATTATTTGGCTCATGCTATGAAACTATGGGATATCAAAAGACACAGCATCCCAGGAGAAGAAGGTGAAGGAACATACTCTCTTACAACATGACGAATAAGGTTCTTCCACACTAGCAGCTGCCAACAGATGAACAGCTTTTAATGGAGTCGGGGTACACAATGCAAGCTGGGCCCAGAACTAATCAGATCTAATTAAGACAGACGTGTTATGGTCCAGTAGTGTTGACAAGGTCGGGATTCCACTGGCTTTAAATGAGGCATGTTGTAATCGGGATCTAATTGAAAATCTGGAAATGATACAAAACCTTTACCCTTCAGGGCCTAAGAAGAGGTCTGTTTGGGTCCTGGTGTGCACCTTATTAGATTGTGAATGCTCAATTAGACAGTTATGTAAAAAAATTAAACAAATAGCACAACATTTAAATATGCTTCAAAGGAGCACAAGTTAAATTCACATCTGTTTGGATATGATTCAGTGTTGTTTCTAAGTTTTAGATTTAGAGATTTGTCTATTTTATAGCTGCTATTATGTTGTGGCTATTATTATATACAGACAAAAATATTGGGGTAATTTTCTTAGCATAGTATATTTCATTACATGCTCCTGATTTCTAGAATTTGGAAGAGGTATGCATGTCCAAATTGTCTTCTAAGAAATGTGAAACAGGTATTTATGTTCACAATTTAACATAAGACTTTTAAAATTATCTTTGTCCAATGCAGATTGCCACAAACGTCACTATTAGGATTTGACCTTATTTATGTTGCTTGGTTTTCTAAAGTATTTAATATTTTTATAATGACTCAGATTTGAAATTTACTGTTGTTATTTAACCCTGAAGTACCCTTTAACCTCCAGGCTGCACATGCAAACAAATATTAGCCTAAGGGGATCTCCATTTTCTCCTTCACAAAACTTCAGGCCATTCTTAAAATCAATCCGGTTACTACTCAGTAACATTACGGATTTTTGTTTGTTTGTTTTTGCTGTTTTCCCATTGACTCACCAACTTCAAGTTGGGACACTGTTCCTGTGGACGTGTTCACTGCATATCAATCAATATCTCCTAGAGATATCCCTTCAGATTTAAAGGTCATTGCTTTCTAAATGAAATACTAACAGCTAACCTTGATTATTTTTGCAGCTCTTCCTATATGTTAGGGCTGGAAATAGATCTGACTATTATATACCAATTCTAGTGAAAATCTCAAGATAATACCCACTATCTATGAAATGCCATTTTGTTGTTTATCATCTTATTAGTTTGAAATTTAATCTTACAGAAGAGGAATTCAAAATGCCAAATACAGATTGAAGGACAAATACAACACTGGCTTCCTCATTGCTTCCAGGTCTGCTTTTAAACCTCACTTTATCAGAGGACCTCGCAAACCAGAGCTTTACCTGACCCCCTGCTTCCATCCTTTCAGTAGAACTTTTCACCATGACACATATGTTAATAGTTCGTCAACCCACTGTCTGTTTCGATCCATGAGCAAAGAAGCTGTTTTGTTCACTGCCATTTCTACACTAATCACACAATACTGGGCACATAGCAGGTACACAGCTGGGCATTTTACATAAATGAATAAATGAATGAAGGAGTATGTAAATGGAACACAAAGTCGATGTTTGCATTGGGTGATTCATCCTGAAGATTAAATTTGAGCTTTAAAGACCAAAAATTACACACTTTCACACAAATAAATGTGCAAGTTTCTAATGCCTCAATCACTTCATTTTGTCTCAATTGTGGTCCCTAGCTTAGGTTTTTAAAGTGTGGGGTGATTATATTCATTGGCTTTTACTTATCTTCTGAATTTTTATTTTCCCTACAACTCCACTTTTACACTACAAACAAAATTATGCAATGTCTACTTGACCAATGAATTAGTGCATACATTTGGAAAAAATTGTTACAAGTACTTATAATAAAAATGTAATGTGTTTGAGGAGACATTTATTGCTGTTGTTACCTAGTATAAGAGATGGTCTCCACCACGTAGCAGTAAACACGTGGGAATTTATAGGTGTAAAATTAACTACGGATTCTAGAAATATTTTACCTATAAACAGGACACTCATTGTTATTAAGAGGAGAAAAGAAAGTTAATTTAAATCAGCCTCATTGTTTTCAAATATAAAGTTTTTCCACTATAAATGAATACATAGTATTAACATAACTTTTGTGGTTTTTGTTACTGTGGTGCTATTCATGCCAACATCAATGTTACTTCAAGGTGAATCAATTCACTTAAGAAATTTTCCTAATGCAATTAACTCAAATTAGCAAACAGATCTGTTGTATTTCTATTTGTGGCTTTCCAGCAATGGCCTAGACATATCACCAAGAGTTTTCTATCTTTTGTGAATACATCATTAACATATTTATCAAAAATTCTAATAAGAACCACACATTTAATAGATTATTTTATCATAATTCTGTCATTTCCTCTAATAAAATTATGTTAACAATTTCAGGTTTATCAGATCAATGAATTAAAGAAGTGTTAAGAAATTGAGCCACCCACTAAAATCTTAAAATGTACAATTTATTTTAGCTTATATTGCAGTGATGTTTTAAAAGGCATTGCACTAGTTTCTGAGCAGTACACTTTAGAGTTGTTTTTACAGAATGGCAGCTTGAATTTCACCAGATGTGAAATCATTTGGTTGTGTAAACACTTTTTTTCCCCCTGAAATGCATAGGGTTTTTATTTCACTTAAAAAATAGCCTGTAAATGGATAATGTCTACGGGTTGAACTGGACATCTCAGAGGGGTCCTAGGCTCAGATACACTGAGGTGATTTACAATCTGAGGTAAACAGATTGGCTCAGATAACACCGGCTGATCGATGCTCCCACCTCTCTGGCAGGAAATGTCTTGGGGAGGCTGGGGAATGAATTTTGCAAGCCCCTCTTCAGATTCTGAGTTTCTTTGCCCCCACTCTCTGCTTTTTTCATGAAGAGCTGAAAACTGAGGGAATGAAGATACTCTTTCTTTGGCTCTGAAAATTTCTTCATAGTTTTTATTTTTTTCTGTCAGGGAAAAAACAATTGGCTGGACCATTTGACTAATTTACCATGAATTAGCCTTTCATAATAAATATTGAGCTATCTGTCCCAACAGTACAAGCAAAGGTGAACACACTCGTGTTACATTTTAATGGGGTGTTATAAGTAATTGAAAATTATGTTTGCAATAAAGTTTCTATTTTACCCTTTAGTTGGATCTAGTAAATGAACATTGCTTCACTATTTAACTAATTTTTCATTTCTTTTTGAAACCTCTTTCAAGAATATCAAACTACCTTATCACAGAGATGAAATATATTTTTGAATTCTGTGATTGCTCTGGGAATGAAAGAATGCTATAAATTGATATCTTGAGAAGGAAAGAGCTCAAAAATGGTATTTACCAGATAAAAATCTAAGTTTTTGAGTTGTAAGGAGAGTTATATATATTTTGTTTACTTACTACCTATCTTCTTCTCCTGACACCACATTCTGTTAGGAATTTCTATTAGAAATGTTGGAGAAATTGTGGGGGAAAGGGGACTCTAGTTCACTGTTGGTGGAATTGCAGACTGGTAAAACCACTAGGGAAAACAGTATGGAATTTTCTCAGAAAACTAAAAATGGACCTGCCTTTTGACCCAGCAATTCCACTGCTGGGATTATATCCTAAGAACCCTAAAACACCAATCCAAAAGAACCTATGCACCCCAATGTTCATAGCAGCACAATTTCCAATAGCCAAGAGTTGGAAGCAACCTAGGTGCCTGTCAGTAAATGAATGGATCAAAAAACTATGGTACATATACACAATGGAATTCTATGCAGCAGAAAGAAAGAAGGAGCTCCTACCCTTTGCAATGGCATGGATGGAACTGGAAAGCATTATGCTGAGTGAAATAAGCCAGGCGGTGAAAGACAAATACCATATGATCTCACCTTTAACAGGAAGCTAAACAACAAAACAAACAAGCAAGCAAAATTAAAACAAAAACTCTGAAATAGAGAACAGGGGGACAGTGACCAGAGGGGAGAGGGGAGGTAATTTCAGGGGAAAAGGGGGAGGGGTTTAGAGGAACTAGTATAACAAACACATGGACAACTAAGGGGGCGTGGGGGAGGGATTTAGAGGAACTAGTATAAAGGACACATGAACAACTAAGGGGGGAGTGGAAATGGGGGGGTGGGCTGGGATGGGAGTAAAAGACAGAAAACTATACTTGAACAATAATTAAATAAAAAAAAAGAGAAGACTACACTTGAGAAAAAAAGAATGTCTATTAGAATTTTTACAACTCTCAGAAAAAGACTCAGTTAAAAATTGTAAGTTTAAAAAGCCTGAATGAATAAAAGATATTCCAAGAAGGCATTACCAATACATCCTAATTATTTGTTATGTATTTGGCTGTTAAGAAAAGGGTTTGTGCAATAAGTACCAGCTTGTGCATCCCTTAGAGAAAAAACAATTTCAAATTTATATCCTGTTACTAATTTTAAGCATCTGCATATCTGTTTCAGTAGCCTTTTGGAGATTAACAATCTGTAAGATTGATTATCATTTTTACACTTTCTTCTAACTGCTATCTTAGAGATTTTCCATTTTCTAAACCTTCATCAATATGCATTTAAAATGATAACATATAAAGAAACTATTTATATTTCTTATAAGACAATAGTGCATCATTCCCTTTTTTTCTCATTTTGTTAATATTATGTCAAAATTAGTAGGGCAGTTTGGTTTATATTCTTCCATCACTACTACTGAAACTTTTGGCAAGTTTACCCTTTCTCAGCAATATCTTCCTTAGTCTCTTCCAATAAAAATAGGCTTCATCTCCCAGAATTGTATATATCAAAAAAGATTAAATGCATTGTAAGCCTCTGAATTTAGAACAATAATACAAATTACTTTTATTTGTTGAGTCACACTTCTGAAAAGATTTTCTACAATGTCTGTTTTTTCCAATGCAAGACTTCCTCTTTTCCCATCCTTGAACATAAGAGAAGTATTAAATTTAAACTGCCTCAAAGTATGCATTAGGATTCATTGGTGAGTGAACACTGTCATTGAGACTTTGAGATGTTAAAAAAAAATTAAGGTAGTTACCAATACAAGGGAAGGGCTAAAATTAAAAATACTGATCATATCAGGTATTGGCTAGGATGTGGGAAAAAATGGAACTTTTTTTACACTTCTGGGCAGGAGGGATAGTAACTTTTCAGAAAAAAAGTTTAAATGTTTGGCAATTTTATAAAAAGTGAAATATTTCCTTAGTATATGATTCAGATATTCTACACCTAAGTATTTACCCCCCATAAATTAAAGTATATATCCATCCACCTAAAGACATGCACATGAATGCTCACTGCAGCTTTAACTATATATGGAAGCAAATGTACATCAATGTAAGGGTGGGTTAAATGTGTTATATTCACGCAATGGAATACTATTCAGAAATGTAAAGGAATGACCTCTTGATATAGATCAATCTTTAAAAAATGCTAAATATAAGAAGCTAGAAAAGTAATGATTATATATTACATAATTTAATTTATAAAACATTCTAGAAAATGAAAACCAATGTTTAGTGAAAGAAAGTAAATTAGTGGTTGCTTGGGATGGGGAAAGGGCAAGAGATGAGAGAAATGGAATACAAAGGGCTCAGAGGAACATTTGGGGGTGATGGATATGCCCATTATCTTGATGGTTGGGTTGTATGCATATGTCAAAACCTATCAAATTATACACTTTAAATATGTGCAGTTTAACACTGTCAGTCATACATCAGTAGACCTCTTTTGGTTTCTTTAAATGAACAGTGCGATTGCTGCGTGGAGTCCTGCCATTTTTTGTGAAGTACATATATAGCTTTATCACCCACTCTAAATTAAATACACTCTAAAATGAATCCAATCCCTAAGCAGTCAGTTATTTGATATTAAAACATTATCAGGAAGGAATAAAATCATCACAGAAGAAGTTGATTTGTATTAATGCTTCCAGCTTCTTTTGTTTTAATTAACTAATAATCCATTGAATCTATTTAATACTTTACATTATTAACTGTTTTTTACATATAAAGTTTCATTTTATTATTTAAGAACAATAAGACTTAAAAAATGAGAACGGAGGGCTATCAAGAATTGTTTGCCCCATATTTTAGGGGCATTGTATGGTTCTCTTTAGAACATGTGACAGAAGTATTCTTTTTCATTACCTGTCCTACTCTTAAACTTCAGTTAAATTTAGCTACATCCTCTCCTGGGTAGTTTTTTTCACACTTGGCAAAGAGATTCTCCGCACTTAGGGGTGAAGGAAAGGGCGCCCTTGATTGGGGTTAATGTTTTTCTATAGTTAATGTAAAAGAAAATTGCAAATCAAATGTAACATCACATTTAGTTACCCATTCCTATTTTAAAATATATTTTACTGATTATGCTATTACAATCGTCACAGTTTTGCCCCCTTTGCCTCCCTACACCTGATACACTATTCCCTCCCGAAATTACGCCCTCAGTTCATGTCCATGGGTGATGTATGTAAGTTCTCTGACTTCTCCTTTTCCTATACTATTCTTAACATACTCTCTATTTTATACCTACCTATTATGTTTCTTAATCCCTGCACCTTTATCCGAATTATCACCCTTCCCCCTCCCTGCTCATAATCCTCCAAATGATCTCTATATCTATGATCCCGTTCCTGTTCTGGTCTGGTCATTTGCTTAGTTTGTTTTTTTTTTAGATTCATTTGTTGATAGTTATGAATTTGTTATAATTTTAATGTTCATAGCTTTGATCTTCTTCTTTCTAAGTAAGTCCCCTTAACATTTCATGTAATAATGGCTTAGTGATGATGAACTTCTTTAACTTTACCTTGTCTGGGAAGCACTTCATCTGACCTTCAATTTGAAACGATAGCTTTGTTGAATGGAGTAATCTAGGTTGTAGGTCCTTGCTTTTCATCATTTTGAATACTTTCTGCCAGTCCCTTCTTTCTTGCAAAGTTTCTCTTGAGAAATGGATTAATGGCCTTATGTACCTCCTTTGTAGGCAATTCTCTGCTTTTCTATTGCTGCTTTTAAGATTCTCTCTTTATCTTCAACATTTGGCATTTTAATTATGATATGTCTTGTGGTTCTCTTTGGGACCAACTTGTTTGGGACTCCCTGTGCTTCCTGGACTTGTATATCTATTTCCTTCACCAAACTGGGGAAATTTTCTTTCATTATTTTTTTCAAATAAGTTTTAAATTTCTTGCTTTTCCTCTTCTCCTTCTGGCATCCCTATGATTCAGATTTTTGTATATTTGGAGATGTTCCAGAGACACCTTGTACAAACCTCAGGGGTTTTTTTTAATTCTTTTTTCTTGCTGTCTGGTAGAATGTTTATGTCTTCCTTATGTTCCAAGTAATTGATTTGAATCCTGGCTTCATTCTCTCCGCTGTTGGTTCCCTGTGGGTTTTTCTTTATTTCACTAGTGTAACTTTCATTTCCTCCTGGGTCTTTTTTTATTTTGTAGTTGTACTCAGTGAGTTCTCTGAGCATCCTGATCACCTGTGTTTTGAACTCTGCATCTGATAGGTAGATTATCTCCATTTTGTTTAAGTCTTTTTCTGGAGTTTTGTTCTATTATTTCATTTGGGCCATTTTTTTTGTTTTCTCAACTTGGCATCCACCTGTGTTTGCTTCTGTGCATTAGGTACACATGCAAGCTCCCTGTCTTAGTAGCATGGCCTATTGTAGAAAAAGCACTTGTGAATTGTGTGGGGCAGGCGGGGGCACCTGCTTCACTACTTTGTGGCTCTGTGTCAGGGGAAGCCTGGGAAAGGGGACAGTGGCACTGCCTGGCTTCTGCAGTTTTGTCTTGCATTTACCCAGTGCAACTGGCCTCCTTCCAGGTATTGCTCTGGTGCTGAATCCCACGGCAGGTGGGTCTGTGTACATTTTAAGTCTACACAGGCCCTTCAAATAGAGTCTCCTGAAAACCCAGCAGTTTCTTCTGCCAACCCAACCCCCGCTGGTTTTTATAGCCAGAAGTTATGGAGATTGATCTTCCTGGTGTTCGAATCATGGGCTGTGTAGTCTGGCCTGTGCTGGAATCACTCCCTCCCAAGGTATCCCACCTGATTTTTGTCCACCACATGTGAATGTGGGACCACCCGTTTCACTGTCACCTCTCTCCTCCTCTCCGCCTGTCTCCAGGTCTCCATGCCTTCTACCTGTCTGGAGGAATGTAGCTTCTTTAAATCCTTGCTTCGGGGACTTCCATACAGCTCGCTTTTCTGTTGGTTCTGGGTGTTACTGGTTTTCAGGTCTAGTTGTAACTCTTTCTATGGTTGTGCTAGGAGGCAAGTGTGTTTACCTACACCTCTATCTTGACTGGAAGTCTACCATACTACTTTCTAAGTCACCTTCTTATTTCTTCATGTGATCCTATTTTAGGCAGCCACAAGTCATATGAATGATATATTTTCTCGATGATAAATTATTTTAAATTCTATTATACAAAATTGTGGTATTGTAGATAAGAATTAAAGTTAAAAGAACACAGGGTCTTTTGTTTCTCTTATTTCAATATTACTGGATTTAAAACAATGTTTTCTTTTTAATGTTTAAATAAATATACCTGTTTGTTACATCAATTCAGACAAAATTAATTTAAAAGGGAAGGACAGCCAAATTGACTCTTTGTGCAAAGGATTTCAATTTAGTCAATAGAAACTATACAATACTAATAGAGAGCCAAATGAGAGAATTAGGGAACTCTTTCACTTGGAAAAAACTTTAGATTCCACCTACTATATGTCTAGTCTAAAATGCAGCACAAACCAAAAATAAATATTTAGTCCAATATTTTAAGGCACCTGGATTTTTCACAGTTGTGCTCAAAGGCAGAGTAGAAGTAGAAGAGAATATCATTCTCAAGTATCATTATTTTATGTTAACAAACCTTGTCAGGTGACAAGCAGTGCAAAGGTAGAGATGCTCAGAAGGAAGCAGAGATGTGTATGCAAAAGAGAGCAGGGGTAGCTTAGATTATTCAGACATGTGTATGGTGTGTATAGTTCCTGTACTAACATTCAGTTCCTGGAATTCTGTCTGGCCCCTTCATTTTACTTTGGCCAAAAATAAACCCTGTGTGTTGTATCTGTTCTCATTTACCATTTAACTTATCTTCAAATTAAAGTACTGTGGAATGTAGCTTATACAAACACAATGTTGTAGCCAGTAGGTGAGCAAGTGAATTCATGTAGTTAGAAGAGATAACATTTTATGAACTCATTCTGAAATATTATGCTTATATACACAAGGATTCTACTATACTAGTTTTATGAAGTTAGAAATATTTTCCCCCAAAATATTTGTTTCCAGGGTCAGCCCCATAGACCAAAATTTCCTATTTATTTTCTTTTGGTTGGTATGCCTTAATTTAATATGATTAAAGATCAGTCTTTAGCTTTTGAAGGGACAGGGATGGAAATCCTATTTCTTATTGTGGTTTTGAAATATTTATTATATATTTCCACCCATGGGAGTAATGCTTTGATTTTTTTATTGTTGTTTTAGAAAATTTATTGTGTTTCCATCCATTGGAATGAATGTGATTGTTTTAAGTGAGCTAACGAGAGCACTTATCAACTCACATACTAAAGTCTTGCCATTGAAAAGCCACAAATAGGTATTTATTTTTAGGCCTAGAATTTTAAATTGTTACAAATAAGGGCGTTCCTTAGCATAAAAGATTTACTTGAAGTAAAGAATAAGCATAAACTTTCTGGTGGAATGTGTTTCTATAAACCACAAACAGTTTATAGATCAAAAATCTATACACTCAATCATATTTCACAATATTCTATAACCTGTCAACATGATTGATCTATTTTGAAAGGAAGCCCTCATTTAGTTCCTATAAATATGACTTTGACTCTATTTCCTTTTTTATATAATTAATATGCTAAAAGTTTCCAGTTTTATGAGAGTCTTTTAGTTACAGGTTTAGTTGATAAATCTTTTAGACACCGTGTTGATTTTTAGTGTTTTTTTTAATATTCACTACAGTTGTTGGTGATTATTTATCATTTACAGACCTTGCTAAAATGTACTTCGCTACTTTTATTTACAATTTTAAGCTCTCCTTAAACTTTGGATGGCGGGAGCTTCATTGAGTTGGCAAGAATTCATGTACATATTTTTTTTAAAAACTATATTTCCTCATTTAATTTCTCCCAATTAAAAAATATTTTACCCGAAGTATAATATTTCCCCCAAATGAATATACTCATTAGAAAATACATTATAGTTTTAACGACTTTATTTTCAAATCACATCAAGCAAGCAATGGTAACTATAAATTTAAAAAATTAGCCCTGGCTAGTGTAGCTCAGTGGATTGAGCGCGGGCCTGCGAATCAAAGGATCCTGGTTCAATTCCCAGTCAGGGCACATGCCTGGGTTGCAGGCCAGTTCCCAGCAGGGGACTCAGAGAGGCAACCATACATTGATATCTCTCTCCTTCTCTCCTTCCCTTCCCCTCTAAGGATAAATAAGTAAAATCTTTTTAAAAATTAATAAAAAATTAATTTGTGCCTTTGGAAAGCCTATGCTATACTATGTAGGATTTCTATCTATGACAAATGATAATGGCACACCTCCACCAGGTGCCAGGAACTGGGTCAAGGGCCTTACATACCTCCATAACTCCTAGGAAGCTACATATTAACCCGCTTTCCTGGTGAGGAACTTGGAACCCAGAAAGTAACTAATTTATGGAGTATGAGACTGTAGTCAATGTTGTAGTGAGAATTCAAACTGTGTCTCTGTCATTCCAAGATTATGCTCTTTTCTCTGAATTCCATTTTATCTAAAGAAATTGAGAGCATAAAGACTAGTCTCTGCTAATATGATCTAAACTTTGGGGTACCTGATGTTATGACTTCAGTTATGAAAAGAACACAGCTCTGTTGCCCCAGAGATATACTATGTGGTCCTAATAGCCAGGAGTGGGACATGCTCTGTTGCCCCAGAGACATACTATGTGGTCCTAACGGCCAGGAGTGGGACGTTTGACTGTGCCAAGGGGATTGATCTAGTTTCTCAGTGAGCTCGAGGGAACTGTTTATACCCTGCATAACCATTAGATTGTCATTATACTGGCTATGATTGAATCTTTATGGTATTCATATATTTTGGCAGCAACAGGCTTTAACCTGTAATTTCCTTTTTTCAAGAGTTCAAAATTGACTTTTTCAATAAAATCCTGTATAGATTACTCAGTAAGTAGAATTCCTTCAGTAGTGTAATTGAAATTCATATTATCTTTCTGCTTATTAAATTTACTTTTGAATATCTGCTTAAGAAAGAACTTGCACTTGTAAAATCTGATCCTTTTAGATTATTATGTAAAACTTGGTTTACCTACTTTCAACCCATTAAAAGAAACAGAAAACAACTTTTTGACTATTGATTTTAAAGTCAACTCTACTTTAGTAAAAAAAGATTTTAAAAACTATTTCAGAGGAAGTTTAAGGATAAGCTAGCATTCTGTTTCACAATATCCCAAAATACAACAAAGAAATTCTACTTATGCATAAAGTAATATTTCATTATTATTTTCTGAAAGGAATGTTTCAGTCTTTTCAAAGGGACCATAAAATAGGAAACTAGACAACATGGACTACTGAAAAATTCTGACTCTTAGACCTGGTTTCCTGAGGGGAGGCATATTACCATTTATAATGTGCTTGATCCTTCACAATCTCACCAAGGTCAGGGACCATTAAAAAAAAAGAAAAAAAAACATCAAATAAGGAGTGTAGAATGAGGTAGTTGGGGGAGGAGGGACATGCACCTTTAAACTCAAAGGTTTTTTTGTTGGTGCGCTGCTGATCAATCATGCCAGCTGGTGTGGTTATAGGTTGCTCTTGATCTGCTTTCACAAGATCCTCAGAGAATTTGAATCATAAAAGGATCTGCTTCTCCAACCAAGAAGTATATAAAATAAACTGGCAGTTGAAAAATATATATCCACATCAAGAAAGTCTACTCTAGTGAATTTAAGCAATTATTAGTATGGGGACAGTATTTCTCTATTTCACTATTTCCTATACAAATGATTTCACAAACAGTGAAACACTGAGGTCTCAGATTTTGGACTTTTTCTTTTGAGAGCTCCTGTTAAAGAGAACACTTATTTTCTTAGACTTTTCTAAGAGCATATCATTTATTGATCTTCACTGTTGGTTACACCCCCATTACAACATGATACACTATTGTATAGATTTGGGTACCAGAAATGGGATGATGAAGTTGTACCTCCAGAGCACTGTTGATTTTAAAAAATCCTACTGGTTGGTTTATTGGAATAGTGTTAGTCATCCTCCCTTCTAACAATATAATAACGGGATCCTCACCATATTTCAGTAAAAGAGTGCCAGAATATTTAGAATAATTTTTTATATTCTTTATACAGCTTAGAGTAATGGTATTTTGTTTACATGAAGCATCCATTTTTCATTTCTTTCTTCCCATAGGAGGTAGCATAAATCAAAACAACTCAAATGTTTTTAATTTCGGTGTGAGATCAGCAGCTGTTCCCCAGAACTCCAGTTGCTACAAAAGAGGGATTTTTTGGAGTCACAAGTCAGATAGACAATGTAGCAAGATCTAGTTACACACCATGATACTTACTGTGCATATGCACATTAGCGATCATAATAAAAAAGAATTGTGTTTACTTAAACTCACAGTTTTGCAAGAGTCAAACAGTTATGTAATTGTCCCTATAGCACTGTGAATCATGGCGGTAGAGAAATGTAATCAATTAGTGACAAGTTCCTTTGATGTAGTCTATAGTGGGTTGACATAACAAATGACCCATTGAAGAGCACTGGGCTAAACTAGACTGCTTAAAAGGAAATTGAGTTCAAGTGAATATTTCCAACAGTTTATTTTTAATGTTTATACTTTATGCAGTTCCTAAAAAATGTATAATTAGGCTATCTGCTTAGTTTTCCAGAGGAAAGAAGTCAATGTAAGAGTTTCATCTAAATGTCAACCACATCTTTTGTTTAAAGCAAAATGTTTTAAAACCAAAGTAGAATTGAGAATTAGACTTTGGGATTTTGTGACTCTTAAGAACTAATTTTCCTTAAAGGACAAAGATAACATTTTCAGTTCTCCTTCTGTAAACATGTGGATTTGAAACCTAGTTTTTGTAAGATTAAATGTACCAGAAAAGAATCTGTAGTGTTTTACAGTTTGAACACCTTTTGGAGTAGTACAGAAAGTGGTGAATGGTGACGACAAGCAAAAAGACCATGACAGCTCTGGTTCTGATACAGTCAGTGATTCCATAGCACTTATCCTTAGTTTCTGAGCTCCCTTTAGAAGTCAAAGCCTCTCGCAAAAGAGACTTATCTGCCCATCATTACCCATGATCTCTTTTGGTACAATTTAAGCTCCAAGAGGAAATTTGGCCTGGAAATAAACTAGTTTCCTTAAATTCCTTTAAAAGAAGCTAAGTCAGTTTGAACTGGCGATCTCTATAACTTCTGCTTCTTAAGCATCCCATGGAACCTCTCCAGTACCGGGCAAGTGGAAGCTAAACATGAAACCTTGGCTTCAGCAATTGATGGGCATAAGGTGATCTCAGTGGGTTAATATTTGCAGCTTCTTGGAAATGCCCCTAGAGAGTTTAAAATTCACTTATTCCTCTCCTATCCACCTTGTTCCCCCACAGCTCCAGAACAGACATGTAGGAGTTTAAATGCAGATGAGTAACTGGGGTCGAAGTGAATAGGAGCACTAGGAGTTTTACTATGAGTATAAATAAGTTTCCAAATATCTTGTTTATCTGAAATTATCTGATTTCAAAAAGTCTCAACCCTTTTCTTTTATCACCATTTTGAATTTTCATTCAAAAGACCACAAATCAGAGTCAGCTATTCTTAATTGTCTAAAATCAGCTTTGCAGCTTGGACAAATATCTTGCTCTTCCTTCAAACATTTGGCATAAATGATTAGACTTCTTGGTTCCCTTGGAAATCTTGCTGTCATTTGCAGTGAGCTATCTCAGGAATATGAGTAATTTGAAGAGTCTAGTTAACTTTAACCTACAGCAATGCTTCTGAAAGTTTGTATTAATCAGTCCAAAAGTGACCAGGATTCTTAAATTTGTGTGTGGAAATAATGTATGTACAACCTGCAATAAGCCTGATACTGCGCTAGACAACAAAGATACAAGTGTGATTAAAATAGCCCTTGTCATTGAAGGCTTACAAATCATTGGGAGATTCTGAGGTTGGGGTGTGGGGAAATATGTAATTAGAGAAATTACTGTATCTGAGAAGGGATGTAACACTTAGTTATGAGCCAAATCCTTGGGACAGCTGTAGAAGACAGTTATGGGGATGGCTTAAGGTGGGTCTTGGCAGCTGGATTTGGGGTTACAAAGCAAAGAAAAGGAAGAGTGTCTGGCATATTTGAACAATAATACAGAAGCTTGAAATTTACACTGAGAGACATAGAAAGGGAGGTAAAGTTGGTTTATATTGTGAAATCCCAGTGTACTATGAGTAGGTACAACTTTATGTTGCCCATAAAGTACAGCATGGTGAAGGTTTCCAAAATGGGAAACTCAAAAGGAAGCAAAAGAGAAAAATTCAAAAGATTGCTAAATAGTGTTGTAGTTGAGTTAAATTTTGAAACTAAGTAATTAGGGGAATTTGGGGGCAGTTAGGAGTTCAATTTTCAACGTTAGTAACTAATATAAAGCAAACAGATGCACCGAGGTTACAGGATTTAGATAAGATGGAGTTATGTCTGATGACAAAGTTTAAATTTAGTTTAGTTCACATCTGTGGAATTTCAAGGCCAGGGACATAGATAGGTTTTCTACATGAATATTGAAATCCCCAAAGGTAATGGCAGTGAATAAGTACAACAGCTCAATATCTTTTGTTTATGTGGAATAACCAGGTGAGAATCAGATAACGGCATGCGAAAAAGTGGTTTGATTAGATGGGATGTGCCTCAGAAAGAAAACATGTCTTTGCATAAACGTTGAAAACTTTAGTTCTGGAAGTAGAAGCTTGGAACAAAAGAAATATAAACCCTAACTCCCAGCCCTAAGAACTAAGGGAGGCAGAAAATGAAACGCTTTTTTGCCTGGTTATAGATCGGGTGATCTTTGAATAGAAACAGATTCAGTTCATGATAAGATTAACATAACATTGTACAGAAAGTCTGAAGATAATGTGGGTTCACAATAGAAAGAAATGAATAGAGGACAATATGGAAGGACTTCAAGACTAAGTATGTTTGACCCTGAAAGAAATGGGTAAGTGAGAGAAGCCTGGGTTGTAGTGTAAAATGATACTACTGAGATGAATAGATTTGCTGTTAAGGGAATAAGAGACAGGGACTTAAACATATTATGGATTCCTCCTTACAAGATCACAGTATAAAATAGGCAAATACAGTGGCTAGAACTGGAACAGAGGAACACAGGAGAAAATGGTATGGCTGGATACCCCGTTGGAATTTTGAGGACAAAGTTTTTTGGTGCCATTGTTACTATTTGGTGTCAGAAAGGCCATTTCCCTATTCAAATAGCATCTGTCCCCATGTACAGACATCAGTGGCAAATGAAATCTCAGCCTATGAGAAAATCACACACATTATCGCAATGCTCCTTGGTAATAGGAAGCGTTTGCACCCCCACCAAAATATGTTATTTGGTTAACACACCATAAAACCAAGCTGAGGTAATTGTAAATTTACTATAAGCGCTGGGTCTGGAAAATTTCTCCCTGCAGTCACAACAATTATTTCTTGCATGTTATTTCTGCCCTCTATAAACTTATAGAAAGATAAAAGATAAATCAGGCAGCTAAGCTGTTGAACATTATCTACAGTCCCAGCATAACAGTTAGATCAAACCAAGCTTCTATCTCCCTGGGTGGGAAGAGCAACAACTGGGCCTGAATGTCAAGTGAGATAATGAAAGTAGAAGTGGTAAAAATTTTCACTTGCAGGAAAATTAACAATGATCGATCCCTGCTTTGAAGTTGCCCTCCACTGAAGGAACCCAGAAGCAAATCTGGTTTCAAACATTCTCTATTTCTCTTTCTCTCTCTCTCTCAAATACAACACACACACACACACACTGAACACATTCTGGCTAGAAGTACACTATTTTGCTGGTTTAATGCTAATTATTAGGGACTTCAGTTAGTGTCAGACCAAAAAATGGAAAATAAAGTCATCTGCTTGAATATATAGTCTTGAAATTGAGATGTGTGATGCCATTAACAAAGAGTGTGATATATTTATTTTTTGTATTATTTTAATGAGGAAGGCAATTTTAACATATCTTTGAACTTCTACCATAGGAGACACATTGCAGGGCAGTTTTTGATTATCTAGAAAAACAATTTCATGTGGACTTAGGTTAGACAGTTTAGACTTTTTTAAACTACTCTTTTCTAATGAAATCTTTATGATGTCTTAATAATATAAGGAACAAAACACACTGAGAGTCAAGGAGTCCTAATCTGCATTTCATAGAAAGGCACATGTTGTTTGTTACTCGATTAGGACAGCCTTGAATGTCCTTTTCAAAATCTATCATCATTTCCAAAAAGGTAAAAAGGACTAATGAAGCGCTTCCTTTGGTATAAATGGTTCTACTCTACCAATGAGAATAACATAGATGCTTTTTCATTTTAGAAGTCCTATCTAAAATGAGTAGAAACTGGAAAAATATGGGGGTATAAAAGGACAATAACAGGTGAGAAGAAATAAAATGCTCAATGTTAATAATAATAATATATATTGAACATAGGGTGAAGGTCATTTTACTGGGCAGCTGTGGAATACTAAAAGAAGCTGGTCCAATGACAGAGGTTTTGAAAGTAAGGAGAGATTGATTGTTCCACAGCCTCTCTGCATCTGGCCTCCTGATTTCAAACATTTCCAGATTGTTCTCCAAAACTGCGACTGGGCAAACACTCTGCACTCAAGTCTGTGATTAGGACAACACAAACACACATCAACAAACACGCATCAAAAGAAAGCATAAATTTGAAATATTCTGAAGAGTGCTAAATTTTGAGCAATTTTTTCTTTAGTCACTATGACTGTGACTTATGCTTTAAAGTTGTAAGTATTGTCTTTAAGCTTACCTTCAGGGATTATCGTACCCTGTCAAAGTGGGTCATTCAGAAAGAATAAAAACTGAGGTCATTCGAAAGGATTTCCGTAGTTTCAAAAGTAGAGCAATAATAGTAAATTACAAGTATCAAGGGAATGTTCTTTAAGGACTTTTAAACCTTTCACTAGGAAAAATAAAGGAACTGGTGGGGGGTTTTTCCCATATTATTATCAGGTGCAAAGTTTGAAAATTGAGGGACATAGAACAAGATTTTTTTATTTTCCATAGAAAAATACTTAGAAATCTTAAAAACAAATTAATTCAATGTACCATATATAGAGTTAACTGAATGTTTTAAAAGTTACTATTTAAGTTATATCATCTTACATGTACACACAAAAAAGATAGACAATTAGATGTTCTTTTCTTTCATATTGAATGACCAAGAAGTTCTCATTTATGTTCATCTGAATTCAACTTAAATCACTGGTATATAAAAATCATGACTACATACAAAAAAGACAAAAATAACTGCAAAGAAACATAAAAGTCACTGCTCTGGGAGATAGACCCCAAATTAACCAAATAGAAACATTTATATAAAAGTCAAATATTAGTATGTTTAATTTACTTTCTTTTTCTTTTAAAATTCAGTATGTACAATAAAGCGAGGAGGGCAGAGATAAAACTAGTGTTGGGGAGTAGACTGAAATAGGTAAAGAGGGGAAATGTACAGGATTATGGGTCTTGAACCCTGGCATAAGATACTCGAATGTGACATTTTGATGGTATTACTCTCATGATATTTAGAGAAGAGAAACCATGGAAGACAGGGGTAACTATTTAGCCATTGTGCTTCTCCTGTCTCTAGACTCTGTAAAACACACTCGTGAATGGAAATGCAAATGGTTAGAGTGTTCTTTCACTATGCTTGTAACAGCATTTTCTTTTTCTTTTTAATTACTTAGAACTATATAGTGATAGAAGTCAAGGAGAATTACACAGTTTCCATTATGTCTAGGAAAGACTAGGGACTTCTCCTCACATGCCATCTGTGACTCAAACAATTCTTGCTACCCAGACAATAGCAAAAGCAGAGAGATTAATTGGTTATGCTATCAGATTGAATGTCAGCATCTTAGCCTCAGGACAGAGGATACAGCTGCAATGGAGAGCAAAACTACATGAGTTCAAAATATTTCCAAACCTAGAAATCTTTGTGTATATAATTTAATTCAGATGTCGAACTAGTCTATTATGTATCCACTTCAATAAACTGAAGAATTTAGTATTACCATTTTATGATGTCATAATCCTAAATTTTTATGGCCTAGGATGACTTGTTATGCTCTGGAAATCTTTCCAAAATTGGCATATGCAGAAGGACATATATGGACAGTGATGTCACTACTTGAATGCAAAAGATGACAGAGAAATGTTTAGAAAAGTCACTTATGTCTTGTGTTCATTATGATGAACTTTATATATCAGAGTATGAGAGCATTTATACCCATCTTTCAACACTATGTGGATTTAAAAGATAATACACCAAGAAATATATACAAAGAAATCTTGTGTTTATCTAGGATTTATAAAATAAAGATCAACTCATTATTGTCTGCTCAGGTATGGGTTTTGATATTATTATTCTGTTTGTACTATAAACATCATATCTATCTACATATTTACATATATACTGTAAACTTCATATATAGTTTTCAATAAATACATACAGTACTATAAATATATTTTCTCTTCCTTATGTTTTTCTTAATAACGTTTTCTTTCCTCTAGCTTAATGCAGATGTAAATGCAGTGTAAATGCAGATGAGTGATGGAGGTTGGTGTCCCTAGGAGTCAAAGTGGTCTAATTACGAGTATAAAAAAATTACTCCTTTTGCTGTTGAACCTGACCTTCCTCTGCTTCTGTGTGGCATTTAATACAAGTGAAAAAATAACAGTTTTAGTGGAATTGAGAATAACTTTCTCCATGAACTCTTCACCAAAATGTGGAAGTAGCGAAAACCACGGGGCATTTAGAGGAAGGTGACACTGGAAAGCGAGGGATATTAAGTTTTGGCAATGTTTTTATTCAACTCTTTCACATTTGATTTTCTTGCTTATATTTTGGGGGCACTTGGCTTTATGCTAAAGTATTGATGACTTACAAATTTATATGATTCACTTGCCAGAACCATCCCCAAATAATGCATATGAAATTGGCATATTTTCCCTCCCATTGTCATATTTTTGTCTCTTTTCCATCTCTTTGTCTGCCTTTCATTATTTTTTATTTTATAAAGTTACATTTTTAAAAGTTAATATCTTAAGAGGTGTAAATCATTGTGAATAACAAAATTTAAGGATATTTACCTATGTCTCTCAAATATGTAGTATATTAAGTTTATATTATCTGACTTCTGAAATGTCTAGCCCTTCTATGTGTCATTTAGAGACAAGAGCCTATAATGGTCCTTGCAAAATATTACCCAATTTCCTGTATCCTCTCCCTTAGGATAAATTTCATGATGTCTGCACAGCTAAGGAAAAATCTTGGGCTTTGATATGCCCCCTTGGCCCTGCTTCTTGTTTCATTGCACAGCTTCCCTGAACGGACTCATGATCAAGTTCTTTTTCCTGCCTCTGGGTACCAGACAAGACGTGACTGTGATGGGCCACATAACATTCCTTGCATTGCTAATTTGAGGCATTGATAGAATGTGTGGTTCAAATGAGACATTAGTGTTCTGGTTTAAAGAGCTGTTCTATGTGAGGTCACTCCACAACCTTTGACCTATTTGGTAATGCTTTGGGGAATTAAAATTATATACAGGTGCAGGCAATATGTTAAGAAAAACACTGCAGAGGTTAGTTTGCTTTCCACAATTTTATAGTCTTCCATGGGGCCTATAGATTTCAAGTAAAGTGAGTATGAGATTTAATAACTCTTCTCCCTCTTGCTGGTTATTTTATAGTTAAAATATGACCTTTGAATGCCTATAATCAGTTAGCCTTACATAAACTTCTGAATAAGTGCTTTTGAATAATATGTTGACTTATAAATCACTGGGAAAGTTAAAATATAATTTTCAGTATGCTCAGTTATTCAATATTACTTAATGTAATTATCTAAAATAATATTAACTAATGAAACTAATTTATAAATATAAGTAGGCATGGAAAGTTATAAAAATTGAGAGTGGTATGAAAGAAATTTGTGTGGTAAAATATGTGAATAAAGAGGTATTTTTCAGTCTTATTTTTTCACTTACTCTAAATGTTTTGAAAAATTAAATAAATTTAGAATTTGTATTTTATGCCCTTTATTAAAGTTTTACTTTTATCACTTATTTCTATTGCAAATAAAGATTCATGAATTTACATGATTAATCAATGATAATGTTATTATATTTGATTTAGACACAATCTCCCTTTATATAATAGAGACATTAGTTTTGGTATAACTAAACTGTTTCCTGGCTTTTGTTAATTTTACAATTGACTTAATATATGCCAATTCTAACCCAAAATTATACTTTCAAAACTTTATCATTCTTATTTTCTCAATTTACCTTAAAGAGTAACTATTTAACAGCAATTACCAAAATTGAGACATAGATTATGTATACTACAAACTATTTTTACTGTAAAGATATATTTTTATTTTTTATAAAGTATTCATACTATGTATGTTTAACTTTTTTAAAAAGATTTTAATTATTTATTTTTAGAGAGGGAGAGGGAGGGGGAAAGGCCAAAAGAGAAACATTGATGTGTGAGAGAAACATCAATCAGTTCCCATGCCAACACTCACTCAATCCACTGAGCCACAGCAGCAAGGACTAAAAATATATTTTTAAATAAAAAATAATTTCTCTATAATTAACAGTTGGTATTTTAAGTGTAAAGTTTAAGAAATAATTTATATTATCATATAACCTTTAGGCAATAATTATTTATGACAAGAAGAAATTGACATGTATGTTGAATATTTATTTAGACGCTTCCTCTTTCACTATTCTTAGGTCCTTAGTTCATCACAAACCAGAAAATAAAGAACCTTCACAGATTTGGGGCTGTAGATTGGGTAAATTCAAGAGAAACATTTACTCCAAATCTGACCCCAAATCTGTATGTGTGAGTACACATGCTAATGGATGTATCCCATGGAAAACCCCACTAGCATTCTGGGACTGCAGATCAGACTGCCTCTTAAGTAACTCACAGATGCTTAGTTTGCTTTTGTTTTAGGTGTGGTTGTTAATAACTGTGAGTTTGCTGTCTTTTTACTGTTCATATTTTTGTTTTCTTAGATAAGTCCCTTTAACATTTCATACAATAAGGGCTTGGTGATGATGAACTCCTTGAACTTGACCTTATCTGAGATCCACTTTATCTGTCCTTTCATTGTTAATTAATGCTTTGTTGGATAGAGCAATCTTGGATTATAGGTCCTTGACTTTTATGACTTGGAATACTTCTTTCCAGCCCCTTCTTGCCTGTAAGGTCTCTTTTGAGAAATCAGCTGACAGTCTGATGGGAACTCCTTTGTAGGTGACTGTCCCCTTATCTCTTGCTGCTTCTAGAATTCTCTCCTTCATTTTTATCTTGGCTAATGTAATTATGATGTGCCTTGGTGTGTTCCTCCTTGGGTCCAACTTTTTGGGGACTCTCTGAGCTTCCTGGACTTCCTGGAAGTGTATTTCCTTTGCCAGATTGGGGAAGTTCTTCTTTATTATGTGTTCAAATAAGTTTTCCACTTGTTGCTCTTTCTCTTCCCCTTCTGGTACCCCTAAAATTCGGGAGTTGGAATGCTTAAAGATGTCCTGGAGGTTCCTAGGCCTCTCCTTGTTTTTTGGAGAGACAAGAATTCTTGTTTCTTCATTCTTTTCTGTTTGGTTGTTTCTTCCTTCCTTCTAGTCCACTCCATTGACTTTAGTTCCAGTTTTCTTTCCATCACCATTGGTTCCCTGTGCATTTTTCTTCATTTCATTTAGTGTATCCTTCATTTTTTCATCTAATTTCAAGTCAACCAGTTTTCATCTTCATCCAAGTCAACCAGTTCTGTGAGCATTCTGATCACCAGTATTTTGAGCTGTGCATCTGATAGGTTGGCTATCTCTTGATCACTTAAAAGTATTGGCTCTTGGGCTTTGATTTGTTCTTCCATTTGAGCCATAACTTTTTGGTCTGTTCATGCCTGTTACCTATGATGGGTGGAGCCTTAGGTGTTCACCAGTGGGGGTAACCCAGTTGCTGAGTTGTGACACTGTATGTGGGGTGGGGTCAGAAAGGGAACAGTGGTGCTTGCTCTGCTTGTATTTTAGTACCCTCTCTTGCTTCTCTCAAGAAAAATGGGCCCTTCTGGTGCTGGTTCCTGGGTGGGTTTATGTAGGTTTTAGGACCCTGTGGGACTCTCCAACAAACTCTCCTGTGAGGATGGGAGTCTCCCCTAACACCTCAGCCCACACAAGTGTCTTCAATTGGTGCTTTTAGGTTTTATTTCCCTGCACTGGGGCCCTGGGTTGCATGGTCAGTCTCGCTGCCCATTTTTGCCTGGTTTATCTCCATGCAAATGTGTGACTGTGATCAGCCAGCAGCCTTGCGCACATCACTGGGTCTGCTCATTTATTCCCCGCACCCAGGGTCTGCTAGCCACTGCTTTATCCTGCCACAACCCCTCTCCACAGGCCACCAACTCCACCCCTCTTACCAGGCTGGATGAATGGTTGTTGGACTTCCATACAGTTCACTTTTCTGTCTGTTCCGGTTGTGTTTTTGTTTCTAAATCTTTGTTGTCCTTAGTTTTTGTTGTGCAGGAGGTACAGTATTTCCACCTTGCCTCCATCTTGGCTGGAAGTCAGGAAGCCTTTTTTCAAATTTTCTTAAATTATAAAATCTAAAACCTCTTCATATCTCTAAAGTAATTGTATCGGACCTGAAAACAGTTAACATGCTGAACCATATTATTTTATTTAGTATCATCAGAGCTCTGAGATGGAAATAGGTAAAAAAAAAATTACAGTACAGATTCATGATATACATTAAAAGAAATGTACTTTTTAAAGTATAAGAGAAAATTATGGATGTGATCATTGAGAAATATACCTCTTAACTGGGTATGAAAAATTACCCTGGAACTTATTCAAACAAAGCACCAAATTTGCAAAGGTACAAAGGGGAACTTATTCAAGATTTCTAATTCTCAATAAATAATTTCTGTTCCTTCTTGTAGAGTTGTGTATTATTTTCCCTGTAGGAATAATACTCAAATATTCTGTTAATCTAGATTGTATCACATGTGTGTAACTACATTTTTTGAAACTTTAATTATTAGTTGATTATTCCCCATTCTTCAATGATCTCCCCTTTGCTCAGGGATAGTCTCTATCATTTTAAATCATGGAGATACAATTGACTATAATGCAAAAGGTTTGCATTTTAGCCATGGTTTTCCCTCTTGCTAGGTGAATTATATATCCCTTTGCTTGCTGTCCATAACCTCTCAAGGGACAACAAAATCCCAACATGTCTAAAACTGACTCATCTTTCTTACACCAAATCTCACTTAACAGTAAAACACCCACCTAATTTTTCAAGTCAGGTCCTGTGACTCAAACTTCGTTTTTCGTGTCCCCTAGACCAAATCAGTCAAGAGGTCTATGAATTTTGCCTTCTAAATGTTTTCCAAATGCATTTCCTATATACCACCTCTGCTGTCCCTTCTGTCCAGCCTCTAATCACATCCTGGACATTGTTCCTAAAGTTTCCCACCCTCAGAGTTCTGTGAGAGCAGATCTTATTGGTCTCAGTTTCTTAGATCAGTCACTGGTACAAACAGTCCTGGTTGAATAAACAATTGGATGTAAGGTTTCTATTTTTGGTGCTCACACATAACGTGTTTCTTCTGTACCTTTTATCTTGAATGCCATTTGCTTTTTTCTTCACCTTTATACTGCCTTCAAAACTTAGCTAAGATTTCATCACCCTCAGAAAGTGGTCCCTAAATAACAATGTTGGGCTACGTATCTATTCTCCATAGCATACTGTGATTATTTTATCTTAGGACATACCACATTTCATTGATTTCTTTTTTTTCCACTTCATATATCTGCCTCTTCCTCCAGGAGTTTTCAAACTTTTGGCATCTCTGGGTCACACTGGAAGAAGAAGAGTTGTCTCTGGCTACACATTAAATACACAAACATTTAATAAAAACTATGAGAAAAAAGGGTTTTAAGTAAATTTATGATTCCATTGGGTCACACTCATACTCATCCTGGGCCGCATGCAGCCTGCAGCCAGGAGTTGGACACCCCTGCAACCATTAACTACTTGAAAATACTCTCGTTCACCTCTGTATTTCCAGTGCTAATGCAGGGTCTTGTGATTGCACAAAGTTACACACATAAATGAATGAGTGCAATAACTTTCTTCCCAACTGTGGAAAGTTGAACAATTCTAGTTACTATAAATTGAACAGAAAATAAAGCAGTGCAAGATGTTCATTAGTAATATTACTGATGTTATTAACCAAATAAGTGAAAATTCAGTCTAATTCATCTTAGAGTAAATTAATAATTACATATTGAACATGCAACATCACAATGCAAATGTGGATATGTTCCATAGAATGTTTCTTGCCAGGTTTACATTATTTTCCAGTAACTCACTCATTGCATTTTAAAAATTTATCCTAATTTGGAAAATACAAAGTTGTATTCCCAGTACCTGATATGAAAATGTATTCTCAGTACCTGATACAAAATATGTGGGAAAAGATGTCAACAAAATAAAGATTCATTTTAACTTTCACATGTCTATTTTGCCTATAGTGAATTCTTATAACTTTTTTATTAGTCCCAAAAGAGATGTTTATATTTTCCTCTAATCAAAGATATCCTACTTCAAAATAACCTATGGCCTTAAAAATTTATTTTAGGAAAGAGTACCTAATATTAGAGATTTAGTACTTATGATCTATTTTAGACATATTATTTTTACTAATTGGAATACTGCCTGAGACAGAAATTCAAAACTCAGATTAAAATGCAAGGACAGTGAGTATAATGTTACATATAGGAAAAGATCAAGTCTCCGTTTCTGCATCGACGCTAGTCTAAACCATGAGCCTTTTCCCCAAACAGCTGTACTTAGTTGTAGTTCATCTGTTTTCTCTGTTTATCTTGTGGGTCTTAAGATAGCAAGGACTTTTCTACTGACTTGTGTGCTGCCTTAAAATGGCTTAGATTTAATATGTGGATGTAGATTCTGCATAATCTCTAAGTAATCACAGAATTACATTCATGATTCTCAATGTCTTTCTCATCAGCTAGTGACTATTGGATGCAAAGATTCTGTATTTTCCAAGGGTCTGTCTTTACTGATATTGATTGTAATCATTCTTTTATATTTTCAGCATTTATCCCCTTCTGTTTACCAGTACACTTTAAAGTTCTTGGCACATTAGAAATTCTCAGTAAATATTCTTGAATGTGGTGACACTGCCCCTTTAAAAAATCTATTTAGTCGTATATTTGCTGGTATATTGCTGAACCTTTTCATTTCAGTTACAGGGGTATACAGGCCCACACACTCATTTATATTGTACTTATGTTTCTGTATTATATTCCACATATTAAGTAAACTTCTATGTCATAATTTTTACCTGATAATTTATTTCAGACTCCATGTTTTCAAAAATATTGAAAAGTGAATCAATTAATTTTAATAGTTTGAAAAGTAAGGGTTTAAATTGTAGTTCATTCATGCAATCATTCATCCACTTGGCAAATATTAATGTAGTAATGTCAATGCATGAGATGTTGTTATAAATGCTAGGAATCTCATACAAACCTTTCTAAGCTCAGTGGGAGAATATTTACACATAAATATTGGGCTGGCCAAACAGTTTACTTCATTTTTGCATAAAATAAAAGACATATTTTTCATTTCCAGCAAAAACTTTATTTATTTGAGTATTTTGAGTATGTCAGATATCTCCCACAGGTATAACATTGATTATTCCCAATTAATGTCTTGATTTGATCACTATCAACTTCAATTGGTCTACCTGACAATGGAGCATATCCAGCAAGAATTCTCCAGCATGAAATTTCACAAACCACTTTTGACACATTCGGTAAGTCACAGCACCTCTTCCCTGCACTGCATAAATCTTTTTATGTGTTTCAGTTGCATTTTTACTTTTCTTGAACTCATAAAGCATAATATGCAGAAAATGTTGCTTATTTTCTTTCATCTTCAATATTAAAATGGCTGCAAGAAATTCACCAATTTTGAAAAGGTTTTTTAATGCATGTTGATATGACAGCTGTCACAGTCAATCTAACAAAATGTTTTGAATGAAGTTAAAGACAACTAAGAACTACTAGAGCCATCATATGGGGGAAAAACAAGTTTTTTTGCTAACCCAACATATATATATATAAATACACCCATACCTACCTACCTACATACATACATACATACCAATGTATATAGCATCATGTTCTCACTGAGGGGATGGGACTAGTTTTCTCTAGGCCTAGGAATTAAGAAAGGCTTACATTGGGCATAATCAGTAACTTGAAATATCACTAAGAGTTTGCCTGACAGGAAAGAGGGACAGGCCATTTCAGGCAGAGGGGAATTGAGCAATACACCTTTAAGAAGTAAACATTGTCATCAGCAGTTTTCTTTTGAATGTCCTAATATTTTCCATTTGAAAAAATTATGTAAGCCACATTATTACAGCAAAGAGCTTCTGCTAGTTTGTTTAGGCAGCTCTGTATCAAAACCAGCTGCAATGTCAGCCACAAGACAGAGAAGCTAATCCCAGTGTTGAGTCACTTGGAGCAGAACCAGTGGTTGCAATCAAATGGGCCCGGAGGAGACCTTAAATATAAGAATTACCTGCGTGGATTTGGTCACATTTTGCTTCCCAAAAATAAGTTCTGGCAATAGTTTGTTTATCCATGTTGAGATTTCTTTCAAAAAGAGATGAGGTGAAATAAGTAATCCAAGACCCACAATAGCTGAGTAGCTTGTTTTAAAACACATGGATTTAAAACTTACTTTTTTATTGCCTGATAAATAATTAAATCGGTCATTTAATTGGTTATAGCATGATAATATTGAGTTGACCACAAAGTTTGGTTTTTCTTCTGTGCAATAGCTCTAGTAGTGCTTAGTTGTCTTTAACTTCATTTGTGACAATTTTGTTAGATTGTATTGTGACAGCTGTCATATCAGTGTGCATTTTAAAGAATCATCAAAATTGATAAATTTTGTGCAGACATTTTAATATCGAAGATGGAAAGAGACACACAATATTTTTAGTATATCATCTTTATTATTTCAAGAGTGGTAATGCAACTGAAAATGCAAAAATGGGGGTGCCAGAAGGAGGGGAGAAAGTAAGAGAAGTTAGAAATCTATTTGAAAAAATAAGAAAAGAAGACTTCCTTATTTTGTTGGAGGAAATAGACATGCAAGTTCAGGAAGTACAGAAAGTTCCAAACTAGATGGATGCAAAGAGACCCACGCCAAGACACAACATAATTAAAATTCCGAAGGTTAAAGATAAAGAGAGGCTCTTAAAAGTAGCAAGAGAAAAGCAGTTAGTTGCCTACAAGGGAGTTTCCATATGACTGTCAGCTGATTTCTCAAAAGAAACTTTGCACCTTGAAGGGATTGGCAAGAAGTATTCAAAGTCACGAACAGCAGGGACTTACAGCCAAGATTGTTCTACCCAGCACAGCTATCATTTAGAATTGAAGGACAGATAAAGTGCTTCCCAGACAAGGTAAAGCTAAAGGAGTTCATCACCACCAAATAACTTGTATGAAATGTGAAAAGGACTTACTTAAGAAAAAGGTTGCCAGATGGGAGGGGGGTATGGGGGAATGGGTGAAGAGGTGAGGTGATTAAGAAGTACAAATTGGAAGTTACAGAATAGCTATGGGGATGTGAAGTACAGTACAGGAATAAAGTAACCAAAAAACTTATGCACATGACCCATTGACATAAACAATTGCCTGAGGGAGTGGGCGGGTGCTGGGTGCTGAAGGGCAAAGGGCGGAAACTGGGACAACTCTAATAGCATAATCAATAGCAAATCAATTTTTAAACATTTAAAAGATATTTGTGCAGTGTATGGAGAAGGTGCTGTGACTGATCAAATGTGTCAAAAGTGTTTTGAAAAATTTCTTGGTACTATTGACATTTTGGCCAAATAATTCTTTGCTGTGGGGCTGCCTTATGCACTGGAAGATATTTAGCAGCACTCCTGGCCTCTACTCACTAGAAGCCAATAGTGGGGGCTAGGTGATATGCATAAAATATCCAAATAAATAAAGTTATTGGTGAAAATGAAAAATGTATCTTTTACAGCAAAAACTAAAAGGGCATTTTGGCCAACCCAATAGTATTCTAGATCTAAATCTCCATTTCCGTTGCCATTTTAAATGTTAATGTAGAGTCATATTACAATAGTAGTGATACATACTTTTAGGTGAAAATAGCTATTTGCTGTTAAATATTCTTTTATGTGACATTACATAATAAATATCTAAAATAAACATAATTATACTGTTTGGTATATCTGAGTTCAGGAAGCATTCTTTAAGTATTTGTCCAGCCAAAAAGTATTTCCTTACTACACTGTGGAGTGGAAGATTTATATAAGGAGACCTAAGTGGACTGCATTGCAAACGGATCCAACTGACTAGCTTAAACTCAGACCCTAAATTGGCAGCTCTGTAGCTGAATGTGGCTGGCAGATGTATTTTGTTTTGCCTTAAACATTTATGGACAGGAAAAAAGGCAGAAATTTTACAATTAGAAGGTTTCATGTGAAACTTTTGATTTCTAGACTCTCCTGCCATACAGGAAGTTCTGATCGCACTTGCCTGCCTGAATTCATGGCAACAGTTTAGGTGGAGCTGAGTAGAAAAAGCTGTCTGCCGTCTTTTCACTGGTGGTATTCTCAAGTTTTGCTTAGTCCTTACTGGGCCACTACAGCAATTTAGCTTGCTTATTGATGTGTTTGTTTGTTTAGAAGTTTGAAAACCTACCTTAAAGATAAAGTCATAAATTAAAGAAATGCATTATTTCCCCAGATGAACCAACTCAAGATCCTAGTGTTGTTAGTATTAAAACCAGACGATTATACTATAGTTTAATATGCTAAAATTCTCCTATAAAATCATGAGAAATACACCTTTGACAATTTTTAAAGTCTGTGAAATCATGTGTGTGTGTGTGTATGTGTGTGTGAGTGTGGGTGTGTGAAAACACTGCGTTTTTCACCTATCCAACTTCCCCAAGGGACAGCAATGGCTCTTGTGAGCTCTTACTCTCCTTGTCCTGTTAGATGGTTATTGGTTGTGAGGAGTCAAAATAAA
The DNA here is from genome assembly GCF_014824575.4 of Sturnira hondurensis. NCBI lineage: Eukaryota > Metazoa > Chordata > Mammalia > Chiroptera > Phyllostomidae > Sturnira > Sturnira hondurensis. The sequence continues at coordinate 21,116,098 of NW_028083059.1, forward strand.
AACTGCCCAGCCTAATTAACTGTTATGTTTGTGACATTGCGACATATAATTGCACCCTGATGAGTTTGTTTCCTAACAAGCTATCTTTACTACAAGGCATTTTCAAACAGCTCTTTTAGGAAAGAGTATGGATACCTTTTTATCTGTATCACTGAAGACCGCTCTGGAAACATCCCAGTAGTGGACTGAAAGACCCATTTGTAGAGTAATGTGAGAGATGGAACATAGGGTTTGAGGATGAAAATGGCTCTTTCACTCTCTGTTTACCGGAGTTGTTTCAGCCTTGAGTCTTTTGCCAGAGTAAACACATCTGCAGCTCATATTCCACAGTATCTCCGGGCAGAACAGTCTCAAATTTTGTTAAAATACAGCGCTAATTACATTTTTAGCTTCCATGTGTTCCTTTGAGATTTCACAGACACGTTTTTAACTTTCAGAACAATCTTGAAGCTCACCTTTACTAAACAGGCGAGGTCCAAAGAACGGACCCTAATAAATGGATGAGGAACCAGTGTTCTCAGAGCTGTGACCTTGTTGACATGAACCCTCACCAGTGAAGTCACTGGAACTAAATGTGGTGCTCGCTCTGCACATATCGATTCCCTTTGTCTCCAAACAGTGACAACCAATGTTAATTCTTTCGTGTGGCCATATTACACAAAGGAAGTTGAAAGGAAAGTGGCAAAATAGTGGTGTGTTAGAAGTAAAATAAATCTCCTTCATTTATTCATTAAGAAATTAAGCTTACTCTGAGACAGGCACTATGTTGAACATTTGAAATACTAACATGAAGAAGACATTGATATTATCCTCTAGGAAAAACACATAATTTAGTGTATCATCTTTTATCATTTCTTTTAGTAGTTTAATATTATACCCACTCTGAGTAAATATGAAGCCCAGAAGATTTAAATCTGAAAACACACATATTTAGAGGTACACTTCAGGCTCTATTTACACCCATCTGCTTTCTCTACTTGGAAGAAACATTCATCTCCCACTGTCTGCCAGGGATGTCCAAACTTTTAGTGTCTCTGGGCCACACTGGAAGAAGAGGAGTCTTAGGCCACACATTAGACACATTCGGACACATAATCATACGAAAAAAAATCTTATAATGTTTTAAGTAAATTTATGATTTTGTACTGGGCCTCATTCACAGCCATCCTGAACTGCAGGTTGGACACCCCTGGTAGGGTATTATTGAATAAATGCAACTCTCCAGAAGGTACTTAGTGTTTTGAAAAAAGACTAGGAAAGATCATTGTGGTTTATATCCATATAGATAAGGCTTAATGCCGTACCACACATTTTATTATGAAATATGTGACATGCATAAAATGTCCAAAAAATAAAATAGCAGGCATTTCTGTGAGCAGTTAATTCTGGGATTTTGGAATCAGAAAAGTATCAGTTATCCCTATACTAAGAATTTTAGGGAATCTGCACATTTCCCCCTCCAAGGGTGGTTCAGACTAGACTGTGCAGGTGAATGTCAGCCAAGCAGAGTGACACAGTGTTAGGGACCAAGGGGTTGGGATATAGGCTAGGTGATTGTCTGAAGCCACAAAAGGAGGTGAATTCAAATGGCCAGTGCAAACGAAGAAACATTTCAGTGACACAAAACAAAAAAACTCACAAGCTTGAGACCAAAAGGCAAATTTGAGACCAAGACAGTGAGTGTCTTTGAGACCAAGACAATACAAAACAAGTGAGTTATATTATTCAAAAGTATACACAGGGCTTTGAACTTTGCAGTGGATTTCTTTCATTCCTTTGAGCTCATGGACAGTGAGTGATTACAAATGTGTCATTCTCCTAATTTAACCTGAAATCTGATTTTCCCCACATGATGAATGACTCTTATGATTTGCTTAAATCCCTAAATGACTGGTTGTCTTTCATCTGATTTTGTTTTACTAATTTTAGTGTTCTTACATCATGCCAAGTAAGAAACAAAGCTGGATCCGATTGAAAATTATATTCAAAATAATAAGTTATAGAAAGGTAATAAAGTTACAGCAGAGTTGCTATGACTCAGGAATCATACAGTGTCTGCAGAGCAGACTAGTGACAAAAACCCTCCCAAGTCATGCTACTTATGGTCGGTTTGATATCTTGTATTATGACTATAAAAGTAAGAAACAAAGCATCAAATAGATTGACTTCCCTGCAATGTTCATAAGTAAGTTGGGTCATTTTGAGGAAAATGTTTATCAATTCAGCAGTGGAGTGGTGAAAAACAAAGACTGAGCCTAAGGTTCCCACCATCATCCTATAACTCCCCCCGTGGCCTCAGCCGCTTGAGTCCCATCCCACAATTTCACAACCTTCATGGTACGTTAATCACTGAGTAAGGTAGTGAAATGTCAAACTATTGACTTCAAAACATTTTAAAAACTTCTGAAAACCAAGAAAATCAACTCAGCCAGATCCAAATCTCTTTATTTTTTAATTTTTTTATTTTCAATGTTTCAATTACCATTTGCATTCAATCTTATTCTGTATTAGTTTCAGATGTACAGTAAAGTGGTTAGAAAAGCATGTGCTTTACAGAGTGGTCACCCCACTGCTTCAATTACCCACTTGGCCCCATACGAATTTATCTCCATAATATTGACTATATTCCCTGTGCTATAAGCTACATCTCTATGGCTCTTCTGTAACTACTCATTTGTACTGCTTAATCCCTTCACCGTTTCACCCAGCCCTATAATCCCCCTCTTAACTGTTCTCTGTATCTATGATTCTGTTTCTATTTTGTTTGGGTTTTGTTGTTGTTGTTGTTGTTGTTCATTACATCCTACATATAAGTGAAATCAAATGGTATTTATCTTTCTCCATCTTATTTACTTCACTGAGCATAATACCCTCTATGTCCATCCATTGCTGTTGCAAAAGGTAGGATTTTACTCTTTTTATGACCAAGTAGTATTCCATTGTGTGAATGTGCCACTGTTTTGTTTGTTTGTTTGTTTGTTTGTTTTAATCTACTCGTCTACTTATGGACACTTGGATTGCTTCCAAATCTTGGCTATCATAAATAATGCTACAATGAAATTAGGGGTGTATATTCTTTCCAAATAGTGTTTTGAGTTTCTTTGCATATATTCCCAGATTGGAATCACTATGTCAGAAGGAAGTTCCATTATTAATTTCTGAAGAAATTTCATACTATTTTCCACAGTGGCTGCACCAGTCTATATCCCATCGACAGTACCTGAGAGCTTCCGTTTCTCTACATCCTCTTCAAAACTTGTTTGTTGATTTATTAAGAATAGCCATTTAGATAGGTGTGAGGTGGTATCTCATTGTAGTTTTGATTTGGATATTCTGATGATTAGTGATGTTGAACAAATTTCATGTCTTGGACATCTGTTTGTCTTCCTTGGAGAAGTGTCTACTCAGGAGATCACTTTATGATAGAAGCCACTTCTGGAGTTCTACTGTAGAATGAGCTTGATTCTTAGAATGGAGTGGGAGGATTAGATCAGGGCACTATAACAAATGGAGAGTCGTGGAAGCTGGCCCTAGGACTATAACAGTAAAGTCTTAAAAATTATTTATGATGATGGAAATATTTTATTATTGCTTTCAGTTATTTAAAATATGGCCGTATGACTGATTTTTAAATTTTATTTTTATGATTTCAAATTAAAATAGCCACATAATCATGGTGACAAAAGATGACTTGACTTTGGGTGGTAGGCACATTATACAATATACAGATCATATGTCACATAACTGTACACTTAAAACCTATTTGATCTTATTAACCAATGTTACCCCAATCAATTTAATAAAGAATTTGATACATAAAATTTAAAAATAATAAATAAATAGTCATATATGAATATCAGCTGCCATATCAGATAGTCCTTTGATTATCTAGAGTTTATCTCTTTCTCTACTAACACCAAGAAGGACTAAATATGGAACAAAAGCATAAATGAAAGGAAGAATGATGGAAAAACTTCAAAGTACATTAAAAGTAATGCTTTTTCAACACTGTTTGGAAGAGCAAACTTCTAAATTCATTGTGTCACTGTTTGGAAAAGATTTTTAAATTTGAAATGCTGAGCCAAGTGAGTGCAAAGTTTCTATCCAGTGTGATGAGTATAAAATGGATTTGGGCACCTTTTCAAACAGAAGGCTACAAAACCAGTCAGTTACAACTTCATGTAGCTGTAACCATGCATTGTCACCGGATACCAACTGAATCAGCCTGTTCAGTGTTTAGGCATCAATTTATTTTGTATCAAATAACAACATGCTTTAAGATTTTTGTTAGTACCTGATACCATTAATAGAAAAATGATACAGAGGCTAAATGTGAAGTCCAAGGTTAAATGCATCATCTGTGTTCATATACACAGTGAAATGTTTGGGATTCTTGAATCAGTTTTAGCACTCACCACCCACAGAGAAGAAAGTGGGCCCATGCGTCAGCGTTTGGTAGCTAAGTAGCATATTTTCCATCTCCTGCAGGTTGGTTCTCACATCTTGGTAGCTTAAAACTCTAGGTAATCTAATTTTTACATTACAATAGAATTTGATTAGAATGTTCCTTCCATTTTGCTGTTGTTTTTGCCTTTTCACAATTACATATCCTTTAACTAAAACACCTTAATCAAAATTATTATAGTTAGGAATTACATGCATGTGAACTCTCACTGGATTTTGTTCTGATTGACATGCAACTTAAAGGATTTATCATCTTTAAGAATACCTGTTGAAAAAAAACAGGTGTGTGTGGTAATCTTCCAAAAGAAAAAGAGATTTATTTATATACACGTGCATATAATAGCTTGTTGATGAACATTGATTGATAGTGACATTAACTTTCACAAATCTTAACCTACCTTTGGGAAGAAAAGCATAAAATTTTACATTCTCATTACTAATATTTCTTACTCAATTTTTAACATGATTTTTTGGTGCTTTGCTTTTATGTCAGGGATAGTGTTACTGCAAACTTTGTTTTTTTATTCATAAAAGTTTATTTCATAATAATAATATTTAGTATCATTGTGTCACACATTTTAAAAAATACATTAAAATTACACAAAGTGACCCCAAAATATTTTAAATTGAAAAAAATATATATATGACAAGGTTATTCTAAAAGGCAAGCGTTTTCTATATAATAATATTTGCATTATAAAAACTTATACATTGGTTTCCCCATTTCAGTAGAACATTTGATTGAATACTATTATTTTATTGTGTATTTTATAATGTCACAAATAACAATGACTGAAAGCTCTTCTTTTAACTACTGTAGTTTTTCCTACTTATCACTTGTAATGCCTTATTATTTTTCTTTATGCAACTCAATCATATAATTATTTTATATGATCTTATACATTTAATATCTCTCTTCCCTCTAGATATTAAACTCCATTAGAGCAGACATTAGCCTACTTTCTTCACATATAACATATTTTTGGACCATAAGATGCACCTAGGTTATACAGAAGGAAAATAGGAAAAAACTGAAGGAAAAATGTGGTAAAATATTTAATAATATAAATAATATAATATTTCACCAATGTAAATGTAAACAGAATTCAACAGCAGCATTAACATCCATTATTCCTCTTAAATTTGGGGGGGAAGATATGTCTTATAGTCTGAAAAATATGGTAATTGTGTTTTACTTAGTACTCAGCATATTATAACCCCCCAAATATGCTAAATGCATGAGTGAGTATGGGATTCATAAGTAAATAAGGACAACAATTTTTTAAGCTCTGACATAGATACCTCAGTAAAAACCTACTTTGAAAATTTGAGAATTAAACCCTAATCATTATTCTACCAGAAAATAGACTCATCTCTATCCTGTTGGGAAGGTAGTAGAAACAATTATATATTTGCTTTTATTGGATTCTAACATAATGCATATCCTTCGATTTGATAATCTTAACATCTCTATGAAGCAATTTTGAATTCATATGACTTTGCATGTTATTTCTATTTTTTAAGATTTTATTTATTTATTTATTTTAGACAGACAGGAAAGGAGGGAGAAAGAGAGGGAGAGAAACATCAATGTGTTCGTGCCCCTCCCACACCCCCTCCTGGGGACCTGGCTTGCAAACCAGGCATGTGCTCTGACTGGGGATCCAACCAAGGACCCTTTGGTTTGCAGACCAGCACTCAGTCCACTGAGCCACACCAGCTTGGGCTGGATGTTATTTCTGTGGTTCGCAGGCCCGCGCTCAGTCCACTGAGCTACACCAGCCAGGGCTTTGGATGTTATTTCTAATGAGAAAAACTTTACAACCCCATGGTCAAAAAGTAGAAGCATGAGTATTAAATTCCTGTATTTTGATTATTAGGTGCTTTCTTCCATGTTCTGCTGCCAGTGAAACCCAGAAACGTGCTTTTTCAAATAAATTCAATCAACCTGATGTAAAAATAAAATTTCCTGAAAGAGACATCAAATAAATAAATGTAAGTCACGTTACCTTCTAATACAACTGAGGTCATTGCTAATGGCTGGCTGTCTGTAAAGACTCAGGATGGGTGCAGTAACAAATGTCAGTCCCCAGGTGCTCCAGCCCTACCTCTCAGGTAGTGATATTGTCATTCGAACCTTCAACCTGAAACCTCAAAACATTCTTAGAAAACTTTAACCTCACCTGTTTAAAAATCACAAGTCCCATCATCAACAACAGGGAAGTCCATAACAAGGCTGTCAGATTTAAGTACAGTATCTTACTCCTGTGCTAAAAAACATAATTTTCAGGGAACTTGTTTTAAGGCCCCTTTAGTCAGTGACTATATGCCAAGTGGTATGGGTTCAAATACTTAATTACAGGGTAAGTTCCTGCCTCTTAGGAACTTCAACATGTAGTGAGGAGACCTTTACCTTATTTTGCTATGTATAATATGGTACCATGTATAATACACACACACATTTTTGGCCCACTTTCAGGAAAAAATCTTTCATTTTAATTTATTAATACTATGTTTTATTTATTTATATTTAGAAACAAAACCGATTATCATATTCCAGAGTATTATTTTGCATGTGGATATCATTATTGCTTTCTAGAGTTACACTTCTAATGCATAGGCATAAATAAAAGAATTTTAAAAATTTAAATAGATATGGAATTAGTACTACCCATGTATAATGTGCATCCTTATTTTTTCTCTCAAAAATTTGGGCAAAATAGTGCACATTTACATGGCAAATTATATTAACAAAAGTTAATATAGAGATAGTTGAATGAATAAATGGGTAGAGAAAAAGAGAGGGAGAGAGAGAGATTGGACAGATCAATTGTAAGGAAGAAAAACAATATATGGTGACGAGAAGAAGAGGACATGAACTTGGAAAAAAGGTTCTTGGTCAATCTTACCTTAAGTGAGAAAGGCAAACCATTGGAGAGATTGAGGGAGCAGACAATACTGTTTCACTTGGAGTGAGCCGTATGTATATGGACCTGTGGTGGGAAATGTTTGGCTTCTTAAACTGTCCCCGTTAGTGTCAGATGGCCCGAACCTAGCAGGATGAAAAGGCACAGTGAGCAGGACCTTAGATACAGTTATGCATCAAAGCTACGAGTAACATTTTCTTATCTGTTTGTCATTGTTGAATTTAATATTATCATTGCTAATACAGAATGTGGGGAAGCTTGGAAACAAGTGAAGTGTTTATAGTTGTTGGCTGGACAAAAGATGGTGTGAAAATGGGGAGAAGTGTTTGGGTTTGCGATTGATTTTGGAAGTAGGAATGCAATAACTTCATGAAGAATAGGACAAAAGTCAGAGAAGTAGAGTATTTAAAGATTATCGACAGGTTTTTGGCTTTAGTAACTGACTGGATGATGGTACTGTGATGTGTCATTTGCCATTAGCTTTTAGAGAATGTACATTGTGTATAATGTTTTATGTGAGAGGGAGGAAGAGAAGGGAAGAAAATGAGAAAAAGAGAAGTGAGAAAATAATCCAGGAGGGTGACGTAAACAGCACTGTCGATGATGGAGGAGGAGCCAAAGTACCAGCAGAGCTAGGTCCTCGGGAAAACAGGAATGGAATCTACTGAATGTGTGATGAGGTTGGTCTTTGTTATCAGGAGATATCTTTGTTTTGTTTTAACAGGAAGATCAAGCGTGGAAAATATAGCTTAGTGGATTTACTTGTGAGAAAATAAAGGTGTTCTCTAATTGATGGATTCTCTTTTCTTATAAAGCAGAAAACTACGTTCTAAACTGCAGGTTGAAAGTAGCTATAGAAAAATTGAAGAGATGATATGAAATAAATGGTATTAAAGTGTGTGAAAGCAGTAGTTTTGGAAAGTGAAATAAGATTGCTTAACAATGTTCAGTACCTACGTAAACTCTTGGATTTTGATTAAAGCCAATCACTAAAGCTGTATAATGTTATAATCTTTCTGATCACTATTAAACATTTCTGGTTCAGTTTGCACATCCTGAGTGGTTAATTTCATCCAGTATTAGGGGTTCCCACAACTCACACCTCCCAGGAAGGCTCAAGAGCTGCATGGCCTCTTTCAAACAAAATGAATGAAAAGTGTCCTAGCATACCATAGAATTCCCAGTTCAGTAAATAGCTTTACACCTTGAATTATAGTCTATCAGTGCTTCTTTATTTTACTTTATTTATATGAATAGTATATACAGTATAGTAAAAAGAAAATTAAGATTTTGTCTTTGTCTTTTAAATTAGCGGTTTCTAATGGCTTACACCTTTGTAATTCTATTTGTAAAATGTTTTCTTACCCTATCTCATCTTTTCATTAATTTCCAGTAATCCAATCCAAGTTCTCTCTTTCTTCATCTCTTGCTTGGAAAACTACCTTTTCAGTAATGATGCTTTAGTTATGATGCAATAACAAATAATCTCCAAAGTTTTAAAACAGAGAGAGTTTAAATAGGCCACTCACAGCTGGTAGGAATATAAACTGGTACAACCACTGTGAAAAACAGTGTGGAGTGTCCTCAAAAAATTAAGAATAGAGTTATCATATGATTCAGCAAACCCATTTCTTGGTATCTACCCCCAAAATTTGAAAATATTTATTCACGAAGATATATGTAGCTCTATGTTCTTTGCAGCATTATTCACAGTGGCCAAGACATGGAAGATGAAAGTGTCCTTCACTAGATGATGGGATAAGAAAGCCATGGTATATTGGCCAATGGAATACTAAATGACCATAAAAATAATGAAATCTTACCCTTTGCAACAGCATGGATGGACCTAGAGAGTATTATGCTAAGTGAAATGAGCCAGTCAGTGTAAAACAAATACTATATAATCTTATTTATAGATGGAATCTAATGAACAAAAAACCTGACAAACAAAAAAAGAAAAAAAAAGATGTGGTACATATATACAACAGCACACAATTCAATCATAAGAGAAGAAGAATGCTGCCATTAGTGACGACATGGATAGACTGAGAATAGCATGCTAAGTGATGTAAGTCAGATGTAAAGATTCCAGAACCATATGATTTCATTCATATGTGGGGTATAAAACTGAAAGAAACACATGAAGAAACAAGACAGACAAACAAAAATTCATAGGCAACAGACAATATAGTGGTTACCAGAGTGAAAGCGGTAGGAAGAGTAGCAAAGGGTAAGGGTGTCAAATATATGGTGACAGAAGATGTTGACTTTAGATGGTAAATGTACAGATGATATATAATAGAAATGCTCACTATAACCCTGTATAATTTTATTAACCAAAATCACCCCAATATATTTAATTTTAAAATTTGAAAAATTAAAAGAACAAAAGTTCATCTTTTTTGTGCACCAAATATCAGAAAAGTTGTTCGGTGTATTTCAATTCCTAAAGGACACAAGTTGACTGAGATTCTAGCACCAATGTTGGGAATATTAAACTTATGTATCAAACACCTTTTTAAAACTTTTTTCTCCAAATTTTACTTAAGTTGGCTTGGAGAGAGGCAATGAGAATGTGCAGTGAAAAGTTCTCAACTTCCTTATTTTCTTGTGTGATTAAGAGAATCCCTTAGGGCAGAGTGGCAAACACAAGGCCCATGGGCCAAATCCAGCCCTCCACCTTGTTTTATCTAGCCGGGCACCTTGTTTCTACCTGGAAGCAGCACTGAGCTTTCCCTTAACTGTTCAGAAGTAGTTACATTTACACAGTCCTAAAGTTCCATTCAGCCATTTGAAGGCAATCATGAGGCTAATGTGGCCCCTGGGGAAAATGAATGTGACACCCCCTGCCTTAGGGGAAATGCTTCAAAGGTCATAGTGCTTGATAAACATTATGTTGATTACCTAAAGAATTCTATACATCAGGGAATTTATGTGTTTTTGTTTTGTTTTACTTTGTTTTAGTTGTTTCATTCTCTCCCAGATCAGAAATGACCTGGTCTTTCCACCAAGAAAAAAATTCTCTTTTTTTCATGTCTCTAAATCTCTTTGCTGTAGATTCAATTTTATCTTTCTAAAACTTATGATTGCAAAATGAACCTCTATTTCTAATTTAATGCTTTTAGAGTTAGTCTATAAACTCTGCTAATTTTTTGCTTCATTTGATTGATCCACATTTACACACTTTTGATTTTTTTATGTTCAATATTATTTTGTATTAGTTTTAGGTGTACAACATAGTGGTTAGACAATCATATACTTTACAAAGTGTTTCCCCTGATATTTCTAGTAGCCAACTGACAGCATACATAGTTATTACAATATTATTGACCATATTTTCTATACTGTACTTTATATCCCTATGACTATTTTATAACTACCAATTTGTACTTTATAATCCCTTCACCTTTTTCACCCATTTCCCTAAACTCCCTACCCTCTGCCAACCGTCAGTCTGTTCTCTGTATCAATGAGTCTGTTTCTGTTTTGTCTGTTCATTTGTTTATATAGTTTTTAGATTCTACATATAAGTAAAATACTATGGTATTTCTCTTTCATTGACTGAATTACTTCACTCAGTATAATCCATCTAATCCATCCCTGCTCTCACAAAGGCTGAGATTTTGTTCTTGTTCATAACTGTTTATGTTGCACATTTTTTTTCTTTCTTTTTCTTAAAGAAGACCCTCTGTTTACCATTTCTTGTAATAATGGTTTGGTGGAGATGAACTTTTTCAGCTTTTCATTTTCTGGGAAGCTCTTTATCTTTAATTTAAATCTAAATGATAACTTTGCTGCATAGAGTAATCTTGATTGTAGGCCCTTGCATTTTATCACTTTGAATATTTAGTGCCAATCTCTTCTGCCCTATAAAGTGTCAGTGGAAGTTTAGTTGTGGGTAACTAACTGCTTTTCTCTTGCTGCTTTTAAGATTCTCTCTTTATCTTTAACCTTTGGCATTTTAATTATGATGTGTCTTAGAGTGGTTCTCTTTGTATCCTTCTTGTTTGGGACTCTCTGTGCTTCCTGGATTTATATGCCTATTTCCTTCACCAAATTAGAGATGTTTCCCTTCATTGTTTTTTTCAAATAGGTTTTCTATTTCTGTATCTCCCTCTTCTCCATCCAGTAACCCCATGATATGAATATTGGTATGCTTGAAGTTACACCAGAGGTTTCTTAAACTAACCTCATTTTTTGGATTTTTTTCTGTTCTGATTGAATGTTTTCTGATTTCTTAAATTCCAAATCACTGATTAGATTCTCGGTTTCATCTACTCTATTGTTAATTCCCTATAATGTATTTTTCATTTCAGCTAGTCTATCCTTCATTTCTTACTGGTTCTTTTTATGGTTTTCATGTCCTTTATTATATGGTTGAAGTCCTCAAGAAGTTTTTTGAGCACCCTTGTAACCATTGTTTTGAACTCTGTATCTGGTACTTTGCTTGCCTCCATTTCATTTTTTTTTTTCTGGAAATTTCTCCTTTCTTTCACNGATTTCTTAAATTCCAAATCACTGATTAGATTCTCAGTTTCATCTACTCTATTGTTAATTCCCTATAATGTATTTTTCATTTCAGCTAGTCTATCCTTCATTTCTTACTGGTTCTTTTTATGGTTTTCATGTCCTTTATTATATGGTTGAAGTCCTCAAGAAGTTTTTTGAGTACCCTTGTAACCATTGTTTTGAACTCTGTATCTGGTACTTTGCTTGCCTCCATTTCATTTTTTTTTTCTGGAAATTTCTCCTGTTCTTTCGCTTAGACCCTGTTTCTTTGTTTCACTTTGGCAGCTCTCCCGTGTTTGTTTCTGTGTATTAGGTAGTACTGCTACATCATCTGGACTTGGTAGAGTGGCCTTATATAGTAGGTATTCTATGGATCCCAGGGCCACAGTCTACCCACTCACTCAAGCTGGGCACTCCAGGTGTGCCCTCTTTGTGTGCTGCGTGCACTGTGTTCTGTAGTTGAGTCTTGATTGCTGTTAGTGTATCACTGGGAGGGAATGACACCCAGGCAGACTGGCTGTGAGAACCAGATGCAACTACAGAGGAGCTGCTGTGCAGGGGAAGACTTGTGAAAAAGTACTTGCTTCAGTGGGGCTAAAGAGAGTGCCATGGAGTCCTTCCTTTGGGTATGTAGCTCCTGGAGGTGGTAGGGTTGTAATCCACCATAGTGTACAGTTGGCCACCAGGTGCACTGGCTCTGTGGCCTCCCAGGAGGTGCAAGTTCAGCCAGACTCTGTGCCCTGCCTGGGGCCACCTGGCATGAGCTACAGAGCAATCTGAAGTTGGCTGCTACTTGCCCTGCTCTTGGAGGTGCCCAGAAGAGGCCAAGCTGCCAACCAAGTCAGCTGCCGCCAGTGCCAGGCCTGAGGCACTAACCTGAGGTATGGGGCATGCAGAAGCCAGAAACTACTTGTTTGAGAGATTTTAGGAAAGTCTGCAGTCTGAGACAAAAGAGGCCACTGGTATGAAAAAGGCACTGGAAACAGTTTGTGTTGGGCCCCAAAATTGTGTGGGACAGGGTCTTAGGGAATCACCAAGGTGGGGCTACAGGGTGAGCCAGGTTGATGGACACTCAGATATGGCATCCACATACTAGCTCTGTGTGGGGAGGCTCAGAAAGGAATAATGGCCTCTAATTGCACTTCTGTCTGGGAAAAAGCTGCCCCTCTACCCTTCACCCTAAAGCAACACAGTTTGGTTCCTTCACTTATGTTGCTGGCAACTTTCAAGTTGCTGCCCCAAAACTGGAGCTCAGAGCAAGTCAGTCTGAATAAGTCTGTGTGTGGGCTCTTTAAGAAGAACTGCCTGGGACTCCACAAGTCCTGTGTCTTCCTCAGCCAGAAGTTATAGGGACTTTTATTTCTGGCACCAGAACCTTGGGGTGGGGTTTCTGATGTTGGGCTGAGATTTCTCACTCTTTATGTTGGCAGGGGAAGTAGGGTTCTTGCAGTATCATGAGAAAAAACATTTTCAGGAACCCATTAGTGTGCATGAGGTCTGGTGGTAAGATTTATTTGGGTGAAAATAGCAGGCAACACCTGCATTTACAATATCCCACCTTGGTTCATCCCATGATGGAAAATCAGGGTGAGAAATAGGGCCAATGCCCAAGGATTCTTTGACATATTAAAGCTTATTCCTTTGGAGCCTATATGGTATGCCATGGACCAGGTTGGCTGTTACCCTCACATGGTTGCACATGGTCCCTGGGATTATATTATCTCAGGCTTGGAAAGGACAAGACACTTTTTCAAAATAACCAATCAACTTCTCAAGTTTTCATAGGCTTGTGCTGGGACCACCTTTTTCCCAATCTTAGCTCCTATCATACCTGCCTCATAGAAGCACCTCCTCCAGTGCCATGTTGACTTCTATTATGCCTGTGCTTACCTGCCCCTGCTCCCCAACCCCACAATCTGTCCAGAGGGTAGGCTGCCTTCCACACGGGGGAAGGGAGAGATGTTAATTCCCTTGGAAGAACAGTGCTGCTATCCGTGGGGAAGTGTATGAAGCTGCCTGGTGAGACAAGCAGGCTTATGCTCTGTGGTGATTATGTTTAATAATGTCTGATTCCTTTTACTTCCTTCCTTTTTTAATATTTAGCTGCCTACCCTAACACTCCAGGGGAGCTTCTACCGCTGAGATACTCTTCCTGGTTTTAATCTGCCATGCATTTGTGTGGCACCTGCTCTTTCGGAGCCTCTGTGCCTCCTATCAGTCTCAATGGCTTCATTTTTGTATGCTTAGTTGTAGGAATTCTATTCAGCTAGATCCCAGGCAGTTATGAGTGATGGTTTCTGTAATTTAGTTGTAATTTTATGTGGTTGTGGAAGGTTCTGAGTACTACATTTACCTCTACTGCCATTTTGACCAGAACGAATAAAACATTTGTTTAGAGCTGCACAGACTTATGTAATTGGAGAAGATCTTTAATCAATTTTGCCTCACATGAGTACCTCAGATAACGCACAGCCTCCACATTTGTCCAGAAAGCTCTTTACTAATCTTGAATAAACCATAGCACTAATCTCATTAGGTCGATTAAAATGTGGAACAACTCTGGAAAATAGCAGCTGATTCGTATTTTCAAACTAGGTAAAAGAACATTTATTTTTCATTTAGTTACATAGTGATGAAATTATGTAGTGCCTCAATTGATTTATATTGAATTCCTTTTCAGATAAATACAATATCCCTTATGTCTATACAAAACAGTTTTATAAATATCCTTTGCAAGTAAATTTTAAAAAATGTAATACCAGGGAAGCCTGACAAATCCTACAAGCAAATTAGGTCAGACAGCCAGAAAATACACTGGGTGGAGGGTGGAGCAGATGGGGATTATTGCAAAAGAGTAGATTTAATATCAGCTTCCAAGGAAATTACAAAAAAAAATGCATGTTGGAAGAAAAACATTTTATTTCCTTTTATTATGTATTAAAATTATTAAATTAAATATATGTAACCAATTGTCACAGTATCTGATACTATTCAGTTTTTTTTAATTAACTTATTTATTTATCTTTAGAGGGGAAAGGGAAGGAGAGAAGGAGAGAAATATCAATGTATAGTTGCCTTTCATGAATCCCCTGCTGGGAACTGGCCTGCAACCCAGGCATGTGCCCTGACTGGGAATCGAACCACGATCATGTGGTTCGCAGGCCTGCGCTCAATCCACTGCGCTACACCAGCCAGGGCACTATTCAGTTTTTAAAAGGAAGACAGAATGACTTTTTGAAGCTGTTGTATATGATATTAAAATAGAATTTGTTAAGATAGATTCATATATTTTCTGTGGTTTGAAATTTAAATTTGCAAGGAAACATGCACAAAAAATACTATGTTCCTTGAAAGTCATATAATCTTTAAAATCAACTCTAAGGCAAACAAATTGGTTCAAAATTTACCAGGTCTTCTTTCCAGAGAAAAGCTCTTCTTTATTAATATCACTTGCATTTGATAGTTAAAATAATAGAAAGGGTAATGTCTGGGGTTGGGATTTATAGTGTTGTGAATATAGCTTACTTTTTCTCATTTCTCTTGTTTTCTGTCAGAGAAAACTGGCATTAAACTAAATATAGAATTAATTAGAGTTAATTTATGATTTAGTAAAATGTATGCAAAATTATGAGTAAATTTTATTTAAGTTGTTTTATTGAAAATTTTGATGTTCTTAAGTTCAGGTATCATAATTTGCAGTTGTGGATAATCTAATATGCCATTTCAAGTGAAATTTTGATTGTTACTGTCAGAATTTAAAGTTATCTATACGTTTTCACTAGTACTGTTCACAATAGGTCAGAAGGTAGCACTCACCTCAACCCTACTCAGGTAACAAGCTTATCTCATTGAAATAGCTTATGTTCTCTAATTCAGTATTGTAAAACTTTGTGTAAAACTCTCTGTAAAGACAAGAAGAAAAATAACACCATAGTAAATAAAATTTTCTTATATTAGGTTTATGCCAAAGGCATTGAAAACTTAAAAGAAGATTATTTATAAATAATAGATTATGTATTTTTATAAATAACATTTGAATTTTAAGGTTGTGTTACTCGAAATCATCAGAAAATTTATTTTACATAAATTCTTTGGGTCACAGAAAATACACATACATGCATATGTATAAACATGGATGACATATAGCGCATATATTTATATTTAATATATAAAACAACAAACTTCTGGTCAAGATGGAGACATTGAGTAAACATGGCTTGCTTTCTTGCACAACCATAGCAAAAATTACAACTACACTACAAAATAACTATTATCTAGTATCATTAGAAAATCAAGCTATGTGGAAGTCTATCAACCAAGAATTAAATAAATCACATTCATCCAAATGAGGAGAGGCAGAGACAAGGAGAAGCACTGAGACAGGGAGAAGTGCCAAGACATGGAGATGCAAAACGGGTGGGTGGTCCCACACCCACATGGGTGGATATAAATTGAAAGGGATACCTTGGGAGTGAGGTATCCCAGCCCCACACCAGACCACCCAGCCCAGGGTTCCGGTGCCAGGAAGATAAGTCCCTATAACTTCTGGCTATAAAAACTTGTGAGTGTTGGGGATGCTGAAGAAACTATGAGATTCTCAGATATCTCCTCTTAAAGAGCTCACAACCAATTTAAGGTTTATAGACACTTACTCCCTCTGGGCTCCAGAACTAGAGCAACAGCTGGAAAAGCACCAGAGGCATTCGGGAGAAACTGAAGTGTCTGGCATCAGGGTGAGTGTCAGGGGATAGCAACTTCCTGAACAAAACTCTCAACAGGCCAGGCAGCAGTCACCATCCTGTTTCTGAGACCTCCTTCACACAGAGCCACAGAACAGAGACAACGAATCTGACACTCTATCAACCTGGTACAGGCTGGTTGCCCAGCTCTGGCAATTACCTAAGGCTCCATCCAATCCAACTTACCAGTGTACTTTTCTACAATAGACCATTCTACTAAGATAGGTAGTCAAAGTAGCTCTACTTAATACATAGAAACAAACACAGGGAGGCTGCCAAAACAAGGAGACAAAGAAATATGGTGCAAATGAAAGAGCAGAACAAAACTCCAGAAAAAAAAACTCAACAAAATAAGCAGACTATGAGATGCATAGTTCAAAACATCAATGATCAGGATGCTCCAGGAACTCAATGGGTACTTCAATAGCATAGAAAAAACCAGGCAGAAATGAAGGTTACACTAAGTGAAATAAAGAAAATATTTACAGGAATCAACATTGGAGTGGATGAAGCCAAGAATCAAATCAATGATTTGGAATATAAGAAAGTAAAAAAAAAAAATCATTCAGAACAGCAAGAAAAAAGAATCTGCCCCCCCCCCAAAAAAAAGGTAGGGTAAGGAACTTCTGGGACAACTTCAAACATATCAACATTCACATCACAATGGTGCCAGAAGGAGAAGAAAAAGAGCAAGAAATTAAAAACTTACAGTATTTTGCCATGTATAATATGTGCCTTTTCACCCAAATTTTTTAAGAAAATAAGGATCCACATTATACATGGGTAGTACTAATTCTGGATCTATATAAATGTTTTTAATTATTTTATTTGTACTATGCATTAAAGGTGGAGGGAGGATTGAATGTGGGAGAGGGTGTGTAGGGCATGAGAGAGTAACAGGGGCAAAGTAGGGACAACTGTAATAACTTTCTTCTAAAGAAAAGTTTTTTAAAAATCTATAACTCTAGAAAGCAATAATGGTATCTGAATGCAAAGTAATACCCTGGAATACAATAATTGGTTTTGTTTCAAAATATTAATTAATTAAAAATTAAAAAGAAAGATTTTTTTCCCTGGAAATTTGGACCAAAAACTTGGGTGCATATTATGCACAGCAAAAGATGGATATTTGAAAAATAATGAAAGAAAACTTTCCTAATTCAGTGGAAGAAATAGACATACAAGTCCAGGAAGCCCAGAGGAAAAGAAGCCCACTCCAAGTCACATCATAAATAAAATGCCAACGGTTAAAGATAAACAGAGAACCTTAAAAGCAGCAAGAGAAAAACCCATAGTTACCCACAAAGAAATTGCCATAAGACTCTCTGCTGATTTCTCAAAAGAAACTTTGCAGGCCAGAAGGGACTGGCAAGAAGTATTCAAAGTATGAAAAGCAAGGACCTACGACCTAGTTTACTCTATCCAACAAAGCTATCATTTAGAATCAAAAGGCAGATAAAAGTGCTTCCCAGACAAGATAAAGCTAAAGGTGTTCATCATCAACAAACCATTATTATATGAAATGTTAAAGGGACTTATTTCAGAAAAAGGAGATCGAAACTATGAACATTACAAGGACAATAAATTCACAGTTATCAACATTTTAAACTAAAAAACAAACTAAGCAAACAAGCTAAACAGAAACAGAATCATAGATATGGAGACCATTTGAAAGGTTATCAGTTGGGAAGTGGGAAGGGGAGAATGGGGAAAAGGTGCAGGGATTAAGAAGTACAAATTGGTAGGTACAGAATGGACAGGGAGATGTTAGGAACAGTATAAAAAATGGAGAAGCCAAAGAACTTAAGTGCTTGATCCATGGACATGAACTAAGAAGGAGACTTGCTGGAGGGAATGGGGGTTACCAGGTAGAAAGGGGCAAACAGAGAAAAATCAGGACAATCGTGGTAGCATAATCAATAGAATAAATTTAAAATAAATAAATTTTAAAATAACAAATAGATGCTTACGTCCATAATAGAATACTTATGAGCTCTATTACAAAATTTTAAGTGGAAAATTTTCAAACACAAATGAAATGGCATATTGATGATACATAAACTGGGGTGATTTTATACATAATTCTGAGAGAATAGGTTTAAATTTGATTTCAGCAAAATCATCTGACTTTCCCAATGAAATTATAAGAAGCTAGTTAGACATATAGATATTTAAAGCTAAATACAGTACGTTACCATATGTTGTTTTCTTTTCAGTCTTTTTTATCATGTATTTTTAAGCTCTCATAAAGTGTGTAATTAGATTTGTATCAAGCTTCAGAATCCTAAAACAAAATACCTTCTGATAAAGTAATTTTATAAATTCATTTTACAATTGAAAAAAATCTTCCTAAACACTATTCTCTTCATTGATTACCTTCTTCCGAGACTCAGGTGTAGCAGATTCTCATGCTTTATTAATAGGAGTAAAGGTTAGTGTACAGAGGAACTGGGAAATTATAAAACCAATTTTTTTTTTAATTAAAGTTGAGGGCTGAGATGCAAAGTTCACAAATTTTTGGCTCTACATTTTTTTTCTCTACCACTCAAGAAAACCATCTCCATATGACATCAGATCCTTTTTTTTAAATTTTGTTCAAGGACAGTTTTTTCCATTTCCCCCCACCACTCTTTAATATGACATATACTGGCATAATTGTTATAGCAAATGTGTTCATGATGATTACCATTTTTATCTGGGTTTTTAGGTGGCAGCCTAATGTTCTCAGCAGCCTCTACCTACAGAAGGTTGCCTAATGTAGTGTCATTCTTAGCACATACAGTCATTCAAGACAGGTTTGATTTGGGGGCCTTTGACAATTTAAAATGACAAACTTTTGGGTCATCTATATTTGGTATCTCCCAATGGAAATAGAATATTTAAGGGATTAAACCATAGCCTAAGGGGTTGAATTATTGAATTCCAAAAGTATACTTTATGCCAAGGTAATGAAGAATTTGGGGAGGAATTCATTCTTAAGATTCGTTTATCCCTTGGTGCTACAGTAACTCAATACACAAAATATTAATATTAAAATGGGCAAGAAAAAGAAAGGTTAGTGTGCTCTTTGATATTCAAAAACAAATTGAGATTTGTCCAATACACCTAAAGCAGGTTAAGATGGGTTGAAGGAGAAAAAGAATAAGAAATATGTTATATTTTCAACCTTTTAAATAGAGAAACTACTAAGTACACCTGTAAACTTAACCTAATTTCAAAATGTATATATATATATATATCTTATGCATTTATGAGTTAAAACATATTTCACATGTATACCCCATAATATCTCTGAGGAGAAAATATTTAACTAATGGCATTTGGATAAAACATTGAGTGATTGAAACAACAACAAAGATAAAATACAAAAGGAAGTCAAATTATAAGTGGAAGTACAGTAATGGTGTGAAATGACTTCTTAGTCAGTTCCAGGAGAATAACAAATTCCTAAATGTTTCCATTTAATTTAGCATCTGATTGAAGCTGTTGTAGCTAAATATTTAGAGATGGCTAGCACATTTCAAGGCAGAAAAAGACACAACTTAGTCAGAGTGAGACACAACGCAAAGGCTGATGTCATCTCGTGTCTCGCTGGTGTTTCAGTCATGTCTCTGTTGCTAAACAAAATTGTCATTTGCATCAGAAGTTTTAACTCAAATATGGAAATGCCCTGGATCTGAAGTGGCCATTTTTCTACCCTAATTTCTTATTCTTGTCAGCATTTGTGGTTTAGGAGAATGATTCTGGTTATCAGCTCTCGGTGAAAAGGAGCGTTCAAGCATGTCCTGGTATAGTAAGATTAAAGAAAACACTGTTCTGATATCAGTTCATCGACTGCCTTGTCAGGTGACCGTATGGAAGTCAACTTGATCTTCCTAAGCCTCTTTCTTTTTAAAATAAAATGAAGGCAATGTTCCTTTTCTATCTTACTTCAGATGATTATAGGATCAAATGAGCACATGGAATATGAACAGCTCATGTGACTTGTGTGAGCTGCAGGAAATGAAAGCTGTTATCCTAGGCCAGACTAACCAAAATTGGACCAGAGGTGGAGGGACTTCCATGATGGAGTGGCACAAAGCGGGGATCCATGGCAGTCAGATTCCCAGGCCGGCTAAACGAGTGGCAGTTCTGGTTTCCATGATTATTTCAAGATCTGCTAATTTACTCTACCATGGCCCCACAGAGTCAACTTCAATTTGTACTTTTGTCTTCCACTTGATATTTTTAGCCAGTGAGGAGGCCTTTAAAGATTTTCCCCCTGAAATATGATAAATTCCTTATTTTTACCTGTCACATACTGGATTTAATGCAAATCAATCACAAGTCCAAAAATCAAGTTCACCCCCTATGTCACTAGTTGCCAAAGGTCTCAGACAGTCTAAAAATATGTTTAAATGAGCTCAATTCATTTCATCTCACCTTTAGCATTTGTTTACTAATTGCTATTCTCCCTAAGGGTTTAAGGAACATTACAAAAGACATAATCTCAAAGCCATTTTCTGGGAAATGCCAGTATATGTGATGGACCTTAGAATATGTCTTTAGGACATAATCTGTTTATAAAAAGACCAATTTTTGCCTACAAGTAACACTGTTTCTTTGATCATTAACTGAAACTACTAACTACTAAGTGCCACCCTTCCAGTTAAACTCTAGAGACTGAGAAGTAACTAAGACATATTCTAATTACACTTAGAAGCTCACCGCTCAATAGAAGGTACAACCTGAGCCCCTGCGCCAGAGTGATATGGAATACTTACTGAGAATGGGACATGCCTATTTCCTGTTTTAAAAATTAAGACACTGACACTTATTCCCCTCCTTACAAGATTCTCATAACAATAAAAGTCACAAAAATGAGTAGATGTAAAGTACTTTTTAAATGATAAGGCATTTTACAAATTAAAGTTTTATGAGTTCATCAAATATTTCAACAGAAATGTCGATGTATTCACAAATTCAGTGTGAATGCATGGTCCTATTATTATTTTCTTAGTTTTTACTGACCTATCTGTCTTAAGAAAAATATCTCATATGTCAATAAAATGTTGATATTTTTATTTCTCCCCATTCCTGTTTTATTGGGGAATTCACTTCTTTCAATCACATAATGCACAATGTTTATTAATTCTACCCTCTAATTAGTTCACCTTGATTTTATTCAACTGGATTGAGATGCTCAGGCTGTTTTCACTCATTATTTCTTCCAGCCTTGTCTAATGAAAATGCTTAAAAATGTGCATTTGGTAATAAGCATATGTACCATGTGTCCACATGCTGTGAGGAAAGAGGCATTATTTCTAATTAGAAAGTATTGTTTTGCTTTTACACAAAGTTCCAAAAGGAAATCCAGAAAGTCATTATTTAAAGGTGTAGATGGAAGGACCCCTGTTCTTAAATGTTTGTTATCACCATGATTCGTAGATTAAAAGGGGGAAAAATTGGAATGGAAATTGTGTGTAGGTATTTTTTCCTTAGAAGTCTCTACTCAATGCAAAACACTGGTGTGCTTGCTTTATTACAGTTTTTTCCCAAATTATGCGCTGCAAGTCCTGAAAGAGCCCTCGGGCTAAACTGCATGCTCTGTTATATTCCACATGAACAGATCTTGCTGGGGAGATGGTCCAGACTCCATCCTAACCCAGCTTTGAAGCAGATGTTACCTCACTTACAGGAAAGTAATTCTCTTAATGTACTTCTTCCTGCTGTCAGTTGGGGGTGTTGTGGGGTTTGATTAATGACTAATATCTGACATTATGCAGTGTCTGAACCTACATTCTGACTACTGTAACCTTCCTTCATACACTACCACTACAAAAGATTGTGTGTGTGTGTGCTTATACTTTCAGAACAGCCACTTGTTTTTACTAAAGTGGAAAACACAGTGACAGTAGTGATTAAAATGTAAAATTTCTTTTGCTTTTATATTCATGCTATTGTATTGACAATCCAAATAGATTGCCTAAATGAGACCGTTACCTGTTGATTCAGAAAATTACTTAGCTCAGCAGTAAATTCAACTATAAGAGCAATACCATTCTCCTTAAGGCTATGGAGAGTAGTGAGACAGGAGAAATATTTTTCTATCCTGGATTCGTGTAGGTGATGTTCACACAGTTCAATTAGTCTGATTTTCTCACTTTGGTATGTAAGATGGATGATAACATTGCCCAACAAGTGTGGAGGGTCTTCTTCTTTTTGCAGGCTTTTATTTAAAAGAATATGTTGAAATTGTATTTATTTACTGTGAGTCAATTATTGTTTTGGGTGTTCTTACATATGCACTTGATTGTTGCAACAACCCCTGTGTATAAACACAATGTCCATTTGCAGATGAAGAAACTGAAGTTCTTTGATGCATTTTCTGATTCTACAAACATTAAAGAAGTTACTAGATTGTCCTATGGCCCTGAGCACTGGGAAACTCCATGGAAAAATGCACTATAATCTTGGTTTATATGAACGTAACTTACTGGGAAATGCTTACCTCTGATGAGAGAGTTTCTGATTGATAGTGAAGGAGACTTCTCCAAGGTTACCTAATTAAGGAGATACCTGGTATTTCAAATTAAGCCTTCTTTCTCTCATTTTATTACTGTACAGTTTGTGTATGATGGTACTCTGTTTTATGTCAGAATAACACATGTCTTTCCTGATTCCCCAGATTTACTGGACCAAATAGTATCTCTGTTAGTTACTGTCTTGTTTCAGTCATCCAATTGTGCTAGAGCAACAACAGTAATAGTCTGATTGTGTATGTGTGTGTGTGTGTGTCTCCTTTTCATGGGGGAGAAAAGATGTTTGTCAAGGACTGGAGGAAGTAAAAATAGATCAGGTGTACCAAAAACACTGAAAAGCCTAAATAAGCAATCCAAATAAAAGAAAGAAGCCAGAAAGACAGACACAGAAGTTCCTATTATACGAAACAGTATTTAGGGCTAATGTGAGCTGAGAGTAAGTGTATAAAATGAAAAAAAATATTGTTCATATCAGAGATAATGCTATTGATCTCATACCTTGTGAATAAAGGTATGATTAAATGATCAGAGGTTTTAACAATAATCCATTCCATTAATTTCAGGTAGAGCTATTCTGAGCATATATTAGAATGATTTTCCAGGGCTGGATGCCATTTTGGAGTCAAGACAAGCCTTTTAGAAAACTAATAAATAAAATAAAAAGAAGTCACTCAGAGAATTCATGCCAGGTGGATTTGTATTCCTTATAAGACACACTAGAAAAAAATTGAATTGCAGGGAGGTTAAACCTCGTTGCAACGCAAACCAAATAATGGGACAAGTGGCACAATTGGAATCACTATACAGTCACACTTGGCCTTAATCACTTGAAAAAAATCCATATGGCTTACACATGAGTTACTCAATTATATTAAGAATGCTCATGATTATGGAAGAGTGGGGGGAGCTCTATGCTATCCTCTAGCTCCTTCTCTTCTTTGTTAGGGTTTGCCACTTGCAGGAATTTCCCATCTTAGGAAGAGCTAGCCCTAAGGCCAGCTGTTTGTCTTGTGCCTATGACTTTTAATGTTGGTTTTGTTTATCCTTGTTCTAACTGGTGTTGAAGAGATTTTTCAAGCGCTGGAGGCCATATTAAACTGAAGGAACATAAAAAGCATCCATTATTCTGTCACCAAACTAAAAGTAGTCAGAAGTTCAGCAAGGGACCTAGGCCCAGCAGCCCCTTCCCCTTCTTCAATGCCATTACTTCTAAAATGTTAGGTGATGAATCGAAACACATTCTTAGTATTGTAAAAATTAAATATGCCCTTGTGAGTACAAAGAATAGCCTTTTATTCATTCCAGAGGATGTTTACCTTAGAGTGGAGACGCTCTTAATGCCCAAACTATCAGGAGCTTTCTTCGGGATCTTCTAACGACACATCTGGAGTCTGTTAGGGACCGTGCTACCATGCAAACATCTCTCTGACTCTGCCTGGCAGTGCACTCTGACACTAATGTGGATTATTAAAATATTAGAGAATTTAGTTGACCAATTTCTTTTTGTTCTGCACACTAATCATCTTATTGCACCTAATGCCTGTGCTGGTACTTTGTAGATAGAAACAACGTTGTGCATATTTTTGCAGTGCATAAATAAGCGTGACTATATTTTTTAGTTTAGAAAGCATGCAACACATGCTTAGTTCCCACTGTTCTGACATAAGTTGGGTCACACTTGTAAGGTTAGCCGTGTGTTGCTGGCCAGTTCCATGGTCCAGTAGGTTTGATAGACCAGAAATATAATTCAATGTAAGCTATCTCCCTGGGGAGCAAATGTGAAAAGTAGTAGATTCATGAGATGTTTGTGCATGTGTGAGTACGTACTTCTCAAGGTGTATATTGTGATTTATAAACTGGTTATAAAAATTTCAAATAAAACGGCCTTCTTTTGGTGGTATTTATTATATGAACAGGATCTTAATCTTGATAAAAAAATTTTCTTTTAAACTTTCACTTAACACAATGCCTGATACACATAATGATTATCAAATAAACACTGGCTGTGAACTTAAATTATTGCTACAAGCTCTATTATTTTCCTAGAGCTGCCATAACAAGTTCTCATAAACTGTATGGCTTAAAAACCACAGAAATTTTGTTCTCTCCCCCTTCTGGAGGCAGAGAGTTGACAGTGAAGGTGACAATGGCATCATGCTCCCTGCAGGCTCTAGGGAAGAGCCCTTCCTTGCCTTTTTAGATTCTGAGGGTTGCAGGCAATCCTTGGTTAGCATGAGGCTAATCTCCGCCTTTGTCTTCACATGAACTTCTCTTCTGTGTGTTTTGCATGTGTGTGTCAAAATCCTCTCTTCTTATAAGAACACTAGTCATAAGTATCTACCTCAATTCAGTCTGACCTAATCTTAACTTGATTCCATATGCAAGAACCTGTATCCAAATAAGATCTGATTGACAGGGCTGGGAAGACACAAACTTTATTGGGCAGGGGGCTGTTTTAGCCAGTACACATGCAATTGTATAATTATTTTATGATTAATAATTTCAACAATGTGACCATGCACTAATGAAATACTTGTTAACCAAGAAGCTTCAAAATCCTAATATTCCTTGTTCATCCAAGTATACATTATGAGGAATCTATAGTCCCCATTTCACAAAATGTTCTGGTTGTTTCTTCATAATCACCTTGAGATTTTCTCAAGAAATTTTGAATTTGGGCGTCACATGTAGTTTTAACACAAAATGTTATTACCCAACTTTTTGATCTACGTAATTAAACCGTCATGGTTCTGAATGTTGTTTTTTAAATACATACATAAATCCACAAATAAATACATAAATAAATACACTTTAAGAGCAGTAACAGTAGTTTGTTTAAGTTGGCTATTTTTTGTTTAGGGTGAAGACATTGTAACCACAGCAAAATAAGTTCCGATAGAAAGTAAAAAAAGGAAGAGTAATGGGTGGACTCTTAATGATATTTGATATACATATAAACATATTTACTCTCTCCACTATTCAAAAAAGTCTAAGATAAAACGTTTAAAATGGAACAACATTTCTTCCTCTTTCTCCCAAACTTGACTGACCTTAAAACCTTACAGCCCTTTAAGTGAACAGAACAACGTAACTGTCGACCTCCCCATTACAAGATGAATAAGGTTTGAGGTTCAAGTGTAAATACAACACAAAATACTAGAAATTCAGTTATGGAGCTAGAAATCTAGGAGTCATCTAAAATCCTTGCCTCTCCATCTGTCTCCACACCCAGTTTCTCAGCAGCAAGTCCTGTTGGCTTTCCAAGCTAATGCTTGAATTGGAGGTTTGATCTCAGTCTATTTTGTCGTCCCCTTAAATAAGCCACCTCATGTGTTTGCCTAGATCATTACAACAAATGCTGGCTTCTCTTCCTGCTTTCACCGCTACTACACCTCTTCAATCAGTAGCTGCAGTGATCGTTATACATGGGATCACAATGTCCCTTTTTAAAAAAACCTTTCAATATTTTTCTATCAGGCTTATCATAAAAATTCCAACTCCCCACCACATGTCTACTCTACAGAAAGCATTATTCTATTACCCTATCAGCCTTTTGTTTGATTTTTCCACGATTCATACTAAAAATTGCAAGTATCTTTCTGTCTTCTGCTCTAAAATCTTGTCTCTCTTAGGCATAAACTATGTCACCTGAGAATTTTTTCTTGCACTTGAGAATCTTATCCTTACACCCGAAAAATTTTCAAGATGTCTAGCACACAGTAGACATCCAATAAATATTTGCTAAATGATTAAATAAATCTACTAAGCCACCATCAAAGTAAACAAGGGATCATTTATCTCAAAGTAGAAATAAGAGTGGCTAGAACTGCTTTCCTTTTTCCTGGAAAAATAAAGCTGGAAGATGATGGCAATGTCATTTATTTTTCTCCAAAATCTATCCAGAGTTTTCTCACAACTGCTTCTTTAAAAACTAACATAGACCACAGCCTTTCCTCTCTTCTTTAAACATCAGGAGAACATCATTGATGTTTAATATTTGAGCACAGGCCAAGATTTCTGTTTGGAAGTCTCAGGGGGGAAGAATTTTGATAATTGAATGATTTCCGGCAGGGAAGCACATTCTCAAATCCACATGCACTCATGTCTGTCCCAGTCTCCACTGCCAAAATGCTTATTTATTCTGTGTCTGGGGCTTTCCAGTTTAAATAAGTCCTTCTGTCTCATTACTGTGTCCACTTGTATTTGGTGTACAAATTATTTTCTCGTTGATTCCATGCCATCGTATATTACTTGAGAAGTATGTCTTGCAGTCCGCACAAGTTCCAAGGTGCCTGTGAGCACTGTTGCAGAGAATGTTGAATATTTTTTATTGTTGCGGACTGAACTTAAAATCAGATTCTCGCTATTTGTGATCACAGCTGAAAAGCTTCTGTTGTCAGCAAAGCTCCAAATAGTCAAGAAAGTTCCGGAGATTCTGTTATTGCTTTTCCTTCTCTCACTGCCTTTAAAAATGTTTATTTTGTGTTTTTAAACAGTTTTTAGTAAATGTACCTCCCCAGATACCTTCGTAAATGGAATGGCTGCCAAGTCCTAAATTTCACTGCTCTAAATAAACTGACTTTTCCTTTCTTCTGTTGTTTGAACCTTTCAAGTCATCTGAAAAGGATGAAGTTAATAAGCTGCTATTGATGATTCTGGTATGGGGTTTGGCTGTCAGGACAGTATAAAGTTGTGCCTTTTTTTAACTTTTTAAAAAACCTGAATATTTGTGGTATGTGCACCTTGGAACAATTTAACTGTTTGTTTAGATAGCGAAAAAGATGTCATAGTTATGTTACAGCATTTTAACGTTTCTAACTGTGCTTACATTTCCCCCATTGCATCTATCCCTTTTTCTAAAAACTAAAGGAGCCTATTGTTTTTCTCTAAAATTGTGTGCACTCCTCTGAAACGTAAGGTCCACAGAGAATTGGAAGAAAGGAGAATGAGATGATTAGAGGGCTGCCGAACAACAAGGAAAATTGCAATAACGGGTGTGTATGTCATGCTTACTTCATGACTGTTCAAAGTGCTTTATATGAGTTAATTTGTGATAGAACTCTCTTGGGTGGAGTGATACATGGGATGCGGTTGTTATCCCTGTACTACACATGAAGAAATGAGGCCTAAAGGACATAAACACCAGCTGAAGTCACACAGATAATAAGGAGAAAGGCCCGGGCTTGAACATCGGCAGGGCACTCCAGAATCTTGCAATGAGGGCCACAGTGAGGAAAGGACTTGCGTACTAAGTGTTATATCACTAAGAAAATGGAGAAGTGATTAGTAGAAATAATTCAGAGCAGATTTTCCACTCAAATAATGCATTAGGAGTGATAAGACTCTCTCCAACATTCATCACCATAAAAACATTATTTGCAACTACAAAAATTATGTACTCGTATGTTATTATTTGGACACAAATGCAAAACTGTTAGAGTTCAGTGGCCCGTTAAACAACTAAGGAACCATAGGATGTTACTTTGTCTCAGTTTTCTCCTGTTTGAACTGAGGAAAGTATGAGTACTTATCTAATACAATTCTTGTGAAAACTACATGACTTGGTATAGATAGAATCGTAGAAGACAGCATGGCACGTGTTATGTTTCAGTTATATGATTAGTCATAAGGATTTTCCTTACAAAATTAAAATTGTAGGACATTCGAAATAAAACACTACATCTACACATTCAAATTAGTCTCAACAACATTAATCATCAGTTTTAAAAAATAGAGTGTACATACTTTGAATATCTGATATCAGAGACAGTTTAATTAAATATGCTGTCTCTAACCCACCATTTGTCTACACTTAACTGAGTACCTATTGAATGGAGACAAAGCTACACCCTGCACTCAAGGGGAAAACACATTTGGTGTGATCCCTCATGGAATTAAAAGTTGGTTGAGTGGGTCTCTGTTCCTAAGGGAATGTATTGCTCAGTGATAAATTGTAAACTTCTTCCATTATTGTTTCAACCAATTTAGGATAAACCTTTCACATTTAGTTTTCTGACTCTGTGTAGGTTACTTGTCATTAGGCATGATAAAGCATTTCCCTCAAGGCCTCCAGTGAAAGGAGCTGGAAGTTTTCCTAATTACTTTTTTTACTTTTTCTTTGTTTCATTTTACCTTCCATATTGTGCATTTGCTAACCTGCCAACCTTTTTTTTTTTTTTGGTTGTTGCTGTACTCATGACCTAATTTTTTTACTTCATTTTTCTGTGAAATGTCTTTCTCAGGGTTCACACTCCCCCAAGTCCCCTAGCCTTATATCTGGAGAGACCTCAAAGTCAGCCAGCTGGTTGCCTAATCAAATCAGATTTCAGGTTAGCTACAAGTTTCCAAAACTCAGGTGGATGAACATATACATCAACACGAGGAAGTTCACAAATGTCTGACTGTGCAGTTTCTTGCCACATTCACATAACCCTAGTGTAATTTTAAAGGATCAATTACAAATCCTATATGAAGTACAAATTCAAAAGAATATGTAGATGTCTCCCCGTAGTTTTCCATGTGAAAATATTTTGTTTGAAATTCAGTACTAAAGAGTATCTGGAGTTAATAAAAAGAAAAATTTCATTCTGTCCAGATGAATGAATTTAAAACGAATTTTTCTTACTGGAGAATAACAGAATATATGATCTTTTGGAAGTAATCATAAAGGGATCCTGTGGCTTAAAAATATGTATGTTATGATTTGATGTATATTCTTATATTTTAAACATTTAAGCAGTGAATTAAAATTCAGACATTTTGATAGTATATAGTAGTTAATTTGAAATTCACTTCATGGGCAAATCGCTTGCTATTCTTTCATCCACTGTGACTTCTTTTAAACCAGACTGTTTCAGCTGTTAACATTCTACCATCAAAATGCCCTTAAGTCTTAAGAGAAAAATAGGAGAGAGAAACAATTTATAATAAAAGAAACTGAAAACAACCCATGATATTGAATAATTTTACACTATATATAT
This sequence comes from Sturnira hondurensis, assembly GCF_014824575.4. Taxonomy (NCBI): domain Eukaryota; kingdom Metazoa; phylum Chordata; class Mammalia; order Chiroptera; family Phyllostomidae; genus Sturnira; species Sturnira hondurensis. Next base: position 21,146,238 of record NW_028083059.1, read on the forward strand.
AGATAGAGAGGTATTTGTATATATGTTTTCTTCAGATACAGAAATACAGTAAGAGAAACATTTTTAAGACCAGGTGTGAAGCACTTACTTTCAGACATAGAATCAGAGTGTATGCACTAATTTTTTCTCACTGTTTGATCTAAACTTGCCTGTCTCCTATCTGTTTTTACCACAGCTGTAGAGCTTGTGGTTGTAGCTATATGATGCCATCACAGAAAATGTATCAAAAACATATTTGGCAAGGGGATCAAATGTGGTGACAGAAGGAGACTAGACTTTGGACAGCGAGCACACAATGGACTATACAGATAATGTATTATAAAGTTGTACTCCTGAAATGTACATAACATTATTAATCAACGTTACCAAAAAAATAAAATTAAAAAAAAAACATAGTTGACAAGTTTTTCTACAAAAACAAAACATGATAAATTTAGGGGTAAATGGAGAATTTTGCAGGAGACCTTCTGTGTGCTGGGAGTGTTTTTGAAAGACAATATTTAAAAGATCATCCTGGTGATATTTATCTTTAAATACGTGGCTTAGAGATGAATTATATATACAAGTCATCCTTTTTCTTTTCAAAGACCATCAGAGTGAAATTTTCTTACATATAATTTGCTTATTCTTTCATTTCATACAATGTATTGAGTGCCTACATGAGTAATTTCTGGTGGTTCATGCACTGAAATGCTCGGCAACAGTCAGAGGGAGAGTGGGGAATGGCTACCCCACGTGTGTTCCTATTACACCTGTGTAAGATGGAAACAACCTCAGTGGAAGGTTACATAATAGAAAGACCATGGATGATGGAGTCTCGTAAACTTATACATCTAAAATCTTTTCTCATCCATAAAAAGTCAATAATAGTAACAGCTAACTCACAGGGTTATTGTTAGAACCAAAAGAAATACTGTTGAGTGCCTGGGATGTTACAAATACTCAGTGTATAAGTTAGAATTATTATGAGAATATTGGACTAAGTGAACATTTTTTTCCTTTTGATAGGAAAGATATTTTATTTGTCAACCAGCTTTAGAGGATGAGTAAAAATTGAAGAGTAGGTCAAAGGAAAAATGATATTTATGAAGTGTGATAAGCAATACAGTTTGTGATTTTGTTGAGGTTAAAATATTCTTGACACTCCACTTATTGAGTCATCTTGAAAGTTTGTGGCATAGTCTTTTTAATGTTTGCTGATGAGAGATAATGGTTCTTAGAAATTGATTTTGATTTCATTTTGTTTTAAAACAATGAGGTCATTGAGGAAAAGCCCATTGAAAGATTAAGCTTAGAAGAAACTGATTTAAGTTAAACATAAAGTGTCCTTATAAATTAATGAGAATGTTTATCTCATTTGGCAGATAGATTGATTATTTTGTATAATTCTGATATATTTGGGTTGAAGTAAAAATTAAGATTACATATTTTTGAAATAAAAAAGGAGTTATATCTGTACAAGTGGTAGCAATAAAAATATTTTCAGAGGGAAAGACATTCTTCGCCAAGAATGTTTATTGTAAAAAGCTTGGCTTTATATTCCTTTTCCCAGTTATCTAAAAATAAATAAATGAATAAATAAGATCATTTAAAAATGTGAATAAAATTCAGCATGAATAAACTGAGAAGACAAACAGGTTTAAATGTTCAACATATTCTTTCTTAACTGAGATTCATCATAAGTCAATGCTATTGGTTTTTATACTGCTAAAACAGAGAATGGCAAGAAATGAGGCTGGAAACCACTCAGGAGCTTGCTCTCAGAAGGCTCTTGTGTTGTGTTAGTGATTTTACAGTTTTTCTTTAAGGGAAGGGATGTGAGCCGATTTCTCTATTACTGAAACATTCTATAGAACTAAACTACATTATGGAAACTAGATATGGAGGAAAGGCCTTGGAACTGGAGACAGGGAGACAATTGAGATAGCTCATGGGCCAGACAACAAAATCTAAAGCAAAGCAGTGATGTTGGGCAGGGACAGAGGAAATAGCTTTGAAAGGTGGTAAGGAGTTAAAATCAGTGAGACTTAGAGACCAATCATATCTAATCAAGACTTTAAAAAGGGAGTAGTCAAGAGTGTTCCCGAGGTTTTTGCCTGGCCATCACTATAGCATTGTAGGAGCTCACTCCACCGAGTATTTAAACTGTGTCAGGCAGTTGGCTGCCCTCACGTTCATTACCTTATCTAACACTCAGACAAAAACTACTACAAGGCCCTCTCTATAAAGTAGAAAAGTGGGATTTAAAGACAGTAAGTAATATCCTAGGTCATAAAGCCAGAGTGTCAAAGAATGTTGAACCTGGACCGAAAGAGTCGTCCACTTTGCTGTAGGTAAGATTGGCGAGCCAGACTGGAAAAGAGGACTTTAGAAACATTACTTTGGCAGTTGTGTGAAGGGCATTTCATTTCTACACATTTTGAATATATGGAATTTTGATTTAAAAATCCAGAATTTTGGAGGCAGGGTAAACTAGAGTTCATGTTTTTGGTACCCTTTGTATGGTACATCTACACTCTCACATTTTAGCCAATTATTAAGTGTGTGTTACACACACATAACTTGCTTAGTTAAGAAAAATTTTTGCTATATTCCATTTTAAAATTAGATAATAATCAACGATGATTGAAAATTTACTAACTAAATTTATTTTTACATGGCTTTGTACTTTGTGCTTTGTTTCTTCACTTGATGTTAATGCTTTCAGACGTAGACCAAATTTTATTTGCTGAAGCAACAGGAAAGGCTGAACAGGGTTAAAAGCAAGAAGAATCAGAGACTGTATTGTGCCAAAGCCTAATGGCATGATTCATGTAGGTCATGCTTGGCAGAAATCCACACTACATTCTTGGTATGAACTCTTGATAATGTTCTCTGTTTTACAACATGTGGCAGTGTCTTTACAATATCAGCTCCTGAGTGGGCTGCTTTTGTCATAATCAAGTAAATTTGATCGTGGCGCTGCTATTACTGGAATTTTTTGGATCCAAGCACTTTGGTTGATAATTTTTTTTTTACTTTTATTTCTTGTATACTTAATGCAACAACAAACTGCTCAAGAAGAGTTGATTTTTCTGCTTTACTTGGCAGAGTATTTGAGAAAAGTGAAGTCTATGTTTCAGATAGAATGATTACTGGAGAAATTGACTCCAAAATTTTCAGCAATTTCTGTGGTTGAAACCGTTCTTACCATGCATAATCTCTTTCTCCCTGGGTTTTTTGATTCTCAGTGTCTTCTGTTTTCTCCAGGATGTCTCTGAATTTTTAGTACAGTTTCAAGAACATTATTACCAAACATAACATTGAGTTTTATAATGTCCATATATTTCATGTGTCCTATATGTTTATTCCTATAGAGAGCAATTACAGTATAATTAATCTATGATGCTTTATAACCTCTTTTATTTTCTACCATTATTTGGGTGTGCTCAAACTCATGATATTTTTTATAAACAAGTTTAAGCCATGGAATGTTATTTCTACTGTAGTAAATGTTTAATATCTATCCAATATTCTTTCCTCATCTGTTTTCATTTAACTTGCAATGTCAGCCAGCAAATTGAATCTGTGCTGCTCACTATCTTTATCTAATTTCAAATATTTTAAAAAGGTGCATTGTTCTATTCTCTCCTTGTTACTATTTTTTAGATTGAGGCTATGCATACAGCCAAGCCTTAGACTTCCTTTTTCTTTCAGATAGTCTCTACAAATACCACGAATCTCATGATTCATTGTTCAGAGGGCACAACACACATGCAATTTATGACTCTAAAGAGGAATTTCACTAAATAGTATCTTACAGAGCAACAGTAAATTGTGTACTCACTCACATCTTTTTGTCCTGATGGACTTTTACCTTGTTGGCAGTCAAAAAAAGGTTCTTGGAACATCTTAACTTGCACATGTGGATTGAAGCCATTGAGAGTTAGGGGTATATCCAGAGGGGAACTATAAATTGAAAAGGATCCCTGTGCATTTGGAAGGTAGTGTCTGGAAGCTACTGGTACCTGGCAAACATTGTGTCACAGAAATGTTGGGACTGAAGCTGGATTGCCATGACTTGCAAAGGGTGATAAGGATGTGGAGATGGTAAGCAGAGAGGTCAAGTAGAGAAAATCTGTGTGGTTTATTTTATGTTAACTTTTTAAGGATTAGAATGTCTTAAATATGTTCATATGCTGCCAGAAAGCATTCAGCATGGAAGGAGAGGTGAGACATATCAAACAGAGCAGATAATCAAATGACCAAAGAAGCTCAGGAAGGTGAGGAGCAGAGCTCCAGAGCACAGCCTTGGGGGAGGAAGGGTGAGATTAATAACTTTTCTCTTAAATGGTACAAAAGCATAAAAGTGGGGGTTAGAGGATGTCCAATCATGCCTGNATTGTGTACTCACTCACATCTTTTTGTCCTGATGGACTTTTACCTTGTTGGCAGTCAAAAAAAGGTTCTTGGAACATCTTAACTTGCACATGTGGATTGAAGCCATTGAGAGTTAGGGGTATATCCAGAGGGGAACTATAAATTGAAAAGGATCCCTGTGCATTTGGAAGGTAGTGTCCGGAAGCTACTGGTACCTGGCAAACATTGTGTCACAGAAATGCTGGGACTGAAGCTGGATTGCCATGACTTGCAAAGGGCAATAAGGATGTGGAGATGGTAAGTAGAGAGGTCAAGTAGAGAAAATCTGTGTGGTTTATTTTATGTTAATTTTTTAAGGATTAGAATGTCTTAAATATGTTCATATGCTGCCAGAAAGCATTCAGCATGGAAGGAGAGGTGAGACATATCAAACAGAGCAGATAATCAAATGACCAAAGAAGCTCAGGAAGGTGAGGAGCAGAGCTCCAGAGCACAGCCTTGGGGGAGGAAGGGTGAGATTAATAACTTTTCTCTTAAATGGTACAAAAGCACAAAAGTGGGGGTTAGAGGATGTCCAATCATGCCTGGTAGGCTTGAAGTCAGAAATTGATAAGGTGCCATCTGTTTCCTCTCTGAATTGGAGGATCTATCTATCCTCAGCTTTAAGGTAAACCAGAAAAGGTCACAGCTGTGGTACATTAGAGAGCTTAGAGGAGAATCCACAATATTGAAAATAAACATTTTGAATACAATGGCAATGATGTGACCTGGTTATATAATCAATAAATCAAATACATTGTTATGTACTTTTTAAAATTAAATGAGTTAACTTTTATGAAGCTGGTAATCTTTCCCCACCCCCTGCCTCCTATATCTGTTTTTTAAAATGATATATTGGAAAGAAAAGCTAAGAATCTATTAAAAGAAGATCAGGCTTGAATGCAAAAGAGTTTGGACCAGGTTAGTGGCACAAGAATAGGTCAAAAGGACTGATTAGTCTCAAAGCTGGAAATTAGGAAGACTTAATACTCTAAGGGGCTAGCCAAGGAATGAGGGAAAGGTGAATTGTGTATATTAGTGTTGTCATGTGTGTTACAATATTGTTCTGAACTAAATAGTGTTCTTCCTTAAGTGAAGGAAATTACTTGGCAATTATTAAATGATTAAAATAGTATTTGTCAGTTTAAATTATTTTATTGTTAATTCTAATTTGTTATAGGAACCTACTAAATTTTCTTTTAGATTTAATACAATACCTCATTCAGTCAAACAGACCTGTTTGTGGTATGTGTAGTTCATAAATGAATACCCACAATAGTTTATCATGGTATATATCATACTATAGTTACTACATTATTTATTTTAAATATTTCTTTCATATAGTGTACTATATTTTAATTTAATTTAGCCTTTATAATAATTTTAAGAGGCAACCTTAATGGTTTTTTGTATTTTTAGCACACTAATATAAAAATTAGTTTTACAAATTAGATAATAGTTTCTGGAAAGCAGATTCCAAGTTGGAGATTTCTGTTCAAGAGAACAACTTGTCAGTGCCCTCAAGATCAAAAATTAGAAACTGGGGGCATTGGTGAGAAAAGGACACAGGATTCGACATAGAAGAAGCTGCACTATAGTGTGTTTGTAAGGTATTTGAAACAGAAGCTCCAATGGATTCTACAGGGAACTAGGAGGATGGAGAGAGCCTCTGAGTCATTTCCCAAGTCTGAGCAATGGAACCTGAATTGACCATTCATTTGATGCAGGCCAACCCCAAAGAAAAGGAGTAACCTTGGATATGGTGTCTCTTTTCACTGAAGGTCACATCTTTCCTTGTAACTCAGCTGACAGCTCTTCCTGCCAACACTTACCAGTGGCTGGGTGTGTATTCTGAGCACCCCCTACAATTACAAAAGAATTATTATGACTCTGCCTCGTTTCTCTCCATCCCCAATATCATTAAGCAAATGCAACTACTGCTCTTTCTCCTTTTAATCTTTGAAGATGATTAGCATCTCAATTCTAAAAAATGTGTTGATATGACTAATTTTATCAATTTGAAATATTACTCAAAAATACAAATATCTTTTTTCTCACACATTCTAACTTTTACTTTAACTTTTTCTTTATTCTCAGTATAATTGCAGAACTATTTGTATTTCTATGAGGTAGGTCTGACCTAAATTCTATTCAGGTCTAAAAGATGAATAAGAATGAGGATTTACATTTTTCAAATTTGCTTTACTTAGGTTGATTTTTAAAGTAACAAAGTTACCATCCTAGCAGTGGAATTGCTGGGTCAAAAGGCAGGTCCAATTTTAGTTTTCTGAGAAAATTCCACACTGTTTTCCATAATGGTTGTACCATTCTACAATCCCACCAACAGTGGACCAGAGTCCCCTTTTCCCCACACCCTCTCCAACATTTGTTGTTTATTGCTTTGTTTATGATAGCCATTCTCACTGGTGTAAAGTGGTATCTCATTGTGGTTTTAATTTGCATCTCTCTGATAGCAAGCGATATTGAGCATCTCTTCATGTGTCTCTGGATCCTCTGTATGTCCTCCTTGGAGAAGTGTCTGTTCAAGTCCTTTCCCCATTTTTTAATTGGGTTCGTTGTCTTCTTAGAATGAAGTCATGTGAGTTCTTTTTATATTTTGGAGATTAAACCTTTGTCTGAGGTATCATTGGCAAATAGTTTTCCCATACAGTTGGTTGTCTTTTTATTTTAATGCTGTTTTCTTTAGCCGCGCAGAAGCTTTTTATTTTGATGAGATCCCATTTGTTTATTCTTTCCTTTATATTTCTTGCTCTAGGCCCAGCAATTCCACTGCTAGGATTGTATCCTAAGAACCCTAAAACACCAATCCCAAAGAACATATGCACCCCAATATTCATAGCAGCACAATTTACAATAGCCAAGAGTTGGAAACAACCTAGGTGTCCGTCAGTAAATGAATGGATCAAAAAACTATGGTACATATGCACAATGGAATTCTATGCAGCAGAAAGAAAGAAGCAGCTCCTACCTTTTGCAACAACATGGATGGAACTGGAAAGCATTATGCTGAGTGAAATAAGCCAGGTGTTGAAGGACAAATACCATATGATCTCACCTTTAACAGGAAGCTAAACAAGCAAACAAAATATAACCAAAGACACTGAAATAGAGAACAGGGGGACAGTGACCAGAGGGGAGAGGGGAGGGAATTTCAGGGGAAATAGGGGAGGGATTTAGAGGAACAAATATAAAGGATACATGGACAATAACTAAAAAGGGTGGAAATGGGAGGGAGAGGGGGAGCATGGGGGGTGGGATGGGATGAGAGTAATAGAAAACTGTACTTAAAAAATAATTAAATAAATTTTTAAAAAACTAAAAAAAAATAAAGTAACAAAGAGAGCAAAGGATGAGAATGTGATAAGGGAACAAGTAGGTCGATTTGATTTCCTGTGAACTTGCTTGTTTCTCTAGAAGTGCTGCACTTGAATTTGTTCAATGGATATAGCGTTCCTGGGAGAAGGGAGGTTTTCACCAGGGAGTCAGAGCGGAGAACTGGGGTTCTCTGCAAATTGAAACTGCCGGTTACTTCTCGACCCTTATTCAGGTCCACCTGTCAACTACTGGGCAACCTGTATTTTTACTTTGACTGTAGTTATTGTCTATGCTTATCTATAGGCTGTATTTAAAAGTTAGAAACTATTAAGTAGTGTTTACATTATTATTACTTATAAATACTGTTTAGAGAAAACTCCATTGTTTTGTGATTACATTTCATTGACTATAGCTCATGTTGTGACATTTTTACATTTCACCAATGAGTAGAAATCATCCCCCTTGGGGTTATTTCTATGCTCTATTATTTCAGCCATGCCTTTAATGTATATTTTAAATTTCAGATTTCTGCTTTTTCTTTTATCTCATCTTCCTTTCTCTCTTCCTCTCCATTCTGCTTTAATTATTCCTTTTTAAAATTATAAGAAGAAATCCAGTGTTTTGGAAAATAATTCTTAAGATATTACTATTTTTTCAGCCTATTGCTTCCTCTTCTTTTTTTCCTTTTCCATTTATGGTATATTTCGCTGCAACTTACTGTGTCATAGGGATGTACCATCCAAGGCCATTCCTCTTCTTGCTAATGTAACTTACTGTCCTCTATGCCATCTAAGCCATCTTTAGAGTTATTACTACAAATGTATTTCTCCTATATTTGACTCAGGGCTTCCTGTTGCTCATTTTATTTCCTTACTTTTTTGCCTTCTACCTTGAAGTAACTTATTAAAAGTGGATGACTGCAAAGTAAGCTTTCTGGGTTCTCTTTAAAATAACAATTTGCATCACATTTGTTTGGTGCATGGGCTATATCTCAAATTCTAGGCTCAAAATTATTTCCCTCATAAATATGAAGACATTCCTTCATTGTTTTCTGGCATTAAATTTGCTAATGCAAAGGTTAATTATCTTTTATTTGTAAATGTGCTTCCCCCCTCCCCTGTGTGGATGTTTTTAGGATCTTTGCGGTTCTCTAAAATAAGTTTAAAGTTCGGTCTTTTTCTTTAATACTGTGAGGCACCTGACTGGCCATTTTAATCTACTAGAAGATTAGTGTTACCTCTAGAAAATTTGTTGATTTTCTCTCTAAATATTCTTTTTTCTATGTAAGAGAAATCTTATTAGTCAAATATTAGACCTTTTGGATTTGCTTACAATACTTCTTATCACTTGTATTTCAATTTTAGAATTTTTGTACTTTGTACTAGCCAATTGCCTAAACATTTTTTGTGTGTGTATATATATATGTGTGTGTGTGTGTGTGTGTGTGTGTGTGTGTGTGTGTGTTTTAACAACTAGGGAAATTTTGTAGTTGTTAAGACAGACACATATAATTTTTTTCAACTTTTTAATCAGTGAGAGGAAGTGCATATCATATAACTAATGACTGAGAGTCTTTTATTCTCTGCTTGCCCTTCTTTCATTGAAGAGTAAAAAAAGACATAATCTCTGACCCACTGGAGTTTAGTATTTACTTGGGACAATATATCAGTTACCTATTGCTGTATAAGAGCTTAAAACTTAGTGACTTGAAACAACAGCCTTTTATTTGGCTCATGATTTTGCAGGATGGAACCTTGGACTGGGTGGTGTGAATGATCTGGGAGGGGTTCAGCAGACCTCTGTTGAGGGCACTTAATTGTCTTCAGTTCATTTTCAGGTCAGCAGAAGCGAGCTAGTTTCTAACGGCATTGGCTGGTAGGCTGTGGATGGCTGGAGAGGCCATTTGGACCTATTCACATAATTGAAATGGGTTCCAAGGCAAGACCCCAAGTGTAAGCAATTTTTCATCCTCCACATACTTTACATTTGCTCTTATGACATTGGCCTAAGCAAGTGCCAGAGCCAAGTCCAGAGTCAACATGTGCAGGGACTACGCAAGGACGTGAATGAAGGGAGCCGTGAGAAAACTGCAGCTCTCACTGCAGTAATCTACCAGAGACAAAATATAAGAGCAGAAATGGAAAACAAGAAAATTTTGAGTTCTTTTAAAAATTTAAAAATAAAAACCATGCTATAATACTGTATACTCTATAAGACTTCCATGAAAGAAAAATAGAGCTTGAAAGCTCTGTAAAAGCTTCGTAGAGGGACTGGGCTTTGCCAGGTTATGGAAGATCGTGGATAAATTTGGATAAGCCAAAAGTGACATGCAGACTCATGGGCAGACTAAAGGTGTGGGGGATCAAAGTGGAGGGGAAATGGACATGGAATTTTACTCAATTTTCTCTGTGAAAGACTAGAAGAGATGGGGAACACTCAAAGTAAAGTTAGTTGTCAGAGGCCAAGAATACTCCATTGTTGATGACATTTTAACAGCAGGTTAAATGAAAGAAAGAGCTCCTGTTGGCAAAAATATCCTTTTTAAAATTAAAAAGCTTTCAATTGTTTTGCAGAAAATTCTTTCATAAGGAAAATTACGACTTAAGAATTAAGAACATCAGATATTTTAAATAAATACTTAATCTAAAATTATACAGGAGTAAAAGAGACTAAAATTTACTTTTATGTTTATCTTATTTTTAGCATATCAGAAGATATCTTTTAAAGATGAGCACCAAGTTTTTTGATTTATTATAAATACAGAGCAGCATCTCAATTTTTGAAAGCACTTGTGAAACTCATGTTACTTTTTCTAAAATTGACAAAATTTTAGCCTTTCTTTTAAAAAAAGATTTTATTTATTTATCTTTAGAGGGGAAGAAAAGAGAGAGGGAGAGAAATATCAATGTATGGTTGCCTGTCGTGCATCCCATGCTGGGAACTGGCCCACAACCCAGGCATGTGCCCTGACTGAGAATTGAACCGTGATCCTTTGGTTCGCGGTCCGCGCTCAATCCACTGAGCTACACTTGCCAGGGCAAAATTTTAGCTTTTCTTGATGCCAGTCTTAAGACCAATGGTTCTCCTTCATGGCAGTCAGTTGGTCTAATTGATTTCAGATTTTAGCCAAAGAATTATTATTCACTGAAAAAACAAAGTACTTAATATTGTCTGCCAAATGTTCTTAAATTTAAATAATGCATTTGTAATTATTTAAGTCACACTCTTAATTCCCTATGATGCAATAAATCAGAACCTGTATTTAGGAAGAAAGTTAAATGTAACTTTCAATTTATAAACAGGAAATATATATTTTATTGAATGAATTATAAACATTTTTCTTATGGTTATTTGGGTATCTTCATTTTCAATATTGTTATTGGAAAAATATATACATATATAAGGCTAACTGTACCATCCCTATTGATCTTAAAATAATTTAAGACACTAAAGGACTGCATTGACTTTGAGGTTCATGGATATTTTTAGTAACTAGTTTTTTTAAAGTTAGTAGAAGTGATAATTAGTCTAATCTTGCTAACTATCAATACCTGCTATGTGTGCTCAATGCCTTGCATGTTTTCTCATTTGCTATTGACAAAACTCTTCTTTGAAAAGATGTGCAGCCTAAGAAATTCAAGGTTAAATAATCTCTCCATGTTTAGCTTGAGTTATATGTGTTAGTAAACTATATAAATCACATACCTATAGAATCCAGTCCACCTGTAGATATGAACCTTAGCCCTCCCCTAATTTGGAGGTATATTTGCAGTCATTTGTGCCAATGGAAGCATTGGCCTTCACACATACACTTGACACACTGACAGCTGGAAGTAATACTAGGCTCTTGCACTAAGTATATCAAAGTCAGATCTCATAGTCTGATTCTCCCAAATACACCTTCAAATGGCTTCTCATCTTGATTATTGTCCTTATCACAAGGTGCAGGGTATTTCACATTTACATTAATCACAAAACTGTCAGAAGGTGTTGAAGTTTCGTATGGTTTGGAATGGCCCTTAATCTTTTCTGCATTTGGAGAACCTTGACCCTTGATGAAATAGAAATAACTATAACTACATGTAAAAATTGTCTGTTTATGTCAGCAGAGTTAGGCTATTCTCTCTCTCTCTCTTTTACATGCTCCCAATATTTTCTCTTATTTTCCTTCTTATTCTCTTCCTTTACTTTTCTCCCCCTTTTCCCTCCCATCTTTGCATACATGCTCATTTGCACATATAAGTACAGAGTGATGTAAAAATAGTTTCTATGAATAACACAACTGCCTCTTCATCCTATGATTTCATAAGAAGTTTAGTGCAGAATTCTACAACAAACTTTTTCAGATTTTTAAGGTTCAGTAAACAAGTCTTGCACCATAAAATATGATTTTTGTCTACAAAACAATTATAGACCCTCTTCTAAAATATCATCAGTAGTAAACTTTACTTGAAATTTATCTGCAATGTTAGATTAGAAAAATCCTATACCAATAAATTAATATAAAAATTTGCTGTTTATTATAATTTTAATTTTCTTAAAGTTTTGAAAGTATCATAGTTAATAATAATAACATTACTGCCAACTAACATGTATATATGTATATATTTTTATAATGTGTCAAGATCCATTCTAATCACACTACACCCTTAATGCATTTAATCAGCAAAACAACTCCATAACAGAGAGCTCATTTCATAGTTGAGGAAACTGAAGAACAATAAAGCCACACAGCTGGAAGGTGAGAGAGACAGGTTTTTGTTCTGGTTTGGTTTGGTTTGATTCCGTTCTTTTCTTTGAATATAATCACCTATGGGACTGAGGAATTTTTAAACATCTTAAATGTAAGACTATCATAAGGATAGTACAAAGCATATCACAAAGAACAACCATAACCTTATTCATTTATTAACATCTTACCCTAGTTTTTTTCTTTATACTGCAATTTGTATTTCTTAAAAATAGGAATATTTTCTTACCTAATCATGGGAGAGTTCTCAGCTTCCATAACCTAAACATAGATATGATAACTTTTCTTTATCCCCCATTTCAATTTTTTCAACTGACCCAGTATGTTCTATATAGCATTTTTTTAACCAACAGTACAGGATTCAATCTAGAATCAATATTAAATTTAGTTTTCATGTGTCTTTAGAGTCCTTTATAACTGATATTTTTAGAGAATATGGTGAGACTGAGGTCTTTCTTACAAATAAGTGATTAATTAAGAGGCTGGGTGAGAACGAAACAGATCTGAAAGAACACTTTAACGTGAAAGGAAGGTCTATGAAAATTTTACTAGATATCAGAAGCAGGTAATCAAAATAGTTGAAGCTATATTTACTCTGATCTTTCAAGGAAACCTAGACACAGTTTAAGAAAACAAAGTAGTTATTTTACACATTTTCAGCTTTCCACTAAATCTAATTATCCAATCTGCAGAAGAAAGCTCCAATTTTTCTCAAACCACCCTGGCAAAAATGACATTGTATATAAAATAAATTGATTAATTAGTTAGTTGAACTATCTACTTACAAATTTATATTGATTTGCTTGTTTCTTTGAGAGTACCAGATGTAACACACAGAATTAACCCTGCAAAATCAAATACTTAATTAAAATAATGGTAGCTTAGACTAAACTGCTAGCAGTAGAGAGAGAAGTAGATGAATTTGAGTATTTTTGGTACATTAGATTGACAAGACCCTGTGACGAATTGAAGTAAGAGGTGAGCTGGAAGACAGGACCAGGGATGAGTCCTAATTTCCAATGAAGTCATTCACTGAACTAACCAGAGAAGGTAGAGGATCAGGTTATGAGAGAGAAGGTCAAACATTCAGCTGGGATATAGTCTCGGACATTTGGATAGTGATACTGTAATATCTATACAAACCTGAAACAGCAATGAGGGTTGAGGGGGGAAAACAATTCTGGGCATCATCTGCATATAGGTGATAGTAGAAATGTTGAATGGAGAAGAAGTTCCTAGGATGACTGTAGAAAAGGTGAAGAAAAGAGAGTTCATGACATAACCTTGCATAATGCACAGATTAAAGGACTTGCTGAAGGATGGATAGATTGCCAAGGAACTTGGAGTAAAACATCATTCAGAGAAGTAGAGGTAAAATCATAGAGGCTGTCACAAAAGAATTTTGAAAAGATGTTTGAAGGAATAAAGAAATACTTAGCATTGGCAAAGGTTGCCAAGAGGGAGACGTGTTGAAAATGACCTTGGCTTTGGAATCGCTCTGGCTCTGGTGACTGCATCCAGAAATTTTACTGTGGAGAGTAGCAGCCAGATTGGACTGAGAGGTCACAGAGAAATGGTAGTGAGGAACACTAATCAAAGACAACTGTGTTCAACAGTGACTTTGAAGAAGCTGAAGCAGTGGTAGCAGGAGGGGTTTATGAAATATGAGAGGTTTGAGTCCTACTTTCCTTGGGGGGAAAAAAGCTATTGGAACAAGTTTAACTTTAATTGGAAAGAATTGAGTTGAGAAGCTATGTTGAATGTATAGAAACATGAAAAGATAATACAAAGTGTTAAGTCTTTTGAGAAGATGGGAAAGGGTTATGACTCAAAGAAAAAATATCTAGGATTGGCCTTCGATGGAGATCAGGAGAGAAGAAGACAAAGAGAGGCATGAATGTGCCAGAAGGCAGAGATTCAAAAGCCAAATGTCAGAAGAGTTCCTACGAAAAAATTTAATTTTCATTATGAGCTAGTAACTGGAGAATGAGCATCCAAATGGAAATAGATGCTTTCAGGAGCTCAAAGAAGACTGGATTGTTCAGAAAAATGGAAGAGGATTTCTTTGTCCAATGGACAGTGTTTAGGGCCTTTGGGGGTTGGAGATCATAATTTATTCTGAGAGTGTCTGCCCTGTTGTGAGACATTTCTCAGCATTATGTGGCTTTTCCTGAGCAGGATGGAGAAAGAAGGTAATTTATGTAGAATTAGGATTTTGCAAAGTAGGTTTAATAAAAAGACAAAGGAGTTTGAGTATTCTAATAGAATTAATAAAATGTAAGTTAAAGAAATTTATGCTAAATATTAAGAGAAGTGTATGGAGGGTAGAATTTGTAATTTGAATGAGGTGAAGCAGGCAATGGAGGCTTTGAGGAGATTAAAATATTAGTCCTCTCACAAGCAAACTGAAAGAAGAGAAGAGAAGGCAGTGCTTGGATTTGTGATTTTAGATTTTCTTTTCTTTTTGGTTCTTTTTCTTTTTTGTTGTTGACAATATTACGGATGACCCCCATCTTCTTCTTTCACCCTCCCCACCAAGCCCCCAGCCCCTCCGCACCCTCAGCCTTCACCACATTGTTGTCTGTGTCCATAGTATTTGCATATATGCAATATGTTCTTTGGACAATTTCTTCCAGTCCCCTCCACACACCTCCCCTCTGAGATCTATCAGTTTGTTCCATGTGTCTATGCCTCTGGTTTTATTTTGTTTGCCAGTTTATTTTGTTCATTAGAGTCCACATGTGAGTGAGATTATATGATATATTTCTTTCTCTGACTGGCTTATTTTGCTTAGCATAATATTCTCCAGGTCCATATTCTCCATGTGGTTGAAAAGAGTAAGAGTTTCTTCTTTTTTAAAGCCTCATAAAATTCCATTGTGTAAATGTACCACAGCATCGCCATCCATTCATCTTCTGACAGGCTCTTGGGCTGTTTTGAGACCTTGGCTATTGTAAATAATGCTGCTATGAACATAAGGGTGCATATGTTCTTTTTGATTAGTGTTTCAAGATTCTTACACCATACACAAAAGGATAAACTCAAAATGGATAAAACATTTAAATGTAAGTCATGAAACCATAAAAATCCTAGAAGAAAACATAGGCAGTAAAATCTTACACATCTCTTTGTAATAGCAATGTCTAGATGCTATTACATGTCTAGCAATGTCTTTGCTGATACATCTCCTAAGGCAAGTGAAATAAAGGAAACAATAAACAAATAGATTCCATCAAACTGAAAAGCTTTTTCACAGTAAAAGAAATAATCAACAAAATGAAAAGGGAACCCACTGTACTGGAGAATATATTTGTCAGTTATAAGGGGTTAATTTACAAAATATATAAAGAACTTATAAAACTCAATACCATGAAGACAAACAATCCAATTTAAAAATGGGCAAAGGATCTGCATAGACACTTCTCTTAAGAGGACATACAGATGGCCCATAAACATATGAAAAAATCCTCAATGTCACTAATCATCAAAAAGATGCAAATTAAAACTACAATGAAACCACAATAATATCACCTCACTCTTGTCAGAATGGCTATTATCAGTAAATCAACAAACAAGTGCTGGTGAAGAGGTGGAGAATGGGAAACAGGTCCGCACCATTGGTGAGAATGCTGACTGGTTCAGCCACTGTGGAAAGTAGTGTGGAAATACCTCAAAAATTAAAACTGGATCTGCCTTTTGACCCAGTGATCTCATTTCTGGCAATATACCTTAAGAATCTGGATTCGTAATTGTAGATGTGGAGTCATGTCAGGTGATGCTAAGGACCTTCATGGGACAGTGAGAGAGTGAGTCTGACAGGTAGAGCAGGAGAAATACTCCAGTAATTAGGTGATCAAAGACCTGAGAGTTCAGGGCATACAGATGTTAAAAATGCCCTCAATTAATTGGTGATTGATGAAAGTCTGGGAGCCATTGCCAGAGAATTTAGTAAGGGTCAACAAGAGGGAATAAGAGGAGGAGAGCATGGTGTATTAGAAGCATGAACTTTTTTTGTTTGTTTTGTTTGTTTTGTTTTGCTTTTAACCAGAGAACATGGAAGTAATGCCTTGGAAAAGGGGAGTGTGGAGGACCCAGCCCCTAGCCAGCCTACGATATACCTTTTAGTACTAGAAAATAAACAGCAAGTGCTTCAGAATGCTGCCAGTGTAGTGGGTTCTCCACAGGGGAGCCAAGATTGAGTTAAAGCAAGGTCAAGAGGAAACTCAAAGAAGTTGACAATATATTAGAATTTGCTGATTCATAATTATTGGTTCTAAAATGCAGCAAAAGTGATTGAACATGGAGAGAATCATATGGATGGTATAAGGGAGAGGTTCTAGGCACTAAGGAAATTCTGGAGCCAGCAGTTGGCAACTTCTGAATAATAGAACTGTTCTAAATTATTTGTGTATATGTATCTGTGACTATATATGCATCCTTGGAGAATTTATTCCCAGTTTCATTCAGATGCAATTGACATACAGCCCTGTATATGCTTAAGATGTACAACAGGGAAATATTTTTACCCTAGAAGAGTTACTAAATTTTATTTGTTTCCTCAAATTTTTTATCTCAAAAATGCCATAAAGACAGTTTTGTATGTGTTGTTCCTTCTTTGGGAATGCTCTTTGCTAAACAAGATGTCTATCAAATACATGGCTAACTTCCTCACCACCTTCAGATCTTTGCTTAAATGATACCCTTGCTGTAGAGCTTTTGCAGAAAGGTACTCCTCCCACACAAGCCCTTCATATTCTCTGTCCCAGCCTTATTTTATATTTAGCACCTTCTTTCCTCTAGCACGCCCTGTTATTTTCTTATTTGTTTCTGCCTTTCTCTTCTCACACTAAGATGTAAAGTCTTGCAGGGTAGATGTTTCCTCCTGGCCCTTCCTTCACAGCGGCCAGCAGCAGCTAGCACTGTCCCTGGCACAGAGTTCAATAAATAATTGCTGAACGAACTCGTTGCTACATACATGAATGAAGAGACACAGAAATGCAATCATATCTAAGTACAATTTCCAAAAAAAGTTACAAAAATATCTGGATCAATGACTACATTGTTGGAATAAATACCAGGCCCTCCAGGGTTATAGGGTAGAGCACACATGTGGATGAATAAGTTGTACTATGAACTTTTTAAAGTGGGCTCTTTATTTCAGAGTCACCTCCGGATTACAGGATGATTTTAATGTCATTTGAGAACTCAATTCCCTATCAAATAGACCCCTGAATAGTCTCCTCTTGGTTTAATTTTCAAAACTAAATAAAGCACAGTGCTATTCTCCTGCCTGAGTCGGACTTTGCAGCTGAGTGCCTCTGGGCATGTCAAGGCCTGGATTTAGATTAACTGCCAGTTTCTGCAACTGCAAAATCACGCTACACAAACTTCGAAAGCATGTGAGTGGATGAAGGAAGTGGGCTCTCTTTCCCTGTAATAAATTTCTCAACATTGCTCTTGGAAAGTATTTAAGGTTCCACTTGACTGAATGTAAAACATATTTTGGCCTTTTTAAACCTTTTTTTTTTATTAAAAAAATGGTCAAGACTTTTTTTTCTATGTGTACTGAAACTTTCAAAATGGATAGTCAGTGACTAGTCTGAATTTTTAAATTGCTTTTTCATCCAGATTTTGTTTTTCTCTTTCTTTTGTTTTCATGATCCTTTAAAAATGACCCTAGTTCCATAGCTGATGTGGCTTAGTTGGTTGGAGCATCATTGTGGAATCCAAGAAGTACAGATTCATTCCCTAGTCACAGCACATGCCTAGGTTGTGGGTTCAATCCCAGTCTGGGCATGCACAGGAGGCAACCAACTGATGTTTCTTTCTCACATCAATGTCTCTCTCTCTCTCTCCCTTCCTTTTTCCCATTCTTTGTTTCCTAAAAAGCAATGAAAAATACTTCAATCAGGGTAAAAAATAAAAATGACCTTAGTAAAACTCTTTTTTTATACAAATATACCTGTAAGATATGCATATAAACACATTTGTCCTAAAATACTACAAGGTCACTTTTGGAATACATTTAATAAGCATTGCTCTTCTAACTATAAGTATATCAACCTTTTTATTTATTTTTTATTCAATCCTTCTACCCTCTAACCTCCCCCTGCACCTTAGCTGTCAGCCTGCTCCCCATCTAGCAGTCTGTCTCTATTTTGATTTTTAGTTCAGTTTGTTCATTAGATTCCACACGTGAGTGAAATCACATGGTATTTATCTTTCTCTGAATGGTGTATTTCACTTAGTATAATGTTTACTAGGTCCATCCATGCTTTCACAAGGAGTGAAATTTTCTTTTTTACTTCTGAGTAGTATTCCATTGTGTAAATGCCCTGTACTTGTTTTATCCACTCATCTAGTGATGGACACTTGGGCTGTTTCCATATTTTGATGATTGTAAATAACACTTCAGTGAACATAGGGATTCCTATATTCTTTCAAATTAGTGTTTTGGATTGTTTTGGATATATTCCCCAAAGTGGGATAGCTGGGTCACAAGGCAGATCCATTTTTAACTTTTTGAGGTATCTCCATACTACTTTCCACAGCAGTCGCATCAATCTGCAGTCCCACCAACAGTGTAAAGGGGTTCCCTTTCTCCACATTTTGTCAGGATTCGTTTGTTGATTTATTAATGTTAGCCATTCTGACAGGTGTGAGGTGATATCTCATTGTGGTTTTAATTTCCACTTCTCTGATGATTAGTGACATCGAGCATCTTTCCTATGTCTATTGGCCATCCGTATGTCCTCTTTTGAGAAGTATTTCTTCAGGTCCTTTACTCATTTTTTTAATTGGGTTGTTCAATTTGGGTTAATTGGGTTGTTTGGGTTTTTGGTGTTGAATTTTGTCAGTTCTTTGTTCATTTGGATATTAACTCCTTATCAGATGCATTACAAAACTGAAGGTTTTTTGCCCAGCAAAGGAAAACATCAACAAAATAAAAAGACAACCCACAGAATGGGAGAGCATATTCAACATTATTTTAGATTGTAAGTATCTGTGCATGTCTGTGCACACACATATATGTGTGTGAAGGCACATATATATTTATATATAACTATACATAAATATATAGTTTATATATATATACACATAAAAAATATATGTAATCTTCCCAGAAATGATTTTCCATCAATAATACATTGTCTATACATAGAGACTTACAATCTTTAAGAAGTTCCTTTACCTGGACAAGCTCTGTAGTTCCCAGCTTTTGGAGTCTTCCGTGCAAGACTAACTGACATTAAACCAGAGAAGAGTATAGGAATGTCAAGATAAAGTAATGTCTGACTACCCATCTTGTACCCCAGACACAGATCTGCAAGAAGATCCATCACCAATTTCAAATTTCCTTTTGAATTGGGTGGTGCTGGATTGTTAACATGGTGTGTAATGATCTATATGAATCAATAGGATATCTGTCCAACACTGGGAAGATAAATACGGGTGAGTCCTGTGTCATCAGTCATTTGGCCTGCTGATGTTGATGCATATTCGTACTCATTGAAGTCATTCAGTAGAGGGAATTGGTCCCAGAATGAGTTGCTGCCTCTGGGTCTCAATTATCAGGAGGTAGATCAGATTCTGTATATTTGCATATGGAGAGACTGAGGATGCAGCTGGACAATTTCCTTCTGGCTTTTCCTGAAATGAGATAGATAATGCTGTTCATCAACAATGACTGCAGTGTTAAAGAAAAAAGTTTTTTTTTTTTGCTTTTTTGTTTTTTTGTTCTTTTTTAGAGGAGGGAAGCCCAGATTCCTTTTAGACACAATTCCTAAGTTTTAGAAATATATTTTTCCGTGGTTGCAGTAAATCTTCTCTGATCGTCTGGCATGTGCTATTCCTTTTGTATCCCTTACTTCCTGGTTTCTTAGGATGTGCTATCCAAGGGAATTGAATTTAGAGTTTAAAAAACTTGGCTTTTGAGCAAAATTGAGCAGGAAGGTCAGAAGTTAAGTATGAAACAGATAATTTCTCTTTCAAATTAGTTGTCCCTTTTTCTTTCAATACCCACAGGAAAACTTAGGCTCAATTTATACCACTTGTATAAAATGTCTCTGAATGATTTGGTCACTAATCCTTATAATAGTTTGCTAATAGATAAGAGCTGTGACAAAATGAATTTCAGAAGATAAATCTAGCTAACAGAACAGCTTCAGAGCCTTAGAAACTTTTATCTGACCTAAAACACATCTCATTTTATAAAATCGTAATTTATTTTCTTTATTTTAGAATATTTACCACATATACAGTATTTTGTAATATTACACATATTACAGTAATTTCATTCAAATACAGAATATAATCAAATTATGCTTAGAAACATACTTTTAGTGCACAACAAACTTTTTAAAAATCTGGGGTTATGTTGATAAATGGGAATAGGTCTTATGGTCTGTTTGTAAAGGTTTTTTACAATTCATAGATGCAATAATTTTAAGAGACAAAAGTGACAGAAAGGAGAGAAATAAAACCCATAGTAAATTAGACCTTACCCTAACTTTATAATGAAAGCTATTTTATTTCATACTAGATTTCCTCATTGTTCTCTTTTATTGTTCTACAATAATCTTCTCCTAAAGAGGGCAATGCTCAGCCTAGTGAAGAACATTTAATCTGTTTGAGGAGTCTACTTCTTGATTAAAAATATACTAATTAATGAGGTATCTTCACTTCGCACATGAAAAACAGAGACTTCAGGAAGTTAACTAACTGGCCACGTTTACATATTTGATGAAACAGTGCTCTTTTTATTTACATCACAGTACAAAATGTTTTATATTTTCCTGGTAAATAGGTGAAGAGTAAGAACAACTAGAAAATCCTGTGATGGTTATGATGGGAGAAAAGAGATGAAAAGAGAAGTAAGTACCACAGAAAAAGGATGAATATAGTGTCAAAAAAAAACAAATACACCCAGTGTAAACTTCAGCTACCCATTTAAGAACTATTTCCCACATGATTGAGGATCACAAATTCATTGGCAGCTTCCGTTTTAGAAACTAGATGTTTTTAACAATGCAGAATAGGAGTTAGTGGATAAAAATCCTATATACCTGAACAGTAATAATATGCATAACTAAGGACATTTTCTTTTTTATAATTACTTTATTGTTGTTCAATTACAGTTGTCTGAATTTTCTACCCACCTCTCCCCAAACCCCAACCAAGCCCACTTCCCTCCCTTGTTTCCACCCTCCCCCTTGGTTCTATCCATGTGTCCTTTATAGTAGTTCCTGAAAACTACTTCTCCCCACAGTCACTCCCCCCCACCCCCCCACCCCCTCCCACCCCACCCCCTGCCAGCTGCTGGCTATTGTTAGATTGTTCTTCATTTCAATGGCTCTGGTTATATTTATTTGCCTTTTTCTTTTGTTGATTATGTTCTAGTTAAAGGTGAGATCATATGGTATTTGTCTTTCATCACCTGGCTTATTTCACTTAGCATAATGCTCTCTGGTTCCATCCATGCTGTTGCAAAGGGTAGGAGCTCCTTCTTTCTTTCTGCTGCGTAGAATTCCATTGTGTAAATGTACTGTAGTTTTTGATCCACTCATTTGCTGATGGGCATTTAGGTTCCTTCCAGGACTTGGCCATTGTAAGTTGTACTGCTATGAACATTGGGATGCATCGGTTCTTTTGAATTGGTGTTTCAGGGCTTTTAGGCCATAATCCCAGAAGTGGAATTGCAGGGTCAAACTAAGGACATTTTCTACCCATTGTCCTAATCTCAAAGAGATACCATCTTATTTCCAAAAATATATAATGAAATTAGCATTTAATTAGAATTACAAAATAATTGTAAGAATTGTTAGAATAATTGGAACAATTTTGAGATCCCTTAATGCTTACTTGCATTTTTAATGAGTCCTTATAGTTTTTCACTCCAGCTTGGAAAGTGTTGCTTTGAAAAATTATAACATAGCAAAAATTTATTTTTTTCTTTCATTCACTAAAACTTTTTTTGTGTTAGATGTGAAATAGTATGGTGGTAAATTATTTGCTATTATTTGGAATCAAAAAAGTGCTTTTTGAGTTTAATTATACCTTTTAAAAATTAAGTGAATTCACCCAGACACTAAGCTTTGAACTAGGACTCATAAAACTATGGTAATTTAAGAAAAATAATTGACTAATTTAGAATAGTTAAGCAAGCTATGCGAGTATGTTAAACAGATGCATTGAATGTGACAGTATGTCCCCTTTGGATAGAGTCATTCTGAGTTAAAACGTGAAAAAAAATCTGAGTCTGCTTCTCATCAGTGTCAAAAGTATCATATAATTTTCTATGAAAGTGTATTTTCTCCAATTACTGACCTAGGTTCCCCCTTTTACCCATCCCAGGGGTACCCACATTCTGGAATGATTTAAAATGATGATGCATATAATATACTTGGAGCTATGTATTGCTTTTTTTCCTGATTATCTCCTTCTTGTCTGGAGGACATTACTGTTTGCTCTCCCTGGAAGAGAAAACATGCCTTCCCTTTTATAACTGTGTGTTTCGGTGGTGTGTGTTGGGAATGGGGGGAGCTGGCTAAAGTTTCTCATTTCAGAGTATTAATCTGAAACTGTGATTTTCAGTGGGTGTTGATTTTGTTCCCACTTCCCCAGGGCACATTTGGTAATGTCTAGAGGCATTTTGCAGATGGTGGGGGGGTGAGGATTTGCTACTGGCGTCGAGTGG
Source organism: Sturnira hondurensis (assembly GCF_014824575.4). NCBI lineage: Eukaryota > Metazoa > Chordata > Mammalia > Chiroptera > Phyllostomidae > Sturnira > Sturnira hondurensis. The sequence goes on from NW_028083059.1 coordinate 21,169,418, forward strand.
GTAGACTCTACATTCATAGATCAAGCCCCTACAACAAAGAATTATCCAACACAATGTCAATGTTGCTTTGAGAAATCCATATGTATAGTGAAAAATATTTGAGGCAACTATTTCATAATATTTGGCCATTACCGAGTTTTATCTGAAAAAAATTATGTGCTAAGGAAAGGAAAATCTGCTTTTCGTCATTATTTTTTTAATATTTTTATTTTTTTATCTTTAGAAGGGAAGGGAAGGAGAGAAATATCAATGTATGGTTGCCTCTTGTGCATCCCCTGCGGGGAACCGGCCTGCAACCTAGGCATGTGCCCTGACTTGGAATCGAACCGCAATCCTCTGGTTCGCAGGCCCACGCTCAATCCACTGAGCCACACTATCCAGGACTACTTTTTGTCATTATTTACTTAAGGGATTCATTCTTGTTGCCCTCTGAAGGTACATCGGAGACTAATAGCACTCCATGGCACAAAGCTGGGCCCTCATCAACCACCCTCTTAGGGAGAATACACATACATCGACACACACACACACAAACAACACTGTAATCAGAATTATATCCTGTTACCATTAGCTTAAAGACTGCACCCACATACTGTCACTGACTTCTTTCTATGCTCTTTCAGCAAATTCAGGTGGTAAGTAATTGAATCCTAATAATTTGGAAATAGAAATGGATATTTTAATGGTTTAATTCATTGGCTATTTGATTAGTTATTATACTTCACAATCTGATCAAATTGTTGAATATCCAACAGATAGTGAAGTTGGCAAAAAGACGCACAAACACTAAGAAAATGAGAGAGAGGGAGAAGAGGAGGAAGAGGAGATGAGACAGGAGATGGTTGAAAGGAGAGTACCTAGTAAACTCATTCTATAGCCAAATATTTTGGGGATAGATTTTTCTTCTCGTTCTGCTTGATCATTGGTCCATCATTAGTTTGTCAATAAAGTAAATTTCTAATTGAGTGTGTTGAGTAAATGTATACAATAAGAGATTAAAGTTCTTACCTTAGAATAATTTTATTGTAAGATTTATATTCTATTTTTCTGATAATAGAAAAACATACATTCCCTTCACTCCTCTCATTACACACCCACATAAAATTGAAATTTTTCAAGATATCTTAGCAGAAAAATGAATATATTTATTTCATCAATTCTATTCTTTCTGGATTAGTCATTTTCTCACCTTAGATATGACTAACTTTTAAAATGCTAAGTACCTTTAAAATTTTAAAGATATGGCTTACATTTGTACCTCATAAATAAATGGGGAAGGAAATGTTTTTGTATTATGACTTTATGTTATCAAAAACTATCACGGCTATAGGAAATAGCTGCTGTTAATCCTGTCTTTTGGATGCTTTTATGGGACTCCTATGAAAGAATCATTCATGTCAAGCTTGAAAGTAGCAGTTGATGACATTGTGGAAAGAGGCCATCAGACCAGTTAATGTGCAATTCTGGTGATTCCCATAAGAATCAGCAAGGGCATATCATCATTTGATTACTAGAAAAATGAACATCACTGTTCACAAGAGCTTGGCAATTAATTAAATGATATGCTTGTTCATCGTGCAGGTCAAGCAGATAATTGTGCTGAGAATTGCTTTGAAATCATGCATGGCTCGACTTAGCCCTTTTGAATCCCAGGAGAGATTTGCAGGTCACACTGCATATCACACTTCTTGTGGAGAGGGGACTAATACAGGCTAATCCTGTTAGCCTACACAGTGGGTTAAGAGATAGCTAAAGCTTCACAGCTACATAGTACAAGTTAACTCACCCGTTAAAGAGCTCTTGCATACTCCCATTTACTTTTTCCTTATGTAGCTATAATATAATAATTGTTAGATTCCACTTGGCATATGTTCTATGAATGGCTATGATGGCATCAACTTCATTTGATCTTTCATGTAAATTTGCACACCCATCACACAGGTAAGACTCAACACCTCACCAATACTGCCCCCGCCTCAGCAAAAGAAAACCTAGCATTTGGAAAATAAAAGCAGATTTCGATTTGTCCTGTGATACTGAAATTTCCAGGCATCTTTAAATACAGTATATTAAGTCAACATTGAACTATTTTAAAGAAAGTGTTATGCCTGTGTTAGCTACATGTTATTTAATAACTTAATCATATATTTGATGATGACAGACTATATAGTATCTTTTTAACTGCTTTTAAATCAACAGTAGACAAAAATTCAAGCTTTCCTGCCTTGTTTTCTATATAATGTTGAAAATTCTAAACCTTAACTAAATTCAATTTCAGAACTGAGTAAATAATCAGAAAGTTAAAGGAAAGAAGCCAATAGAGCCATCTTTGTTTTCAAGTTAGGAAACAGAGGACCAGAGAGGTTAAAGCAACTTGCTGAAGATTACACAGCTATTCAATGGAAATGAACTTCATCCAGGTCATTTGACTTCAAAAGTGTTTTTTATTAAAGCCCCAGTTATGCTCTGATACAAGTTAATAACCATTTCTGGTCTGAGTCCCAGCCTACCTGTTCACCTGCACAGAAACCAATCCTTGAAAGCACCAGTAGACTAATTTTTAAAAAGTAGAACGACCACGTAATTATTGGATTAAGGAAAACTGAATGGCCTGGGGAGACACACCCAGCCTGTCTCCTGTCAAACTAGATTCTCAGAAAAACTGCTGAAAACTTATAGCTCCTGGATTATAGGTTGGGCTGATCCTCATTTTGGAAACTGAGATGTTACTCTATCTAAAATATCCTATACAATTAAACACTTCTTGGTCTATAAATCAATACTATCTTTGTTCCTGATACCTATAGCATCAAATAAAATGAATTTGGGCCTTTTCACTGACAGAAATAAAGAGGAGTGTCTGTGTAAATCTGAAAGGTAAATAACAAATTTTTTCTGGCAAAATTAAGACACTGTCACCTTGAGATGAAGGGAATCCCCCTTATTTGTTATATTCTAAAAATAAAAGATTTACTATTATTTAGAAAATCCTTTAACTATAACATTTAAGAAGCAATATAGTATAGTTAATGTTACTCTGGTATTCTAGAACACTCTTATGAATAATTTATTAGCAATCATGTTAGAACATGGATGTTTAATCATGCACTATAAATTTACCATATCCTTCCTTATAATAAAGTAGGATTCAGTATAAAAGTAATGCATTTTGGACTCTACAAAAAAAGAATTTACTTATTATAGTTGGTAAGAGTTTCCAACTCCAGTGCCTACAGGGTCCACGCAGGTACTGCACATGCTTGGAATAGCCTGGATATAAAAAGATAGGTCATAATGGGATGGTGATGGGAACATATGCTTCCCAAAGCCAATTCTTTTCATATGAAGATTCCAGCTCCTTGCTGACAAACTTCAGATTTCTCAAAGGAGAATAGTAAGTAAGATTTACACTTAAAATATGTCCATTTGTAAATACTGGGTTGTATCAATCATGCAGAACACATAAGCATATTTGAGGACCATAGGCATGATACAGAATGCCAGTCATCTTTACTTGGGAAAGTTTCATGAAATGAGACTTAAATTGTCTGTATAAGAAAATTTCAACCCCGGCTGGTGTGACTCAGTGGATTGATTGCCAGCTTGCAAATCAAAAGGTCGCTGGTTCAATTCCCAGTCAGGACACATGCCTGGGTTGCAGGGCAGGTTCCCAGTTGGGGGTGCATGAGAGGTGCACATTGATGTTTCTCTCTCTCTTTTTCTCTCCCCCTTGCCCTCTGTCTAAAAATAAATAAATAATTTAAAAAAAAAATTTCAGTGTTAATGAGCACTTTTTCTGCTTTTACTAATTTCTCTTATTTGAATAATCTTTACAAACAAGGAGATTCCTTACAATTTCTCATGCCTAGTTTTTGGAGCTATATAATGTACAAGAATTTTTCTAGATCAATTATAAAAGTTTTTTTATTACTGCCAGAGTATAACTTGCTACCAATAGAACCATGGGTCATTTGTCATTATTTAAGGTTGGTTTTATTTGGAATCACATCAAATTTGATTGTTTAATAACATAAAATAATTTTTATGTAAGTACATAAATACAAACAACCTAAAATAATGGGGATATTTAAACTCTAAATTTCTCAGCTCAGATGTCAATAAGATTCCCTACTACCCTCCAAAAAAACTTTTTAAATGGACTTTACATGCTCTTGTTTCACCCATGAGGCTGCTTCTGACTGAGGATCCATGACTTGAGCAAGAATGCCAAAATTCAGAAACATTCTAAGGGTAAAGTGATGTAATCTACCACCCAAGACGCCAGCCCAAAGGCAGTTGATGAAAATAGTGCCTGTGCCATGCTAAACAGGGAAAAATTAAGAGCTCTTTGAGAGCCATGTGTTATAGGATAAGTTTCTTAGAAGGAATTTGTAAAAAAAAAAAAAAAAAAGGCGAATTTGAGGTATGATGGTCATAGATTTTACTGATTATCTTTTTCTGAAATGGTAGCCCTCCTACAATAAAAGCATATCTGAAACCAAAGTCTAATCCTGTAGTTAATTTTAGTTGAATGGGAAGTTTAAAAAATCAGGTGTAGTCTTGAAAACTATATATGTTATCTTATATCGGCCTAAGAGATCTTACAGCTGTTCATATTTTCACTTCATAGCACTTGTCACTGTGACAAATGACAAATATTTTCATCTGCTAGGATTACTGGGTTGCTGAAAAGCAATAAACAAACTATGTAACAAGAATTATGTATGTAACTGACAATTAATCAGCCTCTTCACACTGGTCATGAGGAAGATGAGAAGATTGAATGAAATGTTCTCTACAAACTAATGGTCTACACTACATTAATAATTTATTACCTAAACTGTGTGATTATTACTGGTTAATGTGGTTAGCATTGATGTATTATAATGATTTTTTCAAAAAACACAGGATCACACTAGTAGAGACAGCTCCCTCTGAAACTATCGTTCCAGGCGCTTTTCCACGCTAAAGTGGTCCTCTCTCAGAAAGGCAAGTGTGGCTGCTTAAAATGCCCCCTGTTTTCCACCTCATTCCAGCCAAATGCAATGGGAAGTTGGTTTTAAATTCTTAGCTTCTTTTTACTAACTCTTAACATTAAAGTGTTGAATAAGTATTTTGAATGCAGGTACTTCTTGAGAAGAGAGCTTCAGTGAAACTTCAAAAAAAAGTAGCAGTGTTACCACTTAGTAGATTGAATGCAAACTCCAATTTATAATGTGGATTTATTAAGTGATTCTATAAAACACTATTGAGTGTTTGGAGATACACCACCGGGGGAGGGACGATTCTGCGCAACAGTCCCTACTGTTAGGATCAATGGAGCTGCAGAGAGACACTGTGCTTAGTGTCACTTTCGATTTTCAACATCACTCCTTTAAACAAAACATATAAAGCACCTAAAATTCATCTGGAAATCCAAGAATAAATCATGCATGCGTAATCTGTATTACTGTAAAAGGCCATAACCATTAAGCATAGAATAAGACATTTTTAAAAATCTGTCCCTGATCGGTGTGGCTCAGTTTGTTCGTTGTCTTACAACGTGACAGTCTGCCAGCTCGGTTCCCCGATCGATGTTTCTCCCTCACGTCCGTGTTCCTCTCCCTATTGTTTTCCCTCCCTTTCCTCTCTCTAAATATAAATATGTAAGATCTTTTCTAAAAAAGGAATTTTTAAAAGGTTGAAATATGGAATCTTTCTTTCTGACTCTGAAACTTATCTGTGACCTAAACTGCCCCAGATGGATATGAATCGTTTCCATTTTAGTAATTAGCTTTCTAGAATAAGTTGTCTAAGGTTATTAAAAGCAAGTTTACTCTAAAATTCTATTTGAAAAAAATCTAAGAGGAGTTCATATGTGTCAAAATTAATAAAATATTATAAAATTAGCAAACACCTAGCAGAAGATTTATTATAGTTTTTGCCTGATAAAGTGGAGAAAAAGAGAAACTCATTAAAAACTAAAACTACTACTTAGTTTCCAAATGCTGACACCAGATATTTTTCTTGAATTTCTAGTGATACATTTGTATGTTTTATTTTTCCTAATATCAAAAGAGTACCTTTCTTCTTAAAAAGTATGAGGTTTTATTTATTTAATGTAACATTCTTATATGTAGATATATGATAAAAATAACAATATAAGAGTCAGTATCATCTCCTATATATGGCAATTAAGTATAGAGTGAATTCAGATGGAGCTGTTCAAGGGGGGACATATTTTAGTAAGTGTTGCCCAAACAGGAAGAAAGATGGAAAGTCTACTGTACATAGACTGATGATGTACACATATTCTCCAATCAAGTTTAGTTTCTATGTATGTAAATGGTTGGACTGAGACTGTATGTCTATTATCCAAACAGTCCTTTGTCTTGTCAGGTGGTAAAGAGAAAAAGACCATAATCCTTAGCATCCGGGAGGATGTTCGCTGATTCTCAGGGACTGACTGTCATTTAATTTAGGCAGGTTAGTGTCTGTCCTAGCTCTGGGTATTTACATATAAATTGTTTGTTGGGAAGGGGAAAGGCAGAGAGAGAAGACATATTGTAAAATACCCCCCAATTATTTTATGATATCTGCTTTCATGTGGGATGTATCCTCAGCAAATAAGTAATATAGAGGGGAAAAAGGTGGTTTCAGATGAAGGATCTATCCCAAGCGTGGGAAGTGACTATCAGCGAAAAGGAAACTGATTGCATGTGATCTATTTCTACACATAATGAAAGAGGATTGATTTAATATGGAGACATGACTATTTTGGGACAAGTACACATGACCTGCAAAGCTAATATATCCTTGTACCCAGCAGGACTCATAGATTGCTCATGGATACTGTGGTTTCGCCCTGATTGACTAGCATCCAGTGATCCACCAGCCAACTATCACCTGCCTGCCCGGGCCTACAAGAAAGAACATGCATATGCATTCTAAGAAAGGGAGTGTGTATTTTACAAAGCTTTTTGCTGATGCTATCATCATTTTCTAAGATATAGTATTTTTGACATAGCAGTTCAAAGATTGCTATAAAATATATGGTATTCATAAACCAAGTGCCTTTTATCATGGAGATGGGTTCAGGGCAGTTAGATGAGGAAAGAGACTATTAATCTCAAAGTAAATACTATACTACTGAACTACAAAAATAATTATATGACAATAACTAACAGAAACTATACCCCAAAATAAAAATGCTAGAATTGGACCTCTGTTCCTCCTAACATACTCATATGATGAATCACCTCCAATGTTTTTTTTTCCCCAAAGTTAGCATTTGTTGAGCATTTCTTGTGTGCCAAGCATTATACTAAATACATTATGTGCTGTAGCAGTTTGAATTCTTCCTACACTTTTATAGGGCCTTTAGTTCATTTTTCCCATTGGCCAGATTAGCACAAGGAGGCAAAGTAGCTTGATCAAAGTCACACAGTAAAGGAAGAGAGCTAGACCCAAATGATTACACATTATACCTGTTAACCACTATGTTCATGTAACTGAGCATCAGCTACTGAGAAGTGAAAAACAGGTGGACCTTCCCAAATTAAAGATTCTTTCTCCTACACTTGCCTTTTCTTTATCAATTTCCACTATTACTGTTATTGCACATGTGTGAATAAATTGAAAATATTTGAACCAAATTATTCCTTACCACAGCAATGACCCCTTGCCATGGTCTTACCTGAAACATACCCAGCAAAACAAATTGACCCCTGCCACCATACGATAAATAGAGGGTTGATTTTACTGAGCAAAAAAGCTCATAAATAGTGCACAACCAGGGAGAAGAATTTGGATGGAAGAATGTTAAGATGGTAACAGAAACTCCCATCTAGAAAGATGGAAGAAGGAGAAGGGGAGAGGCAGTAGAGGGGGAGAGAGAGACAGAGACTGATTCCTCCCAAATGAATTGATTAAATTAATTAATTCCTCATTTCCTTGAGGCATCAGAAATATGTAAAGCTTTGACATCCTCTCAGATCTTTGCAGCCAACTGATTGACCTAATTTAATATCATTTGACTTATTTGTGTCTGGAGACAACATACCAAATTGAATATCAACAGCAAAAGGGTCATTTGCAATAAAACAATAGAAAAGGAATTTACTAATTTTGAAAATGGAATCATGAATTTGACATTAAACCTCTTGAACAGTTAGCCTGAAAATAGATGTGTTAAACATTTATATTTTGTAACACAGATGCAATTGTAAATTCAAACAAAATGACAAATTTGTTCACTGATCTGTCATCATATAATTTAACTTTAACAAACACCTTTAAGGAACCAATTATTTAAGGATTCCATAGACTGGGAAATAATATCAGTAGCCAGACCACAAGTATGAAACGTACTGAAGTCTATACTCACAGCTAGACCCATAAGGGGCTCAGCAAAAGAACTGGATTTGTAACCCTGTTCTCATAGTAGATGTGTGGTCATAGGGAAGTTATGAAGCCATTAAAAACTTCAGGCTATTCTTTCATAAAGTGAACTTAATAAGAATATCACCCTCACAGACTGTAGTATTGTAGTATTGTAAATATGTAAAAAATTGTAAAATGTTTAGTACAATTTCTAATGCATAATAAGCCCTGAATAAGTAGCATCTCTTACTATTGCTGGTTGGAAAAGTTCAGAAAAAATAAGTCCCTCAGAGACCACAAAAACTTGATGATTTGATGAAGACATAATATAACATAATGTAATATAACATAACTACAAGTACATATATTTTTATTTTCATCATATATAATAAAATAAATTAATTAAATTAAATTAAATTAATTTTTTAAAAAATACCCTAGAAGGCAGGTATAAGGTGAGTTAAATAGCTCTGGTTCAGTTACACAAGAGGGAAGGTAAGAAACCAGCCAAACTTTATATTTGTGTGTTTATGTGTTACAAGTTTAAAACTTTATTTTGTAAAATAAAAGTGAGTTCAAAGTTGTGTCTTAACTTGGCCCACAATTTATGGTCTGGTTGTCAGTTTCAAGATAGGCTTAGATTTATTAGGCAAAGTTGAATTTAATAAACATGTTTCAACTAGGCCTATTCCGTTTAGTTTTATATCAAATAAAACATGTTGGTAGTAGTACTTTCCCAGTCTGCTTTTTTTCATGATACACATGCGCAATATTTTAAAGACTAATAGAAGTTCTGAGTCATACATGAAGCCTGTCTTTGGAATGCTGTGAAATGTATTGTGAAACTTCTATTTGTTTAGAATATTTTTTAATATCCCACTTACTTCCCAAGTGAATTTGAAATGATTCAGAATTAAAGGGATATAACAGGTGCATTAAACACACACACCACCACCACCATAACTACCACCACCACCACCACCACAATCCGGGAGCCCTGACATTGCATTAGGGAACTTGAAGAAAAGGGATGTGGACCTAAAGCTATGAGGACCGAAATGTAGGCTGAGGTAGGCATGGCTACTGAGCATGAAGTTAAGCTAGGAGCAATCCAGTTACAAAAGTAAAAGTGATGAGTTTCACGAACATCATTACCAGATAAAGACAAATTTCCCCCTAAACGCCACGAATAATAAACAAATGACTCCTCTGTAAAGGACGTTGAACTCCTGGGGGCAATGTCTTCTTCAATAATAACATTTTAAAACATGTAGAATGTTTTAAGCATTATTTTTGTGTATAATTCAAATTTATTAAGAACCATTTTAATTCTGTATGTAAAATTTACTAAAACCTATGACATCCAGCTTTTTCTCAATTGGCTGGTACCTACAGATAATATTACTATGTTTGTTTTCATTTTCCTGGATATCCTGTTGGACACAGGTCATTACTGAAAACCTCCCATCCCTGCAACCACCCTTGCTTTCTCCACCCAATTTTAGGTATTTTAAACATCGAACATTTTAAATATTTCATAATGATTCATAGGCACAAAATTATCTTGATTTCAGATTTGCAGAAAAGCATTTTCCAAATTGCCCCTTAGCTCTAATTGAATTGGCAAATACTGCTTAAATGCCTACATAAATCTATAGTTTCACATCAGTGGAAAATTTGACTGTGATGAAGTTGACGCTAAGTAGCTGTTGTGCTTTTGATCAGTCAGGCAAGAAAGGGAAGTAGCTGATATTGATCTAGAACCGAACAGAAGAGCTTGGGAGCTTGCTGAAGTAACTCGAAATGCCTTGAGAGAGTGATTTTTGAAAGTGTCTTCCCATCTCATTTCCTCACCCGGCACCTCCTCCCCACAGGCATTCCTCCTTTGGAGAGCTGCTGATGCCCAGAGTGTGTCTACAAAGGAATCAATGCCTCCCTTCTTAGAATCCCGGAGAAAAAAGTCTCAAGTTACCCACTCCGCTGTAGTCACCTTTCCATGCACTGTAAGAGCTCATCTCTCACAGAAAAAATAAAAAAAGCTTTTGACTGGTGCTTCCCTGCATAGAACTTATTTTAAATTATGTTTCTTTTCAATGTAAAACTAGTGTTCATTCTATTATAAAGAATATATTCTACCCAGGAGACCACATAGGCTATTAATGTATTTCAGCTCTTTAGAACCTTGAAAAATAACAGCCTCACAAAATAACAATATGGCTTTCCAGAACTTCTTGATTTACATATTTTGTTAGACTTTTTTTTATTTTTCAGAAACAACAAGAACAAATTCCTCTACCACAATGTAAAGCAACAGCAAATAATAGTATTTAGTTGCTAATTTTTAGCACATAGTATTAAGTGCAAAGTCCCTTAACAGAGCAACTTTTTTCTGTATTTTCTATTATTAATCACGATATTCAGATTTTCTTTTTTCAGTTACATTGAGATTCTCCAACTGAATAAAGTTTGATACATTGTTTTCTGCATTGATATTACATGCTTATTTTGTAGTTAAGAAAGTACAACTTAATTTCAGAGATAGCACACTTAAAATCTTTCATGTAAAATCACAGTGACCAGAAATAAAAACAAAATTAAGGTGTCTGTTTAGACCTGTCATCTACATCTTCATATATGTTGTTTATACACCAATGGTTACACACACAATTATAATTCCTTTCCAATTATACTGCATAAATTATCTAATATTCAAATTGGGATAACAAAATTGACAGCAGATAATTTTAGTCTTTAGATACCAAGTCTTAAAAGAATAGCCTCAGCTTATTAGTTCTGATCTAGGGTTAAAAGACTGTGCTTTCACTCCTGGCCCCCATGCTATCCTGGTGAGTTACCTGCTGCATCTCATCTGACCTCTGACTCTCCCTTTCTCCTATGGAAAGGGGATTATGATGATGAGGTTGTCTGCGAAATTTGTACTTCTTCAATTACATTACCAAAGAAAACTTCAAGACTTACAGATACTGGGTACTTTCAAAGAAAATGTAAAAAGTGGGGCAATTTGAACCCCTCCTCTCCCCACATAACTGGTGAACTGACCTCCTTACAATTCCTGTGCTGAATACCCTTTAGTGACATCCCCTTGCCTCCTCAGCATGGCAAATTCTCTTTAGCAGGGCATTCAAAGTCATTTCCATGCTGCCTCTAGCTTGGCTCTCATACCTAGTCTCTCACCCCCCTCCATAATCAACACTAAGCCCCTCCTACCACACAAACATAAGCATGAACTCCATTGCAAAACCTTTCTTTATGCATTCCCTTTTGCTCTAGGCCCTTGTATTAGAGGCATCTTGTGAGGGTGACTTTGCCCGCAAGTCCCCCCTGTCCGCCATGGATGAAAGTAACACTACCAAGACATGATCTGCCTAGGGAGGAGAGGTGGCCAATCTCTTAGAGGAGAAAGACTAGGAGCCCCTCTCTTAATGGCTTTTATTGGGTTGTAATACACAGGAATACAGGCAGAAAGGATCAAACAGTAGATAACATTTTGAAGAAATCTGAGGACTTAGTCTGAGCCAGTATCCGTCAGGTAAGGGGGTTGCAGAGACTTTGGGAGAGATACTCATTTCCTGCTCGGACCCTTATCATATGAATGAAAGCATCCTTAGCAAAGCAGCCTTCACAGGACTTTTAGGAACTCTTTCTTATGCCCAATCATCCCGGATCCCACTCTAGCCAGAAAAGGGCCGCACCACCTTCTGCATTGTAGATTTTCAGGCTTAAGTGGATTAGAGCCAGGAAGCGTTCTTCCATAGGACATCGGGACTCGGGCTATGTCAGAATAGCCAGGGGGCAAGGGTCCATCACTCCCTCTTTGGTACAGCTTCCTGAGTCCTTCCATGATGGCCTCCCAAGTGATTATGTCTGCCTTAGGTTGCCTCTCCTCTGAGGAGTCTTACCCGTCTTTGCCTATCTGACCATGCATTGGGGGCAGGGGATGAAGCAGAAGCAGTGTTTGCTACCAGAGACAAGTTTTGTCTCTTAAATGGCTTGCATTCCAGAGGTCGCTCACTCAGTCTTAGCCATGGCGGGCAGTTACAACTCCTGAAACCAGGCAGAGTGGTTCCCAACAGCATCTCTCTACTATTCCTCTCTCCCTCTCCCTCTTTAAGTTTAGCTGAGCACTCACCTCCTCTACAGGAAGCCTTCTGATAATTCCTCCTGAGTTAAATGCCCTTCCAATGAGCCCCAAATTTTCTTATTTTCAAGTTTATTCAGCCTTATTGCATAAGCCTCATTGATTATCTGACTCTGCCCAAAAAACTCTTGCCGGCAATACCCACAACTTGTTCACCAGCGTGCTCAAAATACACTGTGGCGCAGTAAGCATCAAATAAACATTTTTTGCAAAAAGGAAAGGGATGCAGGGAAGCAGAGGAAGGAGCAAAATAAAATATGACTGGTGATTAATATCAAGAAGAGAAGAAATCAAAGTAAAACTTAGGAGAAGGGAGGACAGTTCACATAGTCTTAAACTATGCCTACAGTTCAAAATTATGCATCCTAGAAAGAAGAAGTTTGAGAGATGGCACAGGCAGTTTCAAAGGCTTGAAAAATTCTTCCAAATATTATGAATAACAATGTCCCTATTTTAAAAATATTACATGATATGTGCATGGAGAACTTGGATTATGATTGGTTATTGCTTGACATTAAGATTGTTTAATTATATGGCTAATATAATTTTACAAATTAATTTTTCATTGAATTTCTTTTACTTATGATTCTTTTTTTAAATATTTTATTTATTTTTAGAGAGAGGGGACAGGAAGGAGAAAGAAAGGGAGAGAAACATCAATGTGTGGTTGCCTCTCATGTGTCCCCCACTGGGAACCCGGCCTGCAACCCAGGCATGTGCCCTGACTGGGAATCAAACTGGTGACCCTTTGCTTCACAGGCCTGTGTTCAATCCCCTGAGCCACACAAGCCAGGGCTACTTATGATTCTTAAAGACTATTTATTTTCAATAAAGGTGTAATGCATGATTTATCTAATTTAATTAGCTGATATCAAAGTATGCCCAAGCTCTAAAATGCCACAAATACACCAAATTATGTCTAATATCTAATGATTTGTACATTAAAAATAAATATGAACTTATTTTCAGTTTTAAAGGTCACCAATTCAATTTATATGAATATCCAAGTAAAAGAAATTATTTGGATTCTTTTGGAAGCCTTAAGGATTTTCTTGTTGCAAGAAGCACAAAATAATTCAGCTAACTTCAGTAAATATGGTTTGATAAAAAAGTAAGGAGGTGGCATTGATTTTCCATTTACCTAATACCAGACTAGACTCCATTCGACCTAAAAATCAAGCACTGATTCATAGTCATCTGGTGGACTTGGCCTCTCGATATCAAATTTTTAAAAAGAAGAATTTGAATCATCAAATTGAAAACAATGCACCATGCTCTAGACTGATAATTATGGCCAGAAAGTAGACAAGGGTTGGTGACGTTAAGATAGTTAAGGGCATAAGGCTTCTTTTCCAGTCATTGGCCTCCTTCAGAACAGTTCGACAAGTAATAAGCATAGTTTTATGAGATTTTGAAAGCTCTTTTACTAATACTTTTGGAGAAAGAAATGTTTTTCCTTCTAACGTGATATAAAAAAGACAGCTCATTTTTCTATTTAAGTTGGCTATTTGTCTCAGTATTCTATACTTAAAACAAATTTAAATTGTTTCTCATTGTTCATGTGCTTTAAAAGAGATGTAAATGTAATGTAATGGTATAAAGTTAAAAATGATTTTGATTCAATATAATTGAATATCACTATAAAATGCAGTTTACATGAAAGTACTTGAAACTGATATTTTTTTTGTAAGTCAAAGCCATGTAGGAGTGTCATTTTGAGAAATATTGCTGGATTTCCTTTGGCTTGAGATTGTAACATATTTTATAAATCAAATGTTCTTTAATATGCAGTTAATGGAATTATCTCTAAAATAGTTTAATAACATAGTTAAATTATTTCCTCAAACTAATTTATTTATTCAATACTCCTGGAGGGACTAGTTTTTCTTACAAAGATTCTGGTAATGTATCTCCCTTGTCATTTTTTTTCCTGGAGAATCAAAGTTATTTTAGCTATTTCTTAGTGAAATTATTTCTTTTTGCTTTTGATACTGTTTTATTTATGCCACTTTCAGTTATGAGTAATGAAAAATACATTATAAATTAGCCTAATTCAAAGTTTAACTTATTAGTTCATGTGCTTGGGGAAATCATGCTTATGTCTGGCTGTAGGTGGTGGTTTACAGTGGATTCAAACTGGTCACATGGGCATTTCACTTGGTCTAAAATGTATCTGGTATTTAACTCTGAATCAATCATTACGCCCAGGGGATTACTGACTTTTGGGGGGCATAACCAAAAAAATTCTGCTTTTGAATAGGGAGTACCCTACCAGATAAATGCCCAGATAATGCAAAAGCAGTAGTTATTCAAGCAAATTTAGAGCTGTGCCTAGAAAAAAAGGAATATGGTCTACTATTAGAATTGACTAAAGATGCAATAATCAGCAATGATAATATTTATTTAGCCCCATCTTATTTAGACTTAATTAAGTCATTTCCCATGCATTGAGAAAGGCAGATATTATTATTCTCACATTTATTAGTGATGAAATGGACACATGGAATAGTTAATTATCTAAGCTAATGCTTAGAGTTTATAAGTGAAATTTGCTGAGTGTGGAGTCTTACCTCTATAATTCCCTAATCATGTTCTCATTTTTGAAAAGAAGTTGTTGGGCCTGATAATCTCTAACATGCTTTGCATCTTGAAAACTTGCTGACTCTATGATTATAAATTATTAATAGTTGTTTCTACTAACAAACGAGCTTTGAATTCTAACCATACTTTACAGGCCTAGTTGCAAACAGTAATCCAGGCCAGCACCATCATAGCTAATCTTTGCAACATCTTCCTATTTTCGTTGTCATTGCTAATTTTTGCAAGAACTTCCTATTTGATGGTGCTGCCTCTGTTCTTTTCCTCCAATTCAACCTCACTGTGGTTATGTAATATTGTGAAATAATAACAAATTTAAGGATAATCTTCTCTGCCTTCTGCTTCTCCCTGTTGACCACTGGATGAAGTTCAGATGCCTTAGCTTTATATGAAAATCCATTCATCCAACCACAACTTGCAGTTCAGGACTATCACTCCCCTTTTCTCCAGACCTTCACTCTCAGTTAGCTTTTTACAACTTCCCAAACTCTCCACATCCTTTAAAATTTTCATGCTCTCTGAGGTGTTTTTGTTGTTGTTGCTTGTTTGGTTAGCCTTTTTTGTTTGTTTGTTTATTTGTTTCCTGGAGAACTCCTCTGATCGTTCAAAAGACAGATAAAAATAAGATACTTCTTTGCAGTCTTTTCTGATTCTCCCAGGGAAAGATAGTCTAATGTCTGTTCCATTAGCCCATACATGGAGAAGTATTAAGAACTTTGTCAAAAAATCTGCCTTAGGACACATCCTACCAGTTATTGTAAAAAAATGTGAATAAAATAAACATGTTTTGTGTGTTTTGATTTTGCTCACCTCTAAATTCAGCAACATCAGTAATCTCTGTCATCTAAATCTTAACAAAATAATAGTGTCATAAGTGCAGCCAGTTAACTACTGGTACAAGCGTACATGTGTTAGTAAGTTGATGTCTTCACAGTTCAATATTGAGTCAGCTTTTTCATTGGACCCGAATGAGATTTTAAGAAACTAAAGAGGACTTCCGGCCAAGATGGAAGCATAAGTGGAAATACTGTACCTCCTCGCACAACCAAATTTAAGGACAACAAAGATTTAGAAACAGAACAGACAGGAAATTGAACTGTACCAAAGTCCAACAACAACGAACCATTCATCCTGGTGGATAAGAGGGGTGGAGTCAGCGGCAGAGGCAGAGAGGAGTCCCCGCAGGAAAAGACAGTGGTTGGTGACCTAGGCACAGGGAGGAAACCAGCAAACCCAGTAAGGCACACAAGGCAGTTGGCTGACCATGGACACACATTTGCGTGCAGATAAACCAGAAAAAAAAATGAGCGATGAGACAAACCATACAACCCAGGGCCCATTGATGGGAAATAAAGCCTAAAAGCACTGATTGAAAAACCTTGCGGGGGTTGAGGTGCTGGGAGAGGCTCCCAGCCTCACAGGAGAGTTTGTTGGAGAGACTCACAGGGTCCTAGAACATGCACAAGCTCACCCACCCAGAAACCAGCACCAGAAGGGCCCAATTTGCTTGTGGGAAGTGGCAGAGGGGACCAAAATCTGAGAGAGCACAGAACAAGTGCCATTATTCCCTCTCTGACCCTGGCCCCACATACAGCCTCACAATCCAGTGATGTGGGTTGCCCAACCCTGGTGAACACCTAAGGCTCCGCCCCTCACACATAACAGTGCAAACAGACCAGAAATGGCTTAATCAGAAGAACAAATCAAAGCTCCAGAGCCAATACTTTTAAGTGACCGAGAAATAGCCAACCTACTAGATGCATAGTTCAAAACACTGGTAATCAGGATGCTCACAGAACTGGTTGATTTCAGTCTCAAATTAGATGAAAAAATGAAGGCAACATTAAGTGAAATGAAGGAAAATGCACAGAGATCAAATAATAATGGAGAGAAAACTGGGACTCAAATCAATGGAGTGGACAAGAAGGAAGAAAGAAAAAAACAAATAGAAAAGAATGAAGAAACAAGAATTTTTAAAAAATGAGCAGAGGCTTAGGAACCTCCAAAACATATTTAAACTTTCCAACATCTGAATTATAGGGGTACCAGAAGGGGGAGAGGAAGAGCACCAAGTGGAACACTTATTTGAACAAATAATAAAGGAGAACTTACCCAATCTGGCAAAGGAAATAGACTTCCAGGAAGTGCAGGAAACTCAGAGAGTCCCAAAGAAGTTGGACCCAAGAAGGAACATACCAAGGCACATCATAATTACATTACCCAAGATTAAAATGAAGGAGAGAATTTTAGAAGCAGCAAGAGATAAGGGGACGGTCATCTACAAAGGAGTTCCCATCACTGTCAGCTGATTTCTCAAAAGAGACCTTACAGGCAAGAAGGGGTGGGAAAAAGTATTCCAAGTCATGAAAGGCAAGGACCTACATCCAAGATTGCTCTGTCCAGCAAAGCGTTCATTTAGAATGGAAGGGCAGATAAAGTGCTTCCCAGATAAGGTCAAGTTCAAGGAGTTTATTATCACCAAGCCATTACTATATGAAATGTTAAAGACACTCATCTAAGAAAAAGAAGATAAAAAATATGAACAGTGAATGGACAGCAAACTCACAATTATTAACAACCACACCTAAAACAAAAGCAAACTAAGCAGACACCTAAAACAGGAGCGGAGCCACAGAAATGGAGATCACATGGAGGGTTAGCAACAGGGGGAGTGGGAGGAGGAGAGGTGGGGAGAAGGTACAGAGAATAAGTAGCATAGACAGTGGGAGAAAATAAGGGGAGGGCAAGAGTAGTGTGGGAAAGGCAGAAGCTAAAGAATTTATGACACATTGACATGAACCAAAGCTGGGGAAGGTGGGTGGGAGGGGGTGTGCAGGGAGGAGGGAGAGTGAAGGGGGTAGAAATGGGACAACTGTAATGGCATAATTAATAAAATATATTTTAAAATAAAATTTTACAAAATAATTAATTAAAAACATTTTCAAAGATTATGCATACTATTAAAAGAGAAAATAAAGAAACTAAACAAATGTTGTGCATGATGTTATGATTTTTAACAGAAACTTTAACTGCTGGGGGATTATCGAGGGGATGGCACAATTGAGTCTTATATATATCATCTTTCCATGTGACATTTCTAAAATTACAATTGATAACCTGAAGGCTATAGAATAAATATGGAATCAGAATGAGAATAGTTGGATGTCTAATATACTCAGTGTAATAGAACTATTTAGTCTAATATTTCATGTTGGCTGGTCGGGTTCATAGCTTTACCCACAACACACAAAATGTGGTGGAAGAGCAAGTGAATGATTGATCAAAGGTATTTCTTTGATGGGTGGAGGGACTAGATGAAGGTGGGAGGAAATAATATCAGCCAAAAACTTTCTTAAAATATTGGAATGAGCCCTAGCTGGTGTAGCTCAGTGGATTGAGCACAGGCCTGCGAACCAGAGGATCACAGTTCAATTCCCAGTCAGGGCACATGCCTGGGTTGCAGGCCAGTTCCCAGCAGGGGACGCACGAGAGGCAACCGTACATGGATGTTTCTCTCCTTCTCTCCTTCTCTTCCTCTCTAAAGATAAATAAATAAAATCTTTTTAAAAAATTGAAATGAGGGGAAAGTCTCACTTAGAGCAAATGATAAGGACATCCGTTCTTTTATTTCCAAAATGTCTGCTTCTCCCCAGTACAGTACAACAGAGGTAACAGAGTTTACAGGCATGCAGATACAACAATCTGGAATATATTAAGGGGAAGCTTTTTTATGTTGTGCTGGATTTGGGGAAACTTAAAACAGAGGAGAATGAACTTTAAGAGATTAACAATATATTGTCACAATGGTGTATAAATTAAGAAGTAGATAAAACTTTGAGGGAGAGTAGAAAAGAGATAGGAGTTGAAGGCAGTTTCTTCAGGGCTGTGTTTATGAATGCTTAATGAAATGCTGGCTTCGGATAAGACGGTAACGGTCTGCAAGGACCAGAAGCTACTGGTGAAGGAAGTGCCTACTTTCTATGATCTTGATTCACCCATTATCATATAATTTGAAGAGACCAATGTAAATTGAAAGCTTTTCAGGGAGAGAAGGGGGTCAAATAAATGGTAACAGAGGAGAACTAGTCTTCAATGGGGAGCGTACAAAAGAGTACACAGATGTCAACTAATAATCTTGTCCATCTGAAAATTATATGATGTTATTAACCAACGTTACCTCCAATAAATTTAATTGAAAAATAAAGTTTTTTCATTAAGTAAAGTAAAAAAGCCCAACTTTCTTTCAGGCAACAAATTACTAGCATATTCACCTGCTGAGTCTGTGGGTCAGTGCTATGAAAATCTTAACTTTTAGGTTACATCAAAGCTTAATGAATGTTATAAACAGAATTATGTATTTCCTCATGAAACTATTACTAAACATTCCCATCAGAAGTACTAGACATTCTTGTCAGCATTTTCTTTTCTAAATGTTTTTAGTGGATAAAAAAAGTAGCATGAAAATAGTTTTTTCATGCAGAATTTAATGAAGTAAAATATTAATTTAATAAGTTCTCTAAATATAAAATCTTAAAATAGCGTCTCTTACTGACTTACATTGTGTGTGTGTATCATTTTACTTCACTTTTAATATGTAAGAAAGGGGATTCATACTGAAAATATTTCTGAAAGTATTTTAGTTTTTTATTAATTACTAAAATATTTAATTTATAATGAAAGTATTTCATATTCTCTAGCTTTGAATGAACACTATAAAGAAAAATGCATTTGTGTCTAAGTATTTAATATTTTAATTAAATGTTCTATTCCATAAGAAGCAGCATAATTGGGCACTAACTTTTGGGGTTTTTATTACCAAATAAAGGCAAAATCATCACCTCAGCTGCCTTTAGTTAATTATCAATCTGTCATACTTTCTTTTACCTTTTTGAATAGTATATTTACTACTGAATGTATGTTCCAGAGAAGAATAATTTGCAAAATCATAAGCCCTGTAGTCTTTTAGCTAGTGATTCTATATACCATTTGAAAACAATTACTATGGCTTAAATATTCTGTTCAAGGAAGAAAACTATGGGAATAGTTAAGAGACAGATGAAAGACTGCACATAGACACACTTAGGAAGTCCAAAAGCCCCTGGGATTTATATTTACAATATAAAAGTAATTTTTCCAAGTTGAAAATGAAAAAAGGGCAGGAACTACAAGAAAAATATTGGTAAAGTTATAAAAAAGCAATTTGCAGTGTAGGAAACCCAAAGGGCTAACAAATATGAAATATCCTCAAACCCATTAGGAATGTGAGACATGCTAATTAAAAGAACAATAATATATCACTTTATACCCATGGGATTAGCAAAATTTAGGAAGCTGGACAATGCCAAGTATTGGAAGGAGTTTCAGGAAATAGGAAACCTGCACAGGGCATAGAATAGTGCAGTCATCCTGAAAATCAGTCTGTGGCTGTTTTAATCCAATTAAGTTCACATACCTACTATATCCCCACAACCCACTACAAAACGTATCCTGGAGAAATTTTCATGCAGGCTTTGATGGAACACATATAGGAATGTTCTTTATGGTATTATTTTTGCCAGCAAGAAGTTAGAGTCAATCTAAATGCCTATCATTGGTAAATAAATAAGTAAAGGATGCAGACCACTAAAAAATCTATAAAAAACTGCCCTGGCTGGTGTGTCTCAGTGGACTGAGCGCCTGCCTGTGAATCAGAGGGTTGCTGGTTCTATTCCTAGTCAGGGCATATACCTGGGTTGTGAGCCAAGTCCCCTGTAGGGGGCGTGTGAGAGGCAACCACATATTGATGTTTCTCTCCCTCTCTTTCTCTACCCCTTTCCCTCTCTCTAAAAAAATAAATAAATAAAATCTTTAAAAGAAAAAGAAAAAGAGAAGAGAAAATATATTTTAAAAATAAAAATGTATAAAAAACTATACATGCATTATAGACAGCATACTAGATATCCATACAGTAATAGCAATAGACCTTTAAAACATAATGCTGAGTTAAAAAGAATAAGAAAAACATCTATCACACATATTATTTCTATTTATTAAATATATCCAATATCTCAATATTTTGTGAAAGCACATAATATAAGGATACCCATCAAACACATTAGGGTAATTGCCGCAGTGAGGGGAGAGATATGACAAAGGGGACTGGGGTCAAATAAATAGACAGATAGAATGAAATAAACAAACAAGTAAGCAGACAAAAGACGGACTTCACACTTCCAAGGATGTACTGTGCCAGTTACAATGAAGTATGATTGACTCAATTCTCTGTACTTGTGGTCGGAAAAAAAAAAACCAAAACAACAAAAAAACTTGAACTGCTACATATACTGAAGAGAAAATGTAAGGAAACCAAGTATTTTGGGATTCGGCAGCTTCACTAATATTTAAAGCCATTACCATATGCGTTTTTGTATTTGAGTTAAATTGAATTCTTTGAAACAATAAGTCTGCTCACATCTAAAATCAAGATTTCCAGACAAAACTCCTGCTAAGATTCACTGGGGAGCACTAACCCAACTTCAATATCCCTTTCAGTGAGACTTCTCAGATTTCAAGGAATTTGTGACCCACATAACTACATACAGAGCCAGTCTACTGAAGCTGGCCATTTATAATTTTGAGTTATCTGTGTAAACGGAAAAGGAAGTTCTCTTTGATTTCTAACAGAGATAAACTCTTTCCTGCGAATAGTGTTGCTTGTGGTTAGAAAGTCTTAATGATTCAGGGCTGTTGCCTTTTGTTGTGCCAATTTCGGGCGCTTTATGTGTCCAGACAAAATCTCTCTCAGCAAGATGGCTTTGATATAAAACCACTGATAATTTAAATATCAAAATGTAACTCTTTGGCCTGGCAATAACCCTCCATGTGGGAGGTGTAGATGAGATTTCCAGACCTGCTCTCTTGTCCTTGGAACTGCGGCATCTGGAAACGATGCTCATGGTCACAGAAATACTTCAGGCTGTCAGAGGATATTTCATACATTTTTTTCAGTGTGCTTTGCAATTTATTAATCCTTGCAACACCTCTAGGAGGTAGGCAGGGTTTTTTTTCTCCCTTGAGGAACTGAGGCAATAGAGAATGGAAATGAGAAGTGCACAGGCCAGGCAGCTGGACTGGGTGGAAGGAAGTTCTTGCACTTAGGAGAAAAGCCAATCCCATTAAACGGTGAACTCCTTTGCTGCTACCATTAAACGAGTCTTAGAGAAAACTTTATAGCTTACAAAGGCGGAGCAAGGCCTTGGAAACCAAAATTAATGAAGGTTTAAGGAACTGGAAATAAATCTTGACATTTAAAATATGCTTCTTAAATATTCTATTACAAATTTCAAATTGAGTTTAATTAGCAAGACTAGAAGAAAACACAAGAGATATTACACTAAAAACCTGAATGTGTGTGGGCCATGGTAGTATCTGTATTTCGAGAGTGTAACAAATCTTTGAAAGTATTTCTCCTTCTTTTTTGGAATAGAAATGACTTTTTGATGCTGGTATCTCTTTCTTATTTTTTGATTTTTCATGTAGATTGACATAATTCCCCTGCTGGTTCCTGGGCTCTTGTTCACACTTCTCTGATGGACTGTGAAAATTATAATCAAAAGTGGATTTTTTGTTTATTGCTAATCTGCTCAGTGAATTTTTATTTCAGATCTAGTTTAGATTCTTTTATATTCCAATAGATATGTAAAATGCAGGCATGTCACAAGATAGTCTCTAAGGCAGGTCATTCCAGGTCATTCATTTATTCCACATTCCACATTTATCCCACAAATAAATATTTACAAAACCTACTGTACTTCAACTAGTGTTCAGAAACTAGAGATATCAACAGTGAACAGAAAGCAATCCTATTTTTTTTAAGTTTTAATTATTGGGAATTCAGGCAAAGAAAAAAACAGGTATTTACAGTAGAGTAAATATGAACAATACAGGGTTCTTTTAACTTAAAAGGGCCGCTGCCTCAGACTTGAGGAATCATGGATGGTTTCATAGAGGAAAGAAGTGATATCTAAACTGAGATCTAAAGGCAAGTAAGAGTTAGCCGTGCAAAAGAAAGGAAATTGAAGGATAAAAATTACCGGCAAGGGGAACGGCATTTGTAAAGTTCCACAGGTATTATGTAGCCTACTCAACCAGGGAACTTAAAAAAATAATGATGTTACTATCATAACAATAATAATGATGCCTAATATTTATGAATATTTATTAGTTGCAAACTAATGTGACTTGCCCTTAAGAACATTATCTCAAGTTCTTACAACAGGCATCTGGAAAGGTTATCCTACTGACTTTTCAGTTGAAGAAAATGGGGCTAGAAATTATTAATAATTTTCCCAATGTTACCACCTAGAAAAGAGGTTATTTCACATTTAAAACTTGGTCTGGCTGACTCCAAAGCCAAAAAGTGGTTCAGAGCACAAACATGAAAATGCTTCCTGAACAACCTTCTCACCATGTGACCTTGGACACGTTTCTCAGCCTCTGTGTCTTAATCTCTCCCACTAACAAATAGCATTTGATATAGTACCTCTAGTCTACGGCCATACCACCCTGAACGCGTCCAATCTTGTCTGTAATAGAACCTCTGTAAAATTATGAGGGCTAAATGAGTTTAATAAATTGATAGTGCTTAAAAGAATGTGATATATATATACATATGCACTATAAAGTATTTGCTATTGTTTCACTTGGCTTAAATATTAAAACCACACTGCCTTTACTGATGGAATTATAAAGGCAGAGGTGACCATAACAAGTGACAAGGCAGGGCCATTTAAAAGACTGACAATTTTCTCATGATTAAAAGCCATTGGGGTTTTAAAGAGCACTTTTAAATATAATTTTGTCTTTAAACTAAAAGCAGTTAGATGGTGTTTACAAGAATCCAGAATGTCTTAGTCTGCTTGGGATGCTATAACAAAATACCATAGACTCGATGCCTTAAACTACAGGCCTTTATTTATCACAGTTCTTGAGGCTGGGAAGTCCCAAGTCTGAGTGCCAATATGGTTGGATTTGATTGAGGTTTCACTTCCTACTTGCAAATGGCCTGGAGCTTCTGGCTATATCCTCTCATGGCAGAGAGAGACGGTATTCTGATGTCTGTTCCTCATTTTACAAGGGCACTAATGCCAACAGAAGGCTACATCCTCATAACCTCATCTAAACTTCATTATCATCCAGAAGCCCCACCTCCAAATATATTGGGAGTAGAGGCCCAACTTATGAATGTGGTGATGGGGAAGGGACTCAAACATTCAGTTCGGAACACAGGACCAAGATGGCAATGTCTTGAGGTTGCCTGTTAAGAATGGGGGTAGAGAGCATATATAATGGGTAGATTTGGTTGGTGGAGAACAGGAATTCATACAGGGTTGTCCAAAAAGCCCATTCAGTTTTTTTCCATAAAATAAAAGACACATTTTTCATTTTCACCAATGACTCTATTGATTTGGGTATTTTCAGTATGACAGCTATCTCTTGCTATTGGCTTCTAGTGGATAGAGGCCAGGGGTGCTCCTAAACATCTTCCAAAGTATAAAACAGCCCCACAGCAAAGAATTATTAGGCCAAAATATCAATAATACCAAGAAACTTCATAAACCATTTTTGATACATTTAATCAGTCACAGCACCTTCTCCATACACGGTATAAATCTTTTTATTTTGCATTTCAGTCGCATTTTCCTTCCTTGAAATAACAAAACATAATACTCAGAAAGTAGTGTATATCTTCTTTCATCTTCCGTATTAAAATGGCTGCACAAAAATTCACCAATTTTGATAAATTTTTTAAATTCATGCTGATATGACAGCTGTCACAATAAAATCTGTTTCTAATGAAGTTCAAGACAACTAAGCACTACTAGAGCCATCGTATGAAAATAATCAAACAGTCTTTTTGGCCAACCCAATACTTGGTGGATTGGGGGAATGATGCCAAAAAAGGAATCAATAATGTCCAAAAGCCTGGAGAAAAACCAGTTGGTTGAGAGGATAGATGTGTATTTACTTTGGAATGTGTTTAACTTGAAATGCCCTCTACATTATTCAAGAGTCCATTAGCCAATTGGATAAATCAATCTAGGTTTTAAGAAACTGGTCTGAATTTAATCCATTGGGCAACATATTGGTAGTAATTAAAACCATGGGATTGTATGGGATTGTTGAAGGATTGTGTGGCATGAGAGAGGAAAATTCAGGTGAGATGAGAACATTGAAGGGCACCAACATGAACTGAGAAAGAGGAGCTGTAAAGCTATAGCCAGAGAAGGAGAAATTCATAATATCATTGACAGAATCATGTAAATGACATTTTTTATGGAGGGAGGAATCAGTAGCATCAACTACTTAGGTGAAAACATTAGAAAAGAATTAAAACATCTACTAATTGAGCACAGGGTAAGTAATTGGTAATACTGGGGATTTAATTAGAGGCAGAAGTGATAGCAAAATTTGACTGCAGATTACTCACATGTTACAAGATTTTTATGTTCAATTTGAAAGAAATGTCTTGATTTTTTAAAGTTTTCCTTGGGTTCCCCAAAACATACACCAATGCTCTAGAATTTGGTCATCCTATTATTCACCCCTGAACCCTTACATTCAGTATTTCCTTCCATTTCTCT
Organism: Sturnira hondurensis; assembly: GCF_014824575.4. Classification (NCBI taxonomy): domain Eukaryota; kingdom Metazoa; phylum Chordata; class Mammalia; order Chiroptera; family Phyllostomidae; genus Sturnira; species Sturnira hondurensis. The sequence continues at coordinate 21,195,158 of NW_028083059.1, forward strand.
GTCTACCAAGCTCAGTCCTGTCGAGACATTTATACCTTGGCTGCCTCACCTTCCTGGAGATGCACAAAACAAAGTGAACGCTTAAGGGTTTGTTTTAGTGCTTAAGAGAGTTAATAATGGCAGGAAACACAGAATCTATGTTTGTTTAACTGCGAAGGTAATGCAAAAGAAGAAATACAAAAGAATGTCTCAAACATATACGTGACTAGATTTCTACCTTATAGAAATGAGAAGAGGAGCAGTTTACCAATGATGATATTATTGCCTTTCTTTATGATACATTAAAATAGTATATAATATGCTCTTTGCAGAGTGCAATCTTTTTGTCATTAATATTTTAAAATTTAGAGAAAAACATGCATTTAATTAATTAACAAATCACTCATATTTAATGTTCTTTCAGTCAAGAGTTATGTTATAGACTTTTCTCGGTGATTTGTTTATATCTGCATAGAATGCCAAACATTTACATAATGTAATAGTAATCTTTTTTAAAGATTAGATTGTTTTATTATTAATGTGAATATAATATCATCACAATATTAATATTAATGCTACAATAATATGCGACTCTTATGTATGTTACTGATACAATTTTTTTCAATGTTAAAGATTTTCTGAAAGCAGGCTATCTTTTCTTTTAATAAACCCATCTTTAAAATTGTTATCGTGTTTCCTATGTGTACTTTCAAGTTACTCTTCCAGACAAAATGATGACATTCAGTTTCTTCCAATTACATTCGGTTTTGCTCTCATGGTCTACATACAGCAGTTAGGGTGACATAATGCCGTTCTTTCAAATGCCTCTCCTGATGTCAGCCGGGCCTATCATACGTGTATCCTCTGTGGCCACACAGACAGTGCCGGAATCAGACAAATGTTTAATGCAAAGTATTTCTTACAGGATTCAGAGTTTACTCAGTGTTTGTTTTCATTTACAAGAAAACTTCATCTATCTAGAACCTTCAGCACAGGATCTGTTTTATGTAGCAAAGGCACAATTTTAAAAAAATACAAGTATTAAAAGTGCTTCATAAAATGTTATGTATTATCATTTTCCTGAAAGCTAAGGATTTACCTATAAACACCAAAGGTTTTTAGAAAACTGTTTTGAAGTAGTCATTTCAAAACATGTTCCCCTCTTTATTCTACATGTTTGAGACTATGAGGAATGTACTTGTTTGGCATCGTGCGGCGAATGGACTTTTCCTACTAGATAGTACATTACTTGCAGTTCCCCAGGCAAGCATTGCACATCCACAGCTCTATTCTCATATTTGTGTGTGCCTTCCAGCAAACTCTTTGCTCACTCTTACTCTAAAATTTCAACTCATTTGTCACATGTTTCTACCACTGTTCGTGCTGTGTTCTCTTCTATCAATGAATACCATTTAATCGTTCTTTTATGCCTTTTCCCCATTATCTAATTTATCTAGACTTCTAAAGAGCAAACTTAAGCTACCGAGAAGTATAAAACTATTTTTTAAATCCTTAAATTAAATTTTCTAATGTCACTCTTTGTTTTCTATCAGTAATTAACAAAAACAAAAATCCCTTTTCCATAAACATATTTTTACATAATAAAATATGGCACATCACATGAATCATGCCCTATGAGTTTAACTGGCCATTCCTCATCTCCCTCAACACACAAAAAATCACTAACCACAGAATGCACTGAATTGCAATGATGACTAATCCTTTTCTGTTTCTACTCACTGCAATACCTTTTACTCCTTTACTTCACCTGCTTTGACCCTTTACATGATCATTTCTCTGCTTCCCTTCACGAGTGGCTCTGCTTTTTGTCTTCCTACAGTTACAGCATTGACAGTCCATATTTTTCTCTCTCTCCTTTGATATTTGTGTTCACTCTACACTCATATTTTGCCCTATCCCTAAAATCAGAATAACCACTTATATTCCATAAGTTCTTAGACTTAAAATAATTAAAGAAAAGTTTGCATCAGTTACTCTCGCTTCATGCATGAGTCAACAGCATCTCACTTCCTTTTGCCACAAAAATTCATATAAGTCAAACAAGTAGCTGAGTTTCAACTATAATTTCACAATTTTGACATTAAAGTACAGCAATTAAATCCTCAAGACACAAAGGAAAAATGTGTCATTAAATTACAGTCACATTCTAAAATTATGTACCTTGGGAAATGGTATTTTAACTTCATTGGCATCCAGGAAGAAAGTGTATAAACAAAAATGATCATTTTTAAAGGTGTACAACCCTTGATCCAAACACACATTGAATATTGAACCACTCAGACAGAGATAAATCATGATGAACACACTGTAGAAGGTGAAGTAATATGTTTATCTGCAAAGATAATTTCTAAAATTATACATTAAGCCAGCTCAGCATTATTAAGTAGGAGTCAATTACCCCAGACATTACAGCAGATATATTGGTTTAAAATTGCTCCTGATTTTAAGTTAGTAGGTTAGCCATTTTTGCTCTATGAACTGTTTTGAGCCTTCTTTTCAATAGAAAGACTTAAAAATAATAAAGCATAAATTCTCAAAAGTTGGGGATGTATAAACATTTCAGTGCTTTAAATCTAAGTAGCAACAGTAACAGGCAAAAACCTGAATTGATCCTTGAATTTCTTACAAGCCATTCAAGGACTACTTCTCTCATTCATTCCCATTTTTCATTATTACCACAGCATGTCTACAAGAAACAGAAGTGTGTAGTGATTAGTTTATCATACAAAAATATGGAAAAGGAGCACAATTGAAGTGATCTATATAGTTGAACCTAAGACACCAAAGTATCTTGGAAAAACCTGGTATAATCTAATTAATTCAAACTCAGGGACACAACAGACCTAGCCAAAGTACTGAAATGTCAGAAATAGACTGAAATCTTTCCTAGACCTGGATATCACATATTTGTATATTCAGTATTCTTAAAACATTAAAAGCTAACCTGGATACACTAGTAAGTTGCCATGGTGCTGTCTCCCAACATTGCTACCTTCCCACACGTGTTGAAGTTACCTTTCCCTTTTCTATAACTTGTACCAAGTCATCCACTTACGTTCTTTCATCTCTAACATTCTTTTCTATGAAGTAATTTAGTATGCCCCCCCAAAACTATAAAGGGACAAGTTAAAAAGCAAGTTGTTTATTAATAGCAAATCTCAAATCCTTCTGTTGTGAAGTTGCAGATAATACAACATTTAAACATCATGTAAAAAATCTTATAAAAATCAAAGAACGATGTGGTAAATTATTGGTTACTGGTCCCCTGCTCTTGACAGTAATTCATATAAAGTTCCAATCTGTAACATATAATATATTTAATTAATTTCATGCATTCTAGTTGCTCATTCCTTACATTGCTCTGCAGTGTGGAGACACTTTTAATGTCAGTAATAGTAAAATGATAATAAAAGAGCTGTGAATAATTGACTGCTTACTCTATGCCAAGAACCATATATAGAGAGAGAATTTTATATACAATATTTTGTTTAATTCTTTCAACAGGGCTGGGAGGTGGGTAATGACATTATTTCCATTTCAATGATGGCAGTGCTGATACTTGGAAAAGTCACATGACCTGAGAAGCATGTGGTCATATGGTTGATCCAGGAAGTTAAACCTAAATTTATCTGATTCACAATCACTATGCAGAATCTTCTATATCTGCAAGTAAAATTAATAAAATTGTTTTTGGTGTGTTAACAGAGACACCACTGGCTACCTGTTTCTTTGTGTCCAGCTACTCCTCTAGCATAGCACTGCACTGCCCTCTAAGTTAGAATCTTTATAACTAAGGATATCAAACTCTCTATTCCTAACTCAAGATACTGAACCCACTCATTATGGAGGCAGAACATTTGCCCACATAATAAGAAAGATGATACCCTTTCAGTTTGATTGGGTCACTTAATTTGTCCTCATTTACTCAGATGGCCACCGATCCCACACACACGGTAAAGAGTAAGATGATCTCTTTTGTTTTCATCATTTCTGTAAGAGGAAGTGCAGATTCATGGAGACAGAAGGATATAATTAAATGTGAATGCCGTGTTGGATTGCAGACGAGTGCACATTGTTCAGCAAATGCAGCATTTACATATCTACACACATGCCAATGTCAAACACACAAGTACATGAGGAACTTGCCAAATTGGACAACTTTTGAAGGGTGAAAGCCAGACACTTGAGAATCTTCTAAGCACCTTTGCATATAAATAATTTTTGCGTTGATAATGGAGACTATATATTAGTAAAATAACAAAATACCTGGTAATATTTATGCATAAATTTGAAAGCATGTAATTGTGATCTAATTTTTACATAGCTTCCACCACCAATAATATAGATGTTTTGCATGACATTTCTGTGTAAATTGACTTCCCACTGGGAGTGTGCTGTTCATTTCAAGTTATTTTGTGAATGTGAACAACAGCATAATGTTGACTCAGAAAGAGACTTTTTTACCAGAAAAAAAAGTCATTGTTGTAAAATATTGATAAACCATAAATAATAAAATAGCATTTTGGACATTGATAGACCGTAAAGGATATCCCATCCCCAATTATTTTGTAAATTAGGAAACTAAAATCTGGAGACATTAGGCGTCTGCCCCATCTAGGACCTGTCAGGGCTGAGATTAGATTAAGATCTCAACTGTCCACAGCTACTTCAACATTTTTTTCTTTCTAATTAGCATCTATTTATTAAACATTTGTATCTCATAGTAAACCTAACTAGACTCCTTAGCAGCAGTGGGCACAGTTGATTCTGTCTTCTCTTTTGAAGCTTTTATATTTTTGGCTTATTATTATTTATTAACTCAAACAGCAAAAGATCTTATGGTAGGGTGACTTCATGCTTGTTTGTTTTCTTTAACTACGTGGTCATTAACATCATCAAGGTCATAGCGTCATAGTTTTAATTTTTCTCTTCCACAATCTTCAGCATCTTGGACTCTCTTCTTTTGCTGACTCTTCACTAATCCAAGAAAGCTGATGCAGCTGCAGCCACCACCCTGAGCTAATCTAGAAGAATAAAAAGCAATGGTTCCTCCTATGTACAACTTTTTAGCAGCAAGGAGGACTTTTCACAATGACTTTTCTTTAAGTCTCACTGTTGAGAACTTCAGCCCACACATCTAAGCCAATTACAGCCAGGACAATAGGCAACTCTGACTGGCCCAGACCAAGTTGGATTCATCCTCTAGAGCTGCTGCCTTCTTCCCTGAAGGACATGGTTACATAGTGAATAAAATTGGGGTTTACTTAGCAAGGAAGAAGTTGTTCAAGAAGTTTAAACAGTTTTTCCTGATATTTCTTGTTACAATTATACTGTAATTATCTCTTGGCCCCAGACTCACTGTAATCTATTATTTTTATATATAAATAGATGCAAATATAATACATACATAGACATAAAATGTACTAATTTTCTATTGCAGCACATCAAATTACCACAAATTTAGCTTCTTAAAACAACAGATGTTTATTATTTCAAAGTCCCCATGGGTCAAGGGTCTAGGTAAGCTGGACTGTGTCCGGCTAACTTTTTAATCTCACGGCCAACTCTTCCTCTCTAGCAAACTGTAGTTTGGAATTCATTCTCCACTTTACTGGAGTCAATTTCACATTGATTCTATTGAACATGAGGTTTGAGCTTAAACTCATAACCTTAAATTAGAAGAGAGTAGGAAACAATTTCTACTTTTTATCATTTTCTGAGCATCTAATCTTTCTATGATGGCAAAACAAAGCCATATGCTTGATATAAAGGACAGGGTGAATATATCCAAGCTTTTTTTTTTAAAGCAGAGTGTAGCACATGTGAGCAGGGGAATCTGAATCCCAAATTCGATGGTTGTAGCTCTTGCTCAGCTCTCATTAGCTGGTGATTTTTGAGCCACAAAATTTCCACATTTAACACGATGATATTGGTAACTACTTCATAAAATCACTTTGAGCATGAAATGGGATAACATATGTAAAGAACTTTAAACAGTGCTTTTTAAAGTCTGCTCTGTGTTTGCTATCATCATCGCATCATCACCATCATCATCCTCACAACCATCAGCAGCCATGTTCAAAGACTCGCGCATTTTTGTAACTAACCCAGACTCTCATCTAAACTTCACAAGTCCATAGGCACTGGGCAACTTTAAAGATAGATTTTGTGTTTTACAAACACCTCAAGCTTAGCATGACCCAAAGTCTTGCTATAACTATCTAGCTCTTTTTTTAATCTAAAACAAGGAAGGGACTTTATTGGCTCACAAAATGTTAAAGTCTGGAGGTAGGGTTGGCTTTAGGCATAGGTGGACTAGGGCCTCTAGAAAAATAATATCAAAACTCAGTTCTCTTTGAGTTTCTCCTCAAAATCCTAACTATTCAGTTCCAAAAAAACTTCCATAGACTTAGAACTTGTTAGTCTTTCCCAGTTCTGTGAATGTCGCTTTCACGCACCACTATGTCCTAGCCAGAACACTGGTGATTATTCCTAGAATTTCTGTTGTCCTCGCTCCTTAGAAACATCCTTGTGTATCTTGAATCCACCCATTATTCCCCATCTTTGATGCTACCACTCAGGTCTAAGACAATATTCCATCTCACCTGTACTAAGATGATATTCCAAACTCTAAGTGACTTTTTTTTGCCTTTTAAAATTTATTTTAAAATTACAGTTGACATCAAATATTATATTAGTTTCAGCTGTACAACCCCATAATTACACATTTATATAAGTATAAAGTAATCATGTCCATAAATCTCGTACCCATCTGACATCATTATATATTTATTACAATATTCTTTATGCTGTGCTTTGCATCCCCATTACTATTCTATAACTACCAATTTGTATTTCTAAAGCACTTTACCTCTTTCATTCATCACATCAACCACTTCCCATCTAGTGATAGTCAAAATATTCTCTGTACCTATGAGCCTGTTTCTGTTCTACTTGCTTATTTATTCATTTTTTATATTCCACATGTAAGTGAAACCATCTGGCATTTGTCTTTCTCTGACTAATTTCACTTATCTTAATAATACCTATGTGGCCCATCCATGTTGCTGCATATGGCAAGATTTATTCTTTTTTTATGACTTAATCATATTCTATTGTATATATACACCACTTCTTTATTCTTTTATCTATTGATGGACACTTAGGATGCTTCCACATCTTGGCTATTATAAATTATGCTGCAATAAATATATGGATGTATATGTCTTTTCAATCTAATGTTTGGGGTTCCTTTGGACACCCTGAAATGGCATTGCCGGGTCCTCTTTTGTCTCTTCATATCGCTTTGTTTTAAAGTATATTTTGCCTGGTATAAGCATTACTACCCCAGATTTTTGTTTTACTTCCATTTTCATGAAATATTTTTTTCCAGCCCTTTACTTTGTGTCTGTGTATGTCTTTCAGTCTGAAGTGAGTCTCCCGTAAACAGTATATGAAAGTGTTGGTCTTGTTTTGCTACCCATTCAGCCACTATCTTTTGATTAAACCATTTAAACCTATCCATATTCTCATCTTCTCTTCTTCTCTTCTCCTTCTTCTCCTCCTCCTCCTCTTCTTTTTCTCCTGTTTTTTTCCCCTCTTCCTCCTGCTTCTTCTTCTTAAGGAAGATCCTTTACCATTTTTTGTAATCCTGATTTTGTGGTGATAACTCCTTTAGTTTTTTGTTTGTTTGTTTGTTTGTTTGCTTGCTTGTTTGTTTTTCCTGGAAAGCTCTTTAGTTCTACTTTTATTCTAAATCATAGATTTGCTGGGTAGAGTAATCTTCTTTGAAGTCCCTTACTTTTCATCACTTTGAATGTTTCTTGCCAATCTCTTCTGACCTGAAAAGATTCTGTTAAGAATTCAACTGACAGTCTTACAGGAGCTCCCTTGTAGATAACTAATAGCTTTTCTTTTGCTGATTTTAAGATTCTTTCTTTATTTATAACGTTGGTATTTTAAGTATGATGTGTCCTTATGTGGGCCTCTTTGTGTTCATCTTGTTTGGGACTTTCTGTGCTTCCTGGACTTGTATGTTTATTTCCTTCACCAGGTTAGGGAAGTTCTCCATCATTATTTTTTAAATAGGTTTTCTTTCTTTTTTTAATGTTTTATTCATTTTATTTTTAGACAGAGGGGAAGGTAGGAAGAAGGGGAGGGAAACATCAATGTGTGGTTGCCTCTCACATGCCCCTCACTGGGGATCTGACTCAAAACCCAGGAATGTGCCCTGACTGGGAATTGAACTGGCAACCCTTTGATCTGCAGGCTGGCACCCAATCCACTGAGCCATACCAGCCAGGGCTCAAATAGGTTTTCAATTTATTGCTCTCTCTCTTTTCCTTCTGCACCCTCATGATGTGAATGTTGGTATACTTGAAGTTTTCACAGAAGTTCCTTAAACTAACCTCAAGGTTTTTTTTAAACAAAATGTTAGGGGTTTTTTTTTTTTTGCTGTTGTGATGGGTGTTTTCTGCTTTTTTTATCTGCTAAATCACTGATTTAATTTTCTGCTTAATCTACTCTACTGTTGATTCCCTGTAATTTATTCTTTATTTCAGTTAGAGTATCCTTCATTTCTGACTTTTTTTAATGGTTCCCATGCCTTTTATTTACACTGTTGAAGTTCTCAGTTCCTTGAACTTCCTTGTAACCATTGTTTTTGAATTCTGGTTGTTTTCTTGACTCCATTTCATTGAGCCTTTCTTTTAGAAATTTCTTCTTTTCTTTTATTTTGAACCTTTTTCTTTGTCTCCTAATCTTCACTGCTTTCCTGTGTTTGTTTCCACGTATTCAGTAGAGGTGCTACATCTCCTGAACTTGGTAGGGTGGCCTTATACAGGAGGTATTCTGTAAGGACCAGTGGTACAGCCTCCCCAGTCACCCAAGTTGGGTGTTCCAGTCACTCTCTCCATGCAGACTGTGCACTGTCCTATCATAGTTGAGCCTTGATTGTTGATGGCATCTCAGTTGAAGGAATTGACCCTAGCCAATCAGCTGCCAGGACCTGCTGCAACTACAGAAGAGGAGCTACTATGAAAGGGTCAACTCCATGGAGTAGAACATGCTTCAGTGGGACTTTGATGCCCACTGAGTCTGCCCCTTGACTCTGTCACTTGTGGAGGTGGTTGGGTTGTAGGTCCACCCATTGTACTGACTCTGGGACTCCTGGGAAATGCAAGGTCAACAGCTGTTTAGGCTATGCCTGGGGCCACTGGGCATAAGCTAAAGAGTGATCTGCAGATGGCTGCTACTTATGCTGAGCTTGGAGATACCTGGGAAAGGCCCTGCTATGAACTGAGGCTGGCTGCAACTGGTGCCAGGCCTGGAGACATTTAACAAAAGGTTCAGAGAACAATGAGGCCAGATGCTTCTTGTTTGTTTTTGAGGGAATTTTAGGAACATTCAAGGCATGAGCCAAGACAGGATGTTTGTGTGGAAAAGCTACTTAAAGTAGCTCAGATGGGCCTGAAAGTAAGGTGAATCAGTGTTTTAGGGAATAAACAGGGTGGGCCAAACAGTGTACGCTAGGTTGATGGAGATCAGATATGCCTGCCTGCTATGTAAAGAGAGCAGAAAAAGAACAATGGCCTCTGCCAGCACTTTCAACTGGAAGAAAGCTGTCCTTCTAGCCCTTGCCCTGCCACCAGACAATTTACTTTCATCCTGAATTTCCCTGGTGCCTTTTGAGCTACTATGCCAGCACTGGAGCTTAGAGCGAATGAGACTGACTAAATCCATGCACTGGCCCTTTAAGAGGAATTCCTGGGATTCCAGAAGAACTCCATTTCACTCAGCCACAATTGCTGCTAGTTTTCACAGCCACCAGTTATGGGGACTCTTCATCCTAGAACTGAAACCATGGGTTGGGTGTTCTGATGTGGCTGGACCCCTGGCTGCTGAAGGGAGACCTCCACAACCAAGATATCCCTCCTGATTTTTAACCACCTCTCATGGGTGTGGGGCCACCCTGTTCTGTGCCTCCACCCTTTCTCCCAGTCTTGATGTGGCTTCTTTTTTATATCTTTAATTATGGGACTTTTGTTCAGCCAGAGTTCAGGCAGTACAAATGATGGTTGTTCTATGATTTAAATGTAATTTGGTATGGTAGTAGGAAGTTCCAAGTACCCATTTACCTACCACCATTTTGACTGGAGATCAAATGTCTATATACATTCTTAGCTACCTTTAATTCTCCTCCACTAAATAGCATGGCCATTTGAAAAAAAATAATGGAAAGATTGATTTGAACTCTTAGGTGGCATTCTATCACTCTTAAGTCAAAGATCAAATTCTTTCCCATGACCTACATGTCTCAGATATTCTAGTAGGTCCCTCTTCTAACTAATCTGTCAATTATTATATTCCATCCTCTGGCCTCTGAGTCCATTCAACAGAAGAGATTCATTTTACCAGAAGGGCTTTTAGTATTGCCATCCCCTCTGCTGTTCTTTCACACCTACCACTTAACCTACATCATCCTTGCCCTCCACACTTACTTAAATATGAATGGCTCATACTAATTCTTTGTACTCAGCTTATACATCATTGCCTTAGAGTAACCTTCTATAATAAACCTCTCATCAATCTAAATTATTCCAATCATTCTTTTTCTTGAACCACTCTACACCAACACACTGTTTCTGGCACATAGTATGGACTCGATTAAATCTGTTAAGTAAATAAGTAAGCATAATTAATGAGCAATGAAACACTTTTTCTAATTGTTTGATCAGCAGGAAAATGAAATCCAAAGGTATGGATACAGCAGGGTTAAGTTTGCCGACAGAATTGAGAAAATTGATTTTGGCCAACCATGAGAACATGTTCTTTTTTAAAAATTTTATTTATTTAACTGTTGTTCAAGTACATTGTTCTGTCTTTTACTTCCATCCCAGACCACGCTCCCAGTGCTCCCCACCTCCCTCCCATTTCCACCCCCCTTAGCTGTTGCCCATGTGTCCTTTATACGAGTTCCTGTAAGTCCTTCTCCTTTTTCCCTGAAATTCCCTCCCCTCTCCCCTCTGGTCCCTGTCAGCCTGTTCTCTATTTGAGTGTTTTTTATTATATTTTGCTTGCTTGTTTGTTTTGTTGTTTAGCTTCCTGTTAAAGGTGAGATCATATGGTGTTTTTCTTTCACCACCTGGCTTATTTCACTCAGCATAATGCTTTCCAGTTCCATTTATGCTGTTGCAAAGGGTAGGAACTCCTTCTTTCTTTCTGCTGCATAGAATTCCATTGTGTAAATGTGCCATAGTTTTTTGATCCATTCATTTACTGATGAGCACCTAGGTTGCTTCCAACTATTGGCTTTTGTAAATTGTGCTGCTATGAACATTGGGGTGCATGGGTTCTTTTGAATTGGTGTTTCAGGGTTCTTAGGATATAAACCTAGCAGTGGAATTGCTGAGTCAAAAGACAGATCCATTTTTAGTTTTCTGAGGAAATTCCATACTGTTTTCCATAGTGGTTGTACCAGTCTGCAATCCCACCAACAGTGCACTAGGGTCCCCTTTTCCCCACAACCTCTCCAACTTTTGTTGTTTGTTGCTTTGTGTATGATGGCCATTCTGATTGGTGTTAAGTGGTATCTCATTGTGGTTTTAATTTGCATCTCTCTGATAGCTAGCGATATTGAGCATCTTTTCATGTGTCTCTGGATCCTCTGTATGTCCTCCTTGGAGAAGTGTCTGTTTAAGCCCTTTGCCTTCTTTTTAATTGGGTTGCTTATCTTCTTAGAGTGGAGTCATGTAAGTTCTTTGTATATTTTGGAGATTAAACCCTTGTCTGAGGTATCATTGGCAAATATGCTTCCCCATACAGTTGGTTCTCTTTTTATTTTAATACTGTTTCTTTAGCCATGCAGAAGCTTTTTGTTCTTATGAGATCTCATTTGTTTATTCTTTCCCTTATGTCTCTTAAAAACTTGTTGTTAAGCTTAACTTTTGAACAAATAATTTTTCATGGGTCAAATCAACTCCCAAAAAAGTGTAATACCAATGTGTTATAAAGGTATGGAAAAGGGGCAAATATAATTACGTGTTCTTTTGCTATATTTCTTTTAATAAAGGATCCATTCTGCAAATAGAATATTACATAATTGAAGCCTATTTAAAAATAGTGTAGTTATCAACTAGTGAAGCTTTTCTCAAATGTAATTCTCCTTCCAGGTGATAATTACAGAAATTTTTGCACCAAGACGGAGGAATGAGACATTTGAGAGAAAATAATTATTTTATTGTTGATTATACAAAAATGTCTCTCTTTGATTTTTTAAGGAAAACTAAAGTACATTAATCAAAGCATAATACCTTTCATAACTGTTCCCATTAATCAAATTCCTCCCAGGAGGTGGACCTACATTAGAAACAAGTTAGAGCCGGTTGTTCTTTTACACGTTAATTTCCAAGGGAAATGACTAAATGCATATCCTTGTGCTCAGAATGCATTCACACAATATGTGTAGCATATTAATCATTTATAGTTTATTTTAATATTTTATTATGTGAATCTTTAATGTGGGGCTCACATAGTTAATTACCTACTACAAATGTATTCTCATAACTGAAATATAATCTAAATAATACAAAGAGTGTTAGAAACTTGTAAACCATCTTGTAGCAGGTGACCACATTTCTCCCTCAAGATCCCTGTCTTGTGCATCTAACTTTGATGTCATAGTGCATCTGATATTGAAACAGTATGCATTTATGTGTTCCCCACTCCCCAGATAATTAGCACCTATTCAGTATGATGCTATGTTCTACACAGGGATCAATTCAATAATTATATTAAATTTCAAAACAATTGATAATATAAAACTAGAAAAGAATGAAAGTATGATATGGGAAATACTTTTTTTAAAAAATAGCACTAAATTTTTTATCCAGCTAGGTAAAAATAAGACAATTTACTCAGTGAGTTACTTGTATTCAAAAAGAATTAACCAACATATAATTAGTATTTTCTACATATTTTAAGTAATTCTTAGCAGATAAGGGGTTTTGCATTCTTTCCCATGGAGTTGCATATATATGGTTCACTTTATGATTATATCTGTGGGCAGCTCACAGAAAGAATAAGAGAAAATAATTACATCTATGTCTATCTCTATTATAAACTCCTTGAGGCATGGATCTAAATTTGGTACTTTCATTCTTTTGTTTATTCATTCATTCAGGTGGTGGTTCATCTCCAGTTATACCAGAAATGGTGGCAATGTTGAAGAATAAAATCTGCACAAGATAGTTGGTTCGAAAAACATCTGTTGGAAAGGTCATAGATATGAGACTTTCCATGAGGTGTTTGAATTTCCATATGTGCAAAGAACATAGTAACTGGATAGAGTGGAACATTACGAAGGAAACATTTGAGTTGTATCCTGAAGATAGAGTAGGTCTTCTCCAGTGGTGGGAAAAAGAGCATGCAAGACAGAAAGGGAAACTGGTATAACAGTGATGATTTGTTCAGACAGTCAGTTTGTAAGATGCCTAAAAACCATATGACACAACTCCATCACTATGGTGAACAAATGAGAGTAAGGTACACCTCTATTCTACTCTCCAGTGTGCAGCTTGTATCAAAGCCTTAGAAACGTGAGTTAGGCATGTGCTGTCCAATAGGGGTAGCCCCTGGACACACACAACTATTAAACAGAATGAATAATTCAGCTTTCCTTTATGCTAACCACATTCTAAGTGCTCAATAGCCATGCACATGTCAATCTTATAGAATATTTACATCAAAACATAAAGTTCTACTAGACAGCTTTGCGATAGATCATCCTCATTTCTATTGTCTAAAGATAGGCTTTTCTAGAATGCCATGTGGAATTCAGAATCCATTCCTAAATAATGTATACATGGACAGTTAATTTGAGTTAAAATATGATACTATTCATAGTATTAATTTAGTTTACATTAGAAGTCTTTCTGGCTTTTAAAAAAATGTCATTATTTAAAACATTTCTTTATGAAAAATGCATTGCAAGTAAAACTGTCAATGAATATATACAGTTCTGTAACAATATTTAAAGTTGACGATGTCTCATAGAGAAAAATGTAGTTGTAACTTTTCCTTCAGTGTAATTAAGTTGGGAAGTGTTATTGTAAATTTCTACAGTGTGTTCTCTGAACATGTTTTCCCTTAACATTCTCAGGTACCTGTTTAATTCACCAATTTTCATATCATTTATTTGCTCTCCTGGAAAAAATTGCTGTATTTACTTTTTCCTAAAATTATTTAAGTTAAACTGAGATCTCAAATTCAACTGCAAATTTAGATTTCAAGTTCAAATAGATTATAAAAGCACCATATTACTTTTTATCATTCTCCTGAAAGGGTATGGTAAACTGCCTAATAAATCAAACTGCCATTTTATTTTGACAGCATTTATGATTTTTACACTAAACATGCAAATTAATTGACCTAACACACTTATTTTTCTTTTAAGAACATGGTTAAGTATTTCTTTAAAACAGAGATTTTTGCTTTCAGTATTTGGGTTTGATAGCCAAGCATATAAACTCAGACATGCACATGCACATACAAGTTATGCATGTGCAAGCACACACAAATTATCACTTTTTCTTAGGAGCAGTGGTGTAATAACAACTTACATAACATGACCTAATTACTCATTTTTTTCTTTTTCATATATATGGCTTTTATTCAAGGAAATTCGTCATCTTGTACTGTCATGTGGGTGGGTCTGTAGTTTACATTATTTTATGTATTTATTATACTTATATGATTCTTATCAACCAAAATGCAATTGAGATATGAAGTATCCTTAAAGCACCTCTATATAAGTGTATTACTAGTTTTGACAAATGTCTGAGTTATAAGTGCATTTTTCAAGTTCTTGCTTTCAGATTTTTATTCAGTAAATATTTAGTGAGTAGATGGTTTTGCTGAGCTTAAGGAATGCAGTGGATAACAAGCTAGATCTTTGTTCTCATGAAGTGCATGACTTGAAAACATTAGCAAAATTATAAATTCAGATTTTATGCCATTTGCACATTCAAAAAAGGCAAGTTTCAAAATAGATTTTAGAAAAAATTTCATTTTTTACTAATAGAAAAGTGTATGTGTGTATGCAAAATATGTACCCATGACACAGTAGAGGTATCAATAAAATATTTTAATTTTCTATAATCTTTTATTTCTCTGTGATAATTATGTTACTATTATAGTAAGAAAAGAAAAATATCTTGTCTCCCCCTCAAAAATATTTGATTTAACCCAATATCAATTTTTGCTTTTATGAAGTATATTGAAGAAACAACAGCCTTTGTCTGCATTAAGAATTCAAACATATATTTTAAGATATTTACATGTAAAATTATTGCAAATATAACTACAAAGCAGTAAAAAATATCTCTTTGAGACTAAATGCAATTTCTTAACACTTGTCTATATTCACATTTTACTATCCTTTATTCACACCCATTAACAAACAGTACCAATTCAGGACTGGCTGGCTTCCATTGTAATCTGTAAGCATTCTCAATCCACTTTTAAAACAGAAAAAAGATAAATTTTTCCATTTATCAAAGATTTAGCACACTCGTAGAAAGTTAACATTTGGTGGACATTTTGGCTCACAGTACAACAGTGACTTGCCTGAGATCACACAAGAATTAGTTGTAGAACCAGTGTTATAACTTGGATCCTTGCCTTCCCAGTTTCCCTTTTATTTCATTATGTAAACCTTAAATTGAACAATGCACAGGAAAATAGCTTAAAATATTGATAAATGCAGGTTTGTTTTTGCAGATATAGCAGAGTGAGTTTTAATTATTTGTATGGAATATGCCTATAGCTGGACCTAAAACTGGATTTTTATTTTACAGATCAGATATTTACTATCCAGATTAAAATGTGTCCCAGAAAACTGGCAGAGAATGCTAATCCTGGGCCATCTGTTTTCTGGATTCTTTTTGGAACTCGTGCTGGAATGAGTTCTGCCAATACTTTGCATTTCAATGGCTCATCTTCAAGTGGTTGAATTATTCAGTGTTGGACCAAAATTATTCAATTAGAAAAAATAATTCAATTATAAGAAAATGTTCAATTAGAGATAAACATGCTTTAGAGGGTGATTCACACTATTAAATAGTATTTAAGAAATGCTCACGAGATTGTGATCACTCCAGAGAAAACCTAGAATGATGGAGTATAGCAAGGAAAGATGGCAGAGTCTTGCTGTTGGAAGAAATGTGGAGACTGTCTAGAAAATCTTCTTCAGTATCTCTTATCAGTGGTCATCTGGAACAAAAGAGCCAGCTCCACTCTAGGGATAGCTCCAATTATCAGAAAGTGTTCATGTATATCACTTCATCTTCTCACCTCTTTGAGCTCAGCAATATATCATTATCTGTGAGCACTGGTATTTGATAGGGGTTCAAAAAAAGGATATCGAAAGAATGACTGGAAAACATTATAACTCTTCTAAACTGAAGGGAATTCATTATTCTTGAGGTTGTGGGATTGTGAGGGGAATCCCCATCCTTCTACTTACATGAAAGGGCATTTATTCTTTCATACTTCCCTATTTTACACATATATCAAAGCTGAGATTGTAATCCATTTCTGCAATGAAGTTTCCTAAGAGAAATCATAGCCCTCCTTTATACTCTCATTGTTATATATTTGGCAGAGAAAGACCTCTCCATTTATTATCTTTTATTATTATTTTTACTACCATGCAATGATATTTCCTAACAAGAGGCAACACAGGGTCACTGATTTTACACTTGTTCTACTTGGAGTTAGAAAGAGGTATGCCCATTGTTGCCACTCAGAAACCCAGGATGAGGGAGACCTTATCATATGGAATGAATATTGCAAGCAGTAAAATGGGAGGTGATGAAATAGATACTGGCTCTAAAATCCTCCATTCACATTTCATTAAATGCAAATCAGCTGTCCAAACTTGACTCGTAGGGTGGGATAATTCCATTCTTTTGTGGCCTGAATTGCAAGTACAACAGAAAAGATTATTATTTAGGATGTAAAGAAGAGATTTGTCCCTGGTTGGTGTGGCTCAGTGAATTGAGCTCCAGTCTGTGAACCAAAGGGTCACCAGTTCGATTCCTAGTCAGGGCACATTCCTGGATTGCAGGCCAGGTCCCCAGTAGGGGGAGCTTGAGAGGCAACCACACATTGATGTTTCTCTTCCTCTCTTTCTCCCTCCTTTCCCCTCTCTAAAAATAAATGAATAAGATATTTTTTTAAAGAAGAAATTTGGCTAGGAAAAAAAAGTTACAAGAGACTTGGCTGAAAGCACAGGATAAATCAGGGAGAGAACAATATTCATTCAGGACAGAACAATCGAATATCAAACATGTGTAATGAAAAGCACATATGTCCACACATGTAGAAAAGTGAATACAGTTATCTTGGGTAGCATTATTTTCCAGCCTAAGATTTGTATTAGTACAGAATATAGGGCTTGGGTAACAGGATAATGGTACAAAACTCTCATTAAATATTTGGGTGTCCTTGAATATAGGTCACTTGCTTTTTTTGACCCTTATTTGGCCCACAACTTTACAATAAAAGTCTTGGGGCAGTTAAATTCTAGTATTTCTTTTCAGCTCTAATATTTCAAGACTGTTTATGTTAAATGTACTTTTTATTCTAAGGAACATTTAGTGAAATTGGGGCTCACATGAAAACTATAAGATCTGATAGTTTAATAAATATTTTATATACATTTTGTATATAAAGTATTTATATAACATATATGTGTAAAATATTTACATATAATGTTTAAATTTTATTCCATATTCACAGTAATACATAAGTCATAAACATATTACTGTTTGATATTCCATCATTAAAATAATTTATTTAACTTAATATATAGTCTCTGCCATAATCTTATAAAGGTAAATGGTCCTAAAAAAAGGACCTAAATTATTCCCATGAGCATAAAGCCCCAAGACATCTGAAAAGAGAGAAACAAGAAAAAGGTGGAGTCCCCAAAATCATTCCCTTATCTGTGTTGCCTAATTCAGATTAGTTCTTTTTACAATTTGGATTTCTGGTTAACACTCCTTTATGAGTGCTTCCTCTGACAGGTATTGTGATTCTTACAATAATACTATGAAATGGAAGTCATCGTTAACCACATTCTACCCAGAAGAAAACTTTTGCTGACGTCAAGTAGCCTACCAAAATGCACACAGCTAGAATATGGTGAAGTGGGAAGTCAGGCTGACTCTCAAATCTATTCTCTGTCCATTATTAAAAGGAAGAAGGGAAAGGGGCCCTGGCTTTTGCTCTAGGTACATTGTGAGATGCTGTGGATTTTGTTGATAATAATCCAGGCTTGGGAAGCCTGCAATCCTTTTTGAACCTCTATCAAGGAGATGATGAAAGAAAACTCTTAGGAGGACAACTTAGAAGCTAAGGGCTCCAGCAGTTCCCTGCACCTTTCCAGGATCCTTTCTGGTGCTCTGAGTCTGTCCGGGAACTTTTATAAGATGAGAAAGAAGCTTTTCATTAAAACAGCACCTTTAGCACAAACCCTCTTTCCCATTAACTCAACCTTGACCCGGTCAGGGTCGTTTTGGAAGAACGACCCAAGCAGACCCTCCCTCCCTAAGTCCTGGCTCTGACCCCACTCCACAGTTCACACTGGCCAAGAGAAATAGGTGCCTTTTCACCCAGATGCAATCTCTCTCTGAGCAATGCCTTCTTGCTTCTCTAAACACAAGCAACTGTAGGTTGTGTGACAACACTTTCTAAAATTCTCTGATTGTACCCTAACAGCTCACGTGGCAGCACACTGGTGTCCACAACACCAGAAGTCTATATATCCTCCTAAGTGAGAGCCGAGCTCCTTTCCCAAAGCCCAGAAAGACCTACATTTCAAGTTGCTATTGATAGGATTATTGTCTTTAGAAGAGAGATCTGATTAAGGGTGCTAATGTGAGCAAATAGCAGAGTATTAACAATCTGCAGAATATCCTTTCAATAATGTGCAGCCTAATCTTTTCTTATTTGGGGCATTTAAAAGTCGTATGTTTATTTACTTCCCTGCATCCTGCCAATACAGTTACTTGTTCCTTTGACATGACTAGTGATTGGGTAAAACAAGCAAATGTTCAAGAGCTGAATTCTCGAGAAACAAAATGATTACGGAATTTAAACAATGCATTTTCTTCAACCTGAAGCAAACTAAAGCACTAACTGTCATAATAATAATAATTGAATAACAAGTTTGTATTGGCTGGAATACCCAAAATGCATGTATGTTTATTGACAACAGATGTTTTAATATCCCATCAAATCAACCTCCCTAGAAACTGCCTTAGGTTCTGACGTGTTTTTCCTACAAATCTGATTATATCCTAGTCAGTAACAAAGGAGGAGACAATTGACTAGCAATTTTTTAGGATTATTTTACCTTGCAATGCATAAAAAAGCCAAAAGCAACAACAGAAGGAAATCCTGCTAGTATTTCCTGTATTAACAAAGACAGCAACAAAAAATATGATTATTAAATTATCATACAACATTTTTTCTAAGATTGTGTTGGTGAGCTTCAGACTTATGTGACAAAAATATTCACGTTTTTGAGACTTCCACCAAGATGGAGGCATAGGTGGAAACACTGTGCCTTCTCCCACAACAAAGTTTGAATACAACAAAGGTTTGGAGAACAAAGACACAGCCAAAGAACAGAAAATGGAACTATACGGAAGTCCGACAACAACAAACCGTTCAACTGGGATGGTAAGAGGGGCGGAGCCAGCAGCAGAGCAGGGTCGGGCAGGAAAGATCCCCAGACCCAGGCGAGCAGCCAGCCCAGAACCAGTTGGAGTGTGGGGCAGACTGACCGCGGTCGCACATTCGCACACTGTGAGACGGACCACACAGGCCCCAGCAGGCGAACCCAGTGGTGGAGGGCTGACAGCGGTGGCACATTTGCGTGCAGTGAGACAAAATGCGTGGGCCCCAGTGACAGTGGCAGCTGTGGCAGCAGCAGCCAGGAGGCGGCAGAGGAGACCGCCATTGCTCCTCTTTGACCCCCACCCCCACATACAATGTCACAACCCAGGGACTGAGTTGCCCTGCTCTGGTGAACACCTAGGGCTCCAATCCTGGATCCTGATATGTAACAGGCACGAACAGGCCAAAAGATGGCTCAAGAAGAACTCAAAGCCCCAGAGCCGATAACTCTAAGTGACCAAGAAATAGCCAGCCTCTCAGATGCACAGTTCAAAACACTGGTGATCAGGATGCTAACAGAACTGGTTGATCATAGTCACAAATTAGAGGAACATATGAAGGCTAAAGTAATTGAAATGAAGGGAAATGCACAGGAAACCAACAGTGTTGGAAAGGAAACTGGGACTCAAATCAATGGAATGGACTAGAAGGAAGAACAAAACATCCCACCAGAAAGGAATGAAGAAATGAGAATTCAAAAAAATGAGGAGAGGCTTAGGAACCTCCAGGACATCTTTAAACGTTCCAGCATCTGGATTATAGGGGTACCAGAAGGGGGAAAGAAATACCCACAAGTGGAAAACTTATTTGAACAAATAATAAAGGAGAACTTCCCCCGTCTGGCAAAGGAAATAGACTTCCAGGAAATCCAGGAAGCTCAGAGAGTCCCAAAGAAGTTGGACCCAAGAAGGAACACACCAAGGCACATCATCATTACATTACCCAAGATAAAAATGAAGGAGAGAATCCTGGAAGCAGCAAGAGATAAGGGGACAGTCACCTACAAAGGAGTACCCATCAGACTGTCAGCGGATTTCTCAAAAGAGACCTTACGGGCAAGAAGGGGCTGGAAAAAAGTATTCCAAGTCATGAAATCCAAAGACCCACAGCCAAGATTGCTTTATCCAGCAAAGCTTTCATTTAGAATGGAAGGACAGATAAAGTGCTTCTCANGGTGCTGGGGCGGTAGAGGGGAATGAAGGGGGAAATAGAACAACTGTAATGGTATAATCAATAAAATATATATATATATATTAAAAAATAAAAAAATAGTCACATTTTTAAAACCCTGTAAAGTATTATACAAATAATGAACTTGTACCATGGACAGATCAGAAAACATATCCCACTTTTTGGGCCATCAACCAGTTATCCTCAGTTATAATTTTGCTGTAAATCTAGGTTGAGCTGCTTTCTATAGTATGCAAGGTTTTCTGACATTGGACTGTTTCTCTCATAATCACATTCTATCCTCTTAGAAAATAGATAATGTCACATTGTACTTTCAAATATAACCCCATTGAAAGAGATGTCCTCAAACTCCCCTCAAAATCAGGATTGCTTCTGCCACTAGGGCACCAGTGTTACAAAACAGTTTCAATGTGTTGGAGTTTCTCCTTCTGTGGAGCTATCCATAATTCTGTTTCTTTTTTATCAGCTACAAGTATTTTCAATTATCTGTGAAAAAGTCTTTGTGATGCAAAAATACCAGAAGTTGGCCCTGGCTGGTGTAGCTCAGTGGATTGAGCGCGGGCCTGCGAACCAGACGATCGCGGTTCAATTCCCAGTCAGGGCACATGCCTGAGTTGCAGGCCAGTTCCCGGCAGGGGCCAGTTCCCATCAGGGGATGCACCAAAGGCAACCATACATTGATGTTTCTCTTCCTCTCTCCTTCCCTTCCCCTCTAAAGATAAATAAATAAATAAATATTTTTTAAAAAATACCAGAAGTTGGTTCTTAGCTTTTGTTATCAAGTCTCATTATGAAGTGACTGAAGGTTCTCTTTAAGCCATCAGATTTTTCTTATTTGAGTACCTAAAGGAAATGTTAGTTTCCCAGCACAATTTTAAACAAGAAATTAAATGATGCTGAATTCTGTACTTTATTTTGTAGCAAAAAAAATGCAGTTCTCAATTCTTTTCTCTTTGACACATAAATGATTAGATTCTCTCTCTCTCTCTCTCTCTCTCTCTCTCTCTCTCTGTCTCTCTCTCTTCCTCCTCCTCCTCCTCCCTCTGTCCCTCCCTCTGGTAGGATCCTGGTAGAATAAAATTTTCTTGCTGAGGTCTCTGTCAGCTGAAGAAGAAAGATCAGTACTGTTGTGTATTTAGACACTAATATCACTCAAAAAATTGTGAGGGGTATGGCTTAACACTGAAGTTATAATGACCTAAAACCTAATGTGATTTTTCAAAAGTCTGTAGCAAATATATCACTGATGCTCTAAAGACCTGTATTGGTGGGAATAAGCATGAGTTTTCTGAGCTGAATTAATTAATGTAAGTGTGGTATTCAAAAGCCCTCCCTATCAGTAAAAGGATAGTAAGATAAATTGCAGTGTAATTCAGAAGACATGGGCTTAGTTAGCTAATAGTCTTCCTAATTATTGACAACAATATATGTCTGTTATTTATACATCAGAAGTACTTGTAGATTATTCAAACAATTTTTTTTTAGGAAACAGAACATTCTAACTAAACTTAGTTTAAAAAAATGGAGCCACAACCCTGTTTAGAAATGGTGCAACTTAAAACCAGAAAGGGAGGGCTTCCAATCAAGATGGTAGCATGGGTAAATGTACTCAAATTCTCCCACAGCCACATCAAACTTACAACTAGACAACTGAACACTCATCATTCAGAACCACCTGAAATCTACCTGAACATATGTCCTATAACTAAGAATATAAAGAATAAGCCACATTGAGACTGGTATGAGGGGTAGAGATGTGGAAATAGCTGATCTCACACCCATGTTTGGCAGTTAAAAATCAGAAGAGGTATCTTAGCTGCAGAGGTCCCCCCTGAGTAGCGAGGGGTCCAAGCCCCATATCAGCCACCCCCCCAACCCAGGGTCCCAGTGCCAAGAGTCGAAGCCCCCATAACTTCTGGCTATAAAAAATGAGGCACTCTTCTTAAAGGACCCATACATAGATTTACTAGAACTCACTTGCTCTTACCTCATACTGTGAACTTTCCTAAAATTTCTCACATGTAGCATCTGACCTAAGCATGCCCCATACTCTTTCTAAGTGTCTCCATGCTTGGCACTAGTGGCAATTGTCTCTAGGGAATTGGCAATTGGGAAACAGGTGATAGCTGACCTTGGCCTGTACCCCCAGGAGGTTCCAGAGCCAGGCACTTGGTGGACAGCTTCAGACTACTCTGAAGTATCATCTTAACCACCTCCATAAGTGACATACTCAAGTGGTGGACTTGGCAGGTACCTGAGCCCTACTGTAGAGTAGTTGTACTCTATGGGGTCAGCCCCTGTGCAGCAGATGCTCCACAGTAGTCATGGCCTTCTTCACAACCAATTGACATGGGGCTAAATCTCTCCCATTGATATGCCAACAGCAATCAAGGCTCAACTGCAATAAGAGGGTGTACACCTCCCATACAGAGGGTGTAATTGGAGCACCCAACTTCGATGACTGGGAAGGCATCTAAGATGACTGGGCCACTGGGCCCAATAAGACACCTAGTACCTAAGGCCACATTACGAAGACTTGGAGAAAAAGCAAACACAGCGAGGCAACCAAAATGAGGAGACAAAGAAACATATCCTAAATTAAAGAAAAGAACTAAGCTCCAGAAAAAGAATTAAACAAAATTGAAACAAGCAATCTACAAGATGCAAAGTATAAAATACTGGTTATAAGGATTCTTAATGAACTTAGGGAAAAAGTAAAAAGACTTAGTGAGAAGTTCAACAAAGAGATAGGAAACAAAAATGGAGATAGAAAACATAAAAACGAACCAGTCAAAAATGAACAACACACTAACTCAAATAAAGACTACATTACAGGGAATCAACAGTATGGTAGATGAAGCAGAGGATCAAATCAGGAATTTGCAAGATAAAGAAACAGAAACACCCAATTAGAAGAAAAAATGTAAATGAGGATAGTTTAGGGAGACTCTAAGACAATTTTAAGTGTACCAGCATTTGCATCACGGGGATCAGCAGGGAGAAGAGAGAGCAAGAAATGGAAAACCTACTTTTAAAAAATATGATGAAAACTTCCCTAAAGTGGATGAAGGAAATAAACATATAAGTCCAGGAAGTGCAGAGAGTCCTAAACAAAACGAAACAAGTCTCTTTTTATTCTATTGAGCCTTAACCCAGCAGCTCACAACAAACACACAATTCGGCTCTTCTCTCTCTCTTTTTCTTTTCCTTCCATCGCTGCCCACTACAGTTGGAGAAAGTTTCTTAACAAGGATGCTCATCCATTTCAGATTCCCCTATTTATTTAGGCTCCTACCAGAATTTTTCAACCTCACTCTATTTTCCTTGCCAGCTATATTTGCCATTTTTGAGAAGCCTATACCAAGAAACATCATGATTAAAATGCCAAAGATAAAGACAAAGAAAGAATCTTGAATGTAGCAAGACAAAAGCAGTTAGTTACCTAAAAGTGATATCTCATTAGGCCATCAGCTGATTTCTCAACAGAAACTTTGTAAGCCAGAAGAAATGGAAAGAAATATTTAAAGTGATGGAAAGAAAGGACCTCCAACCATGATTATTCTACCCAGCAAAGTTGTCATTTAGAATTGAGGGACAGATAAAGATCTTCCCAGACAAGAAAAACCTAAAGCAATTCATCAAAACCAAGTCAATATTACAAGAAATAATAAGAGATCTTCTTTAAAAGGAAGGAAAAAAGATAAAATATGAATAATAAAATGTCCATAAGTACATATTTATTAATGATTACTTTACATGCAAATGAATTAATTATTCTAATCAAAAGACATACAGTGGCTGACTGGATGGTAAAACAAGACACTTATATATACTTTCTAAAAAAGACTCACTGCAGGACAGAAGACACACACAGTTAAAGTAAGAAAATGGAAAAAAAATATTTCATGAAAATAGATTCAAACACATAAAAAGCTGGTAGCAACACTTACATCAGGCAAAATAGACTTTATAACAAAGGGTATAGCAGGAAACAAAGAAGGACACAAAACATTACATTGAAAAGACATGTACATTCATATGTTTATTGCAGCATTATATACAATAGCTAAAATCTGGATGCAGCCTAAGTATCCATCAATAGAGGAATGAATAAAGAAGTGGTGTGTATATACAGGTTGGGGTAAAAATCAGTTTATAGTTTTGAGTGTGTGAAACACAGAGCTTTTTCTTATATTACTATTTATTAGTCAGTGTATTACTTTCTATATGAACAACCGGAAACCTACATTTGCCACACTCTGTATAATGAAATATCATTCAGCCTTAACAAAGAACAAAATTGTGCCTTCTGCAACAACATAGATGGATATAGAGTGTATTGTGCTGAGTGAACTAAGTCATACAGAGAAAGACAAGTGCCAGATGACTTCAGTTACATGTGGAATCCATAAAACAAAATAAACAATCAGAACAGAAACAGACTTATAGATACAGAGAACATTTTGATGGTTGGCAGTTGCGAAGGGTAGTAGTGGTGAATGAAAAAATTTAGGGGANCTCTGTATAATGAAATATCATTCAGCCTTAACAAAGAACAAAATTGTGCCTTCTGCAACAACATAGGTGGATATAGAGTGTATTGTGCTGAGTGAACTAAGTCATACAGAGAAAGACAAGTGCCAGATGACTTCAGTTACATGTGGAATCCATAAAACAAAATAAACAAGCAGAACAGAAACAGACTTATAGATACGGAGAACATTTTGATGGTTGACAGTTGCGAAGGGTAGTAGTGGTGAATGAAAAAATTTAGGGGATTAAGAAGTAGAAATTGATAGTTACACAATAGCCATGGGGATGTAAAGTACAGCATAGAGAAAGTAGTCAATAATAGAGAGTCTTGCACAAATGACGCCCCTTTTTATGACAAAATTCTTTACTACAAAATCATAAGCATGTACTTCTATAACATAACAATACTACACTCAAGTACATCATATAACATTTAGGTGAAAAGTTCAAATTAAAAACTATGAATTATTACACTCATATTATTACCCTACCAGGGTATTATTTCTGCAGGTATTATTTCTGCCAGTCCCTGTATTTTAATAATTATGCATGGTGTCAGATGGCTACTAGATTTATCTGGGTAATTACTTCATAAGTTATAGAAATGTCTAATGACAGCATTGTGCACCTGAAATGAATATAATATTATATAATATTGTATGTCAACTGTAATTTTTGTTACCTTGTTGTTGTTCAATTACAGTTGTCTGCATCAACTGTAATTTTTTAACATATACATATATATTTTTAATCAGAATGGAAATCAGAGATGGAAAATAAGCCTTCCTTGTTGTTCTTAAATCATGACTTAGTCACTCAGGGGAATTTTTGTTGTGTGTGCTTCATTGACAACAGAAATTCAGAAAGTTTTCTAATGTTGAATCTCCAAAATCTGGAATAATCTCATATTTACAAGTAATCCCAACCATCCATTTATCTATGTGTTGTTTTCAGTTCCTGGATTGCTCAGGAAGTGAAACAGGACCAGTGTTGGCTCCACCCCTGATGAGCTGCATTATCTTAAGAAAGTCCTTTCTCACTCTACCCAGCCTTGATCCAGCAGCTCAGAACAATCAAGCAGCAATTCAGCTCTTCTCTTTCTTTCTCCTCCATCACAAGCCCCTACAGCTGGAGGGAGTTTCTTAACAAGGAGGCTCATCCATTTCTAGATTCCCCTACCCATTTGGGCTCCTACCAGAATTTGTCATTCTTACTCTGTGTTCCTAGCCAACTATATTTCACATTCCTCATGAGGCTCTTCCAAAACTGGCATTTCCTCAAGTCCACTGAGCCATTTCTGATGGTCTCTCTCTCTGAACATAAGATTGCCTTCAGCCTGCCAGTCTATATGTTTCCTGCCAGAATTCCCACATTCACTTGCTCCAGAGGAAGTGAACTTCTTCTGTACACCAAACTGCTCAGTGTAAAATATTCTATTTCACCCATTTCCATGATGGGTCTAGTTTTTCTGACATGAAGATTATAAAATCTCTAGGACTTTACTTATGGAAAGGAAATAAAAATAATAAAACAGAATGTGCTTTGATGGATTAAAGTTAAAAATCACGTTTTAGCACATGACCGTGTGATGATATTGCTACAGGCCCTTGCCATGGGAGACTCTGCAAGTGAGGGACACTAAGCTTCACTGTCTTCACAGTTCGGTCTTTGTGAACCAGAGTTCACCACGCCCTGTGGTTCCTCTCTCTGAATCTGAATTGGTACTAGGTATGCCACATCCTTGTGAGGATGGGAAAGTCGTCATTTCAGAGATTTTCCTCTTTAAGGGCTTACATTTTTTTTCACGAAAACCCTGTTAAGAATGGCTGCTTCTCCTTATATCTTCTTTAGGATTTTTGCCTCTTTTACCCCCCCCAATCCTAACTTATATTTTCAGTCTCATCTCCTACCTACTTCCTCACCAAGTCATACATGTGCACACACAAGCACACACACATACACACCTGTGCCCCAGAGCTGATAAAGGAAGATGGAAATAATTATGTGTTATACACCATATTTTTCTCAGTACTGTGAAGCACTATTTAGGAGATTGTGAACATTCCATTCGGATTTATGGGGTACAATAACTGACAGGATTTTTTTTTCATTTGCCACAGCCCTCTGAACTTACATGACATGACAGATGATAAGAGAGGAAAAGGCCTTTCTGATCTCTGGGATTTGTCAGTCAGCCAGTGACGATCAGCTGTGAATCTCTAGCCAGGCAAAAGATGTTTGGCCCTAGCCAGCAAAAATGAATGGGGCGAAAGCGGAAGGAAGGGCAGTGCTATAGAAACTGAAGAGCAATTTCTGAGTTACTAAATTCATTACTACACCTGCTTTTAGGGTCATATGATATTAGTAGTGAGTAGCAACTGTGACAAGTAATTTTAAGACCTGGTGGAAGGAGAAGGTAAAAATAAATGTAGACAAAACAATTAATATACCTTAGCATTTAGGAACAAATGTGTAATTAACTTTTATTTTCAATAAAGGTATCCTTAAAAATGATTATTATTAGTTCCTTTAAATTTTTAATTAAATCTATATTATATTATAAGTGCTTGTAGAGAGAAAATTTAAATATGATGAGGGTTTTATATTTATTTTAAATTTAAGATAAATATTAAATTTTTCTTAAGTGTCTCTTATTCCTTATTTTTTAAATTCATAATGGGATTTCCAACTGTGTCTTTCATTTAAAAAATAAAAGAATTGGCATACATGTTTATAATGAGAATTGACACTATATACCAGGAAACCCTTGATTTCACAGAATAAGTGACTTTCAGTGCAACTCCAACCAACCCCTGAATGTTGGGGCATATAATCTCAACTTGCTATTTAGACTGTGCAGTCTTGACATTGAGTGTATACTCTAAAAGTATATATTTTAGATCCTTTACTCACTTGTCAGACCTTTACACCTTGATACATGGTGTATACAAGGCCCACTTGATGTCAGGCCAATGTTAATCCGAAGAAAATAAGGCAAAAGTCTGTGCTCAGGTGGCTCCCTGCCCAGATTCACGCAAGTGGAATTCCGAGTGACGGAGGCGCCAGTGGGTTTACGCCGAGTGAAGCACCTGATTGGGCACAGGGAGGGGAGGGGTGCTCGGAGAGCAGGATCCAGAAGGATGCGGGTCTAGGAGGAGACTTCCCACAACAAATGCTACATACGTTCTCAAGAAAAAGCAAACAGGCGTTGAGATATAGTGATACACAAAGGACCAGGGGATACTAAAGTCTAGGAAATCCAGGAAGAATACAGTGCTACAGCACCGCCACAAATATAAAGGAAAGTGGCTGCTTCATTTATCATATGTTCCTCTTGCTACAGGTTCACTAGCTTTCTCTCAGGCTGCAAGGCATTGGGCTGCTGGACCCCACGGAGTCTCCACCAAAAAGCCCTTTGTAAATGTAAAACACTTAGACTCACAGGCACCGACCCTGTCACCTGTACATTCTTCAGAAATCAGCTAAACACTTACTTCCTCAGAGCAGCCTCTGTTCAGTCCTACAACTGAGTTGGATCCCCACCAATCACAGGCCATTGTAATTTTCTTCCTCTATTATGCTGACTATACTAATAATATTAAGTTGCATTGATTGTGTGCCAGACTGTTTTTATTTATGCAATCCTCCCAACAACCCTTTGAAATACGGTATATATGTATGGTGGGAAACTGCCCAAATTCACATTTGCTAAGTGGTGCTGATAGTATTTAAACAAAGATCCAGAGTCTATGTTCATAACTACTATGCCGTACACCTCTCTACTTGCAGATGGGAAATGGTAAACTACATATGTGTGCACATGTATGTGCTGGGCAGTGGTAGTTAGAGGGGACAAAAAGAGAGAAAGTTCTTTTCACTTATTTTTCATACATTAAGTGGTAATCTTCACTAAGGTAGAGAGTCATATTTCTTTTGTTTGATATTTATCCTCAGTATTTCAGTGTCTAAAACATAGGTGTTCAAAACAGCGTTTATAAATAGAAAGAGAGAGAGAGAACAGAGGGAGGAAGAGAGGAAAGAAGTGAGGAAGGAGGGAGAGAGGGGGAAAGGGAGGAAGGTTAACAAGAAATGAAGATTGGCAGGTGAAAGTGGCCAGTTGTAACGGCCTTGGATGCTGTGCTAAGGAATCAGGCTTTATTCAGAAAGCCAATAATTAAGAAGTTAAGCAGCATGATCGTATTTGTACCTAAATCACTCTGAAGAATAGATTAATGGAACCAAGATGGGAGGCAGTCAAAACATCAGAATTAAAGGACACTATTTGGATAAAAGGAGGCAAGTTGAAACTTTGGTTACTAGCATTTTTTAAAATTATTGAAATAGAGGACAAAGCACACCAAAAAAGCATTTCCACATGAAAACCAATAAAATTGCAAGTGCAGCAGGTTAGAAAGCTGTATAAGCCATTATTATAAACTAAAAGTGCAAATAAGTGCTTTACTCTAATTCAAGATCAATTCATTCCAAAGTATAAACCAAATGGTCAACACTCATTTTAAAAGGTTGCTCATGATGTTTCCATAATATGTAACTGTTTTGGATATTTTATTCAGTGTCAAAAATTAGCTTCAAAAATATTCATAAAAATGGCAACTTTATTCCCGTAAAGATAACATCAACTTTCACCATTGCATTTTTCTGAAATGCTCTGATTTGCTGATTCACTAACTTTAGGCTGAGTGACACATGGAAATTACCATTATACCTGCTTGCGTGGCTTTTTTCAAGTGATGTAAGAAAGCGAAAGCATAAACAAACTGTAATATGGTCTAAACTGACTTACTTCTATCAATACCGGTGTCCATAACAATGGAGAGAGAAGATATACAACATAGTGAGTATTGTTAATTATACTGTGTTGTCTATTGAAAGTTACAAAGAGAGTACACCTTAAAAGTTCTCATTACAAAGAGGAAAAAACATAACTATATGTAATGACGGATATTGACTTATTTTGTTGATCACTTCATAATATATACACATATCAAATTATATTGTACTCCTTAAATTAATACACCAATTACATCTCAATTAAAAGTAAAATTCAAATTAAGAAAATGTATTAATTCTACACATAAGTATCTTATAAATCAGATTTTTTAAACTAAAAGATTTATATTTTTGAAAAATTAGAGCTTTGCATACATAGTAAACTTAAAATTTACTTAAATTAGCTTTTATAGTATTGAACAATTCCCCACGTTCATTTTATCCCGAATGGTACTGTTCTTGCTTTTAGGATGATGAGGTCTCTTTCGTTTGTTTGTTGATTTTTAGTGAGCTTTGAAATACCATTTGAGGGACTAGCCCATCTGATGCCAGCGCTCTCTTTGTTGAAGTTCTACTGAGTCAGCCTGAGATAAATGGAATTTTCTTCTTCAGTCCAAGGCTTAATTATGGTAATTAGTCTGTGCAATTTGTAAAGTTTGGCAGCCAATTCAGGTCCTAATATGCATAAGCCCCTTTCTGCTACAAATTGACTAGGTTTTAATCAGTTTTTAAAAGATGGTGTCTTTCTATTGCCTGCGTGCCATACTCTTAGGTTTTGAGATTGAATTCGTTATTGCAAACTCTGCTACATCATTAGCAGTTTTGATATTTTTAATATTCATGAAGCTTTCATCTTCGCATTAATCCCCCAGCATCTGTGATTATGATGGGCACTTTGGGGATCTGTCTATTGTGTGTCTGTGGAGAATGAAAGGCCCAGCAGCTCCTGGCAGTAAATTAACCCTCCCAATGCCACTTGGTGCCAAATGCCTTTTGAAATGTTGCCTTCTGCTCCGTGCCTTTCTGCTCAGATTTCACACTCCTGTTTGACTCCCTCAGCAGACTCATGCTTCATTCTCTTCTGACAGCCATCTGTGACACTATGGGGTTCTTCGCCCTCTTTTTCACTCAAAAGCCACATCTTTCACCAGTTTTCCCCCCTAAAATGGGCAGGTTATTAAAATGAGGGGGGAAAAAAGCTCTGGGTATTAATTCTTATTTCATTATGTGGATGTTTATGCACATTGTGGGAATTTATAGAAGCATAACATTTAATTTCTTGACAGTGTTTCTTCAGAATAAATTTTTATATAACCAATAATTTCTTAATTTACTGATATTTTTCAAATACACTTTGGATCCTCTCAAAATATTACTCTTTTAAATTAGTTTTGGTCCTTGTAATCATATTCTATATAGATAAATTGAAACTCTTAAAAAAGGCATAAATGGAATGTGTGTAATTTTACTGAGCACACATCCTTTACCAGCCAGTGTTTGTCTCTAAAAAAGAGATATACAGATGGACAGGTAACCAAACTCAAACTGCCCAAAATTGAGGTAAATTTCCTTTCTTTTTTTTATTTTTATTTTATTTTATTTTATTTTATTTTATTTATCTTTAGAGGGGGAGGGAAGGAGAGAGGAAGGAAACATCGATGTATGGTTGCTTCTTGTGCATTTCCTGCAGGAAACTGGCCCCTGCCGGAAACTGGCCTGCAACCCAGGAATGTGCCCTGACTGGGAATCGAACCACGATCATCTGGTTCACAGGCCCACGCTCCTTTCTAATTTTAGTAATAATTTACTTTTCTACTTGAAATGTCCTTTACCTATGGAGGTAAAAGATGGTTTCTGAATAGCCCCATGACATTGTATACAATAAGACAAATGTATTTTACTTAACACTTTAATCTTATTTTTAAAAATTATTAGAGATATAATTTCTTATATTATAAGTGATAACTAAAATAAAAGAGAATCATGTTTGAATATAGTAATCTTAAAAAATAAGCATCATATTATGAAGATTATAAGAGAGTAGTTCAGAGAAAACTTCTGGTAACAGAAGCCATGCACACTTTGTAGAAAACCAGAAGAGCAAGGGTTTGAATCAAGTTCCCCTTTGTGAGGAAAACTTTCCCCTAGTCAATGTGAGGAAACCATTATCTTTGGCCTTCTAAAGTCAGAGAGAGAAGTGTGGAACTTGAATGACAGGAGTGGAGGGTGGCAGGGGAAAGTTTGGAGTAGAGGGCCCACCCATCCTGTATACACTAGCCCCTTGACCTTGTAAAGAAGAGAAGGCTACTAGAAAGGAGAGTGGTCTGTACTGGAGGAGTGTTCCTTTGAAACTGTATGCTTGTCAGCAAATCACAAAGAATTCTGGCTCCAAAATGCAAATAGTGAAAGGGTAAAATGTATACAATTTTAGCGGACATAGCCTTGCATATTTACTTTCGCTGTGAATTCAGTGGATTATTCCGATGGAAAGAAGAATATAAGTTCTTTATGTTCAATGCCCCATTTAGAAATGGTAGGAATGACTCAAAGAGTATAGAAAAGTGGAAAATTTTGCACAAAACTGAAATTTTGGGGAACTAATTATTTTTAAATTAAAATCCTATAAAGTATCTAATTCAAACTTTTCCAAATTATCCCCCAATAATAATATAAAACCTATTTTAATTATTATGTGTCTTGCTGTGGGCATCTTTGCATCCTTAAAAAAGAGTTAATACTACTACTACTACTAATAATAATATGTAACCTAAATTTTCCCCAAGAATATAGGTTATTTTCTCTCATTCTGTGAAGCCAGAGACACTTAAATATGTGTTAACTAAGTGGATAAGTAATAAGTGGCACTATAAACAAGTATGTTTTACAGAATTTGAGGTTTATATTTATTAATAACAATATTATAAATTATATTATGGAAAATATATTGTAACTTTCTGAATAGGGAAGAAGAAATTACTGATTAAATGGGTTTAAACCAAAAAATTATTTTAAAAAATAATTGGAGGAGGTAACTACTGTGGATGGTTTTGTTGCCTAACCATTACGCACTTATTTCCTATTTTTCAATATTATTTAGAAAGTTTACCAAAGTAGATAACTTTATTTTTAGATCATGGGCTTAAGCAGAGATCAGACATATTCTGTAGCTTCATCTTTGGACATATGGAGTGACATAAATATGCATTGCAGAACGTTAAGGCAAAAAATGTGTGTGCTTTGCAAAAGTGTATTATTTGAACAAATCCTCAAACTTCAGGAACTTCCTTGACAACCCACAGCCTGGAAGTCTTTAGGAAGCTAGAGGTCCCTTGGGCTTAGAGATCTGGCTCAGTTCCATTTATTCTGTTCCTTAGATATAAGCCAGAATGACCCCAAACCAGTATAGTCAGTGGATTAACCCAGCCTTCAAAGGGTTGAGTATGAAGGTACGCGGAGGGAAATGAAGATCACCAGAACATTGCCAGGCATCCCTTTGTTTATTATTTTATAATATTATAATTTTCAGCTTCTCAATGGAGTGATATAATTTGTATAATACATATTTAGCCTTGTATCCTTTTTTCTGTGGTTTTCAGGGGCAAATAAGAGAGGAATAAGAATCATATGCCATTAATGTTCATACGATTATCAATTACCTATGTTAATCATTGTGGCTGAAAATGATTCTTGTTTCATGGGTAGATATGACAAATTTCTAGCAGAATATCTGCAGATGCCTAGAAGAAAGTCATAAACACAATTTCTACTGTGTTTACTCTAGGTAATCATTTTCTGAGTATTTCAATATGAACTGTAATGATCAAGCATTTTAAGCACTGTTAGCTTATATGTGTGAGCGATGTAGCTCAGAAAAAGTTGAAAGTTTCCATTATTTAGAAAGAAGAACAATAATATAGATAAGGTTGGTAATTTAATCCAAGCTTATTACATAAATATGGTTTATATAATTCAATACCTGATTCAGAATTGCTAGAATTAAATGTTAGATTGATAAAGTAAAAAGTGGCTATAAAAGCCATTAACTATTGTCCTACTCATTCTATTTTGTATTTTAAAATGAAGATGCCCCAACCCATTGGAGTTTCCATTGGAATGAGAGAGAAGCCAAAAGTAATGCATCCAGCTAATGGTAAATTAGTATTACTTGAAACATTTTTCTCTGTAAAAATAAAAAATGTTATTGATAATTAATGACAAACTTTATAAGGTTAAATGAAGAAATGTAAATGACCCTTGTTTTATTTCCTCTTCTTTAATGTATAAAGCATAGCTCTTTCTACCATGGTTTTAATAATCTGATTATTAATTTCTAGCTTTTACCTAAAATTATAGCCTTTACAAGTAAGCAGTTTAAACTTTTTATGGAAAAAATGTTTCATCTTAAGTTGGGAAACAAGCTTTTTAAAATTCTGGTTTTCTTAGCAAGTGTGTTTACTAATTTTTATCATTCTGAGGAAAATGAACCCAAGTGTTGCTCTTTGCACCATTATAGTAGACTCTTAACTACAGGCTGTGAAATAAAATGAATAATAACTCCAAGGTAGTGAGTGTCTTCACTACCCACTGCACACTGATGTGCAGTTGCATTCATTTGTGAGCATCGTTCCTGATCCACAAAGAGCTCTTCTGCTCTTTGTTCATTACAAAGACACAGAACTCACCTTAAAGATCCTCGATTCTCAGAGGCAGATATGAAAACAGCTGAATTACAAAGTTTAACAAAATGCTTAAAAATAGTACACAAGAAGCATCCTTTAGGAACAAAGAAAAAGCTATTAACTCTAGGGGAGGATCAAGAGTTATCAGTTAGGCCTGAGTCTTGAAGGGTAACAGAAATTTTTCAATCTTAGATAAGGGTAGAAAAGCCATTCATTTGAGTTGAAAGAATAACTGTCATAAAAGAAAATTTAAGAGTATATCCTAGAAATGGTGAGCATTTCTGTGTGATGAGTAACACTACCCAGAGAGTTCATGTAGTGAAAAGGATAGTTGGAAAGGTTTAGTTCAGGGTTTTAAAAAATTAAAATAACTGCCTACACATTTATAACTTGGAGCAATGCATTTTGTATATTTCCTTTTTTCAATACAACAGCATGTCAAGTCCAGGATTGCTTCAAATTAACAAAAATGAGGACAGTCTTTGACGACTCTACCTTCTAAGAACTTTGTAGTCAACTTCACCCTGTTGTATGTGCCTGGAGGTCCCTAGGGTGGTGTTGGGAAGGGATCCAGGAAGAGTACTTTTCCAGGGGTACTGTCTTCTGAGGAAACTGCTATACACAAAGTATTGGGAAATTTTAGTTAATAGCATAAACTGATTTAGTTAAAAGAGTAAAGATATCTTACTTTTAGAGATAAAAATGATTATTTCTTTTGTTTGTTTATTTGTTTGGATACTTTAGTAGTCACTTATAAAAATCTGCAATTATCAGAATTTGACCCAAGCCCCTACAAATACATGTAGGATAAAGAAATTATTTCTCCCAAGTTATTGATATTCTTTCATCTAACAAACATTACCAATTAGGCGTCCATTGGGTCTGTTTTTCAGTGGCTGTAAGAATATTTCAAGAAAATTTCAGCAATCCACAGAAACTTAGTAAGATTTAGTAATTTTTGTTCTTGTTGTAGTTGCAAGAATCACTTTTGGCTTCATTTTTATGCCTAATCTATTGTTTTACTTTCACACATACTGTTAATTTATACATTGCCTTGGTATATATTATATATAATAAACACTGATATTGTTGTAAGTGTTTTAGTAATGGACTCTCCAGAGGAAAGGGGTATGTGTGTGTGTGTGCTAGTATACTACTGATATAAGGATGTATAGAACATAATTTATATGTCATAACACATGATCCACTTTATTTTAGATTTCATATATTCAATTAATCCTCAGAATATTTTATTGAGTTCCTCTAACTTTTATATGCTAAGTAACTTATGACTGCATGTCCAGTTCTGACATGACTGTTGATTAATATAGTTTCATTTATGCCATCTGGGAAGACAGTGTAACGGTAAAGATCCACATCAGACTTCACTTGTTCATCACTGATGTGAATGACTTCTTTGCTGAAATAGTTAATAGATTATGGAAAAGTGGAAAACTTTCTGTTTTTCTGCATGTGCTATTCAAAATATAATGGTTATTGATATAACACATTTTTAAGTTTAAGCTGCATTATTAACATTTTCTTCATCACTTTCTTTAGTCTAGACAAATCAATAAAACAGTAAGTCAAGCCCTGTTGTGTATTTTTCCCAATTTCTATGGCACAGATATTGTACCATGTCCAGTTTCAAGGTACTGATGTAACAACACTGAATATAAAGTTGAGAAGAGATGCTCAGTAGCACGCAGTTATGAAACATATTGAGTACACGTGAACAATGTGAAGGTCACGACCGTAGTGAAAAGGTAGTAAAATAATTGGGAAAAGTGAGTTTTCATCAGAAGAAATCAGCTTTGTTTGTAACAATTTAATTATAACTATATATAATTTAATTTTTAATTATTTGTTAAATAATGGGTTTTATTAACTGACTCATAAAGTTCCTGAAAATGTATGAATTGGCTCTTGTGAACTAGTATATCTGGATCCAGCACACAACTATGAGATAAACCATAAAAAATATTTCTGAATGAAGGAAATATATATATATATATTCACACATATATATAATTATCTTGTTAAAAATG
The DNA here is from genome assembly GCF_014824575.4 of Sturnira hondurensis. Classification (NCBI taxonomy): domain Eukaryota; kingdom Metazoa; phylum Chordata; class Mammalia; order Chiroptera; family Phyllostomidae; genus Sturnira; species Sturnira hondurensis. Next base: position 21,232,143 of record NW_028083059.1, read on the forward strand.
AAGGAACGCAAGTACAAAAGAAATTGTTTTAGACTTATGCAAGTGCTCAGCATGAAAACAAGTTGATTAAAAGTCAATTCTATCAATCCCTGGCTGATGTGCCTTAGCTGGTTGGAGCACCATCCTGTAAGCCTAAAGTCTGGCAGTTCGATTCCCAGTCAGGGCAAGTAGTTAGGTCGCTGGTTTGATCTCTGGTCAGGGCACATATGGGAGGCAACCAACTGATATTTCTCTTTCTCCCTCTCTCTAAAATCAATAACATGTTTTTCTTAAAAAATTATGTTAGTTCTATATATTTCCTATTTATCTTTTAGCCTTCTTTGACTCTTTTGGCAGGCTTATAATTAAACTCCTAAGAGAGAAAAGATAACTCATTAGATTCATTGGTAATAACATTTGCATCCAAAAGAACATATGATATAATGTTTTTTTCCCTGTAAATAGATTGGCAGCAAATCAAAAATTTGCATTGCCTTAGTTTAGACACAAAGATGAAGTTAAATTTAGGTTGCTATACAAAGAGAATAGTAATTGTTAGTTTAGAGACAAAGCTGCCTGAACATTTCAGATCTTTTCATAGTACAAATGCAAGAGATTAACAAACACAATTTTTAGATCCCTGAGTAATGGGGTGTACTGGCAGATTACGGGGGCTGATGTCAGTGTGTTTACTTTCATAGGATTATTTTAAGAATGGAAGAGTGACCTTTGATTGCTAACTGAAATGGAAACACACTTAAATTTGCTGATAAATAACAAACTAAATAGCACACCATGGCCTCTGACAGCATTCATGTGTTAACAGAAATGAGTGGTGTGTTAATTGATGGAGGCCTGTAATGATTTAATCGGTAATTAGTAGGTAAATGAGACCCCTAGGATGAAAGCTTGAAGGGTCCATTTGTCCCTTACTCTTGATTGACACAATGGACCTGAACTCCAATCTAGTGAGAACCATTTCACAAAAGAGCTGTCTGTGCTCTAGGATATGCAGATGGTTAAAGTACAGAACTCGCACTTTCCGTTTCCTTTGTTATTAAAGAACACGCACACTTCCTCTCACTTTCACTGAGCATTTAAATTTAAGATTTTTAAACCTGTCCTTTAATATTTGTATGTTAAACCTGTAAAGAATGTTAATGTTCCAATGGTCATATAATTTAAAGTTTTGTCGTCCTTATCCTTATTTTTGTATAATCAATAAGTCTAGGATACTCTCTTTACTTATGCTTTTCACATGAAGACATCTAAAACTTGTGAAATTTAAATTGAGGTAGAAAATTTCACTTAAGTTGTTTTTTTTATCACCCTTCCTTCCTAACTTTCTCTCTGGTTCTAAAATGGTAAAGACAGAACTATCTCACTTTTTATGTGATTATGTTATTAATACACAGTTATGTACTTACAAAAATTACCGACCCTAAATGATATGATTATTATACTTACATCAGAGGATTTTACTACAGGTTTCAATCACTTAGAATCTTTAGTCATGTCTATGACCATACCACCCTGAACCCACCCGATCTTGTCTGATCTTGGAAGCTAAGCAGGGTCGGGCCTGGTTAAAACTTGGATGAAAGAATCTTTAGTCATGAAGAGGGCTATCTTTGCGCTGATTAAAATCAAGTAGTTTAATAATTATTCTGGTACTTAAATTTTATTTGAAAAATGTTTCATTCATATAGTATTAAAAACCTCTGTGTGTCCATTTCTACAAACAAAAAAAAAAGTAAAGTTTGAATAGGTTTCAAATAGAATCCTGTGGAGTATTCTCAATAAGTACTTACTGTCTCAAAGTGTTTGTAGGCAAACAACAAAGAAAAAATTAATGACAAATCCCTGGGTTTCCACTTTAGAGTCTTGTATGAAATCTTTAAATGGACAGAATGGAGATATATAATATGAATGTATTATAATAATACAATAAAATGAATATTTTCTATTATACAATGAGGTATTGAATCCAAATGTTTGGCACTCATAAGTACTCTTCAGGTGATTCAAATAATTAATAACCAAAACTCACATTATATTGCTCTCCACAGCTACATGGTCCTTATTTCAATTCTTCAATAGCTCCATTCTCCTTATTTTCTTATCCTCTCCACTTATTGCCATATTCAAATCATTCTTTTCAGTGCTACCAATGTCCTTTCTCCCCTTTATCACTAGGGTTTTGCTAAACTAATTCATTGTAATCCTCTAAGTATCAGCTTTGAGTGTCACTTTGCATTGAGATTTTCCATTACAACTCCCTTTTTAAACGCCCAGCAAACTTCCCAAACACCTATGGTTAACTATTTGCATACAGGATAACAATACATTTTTCTTTTTAAGTATATTTTATTGATTATGCTGTTACATTTGTCCCGTTTTTTGCTTCCTTTATTGTCCTCCCCCCTGCACCACCCCTCCCACCAGCATTCCCCATGTTAGTTCATGTCCATGGGTTGTACGTGTAAGTTCTTTGACTTCTCCATTTCCCATACTATTCTTAACCCCCCTCTGACTATTTTGTACCTACCACTTATGCTTCTTATTCCCTGTACCTTTTCCCCCACTTTCTATCTCCCCCTCCCCACTGATAACCCTCCAGTTGATCTCCATTTCTATGATTCTGTTCCTGTTCTAGTTGTTTGCTTAGTTGTTTTTGTTTTATGTTCAATTGTTCATAGCTGAGAGTGTGTGGTCATTTTACTGTTCATAGATTGGATCAGCGTTTTTTTCTTAAATAAGTCCCTTTAACATTTCATATAAGAAGGGCTTAGTGATGATGAACTCCTTTAACTTGACCTTACCTGGGAAGCACTTTATCTGCCCTTCTGTTCTAAATAAAAGCTTTGCTGGATAGAGCAATCTTGGATGCAGTTCCTTGCCTTTCATGACTTTGAATACTTCTTTCCAGCCCCTGCTTGCCTATAAGGTTTCTTTTGCAAACTCAGCTTACAGTGTTATGGGAACTCATTTGTTGGTAACTCTCTCCTTTTATCTTTAAAGATTCTCTCCTGGGCCCTGGCTGGTGTAGCTCAGTGGATTGACCACAGGCCTGCAAACCACACGATCGTGGTTTGATTCCCAGTCAGGGCACATGCCTGGGTTCCCTGCCAGTTCCCGGCAGGGAACGCACAAGAGGCAACCATACATTGATGTTTCTCTCCTTCTGTCCTTCCCTTCCCCTCTAAAGATAAATAATTTTTTAAAAAATCTTAAAAATCTTAAAAAAATAAAATAACCATTTAAATAAATAAATAAATAAATAAATAATAGATAAAATAAAGATTCTCTCCTTATCTTTTAGGATTCTCTCCTTATCTTTAATCTTGGGTAATGTGATTATGATGTGTCTCTGTGTGTGCTTCCTTGGGTTCAACATGCTTGGGACTCTCTGAGCTTCCTGGACTTCCTGAAAATCTATTTCCTTTGCCAGATTAGGGACGTGCTTCTTCATTACATTTTCAAACAAGTTTTCAATTTCTCACTCTTCCTCCTCTCCTTCTAGCACCACTATGATTTGGATTTTGGAACATTTAAATTTAGTCCAGAGGTTCCTAAGCCTCTCCTCATTTCTTTGAATTATTCTTTCCTCATTCTGTTATGGTTGAATGTTTATTTCTTCCTTCTGCTCCAAATTGATTGGAGTCCTGGTTATCTTCCTTTCACTATTAATTCCCTGTGTATTTTTCTTTATTTCACTTTGCATAACCTTCACTTTATTGTCTACTTTGTGACCCTACTCAGCTATTTCTGTGAGCATCTTGATGACCAGTGTTTTGAACTCTGCAACTGACAGGTTGTCTGTCTCCTCTTTGCTTAGTTCTTTTTCTGGAGTTTTGATCAGTTCTTTCATTTAAGCCATATTTCTTTGTCTCAGCATACATGTTACCTTGTAAGGGGCAGAGCCTTAGGTATTCACCAGGCAGGACAACCCTCTTTGCTGTGTTATGGTGCTGTATGTGGGGGAGTTGCCCAAGAGGGAATGGAACAAGTTGTTGTTCCCTCTTGTTCAGCTCTCTGCCAGCTTTCAGTTACCTCGCCCACTGCCCGCAACCAAATTGGGCCTTTCTGGTGCTGATTCCTCAGTGGATGGTTTTCTGTAGATTCTAGGACCCTGTGGGTCTCTCCAATGAACTCTCCTGTGAGTCTCGGAGTTTCTCCCACTGCCATGATCCCCACAGGTTTTTACATTCAGAGGTTTTGAGGCTTTATTTCCCCACACTGGGACCCTGGGTTGTGCTGTGTGTTGGTCTATCTCAGTCCCTAGTCGTTTCTCCCAATTTATCTGCATATGAATGTGGGACCACCCTGCCTGCCAGCCAACCCCCTGTCATATCCTCGCCACCCTGGCTCCCCCATCTCTGCCTCTCCTTCCAGTCTGGATGAGTATTTCTTCTTTAACTCCTTGGTTGTGAGACTTCCATGCAGCTACATGTTCTGGCGGGGTTTTTTTTAATTGTTTGCTGTCCTTCTTTTGGTTGTGTGAGAAGGCAAAGTACATCTACATATGCCTCCATCTTGGCTGGAAGTAGTGCCGATACATTTGTTCTTAATATAACCTCCTTGAAGACCAAAACCCTTGCTATCTTACCCTCTTCTGTATTCTCAGCTCTTAGCACAGTATTTGAAACACGGGAGATACTGAGTCAATATTGGTGAAAGAAAGAAAGAAAGAAAGAAAGAAAGAAAGAAAGAAAGAAAGAAAGAAAGAAAGAAAGAAAGATTAAGGAAGGAAGGAAGGAAGGAAGGAAGGAAGGAAGGAAGGAAGGAAGGAAGGAAGGAGCATGCTCCTGAATGGAGAGCTTGATATTGGACAGAAATATCAAAAAGCTTTGGACACATAGAAATGGAAATCGATCTACAAAGGAAGAGCATCATAAATAAAATAGTAGTGGCAGAAGCTAGAGACAATGGAGTGAACTGGCCAGAGCAGTGGTCTTGAATAATGGAAGAGAAATAAAATGGATATCGCACTTCACTCTTTTGGAGTGAAGGCTGTTTTCAGAAAACAAAGAAGTTCCTTTAGTTTTAGTTTCATAGTATTCCCATCTTTTTTTTTTCTTTAACACCTTCAAGATTTTTGTGAATAGAAACAGTCTCTCTAGAAGCAATAGTGTTTGTTATATTATAGAAAACAAACGGTCATGACTCAGCATCAAGTATTTCATCTAGGATGACGATTGAAGCGGAACATTTCCTCGGATGAGGTACACTGAGTCTGCTGGCTCTTCTCTGACCACTCTGTTCACCAGATCCACAAAGGCTAGTGAGGCAGTACCAGCAAAGCTGAAAAGGGAATCCGGAAAGCCCAAGTTCTCTAAGTTTCTAGCTGTGTAGCTTGCCTCTGTCTATATTAAAGAACACATTCCCCTAAATAGTAGGTTTTGCTTGACCAACATGTGATATGTTATAAATAATTATTATAATATGGATCATGATGATAGCTAAAATTTATTCAGCAGCTACCATTTGATGGACAGCATTCTCAATCCTTCTCGTGTATTAACTCACTGACTCCTCTTAAGCACTTGAGGTGGTTACTATTACTGTCTTCATGTTACAGATGAGAAAGGTAAAGTACAATGTATTTCAGTAACTTGCCTGAATCATAGGGCTAATACACAGTAAAGCCAAACTTCAAACACTGGCATTTAGACTTAGGAGCCCATGTTTTTTAAAGGTTTTGAGTGTTTGATCTGAATTTTAAAGCTGCATTAGTAGAAAACTAGGGGTCACTGTAAGATCTGGAGCAAGATGTGAGATGGTGAAAGTTTGAAGGTCTTTTTGTTGTTTTTGCTTTTGCTTTTTTAAGAAGTGGGAGGGAGGGGGAGTACGGGGGGTGGGATGGGATGGGAGTAATAGACAGAAAGCTGTACTTGAAAAATAATTAAATAAAAAAATAAAATAAATTTAAAAATAGGCCTTAAAAAAAGAAAGAAAGAAAATGATAAAGTGTTGATGGGAAGCAAAGTTACTAGTCAGGACAGATGGAAGGCAGAACATCCTATTAGCAGGCTACTGTGTAGTTTCATACTTGAGGTAAAGAAGGTTTTCCCAAAATGAAAACAGTTGTAACAGATGTTGTAAAGATACAAGAATTAGGAAGAACAAAACAATATCATTGATTTCTTGACAAAGATACAGTATGTGAATGTATACAAAGCATTTTAATGGAGTAGACAGTGGGCCAAATTCAATATGTTGCTCCAGCTAAGCAATAAATTGTCATCTTGCACTTTTTGGAAAAGTATGAACATGAACAACTAGAAGCTGTTAAGAATGAACAAGCAAAAATTAAAATTTTTACTTTAAAATAATTATCAATGAGAGCTTAGATACTGTGGGTTGATTAGGAATGCCTTTGTGCTATAGATTTGTGTACCTAATACAACTTAATTCTATGTGAGAGTCAATAAAATCAGCGATACTTTGATCAGCAGAAAGGATGGTTTGGCACTCACTGCCTCTGTTGGAAAACACAGAAAATTATTAGAAATAGAGTGTCCGCAATTTTGACAGCCTTTGTTCTTAACACTGGAGATAAATGGGTATGTGCACATCCTCACAGGCAGAGGGAATACCAGTAGCAATAACTGAGAAGTCAAAGAGGTCCCTGGAAGATCCCCTCTTCAATATAATGTAGTGACTCAGTCACTCAAGAATTATTGATTATTTACTGATTTAGACACTAAAGGCACAATAGAAAACATACTTTGTCTCCTAGGTCTCCATCTTCTTTGATTTTTTAAAAGTGATTTCTGTTTCTTGTAACATTATTATACAGATCCACTACACACAGCTTGAGATGAACAGAGAAGAAAGGATGACCTCCAAACATAAGTTTTTGTCTTTTGACTCTTGATGGAAAATTATTTTATTATTAATAAGTCATATAATATAAAAACTAGACTATTCAATGGATATTTAATGAAATGCTACTGTCTTAAAGGTTAGGGCAAGGGAAAACTTTAAGCCACAATCACTTAGAAAACAGGAGAAAAAGATTAAGGAGTAAAAACATGTAATTTGTGCATACACACAGACATACACATACACACACTAAAAACCTACCTTCTATCATGTAACTTACATTCCAGTAGAAGACTACATGAAAACTTTTTATCTCATCATTGAGATTATAATGTATATCATTTAGTAGAACTAAAATCATAGAAGCATGAGTAAAAATTCTAAATAAAATGAATGAGTTTTCCCCTCGATGAATACTGAACGCTCGTTCTCTGAAATGCCATCACAATCAGCTGTCCGGAATTTACTTGATGGCAAGTGTGTGAAGATTCTGCAATTTTTACTTATTTCTAACAAAAGTGTGGCTGACCATAGGAACTAGATTAAGTGTGCAATTCACTGGGCCCTTATGATTTCCACCAAGTCCCACAATTACTCTGAGGCATTAAAAACTGTATCAGTCAGTTCAATCAAAGAAAACAAACCCGGAAATGACATACATGAACAGATTTGTTGCAGGGATTGGTTTGCAGGATTATGAGGCTGACTAGGCAGGTCTGAAATCTGTGAGGCCATGAGAGGAGCAGAATGAAGTTTTCTGCATCGGCTGAACCTGCTGTCTACATCCTGGGATTTAGGACTGACAGACAGGAAATTGAATTGGTGTGTGATGCATAATAGCATGCCTATAAAAGAAAAACACACATATATTTTCTTTCCTTTAGCCTCTGAAAATCTTATTTCAAGTAGAGAATGTTACAAGAACATATAAGGATTAAGGTTAGCATAGCTGTAAAGGACATCCCTCAGCCCGTATTTCCAACTACAGTTTTCACCTTAAATTATCTTTCAGCCTAATTCTAAACCACAGCTGCCACACGTTCTTGTCCCTTATTCTTCATTTCTCCTATTCTTCAGCTCTTGGCAACTTTTTGTATCCTATTAAGTCCAAGCTGCTCAGGAATTTCCTCTGAACTATTGAAGTATGTTTTTCCCAGGACCACGCATGGAGTCCGAAGCCCTGGCAAATGATCAGGAACTCCTTTCCAACCCGAGTGCCCGTTACAGAGTGGGACACACTGAGAGAAGCATTTCACTGGTTTGAGGCTGGCATGCCACTTCACTTTCTCATTCACAACAGTAGTAAAATAAATAAATTAAATTAAAGGGGGAAATTATGGAATTAAATTTAATTTTCCTCCATGAGAATCATCTCCATAGGGAACGTTTTGGAAAAATATGTCTAAATATTATTTACCAGAGGACAAAGCTACCATTTTAAAGTTATGGAACTCTTGGATTCCACACAGTTATTTTCCACTATCTCTTGAGGGGAGCAGGTACCTGTTTGTGCTACGTTAGGAAGAGGAGGTCTGGAAGCCATGTAGGACTTCAGTCCACTGTACAGGAAGCCAAGTAGAGAGCAATGTTTCTGGAGGTGAACTCTGGCTTATAGAGTCCCAATACAAATATCTGAATACCTGACTTTTTAAGTACTCATTTGTTTAAAAATTTAAACAGGTATAACAAACTCATTGCATAAAAATGAAACATGGCAATAATTCCCAGTATAGCTTGTTTTTTAACTGATATATTAAAATACAACTCATAGTCACCTTTTCAATGACTTTTTTCTTATAAAAACCCTTTATATAGAGAGATTATTTTCACACAGAGCTATCCAGCAATTTTTTCCTCCATACAAATGTATATACTTTTTCTGGTGTCTTTAAACCTTTGATTAAAAATTTTAACCATGTATTTAAGAAAACTCTGTTATCTATGTTATTGGACATATTCATTCACAACAAAAACATGCATTTAACTTGTTTTAGAAAACTGACGGATTCCTTTCTTCTACACAAATATTTGCAATGTGAAAGGAGATTCACCAGTTAGAATCCCAGGGTGAGCTTCTTTCTACATTTATGCCAGTTTGTTGACTTGGCAGGCAGCTCGGTCAAGAACTACAACTGTCCTTCTGCCATGTGTTAAATTTACATAATTGAGGAACAATTATACGTGGTATTGTTTTGTACCCGGCTCCTCAGCTGGCTTCCCCTTACCATAGTTTCATGCCACATTCCCATTTTGATTACCAAAAATTACTTTGACTTTTTATCATTCAAATTAGGTTAAAAGTAAAGCATTCTTATCCATAAAAAATCCACAATTATTGAACTTGGAGAATAATATCACGAGAAAAATGAATTTATAAATATTCTCATTTAAATGCTTTGAGATGAACAATAAAAGTAGCTTAGAGTAGCATTAGATGTTACCAAGTAAGTATGTGTGTGCATGTGCATGTGTGTGTGTGTGCATGTGTGTGAGAGAGAGAACAATGCTCACTGTACGGCTATTAATTAAAACAGTGAAGCTGCATAGAAATCTTGGGATTATCAACTTTTCTCCCTTTTCCTTCTGTTTGAAGTTTGTTCTATGTGACCTTTCTTTTAGTATTTCTCACTGAATATCTTGTGGATCCAAACTGTGATGATAGTATGATCACATGAGGTCTCTGAAAATAATAGTTTATGTGGCAATTACTTGCATAATATAATAAATCAATCAGCAATTCCTTTTACAAGCTACTCCTGACCGAGTTTCTGAAATGTTTACAGAATATACAATAGGCCCCTAGTTAACAGAGAACTTCTGAACTGTTTTACATGAAGACATTAGTACATACTAATGAGAAGTTTATGAGCTAATAATCATTGGTTTTCAATGGAAATCTTTGAAACAATGGAAAATGTTTATTTAACAGAGGATTTTCAAAGCCTCACATAATAAGTAAAATTGGCATTAATAAATTGTATGTTGATTAAGAGACTTTATTTAAAAATATAATATCTGCTATTTATGCTGCAACTTATGTATGTTTTTTTAATTTGCAAAAAATACACAGACTAATAATGTTAATGTACAAGATCCAAGATACTTGAATTGCATAACTGATTATCATGGTTTAATGTACACTGTTGCTCAGTAACCTCAAATTCTTCACAGAATTCTATAACTAAAAATGGCCTAAAATGCCCTAAGCTTTAAAAAAAAAAGGCATCACAAAGGAGTAGGTTCTGGGCTAAAAAAATGATAATAATTCAGAAATAGTTTAATCCTGCTCTCTTGACATCCTTCCGCGTGCTGAATTTTTCCTCAGACACTGAAGAGCTGCCAGTGTTCTACCGATCTGTCCCCTTGTAGCGCGCAGGTGGGTGTCAAGACCCGCAGGTGGGAAACAAGGCCTGCAGGCCAAATCCGGCCCTCCACCTTGTTTTATTCGCCTGGCACCTTGTCTCTACCCGGCAGCAGTGCCAAGCTCCTTGCCCCTAGTCAAGGAGTAGTTACATTTGCACAGTCCTCAAATTACATTTGGCCCTTTGAAGGTAGCCAGGAGGCTGATGTGGCCCCTGGTGAAAATGAGTTTGACATCCCTGCTTTATAGCCACTCCAGTTCCAGTGCAACAAGACAGTTTCTCTTCCAGAGAAGTCAGTAAAAGCTTCATCATGATTTATGGGCTCCGACTGGTGACATACCATCTGTGAACTACTCACCACAGCCAGGAAGGGCAAAACTGATAGCCAGACCTGAATATAGTGCCCATGCCTGGACTGAGGAACATAAGAATCACTATAGGAAACAGAAAGTGTGGATAATACAAACTGTCAGGTTAGGGGGAATTTTCTCAAGTCCATTAGAGGGCTTCACATGGAATGGATATAAGGAATGTCAATTTCACAGTTCGCAATCAGCACAATAGTAAATATTACAATGTTAGTAGACCCGGTCATTCGTCCAAGTATACTCTTTCAGCTGCAGTCATTAAATGAAAGATCACTTCCAATATTAGATCTGAACTTCAACATTTGTAGTTAGATGAGTATATCTAGTAGATACCTATACTATTCAAGTAACTGGCTAAATTAAAAGTGGTCTTTGACACCTTGACTCCAGTTTAATGCAATTAAACTTGGACAGTAACAGCTAGTTGATGTTTCTCATATTAGACCCTTACTGATGCTTTAAATGTTATGGGATAGACCACACAATTTAGAATGATCCTAAGAATACTGGAAATAATTCCAGTAGCAATTTAACTTTTGGAAATTAAATTCACATTAATACATATGGTCCTGGGAACAATCTCATGAGGTAAACTGTGAACTTTTTCTATTCAACAGTAACTTAGGGTTCATGCAGAACAAATGGCTTATTAGGGTTATGTAGCTATGCTGTCCTAGATACTGAAGAATAAAACTATAACCTCTGTTACTAAATCAAATATGCCAATACTCTACTCTGTCTTTTACAATAACACACCAGTTTTACTGAATGATGGGAGGGATATAATTTTTCCAAAACTATTCCTTACTTTCAACTCCCATTTAGACATGCAGTGATGTTTTTATCTTCATTCTAAATAAGTGAATGGGAGCATAACCTACATTTAATAACTATTTTTGAATACAAGGATGGATACAAATTTTTAATGTGGAGACTACTTTCTATAAAATCTTCACAACCAAAAATAACAGCCTCATGTGAGGGAATACCAGAAGAAATTAGTATTTGCAAATAAATATTGGCACCAAAGCCACATATTAACTACAGTAAAAGTAAAGAATGGAGTTGGTTCGTGAATGAACAGATTCATGTAACAGAGAGCTAACATTTGAGACATGGGGAAACATAAATTTTACGTCAAATAGTGCTGGGACAAGGTTTTAAATTTCTTTAAAAAATTAAGCTGACCCTAATTTACCCCTTATTACAAAACACATTTCAGGTGTACCAGAACTTAAACAACAGCAATGAATACAAAGATCCAGAAGAAGTATAATAGGATGATAACTTGGAGTAGGAATTATATTTCTGAGAAAGACAGAAAACTCAAAAGTAATAAAGGAAATTACTAAGGTGTGTTACAAGAAATAAACAATATCGGCCCTGGCTGGCGTAGCTCAGTGGATTGAGCGTGGGCCTGCGAACCAAGCGATCGCGGTTCGATTCCCAGTCAGGGCACATGCCTGGGTTGCAGGCCAGTTCCCGGCAGGGGACACACTAGAGGCAACCATACATTGATATTTCTCTCTCTCTCTCTCCTTCCTTTCCCCTCTAAAGATAAATAAATAAAATCTAGAAAAAAATTTTAAAAAAAGAAATAAACAATATCTACATAAAACAGCATTAAGAGAATGCAAAAAAATTGAAAAATATTGTAGCATATATTATAGAAAATAGTAATATACAAGTTACATACTATTTATTGTATATAAGTATTATAATAGTATGATATATTTGCATCATTAATTTATCAGTCAATAACTAATTCAGAGAACATTTTGCAAACTACATAAATAGGCAGATTATAGGAAAACATGGAAACGTGCTCAATTTTACTCATAATTGACAAAATTACAAAATCAATGATACCATTTTTCAATTTCAAAATTTTAGTGGTATTATCAAGATTATTGGGATAATATACTTTCATAAATCATGGTAGACCTGTAAAAGGCATATATTTTACTTAGCCTTTACTTTTTGGGAATTAAGCTACAAATATACTCCACATATTTGCAAAACTACTTAGTTGCAAACTTGTTCTTTCTAGCATTGTCTAATAACTAGAGATAAGGGTCAGTTAGATAAACTGTGCTAGCCATATAAGGCACCATTATGAGAATAAATGAAGTAAATTCACGTGGGCTGAGGGGGATTACATCCATAGTGTATTGTTAAAGGGTAAAACGAGTGAAATTTAGGAAATGTGCTTATCTCTAGTTATTGGAAATAAAAAGTAAATGAACATAGAATATTTGTTAAAGGAGTTGCAAGCAATAATCATTATGCATGTGGTTACCCAGATAATTTACATATACAGTGTTTAATTTTTTTAATGATTTTACCATATGCATATATTACATTTTCAAGTAAGTAGAAGTAGAACTGCTTTTATCAAACAAATTATTCTGGCAAAATAGATTTATATTTATTTTATTATAAACTTATAATTCTTGGTCAAGAAACTAGTTTACTCTAGCTCCATCCTAAACATTTTTGTAATAACTCAAAGTGTGGTAAAGAAATAATGCTGGGTTTTTATTACTGATGGCAAAAGCTATTTGAACTATATGGTTGTTTGATTTTTTCCTTCCAGTTCAGCCCTAGACAGATCCCTGGCCTGAGTTGAGCCCCGCAAAAAGACCACGTGGTCTCATTACTGAATGCCCAATTGGTCTCAAAATAAGGATCTGTAACTGGTGTGCCAGCTTCCACTATTCTGCTTCAGTTCCCACTGCTCATCAATAAACCATGATGTGCTACACAGAACCCTGTGCCTTGGGGCCAGCCTGTCAATGATGGTAGACCATGAAAAATTATATGTGTTCTCCAAGTCAGTGCAGAGAAAATACAAGGAAAAAGCTAAAAATATTTTCTCAAAGGGATATTTCTAACATAAAGCAGCCACAAAACAAACAAAGAGAGAGAGGTAAAAAAATAGGCCCACATGTGAACATAAAAATATACAGTTTTAAAAGGTGATAATGAAAATGAATATTTTGGATTCTGCAGGCAGTTTGCTGCATTTCCCCGTGAGAATAAACAGTGTAGACCAAAGTCTAAAGCATGTTCTTTGAATGAATTCAAAACCAGATAATGCTTTCTGTTCTTAAGGAGGTGATTGTGGTACTGTTAGGACTTCATAATTGTAAGAAGCTTAGCAAGAGTAAAGGGATCTCTGTGTATCCAAGTCAGTATGCTGTTCAACAACCTCAGTTGTTTAGTTCCCTTGTATGTTTAAGAAAGTTGCATGTAATTATGCATTTGACTATACTTTCCTACTTAACTATAGAAATAAATTAGTAATTTTTATCATAATTTTGTATTATACCTTATGTATTCATATGCTTCCCTTGTTTTACAATCAGATAGTCTGATCTTTTGTTCAGACTATCTCATCTTAAATATTGCTCAAGGGGCAATTAGAATAAGTTTTCTGATAAGATAAATGAATTATTTACCCCATAAACAAATTGAATTACTGCCAGAGGAAGAATGCTAAACAGCACTAACTGAAGTGAAAGTGTACAAAATTTTTTTCTTTACCTTTGCATATTTAAATAGAATGCTATTTCTATTTCTATAGTCAGTAAACATTTATTGGTCACTTATTAAGAAAAAATATAAAAAATAAAAGGAGTAACAGAATAAGAGCTTTCTGTAGTTAAAGAACTTACTTTACCGCCAATGGACATTTACAAATAGCTGTAAGCATGGCCTACTTTGGATTGGCTACGAAGACATCAAGTCCCCCTTGGGGTTAGGAAAAGCAGGAAGGCAGAGCTAGGCAGGATGAAAGAAATTCTGTCAGGGACACCTGATGAAAGTCATGTGAAGTGGAATCTGATTAGCATGGGCAAAGGTGTTCGTGGTTCACTGAAAACTAGTAAACAGGGCTAGTTTAAGAGTGACCATCTAGAAATGTTGCTACAGCCAGAAGATCCAGATCCTTTCAGGCCTTGCTAAAAAAACTGAAAATTAACTTTGGAAACAGGACTGTAAAATGGAAAGTGAATTATTAGCTGTGCACTTGTTAATTGTAGAAGACAAGTGAATGGAGGATTATGGTAAAAGAGTTGGAGTCAGGATGGAAATGACGAAGACCTGACTCAAGGTCATTTTTGCAAGGCAATTTGGAATTTGGTTAGGACCCAGGGCTCTAGTTCAAGTTCTGACTCTGCCACTTCCCAGCTGTGCAACCTTGATAATCTGTTAATCTCCTACAGCCTCTGTTTCTTCACTCACAAACCAGCAGTAACATCTGTACCTGCCTTTCAGGGTTATCATGGGGAGTAAGATAATGCAGAAAAACACTAGGCACAGCCCCTGGTACATGGCACTACACACCCAGCTATACTAGAAAAGAGAATGGCCTTCCCTACCATTGCTATTTATTGGGAAAGACAAAATGTCAGTCCCAGATCAGTATATTCTTACAAGATTTGAAGAAAATATCTTATTCATTAAGTACTTTTACACAAAGAGAAAAACTCTTATCTTTGGAAAAAAGTTTCCCTTTGTAGATATTAATATACTTGACTTTTAGGGTTTTAATATGTACTTTTTTGTTGTTTTAACTCAGAGGAGTAAATGCAATTCAATGCAGAAATTGCATTCCTCCCAAACACCTCGCAAATACCTGCATCAACTGTTATGCAGACTGCTTACCCCTCCTTCTACACAAGGTGTCCTGTTTTCTTCTCTTTGTGACATGTGATTATGCAGCAACAAAGCAAATGGAAAAAATGGGTTTTTAAAAATCTGCCTTGCGCACACTGTACTCAGTGACCGGGCACTACTTGGTTTTTAAGATGAAGTCCCCTATCTTTGTTTGTGAACCACACGCATCATTGGCAGTGAGAGGCAATGTGTCCTTTGAGAGGCACTCATGTGCACACCCAAGCAGAGCTGGACTTAAGTAGATTTTCATCCTTTGGAGCAGCTGTCACAGACTTCGACCACATAAAATGAGAAAAAATAAAAAACGGGAGGTGACTGCTATTTCATTCCTCTAATGTCCTTTTGTGCTGAAGATGCTGATTGCAAATATCAATTGTTATTGGCAAAGCAATGTTCAGCTCCGACATATATGTTCAAGGAATTTACTTGTAAGAGCTTACTTTTGAAAAACTAAAATGGAATTTATTTTCTGAACACTACTCAGCCTAGTTGCAGGATTAAGAAGAGTATGTCATTTTAAAATTACCTTTGTTGTTCATAAAACTCAATGGGAATACCAGTTTTAGAAAATATAACTGCCTGTGGAAAATGTGACTTAAGGCTGAAAACAGAAAGAGGCTGATATCTCCATCAAAGAACAAAATGTTAAGAACTCATGAATTTTCCTTTACTTATTCATCGAAAGAGGTTAAATGTGAGTTGCTTTATGCAATACTTTAGGCTTTGATCAGTCTCAAGTGACTGTGTTGACTGACCTCATCTCCCTCATGTGAAATGAAATCCGGAAAAACAAAGAAGAAAAAACAACAAACTTCTGTTGCCAGGATGTGTAACTGTGATCAATTTTAAATAAAAAATTATCTATCTGAAAATTGCTTTTGAAATGCAAAATGCCATTTAATTTATTCATACCCTTACATGATCTCAAGAGACTGTGATGTGAGATGATGGCAGAGAGTGATAAAATAAGCATTAAACATGATTCTAAAGAATTTTCTGCTAGTCCAAGTTGGCCATTTTAGATCGGCATTACATGTTTCAAAGCAGCAGTCATTCAGCAAATGTTTACTCTGAATGCACTATGTGTGAAACAAGTTTGAGGTGCTAAGGAACAAGTAAAGTCCCCCATGTCATTGGCCTTAAGTTTTAATTAGGAAAACAGAAAAATTGTTAAAAGTCAAGATTATTTCAGAGGGTAAAAAATGCCTGGGGGGGAAAATACTACTTAGAGAAGGCACTGAGGTAGCCTCTCTGAGAAGCAGATATTTAATTACGTCCTTCAAAATATCCCTTAGCTCACTGAGAGTGCTTCCAAAAGAGTAAAAAATGGACAAGTCAGCAAGTTCCATGCATACTACAGAGAATATTTTTAAGGATAAAATGTGATGATATATCAATTGAAACTTAGTTCAATATATTTGTATAATATATTATTTATGGATTATAAATATATCATTTAATGTAATTCAGTTAAATAAGTGAACATATAAGGAGCTATAGAAATAAAACAGTACTGTTAAGCAGACAAGCAGAACTCCAGAGGAGGAACTGAATTTCCTTTAGTTGTCAAATATTCCTTTTGCCATTTTCTTCTATGAATTTTTAGATCAATGAATTAAACACCACAAAGTGGTATCCTTCTCTAATCTTGGTTAATATGAACTCTGGATTCAAGGAACAAAAATTGAAATCAAAGCCTTACCAGTTACTTTCTGTACATTCTTGGTAAGTTAGCTTCTCTGTGCAGCAATTGTTGAAATATTTATTTCCAATTTTTAAGGAGCATAAAACATAGTTAGAGGTTGCATCTGGCTTGCTCTAACTCATACTCAGAGTTAGCATGGAATAAAATTATTTGTTTATATTATTGTAGCTATTGGTGAAGTTTTACTGATAGAGACCCAATCTGCTTCCTGATAAACATAGGGCAAAATGATTGACCATTAACTAGTTGAGGCCATGTGGTTGTTCCTACGATGAGGATGCCTTGAGCTTGAATTGTCCTTTTTTCCTAAACTTTGCTTTCCATCCAGACCTGTAAGATGGGAATTAAAAAATGCTCATCATTGCCAATAACCACTCTTCCCCAAAGCACAAACATCTGTCTTCCAGGTGACAAAGAGGTTAATATTTTAAAACATAAGTTGGATCGTGTCCCACTGAATGCTCTCTGGTGCACTTAGAAGGCAATCTAAACTTTTACAAATGTCTAAGTAGAACTAAATCATCGGCCCCTGCCCATTGACCCTTATTTATTTTCTAAAATAAGCATCTGTTTTGTTATTGTCTTCTACACTCTTGAAAACACCGAATGCTTTTCCAACTCAGGGCCGTTGTACATGCTGTGTCTTCCGCTGTTTCCCCTTTCTACAGATCTCAGCTTAAATATCACTTTCTCAGAAAAAAAAAACAAACAAAACTTTATTTCCTAACCCTGTGCCATTACCAAATTCATTCCTAGCTACACAACTGTGTAATTGTCCTGTTTCCTGAACAATTTCCACTTACCTTTTTTGTGTCCTTTTGGGTTTCTTGTCTGATTCCTATCTTACTTTCAACTGCATTATGCTAAAAACCACCATTTCATTTTTTTTTTGTAATTTTACTCTTAGTAATTTGCCTATAAGAGAAGTCCAATTAACATTTGTCACATAAATGAATGAACAAATGAATAAATGAATGAGTAGCTATTGTATGATACAGATACCATAAACACGCCTTTCCTTTTGTTTGGCAAAGATGGTTAAAGTAGTGTTATTTTCCTTCCCTCAACAATACAATTCAAAATCATGGTGCTCTTTTTCATTTTAAAGTAGAATACAATAGAGTAAACATACATTCTTGCACCACACCAGCCCTTTTCTCGGTTGTCACACTCTATACTTCCACATTCTCTTCCTTCCTTTTTATCTTTCTTGATTTGCTTTCCCGCTCATAGAAAATAGTAGTCCTAGTAGTAGGTCTCATAGTAGGAAATAGAAATAGAACTACTATTTCCTACTATGATGGAGTCAAACCTTTGACTGTAGAAGCAGAGTGGATGGAGGATTATGGTTTATATTGTGTTCAGCACTTGGATAGATTCTTAGCCTTTCAAGAACATCATGACATTGCGAATTCCTGAATGTTTGAGACTGTTTTACTCAAGTTCCTATTCACTATATTGCTTAACACAATGATGAAAATACATCAAAATTCAATGCTTTTTTATATTTTAATTAGAACATACATATCAAGATGTTAATGAAAATAAACCAAGTTACACATTGATGTCAAAAAAAGAAATACACTAGGCTAAAAAAGTATGCTGAGAATTTTTTTTTAAGACTGAGATCCATGCTGTGACTGATGTAGCTCAGTGAATTGAGTGTGGACCTGCAAACCAAAGCACCACCAGTTCGACTACCAGTCAGGGCACATGCCTGAGTTACAGGCCATGTCTCCAGAAGAGAGTGCACTAGAGGCAACCACACATTGATGTTTTACTTTCCCCTTTTCTCCCTCCCTTTGCTTCTCTCTAAAAATAAATAAATAAAATCTTTAAAAAAAGGCTGAGATCCAGATTAAGACACTTTTTTCAGGAATGATGTTTCAGATTAACAAAAAGTGGGGGAGAATAGGAGATAATAGAGCGAAAAGTAGAAATATAAAAATTGAGTATGTTTTGCTTGAGAGATCTCTACTTCATTTTGTTTTGGGTGTGTTTTTTTTTTTAGATTTGGTTGTTAAGAGTTGTGAGATTGTTGTCATTTTACTGTTCATATTTTTTTATCTTCTTTTTACTAGATAGTGCCTTTAACATTTCATATACTAAGGACTTGGTGATGGTGGACTCCTTTAACTTTACCTCGTCTGGGAAACACTCATCTGCCCTTCCAAACCAAAGCCAAACTAAGCAAACATCTAGAACAGGGACAGAATCACAGAAATGGAGATCACATGGAAGGTCATCAGTAGGGAGGTGGACGGGGGGAGAATGGACAAAATGGTACAGGGAGTAAGAAGCATAAATTGTAGGTACCAAATAGATGGAAGGGAGGGTTAAGAATAGTATAGAAAATGTAGAAGCCAAAGAATTTACATGTTTGTCCCATGGAGATGAACTAAGTGAGGGGTAGAATGTGGGTGGGAGGAGCTGTGCAGGGTGGAAGGGAATAAAAGGAGGGAAATGGGACACCTGTAATAGCATAATCAATTAAATATATTAAAAATAAAAAATAAAATAAATCAATTTTAAAAAAAGAAATCTCTACTTCACATTGCCTTAGAGGATACAGGGTTTTTTTTCTCTTTCCCTTTGTAGATGATTGTGGGAGAAGAGAAGGATTCCTGGCCTTTCTCTGTGGTAATTTAAGGAATGATTCTGTATCTCCTCAGTGTGAGCTACTCTCTTTGTGCTCACCCTGGAGGAAAGCGTCCATGCTGAGGCTGGAGTTCAGCTGCTCACCCTCAGCAACTCCCTGCGGCCAATGCCCCAGCTTGGCCATGGGACAGGGTGCTGAGCGGAGATGGCGGTGAGGCACTGCAAGCCACTGCCTGATCAGTAACATCAGCATCCTAGAGGCTTCTTCAGTGTGTGTAAGATCCTGATATTTTCAGAAAGAAATATTTTAACATTATTGTATAAGAAAAAAACTACCCTTTTATGCCTTTTTACCCATTAAAAGAGACCCTTGTCTTTAAAGCCTACAATCACCACTTAGAAAAAGATGAGGAAATCACAGTTCATATATTCATCCTCAGCTTGCCCCAGCAAATTGACCTCTGGATTCCTGAGGAAGTTATTTGGAACACAGCCACCTCTGTTGTCACCTCAGAATCATCAGTTGTTTGTTTCCTGGTTCATTAAATCTAGTAGAGATTAGTTATGAATAAGTGCCAGGAGTTGTCACAGAATAGTAAGGATCTCACTACCCCAGCAGAAGGACATGTAACCAGCAGACTAAACAAAAACTAAAAACTATATGACACTTATTTCATTTTAGGTTCTCTATAAACTCACTTAATCTGTACAAGCTGTCTATGAATTTGGTGTTAATATTATCCTATTGTACATAGGAGGTAACTGAGTCCCAGAAGGGTTAAGTAACTTTCCAGAAACAGAACAGTTATTAAGTGATAGAATTAGTACTTTAAGGAAACAGACTGACTCAAACTTCTCTAAACCACCCCACTATACTGAAAAAGAGCACATAATATCTAGAAATATTAAAAAACTTATTCATAAATTTAAGAATTTATAGTCAAATACAATAATCATTTTTGCTCATGCTTAATTGATGAACACTGAAGATAATCACATTGAGGAAAGTGAAAATCTATAAATCCATTTCTGATTTCCCCTGTCACTCTCAAATAAGTTTTAAGTTTGTCCCTAAAGTGAGATGTATTTTCTTAAAAACCATCAGTCCTGTGAGTTATACATGTATACAGTGATAATCCCATTAAAAATTTTCCATGAATCTTCTCTTTGGAGTTCCTTCCATTAATTCACATGTATGTTCTCTGGAAAGTGAGAGCTTATTGCATGAAAATTCGCCTTGCATAAACATCTATACTATTTCCATTTTAAAATTTACTTGTTTGTGCTATTTGTTTATTCATTTAATAACAGTTTTAAATGAGATAATGCATTTACTCATTTACTGCCTTTACTGCATTATCTCATTTACTACTGAGATACAGTTGTATCTCACTAAACACATTTATTGGACACTGTATTAAATACTGTTCTAGAGGCTAGTAATTAAAAAGAAAAGATGAGATACACAAGCCCTGTTCTCCTGAAGCCTATATTTCAATGGAGTGAGACAACACTCAATATTTTTTCAAATAAATATACCAGGCAATTTCAGAGAAGAAAAATTGCTTTTTAAAAGAAAAACAAAGATGTGACTAAAGTGTGGACTAAGCCTATCATTATTAAATAGGAAAGGACTTTGTGGTGAGCAGCATTAGAGCTGAGAACTAAGTTGATCCGGAGATCGTTTATCAAAGTCAGGAAAGACAAGAATAGAGAGTTCCAGACATAGAAGATTTTGCATGCAGAGGCAAGAATGAGCTTGGCCTACCCTTTGAGAAGAAAGCCCATGTGAACAAATGGAAGACTGGCACAAATTGTGTTTTCAAAGATACCAAGGATGTTGCATGTTATGTTAAGGGATTCTCATTTTATTTTAAAGAAAAGTCATGAACAGTTTTAAATAGAGAAAGAAGTCTAATCTTTCTTTTTGGCCAATCACTCCGAGTGCTGCCCAGAGAACAGATTTGGGGGAGTCAGCATGGAAGCAGGGAGACTTGTTAGGAGGCATCTGCAGTGGTCTAGGTGAGGCAGGTCTAGGTGAGGCAGGGAAGGTGCTTGGAAGAAGGTGGTGGCTGTGGTCATGCAAAGCAGTGTATTCACAAACAACACATGCTGATTGAAAGGACCTATGAAATGCAAAGTCAGAAAGTGAGGTGAGAAATCAAGAATGACTTTAAGTTTTTGGCTTGTAAGGTGAGGCAGTGTTACAGAACAGCCCCGGGGGGTGCGAATGATATACTATTACCAAATGGACCCACCCTTGTGTTCCTGGGGTCCCGAACTCCCTACTAGGTTCGCCTTGCCTGCCGCCAGGGAAAGACATCTCTCAATTCCAGAAATTGGTGAAAAGGAAAAATATTATTTATTTAAGGAGTTACACAAACTCAAGAGTAATGACTTAATGCCTTCATTGAGATCCCAAAGTCCTGTAGAATACCCACAAACACACAATCCTTCCATTCCACTCTGCACAGTCCCAGGTATTGTATCTCAGAAAAAGAAATAGAAGTCTGTGGTTCTTCTCTGCCAAAGCCTTGCGGTCCCAAAAAGACCCTGCATGGCTGCCCCACCTGGGTTTAAATCCCAGCACCAATCTTCCTCTGCCACACCATTTCTGGCTCCTCCCACAATTAGCCATGGCTGCCAGCATTCCTGTATTTTTCCAGCTTTACTGGGCTGCCATAGTAAGTCTGGGCAGGTGTGGTCCCATGGTGTGGAGCCAATCATCTTCAAGCTCCTAGACAGGCTCTATAACCAGGGGGAGTTGCCTCCCAGTTACATCACAGGTTGAAGTCACTCTCATCCCCCTGGCTCAAAGCATGGCCACAGCTATTTAACATATCTATGAAACCAACTAAAGGTTATAGATATGTTAAATGACCATTCTAGAGGTTAGCTGCAAAACAATTGGTATGCAAAACAACTCTCAATGGCCCTGCTCCATGTGTCCCATCCCCCAACCTCCGACTTGTGGGCGTGAGGACGTCATATAGATACACTTTCTTTTTCTAATACTTCCTGGACACTGAGTTCTGGACCCCATTACAAATCCCTATTTGCCCCTTTCCCCAGTTGCACCCTGTTACAGTAGGAGATGGTATTCTTTAATAAGATTTGACATGAATACCTGCATTGGTGGTGGAGCATGGAAATCAAGATTTCCTTTTGGGGGCATAGTAAGCGTGAGAGACCAATTAGGCAAATATTTATATATGAATCTATAGCAGTTTTTTTAGATATGATGCAAAAGTTTAGAATTTGCTTTTTACTTTATATTTTTTTCTTATAAACTTTTTAATGTTAAAGTATCAAGTGCCTATATTTGAATTGTTTAAACACTCTAAAAATATCCTTATAACTAAATATGTTTACTTTTATAACATAAACTTTACTTATTAAATATTAATAACAGAACACTCCTATATGTGTTTCCCAGGTGCCATAATAGTTATTGAAATACTAATATTGTAATTTATTACACATACCTGAAAACAATACAGTATATAAGCTTGCCTGCAAATTTCAAAATATATATGTAAATGAAGTGTTACTTCACACTCAGTGTTTATCACATGGAAAGAAAAAAGCCTAGAGTTAAAGTTTCTGGTTCAGCATGAGAAAAGCTTGGAGGTCAACACTTCATGCTAATAAGTAAAAACCTGAACAAAATTTTTTTAAAAATCAATAATCTTCTTAGATCTGTCAGAGAAGTGAGGTCACAGGGCAAACTGCTTCCCCCACATTGGAGAGGCAGGCAGGCACAGAGAATTACAACTTCCGGGATCAGAAATTCAGGAGCAGAACCCACTGGTTCCTCCTCAAGAACCAGTGACAGGGGAGGTGAACCTGAACTGTAATTGACAAGTTGCCAGAGGCTCAGTGTGAAGAAATCTGAGTTATGAAGTCCAGGGGGACCCAGTCATAAGGAGTCCTCACAATATAAGATTAACTTCCAGAAGCTCAACCAGGTTCCTACAGTAAATATCTGAGAAATATGCCCTTGAGCTTGCTCAGCAGAAGGGGAAAGGAAGCCATTTTGAAATAGGCCAGAGTATTCTGTTATCTTAACAAGATCTGTCCACAGGGAAAACTATCTAACCTAAGACTGTTTTCTTGGTGTTTTACCAGAGCCTAAACTAATTGAGGGAAGAAAATACCCAACTATAGCCCACTCTGGACATTCTGTCCCAGCAAAGAGGGGGAAGACGAAAAGCTTAGAAGCACTAGGGTAGTTCACAGTCAGGGCACAGGTTCATCATAAGACTGAGACTTAATCACTGGACTAGAGAAGGCTTGCTCTCCCCCAACACCTTAACACCATATTACTAATGCCTTGTTTACCAGAGTTCCTTTCACTGAGTACATCAAATCTGGTTTTAACAAAAAATTACAAGGTATACTAAAAGGCAAAATACAGTTTCAAGAGACTTAAGTAGTATCAAAAGCAGAATTGCATATGGCAGGGATACTGAAATTATAGGGTTGGGAATATAAAACAACTATAACTAATATGCTAAGGCCTCCAACAGATAAAGAAGGAAGATGCAAAAACAGATGGATAAGGTACGCAAAGAGATGAAAACTAAAAAAAATTAAAAGAAAAAATAGAGATAAAAAACATTGCAACAGAAATGAAGAATGCCTTTCACTAGACTCATGAACTGAATATTGTTGAAAAAAGAATCTCTAGCCTTCAGCATATGTTAACATAAACTTCCAAAACTGGAACACAAACAGAAGAGTGACTAAAAAATGCAGAAGAGAATGCCCAAGATTTGTGGGAAAACTTCAAAAGTTGTAATATAGACATAATGGAAGTACCAGAAGGAGGAGACAAAAAAATAGGAGTAACATTTGGAGCAATTATCACTCAGAATTTCTTCAAAATTATTAATGTCAGACATCAAACCACAGACCCAGGAAGCTTAGAAAATGCTAAGTAGGGAAAAATGCACATATAACAAGCATATTATATTCAAATTACAGAAAATCAAAGATTAAAAAATTGTTTTGAAAGAAGAAAGATCTCTTGCCAGTGTGGCTTATTGGGATGAGCATTTGCCTGCAAACAGAAAGGTCATTGATTTGATTCCCAGTCAGGGCACATACCTGGGTCTCAGGCCAGGGCAACTGGTTGATGTATTTCTTGCACAACAATATTTCTCTTGCTCTCTTTGCCTCTCCCTTTCCATCTCTCTAAAAATAAATAAATAAAATCATTAAAAAAAAAGAAAGAGGGGCCCTGGCTGGTATAACTCAGTGGAATGAGCGCGGGCCTGCGAACCACATGATCACGGTTCGATTCCCAGTCAAGGGCACATGCCTGGGTTGCAGGCTGGTTCCCGGCAAGGGACGCACAAGAGGCAACCATACATTGATATTTCTCTCTCTCCCTCCTTCCCTTCCCCTCTAAAGATAAATAAATAAAATCTTTAAAAAAAAGAAGATAGAGTTTAAAAAAAAAAGAAAGAGGGAAGAAAATATTTACCTACACAGGAGAAAAGAATAGGAATTTTATCTGATTTCACTACTGAAACCATGTGGGCAAGACGACAATGGAGTGATATTTAGAATGTTGAGAGAAAAAGAAAAGACAAGACTAGAATTTTCTACTTTAAAATTAAGCTTCCAAAGTGAAAGAGAGAGACTTTCTTAGATGATAAAGAAAAATTGAGAAAATTGGTTTCCAGTAGACCTGCCTTGCAAGAATGTTAAATGAAGTCCTTCAGAGAGAAGGAAAGTAGCAGTCAGAAATACATATACATATAAGGTAAAGATACAAATAAATTCATATATATATAAAGTAAGGACAAAAACCAGAGAAGAAATAAATTAAAGTAAAATAAATATTTTTGTTAGTCTATTAAATAAATAAAATGTACTTTGAGCACTGGCCAGTATGACTCAGTGGATTGCGTGCCAGCCTGAAAACCAAAGAGTCACTTGTTTGAGTCCCAGTCAGGACACATGCCCGGATTTTGGGCCAGGTACCCAGTAGGGTCCTGCAAGAGGCAACCACACATTAACGTTTCTCTCCTTCTCTTTCTCCTTCCCTTCCCCTCTCTCTAAAAAATAAATAAATAATTAAAAATAATAAGATGTACTTTGAGCTTCTCTCATGTGAGATATTACAGAATAAGGGAAATTTATAACTAGTTTGTTTGGATGCCCATTGAGTACTTTAAGGCTGGAGCTTGTAATGAATACATGATATAATTATTCAAAGGCCATCGTGCTTTGGTAAATCGTTAACTACTGGTTCTCTGAGGAAAAGGCCATGACTTACAGTGTTTGCTGATTCTCATGGTGTAAATAGTCCTACTACAGAGGATTTTTAGGTACTGACATGTATATGCAGTTGGAAACGGATGTGAAGCATTGACTTTCTTGGAGCCAGTTTATGAGACTCCCAACATACCACTGCATAAACACATCTTTGATTTTGCTGTTATGAACAAATTCTTTCTAAAGTCATGTTTATGCCATGTCTGAACTTCAATTCTGATGATACCAACATTATCCATCAGCTCTAATCAACCATTCTTATTAGACACCATATTTCAAAAATTCAGCATTTCAATAGATGCTCCTTGAGAATGGGATTTAGTATTGAATCCCATTGTTTGGGTTCTTGACATGTTTTATTCCACGGTGATTTCAAACAGCTTCAGGGAATAACTTACTTACTTTAGATTTACTAATCTGTTAGCTATATACATAAATACTCACAAGTAGAAATTATTCATATTGGCTTAAGTGATCATTGAGCTTAACTCAGAAGCCAGCTTTATCTACTCCTCTTATATGCCTAACTTAATCTGTTTTGTTTTGTTATTCTTCATACCACGCTGTTTTAGACTATTCCCTGCTCTCAGACTTATTAATTGCTGGTCTTGTTTCACTTTTAAATTTTAAACAACCATTTATCATAACCATGCATTCTCTTTACCTTTGTGATGTTGTTTGATCATATTTGCAGCTTCTGCATGTCTATTGTGCTTCCACTTATTTCTTTGTCTTTTTGTAAAGACAGATAGCTTTCTAGAAATGGCCTGTATGACCCTCAAAAAAGAGGTAAGACTCAAAGAAAAATTATGATGTCCTACATAAATGGACAGGGGGCGTATAATAGAGGCAGGTGAGAAACAAGAAAAAGAAACAAAGAAAATAGGCTGTTTCTGAAACATCTGTGACTGACATTGCTGGAAATGTTGCGCTGCTTTTTTTCTCTCTCTCTCTTCCTACTAGAAGTAAACAGAGCTCTGAAGATAAACTCAAGCACAAAAAAACACCTAAGGTATATAACAGGAAATCTGAAAATTAAATACAGGTTAAGAAAGTGACACTACCCCTTTTGAAATTCCCTTTTGAAATCAATGTCTATGGAGATAAATAAAGATAATTTAAGAGCATCAATAACAAATGGAAAACAAATCCCATATTCAACTTCACATAGGTTGAATGTTGTATATAAAACTAAGCACCAAAAAGAATCAATAGAGTCATTAACTATCTCACCCACTGGGTATGATAAATGATAGATTAGCTTAAATGTGATCAAACTCTTTTTTCCTCCCATTCAAAGGAAAGCACTTTCTCTGTTCAAGGCCCACTTAATTGAATGGTGCTAGCTGGTCTCCCTAACACCCAATTTCCTGAAGTCATTTCAAGTGTGAGATTATTTAACTCAAATTCTAAGCAACTAATTTCAGTCTTGGAAAAGAGCTGTGTGTGGAATAAAGCTGCCTCATGAACATAGCCTAAATATCATATTGGGTCTCTAATCTGCAGCCATTTTCATCCCTTGAAAATGATTCATTTACAGAAAAGAAAACTCACCAGCTTAATTTATTCATGCTTCTTTTTCAATAAAAAAATTGCCAGTTTCACAGTCAATACATCTTGATTTTTGCTAAACAGGAAGTATTTTCTGAATTTTGTGATTAGCAAAGTAGTTCTTTCGGGAAGACATACTTGGTATTCAAGGTAAAGTGAAATCATCTTTTAAACCATAGCGGTACCAATTATTATGTCATCTGCCTATAATTTAAGTTGCTGCCTGAGAGATAGTACAAAAATACCCCATCTAAAATAATAATTTAAACCCAAATTTGTAGTGTTATCCTTACTTGCTATTTGAAAAGTAAATTCTAGTTGTTTAGTAAATTCTACTAAATTTCTACTATGCAACCATACAATTTTAATCAGGGCTATTTTATGTTGTTTTTTGTGTATGTATGAACATTTATTTGCATTTCTTTTCAAAACTTATTTTTGAATTTTATTTCTACACTTTAGAAATACTCATTACACAATGTCTATATATAAATAAAGCAATTATTGAAAAATATTTCACCATTTCCTTTTACCTAAAGAAAAATCTGTCTTCTCTATGAATTCAAGGTCTTCTTTTTTTCTCTCCTTAAATAATTAGAATACACTAAAATGTATATTAACTTTTTAAAACACTTGTTACTGAGCATTTTGATCTATTTCTTCCAATATTTTATTTCTTTTAATATTCTTTATGTTTTTGTCTGTGTTTTCAATTTTGATTCTAATTCCATGAAGTACCATACATTTAATTCTGTAAAGCTCTGAATAGCAACACAAAGAAAGGCAATGAAAAATTAACCGTGTATTTTCTACTGGTAAGTTATCTTCATACAAGTTCAGGACATCTATGCATATATGTGTGCGTATGTATACACACAAATACATATGTGTATATATATATAGTTTTTGTGTCTTCTATATTGAGCTCTACAAAAATAAAATGATAAATTTTTGTGTAATGTTCATAATAATGATTAGAAGTTAATATACTTATAATATTAGTGAGCTCTGTTTTACTGGAAT
The DNA here is from genome assembly GCF_014824575.4 of Sturnira hondurensis. Taxonomy (NCBI): domain Eukaryota; kingdom Metazoa; phylum Chordata; class Mammalia; order Chiroptera; family Phyllostomidae; genus Sturnira; species Sturnira hondurensis. The sequence goes on from NW_028083059.1 coordinate 21,260,522, forward strand.
ATATCTTTTAGTTAAAGTTTTCTGTATTTTATTCTTGTGTATTTTCATTCCTCTCAGAACAACCATGATTCCCTAAATTAAATATCGATTGAGAGGCTACTCTTGAATGGTGTCTGAAGGATCTCAGAAACAGGATGGAGACAATTCCAAGCTCTGTGATATTCTTGCCTTTCTACATTTAAGATTGATTTTTGAGCATAGGCTTTTAATGCCTGTTTATAATGAATGTTTATTATTTTATAACTAGAAATAGTCTAGAAAATTTCTGAGAAAATTTATTTAACAAGGCTTTTTATTCTTTATCTTTAGTATAACCATATCCATTTGAAATATTCTTAAAGGTATAAAAAGTTGAGCACAGCATACCAAATATAATTTCTTACCAATTAACCGTCATTATTGATAGGAGAATCCATGTGTCTTTATCTCAGTCATTATCCATTTCATTCAAGAATACTATGAAGGCAATTAGTTTATTATATTTCATTTCATTTTATTTTTGTTTTATTTTCTGAAGCTGTTAGAGAAATAATGTCAGTGTGACCTGAACTTTATTTCCCAAGCTATCAGAGTTTATAGAATAAAAGATTGGGGTTTAAATTTAGGAAAATCTACTCTCTGACTCCCATCAATATTCTTTCAATCTTTTCAGAAATAGATCAGATCAGTTGGACAACATTTTTTTTTCTTACATCATCTTATATTGTGGTGGCTTGACAATCCATTTATTAATGGACATGTTTGTTATAAAAGCTTATAACAAGATTTTTCAAATATGGTGAATAGATTCACTTTAAACAACTAACTTTATTATAATAAGTAATTTTATATTCCTTTATACTTTTTACATTTAAAAAGCAGAACAATATAGTTTTATTAATATAATAATTACATACATTTTTTCTAGAATCAGAAATCTTTCAACTGTTGATTCCATAAGTATAAAAGTTTTAAATTATAAATGGTTTTATATATTTTTCAAGACTACCTGTTGTTTTTATATTTACCTTTGTAGTCAATTACCTGAGATTACTGTTATTCTCCCTGTCAATATAACCTTACCTATAACTTTTAACAATAGATTTTTAAAATATTGACAAGTGTTTGCTATAATTTCTCAATTACAAACCAAACCAACTTGACTGTTTTTAGTACTTTGATATAAAAACACCATTTTGTAGTATGTGAAAATATCTTAAAAGTACAAAACTAATAAGCTTTTTTGAAATCATGATTTGATAAAGGTAGTTTTGTTCAAGCCTTTATCTATACTTATATTACTAGCTTAGATTGTAAATCTTTTGGATTATATGCTCCCAAATATGCTTTATTTTGAATTACATAATAACCTACAAAGTATAAATTGTGTCTGTTAGAAAACTGCTATTCATGCATGTGACAATATAACAAATTTTTATCTTGTGATGTTTTTATACTTGGGATATTTATTTTTGGCTATATATTGATAGCTTATTGCTATCAGTAGAAAAAGGAAACAAAAAGATTATTTGCATTTTCTTTGTTCTTAATATCAATTGCATATTTTTAACACAAGAAAATGACATTAAATGTTTGAAAGTTTATAAAACTGTTTCAATGCTTTTAAAGGATCTACAAAGCTGTAATATTACTTTTCTTACTTGATCACAGATTAGGTTCACATAATCATTCCTTCTACAGAAATTCCATACAGATAAGAAGAAAGAAAGGAAGAGAGAAAAGGGAGGGAGGAACAGAAAGAAGAAAACAAGGAAGGAAGGAAGGAAGGAAGGAAGAAAAGGAAAGAGAGAAAAACCCTGTAGGGGAGGGAATGGAAGAGAAGGAGGGGGACTTGGAAGGAGAATAGGAGAGAGGATGGGAGACAGAGGGAAGAAAGGAAAGAACTCTCAGGAGTTCAGTCTAATCCCAATGCCACAATCAGCCAAAACTAACTGGCTGATTATGCAGCTACACTGGAAGTAAATTTAGCAAGTAAGTTAAAAAAATTGAGTGTCAGTTGTCATATGCCTCAGAAATTTTCCTCCTGGACATTTATTCCTGACTGATTATGTTTACATAATTATGTAAATTATGTTTACATAAATTATGTTTACACTAAAACCCATACACAAATGTTTATAACAACTTTATTCAGAATAGGCAAAAACTGGAAAACAACCAGAGTATATATAAACCGATCGAGTTTATACTCTATACTGGAATACAATACAGCAATGAAAAGGAATAAGCTCTTGATATATAGAACAACCTGGATGAATCTTTAGAGAATTATGCTGATTTTGAAAAGTCATTCTCAAAAACTTGTATACTGTATCATTTCATTTACAGAACCCTCTCAAAATGATAAGATTATGGATAAGGAGGGAGGTAGGCAGGGTGAAGTGGGTTTGGCTGTAAAAGGGCTACATGAATGACCCCTATAGTTATGAGAATGTTTTCCATCTTGTCCATATTAATGTCAATAACCTGTTTGTGACATTGTACTACAGTTTACCAAGATGTTACCACTGGGGATATCTAGATAAAAGGTACAACAGATATTCCTACATTGTTCTTAAAATTGCATGTGAACATACAAAATATATCAAAATAAAGGTTAATTTAAAAATATTATATCTAACGAACATGAGTTTAGAGTCTCCATACTTCTGACTCTCCCAGGAAAGTCAGTAGAGCTTCAGGTTTTTAAAGCAGGATTCACAATGACTTCTGTTATGACTTACCAGCCTTCTGAGTACAATATCTTTTGCAAGAATAGTATATAACATAACTCTTAGTGTCATAGTAAATTAAGTAACATGTGATTGATGGAAAGTTTGATATCTTTATTCTCTGTGAAATACAATATGATGCCATCATTTTTATACTGGTCAGTCAATTGCTTATATTATGGAACTACTTTGGCACATTTGCATTTTTTATGTTTTCTCATTCACTGTAACATTTTATAGCTACTTGTCTTAGCCAGAATTATGTACAATTAAAGAAAGTATTTTCCCCCTTGGAGTAACAAAATTGTATGTAAGTAAGCAATTAATAATGGATGAAAGGTTTATGTTTGCTGGCAAGTTTGGTTACCAGCTATTAGGTAATAGTAGGTTGGACAAAATGTCCCTTTAGTTCTTTCTGTAAAATAAAAGACACATTTTTCCATTTTCACCAATAACTTTATTGATTTAAATATTTTGAGTATCTTGGCTATCTCCCACATGATTGCATGTTTTAATTAACGTCCTGATTTGATTGCTGCAGACTTCAACTGGTCTACCCAACTGTGGAGCATCATCCAGCAAAACATCTGCGGCACGAAACTTCACCAATGACTTTTGACACATTTGATCAGTCACAGTACCTTCTCCATACACTGCACAAATCTTTTCTTGCATTTCAGTTGTGTTTTTACCTTTCTTAAAATAATAAAGCATAATATGCTGAAGAGGTTGCATATTTTCTTCCACCTTCAATATTAAAATGACTACACAAAAATTCACCAATTTTGTACAATGCATGTTGATATGACAGCTGTCACAATACAATCTAACAAAATTGTTTCCAATGAAGTTAAAGACAACCAAGCACTACTAGAGCCATCTTACAGAAAAACAAATGAACTGTTTGGTTGACCCAATATTTTAAATCATATTTAAGCATTGAAATATACATTTCCAAAATAAAATTGTAATATTTATAAATAGTTTAGTCTTATCCCCCAAAATATCATTGGAAAGGCACATTATATTACATTTCTGCATTAATTTAATAGTAATGTAAAACTACCCCTCCGTTTGTTAAGTTGTTAACCTTAGGGCCATTTCTGACTCCACTCATTATGGGTTGAAGGTTTACAGTGACACTTTAGGGTGCTCTCAAATGCCAAGTGTTGCAGGTTACATATTACAGAGATTTTCCTTTAGTTATTTTTCATTTTCTCCATCAGCAAGAGTTAAAGTATTTATTTATAATTTTGACAATATTTCCCTAAACTGTCTGTGCAGAGTTACTATAATTCTGACAATATGTAAAACTCAGCATATTTTTATTTTATATCCTTCAGTTCCTTTTCCTATTTTGCAGGAAAATGTGTTCCTTTAAAAACATGGTTTCTATTTAAAAATGATCAGAGAAGCACAATAAAAAGATTATTAGTTACTATATTAAGCTTTCCATCATATGCTGACCAAAAGTATCCAATAGAAACTGCATCATTGAAAACAAGTCTTGTATTTGCTGGCCAACTAGGCTGTCTCCCTTCTAAAAACTGATGGAAAGTTTTAAGAATGAAACTTTAAAAGGTTATATGAGGGGAATACTGTAAAGCCACTGAGTCTATCAATAAGCATATTTCCTCATCTATAAATACTTGTATTATGAATTATAAAACAGGGACTGCAGAAGGAAGGGAGAAATTCGTCCAATGTCTTCAAATTGGAATGTGAGTATGTTGTATAGTTTCTGAAAAGCCTCTCAACCTATGGGGCTGTATTATCCAATGAACAAGATCATAATTCATGACATCTTTCTTTGGGGCCAAGCAGATAGTTTTGTTACCGAACAGGAGGTCCAGGGTGGGTGCAGTACTTGGCCCACTGAGGGATGCCAAAAACTGCTACAGAAAACAGAGGCCCCTCCCAAGGACAGTATACTAATATCTATTGGACTCTTCTGTCCACCACCAATTGGAAAGACATCTCAATGCCAGAGATTTGTGAAAAGGAAACAAAATGTTTATTTAATGCTATTTAGGCCTAATGCCTTCATTAAAATATTAAAGTCTTTAAGGGTATACACCTACACACACACACACACACACACACACACAGTGCTCCCTTCTCCCACTGTCCCAACTCTGAGTACCGTAAATCAGGAAAAGAGCACACGTCCGTTTTTCAGGTCGCTGGCACTGTGGGCTGTGTTGCCTGTCCAGGCAGGATCTCCAATTAATCCGAAGTCATGTGGCACCTTCCACTGGCAAGAGTTCTTTGTACCAAGTTCCAGTCAAAGTCTCTCCTGCTTTCCAGGCCACTCGGCCAAAGGGAGCGCCCCAAAGCCGCGTGGGCCTCTTCTACCAAAGCCGCACTCCACCAAAAGCGCATCTTTCTTCTTTACCTGGCTACAGGGATCTCCATTCTGGCAAAGCTGTGTGGTTTTCCCTTTCACTTGGCCAAGAAGAGGTCTTAATTCTGTTGAAACCGCATGGCTCTCTCTCCTAATGGCCACAGGGGTCTACATCTTTCCAAAACAGCATGGCTCTCTCCCTCACCTGGCCAAGAGAGGGGTCCTCACTCTGCTGGAGGACAAAGTGAGGGGATGGAAAGCTGTCCTCACATCTTTCCAAGCCACATGGCTCTCAAGCAGGGACTCTCTCAGAGAAGCAGCCCTCACAGTTCCAGCCTGGGTAGAAGCCACTCACTTCTCCCTGGCCCAAAACTTGGCCACAGCTATTTAACGTATCTATGAAACCAGTTAAAGGCTATAGATATGTTAAATGACTATTCCCGAGGTTCGCTGCAAAACTGTTGCTATGCAAAACAACTCTCAATGTCCCTGCTCCATGTGTCCCTTCCCCCAACTGACACCTGGGGGAGGGGGCAGGGTGAGGACATCTTATATGTCTCTCCAATATTCCTATACACTTTGAGTTCTGGACACCATTCCAAATCTTTTGGGGGGGCCCTGGCTGCACCCTGTATCAGTTTCATGAGCTGGAAAATCACTAGTCACTTGAGTTTCAACAAGAAAGGAAATCTAGTGAGGACTGCCTCCTACCTTGTTTTAAACTGTTGACCATTGGTAATGAATGAATTTCTCCATGAGCCAAAAATGTTGGTGCCTAAAAACTATTTTTACATAATAAAAGGGCCCCACTATCCCTTGAATAATGTTATAAATGAATACTGTTATAAACAACCTAATGCCATGGAATTTGGGGTTATTTGGGGTGTTTATTGTTCAGGACCCCTCACGCCCTTTGCATGCACACACATATGCACATTCCTTAAAAGTCAGTACTTTTATTGTCTTAAGTTTCAAAAATTTCCATTAATTTACAATAAGAATGTCTCTTTTGGAACAACATTGGTAAGTAAAACATATCATCTCACTATAAAAGTACTTGTGAGAATAAAGGCTGGTAGAGATTCCCATTAGAAATACAAATGCAAGTTAGAATATCTAATACTGTAATGGTGGTGCATAAAAACATAAAAATAAGAATTGGCAAAGTAAAACAGAGAAAAAACACAAGATTCATGTTATTACAGCATATATAATTTTAATCCATAGTACATATGTAATTATATGTGTAATATGTGTCTACAATTGATTACACACTGACAAATAGCAAGGAAAAAGGGTGCTATTTGAAAACGCAGTTCAACATTACGAAATGGAGGCGTTGAATGGCTCTGAGCTAAGGGAACGGAAAGGACAGAGGGAAGAATCAAGTGCAAACGGATTTCATCAGCAGGGCCCTACTTCTGTACTTTCCCTGCTTTTTCCCTGGATTTGCCTGGATGAAACCTTTTGGGCTACAACCATCACGACAAACAACTTTCCTCTAAAGAGAAGTGGGGGAGGGGTGCAAGGAGAATATCCAATGAGAGTACAAAAGACAGAAGCACCACCGCTCCTCTCACACTGAGGGGAAATCAATGGAGGGGGATGAATGGGGGGGTGCATTCTCTCTAGCCCTGAATTGGACACAGCTAATCTCTGTGACCTTTGGGAAAGCCAAGGCACAAAATAACCCCAATAATCAAAAGCACAATTAGGATGAAGAGCACAAAACCGTGACTGTGGTTAGAAAAAGCAGACAATGAAGAGATTATGGAGGAAATTTGTCCCTTTAGCAGTTGAGTGAATGCAGCTTCAGAGATGCCCATAAAGGCTGCAGATGGATGGCAGGCGTCTCAGAGAACACCTGGGGGGGTGGGGCCGGCCGAGGAACTGGCAGTTCCCACGTGATCTGCAGTAGAGGTCGAAACAGCACTCGACAAGGGGGAAGAAAATCTTTTCTGAAGACTAAAGAAATCTGTAAATTCAGTATCAAGTGTTGTTGCCCCTAAAGAAATAAAATTGAGTGAATTCATCCTTGTCAGCACAAAGCAACCAGACAATTAGGCAAACTAAAATATGCAGTTCAAGGAGACTGTCATAAGGATTAAATGCTGTCTACATGGAAATACTTTCTGAACGATTTAGTGAGGTATTCTACGTAAATATGTACTTGAAGAAATACAGTGGAAGACATGATGAAACATGGCCAGAGAAAAGTGAAATTTCAAAATCCATTTTTCTCTTCCATTTTAACTGATTCTTTATTCGTTTTTTTCTCCTATAAACTCCAAATTGGCACATTGGGGTAGAAAAATAATGTCTTTCCTCATTTCAAGAGGAAAATACATAGGATTTTTTATTAAGAATTATTAAAGGATCCTTTTAAAATTCATTCCAATGTGGACTAATTCTAATAATATCTAACAATTTCTGGCATCCTATTACCTAATTACGTTAGTGCTGTGCACATTACAGGACTAGAGTAAGGTCTTCACAAATATTTGCCTAGTTTATCTTCATGACACTTCCATTAAATAGATATTATTATTTCACATTTTATAAATGAAAAAAGTAAGACACAAACAAGATAAAATAACTTGGACAATTTAGTGACTCTTAAATACTACTATATTCTTTATCTAATTAAATAATAACATGTAGTTAGTTGTAATTTCAAAATGCTAAGTAACTTATTTGATATTTTGATTAAATTTCATAAATTATGTGGATCTTTCTTGAATATCATTAAACATATTAACTTACAGCACTAATTAGGTACATAATTTACTAACGTGCTTGGGAGAAATGGTAATAAATTTATATATTCTTTGATGAGAAATGAACACAGATTAAAAATAAGGAGTTTTGCATTTTTGTTCAGAATCTCAACGGTGATCACCATACACCAAAACCAAATTTCTCACTCTGTAAAAGAGAAACGGTCCTATTTCTTCCTGATCCCCAATTAATGCTCTGGAAAGTGTACTCCATTCATTCAGGTATTACTACTGTGTCATTTTGGTTTCTTACAATGCCAGATGTATCTGTTCATACAACTTAGGGCAGCTGGGACCACCACCTGTTAACTAACTTAGAGCATTATTTAATTGGCCCATGTTGAAGTTACCTTATGCTTTGACTGGAAGGGAGTGGAACAGTAGCAGATGCTAAGCACAATAAAAGAAAAGCTTTTGAATACCAGGGCAAAGTGGGTGGAGAGAATAACAAAAAAACTCAACAGACGGAGGGAGCCCCAAACACGAGTAAAATGCACCAGAAATTAACTCTAACAAATGAAGTTCAAGGGAGTAAATCTCTGCAGATTAAATTCCGTACAACAAAGGTTATCTGTCAAATCAGATGTTATTGAGGATTTGATTTGAGCATTTTGAATAAATGCAGAATTCAACTGGACAACTGTCTTGCTTCTAGTTATATAAAGTAAGAGTCATCACTTACTATTTTCACTAAAATTTCTATGACTTTCTTGAAACGAACATTCAGATATTAAAGGAAAAAACATATTATCATTATGAAGCGTAATTTTCCCAATTAGTTTAGGAGCTCCAATTTGTTAGTGTTTCCACTAGAAGAATTATGGAAACAAATGGTTTTAAAATTACAACCACTTCTCCATCAATAGAAATATTTCCATACAGAAGGTACTTTATCTTGTTTTGTCAAATTAAGTTGAATTTAAATGAATTAAAAGCTTCTTCTGCGACATTTACATTCTGATTCACAGGCTTATCCAGTCAGGTATCTACCTTCCTAACATTCAGTAGTGTATTTTATGTGAACAGAACAGTTATATTTATACATGTTTTTTCTTAGGTGTTTTTGCTTAAATATGTGTTAGGTCTCTATTATGTAATCAGATTTCACCAGACTGATGTAACTGGATATACACCAAATTAAGTCAAACAAAATTGAACTTAAGAATTTTCATGTAGCTGTTGTTCCTTTTTTAAAAATTGTAACATTTTTGCAAATTCAAAATTAAAACGTGGCATTTTCAAACCAAGTATTCCAAATTTGTATCATATCACTTTTGTTTCAGAAGCAGCCTCTCAGAAAAATGCATTTTATTTGTTCAAATAAGAATATTCCTATATTTATATCTATATCTGTATACCTAAAATTATTCAAATCAGAGAGAGTTCATAGAAATAAAATTTGGTCCACCTATCTAGCAATATTTAAATATCTCTCTATTGTATTCATATGATAACTTCTTTCAGTTTGGAGAATGATCACTACTTATTACATTTTTCTTCTTATCCATTTTGTCATACATGGGTATTTTTAAACCATCCCTTTTGACATCAAGAAGGGAAACAGGCAACAGTTAAACCCTGATCTGATTTAACTCAAACAAGATTCTATTTTCTAGAGTATATATTCACATTGGGAGTGAGGGAGGGAGGGAGGGATGGAGATATTATTTGACCAGTAATAGTAATCTCCCATAATGTAGTTTTGATTTAGATTTATAATGATTATGATTTTATACAGATAAATACATAGTAAAGTCTTACAAGGGAATAATTGATATTCATCCATTGAGAAAAGCTATCTTCATTTGAACTCTTGATTCCAGCAAAACTATGCATCAGTGTTTCTTTCATCCAATCATCCCACAAAAATGTATTGATTACCTACTCTGTGCCAAGGTTAAGCATATCAGGATGCGTAAGACCCTCTTTAAGCCTTCTTAAAGCTTAGACCAAAAACAAATCTTTGTTTTGGAAAAATAATTAAAAAATTAATTATCAAGAAAAATTTCTGAATTTATCACCTTATTATTACTTATCTTGACTTTATTTAGGCAGTAGTTCAATCCTCTAATCTACATATTTAAATATATGTGGGTAAAGCCTTATTTTAATAATAAGACACTATTTTAATAAAATGTCATTGTGCATTTCTTGCTTAAACATAAGCAACTATCGTATCAACTACTTTATTTTCATCTTATCTATAAAAGAAGACAGTGAGGAAGCCCTGGTGATATGCTTAATGGAGCTGAGAAATAGATTTGTGAAATTATCCAATCTTATTGTTCAGTGACTGGAAAAGAATCACTATCTGGTGTCTCATTGCTTATATACTATTGAAATTCCATCCAATTCCTAGAATTAGATTGATGACTAAAGAAAAGCCATCAGGTATAGTGAAAAGATAAGGTGCCTTGGAGACAGAAATCATTTGGAATCAAATTCCAAATACACTACTTACTAGTTTCGTGACAGAAGACAAAGAAATTCTCCAAGCTTTTGTTTCAGCATCTCCAAAATGGAGCATTGATGATGTGGGTCCTGATCGTGACCATGGTGATGACTATGATGATGACAGAACTGTAAAAACTGCATGAGAAAAGTGTACATGTGCACACATACAAAGTGGTGTAGTTTATGCTAAATAAACGAAAGCATTATGGAAACATTAGTTGTGATTATGATAGGTACAACTGGTACTTCTCTTTCTTTGCATTTAATTCATTCAGTTATCCAATCACCTAATAGAAACAGTATTGTCATATATGTTGAGATCTTTGTATGAAATCTACTTTTTCATTTAATACAATCCTGGCATCTTATATTAGTTACAATTACCTACTCTATCATTTTATTTTAGTTTGGTTGGTTGTTATAATCATGGTTCTTTTATCTGGGATAGAAACCTGAAGAAGCAACCTTGATTTTCCTTGTAAGAGCAAACTTAAGGATGGTTGTAACACATTGTTCTGTCACCATATTGTTGCTTGAAAAATAGATTACATTTAATATGTTGTAGCACAGTTTTAGAACTTGATACATATCATATTCAATATTCTATAGCATGTTAATTTCTGGAAAATCATTTAGTCCTCATTCTAAGTGAATTTTTTCTGTTTCATTCTCCGTATTGTATAAAGTAGCTATCTAAAAACATCTACTGTTTTTTCAATTTTTCTCTCTCATCTCCATAATATAACTCTTATTTCTTCCATTTTTGCCAGTTCAAAGAATGAGACAAATAGTAATGTACTTGCCACAATTATTTTAACCTAACATGATTCAAGCAGAAGTTTGAATTTAACTTTAATTTGATCTTATAGAATTATAACACAATTTTAAAGGCTCACAGACATAGTTTTTGTACTTAATTTTTAATTCATTGTCTAGATTTCTAATTAAATGTTCAAAGTACTCCATTTAAAGTACCCATTCCCTGCATTCCTCTTGATTAGTAGGAAAGAATCAATGAGAATTGATCCAATTTGTAGAACACAATTCTCATATTGATAGTAGTTTATATTCATTTGCTTTCCCCTAATCTTTTATTAATGGTCATCTTCAAAATGTCAATTAATGCCAAAGCTCTGCACAGTGATAATGCAAATCTATAAAGAAACCAGTCTGACCCATTGCACAGGAAAAAAGGAAGAACTTACTATTTTAACACATATTCATATAAATGCATATGACAAAAAGGAAGAATAAAGACAGAAAGTTATGTTTTGAGCTTTAAATTTAAACCAAACCAAATTAAAAAATAAACAAAGGAAGCAATTTAAATGAACAGATTATTTTCCTCTGAGGCCTTTATTTCCCACTATATAACATTGGCTCGACAGTATGATGAACCATTTAGAGATATATTCGTTGAAGAGTAGTAGACTATAAGTCTTCCTGCTACAAAAATAATGTTAGATACTTTAATCAGTCTTCATCAACCATCCTTTAAACTTTTAAAAATGTTTTTTATAACAGATTGAGATATTGTTAACATTATGCCATATTTGCTTTAATTATCTCAATGTACTTTTTGGAACATTTGAAAGTAATTTAAAGGTAATTCACCCCTTGATTATTCTGCATGTATATTCTAAGGATACATGTCTTTTCTGTAGATCTTAGTTGGGTATTAAGTCCTGTTTGAATCCAGGAGGAGCACCGTTAGGCTGAGTGCTTCATAGGTGACGTGGTACACTGTATCACACAATTGTCCTCCCTCTTAGCTACCCACTATTGGTGATACTGTGTGTGATTACTGAGTTCAAGTAGTGAATGCCAAACACTCTTTATGAAATTGCATTTTCCTTTTTGCAATTAGGAAATAAGTTCTGGGGTGATACTCTAGCCCTGTAAAATATACTGTTGCCTATCCTTTTTTACCTAACAGACTTAATATCCATTGATAATACATGTCTAAATGAATTATTTTATCAGGGCTTGTCATGTAACAATTCTTTTAATTCAAAAATTGCATTATATTTTGGCATAGGTGTTAGAAAAATCTCAGTAAACTCATTGTTATACACGTTAACAAATGTGAAATTTACCATTTAATTTACTATTAAAGAAAGTTGTATCACCTCTCCTGAATTATTATATTTAAGGATAAAGTTTTCTGAATAACATAATTTCCATTGTAAAGAAACTATAGAATTTTATTATTTTTGTCATTGTTGCTTATATTAAATGTCAGAGACTATTATTAGATGGCCCAGGATATAGCATATATAAACTATATGTATATTTTATGGTTATATATTATATTGTTATATTATATTCTTATCTTATATATTATAGGTTTATGCTTGGAGTATAGTCCCCTGCACAATAAAATAAAACAAAACCATATAGAAAAATCTATTATAAACAGTAAGCCTATAGGCCAGAATTCAGCTTTAAACCCAGACAGAAATATGTCACTGAATTATAAAAATATTAAAAATATAATATAGCTAAGACTTTCTTAGCATAGACAGGGACTATAGGAAAAGAGTAGGCTGAAGGAGAAAATGATGAGTTTGATGCTTAGCACGTGAAGTTGAATAAGCCGTGGGGAGATATTGTTGTTGGTAGATCATCTAACGAGGATATGCGCAAGTTGCATCATTTTATTTAAAATAGTTGAAGTCATGAGCCTTGAAGAAGACATCTACAGGTTGAAGAAGAAAAGGAAGAAGTCTGGAGCCCTATGAAACACAGGCATTTAAAAAATGTTGGGAGGGAAAAGGCTTTGAGAGATGAAATATCAGTTCCCTGCGGTCCCACAGATTAGAATTCAAATTAGAATTTAAGAAAGAGTTTTGTTGTTTAAAAAAAAACAACAACCATAAAAGAGAAGACAAGTATAAAATTGGAACTGGTTGCCTTAAGAAGCAGAGAGGGCCAAATGACCAGTAAATTCCAAGGACTCTCTATACCTGATGGAAGGTTGTTGTGAGGGTCCAGCTGACACATTTGGAAAGGTGAATATTTATGATTCAATGATTAAAGACTAATTTTTATATTAAAAAGGAATGTTTTTCATGCTTGTATGGATACAGAGAGCACAACAGCATTCAAGTTCATTTATGTCAAGTATTTTTCTGATTAAAAGAGAAATGCAATTGTTGTATTTTCAAATTGTTTCGTGTTGAGACCTGTCGTGTAAAATCTGCATTTTTGGTCACCATCTGGTCATTAATTTATTTATTTTCATACAGGAAAAGGGAAAATGAAGTCTTTGAGCCTGTACAATGCTGTAGATCCCATGTAAAGAAGTAGATGTACCAACACGAAGTACAACACTGGACCCCCAGGAATTCACAGTCTAAAGGGGGCAAGAGGCACATAGAATTCGGAACTCTAGGGCCAGTTCCTTTCTAGATAGGGATGGTGGCTTTTATCAATTACAGCCACACCCACTTCAGTTCAGGCCTGCACAACCCCTGAGGCTGGCCAAGTCTATTTAGACTCAGAACCTGACAAGACCTCCTTCAGGCATTATAAGCACTGAATAACCTCTTGCCTCCTTATGTTTCATTCCGTGGCTCTCATAATCAATACTATTTAATAAAAACTTTAAATAAATACTTTTGGACTCTTTTTGAATTAGTCCTCCAGCTCACTTGCAAAGAGTCAAGTGATTATTTCCTGTTATAATTTTTGAGAAGAAGGAGGGGGAAGAAAAAATAAGTGAAGTTAGTAAAAATGGGACCTTTGGTTTCCTATAGGTCCAAGCATATTACTAATGAAAAGCTTTAGGAGGCATGTTGAATGCACTGTATACATATGGTAAGATTCACTGATCGAGACAAAAATCTACCCTTTCCTTCCCTGAGACTAACAAGGGGCCAGAAGACTCATGGGTGAAAACAGGAAAGCAAATTTAGAGAGGACATAAGATGTGAGGCATAGCTGAAAAATCTACTTTAAACAGATTTAGGTATCTCGTTTCCAGTGACAGTGAGCTTTCTTTCCTCATCTGCATTGCTTTTGTAATAATATGCTCATTCTCAGGCCGGGTTCAGTAATGAAGCAGGCACAAGCCTTATCACAAAGTCTTATGATATCGTAGAGGCAAACTGTTGTAGTTCATGTTGTGGATGTGGATGGATTTTTATTGTTTTTTTAAGTGATTAGAAATGTGTGCATCCATATTAAATAAACCTTTCTGTCATAAATTAAAAGTAATATTTTCCTTGAAGAAGTACATTTGTTACTGCGAAAAAAATAGTCTAAAATTAGGGTAACCCTAAACACACCGTGTGTTTTAAAACAAGATTGTGGCTAAGCAGAAAAGGCCTCCTGCAAGGTCTTTGGGACGTTTGAACCAGCACCTTCCGTTTGTTTTCCTCCATCAAGCTCTTTCAGTCAGTGGGTCTGCATGACCACAGTTACTGAGTTTGTGGCAGAACATGGTGCTGATACTGCCTTGAAATACACAGAAATGCCCATTCCTCTGTTCTCTCTTATTGATGTGATTAAAACTCTGACCTGAACAGTGTATGCATACAAATAAGTTAACAGGCTGGAGGGGTAGAAAGTGGAGCATTTTTCTGCTGTACCACTTTCAGAGTCAATTTTAAGGGCAAAATGACAACATTTATCTCTGGCAAGGCAAGGATGAATAGGGCAATAACGAGCACTTTTCCCCTTTAATCTGCACAGGTTTGAATGTTATACTTTTTTCTTCTCCATTTTAGCCACATCAGGTCAATTATATGACAGACACATTGTGGTGGGAGGAGGGAAGGCAAGGAGATGGAGTGAAGAAATATGCTACATACAAAAAAACAGAAAGCAGACTCATGTTAGACATTTATCCTCTAAAAATTAGTAAAACGTCTATAAATCATTTCTAAAAGCAATCTGAATAGCTGTGTCTAAGACAAAATGTGTTGACTTAGCTAAAACAACAACAACAAAAAACTGTCAGGGACACAAAACTAGTGACCCCTGTGATGTTTCTGAAGAGCATTGCCTGCTGGCACTTGCTACCTCGCTTGTAAGTCACACACTTTCTTACTTGAGTAAACAGCCAGCTGTGATTCCTCATCGCTTCACTGAGGAATCCTCTGCAGGTGCTGCTTAAGGTGATAAGCAGCCTGCAGAACATCACAACTTGAATGACCTATGACTCCACAGTATTCGATTTAGGAGGTACATGTGGGTTTTATTGTGTCTGTGCTTATCAGCGACGGGGCTGGAGACTGAGCTCATATTTATCTAGCACAGGTAGATATGATGCCTAGAGTGATGGAGCGTAAGTGAAATCAGCAGTGGTGTGCCAGGCTTCTCTCTCCATATATTTGTACCGCTGCTCAGCTTCTGCATATTGGGATTTGAGTGTCGCTATGCTCAGCCTTATCTCTAAAATTCTGCATAGGAAAATGAATGTGCAATTTGAAAAACATGAAAAAGCGATTCTTTACCCAAGAAATATCAGGATAGGTGGACAAAAATATTTATCTGGATGACTGCAATATAGAATCTCAAGCACTTGGAATGTTTTTAAACAGTCAAGCCAAAATGTGCAAAGTGTCATTTTACTCATGCGTGCTTTTCAGCAAATGTATCTCAGTCCTTTAGGATGACAAATGTTGCCTTCTGAAAGATGTGATGCTGCACCGCTTTCTTCACTGTTGCTCAGGAAAAGTATGAGATTTTATTTTATCATCCACCCCCTTATTTGACAAGACCCTATTTTCCCCACAGCCTCCCCCACCCATTTGAGGTACAGTCCCTTGAGCCTGTAATTGGCAGGAGATGAAGCGATGATGGGGAGTGATCACAGTCAATAGCTTTGATTAACAATAAGGTGGAAAATTAGCAATGCTAGCATTCAGCCACCCTGCCCTCTCCCTCTTCCATATGCTCCCTCACTCCAGGCTGGCGGCCTCGCAGAGGGCAGTCGGAGCCCTTCGCCAGCTTTGAAGTGCAGCAAAGGTGCAAGCCGAGCAGAGAATTAGGGAAATTAGGGAGAAGTAGAGACTGCGAGTCATGATGCTGAGACCTTCGCACAGCTTAGTGGGCCGCAGGAGGGGCAGGGAGGACGTGTGCTGTGTGCTGTCCTTGTGTGTGTTTCTGTCACATGTGGATTTACTTGTGTCTGGACATGCTGTGCTCAAAATGGCAACTACTGTTACTACTGTGACCCCATCAGCAGCTCTGGTGTTGTTTCCGACAGACCCTGAAGACCTAGAGAAGGGGAACGACAACGGGACGCCAAACCCCACCTCTGATAATGATGACAATTCGCTGGGCTATACAGGTAGAGTGTTTCTTTCCCAAATACTAACTTCCCATTCCTCATATAATGCCTCCACCTCCATCAGTCATCAACCACCTGTGTAAAATTATCTAATCATCCCTGCTTCCCGCTCACTAACAGCCGAAGAACTTCTTGCCCTCATTTTCCAGACTTCATTCTTTTACTGGGAGTTCATTTTGCTAAAGAACACATTTGGGGGAAAAGAAATTGACATGAAAACTGCATACGTCTGTGTTGTCTATTTTTTTTGATATTAACAAATGCTCATCAGCCTGAAACTCTGATATTGTGTAATGTTTAGAAGAATAATACTTTCTTAGAGATTTAATATTTGAGTAAATTGGTATCAAAAGAAATAAAAGACTATATGCAAATAAGTGGGTTGTTTGCATATGGAGGAATTACACTCATAGTCTTATAAACAATAAAAAGTAAACTCTTAACAGACGTGATGCAAATCATAATTACCAACTTCTGTCTCAGGATGTGTTTGCCTGGCTATTGTCACCTCATCCACAAGCTACTTCTTAAATAGGTACATGTTGACACCAGCAGAAAACTGGCAAATTAACTAATTGAATGTGTTGGAAATGATTCATATTATAAATGTCTAAAACTGATTACCCTATAAATATGTAGAAGTTTCATGCAGAATTTGTAAGTATAGTTATAAATATAATTGCATAAGTGACACATCTAACTCAGAAACAATTTGACTGAAACTTCAGATAAAAGTAAAAAAAATACATCACATAACCTGTTAAACAATGATGTAATAGTGGTCTTGTCATAATAGCAGCTCTTTATTATGTTCTTTTCATTAGTTCTTATTAGCACAGTTTTCTACAAACTGTTCTAGGTTGTGGCCTGTGGAGGGAGGGAGGGAGGGAGGGTGTGTGTGTGTGTGTGTGTGTGTGTGTGTGTGTGTGTGTGTGTGTTGGGGTAACCGAAATGAGAGATAATGGAGAATTCTTGCATATCATTGCAGTCTTACAGATGACCGTGTTAAAAAAAGAATAGTTCACTTTGGCATAAATGAATAAACTAGTACTTTAGAAGCATGATCACTATCCTCATAGATTTAATTTTCTCCAATATTACCCCTAGTCTATATAATTTTGGGTTTTAAATATCTGGAATAAGTACTAAAACTAATAACACCTTTGTGAGGAATGTTAATATTTATTGCATTTATTTTAGTATTATAAATATCTCATTCTCATTTTATTCTTATCTTTCAACCCAATAACTGACATTAAAAGACCAATAAATCAAAGCCCATAGGGGGTGAGATGGTGAAGAAGTTGGTGTGAAAGTTTTCCAGAAACTTAGCTAGAGCCAGAGTTGTAAATGTCATTTCTTAATACAGTAAATACCAAGGGAGTTCATATTCGTAAAAGGAGGAATCTGAGTCTGTGTTCTTTCTCCTGGGTACCTCCCTCACCAGGGTGTCCTAGTTCTATTTCCTAGTGCTCACACAATCTAAACAACTGCATTGTTTAGATACACTAATAGCATTTGCCCTTTGTCTTTTATGGATTTCCTGAAAATTGCATATACCCAACACATAAATCAGGCTGGAGCCTTGAATTAAGAGATCTTAAAAATGCATTTAAGACTAAATGTACCATTTTTTATTTCTTTATTTCTATTTATTTTTCTCCTTCAGGTTAATTTGTAGTTACATTTCTGCTATTAAACACATCATTAGATGAATTAAGACAAGGTAATAAACTGAATAAAATTATCTTTATATTCTATAGGGTAACTAATTAAAGAAGCACATTTAATGCAAAGTTACTAAAAGCAATCTTCTGAACAATCTTTTTCCTGAGAATATAACTCTTTGTAACACGTAGTACCTAAGGAAACTTATTCTATTTTGTTTTAGTAAATTCTTGATTATTCAGAAACCTCTCTTTTACTATATGAATTAAATATGCCTTTGTGTCTCTTTCATTTGCACATTGACCATTTCTTTGCTCACTAAAAACTCCATTGGAAGGAATAAGAACTCTTAAGCTGTGTTTTTTTCTGCTTGATAACAATTATAAAGGAATATCTCAATCAGCTCTGAAGTGGAAATAATCATATTTTACACACCATCTCAAAATGACTGTGCAAATGGTAGATACTGGGTGTACATTTTTTAGTACATGTTGCTTCATTTTATTGAACTGGCATGTGACACTTTTCTTTCTCCACCTAATATTCATATAAATATAAACAAGTAATGTTTCCTAGAGGAATCTATAATTCTGGAAAACATAATTTGGGAAACATGAAACAGTCCCAGAGGAAGGTCACCAGTTCACTAAAATTTACAGTCACACATCTCTAATGTTCCCTTTTTTGGTCCCTCCAATGGATATAATTTTCATTGCGAGCTGATTTGTCACTACAATGTCTGCTCTGAAACTCATGCCATTTGGGACCATCACTCTCAAATGGATACATCAAAGTTGAATCAATTGGTTCATAGCATATACATGAATTTATTTTGTATTAATGATATAACCAACAAGTGATAATCTTATTAACTTGCTTCTTACACCATATAGGCTACTTATCTCAACTGAGTAAGTGATTTAATTGAGAGGCCCAAAAGGGAGAGAAAAAGCATACCCTAGAGTTCAGGGTAGAAGCGTATATTGATTCCTTTCTTCCTACTATCTCCAGATGCAATACTATGAAGCCATGTTAAGTTTGCAAACATTTTGGTCTCTCTCCTACTAATCAATATATGCAGAGCAATTTCTAAGGTGACACTGTGGTGTGTTATTCAAGCAGACTTGTGCATTATTTAGAGAAGTAGCCCATTTCCTATTTAACCAAGTGTGTCATAAATACTGGGGATCATTTACCGGTTGAGAGTATATAGTCTTTGTTGCAAGAACAAATAAGATGGGATTTTAAATCAGCCCTTTGTGAGGTCAGACACACATCCCAAAGAGGATGAATATGTAACAACAACATTTTTAAAAAGAGTCTCTGAAAAGGGTACCTTGTTTACTGACATCTGAAAGTGCATATCATATTATACAAATATGGGGAGGGAGGTGGGGAGCACGGGGCGGAGGGCAGGCAGGGTTGGGAATATAAGACAGAAAGCTGTATTTGAACAAGAATTAAATAAAAAATATTTAAAAATAAAAAAAACAAATGAAAAAATTAAGTAACATACCTAAGAATATTTAAATATCTGAAAAATAATATTTAAATATTAAGGTGTGCATATCATATATAACCCATGTAGTAACATGGGTTACTAACCCATATGGGTTATATAACCCATATATAACACCTTATGTAGTAACACAAAATTTAAAGAAAAATCTGTTGATACATTAAAATTCAGTAAATAAATGGAATCTAATAATAACTTAGTAGCATTCTTAATCTTTTTTAGAAAATAGTAATTATCAATTATAAAATAAATTAGCTTTATTTCTTTTTCTGAGTACCAAAATAGTCTGTAAATTTGATGTTTTATGTCTAAAATATATCCTTAGTCTCCATTTCTTTAAGAAAATGTGTCCCATCTTCATAGTTCTGTTTTAAGGATTAGCTTCTTATACAACGGCATATTAGCAAAAAAACAGAAAGCAAATTCAAACATGAAGTACAAAAAACTGTCAGTAACATCAGTGTCAGTTCAAGTAAAAATCTAGTCTAGAAATCCCAGAGTAATTTTAAATGAGGATCATGCAGTCTTTAAGCCACCAATATTACCTCCAAGTAGTTTGAGTGTGATTTTGTTTGAAAGGAAATAAAATATATGCACTCTTACAAAACAAATATTCTGGACAATATAGTATGTTTGCCCATAGGCATGCAGATAGCACCCCCAAACCTTGTTTGCCTCGTGTTTTAAAATCTCAACAAGTAACTGTTCATTGGTAATGACATTGATTCTTCTGTCACTCTACATTCTTAATTGAATAGCTTCACAATTAAAACAGAAACTTTACTCTGGTGTGTGCACTTTTAAATTATGTATAGATAGTAATATCTAGCATTCATTATACATTATGTATGCAATGCAGTTTTTTCAAGCAGTGCACATGCAGTAACTCATTGAACACTTACAACAACACCCTCAGAAGGTGCTATTATTAACAGTGACAGTGCCCAATGTCTGTTTCAACATTGTAAAGGAAAAATAGTTCAAAATGAATTACACATTTTATAAGCTCACAGTTTTTCATCTTAATGGGATTGTAGCTATAACCTACATTTGAACACAAATTCAAAAATTTAAAAGGTTAACCATATTTCTTTTATACAGATCTAGTCACCAAAATTATAAGTATCTGCTCATTCTCACCCAAGATTTGCTATTATCACAATAACGAGAGTGCATAATTTTTGAATCAAATAGGCCAAAAGCTTTAAACCAAAACAAGAAGCTTCCTATTTCACTTCCATTTTCTTGAACCATTTCCTTTCAACAACTTATTTTTCTTTTTTCTCTTTAGGTGCTCCTTCTAGTAATTTCTTTTATATGTTTAAATCAAATGCAACAAAAATAGTTCTTGATTTGTCCATTTTAATCACTGTCTAGTAAATATTTTTTCTGGTTTTTCACCATCACATTCTTAGTGAAACTAACAGGCGGAGTTTATACTGATATCACTAAGCAAGTTTTCTGAGGCGAGTCTACTACCAAGCCAAGCAGTGTAGTGTAATGGCATTTCCCTCTTTATACATGACTGTTCACTTTCTGGTGGAGTTAATTACATTTTTAACTTCCTAAATGCTTAGTTATATCTAATATTACAGACATCTCTCATAAAACTCCTCATGTTTACATCCCAAACTTAGTGGTTTCTCTCCAGACTTGGGACGTTTTGCCATCACTTATTTTAGATCCTCTGTTTCCTAGATCTCATTGTTTCCTCTTTCCTGGTTTATCCTCTTGTTGAGAGAAGCCCAGTCTACAGAAAGCACCTCACAATACCCCTTGAAACACATCAGAAACAGAGAGTTACTATGATGTGCTTTGTGGTGTATTGTCCATCTTTGGTTGTTGTTTGTTTTCCTTCATTATTCTGGGTACAAGATAGACATTTCAGATTTATGAATCATTTATTTCCATTTTGGAAAATGTTATTTTTCAAGTTTATTGGGGTGACTTTGGTTAATAAAATTATATAGGTTTCAAGTGTGTAGTTCCATGTTATATCACTTCTATCATAGCATTGTATCGTAGCATTTTGTATACTGCATTATGTTCCCAAAGTCAAATCTCCCATTACCATATATTTGACCCTCTTTCCTCCTTTATTACCTCCCCATTCTCTTCCCTCTGGTGACCACCACACTGTTATCTGTGTCTAAGTTATGTTGTCTGAGTTGTTGTCTGTCTGTTTCTCTGTTTGTTTGTTTATTTGCTGTTTTCAGTTTTATATCCTGTATAAGAGTGAAATCATATGGTTTTGATTTTTTCTGTCTGACTTTTTTGACTTAGCATGATGTTCTCATAATCCATTCATATTGTTGCAAATGGCACTATTTTGTCTTTTTTATGGCTGAGTAGTATTCCATTGTATATATGTACCACATCTTCTTTGTCCAATCCTCTATCAAAGTATACTTTCCATGTCTTAGCCACTGTAATTGATGCTACAATGAATAATAGGGCTGCATATATCTTTGCAAAGAAATTGTTTAATTTTTCTCTCATAGATGCCCAGAAGAAGGATTGCTGGGTCACATGGTAACTCTACTCTTAATTTTTTGAAGAACCACCACACTGTTTCCATAGTGGCCGTCCCAGTTTACATTTCCACCAGCAGTAAATGAGGGCTCCGTTTTCTCTACAACCTCTCCAACACTTACCACTACTTTTGTTGACAACAGCCATTCTAACAAGTGTGAGATAGTCTATCATTGTAGTTTTGATTTGTGTTTCTCTAATAGCTAGTGAAGTTGAGCATCTTTTTATATATCTGTTGCTCATTTTTTAATATAATGTCCCATCTCTTTTCTATGTTCTTCTTTAGAATTGTTATTAGTCAGAAAGTGAACCACTTAAATTAATTCATTAAGTCTCTTATATTTTCCAATTTCTATCTACCAATGATTTTAGAAAATTTTTATATTTGTTTATCAGATGTTATATTTCTGAGCTTTTAAAAAAATTCTCTGTTGTCCAAAGAATTTTCATAAATTGAAATTTCTGACTTTAGGCAACTGCTTTTTTGGTTATTCATCTGCAGTTCCTAATAGATAGATAATATTAGAAAGCCACATAAAATTCATCTATTTACAGGTAAGAAAATCCAGAATATTAAAACTATAATGATTTAACTAAGATAGTACAGATATTTAGCAGTCAAAATAAATAGAACTGCATTTTCTAAATTTATGTTTAGTGCATTTTTTGCTTTTGATCAATGCTTTTAAAAAAACAATAATTTTTTGAAAAAAAGAGCAAAACCTTATACTTTTTAGTGTGTTGAGCTAATGAATGTCATTACAGTTTCTATTTTCAAGCCTTCACTTCTACATTCTTTAAATATTTATTTATTTATTTTTAATGTATTTCTAGAGAGAAGGGAAAGGAGGGAGAAAGAACAGGAGAGAAACATCAACATGCAAGAGAAACATGTCCCCAACCAGGGACCTGGC
The DNA here is from genome assembly GCF_014824575.4 of Sturnira hondurensis. Lineage (NCBI taxonomy): Eukaryota > Metazoa > Chordata > Mammalia > Chiroptera > Phyllostomidae > Sturnira > Sturnira hondurensis. Next base: position 21,283,739 of record NW_028083059.1, read on the forward strand.
CCTCAACCCAGACATGCACCCTGACCTGGAATTGAACCAGCAACATTTAGGTTTGTGGGACAATGCTGCCCAACCCACTGAGTCACATCACTCAGGGCTCACTTCTGCATTTTTAGTGCATTTCTTAACTTAAAAGATTTTACAGAATTTCTAGGAAATGAGAAAGTATAGGAAAATAAATTGAAGCTCAAAATAAAACTAACATTTCACTTTAGTGTTACATACATATTTAAGTACTTTATATTTGGCTCTAGAAAAATAACACACTAATTTAAGTTTATATAAAAATATATCTATTCTACTCTCCACAAAATATCTGGATAATTATTTGTTCATTTACTTAAAATTTACATACTAAGTGCCTACTCAGGGGAAACTACTGCACTAGGTACACGGAGGTATAAAAGATCTAAACTCTATTAGAATCAATATCATGCATGGCTCCTCTTTGGATCATCATATCAGGTGGCCCCTCACTGTCTTTCTCTTTGCTGGTTTGTGCAGCATTAATCTGTGCTTAGTAGGAAATTAATAAACCCTTCTAGAGTGAAAACTTAATCATACTGGGAATAAAATCATAACCTCATATTGATTTAAACAATTTGGTTCATCATCAATAGTTAACAGAAAAAGATGCATTTTTTCAGAGTTATAAGGTTGTACAATTTGTTTTTATTTTCAAAGACTTCAGTTTAATAACTGAATTGGCAATTTTACCAATTCTCTGCAAATATGGAAACGAGCACATGACACACAAGAATGTGATATGTGCATGAGAAAATGAAAAGTTTCATTTTTATAACAATTGACAATAGGGAGAAGACATGCCTACTTTCTCTTTCTGAAGTTTAAGGGACATGGAACAAGGAAGCTTCAACTGGATTAGGACATTAAAATGTTGAACTCAACAATGGAATTCTACGAAGGATCGTTTAAAGGATAGTTTAAAGCAGTTTATCTCAATTATTTAAAAAATTAAGTAAATATTGTATTGCCCTTACATTATTGACACTATCTTACCTGTAGAGTTTTTCATGAATATTTTGGAGATTTAAATTATCCCCCAAAGGCATTGACTATTATACTTAGAATTTGGTAATATTTTTAGTGTGGAAAACTGAAGCTTTAAATATTGTGATTTTTCATAATTGGAGAAGAAAGAATACAGCATCTGAGCTTGTATCAGGCAAAACTTTGATTTTTATAGAGATATTGCATTTAATTTTACTTCCTTCAAGTAGAAGTTCAAGTGGAGAAAATACTTTCCAAGAATACTTTTGATTTGAATTTTCGAAGGATGCTTTTGACTTTTAAAATGTATTGAAAAGCAACAAATTGCAGAGGTGTGTAAATAAGTAGACACACTCAGAAACAAAGTAAGCAGGCTTTCTTGTGTATGTGCACATCCTTAAGACAGAAAGAATATAAAGAATATAAAGAATATATTCTTTACATATAAAGAATCAGATTAAAAGTTTATGAATGAAATTTTAAGAAATAAATAATCCTTGTAACAAATTCTGTAAAGCAACTCCCTAATTATCTGGATAACTCAGTGAGAATCTTCATTTTCCCACCAATTTATGGAAAACAATTATTATTTTAGCTTAAATATCTTCCACCTTGTCTGTAGAGGCCTGGTTTTGCAGGTGAATCCCTACTAACCCAGAAAGACTTGCCCTGTGCTCAAAGCCTTCTAAGCAGTACTTACCAACAGCATGACACTCAACTTTTATTCCACAGCTGTAGTCTCATTCCTACACTGCCTTAGATCCTTTCTGTGGTTCTATGCTAAACATCCTCTCATGTTTTTTTTAATAACCAGGCACTTCTATTTACTTTATGACATGATATACTTGTTAGATCCATGGATGACACTAAGGTATTACCCTGTTTAAATATCCATTGGGTATTTTATTTTAGCCAAGTTAGGTTCTAAACATTACAAAACCAGATAGACTAATAGTAATCCACATATCAAAATTAGATTAAAATGTAAGTCATGGCTGTCATTCACTTCTTGATGTTGAAGATGTTACAAAGATGCATACTTAGAATACCGCCAAATATCCCAACACTTACAGACATTGGTGTTGCCAAACAGGTCTTTCTCTGACCATCCAGTTTATTCCTTAACTACTGATATGTCTTCATTCTTGTACATGTATTACTGTTTCTCCTGCTGTACCAAGTTCTCGTTTTCTCAAGAACTTTCCTCTGACTTTTCTGAAAATAAAATATTGTATTTCCAACCTTAAGATTAAAATGTTATCCTCACATATATATTTACTAGGTTGGTGTAGTCACATATATGCTGAATGTGTCAGGCTGAGCCAAGACATGCATTTAGAGCTGTATTAATGTTACTAAAGCAAAAGAAAATTTAATACCAAGGGAGATTGTTACCATTTATGCAGTGTTTGATAGTGAGGGCATATCACTTATCCCACTCCCCCATGAAGAAAGGAGTTCAATATAATTAGACTACCACCAAGTTGGCTGGGTGGACCTATGCTATTACATATCAGTGGTTCAGCATCATTCTATGCTAAGGGCCATCTGGGCTCTTAGCATGTTGGTGGCCATTCAGTTTTGTTCAGAGTAACACTAGATCTTTAAGCCATAAATAATTCCCTCCCTACTACCTGCACACATTATTCATGAGCTAACTGTGCAAACAGTGGGAGAGTGGAGGGAGATGAAGAATGACATCTAGGTCAACATTGTCACCTGTTTCCTAAAACCCTTCTATGTAACATGTTTATTTGTGAGTGTTCAATCAGGACACTGATATCCTCAATTCTGAATTCATTTCAAAGGGTCCATCTCATAGCCCTCTTGCCCAAATTTTTTGTTGTGGATGCTCCAAATTTTTTTCTTCTAATGCCCCCCAAATTTATACAACTTTTTAGCTACTATCCCTGCATCAGTCTAGGTCCATACCTCTAGCTCTCTGTCCTTCCAGATACAGTGGACAACCACTTGTACCATTAAAAGTTCTTTCCTTAATAAGGAATTACTTTCCCTACTGTCCTTCTTGGGATTCTTGTATGGGCTATAATGGAGCAGAAGTCCACTTCCAAATAACACCAATATATCATGCAGAAAACCAAGTGTATATCAGACTTAGTTTTTCCCCTGCTGACTAATTATAAGGAACACCCAGGTGACTGTATATACAGACTGAGGGAGAGGTGGCAATGTACTAGGAATAGATACATCATGAATGGGAGCTACCTGTGCATGCAACATTTTTCTGCTTTGAGTGCTTGCTTGAGCTTAATAGTACGTTACTTTACCCATGTTAATTCCACTGATGATGGTATACTGTTGAGCACACCCAACTTTATGACAGACAGTTGAGCATCTCCCAGTTCATGATGGTTGCATGATTTGGGGAGGAATTTAGGTTCCCTTGATCAGAAGTTCAATCATTACTAGATCGGAGTTGCAAGATAGAAACTAGAACTTCAAAAGGTGATTAGCTTTATCCCAAAGAGGTCCTTGCTTTTTTCTGAAGCCCTAGCTGATCTATGCTGTGATTCTATCAGAACTTGCCAGAAGCAACATACCACACCCCATTGTTGCACAATCAAGTTTTTTTTCCTGTCATGTGACACAAATAACAGAGCTTCTTGGCATTGCAAGCTGATAAAGTAGAGCAGCCTTCTCCTACTAACAGTCACACTCAAAAGAAATATCATTATGGGTAGTTGGGAAACAGGAAGAACTAGCTCTTCCAAATGTGGTATGTTTCCATCATTATCCAAAGATATCCAACAAACAGACAAAGCAATGACAAGTGTAGGTCAAATAGCAGTCAAGGAGGCCCTGTGGCTGAGTGCCTCTGTTTCCAGAACCTGATAAAGGTTTTGGAAGAGGTTGTAGTTGAAGAAATCAGAAATAAGTCTAGCTATTTTAATGAGAGGTCATGAAAAGTATCGGTTTTCCCATGACTCTGTTGTTCGTGGTGAAATTAGTGGCTAATTGCAATTGCAGCTCTTTCTAACTGCACCCCTAGCCTATAGAGAACAAACATTAAAATGTTTAAGGACCACAGTGCTCCTCTTTTGAGTGCAGAATTAAATACCTTGTTGAAAGGATTGACCTCTAAGTCCTTTCAGGAGATAAAGTTGGAGCATGGCTAAGTGTGTCACAAATGATAAATCAACTCAAACATTTGAATTCCTCTAAGTCATCAGTGCCTGATAGAAATAGAAATGTATTCCCAAATGCAAGCCACATGTTTACTTTTAAATTTTCTAGAAGCCGTATTTTTAAAAAACAGTAAAAATAAATATGTAAAATTGTTTATAAAACTGTATTTTGTTCAATATAATATAGACAAGATATTTCAATATAGACAAGATATTGCAGTTAATATAAAATTACTGAGACACTATATTTTTTGCACTGTTTTACACTTGAAGAACATCTTGATTGTGGACCAGTCCCATGTCAAACATTTGAGAGCCACATGAATTCCTCCCTCTCCATTATGCCAGAGAATTTCTGGCATCTAAACTTTCTTTACTAAAATGTAATTTGAGTCTGTTTTAGTCAATACTAAGCACACAGCTAGAACCACTTACTTCCAGCTGCTCAAACGAGCCCTTAGATTCCAGAAACTCCGTTAAATCCAATCACAACAAATGCAGCCACTTTAGAATCACTTTTGTTCTTTTTTGGTCTAGCACGTTTAGAGTCCTGGCTCATAGATACTCTCCAGGTTTCTGTTGATATAAATTCGCAAAATCTATTAAGCCTTGTCTTGCTGGTTTGGGTATTGCAATTGCGACATTTTGGAATATGAATTTGTGATCTTTGCTCTGGAGGCGATTAGGAGTGAAAGAGTGGGTGAGGTAAATGGGCGTCCTTTACCAAGATAACGCCTCAAGGTTTCCAAGCAAGGCAGTTCTAGCCTCATCTGATGGGAAGAAAGAACTCTGCCTTTTGGCAAAGAAGGATTAGTGGAATTTGGGGGGTGGAGGGCTCAGGCTGATCTGAACCCATCCACATATTCCATGCTTTGGAATATCCATAATTCATACTTTGGAACATAACCAGTTTTCCTGCCCATTCCCCAGTCAATGCTCTAAATTTTCACATGTGGCCCCAACCCAGCACTGTGGAGTCATATTTCCAATTGCAATAGCCCCGAGGCTGTAAGTCAAAAGAGGTCTCAGTGCCCCTCATTGTGCCTGCAGCCAAGAATGTAAAATGCTGGGTGTATCACGTCTCTAAATGATGCGGGGCAGGCGGCCCACCCACATGGTCCTAGCATTCTTTATTAATGTCATAATAACCTACTGCAGGAACCTTTCAGACCACCAAAGCTTTACCTCAATTGGCACTCCATTACAGGTGACCACAGGTGATACATCACGGCACCGTTTCGTCACTTTATACTACAAATGGCCGGGGTCTCGTTTTCAAATTGCATTCAGGTCTCACTCACTTTCAATCAAGCAAGTGAACTAGCAAATTCCAGATTCTCATCCTGGAGGTCCTGTGGCTGACAAGGGTGGACTGCATGGAGTGCCTCTGTTTTCCAAACTTGGTAAAGGATCTGGAGGAATTTGGAGTTGAAGAAAGGGATTTAACACAGGCAATCAGGTGCTTACGAAATCCCTGGAAGAAGAGAAGCTAGGCCTCCAAATATAATCCCTAGGATCAATCCGCTCAAGAAGTTCATCAAAGAAGCTGTTGTCTCACTTAATCAAGAGACGGGATATCAACAGGCAACATGGAAGTGCAAATGCTTACCCTTTGAGCCTCCAAGTCTGTCAGTGAGCTAATAATGTTATTATCTGAAAGTGCAAAATGTATACAGTTTACATTCACTGTGATAACATGTCTAGTGGGCACTTAGCACGGTTGATTTGACGTTGTTTCATAGAATCCTCATAAAAACTTGGCAGGGTAGGTTTTGTTTTCTTCATTTTGTAGATGAGTAGACTGGGTCAGAGACAGAGGAAAAGCAAATTTTTTTACTTGCCACAGTATCAAATCCAGGGAATGCAGCCTTTATTCTCAGTTGCTTCCCATACCAAGGTAGGGGTTATCTGTAGTAGGCTTCATGTATTATTAATAGTTGCAAAGTCAGCATGTATAAACCTTCAAATTTCCACAGTTATCCAATTAACCCGTGGTTACTTATATAGCTTTTAGTGCTTCTCCGCAGGCGCAGGCTAATGAAGTTCTGTATAAAGGATTACACAAGTGGGAAACAAAGGTCAGGAAAAAATGGAACATTTTATAATAACTGTTACATAAAGGCTTTTTATTCCCCCAAAAATCAATGTGAAAGATTTAAGCTTTGGCAGTAGCCTGGTCGGCTGAAATACTAGTGCTATTCAGTGGGTTCTAATTAAAAATTTAAAAACCCATAATAATGATATATCAGTCTCTTAAGTATAACACTCTAATTGTACAGACGAGAGAAGCAAAACACATACATGTAGTAAAAATATGAAAACAGACATAGGAATAATTTCCATCGACTTCAAGATGCTAGTTATCTCTGGCCAAGTGAGTAATAGGAAAAGGCAAGTGTAGAGCTATGGAAATACCTAGAAATGTTTGTTTCTATTTAAAAAGAGGATGTAATACAAACATGGAAAACTTTAACTATTGTTTATCTGATGGGTAAATGAGTGTCTATTATGTTTGTATAGTTTTCTACGTGTGTAAAATATTTCATAACTTGAGATTAAAGAGATTTAAAAATATTAACTTTTAAGAATTACTGTGGTTCTATTTGATTTTATAAAATAATATAGCATACTTTGTTATATGTTTTATGCTAGCCTCTGTATTTTTTGAATGATATATGATAGGTTTTTGGGAAAGCACCCCAAATCAACACAGCTATGTTAAAATAAAACCAAAAGAAAATAAAAGAACTTCTGCCCAAGACTTAAATCTTACAGACGATAGGGTTGATGTGTTGGGACTTTAATGGCCATGCATGTTAGACATGACCTCAGTTTTCAAAAATCTAATTTAGAAACATGCCTGAAACTGTGTTTTGTGTTTAAAAAACAACAACAACACACACAGAGAAAAAAAACACTTGGCACTATGATGCGCCTTGACATGAAGAGTATGAAGAGCTATATAAAATACTATGTCATTTAATTCATGCTTTGGGACATATATAGCACAATATAATCATGTGTATAAATATGTTTATTTATTATATTTTTCCAATTCAGTTTAGATGCTTTTAATTGAAAAAGAACTAGTGGAGACACACACCATCCTTTCACAAAGAAAGGTACAGAATAAAATTTCCATTTCTAGAGTAGGGTTTGCCACAGATATCCTGATTAGTGAAGAGGTTCTGAAGAGAATCGGTCAGACTATTTACTCTAATCTAACCAAGACATTACTTTAACTCCAGATGGTACAGCCTTAGTCACCACAGCTTTTAATGTAGGTGTATTGCACATTTAGTTTTAACCTATTTCTCTTTTGTCTATTTCATTCTTACGTTCCCATTAATGACAGTAGTTTCAAAGAGGAAAGAATGTATAAGGAGAAATAAAGAATTTTACTCAATAGTCAATATTTGTCTTTATCTTTAAGATAAAATGGGATAAAGAGAAACTTCTGAAAACAAACTCTGTGATTACTATCTTATTGTAATCTAATAAATTGCTCTAGAACTTAATTAAAACTGAAGTATTAGAATGGCTGTATTAAGTCTATAAAAGCAGTTGAATGGACATGTAAGGATTTTAATAATGGTGTGGAAAAGTGACTTATTGAACAGTACAGTGCTGAGGAAAAGTTAAAATAAGGTCATCTTTCTATCCCAGAACTGTATGTTTTTACACAAGAAACTGTAACTTTCCATTACTTCTACTGCCTTCCACAAATTAGACATTTATACATATGTATCTTTGGTTATACATATGGGTATTTTCTATGCACCAAAGAGAAAAATGATAGTTGATAAAAATAAATTATTGTTTTTAACATTTATACTATATTCACTTAAATTTGCTTTGTAAGCAACTATCACAACCAACCATATCAACTAAAAATGAAATGCTAGGGATTACTTACACACAACATTAAATAAAAGGCCTACAGTGTATTTTTGGTACTGATCTAACATAAAATATTCTATAAGGAATTATATGATTGTTTTATCAGGAAAAAGTTATTTTACCTTTTACACTGGCACCTGTATTCAACTGCAACAAAAACAATTTGTTTTTTGTCAAGTTCAAAGGAAAGCTTTATTCTTTGAATTTAAAATTGCCTTGAGGAAGCTAAACAACAAAACAAACAAGCAAGCAAAATATAACCAAAGACACTGAAATAGAGAACAGGGGGGACAGTGACCAGAGGGGAGAGGGGAGGGAATTTCAGAGGAAATAGGGGAGGGATTTAGAGGAACAAATATAAAGGATGCATGGACAACAACTGAGAAGGGTGGAAATGGGAGGGGGGAGCACAGGTGGGGTGGGATGGAATGAGATGGAAGTAATCGACAGAAAACTGTACTTGAAAAATAATTAAATAAATTTTAAAAAAATAAAATGGCTTTGAATCTTTATTTCAGCCAAATTATACTTTTAAAAGAAATAATATATAAAACTACACATAGTCCTACAATATGTAAATTAGTGTTTCATTTATTTAAGTCAAGAGTGTTGACCAATTTCTAAAAATTACTGATATTGACATGCTAATCATTACATAAAAATAATGTAAAATACAGGTAATTTAGAAAATAAAAGCACAAAGTAAAAATAAAATCATCAACACCCAACATTTTAATATGCAAGTAGTTCTCATTTTCCACCTCTAGACGTAATGAGCAAAGTACATTTCAAGAAAATTGACACACAAAAAAGGGCAAGGGCAGAATTTTATTAAAACTGAAGGAGTAATTAGGACTTTTAAAAATAACGGACAACTTAGAAACAATAATTTATATGATGTTTCACAAAATGTATTTTACATTTGCACGTCTGCTCTAACTCACATAACAAATGAAGCATTAAATCTGACACAATTTCTCTGATATACTTGGTATGATGAAGGGTGTGAAATCCGTCATTTCACTTTTGATTTTACCAGAATTATCATATTTGTTGCATAGAACTCGTCTTACTTATGGATTTCCTCATCCTCAACCTTTAATTGGCCTAACGCTGGAAACTCTCATCTGACAATGTGTTTTTGTGAAACATAAGCAGTTCTCCAATACCACTTTCATGGAAATCTCTTCTTTTGTGAGATTCTGTATCCGTGGTGAGATTGCAATTTTACCTTATGAATGATATGTGCTGTGTTTGCTTCAGATACGGAATTAGCTGTGAGCTGTCTACACAAGGCTGACTCAGTAGTGATGTAGTTGGTAAACGCAAGCGGCAGGTGTCGGGGGAGGGTGTATTGGAGGGGAATGTATTTACAAGTACTGATTTTGTTAGTGGATGTATTTCTGATTTCTGTTATAACACCATGCACTTCCTTGTGCAACCACAGAACTTTGGATACTCAGATACTGAATTGAGGATAATAAGTACCTCCTGTTTATCATTCTTATGTTTTGATGCATACATATTATGTTTTAACTTAAATACTGTTTTTAATACATGCCTACTCTTTGTAGCCTTATTTTTCTTTTTCAAAAATCATGGAAGTTTTAATAATGTACTACGTATTTACTCAGAATTAGTCTAATTAAAATTGAATGAGGATTTGAGATTTAGCACTTGGAGAGGAGTTTAGGTCTTAGCAAAAAATAAGTTATTTCTGAGATTATGAATGCACTAACACAGTCAATTGTTTATTTACATTTATATAGTACATGAGTAAAATGCTAGCAGAAATCCAGTTTTAAATATTCTCAAAATAGAATTATTTGTCTTGTTTTCTCAGGAAATGTTAGTGTACTGAAGAGAGGCTATTTGAAACAATTTAAGTTATTTTAAAATGTTTATAATTTAATAAAACCCTAAGACTATGACATCGCACTAATAAAAATTAACCGCACTTGTAGATTCTAATAAAAAATATCCAGCATTATGTACCACAGAGGGAGCTCATAAATACTCAATATGGTAAATCTTTAAATTAGCAAACAAAAATCATATCTTATTCATATGGAAAGTTCCTGCACCTTTAAAATAGAATATTTGCTTTTTTAATAAGAAACAATTGTTAGAACAATTTTTTTCAAATAGTCAAGATACCTTAATTTTAAGCAAGGTATTTTACTATACAAATAGCAATCCTATCACTGTAATTAAACTTATTAGATTTTCCAGGAAATTAAGAACTTTTCACATATGAAATTTAGATTTAACAGGAACAAAACAGTTTGGAATTAGAATCCAAACTAAGACTCCCAGTGACCCTCAGGAACTGATAGAGAAAACATACTCCATAGAAACCTGCATTTCCCAGAACCACGTGCACAGCAGAAGCTTCATGGGTGCCAGCTGATGGCCACAGCCAACATCACTGAGGTGGGCTGACGCCTTTCAGATGAAAGGTATGCAACTTTGGGGTGTACCCTTTGCCCCACATACATATTACATGGAGACTTTTCATTTTTCTTCCACAATCCTCATTTCCAAGTTGGACAAAATGATGTGAAACTATCAATATTCTAACAATACAATATTGATGTAATTTGGAGAACATGCTTTCTCTATGACTACTCACAGTGTGTATAAAATTCATGAGGTAAAATTAATATATAAAATCCAAATTGGATCTAAGAATACTTACTGATTTTTCACCTGGAGGTAAACTGGACTTGCCAGATTTCTCTCCGGAAGGGCTACAGTGCACTACATTCCTGACAGTAGATCATGAATTTGCCAAGCTTTCAGGTGTATAACCACATTGTAACACTTAATTTTTATTTTTCTGATTACTAATGACTTGCAGCATTGCTTTGTATGCAATGGTTTGGGGGATTCCTTTTCTGTAAATTGAATCATGTAAATATTATATATCTATATATTATATACCACTTTTATGTATATATATTGGTAATTTTTTCTTGTAATCATTGCTTTTTCTTATTGATTTTTGTTCTTTGTTGAGTTTACATATTTCGAATATCTTTTCTCTTTAGTCGCTTGTCTCTTTTCTTTCTCCATGGTGTCTTAAGCAAAAATCCTTCATTTTCATGTAAACGATGCCATCTTATTTTATCTTTTTTTAATAAGGATTTTATTTATTTTATTTTTAGACAGAGGGGAAGGGAAGAGAAAGAGAGGGAGAGAAACATCAATGTGTGCTTGCCTCTCGTGAGCCCCCAATGGCAACCTGGCCTGCAACCCAAGCATGTGCCCTAACTGGGAATCGAACCAGTAACCCTTTGTTTCACAGGCCGGCACTCAGCACACTGAGCCACACCAGCCAGGGCTTAGATTGTCTTATGGTTATGCTTTCGAATTAGTCACAAAGATAGTCTACTACACTTTTTTCTATTCACAAGGTTTGCCTTTCATAGTTTTGTTTATGCATATTTAGGCCACTCTTTACATGGTGTTTTATTTTTTAACATATAATAAGTCTGCTTTCTCCATACTACCTACCAAAGTTATCTGACCTTTCTCTATTGGTAGCAACTTTTCATAGATCATATCTCAATCTGTGAAATATATGCATGGGCCTGCCTCTAAGCTCTTTCTTCAGTATCTATGCACCTGTTCAATACTACAAAACAAATACACTTCTTCAAATATGATAGGACAAGGGCACAACTGTCCCTGGAAGTCATTCCACCCAAGAGCAAGGATTGTGTCTACATTAATTAAGAGAATCTCATAATATGACCTTGAGCTAAGTGACCGACCTCTCTAAGCCTCAGGATAATGTTAACAGTACCTAATTAATATGACTATGTGAGAATTAAAAGATGATCAGTAGGCTTATCCCTGAACAAGTGGCTGATGCATGATAAGTATTCAAGAATTGTTAACAATAGAATTAATAATAAAATATAAAATAATCAGAAGGTGCTAAACCAGGTCTCTGATCTTGTTATGGAACAGATATGCTATATAACATTACAATTACATATTTATTTTACTTTAATCATATCTAGTACAAACAACAAGTTTATTACTGGAGAAGCATTTGCAAAACATAATTTTTCAAGTACTCTTATGCCATTATTTACTATTTTTGGAAATAGCCTACCTTCCTATAAAATGGTTTCTACTAAATTTATTTTACCACTCGACAAGTACTGGCTGAAATACATTTTTAATTGTCTATTACATTTCCTGTTGAATACTATGACAATAAAAGAGTTTGAATTCCTCAATGAGAGAATCCAGAATTTCACAAAGTTGTGAAGACAAACCAAAAATGAGTTTCAGTCTTATTTTCTAATGAGTGGTTCTTGACCTGGGCTTCCATACCCAGGACCTGCTCCAGGCCAATAAACCAGAACCCTCAGGGAGAGAGTACAAACACCGCCATTTTGGTTGTTAAAGCTCCACTCAGTGATTCCAACGAGCCAGCAGAGCTGAGAACCACTGCTCCTGTGGCGCATGCAGGCCACACTCTCCCTCCTTCTTACATCAGGGTCTTAGATTTGCAACCATTGTGAATTCCTGATCAAATGGAATATTTGTTCAATTAAAATGCGATTTGATTTATTCATATTCTTCATTGTCTTTAATTAAGGCAGAATGCCTTAGTTAAATCTGATAAATATTTTGCTTTAAGGATAGTCAAAATCAAAGAAAGACTGATACTCCTGATTACTAAATGTCATTTTAATTATATAGTTTGTATATACAGTATATATGTGTGTATATGTTTGTATGTGTGTGTGTTTAGATAGAGAATATCCATATATAGGTATATATGGGGGTGTGTATATACATATACATATATTCTTCTTAGGTGATATTTTTGTGAGACTTCATATGTGGTAAAGATGATAGAATTTATATTTAATGATTCTGGATATTTCATACACTTCAGAGAAATAGTGACTATCCTTTCTGATTCACTGGATGTTTTTGGAGTTTATCAATGTAAATGTATAAAAATGGGAGAAAATTAGCAAATTCATAGGCCTATTGCACTTTTAAATTGCTTACTCAACAAAAAGCATCCATTTGTTTAAATTAAGGTCAGCCTTCACTTATTACAGTAATTACTGCCTTTCAACTGCAGGTAATGTGCTTGATTTCCCAAGTACGTGGCAACTCTGTCTCCTAGGAGTCGCCAAGCCTCAGTCAATAGTGCAAAAATTGACCTAAAGCCAGGGTCTTAGTTCTATTTATGAATTTACTACTAGCTAATTTCTGTTTGTCAGCATTGATTCATACTTATTTTTCATCTGTGTCTCAGTTTTCTCTTTTTTATGTTATAAAATATGTAAACTTAAACATGAAAGCTTAACATTGCTAAGCTGCTACTAGTATATGTAAACCATGCACTGATATATTAGATTTTTTAGTTTTCAGTCCAATTCACCACATTATTTTCACTACGTAACCAGTAATGTGTTTAACTTCATCTTTCACTCCCTATCTTTCAGTTTCAGAATCATATTGGGACAACCTCTTTGATCATTTACTTTCAAGTTTCCCTGTTGTTTCATCATAAAATTCATGTAAGATGTTATCCCAGGCCACCAGGGTTATAGCTAGTGTTTTATACAAAGATATAGTTAATCATTCTTAATTAGAAGAATCATAAAATCTCCTTGAAAGGAAACCTAAAAATGGCACTCATCATAAATAATGAAAAATTTTAATAATTTATCAAGAGCAAAATAGCACAAATAACTTTTATGTGCTTGTCTCTTTGAACATACGCATTGGTGTTAGTGAAATGTGTTCAGTAACAAGTTCCAAGAATAGTAGAGCTATATCAAAGTGAAGCAAAACAAATTGTTGGAGACCTGCCAACTCTTTGTTTATATTTTATTATTTTTGTCAATCAACCGTTGCCACAATTTGTAAATGTCATATTTTCATTAACTCACCTTTTCATTTTAAGAAGTACCCAATTACAAGTGATAAGTATAAGTGGGCAAACAGAATGTTTAAGATATCTAGTGATTACTTCCTAGAAGGGATAAATAACATCTTAACTTTGCCTATGAGTTCTGCAACTTTCATCTGTAATGTTTAAGCACCTTGATTCTGTGCTTATGATTGAATCTTGAACTCTGGAGTCTTCCTGCTGATGGTTGCAGCCAGAGTCACAGAAGGTAGTTGTGACATGTATAGAAGTCCCAATCTTATAGTTGCAGACTTGTAGGTAAAAGACATTCTCTTAGCTGAAAATTGGTAAGATTTTAAAAAATGAAATTGGAAAGAAAAAAGTAAAACTGTCCTTATTTGAAGATGACATTATCCTGTATACAGACAGCCCTAAAGATTCCACCAAAAATATACCAATACTGATACGTGAATTCAGTAAAGTAGCAGAATACAAAATAAATATCAAAAAATACATTGCATTTTTATGTATTAATAGTGAACTCTCAGAAAGGAAAACTGAGAAAACAATCTCACTTACAATTGCTTCAAGTAAATCCTAGAGATAAATTTAACCAAGAATGTAAAAGACCTGTGCTCAGAAAATTATAAGACACTGAGGAAAGAAAGTGAAGAAGATACAAATAAGTGGAAGCACACACTACATTCATGGATAGAAAGAATTAACATCATTAAAATGACCATACTACCCAAAGCAATCTATAGATTCAATGCAATTCCTGTTAAAATGTCCATGGCATATTTCACAGAACTGAAACAAATATTTCAAAAATATGTATGGAATCACAAAAGACCTTGAACTGCCACTGCAACTTTGTTCTCCATTCATGCTACCAGGTATCAATTTACTAAAAAACCTATGGTAATCAAAACAGCATAGTGCTCGCATAAAAACAGATAGACAGATCAATGGAACAGAATAGAGAGCCGAAAAATTACTCCATGACTTTGTAGCCAACTAATATTTGAAAATAGAGGCTAAACATACAAGGGCTGAAGATAGACTATTCAGTAAATTGTGTTGGGAAATTGTGTTCAGTGAATTGTGTTGGGAAAATTCGGACAAAGAAAACTGAAACTAAAGCACCTTCTCACGCCATATACAAGAATAACTGCAAAATGGATTAGAGACTTAAATGTTAGACTTGAAGCCATTAAAAAATCTAGAAGAAAACATAAGCAGTAAAATTTCAGATATTTCTTGTAACAATATGTTTTTCCGATAGAGAATCTTGGGCAAGGGAAACAAAAAATAATAATAAATGAAAAGGATTACATCTAACTAAACAGTTTTTCCGGAGCAAGGGAAGCCATCAACAAAATGAAAAGATCACCCACTGAATGGGAGAACATATTCATCAATATATCTGCTGAGGGCTTAATACCCAAAGGTTATAAAGAACTTACAAAACTCAACAACAAAAACAAAACAACCCAATTAAAAAGTGGGCAAAATTTCTGAATGGACACTTACTTCTCCAAAGATGGAGGAGTTGGGGGCTGGGTGAGAAGGGTGAAAGATTAAACAAAGATAAAAAAGAAAGACTCACATACACAGACAACAGTATGGTAATTGCCAGAAGGAAGGGGGTGGGGGGAGGTAGAAGAGTGTAAAGGGGGATAAATGGTGATGGCAGGAAACTTGACTTAGGTGGAACACACAATACGATATGGAAGATGTACTGTAAAATTGTATATACCTGAAACCTATGTACTCTCATTAAACAATGTAACCTCAATAAATTTCCATTAAAAAATAATTGAAAAGAGAAAAATTATGCTATAATACTGTCATGTTTTACATGTAAATACAATTATCTATTGTAATTGGCATTATACACTATCATATGAACAGTATAAATTCCTAAGGTGTAACTATTGATATATTATCTATTTTATATATACTTTTATAGGCAGTTGCTGTATGTATATGCATCTCTATATACACACACACATATATATACGAATATATGCATAATGCTCACACAAGTACTGATCATCATTACCACAGAAAAGATTCAATAATGATGTTGAAGTTTTGTAGGTCCAAGCTCTGTGTTCCCCAGAGTATAATGAAATCAGCTTTGATTAATTGCAAACTCTGTGAGCTGCACAATATATTCATTCACATGAAACTTGTTTTACAAAATCATTTGCATTTATTGACATTTTGTCTGATCATGCTTTTAAACTTAAATGTAGCACGCTAGCTGCACTTTCGTAAAATGTTTAGATTCAAGCAAATGAATGTTACCCAGAAATTCTGCTGAATTGATTTCCTTAATTATTTTTTGTGTTTTTACAGTCAAGACAATGTTGTAGGAACACTCGCCATTCTTGATATTACACTAGTTACCGATATCCACTTTAAAATACACACATACTGAAGCTATTTCTCTCCTTTTAGATTCTTTGGTTCTCAGATTAGCAGAGATCTGCCAAGAGTAAAGCTATGAAGAAGATCTGTGAGGATCAGAGCTTTAAGCAGAAGCAAGCCAGCTCCAGGGCAAAAAACAGTGAGGAACTCAAGATATTCTAGGCAGACAGACAACCTCTAGGCAGGTGGCAGATTCATTATTAATTCAGTAAAAGCTAATCTTGCTTTTTGTTCAGTTACTTCCTCAAATTATCATAATACAGCTTCATTTTTACAAATTAAAAATTTTGTTTACAGTGGCTCATAATGACATGGGTACAGAATCATGAATTGCTAATAGAGTTTGCACTGCCTACCCTTGGGATTTGGCAGAGTCCGTTTGTTGCTACATTTGTTCTCAAACATGGCTCGGCCTCCAAATTTGTCTTTTAACTCATGAATGTCATTAGGCCTTTTTCTTGTGTGCTGTATTGATCCCAATTCTCCAAAGCATTTTCAGGTGCCAGAGTAGTTATGTCTGTGTTTTAAATGGGTTTCTGTCTCCAATCATGGTAAAGCTGTTTCTTCCATTACCCTTGGAAGCCCCTCTATCTGCATAATACACAAGCACCTTCAATACATACCTCAGACCATCTGCTAGATTGGCATGGTGCCTGATTACAGAAAGGGTACCACCCCACTTCTTTGCCATAGGTGCTAAACCTTCGGTTTATGCAGCCAGTTTTCAAAATCCTATAAATTATAGATTATCCTGGAAGAAATCTCTCTTGCATTAAAGAAGAAAACAGTGGTGCCTCAAGCTTCTTTTCAAAGAGGCCCATCTGCTAATTAAGAGTTCAAACAATAGTCTTATCTAGAAGTATCCCCTTCAAAGTGACCTTCTGCTTACATCTAGGAAATATCTCTATTAAAAACCTTCCTATAATGCAGAAGGATCAGGTGACCATGAAATCCCACAATCCCCAGAACATGGTTTCAAATACATGTTTGAAGACTTAGTGAACTCTTTTCATGTATTGTTTAACATAAATTATTTCAGCTTACTGAGCAGAAGTCAGGTTTGATTTAGACAGGTTCACGTTCATTCACACCATAGATCCTTGGAAGGAGATTAATTCATTGTTCGACATTTTTTTAATTGATTCTCATGCTCTTGGGCTAGCTATTACATCCTTAAATTTGATTTCCTAAGCTATTCACTCTTCTATCCTGATGAAATTAGTGAGGAAAAAAACCAGAAAGATGGTTTAGGGAAAATAGAATAAGATTTGGGTGAGACACAGTGTAATTTCAATGGATTACACTGCCAATGGACAGTACTGGGGACATTTCTCAACTTCCCTAGGAAAGGAAAAATAATTATCTCAAAACTGTGTAAGAGTTACCTGAAAGCTTATTTTGAAAAGTACTCATTCTAGTGCTTAGTGATTAATAGACATTCAATAAATGTTAATTTTTTTCCCATCAACTTTATTTAGACTAAAAATAATGATGATGCCAAAATGTATGTGGTGACATTATGAAAATGTTGTATTGCCTTCACTGCAGGTGCCTGTTTCTCAGTATTGAAACAAACAAAACTTAATTTTTGTCTTGGCCACACATTGTTTTTACCTTTAAGATTTCTTTGAAAGATTTTTAAAATTTTGTATTTCTTTTTTCTCTCAATTTTATTGGAACATAATTGACACACAGCACTATATAAGTTTAAAGATACACAGCATAATTATTTTACTTACATATAGTATGACAGTTTAGTTAACATTCACCATCCCATGTTCCTTTAAAAAATCATGAGAATTCTTAGGATTTATAATCTTAATGGCTTCAACATATACCATATAGCAGTGTTAACTATAATTATGTCACATATTACATTCATAGTGTTTACTTATCTTACAGCTGGATGTTTATACCTTTGTCCAAATCCATTCAATTCCCACTCCCCGTACCGCCCATCCTGATAAACACAAATCTGGTTTGGTTTTATGAGGGTTTTTTTATTTTTATATTCTACATACAAGTGAAGGCCTATGGTATTTATATTTTCTTCCTAATTTATTTTACTTAGTATAATGTCCTCAGTGTCTATCCATGTTGTTGAAATAGTTCAGTCTCCTCCTTTTTTATTGCTGAATGATGTCCCTCTCTATGTGTGTGTACACACCACCTACTGTGTGTTCATCCATTAATGGACACTTAGATTGTTTCCATGTTTAATATTCTTTTTTCACCACCAAACCAGCATTACATGAAAGGTTAAAGGGAGTTCTTTAATAAGAAGATAAAAAGAATGAACTATAAAATGGCAACAAATACATATCTATCAACAATTAAATCTAAAGAAAAAAAAATAAACAAACAAGAAACAGAATCAGAAACAGAAACAGAATCACAGATACAGAATCATAGATACAGAGAACATTCTGATGGTTGCCAGATGGGAGGGGAGTCAGAGGGATGGGCAAAAGGGGTCAAAGGATTGAGAAGGGCAATTGGTAGTTATGGAATGGTCATGAGGGTATAAAGTACAGTATAGGAAATACAGTAGCCAAAGAATGTATATACATGACCCATGGACATAGTGGGAATTATGAACAGTGTAGGAATTACCTGAGGGGGGCACTGGGTAGATAGGGACAAAGGGGGGAAACTGAGGACAACTCCAATAGCATAATCAATAAAATACAATTTTAAGAAGACTTTTAAATGTATGATACTTTTCTCACTCACCTGTCCTTCAAGCAGCACTTGAGCAGCACAGAATCTAGTATAGAGTCTAGTCTACCTGCCACCAAATTTATGTAGCTCTTTCTAATTCATTTCCTGTCCTCTGCATGTAGATTAACGAATACATGCCACCCTGGCAGGGCGGCTCATTCGATTGGAGCATCATTTCTTACAACAAAGGGTTGCAGGTTCGGTTCCCAGTCAGAGCACTAACCTAGGTTGGGTGTTCCATCCGCCAGTGACTTCCAGGAAGCAACCAATCATGTTTCTCTCCCTCTCTCTTTCTTCCTTCCTTCCTCTGCCTCTAAAAAAATCAATAAACACATCCTCAGGTAAGGATTTTTTTAAAAGAATACATGCAACTGAGTTATTTCTCCTTCTGAGAATAGATGATGCCCAGTTTAAAAGATCTTCAAGAGCTGCTTTAGATGTGAGGCTAGAGACTGAGTTTCAGTATGATGAATGCCCTAATTGATATAGATATACAAACAAATATGGCAAACTCCAGGCTGCCATCTGCTACTCCAGTATTATTTCCATTCAATCACAACCTTTCATTGTATAAAGTATGGTCGTAATCTCTAGTTCTAAAAAGTGTTCATCCTCACTTGTTAATAATAAAATCACATCCACCTTCTTAAAAAGTAGTTGTACTGTGGTGATGTATACAAGTCTGATGTTATTAGTGTTTTCCAAGCAAGAAACCAAGGCAGAAAGTCAATCATACCTTCTTAGAACTTTGTCCCATTTCTACTTCTGGTTTCTTACCTAACATGGCCTTTCCCTACAAGTCTATCAATGTTGCCTCATCTGACACTTTCTCCGACTTGCTTCGAAAGATGACCTTAGGTACTTCTTGTTCATAACATTGATCACAAAATCATTACTTTATCTATTTGACTTCTTTCCATTTTCTACATTGCTGAACCTCTAGGGTAAAGCTGGGTCTTACCCTTTTTTAGTGTGCCCAGCAGATAAATACAGTACTTGGTACTAAGTGCTTTATTATCTCATTGAATATGAAGTAAAAAAAGCACAAGCGTACCTTAAGAAGAATAAAAAAATTTGGAGGCAGGAAATATATGTTCCTTAGTATTTATGGAACAAGAATATTTTTAATGAAAGTGTCAAATAATCTTTTAAAAATTCAGTGGGGAGAACTATAAAGAAAACTAGAGGTGTGTTTGTGTTTACTTTCAGTCATATAAACAGGAAAATAAGCCACGTATTAAAAGAAAAATGCATTTATTATTTTCCTGTGAAGCATAATCATGAACACAGAGAAAATGTGATATCTTTGGTGTCCTTTATCACGGGGCTATTTCATAGTGTTTACCAGGGAGCTTTCATGGGGGCAGAACATTTTGAGACCAGACCTTTTGCTGTATCTTTGTCCATCTGCAGTTGCCATTTTGGACAGTGACTATGTGAAAAAAAGTATAAAACAAAGAGAAATAAATGTGAAAAAGAATCATTTGTTAATTAAAAAGGAATCCAAAAGACTCCTCTTGGCCTTCTGAAAAGAAAGTTATTCTTTCAAATGTACTATGTTTCTGGTTTACTGTATGTATATTCACAACTATATGGAACACTGTATAGTCTGTTCTCAGGCTACGTAAAATATCTCATCTGTTTCTTATATATAGTCATGCTACATAGTTTAGAAATTTATTCCCACTGGGTGTAACCTTTGTCATCTAGATTCAGTAAATGCTTAACAGGCATAGGCCTGGACCATGTGTGTTTTGCTTTAAGGGTAAATAATCTACACTGAGACAGACAGCCCCTGAGAATATTCCTCCCATATGTCAATATCATGGTTCTTTTTCAGCGTGCCTAATATATCATGTCATCAGTATGGTCACAGCGAGACAATGGCAATGAGAACCCAGTGTTGGAACTATTGCTCACAAAATTTTTCTTAGAATAGAATAGTATCATTTGGTTATTAAAATTCCATTCAGGGATTTCTATCTCTAATAAAGCCACATCAAGAACCCCAGCTCAACAGAAGGACATCAAGAAGTAAGGAATTTAGATATTGCTCTGTCCACGATTGTAGGAGCCTATACGATTAGAAAGTGAGCTGACATATGGGTCACTCCTCAGCCTATAAATCTCATCTGTGTTGTCACAAAAGAATATGAGAATGAAGAGCCATTCTTTTTAGTTCTCAGGCTTCTAACCATTTTTTTCTAACTATTGTCCTCACCTCTCTATAGTTTCTAACTCTTCAAATATACTGAGGGGAAGACAACTGGCCTCTGTTCTCTGGATAGTGCACAAGTTAATTTATCATGCTTTATTAGGAATTCCTGCAGGAAAGCAGCAAAAATATTTGATTATAATAGTCTCAAGTAGATTAGAACTATCCATCATTGCACCAATTGATCAGAATCAAGAGAAATCTGAAATTTGTTAATTTAGCTTCCTAAAACTACTTGTTATATAACAACACAATACACTACTAAAGATACAGAATGCTATGAGAAAGAAAATGCCTAAATATGAATTAGGAGTAAGATATAAAGGTGCATTCTTGTTTAATAGTGCTTTTACCACGGGTTTCAGGCAATGCTTTTTTACAAAATGCTGAAACATCATTGATCTCTTAACTTGTATATAATATATACCTTAGTGGATTAACACACTGGTCTTTTATCTCTAGGCAGTAGTTTTAAACTGAGTTGACAGTCAATTTAATTATACAAAACTAAAATTACAAGTGGAAATAGGTTAGTTTTCCACAAATAAAGCACCATATGTCGCACAATTATTTCAAAACTATTCGTTCAGCATTTTCTTATTTTGTTTTTAATGAACACATGAGTTACATTACTTGAAACAAGGCATGCTTTTACTTCTCAGTCAAAAAACTAGTACTCTAGTTTCATTTTATGAATCAGGAATAGTTTTTAAAACTGGAAAACCATAAAGAATCTAGATTTTCTACTCGGAAATTTATAAATGACATGTTTCTCTCTAAAGATAAATGAGTAATTTAGAAATTACCTACTTGAGGTTTGCCTCACTTTTAAAACTCCTTATGAGACTGTGTACATGTTTGTAAGTCTTCCCTTATGTAAACTGTAACAACGTATTTCTATCTTACACATCCTTTTATTGTTGGTTGTGTTTATTTTCTTATTATTGTCTATTACATTCCTATTTCAGCTTTTTTAGGGTAAGATTTATTAAGGTCAATTTTCAGAAGCTAATAATGGAAAATTGATCTTCATTTTTGGAAATCAAATGGAATATGTCTATATCTAAGTTGTATTTTGAAAATAGATGAGGGAGCAAAGCAATAGAACCCCATGCCTACTTCCATACTTGCAATTAATTACTTTTCCCAGCTAAGTCCTTTGCATCCCACAATGTCAAACACACCTCATCTTTTTTTCTGCAGAATGTGTTTCCTCTCATTCTGGCCCTTGATGTTTTCCAGATTATCTGAATAAAATCTTTTGAATAAGACTGTCCAACTCTCTTTTAAGGAGAGTCATTGTTTACCATTTCCCAAAGCCTTAAGATTGCCTGGATTGTAATCACTGATAAGAAGTCATAGGTTGAAACACTGGATGGTGTAATGCCTTCAGAGACAATCTCTTATTTTCCACTGAGACTACAAACCATACTTGAGAATGGCAGTGGAAACAGAGGGACATGTTGGTAGCAACCAGCTCAGAGATCTACTGAGTAAGGATCTGAAAAGGACTGGATTCCAATCCACTCACGAGCCTACATGTGGTCGTTTAAGTTTATTTGCACAGAACGTACTAAGAATATTTCAAGGGAGATGTCAGAAATCAGAACGTTGTGGTTGTGGTCACTAAACTGAGCACTTAGACATTCAATAAAGCAAGAGCAAAAGGCCAGCTATAAGACAACTTCAGTGTATTTTGCTATTTCAAGGAATCCTTTTTAATTCAGTGAATTATTTTTGTTTTGCTTATTTTCTAAGCCAAGGTCATACTTTTAACAGCTGTTTTCTCAGGGCATGTTAAAAGCCTTCCACAGGCTGTGACAACCAATCTTATTTTGGAGGTAACGGTCTAGTCATAAGAGTCTACATAGACAGCATTTTCTAAAACCAATACACACTTCATCACTCTAAGAGAAACGCTACAGAGAATCCTACATAGCCATGTAATATAGATGATGGTTTTGAAACTATTTTTAGCCATGAAAACCTTCATTAAATGAAACCATATATTTGTATATATATTTATCTCCAATATATTATAAATATTTATATACAAATATATATGTTATCTCTTTAATATAATACATTAGACAGAGAGAGTATTTTCTCTAAAGACCCAAGATTCTGCCTGCTCACCCTTCGCTTGTCTTTCCTCTGCTCATCGAAAAAGCGGAGCCAATCATTACACATCTTCATAAAACCTTAGGATGTCATGAACAGCACTTACATAGCTGGGAAGGTCCTTTCTGGGCGTTGATATTTAACGTTTTTAGAAAACCAGGTGAACTTGGCCAACTCTCCACATCCTAGGAGAATGTGCATAGCCAGGCACCTGCTGTTGCAGTGGCTACAATCTTCAAGTCACCGACAGACGTGTGTTCAGGGTTCTCAGGAAAGTCACTCTTAGGATACGAGTAGGGAAGATATTTACATGCAGCCCCTGTAATTTTTCCAGGCTTGCGTGAAAACTTAAAAGCGGTGAGTATAAAAGGGAGGGGATCTAACACCTTGCCTGATACACAAAACATGACAGGTTATCTAGATTCAAATCCAGCTTTTTCTAGTTCTAAGACCAAGTTTTATTCCCACTAGAGACATACTAAGTGAATGTCATTATAAATGCACATAATCAGTATTAGACATACCTCTCAAGCTAATTTCTTCCTGAAAGCAGAAATCTACATACCCGTTCTATTATGTTGCCAATATTTTAATTATATGTTTTCAATCAACAAGATTCTAAAAATAAAAAATATATCATTTTACTACAATAGCATTTCTCAGTTAAAATGGGATGGCTTTCCCTAAAAAAAATATTATTTAAAGCACTTAGAATGAGTTTTGAAGCCACTTTGTTGGCTTAAATAAATAGTAAAGTCTTTATTTTAGAGTTTAATTAAAGTGCGAATTCTTTTAAAATGAGTCTTTACTTTGGAGAGCATGCAAAGCCAAAAAGAATGTTCATATGTTATATGAAAATCTTTGAAAGCCTAGGGAATTCATTGAATTATGTTTGTAACAATGCTGTGTGTACAGGAAAGAGAAAACTCCTAGTGTACATCACATTAATAAATAAGTGTATTACCTATTCACTACTCCACAACAAATCGCCCCCAAACTCAACTGCTTAAAAAAAACAAACACTGCCTGACACACTTTCAGAGGGTTGTGTATTCAGGAGAACTTACTAGGATGATTCTGGCTCAGGGTTTCTCATGTCAGTGGTGGCTTCAGTTCCCTGAAGGCTTGACAGGCTGGAGCCGGAGGTTTGTTTTCCAATATGACTAACTCACATGACAACTGGCCAGAGGCCTCAGTTCCTGGCCACATGGAACTTTCTAAGGGGTCACAAGTATCTTCACAACAAGGCAACTAGTTTTCCCTATAGTGAGGGATCCAAGACAGACAGAGCAAGAGGGAAGTCACAATGTCTTAAACCCCTCGTCTCTTAAGTCACATGCCATGACTTCCTCTGTATTCTATTTGTAATCAATATGTCACTAGTCCATCTCATTCTTAATGGAAACAGTATCAAGCACAACCTCTTGAAGGAAGGCGTATCAATACATTTACACACATATTTTTAAAGTATCACTACATTTATAAAACAAAAGACACTGAAATTTTGTATTTTGAACTTCAGAATGTTCATGTCAATTTTTCATGGAAGTCACTTAGCCATGAGGCCTTTGAAGGTACAGGGAATACATATGGTCATTCCTCACGGAATACTTCAATGTGTATCATGGAATAATTCTTTTGTGGTGGCTACTACATACTTGCTGACTGAATGAATGAGTAAGTGAAGTATGCTAATCTACAGTACCCCATCCCATAAAGATTCATTTGGAAACCCCTTGACTATGCCCATTTCTATATATTTGCTAAGTATGAAATCCATCCTCTGCCTCCCTCCCCAAAGCCTGACTCATAGTTCAGTAAATTTTTAGATAAATATTTCTTTAAGAAACATTACTATTTAAAGCTAAGTATTTTTATAAAGTTGCTAAAAATAAAAATGGATTGTCTGTCCTTGAGCACTTAAAGTAATGCTTTCAGCAATATCCTTATTTTTTAAAATTTTCACTGGAAGATGTAGCCTGATAATTCAAGATAAGGCCTGGAGGACATTTTCTGCTTGCAGATCAAAGAATGCCATAGAGTACTGATGATTTGCAGGATAATTAATTTTTCTGACTTATATTCCTACCACTCGACTGAAATAGTTCTTGCTAAGGTACTATCGTCCTTCTCACTGACAAGTTCATTAGACATTCATCCATCTTCTTTACCTAATTTAAACTTCATTCTACATATGGTGTTTTTTCTTCATTCTTTTTAACATAACACATTTATTTCAGAAAAAGTTGGGATATGGGGCAGTGGCAAACCACTCCAAAATCTCTATAGTTTTTAGCAGGGTTGTTTATCCCTCACTTACGTTAGGTTGGTTCTTCTCTCCATCCTCTCACTTCAGGACCCAGGCTGATGGGGCAAACTCTCTCTCTGTGTTGCAATGCCAGTCATGATGGCAGAGGAAAAAGAGAAGACATCAAGATGTATTCTGCCTTTAAAGTTGTTGCCCGGAAGTGACCCATCTCACTTCCACTTACATTTATTGGCCAGAGCCAATCAGGCGGTCAAGCCAACTTTCCATGGGAGAGGAAAGGGTGATTTTCTCCTCTAGGACTTCTCTAGTTCTCCTCAAGCTTCTCTGATACTTTCTCCTCTGCTCTCTTGTTTTCTGTCTATACTTAAATCCAGAGAGTCTCAAACCTTCACTGTGCATGGGATTCATCTGGGGATCTTATTAAAAATGTAGATTCTATGAACTGTTTCAAGTTTTGTATTCTATATTTTATTTGGTGGCAGTGTCAGCAAGACAATTACCAAAAGAGAGCTGGGGATGTCATGCCTGAGAGTGGCTTACTGAGGGCACAGTAGTAGAAGTATCTGTTCTACAGGCAGGAAATGAGGAAAGACTTTGTATGTAGAAAAACTTAAAAGAATGATAAAACTGATTTAAACTTAGCCTTTTTTAATTCCATGTATTATCAATTCTAAACAATGTCAGTGATAAAATATTGTTCCTTTAAAAAGTGTTTTGTTGGCGTAAGCTATGAATAGTTGTACTTACTCTCAACTTTCAATAAATCTTCAAATCATCCCATATTTATTACCTGCATTAAATAGGTAGTATGTTTTTTATGAAAATTAGTTCAGAGAATTGTCAAGTTATTCAGCCAGTCACTGTCACATGTGGACCGTCACACACATTCCTCTGTAGAGTAAATTCTTGGGGTTCAGAATCATCTGAACTCTCTTTGGATGAGGATTGTGTCTCCAACTCCTGTGGCTTCACATATTCTCTCTTTAAACATAGGTTTAAAATAACCATTGATAGTGTATTGACTGTAAATGCAAAGAAACAGAGCTTGAGTTACTTCAGTTACCATTCTATGTGACCTACTGGAATAGTGTGTTTGTGCACGTGTGTGGTACTGAAATTTAAAACTGCGAAAGAGAGCCCTGACCAGGTGGTTCAGTTGATTGTATCATCATCCCTGACCAGAATCAAACCAAAAGCTTGCAGGTTTGGTTGTGATCAGGCCACATACCTTGGTTGTGGGTCCAACAGGTGACCGACCGATCAGTGTTTCTCTCTCACATCGATGTTTCTCTCTCTCCTCTTTCCCTTCCTCTCTCTCTAAAAGTCAATACACATACCTTCAGGTGACGATTTTAAAAGACAGCAAAAGAGAATATATTGTGAAGTCTAAATTTTAGTTTATACATGAAATATCTAACTCAATTTGATTTCACATCTTTAATTTAAAGTTAGTTAGTTTTAATTATTTAGTTTTCCATACCCAAACGTGAGTCAAGAAAATAATAATAATTACTGGTTATTATGAATTTGGCAAAATTATTCTTTCATATTTTAGAACAGAGTATTAAAAAGCAATTCACTATGGGTTCTGATTATGATATATAAGAATTGATCAGTGCTTTCTGCCTCTTTATTACTACCTCTCATGTCCAAATAATACTAATTTGCTAAAAATTATTTTCATAACTTTCACAACTTCTCTATCTCTGAAATAAAACAAATGTCATGTAATTTTGGGATACCATTAATATTAACAGCTTTTAAATACAAGGAATTGAAGATAGGAAAAAGTTTAAAATGAAGTTGAATCAAAATTCATAGCATAAGATATTTGCAAAATGCTATATTACTTCAGAAATGAAATTTATATATTTAAATAATACAAGAAACAATGCCAACATTTCTTAAATAATATGTATATCTCACAGTTCCAAATTATATATATATATATATATATATATATATATATATATATATATATCCAGATCCCACCTTTTAAATATAGTCCAGTATATTCCGCTACATATCATCTCTTGGATGGCTTCTTAGAATTAGATTTCCAGTTTTTAAAAACACATATACACTTTGAGTTTCTATCCCCAACAAACCTGCTCTTCTGAGTGTTTACTTCTCAATAAAGAGCAAGCCATTTTTTTCTGGTGCTCAGGAGACATAACAGAAAAAAATATTGCTAAGAGAAATTTTTTTAAATTTATTTTTTAATCAAGAATGTTTTATGCCCTGACCAGCATGGATCAGCTGGTTGAGCCTTTTCCCTCAAAGCAATAGGTCACCAGTTTGATTACCCATCTGGACACGTGCCTGGGTCATGGGCAGGTCCCCAGTTGGGGCACATGCAGGACGCAGTGGATTAATGTTTTTCTCACACATCAAGGTTCCCCTCCCTCTTCTTCTCCCTCCCTACCCTTCTCTCTAAAAATAAATAAATAAAATATTTTAAAACATAATATTTTTTTTGCTCTCAATTTTGTTTGGTATTCATTTCAGGTATACAGCCCAGTGGTTGGACTAGAATATACTTTACGTAGTGTTCCCCTTGGTATGGCCAATACCCACCTGGCACCATAGATAGTTATTGCAATATTATTGACTATATTTCCAATGCTTTATTTGCATTGTCTTGACTATTTCATAATTACCAATATGTGCTTTTTAGTCTCTTTACCTCTTTCATCCAATTCCCCAAATCCCCTCCCATCTGGCAACCACCAGTTTGCTCTTTGTATCTATAAGTCTGCTTTAATTTTACTTGTTTGTTCATTATGTTTTTTAGATTCCACATGTAATTGAAGTCATATGGTATTTGTCTTTACCTGACTGACTTATTTCAGTGAGCATAATTCCTTCTAGGTCCATCTATGCAGTCGCAAATGGTAAGAATTTTACCTTTTTTATGGCCACATTACACACTATTGTGTAAATGTACCGTGGCTTTTTTATCCACTCATCTACCGATGGGTGCTTAGGTTGCTTCCATTTCTTGGCTATTGTAAACAATGCTGCAGTGAACATATGGGTGCAGGTTTTGTTTTGAATGAGTGTTTTGGTGTTCTTGAGACATATACCCAGAAGTGGACTCTCTGGATCATAAGACAATTTCATTTTTCATTTTTATGGTTGTTCAATTATAGTTGTCCCAGTTGCTCCCCCATAACTCTCCCCTGCCCCACCACCCCCACAGTCATTCCCCACCCTGTTGTCAATGTCCATGGCTTCTTTACACATTTTCCTTGACTAGAACCATTTCCTTCTCTCCCCACTTATCTTCCTCTCCGCTCCCCTCTGGTCATTGTCAGTTTGTTCCTTATTTCCATGTCTCTGATTCCATCTTGCTCATCTGTTTGTTTTATTCATTAGGTTCATCTTATAGGTAAGATCATAGGATATTTGTCTTTCACCGCCTGGCTAATTTCACCTAGCACAATGCTCTCCAGTTCTGTCCATGCTGTCACAAAGTGTAGGAGCTCCTTTCTTTCTGCTGTATAGTATTCTATTGTGTAAATGTACCATAAGGTTTTTAAAATATTTTATTTACTTATCTTTAGAGGGAAGGGAAGGAGAGAGGGAGAGAAATATCAATGTATGGTTTCCTCTTGTGTGTGTCCTGCTGGGAACTGGCCTGCAACCCACGAATGTGCCCTGACTGGGAATCAAACCATGGTTGTTTGGTTCCCAGGCCCACGCTCAATCCACTGAGCTACACCAGCCAGGGTGTACCATAAGTTTTTGATCCACTCAGTTACTGATGGGCACTTAGGCTATTTCCAGCACTTGGTTATTGTAAATAATACTACTATGGACACTGGGGTGCATTGGTTCTTCTGAATTGGTGTTTCAGGATTTTTAGGGTATAATCCCAGCAGTGGGATCACTGGATCAAAAAGCAGTTCCATTTTTAGTTTTTGGAAGAAATTCCATACTGCTTTCCACAGTGGCTGCACCAGTCTGCATTCCAACAAACAGTACACTAGGGTTTCCTTTTCTCCACATCTTTGCCAGCACTTGTTTATTGATTTGTTAATGATGGCTATTCTAACCAGTATGAAGTGGTATCTCACTGTGGTTTTAATTTGCATCTCTCTGACAGCTAGTGATACTGAGCATCCTTTCAGATGTCTCTGGGCCCTCTGTGTGTCCTCCTTGGAGAAGTGTCTGTTCTGCTCCTTTGTCCATTTTTTAGTTGGATTTTTTGTCTTCCTGGTGTTGAGTTGTATGAGTTCTCTCTTTTTTTTCACATTGTTGTTCAAGTACAGTTGTATGAATTCTTTGTATATTTCGGAGATCAAACATTTGTCTGAGATATCATTGGAAAATATATATTCCCATACAGTTAGTTCCCTTTTTATTTTGATGATGTTTTTTCTAGCCGTGTGAAAGCTTTTTTAATTTGATGTAACCCTATTAGTTTATTCTTTCCTTCATGTCCCTTGCCCCAGGAGATATGTTGGCAACAATTTTGCTATGTGGGTTATCTGAAGTTTTCCTGCCTGTGTCTTCCTCTAGGACTTTCATGTTTACATTTATTTTTATATTTTACATTTAAGTCTTTTACCCATCTTGAGATTATTTTGGTATATGGTGTAAATTGGTGGTCAAGTTTCTTTTTTTTTTTTCATGTACCATTCCAGTTCTCCCAACACCATTTGTTGAAGAGGCTATTTTTATGCTTCTGTCCCCTAGGTAAAATATCAATTAACCATAGAGACATGGGTTTATTTCTGGACTCTCTCTTCTGTTCCATTGATCTATGTGCATGTTCTTATACCAATTCCAGGCTCTTTTGATTTCAGTGGCCTTGTAATACAGCTTGGTATCAGGTATTGTGATCCCTCCTACTTTGTTCTTTCTCAAAATTGCTGAAGCTATTGGGGGTCATTTTAGTTTCCATATAACTTTCTAATTATTTTATTTTTGTTCAATTACAGTTGTCTGTAATTTCACCCCACCCCAGCTAAACCCACCTCCCTACCTTGCTTCCACTCTCCCCCTTGGTTTTGTCCATGTGTCCTTTATTGTAGTTCCTACTCCATATAATTTTTTGAAATATTTGTTGTATATCTGTGAAATATATCTTTGGTATTTTGATTGAGATTGCATTGAATCTATAGACTTCTTTGGGTAGTATGGACATTTTGATTATACTAATTCTTCTAATCCATGCACATGGCATACTCTTCCATTTATTTGTGTCTTCTTCAATATATTTCTTTAGTGTGCTGTAGTTTTCTGAGTACAGGTCTTTTACCTTCTTGGTTAAGTTTCTTCCTAGGAACTTTATTTTTCTTTTTGCTGTAGTAAATGGGATTTTTTCCCTTTATTGTGCTTCTGATTTTTTCATTGTTGGTGTACAAAAATGACTTCAATTTCTGACTATTGACTTTATATCCCACTGTTTTGCCAAATTCACTTACTAGGTCATACAGTTTTTTGGTGGAGTCTATAGGGTTTTCTATGTACACTTATCATGTCATCTGCAAACAATGACAATTTTATTTCCTCCTTTCCAACTTATATGCCTTTTATTTCTTGTCTGATTACTGTGCCTAGAACTTCCAATACTATGTTGAATAGAAGTGGTGAAAGCTGACACCCTTGTCTTGTTCCTGATCTTAAGGGAAAGGATTTTTGTTTTTGCCCATTGACCATGATGTTGACTGTAGGTTTCTCATATATGGCCTTTATCATGTTGAGGAAGGCTCCCTCTATTCCCACTTCACTGAGTGTTTTTGTCATAAATGGGTGCCGTACCTTATCAAATGCTTTTTCTGCATCTATTGATATGATGATGTGGTTTTTTCATTTTGTCTATGTGATGTATTACATTTATTGATGTGTGAATATTGTACCATCCTTGCATCTCAAACACTCTGGAAACACTCCCACCTGAGAGACTCCGCACCCACAGGCCCCTTGGCTCAGAATTCCCTTCCTACAAACTCATATGATTTGTTCCTCCAAGTTTGTCAGTACTTGACTGGAATGCCATCTTTTTTTTAAAGATTTTATTTATTTTTAGAAAGATGGGAAGGGAGGAAGAGACAGAAACATCAATGTGTGGTTGCTTCTCACATACCCCTGACTGAGGATTTGGCCTGCAACCCAGGTTGGGTATATGCCTTGACTGGGAATCGAACCAGCAATGTTTTGGTTCACAAGCCCATGCTCAATCTACTGAGCTACACCACCCAGGTGAAATGCCATCTTCTAAGTGAGATAGAATTCAACTAGTTCCTACTTTATTTTTTATATTCTTTATCACTATATAGCACTATATATTTTTTAAACTTTTTTCTCCCCTATTAAAATTGAACTTCATAAAGGTAGGAACTGTTGTCTGTTCTGTTTACTTGCCTACTTCTCAGACCTTGAGTACTGTCTGGTATGTAGGAATCACTCACTAAACATATATTTAGTGAATTGATCTTTCAGAAATCTGAAATCTTAGTTATTAAAACAATGTAGTATTCTTATTATAATAAATAGAAAGATAAAACCAATAGGACTCCAGAAATAAAATAAATTATAGGTCACAGTTTTGTATATGTTAAAGTGAACATTATGAATCAATGAAAAAAAGCCTTTCCATTAAATTCCTGGCTAGGAACACTACTAAGGATAACTGGATGCTTCTTTTATCGAGAGCTTACAATGGACCTGTCATTATGCTTTATTCAGCCTCCTCAACAATCCTGGGAACTAGATATTATAGTCATCAGCTCTATTTTATTGTTAGGAAAATAGAGGAACAGAGTTTAGGCTCAAAATCACAGACATAACAAGCGGCATAACCAAGATTTGAACTAAGGTATGTGAAAATCAAAAGCCTGTATTTTCTAACTTCTAACCAATACAATAATCTTACTCCTTACACACACACATAATAAGTAAATATCTATAATAATGTAAGTAATAAAAGAGTATATAAGGTAATCTCTTTTTTAAAATATTAGAATATACATGTATATCTTCCTATATTGTGATATGTTCACCAAAAACAATAAAGAAAAACATTATTTGGCTTGAATTATCAAAAATGTGTTGAAAAAGATGACTACAGGATATCTAGCAAAAAAATTTTTTAATATGCACAAAATTCTTATAAATTGATTAGTAAAATGATGTACAATATCAACAGAAAAGTTGACTGAAGATTAAAACAGAAAATTCACAAAAGAAGAAATAACATTATCTGATAACCACAGGCAAATATACTTATCTTTATTTCCATCCAAAGAAATATAAATAAAAAGAGTAGTGAATACATTTATTTTCTAGATTGACAAATACTATGATGATTTCAAGCATGAATCTTAACCATGTGGTTGCTATTAGTGAGAATATAACTTGGAGACATTTTGTAAATGAGAGACTGATAATGATCACCAAGGTTTTAAATTTTTGTTCCCTTTAATTCAACAACTTTTATTTCTAGAATGTCTTTAAAAAATTCTTTAACAAATTTCTAAAAAAAAACACTATCTCATTGAAATGCCATTTGTAGTAGTGACAAGCTGCAAACTGAGTCTCCGCATGTGAGGACACAGTTAAATAAATAACAGCCTATCAGTACCTAGATTAGTGGGGATGTCAGGTATTTTTATTCCTTCACATGGGAAGTGTCATTTTTCCAGAGAAATAAGAGATAATGCAGTGATGATTTGGTTTAAGAATTTTCGGTAATAACTTTATGTTTTATACTTTTCTTTGTTGATTGAATTTTCTATATGACTAAGTATTGGGAATGTTTTTTAAATAACAATTTTGTGGGAAAAGGTTAAAGCAAATTTAGATGAGGTTTACATTTTATTATCAGGATATACAGGGTAGGGTGAAAGTGGGTTTACAGTTGTTCACATGGAAAATAAGACGAATATAAATAAATAATAACATAAGAATAAACTGTTTCATGTACTCACAACTATAAACATACGTTTGCTCCACCCTGTATTATCTCTTTTGCTAACTGGATATTAATTCCGTTCTCCCTATATAAAAGAAACTAAACATTTTAAAATATCAACTACAAAATAAAAAATAAGTATTTTACTACAACTTCATTTTGGAAAATAAATGTTCATGTCTGATTATATATTAAATCTTTTCCTCTGATTTATTAAGATAATCTTGCTACTCTCTTGACTTCTCACTTTTGTTTGCCTTAAGTTTGTTAAGTAGAATATGCTTTTTCAAACACATATACATGAACATACACACATTAATCAGAGGAAGTCAGGCTATTAGTTTTCTATCACAAACATCCCTAAAAATGAGAAGCTTACAATGTGATTAGTTTTTTTATTAACAACCATTTATTTTTAATAATAAGCCAAATAATCTTTCTCCACAAAGGAATGAAGATAAAATTTCCATCCACTAAACATAGCTAACCGTGTTCAGAATATGGAGGGTTCTGCTGATGACAAAAGAAAGATCCTCTGTTGTTAAGTAAATCAAGTTTAATTGGAGTTTAAAGGCATGTGCCTTTCCTGTGAGTTTCTGTGAGTTTCTTTGTAACATACTCACTGTGTTTGTTCAAAAAGTAATTAAATATAATAATCCAAGATATACAATTTAAACTTGTACCATTTTTACAACATCTATAAAAATTTGTATATTTTGAAAAATGTGAACTCAGAAAACTGCAATTTAATTTCTATATGGCTTGTCAAATTAAAAAGCTCTAACTTACTCTACATTCTGATATTTTCTCTGACCAAATTCACAATCCAGTGAGGTCTTAAAATAGCAGCTTAAATTCAGCAAAATTAATCCCACCCAATTTAACAAGATAGTGGATATTTACTATGAATAACTCTAAATCAATTTAAAAATCATTCTGTTATACATGGATCACCTAACAGATATTATAATGACAGAATGCTTGCCCATATCAAATAACCAGGAGAATTAAAGTCTTGCCCCATGAGAAAGAAACCAAATTTAGTGTGAAATTGAACACAACACTGGTAGGGTTTAGTATTGTAATGCTATTGTTTGCCATGACAGAAGGCGACAGATAGAACCTTTTTCCTCTTCAGAATCACTGAACTCCCACAAACAGTCACAGTAAATAAGTTTTAAACATATGCAAATGGAGATATACTGGGTACTGAGAAATCACAGAAATGCCCATTTAATTAACAAGTCTCTAAAAAGAAGTATTTCAGCAGTATTTCAACAGTTGACACACACCGTCATCAGTACTCTCTGGGGTGGGTTAACATGAGTTGGGTTACTCAAACTCTTTGTATTACACTTGTTTCTCTTTAACAACAGGTACAGTTTTCTCCAAAAGTTTCCCCTAATTTACATGTATTCTGTTATTTGTCCTTCAAATTAGAAAAATCAACAGCTTATTTTAGCATATATTTTCACTTGATAATAACAGAAAAGAGTCAAGGAAAGAAAGGAAGGCAGGAGAGGGGAAGGAAGAAGAAAGGAACCCAGAAAAGAAAGAAGGGAGAGGAGGGAGGGAAAAAAGATGAGCATGCGGAAGTAATTAATGCACTTGTTTTGAGAGAAAGAACTGGTTAGGGTAATTATATTTTAATAATTGCATCATTAAAGGTTTGGAAACATACCTCTATATAATTAAAAATGTTTAACAATTTTAAAGTAAGCAAAAGGAACCAACTTAAAAAGCTCTATTTATATTAAGTCAATGGAGTTTAGATTTATGTGAAAATATTATAATTTCTAAAATGAAACTCTTATGCTTAAAATTAAAAAAAAATCTTTCTACTGTTTTTGTTTTAAACCAGTTATTCATTTTTTGATTTTTAGAAAAAGAATTGTTTCTCTAGCTGATCGCTGACAAATGTTTGAAATTTCATCTATGCTTTAATATATATATCAGCTCCTCTGGTCCTAAAAATGATTAACTACACAATGAAAATTAATATGTGATAATTAAATATGATTATTTTATAACATTTAATAATGTTATTAGCAGCTACAGAGATTATTAAAGGTAAACATCAAAATGTTTAATAATTTCTGTGAATTATTTACATTACTTTAAAAATCCATAAAAATCTATAGGGAATATGTTTGAACACTAGTTTCTAAAATGTTTCTATGAAAAGTAGAGAGAGAGCAGATTTCATGGAAGAGACTCTTCACTGTTTGTGATTTAAAAAACACTGTTTATGGCTGCCTAATGAAGAATCCATTCTTCAATATATTTTGACATATATGAGTGTAAAATTAAAAGATGAGGTTGTTTCACTTAAAGACATATATTAGTAAGTAAGAGGGGGGAGCCTTACTCCATGGAAATAAGGTTTCTACTTCTTATTTTTTACTGGTATATGGGACAATGTACTGCATTTCTTATTGATCGCCCTCTAGTGGAAACCAGGAGCAGTTATTTCAATCAGCAGCCTCTTTTGTGAAACATTCTTGTGGATAATGTAATACACCCAGAAAATTTTCCAAGCTTTTTGTGGAAGATCAGCTTAACCTATTTTCTTACACTATAGCAAAAATGTGAAATATGCACTCTAATAACAATCAGTTGATGCTAATATAATTGTACATTCATGATGTAAATGTTAAACTTTTAAAAGAAAACACGAGTTTCTAAATATAGAGTTAACTGTACTTGAAAAATAATTAAATACATTTAAAAGCATACATACAGCTTTATATCTTTATATGTCTTTCTACACTTTATAAGTAATTACTAAAAAGGTTAATACCGTGAGTAGAGCTATTATCAAATCCCAACTTGACAAGTCCACTTTAACACATTTCAAGTTTATCCATTATGTTGAAAGAGTAAACTGTAATCACTGATATATAATTAAACTTAGTGTTTGTCTTTTATCAGTCTATTTGGGTTCTTGCCTTTCACCTAAAAACTGGTTTAATAATATTTTTTTCTACTCTCTCTCTCTGTGGGGGGTGTGTGTGTGTGTGTGTGTATAGTGTTTTGAGAATCATTTAACCTTGCAATAGGAGCTCCTATTAGCCTAAGAGACAACAAGAGCCCTATTTAAAAATCTTAACAGACACATCACAGACTATTTGAAAAATTCAGGAAATAGTGCAATTAAATTTCTCTACTAAAATCCAGAGACAAATTAACTTTCTTTTAGGCAATTTAATGCTTTCTCGGGGAGTTTATTTTTCTTAGTGGCATGCAGTGAAAGAAACTACTAAGAGGACTTAGAGTTGGAAAAAATTTTACCCTGCACAAGCACCTGGTGATCACCACCCAATCTGGTTGTGCACATTAGTATTACTACCTTTGATTTTTGGTTACTATAAAGCTTTGAACGACTTCCCTGGGTGTAAAAGTCATTGCCTATTGGACCTGGATATAATGTCGCATAAGTTAGAAAAGAGCAAATCCATTTGTTGATTATCTAATTGTGAGCTACTAAAGGAGCCACGGAGGGATTGTAATGCCTCATATGTTAGCTGGGTGATAATATGATCTTACCAGTTGTTTGTATAATGAGTATATTAATTAATGAATATAGGTGTTATAAAAGTTTAGTTTTTATCACATTAGCTAAAATACAGACATAGCCTTGGTTATAGAGATGATATACTACATTCACCATTAATTAATCAACTTGCCGATTTTTATACTAACAAAATTATTTACTACAACTGAACTACGTTGGTATGAATTTCTACCTTTGTATATACCTTCATAGCATTTGGTTTAATGCACCTTCTCTCGTCTTCTTTCAATTGCTGTATTTTGCTACTTATGAGTCACTAAAAACAATGCACATCACCTTCTGAATGAAGAAAAATGTGCTATTCAGTGGTTTTGTGCTGTTTGCACAAAGTCTCTAGTCTCTCAGAATTCTCAAAATTCATCACCCTCTCATGTATTATGGCCGCATTGCAGGGAGAACTCTTCGCTCTCCTCTAACTTTGATGCAACTTGTAAAATCTTGCCGGAAAAAGATAATTTTTCATTTTCATGCTGCCAGAAGTTTCCCATGAGTCCTTTAAAATGAATCTTAGCTCTGGTCTCTTTCATAAAGCCACATTAGCTAAAATTTAACTCTGCCCAAACAACATAAATTAAATTAGAATGACTGATCATGTTCCAATTATGCTTATTAGTGTTTCTAAATTTTTTGTGGATTAAGATACCTTACAAAGATTGTATCAGGGTAAATACCTTAAATAGAAATGTTTATAACCACCAAAAAATTAGACAAATAAAGAAAAGAGAGTTTAATTCTAAGTGTTTAAATTACATTATATCAATGATTTAAGTGCTCCTTTTGATTAAATGCACAACTAAGTTGTTGGATTTGGGAGGTTTTATTAAATTACTAGTCTTTATGCTTTCATTAATACTATACTCTTGGAAAAACTGGGGTATGTTTCTACAACAGTGTCTCCTGTGTCCATGCGAAAAAAGTATAACTGAAAAGAGATATTTCTAAGTAAAGATTATAAATAATTCTACTGACATTGGCTGGAAATAAATTAGTATTTAGTATATTAAAGACATAATTTTAATTAAATTTAAATTAACTTCTAATTTTATAGTGTTCAATATTGCCTGCTCCTTTTATGAGAAAATAAGAAATCTGTCTGACACTCTCTCATTTCTGCGGGACTGAAGGTTTCATACCTTTCTATTGAGAATCTCAGGAACTAGTTGACTGAGTTAATTCTGTTATGTACTAGACGCTGTCCTGGGACGTCGATGCATGCTTTCTTACGTACAGTCTGATTTAGTCATTAAGAGTATGAAATCTAGAGTCCAAATTCCTGGGATCAAACCTCAGTTCCACAATATAATAATTGTATACCTTTGGGCAAGTTTTGTAATATAACTAAACGATAATAGAACCTCTTTCATAAATTTGTTGTAAGAATACATAGAAAGAATTTAGAAAAACGTCTAGCACATAGAAAGCACTCACTAAATGTGAGCTAATATAAACATTCATAATAACCAAACTTCTTTTTCTCATTTTACAGATGAGGAAAGTGAAACAAAGATTAAATGACTTGCCCCTGGTCATCCAACTAATGTATGGTAAAGTCAGAATTCAAATCCAGCAACTGTCATTGCTTTCAGGCAGTGAACTAGGCCACCTCGTAGCAATCCAGAAATGTGAGAGTTCCCAGGTTTTATTTCTGGAGTCAGCTAAGGCAATTCAATTAAGTGTGTTTTAAGGCTCAGGCTTCCAAGGTGAAAACCACTGGACTTCCCTATGCTAATGTGGAGATTAAAATAAGGTGAGGAATAATTACGGCAGCATATCGCTCTTCTGAAACATAAATCCAATCCCCAGTTTTTAATTAGACACTATGGACACAAATTGACATTCCATTCATGAGAATCTTCATTTAGTGGATTCTCTCCAAAGATACCTGTTGCTCCAGATAAAAACCTTGAGAGAATTTTTCTTTCTCATGGAATTAATATCTGAAAATTACAAGATATTTCAGTTGCACAGTTAAACTCTTTTCTTTTTTATCATTTTATTTTTATTTTTTAATAATATATTTTATTGATTATACCATTACAGTTGTCCCATTCCCCCCCTTTTATTCCCCATCCACCCTGGACACTCCCTCCCCCCACATTCCCCTGCTTTAGTTCATGTCCATGTGTCATAAGTTCTTTAGCGTCTACATTTCCCACACTACTCTTGCCCTCCCCCTGTCTATTTTCTCCCCACTGTCTATGCTACTTATTCTCTGTACCTTCTCCCCCTCTCTCCCCCTCCCACTCCCCTGTTGCTAACCCTCCATGTGATCTCCATTTCTATGGTTCCGCTCCTGATCTAGCTGTCCACTTAGTTTGCTTATGTTTTAGGTGTGGTTGTTAATAACTGTGAGTTTGCTGTCCTTTCACTGTTCATATTTTTTATCTTCTTTTTCTTAGATAAGTCCCTTTAACATTTCATATAATAAGGGCTTGGTGATGATGAACTCCTTGAACTTGACCTTATCTGAAAAGCACTTTATCTGCCCTTCCACTTTAAGGAAAAGCTTTGCTGGATAGAGCAATCTTGGATGTAGGTCCTTGCAAAAGAAGGTGGACCCAAAGAGGAACACACCAAGGCACATCATAATTACATTAGCCAAGATTAAAATGTAGGGGATAATTCTAGAAGTACCAAGAGATAAGGGAACAGTCACCTACAAAGGAGTACCCATCAGACTATCAGCTGATTTCTTGAAAGAGACCTTATAGGCAAGAAGGGGCTGGAAAGAAGTATTCCAAGTCATAAACTCTTTTCTTTTCCCTTGGAGTAGTCTGATTTTCCACTGACTGACTGTGTGGAATAAATTAGGACATGGAGGTTAAATTGAATTGGGCTACAGTTCCTACCATTTCCCAATGAAAAATTTT
The DNA here is from genome assembly GCF_014824575.4 of Sturnira hondurensis. Taxonomy (NCBI): domain Eukaryota; kingdom Metazoa; phylum Chordata; class Mammalia; order Chiroptera; family Phyllostomidae; genus Sturnira; species Sturnira hondurensis. The sequence continues at coordinate 21,323,813 of NW_028083059.1, forward strand.
TTTAAGTTAAGAGTGAAATGGGATACTTACCTCAAAGAAGAGATACAATGATCATGAAGAATGAAATTGGCTGATTTGTGGATGGTGCTAAACAATGAGTTTAAATGTTTATTTTTATTTGGTTCCAGATTTTTATCCTTTCATATATAAACTGCTTCCTAAACATTTCTTTGCAAGTCTTCTAAATAGAAAAAAATGAGAGTCTGTAGATACACAAATGTAGAAGCCACCATTGAATGAATGATATGAATATAGTACAACAAATTACTTGCAACATCTTCACAAACCACCACAATTAAAAACATCAAAACATATCCTTTACCTTGTGATAATTCTGCTTTCTGCCTAAGCACCAAGTATCTTAAACCCTTTTATTCTTTTACATGTCCATTCCAAATTCTTTTCCAGTCACTATTCACAGATAAACACTTTTGTGTAAATCAAAATAAGCTAGAGGCATTTCCCGAATATGTATACAAAACATTTCTGAAAGCCTCATTAGAAGCCTACTGTATGACATTAGAATAATACACTACATGAGATAAGGGAGATTTCATTCTCAGCAAGCTAAAATGGTCGGCACACCTCTTTCCAGACCACACAAATCGGTACACTGCGGCAAAGAGGGATGGAGGTAAGAAAGTGCTGAGGTGGCATCTGAGAGTAACATGCTTCGGACTAAGCAAGAAGACAACAGGAATTTCTACCCTGGATGACCTGGGGCTGGGGATTTAGAATAACACTGTGAGACGCAAGACCCGTTTCTTTTATTCACCATGGACATTTCTTCACATGTTTTATCTCATTTCATTAATCCAAAACTGTAAAATAATTGACTGTCTTCATTTGAAAAAAACTCATCCTCATCAATTTGGTGATTGTCACATATAGTGAATTTATAATTTATCCAATGTTACAAAATTTATTAGATGCTGTGATTGTAAAAACATAGCTTTATTTCTTCACTTTTTAGGCTTCTACTTTGCACACATTTAAACATATGATCTGTGTAAATTTCAATGAGTATTATAAATGCGTAAGTAGAAAAAGATCTCCCACAGACAATATGTGACTTTTCTGGCAAAATTCCAGTGTATTGGTTGGCTGGCTCATTTAAATTTAGTCAAGTTCCACATAGAAATGTTGTTTCTACAATGTGGTTAGAACAATTAATTATCCTAGCTGTAAAATTTTTTAATGTCTTAGGCATTTTCTTGAATGAGATAAATCATTATAAACAGAAAAGTAATATTTTAAATATAGTTACTTAAATACCTTTGTTTTCTCAGATTTCAGATAAAATTGACATGTAACATTATAAAGTTTAGTGTTGATTTAATACATTTATTTATTGTAAAATGATTACCTTTGAATTTTAAAGAGTCACATTGAAGTTAGTTTTCTACGAATGTTTATCTGTATACATATAATGTTGAATAATAATAGAAAAATAAAATTCCAATTTCACCAACACTTTCTGCTTAAGAAAACATTAATAGGTCTTAAAGTGAGACTTAACTTGCATAAATAATAAATGTGCAGTTTTTAACATAGTATTAAATGCCACTGTTGTCAATATTCTTGTATATTTTATTCTTTATCTTATTTTATATATCACACATTTTCTTAATGTTACATCTAATTTTTCCATCCTTTCCTAAGGCCATGAAGAAACTGTCCTTTCCACGCTGTCACAAAAGCTAGATTCCTATGAAATGAGACAAAGAATCAGATACTTCTTCAAGGCATGACATGAAACTTTAGCCAGGAGGTTTGCACACACAGCAAAAGGTCTTCTTTGTGTTTGTTAGCACCACTGTGTCAGCTTTCTTGTGTTGGCAGCTTTGGGCTTTTCCAAGGAAAGCCCCAAAGAAAGTTGTTACCAGCATATATTCTACAGTTCACAGACTTTCAAAAAGGACACATTAAAACAGTTAGAATCCCCAGGGCAAATGGGGAGATTAAGTAGCCTTCTCCTTAACAGAAGCCCCAATCAGACAAAGCTGGGCATTGTGTATTCAGTACACTATCTCTTTCCAGCACTGAACTTTCCTATTGTGCTCAGAGATCCCAGTTTACAAAGTGTTTGGGGGGCTTTGCATAACGGTTCACTGGCACCACCATTGACAGTTATCTGAGTGTGGGAACTTTTAAAAAGACATGATGCCCACCAAATGATGGACCTATTGTATTAATGCCATGCATCACCTTAGCATGGAGGGGGAGGGCTGGAGAAGTCTGCACCAATATCTTTAGCAACCTGATTTGTCACAAGAATACAAATTAAGGAAAGCAAAAAAAAAACCTTGTCAGGACAAATGTGTACATAGTAATGTGTGCTTACCTAATTACAAAAGGTGCATAGGTTTTTCGGTAAGATTTCTGGGACTCTGTAAGTTGATTTTCTATTGTGGAAGTCTGTAATTTCCCTGTTTTTTAAAATATGTTCATGTAAGATGAAGTACATTTCTTCCAGTCTGAGGTTTGGATACGTACACTGAACCATGGCTCTGGATTGCATTTGCTCTATCAGGAAGCCCACGCTAACATACATCCCAGGGTACACTGCAGGTCCATGGCCAATATTCTAGAAAAGGTTAAGAAAAGTGCAATATTTAAATAAACATACACCCTTAATTTCTCTAACCAACAGGGACAAAATTGGACTTATTTGGGTCAGAGAATTTTTCATCTGAAGCAATATACCACCTTAAAAATGTGAAAGCTTCGTGAGTCAGCATTGCCATGACCTTTGCTAACATTTACATAGTTCTTACTCATTTCCTTGAAGGATCTCACATGTTTTAATAGGTATTAATAACAATAATATTTTATGCAAATGTTGTTTTTCATATCTATTGTCCATCTCTATATACTTCGTGCTTAGCTTTTGAATTTTAGTTTAAATGCATAAAATTCAAGGCAGGATTTTAAATTTTGAGAAAAAACCACATTAGCAGCTGAGAATTATTCTCATTTTTTAGTTGAAATAATGTAATGTGAATCTTTTTAGATTTTGTAGCATATATGTTAGGATGTTTAAACTTCAGGTACCTGCAACAAAATGCTTATTGTGTAAATGGCTCTTCACATATATTTTCTTGGAAAACTTGAGGAGCTGGCCCTCAGTTCCTCACTATAATACCATAAAAATGGTAGCAAACCTAATCAAAAGTTAATACTCAGAACTTAAAAGCTAAAAATAAATTAAAGTCTTCTTGAAAATAAATTTCTTACAAATGGTTTCTTACATGATAGTTTTAGTAATAATTGTGAAACATATTTGTAAATACTATTTTTTCATATTAAACATTCACTTAATGTCAACCCTGTAATACGTTTGTGAGCATATTACTGACATTATCATCTTGCTTATGTTCGTGTTCTAATTTTTCTATTTTACATATATATGCACATATACATATACACACATGTGTGAGAGGGGATACCCCAAAACAGAATTATCAACTGGAGGGTGGGGCCCCTTCTGGTACAGACTTCCCACACTAGGTGAGTGTTCTAGGAACACGTCTGTATCTGTCATTGTTGTGAGAGGCTGCATTTGAGAGGCTTCAGTGAATTTTTTTTGAAGACCTTTTCATTATGTTTGCCTATTTCATGTTAGGTGACTTATGAACACTCCTGCTCACACCACGCTGAGTGTTCAGCAGTTTTTGACCAAAAATGGCCTGACCCCTGTGTCCCACCCTCCCTATTCACCCAGTCTAAACCTAAATGACTTTTTTTGTTGTTTCCCTGGATAAAAAATATTCTTCATAGAAAACATTTTGTCCATGTGGAAAAGGTGAGACAAAGAATAACAGAAGCACTAAAAGGCATCAAAACCTGGGAGTTAAAAAACTATTCTGAGCAGTGGGAAAATGTCTTGATAGGTGTATTGCATAAATGTGACTTGAAGGTGACTGACTGAAGTTTAAACATGTAAGAATAAACACACAATTGTTTAGAAATAAGTTCCATTTTGCGGGTCCCCCCTCATGTGTGTGTATACTTTTTTGAAATTTTAATTGTTGTTCAAGTACAGTTTTCTGTCTCTTACTCCCATCCCAGCCCACCCACCCATGCCTCCCCACCTTCCTCCCATTTCCACCCCCCTTGTTTTTGTCCATGTGTCCTTTATATTTGTTCCTGTAAACCTTACCCCTTTTTCCTTGGAATTCCCCTGAAATTCCCTTCCCTCCCCCCTCTGGTCACTGTCAGCCTGTTCTCTATTTCAGTGTCTTTAGTTATATTGTGCTTGCTTGTTTGTTTTATTGTTTAGGTTCCTGTTAAAGGTGAGATCGTATGGTATTTGTCTTTCCCTATCTGGCTTATTTCACTCAGCATGATGCTTTCCAGTTCCATCCATGCTGTTGCAAAGGGTAGGAGTTTCTTCTTTCTTTCTGCTGCATTGAATTCCATTATGTAAACATACCACAGGTTTTTGATCCATTCATTTACTGCTGGGCACTTAGGTTGCTTCCAGCACTTGGCTATTGTAAATCGTGCTGCTGTGAACACTGGAGTGCATAGGTTCTTTTGAATTGGTGTTTCATGGTTCTTAGGATATAATCCTAGGAGTGGAATTGCTGGGAAAAAGGCAGATCCATTTGTAGTTTTCTGAGAAAATTCCATATTGCTTTCCATAGTGACTGTACCAGTCTGCAATCCCACCAACAGTGCACTAGGGTCCCCTTTTCTCCACATCCTCTCCAACACCTCTTTGTTGCTTTGTTTATGATGGCCATTCTGACTGGTGGTATCTCTCTGATAGCTAGCAATATTGAGCATCTTTTCATGTGTCTCTGGATCCTCTGTATGTCCTCCTTGGAGAAGTGTTTGTTCAAGTCCTTTGCCCATTTTTTAATTGGGTTGCTTGTTTTCTTAGAACGGAGTCATATAAGTTCTTTATATTTTGGAGATTAAACCTTTGTCTGAGGTATCATTGGTAAATATGTTTTCCCATACAGTTGATCATCTTTTTATCTTAATACTGTTTTCTTTAACCATGCAGAAGCTTTTTTTATTTTGAGGAGATCTCATTTGTTTATTCTTTCCTTTATATCCCTTGTTCTAGGGGACATATCAGTAAAAATGTCGCTGTGTGAAATATCTGAGATTTTCCTGCCTATGTTCTCCTCTAGGGCTTTAATGGTGTCACAGCTTATATTTAAGTCTCTTATTCACCTTAAATTTATTTTGGTGTATGGTGTAAGTTGGTGCTCGAGTTTCATTTTTTTGCACGTAGCTGTTCAGTTCCCCCAATACCATTTGTTGAAGAGGCTATTTTTACTCCATTTTATTAATTTCCAACACTATACTGAATAGAAGTGGTGAAAGTGGACAGCCTTGTCTTGTTCCTGATCTTAGTGGGAAAAATCTTTGTTTTTACCCATTGAGTATGATGTTGGCTGTCGGTCTTTCATATATGAACTTTATTATATTGAGGAATGCTCCCTCTATTCCACTTTGCTGAGTGTTTTCATCATGAATGGGTGCTGTACCTTATCAAATGCTTTTTCCATAGCTATTGATGTGATCATGTGATTTTTGTCTTTGCTTTTGTTTATGTGATATATTACATTTACTGGTTTGCGAATATTGAACCATCCTTGCATCCCTGGGATAAATCCTACTTGGTAATGGTGTATGATCTTTTAAATATATTGTTGGATGCAGTTTGCCAATATTTTGTTGAGGATTTTAACATCTATGTTCATCAGCGATATTGGCCTGAAGTTTTTTTTCTTTGTTGTGTCTTTATCTGGTTTGGGGATTAGGATGATGCTGGCTTCATAAAAAATGTTTGGGAGTCTTCCATCATTTTGAATTTTGGGGAATAGTCTGTAAAGGATAGGGGTTAACTCTTCCTTAAATGCTTCACAGAATTCTCCTGTGAAACCATCTGGTCCAGGGCTTTTGTGTGTTGGGAGTTTTTTGATTAGTGCTATGTGTGTATACTTTTTACACAGGGACTACATCACTGAAAATAATCATAATCAGGCCTTGTTCCTGAATAGTTTTTTCCCATGATGTATTTATCTGAACATTATTTCCCATAATGTGTTTATCTGGACATTGTGTAACTTACCTTGTGATTATTGAATTAAAGAAAGTAACTCCAGCTTACAATTTTGGCTGTGTTTTAAACAGGATAAATACTCTTGGGAGTATTTTGAAGCGTCTTGAAAAATATACTGCCACCTTATTGATATGAACATTTTTGTAAAATTACACTGAGATTAACTTAGGCACTGTGGGTCTTATTTTTGTCTGCCATTAGTCACTTCAAATAAAATTAGGTTAAAATTTTTATGTTTAATTACATACCAGATCACAAAACTATAAGTAGATATTAAACCCATTTCATTAAAGATATGCAGCTCCCATAGATATTTATTGATGAGCATTATCCTCCATTTGCCCTATTGTACATGTAGTGCTTATTTAATCTGAATTGACAGTACGGTGGGGTCTCAGTCCATCTCTTTTGACTCATAACCATTTTAAATTTATCCATTGAAAACTTCAGAACAGTCTTATAATTTAAATTAGCACCTGCAAGCATCATTTCCTTAGAAAATTATCTTGCCAAAATGAATGATTCTTGTATAAAAATTCAATGATTTTTATATGTCCGTGTAGTCTGTTTCATATAATTAATTTTATTTTTTGTATTTTTTTAGCTCTAGGATTTAAAATAGAGATTACCATGTGTAATATGTATATGATATATACCTTTTACAAATATTTTATTCATTTATTTTTAGACAGAGGGGAAGGGAGGAAGAAAAAGAGAGAAAGTTGTAAGATAAAATCACTGATCATTTGCCCCCACAACCCAAACATGTGCCCTGCTCAGAAACCTAATCAGTGACCTTTTGCTTTGGGGAACAACACCCAACCAACGGAACCTCACTGATCAGGGTTAATATATACCTCTGACAGAAACTACAATTTTTTTAAAGTATGGAGAAGATCCAGATATTTGTAAGAGCTACTTTTATTATTCTAGTTTCCTTTCTGTAAGATAATGATTTACCTCTGTCCACCACCCAGGGTTGCTCATAGGATAAAATGTAATGCTGTATTGGAAAGGTTTATGAACTAATACTAGTTTTACTAGCATGTGCTATTATTTATTTTCTATGACATTCACCATGGTTTTTCACTCCTACTTTTGAGTGTTCCACGTTTCTTAACGTGCCATGTAGTAACTGACTATAGGGACTACTATGCCTTGGACCCCTGGGGCAGTAGTAGTACTTGTTGAGATACCCCATTGCCCTCTTTTGTTTTGTATAAAATGCATCTGCAGTGCTAGTTTTTGTTCTTAATCATCTAAACTTAATATGATTTCACTCCTACGTGCGATCTAATGAACAGATAGAGAGCAGAATGACAGTTAGTGGGGAGGTGGAGATTAAGGTGGTGAAGGGACCAAGCACAAAAGAAAAGGGACTCACGGACCAGGACAGCTGTGTGGTGGTTGCCAGGGGGAGGAGGTATAAGGGAACTAAAAAGTAATGTAAAAAAATACAGTGAAGCCCTGGCTGGCATAGCTCAGTGGATTGAGCGCGGGCCTGCGAGCCACACGATCGCGGTCTGATTCCCAGTCAGGGCACAGTTCCCAGCCTGGGTTGCAGGCCAGTTCCCAGCAGGGGACTCACGAGAGGCAACCACACATTGATATTTCTCTCCCTCTCTCCTTCCCTTCCCCTCTAAAGATAAATAAATAAACAAAAATATAAAAAAAATACAGTGAAGATTAAAAGTAATAAGATTTTGAAACTCAAGAGCTGAAGTACTTAGAATGTACAGATGGCAAAAAATGCCTACTGTACATTTCGGCCGTATTTAAGGGACTTCGCATGCTGTAGACACTACAGAGCACTGCCTACAGATGCCAAATCGTTCCATTCATATCTAAGAACAGTTCCATAGCTGCTGGATACTTCAATCCTGTCCAAACTTAATTAACATTTTAATTAAGAAATTAATATGCTGACTTGCCATATGCATTTAGAGTTCATCTGCTTAGATCAAATATGTTGATGCATGACAGAAAGAAAACTCAAATTTCCTCCACTTTATTCCCTTTGTGATTATCTTAAGTAAATGCTCTATATCATATCCTCCGCCTTTTAATTTTATTTTGATCATTATTTTTCTATCTTCACACAACTTTTAGAAACTTGGCTTAGAGAAAACATTAAATATCATCTGTACTAGGACTGTATATAAAAATTTCCCTCTACAATATTATCTACTAAAAGTACTTTGTGTGAATGTCTCTTATAACAAAGGCATCACTATAATCTTTTTTGAAATATTTTATTTATTTATCTTTAGAGAGGAAGGGAGAGAGAGAGGGAGAGAAATATCAATGTATGGTTGCCTCTCATGCGTCCCTGCTGGGAACTGGCCTGCAACCCAGGCATGTGCCCTGACTGGGAATCGAACCGTGGTTGCTTGGTTCGCAGGCCCGTGCTCAATCTGCTGAGCTATACCAGCACAAGTGGCATCACTGAATCTTAATTGCAGCCTATTCTAGTTTGAAAAGTCCTAATTGCTTATTTTTCATATATTTAACAAATTTATCCTTCCTAGAAATGAAAGTCATTTTCCATCTAGTGTGGCATATAGTAGTGAAAGTTACTCTACTAGGTGCTGTGTGTATGGTCTTCTACTCTTTTAATAAATCCCTTGATTCAATTTATGAAGGAATATGAAATTAAGTATCACACTATGTTTCAGATGTTCCATGATGTCATTACTCTTTTAGAAGTGGAATTTGCCAATCTACACTATTTTCACTAAAAGTTGATTTTCCCCATTCTGATTTAATTAGTGAAGACAACTAAATACACTGCTAGATATTATATTCATGCAGAAAAATTAATTTTCTTATTATTTTAAAGTCTTTTTTTCTGTCACGAGTAAAACAGTTTGCATTTAATGGTAGCCTGGTAAATTATATGTAAAATAACATAAATAAATAAAATAACAAATAACCAAATAAATTGTACTTATGTACATATAGATTATATATGCATACATATGAGCCTGCCTTTATTTCTTTGTTTTTCTTACATACATATACTGTTTGCCCATAATTCTAAGTACTTTATATGTATAAAATGATTTTTCCCTTATAACGACCCAATCAGATAGGTGTCATTATCCAATTTTTGCAAAGGTGGAGCTGAAGCACAAGGAGTTGTATCACTTACTCCAGTCCACGTGGCTAGTGAGTGGCAGCAGGTCTTAGCCTGTACTGTGTGTGCTGCCTCTCCTTGGGTGCGGATCTCCAAACAAACATTTCTAGCAATACCCCTTCTGTTTCTATCATTATGTGTTTGTTATTGTACCATAAGATAATCAGTGAAACATGGCAGTCCTTGCTGCAAATACTGCAGTGCGTGGTGAAAGAATGGAGTTAAAGAGACTAATGTGTATATTTCCACACAACTTTAGAATACTTTCAGAACTCTTTATAGACTCTTACACTGTTTTTCAGGTTTATCTGAAACATCCTATAGACGTGGACTCTCTTTATTCTAGGACGTCCCCTCCACTCCTACCTGCTGCACCAGCATTTCTGTTTCTCTGGGTGGCTACAAACAGTAGGTTAACTAGGACAGGATCCCTGATTATCATCCTGCTCTCAATACCACTACCAGCTACGCCAGCAGAAGACTCCTCAGCCATTCCTCTTTGAGTAATTTTAAGTACATTGACATAAGTTAAAAAGCATGTATTTTATTACTGCTTTATATGTAAACATTTTACCTTGACTCCTCCCTTTACTATGGTAAAATTGAGGAAAGACCCATACTCATAGAACTACAGTGTTCATTTTCTTTCAAATTCAAACTTGTGCATGGAGCTAGCTACATGCTGATGTCAGTACTCTGAAGGTTAGCTCACACTAGTGAATCCTCACTACATTTTTAGTTCACATCTTCGCCATGGTGAGTTATTGCTGTAGTAATATTTGGCATGGTATGATGACTTTAAGTATGGTGATATTACAAATGTAAAGTTGACAGGGCAACTTATTAAAGTCCAAATAAATAAAACCCATGATGAAGAATCATGACAATCCAAGGTAACTTCTTCTTTGATTACCAGTGAAATTTTAAAATGTTATAAAAATTTATGCAAATAGTTCTTCTATGTTAATATTGCTGACCTGATATTTGAAGGAGAAAGTTCTCAACTGTTCAATTTAATCATATGCACTTCTTACTTTTAACACAATACACTAAATAAAAATGAAAATGAATTTTTTACCTTGGCTGGTGTGGCTCACTGGATTGAGTGCCAACCTGCGAGCCAAAGTGTTGCCAGTTCAATTCCCAGTCAGGGCACATGCCTGGGTTGCTTGTGGGCCAGGTCCCCAGAAGGGGGCACATGAGAGGCAACCACACATTGATGTTTCTCTCCCTCATTCTCCCTCCCTTCCCCTATCTAAAAATAAATAAAATAAAATTTTATTTTTAATTTAAAAATAATTTTTATTATTGATTTTCTTATATTTCTATATTAGAAGACAATTTTATTTTCATGTGGACTAGTAGGCTTTTGCAGTATTTAGCAGGTAATGAATGAACAGCAAAAGTACATTTATACTTTCATGTTGACTAAAAATAAAACAATATATGATTTGAACTTCATAAATGAAGCCTAAGTTGCTAAACTCTCTTTATTTAAAAAAGCATTTATGGCCCTGGCTGGTGCGGCTCAGCGGGTTGGGGGCCAGGTTCCCTGTTGGGGAATACAAGAGGCAACCAACTGATGTTTTTCTCCCTCTTTCTCCTTCCTTTTCTCTCTCTAAAAATAAAATATTTTTAAAAAGCATGCATGTACACAAAACTACCTTCTCTGATTGTATGTATTTTTAGTTATTAATATCTGTGCTAAGAACCAAGATAGTTTGAAATAGAACAAAGACAGTAGTTAGGTGAAGCAACAGAGAGCTCCTGTTACTCCAAGGTACTTGCTTGGAAATTGTTCGAAGTATGATGAAAGGAAACAGAAAGTTGTAGGAGTTTTTTATTATTTCCAAACCTGATAAGGATCTCAAGAAATATAGCTCTGTATGTTTTTATTTCATATTCTATAATATTAAAAGGAAACAATCCATTAAAAACAGTGAGATGTATTCGAAGAGGAATTAGCAAATAAACATATCTGCAGGTTGCTGTGTGGAAGCATTTTCATACAACATTTTGGTTTATTTCCAGGAAGAGAAATACTCCCACTCCCCTGATGTTTACTGCTCCCTTATCTCTAAGAAGTGTCATTGGCAGAAAAGAGAGAGCTAGATGGCAAAACGGCACCCGCAACAGAGCCTTGTTAAGCACAATTGTGATCTGACCAGGGAGCAAACATATTGTCATATTCGCTGTCTTTCTATCATTTGGGGATGATCTTTCTTTGCAAAGCATTAACAGAACAAATGTGCTCTGACAGGGTTAGAATACATAAAGCGAACTATGTTTTTCAATGCTAAGCACTGTTCTCTTTGTTCTCCCTTCTACAGAGCTCTCCAGAGAGTGGTAGCATGAGATCATATATTTTTTAAAATGTATATTCCTTTTGAATGTTGATTATGTCCTTTGAGGAGTGTCTATAATATCATCCTGTATCAAAGTTTGCATGGTAGATGAAGGACCCCCTATGTCACTCTCCTAAGGAAGACATCTCCAGATAATTGGAAATGTATCTACAGAGGTTCTGAGACTGGGATTTTAAGATTTCATTTGTTATTATTCTTGATGGCTCATACATCCATTTAGAGCTCTCCCGCGGATCTGAACCTCAGCAACACTTTTGTGATCCAGCCTCTGTCAGCATTATAGCTTCCTCCAACTAGGAAATGGAGCACTAGGAAAAATAGTGTGTATCATTTTATAATATCTTATACTTCAATTGATATAACATTGGTTTTAATTAAATAGCAGGTACTAGGAATGTAAGTATTAAAAAGTTTAAATTTGCCCTAAAACTAATTGGGTTCTTCTTTCCTTAAAGCAAACAAAACTAGTCACCAGACTACTGTTTATAATGTAAATGTCATATCACTGCCCAATTTTCCTAATTCCATTATGCAGGTGACTACTGCCGCAACATTTCTGGGTTGTTTCTTCAGGTTTTAACCAACTGTGCTGTGATTGAATCAGTTAATGATCATTCAGTTGTCACCACAAGTCTCAGCTCTCTTTGTGAATCCATCAATTTTGGCTGTAGTACATAGGTTTTACTGAGTTAACAAATTTATCTAGTAATATCCACAGTATATTTAGGGCAAATCTTGCATTATAGTTAACTTGAATGTATGTATATAATCATGTTTCTATAATAATAACTGCCTATTTTCATAGGAGAAAAACAGAAACAAGTAAAGGTTAGGATAAGTCAGATAAATATAGATTATTGTATATACAATTTAATGTTTATCAATTCTTTTACTTCTAATGAATTGATTTCAAATAAATACCTGTTCATAAAAATTGTATCCTGTGTCTCAAGAGAATACTACTTGGCAACACTGAGCTATTACCAATGCTTCAGGACCATACCCCCAAATTTTAAATATTTACAGAAGCCAAGCAAAAATATAACTGAGTGAAATTAACAAAGCTAAAACAAAAAGTCTAAAACTGGCAAATTTATGCCATCTAAACAGTGCAGCTGCAACTCAGCCCTAACCATCAGCCCAAAGGAAGAAATGTGGGCCAATTCTTGCCATATTATCTGATTTTTTTTCACATGCACATGCCCCAAATAATACCTATTACTATCTCTAATGTATTTATCTTTAAATGTTGACAACGAGTTGCTATTTGTTTCCTTATGAGTGTGAAATGAACCTATATATTGGCTTAAGTCTTCCCTTGGCCAACAAGTTGAACTACTGCACAAGAGTTTCCAGGACGTATCTAAGCACATCCTGGGGTCATGGCAGGGGACTTTTGCCTGAGTATGTCCCAACAGGTCTAGTGAAGTGCGGAGAGCAGAGAATAATTGAAATTTAAATATCTTAGCCCAGCCAGGTCGCTATAACAGCAGACCGTAGACAGGGTAGTTTTTAAACAATGGATTTATTTCTCATTGTTCCAGAGTCTGGAACGTCTAACATCAAGATAATACCTTACTCAGTGTCATTGAGGGCTAGTTTGGGTTCAAAAACAGCAGTCTTTTCCTTGTGTCATCACGTGGTATAGCTCTTCAGTTAGCATTTATACAGCCTCTAATCCTATGCATGAGGGCTCTGTCCTCATGACCTAATTACCTCGAAAAGACCCCCCCTCCTGACACCATCACAATGGGGCTTAACATTCCAACATATGAATTTGGGAGGGACACAAATGGTTAGTCCATAGCTCTGAATACGTCAAAATGAAAAATCAATACATTCTTGAAGGAACTTTATATTAATAAATATTTATTTTATTTGAGAGCTTACATAAGTAAATTTAACAAAGTCTTCACAAAGTACATGTCATTGGCAAGAATGCATAAAAGACAAGATTTTAGTTTGCCAAGATGGCAGGAATGAATAACTTGAGTAAGACACAGATTGCAAAACATAGGGCATTTTTTTAGAAGAGAAGGTTGCTCAGGCACTGCTGCAGCACCTTATTTATTTAAGGAATCATGGAACAGTCGTGCATCCTTTCGAGAGAAAAATATTTACTAAAAGTTATGTACTATGCATTAGCATCTGTGCTGTTGAGAATACAGCAGCAAAGTAAACAGTTGTGAGGAAAAATGTGTGTGTTATAGAGATAACAAATTTTCCTTACATAGGATACAAATAACCAGTCTAGAAATTATCATAAAATCCATGAGATACATATTAAAAAGTCAGTATGGAAGCTCCCATAATTAAGAACATGTGGGAAACCCATAAAAAAATAAGTCACCATTTGAAAGTAAAAGTCAAACAACAAAATGGAAGGCCATGATGGAGATCCTGAAGTCACAGAACATCTCTAGTAACAGAGTTAAGGAGACGACCTGGAGACTATAACTTCATCTGAAATTATCATAGACATAAAAAAGCAAAATTACCAGAAAGACATGCAGAAACTTTATAGATGCATACAAATTAAAGAATAAAACCAAAGTAATAAAAAAGAGAGAGTGAAATGTGAGTAAGTAGATTTAAAAAACAACCAAATCAAACTCTTAGTTATGACAAATATAACAATTGACATGAAAACTTTGTGAATGTACTAAACAGAAGAGTAGAGATAACTGAAGAGGTAAATTGAAATTATTTTCCCAGCTTATTGCACAAAAACCAGAGTTCAAACATACACAGTGAGAAATTAGAAAGCATTGAGGTTAGAATGAGAGTATAAGACACATGAATAAAATAGCCTAAAGAGACATCTGAAAAGCAATTTTAAAAAGGTGGTGGCTGAGAATTTTCTGAAGTTAAAAAGCACAGGGGTTCCCAGAAAAATTCGCTAAATCCTAGAGAAAACGAGGAAAAATAAAACCAAGCAAGCAGACCATGGATTGGCATGAATAAACAAAATGGAAAAAAAGAAAAACCTTACATATTGCCTCCTCCCCTCAATATAAGACAGATTAACCATGAGGAACTGACATATTTTCAATATATGACTGGCAATTAAATCCTTTCAATATCTTATTTGCAATAAGATATTGAAAATAGTGAAAATAATATCAACATGCTAACTGAAAAACAAATAAACAGTAAACCTAAAATTCCTTACCGAAGAAAACTATCAATTAACAGTAAGGATAAAATAAATACTGTTTTTAGGCAAGACAAAATTTACCACTTGGTCATTTGTGAGAAAAAAATAACACAAAAGGATAATCTGTATTTAGAAAAAATGTAAGGACTAAACTGCAAGGAGGAATTAATTGTAAGAAATAAAGTAGGTAAATATTGACATATCCAAATAAATGTCTCAGAGAGTAACAATAACAACAACTTATTTGGGTGGTAAAACCAGAGTAGTGCTAATGTACTGGGTAATAGTAACACGGAAAATGAGTGGTGATCAGGGTAAGAAAATTCAAAAATCTTTTTCCTTTTAAAAAGGAGATTAGAGGTATTAGTGCCCTAAAACTATATTAAATAAAATAGGCATCTTTAAAAACTAGTCAAATGAATAGAAGCAAGATAGCTGATAAATAAATGGTAATAGCATGAGTAACTTCAAAATTATTTGAGGAAAAAGATGGGGGATGGTAAAAATGTGATGATTTTAGTAAAATATCAGAGAAGGAATGGAGACAAAAGAAACAAAAAAGAATATAAAATACACATTGCAGGCATATATGTTCTAGTAATGATAACAAATATTACAGTTATTATTTCCCTGGAGATACTCCAATATACTAAGTAACTCTCTAAGTAGCTACCAGTATTATCGGATATCGTTTGTCTACCACAAAACCAGGCACAGAAAGGTTAGGAGGCTCACACAAAGCCAATGTAAATTTGCAGAATATTTAAATCCAGATATGGTCTGGGGTCAGAGTCTGTTTCATAACCCCTTACTTCCTCTCTTAGAAAAAGACTGGCCTGAGATAAAATTTAAGTGGTGCGTGGGATAGATTTCGACTAGGTTGATACTATCAAGAATTTTGGTCTTAATCTAAGATTCAAAGGTCGTAAATGGCAAACACTCCAAGAAGGATGGAAAGAAAGGAGTTGAAGACCATGGAGGGAAGGTCCCAAATGTTTAGCAGAGAATAAGAGGGCTGAGAAAGAATAGGATGGAATGTATTCAATGATATGAAAACGTTAAATGTTACACAGCAAAACTAAACAGACCACAGGGGAAAAATATAGATGGATGATACAGAGGTAGAAAGATTGATAGCTATAGAGATAAATAGATACTTTAAGATCTCAAGTTTGTATAAGTCAAGGAATGGAAATACTAACAGGAGAAAAACCATCTCTGCATGTTCTAAGTGGAGGTATGAGTATATCTTGAATTTGTGTTGAATTTTGGATCCTGTAAATTTAGATAAAGAGATTCTTTAGTACGTTTAACAGAATTTTACTATCTGAAAAGGGTCACAAGTCATCATTTGTCTTAATCACATAGAGATGATATTTATGAGATGAAAGAATGGAGAAATAAAGGAATCTAAAAGTGAAGAACCTAAGGATATTAACATTTTAGGGTGAAGGGGAGAAAGAATAAAGGACAATAGGAAGACAAAGGAAGTTTTAAGAAGAAACGTGAAGCTAGTAATGTTAAATATTTCAAAAGCTGAAGAAGAGGGAGTAGTCATTAGTAAACAGGGTGGTCGGCTATTTCAGAACAATGATTGTGAAAGGTAGTTTGCAGAAGTGTAAGGGGGCTTTAAAATAACGAGGAAAACTTGTAAGCTATTCTTACTAGAAGGTTAGAAGTGAATTAGAGACCTGTAAGATAAATAAAGTATCCTGGAAATAACCCAAGAGGAGAGAGCAAATGGAAAGGTGACATCAGGAGAGACTAACTGAAGAGGCATAATTAGGGAGGAAGGAATAGATTTAAGACAACTCAGAAAATTAAACCGCTGCCAGAAATAAACTGTCTGGGGGAGCAATTTATGAGGAGAGAATAGAAAGTTTTAGTGAAATGAGCTTTATACAAGAGAAAATGAAGTACGTTGAATAAGCACACTTTATAACTTTACAGGTAAAGCTGAGAAAAAGATACTTTTTAAAATAAATAAATTCACTATATCAACGGTTTAGCAATGTTCACAACACCTGTATCACTTATGGTATGAGAGGTTTGTCCAGCTGGGCAGATGCGGGGTGAGAGGAGAGATAGCTGGGCTTCACATATTTAGTGTATGCACCTTGGTATCCAGCCTCCAAGATACCTCCTGTGATCAACACACTGTATTATTCACAACTTCAAACACAGCATTCAGGGTGGCCTGTGTAGTCAATAGCATATGAGAGAAGTGGTGGTATGTCACTTCATATACAAGCATAGAATGACTGTATGTTCAGTCTTGGGTACTGTCTTCCACACACACATTCTCTCTTTCTTGGATCACTCACTCTGCAGGAAGCTGGCTCTCATGTTGTGAGCAGTTGTAGAGAGAGGCTTGTGAGAAAAGGAGCCACAGCCTTGGGTCAACAGCTAGTGAGGCATCAAGGGCTGCCTACAACCCAGTAAGTGAACTTAGAAGGGGTTATCCAACTCCAGCCAACATCTTGACCGCAGCTTCCTGAGAGGCCCTGAGCGTACCACTCAGCTACCCCACTTCCAGATTCCTAACCCTCAGAAATCCTGTAAGATAAGAAATATTTGTTTTATTAAGCTTCTAAGTTTTCGATACCATGTTACACAACAATAGATCATTATACAGGCATTGTAACTCTTTCTCATCAGTCTTTACAGAATTTATTTCATCCCAAAACAAATTGAAAATAAACCAGTGTCAATTAAGTTGAGAATACTGATGTTGGATAGGACCTTAGGATTTGTAATTCAACCCTTCTATTTTGTAGGAAGTGATCTGAGATTCAGTCAAGTTAAATCAGTTACCCAAAGTCATATAATTTATAATTGGCAGAATTAGAATTTTACTCGTGTCTTTTGTCTTCCAATTCAGTACAAAATTCACCAGTGCATGCAAGAATTCTGAAACAAAATTCATAAAGAATATCTCTTTAGAAGCATTATTAAGTTATAAGATTTAAAATTTCCCTGTGGGAAATTCACCAAATAGAAAAGTAATCTTATATTACTTTGGTGACTAAGTTTTATTTTCTTAATACAGTTTCTATAAAGAATTTAAGTCATTAAGGGAACCATTTGCAACAGAATAATCAACATTTTCTTATACAAGTATTATATATTTTGCGGACTCCTGAAGACCATGAGACATATCTTTATACTTGGAAAAACAGCATAGTGTCATAGAGCATTTGAATTTAAAACTAATTTTATTTTCCTACCTTGGGTGTCCTCCAAATTTGTCTTTCACATATGAAAGAATTATAATTCACAGTAAGGAAGACAATTATTTCTTTTATAGTATCTAATCAGTTCTTGAAGCCTTTTATGTGCTTCCTGGAAATATTAAAGAAATAATAAAGGCTTTATAGTTGTTACAGACTCTCTGCTGCTTACTGTTCTTTATCTTCCTTCGATTCCACCTTCACTTATCCAACTTTGGAGCAAAGCTGCACCTTTAAACATATTCCAGCCTAATAATCAGTCATCTGCTGAGAATGATTACAGTCTTCTAGGTATGTGTGGGCTTCCTCTAAAATATTGCCTCTGCCTTATATCTTCTTAAATGATAATTCTTCAGATGTGATCTGTAAGATGCAAGTGGGCTCCATGAGCTCATTATTATGGTAAAAAGAACAAAAAGAAAAAGGATGGTAAGTGGGAACCTCCTGCTTCCATTTTTCACTGATAAAATCAGACTTGATGTTACAGTTTACACTGAGAAACATTTTTTATAGTATAAAGAAATATTTTGGCAATTGTGCTTATGGACACATTGGATTTCTAATATGACAATATAAGTTCTCATCATAAGTTCTCTACTTGTTTTTCAGCAACTTTATTAAAAATAACAGAATACTATTTAAACCTGTTTTTGTAGAATAAAATGCCAATACACAAAACCAAAGCAAGTGAATGCATAGTTTAGTGAATAATTAAAGTAGAACATCATGTTACCCATGCCAAGAATTAGCATGTTGCCTATCACCTTAGAAGTCTCACCATGTGTGAATTCCAGCACAAAATAACTCACTGTTTTGGTTTTTATGATAATCTTTGCTGTTTTTCTTCATGATTTTATCACACAAATATGCATTTTTTAGAGAGAGAGAAGGGAAGGGAGGGAGAAAGAGAGTGAGAGAAACACTAATGTGAGAGAGAAACACCAATCAGTTTTCTCTCTTATACACCATGACCAGGACAGAACCCGTAACTCAGCCATATGCCCTGCCCAGGAATTGAACCCGTGATCTTTCACTTTGTTGAATAATGTCTAACCAACGGAGCCATACCAGCCAAGGCACAAGTATGCATCTTTAAACACTTTAGCTTTATGTCATTATTTTTAGCACAATGTATCTTTTAGGGATCAATTAATATGTGGGTTTCTCTCCCATCTGTTTACTTTGTCACAGTTATCCAGTGAGGAACCCAAGACACCTCACCTGCAGATTGTTCCATGTATGTTCTGTATGTTCCCCAGAACTCTTTATTTCTGTAAATTGCAGCTAAACCCAGTGTAGTGATAGAACTCAGATTATATCCACTTAATAAGTCTATGGTTTTGTAAAAAGAAGACACATAATATCTGCTTTTCACTTTTTATTAATATTAACTGCCAATATACATTAATTCCTTAAAAATACCAAAATAATAATACTATTAAAAGTAGATTTAGAATTTGAACTTAATGGCTGGAATAATTTTTTTAGTTTTAATTGATGTTCATGTACAGTTTTCTGTCTTTTACTCCCTTCCCAGCCCACCCGCCCCAGTCCTCCCCGCCTCCCTCCCATTTCTACCCCCCCTCCCCCGGTTTTTGTCCATGAGCCCTTTATGCTTGTTCCTGCAAACCCTTCCCCTTCCCCTCTTCCCCTGAAACTCCCTCCCCTCTCCCCGGGCTAGAATAA
The DNA here is from genome assembly GCF_014824575.4 of Sturnira hondurensis. NCBI lineage: Eukaryota > Metazoa > Chordata > Mammalia > Chiroptera > Phyllostomidae > Sturnira > Sturnira hondurensis. Next base: position 21,343,470 of record NW_028083059.1, read on the forward strand.
TTTTTAAAAGAGAGACTTATCATCTCTTATTTGGCTGTCAAGTGGTATGGTTCATACACAAAAACAGGATAAATACTAGATTCTTTCCTTTTATCTAATCAATTATTATGAGTCAACTTATTTGACTCGGTCATTCTCAGAGCATGACCAACTAGACTTCTTAAATAAAATTATAATTATGAATTAATAAATTTAAACATATTTGAGGAGTGTCAATCCACTATAAATCAGATCCTTACCGAAAAGTAAGTTGTCTCAGTTTTGGCCAATATAATCTCCAAAGGATTCCTAAAACCTTTTGACATTACTCTGGTGATTTTTGATAACTTCCTTACATCTAGTACGCTGATCGATATATTCCAGCATCATCTTGCACATTCCTGCCCTAAACCTTGAATTAGCCTTTTTCCAAGAAGCTCTGACATCCTTTTATGGGGAAAGGAATTTCAAGGCAAGAGTGTGGGTCTAGGGGTGGTCATCAATTTGTTATCATTTCTAGGCCTTCCAATGGCAGAACAAAGGTAAAACCAGGATTTTTGCTCATTCTCTTCTATATTGCAGCTGTACCTTCTTTATTCCATGCTGAATATCTTGGTTCTCAAGGACACAGGGAATGACAGAATTATAATACTTTTATAAATATTTTTCATTCTGTCCCGTATCACACACACATAGCTGCTTTTTCTTCTGTATCTCTTAAGGTGCTCTTGTGTTTATTTATTCACTCTTGTTTTGATTTTATACTAGTTTTTATTTCAATAATTCTATCTTTTAGAAGCTTTCATACTAGTTCACTAATTTAGCAAATAGCAAGTACGGTCCATGGGGCTCAGCTAATATCCCTTGGAGAAAAGCAGCTGTTCATTTGGAGTTTCTCAAGTTTCCAAATCTCACAATAGCTCCACATGACCACAGAAAGCTCTGCCCTAATGCTTAGAACTTCTATTCTTTCAGTTCCCTCTAGCTGCCATATATTTTTAACTCCCCTCTCTTTCTTCAGGCTTTTCCTACTAAGGTGGAGAAATGCCTCACGTACCTGAGGAAACATATCGGCCAGTGTTTGTGTAGTGGAGTGAATACCTGAGTGTTAGAGCATGAGGAGATGAAAATATGAGACATGTCTGGAACTTGATATGTTGAAAGAAATTTGGTTTTTACTTTGAATGAGTAACCCATTAGGGTTTTGTTCAGAGATATTGCATATTTTGATTTATTTTTTAAATGGGTCATTCTGGCAGTTTGTCTAGAAAATAAAGTTTAACAGGGTGAAAGACAAGAACAAAATTAGAAAGATCTGTCCAATGTAATTAAAACCATGGAGATCTACAATAATTAACAACCAGAAACATGAGGAGAAAAGGGTATGTGAGACTGAGAGGAACACTCAGGATAGCACAAGGGAATTCAGAGTGTACTCAAGAAGCCAGTGCATACAGACTGGAAGGTTTCTGTGATAGACTGACAAATCAGATTGTTAAAAAGGCTTGACTTTTAAAAAAAGATTTGCCAATTTCCATCTAATACAAATTCCAACTATGCATGACTTCATGGTACAAATAAATGACTTAATAACTGGCTCATCTGATTTTCCTGAATATATGACACTCACCTTTCCAGAGTTGCTGCAAGCTGGACCTGGAACACCATTGAGTATCTTGGAAACTAAGTAAAAAAAGTGTTTCAAGGAGGAGGAACTAATCAGCCGTGTCAAAGAAAAGGGGAAATGAGGACTAAAATTTACCATTGGGTTTAGCAATGTAAGGCCATTGGTAAACTAAAGTAGACCAGTTTGGGGGAATAGTGAAAGCTAGAGTTCATTGGAGAACAAATGAGAGGGAACTTTAGAAAAGTGGAAAAGAAAAATGAGGAATCATTTGAGGTGTGGCAACAATAGAGCATTATCATTTTAAGATGAAAGAATTATAGTCTGCATTCTGATGAGAATGATGCAGTTTATTTTTTAAATGATGAGTAAAGATGGAGAGAGGGACAGAGAAAGAGGGAGGGAGGGATGGATTGAGGCAGGGAAGGAGAGAAAGAGAAAATTTTGCTGGTAGCTATTTCTCTTTGACGAGAGAAAGAGGAAATGGGATTAGAGATCAGGGTAAGGGTCTAGAGTGGGGTTGGCAAATTACATCTCACGGGCCAAATCTAGCTCACCGTTTGCTCTTGTAAATAAAGTTTTATTGGAACACAACTGTGCCCATATATTTATGTACTTCCTATGGCTATTTTCATGTTCAGTGGCAGAGGTGAGTAGTTGCAATAGAGTACGCATGGCCCACAATGTCTAAAGCGTCTGGCCCTTTAGACAAAATGTTTTCTGACCACTAGTGTGGAGGACAAGTGGAGGGCTTGTCCTTGGCCAGGACCGTGGAGAATTCACAGACTACCAGGGTGGAAAAGAGTGTATGACACAGATGGAATAGCTTTATGTGTGTGTTGGTAGATATCTGTGAAAGCTTTATTTTAGTTGCATCTTTTATCTTCATACAGTAAAAATCTAGGCATCTTCACAGTGTGGAAATGAAGGGAAGAGACTGTGGAGGATTAAGAGAGAGAAACGTACGGTTTGGTCATATGAAAGCAGAAAGAAGCCATGTAAAGTTAGTGCTCATGAATTTAAAATAAGGGCAATTAGCATGGTTGTGTACATTTCTCTAGCCTTACTAAGCTGCTTGGATGCCAGATGTGTTAGTTTAGAGTCCCTCGAGACTAAATTACCAAGACAAGATTAGATATGGAAGAGGAATAGTTGGAGGAAATACTTCTCAGAGGAAAACGAGAAGTGTTCTAGAAAGTGTGGTGGGAGTCTTCAATCAATGATGCCGGTCAGTTCCTGTGAATGAAGGAGGGAAACAAGCCCCATGGGATAAGAAGGTTCTGAGACTGCAGTGCAGTTCAAAACTGTTTGGGGAAGGATGAAACTCATCCATCAGAGAAACCCTGCGTTAGTTTTGCCACTGTCCTCAGCATTGACTGAGAGCAGCTTGTGGAAATTTTTTCCTTGTTGTGAATTTAGAGATAGACATAAAAATCACAACAGGTGGGGCTATCAGTAAATTTTCTCCATGAAGCAGGTTATCTGACTGGTGGACAGAAGGCAGAGAGTAAGATTTAACCACAGGTTGATTCTTACCAGAGGGAACAGGTGATGCGGAAGGACATGAGAAATTTACAGGGAAATTATTATAGTGCAGAAACATGAAATGGAAAAGGGAGGAAGGTCCTGAGTTGAAACAAGAATAATAGAAACATATTTGGAAAGCAAGGGTGACAGACTGAAATTCCATATGGTGCCAAGGAAATATTAGGGTAAGTGATGAAGAAACCTGGGAAGATGGGGAGGTGGTGAGATATGGAATCACATACACAGAAGTTACATGGAAGTTGCACTATTTGGGAATGGCAAGGTCTAATCTTGTAAGTGAAGAGTTGAGATAAATCAGATATGAATTTTCTTAAAGCAAGAGGATGATTAACCAGACATCAGTAGATAATTGCTAAGGGATAGCATGGTAAGCAGTGTAGTTTAAAGTTCTGATGATCAAAGTGAGAGGTTTAATTGGAAGAATGAATAAACTAGAAGCATGATGATACCTACCCAACCTTAGGGAAAACAGTACCAAGAGTGTGGAAGGGAAAACAATCATGACTCGGGCAGGTTACAAGGTAACTAAATATTCCAGAAAGACCCAGGTGTCAGAGGCAGTATTGAAGAGAATGAACAATTTTGTTTTCAAAAAATAACTGTAGGATTCATCTCTAGACCACAGTTTCCTGGCGGTGCCCCGGATCTGATCTTTACTCAGTAGCCATTTCTTAATTTTCACATCATTTGTCATCTTGAGAGGCTGGGAGTTTTTTAAAGTACCAGCACTTTGTTATTTTATTTTATTTTTTAAAGTACACTTTATTATGTCATTACAGTTGTCCTGAGTTTTCTGCTTGGTACCCCCCTTCCCTCTGGCCATCCTTGCTTTAGTTCTTGTCCATGGGTCATGCATATAAGTTCTTTGGCTTCTCCATTTCCCATACTATTCTTAACCTCCCCCTGTCTATTTTGTACCTACCAATTATGCTCCTTACTCCCTGTACATTTTCCCCCATTATCCCTCCTCCCTCCTCCCAGCTGATAACTGTCCAAATAATCTCCATACCTATGATTCTGTTCCTCTTCTGGTTGTTTGCTTCGTTTGTTTATTTTTTTTTTTAGATTCAGTTGTTGATTGCTGTGAATTTATTGACATTTTAACGTTCATAGATTTGATCTTCTTCTTTTTCTTCAATAAGTCCCTTCAACATTTCATGTAATAATGGCTTGGTGATGATGAACTCCTTTAGCTTTACTTTGTCTGGCAAACACTTTATCTGCCCTTCCATTCTAAATAAAACTTTTGCTGGATAGAGTAATCTAGGTTGTAGGTCCTTGCTTGTCACCACTTTGATTACTTCATGCCAGTCCCTTCTTATCTACAAAGTTTCTTTTGAGAAATCAGCTAATAGTCTTATGGGAACTCCTTTGTAGGTAACTCTCTGCTTTTCTCTTGCTGCTTTTAAGATTCTCTCTTTATCTTTAACTTTTGACATTTTAATTATGATGTATCTCGATATGGTCCTCTTTGGTCCAAATTATTTGGAACTCTCTGTTCTTCCTAGATTTGTATGTCTATTTCCTTTCCCAAATTAGAGAACTTTTCTTTCATTATTTTCTCAAGTAAGTTTTCAATTTCTTGCTCTTCCTCTTCTCCTTCTGGTGTCCTTATGATTTGAATGTTGGCATGTTTGGAGATGTCCCAGAGTCTTCTTACACGTCTTCATTTTTTTTTTAATTCTTCTTTCTACTTTCTGTTCTGGTTGAATGTTTAGTTCTTCCTTCTGTTCCCAGTCACTGATTTGAATCCTGGCTTCCTTCCCTTCACTGTTGGTTCCCTGAAGATTTTTCTTTATTTCACTTACTATAACCTTCATTTCTTACTGGGTCTTTTTTTTATTTTGTTGCCATACTCAGTGAGTTCTTTGAACATCCTGATCATCAGTATTTTGAACTCTACATCCAATAGGTTGGCTATCTCTGTTTCGTTTAGTTCTTTTTCTGGGGTTTTATTCTGTTCCTTCATTGGAGCCATATTTCATTGTCTCCTCAATCTGGCAGCCTCTCTGTGTTTGTTTCCATGTAGTAGATAGAGCTGCCTTGACTCCCTATCAGGCTACTGTAAATTGTGTGGGGTGGAGCCTTAGGTAGTTGTCATGGTGGGGCAACCTGCTTCACCATTGTGTGGCTCTGTGTGGAGGAAGGGCTCAGAGAGTAGACTGTACTGCTGCTTGGCTTCTGAGGGTTTGCCTGGCACTTGCCCAATTTCTAGTAACTTCATTCATTCCTTGTATGCGACTGGCATCCTTCCAGCTATTGCTGTGGTGTTGAATCCCTGAGTAGGTGGATTTGTGTATGCCTTAAGACAGCGCAGGCCCTTTAAGCAGAGTTTTATGAAAATCGGACCATTTCTTCCGCTGCTGCCCCAGCAGTCCCCTGGTTTTTACAGCCAGAAGTTCTGAGGTTTTTATCTTCCTAGCATTGGAACCCTGGGCTGTCTGGTCAGGCCTGAGGCTGGGATCAGTCATTCCCAAGGTATCCCCCTGACTTTTATCCACTGCATGTGAATGTCGCCCCATCCATGTCCATTCAGCCTCCACCACTGCCTCTCCAATCCATACCGAGTTCCCTCACCTCTCCACCCCATCTCCACGCATCCACCCTTCCTACTTGTCTGGATGAATGTGGCTTCTTTAAATTCTTGATTGCCAGAATTCTATGCAGTTTGATTTTCTGATGGATCTGGGTGTTATTTATTTCAAGATTTAGTTATAATTCTTTTTGTGGTTGCAGAAGGAAGTGAAGCACTTATAACTATGCCTCCATCCTGACCGGGAGTTCCTCTTTTATGTTATTTTCATTTTTTAACCTCACCCAAGCACATGCTTATTTATTTTAAAGAGAGGGGAAGGGAGGGAAAGAAAGGGAGAGAAACATCAATGTTAATCAGTTGCCTCTCCTACTTACCCTGACCAAGGGTCAAACCCGCAGCCTAGGCACATGCCCTGACCAGACCGGATCTGTGACCCTCTGGTTATGGAGTGAAGCTTCCCAATGATTGCACCATACTGGCCAAGGCCAGACCCTTTCTAAAGAACTGTTTTCCTATGATGTATGTACTTCCTTTCACCTATATATTATAAGCAGCAAGAAAAAAATAATACCTTCAACACTTTCTTTGGAGATCTCTTTACCAAGATTACCCAATTTATTAAGCATATTTTAATGTTGTTTTATTTTGGTAGTAGATAACAAAGATTCTTCCTTTGTCCAGTTTTCAATGACACGTTTCCCACCTCCTCGTGACACTCAGCAGCAGCATCCTCACAGCTGAGAATTCTACTTACAGTCTGTGAAAGGTGATGGAGGCATTCTCTATCATGCTCCTTGACATTCTCTGGCCTCCAGCCACTGCCTAGTTCCAAGGCTACACCCACATTTTTAAGTACCTGAAAGGATAACTCCCTGCTACCAGGTACCAAAATGAGTATTAGTTAACTATCTCTGAATTAANTAATCAGTTGCCTCTCCTACTTACCCTGACCAAGGGTCAAACCCGCAGCCTAGGCACATGCCCTGACCAGACCGGATCTGTGACCCTCTGGTTATGGAGTGAAGCTTCCCAACGATTGCGCCATACTGGCCAAGGCCAGACCCTTTCTAAAGAACTGTTTTCCTATGATGTATGTACTTCCTTTCACCTATATATTATAAGCAGCAAGAAAAAAATAATACCTTCAACACTTTCTTTGGAGATCTCTTTACCAAGATTACCCAATTTATTAAGCATATTTTAATGTTGTTTTATTTTGGTAGTAGATAACAAAGATTCTTCCTTTGTCCAGTTTTCAATGACACGTTTTCCACCTCCTCGTGACACTCAGCAGCAGCATCCTCACAGCTGAGAATTCTACTTACAGTCTGTGAAAGGTGATGGAGGCATTCTCTATCATGCTCCTTGACATCCTCTGGCCTCCAGCCACTGCCTAGTTCCAAGGCTACACCCACATTTTTAAGTACCTGAAAGGATAACTCCCTGCTACCAGGTACCAAAATGCGTATTAGTTAACTATCTCTGAATTTAAAAAAAAATAGCCTTAAAGTTTAAATAACGAGCATTTATTATCTTGCAGTTTCTCAGAGTCAAAAATTGGGTACAACTTAGCTGAGTGCCTCTGTCTCCAGATCTCTCACAGAGCTGCATTCAAGGTGTTGACTGGGGTGAAATCATTTCAAGATTTGACTGAGGGCAGATATTTTGGCAGGCTTTTTTTATGGGGCTATTAGCAAACCTCGGCCCTCACTGACTGTTAGCAGGAGACATCGTCAGTACCTTAGTAGCCCTTGTTAACAGAGCTTCTCACAGAGCAATTCCCAACATGGCAGCTGGCTTCCTTCAGAGCACACAAGCGAGAGAGCAAGAGATGACACTCAAGATGGAAACCACAGTGTTTCTGAAGCCTCATCTCAAAAGTAGCATCCCGTTAATTTTGCTTTTACTCTCTTCTGTTTGTTAGAAACAAATCACTAGATCCAGCCTATAATGAAGGGGAGAATTGATATAGCCATAAATATCAGGAGACAGAAATACCCGAGAGAAATCTTGGAGATGGCCTACTATATTACACACATTCATGACTGAAAAAAATATAAACTTTTAGTTAGTAGTTAATGAAAATAAAGATACATCTTTTTTCCTCATTGAAATTCAGGGGCCTTTTGTGTTAAGAACCTTCAAACCAAAGAAAACTGTTTTTCCTACCATATTGATAAAGTATTATTTGGAGAGATTGGAGAAGTTTGACAAATACTAGCCTTACCACAAAGAATAGTTTATAAGAATCAAGTACTCACTCTTATGTAATATTGTTGTTTTGTTTATATAGTTATATCGCACCTTCTATCTGCTCACAAATTTATATTTTTCTTGCAAAATAAGAGCTGCAAATTAGGAAGCAAACAAGCAATTTTCAAATAACTTAATTATCTACATTTAGTCATTTATATAGTGTTATTTTCATTGCATTTCACATCTAATATATGTCATCCATATCTATATCTTTATAATTGCTAAATATACTACAAGCAGTGGAGGTTAAACTGAAAATTTTTGTATAAGGTTGAGTAACGAACTTAATAATGTTGAACTTAATGGAAATAGATCACTAAGCCCCTATTTCCACTTTCATTCTTTTTTTCTGAAAATCCTAAATATCCAGTTATTAACTACCACTATTTGTTCTAAGAGTTAATATCTTTCATTTTTTTAATCATTATAATGGTGGAAGTTAAGATAAATCCAAAAATTATTTTCATTTTTATCTTTTCTGGGTTGCTTTATAGTAAGTATCTCCAGCCTTTAAAAAAATCCTTTTTTTTTTGTTTCTTGTTCATCTTGTAATATTCTTCATTTCAAAGATTCAAATCACATTTTTTCCATGGTACTTCTTATTCAAAGAACTATTATTTACTGAGAGCCTAATGTGATGTGCAGAAATAGTTGTAAGGTAGTGGAAATTATCAATTATTTATGTTTCAGAAGGGTCGTAATATATACATATACTTTTCTTTGTGTATTGTGTTGATTAAGTGCTGAATGCAGCAAGCAAAAGGAAGACCCAGCATGAGATGAACTGACTCCATAAAAGAAGCCAGAAACATGAGTCTACAAGAGCTGAGCAGGCTGTTGAGGACAGAACATTGTGTACATCACTCATTCTTAGAATCAACAAGAGTTAGGAGCTAACTCAATGGCATTTAACATACAACTGTTGTTATCCTCAATTTGCATGAAAGGAAACTGAGACATATTTCCTCTGTCAGTCAGCAAATATTTTCTGGGATTAAAAATTGATCCTGCTCAGGCTGGGTTGCTCAGTTGGTTGTAGTGTCAACCTGTGCACCAAAAGTTTATGGGCTTAATTCCAGTCAGAGCACATGTCTAAGTTGCAGGTTTGGTACTTTGTTGGAGCATGAATGGAAGGCAACCAAATGAGATGTCTCTCTCACATCTCTCTCTCTCTCTCCAAAATCAACAGTAATAAAAAAATCCTTAAATGAGGATTTAAAAAACTCTATTTCACTTATTATAGACTTCCTCCTTTCTCCAAATTGCATGCTAACTGCCATGTATAAGTACTGACACCAGATGACAATAATATAAAGCCCTTCAATCAAACATCTCACTGAGTTTTCATAACACTTGTATTTATTATATTTTTGCATTATTAGTTGATGAATTATCTCTGAGTCCAAATTACAGATGTTTTGTGTGGAAGAAGCAAACATATATTTGTATTCTCTACAATATCGGTCATATAACATACTTTTTAATAAATGTAATCATTTTTGTTGGCTATTAAAGTAAATGGTAGAAATATTCTCCTAAACTAGAAATAAGATAGTTTCACATATATCTCTCATTTGAATTAATTGGATGAGCAAGTGAGACCAAAGATGCAAATAACTTGCTCCACATAAAGCCAGAGAAAGTTAAGCACTTTTTAAAAATCCATGCTTTATCCCAAGTATTATTTTTTCAAGGTACTTTCAGTCTAGCCCTACAATAATCTCATTTGTAGAGTTGGTTTTTTAGGTGAATCATTGTGCAGAACTCCACTGCAAAATGTATGCACTCTGCTCTGCTGTGAGAGAGCAAGCCATTTATAGAAGTCATTCCATTCGAGTTAAAAAGCAAACCTTGCCCTGAAAATATTACCTTGCATTTAACTTTGGAATTTGTAACCCCCTCACAAGAGTTCTTTGTTGCCTGATTTGGCAGTAGGCTGGTTGCTGTATACATTTCTATACTTAACATTTGTTATCAACTTAGTTTGACAGCTTAAATCTAACATAATGATGTGGAAATATAAACAAACGTTAAATGCACTTTTGCATTCCAATAGGTTTTTCACCCGAGATCTTACCATTCAAACCACTTCTTCACAAGGAATGTAAAACCTGAGAAGAGTTTTGAAAAAAAATTATATGATGTCATTTTATATGTCTAGTAGTCCAATTTGACACACTATTTAGGTTACCCTAAGCTTAAACCAACTTAGATATGGGTTTTGAACTGAGGTGACCTCCCTGGCTTTGCAAAGGATTGTTTCAATAAACAGATGGATCATTTTCCAAAGAAAATTTTTTAAAGATTAAAAATAGTTAAGATCCACACATGACTTCCATTCCTGACAACAGCAAACTCAAAACACATAAAGCTTCAAACTATTAGAGAAATGGAATTCATGTTAAATCAGTTTATTACTATCCTTCTTTAATTTTATGTGATGTATTTTTTAATCCATTAAAATAATTAGAATGAATATTCTAAAACATCCAAGTATAGATCTCTTATAAACATTTGATGTGTTACATGCAGTGTTTCTTGTTGATAGTCTTCTTGGGCATTAATAAATTCTGTTTATTTTATTTGTAGAGAGTGTTATGTTAGCATAATTTTTTGGATCTCAACAAATGGCAGAATCTAAAAGAAGAAGTATAACAATTACATCTGGCAGCTTTTCTATTATGGAGCAAAAACTAAAGGTTTAATACAATACAGCCTTATTGTCTAAATTTGTGCATTAAGAGAATAGGAAAACCCAGTAGGGAGAAAAATATAGATTTAGCAATAAAAAGAAACTTCAGAAAGCAATTATTATAAATTCAGATTTCATTATAGAATTTATTTCAGTAGCACTCTCCTGGTACATCTAAAATATGAGCTGATTTGTTCACTTGGGGAAGTATCTATCATTTAAATCACACGATAGAGATAAGTTATTATCTTAATGCATATTTCCCTAGAGCTTCAATGATAAACTACTCATTTTTCACACATAAAAAGTTTTTATCCAGTAACTCAACTGGTAAAAAAAAAATGTATGCCTTAAACTCATTGCAGAATTACTTTTTAGAAATCTGATGTAATCCATTGTTAGATTCAGTGCCCTTGTCATACTATTACATTTGACTTGTTCTTTTAAAATTACAAGAGTAAATTATTATTTCCATTCAAAGACCTCAGGATTATAAAAAGTAAGAGTTTTCACAGCATACATGGGTTTAAAAGCAACCTTTCCTATTACTTAGTTGTGTGACTAGACTCAAAGCATTTACCTTTTTGCAATTCAGTTTCCTTAGTCTCAGTTTTTCATTTTTAAAAGGATAAAAATATGTTAGAATACTGTAAGTATCAAATTGATATGTGTGATATGTATATGAGTATAGACTACTACATGGCATAGTTTAGCTGCTCAAAATATTGTTGAATAAATAGATGAACAAGTGAATAAATGGGTGTGTGTTTACATATAAGGCTGGGCATCTGTGTATGTGTGTATCTGGTGTCTACATAATAGCAATACTTAGTGGTAGCTACCACTTTTTTTTTAATTTGGGAAATAATATAAAGTTAAGTCCAAAGTATTTCAAGATCTCAGTTCTGTGAACGTTGCCTGCCTAGACTGTTACTAAACACAGCCAGAGCCAGGGCAATGCCCCTGCTACAGTTCCATCTTGTCAGAACTGTTTACTCCTGCAGTCACAGATCCGAATAAAGAAGAGCAACACGAGACTTTCCGTCACTTCTACCTCCATGATGCCTGTGACTATATGGCCACAATGTGGGCCAAGATGGGATGTCCCGCTCCCCATCCCAGTCAGAGGGTAGTGGCACGTGTAGCATTTGCTTAGAGACCACAGGCAGGTTGAGAGCACTCTAACCTCCTGTTCACAGAAAGTAAATGTTAAAGGCTGCCCATGTGGGAGAACCATATGAAACCATCCAGAGCCTCTCCTTGTGGAAAAAGCAGATCTGTCCTTGCAGAATTTAGCCAAGCTGTGCTTTAACATGGGCATCTGGTAGAAGTTCATAAAAGCATTTAGAAACAGCATTCTGATTGGCATTTTCACGTAATTGGTTGATTCTGCACGTTTTTTATTCTAGCTTCTAGCTAAATTCTAGATTTTACTTGTACTTTTTACTCTTAGACTATATTGTCATTAGAAGTATGAGAAGAAAAAATCATTCAAAAATATATCCATTTACAATGCACAGATAGATGAAAAGCAGCCCGTGGGATATGTTAAAAATGACTGTTTATATTACTTTTAGAGGTTGACTCTACAAGTAATATAAATGACTGTTTATCAATTACTTTTAGAGGGTGCTTTTTCAACTTTGAGATACAGGCAATGGCTCAAACATATTTATGTCTCTAAGTTGAGGAGGAAGAAATTTTCAAATTTGAGGGACATAAAGATGAACAAGACAATATCTAGGTGATTAAAGACTTCAGTTTACTAAAAAATAAAAAAGACACACAAGTAACAACCAAAAACAGGGGTAAGGAAATATAGAAATAAAAATAATGCTAGGTAAATGAACGGATAAAGGGAAAAGGACTGTATAAGATCCTGACTTCCCCGAGCAGAACCATTCTTCCAGAGGTATGAGGATGGTGATGGAGGAAGTGCCATCTAAGTTGGTGTTCGGTGCTCGACAGGAAACTGAGTAAAAAGCTATGAGAAAAGACATGTCCGCAGGATGGGGTGGGGTGGGGTGGCGTATGAGAGATTCAGTTTATGAGATAGTTCTGCCAAGTCACAAGAGAAAGCCAGAGAGGGAAAAGGTCAAGGAGTGAGCTGGACTGTGAGGAGCCTTTCGGGCTATTGTAAAGTGTCTGGAATGTTTCTTGTAAGCAATTAGGGAGATATCAAAGTTTAAAGGGAAGTATCACATAATTGAACGCTTTATATTGAGAGAGATGCCTCTGATGCATGCAATCAGCAGCTAAGAATTGCAGTTAACCATTGCAAGGACAAAATACAAACTAAAAGCTAGTATAATTTTAGGGTGTTCTGTGCTTATATCAAGGGATGTAGGGTGACACAACAATCAATAAGCATTAAATACATATTGTAGCAAGAGGGCAAACAGTGGAAAACTATGCCATATGAGTAATGGTCAAAGAACTGCTGTATTTATGTTGGAAGAGAAAAAAATAAAACGATTGTGTGTGTTTGGTTTGGAGATAAAGAAATAGACCTTTGGTTTTATCTATTTATATGAGCACTTTCATGCTTTGCAGTGAATTATTCATTTAGTTTTCAAGGTTATTAGCTCTTACAGGTTATATCTTGCATTTCTTGAAATGGTATCAATGTTACTCATAGGCCAATGATGATTTAGCATTTTTGTGATATTAGACTCATGAAATGGTATGAATAGGTGAAAACTAATGATTTAACATTTTTTAAATATCAAAGCTTACCAAAAAACCATTTTGACATATTACCTCATTTGATCTGCATTCTATTGGTGTGAAGTACATCTCCCAGTTATGGAGACACCATGAGATGTAAAACATGCTGAATATTACAGAGAAAGATTGAGAAGAATCCAGAGCTCTCAGCGTGTTTTAGTTGCCAACCTTAGTACTCCTTGAAGTACTTGGGAAGTGCGCTTCTAAATGCAAGTCCTTTGTGAGTCTAAATCAGAGAGAAATATTTACTAAAAATGGACCTGCCTTTTGACCCAGCAATTCCACCGCTAAGATTATATCCTAAGAACCCTGAAACACCAATCCAAAAGAACCTATGTACCCCAATGTTCATAGCAGCACAATTTACAACAGCCAAGAGTTGGAAGCAACCTAGGTGCCCATCAGTAAATGAATGGATCCAAAAACTATGGCACATTTACACAATGGAATTCTATGCAGCAGAAAGAAAGAAGGAGCTCCTACCCTTTGCAACAGCAAAAGGAGAGCAATAAAAACAGCAATAAATGGAACTGGAAAGCATTATGCTGAGTGAAATAAGCCAGGTGGTGAAAGACAAATACCATATGATCTCACCTTTAACAGGAAGCTAAACAACAAAACAAACAAGCAAGCAAAATATGACCAAAGACACTGAAATAGAGAACAGGGGGACAGTGACCAGAGGGGATAAGGAAGGGAATTTCAAGGGAAAAGGGGGAAGGATTTATAGGAGCTAATATAAAGGATACATGGACAACAACTAAGGGGGTGGAAATGGGAGGGAGGTGGGGAGCACTGGTTGGGGGTGGGCTGGGGTGGGAATAAAAGACAGAAAACTGTACTTGAACAACAAATAAAATAAAAAAATAAATGTTTATATGTCTGTGGTTGATTACAACTCGTTATTGGTAACAATCTAAAAGTATTCACAGGCCATAAAACAACCATGTATTCAGTTGACCAAAAAGTTTATTTAGTTTTTTTTTCTGTACAATGTCTCTAGTAGTACTTAACTAAGTACTAGACATAAGTTCATAACTAACAACTAGACATAAGTTCATTTGAAACAAGCTTGTTAGATTGTATTGTGACAACTGTCCCATCAGCATGTATTTTTTTAATTATCAAAATGGTAAATTTTGTGCAGCCATTTTAATATCGAAGATGGAAGAAAATATGCAACATTTTCTGTGTTATACTTTATTATTTCAAAACAGGTAAAAATGCAACTGAAGCACAATAAAAACAAAGGATTTATGCAGTGTATGGAGAAGGTGCTGTGACTGATTGAATGTGTCAAAAATGTTTTGCAAAGTTCCTTGGGACTATTGACATTTTGCCCAAATAATTCTTTGTTGTGGGGCTGTCTTATGCATTAGAAGATGTTTAGCAGCACCCCTGGCCTCCACCCACTAGAAGCCAATAGTGGGAAATAGCCAACATACTCAAAATATCGAAATCAATGAAGTTATTCATGAAAATGAGAATGTGTCTTTTATTTTATGGAAAAACCTAAACAGAGTTTTTGGCCAACCCAATAATAATAATGATGGTTACTATATAATCAAATATTTTTATGTATTGAGTATCTCCTTTCACGCTCACAGCAATCCTGAAAGGAACCACCTATAGCCACATAATCCTTAAGTAGATGTCCAGAATTTTAAACCCATACCCATCTCAATCTAAAGCCACAGCTGAGTCTATTGCCCAGTTTTTCCTCCGTGGGAGGCACTACAATACTCCCTAACCCACAGATGACACAGGCTTACAGTCCAATTCTAAAATCATGTGACACTTCAGCTCCAAAGCTGAATTTCACAGGAAAAAATAGGCGTTTTTTAGAGTTAGATGCTTTCTCCAAGGAACTGTAGAGAACTGGATTCCAAAAAGAAAATAAATTAAAGAAGCCAGGAAGAAGATATTTATGTTGCTATTCTAAGTGAAACAATTATCTCTATTGTTTTTGAAACAGATAAAGAGAATTTTCTTCAAAGTCTTTTTTCTACCCTAACCTTACCAAAATGCACAGGACATCAAGTCAAAACTATTTCTGTACATCAGTTGTGGGCCAGCGTGTAACAAAGTCTTTAATCATTTTTCTTCCCCACCATAGATGCTTCCTACACAGCAAACTTGCTGCTCTCATAGTTGTCTTTCTACATTTGATACCTGCATTTGTCCTTCTACATTTGCTAACTCCACTAACAGAGGGATGCTTTTGCTGTGCACGGAGAGAGGGGAACAGCCTTTGTGTGGGTGCTGCTCTCTGTGTCTATTCAGGCTTAGAGACTGCAGCAATTTTTCTCTTGTTCTGAGTGTTTGCTTGTGAGCCTTTCTACTTGGCCAAAGAAAGTGCTACAGGCTGGACTTGAGAGTAGGATGTGGGATTTGACCTATGATCATGCGTCATGTTGGCAGAGTCATTAGAATCGAATTTTTAATAGCAGGTATGTCCCTAGCTGGTTTGGGTCTGTAGATTGAGCTCAGTGGATTAAGTGCTGGCCTGCGAACCAAAAGGTCACCGGTCGGATTCCTGGCCACTGCACATGCCTGGGTTGCAGGCCAGATGCCAACTTATGGGGTGGCAAGAGGCAACCCATCCATGTTTCTCTTACACACCAATGTTTCTCTGCCTCTCTTTCTCCCTCCCTTCCCCCACTGTCTTAAAATAAATAAATAAAATATTTTTTAAAAAATAGCAGATGTGATGACATTTTACAGGGAAAGTTTTGTTTTTTAAAAAAATTGAGCTTGGCTTATAGTTTTAAGAAAGTGTACAAGTAGCCCTGGCTGGTGTGGCTCAGTGGATTGAG
Source organism: Sturnira hondurensis (assembly GCF_014824575.4). NCBI lineage: Eukaryota > Metazoa > Chordata > Mammalia > Chiroptera > Phyllostomidae > Sturnira > Sturnira hondurensis. The sequence continues at coordinate 21,359,648 of NW_028083059.1, forward strand.
TGCCAGCCTGCATGAACCACAGGGTTGCTGGTTTGATTCCCAGTCAGGGCACAAGCCTGGGTTGCAGGCCAGGTCCCCAGGAGGGGGCGTGTAAGAGGCAACCACACATTGATGTTTCTCTCCCTCTCTTTCTCTCTTCCTTCCTCTCTCTCTAAAAATAAATTAAATTAAATTAAATTAAATTTCGAAAAAGAAAATGTACAAGTTGACCTTATCTTTTGAGTGGGAAAATACTGAAAAGTTATCTTATAGACATTTGTTTCTGTAAAGCAAGGGTGTGTCTTCTTCATTTCGACTGCTACTCTTCCTAATTTCCACCGAGTGTGGTATATAAAGATGACAGTGCAAGGATCAGAGGGTTGAACATTTGTAAGGTTGAAAATTTAGAGCAAATCATTGGAGAAAAAAACCCACCTCATTCCTCTGCAATAGCTGTGGGCAAGGCACCATGGTCACAAGGTTATACAGTATAAAGAGGGCATGTAGTATGCATGTAGGTTTAAAGGTTCATGTATACTTTAAAGGTTCTAAAGTATACATGTAGGTTTAAAGGTTCTCTGAGAAATTCAGTAAACTGCAGCATATGCCACAGGTGTTCTTTCAATTCTGTTGTATAAATTAACTATAATAGAGATGAATCTCTACTAAACTTTGTTTTAGGTGTTCCATGCTTTGATATAGATTCCAATGTGTAACTTTGTCACTTTCAATTATTTTGTTACAAATAGCTGTAAAATTGACGATGAAGTCTAAGAAAGCACTTTCGTAAAGCACTTTCTACATTCAGGGAAGCTTAAATCTTAGCTGATTTAACTTTTTTTAGTTAAAATCCTTCTTGGATCATACTGAAGGAACAAAAGAAAGATCATTGAACTTATAACTACTTTTATTTCTCTGAAGAACTGTGTTTAAAAGAACTATTTATCTGACAAGGAATATAACACTAAAGGGACAGTTAACTATCACAAAAAAACACATTTATAAAAATGCTTAGTTCCTATTCACAGTCAATTAGCTCAACTAAAAACTAAATGTTAACATGGAATAAAATATTAAACACACACATTCCCAATTTACTTTGAATATCTTCACAGACTTTTATGATATCCTCTACCAAAAATAGTGCAGGTTTTACCGCAGACTTTCATTTTTTCGTGAAGTTAAATGCATACATGCTACCCTCACACTCACACTTTATTACAAACAGCCTGTATCTGGCAGCACAGATTCTAAACAATTTGTTTGGGAAGTGTAAAAATGCTCCACAATATGTAAATTCTGTAACAAATTTTGTGAATATTTATTATTTCTGACATGGAGAAGAATATTTTGTTTGAGTGAACAATGGAATTAATTTATAATACTGATTGCAATGTGGGCTGCATTTTTAATTGAATTTACATTAAATTTGACATTTAATTTAAATGACCTTAGTTAATAAAATTATATAAGTTTCAGGTGTACAATTCTACAACCCATCATCTGTGTATTGAATTGTGTGTTCACCACTCCAAGTCCAGTCCCCTTCCATCATCATTTATTCTCCCTATATTCTCTCCTACCGCCCCTCCCCACTTTCCCTTTGGGAATCACCATGCTGTTGTCCCTGTCTATGAGGTTTCTTTTTTTGGCTTAATTCCTCTACCTTTTTCACCCAGCTCCCCAACTTCCCTCTTCTCTAACAACTACCCATGAGTCTGTTTCTGTTTTGTTTGTTTGTTTATTTTGTTCATTAGATTCCCATCACTAACCATCAGAGAAATGAAAATTAAAACCACAAAGAGATATCAACTCACAACAGTCAGAATGGCTAACATCTACCATGGATAAATCAACAAACGACAAGTGTTGGCAAGGATGGGGAGAAAGGGGACCTCTCATGAACTGTTGGTGGGAATGCAGACTGGTGCAGCCACTGTGGAAAGCAGTATGGAGTTACCACAAAAAATTAAAAAATGTATCTGCCTTGTGACCCAGCTATTCCACTTTTGGGAATACATCTGAAGGAACCCAAAACACTAAATGAAAAGAATATATGCAACCCCTGTGTTCACTGCAGCATTATTTACAATAGCCAACATTTGGAAGCCACCCAGGGCCCATCCCACAGAATACCTAAAGTATTTAGAAGACACAATAAAGGTTAATTAAATTAATTCTGAAAGCATTAATACATATTCCAAAATATATTACAGGACAAAATAAGTGAAAGAGCCAACAATATCCACCTTGTTTATGGCCTGATTGAACTCCAGGTGCATTCAATTTCTTACCTTTGTTATGTAGTTTCTCTCATCAAATTTAATTTTTATTCCCTTAAGAAGTGAGAGAAATCTTATATACTCTCTAGAGCCATTTTAATGATTTTTAAAGAAACATTTTATTGATTTAGAGTCACTATTTGCTGTGAGAACTCAAGAATCTCCAACATTCCTCTTGATCTGCTGCTCTGGAATCTAAACATTCTATCCCACAGGCCTTTTTAATCACTGAGAGTTTTCACCCCTTTTGTGTCCAAATTTTCATACCCAACATACTGTAACATGAGCCATACCCAAGATTCTGCTCTGGATAATTCAGTAATTCTTAACAGCTGACTTCAACTTAAAATATCAGATTTGAGGCACGCAGAGGCCTCCTTCCTTGGGGCCATTATAAAACTCCCAGTCAATGTCATTTTTTTGTCAGAAAGGATAATAAAGGAAACTGATCATTTTGTTATTTACATTCTTTAATAACACACTGACATCACTCTCTGATTAATATTTTAGCCATACTGTTTTTAAGTTATTTAAAGTTGTTTTTCTTTTACTTTGCACAAGACCAGCTACTGTAGGAATTGAGAACTAAAGAAAATCTGCTCATTTTATTCATACACATAAAGGTTCCTTTAAAATGGTATATGTTTAGGCACGATATTTAAAAGATGTTCATACATGAAAGGCAGTATATAATTCATAACACTTATTTGTAATGACTCTAATATTGTACTGAAACTATGGTATCCCATAGTGTACCATTTTCTCATTATTTTTTACTACAAATTTATCTTTTTTCTCTTTTTTTCCTGTATTATTGCATTAGTTTAATCAATACCATGACAACATCTTTTTCTATACATGGAATATCTCCTTAGCTTTCTTTTTTCAAAAAAGATTTTATTTATTTACTTTTTAGAGAGAGGAGAATGGAGGAAGAAAGATAGGGAAACATCAATGGTTGCCTCTGAGAGGCTCCCAACTGGGGACCTGGCCTTGAACTTAGGCATGTGCCCTGACCCAGAGCCTAACTGGTCAACTTTCAGTTGTAGGCCAGTGCTCAATCCACTGAGTCACACCAGCCAGGGCTCTCCTTAGCTTCTAAGAGCTGGAATTACTGAATCAAAGGGCATGATCATTTTAAGACACTGATACAAATGGGTTCCCAGATTTGTTTCCCCCTTAGAGCCTATGAGGTGTCGTGGAAAGACCAGGCAACTGGAGTTAGGCAGGCGTGGCTCTTGATCTACCATCTCTACTGTGTGAATTTGGACAAGTCGTCTGTCTCTGAAGCTCATTTTCTTATGTTCCTGATTCTTAAGATGGAAATTGTTAAAATAAATTCTTTCTAGTGTTTTTATGAGAATTAAATGTGAAAAACTCTAAGGTGTATCTTTTTAAATCACTTGTGAGTTGGAAAATAAAAAACTTATTTTCCATCTTATTGTTAAAATTATATCTTTTTAGGATAGATTTTTTTCCTCTCAGTTTGTGGAGAACTAAAGACATCAACTTACAGATAGGTGGTTGGAAAGTAGGAGATATGAATACATTTTAGAACAGAAGTACTTCATTATAAAACACCATTTGCTCCAAAAAATTTTGGAACTATTGACAGTTGTTTTGGCGGGGGGGTCATGGGAGAAAATTATCCTCCTGTTTCAAAACAGACACTGGTTCTGAAGATAAAATGGGAAACCAAAGCTCATGGAATAAAGTCTGTTTCAAAGAACCATGACCCAAGTTTTACAAATGCTCCAAAGTGGCATACTCACAGAAATGAAAACCAGATTATTTCAATTTATACTGTAGCTGAAACTACTGAAAATATAAAATAAATCCCAGATTCTCAATAGTAGCCACAATTCTGAACCAACAGTGACAGCTTTGTTTTAAACTCTTAACCCAATTATGTTTTTGAAAAGCCAGTAGCCCTCCTGCCCTTAATGATACAGTCTGCATCTTCTGCCATGGATGCTTAGGTTAGTCTTTGGACGTGTTTTTGAAATAAATGTAACCAGGCAATAAACCAGAGCAGTGCTAACCTGGAAGCAGGTCAATTCATCAGTGTACCCATTTTATGGTCCTTGGGGCTTTATCACTGTTATTTTTATTAAAGAAATCATGCACCTTTATACACCAATGTTAGTTTTTTCTCAGTGAGATGTGACTAGCATATAAATAATGTGTTAAAAGAGAATTAAATGTCCAAAAGAAACCATGTGTTTAATTAGTAATATCCAGTTTTTATTTACACTTTTACTAAAAATATCCTGATAATATTTTTAACTTGATAAAAATATTTCTTTTAAAAAGATAAACTCATACTACATATATCATATTATCATTATTAAAATGTTCCACATATGTAACAACAAATAGAACATTGTATATATCTTGTTGGCGAATCCCAAAAGTGATTACACAACTATGAGCTCTTCAATTTTCACTTGAAAATAACAGGCATTTTCTTGAACTAATGAGAATGCATAAGGTTCTATAAAATAATCTAATTGTACAGCCAATACAAAAACTAGTTTAAAATTGCGAAATTTAGGGAGTTTTTGAAACATGAGAAGAATGTTTTAGAAATTCACTTTTTATTTTCTATTAATCTAATATATTGCTTTATGACTTTTGTGTCTTTATTTTCCACATTTGGTTTTCTAAGGACCCCAGTAAGGGTGGAGTAGATGGGAAGTTTTTATTTATCATTTTCTAGCCAGCAGAGGGCGATAGAGCATTGTATACTAAACACCCTCAACCAATGGAAACATTTCGCAGAGAAGTTATTTTCCTTCATAAAGACACAGAAATAAAATATAAAGAAACCTACTATCAACTTCACTTTCACCAAAATATGGATATGTATGTGTACTTTACATTTTTAATTATGATTATTGATGATTTCATCATCATTTAATCATCATTTTTGATGATTTCCTATAACTATTGTGAATTGATAGTTCAAAATTTAGTCCAAGGAACATGCATGAACTAAGAAATATCCTAATGGAAAATGTTATACAGTCTTTGAAGAGAATTTCGAAGACTATAAATACCCAGTATTTGTAAAAAAAAAGTTTTTATCAGCAAATGATTTTACCCATTTCTTAGTGGCAGGATAGAAAAAGAATTATCTTTGAGCTAAAAGAATTTCTCTACCTTATTTATGGTTTTTAAATAAATGGTTTCCCAGTACTTATGCTAAAGCTTCATGTTTTAAGCACAATTTATTATATTATTGTGTTAAACTAATTTTATGTTGGACTAATGAAATCTACTTCTCAAAAACTGCAAATTATTTATATAACCCACAATGTGAAGAACCTTACTTAAAAAAGTCAAATTTAAATACACAGTAATATTTCCCCCAAGGTTAAATTGGTTCAAAACATATTTTTTGTTACTCCTCACTAGGTTTTTGAAAGTTAATTTATTGGATACATACCACTACCATAATGCCAGAGAAAATATATCTGGATTGCCCAGCTGGCTTATGTAATCTTCAAAAAAAAAAGTAGCTCAAAATGTTTTAAAGTTAAGCTACAGTTTCTCCATCTTGACACTATTGACATACTCACCAGATCATTCTTTATGTGGATGGGGGACTTACTGTGTAGTGTAAAGTGTTTAACAGCATCCCTTGCCTTTACACACTGGATGCCATAGCACCTTCTCCTCTCCTCCCCCAAGTCGTGACAACCTCAGATGACTATGGACATTACCAAGTGTCCTCTGGGTCAGGGGGAGAGGATGAAATGACCCCGAAGGAGAACGCTGATATTGAGCAACCCTTCAAGCAATGCCCTTTAGGAACTGGATGGTTATGTTAAACGCAAAAGGCATCAATGTCCAGTTATGTGCATATAGACTTTCTTCTTATCCCTCTTCCTAGTCTAGCTAAATGTATCTCAAAATGTAGTATACTCAACAGAATTATAAACACAAAATCATGCTCTATGTACTTTGATAAGAGCTAAAATTGCCATACGGGAACAAGTCAGAGGTCATTATCACCACCGAGTTTACTAGATTTGTAGAAGAGGCAGGCTTAAAACATATTTTCACACCAATTATTTGTGATCAGTGCTATGGAGAATTAGTGGAAGTTCCTCTGAGAACATTTCACAGGGAAGGGTAGGAAGCAGCAGATTTGGGAAGACTTTCCTGAAAGACTTTCTTTTCAGGCTTAAAGGATGAGTAGGAGTTATCCAGGGAAAGTCTGGGCTAAAAGCAAAATTTTCAGTCTGTGTTCCTGTCCTTTAATAGCATCATTTCCATATGGAAAACACATTTAATGATGTCCTAGGATGTATAAACATGTCTAAAGAAATATCTTTATATTCATTATCACCTTTTAAATTATTTATGTTTTTGTGCAACATTAAAGTGACCAGAGCATAAAAGTTGACTATAGAGGATAATTTGTTCATTAATTAGACTTCATCATGTGTTCTGTACATTTCTCTATGAATGGAACAAAATTAACAAAAGTTTACAATGATTTAAAACAGATGGATTTTCCAGAATAAAGATCTAATGTTTTTAAAATGATAAAATTATTACCCTCACGAAATATTATGTCTTCAGTCTCAAAGCAGGGGTGGCCAACCCTGTGGCATCTCTGGTCCACACTGGAGAAAACACAGTTGTTTTAGGCCACATATTAAATACACAAACACTAACAAAAACTGATGAGCAAAAAAAAAGGTTTAAAGTAAATTTAAGGTTTTGTGTTGAGCCATGGGTAGGACACTCCTGCAAGCATCTAATACAAGAATTGATGCACTTGTCCTGGCTCAGTGGACTGAATGCCAACCAATGAACCAAAAGGCGGCCAGTTCGATCCCCAGTCAGGGCACGTGCCTGGGTTCCAGGCCAGGGTCCCAGTCAGGCACTCTTCAAGAGGCAACTGGTTGGTGTATCTCTCACACACTGGTGTTTCTCTCCCTCTCTTCCCTGCTCTTTCCCGCTTTCTAAAAATAAATAAGTAATGTGTAAAAGAACAAAGAATTAATTCCGTTTCTGTAAATTTTCTAACTTTATTGTTCATATTTCACCAAGAATGGGAGGATAATCACATTTTTCAAATTCTTATTGCACACTAAGCCACGTGTGGAATTTAGAGGAAGAGAAAGAAATAGGTGATGTTAACCAAACTGTTATTTGGATAAACCAGAATGTACATAATATATCTAGGGTGATTCCTAATTACACCAGTGTATTCATGGGTAGTCCAGTTACACTCACTGTCAATAATTATGATAAGCAAATGCTAAACAATATATGCTCCAAGCTGAAAAGAACAATTAGCAGAATAATGAAATATGCTTAAGTTTATACTTTTTTCCAAAGGTAATTCTTTAGGAAAAGCCTTATGTCCTGATTTATTACCTTTACCCAAAGAAAAGTGTTTGCTTTCTGGTGTGAAACACAAGACCTGTGAAATTCTAACATACTTGTGAAATACAAACATTCTCATTTATTAATCAGTTGTAATAGAAACAAAAGACAGGCCCTCCCCTTGAGCAAACAAATAATAACCCCACTGAAAACAACAGTGAAACGTTTAGGTGTTAAAAACTATCTAATAGGTCTTCATCCTTGTCTGTGAATTTTAACTTTTGCATATGTTGGTTCTAAGGTCATTTGAACAAACAATCTGCATAGCAATTCCAAACAATCGGACAACTTAAATTGTGGGACATTTTATTGCTTCGATGGAATAACTGTGATTAAAATAAAATTTACTAAAAATAATTGGCAAGATAATATACTAATACGAATTGTATAAAATCAGACTGTGCAACCTAGTGGCAACTGGAAATAACAACTACTTCACAGTCAGAGATTATATATATTTTAGTACAATCAAGTGATGCAATTCTAGTTCACTCTTTAACGATGTCGTTAAGAATATTAAGACATGGAAAATATTTTATAATGTATTGTTGAGTGAAAATGTGAGCTATGCTACAGTTTTCAGTGTTATTCTACGCCATAAGAAGAAGTCGTGGATAAGCAGTGGGGAGAAAAAGCCAAAAAGAAAAGGATATACAACCACATGCTGATAGCATGTTATAAATGAGGAAATTACTGTAATTTGCTGTACTTTTTAGTTTTGCATTTTCCAAATTTTCTAAAAATAAACCACTCCTCTATTTTGAAGAGAAAAGTAAAATTTCATTAGAACCAATTAGCTTCTGAATATAGTGATATAAACCATGTTGCTTTTAGGATGTACCCTAAGCATAATTGTGGTGAAACGTTAATGTGTTAAATCTATAAAACAATTTTTACTTTGTAACTCAAACATTATAAATAACAAGTAACATTTAGATACCTTTGGATAGATAGAATAATTTTCATGATATTTTTATCGGCAAGGTTGTTTTACTGGCTTCGGCAAACATCTGTTTTGTTTCAAAGACACTCATATGACACGTAAATGCAACAAGATACATACCGCGCCGGTGAAATACCACCTCCGAGGTGTAATAAAGCAGCTTTAAAGCGGTGTACGGTGGTAGGAAACTGAGAAGATGAGATTAGATCAAATCGACAAAGACGTTCAGCTGAAAGAATGGAACTAGATGATTTCTTTTGGAATGTGGCCAGGATGCTAAAGAGGAAGTGATTAAACTCTTGGGAAAATATATAATTATCCTTGTTAAGACAGTACGTTTGCCATGTCAGTTTTCAGCAGCAGTTTGCTTCTCAGTGACAGTTGTTGATACAGATTCAGTAGTCATCTGCAAGAACGGGCACCTCCTTAGTAAGGGTCCTTCCTCAAACATACCGGGAAGCTATTAAACCCCGAAGCCCCAGTTTAGCTTTTCAAACGTTGAAGTCATTTTTCCATAAGCCAGATGGAGAAATCCATTAATAGGCTATAAAATAAATAAGTGTTCCATATGACCTGTAATATTATAATTTAATAAATTCTTTATTAGTAATGCTACTATCCTTGTCATTTATAATAAAGTTGAATATTCTTTCACCAAAGTTAGTAAAACAATAAATATTTAGGCCTACTTTTTTATTTACTGACCCAGAAAATAATCTCTAAATAGGAAATTCCCATAGAATTTCAAAATGTTTTTCAAATTAACATACTACTTTTTAAAAAGATTTTATTTATTTATCTTTAGAGGGGAAGGGAAGGAGAGAGGGAGAGAAATATCAATGTATGGTTGCCTCTCGTGTGTCCCCTGCTGGGAAATGGCCTGCAACCCAGGCATGTGCCCTGACTGGGAATCAAACCATGATCCTTTGGTTCGCAGGCCCATGCTCAATCCACTGAGCTGCACCAGCCAGGGCAACATACTACTTTTTCAAAACTGATTAAAATAACTATTAAGACCTGCATACAATCTTATTCAGAGTAAACAAGGCAGCAGGTGGGACTAAACGTAATAAATGTACAAAATTAGGCATAAATACCAACATACATTTCTCAATTCTCTAAATATTTCTTGAAAGGGTTTTTAAAAAGCAGTTAAAAACCAAAAACACTAAACAGTTTTCCAAAAACACATCTGTAGTATTAACCATAATGTAAATTATAAAATAGTTTGTGTTCAAATCGTAAGCCTAAAGAGTATGTCGTTCAGCTGCACAGATGTTAACTATGATCTCAATTTAAGACAACTTTAATTTACAATTAGGATAGTATGTGCTTGGTTCCAGATATAACTAGAGGGAAGAAACCAAAACACAGCAAAATTCTATGGTGGGATTAAATACGTACACACACACATCTTTATGTTTTCCAGTGTATTCTGAATGTCTGAACATGCTTGCACTGTGTACTTTTCCATGCCTTCTCATCAGCGTTAAGAGAAACACAAACTCCTTTAAACATTTTGGGCATAAAGTAAAAAAGTTTTAAACACCTAAATTCCATATGGAAGAAAAAGTACAGATGCAGTCATTTTCTTATACTCACTCCCCAAACAGAAGATCTTTAAATAACAAAACAAACCTTACACATCAATAGTTTTCTCTAGCTGGAACCGAATCTGTAAGAATGGCATGGCTTTAATCCACAGCTCTGAGTTGTACCTCACAGTCTGGTTAAGATCCATGCAGTCAGGGTTCTAATCTGTGTTCAGCCTCATAGTAGCTGAATGTCCTCCATCTCCTCATGTATAAAATGGAATAATACAGTAACTGGTCTCATAATGTGTTTCTGAGGATTTAAGTAAGTTAGAATACATAAAATACTTAGAACACTATACCTCTAGCATATAAGGCTATGTAAATATTAGTTGTTATTATTAATTCTATTAAGAACTGGAAATAGGAAAAGGCCAAGATTTCTTATATTACCGAAGTTAGAAATATGTAAAACTCACTACATAATATAGTAATGATATAATGCGTTATACTGCACCATATCTAATGCTGAAAGTATTTCAAAGGTAGAGAATCTCGACCAAGAATTACTGATTAACTTGCTTTAGCAGAAAGAAATCTCCAGGAATTTGGAGGACTACAGTCTAGTTTTGAATGGGACCAATGAAAGGAGTGTCCTGGGGGAAGTCAGGGTTTAGACTTTAGGTTTCTCACTCATGAAAAGTTCATCTTGAAGACCGCTTCTCGTTTGAACTCTGTGTACTTTGAACTTAGGTTCCTACCTCTTTGCTCCCAAATAATAACTTGACCCAAATAAACATGTGCTCATTTAGTCAGAAACTTGGTTTTCAAATTATTAAAGTACATGTGTGACATTGACTACTAGTTCTCTGTTAGTTGAAGTAGATAAAATGATTGAACTATATATTGTAGAACATATACTTTAGAACTATAGAAACAGGTTCAATAAAGAAACATTTTAAAATATTTTATTTACTTTTTTAAAATATATTTTATTGATTATACCATTACAGTTGTTCTATTCCCCCCTTCATTCCCCTCCAACCGCACACTCCCTCCCCCACCATTCTCCCCCCCGCCTTAGTTTATAACCACGTGTCTCAAGTTCTTTAGATTCTATATTTCCCCCACTATTCTCGCCTTCCCCCTATCTATTTTCTACCTACCATCTATGCTATTTTCTGTGCCTTCTCCCCCCTTCTCCTCCTCCCACCCCCCTGTTTCTAACCCTCCATGTGTTCTTCATTTCTATGGTTCCACTCCTGATCTAGCTGTCCTCTTGGTTTGCTTTTGTTTTAGGTGTGGTTGTTAATAACTGTGTGTTTGCTGTCCTTTCACTGTTCATATTTTTCATCTTCTTTTTCTTATATAAGTCCCTTTAGCATTTCATATAATAAGGGCTTGGTGATGATGAACTCCTTGAACTTGACCTTATCTGAGAAGCACTTTATCTGTCCTTCCATTCTAAATGAAAGTTTTGCTGGATAAAGCAATCTTGGCTGTAGGTCTTTGGATTTCATGACTTGGAATACTTCTTTCCAGCCCCTTCTTGCCTGTAAGGTCTCTTTTGAGAAATCCGCTGACAGTCTGATGGGTACTCCTTTGTAGGTGACTGTCCCCTTATCCCTTGCTGCTTCTAGGATTCTCTCCTTCATTTTAGTCTTGGCTAATGTAATTATGATGTGCCTTGGTGTGTTCCTTCTTGGGTCCAACTTCTTTGGGACTCTGAGCTTCCTGGATTTCCTGGAAGTCTATTTCCTTTGCCAGACGGGGAAGTTTTCCTTTATTATTTGTTCAAATACGTTTTCCACTCGTGGCTGTTTCTTTCCCCCTTCTGGTACCCCTATAATCCGGATGTTGGAACATTTAAAGATGTCCTGGAGGTTCCTAAGCCTCTCCTCATTTTTTTCAATTCTCATTTCTTCATTCTTTTCTGGTGGGATGTTTCGTTCTTCCTTCTGGTGCATTCCATTGATTTGAGTCCCAGTTTCCTTTCCATCACTATTAGTTTCCTGTGCATCTCCCTTCATTTCAATTAGTTTAGCCTTCATATGTTCCTCTAATTTGTGACTACGTTCCTCTAATTTATGACTATAATCTACCAGTTCTGTGAGCATCCTGATAAAGTGTCTTGAATTGTGCTTCTGAGAGGCTGGCAATTTCTCTGTCACTGAGAGTTATTGGCTCTGGGACTTTGAGTTCTTCTTGCACCATCTTTTGGGCTGTTCGTACCTTTTCCGTAGCAGGATAAGAGACCTAAAGTGTTCACTAGAACAGGGCAACTAAGTCGCTGGGTTGTGACGTTGTATGTGGGGGCGGGGTCAAAGAGGGACAATGGCTTCTTGTCTGCCGCCTGCCGCCGTGGCCCCGGAGCCGCAGCCACCACTGTCACCAGGCCCACGCGTTTCGTTCCACTGCACACGAGTGTGCCACCGCCGTCAGCCCTCCACCACTGGGTTCGCCCCCTGGGGCCTGCGTGGTCTGTCTCACTGTGCGCGAATGTGGGACCGCGATCAGTCTGCCCCACACCCCGACTGGTTCCGGGCTGCCTGTGCGCCTAGGTCGGGGGATCTGTCCTGCCCCACCCAGTTCCGCTGCTGGCTCCGCCTCTTACCGTCCCTGTTGAATGGTTCGTAGTTGTCGGACTTCCGTATAATTCTGTTTTCTGGTCTTTGGGTGTGTCCTACTTCTCCAAACCTTTGTTGTGTTCAAACTTGGTTGTGGGAGAAGGCACAGTGTTTCCACCTATGCCTCCATCTTGGCGGAAGTATTTATTTACTTTTAATAAATAAAATTTGGGAGAGAGAGAGAAACATCAATGTGTGGTTGCCTCTTGCACACCCGCTATGGGGACCTGGCCCATAACCCAGGCATGGGCCCTAACTGGGAATTGAACCAGCGACCCTTTGCTTTGCAGGCCAGCACTCAATCCACTGAGCTACACTAGCTAGGGCTCATTAAAGAGACATTTTAATGATAGATATATTAACAGACAATGAAATGATTCAGTTTTTTAAAAATTCATTCAACAAACATTTGAATGCCTACTCTGTACCAGACACTGTTTTGGGTGCTGTGAATATAAGAGTGAATAAAAACTCAAGGATCCCTGATTTACACAACATTCTAAAAGACATGGAGGGCAGTCAATAAAAGAAATTTAAAAATAGTTAATACCTTAGATGAATAAGTGATTTGGGGGAAAAAGGAACAGCATACAGGTCATTGTGTTGAAGCAACGTGAGCAAAGGCAGGTAATGAAAGAGGAGATGTTATTGGGAAGGATGTGAACAAAAGCCAGCTCATATGTGGCCTTGCTGACTTCTGGAAAGAGTAATTCATGCTCTAAGAAAGATGGGAAACTCTTGGAGGGTTGTGAGCAGAGGATAGACATGGTCTGACTTAGGTTTCAACGGGATCCCTCTAGCTATTCTATGAAGATAAGCCAGAAATGTAGTCACTTCAGTTTACAGTCTTTCTTAGTAAAAAATATACCATTAACTAGTTGAAGACAAATAAATTATTTCCCATAAAAGTACCATGTGGTGTTTAGTCAGGGAAAGCTGAAGATCTTAGTCTTCAGGTGTGGATGACTGGAGATATTACCATAGCAGTAGCATGTTATAAAATACTCAGCATTGACTAAAGAGACAGGATTTCTTAAAATAATCTTCCCCTGGGGACTGACAATGCTCATTTGCATATTCAGGTCTGGGGGGGGGTGGGAATCCTTAAATGTGTTGAATCCAATGTGCCCCAAGCCTATCCTACCATGGAACTTTTCCCTCCCCACCCGCCTTGTGCTTTGGTTCCAAACAAGCTGGATTCAAATATAAGATCCATGACTTCCGGACATCTAAATTTTGTGATACAATGTATCGTCTCAACCTCATCTCTAAATTTAGAAAATAGTAGCCCCTTAGAGGATCATAGTGAGTTAGATCAGACATTTGTGAAGGGTCCAAAACAGCACCTTCAATCACTGATACTTTCTGGTGACCTTTCCTTTCTCTCCCAACACTCTGGTAACTTTAAAAGAGTAAATTCTAACGAGACTTCATTTACTAATGCCAGGCTCTGTCAGCAGGACTTTGCAATCTGGCAGCTAGTTTTAGAACATCTGCAATGTCCCCAAGATGCTGAAATACTAAAAAACAAGCAGAGTCCCAGTAATGTCACAGAAACCTTGAATGTATCATAGCTCATGTAGTTTAGTGAGCCTTAGAGACTGCTCCCGAGAAGGGAGCACATGATCAGGTGAGGTCAATGGGATTTGATCCCATAGCCCTGCGTTAAAAACTTGGGCTCAGGTGACAGAGCCTGACAACTTTAGTAAGTGAAGACAACCCCTGAAATGTCCTCTCGCTCTGGTTCCTGGTTTGAGGCACACAATCGCCTATTCTAAAAGGCTGACAAGGAAACAAACAGAAGCAGTGCTATTAAAATGGGCCTTAGGGACCTTTCAGAGAAAGTGCCAGGGCAAACTTTATTCTCTTTCACGAACAGGAATAAAGTTACACATATTTGAAAATCCTATTTAGCATTCTTTTCTTTCATTTTCCAGTTTCCTGCTGGAACCCTAAATTAGTTCCTTCTTCCTTAAACTCCTATTACGTGTAAAAATCTACATCCTTCCATACATGTGACTTGCTGCTGTCACATCTGGCAGCTAGTGGCAATGATACTTATGCCAATGATACTTTGCCATAAGTAACTACCATATGAAGTTTAGTAAGGAAAACTGAAAATCCCGATGATTAGGAGTAGGGGTTTAGTGATATTACTACAGAATTAGCATGGCGTAGACTGAGTATTATCTACTGAAGTGACACAGCTTTTGGAAACACAACAGATGTTCCCACCGGTGAGCGTTTATTTTCCCTTCATTAGGGTTACTGTGGATTACTTTCTGAAATGTGTTTTCTTGTGTATCCAAGCTTAGAAAAATATTCAAATATTAAAATGTTCCTATATTCCACCAAGCTCATTAACGTAGAAACCAAAAATGACACAGATTATGCAGCAATTTCATGTAAAAATTGCTAAGCTAGCTGTCGCACCTGGAGGGATGGTGTGTTGAAGAACGCCGCACAGCCTTTGGTGAGCTCTGTGTCATGCTGCTTCTCCGCAGATTGCCTGGAATTTTGGGCTTTGTCCCAGGCTCCCTTTGAGTCTAGGGCTCATTCCTAAGAGGGAAAGAGAGAAATGTTCTGGTTTGTAGTTTCCTTAGGAACTCCACTCTGTTATCTTCTGGTCTGATTAAGTGATATCTGGAATCCCTGAAGAGACTCTGGGAGTTTTGTTATTTCTTGAGTTCCTGTAACTGATCCCATGAAAGATAAAAATCAGATCAGACCCACCCACGAGATCATTGCTGCTCCAGGAGTTTGACATTCGGAGAAGGCCCTATTCACAGGACTACTCGCGTGTATTATTTTCAGGTTTCCTGAAAACTCTCAAGGAGACATTTTAGGGACCCTGAGTTTCATCAGCTCCAAATGAGATCAGGATGCCCTAAATGAAATTTTAGAATCTAACGATGACTTGTTCATACCACAGTGATCAGAATAGGGTCTCTGAGTGTGAATTAAGTCATTTTCTCCTCACCTAAACTTCATATGGTAGCTCTTTGTCTCCCAAACCATCAGTCTGGAATAAGTCAGAGTTCTACTGTGCATACCTGAAGACCTGGCATGCATAGGCACCTTGCCCACGTGTACACACTCACACTTGCACATGTGCTCACATAGACACATTGAGCATTTCACGTATTCTCCTAGGAAAAGCGAAAAGGCTGCTACAATGCATCCATCTCCAGGAATGTACTGAACCATCATTTAACCCCAATGATGCTTTGCTTTGTTGTTACTTCTTTAGATGGGTTTCACTTTGATGCTTGTGCAGCTTCTTATAGTACGAGCTCTGAGGGCCTAGTGAATGGGTTTCTGTTTGCATCTTGCCCTTACAGAGCCCTTTACCGTTTGCTGCAAACAGATGATGTTTATTAAATGGCTGTTTGCATGGGTAAGAGTGAGTGAATTACGAGTTTTCAGGTACATCGAGTTTTACTTAATATAGATCCCTAATACCTTTTGAACACAACTGTCTTCAGATGCCACCTTTACTGATCTAATTGACAAGGGAAGCACTTTGAATGAGGTAGGGGAAGAAAAAAGGATCAACATATACGAGTTGGAGATCTTGAGAAATCTTCGCAAACTTCTCAGACCAGGAGATATATCCTTTTTAGAGTACAATGTAATAGGGGTCTTTCCAGATATTCTATTTTGTATTTTAAAATGTACATCTTTTACTAAGTGAAAGTTCACGATCTCTATTTTAAGTGAACTAAGATGATATAAGTGTTTGAAGGTCCTTCTCTCTTTGTCAAGCACCATGCTTTAGCTCCTTATTTTCTACTACTAGGTAAGCTTATCTTAAAAGCACATTTTATCCCAAGAAAAAAAAGATACACCAGTCCATGTTTCTCACTAAATACCCTTTGACGAAGCCCAAATCAGTGGATGTTTTTCAGCGTTTGCTGCACATTCTTATTTTCTATTGCTGGCAAGGTTGGAGTCTTTGATAGCTTATCTCTAGCATGTTTACTGAATTTTCAGTCAGGTTTCTCAGGATTAAACTATCCTTCACTTTCAGAGATAGGAGTTGTTAACCAGATTTTTTTCTCCCTCCAAAGTTCTGTTCCAGAGTCATTAGTTGTGCCAGCAGCAACCAAATGAACATACAACACGCTTTGAAAATTTATCTTTTGTTAGGTAAGGCATGTGTTAAGGTTTTTAAAAAATAAAGTGTAATGGTATATAGAGAAGAGCAAATCCACCCCCACCTCGCTATCTACCATGAATCTCTCCTCTCCAGACACAACCAGTGTAAGCACTTTCTGGTATACCCCACAGAAACCACATCACGCTTTTGAAGCTGTTGTACATGACTCGGCACACAATTTACTGGAAGGTCGAATAGTTCTAAATACCAACATTTGGCATTTATTGTACACACTGCATCTCAGGTGTTTTACATAGTGTCTTATTTAATAGCAGGAAAGTAAAATGAATACATGCAAGAATGCCCATCTGATGTGCTAGATTTGTTTTGCTTTCGGTATGATTTGTTCATACTTGTTAATGTTTCAAGCATCCCTGTTTCTCAGAAGAGAAAACTAAGATTCGGCATGGTAACAGGGCTAATAACCGGTAGGTTGGTATTTCAGGGTGGGTGTATAGGGTGTCAAAGCCTCTTTAGTTTTGAAATGCTGAATTCTGGAGTAGTCAAGAATGCTTTTTGCATTTGTGTCTCTTAATTCATTCCCCATTGTTAACATTCTAAGCTTGACAACACCTAGTCACTGAAGTTGAAGGAAAGGTTCTCCAGTGAGACAAGAGGAAAAGACCTGTTAGCCCACCATGTGCCTTGGAATTAGCCAGCAACATGAACTTCAACAATTACAACTTAAAGGAAAGTAATTATTGTAATAAAGTGCCTATTTACCATCTAGATATAGTCTAGATCAGCTATTTTCAACCTTTTTCATCTCATGGCACACATAAACTAATTACTAAAATTCTGTGGCACACCAAAAAGTATATTATATTTTTTGCCCATCTGACAAAAAAATAGGTGTACTTTTGCTGCTGTAGTGTTGGTTGTTGTCAATTTTTTGTTTGCAATCTAAAACAAAAGAGGTCAGTGCCCCTGACTGAATAGTCAGGTATTGCACGTTTTAAAATTTCTTGTGGCACACTGGTTAGAAATCACTGCTCTAGATAACCATCTCTCGACCACCTCCCCTAGGCTTGTTTGTCTAAATCTGATTTTTAAAAATGGTAATGGGGAAGGGTGAGCAAGGGTAGAGTCACTTGAGAGTTTATTCCAACTCCTGGAAACGGTAAAGAAGAGGTTAAGCTGGACCAAGAGGATTTTTGAAGTCTTCGTCTGGGAGGTTCCATTTGGAGAAAGGTGCAGGGGAGCTAGGGGTGGCGATAGAAACAAGGCAAGTTTCCATTCGCTTGGATTTCTGAATCCTGAGCAGTTTGATTCTCACCTGAGGGCGCAGTCGGGCATCTCTGGAGTGTGTATGGAAATATTAATGACCAGAACTTGCTAGACAGGGTAGAGTGAATCATGGAAACTACCGCGCGGCCCCTTTAAGTATTCCCGGGTTGGGGAGGAGAGGGAGGAAACTGGGAGCCGCGGGGAAGGTGGGGAAAACCCACAAGCAGTTGAGCCAGCAGAGAGGCAGCGTGAGAGCAGAAACTTCAGACGGTGCTGAACCCGTCAGATCTCGGGTGTGCGGCGGAGGCTGTAGCTCCCATCCGCAGCAGCATCCTCTTCGCCCCACTCCTCCACCCCGGGGAGGTTCGGGAGCTGCCTGCCTGCAACTTCCACGAGCCGGGCTTCGGGAAGCCACCCTCAGAAAGTTTGCACTCCAGCCTCCTAGCCTCGAAGCGTTCGGGGTGCCTTGGACGCGTGCCCCTACGGGGCCGGGGGCTATGGTGAGCACCGTGCTGGACTGGAGGCGCGGGGGAAGCATGCGTGTGTCCACGGACCTGCTGCTGCTGCTGTCTCTAGTGCCCTCTCTATCACCCAAGTGATGGGAACAAGGGCCCGCCCAGGCAGCCGCTGTCGCCGCACCGCCCCCTCGTTCGCTCCCAGCGCGCGGAGTCACCCAGGCACACCCCCAGCACCCCGTGCCCGTCCTCCTGAGCTGCCGCCCCTGCCTAGCCTGCCTTCGCCGCGAGTTGCCAGCTGTTGACTGGGCTCTCCTGGAGAACAAGAAGCACTTTTTGGCCTTCTCCGATTCGTTCTCCCACCCCAACTTTGCTGCCTCCGCGGCTGCCCTCGCCGCGGCGCTAGGCGCACAGTGTGGGGGCGCACGCCGGGAGGCTCCGAAAGACGGTGGAGGCAGGAAACCGCACAACTGCTCTTCTGCTTCGGCTCTTTGTTGTTTGCTTTGGATGGTCCTTGGAAGTGGCTAAGCTTCCTCGGAAACCCTGGAAGCAGAGAAGGCAAACCTTGGGATTCTTAGCCTTCAAAGTGCGCTGAGATACTGACAAGCGTCCAGAAAGGTCTACAAGTAATTTCCCCTGAAAACTCCTGGAGGATTGACCCACGTTGCTTATATTAAGCCTTTGTGTGTAGTGTGTGTGGTGTGGATTCATAAATTTGGGGACCTCACTTCTACACCCTCTTGGCATGAGACTGTATGCAGGATCCACCCGAGGACAATGATCGCGGAGCCTGCACACTTTTACCTCTTTGGATTAATATGTCTCTGTTCAGGTAACCTCGCGTCTTCTTTCTTCACCCTGCATCGGTCCCTTCTCCACTTTTCAAATCAAACCCCGAACTGCCTTTGGTCGACCTCTCCCTTCTAAGGTCGGAGGGGCTCGTTCCCTGAAAGAGTTTCAGGCCAAATGGTTTCTAGTTCGTACCTTGGGTCGTCCTTTTCTCTCTATCCCCCAAGACCGCCCCAACCCTGATCACTGTCCTCGGCCTTTTGCCAAGTTCAGGACACGCCCAGATTACTCTTGGCAAACGTAGGTCGGAGCGGAGGCAGCGGTTGGTGGTGAGCAAAGGGCCCCCGGGATGAGCCGAAGTGAGTTTCATCCCTGGGCTGCTTCCTTTGGGGAGGGAGGTGTGCGCCCGGGGATGTTGTGGCCCGGACACCCGCCTGGATTCCTGAACCTGGTCCTTCAATTTGCCCCTCCTCTTCCGAGCACAAGGGGTTATTAGTAGCTGTTTTATGTAACCAAAGTCTGTAATTAAATTCGATTCTGTAGAAACTTCAGGAAATAACTCCTTCTTACGGTAGGATATAAACTAACTACTCTGCCTGGCTGGGTTTAGAAGGAAAACAGGAGTTTATAAGTATCTGAAAGGGAACAGTTAGTTGCCTGGGAATTTTCATGGGCAACGGAGAACAGAAGGTTGAATTTATGATTTGGGGGATTAATTAAATAGCATGAAACTCTCCAGATGAAGGGTTGGAAGGATGCTGCAGTGGGATCCTTCTGACATAGAAGTGTACACTGTATCTACACTTACAAATTTTTTTTACACTCCCTAAGAAACTTTTACTATGGGTGAACAGAGCCGCGACTCAACTTTTCTTTCTTTCCTTTTGGTAGATTCTGGTTTCAATCAAGGATCCAATTTCAGGCTTTAAAACACACACACACACACACACACACACACACACGCAGCACCTCGGGGAGTTTTTTTATAGTGGAATACTGAGCTTCAAGTTGCATCAGGGCCCATAGGTTGAAGTCACTCAATTTGCATGATTATGAAACAGTTTTATAAGGTGGGTTTGAGCATTTTGTGGCTCATGGCTTTGGGTTAGATTTTGACTAAGGATTTTACGTCATAATAAAATATGGAAAATAAAAATGCACATCAGGTAAATGATAGCAAGTAAACCTTTAAAATAATTTCAGCCCAGGAAATATGCTCTCTGGCTAAGAAGAACATTTGTGAAGAAACTAGATAAGAAATTCATTCAATTGTTATTCCTTTGAGGAAAACAGAAAACTGAAGCTGCAGCGGTGGATGTCTGATCTGTGTCCCAGGGGATGGATCAATAGATTTACCTAACTCTTGAGGCCACAAATTCTTACCTCCAGCTTCTCCTTTCTCTAATTTCCTTTTTTCTTCATTTGCAGATCCAAGTGATTGAATAGTTAGTTCCCCAACCTCCCCACGCCTGGCCATGGGTGCAAATCAGAAACATTAAGATCGGATCCCTCTATTTGTTCCTCTTTACTGCATCTCTCCCAAGTTTAATTTACAGCTTCAGATACCTTTGAGATTTCTGTTGATTCACCTTCTCTGTTAAAGTTTATTCACGTGTGTAAAGTGAAGTGTCAGTGTGATAAATGACTGGAGGGGCAGATTACTGAAGATAGGGGGATTAATGGTCATTAGTCACTGTTTGAGCTGAGTGTGTATGTGTTGGGACATTTTATCATCGCTGTAGATTAAAGATAGGGTCAGGCTAATTGGGAGGCTATCACTGAGAGCTGGTTACTTCAGTGTGCACTCTCTGTCTTCACTTGGAGATATCCGGGGGCGGGGGAGGCAGAGGTGTACCGCCCTTTCAGATTTAGTAATTTGATTAGCAGTTAGTATCTTGAGACTTGTCATTTAAATTTTAGGCCTAAACTGATTTCTGGCTTTGTTTTTCTAATTTAATGCTCCAGGTAAGCCACTGATGATTTTGAATAAACCTACATTTTTCCTGTGGGTGTGCTTATCTTCCTCTTTGGCCAGGT
The DNA here is from genome assembly GCF_014824575.4 of Sturnira hondurensis. Taxonomy (NCBI): domain Eukaryota; kingdom Metazoa; phylum Chordata; class Mammalia; order Chiroptera; family Phyllostomidae; genus Sturnira; species Sturnira hondurensis. The sequence goes on from NW_028083059.1 coordinate 21,381,081, forward strand.
TTCAGGTCAAAAGTGTCCTTGTGAAATGCTCTCTCATATTTAACCTGAAGCTCTTAATCATTCTTCTGATGACTTTCACTCGGGCTGTGAATGTGAACTTGAGGGGCCAGTCAGATTAGTGGGCTGCTGGGATGATTTTATGGCAGTGTGCTATTCTAAAGCCACACTGTTGACTTGAATAAAACTTCACAGAACTTGGGTAAGTAGAGTTGGGTGTGCTCAAGACACCTGGTCCGGGAATGAATGAAGTTCTTGACAGACTGTGTTTCATGTATAGCCTCCAGCATAAGATCACAGTCTATCACTTGTTAATGGAGCGTATTTAAGAGAAATGTGGTGAGCTTACATAAATCAAAGTGCGTTGGGGGTAAGGGACCTTCAACAAGATTTAACCTGTAAAAGCATCTATTGGTTGTCAGTTATTTTCTTTCTTTCTTTCTTTTTCTTTTTAACATGGCTGCCAACTTCACAAAGTCCTTCAGTCTTCTTCAAACATATTATAACTTCATTTTGATGTGTTGATATAATACTTAACATCAAATACTATGTTTAAGAGTATGTGTTTGCTTTGTGTAGCCTTTTCTTTAGTAATGAAATACTATAATATATAATGTTTTATTCTAGAAAACTGAAATTTTGAAGAAAAATGGGCATTTCTTTTGAAATTCCTTTTTAAGATGAATATCTTTAGTGAGTCTGTATATTCTAGTTCTTTTCGATAGATAGCTAGACTTTTCGAGAGGGGAGCACTGAAAAAAAACCCTGCATTTTCTGTCAGGAAGAGATTCCTTCATATACTTCTTCCCTTTTTCACTTTTCTTTGTCTTTTGAAGAGAAACATTTTTTAGAAAAGTTTCATTCACAATGGGAACGGACCACTTACCTGGGTCTGGTCTTTCTTACTTTCCCACTTCCTTTCTTCCTCTTTCCCTCCTTCCTCGCTACCTCTCTACCTCTCTGGCAGGATTCTTTGGTAATTCTAATACGTTCTTACTAGTTTCTTTATAAACTTTTTGGCTTTTAAATATAGTTACCTGAATACTACGACATCATTGAAAATAAACTTATTTCTAGGTAGTGGGCCCTCTGACACATAAGATATTTATGATTATAATGCTTTTTTTAAAAGATTTTATTTACTTATTTTTAGAGGGGAAAGGAAGGAGAGAGAAAGATCAATGTACGGTTGCCTCTTGTGAGTCCCCTGCCGGGAACTGGCCTGCAACCCAGGCATGTGCCCTGAGGCCCGCGCTCAATCCACTGAGCCACACCAGCCAGGGCTGATTATAATGCTTTAGAACAGACAGTTTACCTGAAAATTTTCCTTAGTCTTTGAAATATTCTTGTGTGGATTGAAGTGGTGCAGAATGATAAATTGCAAACTTGCAACGATAGTTGTTTGTTTGTTTATATAGTTTACATCAAGTGGATATCTGTAATTTACAGTGCGGGGCGGGGAGGGGGGGGACCAGAATTAAATTGGGTAGAAACAATAACAGTTTGTCAATGGAGATCATAAATAGTTGAGTCTTCATGTGTCATTCATCTTCTGTGTTAACGGAAGATGCTTAAGGTGATGCTTATGCTAATTTCTAGCTCCTTTAAAAATGCTTGATTCTTAAAATAAAAGTATAACTGCCTTGCAAACTTGATTTCTTATAGGAAAATGTAAGGGGATCAAAATTGTTATTTCAGTTTAAAGTTAGTCTTGGGGTCACCTACAGAATAAATTTAAGGAGTTTGGTAATAAGAAAGGGTGAAACCAGAAGCAGAAGTCCAGAGAAGTGTAGTAGAAGTAGGTCCTGAATTTAGCTAGGTTTTAAATATTGGAAGAGGTAGAGGGGAAGGAGAGCAGCCAAAGTCCAAGTGTACCCTCTGACCACACACGCACAGTTGGAAAAGCATCTCCGAAAAATGCATTTCTGAAAATTTGATGTCAATATATATGCTGTGTATTTAACAACTATGTACTGTAGACATTTTGCATTTTAAAAAAACATTTTGAAATGTTTAAATCTTTAATAAACTCAGAATAGTAGAATAGTTTATTTTTTCAATCTTTACCCAAGGATATGTTTATTGATTTGAGTAAAAGAGGAAGGGGCAGGGGAGAGAAAGAGAAGTAAACATCAATCGGTTGCCACCTATACCCTCCCCAACCTAGGTATGTGCCCTGACAGAGAATTGAGAATCGAGAATCAACACCAGCGAACTTTTGGTTTATAGGGAGAAGGGACCCAACCAACCTGTAACCTAGGTATGTGCCCTGACAGAGAATTGAGAATCGAGAATCAACACCAGCGAACTTTTGGTTTATAGGGAGAAGGGACCCAACCAACTGAGCTACCCAGCCAGGGCCATAGAGTAGCTTTTTAAAGCTACACTTAATAAGACTTTAGGATATTGACTACTTCATTTTTTAGAGGAGTAAAAACTAAGTAGTTATCTTCTATATCGTAACACTTTTGCTTAGAGCAGACTAATAAAATAAGAGAAGGAAATAATAAAATAATGAGATGGATTTTGAGTTGTGTTGAACTACAGTAAACTTTTTGATGACTGCTACTACTATTACTATGAGGATATGACTCTCATGTATTGAACACTCACCATCATCTCATTTAATGTAAAAAAACTGTGACATAGGTGCTGTTATTAGTAAAATATTTCCTTCTCCTTGTTTTATGGTTGTGGAAACTATTCATGGAGAATTAGAGGTATGGATGAGCACAGATTTGAATCAAGATGATTCTAAAACTTAACTACCATGCACTTTCCTAGTTTTAAGAGAAAAATGAAGAATTCAAATAAGAAAGCTTATGGTTCAATCATTTTAAAAAAATTTAAAACTTGTCTAAAAACACTACCTAAATAAGACCCTGGTTTGAACAACTAAGAATTTGAAAGGGAGGCATTCCCCTTCCTGCCATTAAGTAACTGCTCTGTACATTTTTAGATCACCAGGCAAGACAATTAATTCATTACGTCCAACCTATTCGTATTCAGACTTTATTACTTCTGCATTTTCTGGCATGCTTTTAAAAGCAGAGACTGAACAGAAGTCAAAACAGTGATGCAGATGTGCAGAGATTCCAAGTTGTATTTTGGAAAATGAATGCCATTCTCATTCTTACACACTTGAGCAAAGATTTTGCTCCGAGTGCCAAAGCAAATAACTGGTCCTCACCAGGGAGAGACAATCATTTCCCCTCGGGTTGTTCTTCCCCCTCTGGGTTGGACAGGGGCTGGCGGTCATTTAGTGGTAGATGAGCCTTCTGCCTGACTGATGTTCACAGATGACTCACTTCATGGTTACTGATCATGGAAGGGTTGAGGGTTAATACCTGGTTGATCAGCTAGTTGGAAACCGCTTAGGCATAGCCAATAAAGTTGCCATCCTGTGGAGATCAAAAGGCCAGCTTCTTTCTTTACAATTCTGGCTTAGCATGGTTTCCTATTCCCCTTCTCCCACTACCTTCAGCCCTTCCCTTCAGTCTTGCTGTTGAAGAAGAGGAAGAAAAAAAGATTATCTGTAGTGTACAGGGAGGTAGCTTTGATCTCCACTTCTTTGCCTTTTCCTCTCGCTCTCCTTTTTTAACATCCAAAGGCTATTTCTCATAGTGGAAGGTGTCATGTTGCTTGCTTCATGGGAGAGCTGTCTCATTTTCCTTCAGCCAAAACAGGCTGCTACAAATCCCCTTACTTCTGTGATTTTACTTGGCTTCCAAACATCTTATGACAATGTTGTTCCACACATAAAGCAATATTTTGAACTGCATGACTGCGCATATCTTTCTGACTCCTTTGAAGGAGAGAAATGCCTCTGTGGCCTTCACAGCTGTCTGTGGCTTAGCCCAGGAAAAAGAATATCTGTTTATTTAACGAGTTTACTTTATTATTTAGGAGAGAGTGTATAGAAGGTAAACAACTGTAGAAAATGTTCTTGGATCACAAGTTTGGTGTTAATAGTTCACGGGTGTAATGCCTGTCACCCAGTTTGACACTTAAATGAGAAGTAAAGGCACCATCAGTGGAGACAAGCAAATGTCAACAGAGCAGTGTGGGTCTGTGTTAAGTGGGAATAATTTTGTGGGTGTAAAGTGATTGATTTGTATGCAGCATATAGGGAGTAATAGGCTTCTGGTCCTAATAATACGGGGTATTTTGGTGCTCAGTTTTTTAGATCATGTTAGTCTTCACTAGAAAACCTATTTTTAAAGCACTTGCAGCAGTAGCAGCTCATGGTTACACCTTTGCAAATGCTCTTGACTGGATTTCAGAAAGTACCAAGTTCAAAGTGTGGGCCGCCTCTATGTTCAGCTCGTGTGTACATGACCTGAGAACCAGGGACATCTTGTCCACAGTCAGCCATGGAGGGAGCAGGAATCCTTAGAACTTTCGTCCAAAATTATTTGGAAGAAGTTCTGCTTGAGAATAGAGACCCAGGTGGTATCCCCACTGCCCAGGAGATTCTCCTTTTAAAGTGAGGAAATAGAATAAACGAGAATAAAAAAAGGTTATATGCGGCCACTTAGTACTTTAAAAATTATTTCAGGTGTATATTTTCTCTTGATTTAACTTTAAATTTCAGTGAGTATAACAAGTGTTTATATGACCATGAAATCTTTTTTAGCATGATATATATATGGTCATAATTTATGCACCGCTATGGAAAAAACTTCAACTTGGTAAGCTCATTCCCGGATGTTAGGAAAGGGGAAATAAAAACCCAATTCTAGTTTCTCTCCACTAGCATGAGTGAGGCCCTTTTGTGTCCTTCGCATTCCTGGTAGAGTTTGAAAGGAAAATGTGTGACCAAAGAAAAAGCAAATCAAGCCGCAACATGTCTGTTCCAAGATCATTTGCCATCGTATGGTGCTAATGAGAAATTAAGACTCATAATTTGATATCTAAACTTAAATAACCTGCATACTATTATATTGTCTATTGTTTTAATTTAATTTATTTATTTATTTTTAGAGGGAAAGGAGAGAGGGAGAGAAACATCAATGTCTGGTTGCCTTTCCTGCGTCCCCTGCTGGGAGTTGGCCTGCAGGGAACCGGCCTGCAACCCAGGCATGTGCCCTGACTGGGAATCGAACCGCGATCGTATGGTTCGCAGGCCCGTGCTCAATCCACGGAGCTACACCAGCCAGGGCTATATTGTCTATTTTTTAAAGTAAATTTAAAAAATTTATTGATTTGAGAGAGGGAAACATTAATTTGTTGTTCTATTTATCTATGCATTCATTGGTTGATTCTTTTATGTACCCTGACCAGGGTTTGAACCCACAACCTTGGTGTATTGGGATAACACTCTCTAACCAACTGAACTACCTGGCCAGGGCTATATTTTCTGTTTTAAAATGTTATTTTATTTTCTCCCATTAGTGATGAACTAAATTTTAGTTTGGCTAGTGGTGTCTGCCTGCAATTTTCTTCCTCCATAAAGGACATATAAGTCTGCACTTTTTAGTTTCATAGATCTAAAGCTGATTTTGTTTACCTGATCTAGATTTTAAAAGGCCGTCTTTATTACTCTGAAACTTCACTAAAATGATGCTTGCTCATATACACAACAAAGTGAGTTAAAGCGCATTTGTAGGTGTTAACTATATACCTCCAGGAAGCTTTAAACTGCTTGAGTTGCCTGGCTTAGGAAGTAATTGCAGTGTCTGCAGACTATTCAATTAGCAAGTTGTCCTTGGAAAGTAAACTGGCCTGTACAGGCTGTGAAAGATAAACTTATCTGGTTTTCTGTTATTTTTGAAGGGAGGTGAAAGTTTTAGCAACCTGGTATTAAGTTGGGAACTAGAACTTGCTTAAATTAATGAACTTAGTAATATGTTGTTAAAATCTTAACTTGCACAATGAAAATAAGAGAGAGGCAGAGCCTTTACTTGGGTACTATGCAGAGAGGATGGACATTTCCTTACCAGATAGTTGCTATTAATTTTGATGAGTTAGGGTGGAATAGAAGCAGCGTAAGGGCAGCTTTTATTTAGATTCAATATGGTCAGACAAGAAACAAAATTCCTAGTGTTATTTGGTCTTTTTTTCCTATTAATGGTCATTTAGTCCCAGGAGCTCTTTATTTCCTGGAACCTATATTCAAAGTTATCTTTTCACCATTTTATATTTGACATATTTAACATAATATTTTAAACATGTGGTTATATATATGTGTTAAATATATATAATATAAATAACATAAATCTATACATAATATTTAATACATATATACTAATGTGACGAGTGAGTAAAAACCAAATGATTAATTATGATGAATTGATACAATATAGGTCCAATCCTACTGAATTTGAAGGGCTATGAATCACTAATACTATCTCTAACAATAGTTATTACAAAGCCCAAAATTTTGAACATGTTTACTATCTATCTATCTAGCAACGTGCTAACATGCCTTACCTAATACCACATTAGGAATACATGCATTGCCATTACCCTTGTTTATCAACATGGAAAGTTAGTTCCAAAGTTACGATACTTGCCTAGAGTCAGTTAGCTAGTTGGGTGGAGTGAGGATTTGAATCCAGCCTATCTGATCCCACAATTTTGCTCTTCACCACTGTACAGATACATTCCACTGTTTCCTTAAAAGAAAACGATTGTCCTGGCTGGTGTAGCTCAGTGGCTTGAGCGCAGACTGTGAACCAAAGGGTCGCCGGTTCGATTCCCAGTCAGGGAACGTGCCTGGGTTGCAAGCCAGGTCCCCAGTAGGGGGTGCGTGAGAGGCAACCACACACTGATGTTTCTCTCCTCTTTGACCCTCCCTTCCCCTCTCTCTAAAAATAAAAAAAATCTTAAGAACAAAGAAAATGATTGTGGATAAAACAGTATAAAATGTATGGATAGCAAGGCTAAGATACTTTTCTGTGAGGGAAGTAGCATGTGCTGCTAGGCTGTTTTAGTTCCTTTTTAGCTGTTATATTTTTCTGGTGTATCTGATTATCTGTTTCTCTCTTATGTGTGTCACATGGTAACCCACAATAAAAAGTACACCCTGATATCATACATCGTAAAACACAGAAATGTAAGTCCAGCCTCATAATATGGTTTAGTGGAATCAGTGCTGTTAGGTTGTGGAGTAAAGCTGAGATAGTAAGACCTAAGTAAGTTTTATGATAGTGCAACTGTATAAGTGAATAGAAATTCCCTTATAGAACATAGTATGACTGGATCTAACTTCCCTAGGAAACTGGTGTTCAGTTTTTGATTTTTGAGTTTGAAAATAAATGGTTTGCTTAGTGATAAGGTACTGTAGATAATTCTATTAAGCAGCAGCCTGGTTAGAATCTGTGATTACTATTCCTTTAAAGGTGTATTCTTCTCAGATGACAAGTTTTATAGAAAGCAAAGAATGTGGAATTGGTTAATGTGATCCCTGTGAATGAAACCTGCCAGAGACTAATAGCTATCAAAAAAACTGCTGTAACCCCACTCTTTCAGAAGTCATGTAGTTAGTTTTTAATTTGTTATTCTTTTGCTTTTCTTACTTTTTAAAAATATACGCCTGATAAGATTATTTTATAATTTCCTAGGTCTAGGTTTCTGAGCTTAACTCAGTGTTACGTTCAAATGTACAGCTGGAAGGTGCATTTATATTCTCATCTGTATTTCTGTAGGTTTGTGACTTTACATAAGGCTCAGTGGGAGACGGAAGCTTTGCCTAGTTCCTTGCTCGGTACCACTAATGAAAATGGTGTCATATTGAAAACCTTCCTTTATATGAGACCTGGGGTCTTAGCCTTAAGGCTTTTTACTCTTTGTCTTAAAATACACTTCACAATAAATTTACTTCTATGCATTTTACCATTCATTTGTGCTTGATAATGCTACTTGTTTATTATTAGTGGATCTTAATAACAGTTTATTGCCAGTAAATTATCTACTATCAGTATTGATAACAATTAAAATTATTATTAATAAGCTGTCAACTTTTGTTGTTAGACTCTTTAGAGCGTGTTTCAGACATACCTGATAATGTGTAAGAGTTTTTCATATGAGATACAGGCTGTGTACATATGGATCCAAAATAGAATGTTGAATCACATTAGACTATTGTTGGCACTAAATGAATAAAAGATGTTTTGATATGATGGGAGAAGTGCGGATAGCATTTTGGGGACTGATAGATGAAGGTGATTTGCTTTCCCGGGGACATCTTCCTAGAATGAGTGGGTTCCTTCCCTAAGAGTGCTGAGGGAAAGAATGGCATACATCTTGGTGGGCGAGGGGAAATGTTTGAGAGGTGCGTCCAGGAGTGGTGATTTGAAAAACCAACACAATCTATTGGAAGAGGTAGGTTTGATAGCTGGTTATATTATAGATTTCACTTATAACATTGTTATATTTTAGAAGACATTTAATAATTACATTCATTTATTTTTTCATTTATTTAATCAGTTTTTCAAGGCAACAAAGTATTTGTACAAAGCTTATTCTTTGTATTTAAGGAATTCGTGGTCAACAGTTGATTGCCATGCAGGTTAATTTACTAGAGGTATGCGTGACTGCTCTGCATTCCTCTGTTAGATCGTAAAAAAGCTTCCCCCAAATGCAGGAAAGTTTGTAAAATACATGTAAATGTGATGACCTAATTTTTAAGAAGTTTAGATTTTTGGGGGTACTTTCTATGAAGACATAGATAGCAAGCAGTATACAGATAAATGGACTTAGGCATAATACTGTGTGTATTATTGGTTTCCCCCTTTTATCCAAAAATAGCATTCCTATGAAACCTTTCATATGCTGAGATGGTGTAAAGGGAAGAAGCAATTGTTAGGACAGATCTCGGCTAACAGATGCACAAAGTAATTTTTAAAAATTAAGTTTATTGGGGTGACATTGGTGGATGCACAAAATCAAAGGCGATAAAGCCCAGATGCCCACAGACTCAGTTCACAGTAAGACGGCTTGTTTCTGAGATGTTGAGGGAAGAGCTTCCCAAGGAAGAGCTTGGCAGAACCACACCTGATGCTCGGAGTGCAGGATGCTTTAGCTTGCTGTAAAACAAGTCCTCAGTGCTGCCTTTTGCCTTTCTTCGTAAAAGAGAAAATTCTCTTCGAATTTCTTTTGATTAGCGAAAACAGATGCTAATATAATTTCTTTAGTAAAAAAGTGTCATAAAGCAAACTTTTGAAAAAAGGGGGCTACTGGGTTGATCTTACCCTGTCAGAGAATCATTTGGACAGCACCTTAGAACGTGAACTTCATCTGTGCTGCCACCCTCTCTCTAAGCTCCCGGAACAGGTGGTCTTTGTCCTTCCCTCACTGCTCTCGGGGACAGGAACCATTTCATAGTATAGAGGGTTCCATTTACAGTTTTTATAAAATTTCTTCTCATTAAGTGGAGGATCAACTATTTTCTGTCCTGTAGACCTTGGGTTTTGTCTTCCGAAGCTGCCATGGTAAACCTGGTGAGTTTCTGTGTGAAATTGCTCCAATATGTGAAGCCAGTTGTTATGTTCTTTCTAAACCTGTTCTCCAGACACTTGATCCCCATTTTCTTCCAGGCTTCCTCCTATTATAAAGAGTCACTTTCTTTTGTTATGTTGTTCTCTTTTTACTGTTTTTACTATTTATTTTGTCTGTGCCCTAAAGTGTAACATGGGGTTTGAGAAATTTACTTTCTTTTTGAATTAAAAAGGTAGATAACTTTTGCCCTGGCTGCTGTAGCTCAGTGGATTGAGCAGGGGCCTGCGAACCCCAGGATCGCGGTTCGATTCTCAGTCAGGGCACATGCCTGGGTTGCAGGCCAGTTCCCAGGAGGGGATTCACGAGAGGCAACCATGCATTGATATTTCTCTCCTTCTCTCCTTCCCTTCCTCTCTAAAGATAAATAAAAAAAAGGTAGACAACTTTTAATTTGTTCTTAGAGTTCTAATAAGTCTTACTTTAAAGTTCTCTTAGTATTCTAGAATGTAATGCTATTCTGGGTCAGATTTAAAATGTATTAGTATGCTTGTCTTTCCACCTTAATTTCCCATTGAATCATCATAGAATACCTTAAAATCATAATTCTTGGTGGGGAAGATAAAGAAAATAGAATTTGTGAGATTCTGTTTTTCTTCCCTGGTAATATTTTACAATGGTTGAGTCCAGATGCCTATATAGGGCTTCTGTAAGGAAGGCTCTGGGATGTTTCTGAGGGATGGGTAGCTGGGTGTTGCCATGGAGAAATGTAGGCCCAGTGTAGACTGACTTTCTGAGTTTTCAAGAGAAGGCATAATCCGTATTTTTAAGTAAAATCTTCCAACTGATACATAGGACAACTGAATCTAAAATAATAATAATAATAACAACAACAACACTAATAAGGCATCAAACCAGATGAGGCCTACAGGCCACCGTTTTGTGGGTGCAGTATTACGCTATCCATGCCGAGTAGGACTGACCTGTCTGTTGCTGCCTATTGCTACTCTAAATATGTCAGTATCTCCTCAGTTCCTGTATCTTTAGCCTTTTAGAAGCTCTCACTTTTCTGATGGTTGGCCATCTACTGTATTTAACTAGCAATAATACAGTAGGATAATGGCTTATTTACTTAACCAAGAGCTGTGCTTTTATTGGGAGCTATTTACATTTCACAACTTGTATTTGTTGAGCTCCCACAAGAACTGATCACTTGACTGTTTATGTTGATTCTTTTGCCTAAAGCTAACAAACAAAGAAAACAAAACCACAGCCCTTTGATAAGCTAAGAGTCCCTGATGAACTGAATAAGTAAATATATTCTTGAATAAGAAGAGAAATGATCAACAAAGACAGTCTGAAGGTTTACTGATTGCTATTGAGAGGCACACCCCTGAGCTGCAGATAAATTACTGGCTGAGAAAGTACATTAAAGAAATCTGAGGATATATAAATTAAGAAAAGTGGGGCTGTGGTGGAATTGCAAAGAAACCTTTTCCTTCTGCAAGAATTTATGTATTGCAGGATCTTATGTGAAATCCTGCTTCCCTTATTTGTTGTATTATTTGTGTATAGATCATTAGCTATTTGACAAATATGATCAAGGGAGAAGCTTAATCTAAAGGGTCAGGAATCATTGACAATTGAATATTAACCAGAAATGAAAATAAAGCATCTCTGAAATAATTTGTCAGTGAAAAATATTATTTAATTTACAAAGTATTGATTGATGTACAGTTTTCAAGAGCAAATCTAGCATTCCTGTGAGGAAACCTTGTGCATAATTCATAAATGTTTCTAAAATAACATTTGGAGGATTTCTTTAAGCAGCAGAGAAGTGGTATAATTCACTCAGGTGTTCAAGATATACTACAAAGTATATATATGAAGAAACTTTTGTTAACTCTCTTAAAATAAACAAAACTGGGCATTTCTTGCTAACTCAGAGTAAAACATATGTATGTGTAGAAATGTGTGTTCATTATCTTTCACTATAAAGAGCACAGCATTTCTTTTTGTCTTTGAACAACTCATCCTACTGGAAGAATATGGCAGAGTCCCTTTGGGGATCATTAGGAGCATTACTTATGTTAGACATCTCTCAGTGGCAGCCCTCCTCATGCTAAATTCTGGAGCCACAGCTCACGGATAATATGAGATGCTCACAGGCACGAGGCAGGGAATAATATCTGAGTGGAAGAAGGTCAAGGCACGGGCAAAGGAAGAGGTCAGAAGCAGTAATATGCCCTGAGCAAGGAGAGCTTTTCATTTGAAGCTGGAAACCATCACCAACATTTCATTGTCCAGAGGAGGCATGTTTAAAGATGAGTTTTATTTGATGTTCAGACAAAATAGCTTGGCAATAGTAATGGATTCTTCCTCCTTTGAAAGAGCAGCATGATTTCCATGTTTATTTTGAAATTATTTCTATAGTTGATAACTGCAGCCTTCAAGAGAATATAATGAGGAAATATTAACAAGTGTGCCTATATCTTGTTGATATTTATTTGATATTTATATCTTGTCTATGTCTATGACTTACTGTCCATGGGACAATAAGGTTATTTCTTCTCCCCCTTTCCTTCCATGTAGAGACTCTTTGTTCTTTTTGAACCATAGAGACATTATGTCTGATTCATTTCCTTATTATCAAGTAGTTTGTGTTTGGGTTTATTGGTATTATTGATTTGATTATATTGCATAACTGCCTAATTAGGGTTCCCTGCCTATGATTTCAAATATGCCCTCTAACACTCTGGCTTTCCTAAATGCTACTAAATGCTCTACATTTTATTGTAGGCTACTTTGGGTTGGGAATGCTGTGTCTGGCCCCATTTATTTCTCTCTTTTTCCCTTCCCTGCTTTTCATCCCAATTCTTTTTTTAAAATATATTTTATTGATTATACCATTACAGTTGCTCTATTCCCCCCTTCATTCCCCTCCACCCTGCACACCCCCTCTCCCACCATCCCCCCCTTTAGTTTATGAGCACGTGTCTTAAGTTCTTTAGATGCTGTATTTCCACTACTATTCTTGCCCTCCTCCCTATCTATTTTCTACCTACTGTCTATGCTATTTTCTGTACCTTCTCCTCCTCTCACTCCCCTGTTGCTAACCCTCCATGTGTTCTTCATTTCTACGGTTCTGCAACTGATCTAGCTGTCCTCTTGGTTTGCTTTTGTTTTAGGTGTGGTTGTTAATAACTGTGAGTTTGCTTGTTCTTTCACTGTTCATATTTTTCATCTTATTTATCTTATATAAGTCCCTTTAGCATTTCATATAATAAGGGCTTGGTGATGATGAACTCCTTGAACTTGACCTTATCTGAGAAGCACTTTATCTGTCCTTCCATTCTGAATGAAAGCTTTGCTGGATAAAGCAATCTTGGCTGTAGGTCTTTGGATTTCATGATTTGGAATACTTCTTTCCAGCCCCTTCTTGGCCTGTAAGGTCTCCTTTGAGAAATCCGCTGACAGTCTGATGGGAACTCCTTTGTAGGTGACCGTCCCCTTATCTCTTGCTGCTTCTAGGATTCTCTCCTTCATTTTAATCTTGGCTAATGTAATTATGATGTGCATTTGTGTGTTCCTTCTTGGGTCCACTCTAAGGAAAAAAGAAATAGTGAACCTCTCAGATGCACAGTTCAAAACACTGGTGATCAGGATGCTCACAGAACTGGTTGATTATATATGAAGGCTAAACTAATTGAAATGAAAGGGAATGCACAGGAAACTAATAGGAAAGGAAAGGAAAGGAAAGGAAAGGAAACTGGGACTCAAATCAATGGAGTGGACTAGAAGGAAGAATGAAACATCCAAACAGAAAAGAATGAAGAAACAAGAATTCAAAAAAATGAGGAGAGGCTTAGGAGCCTCCAGGACATGTTTAAACATTCCAACATCCGAATTATAGGGGTACCAGAAGGGGGAAAGAAACAGCCACGAGTGGAAAACTTATTTGAACAAATAATAAAGGGGAACTTCCCCAGTCTGGCAAAGGAAATAGACTTCCAGGAAATCCAGGAAGCTCAGAGAATTTATCCCAATTCTTACCTGGGCTAATGAAGCAATACGGGTATCTTTAGCCTCGCTGTCCAGCCACCTACTGTAGGGCTGATATACTTCTTATGTGTTTCTTTAGCACCGTATGTATGAAGCTGTGGCCTTGCCCACAATCATGCTGGGTTGCATTTACTTACCTAGGTCTCCTTTCAGATGTTGCAATCAGCACATCGCTCATTTGTGAATGAGTAAGTGATTCATTATATGAATTTCTTTATTTTGCTTTGACTGGGGTTGTATAAGGGATTAGCACTTCTTCCTCTTAGGTAAAAATTGATCCTTTTAGAAACAAATGAAAACTCAAAAGAAGAAAAAACAGAGTTACTAAATATATCATAAACCTTCATCCTGTCTTTTTTTTTTTAAACAAAAGCCTTGGAACAACTTGTAGAAATTGTTGTAAAGCACCGAATTTGGAATTAATTTATGAATGGGTGTGCTCAGTAGTTTTTTTTTAAGGTAAATATATATTTTTAAGATTTTATTTATTTATCTTTAGAGGGGAAGGGAAGGAGAGAGGGAGAGAAATATCCATGTATGGTCGCCTCTTGTGCGTCCCCTGCCGGGAATTGGGAACCGGGAACTGGCCTGCAACCCAGGCATGTGCCCTGACTGCGAATCGAACGACGATCGTGTGGTTCATAGGCTCGCGCTCAATCCACTGAGCTACACCAGCCAGGGTGCTCAGTAGTTTTTTTAATTTACTAGATCCTACAAAGTGGATTAGATAAGACTTTGAATATCTAATGCATGGAATTTTGTAGGTTTCCCTATGATTTTTCTGTGGACTGGCTGGAGTCGAATGAGAGGAAAACATGACTTGGATTCAGACGTGGTGGTTGCTTCTGACTTTGAAACTTCCACTATATACAATAGCTTTTCACCATGCCATGGGTGGGTTAGTTTCCTCATCTCTACAGTGCAGGAATGAAACATTTGGTATTTGGACCACTTCTAGAATTTAGATTCTGAAGTTTTTAACCTAAGAACAAGACAGTGAGCTGGGTTATTTATCTATGAGATTTTTCTAGGCAGTGTGTCTTTCAATAGAGGAGTGATTTTCAACCCGTGTGCCCCAGGAATTTTTAAAACATGTAGTACCTTGTTATTTGGTCAAGGGCACTGACATCTTTTCACTTCGATTGCCAAATAAGAAAAATGAAACAGAACAACACAACAATAGCTGTCTGGTGTGACTAAATCAAAATCATAGCAATTTTTTGTCAGATTAGCAAAAATCATAATTTTTTGTTGCGGTGCAGAATTTTAGTACTTAGTTTGTGTGCCATGAGATGAGAAAGGTTGAGAATCTGCAGTAACAGAGTGTAGTGATTGTCAGGGAATGGGTTTCAGAGCTAAAACACCTTGGTTTGAAATCTGACCTCACTGATAACCATCCACATCACCCTTGTAGGTTATCTCAGTTTCCTATTTCCTTATCAGTAAAATGGAAATAATTTTGGTGCAAACCTCATAGGGTTGTTGTGGAAGTCAAAATATATGTAAATTGCTTAAAAGGTGTTTGGTATGTTTAGTGTCTATTTAACTTGTGACTTGTTGTGTTACGTTTTATCATCGGTTTGCTGATCGGTAGTCTTTATCAAGATTTTGGAAAAGGAAACTAGTTTTTACACTAGTTGCTTGGTATAGGCCTTGATGTACCAACCCTAAACATAAATAAACATTATCTACACAGAGACTCCCAACTTTAAGACCTGTTACCAGAGATTAAAACAAAGGGAACAAACAAACAAAAATAAAAGCAAACTAAATCAGAAATGTAAGTGTTGTTAAGAAAAAATTCAGGGTTGATTTGACAAGTGGGAGACAGATTCCCAGTTGCTGGGCAAATTGCCATGCCAATGTGATAACCATTTCTATTCAACAAAGCAAAATTTATTATTGTTTATTCTGTACAAAAATGCCAACAATTAGAGCTATATCAGGTTGCTTGCTTTCTCCTTCAATTAAAAAAATGTTAATGCCCTTAAGAGGATTAAGAGATTTGCAATTTACTGTGAATTATTTTAATCAGATTATAGGCCCTCTTTTACTTGTAGTTCAGCTCTTTAGCATTGAGTATGGAAATTTTCATTTGGAGTGGGGGTGGGGTAGATATTGGGAAGTATCAGGGATGGAGAAGAAGGAGACTGTTTTGGATCCTGGAATAATGATGGGAACCAAACTGGGAAAGCAAATTTGAAGGGGAGATAGGCCCTAGTTACAAACTTCAGATATTTAACTTTGGTCCCCAAATCCAGAAACACTGTATCTAGTTCCCCTTGTACTATTTAAGCCATTCCTTCAAGAAGTCAAAAACCGAATTATAGTATTAATAGTGTGGTATAAGAACTGGAGTTTTAGATGAGTCAATGACATAGGTGAGTCACTGACATAGAACTGAAGTTTTAGATGCATCATTGACTTTGGGAAATTCAGTGTCATTTATAAAATGGTATGGTGGGTAAGATTTCAGCCCTTAAACTAATTCATTCATTTAATAAATAATTTCTTGTCATATTATTTGTGTCTGTCTGTGCTCTCTAACCTTGGCACTGTTGCTAGCTGTTTTAAAATGTGCCCAGGGTTTGTTTTGATCAGGTCTGGTAAGACATGCCAATGTGGAAATGACCATCCTGAAGGAAGAAGTTGCAACTCACAGACTCGGAAAACAGTGGGCACAGGAGTCATGCTGGGCCCTGTTGGAGGCTGCAGGGGAGGCTCCGGGTCTGTTGAGAGGCAGAAAAAGGGAGGGGAAGCCTGGGCAAAGCCTATCTTGTAGTTTTTATGGGAAGGCGTACATGAGGCAAGGTGTGAAAGCCTCGAAGGTTTAGGGAAGGATAATTTTGATGATTTCAGCCGGGTGTGGGCCTTGGGGATGGTCCATAGTTGTCCAAAACCTGCAGTTATTAGGACAGAGAAATACTGCCTCCTGGTATGTCAGAGCCAGATAGAGATGGCCAGCCAGTGTATGCGCTTGGGATTGCTTCGTTTGTACGTAAACACTGTGCTCTTGGGTGAATGTTTCTGATCTCTAGGAACTGGCCAGCGCTGGGAGAAGCAGTCTCTTCATCAGCAAGGCTCCAGATGTCGCAGCATCAAGAATACAAAAAAAAAAAAAAAAAAAAAGAAAGAAAGAAAATACAGTTGTGCTTTGTGAACTGTGAACTTGATCATATTACTCATGTTTTTCTCAAGCCTTACTTGTCTCTCTGTGAATTGGGGATACTTGTAATAACACCCTCTAAGAGTTTGGATATAAAGTGGGAAAAGCTTTGTTTTCGTCATAAAAATATTAAATACGTATAAATTTGCAGTCCAAAAAGGTGACATGGAAATGAACTTAGTGTTCAAACCAGTGCTAAGTTGCTCAGAACTAGTGTATATTTGTGTGTTTAATAAGAGGAAATAAAATTGTCTGTTGGTAACACAACTTGTAAATACAGTACTTTTTAGATTATTCAATAAAGACATCATTTCAGTTTCAAAATAGCTCAAATTTATGTATACAGCTTTTACTTCCAAACCTTAACACACATGTATCTTTTAAATATTACTTTATTTTATCTCTTCATATGAATACATTTTTGGGGAGAGCAGCAGAATAGTACAGTATTGGTACTAATGCTAATTAAGTACTAATTAGTAATACTGATATCAGTGCTATTTTGAAGAGAGCGGGGAGAGTTGGAGACTCTAGTTTCGTGGCCAAAGGAATAGTGTTTTCTCCTGCCACTCCTGGCTTCCTGTGGCTCGGTCTCTTTGACATCGTTATTATGTATAATCTCAGTATGTTTGGCCCTGCCGCTTGCCTGACCCATGCTCCTGGTCACTTTCTCGGGAAGGCTTCTTCACCTTCCTTACTCACAGATGCTCCTCCAGGCACTGTGTACTCTTGGTCAAAGCACATTCTCAGCTTCACTATGAATTCATTTCCATGGTTATTTAAGTTCTGATTTTTGCAATAGTTTTGGTTTTGGTGGCCGTGGAGTTCTTGGGGTGTCTGGAGGTAAAGAATTTCCTGAGACCCGCATGGGAGGATGGGGTTCCGTAGTAAACTGTACTGATGGTGTATAATCAGGGGGGTGCTCTCCTGACTCACCCATGTCCCGTCTCTGTCTGTCTCACCCTGGAAAAGGTCCAGTCTTGTCTGTAGTCAGGCCAGAATGAAGGCTACCACCCAGAGTTTATGCTCCATATTACAGTCCAGTCCAGTCTAACACCTGGCTCGCTGAATGTGTTTCCTCTGCAGTCCGTTGCTGTGCTGCAGTATTCAGGCTCCCTCCTGGAGCCTGAGTGTGGAGTCCATGATGCCATTGGCCCTGTGGCTGCCAAGGCCACGTGGCTATGGAGAGTGAGCATGCAGATGCATGGGGCAAGTGTGGGTCGTGAGAGAGAGAGAGAGAGAGAGAGCACGCAAGCACTTCTTTGAGAGCTGCTCTGTTTCCCTGGGGTTATATTTGGGTGGCCAAAAAGTCTGTTTAGCTTTTTTTCTGTAGAATAAAAGACACATTTTTCATTTTCACCAATACTTTATTGATTTGGGTATTTTGAGTATGTCGGCTATCTCTTGCTATTGGCTTCTTGTGGGTAGAGGCCAGGGGTGCTGTGGAGCATCTTCCAATGCATAAGACAGCCCCACAGCAAAGACTTATTTGGGCAAAATGTCAATAGTACCAAGAAATTTCAAAACCTGCTTTTGAAAGGTTCGATCAGTCACAGCATCTTCCTTATACAATGCACAAATGATTTTTTTTGCATTTCAATTGCATTTTTACCTTTCTTGAATAATAAAGCATTATACACAGAAAATGTTGTGTATTTTTTCTCATCCTCCAGATCAAAATGGCTGCACAAAAATTCACCAATTTTGATAAATGTTTTTAAATGTAAGCTGGTATGGCAGCTGTCCCAATACAATCTAACAAAATTGTTTCAAATGAAGCTCCAGACAGCTAAATACTATTAGAGCCAACCTACAGAAAAAAAAACAAATGAGCTTCTGGTCAACCCAGTATTACCTTGGGCTTTGAAAAGACTGAAAACTTTATTCAAATTGGCCAGTGAACCTCCTAAGCTTTTGTGGACTTTTGATAGGTGCACCTCCTAGTTACACTGATAAGCCTCTTCAGTCCAGTAATTCCTCCTGCAGCCTCAGCCATCTGGTATGGGGGTGGGGGTGAGAGGAGTGTTAATCCCCTTGGCAGATCAATGCTGTAATTCCCTGGGTGGGATGCGGTAGCTTCCTGGTGAAGCAGACAGGCTCATGCTCCCCATAAGGGAGGGCTGATACGTGGAGAGTTTCTTAAGCTCAATGTCTAATTCCCTTTACTCCCATTTCCTTTATTAATAATTAGCTCAATACCAATGGTAATATTTTCACATGTCTGTGAGGAATGACCCATGTCTGTTTTATAGAACTTAGTACCCCTGATAGTTACCACACCCGTAGCACATAGTAGGCACTCTGTAATATTTGTTAAATGGACAAAGAGAACATTAAAAAAATAAAACTGTATCTAATGAAAAAATAATAAATCCACAAATAAAGGATAAAGAAGGCTAGGTTATCTGATATTTTAACAATCCTTCCTGTTAATTATTTTTTCCGCAGCGTAATAGTAATGAACTCACAGTGTTTGGATTTGCTTGGAATATTGCTCAGGAGAGAGATTTGAATGTTTAATAATTTCTTTGAGGACTCTACTGTGATGAGCTCTGTACTTGAGGTGAGGTTGTAGAGAAACGTCTAGGGAATTCAAAAACCTCAAGTGATTTAAAAAATGTTATAGATTGCTTGGCTCCTTACTGAAACTCAAGGCAAACCCAAACTCATTCATAAATAAATAGGCATAAAGTAGTGCAGTTTTCTTTTATTCTTTAGTATATTTACCATTTGAAATAACTTGAACGGGGTACCTGATACAGGTGGGAGACCTCTAGGCCTTGGTGATATAAAAACACCCTTGGTTACGGGCCCTGCACACCAAATTCATGTGGTGCAGTCATTGAGGAAGAAAGCTGGACAATTAGAATATGGTGAAAATACATATATGGTAATAGAAGTGCAAGGAAGAAAAATGTATTTTCTGCTCTGGTCAGGGGGTATTTAAAGAATAATTGAACTAAGTATTAAAGAATATCTTTCCTCCTGCTTGTTTGCCCTTCAGACTAAACAGAAAAAAACTATGAATAGGCAAAGAGAAGGAACCATCATATGGGATTCTGGAGAAATAGAAATAGGGAATTTCTTATGGATCAGGTGCCTTTGAAAATAAACGTATGGTCATAATATGAAGGTTCTCTTATTTTATTCTAAGTAAACTGAATTTTATTGTGCGGCAAAGGAACACCATGAGAAGTTTTTAGGTAGGGAAGAACTTGCTCACTCGGTTGGGTTAGAAAGATCTTTCTACCACTGTCATGGAAGGTAGATTGAATGGGCAGGATACTACAGGCAATGGGAAGACTAAGAAGACAACTAAAATAATAAAGGGAAAATGATGAATGAGTATAAGTAGAGGTGGAAATGAAAAGAAAAGGGGGGAAGGTCAAGAGTTTTTGGATGTTAGAACGAATAGGTGGAATCAATAGCTTATGGGCAGGACAGCAGCTGTCACGTGGCTCTGGGATGGGCCCCTGGGAATGGGGTTTGTCACCATAAGGGAGGACTCATACGCAGAGAGGAAATGCTGTGACTGGCACTTGGGTAGGTTGAGTTGGTGGTGTCAGAAGGTTGTCCAGCTGGTCCTTCTAGAATGCCTGAAAATGCTATTCCTGAAGTGCTAAAAAAAAATTACATCTTGAAGAGAATTATGTAATTTAGAGATACAGCTTTGGAAGAACCCTTAATATTATGGGTAAGAGAAGTTTCTTCAATGAGATGCTTGAGGGTAAAGAGGGAAACAGAGGGCAAAACCTGAAATAGAAGTTCTTCCTGCCTGTTCCCTTGTTACCGCTCTTTAGATGACAATGTGAGGCTGTACAGAACATTAGAGGAATGTATTAGAGAAGGGAAGAGTAAAGGAAATGGTCATTTCCAAGTCTGTTTCCTCAATTTACCTCAATTTTGAACAAGTTTACTGTTTGATGAGTACATTGCAATTTTATGGGTCTGGAGTAGATTCAAATTACAATTTAATTCCACAGATATGTGCTGAGTAATCACTACATAACATTATCTGGGATAAACACTAAAAACAGAGACGATTCAGACAGAGGCGTAGTCCGAAGAACCCCAGGTTGCATGAGCCACTGACGAATGACCTTAGGTAGGTTTGGTGCTTTGAAATTACAGGCTTTTCTCATTTTGTAATTAAAGTGTTAATTCATAATCATGCTATGTAGGTTCAGAAAGGCTTACTGGAAACAAGTGAGACAAAAACAGTTTATAAAGAAAGATGTTTAAGGGCAGGCCTGTGATGAGGTAATTGAATGAAGAAGTGGTAGGCCCACAGAATCTCAGAGGGGCAAGGAAACCAAGAGATCTGGCCCAGTGAATACTGACACAGACATTAATTGTGTCCACCTACTGGGGTCCTAACATGTGTTCCCCCCTCATTTTCACAGAAGCCGCCCACTTTCCCCAGCAGTGGCTACACTACTTGCTCTTTACAAATTCTCAAGACTCATCTTTCAAAGTGCTGTTTCTCCCTCCTGCCCCTGTGCCTGAATAGTACTCCGCACTTCTAAGGCAGGTCAGGCATCCTGTCTAGAAGGACGTTTTGGACTCATACCCCCTCTATCCTGTCTCCCAGTTTTTCAGTTCTAGGTGCATTTGCCCTCCTACTTGCCGCTGTAGTAGTCTGTGCCTGTCTGTACTATACGAATACATGACTTTTATTGTATTGGGCTTTTTGTTTATCTGTTTCTGTTGTCAGGTTTTGAATAATTTGAGGGCAAGGAGAATTTCGTCCTAATCTGTGTATGCCTAGGACCAACGCAGTGTCTTGTGATTCAGCCCGAGTGGTTCATTTATTGGGGTGAACATTTAGAGACTTAGCCTATGTGAAGCATAAAATAGTAAGTCACTGCTACTAGTTTTATTCATTCACTTTTTAAAGTTAAAAAAAATTTAATTATTTTTCAAGTATAGTTTTCTGTCTATTACTCCCATCCCAACCTACCCCCCCGTACTCCCCCCTCCCATTTCCACCCTTCTCAGTTGTTGTCCATGTATCCTTTATATATGTTCCTCTTAAATCCCTCCCCTATTTCCCCTGAAATTCCCTCCCCTCTCCCCTCTGGTCACTGTCAGCCTGTTCTCTATTTCAGTGTCTTTGGTTATATTTTGCTTGCTTGTTTGTTTTGTTGTTTAGCTTCCTGTTAAAGGTGAGATCATATGGTATTTGTCCTTCAACACTTGGCTTATTTCACTCAGCACAATGCTTTCCAGTTCCATCCATGCTGTTGCAAAAAGCAGGAGCTCCTTCTTTCTTTCTGCTGAATATTCATTCACTTTTTACAGGCTTTGAAAAGACCAGCCACTGTACGAGGTGGAAATAAAAACCAAGACAGCAGCAGAGATTTCATTCTGGGCCTATATGGAACTTATACATGCTTGCAGTCAGAGGAAACAATCAGTATTTTGAAAAGTTACATTGATGTTGAGGAACAAATTTAAAATTATCCCCTACCTTCCCCCAAACAAATTGCAGATTGGCTGTTACATTTTTGGCAAAGTGGGAGTGAGGGGAAGAGAAAACCCTACATCAGGGTTTCTTCAGCTTGGCACTAATGCTGTTTGGGGTCAGATTATTCTTTCTTGTGGAGGCTGTCCGGGGCCTTGCAGGATGTTTAGCAGTCTCCTTGGTCTGTGTGACCAGATGCCAATAGCATCCTCCGAGCTGAGACTGGCAAAAATGTCTCCAGACTTTGCCAAGCCTCTTTGGGGGGGAAAAACACCTCTAGCTGAGAACCACTGTCTTACATCTGCGTGAAGATACTCATCAAAAGGGCCCATCTGGTAGAGTTACATTGAGGTACCTTATTTCTGTTTGCTTGTTAACCCATTTCTATGGAAATCATACATATATACACATGCAGGTATACTTATAAATGTGCATATGTATATTAGTGTGTATATATATGCACACACAAACAGTATTTTTCACTATTCTTGCAAAAATATGTTGTAGATATTTAACAAGCAAGCAGTAACCAGTCAGCCTGCTAATATATTCAGTTTTATAAAGTATTGGATTTTGAGAGCCGAGTGTATGTATATGTCTTACTGGCTCAGTTCAGCATATTCTGCATTGATTTTCATTGGAAGTGGGTTTTATTACCACATTAGAAAGCCATTGTTTGCGCATTAAATTTACCAGTGCGAACTGGTTAAATCCTCTTCCGTCAAGATGATACACTTCAAGAAAAATCAAGTAGAGAGATGTGGTGGTGTCTTGTGGGGAGGATGTACATTCCATAGAACAGCCAGGGAAAGGTTTGAGGAGGAGGCATTTGAGCTGAGATTTAAGGGATGAGAATGAATGCAAAAAACAAACAAACAAACAAACAAAAAAACCCCACAGGAAAAGTACGTGGTAAGGTTTTGAGGTAGGAAGAGCTTGGTGCATTAGAGAAACGGAAGGGATGGTTTAGCCAAGGATGGTGATGGAGGGGAGATAGTTGTAAAATGCCATCACCCAGTGCCTTCTGTGCCAAATTGGCAGAGGTTTATGGTTTTTTTTTCACATTGTTTTAAAAATTTTAGGCAACATTTAAAAATTGAAGTTTCACATAAAAATTCAGAAATCTAGCTTCTCTCAAAACTTAATTGTCTACGAAATAAGTCAGTCAGAAAAAGCTAAGAACCATATGATTTCACTTGTATGGGGGATATAAAATTGAAACTCATGTATACAGACAGCAAAATGGTGGTGGCCAGAGGAGAGGGGCAGGGGGCCTAATATATGGTAACAGAAGATGGGTTGATTTTGGGTGGTGGCCACACAGTGCCATATATAGATCTCGTATCATAGAAATGTCACTCGAAACCTATATGATCCTATTAACCAATGTCACCCCAATAAATATAATAAAAAATTAAACAAAACAAAAAAGCCTAAATGGTCTGACAAGTTCAGATTCCGCCTTGCATTTGGAAGTTGTCACTTGGAACTGGGTTGAGGCTACCCCTTTTGGCAGCCTCCATGCACCCCGGTTTGCTGGTATTCTCCATGCATATTGTATATGTCCAGGTCCTGTTGCCCAACCTGTGTTACCCTGTTAATTAACTGCAAGTATTCTTACTGTAAATTAGAGACTTGAGGGGACCTGTAGGGGATTTTTTATTTCAAGTGAATTTAGGTGGTATTAAGCACAAAGAGTACCATGAGCTGATTTGAAACAAAAGATAATATGGATTAGAATGGGTTACAGAGGCAAGATGGAAGCCTCTGGAGGGAACAGTTAGGAGGATGCTGCAGGCAGGGTTGATGATGGCTTGACCAGAGATGTGCTGGGGAGATGGAGAAGAGTGGCCTAGGGTCTGTGTTGCACCTTTTCTGCTGCATGATGCATGCTGACATGACAGACCAGGCCTGGAGCAGAGGCCCAAGAACAGTGAGAATGCTCCCCTGTCCTGTGCTACCGAGCCATTCTGATGGAAGTATTGAAGCATACCTTGCAGGTAGGAATGAATGATCTTGGTAATGGATTTGCCCTGGGTTGGGAAGCAATAGTAGTTAGGGAAAGGAGAGGTGGTCACTAGTTACCCACTTTGATTTGGGTTTCCTTTGTTCACTTACAGATGGAACTTGTTAGAATTAATTGAAGTCAGTATTGAAAGTATAAGGTGCGCTACATAGGACAGCGGCATAGACACTTCTGGCTCTGAGTGTACAGCGGTCATTATTTTCCATCTGGTTCTCTAAACGAGTGCCATATGAAAAGCGCCCTGGTGGCTTGAATGTATGGATTCATGTCTGTGAGGTATTTATAAACATGCAATGTGAATTCTTGCCCCTTCCAGCATTTTAATGGTTTCACATTAAATGGTAGGTCATTACACTTTTCACTGAGACAGTGAAGGGTGATTAACTCCATCTGGGTTCAACCAGTGTAATTTTAGAGGCTACAAATATTGTTACAAGTCAGGTTAAGGTTTAAAGGTGAAAGTATAGTGAAGCTTGACTGAATGACTTTTCACAGCATTGAGTTAATGTACACAAACAAAGAAACTCTTGTTTTCTTTCCATTAGGGTGTGGAGAACAAATGACTTGCTTGTTACAGAGAGGAAAATGTGAAAATTGGGTTGGTCTACAATAAAATCCGTGCTGTGTGAACCCATTTACTCTGTATTTCAAATTGAAAGTTCATTTTAAAGTCCTGTTTAACATTGCTGAGATTCAGAAACTTTAGACCCTGAATGTGTGCCCTTTGTTGAGATAAGACTACCCTAACAAATGGTTTCAACAGATTTACTATCTTTTACATCAAGAAGGCAATTTAGCACAATAAATACCCTAACACACTCTTAAAGGGGAAAATTGCCTTTTTCTCTCCACTGACTGTTTTTAATAGCTCCAACTCCCCCAAATGCTTCCATTTCTCTCCTTTGAGTGAGTACTTTGGGCAATTTGATATAGCCTTTTCCTTTTCACTGGTTGGATTCAAACCCTGGAGACTGGATTTCAGTAAAGTATGGAGTTTGAGAAGAAAAAGTTGCTTATTATGACTCTAGAATGGAATAAGAAGGCTAGACTTCCCTTTAAAGCTGTGTTTAGAGCAACATCCATCTTAAGGGCAGAGGGCAAATGATGTCTGATGCTCACACAGACCAGTTTCACTTAAATGACGAGATGTTTTGAGGCTGCTCAGTGGAACTTAAGGTAAGTACTGGAAACTCTAATATTCCAAGCATTTAAAAAGCCCTGATCTCTAATAAGATGGCCACTTTTCTTCCTTAATATTTAACACTATTTTCATTTTGGCTTAACAGATTTTTGGCTGTAAACTTTGAAGAATTTAGGGTACATTTTGTTTTTACAGAAGTGGAGTAGATTTGATGGAGGCCCTGAAATAAAAACTGAGAGTAATTAACAATAACAGGCTAAGTAAATAGCTTTCATTTGGGCTAACTGATCCTTTAATAAACAGCAGCCTGATGTGACATCATTCAAGTTGTAAAGGTTGGGGTGAGATGAGTGGGTCTCATCCCTGAGGTCATGGCGGAAGTGCAAAGGTCAAGGCTGTGCACTTAGCCTTGTGTCAACAGCTTCATGCCCTAATGAGTCTAAGAACTGATTTGACTGGGTTCAACTGCATAGGTAAGTATATTATATCTTTTCCTCAACTTTAATAAAAAAGTGCATGAAGACAGGGCTTTAGACCTTGTGTTACTGTCTAACGTTGACTGAAATTCAAGGAATTTACAACTACGAGGGAGAAAACAGTCTCCTTAAGATAAACTTTACTCAGGATTTATAGATGTTTGTTAAGTTGAAGAGTGTGTGTGTGCACTTGTGTATGCACTTGTGAGCGTCTTCTTAAAATGAATCCTTTTATACACGCATGTTGTTCCGGAACATGCCTGATTTAAGAGCATGAAGTAATTTTACTTTAATTTCGTAAGTTAATTTACTTTACATTTGGCTTGAATTTCATCTACCTGTGGTCAGAAATGATTTCCTGACGAAATCAGTGATGTACATTTCGTTGGGTTCTGTAAGAGAATTGAGAAAGTCTTAAGTATCATAAACCACTTAAATAGTGTCCAGCTTTATGGCCACTCTGTGACAAACTAGACAAAGGCACTCTCAATCTTGGCATGTTCTTTGGTTCTCACTTCTGCTTCAGTTTCTGGTAAAATACAGAATCTGATCTATTTAAGAGCTTTCCCTGAACAAGGATTGTTGTTGCTCTGGAAACACGGAATATATACAGAGATGCTTGAACTTCTTGGATGTCTTCTAGCTTAAGACCAATTTGTGACCCTATTTTTTAAAGAGCTTGATCGAAATTGCATGAGTCTCTTGCACCTGCCCTGGTCTTGACTTTAACATTCTAGGCATAGTGGACACAGGGCACACAATTCTACAGGTGTTTGTATTCCACTGAAGTAGTGACCTTGAAGTCGTACAGCTTTGGCTGGCAAGTTACAACAAACCATGATTCCCATTGCTTTGAGCAATAAATGCATTTATTATATAACATGAGTAGAACTTGGGGGCACATAAGCCACTCAGAGA
Source organism: Sturnira hondurensis (assembly GCF_014824575.4). Lineage (NCBI taxonomy): Eukaryota > Metazoa > Chordata > Mammalia > Chiroptera > Phyllostomidae > Sturnira > Sturnira hondurensis. Next base: position 21,407,769 of record NW_028083059.1, read on the forward strand.
TGCCATCAGCCTGCATCCTCCCTGCCTCTACTCCCTGCCACTGTCCTCTTCAGCTTAGCACTTTCTCTTCTAGTCACGGCCAAGTGGCTGCTGGTGGTAGTTGTGGAGCCTTATTTAATTTCAGCAGTAGGGGAAGAACTTCACTGAAAGTTCAGTGATGCAGGTTCTTCAGTCCGATTGAGCCATCTTCAGAAAAATAACCATATTTGGACAATAAACATGTCGGGGAAGTGACATGTGGAGGTAGGCTTAGGCACCTGGATCCAGAATTTGGATCCCTGTCCCCTGAGACAGGTTGGTGAGAGGTGGACATGTGCCTAATGTAAGGACCATTAGGAAGAAGGAGTATGCCAACCACATTCTTTGTCCGATAAATTTATTAGAACATAAACCCTTTAGTAGAAAGTGCCCCAAGAGCATTCTGCTATTGTGTTCTGTGGGGCTCAAAAAATAATTTTTCTCCCACCTTCTGTGTTCTTCTGGCCTGGTTAATAATCCAATTAACAGGAGAAAATGTCCAGAATTTATTACGGATATACACTTGGGGGTGCCAAAAGATGCTAGACCTGAAGATACATTGGGCACTTGTTTTTATTTTTATTTTTGCCACTTTGGACAAAGGAGGAGGAGGCCTGGGTCTGGAATTTCAAAGGGAAAGTGGGCAATATACAGATAAACAGAAAGAGCAAACATGGTAAACAAATTCTTGCTGGGCCCACCCAGAAACACTTGGACACAGAAGAAAGTTCAACAAACAGGTTTTGCTAGATTTTTTGGTGTCTGCCACATTTAATTTATATGTGCTAAGGTGAATGTGCTAGGGTTCCCTTCCTGAATTCCTTTAGGCAGGTAAGGTAGGTGGATTAAAGGTTCATTTTGAGTCTTTTGCTTCTAAATAACCACCTTAAAAATCCCCCCAAACATATTTTGGGGTGGTGGAATTTTAGTCCTCCTCAGCTCCAGTCTTGACGGCTTTCTCTGTAAATCTTCTGAACAGTTGTCATTTTTTAATTTTACCTGTAATTTATTTTTTATCCTTACCTGAGGACATGCTTATTGGTTTTTTCTAGGATGGGGAAGGGAGGGAGGGAGAGAGAGAGAGACGGAGAGAAACATTGATTCAAGAGAGAAACATAGATCAGTTGGGTCCTGTACCAAACACCAGCAGGGACGGAACCCACAACCTAGGCATGTGGCCTGACCAGGGATTGAATCTGCAGGCCTCTGGTCTATGGGACAGTGCTCCAGCCAACTGAGCCACATGGCCAGGGCGATTTTAGCCGTAATTTAAATTTTAGTCATAATTTTAATCTCCATGAACATGCTGTTTTCTGACAGCTATGACAGCCCTGCTTTCATAGCATTCTTTTCTTGTTTTGCAGATGTAATAACTTTCTGAATATTTCTGAGTTTATTCAGAAATAGGAGTTATTTTTATTTTCTGTCCTCCAGTTTTTTAAATTTATTAATGATGCTTGACTTATATTCATTTCCTCTGGGGTCAGTTTTTATTTTGGCCTTGTCATTTCATGCTGCAGCTTTTCTTATATGTCTGGTGATTCTTCCGATAGAAAAAGGGACTGGACTGGTACAGTTAATAAAAATCCTCTGAGCTTCAACCGATTCTTCTCACTGGGAACTATTGTTAGCAGTTCTGTGAAGGTAAACAAAAGGGAGGCTTTGCTGTAGGCGCGTCAGGTGGGAACCTGGTTTCACCTAGCAGGCTGTTGACTGCCAGTATGTAAGGGGCAGCTGTTATGGCTGGAGGTGAACGTCAGCTGCCCCTGCCCCATTATGCCTGCATGGGGAGGAAGGAGGGGGTGGAAGTCAAAGGGCCGCCCTTACACAGACCTTTGGTCCATCTCTCTGTCTTCACTTCCCTTTTCACACCTACCTTACACAGTACCTGCTGGCTGGGTCTTGATTTCCTAGGGCTGCCTTTGCAGGCTTCTGCATTTTCAGAGCCTCCTCAAGGCAGATTCTAAGCTTTAACTCTAATTAATTCTTGACACATTCCGACTCTTTCAGAAATTTATTAATATCTCTTGTTTGATGTTGACACCCAGCCTTCTAACCCATCTCAGTTATCTATTTATGCATTTGTTTACATCTCTATCCAAGTATATGCTTATTGATTTGTTTTATTTTTTTTACAATGATGTATTTACTTTTTTAGAGTGAGGGGAAAGGAGGGAGAAAGAGAAGGGAAGAACATCAGCGTGCAAGGGAAACATCTATCAATTGTCCCTTGCATGCCCCCAACTGGGGACCTGGCCTGTGACCCAGGCTTGTGCCCTGACTGGGAACTGAACCAGCGAACTTTTGGTTCACATCCTGGCACTCAGGCCACTGAGCCGCTCCGGCCAGGGCATGTTTATTGATTTTTAGAGAGAGAGGAGACAGGAGAGAGAGAGGAGGGAGGGGAAATGGAGGAGAGAGAGGAGAGAGAGACACACACACACACACACACACACATCGATGTGAAAGAAACATCGATCGGTTGCCTCCTGTAGGCATCCAGCCAGAATGGAACCCACAACCAGGTTTATAGGACAGTGCTGCAACCGGCTGAGTAACATGGCCAGGGCCCCACCTCAGAACTGTCATGCTTTTATGTCAGTGGCTTCTTAAAGAATGGAGGCCATTGTGTGTGCCTAGCCTGCCATTTCAATCACTTGCTTACACTATGCATAATATATTGCATATTTAGATTTTAAGTGTAGGTTATTACTTATAATAATAACACAGTTGGCTGTAATACAATGCTAATATTTCCACAGTGATTTATTAGACACCTAAATGGAACAAGCACAAACTGATTTCTATTGCAAAAGTACTTTCAAGTGTATTTTAACTGTATGTGCAACACTTTATATTTACCACTTTATTTTATTTTATTTTACCACTCAGTGTTATAAATTGTTAAGTTCAGCATTAATTTCTTTCTGTTCTTTCATCCATTCAACTAATAAGTATGAATTCTGTGGAATGCTAGTTACCATGAATGACCTGATGCATAATTTCTTTAGTTTTATGTAAAAATCTGTGTATTAATATTTAATAAAGTCCTTTTCAATTAAAGGGCAAGAACTGACGGTGATGTTTGAGAAAGAATATACAAACCTACTGGTTCTCTAGAAACATAAATTTGGGAGGGAAAGGGAGATGTTTACCTTTGTTGTTAATGGTTTCTCCTGTGTCAAGTACAGCCCTGGTAGATAGATAATAGTCATTCAGTAAGTACCCTGGTATATTGAAAATATAAATGCAGGCCCATTGCTCTGTCGTTAGTTACATATTAGTGATACTGTGATGACTCATTTTCTCTTTTATTGGAAATTAGCTAAAGAAGAAAACCAACATCTTTGTCAGGAAATTGACTCAAGTTCATTAATGCCTGTGGGTAGGGCATTCTACTTTTGTCCTTTTAAATGCTGGAGGAAAAATACCCAGTTTATAAAATTCTGAAATATATACTAAAAATGTCTTTTTGGGGGGTATATTCTCAAGCATTCAGCATGAGCAATATGGCGTACTGGCAATCAACAATGATTGAAAGAGTATTAAAGGGGAAAATTTTTAGTGCATTAAGAGAATAATTCTAGGATATTAAATCTTTTCTTAGGAAACTTCCTTAAAAAGTGTTTAAAAGGAATGATCCAATGTTGCCTGATAATTTCTCCTTTTGTTTCTTTTTTTTTTTACAGTGATTATTGCTCTCATTTAATACCACCAAGGTATAAAAGTGTGTAACCATAAGGCAAATACTTGGTTTTTACACCCATTATGCACTAATTTTTATTTTGGTTTTCACCATAGTTTTAGATTTCTGCTGCATTATTTTTTACATCCAGTTATACTTAAACAAACTAAAATGTCTATACATCTTTTAGAAGATGTGTAGATTTTTATTTTCTTAAAAAGTTAGTGAATAGTCAACAGTGACTGTTAATTTCTACAGCAGAAGGTGAACCCAGGAAGCTGCTTTCTGTTTCTGTACCCAAGACTCAGTGTTATATCCTAAAGCAGAGAGTTTCCCCCCTCGAAAGAAAGTTGTTTTTCTTTGTTAAAAATACTTAATGTCTTATTTTTAAAGCTTCTATCTCTGCATCATTTTCCTTTGTATATACAACGAGTAGATATTATATTCCTCATAACTCAAAATATGTGATACATGATCTTTCCGTACCAGAGTCTTTCCTAAGGACCATAATTTGATCATTATACAACTATTAACAGTTTCCATCATTTTTTTTGGTAAAATAATTCCTTGGCAATTTTGATGAAACGTAATGGCCAACTTTACAATTTTAAAAGAATCGGACAAGAAGAATAAACCTCGAAACAACCCCAAACAAAGAGCTTTATGGTTGTGAATCAGTTTAGTGACAGAAATAATCTACCAATGGATATAGTTTAAAAGCGGTGATTTTCAATCTAATTTGTGCAAATATTTTTTCTTCCTGAAATACGTCAATAATTATCTTGGACCCAGTTATATTTCATGCTTCCAGCAGGTGGGGATAAAAGGTTTCTGTCAATGGTGGTAGTACTCTGGTGTGTCCAGTGAGGAAGATACTAGACCACAGAGATGTGAGACTTGAGAATGACACGTGGGACCTAGGGCCGGCATCATTCTTGTTCAGCGTTGGCCGCTTGAAACGTTCCCCAAGACAGGACTAGATAGAGGAGTCTTGTGATGAACATATTTTCTTGTAAAATATTGTCCAACTGATGTGAAAACACTGACTAAAAGGAAACTTAGAAATAAATTATAAACATATGAGGAAAATACATGGGCAGCAAGATTTAAAATTTCACCCTTGAGAGGAAATAACATTTGGACAGTTGCTTCTGTGTGTGATCTCAACTTTTTCTCCAAGATTATTTTAGTATCCTAGATGCGAAAAAAAGGCATCTGTTTACTCGTCAAATGTTCTAAAGAGACTCTACAGGGTGTGTAGACAAGTGTGGGTTCACTTAACTTGTTCATCAATTATTTATTCTTTATCTTTGATTTCTGTTCTAGGCATTTAGTGACTTAAAATATATAGCATCTTTATAGCATCTTTAGAGCATGAGTCCTGCCTTACAGATTTTTATGAAGGCGAGTCCCAGGAAAATTACAGTGTTTGAAAACTCTGACTGTTGTAACGGGATCACACCCGCTTCGTAGAAAACAAACATCCGCCCCGAGGGAGGATCTCAGTTCACCTGAGAGGCTGCGGGATGTATCACCCAGCTGTTAGCTTTTCTTCATTCTTATGTATGCCCTGTATCTTATTGCCAGTCTAGTTTCCCCGCTCTCCCCAATCTGTTAGGATGTGTTGTTTTTATTTAGCTTATTTGGGATTCTTAAAGGTAGGGTGCAGTGGCTTAGTTTTTCAGTATGCCTATCTCCATGAAAAAAATATATAAACTATCTCTAATTTTCTTCTTCTTCTTACATCCTTACTCTGTGTTTGTGGCAAGAAAACAAGAAAGCAAGCAGCTTTTTTTCTCTTCCCCGTCTGAGCACTTTGTCATGTTTTGGGGAAAGAGGTTAACCTTCTGAAGCACTGCTGTGTTTTATTGCCAGTAAATGTTTTTACTCACTAGTGAAAAGTTTGTAAATAGGCACTGTTTAAGAAAACAAAGAGATAATAAGTACTCAGACTTTTCCCTTCAAATTCTCTCTACCTAGGAAAATGCATTGGTGATCTCAGCCCCTCCGAACAATAGTTGGGATCACAAAACCACTACTCATCATTCAGCCGTCTGGCATAATTAGCGGTTTTGACTCAAAGGAGCCTAAAGGGGTGTTTAGAGCGAAGGGGAAAGCTTTCTCCTCCCCCCTCCTAGTCCCCGTTATTCAGAACCAGGCCCGAGTATATTCCAAAAGGCCAGGGTTGCAGCTGGACAGCTAGGGGCCTTCTGTACCTGTTCTTCGGATGAAATGTTTTCTCTGATGTGCCATTTGAAGGGCAGCCCATTCAAAGTCTAAAAGAAGCGGTCGAGCTTGTGCACCAGGCTGATGATGGTTGGGGGACATTTTCTGTCTGTCCAGTCAAGGAAAGTACTGTTGAACCATCACCGTTGCCTGCATTTGATCAGCTTGGCGCACATGAATAGCCGTCATTGAAGACTTCTGCCTGGGTGAATGGTATATGTTACAAAGAGATCTGAGAGGCAGGATTTGGCCAGCATGGTTGGCTGGTTAGCACCCACGACTCGGAAGGACTGAGTTTTATTCTTTCCTTTTTTCACTGAATGCTGCCATAGAATGTAACCTACATTGGACAGTAATTGTTAGCAATCCAATCATCTTAGAATAGGCATTAACTCTTTCATATCCTGATGGTAATTAAGGACGGCTTGGGCACCAAATGGTGAGGTGATGGCTTGAAGTGCTCCTTGTCTCCCTTTTGCTGAGACAGTCAGTCCCCTTTTGGCTCCAAGCAGCGGCATCCTCTGGGTTCTTGTTTTCCTGTACCTCTCTGTGAACTCCGTCTCTGATTACCATCTCTTCTCAGGCTCCTCATGGCTTTGGAGAAGAGGGCATGCCATAAGCCTTGTTCTTTTCTTTCAACAACTTTCTTTGCCGATGTCTTTTGCATGACCATTATCTTTATGTTACCAAGTCAGTGTTTAGTTCTGGGCTTTCTGCTGCCCCTCCTTCTTTTCATGGGTGTAGTAGCTTGCACCCTCCTGTAACTTGAATCTTGACTATGGGAGCTGATACTTGAATAGGCTGAATTTCCAAACATTTTTAGCAGCAAAGATTTCCTAGACTTTGTTTGAAATCTCACCTTTGTTACTGTCTACAGATCTTCTCTTGAATACTCTGTAAAAACAATAATTTATAATAACAATAAAATAAACAAGACAAAAAACTTTCAATATGTCTCAGATGTTGTCTTGGACACTTGGCAGTTTGGGTTAGTCCAACTGGATACCAACATCTAGTGAGTAGTAGAGAGGCTGGACACCCTGCAGTACACAGGACAACAACTCACAGCACAGAATAGTCCTGCTCAAAATGTCAGTTTGTGGCAGTTTCAGAAACCCTGGTATAAGATAAAATTATTTATTTTTCCCATTCAACCTTTACACCTCTAAAACATTACCTTCAATACTGATACCTCCACTTGTTTGGACCAAGAGTGGTGTAGTTATCTGTATCGTCTGATCGGTTAGCCCGCTGGCCTGAATGACCTGTGTGTCCTCAGCCTCTCCCCACTGAGAACAGGGTCCAGGGGGAAACTAACCTTGGTGCTGGGATGGAAGAGAGAGAGGCCTGTATCATGCTCACTCAACAAGGAATTCTGAGACCTGAATACATGGGGAAAGACACTTAAAGAATGAGGAACCCACACATGATGTGATATCACTTATATGTGGAGTGTTAAAAAGCCAGACTCTTATAAAAAATTAAAGAAAAATCTTAGCCAGGTAGCTTAGTTGGTTAGAGTGTCATCCCAGGAAACCAAGGTTGTGGGTTCGATCTCTGATCAGGGCACATACAAGAAAAAAACAGTGAATGCTTAAATAAGTGGAACAACAAAGCAGTGTTTCTCCCCTCCCCCTTCTCTAAAATCAATGGGAAAAAAACTAGAAAGCTGGAGTCTTTGAAACAGCGAGTAGAATGGTTATTAACAGGGGTTGGGATACTGGGGAGTTGTTTCTTAACTGTACAAACACACAACTAGTTGTTCTGGAGGTCGAATGCACAGCGTAGTGACCAGTACTGTATTAGGAATTTCAACGCTGCTGAGAGAGTATGTCTTAATTGTTGTCAGCATAAAAAAGGAATAATTATGTGACATGAGATAGGTGATACCTGTGGTTAGATGGTAGTCATAGTGCAACGCAATGGATCAAAGCAACACGTGGTGTACTGCCTTACATTTACACAATGTTGTATGTCAATTATATGTCCAAAAAATAAAAAAAAAAAAGATGGTATTGGAAGGTACTAAAAAGCTTTTCTACCTTTTATACATTTGTAGTCTTTTCTAATACGATTATCACTTATCTTTTGTCTCTACACTTCTCACATTGTACTGTGAACCTGATGTTTATTGAAACAGCTTCTTGAGTTGCTTCCCTCTGTCTGCCACCTCCCCCTTTTTTTCATCTACCTTCTGAATCACTTCAGCTGTGGTTTGAGGAAGTCCAGTTGAGCGGTGACTCCAGATTTTTCTAATCTCCTGCATCAGCAGAAAATATTGGTAAATAGCCCTCGCTCTGGAGTCAGGGAGCTTCAGCTCACGTCCCTGATACCCACCCCTAGTGCCACTTTGACCTGTAAAGTCATCACTGTCATCATCATTATCACAGTTCACACATGAGGTCAATGGAAAAATAAAATGAAATATTAATGAGGCATAGTGCAGTGCCTGACTCAAAGCTGCCATACTCAGTTTATTTCTATTACTGTGATTGTTACTACTCTTTGTTTTGCATGGGTAACGTGCATGGATTCTCCTAACTCCATACTTAGTTATGTCTTTCACCTTGAATTTGCCACATCCAGATTGCAAGTTGCTTGTACCAACTTGAGCCAGTTACCCTTAAAATTTTCTTCTTAAAAGCTTGCCCTTCTCACTTTCGGTGGACTGCCTCATCTTGCAACACCCTTAAACCTACTTTAGCTGCCTTCCAGTTTACCTAGCCCTGTGTCACCTTGTCAATTATTTCAGTACTCAAATAATTATATTTATAGTTGAGATTGGTCTTTACCTCCTTCTTTTTCTTCATCAAGACTGTATGTTCCTTCATTTTAAATATTTGTGGGTTTTGTTGCTTGAATTTTAGTGATTTCCTGTGTTATTCTCTACAACACCAAGTCTGGTTCACGTACTGAAAGAGAGACTACGTTGTGAGTTCTCATAGACTGTCTGCTTTTTTATTACATTGAGTTTGAGTATTTGAATCTTGTGGCGATTTGAATAAAAAAATGTTTCTTTAGGTACCTTTAGTATCAACTGTCTTGATCTCTGGGACCCAGACACAAACGCTGTAAATGTCTTTTACAAATGCTGTCTGGATTTGCATTTAAGCCACTAAGGGGTCAAAGATAGTGTAAGTGGTAATTTAAAATTGGTTCTTTGTTTCCTTTAGGAAATTGGTCTGAGGCCATGTATATGAGGGGATGAGGTGTGAAAAGAAAGGGGTGGAAATGTGCTCTTTAGTTGCTACTTTTTAATTAGAAATGACCATTTATCAGTCATTTAATTCTAATAAATGTGATTAGCATAGTGAATTCTTTCCAGGGACCTCAGCTGTGTTCCTGCCTAAAATGTCAACACTGTGAAACTACGTTACTGAGCTCATGCTTGGAACTTGATAGGGGTGTCTGACTCTTACTATGTACATGCTTTCAAATCAGCATCTTGGCTATTTTCATAAGTTTGAGGTAGGATATTTTTAAGAAAAACATTATTTGGTGTCATTTGTGTGTTAGGAATATATATATATATATTTTTGCTGTTTATAATGGTACAAAGATTTTTAGATTTTGACTGCTCTAGGGGGTAGGAGAAAAGAGGAGTTGTTCAGTGGGTATGGAGTTTCCCTCTTGCCAGATAAAACCATCCTGGCTATCTGTTTCAGAAAACTCCGTATATGCTTTACTGAAATGTAAAAATGGTTAAGATGGTAAATTTTATGTTAATTGTTTTACCACAATTAAAAGGAATCTCAGCATTAAATGTAGGCATAAATACCATCATCAAAATGCCATCCCTTCATGAGGTTTGTGTGGTGGAGGTGGGGCATCTCAGCAGTCACTTAAGAGGGAGGTGGTAATAAAATCTGCCTCCTGATTGTTGAGAGAGTTAAATGAGATAATTTGTGTGAGGTGCTTATCATAGTCTCTAACTTTTGGCAAAGGTGAAACCATTGCTATTATATGGAGTAAAATGAACTATAATATACTGTAATTTATTTAATTTTATAGAATAGTATAATGATTAAGTGCACAAACTCAATGCCTAATTACCAGCTATGTGACCTTGGGAAACTTGAATTTCTAAAACTCTTTGGGTTTATAAGCTTTCTCATATCTATAATGGATAAAACAATAATATCTATTTTACATAGCGACTGAAAGGATTAAATAAGCCCATACATATAAAATATATGCTATGTTTTATATATGTCATTATCTTACTTTGATGATTTAGAAGGTCATGATAGTTTAGATGTTAGTAGTGGTTTATAGTTTTAAAGTAATATATATTTTAAATTCACTAATTGCTCCCAATTATTATATATTTTTTTATTTAATATTATTTTTCTTAATGGGTCATTTAAAACTATATTTACCAGTGGTCTAGTTCTTAACACATTCCTGGAATTAAGTGTTTGGAAGCGGTTATAGAATTGCACGTAACTAAGCAGAGGGGGAAAATGAGGACAGTTTTTTACTGCATAGCTTTCAGTCAGTTTGTCATACTATGAAACTAGTAGCTATTGGTATGATGTTTGTTTATTTTAAATGATATGGTGTTCTCTGTTTTAGAGAAACAGTGCTTATACATGCAAAAACATGTGGTAAAGATGTAGAGAACTATTGGAAAAAATACTTTATTAATTATCTTTATATATTTATATTTTTATAGCCTTTAGAGTTTGTGCATGTGTGTGTAGCCTCAAACCATTCGTTGGCGCCTCCTGAAGTTTCACTTTGTTATGGCGCTGTGACAGTGTGTCGAGAGTAGATGCAAAAATGCAGGTTCTTTGTATCTGTGTTTTGGGGGAGGCTGTGTGTATGTGGCAGGGCAGGGGGTGGTGGTTGGTCTTCACCCTCTGTCCAGACATCTTACCTCCTACCTAATCTGAGAGAGGCAGGTCACTTATAATTACTGTTTTGGGCTAGAATGCCCCTTTGAACATGTTGAAGTCTTACTTAATGTATTGATTTTTAAATATAATTATAACTTGAATGTAGTTTGGTATATGTGTTTGGAACATGTGCTATTCCTTGGCAAATGTTTCCTTAAATTATATGCTTGGGCATGTATTAAAGTGTAGGAAATTATTGTTTTACTTATAACATGTTCAAGGTGCATTTTAATAAATGTAAAGGAATACCCTTAGGCAGGGAAACAGTAAGATCAAAAGCTTACTCTGTTTTAGAAGCTCGTTTTGTTAAGGTTGATTATTAATTTAAGGATTTATTTTCGGTGGGTAAAATGACTAGGAAGAATATGAGCCCAAGTGGATGACTTGGGTGTACGTGGTGTTGTGGGAGGGGAGTGTTCATTTCCTTCCGTTGTGCCTGTATCCTGTCTTACCCCACTTCCCTTTCCCATCTTTTTGCTTATTATGCCCATGGGCTTTCATAGCCTTTTAAAACAGCAGAGGCCCAGGGTACTCTAGGGGGCAGATTTCAGTCAAAGAACATGCTTTGCTTGCTTTAACTCTTTGGTTAGTCAAGTGGGTTGAAGCCAAATAAGTGAAACCACAGTCATCAGTTTATAGGATCTTAATCCTCCTCAGATCTCTGTGATGCTCAAGGTGAGTGTGAGAGGAGTTCTTCCTTGTGGTGCTTTATCAGAATGTGATCTACATTGCTAGGGAGAGAAAGTCTTTTAACAGTTGCCTTTAAGAAACTGTAAATTTCAGCAATTATTCAGCCCATTGCTTTCAGCACCTTTTGTTGGCTTATTAGTGTATAGAACAGCAGGGTTGTAACGGGAGGAAGAGCCTGTGCATTTTAATTAGCTCCAAAGACAGTGTGAGATAAAAGCCAGGGTTTTTGCCTCATTTTTATTTCACATTGGCTGACTAGGGATGCTATTGTACGCTGAGCTGGCTTGACCTAATCGCAGTGACCACCCATTTATGGAAGGGGAATGGCAAAAACTTGCTCCAGTTTTCTGAATGGGATTAGGAAAGCACTAATTAGCAAACCCCAAAAGCCAGGGGGCATGGATAGGAACGCAGAGAGAGCCCTTCTATAGGAAACAAGTGTAGTCTGGGGAAACATTCTCTGGTTGAACCAATTAATGCTTGCATATATTAGGCACTTGATGTGTTTTTCGTTTTTAATTACTTAACCATGAATAAGAGCCTGATGTTCCTCAAGCTGTACTTGTTGATTAAATAAATACTTCTGGCCTGAAGAGAGATGTCAGAATTTGAAGAGTCCTCATGTTGATAAAGAAGTCTGTAAACAGTTAGTGAACAGATTCAAGCTGCATTTGACCTCCGCTGGAAGGGCAGTGGATGGGAATACATTCTGCAGAACTTTCAAATGAACTCTTTCTGCTTGAGTACAGGCAGACTTGAATTGTTGAGGTAGAAAATATATATTTGGGGGTCATAAACTCTTTCCTTCTGTCTTGCATTCTTCCTGGTAATCATGCAGAATATTATGGGAAGAGCATAGGCTCTGGAACCAACAGAACTAGACCTGGGTGGGAAATCCTTTGCTGCTAATTAATGTGGAGCATTAAGGCCAGTACTTCATATCTTTGAGTTTCAGTTTCTCCGCCTTTACAATGGGGATAAAACGATCTATTTCATAGTCATTATTAGGTGTGGCATACTATTGTTACTGGAAAATGGTCCATGCCTAGAGCAGATCGGCCTCAGGCCGACCTGTGATGTGTGGGTTTTTGTCCTTGTGCAAGAAGGATTTCACAAGGAGTCCAGGTGATTTTGAGAGTACGTTTGTTAAAGCTGGGGACAGTGAAACAAAGGAAGGGCTTAGGGTAGAAGAAGCAACAGGGGAGAGCCTAGGTGGTACTCTCTTTTGGCTCTCTACAAATGCCTTAAGAAAGAAGTGAGCCATGCAAGCAGGGTGGCGTGGACTCACTGAGAAGTCAAAGTCGCAGTGACGGAAGTGAGCCAGGGCAGAGCTGCTATTAGTTCTCTGGAAAGTTAGAGAACAGGGGTGCCTTGGAGACAGGTTCAGGGGGTTAGCCTGGGGTGAGCTGCTGCCGCCTGCTGCTCCCCTGGTTGCAGGTATTGCTGGGACCCTTTGAATTTAAGAGAGAGCAGAGACACCTTGAGAAAAGGGAAGGAAAGGTGTGGATGTGTTCCAGAAGGAGCCCACACCAGCTTCTTTTATCTTGAGGAATTTTATCTGTTTTCTAAAGGTTGGGAATTTTAGGGGAGGTTCTTAGGGGTGGATCTCAATAGAATATTCATCAGCTTTCCAGGTGTGTCCTTTCATGGTCTCTACTGATTGGTCAGTGTCAGGGCAGGGGGTCACTAGTCAATGCATCTGGTCCTGATATCAGCCATGGCATCTCTCCATCTGGTTTTGCTGCTTTTCTGCCTGGAGCTGAAACTAAACTGAAGCCTAGATGTCATCTCTAGTTTGACCAAAGCTCTTGCCTCCTCAGCCAACAGACCTGAGGCATTGTTCTTAAGATTATTTTATACCAGTCAGAACTTCATTGTCCAGAAGGCCCAGTGCTTAAGGGGGGGGGGGGGTCATGCAAAGGCTTGTATGGGAGTCACATGAAGCTGTTCTCTGGCCCCAGTGTTCCTCCTCCAAGGGGGTCGAAAACCACATGGCTAGTAACATGCTAGGGGAGTAAAGGTAAGGGGAGGGCCCGAACCGAATGACCAGTGTTACGGGAGGTCGGGAGAGGGTCTGAACCACACGATCAGCAATCTGGAAGGTCGGTGGGTTTAGCCTGTGTGACTAGTGATATGCTAGGGGAGGAAAGTTCGTCATGGGGGCGAGGTCCTTGTTTTCCCTGTTTTGTCTGTTGCTGAGCATCCGGGACTTTCTGCCCTGGTGACCTTCTGGACCTGGCTCATTCTCCTTGCTATGTTTATGTGTGTCTAACTGCCTACCACAGTATATGTAATGCCATGGGTGGTACCTGGTATTTAATAAGGAATCTCAAACTGGTTGTTGCCATTATTATCAGTAGTACTTTTGTTTTTATTTCCCAGCATTTCAAATAACTATAAGGCAATAGTGTATGGAACAAGTGAAAACTGAAGCCATCTAGTGTAGAAACTTCGGTCCATGAGAGAGAAGGGTTGGGGTGAGATGAGATTGGGAGTTTCATACGGACTTCACTTATCCCTTCCTCCACCCTCTTCCTTGGTTGATTGAAGTGGCCACTAGATGGAAGTATATATTTGTATTGGTTTTCTATGTGTACATATATGCCTTTTATACATAGATATGTATATCTAAAATAAAAATATTAGATTCAGCTATTGAGACTGATATATTTTTAAATCTGTAGAACTAGATTGAGATTCTTATGTACAGGAAATGCTACCAAGAGTGATTTAAAATTCTGGAAATGCCCACATGGGGTTTGTATTACATGCAGTTTATGTCTAATGTATTGGTAATATTTAAAAATAATTAGTAAAACATTCTGTCCTCCTAGTTTGGATGGATTTTATAATTTTCTTTTATTTATTTCCATATATTACAACACCTTACTATGCAGATATTTAAAAATTATATGTGGGCATATCTCAAACATATTGCTTTTTAGGTCCCAGTCCACTACAATAAAATGATATTCACAATAAACTGGGTCACACAACATTTTTGGTTTTCCAGTGTGTATAAAAGTTATCTTTACACTATACTGTAGTATATTAAGTATGCAATAGCATTATATCTAAAAAGTAATGTATATACCTTAATTAAAAAATATTATATTGCTAAAAAAGCTAACCAGTGTCTGAGTCTTAGCTGGTCGTAACGTTTTTGCTGGTGGAGGGTTGTAAAGAAACACAGTATCTGCTAAGAGCAGTAAAGCAAAGCACAATGAAATGAGGTATACCTGCAATGTAAGTGCTTTCTCTTAGCCTAGACGTACTAGCTGCATTTTCAGTAAGGTTTTAAGTGATCATAATCACCAGTTTTAGCAGTGTTACATGTACATATTAGTTACCAGGGCGTCAACCTCCATGTATGATGCCAATATTGTGGTATGTGTTCCTAAATATATCAAAGAGTTTTATTTTTTTATGGTTAGTTTCTTTTACTTATAATTCTCTTCAGTTTGCTTAGGATTTTTTTTCACTATTGGTTGACTGCTTGAATTTGGCTTTCTACTAGATGCTCTGGTTAGAACAGGGACATACAAAAATGACTGTCCCTGTCCTTAAGTTTGCATTGTAGTTTGAGTGAAAAATATAGTTTAAAAAACATATGCATTTTATTATTCTAAAGGACAAAGAAAGATGATTCAACACTTTGCAGGGAGAAACCCTGTCATGCCGCAGCAAGTGCGGTACTTGAAATTAGTGATACATGTCAAAGAAGAAAGAGTGGAGGGCGTGGAAAAGAAAAGGGGAATTTTAGGAAGAGGGAAGTGTGTGAACAAAGAGTAAAGCATGCTTGAGTGATCGGGTTTTTCTCGATCTGAGGGGCATTGTGGGAATTGTGGTTTAAAAAGGTAGGTTGAGGTCAGGTTGTGGAAGTTTTAACTGACAGGCTAAGTGGTTTGGAATGTATCCTACAGACAGTTGGGAATATTAGGCTTAAATGGCCACAGCCACTTTCGAAGAGAAGAGGAGTAGTTTCATACAAATCCCTTTGTCTTAAAGCGTTAGTTGAATTATTTCTTTCCAATTGCATAGAGAAATTTAGGAAAAAAGACATATGGTATTAAGAAATATTCCTATTTTCATAGTTAAAATGGGATTGGGTTATGTCTTTGATTTTTTTTTGTAATTCACAAAATACACAGTGAAGCCACTTATTGCGGCCAAGAAGAAAATTTTGGAAAAAAACAATGTTGTTCTCATTCTCTTACATACAGGATTACCCTGAGTGCTTGGATTGCTGAACTCATTCTTAATTTTCTTCCATTGGAAAATAGATTTTTAGTTGGCTATATTAAGTGAAGGAAGACTTTGAAAACATGCAACTGTGTGGAAGGTAAAATATGCTTTGATAGATTCAGTTAGATGAAATTTATTTAACGGAAAATATAGAGTTAGCAGTGGGTATAACTAAAATTGGACAAATGCTGGTATGAAGAGGAGAGACAGAAAAGGACCAAGAGTTTGGTTACAGTTGGCGGGGGTTTGGGGGTGAGATGAAGGTAGGAATTTTACTGTTGTACTCCTTAAGCAGGAAGCCCTGTCAAAGAAAAGTAAGCTGCATGTCAATTCTGGTAGACACAGCACCGGGATCCTGAGGGATCTGTCTGCCAGGGTTGTGTCCACCGGCTCCTGATCACGTAGACACCAGGGATGCTCAGGAGGAGTGGAGGCGGCCCAAGGTCAGATTCCAGATTTTGTGGACATTGTAATTCTAACAAAACTGCGTGAGCGGGTGGCTCTTTCTTTTCCTTTTGTCTTCAGGTGACCCTTCATTTCTTCACTTTGGAGTTCAGGGGAACGGTGAGTTCAAATTGCATAATATAGAGTAGAGAGCCGTTATTCTGCTGCCAGTGTTGTGTATCAGGACTCGGTCTTAACCCTCTGCTCTTGATTTCGATGCCGTACAACCTCGCTGGAGCAGTTGCAACGTGCATACTACATTGAGTCTTTTCTTCTCTTTAGTACTTAATCCAAATCATACCCTAGTGTGAGGAACCAATTCTGATTAAATTTGGGGTTAAAAAACTACAAAATAGCCCTAACTAGTGTGGCTCAGTTGGTTGGGTGTTGTCCCATGAAGCAAAGGTCAGCAGTTCCAGGTTCCATCCCCGGTCAGAGCATGTACCTGAGTGTGGATTCAGTTCCTGGTTGAGATGTACAAGAGGCCACTGATTGATGTTTCTCTCTTGCATTGATCTTTCTCTCCCTGTCTTTTTCCCTCCCTTCCTCCTGTCTAAAAATAAATAAATAAAACCTTTAAAGAAATAAAAAAAATTTAAACTAAAAAATAATAACAAAAAGTGAAGAATGATATTAGGCTGGCCTGTATATTTTTATGTAATGTATTTTAAGTATTCGTTCGATAAAGGTCTTTATGCTGCCCTAAAGCAAGTAAAGAGTTTTTAGTGTTCGAGTTGAACATTAGGGAGTAATGATCTGAGATGTCACGTGGGCATAGAAACATAATTATATTCACCAGTTCAGTGCTGGGACTTTTCAGTTTCCTTTTGTGTTTGTTGCTGAACACCTTGGGCTATGGAAGAGGTTGACAAATTTATTTTTATGTTCACATAATCACACATTCAGCAATTCCATTTTTCCCTGGGCCCAGTTTTGATGGCTAGGAATACACCTTTTAGCTTTTAAAGGATGCGTTAGATTACAGGCTTATTTTTGTGTCAGGCCATAGTACCAAGTCTCTTTTGCATTATATTTTATGAAGCCCTCTTAATGCATTTTTTAAAGAAACCAATGGCCCAAGTTGTCCTAAGGAGATAAAGGGTGGGACTGAGATTCCAAAGTCCAAATCTCATTTTTTTTTATCCATTGTGCCTTCAACAGTCTCTCCGGAGTGGACAGGAAAGAATGCTGGTTTTATCTTTATGAAATCACAAATAAACTTGATGCAAAATTTACTTTTTACCTGATCAGATTCCCCATATATGTTGTCAGTGCTGTGAAAATACGAGATCATCTTTCAAATTTTTTATTATGATACACTCAGAAGAAATGAAAATATCAATATTTAATTGGCTTTTACTATCATAGGTGGCCTGGAAAAGATTTAATTTAAATACAGTTTACTACAGTATGTTGATCTGGAATATAAAAATGGAAAGGTGAGCTGAGTTCAAGAGACTTGACCTAGACAGCTCACTCTTTAGAAGCAGTACCAGCTTCCTTGATTCTCACACCAGCTCATTTCCCAGCAAGGCCCGGTGTCCTGTCTCATTGCCATGTTCATGAGCATTCTAATTCACATACTCACCAGGGAAAATTACTAATCAAATTGAACTTTCTGGATCAGATTTAATTTGGTTGCATTAGTAGACATGATCTTAGGCTCTTGGCAAAGAATTATTGAAAACGAATTTTAACTTGATGAGCTATAATCTAATATAAAATTTACCTTGAGCAATAGAAGAATAAATTACTGTATTTGCATTAGGGACTTTTTATTTTGCATACAGTATTTGTTTGTCTTAGTTTATAAATAAATTCTCAACTGATGTACCTTAAAAAATAGGACTACGTAATGTTGGTATATATTAGATAAAAATCAGACAGAAAATGTGCAGTGCAACTCCAGTAGGAAAACCATTAGATGTGATCTCTTCACCTGTTAAACCCAGCTGTCCCATCTGGGATTTGGCTTTTGTGTTCTGAGAACCATTTCTATGAAAATCTAATGAGGAAACTCTAAACTGCTGGTGACAAGAGTAGCCTATTTTACAAACCATGCAGTAACCAGGATCAAGTATCAGAGTACAAATTCAGGCCTCTTTCTATTTTTTATATATTGCGTTTGGTGGCATTTTGTAAAACTATCTATCCCCTTTCCATTGCCAAGCTGACTAATCGACTGGTCTGTTGACACCATCTGTCTAAAGAATCCACAGCCGCTACCATGACTTTTGGTTCAGTTTTCAATAGAAGCACATTCCATCAGGAAAGAAATCTGTTTTTTTTTTTTTAATTTCCTAAGTCTAAAGTTGTGAATCACATTGGAATTTCCCTTTCTTTCTTTCAGTTTTTCAGTGCTTGCTTTCTTTTTTATTGTTCAAACATTCATTTAATGTTCTGTTTTAAGTTGACCTTTGGCATGGACTTAAGATACCTATAATGTTTGAAAAAAATAATTGATGTAAAACGTGTTTTATACAGAATATTCTTTTTTAAAAATATACTTTATTGATTATGCCATTACAGTTGTCTCATTCCTCCCATCCACTCCCCTCTACCCTGCATACCCCTCCCCCACCATTCCCCTCCTTTTGTTCATCTCCATGTGTCACAAGTTCTTTAGATTCTGTATTTCCCATATTATTCCTGCCCTCCCCCTATTTTCTACCTACCATCTATGCTACTTATTCTCTGTACCTTCTCCCTCTTTCTCCTCCTCCCACTCCCCTGTTGCTAACCCTCCATGTGATCTCCATTTCTATGTTTCCGCTCCTGATCTAGCTGTCCTCTTAGTTTGCTTTTGTTTTAGGTGTGGTTGTTAATAACTGTGAGTTTGCTGTCCTTTCACTGTTCATATTTTTTATCTTCTTTTTCTTAGATAAGTCCCTTTAACATTTCATATAATAAGGGCTTGGTGATGATGAACTCCTTGAATTTGACCTTATCTGAGAAGCACTTATACAAAATATTCTTTAGATGGTTCAATGTTTCTTAGACATTCCAATTCCAGAATATTTCAGCAAGAGTATTTTGTTTCAAAAAAAACCACTTTTGATTTGCTGAATGCTTATGGTTATAGTTGCTGATAGCTAGCTCATTTATTCAGTCTTGTAAGTTTCTCTTAGAACTAAGTAGCATAATGTTGATTATCTATTTCCGGAGAAAAATATAACGGAAATTAAATACTCTTGTGAAAAATTTTAAAAGAACATATATTTAATTGCACTTCATGTTAACCTCTGATATTTTTTATGTATGCTCAGAAGTATACAAAACCATATGATGATTACAAGTAAGTTTAAGATAGCTTCTGTGGTAGGTAAATAGACATGAGCCGAGCAAGGAAGATGGGCCAGGTACAGAAGTTCACCAGGGCAGGAAGCCCCAGGGTGACCTTTCCTCCCCTAGCATATCCCTGGTCATGCGGTTTAGACCCCTTGACCTCTCCTATTGCTGGTCATGCAGTTTGGATCATCCCTGACTTTGTCTTTCCAGGCATGTTACTAGTCATACGGTTTAGAGCCTCTTAGAGGGGGGAGCGAGCATTGGGGCTGGAGAATAGCCCTTATGTGGGACAGTGAGGTTCTGACCCGCATCATATGTATCTAGGCCTGTGCCTTTCCCCTCCCCTTCTTCCCCCCAGGTGCCTTACCATTACCGTTCTCTTTCTGTCTTCTAAGCTCCAGGGGCCCTTTTTGGTCTCTGTTAACTTGTTCCCAAGCCCATTACTTCTACAGCTCACTCCTACCTCTGTGACTTTATACATACACTTTCTCATAGTTTGAGTCTCGGCTGTGAATTCTCTCTAGGTCAGAACTCAAGTCCCCAGGTTGCTGAACCTAGATCTGGTCTGACTCCTCCTATCCAACACCTGCCATTCTCACTGCGAACAACTTTCATCTTAAGCTGTTAGTAAGAGAAATATACCCTTAGTTAGAGAAAAGGGTATATACATATAAAAGTTCAATAATAATAGATAATTTGAACATTAGTTACAGATGACAGATGACATATCACCATATTTTTTTTAAATAAAGAGGGTATGGGTTTTACTGGCCTGCAAGGCTTTGTGGAAGAAGAGGGGTAAGTAGAAACTTGTTGGCATTTAGGGAAGTTTCTAGGTGGTAATATAAAATTCCTGGCAAGGTTTCCATAGTGACACAATCCAGAGGAGAAAACACTTGATTTAATATAGGAAAATTGGTAGATTAGGTCTATTTGGTTGAAAGTGAAAGAAACCCGTTCCATAGCAGAAAGAAGAGTCATCAACTGACATGCTCAGGTCTTAGAAACCACATTTGTGGAGTCAGACTTAAGGGGAAAACGGAACAAGTAGCTAAATGCCATTAGTATATTTTCGTTTCCTCTCCTCGCCTTCCTCTTGTGTGTGGCCGTTTCACTCTTCTACTTTATGGGTGTATATATCTCTTGCATGTAAGAGCAAACATGGTGCGTGGCAGCTCACAATTTAATCGCTTTTTGCTGTCAGCTCTGCTAGGTAGGCAGATCCCAGGGCAGGATTCTAATTGTCCCACGTTAGTCATATGTACATGTCCGGACCAGTAATTCGTGTCACCAGCCTGGGACCTGTGCTCACCACTGTGGTCTAGGAATGGAGCCTATTACCTGAAGGGTGGAGGATAAACATGCTGGCTAAGGACTCCCCCATTTTTATAAAAAATTGCTGCCATGGACGATTAACATGTAGGAGATGAAAAGTTCTCTTGCTTAACAATTGGGGGAATGAATGATTTTAATAATCAGTGAAAGAGCCCTGGCTGGTGTGGCTCAGTGGATTGAGTTCAGGCCTGCGAACCGGGGGATTGATGGTTTGGTTCCTGGTCAGGGCACGTCTAGGTTGCGGGCAGGTCAGGCTCCCAATTGGGGGCGTGCAAGAGGCAACTGCACATTGATGTTTTTCTCCCTTTCTTTCTCCTTCCCTTCCCCTCTTTCTAAAAATAAATCTTTAAAAACATCAAGGAAAGATACTGAATCATGAATGAAATGAGGAATGCCACGCAGTATCGTATTCCTTTGCGTGTTAGTGAGTTTATAATTCTAGTTGGTATGGCCTTGACTAGTGCCATGTATATTGTTTATTTTTAATAACAATATCACTTCCACAATAATGACATCATAAAATTCTCAAAATGGAAAGTTTCCAAGCTGTTTCAAGGTCAAGATGCCTTTCCATCCCATATGTTCACAAAAGAGATGATGTTATAATTATGCTATGTTGTGTTGACCTGGTTTTCAAAGCACGGATGTTGAAGGAGCTGCCCTGTTTATACAGTAGATCCTCAAAGTTATGCTTTCAGTACATCTTGGAAAATAGACTAAGACTTTGTTGATGGAAGAAGTGAAAGGAATTCTAAAGATTATACTTTGGACTGTAGTCCACTGTATGAGAACTAATATATATGACCAATGTCTTTGTCCTGTTGCTGTGAATATACTTGTAAGAGTCTTTTAAAATGTTAGCACAAAGCATTCGATTCTTGTCTGTTTAACCCAATTTATTGTCATAGAAACTCTGCTATTTGTCCTTTGTATCCGTAGGTTTTTTACTTCATTTGTGTTGGGCGGGTTAGAGGAATCTTGGGATTGCCGCTGTGGGCAGGGCCTCTTTAACTACACATTTCAGGGGTGTAGGACTGAGCCATTTGCATGCATTGACACCTCTTTCTCTGTGCACTACTAATTCTGGGTTACTTTTTTAATGTCAGGAACTGGTGGCTCTCAAACTTTGCTGCCTGTGCCAGTCCTCACACCTACCAGACCAGAATCTCTGAGCTGAGTCTTGAACATTTTTTTTCATAGCAAACTTCCCAGGGGATCCTGCTCTGCACCAAATCAAAGGACTGCTTTTCCTCTTAATTCTATTGTTGCTGATTCTGAGACAATGGTGATATATTTCTGCAATCTGTACCGGCCTTAAACACCCGCAGGCATCATGTACGGTTAGAAAAGCTTGCAGTCGAATGTCCTAGATTCAGATTCTAACTCAATCACTAACTGATTAAGTAACTTGGGTGAGTCACTTGACTCTATTGTTCTGGGTACACGGGGAATGATTAGGCATTAATCCATTGTGGATTAGATGAGATGAATTATAATATTTCCTGAAGACACTTTGCTTATTGCCTTTGCAAAGGTTTTCTTGGGTATTGTAATAATTACTTGATCATTCTGTTACTGTGGTTATTTAATTTTATGTTGACTAGTGCCATGTATATTGTTTATTTGTAATAACAATATCACTTCCACAATAATGACATCATAAAAGTCTCAAAATGGAAAATCTCCCAGCTGTTTCAAGGTCAAGGTAATTTTAATATTCAATCCCTGTACAAGTCATCTGGATTTCTTAATCTACGTTGTTTTCAGATTTTAGGGAAGTGATATTTAAGCAACCATTATGCTTTGAGTTCTCTAAAAATCTAAAGGAATTTTACTATTATGTAGCCCAAAGATTAGAGGGGTGGCTGTCGTTAGAGGTTTGGAGAGTCAGGCCTTAATGACGAAAGAGCTGCCAGGTCATCCCATAGTGTGGAATTATTATTAACCAGAAAATCCTTTGGTCTGTTTATTCAGTGCCAAAGAAGGAAAGCAGAAGGGACCCAGCATCACATAGGTATATATTATGTTTGAGGCATTGTGTTAGTAGCTTTTCCTAAATTATTTAATCTGTGAAGCAGACATTATTATCAGGTCCTCAAAGCCACTGATGCCTGAACTTTGTTCATGCAAGTATTATTATTTATCATATTCTAAGTGAGTATAAAAAGAGAAGAAACATTTTGTTGAGGTAGGTTAGTGAATAGTTTACTATTTCTTCTCATCTTTACCTTCACTTACTCTTTGGATCCTCTCTGTACCTCCGTTTTGAGGAATAAATTAGGCTGTAAAATATAAACCAATTTCATAACCATTTATAGGGCAATCCCTTTCCCCTATGTGTCCAAAAATATTGCATTTTAAAATTTAACAGTTTCCAATGAAAAACATATTTACCTATCTTCTTGTTTTTTGTATGAAATGTGTTTCACTCAAAACTGCCTGAGTTTTTAGCAGTGTTTAATAATAGTAACTTAGCTCTGTCTGCAAACCTGAATACATCAGTTCTTGTTTATTTTTAATTTATGTGCGATGGGAAATTAAATTTGTGTTCATATGATTTTTATACAAAGTAATCTTTTTCATATGTTTGGCTTTGGGGTTTTTTGAAAAACAAACTTTAGAGAGTGTGAGGGCTTAAACTCTGCACATGTGATATTACCAGACACATCGAGTGGGCTGCTGTTTCTGTAGAGCTCATACACCCCTGAATATGCACACTGAAATGGTAGTGTGCTTCCCATGGTGCAGGGGCCGTGGGGGGGGAGGCTGATGGAGAATGCGCAGGACGAGGAGCTCACCCGAGACTTATTTGATGCTACTACTATTATAGGCATTTTCGAATGCCCTGATCTAGTGTTCGGAAAAAGTATGTTGTGGCCAACTAACTCCACTCTAGTATTTCCCACATCGTGTGCCCAGTAATTAGCAATACAACTAATAGCTTCTTGGGGAAGGACATTAAGTTGGATTTTTTTTTGTATTTGTAGACTTGTAATGCTGTGTTCTACAGCAGTGGTCCCTGGCCTTTTGGCACCATGGACAGTTTTGTGGGAGACAGGGACTGGGGGAAAGGGGAACAGAACAGGAGGTGGAGCTCAGGTGAGCCTCACTCCCTGGTCTGTGGATGGGGAGTAGGAGAGAGAGGAAGCAGAGCTCTGGTGAGCTTTGCTTGTGGCCCAGTTCCTAACGGGCTGCAGACAGATAGTGGTGTGTGGCCCTGGGGTTGGGGACTTCTGCTCTACAGCATTCTCTTCTGCCCTATATAAATGTTGAAAACTCATGTTAACATTGAGCTTCCGTAATGATAATAGTTATCATTTTAGTAGCATTTGAGTTGGGAGAAAAAAAGCTGTCAGGAATTTGGTAATGTTTTAAAGAAAAATTTGTATTTTATTTATTACAACTGTCTTCTTATATTTCAGGAAATAATTTGTGAGCCTAACAATAGTTATTTAGTTTATAGAGTAATGCTTGGTGCGGATAAGGTTTTGGGAACCACCTTTCTGTAGTTTGGCTTGCAAAATTCAGATAATTTTAACTTACTCTAGGGTCAGACAGGTTCAAGTAATTTATGGAAAATTAGACCCCAGACCAGGTACTTAACCATCCTGAACCTTCCAGACTTCATCTGTAAATATGTAAACATAGGATGCCAGGGATATTCATTAAGATAAAATACCTAAAGCCCTGATACCTGGTTATGCCTCTCATGAAATTAATTTTATTTACCCTAACCCAGTGATTTTTCAAATCATGGCAAACAAACCAATTACTAAACTTCTACGGGACACCAGAAATTATTATTATTTTTGCTGAATGACAAAACATAGGTATAATTTTGATACATTTATTCCAGATCAGATAGCTATTGTTGTGTTGGCCGTTGACATTTGTTTGTTATGAGACAGTCCAAGGGAAAAGAGGTTCGTGCCCCTGACTAAACAGTTGGGTATTGTATGTTTTAAAAATTCTTGCAGCACACTGGTTGAAAATTGCTGCCTTATCCAGTAGTAAAATGTAATCTAAACTTTACCGGTATGTCATGGGAATGCGACTTTTATGTCAGACAAGAAAAATGCATCGCACCTCACATAATATGAAAACTCCATATTGAATAAACCTAGAAACAGCTCTTAAAAAAAGAAATAAAACTAAAGTTTGGCCAAACTTGACTATTTAGTTTCTTCACACTAACACAATTACTATTTTAAAAGGTCAAAGGGTTTGTCGTTTTAAAAATGCATATTTTACTTAACATGTATTTTTCGGTTACCATAAAACATTATGCTTTGCACTTTATGACTCCTGAAACTTTCACCTGAGGGTCTGCTGGTATTCTGTGAGGTCCTTACGAGGCTGTTGTATCATACTGGATTGTCCTCAGATGAAATCATGTGGCCTTTTGAATAGATAAGACTAAAACTTTCAGGAAATCTTTTGGTATTTTTATAATAGGACTTTAAAAGTAGATTGCATTTAATATGAAATATTTATTTCCCTCCAGCCACAGTTTCTTAGACTGACATAAGAAAATTTATTTGTCATAGTAATCCCAAAATGACTTGCACCTGTGTGATATGGTCACCTTTGGAAGGCTAAACGCAGGCAAAATCAGAGGAATTTTGTGTGTAATTGTAATAATAGATTGAAAAAAAATCAAATTTTTTCTTTGTGTTTTTTTTTTTTTGGAGAGCATTTAATTTCCCCCTAATGCAGAAAGAGTCACCATATTTTCTTATAAGATGATGAAATTATTTTATGATGATGTTGAAGTGCTTCTTTTTAGATTTAGTTTTTTTTAGTTTTTAGAAATTTTTCATATTGATTGTAGGGAGTAACATTTTAAAAAGAAGATACACTAGAATATGGAACCAATCTTGGAGCTATGTAACACCAGAAAGAAAAAAAAATAAGAAAAAGAGGGTCATTATTGTTTTTTTTTATTTGTTTCTAAACAAGATATATTAAAATACTATATGTCTAGATTGAGGGCACTTATACTTCAAGTCCTGTCTAAATGAGGGGTGTCTTCATTGCCCAATTTTCTTTCATTGTTGGAGGGAATGAAAAAAGGAGGGTTGGGTGTTAGAGAAAACCTAAATGTAGAGTCATGAGGAGGGAAGCAAAGTTTCAGTGTGGCAACTAGGCTTGGTTCTGACTAATAAAATAATAACTCGGCTTCAAGAACGGGAAAGTGAGCAAGTTTGACCAGGTCATAGCAGAACAGTCTTACCAGGATGGCTGGGGAAGGAGTTATATGTCCTAAAATTCTCCTGCCCAAGAAGGACGGTACTGTAGGGCTTCTGGTAGCCCTAAAACTGGAATTCGTAATTAAGTGGTTTGAGGCAGCAATCAGAAATATTGACAGATAAGTGGACTAAGATTAAAAAAAAAACAGTTGGAAGAGGAAGTGAACTGGATACCTAGCAATTAACACCTACATGGCAGACACTCTGCTAGATATCTTACGTTTGGCCTTCTTAATGGTCTCATGAGGTAGGAGTTTTTATTCTGGTTTTATGTCTTTTTACAGGTGAGGAAATTGAGAATCAGAGAATGACACTGAATAAATTTACATAACAAGTTTTATGCATGAACTTAAAGCTGTGGAATAAAAAATAATTGAGCGTAATTAATAATCAAGGCATATAATTCATTCACTATAGTACCTACCAAGAGACAGATTTGATGAAGTGTAGAATTTGTCCAGGTAAATTAATTGATGCTTAGTGATATTTTAGAATGTGAATAATTTATTCTCTAGTCATTTCTATAGAGTTGGTGCTCTAAAGAATTAGTTAAGAGGTGCCAGTGATATTTATATTGAAGCAATGTGTTTTATGATTAAATCTCAATAGTCAAATGGTACAAATTCATATTTCCTGTTAGGGAAAAGTGGTGACTGAAATTTGTAATGGAAACAAAATCGAACAGGTGGTCTCAGGTTTTACTGCATATCTGAAACACTCCTGGTGCTTGTTGAACAGATTTATTTTTTAGAAGACTTGGTTTGGTAGGTCAAAAGTAGGGCCCCTGACTTCTGAATTTTTACAAGATATGACCTCATGCTCACCTTGATGTTCCCTAGTAGTAAAGAGCTGTGATTTTTCACTGTGATGTGTACCAGTCCTTTAAAAGCCATTTGTGAAGGTTTGATTTTCCTTTTTGCATTTCTTCTCATGTGACAGTAGTTTACACCTGTGGCCACTAGTTGCATGTGACTGTTTAAAGAAAACTAATGAGCCCTGGCTGGTGTAGCTCAGTGGATTGTGTGTGGTTCGATTCCCAGTCAAGGCACATGCCTGGGTTGCAGGCCAGTTCCCAGCAGGGCACACATGAGAGGCAACCATACACTGATATTTCTCTCCCTCTCTCCTTCCCTTCTAAAGATAAATAAATTAAATTTAAAAAAAGAAAACTAATGAAAGTAAAATGAATAAAAGTTGAGTTTTAAATACTCCAAAACCTCATGTGGCTAGTGGTAACTGTATCTGAGAGCGTATATAGCACATTTTAATCATGATTGCAGAAAGTTCTCTTGGAATACACTGTGTTAGAATTTAAGAATGAGATTTGGCTTCATTATAGTATTGTATTTATGGTATAGTATTGTATTTATGGTATTGGGGATCACTTTTTAAAAAAATTTGCCCTTATCAAATATCACTTTCTTTAAATAGGAGCAGATATTTTCTTTATAAAAGTAGCTTTCATATTAAAACATAATTCTAATTAAATTAAGAAGATGGCATGTGTATTCTTTTGTTCATTTGACAAGAGTAAACATGTTTAAAAAGATAATAACTCAGATTGCTTCAATTTGTACATGGAATGGTAACCTTCTAAAAACTCTTTTGATGTTCATGGGATTTTCCCACTAAAAAGTTTCCCCAGAAGAACATTTCTTATGGTGCTCAAAGAAGTAGGTGGGGCCTTGATATTTTATTGCTTTATAAAACAGGTTTAAAATTGATTTGCAAAAATGAATCAAAGTGGCCTGTACTACCTTCAGGATATGTCCTTATATTTATTGCTGTATGACATCAGCTTATTGTCTGCACCATCAGAAGAGTTTCTTTTTCTTAGTTTCAGAGGTATAACAGAATGATTCAGTGTTCGTAGATATTGCATAAGGATCAACACAATAAATCTAGATAATATCTGTCACCATACAGAGTTACAAAATATTTTTTTGCCATGAGAATTTTAAAGATCTACTTTATCAGCAACTTTCAAATAAGCAATGCAGTATTATTAACTGTAGTCCCCATGCTATACCTTACATCCCAGTGACTTATTTTATAACTGGAAGTTTGTACCCTTTATCAAGAATTTCTATACAAAACTGGCATGGAATTTATCATTAGATTTTAAATGCAACCATGTTAGTTTGGTAGTATTATATTTTCTGAATATATTGCACGTAATCTATAAAGTATCAAGTGAAATTATCTTAAAAACATAATTATGTATTATAATTTGAAAAATACATTTAAAAAGATTTTACTTATTTATTTTTAGACAGAAGGGAAGGGAAGGAGAGAGGGAGAGAAACATCAGTGCGTGGTTTCCTCTTTTGGAACCCCCACTGGGGACCTGGCCCACAACCCAGGCATGTGCCCTGACTGGGACTAGAACCAGCGACCCTTTGGTTTTCAGATTGGTGCTCAGTCCACTGAGCCACACCAGCCAGGGCTGAAACATACAATTCTTGAAATAGAAAAAACTTCTTGGGAATGGGGTAGGAAGAAACCTTGCACGATTTTAAAATATTATCTATTGACATTAAAGTTAGTTTCTTAAATAAGTCATTTAATATATATAAAAACTAAAGTTTATAGTGTTGGCTTTTTTCTTTTCATAGTCAAACAGAAGTTTAAAACTGAAACAACCCCAGGCTGCCTTTCTTGTCTCTTGGTACCAAACCTTAGAGTTGTTGGACCAAGTTACATGACTTCTTACTTCAAAATGCTTCTTGAGTTTTTATTTCTTTTTCCTTTTCATTACTTATGTTGCCTTACCAACTGCATTAGGGGTGGTTCTCTCTCCAGTCTCTGGGTCTCCTCCCACCGCTCTCAGCCTGCCTAGTAGTCCTGTGAGCTCCTAAATGTCTTCCTGTTAATTTACTCTACAAAAGCTTCTAAGAACTTATTTGTTGCCAATGCGCTAGACTCCAAAAGCCTTTCTTGAACATGTTGCGATTTCTTGAGTTTGGCTAGCACAATAATTTAAATTCCTATTTTTCACTAGTCTTAGATTGAAGCCTTCCTACAAATGCTGGGCTCCTTGGTGCCACATCATTATCTGTTCCCTTCCTCATTACCTCATCAGAAACACATTTTTCCCTTCCTCTCTGCTCTTTTTTTTATGGTTATGGGTTAAATTGTGTCCCACAAAAAGTTTTCGAAGCCTTAACTCCCAGTACCTGTAAATGTGATATTATTTGGAGATAGATCTTTGGGATGAGCAAGTTAAGGTGACCTCATTAGGGTAAAAATGACTGTATCCTTATAAAAAAAGGGAAATTTGGGCACAGAAGCACAAAAAGACATGGGGAGAATGCCAAGTGAAGGTAAAGGCAGGTTGGGGTGTGGGATGGCAGCAGCAGCAAGGGAACTTCCACCGAACCAGCAGGAGCTAGGAAAGAAGCGTAGAAGAGATTCTCCCTCACAGTCCTTAGAAGAAGCCAACCTAAGGACTTAGTCTTGGACCTGTAGCCTCCAGAACTCTGAGACAACAAATGGCAGTCCTTAGAGCTACCCTGCTTTTGTTACTTTCTCATGGTAACTCTAGGAAACTGATCTACCCACTGTGTTGTTGTTTGTTTGTTTGTACATTTATCCGTTTTTTTTAATCCTCACCCAAAGATATGTTTATTCATTTTAGACAGATAGGAAGGAAGAGAGAGAGAGAAAAGAGAGAGCGAAACCTTGATGTGAGGGAGAAACATTGACAAACATCGATTGGTTGCCACTTGTATGTACTCCAACCGGGGATGGAACCCGAAGCCTATGTATGTGCCCTGACTGGGGATTGAACCCGCACCCTTTTGGTGTGTGGGATGCTGCTCCAACCAACTGAGCTATCTGGCCAGGGCTGTGTTGTTACTTACTTAAAATTTTTTTGGCATTAATGCCCATCTTCAAGACTCCAGTGGTCATTTCTGTGGATGAATGTTCTCCATATAAATATGCAAGTGTGTTTGTAAACATAAAATTCCCAATAATTTCAGGGGCAAAGAACCTCCAACCAACCAAAATCATATCCACCTCTCCATAGCCCACCAAAATCTCTTCTCTAAGAATCTAGTTTGCCTACTGCACTTGCCTGTCAGTTCTTATTTCCCCTTTGGCATTTATGTATATTCACATACTTCTTGGACTCTCAACTTTTCAACATATGTAAGCCCCTCTCATTTTGAAAACTGTAATATTTCTAAGTCCTAAACAACTAGATTGTATGTACTTGAAAGATAGGGTTAGTTCACCGACATTACGAGGCAATTATGTATGAGAGATATGAGCTCACAGGTTCACATTCCCAGTATATGCCCGTTATATACTAAGTGCTCATCCCTTAGTGTCAGCCACTTTTGTTCCCTTTCTTAATAATATTGGTGTTTATTAAAATACTTCTTAACAGAAAATAACTTGACCTTCCTGCTTGGGTGAAGGAATAATAATAGTCGGTATTACTTCACTCAGCCCGTGCTGTCCAGCATCAAGTGAAGGGGAGGTAGGGAGGACTGGGAGTGGTAAGGCAGAGCAGCAGCGTTGCATGGCAACGTCAAGAAAGGGAGGCAGGCGTTGGGGTTCACAGCTTCGATTCTCAGCTTCCTGTGAATTATTTGAGAGACATTATGCAATATTATAGGACACTGTACGTGTATGATATCTATTGTACAAATAGCTCTCTGTGCCTTATTTGGGGGATGTTTGTGCAATATTTACCCCTTTAAGCTTGATAATTTCATCTAAAAAAGCAGAGCTAATTATCCTTATATTTTGGGGGATGATTAGAACCTCTTCTAAGACTAAGTCATTTTTAAATCTTCATGCGTGCTCAGAGAAATTTGCATTCACTTTGAAGAAATCACAGACCCTTTGAAGCAAACCCTGACCAGGCTAAGGACACCTCTTCTTTAGTCTCTTTTACAACAGATTTCACTCCTAAAATCATGTTTATGGGATTCAGAAGAGAGTCCTGGTTCTAGCTACAGGGGAATTTTGTTGTCAACTTTAATCAAGTATTTTCAATATGTTGATTAGTTTTCCTTTGTTTGCAAAATGTGCGGGTTGACAAATTTATCTGTTCTTACTCCAGCTTTAACATGCTGTATTAACCTCATTTTATGGATGAGGAAACTGACCCAGTAACCAACGATGGGGAGGTAGAAAATGATGGGCCCAAGGAAAAAGCCTGCATATTCTGATATAAATCCATTACTTTCTGTCCTCCCACCTGCCATGTAGAACCAAAGTATTATTTCTAGTTTTTCTTACATTAATTTGAGGGTTATAAAGAAAAACTCTGGTCTGTAAAGTTTATTCTCAGGCAAGGTAAATTCTTAATAAGTTGTACTCTTTTATGGCATGATTTAATGGTGAAATACCCAAATTTTGGAGCAGGCTGCAGAGACCTGGATCTCTATCACTAAGTACCTGTGAAATCTTGGATTAGTGAGTTAATTACTGTGCCTCAGTTTCCTCAGCTACAAAGTATGGGTAAGAACAGTGCCTACCTCAGAACATTTTGTGGATTGTGAGAATTAATACAGCTAATGAGCTGAATCATAAATATATTTTAACTATTGTTCTATTTGATGTTTAAGTCTACTGAATATCTATCACAGTAAGTCAGCCTCTAATTCAGTGACTTTCAAACTTTACAAGAAAATCACATGTGTACCCATAAAGTACCAGTTACAGGTCCTTATACCCAAAAAGAATGACTGATTAGGTCAGTAACCACTTATTTATACTTTTAACCTCATCCCTGATTTTTCTAAAGTAGAAAAACAAAATAAAATAAAAATACTTAAAAATTAGTGGATACTCATAAAGGTATAAAGAAGGATTACCCTTGAGACACACTACCTTTGTTTATATTTAATAATTAAAACTTTTTGAAAGTTTATATTACTTAATATGTTGTTATTTCCATTTTGACATGCCCATGCCTTATATTTTAGGAGACCATTGGGGTGAGCCTCTATTTGCCTCTGAAAATACCTACATGCAGTTTTATGTGAACATGTAATAAATAAAGTGCTTATTTCAAAAGAAAATTACTCTTTTTATTTTTTAAATTCATTTTATTGATTTTGCTATTACAGTTGTCCACATTTTTCCCTCTTTGCCACCTTCCACCTGGTACCCTCTTCCCTCCAGTATTCCCCCCTTAGTTCATGTCCATGGGTCATATTTGTAAGTTCTTTGGCTTCTCCATTTCCTATACTATTCCTAGCATTCCCTTGTCTATTTTGTACCTACCAAATATGATTCCAATTCCTGCATCTCTTTTTCTATTCTCCCCTTCCCCTCTCCCAGCTGATAACCCTTCAGATGATCTCCATACCTGTGATTCTGTTCTGACCTGGTTGTTTGCTCAGTGTGTTTTTTTAGATTCAGTTATTAATAATTGTGAATTTGCTGCCCTTTTAATGTTTATAGTTTTGATCTTTCTTTTTTCTTAAATAAGCCTCTTTAACATTTCCTTTAATAATGGCTTGGCGATGATGAACTCCTTTATTTTTTCCTTGTCTGGGAAGCACGTTCTCTGCTTTTCCATTTTAAACCATCGTTTTGCTGGGTAGAGTAATCTCTGTTGCTAATCTCTGTTGCAAGTCCTTGCTTTTCATCACTTTGAGTGCTTCTTGCCAGCCCCTTCTTCTAGCCTGCAAAGTTTCTTTTGGGAAACCAGCTGATAGTCTTATGGGAACTCCTTTGTAGGTAAATCTCTTATTTTCTTGCTGCTTTTAAGATTCTCTAATTTTAACCTTTGGCATTTTAATTATGATGTGTCTTGGTGTGGTTTCTTTTGGGTTCATCTTGTTTGGGATGCTCTGTGTATCCTGAACTTGTATGTCTATTTGCTTTCCCAAATTAGGGAAATTTTCTTTCATTATTTTTTCAAATAAGTGTTCGATCTCCTGCTTTTCCTTTTCTTCCTGTGTCATCTGTATGATTCAGGTGTTGACATGTTTGGAAATGTCCCAGAAATTTCTTACACTATCCTCATTTTTTTGAATTCTTGTTTCTTTGTTCTGTTTTGGTTGAATGTTTCTTTATTTCTTGTGTTCCAAATCATTGGATTGAATCATGGCTTCCTCTCCTTTACTGTTGTTTCCCTGAAGATTTTTCTTTATTTCAATTAGTGTAACCTTCATTTCTGTATGTTTTTGCCCTTCTCGGGGAGTTCTCTGAGCATCCTGATCACCAGAGGTTTGAACTCTGCATCTGATAGGTTGGCTAACCTCTGTTTCGTTTAGTTCCTCTTCTGGGGTTTGGTTCTTTTCTTTCATTTGGGCCATATTTCTTTGTCTTCTCAATTTGGCAGCTTCCCTATGTTTGTTTTCGTTTATTAGGTAGAGCTGCCTAGACTCACTGTTTTAGTAGTGTGGCCCATGGTAGGAAAGGCACCTGTAAATTGCATGGGGCAGAGTATTAGGTAACTGTCAGGGTGGGGCAACCGGCTTCATAGCCTTGTGGCTCCTGAGGGCTCAGAGAGGGGGCAGTGCTGCTTCCTGGCTTTTGGAGGTTTACCTGGCTCTCACCCTGTTTCCAGTCCTTCCTCCACTCCCTGTGTGCAACTGGCACTCTTCCAGCTGTTACCCTGGTGGTGAATCCCAGAGTGGGTGGGTTTGTGAGTGTTCTAAGACTGCACAGGCCCTCTAAGCGGAGTCTCCTGAAAATCTGGCAGTTTCTTCCATCACCACAACTCCCACTGGTTTCTATAGCTAGAAGTTATGGGGACTTATCCTCCTGACCCCGGAACCCTGGGCTGTGCAGTCTGGTCTGGGGCTGGGATCACTCCCTCCCAAGGTATCCCTTCGGATTTTTACCCACCACATGTGAATGTGGGATCACCTGTTAGGCCCCCACCACTGCTTCTCTGCACTGCTCTGTAACTCCTCACCTCTCTCTGCCTCTCAGCCTGTCTCTGTGACTGTGCCCCTCCTACCCGTGGGAATGAATGTGACTTCTTTAAATCCTTAGTTGTTGGACTTCCATACAGTTTGATTTTCTGGTAGTTCTAGGAGCTATTTGTCTTGAGGTTTAGTTGTAAATCTCTCTGTGGTTGAGTGAGGAGGCGAACATTTTGGCCTACATCCTCTGGTTGACCAGAAGCAAATTACTCTTACTTTTTAAATGACCATATTATTTTTAGTTCTAAAATTAATAAAACCGAAACCAAAATCTCAGTTCTTGTTTTACTGTTAGCAGAAAGCTAGAGAAATGCCTGTTATGTTGAGATATTCTACAAGTTATCATAGGCTGAGTTTGAAAAATGCAAGTATATTTTGATAATGTATTTTGGGCTTAATTTATTATTAATAGAAGGTCTCAGAATTGCTCAAATGTGAAGTGAAAAATAATTTAAGGTTAAAAAAATTTTTCCCTAGGCATCATAGCCCAGCAATTACCCTGTAATGTTATTGAAAATAAGTAAAATAATTAGGTCTATTTGTTTCCTCAGGAGAAGAAGCTTTTTGTGCCCTCTGTTCATTTAATCTCATACAGGTTTTCCAGGTTTCCGGGAAAACTTATTTTGTTAGGAGATGTTTGCTTCTACTCTGTCTGTGTTGGATGCTGTACGGAAGCATCCACTAATTCAGCTCTGTTGCATGTAGTTTTGCATAGAGGATTCTTTTAGATTCATTTGCTGGGTATTATGAATGCCCACAAAAAAGTTTAATGTTGACTAGGAGGTACATAACTACATGTACATTATTTAAGTGCACTTAGTGTTGCTTGTGTATCGTTCACATTAACCGTGCATCTAAAGATAAACTTTAATTAAAAAAGTGAAAAAGAAAGAAAAAGATAGGTAGTACCGACTATTTATCTGATTTTTTGTTTGTTTTTTTGCACTCATGTATCACCTGCAACAGGGACAGGTCAGTGCAGTTTGAATACTTAGTACGTTTTAGTTGAGTGAATGCATGAATGCTAAAGAGTTAGCAAAAATCGGATTTTATCTTTTTCGTATTTTTCAAAAATTTGTGTTGGGCTCACTTTGCTGCATCTACTGCGATGATGGAGATCCTTGTCAGCAATCAGACTGGTGACATTCCAGAAGATGTTGACATCACTCTGAAGGGATGCACAGCTATAATGAGGGGCCCCAGAGGTGCCCTGCAGAGGGACCTCAGTCACGTCAACATGGAACTCAGTCTCCTTGGACAGAAAAGAAGAGGCTCTAGGTTGACAAATGGTGGGAAAGACGAAGGAACTGGCTACCACTCACACAAACAACGGTCATGTACCAAATATGATCAAAGCTGTTACACTGGACCTTTGTTACAGGATGAGCCCTGTGTGTGTCCACTTCCCTGTCAGTGTCGTTATTCAGGAGAATAATTTTCTTGTGGAATCAGGAATTTCTCAGGTTTGGGTTTGGATGAGTTCAGGCATTGATTGTTCAGTATTTCAAGCTGAGAAAGATGAGTTAATTCTTGAAGGAAATGACATGGAACTTGTATCAGTTCAGCGGCTTTGATTTAACTAGCCACAGGGGTGGCTAAAAACAGGGGTGTCAGAAAAATTTTGGGTAGTGTTTTTGTTTCTGAGAAAGGAACAGTTCATCAGGCTGCTGAATAAGATTGAACTTGTCTGCTACAGAAACAGCAAGATAGAGGATTTCTCTCAGACTTCTTTGTGATATTTCAAAGATACAATGAAAGTCCTGTGTTGAAAAAACAATTTTGTTATCTTTTACACTTCTAAAATAAAATATTTTATTGTGAAAATAATACTAGAACACCATGTAATAAATACCTAGAAACTAGAGAAAATTAGAATGAAACAAAAACTATGCATTTTCAATGGTTCCTAGGAAAGCAACACTTTTAAGTTACATTTTAGATCATTTTTTTAGTTTTTTTTTCTCTCTGCTTCTTTTTTCTCAGCCTACTTCTTCTTCTACAATTGTATACCCTGTACCACTGTTAGTCCTTGTATTTTCAACACACATGATAATTGTATAGGTTTCAATGTCTTTATAATTATTTCTAGACAGAGTTTCCTACTTGGAATGGATCAAAAGTCCTGTATATCAAAGTAGTTTCATAGGGGCTATGGCTTCATAGCTACTGTGGATGTCTGCTTCCCAGAAGAAGTAAGGATTGCCCTTACATTCTCTGCTGTTGCCTCCAGGCATGGATGTTTGCTTTAAATAGCTTATAAATGCATGTGGGATCTCCCTTCATTTTCTTTTCCCATTGTCTGATCATTCATTCAACATGTTTATTGAGCACCCGATGATGGCTAGATGCTGTTGTAGGTGCTGGAGATGTAGAAATACGTCAGTTCTGGTCTAACTATTTGATGACTAAACACAAGTATTTCAGTATCATAAATGCTTTCTAAACAGAAGTGACACTGTCGCCCTTTCTCTTCAAAATTAAGCTATCATCAAAATAATGACTATAAGTATTATATTTTCCTTTTAAAGTTGTATTAAAATAAAAAGTGATAAATGCATACAGGCATCATATTACTACAATTAATATGATATAGATTAATATGATGTAATAAATACCTAGAAACTAGAGATACTGAAACTATTTCAAAAGAAAAGTCCAAAATATAACCAAAGACACTGAAATACAGAACAGGCTGATGGGGACCAGAGGGAAGAGGGGAGAGAATTTCAGGGGAAAAGGGGAAGAATTTATAGGAACTAGTATAAAGGATGCATGGACAATAACTAAAGGGCGTAGAAATGGGAGGGAGGTGGGGAGCACTGGAGGGGTGGGCTAGGATGGGAGTAAAAGACAGAAAACTGTACTTGAACAATAATTAAATAAAAAATTATTTTTTAAAAAGAAAAGTCCAAACGTACCTTCAAAAGAAAGGAAAGACAGATAGGTAGCAAATCTCAACTCAGAGCGCAATAAAGGAAAAACCTGTTTTAGAATTAGGATAACTTTTTGGAGTTCTTTGCGTCAAAACTTGTTTACATGAAAGTTTCATGTATGGTCGATTTCCCCCTTTTGGATCTACTACACATAGCCTTGTTTGGGCTGATGAATTGTTTGCGTACCTGTTCAGAAAATTAAAATCACTGGGTAGATTTTAAGGTAATACTTGGAATTCCCTGTAAGTCTCACCTTGTGTGTCACGGGATAAGAATCTGTCTCAGCATCCTTTGTTACGATGCCCCTTAGAATCTGGAAGAACTGGTGAGGGGTAAAATGAGGGGGAAATGGGGAAGATACAAGGGAGGGAAAAATGGCCATTCACTAAGGAGTGAATGAGTTCTTTAGACATTCTTGTTCGTGTCAGAAGTACTGACTGGGTTTAAAAAGTGACTGAAGTTGACTGCATTCCTATAGGGATTTCTCAGTAATCCTTTAAAAGGCTGCTTTTGGTCCTTTGTTTTTTTAAAAGTGTAACTGTACTTAGACAATTATTCTTAAAATTGCCATTCCATACTTTATCTTGCGGACACCTGTATTCATAGAGTTTTAAACTGTGGCTCAAGTATGACTACCTAATTCAAGAAGTAAAGTTGAAAGCTTTATTTTTAGTAATTTAATTGATTTTAGGTTATTGATGCAGTAGATTATATCCATGATACACAGTCTGTGAAAATCTAATGCAACTCTTTAGAGAAGGAATTGGCTTAAAAACATATTTGAAATAAAAAGATTAATTTTAGAATAAAGCTTTTCCTTTAAAAATTTAAATTCAGGACAAAGGAAGTTTAGCAAGCAAGGTTTATTTTATACAATTAACAGGAGTATTATTGAGTATTTCCATTTTAATAAGGAAGTCTGCTCATGTTCTCTGTATTGGGGTTCTAGTTGGCTCAAATGTATAACCATCTGCTATTTCCATATTACATATAAAAAGAAATGAAGTGTAGGTTAACATTGCAATAGCATGCCATTTGTCTTAATATGTTTAAAATCCAATGTTAGGAGGAGCTATATTTCCATAGAAATAAAAAAATTCACAGGACCACCCAAATAACTATTTTTCACAGTACAACATATTGTCCAAAATCCTTTGTCTTTTAAAAATGGCTCTAACACCTGAAATAATCTATTATATTATCAGACCTGAATATTTTTTTGTATTTTAAGATGAGCATTAGTAGCCCTGGCTGGTGTAGCTCAGTGGATTGAGCGCAGGCCTGCGAACCAGAGGATCGTGGTTCGATTCCCAGTCAGGGCACATGCCTGGGTTGCAGGCCAGTTCCCAGCAGGGGACGCACAAGGGGCAACCATACATTGATATTTCTCTCCCTGTCTCCTTCCCTTTCCCTCTAAAGATAAATAAACAAAATCTTAAAAAAAAGATGAGCATTAGTAAATAAAGTGTTAATTGGGAGTTCTGATAACCTTGGTGTATTTACAGCGAGTTGACTTGAGGTATCATTCTGCACAATTACAAACTTCATCTATATTCTGGTAACTCTAGGATTTTTTTTATTTACAATGAAAGGGGGAAAAACACAACAATACTATTCTTTCAGGAATGTTTAAAAAGCATTAGTATGTGTTTTAAATATTGAAAGTCACACATTTAGTCAATGGCTCTCTCTATATGTAATATTTTCCCCAACAACAGTGATATATTTTAGGACTATTTTATTTATTTATTTTTAGAGACAAGGGAAGGGAGAGAGAAAGTGGGATGGAAACACTGATATTTCAAAGAAACATTGAAAAATGTTGATCAGTTGCCTCTCAAACACCCCCAGCCGGGAACGTGGCCCACAACCCAGGCCTGTGCCCAGACTGGGAATTGAACTGCTGACTTTTTGGTCTGTGGGATGACGCTCAACCCAATGTGCCACACTGGTCAGGGCCAGAGATACTTTCTTGCAGATGGCCTTAGAGAGAGTCAACCTCTGATGATTCTTAATCACAAGAACTTGGCTGGGCTAAGTGCTCTAGTTTTGTTTCATTTTTCATGTGTTATGAAAGATGTTTTGCTGTGTAAATGAGGAATTATTTTAAGTTGAATTCTCAACTAAAACTAGAAACTGGCTCAATTTGTAACTTTTTTATAAGTTTAGGAAAAAATAATCCATTTCTCCATAAGTAATAAGAATTCTAATGTAATTCCAGGAAAGTTTGGGAGAAGAGTCATAAAATGAAAAAACTTCCATGTACTGCATTCATGGTTCCAGCCATGAGACATGTAATATTATTTCATGTATCAAAGATTATGCTAACCTATAAAGTAGAGATATTATTTTTATACTCATTTTACAGGTGAGGAATGTTGTTCAAGTTTACACAGCTAATAAGTAGTAGAGCCTAGATTTGAACCCAGGCAGATGGAATTCTTTCTCTAGGTTTAATAAACTTTCCCCACAAAATACTACATTAGTTCATGTTTTTCCGGCCTTTATTTCTTCCTTCTGAAAATCAGTTTCTCCTACTACTGCCTATCTTTGTATCATTCTTATTTTTCAGTATTATCCTTGTTAATATTTCTGTCTCTTGTAGTGAATTGCAGGCTATTAAGTTCAGGGATCTGATTTCATATGTCTTTGTACTATCAGTGCTTAGCACAAATCTTAATACAATATAGGCACGCACACACACACATATATATATACATATGCATATATGTATACATATACATATACACACACACACACATATATACCCTATTCCGATGCATAGGATAATGAGAGAAGATGTACTTTAAGATATGTAAATATTTTTCTTTGGCAGTTTACAGATGGTGACAGTGCTTCTATTTGCATGTTAATTGGAAATTTTACTGAAGTGCAAGTAGGAAGCATGAACTGAGCTAACCAACTCCAGCCCTCCAGTCCCTTTCTTTTTTTTAAGCTTTTATTTATTTATCTTAAGAGGGGAAGGGAAGGAGAGAGGGAGAGAAATATCAGTGTATGGTTGCCTCTGGTGTGTCCCCTGCTGGGAACTGGCCTGCAACCCAGGCATGTGCCCTGACTGGGAATCGAACCGCAATAGTGTGGTTCGCAGGCCCGCACTCAATCCACTGAGCTACACCAGCCAGGGCCCTCCGGTCCCTTTCTTTATAGCTCAGAGTGAAACCCTGCCTGCTTTGAGTAGGCGAAGGCAGCTCCTGCAGTTAATGCCCTAGTAGCTTCTGCAGTGTTTGGGTCTTGTGACGGAAGTGTCTTGTTTAGGTTTGAAATTATTAAAAATGGTGGGAGAGTCCAAACGATACTGTTTATAAAATTTAATTTATGTTACTGTCAGTCTTTTTTCTATTTCTGGGAATACCACATGTATTAAATTCTATAGGAATATAACACCGGCCCAGGATTCACTCTTAGAATTCTGTTTGGTCTATTTTGCTAGCCACTTTAGATGATCACAGGTGCTACCTGTGGCACTCAGTTAATTTTTCAAATTATTCTAAATTTTGGCAAAAACAGTCCCCCCGTTCAATCTTTAGAGTAGAATTATGATAAAAATAAATTAGGATTAAACATAGTACCGAAGGAAAGTTGCATGTGTCATTCATTTATCATATAGTTATCTTCATGCATTCTGTTTCACTTGTATTTCTTTTCTCCATATAATTTCAGGTGAAACTCTGCAGTTTGTCCATAGTCTATGGTCTGTTTTTATACCTATTCCAGTAAGAAGTGTGAGCATTGGGGAAATGTATATAACTTAGTAGAGGATATTTAAGTCTATTCTCTACACAGTGAGTAATTAATGGGTGCTGTCTTTTTATTTTTAACAAATATCTCCTTGTAGGATGGAATTCTGACAGGAAAATTATAGGATTGGTGCCTGCAATAGGATTTATGTTAATAATTGGAGGCTGTCTACTCCTTAAAATGTAAATGGGGCTTAAATAAAAAGGCTAAGAGGCAGGACTCCTTTGAGAACATAGGTATTCTTTTACAAATATAGATATATTGTCAAGGCAAATATACATACCCCTCTCCCTGTCTTGGACAGATGTCACCAGGTTGTCTGTTAATATTCATTGTGCATCCGTCTGCTACTCACTCACTGAAATTGTTTCTCTTCTGCTTCTAGCAATTTCATAAGCATTCTTGTGCAGCAAGGTCTTAGGTTTTGTAATATTACCTGCCAAAGAATACAAAAAAGGAATTTGTATCACAACAAGACTTTGTTAATAAAATAAACAGTTTCACTCAATCTGCTGTGAAGAAACGGACTTGAACACATGAATAAACAAAACCCTGAGATAAATATTGCTGCCATGCTAGAAAAAAAAGAATAAAATCATATATATGAAAGAAAAATAAATTTACATATGTGTGTGTATTTTACCTACCTCAACAGAATGTTAACATGATCAGCCTCTTACATGGTTACTTGCTTGTATTTCTGTAAATGTGATGTCTGAAAAGGGAGGAACCATTTACATCCAACTAGGAGCTTGATTTCCTCATCATAAATCTAATGTGACTGTGATATATTTCCTTGAAATACTTAGCACTTATGTGTATATCTTTTTCCAGCTGTGGTTGTGTAAATATTTAGGTATTTCAGTCGCTTGCATTTATATTTTATCTTCCAGCGGGCAGCTGTTGAAGAAATCCTGCCATGGGCCTTTCCCTGGTGCTGGCGTTGCCTGAAGTCAGTCCTGTTAAGTTCATTCCCAAGGCTACTTCTGGTAGACAGGAGTCCTGCCAAGGGCAGCTGATATTATGATCCTGGTTCTTGATAAAGCCTCAGTCCATCAGTCCCCTTCTTCTTTGACCCTCTCTTAAGGCTCCTATGTAGAGTGTAGTTGAAAAGTGGAAGTTGGTTTTGCCAAGTATAATATAAACCTCATATCTCATTGTATTAAAAAAATACCCAAGGTAGCATAATTAGGATGGTGGTTATATGGTGGCTTATCGGAACTCGGCACTTATGATTGGAGAATGCTTTTTGTGAATACGGAGTCAATAATATCTTAGAGAGGTTTGTGAGACTGGAGGTGCACACCTCTTCTAGGAAGGAAGGATGTGATCACAAAAGGTCTTTCCTCTGCCCTCTTCTGAGATTCATGGAAGCCCTTCCCTATTGCGTCTTGGTGTAGCTCCCTTAAAGTCCTCCTTTGAGAAAGTAAGTCACGGTTATTGAGAGAAGTTTAGCGACTTTTCCAGCAAAGTGTGTTGGTGGAAAAATTGGGGGAACCACTGGTATTGAATTTTAATTATGCACACAGTGGGTAGGCATTGAAGTTCTCTGAATATTACCAACTGATGATATAAGGATATTTACTAAAAAATGCAGGATTGTATTTAGAGAAGATGACACAGTGTAGGGAAACTGTCCATCCCCATTTATTTGTTATGAAGGTCTTTACTGAACTATTTAGCTGTGGCATCAGCTGAGTTCCAGGAGCATTGATGGCCCAAGGATGTGGGAAAGGCACGGCAGTTGTCATCAGGATTGCCTCTTACTCTTTGTTGTCTACATTTTAAACATAAGTAATCAGAATGAGCACTTCCAGTGTTGGAAACAGGAATGGACAAAGCCTGTTCCTCTGTAAATTTTAGCAAATTAATTCTAGCAGTATTTATGGAATCGCTGGCAAAAGCAAGGGTTTTGAACTTCATCAGGACTGAATCCAGCACTTTCAGCCTTTGTGCTGAACAATGACAGAGCCTCAGTTCCCCCATGCAGATACCAGATATAACAGCGCCCACCCCATAAAGATGATGTTGTGAAGACGGGGTGATAGATAATTAGTGAGGTTTTTTTTTTCATTTTTCCTGCCTGGACTTGGTAATAAAGAAAAATTTATTGTAGTTTTTATAGTGATGATGGTTGCCATTTATTATTTTCATGATTGAGGTTGATCAATCACTCATTATACATATATATCATTTTGGAATTGGAATGTTATTTTCCTGAAGGTTATGCCTTATGAGAAGTGTGCACTTTCTGACTTTTTGTTATGATTTGCAAAGGTATTGGCTCCACAGTTAACTAACTCATTTTTTCCTTTGCTAACACTATCCATTCTCTTCAGATT
The DNA here is from genome assembly GCF_014824575.4 of Sturnira hondurensis. Lineage (NCBI taxonomy): Eukaryota > Metazoa > Chordata > Mammalia > Chiroptera > Phyllostomidae > Sturnira > Sturnira hondurensis. Next base: position 21,450,779 of record NW_028083059.1, read on the forward strand.
ATTATATATGGTAATAAGTTGTATTTTTTTGAAGTGTGTTCCTTAAAAAATGGTTAGTGGGGATGCCCTATAAAAAATTAAATGGCCAAGCAAATCTGAGAAATATTGTATATTTTACCTTTTGGCTAATCATAATGTGTATTAGCAAGAAGAGATAGACCTTGATTGCTGCAACCTTCTTTTTATAAATATCCATTAATGATCCGAGGAAAAGAATATTCCAAAGAGCATTCTGGAAAAGGTGGCTCGTATTAGAATAGACAGCTTTTTTATTGCTGAAACTCTTCTACTGAATGTTGCATTACAAAAACCCTGGTGAAGACGTGAGCCTCAGTTAATTCCCCAAAGTCATTCTGGCTGTGGTCCTGGTGTTTGGAGCTATAGCATAGGTGCAGTCCTGCCCTCCCTGCCCCTGAGTGGAGCCCGCAGGGGGATCTCCAGGTTCTGTAACTGGCTGTTACTTCCTCTGTACAGTCCCCTAGATAGTTTTATTCTTCTCTGTGGTTTCAGTCTCTGGCTTGATTCAGCTGAGATTTCTTTCTGAGGTCAAATCTGGGTATTTAATTGGCAGCTTGTTCTCCCCATTTGAATATTCTAGAAGTACTTCAAACTCTCCATGTCTCATAGTGAGTAAATTGTCTCTTGTCCTTTTTACCAAACCCCACACTTTTATTTTCTTCCTCCACTGGAACTGCCCTTCACCCATTGCTCAGATCACAAATTTGGAATCTTCCTGTCCTCCACTTCCTCCTCCTTTGCATTTTTCATGTCTATTTCACTCCACATTGCCAGTGCATAGGTCCTGTTAATATTGTAACTAAATGTCTCTAGATACTTCTCTCTCTTTTCTCCTCTGTCGATGTCCAAGTGCAAGTTTCAGAATTTATTGCTTGAAGAGTGCAAAAGTGTCCTAACTTAGCCCTTCCTAGCATATCTTCTGCTACAGTACAAGTTTCACACTACCAATAGTGAGCTCTTTAAAATCAAACTTGATCATGTGATTCTTTGCTTAAAATATTTAAATGTTCTTGTCGCCTTCTGTTAGGTTTCTGAACTTTGACTTGATGCACAAATCCCATCACATCATCTCTTCTAGTTACTTCTTCAGGCATGTGCTTTCTAATCTCTGACATGAGCCTTACATTGAGGCTACCCTAACCTACCTGCAGGTCCTACAAATAAGTGTACCATACATATTCTTTCATCACCATGCCACTGAGTGAAATCACCTCCTTTCTTTTCTTTCTGACTCTTTTTGCAAGACTCAAGTTTCGTGTTTTGGGATAAATTCTCTGCCTTGCTCAGGTAGTCTTTCTTTGTGCTCTCACAGCAACCTATGCAACTTTTTTTTTCTATCTAAAGTGGACTTTTAGAATCCAAAATACAGTTTGCTTTAATTAAATATATATTAGCTCCACAGTTAATTCTGATTAGCATCCACCTTTCATAATTACAGCCAAAGCAAAGGCCAGTACTGTATTATAATGCCTTACTTTGTTAGGTTTTATAATACTTGTGATTGAGTAATCTAAAATCCAATTTAAATTTAATTTGATTTTATAGCCTTTTGTGAGAGAGTATGCATTCCTATGTTATTTTTTCTCATGTTGCTAGTTTATTTTCTCTTCTTTTAGAGCTTGGTTTTATTTAAAGAGCTTATAATATGCTGTATACTATGCACTAAACTAAAGCTATTTCTCAATATTTTAGCTTATAAAACTATTAATCATATACACACACAAAGTTTGGCAGAAGTAATGTCTGCTTGAGTGTGGTTGGTAGGGTAATAATATGGGTGTGATAATTTATAGTTTTAATTTGAACATTTAACCTAAAGTATCATATGGTGTTCCATGAGTGTGATATTGTTATAGAATTACATCCTTATGATTTTGTAATGAAAGATTTTGTAATAAAAAGGGGTGTTATTTGTGCTGAACCCTGGATATATAATGGTAGTTGTTTCATGGTAGATGCAAGCAAATAATAGATCTTTTAGTTTTATCATTCATTTATTGATTTCATTAAGAAAAATGTTAATTGCAGTAGTTAAAAATTAGAGATATACATAAGCTCCATGTAGACTTTACAGTCTAGTGAAGGTCAAATAGTATGCATATTGGTCATGCACACTATTAAAAAATTAAATCTTTTAAAGTCTCTTTGTAAAGTGCATGGTTATTAAGCTTAAGATCATTCCACTCAAACAGGTCTTTCCTGTCAACAATTTATTCATTTTTTGTTCAGTCTACACATTTTTACTGATTACCTATAGTATGCTCAGCACTCTGCCAAGTGTAAGAGAAGCATCTGTAAGTAGACTTGGACGGACCCCTGACCTTACAGAGCGATGGAAAAGGCAGGCAGTATTCCAAACATCAAACATACAAATTTACTTTGTAATTCTGACCAAGTGATGATTCTCACAAATCATTCTTACCAAGGTAGTCATATAGTTTTATTTTAAAACACTTAATTTTTGCTGTAAAGGTCAGGGAGAACAAAGATTTTAAAAAAGGGTCTATGTACACTAGGGAAAGATCATTTTGGGCTCAGACCCCATGGCAGGCACAGGCCTGTGGAAAGCAGAAACTCAAAATATTTGTGGAGCTAACAGAAGGGTGGGTGAGGAAAGCAGAGAAAGGAATGGAGGAGGAGGAAGTCTGGACAGCTAGTGAGGGGAATGAACACTCTGGCTCTTGTAGGTCTTGTTAAGGACTTATCCTAAGAGCAATGCCTTTATTTTGAGAGCCATTGACAATGGGGGGGGGGCACCCAGATTATATTTGCATTTCAAAGCCTTCATCCTCTACGTTGAAGTGAAGCTGTTATTTAAGAGCTTTCCTAAATGCTGTTGGGGATTGGTAGAAGTTTGATCTGGGATGGTAGCTGGCTGTAGAGACAGAGATGAGTAGATTAATTTGAGAAATTTGGGGGAGGACTAGAGGACAGAAAGCCAAGTGTCAAGGAAGACTGGTTTTTACTTATTGTTATTCATTGAGATTGGAACACTAAATGAGAACAAGGCTGGGAGCACAATGAAATGAAGCCTTGGGCTTTTGAATTTGAGAAATCTCTAAGAAGTTTACATATTAAATGTGTCTGTGGTAAGAGTATTAAACACGGGAAGTTGATCTGTTTTAGAGAATATCATCTCATTGGGAAAATAAAGTACAGGCACAAAATATTTTAATGACACTTATGTATTTATTGTGTAATACATAAGGTCTAGATACAGGGGTGTCCAGCCTTTTGGCATCTCTGGGCCACACTGGGGAAGGACAACTTGTCTCGGGCCACACATGACATACATTGTGGCATGTAATCTCACACACAAAAATCTCATAATGTTTTAAGTAAATTTACGATTTTGTGTTGGGTCACATTCATAGCCATCCTGGGCCTCATGTTGGCCCATGGGCCGTGGGTTGGACACCCAAGAACCGTGGCCCCTCACCCAATATTCTTTTTCATTTAGTATTTATTTAATTATTTAAATTCAGCAATTTCACGTATCTTGGATGTCTATTAAAATATCAACATAATTATTGGGGAGTAATGAACTTAATTTATTAATAAAAACTCTAAAAAGTTTTATTATATTATTTAGAAAGATATAAAAGCTTCTATAAAGAAAATGTTTCAGCACATGTTTGAATATAAATGTTCATTAGTATATAGTATATATTTTGTTAAAGTACTGATTGGTGATGGTTAAAAAGGAAATTCCAGGAAGTCCTGCCAATTTTTGTAATACTTGACAATTCTCTTAACAAATTCCTCTGCAAAAATAAGCATGCACATACATGGTACAAACAAACAGGGTGGTGGGTGGGTTCCAAAGGGATTTATGGACACGAGATTTGAAAAGCAGGCAGGATTTGAACAGGGAAAGTTTAAGCAGAGACACTGAAATACAGAACAGGCTGACAGGGTCCAGAGGGGAGAGGGGAGAGAATCATAGGGGAAAAGGGGAGGAACTCACATGAACAAGTATAAAGGACACATGGACAATAACTTAGGTGGGGGGCGGAAATGGGAGGGAAGTGGGGAGCACTGGGGGGCAGGGCTGGGAATATAAGACAGAAAACTGTACTTCAACAAGAATAAAATAAAAAAAAAGTTTAAGCAGGAGCACTTTGTAAGTGGAGGGTCAAAAGGATTCAGGAATTGGAAGGTGTACCAGAAGGATTAGTTAAGGAAGAGGGTTGGAAGAGTGGGTCTATATTATGCAGTGTTTAAAGAGCAGTGCTAATGCCTAGTCTTCTGAAATAAGACTTTTAATGTTTTCAAGAGATAATAGGAACCTATTTTGTCAATTCTCCTGCAGGCTCCCGTCTTCGTCAGGAAGATTTTCCACCTCGCATTGTTGAACACCCTTCAGACCTAATTGTTTCAAAAGGAGAACCTGCAACGTTGAACTGTAAAGCTGAGGGCCGCCCCACACCCACGATTGAATGGTACAAGGGCGGGGAGAGAGTGGAGACAGACAAAGATGACCCTCGTTCACATCGAATGTTGCTGCCAAGTGGATCTTTATTTTTCTTACGAATAGTACATGGACGAAAAAGTAGGCCGGATGAAGGGGTCTACATCTGTGTAGCAAGGAATTACCTCGGAGAGGCTGTGAGCCACAATGCATCGCTGGAGGTAGCTAGTAAGTAAACTGGGCTTTCTGTGTTTCTGGGGGGGGGGGTGGCAGAGTGGGGTCATTTGCCTTGATAATAGCAATAAAAAGTCAAACCTCTATCACAGGCTTTACTTGAGGAAAATCTCAAGCTTTGAATATGAATACAATCCACTCTTTGTTTGAATTTTTTATATTTCTTATTCTAGCTGGTTATTCAAGCTTAATTGGGATTTATACATAGTTGTTGAAATATTTTACTTTTGTTTGGTTTGGAGCTGTTTTCTTCAACCATTTCCACTAAAATTGATTTTTCCCCTCCATTGTTGCTTTTAAATATATTGAATATAGTATGTTCCTGTTAAAGAGTAGTGTGGGGTATTTTTCATTTGTCTTCATTAGGAGAAGTCCTTTCAACTGGTATTGAAAAGTATGGTTTTAAATTGTCTTTAAATCTTAGAAATAGATTATACTTTGGGTAAGCTATATCCAGAGATGCGTCTGTATATGCCTCATACTTTATTCTCTTGGCTACCCTAGTGCATTGTCAATCCTCAAGTGGTTCAGCTTCTGTATATAGATACTAAAGGCAGCTTACCTGAAATTACCACAAGAAAGACCTGTTCACTAATGATTACATTGTTTTTTCTAGAGTTTAGATGTGTATTATATTTGAATAAATCTTCAGCTTTATTTTAAATAAAAATGTAAGAGGTAGCAAGAAAGTTTCATTCCTTTGAAATAATCCCCCTGTGTGTGTGTGTGTATATATATATATATGTATATATGTGTGTTTACACACACACACACACACACACACACACAGAGTATGTGACAGAAACTGAGAATGGATAGGGATTGAAGAGACAAATGAAATTTAGGTCGAATTTATCTTAAGCTTATGTATGACTATATGGGAAACTGTACATAATGGTATATATTTATATGATGATTGGTATTTTGTTGTAATTTGCGGTCAGGATTTTAATTATATAATTGGTTTTCATAATCTCTAACAATGTCTCCAACATTCAACTAGAACTTAAGTATAGAATCACAGATAATTATAAAATTATAGAAATAGAAGGGAATTTAGAGACAGGTTACTTTAGCTCAATCATTTTATTATGTGAAATCAGCGCCTGAACATTTAGATGATTTGATTGCTCTCCCAGAGCCATGTAGCAGTACTTAAACTGAGACAGACAGCTAAGGAGTTCTGATAAAAAGAACAGAATTTGGAGAGAATAAAAAATTAATCATTTAAAACTGTCAGAAGTAGCCATTCACATTTTTAAAACCGTTTACTCCAAATCCATGTTTATATTTCTCCATTCACAGTTAGTTGATGACGATGTTATTGTATTTTCTCATATTGCCTTGATTCTTAGTTCAGGTCTTAGAGCTAACTCAATGAATGTGTAAAATGTATAATCTCAACAGACAGCTGTTTTTCTTTTCCTAAACCAGCTTTAAATGTAGAGCAAGAAAAAGAAGTTCAAAGATGCAGCTCATAGAAGGACATTCACTATGTTTTGGTAAAAAGTCATTTTTCAAACTTACGAGATGAGCATCTGTTTTACTCTTGACACATTGATATTTAAGATTAATTATTTCCTGTAGAGACACATTTAAATGAGCATTTGACAAAAATTTCAGAGAATCAAGAAAGATGATGTACACAACGTAGGCCATCTCCTTTTGGGGGTTGGTAGTGAACTGCAGATCAGGAGGGAAAAACAGGGAGTGTTTGTTCTTCAGAATTATAATTTCTTATAAACGAAGTGTGGACCAACAAACATATCAAAGATGATCTTGTGCTTCTGTGCTATTTTCTACTTTTCTGGTATCCTTGTTGTTGTCAGACTTAAAGCAGAAAAGCTTACAGACTTTAACAGAAGGTCTAAATGCTTACCTCCTAAAAACATCTTTAGTTTTTCCTCTGATGATCAAGATAGACTTAATGCACTGGGATTTAGAGAGCTGTCTTTGCTAATCTGGCTTTTGTGTCGATATTTTAAAAAACGCACTTAAGTTTCCAGTTCTCTTTCTAAGCTGGATGCTCTGTTGCCTTGAGAGTTTGTTATGGAAAAAGCCCTTCCAGTCTGTCATCAAATAATACCTTCATGGAATTGAGAGCAGACCAAAGATCATTATGTAACTTTTACCAGTAAGATATTCAAGTATGTAGTCTCTTAATAATGCATGATTCACAGATTATAATGATATACCTCATTATGTCTCCCAAATGTTTTCAAGCTCCAGAGGAAAAAAATATATAGTTTCCTAAATAAAATTTATTAAAAGTGCTTTAAAGTGTTTAAAAAATGCTTTTAAGATCATGTTCAGCAATAATTCACATACAGAATGGGGAGAAATGTATTTATCTAATATACTTTGATATTAATAAGGAGAGTTTGATAATAAGACTCCTTGTTAGTGATAACATAATTATTTAAAACCTTGAAAAATGTGTGAATAGTGTTTACTTCCAATAATTTTTATACTGATATGATTGTAATAATTAAGAACATGTTTTTATTTGGGTACATTGTATTATTTGGACACAAGTTATATTGAAAAATAAGTACTTTGCAGTTAAAATGGGTTTAAAAAATTTGGAAGCTATTATTTAGTAAATTCATGTTTCAGCACAATACAAGTAGATGTATAAGAATTGAATTCACATGTATTTTAGTTATTCATTTTAAACAGTGGTGGCTGTTTATTCACCATTTTTAAATGCATTTGTGTCCTCAAATCCAAGCACTTAGTAATACACATAAATAACCGATGTGGGAAGGGCAGGGAAACATGGGTCAGTCATATTTGATGTAGGTTAAATCTATAAACTACTGTTGTAATGTGGTTTTATTTTTTTTTCTTGGAGAATGTTAGTACTTTTTTTAACCCTTTAGTTTAGGTATCAGAAGTTCAATGAGAACCATCCTTCTTCCCAAAGGCTCAGACCCAGGAAGGCAAGGATAGCATCAGATTTCTTAGTGAAGCTGTAGCCCAAAGTAATGGCATCAACAACAGTGTCTTGAGGCAACACAGGGTTCGCAGCACGGTTGTAGGCAGTTCTTTTAAAAACATGTATCTCTGTTTTATTTGCCTTTAAACCAAGTTTTACAGCTGTAACAACAACTGGATCCCTTGGTTCCTAACAATTGTCAATCTCTCAAACACTGAAAAGAAAAAGATGTGGAATGTCATTTAAAACTTTGTTTCTGTATAGAAATAATAATAGTCTTGTGTTATATTATATTATATTTTTAATATTCACTTCAATTGAAACAATGCACCAAAAGAGTTGTATTTATTGGCCATCTTTAGGACATTCATCTTTTGTTTAAATCCTAATCATGACCAGGTTAGACACGGGGTGTAGGCACTGGCCAGCCTTCTGGCACTGATCCTTGCATAGCGGTGAGGGCTGTCGCCCTTGCTCTTGCAAACTTAGTTTTGATCCTGTCAAACGTATCCACCCAATTATAAAGTCTGAAAATTAGAATGCTAAGAAATATATAGTAATCCTTGTACCTAACAGTTCTACTTGGAATTTTTAGAAGGTTGTATCTATAAAAGAAAATACTTCCTAATCAGGTACATTTTAAAATTTGTTTTGTGTGTATTCTTTCTTTGCAAACCCAGGATGATTATGTCTTGGTGGGGGCATTAAGTTAGAAAGATTGGAAGTTACTGCTATTTCTAAGATTTATGAAAACTCAATATTTAATTCAGTTTCAAGCCCAGCTTTTAAAATGGTCTTGCAAGTAGTATTTTTGGTTTGTTTTATATTAGCTTTATTTGAGAGCCTGCTAACTCTGAGGAAAATATTTATGGATCTATTCTCCTATCCCCAACATTACCAATTAGAAAATTTTAAACTCCATTTTATACCAGACCCTGTTCTTTCATACCACTTATATTTAATAAGTAATTTGATCTTGAGTAATTGCATTGGATTTTAGGGAAAATTAATCTGAACCTTGACCCTCATGCTTTCCATTGTAAACTATGGCTTTCTACATCATCTGCCAAGCAGTGCGCAGTCAGCATATGGCTATTTGTTTCCTATTGAAGCTGTTTTCTCCTGAGGAAGAGAAATTCCCTTCAGACTAGGCAGACATCTGCAGGCTGTCTTAGCAGCAAAATCACAGAACAACTACCTTTCCTGAAAAATATTATTTTTCCAATTAATCAAAGATTAAGTTACACCACATTTTATTTTATTTTTTATTTTTTAAAAATTTTATTTAACTCTTGTTCAAGTACAGTTTTCTGTCTTGTATTCCCAGCCCTGCTCCCCACCCCCAGTGCTCTCCACCTCCCTCCCTTCTCTGCCCCCCACCTTAGTTATTGTCCATGTGTCCTTTATACTTGTTCATGTGAGTCCTTCCCCTTTTCCCCTTTGATTCTCTCCCCTCTGGACCCTGTCAGCACGTTCTGTATTTCACTGTCTTTGGTTACATTTTGCTTGTTTGTTTGTTTTGTTGTTTAGATTCCTGTTAAAGGTGATATCATATGGTATTTGTCTTTCACCTCCTGGCTTACTTTGCTCAGCATAATGCTTTCCAGTTCCATCCATGATGTTGCAAAGGGTAGGAGCTCCTTCTTCCTTTCTGCAGCATAGAATTCCATTTTGTAAATGAACCATAGTTTTTTGATCCAGTCATTGACTGATGTGCATCTGGGTTGCTTCCAGCTCTTGGCTGTCGTAAATTGTGCTGCTATGAACATCGGGGTGCATAGGTTCTTTTGGATTGGTGTTTCAGGGTTCTTAGGATATACTCCTAACAGTGGAATTGCTGGGTCAAAAGGCACATCCATTTTTAGTTTTCTTAGAAAGTTCCATACTGTTTTCCATAGTGGTTGTACCAGTCTGCAATCCCACCAACAGTGAACTAAAGTCCCCTTTTCCCCACAGCCTCTCCAACACTTGTTGTTTGTTTCTTTATGATAGCCATTTTGACTGGTGTTAAGTGGTATCTCATTGTGGTTTTGATTTGCATCTCCCTGATAACTAGTGATATTGAGCATCTTTTCATGTGTCTCTGGATCTTCTGTACACCACATTTTACTACTGGAGTGCTTTTTAGTAGTAATGACTTTGAGGTGAGTGTTGTACTATTGAGGGTGTACTATTTTCCCACAACTTGCAATACATTATGATCTTTTGTTGTTATTAACACTGAAGCTGCTGCTCCTTAAAGTGACTTCGAATTTGAATTGTCCAATTTTCCTTACTTGGGGGGAAAGGGAATGTGAACTGACTGTGTATGCTAAGTAGTCATGTATTTACCTAGGTACAGTAGAGTATCTTTGAAACTCTGGACTATGGGAGATGAAAGGAAGGGTTAGTTACTCTTGGAGATGAAATTGTTGGTTTCTTTTTTGTTTTTCAGATAAGCAAGTGGCAATAGAATATGGCATGATATTATAAAATATTGATTGACTGCTTGCATACACACACACACACACACACTGTTCCTGGATAGACTTTTTATCTTTGAAATTAAACCTTTTACATTGCATCTCTAAAATACTGTTTGTTTCCTGTACATACTTAGTCTTATCTTTTAAAAATAATCTCCCATTTCAAGCGCATTGGCTAGACTCTAAAACCTTTTTATGTATCTTATGTTTTCATATTTACAGGAAAAATTTTAAAGGCTCATGTAATTTCATATTTTACAATATCTTTTCACTTTCTTGTACACTTATGTTCTAAAATGCACTGATTCTGTTTCAAAATTGGTTCATGCTTAAATGAAATAATGCATATGAAGTGTGTAGCAAATAATTGGCACATAATTATAAATCATAAATCTAATTGTTGATGATGTTGTTTTCACTGCTTTTTTCTATTTAGCTCCAGTATGGTCAGACACTAGAATTATATATAAAGATGGGATCAGATGCTCCTTACTTCAAAAATGGAGTCAGTTTTGACTTCATTATGAAGTTGAAGATACGTGTGTTACTACACTAAAATTTGAATAAAATGCTTCAGTAATTATGATTTCTTAAATTAATTTCAGGTTAAGTAAAGCATGTGTTGAATATCTTAAATTCATCTTGAATTGAAATCACTGGTCTCAGAAATTGACCTTTGGATCCTTATTGCTAACGTAGGACATGCTAATAGTATCAATGCAAATCATTTTTGTTTAAAGAACAAATAAAAATAATTTCAATAATTTTTGCAGTTAGAATAATCAGTTTTTCTTTTGAAATTTATATATTTACTTAAGTAAAGAAGCAATATTACTAAGGTCCATGACATGATTATGTTTATTAACAACTTGAGCTTTTACTATCAAAAGTAAAAAATATATTCTTTTGCTGCTGCCTGCTTAGTCAGTTTGGGTTGCCATAACAGGAATAACATGTGCTGGGTGGCTTAAACAACAAGCATTTATCTCTCACAGTTCTGATGGATGGGAAAGCAGGGATCAGGCCACTAGTAGGGTCAGTGACGGTGAGAGTGTTCTTCCTGGTTTCTCCCATGGAGGAGAGAGTGGGCTCTGATTTTTTCTTTCCTGCCTGAGGGAACCAATTCAGTCAGGGTGGCTTTGCCTCCCACAGACCCCACTTCTAAATATTATCACAATGGGTATTAAAGCTTCAATATATGAATTTGGGGGTGGTGGTACACAAACATTCAGGCCATAGCACTGCCTTTTATAACAATTATTTTTGGTTTGTTTTAGTGAGCTTGTAGTTACTTTATTATTTTCAAAGTCAGAGAATCGGAAGAATCATGAGATCACAATGATATAAGTAATAAGACCATCTGACCACTTGTTGCATCCAAATACCAGATTTCAGTTGTGTTATAATAAGTCAAGTGTAGATATTATATGTTCAAGTGAATGTGGTGTTAGTTCTGTTTGTTGGTAAAGAGCAGGATCCTTTGGCTTCCCCATTAATAGAGAAGATAGCTGTCTTTTCTTTTGAAAGCATGTGAAGACTCTTTTCAAATTGTTGTTCTTTCTTTATGAGGAGTATTTAATGTGAATATGAAAGCAAAAACCCATATTCCGTAATGCCTGTGAGAGATGGTAGTGATGATGGCCATAAAGAGCTTTGAGTTTCAGTAGGTATTTCAGCAGAAAGGGACAAAGTTTGCTGATGGTAGGATGGTGGTGGTGGAGGGGGTGGCTGTGTCAGAGAATGTACTGTTCACTCATGAAAACTGACAGAACTAACACGATATATTCTACTTTAAAACTACTCTTAGTTAAGCAGTTAAAGTATAGGCTCAAGATATGTGTTCACATAATTGTTATATATTAACCATTAGCAAATTTGTGGAAAGATTTTAAAGTTAGGGACACATTATATAATTTCTTTACTTCCTATCACGGGTTAACGGAGATGATTAATAAGCTTAGAGATTGTTTTTAAGTAACTTTTAAAATTTTACTTTTAACTATAGTACTAATATGTGTTCACTATAACAATCTTTTAAATGCATACATGCTTTTGTGACTTCATTACCCAGAACTAACTGCTGTTGCAATTTTGGTGGATATCCTTCCAGATATCCTAACATTATTATATGTTCTCTAAGGAAAACCATTTTAATATTCCATTTTTTCTTAGATGGCCAAAAAAGACATCAGATGTGTTGGAATACGTAGGTATGGCATAACAACTAAAGGGAAAAATTGTGCTGTCCAGGTTAGATGCTACAAAACCGTTTCTGTCTGCCTAATAGTGCTAGATAGAGATTTTGGACCAGATTCAATTCAGTAACCTTGGGATTAAAGGTTATATGTGCCATTACTAGTCTCATGAGCCACTCTTTTTATTTTCTCAAAAAATACATGGTGTTCATGCATGCTGAAATTACTAAAATGATTATTTCAACACTACTTGATGCTTAGATATAAAGTCGCTTGAGGCATACAGAAAATCAATTCACTATTTAATAATCTATGGGAAATTCTTGGCAGTGTCTCCTCATATCAACACTACTTTCTTTAAAAAAATAATAAAATAACAAGGTGAATCTAGTTATCTCTTAAATCTTATCATCATATCACCCCTTTTAATCCTTCTAATTATGGTTAAATGCCAGAAATCTTTCCCATATGCAGAGTAACTTGAGAATCATTTGCATTTACTTTAAAAAGTTTAGCTTCAGTGGTAAGTTTATTTAATAGAACATACCTAAAACTTCTTAGTATAATTAATTTTAATTTTTAATTAATACAGTATAAATTAGCTTAAGCTGTCATTAATGATCAGTTGCACTTTTCTGTGTTAAGTTAGAATAGAGTATATTGAATGGGGGCACAAAAGCTTTTCTGTCTCTTTGTTACACAGTGTGGGCAATAAAAATGTTGTTTTTAAAATGACAAATATTAAATAAAATAATGAAGAATACCAAGATACAGTTTATCCAAAAAATTTGGTGGTTTTTTCTAAATAATTCTTTCTAGGCATTCTGCTTAGTTCCTGGTATTCAGTTGTGAACCACAAGGATAGTTTTCGCCTTCATGAAACTTGGTGTGATAATCCAATCCCCACTGTAAGGCAATTTACAGTGACTTTATGCTTAGAAATTGTAACAAGTGCCAGGAAGGATTGTGGTCAAGCTCAGAGCTGAAATATGTTTGGGTACTACCAAGGTCCAGAGCAAAAGAAAAAGCATTTTAGTCAAAAAGAACATTACGTCTAAAAGGCCATGAGAAGATAATAGACTTGGGCATATTTAAGAAAATGAAAAATGATTAATATGAGTAAGCAAAGTAGTTAGAGAGATAGTTAGGGGCTAGATCATTCAGGGACCTATAGCCAGGTTAATGATGTTTGACTGCAGTGAGAGCCACAGAAGATTTTTAGGCCATGGTGGAGATCGTATGATCTGATTTACATTTTAAGATATCACTGATGTGGTACTTTAGTACTACAGGTGTAGAGGGTGAGTTGCAGAAAGATTGGAGAAAACCAATTAGGAAGCTAGGGCAGCCTTCCAGGTAGGAGACAAAACTGGTTTGAAGCAAGTGGTAGTAAAAGACATGAAGAGAAAAGTGAGGATTACATAGATTTAGAGATTGGCTTAATTTTGGAGGATGAGATGGAAGTTAAGATTTTGCAAGAGGTGCAGTTATTGGTGATGGCAAAGTCAAGGTCCAGTCTATGCCCATGCAAGTGGAGTTGACAGTTTGCATTGACTTATGTTAACTTTGAATGGTTCAGAATACTCCAGCTCATCACAGTCCTAAGAAATTGCACTTTTCTCTGTTCCTTCAGTCTGCAATGTGCTTCTCTTTCTGTTCCATTCGTCAGTCCTGAGAGTCAGCTCCAGGGTCACCTAACTATCTTTACTTTTTTTTTTTCTGGATAGGGAAAAAGAATTACACAAAATAAGTATTAAGTAGAATTATCTGCATTCTTATCTTTTGCCAGTAATCTGTATAGCTAAAGCTGTTGTCATATTCAGTAGATTTATATTTAATGAAGTAAATTTGATGAGAAACAAAGGGAAGTGATAGCATGTGATGTTTTAAATTTCTCATTGGGACCATTGATTTGGTCTGTGTTTGATGAAATAAATTTTTAAATAAAAATGTAGTTAAAACAAGACGTAAACACTGGATATCTAGATACTGAAATAACTAGACAAGATAGGGGGGCAGATGAGAGGAGAAAGCCAGGTGGATGGTCACGTTGTATCAGGTATGGGAAGGATTGGTTCTACCACAGGCAGCAACTAGAGGCTCCTCCTAGAATATGACCATGGACCCGCAGCACTAGGGGATAACCTGGAAGCAAATGAGATATGACAAACGTTGGGCTCTACTCCAGACCAATTGAATCAGAATCTGTATTTTAATAATGTTCCAGCGTGACTCATATAAAATTCAGGGTTGACAAGCACAGGTGCACATTGTTCCAAACTGGTGCTGATGGATCCCTAATCCTTCCTTAGAGCCGAACGTAACTTTTGGGAATGTGAGCCCAGTGTGGTTGGTTTCTCTTTTGTTTTTCTTTTTTTTAAAGAGAAGCATATAAAAAATGATTCTTAGGTGAATTGTCGTGGGTTTTAAAAACAGTGAGGGTTGGGGCAGGAGAGAATAGGGGAGGGACATGGAAGAGACTGGCAGAAACAGCGAGTCAGGAGCAGAAAGGAAGAGAGAGGGGAAGTGGGGGTGGGGGGGGGTCAGAGTGAGCTGGTTAGCACTGTGGGGATGGGGGTGGGGGTGTACTGGTATGTTAGGGATTAACTTTCCAAGAGCAGAGAAATCCATTTTCCTGGATGGAGGAGGAAAAAGAAAATGTTTCCTACAGATGAATGTTTGCCACTAGTAGGGTGTTAAACCTTTATTAATGTCCATGCCAGTGTTTATCAAGGAAAAGTAATATATGAAATCATCTTCTGTGTTTTGACATAAATTCATGGAAGGCTGTATTTACTTAACCCAAAATGAAATGCTAAGTTCTTTTACTTTATGTTTTCTCTAATGAAAACTGTAGAAAACTGGGTTTTATTAATAGAAATTAAACTGTGCGGGAAGGGTCGTTTGGAAGTCATTTAATCTATTTCTTTGACTTTTAGTTTGAATTATCTGAAGATCATTTGTTGCATTAAGGGAATTTTGGAGCAAAAGATTATCTAGCCTCCATCATCGCTGTCCTTCATATGTATTAGTACATGTTAACACAGAGTTATAACTTAAGTTTACTGAAATTCTATGCTGCAGCGTCTTTTCTTTCATTTTACATGCTAAGTGATAATGAAAAAGCCATTTTTTTATGGCAGTTCATGTTTGAAGATCATTGTGTGGGGCCTGATTATTAATCAAGTATACCTGATGTCTAATTTGAGGTTCTCATATAAATAAAACAGCATCTCACCTCAGCCTCTTAGTGCCTGAGGTGGAAATTGGGGCTTTAGTTGCATTTTAAGTTGTGTCATATTTAACCAGAGTCTAAATTTAAATTTTAATAGCGCATATGACATTTTACACTTGTCAAGAGAAATAAAAGTTTATGACCAAATTATTTAACATGCTTAATGGTGGGGACATTTTCAGTCTTATTCACTAAATCAAGGTGTAAAACTTTGGGGAAAAAAAGCCAGAAAGTTAAAAAGAAAATGGGAAAGATGCCCCCTCCCCAAGGGATTTAGATTCTGTCATAATCTTGCCATCTCCATCAGCCTGTATCTCTTTACTAGATAATACTGTACCTTTTCTAGATTAACATTAAGTTACCTTTAATCAAATTCTTATCTCAGACACCAGA
Source organism: Sturnira hondurensis (assembly GCF_014824575.4). Lineage (NCBI taxonomy): Eukaryota > Metazoa > Chordata > Mammalia > Chiroptera > Phyllostomidae > Sturnira > Sturnira hondurensis. The sequence goes on from NW_028083059.1 coordinate 21,466,668, forward strand.
AAATGAATATGAGTCTGTTTGACACAGAAGGACATTGAGAACATTTTGCTCGTATAACTCAGCATTTGTTAGAGCTTACCCAAGTGACTTTTCTTTGTTCTGAAGTGGAAGTGTGGGACAGGTTGCAGCCTCACTTGAATATCCCTTTAGGGAGTTTTTGGAAAGTATTATTATAGTGTATTTTCCTTTGGGACTATGTCAGGAAAAAAAAAGTAGCAGTGAAACAAAATTCCACGGGACTGGAGAAATATTTCAGTAGCCAGTGGATTAGAACATGCTGACTGTGTTGCCTTCTTTCTGCTGTTCTCATCTTTTGCCCACATCACCGAAACTAAAGACTTGAAGAACCTCAATTCTGTGGTCAGACACTAAGATGGGTAGGCAGTAAAGTCAATTCCTTAGCATTTTCTCGTTTCTTTCCCTCTTTCTCTTTTTAAAAAGTAATCACCATTTAGGTCTCTGTATGTTTTTCCATGAATTTTTTCCGCCTGGACTATGTTGGTTATAATTCTTTAAGCCTCCCTCAAAATTTTAATAATCAATCCCGGGTGAATAACAATATATATATTTTAATGACCTACTCCGAGAAGGGTTTATGTTGTTTTAATGTAATAGGTTCTTTTTAAAAAATATATATTTTGGGTTCTATTAAACCTGTCCCATGGGGGTAGAGTACCTTGTAGAAACTCTTCATAGTTAGTTACAAATAATTCAGTCATTAAGTTAAAGCAAATTTTGTTCCCAACAAACTCAATACATTCTCATTAGCATAGCCCTAGGACCTTGGTGAATTTACTTAACTTGTGTCTGCTTCAGTTCCTCACCTGTAAAATGGGGATGCTAATTCTACGCCCCTTGTAGAGGTTTGGAGAGGGTGTGATACGTTGATGTGCGTATGCATGAAGTGCTTAGAACAGCGTCTGGCCACCAAAGTGCCATAAACGGTAGCTGTTGTATCATGCTGTTTACTATGCTAGGCCTATGACTGCGTTCCCTCCTTCAATTTGTATGGTCCTGAAGAATATGTTTCTTCTTTTCAAGAAAGTGAAAGCTGAAAAACTAATGCCATATGTGATTAGATTTAGAAAGAGCTTTCAGTTCCCAGAGTCAGTCATCTCGTACGCAATTGAATTTAAAATCCACATAAATATTTGTGAAATGATAGATAGGAATTCTCCATATATTAGCATGTGGCATCTCTTTTATAATAGATGTATGTGTGAGGTTGTATAAAGCTATTGTTATTGGCATGGCTCACATTTAAATATTTTATTGCGGACCTTCTTAAAATATGGTACAGTGGTTCTGGCTGGTGTGGCTCAGTTGGTTAGGTGTCATCCCATAAACCAAATGGTCCTGGGTTTGATTCCTGTCAGAGCACATGCCAAGGTTGAAGGTTTGGTTCCCTGTTGGGGTATATATGGCCGATCCATATTTCTGTCTCACATTGATGTTTCTCTCTCTCTCTCTCTCCCCCTTTTTCTAAAATCAATAAGCATGTCCTCAGTTGAAGATATGTATATGTGTGTGTGATATATATATATATATATATATATATATATATATATAACCATATACACATATAAAACAGGGAATTGAGTCTATGACCTATTAAAAATAATTTAGAAATACTTCTATACGCAAACTTTATGTTTAAATATCTTTCTCCAAAAGACTTCAGAGCTTGTAAGATAATGAATGATATGAAACATGAGTAGGGGAGTTAATTTATTGTGATTCCCATACTTATATAAACTGCCAAAAAAATTTGAGAAAAAATTGGTTTTATCAGAAAACATTTTGGATAAATATTAGTATTTTGTATCAGTGAGTGGACATACAATTTCAGAAGTGCCTGCTTCAGGTGTGGTGCCTTCATTTTAAGAACATAAAAGTAAGAATATAATATACTATTCTTTTTCATATTTTCTTCCAGGGAAGTTTTCTTCTCTTACATCAGTATCTTGAAGGCTGTATCAGGGATTCAGTTTAATTTGTTCAAATTTCCAAACATAGGAAATCCAAATATGGTGCTTTGCTAAACCTTGCAAAGAGGTGCTTAGCACTGTGTGGCTTTACACTTTTCCCTCACTTATATCCTGTTACTCTTCATAGCCTTCACCGTAGCTTTACCAAACTTTGCTTTTTATAATGGCTGTAATTTATCTCTTGCAAGTGTTTGTTACAATTGGCCTTCTTTGTGAAATATTCTCTTTCTCAGGATGTCATCTCACCCAGCTAGGTCAGCATTGCATCCTCCTGTGTGTAACCAGAGTCAGGCAATGTAACCAAATAGGCTTACATGTGATTCTGGATGAAGGCTGTACAACAAAAGTATGGGGACTCCAAGAAACTGTTGAGAAATCCAGCTCCCGTCTGTTTTCTGCTCTGCCAGCCTTAGTATGTGGCTTTCTTCCCTGTGGTTGCAAGGTGACTACTGCACCTCTCTGGAGCTCCTCTTTGTACTGGACTAGAAGGAGGAATATACAAGTCAGCATCCTTTTTTTTTTTGTAAATCAGGAAACCTGTAAATATCTTGGACATCCCACCCAGTAGAATTCTATTACAACTCAATGGCTAGTACTAAATTGCCTGGCCACTCTTTGTTTCAAATGTGCTTGGAGGAATGTGTTTTTAACTGGTCCATGTTTTCTCCAAACCAAAATTGGTATTTTGTTGAAAGGAAGAACAGAGAATGGATATTTTATAGGTAAGTAGCAAGATCAAGTACATATATGTATTGATTTTCTTCTTAATTATGTAGCTGAGCCTTTCTTGGCCTATAGGTGAAATGCTCAAGTTCCTGGAGGATTTGTTCTCTGTTTGCTCTGTGGCTTACCAGTGTCTTTGCATTCAGTTACCAATGTTGTCCTGATGTACTCCCTGTTCTCTTATCTCTAGTCTAGACTTCTACATTGAGCTCCATTTGTAAGACCTCTAGCTCAAATGTGCACAACGAGACTTGCCTTCTTTTCCATCCCTGCCTTTTCTCTATTATTTCCTAACTAGGAAAATGATACCACCATCCATCTAGCCCTGCAGACCAGAAATCTGAGATTGATACTTTGCTCCTCTCTTTTCATCTCTTCACATCAGTTGATCATCAGGTCTTGCTGATTTTTTTTTTTCTTTCAGGTCTTGCTGATGTTTTTTCCTGAATAGCTTTAGAATTTTCCACTTATCTCCAACACCCTTGCTTTTCTTCTCATTATTATCACCATCATTTCTCACCTAGATAACTGTGATAGTTCTTTACAAGTAAAATGTGATGTTTCTCTTAATTGCTCACTCAGAGATTTCTCATTTCCCTTTTAAACTCTAAACTCTTTAAAATGGCTTGTAAGAATCTGTGTGAGTCCAGCATTCTGGCATAAAACTCATGCTCTCTACCCCTGCCCCGCTGAGCTGGAAAAAGTGTCTGATTTCAGAGCTCAGCAGAACCGTCACTTCCTTCAGGCCTCCTATCTGTATATTTCACTCCTCCCCCAATCACAAGTCAAGGTTAACCTTACCCACACCACCTTTATTAACTTTAGTGTGTAATTCCTGTACTGTAATTAGTTTACTTGTCAGTATTTCCCACTTAAATCTAAACATGGTTGTGTAACTTGTGGTACCTAGCACAAGTCACAAAGATGTGTTATTACTAGATCTCTGTTAGTAAAAGTGATCTTCTCCTGCCAACAACAATGAAAAAAAGTTTTTTTGTTTTATTGGTTGCTGTTGCACAATTTAGTATTTTATTTCTCCAGTTAAAATGAGAGATTGCACGAAGTATTGATAATTTTCTGCCTGGTCTGCTTTATTCCTCATTTTCCTCCTTTTTAGAAACAAATAATTTTTCTCTATAAAACAACTGTAATGAGAAGTGAAAGCTATGCACATGTCAGATAATTTTTCTGAAAAGAGCTTCAAGTATGATATCAATTTATTTTAAAACACATCCTGATCATTAGCTCACATTATAAAATTTAATATACCTTAAATAAAATTAATTTTTAAGAATTTATGCTAAAAAGCAGATACTATGCGTGGATATTCAAAAAGAAATATGCATGGATATACATCATAGAAATAAGCATCACTTTTCCCCTACTTTGTTAGATAGCCTAAATGGAACAAACTTTTCTTTAACAATTATATTAAATATGTGCTGTAAACTGATGTCCCAGTGTTTCTTTTAATAATCTAACACACATTGCTTGAACACAAATCAGAGGTATGAGCACATAGAATCCTTCCAAAAAATTTAGAATTCCTGCTTTTCTCTTACAATGTTAAACCAAAAAATTAACAAGATATGAAAATTTGCTGTAAAGTTTTAATATGAATGTTTAAATATATTTTATATAAATATAGAATAAGTGTTTAAATATTTTAAATCTTAAGTATTTCCATATTTTAGAACGTTCTTTCTTTTTTTGCTTGAACTAAGATGTAAAATTCAGTCCCTAGGACGACAGTCCTTGATGTGATAACCACTGTTTTGTTTGACTCAGTTGTGCTGATGATAATCCTTTCAATCAACTACAGCAGTTAGTGCCCCCCCCCACGTAAATTTTGGAAATATTTCATTGTGCTGTATGGATTCAGTTATAGTTCAAAAGGTTTTTTTAAAAATGTTTTAAAGAGTGTTGATTCAAAGTTTCTTTAGATTTTTGAAAATTAGGTTCAAACATGATTCATTTATGTAATTTTGGATAGGGAAAATGTGAATGAAAGAAATTCCCTCCCTCCACCTTACTGTGAAATGCTACAATTACTGTGATAATTAGCTCAAAGTTACTATGGATTATTTTTTCTTATAATTTATACCTCAGTTTGCCTTTATTCTTTAAAATGGCAATGATGAAATTAGTTCGGTATAATTGTGTCTTTGATTAATGTTTAATTTGAAATAACTTTATAGATTCAAATTTAGATGTGACTTACATTTTAGGATACTAAGTGTGTATAAGAAAATTTGAGTGTACATGTCTTTATAATTACTATTTTATTATTCAACAGCACCATTTCTTTAGATCCATCAATATTTTATAATGTGTGTATATGTATGTAAATGTGTGTATGTATACCTATAATTTCTACTTTGGCTTACTAATAGCATTGTTTATACTTTGAAATACTCCCCTCTCTTGAGGGGTTTAGGTAATATCTCTGTAATGTTGCATATAACTGTTTTAAATGAAATATTTGCCAGTTTGATATCATAGGTCATTAATTTCACAGGTTGAGTCCCTATATCAAGGGACTATTTCCATCTCTTCATTGAGGTGTCTCAGGAACTGCAGAATCAGTGATGAAAGTGGCTGAGCTAGTGGTGTTCATGGAGGTGGAGGGTCAAAGGATCTAGAGTTAATGAGTGAGAGATGGCTTGAGAGAGGAGTAACTGCTTCTGGAATAAGGGGCGCTGTCTTCTTCCCCCATCCTACTTTCATTTAACCCTTAATAGGCTTTAGATTTTATACAAAAGAAGAGGCTACTTTAGAGTTATACACTCCTAGAGCTTGTTCTCCAATTCAGCTTATTATTTGGAATCTGCCCAAGGGTAGCCTACAATTCTATATACAGCCCCTGGTGAGGAGGAACCTAAATCCTTTTCCATCGTGAAAGTGTATGACTAGCAAACAATCAAACCAACCCAGTCAACCGACAAAAAGCAAAACAGGGCTGAGATCTGTTGAATGAGGATATACAGTTACCCATTGATTTCCCCTCCTGCAGTATCAGCTCCAAAAGGACAAGCGCCCTGCCACTCTTGATCACTGCTGCTCACAGTGCCTGGTACAAAAAAAGTCACCAACATATTTGGTGAATGACTGTACTGTAAGTTTAACACCTGGGATTGATTACTAGGCCTTTCACAATTACCTGTTAGTTCCTCTTAACCTCTGTGGCTTCGCTCCCTTATCTGCTCACAGGCAATGCTATTTGCCTTCTTATATAGTAATTACATAATTGGTAACTATTGGAAAGTAATTTGGAAAGGTCAGAGATAGGCACTGTACAGATAAGAGGTGGTTATATTTATTAAGCAATCAATGATGTCTTAGTATCTCAGAAGCAGGTAGTGGTTCTATAAAAATAAGGAGGGAGAAAAGAAAGAAAGAAAGGAGAGGGAGAGACCTTTACATTTAATTAGCTCTGATGGCCATGTTTATGATCTTTCTCTTATGTTTTTCTGTGATCTTGTCTTTCAAATTAATAATTTATGTATTTCTGTTAATATTTTTCAGTGGTTTGGGTTTTTTTTGGCATGCTCAGTCTGTCACAAACTGGTGGGTGTAGGTCATGATCGCTTGTGGCAAGGAAGAAGCCTGCTTCCAGAAGGTGCCCCTCCATGATTTTCCCAGACATTTCTGCTTGATGGGGAAACCATTCCCAAAAGGGATTATGTAGTTTAGTCTTTCTATTTGAAGGACACTTTAGCCTAAGTTTTAGATTGTATTCTCACAGCATTTAGCCTGTTGACTGGCTTTACATACCCTCTATCCCACGTAGAAACCTGGGTAGTCTTTTATATAATTCATTCATTCGATGGCTATAGCTTTCTTTTTTGCTGTGTCTTCCCTTTATGTAATAGTTGTTTGAGAAATTTAATGTTCTATGCTAGATTTTGTTTTCTGTCCAAAAGTGTGTTTTTGTGGCAATGAACTGTGAAAAATACTGTATGCAAACATACCCATTTGTATTGTGTCACCTGTAAACCTTGTCTTTTTATAATTGTTACCTTACGAAAATTCTAAGTTTTTAAGAGGTGGACTTATTTGAGAACAGAATCATATTATTTCAGAGACATCCCATTTGGGGTGCTTGTTGAACTACAGAGAATCTTCCCAAAATAACCCATAAAAACTGTTCATATATCTGACATAAGTGGCTAATTAAACTGCTTCAGTTCATTCCTGGCTGTTTGGAATCTTTTTAAGCACCGTAGAGAGAGTACTTAGCTATGCAAATTATGTTTGTATGTGGAGCAGCACCCCCGAAATTCTGATCAGACCCAAAGGAGGAATATTAGATTTTAATATCCAAGCTAGCATAATTAGTTTATTTCTATTTAATGCAGTGGAATAAATTAACGCTTAGTAAAACTTTATTATGGAATACAAGCTAAGTTTTTTAGAGTTGAGGATGAAGTTGAGGTGAAGGGCTGTGTTAATTGTGATAATAACCAATACCTCTGAGTATATACTGTGTGCCAGACACTGGTTTACATTTATTAATTTTCTAAATGTTACAAAATCTCCGTTAAATATTATTATCCTTCCTTTCAGGTAGTTCGAATCATTTTGCTTGTGTTCATAATCCCTGTGTTATTTTGCTTCTCACATTTAATGAGGCCCCCTTAAATGTGAGAGATTCTTAATCCTAAAAGTGAAACGAGAAAAATTCATTTTGGACCCTAGCCAGTTACCATCTCACAAAATAATGCCAAAGCACGATATATTTCACTTTTTCTGGTAAGATATGTTGATATGGCAGTCAATAGGTTCTAAATCATCCAGTTTTCACATTTTATTTTCTATTTGTTTTCCTAACCTGCAGCCAATCAGACAGGAACCAGTAGAATGTTAATATTACTTTGCATGCAGTTCCCCTTTGCGTGTGCAAGTCCTTCATTTTCACCCTGCCACTGTCAGTAGGTGCCAGACCGTGCACTTACATCTAGGATCCCGCTTTGGCTTTGATAGCTAAGCATTATGGACAGACCAAGCTAGAACTCAAGAATCAGCATCTTCGGTAAACTTTGGGATGAGCTAAAGAGGAGTTGATTGATAGATGGCTGTTGTTCCTCTTACTGCCTTTATTGTCATCTAAGAATGCCTAAGAAAATTAACCTATATTAGCTTAACCTTCCTCAACTTATTCTGTGATATAAAGACAGAGTGGCTTTGAGCAAAAGAAAACATTCCTAATAGGACCCCTTAGAAAACATGAACAGTATGTCCTGGAAAGATGAATAACTGGGACCTTCTGACATGGCATAAGTCATGCCTTGATATCGACAAGGCAGTTCACTAGGTAAATAACTGGGAAGCAGTAACGCTTCAGTTGGCTTACAATGTGAACATAAGTCCTTTTCTCTCCTATTGATGAGGTGGTTCCTGTGACACGTTCACCTTTCTGTTAGGGCCATCTGCTTTGGATCTACCTCACTTACACTTGATCTTGTTTCTATGTTGTTGATGTGATCACTTATTTCTTCAACTTAAAAAAGTGAGAGGTACGCATCTCTGGATAGTGAGTGTCAGTGCTGTGAATGTGCCAGTGTTTCAGCCGAGCCCTGCGCTGTCTGACCCGGAAGATGACTGAACTCCCCTGGTCAGAGTATCTGCTGAAGATCCATTTTTGAGCACTCCCTTGGGCTGTTTGAAGCTCAGGTCATCAAATACAAATTGATAGTATTGAATGACATACATTTCTGAGGGCAGTAGACATAATTCACTTGGCTTAGAGATATCATGTTGTCAGTATATCACTAACCTTTTAACTAAAATTGGTAAAGTATTTCTAAGCGTATGAAAAATCATGTCAGTGTGGTGATGCTTCTTTGTTTCCGAAAGAACCACAAGAGATGAGCATTAAATTGGTTGCAGAAAAACATGTGGTGGAGAATTAGGTAAACACACCCAGGTTAGAACAGTTGCCAGATTCCTCATATTTTCAGATCAGAAGGTCTTATGGTGGTAGGCTGTTGGTATCCATGAGCATTCCTTTCTGCATGAGGTTTCCTAAACGTATGGAAGAGGGTGGATGCATTGTCCCCAACTTTGCAGGTATGCTTTGTGGCACCTTGGAAGGGAGTTGAAAAGGCTAATAACAATCGGTGTACCAGAGTGAATTTGGAGAGTTCAAGAAAGAAAGCCAGAATCTAATAGAGCTGGTGGTTTATTTCTTTTGGCTGCCCTACCACTGACTACCTGGTGATTTTTTTAATATGCAGAAGAGTAAGCAAATACTGAGTTAGGAAGGATTGCTGCAAATTAATGTGAAACAAAACCGCAGATTTGCCAAATAGAGGAGGATGATCCACCTTGAATTGGTAAAAGCATCAAATAGTTCTCCAAAGTTTATACTGAGTTTAGTTATTTAAATTGAACAAAAGTTACAATTTTTTTCATGTTAGACCCTTTTCTGGTTAATAGCTTTATAAGTGGCTCTTTTATTAAGGTTGGTTTTAACACATTTCTATCATCACATTTACTACTCTGCTTCTGTTATGGACTGTTGGTATTCCAAAATATTTACAAATTACTTTCTCTTTGTAAAATGGGGGGTTCACCCTGATTTATTTTCTGTTTATAGATGTAAATGTTGTAAACACATTTTAACCTTATGTCACAGGAAAATGAATAAATCAGAATTATTTTATAAATTTTTCATGAAAGGTTTTTCATATATATGTATTAATTTAGTTGATTAAAAATTTAGTGCTGCCAAGCTTTGTTGCTCAAAACATCATACGTAATATTTAACTTACCAAGTTTTATTCAACATCAATTAATGTGTGCTGAAAGACTATGGATGGCACAGCATTGGCTATGTACTTAAAGAAATATAAGACTTAATCACATAACCGTCTTGGCTGTATCTTTAGTTGCTTCTGTTCTGAATTGGAACTCACATAGGAAAGGATAAAAAGAAGGAAGGTAGTTTCTGAATGGAAGCTGAGAGTCGGGTTTTAAAAAAAAACAGTTGTTTCCTTTTTGCTTGCTTTCTACTTTAAATTCTTTGAATTAGAATTGTTAATAGGCCAGATGAATCTCTCTAAGATAAATCCTTCAAAGCTGAGAGAATGATATGTCCCCAGAGAAATTATCTTACTGGGACATCATCTGAGTTTATGCCAAGGCCTAAAGGATGACTAAGGACTTCATGAGGCTAGAGTTTGTCTTTCCTCAAATATGCCTTTTTTTTCTTTATTGCACCTGAGGAACAATGATGATGCAAATTCAGATTTTATAAAATTAGTCATAGTTATAGATGTAAAATCATTTATGACCCTCAACAAATTACATTTATGTTTAATAGGATATCAAAGGCAAAAATAAGCAGCCTAACTGTGTAATTTAGCTTAATCTTTTCTTATTTTATAAATACTTATTTTTCAAAGTGGTGACATCCTTGTTGGTACAGTGTATTTCAGATTTATTTTAAAATTAGATATTTATAAGACAAATTATAACTATACTGAGATTAACCATTATTACTTGGGATATGAATTGTTAGTGATATAGCCTCATAACTTAGGGTAAACATGTTTTATTTCTGGCTTTTTAACCAGTTTGTTAATGCTTAAGGCATTCTTCTACTTGAGGTATATTTACATTTTCTAAGGTTAATAGTGGAAACTTCTTGTTCTGACAAGTTCAAAAGAAGATGGACATAAACTCTAATAGACCATTTTGGCTTCTATCTGCCTATTTATCTATCATCCTCTGTCTCTCTCTCTCAGCTAGTACCAGATCTGAACTAGTAATGTTTATCCAGGCTCTAAATAAGCTGGATAATAACTCCTGGAAATGACACTATTTAACTAGATTGGAACCTGGATTGGAAATTATAAATCCAGTTACTTATAGAACCAATCTCAATTCATAGTCACAGTTGGTTATAAGACAAGTCTCTAAATTTCACCTCATAATATTATTATAGGTTAATTCCATTTTTAATTTAGAAAATAAAGCTTTGGAACAAAGAATGATCTTATGTATTTTAACTTGATTTTTGCACAAATTATGGTTTTTAAATAGGCAGGTTTTAAAAACATTTTGGATATAATCTCTATTCACTTTAGTAGTTAAATCTCAGGTCTCACTGAGTGAATACTATAAAAATATTTTTACATTGTTATAAATAAAATACATAGAGGGGTGCGAAGAAACAGTAGTCAGTTATTTATAGAAGTACTGGAAATAGGTTATACTAGATCAAAACATGTATTAAACCAATCTACATGTTTCATTGTGATTTTGTTTAGAAATAAGCATGTAGGATTATGAAGTTAATTTTAAATAGAAATTGAATATAAAAGTTTTTGAGTCTTCGATACAAGCAGCTCAAAATCAAATGAGAAACACTGAGTGCTAATTTTTCTTTATTTTTCTGAAATTTTGATATATTTTTAGAATTGGGATTTTCTTTGAAAAATTCTAGGTGTTTCTTAGTATTTGATACCTTTATAATCTTGAGCAAGTCTGGATTTAACCCACTGCTCTTCCGTTGCTTTAAATGTCTTTAAATGTCTTCCAGGATGCCGAAGTGCGAAGGCTAATTTTGACCTTGTGGGAGGAGATGGTAGTGTTGCCTTTTTGTATCATGTCACGTGTGATGGTGGGACCTCTATTTTCCATATCCTTTATCTCCTTTCATTTTGTCAGTGGTTTTGTTGTCTTGTTCTTTCAACCAAACACCCAATAAATAGAATGAAAAAAGAGACTAGGCCTCTTCATAACTCTTCTGTGTTGATGCTTTAACAGAAAGTGCTTTCATATAGTACAGATGATTAATTGGTATTTCTCATGGATATTGCCATATTTTAACTGCATCTTATCCAAAAAATCCACTTTTACCTAAGGATTCAGTTAAGTTTAAATTGGTAAAATTAAATGCCATATTACAAACCATAGCATCTATGTAGAAGGCTAGTGTAGAAAAACAAAAGAAGTTGCATCTAATAAAGACATTGACTCGTATTATTGATCCTTCTGAACAAGCATTGAACATTGGGGTAGTGTCAGGGAACAGTTACAGTGTGTGGGGGCCTGTGACAAACGGTGTGTCAGTTCTACATAGGCTAAGTGAGTATTAAATAGACACAGCTTCTCCATCTGTTCCTAATGGCATTCTAACATTAAACTTTTCAATAAATCTCATTATGTGCATCGAGTGAAGTAGTAGTTAGAGGAAAAAAAAAGATGTTACTGCTACTGTTAAATTTCATAAGTTTTCTTGTATTCTGGGGTGTTTTGGTAAATTTCTCTATGTACTGTATTTTTTCAAATTTTGATGCAACTTTTTTATTATTTGTGATTTTTGAAAAGATTTAAAAATATATAATAAAGTTGTTAGAAATTGTCAAACAGTGTATGATTCTGGCTTGTTATATAACCATTGATTTAGACAAAATGAAATTTAAAAAGTGAATAAATAAGGGACCACACATTTAAAAGTCCTAGCCGTGTGGGAGATTCCATTTTCTTACTGCCATTTGTTTCTTTTGAATTGGTCCTCACTTGTACTCAGATAAGATGAAAATCACACCCTTGTCCTCATAATTTGATTACTGAATCTTAGTGCTCAATGAATGAATTGTTCTCACCACAAAACTCTAGGTCAGGGGCAGTTAAGTTTTCTTGGTCTTTAGCCTAAGGAAATATGACCCTCTCTAGAAGTACTTCCCATCTGCACACATAAAAGGGCTCTGTCTTTAACCATTACAATAGCTTTGTGCTTTCCTTTAAGAAAAGTTTTGTAAATCAAGAAAGCTTTTGTAATGCGCCCCTTTAATCTCTACTTGGTTCTCTCTTTTCTTTTTATTTCAGAGTTTAATCAGGAATTCTAACATTTCACAAGTTGGGAAGAAATAAGATGTTTGACTAGTATAAATCGAAACTCAACCATGTAAGATACATACATCTGCAACTCTCGGTCCATTATTTTCCTCTGAGGGAACTAGATTTTCTATTTATAATGGAGAGATTGTATTTTACATTATTTTCTTTTTCTAGTCAATTTGAGGTGAATCAATGGGACTGTAAATACAGTTTTTACTCTTTTTATGAATTATTTTGGCATTGTTTTAGGTTACTAGGTAGTATTGGGGAATAAATCATATTGACTTCAGCTTTTAAATATTGAACACTGGGCAAACCAGCTGCCGATGACCTCTCGTTTAGCCCATTGTTTGGCTGGCTGCAGCCCATAATGTAATCACAGCAGAGCCACAACTTTGTGCTCGATTTCTAAATAGCTGAGCTCTCCCTGCACTCACTGAGACAGAACTCAAGATCTGATTGTCTGTATTTCACGTACATGCGTGTGATATTAAAGGACATTGTATCATGCTCTATTTATTCCATAGTGTAAACACACCTTTATCTATTTATTCCCATTTGTTGGTTAAAGTCTTAATAAAGGAACTGATATAATATTAAATACACATTTTATTTTCTAAATAAAAATATTTACTTCAGCTGTCAGATTTTTAAATCTTTGATTCTTTTTATATACTGTGTTTTGTCAAGTACACTCAGTAGTGCTTTTTGTAGGTGATAGGAAGAGGAGATATTTTCAGCAAAATTATTGCTAGCAAATTATGTATGCTCTCATTTTAAAGGTTAATGCATTTTTGACAACCTAAGATTTAATTTATCGTGACATGTAGTCTGAACTTATTGTGCCTTTAAAGAAACAAAAGCCCCACTGTTTTCTGTTTACACTTGGATGTTTTACTAGTTAGCTAAAATTGATGACATTATCACAAATATTGTAGCTCTGCAGGGTTTTGAGAACAACGAAGGTTTCATGAAACAGAGGCTTAGACTCTGCTTAAACACTGTCTTCCATACTAATCTCCTGTTTACAATGACCCATTAGGAATATTTAACGATGGGCAGCATGCAGACCAGAATTAAAGAACATATGGGTACAGTTATCCTGGTTAAAATGGCCAACGTGCCTTGTATTGTGTATGGAAGATAACAGGACAGGTGGTAATCCATCTTCACAGAGTGGAGACAGCTGCTATTTTCCGTAAGCCGAAGCAGTCTTTTTGAATGTAGCCTCACCTCACAGCTGATGTGGTGCTTATTGGTATAATTTAAAACATGCATCGATGTTTAAAAACTATTCTGTTTTTCTGTTCAGTATAAAAGAAAAATCCCCCCCACCCCCCCCCCCAAAAAAAAAACACCTCATTGGCCAGGCATTAAAAAATGACTTTTATTGAAAAAATTAACTTCAGATTATTTTTAAATGTAAAATACATCTTTTCTGTAACTATGATGTTACAGAAATACTTTTTTTTCTGTAACATCATAAATATTATAAATATTTTTATTTTGAACTAGGTAAGAGAACTCTCTTTCCTGTGTTGTATATTATCCAAAATTTTGAAGTTATTACAATAAATGATTAGTTCCCACCACCAAGTCATGTTTGTTAAATTATTTTTTGAATTCGTGTATCTCATTTAAGTGATTTTTTATTTCTTATATTAAAGAATCATCAGACACACATGTTAGGCTGAGAATAGCAAAGTCTCTCAGAATCTGCTTAGAAATTGCTTAACTTTTTGGTTTCCTTCATATCAACAGTATAAAAAGAAATCAAATGTGTTGACTTTTTGCATGTGGAAAAGTATAGTTTTCAATGTAGCTTACAGGCCATTTCAGATTTAAATTACCCCCTACAAATATTGTAAAAATTTTGACAGGGCATTCAATTGCAGTGGTCATATCAGTTGATTTAGTCCACCTCAAAATTCCCCAGAGGCAAGTTCAGGTTAAAGGTCACGTTGACAGTGCATGACATTCTTACTCATTTTAGTAAGATCAGAATCAGCAGTTTTCAACAGTGCACTGGATGTTATTTCCATCTCTGTCCAACTATTGCAGTCAGTATCCCTAATACAGCCTCTGTCAGTGAAGGAGGTACTGGTAATGGGAATTCACAAAGTAACTGTGAGTGACATCAGCTGGGGGTGCAGCTCATGCGTTAAACTCTTATTTATCAATCGGTGAATGCTCTGACCTTTATTTAACCACTTAATTCAATTTAGAAAATTTCCTGGTTTGTGCTCCTATACATTTTGTAAAAGAAAAAATGTAGATTGTTTTTGTAAAAAAGAGAAGTGTAGAGTTTAAAACTACAGATGTGAAATTGACAATTATTTGCCATAGATTGGATTTCAGAGCTTCTGTAAGAATGAATTATCCATTATTTCTGTTCTTTCATGTATCTGTGTTTCCGTGTTTACTAATTGTAAACTTGTCCTTGTACTTACCTGTTTTTGGAATAGCTGGCAATATTTAGTGCAGCGACAAATTAAATGGTGTCTTTGACCTAACTTTCTATTGAGGGTGTAATTACCCACAAGCTTGGTTTTCTTAAAGTCTGGAACAGCAGCAGTTCCCAAACTTTTGTTTGTATCAGAATCACCTGAATGATTTGATAAACCTGTGTTGTTTGGCCCCATCTCCAGATCTTCTAATTTAGCAGGTTTGATATTGAGCTGATGTTTGCATCCCTCACAAATTCTCAGGTGTTGCTGAGGCAGCCAATTCAGAGAGCACACCTTGACAATCTCTACCGCACAGGTGGCAAACACAAGGCCCACAGGCTGAATCTAGCCCTCCACCTTGTTTCTATCTGGCTGCAGTGCTAAGCTCTTGCTTAACTGTTAAGGAGTAGGTACATTTATACAGTCCTAAAATTACATTTGGCCCTTTGAAAGCAACTGTGAAATTGATGTGGCCCCTGGTGAAAATGAGTTTGACACCCTTGCTCTATTGTATAAAAAAACAGTCAGAGAAAGGTAAGTGCCATATGAATTTCCTTATATGTGAAAGCTTATAAACAAAATAAACTAACGTGGAGATGGACTCATGGATACAGAGAACACACTGGCAGCTGTCAGAGGGAAGGGGCTGGGAGGCTGGGTGAGAAAGATGCAGGGATTAAGCAGAGAAATAAAGAAAGACTTGTGGACACAGAGAGCAGTATGGTGATGGCCAGAGGGAAGGGGCTTGTCGGGGGAGGTAGAAGAGGGTAAAGAGGGGAGAAATGGTGATGGAAGGAGGCTTGATCTGGTATGGTAAACACACAATACAATATACAGATGATACAGTAGACTTGTATACCTGAAACCTATATAATTTTATTAACTAATATCAACCCAATAAATAAAAGAAGGAAAGAAGTAAAATACATTGCTTTCAGCATGTTTCAATTAATTGAACATTTTAAAAATATAATGTCTAACGTAATGGGTAAATAGCCCAGTGAGTACCTACAATAGTTGCCCCAGCATACGAGCATACCATTGTAGACTTTTGCTTGGTTGCTTTGGAACTGCTTTTATGGAAACGACTGTCTTTCCCCTAACTTGCCATTTCTCTCTTCTCCCCATTTCTCTAGTTCTAATCCTCTGAATTCACACTGGAATTTTGTCAAAATTTCCCTAATGTTTGACTCTACAATCAACTCTTTTATGAACTACCTGGTAGCATTTTATATTATCCTTAATTTCTTCCAGGAGTTGAATCAGTTTTAATATTAGTTCATGTGGAAAGAGTAAAACATTCTTTTGGGGGATGAACTCTACAAAATTTTCAATCCTTAGGTGAACATAGATTTAAAGCCATATTTTACTGAGTAGAAACTTAAAACACACACACACACATACAAATACCTCTCAGGTATTTGCATGTTACGTATATGAAAGATAAATGTGTCACACCTTTGAAATGTAGAAAGTGACTTGAAATTTCAGTAGTTTAACAAACACTATTCTCTAAGGCGATGCAGGATCCTTAATAAATATCCACACACCACTGATTTTTTAAAAGTATAATTGACACACAATGTTATATTAATTCACATATTATTGAGATTATATTTTCCTTTCTGTAATTTCTCTTAGCATAAATACCCTAAAAATTCATTCGTATTGTTGCAAACAGCAGAATTTATTTTTTCCATGGCTGAATAATATCCCATTATATTGCATATAATATATGCATATATATTTTATACATATATACATATGTATATGTCTTTTTCCTTTGTCCATTCATCACTCAGTGGACACTGAGGTGGTTTTTGTATTTGGCTATTATTAGTAGTGCTGCAGTGAACATGGGGGTTGCATCTATCTTTTTAAGTTAGGGTTTTCTTTTTTTTCAGATAAGTACGAAGAAATGGAATTGCTGAATCACGTGGTACATTGATTCCCTTATTTATTGAGGGGATTCATTTGAGGTGCAAATTTAATTATTTGTTCTGTCATTTAAAATAAAGAAGTTCTTTATTAGTAAGTAGTATATTATTAAGGCTCAGGAGTATTTTGATACCCATATTTTCTTAATGTCTTTATAAAATGCCACTATTGATATCTAACTTTACCTTAATTAAAATTGAGAGAATTTCAGGATTAAATAATTTTATTCTTTTATTGTAACATCTTTTTTTAAGAGTTGAAAGTAGAAGGATCAATTTAGGATACCTAATACTTAACCAGCAGTGAATATTGATAGTTATTAAAATTACATTTTAATTACATGATGCATATTAAATGTGCATGATGGTCTAAAATATAATTATTTTTCCAGGCTTTTCTCTTAGAATTGCTCTTCTCTTCTTGATATATCATTGATGTGTAAATATCAAGTGAATTCCTTCTTTCAAAAAAAGGGAAATGAGAATAGCAATTTAGTAATTTTTAGTTTGATGCTTTATTAAATTTATTAGGAGATTAGAATATACAAAACAACAAATAAATTCTTTTGATGACAGGAAATCAACTTACAAGGTTTCTTGGTGAGCCTATAATTAGAGAAGAGGTGTTTGTTATTCTTAAAACACTTCATTGGGTTTAATATATCTGTCTGTTACTCTCTAGAGGATTAACATTTGTGTCTGAAAGTCTTGCCCAAGACTCATCTTTAAACAGTACAGGACTCACATTGGCAATATTTTTCTGTCTGAACCAAGTAAATAATGACATCTACCCAACATAAAACAAATTATTTTTGGTCAGTCAGAATGATTATATGTACATATATTACCACTTTCATTCTAATGTTCTAATTTCAAAGTTTAATGTGCATTGTAGTTTTCTACTTAAAGAATGAATTTTATAGTTTTAATAATCTGGGCTGACTGAAGTCAGACTCTCACAGGGCATTGGCAACTTTAGATGACTAGAGATAGTTATACTAAAAACTGTTCTCCTGCCCTAAAATGGGGCACTCCATAAATCACCATTATTAGGAGAAGCGTGGATCATAATTAGGTTTTCTTCCTGCCTTACCACGTGTATACCTATAACTTTAATATTTTTGTAATTAAAGGGAATCTTTATGTTGCTTTAAGTTTCATGCTCATATTTTTGACTTATTTTCATTGTTTTCAGTAAAACTCTAAAACTGACTTTTTAAAGTAGGGAATGGAATGCACTTTGCATTTTTATTGTACTCGTGTTGAAGGCTGACCAAACAAGTCTATTAGAAGAAGTGCAGTTTCATATAATGTTCAATACAGTTCTTGTATGCCTTTTACCTGAGAATAAAAACTGCCCTTAGCACAGTACAGTACAGTTTTCCAATGTGGATAGCAGCTTGGGATAGCAGAAAGCTGAGGTTCCAGGATTGTGGAATAGTGTCTGTCTTTCCAAAAGGCAGAGATCCATACAGCATTTGATCATCATGAGCTCAGAAAGAGGCGAAGGGAGAGGAACCACAATTAGAACCAAATACAGTAATTTCTCTGCTCATAACCAGCTTTTAATAGATTCAGTTTAAATCGTTGCTCAGAATTATGGTAATCTCCAGTACATATTAGTCATCACTTGTAAACCCTGTGTTTTGCAAAATTGCATATTTACTGCATAGCACAAGTCTGTACAAGACATTGATGTTTAGCAATTACCATCATTTTGGAATCCTGCCATCTGGTCACCAGATATAGTAGGAAATAGCTAGCTTTCTTGATGGTAGGTTATGTTGGTAAAATCAGATTTATATTTTAACTATATACAAATGAATTGAATTTGATAGTGGTTATAACATGGTATAATAATTAAAAGAGCAAGTAATAGAATCTTATTTTCACTGAATACCAATTTAGTTATAAATATATTTATTTACTGATATATACATGGGATATATACATGTGCGTGACGCAATATATATATTGTCCTTACCCAAGGACATGGTTTTCATTGCTTTTGAGAGAGAGATGAAGGGAGGGAGGGAGAAAGAGAAATATTGACGTGACAGAAAAGCATTGCTTAGTTGCCTTCATACTCACTTAGCCCAGGAATTGTAGGCCCCCTGAGTGGGAATCAGACTCACAACCTAGGTATGTGCTCTGCCTAGGAATTGAACCACAACTCTTTGGTTATAAGACGATGCTCCAACCAACTGAGCCACACCAGCCAGGGCTTTATTTGATGAAAACCAGCTAAAATTAGTTATCTCAAACTATTTCAGTTTTTATACATTTTACTATTTTGGAGTAAATAGTATTTACTATTTACTAAATAGTTGCAAAGTAAACAGTATTTACTATTTACTCCAAAAAAGTAAATGTATTTCTCTTGTTTTTCAGAGTAAATAGTATTTACTCTGAAATAGTAAATGTATTTCTCTTGTTTCATTATGTTTTTATTAAGTGGCACTTTGAGTAGCATGCAACTTCTTTATGAAACAAAGTAAAAATGCTTAAATTTTTTTATTATTTCTTTCAACTGAAGGAAATTGATCACTTACTTTTTAAGAAAATGTTATTTATTTTTAGAGAGAAGGAAAGGGAGGGAGAAAAAAAGGGAAACGTCGGTATGTGGTTGCCCCTGTCGTACCTCCTACTGGGGGTTTAGCCCACAACCCAGGCATGTGCCTTGACTGGGAATCAAACCAGTGACCATTTGGTTCACAGGCTGGTGCTCAATCCATTGAGCCACACCAGGCAGGGCTGATCACTCCTTTTTTAAAATGCTCTTAATATTAAGATTTAAAAATTAAATTCCCTCATTTTAATGTTTTTCATTACCTACTTTTACTCCTGATAATGCATGCTGTGAAATTAAAGCACTGCTGGGACCTGATATTATTTCTACTGACCATAAACTTTTAACTGTCAGACTTGCCATGAATATACTCCAGAAGTGAAGGAGTACAGCTCAAATATAGCATGAATTCTATCAGACTGTTATGGCTGACTGTGAACATTTTTTCTGTATTTTTTTCTAAAGCTGTAAATTTTCATTCCTTTTATGTCAATATAGTCAGGACTGCCATGCACAGTTATGTAGTTTGTTTGCTGCAAGAGGTCCATCTGGCCAAGGGGGCAAGTGGATGTCATAGCCCAGCTGACTTGCCTCTCCGAACTGTATTTGCAAGGCTGCACCTCCAAGACAGGCTTCTTTTCTAGTTTACAATGCTGAACATACAATGCTAGCATGAGCTCGCCGTATTCTTGAGCCCTTCTATAAAGTTCTTGTGTAGTCACTGCGCCTTCTTTTGTCACTGTGCTAGATTCATTCATTCATACTTTTTTCAGAGGTTTTTGCGTGATCCCAGAGGACCTATCAGGGAATCTCTAAGTTCAGAATCATGCACAGGTAAGACATCCATTCAAAGTTTCAGATAAAACAGTGGATTGTAACATAACATTGTAGGAAGTTCATTTATGTGTTTTTAGGTCCCACATTGCCACTATCCTTTAAGGAGTATCACATGCTGAGTGTTGGTGTAGTATGAAAGAAGAATATTTTACAGCCACCTGAAAAGGGTACCAAAATACTCCTCCCATTCCAAAGTAGATGCCTTTATGAGGCTGAATTTTCTTCACATATTTGATAAGGTAATATATTGCAACAGACCGAATGTATAACAGAGAAGAATCCAGCTGACTACTCATTAAACCAGATATTTTTAAATATCTGCAAAAATAGAAAACAGTGCTATTTTTCTCACTAATTGTATTTGTTTGGAAAAGATAATTTTTAAAAATAAAATTGGGGACTTCCGCCAAGATGGAGGCATAGGTGGAAACACTGTGCCTTCTCCCACAACCAAGTTTGGATACAACAAAAGTTTTGGAGAACTAAGACACACCCAGAGACCAGAAAACGGAATTATACGGAAGTCCAACAGCTACTAACTGTTCAACGAGGACGGTAAGAGAGGTGGAGCCAGCAGTGGAGCTGGGTCGGGCAGGACAGACCTAGGAGCGCAGGCAGCCCAGAACTAGTCGGGGTGCGGGGCAGACTGACCAAGGTCGCACATTTACGCGCAGTGAGACAGACCACTCAGGCCCCAGGGGGCGAACCCAGTGGTGGGGGGCTGACAGCGGTGGCACACTCGCGTGCCGTGGAGCGAGGCACATGGGCCTGGTGACGGTGGTGGCTGCGGTGCTGGTGGGGGTCGCGGCAGCAGGCGGCGGAGGGAAGCCATTGTCCCTCTTTGACCCCGCCCCTACATACAACGTCACAACCCAGCGACTGAGCTGCCCTGCTCTGGTGAAAACCTAGGGCTCCGTTCCTGCTACTTAACAGGCACGAACAGCCCAAAAGATGGTGCAAGAACTCAAAGTCCCAGAGCCAATAACTCTAAGCGACCAATAGATTGCCAGCCTCTCAGAAGCACAATTCAAGACACTATTTATCAGGATGCTCACAGAATTGGTAGAGTACAGTCACAAATTACAGGAACATATGAAGGCTAAACTAATTGAAATGAAGGGAGATGTCCAGGAAACCAATAGTGATGGAAAGGAAACTGGGACTCAGCTCAATGGAATGGACCAGAAGGAAGAACAAAACATCCCACCAGAAAGGAATGAAGAAATGAGAATTCAAAAAAATGAGGAGAGGCTTAGGAACCTCCAGGACATCTTTAAACATTCCAACATCCGGATTATAGGGGTACCAGAAGGGGGAAGGAAACAGCCATGAGTGGAAAAGGTATTTGAACAAATAATAAAGGAGAACTTCCCCAGTCTGGCAAAGGAAATAGACTTCCAGGAAATCCAAGAAGCTCAGAGAGTGCCAAAGAAGTTGGACCCAAGAAGGAACACACCAAGGCACATCATAATTACATTAGCCAAGACTAAAATGAAGGAGAGAATCCTAGAAGCAGCAAGGGATAAGGGGACAGTCACCTACAAAGGAGTACCCATCAGACTGTCAGCGGATTTCTCAAAAGAGACCTTACAGGCAAGAAGGGGCTGGAAAGAAGTATTCCAAGTCATGAAATCCAAAGACCTACAGCCAAGATTGCTTTATCCAGCAAAACTTTCATTTAGAATGGAAGGACAGATAAAGTGCTTCTCAGATAAGGTCAAGTTCAAGGAGTTCATCATCACCAAGCCCTTATTATATGAAATGCTAAAGGGACTTATATAAGAAAGAGATGATGAAAAATATGAACAGTGAAAGGACAGCAAACACACAGTTATTAACAACCACACCTAAAACAAAAGCAAAGCAAGGGGACAGCTAGATCAGGAGTGGAACCATAGAAATGAAGAACACATGGAGGGTTAGAAACCGGGGGGTGGGAGGAGGAGAAGGGGGGAGAAGGCACAGAAAATAGCATAGATGGTAGGTAGAAAATAGATAGGGGGGAGGGTGAGAATAGTGGGGGAAATATAGAATCTAAAGAAATTGAGACACATGGTTATAAACTAAGGGGGGGAGAATAGTGGGGGAGGGAGTGTGTGGGTGGAGGGCAATGAAGGGGGGAATAGAACAACTGTAATGGTATAATCAATAAAATATATTTTAAAAAAATAAAAATAAAATTGATATTTACATTGACGTGATTGTGTTGTTTTTTTACTTTAAAGTACATCAAGAAATATTTAAAATTTTTCTCCACTTTAATTTCAAAAATAATTATGTCAATGGATGCATTTCCCATAAGTAAAAAGCACTTGGAGTATTTAATATTTTTAGAGTTGCAAAAGCCTTCTGGTACCAAATGGTTTGGGAAAAGCTGCTTTAAGCTGTTAAAATGTCTACTATTCCTTTATTAGCAGTAATAGTAATATTTCACATATTGGTCTAAATGGACACAAATACATTTCATCCAGGACAATTGCTTATCTTAGGAAAAAGGAGTCCAGCCCTCACATTTTTCAAGGATCCCTTCAGTGTTCACATTTGATCCACCGTGAGCCAGCCTACAGGTGCAGATGTGTTGACTCAACTCTGCAAACATGGAGAGAAGCTGCATCATAAAGGCCAAGTCAGTGGCTGTCAGAATGGTTTTAATTAACAGTAAGGCACTAGTGGTCCCGCTTTGTGTGCACTTCAAAATGTTAGTTGTCCAGTGAGATGGCTCACAGATGAGGCACTACTTGAGCCTAGTTGAAATGCAGCTGTGACATGTGCTTTTTAAAGAAGGCGGAAGAGAGGAGTTTAGGGCAAACGATTCCGTGTGAATTAGGGACTATTTTATGGGAGATGTTGGACAGCTGGTCTGTTTATAATGATCGTCAGAGCAAACCTAATATGGCAGGGAGAACATCAAAATTCAGGAATAAGATTGTTCTTGTTAGTGATACATAAATAATACATACATATAAAACAAAACAGAGAAACAAGAGGGAAAAACAAAGCAAACCCTCTCCTTTGCATTAATAAATATAGTTCTTGCGATTTGATTAGAATTATGTTGACTCGTGTGATGAAATGGTTCTACCATCAAACCTCGTCTTGGCAGTCATGCCTTTAGCTGTAGAAGGCAATCTATCATAGCACAAAAAGCGCTGGCTTTGAAGTCGGCCAGACATGGTGAGGTCCAGATCCTGTCTGCAACACTGACTGACTGTGTGAGTGTTGGCAGGTTACCTTACTTCACCACGGTTCCATCCCTTTATCTAAAAAATGAGTAATATTCTCTTAAAGATTTATTGTAAATGTTAAAACACATTTAAAGTACATTTTTCATAGTGCATGCTCCATTTATTTTATATAAGTACCTCCCTCCTCCCCCAACTATACTCAGCTGTCATTTTATGTAGTATTTGCCAGCAACAACATTTTAATGTTTGAGAGATACCTCTATCTCCCTCTTCTTCTCTCCCTGTCTACGTCTTCTACCCTCTCTTCCTCTTCTTAGAGTTTAAATATCGCAATCTGCTTTGGATTCCAAAGTTATGGTGTGTGAAGGCAGGAACCAAAGTATTCATGTAGTGGCTGCTTAGACATTTTCAGGGAAAATAATAATAGCTTCTTTTTTTTAATTAAATTTATTTTTTATTTTTATTTATTTATTTTTTAGATTTTATTTATTTACTTATCTTTAGAGGGGAAGGAGAGAGGAAGAGAAACATCAATGTATGGTTGCCTTTCATGCATCCCCTGCTGGGAGTTGGCCTGCAGGGAACCTGCCTGCAACCCAGGCATGTGCCCTGACTGGGAATCAAACTGCGATCCTCTGGTTCGCAGGCCTGTGCTCAATCCACTGAGCTACACCAGCCAGGGAACAATAGCTTCTTAGGGTACCTTAGGAAGAAGTATTGAAGTCAAAGCAATTCACAATTAATGACAAGTTTAATTTCTTGTAATTTAATATTTTTGTTTAAACAGAAACTTGTATTTTTTCTGCACCATCCTGCAGTTAAATTACTTTTAAATATGGCAGAAGCAACTTAGGGAATTACATAGAAATAAGCCACTGGTAAAAATGACTTTATTATTAGTACCACAGTATGTGATTCCTCAGTCAAAAAGAATGGGTTTGGGTCTAATGAAAGCAAACTTGAGACACAGGTACCTGGTATACTAGGGGGTCATTTTTTTAGTTCGATAATTGAGAAAATGATTTATTTAATAAAGACAATCATTTATATAACAGAAATTCCTCTATAATTGTTGTGGTCCATTGTTTTGCTGAATTCTAACAGGAGAGCAACAACACGTATAGGTGTGTATGGGTCTCTGGGCCTGTGCATTTGTGTGAATCTGTACACGCACAAGTTCTATTAGATGATTGTTACTTGTTAACTTTCTCCAACATTTACCAAGAGCGTATTGTTCTGTGTTACTTCGAGAGCTTATCAGTCCCAGTTCCTAGTGGATGTACTAAACATAGTTTGGGTAAAGAATTAGATACTGATGTTTGGGGACCTAAAAAAAACACAAAACTCAGTTACAACTTTGCCAGGGGTAGTCTTAAGAGCCTGAGAGAATGAGATTCAGAAAAATTTGGTGCCAGTGTAGTAAGCTGTCTGATGCACTAGTGATGGTGAATATGTACAACAAATTAGTATTAAAGGTTATATAGGTATTAGTGTTATAGGTTATAGGTAGTAGTGTTATGGGTTGTAGGTAGTAGTGTTACAGGTTATAGGTAGTAGTATTGTAGGTTATAGGTAGTAGTGTTACAGGTTATAGGTAGTAGTGTTATAGTGTTATAGGTAGTAGTGTTATAGGTTATAGGTAGTAGTATTACAAGTTATAGGTAGTAGTGTTATAGTGTTAGAGGTAGAAATTCATCAAATGGATTATATGTTCAATTCATTATTGTTATTTAATTTATATCAGCACTTACATGATTTTATAAAATGAATTTAAACCTACTAAACTGACTCCTACACTTTGGTTTTGAGAAACACACATGTACACAAGCCCACAAAGGATGTATTTGTGCATATTACATATACGACTCACTAATAATAACTATATAATAACTATAGTCATCTGACAAATATAATTACATGCATGTTACCTAATATTTATTGCGTACTCTGTGTCAGGCCCTCCTGTTTCATTAATAGGGAAAGTACCTCCCAGAATGTTTGGTTAAATACCTACTTCACAAATGGGAGAGCCTGAATTTGAACCAGGGTAGTGTGACTTACTGTATTTAATTTTTGTAACTATATCATCCTTTTAAAATAATCAGCCTTTAAATGTCTCCTTGCAAGACATATTTTAAACTTTAAAAATATTGCTTCATTGTTCTTTAAATGTATTCTCCATATCCTTGCCAGCACTTGTTGTTTGTTTATTTGTTTATGATGGCCATTCTGACGGGTATGAAGTGGTAACTCATTGTGGTTTTAATTTGCACCTCTCTGATGGCTAGTGACATTCAGCATCCTTTTGTATGTCTGTGGGCCCTCTCTATGTCCTCCTTGGAGAATTGTCTGTTCAGGTCCTTTGCCCATATTTTAATTGCATTGTTTGTCTTCCTAGTGCAGAGTCGTGTGAGTTCCTTGTATGTTTTGCAGATCAAACCTTTGTCCAAGGTATCATTAGCAAAAATGTTTTCCCCTATGGTTGGTTCCCTTTTCATTTTGTTGATGTTTTCTTTAACCATGCAGACGCTTTTTAATTTGATGTAGTCTCATTTGCATATTCTTTCCTTTATTTCTCATGTCCTAGAGGACATATCAGTGAAAATATTGCTGTGTGAGGTATCTACTGAAAATTTACTGCCTATGTTTTCCTCTAGGACTTTTATGGTATCATGGCTTAAGTCTTTTATCCATTTTGTGTTTATTCTGGTATATGGTGTAAGTTGGTAGTCTGTTTCATTTTTTTGCATGTAGCTGTCCACATCTCCCAACACCATTTGTTGAAGATGCTATTTTTACTGCATTTTATTCTCCTGCCCTCTTTGTCAAATATTAATTGACCATAGAGACATGAGCTTATTGCTGGGCTCTCCATTCTGTTCCACTGATCTATGTATCTGTTCTTATGCCAGTACCAGACTGTTTTGATCATGGTGGACTTGTAATGGCATCAGGTATTGTGATCCCTCCTACTTTGTTCCTCTTTCTCAAGATTGTCGAGGTTATTCGGGGTTGTTTTTGGTTCCATTTAAATTTTGGAAGTATTTTTCTAAATCTGTGAAATATGTCATTGATATTGTTGGTGGGAGTGCAGGTAGTGTAGCCACTGTGGAAAACTATATGGAATCCTCAAAAAACTAAAAATGGCACTGCCTTTTGACCCAGTGATTCCACGGCTGGGATTATACCATAAGAATACTGAAAAACCAATTCAAAAAAAACCTATGCACCACTACGTTATTTACAGTGTTATTTACAATAATGTTGTAAGTATTATTTACAATAGCCAAGTGCCAGAAGCAGCCGAAGTGCCCATCAATAAATGAGTGGATCAAAAAAACTGTGGTAAATCTACACAATGGAATACTGTGCAGCCAAAAGAAAGGAGGAACTCCTGCCTTTCATGACAGCATGGATGGAACTGGAGAATATTATGTCAAGTGAAATAAGCCAGACAGTGATAGACAAATACCATATGATCTCACCTTTAAGAAGAACCTAATGAACAAAACAAGCAAATGAACAAAGTTGAACCAGAGGCATGGAAAAAAGGAACAGACTGACAGCAACCAGGTGGGGAGAGGTATAAAGGAGGGGAAAGAAGGGGAAGAACCTAACCAAGGAATAAGTATAAATGACCCATGGACATGGACAAAAGGATGGGGATTGACTGTGGGAGCAAGGGGTCAGTGGGGCAGGGGAGAACAATGGAGGAAAATTGGGACAACTGTAATAGAACAACAATTAAAAAACAGTGAATCTAAGTTTGGATATAATTGATGTTTACACAGGCTTTCATCCTAGAACATCAGATTATATATTCTTCTCCAGTGCACAGGGAACCTTCTCAAAGATAGAGCATATGTTGTGACTCAAAATGAGCCTCAAAAGATTGAAGAAGATTGAAATTATACCAAGCATATTTTTGACCACAATGCTTTGAAATTAGAAATCAACTGCAAAAGAGGAGGTTAAGAAACCCACAAATATGTGAAGATTAAACAACATACTACTAAAAAATGACCAGGTCAAGGAAGAAATACAAGGTGAGATGAAAAGATACATAGACATAAATGAGAATGGCAACACTACATATTAAAACTTCTGGGATGCAGGAAAAGTAGTAGTAAGAGGGAAGTTTTTATCATTATAGGCCTATCTCAGGAATCAAGTGAAATCCCAAGTAAACAACCTAACATTACATATTAAAGAACTACAGAAAGAAGAACAAAAACAAACCAGAGCCAGTGGACAAAAGCAAACCAAAGCCAGTGCAAGGGAGGACATAATAAAAATAAGACCAGAACTGACTTAAATAAAGAACAAAAAGACTATACAAAAATTAATACAACAGAGAGCTGTTTCTTTAAAAAGATTAATAAAATGGGCAAACTCACCAAGGGGGAAGGAAAAAAAGAAAAACACTCATATAAACAAAATAAAAAAGTGAAAGAAGAGAAGTTACCACAGACATCACAGATATACAAATAATCATACTAGAATATTAGGAAAGACCGTGTGCCACCAAATTCAATAACCTAGAGGAAATGGAGAGTTCCCAGAACTCTCCATTATGGAAAACAGTATGGATTTCCCTCAGAAATTTAAGAACAGGGTTACCACATGACTCAGCAATCCTTTTTCTGGGTATCTAGCCAAAAACTTTATGTGCACCCCTATGTTCATGGCAGCAGTATTGTTCACAGGCCAAGACATGGAGACAACCAAAATGGTCTTCAGTAGAGTACTTGATAAAGAAGATGTGGAACCTATATGCTGTGGGATGAAATACTGCCATTTGGGACAAAATGGATAGACCTTGAGAATATTATGCTAAGTAAAATAAGTCAGTCACAGAAAACTTAGAACCACATGGTTTCACACATATGTGGGATATAAAACTGAGCTCATAGACACAGACAAAAGTATGGTTGTTACCAGAGGGAAGGGCCTGGGATGGGTGGGTAAAGGGGGCCAAATATATGGTGCCAGAAGATGGTTTGACTTTAGAGGGTGGGTACACGAAACAGTATACTGATCGTAGAAATGTACGCTTGAAACCTATATAATTTTGTCATCCTAATAAATTTAATTTAAAAAAAGAACATACCAAAGAAGACAGTCAACAATAAAAAACCTCCTTGCAAGATATATTTCTTAACTTTTTTAAAAAATTGCCTTATTTTTTTAGAGAAATTGAATCTAAATTTGCTTATTTTATACTTCTTTTTAATGGAGAGTAAAACATGTGTGGTGTCATTTTTTTCTTCCTCCTCTCTAATGCTTTTATATGAAATATGCCTTTGAAGTTAAGCTGGGAAGCAGGTGTTGCAAATGGGTGTGTTGCAGGACAAAGCTTCCAAGAGTAAATTAGACTAAGTGTGGAGAAAGTATTTAATTGTCAGTAGCTAGCACTTTCAGATGGCCAAGTTGAAAAAACCATAATATTTATGGTGTGCATGGCATTTGAAGGTATAAAAGAGGATTCAAAAGAATGAACCTCATCAAGGATTATATTAATAAAAAGTGGCAAACATTAATTATATTTATGGTTTTTATTTATTTGTGTATATTGGAAGAGAATTATGTTCTTGTTTGCTCCATTAAGTTATGACTACCTCTTCCTTATGAGAGTAGTTTTTGAACCCTGTATACATAAACAAGCAAATTTCAAAAGCTTTTTCAATTTGGCCATAATGACTTCTTTTTGTGACTTAGAAGTAAAGAAAATCAGCTACTGGAAAAATGAAATTG
The DNA here is from genome assembly GCF_014824575.4 of Sturnira hondurensis. NCBI lineage: Eukaryota > Metazoa > Chordata > Mammalia > Chiroptera > Phyllostomidae > Sturnira > Sturnira hondurensis. The sequence goes on from NW_028083059.1 coordinate 21,495,957, forward strand.
TAAAGCTTGCAATTTCAGGACAGTATAAGAAAATGTGTCTTTAACAATAAATGAATGTTTTAATTTTTCCATTCAACAAAATGTATTAATTTGCCTTCCTAAGAAAACACAAAATGAAAATTTTGTTACATAAAATGCTATCCTCACCTGGTGTAATAAAGCCAGCAGTGAAGAGGCAAAATTAATCAGTTTAGTTGTGAGAAATCTCTAATCTTTGCAAATTAGAAAGGGCTTTATTCTCTATGGAGACAGTAGTGTAAGTGAGAAAAGTCTTTGACCTAAAATAGAGCTTAAAATTATTCTTTTATTTCAAACATGATTTGCATATTTAAATACACCTCTGTTTTACCACATAATTTAAAATGTTAGTATACATTTTAGTTCACTTAATTATTTATGGCTTTTTATAAAATTAAAAACATTTATTTTATAGAGTGTAAAAGATATTTTACCCTTTCAGTATCTTTGAGAAGCACTAAATATTTTAAAATATCAAGTGGTCATGGATTGGTGGAATTAAGTGGTTGCCTGAATTCTGTTACTTTTTGGGGTTGTGTTTATCAAGGATTTTGGAATGTGGAATGGCCCTGGGAACCAGTATGAGAAATAAACTGTAATTTTCTACAGAGAACTCTAAAGGACACTTACATTTCATCAAAACAGTTTTTCCTCTCTCCAGCACTGAATGACAGAAAGAAAACAATTGGAAGGTGGCCACTTGTAGTAGAAAGATGGCCAATCACGGAAGTTATTAGTGAGGCATTCGATGGGGTCTGATCTACCTATGGAGTACTGTATTCTGTCAAGAAAAGGGAGCTAATGCATCTTCTAAATATCAAAAGACATGAGCCAATTTATGTCTGTCAGTCCCCGCTTTTCACAGATTTAAATTATTGCTGTTAGAGAAAGATACATCACTCCCATTGTAATAAAATTTCCCTCATTTTAGTAAAAAATAATTTTAAAAGCTTTTTGACAATTTGAAAGAGCAGTTTAAAGTAGATGGCGTTATTTTAAAAAATCCCTACTGGATATGAGAAATTATGTATAATTAGTAGTAAGTTTTAATATTTTGCATTGCTTCTCTTTTATATTTACTATATTTTAAAGAAAAATTTCTTCCAGATATACTCCCATACATTATTAAATCTTTTTCTTTGTAAATATTGAAGAGTTCAATGCAACTTTTACTGTCTCTAATCTGAGTGAACTTTATGTTATTATTTTTGTTAGTTGCATGGAAGTCCCTGATGGTACTTTATTGGTTAATTAACTTCCTGATATTTGCAGGTGTGGCATCTGCTGTGCTCTTGATTGTCACTGCATAATGAAATTGTAGACTGGAAGATGTGAATGTGGGTATTTCCCTTACCCATTATATTTCCTGTGCAAGCCATATATCCTAGTTACTTCAGGTCAGCATGACATTGTGTGCAAAATTGCATACTGCATTGGGCCAGATGAGCCATTGCTGTACATTGCTCATGAGGATGCAAATTGCCACTTACCAGAAAAAGATTCTCACAGTAAATGAACAAGCAATTCCTCTCTCTGTGGTGAGGCAGTTAATGTCTCCATGGACGGATAATGGGAAAAAGACAGATGAGATGAATAACGGTGTTTCATTTTATTTTCTGTCTTTGTCTTCTACTTTTTTGTAACTTCTGTCAGATTTATACCATAAAAGTATTTGCTTCCAGTTTGTGCTCTTTCCATAGAACATCACATTTATTTTGGAAAAATAGGTAACCTTTTTATTTTATGTTAGAAAGCAGTGAAAATGCTCTCTAATCCAAATAATAATTTTCTGTTTTTAAAGAAATATAAAAAATCACTTTGGAATATTTTCAACAGTCAAAAATCAAAGGCGAACATTTGCATGCTCAAGCATTCATTGAGATAATACTCATTTTTAAGGCAAGTATGTAGGTAAAGATGAAAGGAATAAAAACTGATATTTGTGAAAATGCTATTTTGTGTAAAAAAATCCAGGAAATCTTTAAAAATGTTTAACAGAATTTAATTTTATATACCAGTGCATTTATTAATATACATTTTTAGGTAATTTGGCAGCCAACAGTTTCATGAAGAACATTGTGCAAGTTCTTATATATACAGTTTAAGAACTTTCAAAGTTTATAGTGTTAGTTCTATCGAGATATTTTGAATGTTCAATAATATTTAAGATCCATGCTTCTATGCATATATTTTTGAGAATTAATATTTAGCAGTGATTTTCTTGTTTACATTCTGTTTATATGGACATTAGAAATAAAATAAATTGTGAAATTGTATTCATAAAGAACTTCATTGGCAAGCTAAATTAAATATTAATTTAACAACTACTTGTTAATATGTTGGTATTGATTCTATCTTTGAGAAGTGCAATTACGTGTAACTGAACTTTCTGTTTTCCTGTGGTTGAGCCTTAAATTACCGTGTCTTCTGGTTTCAGCGTTTTTCCTGGGGCACAGATCATATTTCTTGCTGCCAAAGCGCAGAAATAATAGCCTCACACACCCAGAGTCCCAAAGGCTTTTCTGCCTGATACAGGGAGACCAACTGCACTGTCCCAGACTGGGTGTGTGAACAAGAATTCCTAAAACAAAAGTGATCCTGTTGAAAGCAATTTCATTTCATAATATAATTCGTAATTATCAACATTCTCTCCTTATTTAAATTCTAGCTGCTAACCTATCATATTTTCAAATTCTGAGAGTTTGCCTTTATTCTACAGGATGTATGCTTTTCTAGGTGATGTGTTTTTTAAGGAAACAATCACTTCAAAAAATGGGCAAATAAAAAGAGAAATAGTAATTAAAAATCTGTAAATACATGCTGTCATTTGCATTTCTTTTACTATCAAAATGAAAGCATAATGTGTAATATCAGCTTTTGAATATAAAATATTTATTTTGAAATAATTTCTTTTTTGGTTCATAGCAGTGTTTACAAATTTTATGTTTAGAGAGTAAACAACCTCAGTTTTCCCAGGTCCTAGACACTAACACACACCAGGAGTATGTGAACTAGAACTCAAGTCCACTCACTACCTGTAGTGTGGTGTAACCATGCATTCACCCACTGAATATTGAAGAGCATAAAAATAACTATTTACTATGGTTTTAAAACATATTACCATAAAATAATAATCATTTTTATACGTTACTTAATTAAGGTCATAATAGGGTTTTTTTGTAATGGAAGATATAGTTTTAATGGTTGCCAGATATATGAAGTCACATATCATGACATTTTTACAGGAGCTTAGATTTCCATCTTCAGAAAATGCATTCATCTATTTAAGTTATCTTTCTGCCTCTAATTGCTTTATCTTTTAATATAAAGAAAAAAAGAGTACTGTGATTATTCTATGATCAGTGTACATCAAAGAATATTTACTATTTTAAAGCTGAGCCAGTTAATGACTCTAGAATTTGGTGAACATTGGATTACTAGTCCTGGCATGGAGCACTGGGAACAAATCAAATGAAAGTGAGAGAAAAGAACAAATGTGCTGGATCATGGATGGAGCCAGGATGTTTTTGGATGTGTTACACTCTCACTGCCTATGCTCTTGGCCATCACCCGGATTGTGTCCGTTTCAACGTTTGGTTTCCTCCTTCTGTTTACAAAGTAACTGAAAGCAGATCGGAATGCCATTTATTTAAAATGTCATTAAATTTTATTTGTAGTTCTGTTTATTAACTAAAATTTGAGTTCTACCATTCACTATATAAGGTGTAAGTTGACAGGCATTTGGTATATATCCAAGTAAAAAATCTGAACATCTCCTTGTTGTATCACCCTATTTGTTCCCACTCAAGGATGAAGATCTATTATGATACAGTACTTTTAAAATGTTAACGATGGCCATAATGTTCTCCTCTTTTTTCTTAGATGAATTGAGTTAGCAATTTTACTGAAAAAAATGTATTATAAATGTTGATTCATTTTACAGATTTTTAAAATATATCAACTTTAAATAAATATTATAGCATTTGATAATAAAAAATAAAAATGTGTTCTTGGCTATCCAGGTGCTTTCAGATTAGCCTAAGTGTATCACATATGTTCTCACTCAAATGATATTAATTTAAGATTTTAATTGAACTTTTTCTGCATTCTTTAGTGAACCGAGGAACAAAATTAACAAAACAACTATGCTAACTGCTTGAGATATGCAAAGATACACAAAGGGGCTATTCCCAGGCTACCTGCTTGAAAATTTCTTTTGCTACTTTTATAGTTCCCAGATTTATCTGTACCCTGTAATCAATCACTTGGAAGACTTCTAAAAATACGGATGCTTGCGTTCCTCTTCAGAGATTGTGAATTGAGTTGAGGGGTGAATTGGGCTTGGAATTTGTAAAAGATCCCAGGTGATTCCATTGTTCGGCCAGGTTTAAAAATCACGAGTCTAGACCTCCAAGGTGTAGGATGAGAAGGGTGAGATACGGGTCACTTTCACAACTACACCAAATTGTTTTCTAACAGAAACATATCTACAGCTTATAGACCGCAGAACCTAATGTGTGAGGGTATGTATGTACAGGTACTTGCATCCTTGTCTGCACATACAACTATTAAGAGTAAATATCTTACCTTTGCAATTCTGATTCCATTCAGTTGTCAATTAAGGGTGACTATTGTGTAGGCAGATGGGCTTGTGGCTGGGGTTGCTGATGTGCCTTGGAAGAATTGAATTCCCCAGGCATCCCCTCCCATGCCCCTCTCCCTACCATTTTTCCTATACGAATGCAAGATGGACAAATGTAATCCCTTCACTGGGAAAGAATTTATAAATCCTTGATGAAATTACTACGCTGATCAATAAGAAATAACATTGAATGCAAACAGCAATTGAAATTAACATTACAAATGTTTTAAAATTTAAACAAACGGTAACAGTTATTGAACACTTACCAGAACAACCCTGTCATTTAATACTATTATCAAATTTTACAGTTGAGGAAACTAAAGCAAAGAGGAAAATATAATTCTCTTTGGGTAGATTCTTCTATTTGAAGTCTAGTTTAAATTCCTGGTACAGTCAACATACCTATTTGAATAATTTCCCCTGTTTTAATAAGGAAAAAGAACTGTTTGAGTATTATGAATCTTGGCAGCCCAGCACATAATTGGCCAAAAGCAGCTGTTTCTTATAGTCTTAAGTCTCTGAAGATTTTGATGTTTTGAGCAGTTGAAGATACGTGAATGGTGATGAATAATTACTTTTATCTAACAGGATTAATTAAACATTCTTTCTTCCCATCTTTGAAATTTTGAGGATTGCTCCTAAGTATATGACAAAAGTATGATCCTTATTTTCTAGGAGGGTCCTAATTCAGAAAAATTTACTCCTGTTGCCAAATAAGTCACCTAAAACATATTAAGTGTTGTACATACGTTTTGTCTCAAAAACTGTGACTGTTATTCTGAAAACTGGCTTTAGGTTCAAAAGATTATGTCTTGATTGAAACAGCCCCAGCCAAACAACCATTGTTTTCTGCTCAAGTGAAATTTCCTTGATGAACATTTTTGATGATAATGCCAAACCCTGCCAAAGCACATATGATTTGCCCCAAGAAAACTGCTCCTTTCTAACTGATTTGGTCATTTCTGGTCATCCAGTTAAATCAGAGAATATACAATTATTGCAGCATACCTGATTTTGAAATTTATATTTTATTTTATATTGGACTTTATAATGTTTCACCTAAAAAAACAGTGGATAGATAACGGTTTTCTTTCAAATGAAGCAGTTTAAAAATATGTTTTATGAACAAGAATTCATTTTAAAAGCTTCAACCATTCTGAAAAACAAGGAAGTCCTCTTTCACTGATTACAACCCTCCCCACCTTGGATTTCTTTTCTTTCTCTGTCTCTCTCCTTTTCTTTTCTTACCATTCAAATTTAGAGTCTCAGTATTTCCCTAATTCTGCTGATCAAAATAATACATTGGACCTTCAAGCAAGCAGGGATGTCTGTAACTCTAATTGTCAGCAGCAGTATTTCTCTGACTGCTAAAATTGATGTGTGTCTGTCTGCATTAGCACCCCTCGCACTCCAAACCTGCCCTGCCCCTTCCTGTGGCAGCTTCCAAACTACCAACTTGTTTCAGGTCAAATGCATGTTGGGCTCTGTAATAAATCACTGATGAACAGCCAGCTCTCTATTTCGGAGGTGCGGTCTCCGAACACTGATTAATGTGATTCTTCAAGAATGGAACAATGGCCTGTGTGCATATGCACAAGAAAAGCTCATCCACTGCAATAGATAGCTTTGTTCCATGTGCTCCAGCCTCTCTCCTTACAGTGCTCTCTTACTGGCTTAGCATGGACCTCAGCTAATTGATTAACAGAACCTTTAGGCTGCCTGAGGTGGGCCTAAAACTGGGATGCAATCAGAGGTTTTGAAAGGCTCCATTCTTGTCTTTGGGGATTTCTGCAGGCACATATGGCAGCCACAATAGTTAGAACAGCAAGGCTTCTTGTTTTGGAAATTTTAGTGGACTTCAATGATAATTTGCTTCTGCTGGATTAGTCTTTTTTCTTTAACATGACTGTAGTTCTAGTAGTTGACAGGTATTTTTTAGACAAAAAACCTCATAATAAATTTATCTTTTCTCTTTATTGCCTCTATCTTCTTTTTACTGGTGTGCTAGGAAACCCATTTTTTATTTTAATAGTTGTACATAAATACTGAATACCCATCAACAGTTAAAAATACCACAGATTTCTTTTTGTAAAATGGAACTCAGTTTATTCCTTGTTTAATGTCTAAATAATTTTATAATTTATCAGAAGAGTGAACAAATATTAAGTAAACATTGAAGAGCATTTAGTACTTCTGGTCTTTTTTATTTTTGGAATGTAACTCATTGAGTGTTTTTTATTTGTTTAAAATTTTAAAAATTAAGTCAGAGTATATGTATAATAGTAATAATTATGCTACATTAATTATAATTTGTACTTATTTTTCATAGCTTCCAATGCTTGTTGTCAGATTATCTTTGAAAGTGGATGAAGTGTTAGCTGAGGGAAAAACTAATGTAAGTTCCTTTTTGTACTATTAGAATCATATATTCCTTTAATTTAACCTGTGGATTTTATAGGTAAACAAACTACTTTTAAAATATTTTATTTATTTACTTTTTTTAGAGAGGGGAAGGGAGGGAGAAAGAGGAAGAGACACATCAATGTGTGGTTGCTTCTCACGAGTCCCCTACTGGGGACCTGGCCTGCAACCCAGGCATGTGCCCTAGACTGGGAATCGAACCAGCAATTCTTTGATTTGTAGGCTGGCACTCAGCCAATGAACCACACCAGTCAGAGCCAAACTCTACTTTTTTAAAGGTGAAGAATTGAAGATTCAGCTGAGTGTTGAAAAGATGCAACATTTCTGTCAAATCCTTATCTTTGAGTATTCCAGAAATCTACTAGAAGTTTTTTTAGGAGCTCTAGTCTCCCTTTTTATGAATAAGAAAGGAAAGGAAAGCAAGTATACCAAAGTTAGAAGTTGGTGTGTGGTGAAGAAAAGACCTGAAGCTCTTTTGTGCTTTTTTGTATAACAATTCATGATCTATAAGTTTCTCTTTTCTAACACCACATACAAGTTTCTAACACCACATACAAGTTTCTAACTCCACATACAAGAGGAAACTGTCATAAAATACTATTTTGGGGGAAGTCAATTTTTGTAATGTTGAAAGATTTTGCTTCAGTGAAATAGGAAAAATAGTTAATTCTTTATTCATTAAGGAGAGACTTATTTTCAAACTGTAATACTTGTTTTATTTTGTAATTTTATGTATGTTTTTATTGTTTATTCTATTGCAGTTGTCTCCCTTTTTTTCCCCTTTCCCCTCTCTACCCACCCTACCCCTCTCGCCCACAATCAGTTCCCTCTTTGTTGTTGTCCATGTCCATGAGTCATTCATACATGTTCTTCAACTAATCCCTTCCCCTTCTTTCCACCATTCCCCATCTCCCTTCTCCCCTTCTACAGCTATCAGTCTGTTTCATGTTTCCATGTCTCTGGTTCTGTTCTTCTTGTTAGTTTATTTTGTTCATTAGATTCCACTTGTAAGTGAGGTCTTATGCATTTGTCTTTCTGGCTTACTTCACTTAGCGTAATTAATGCTCTCCAGTTCCATCCATGCTGTCAGAAAAGGTAGGAAGGACTTCCTTCTTCTTTCTGCTGTGTAGTATTCCATTATGTGAATGTACGACAGTTTTTTTAATCCACTTATATACTGATAGGCACTTGGGCTGTTTGCAATGCTTGACTATTGTAAATAATGCTGCTATGAATATAGAGGTGCATAAGTTTTTTTGAATTGGCTATTCGAGATTCTTAGGGTATATTCCCAGCAGTGGATTCACTAGGTCCTAAGGCAGTCCTATTTTTAATTTTCTGAGGAAATTCCATACTGTTTTCCACAGTGGCTGCACCAGTCTGCATTCCCACCAACAGTGCATGCACTTAAGGGTCCCTTTTCTCTACATCTTTGCCAGCACTTGTTGTCAAACTGTAATACATTGTTTTAAACACTGGAATTATTTTCTCTTTAAAATTAACAGTGGTTAGTGCTTTAACCTACACTAAAACATTTATAATTTATAAATAGTATTATTGATGAAGCTTGGGATTAATATTAATAAAGACTTCTAGTGAGCCCTAGCATTGATTCTATGAGAAATACCATCAGAATTATAACTTGAGATGTCAAGAACACATCTCCCAGTAGCTGTGCTAACCCATGTGAGTATCAGTGGGCATGAGTGGGACAAGGAGGGGGATATGTGGTGCAGGCATTCTTTGCTCGTGTCAGAATGGGGCGTTCTTTTTATGAAATGCAGGCAGCCAATGAGGGAAAAACAAAGGGCAATAGTAGTAGATCTGATGGCGTAAAGGACTGCAGGTAAACTTTTCTTCTGAAAGTGAAGTGGGGAGGGAATTCCTATGACCAGATAGATGATTTTACATCCCTTTATATATAAAGGGGTATATGAAAACTCAGTTGTATAACTAGGAATGGCCTAAAATAAATGGTCCAGGTAGACATAAAAATTAAGGAATCTTAACTGTTCAAAATCAGGAGCTAAGCACTTTTTCCTTTGATCCACCCACTGAAAATATTGCAGCTACTTAAATTGACTCAGAGCAAGAGGTTTTAATAGTTTAGTTTGGTACTCAGAATAGTAGGGATGATGATGACAATGACGACAAACATTTCTTGAGCTGTTACTATTACTGCTAACTATGCTGAACACTTTGTATAGATTCCTACAATTATTCCACATAATATGATGCAGCATACCCCCCTGTGGGTGAGGGTCAGACAGAATACATAGGTTGCCCATGCTGCTTATCTGGCCAATGCCAGGCCCACTCTTCCCACACTGCATCTGCCTTTTCTTCCAGATCCACACTCTAACCGTTACTCTATCTCAACCTAAATAACTGAGATTACTCTTTTTTCTTTATCAAGGCATGATTTGTAACACATTTATTTGGAGAGGTCAACCTCCGTAAGAATCAGTAATGAGCTGATTTTTTTATCCTGTCTCAAATGAAATTTTCCCCCTCAATTTCATTCATTCTTTTTATTCACCAGTATTTATTGAACCCTGTGTTCCAGTCATTTCTCCTGCTTGTTGGGGACAGAGTGTGATGAAAAGACAACACTGTACGCCCTCACATTCTGTTTGTGTTTTCAAGTTGCTAGTACTAATTGACCATTTTTTTTTTATATTTTATTTATTTATTTTCAGAAAGAAGGGAAGGGAAGGAGAGAGGGAGAGAAATATCAATGTGTGGTTGCCTCTCATGTGTCCTTCACTGGGAACTGGCCTGCAACCCAGGCATGTGCCCTGACTGGGAATTGAACCGTGATTCTTTGCTTCACAGGCCCGCGCTCAATCCACTGAGCTACACCAGCCAGGGCTACTCGACCATATTGACTTTTCATGAGGGACTCTGACCATTTTTCCTCATGGGAGGTCTCTCCCTGGAGGAGCTCCTTCCCAGGGTATCCACATCCTTGAGTGTAAGTGCAGTGTGATGAAACAGTTAACTTCAGTGAGGCACCACTATCCTTATCCTTTCTTAGAAACTGGAGTATTATCTGGTATTTACTGCTTTACATTCTCCAATTTTTATTTTAATATGCCTTAATTATCACAGATATACTCCATGCAATTTAAAGACCAAAATAATCTTAAATGATAACATTATATTGTGTTGTATTATTCTTTTTCAATCTTATATACTTACTCCCTCAAATAATAAGTATATCAGATTATATACTTATTACATATACTAAGTATATAATCTGATATACTTATTCCCCCAGTCTTTCTATGGTTCAAACAACCTACGAAATATTATTATCAAGTTTCTAGTATATTTTGTGATACACTCATTTTATTCTCATGTACGGAAGAAAGATTCAAGACTTTAAGACTGGAGGTGGCTCAAATGGCACACTACACCCTGTGATAGAAGTGCAGTGTTCATATATTTTTAAAGGAAAGTAAACTCTACTCCTCGTGTCTTTATCATCTTTGTGACTCAGAAATGCTGTTAGCTTCACAGTGCATGGATTTGTATTGAATCTAAATAGACTCTAACCTTATTTCTGCAGTGATATTTCTGCACATAGAGTAAGTACCCTGTGCTACTGTTGAACAACTAACTTTTCTTTTATAAATCTTGGGAAGAAGTAGAAACTGTACTAGTCATTTAGTTTTATACTTAAAATTGACATCATATTGAAAATTAAAATTATAATTATTGGTGATTGTTGAGATGTTCTTCTCTATAACTTTTAGTGATTCTGGATCTTAAACTTAAGTTTGATGTCACTTGTAATTATTCTAATTAAGAGCTTATTATTAGAACTGCTTTAGCAAGAATTGCAGAAAGAGCTGGGAAACATTCTATATTGCGCTCTCATATAAATATCATTATAACAAGAATGAAGAAGGTATACTGTTGGTTAAATATACTTGTGTTTGTGTCAGTTAAAAGACAGTGATAGTTTGTAGGTAATGAACATATTTATGGCATAGATTGTTGTGTTGGTTTGTGGTCATAGGTTTAGCTTCAAAGCTATCAAGTTATATACATTAAATATATACAGCTCTTTGTATGTCAAAAATAAAAATGCAGTGATAGCACCTATTTTTAATGATACTATTTTCCTCATATGCCATATACTTGATATTTTTGGTTAAAAAAACCTTCACCTACAGTGATGATGAAGAATTCTTTAATATTACAGAAAACCTCCGAGTCTTAAGAACTCCGTTCCCTTCAGTTACAGAGACTGAAAGGGTCATTTTAGGGTCAGAAATTAACTTCTTAATGTGTTTTCCTGTGAACACGAAAGCTAAAAATAGGAATATCTAATTCTGGAATATTGCAGATGTCATATTTTTGTTTGCTCTTTCAAATTAGCTGATATCTCAGTAATTGTTTGATAATATGTTTCACAAAGTTTATATTTTAAAAGTTAATTTTGAAATAAATATCAAACTGAAATAATCATATATTTTTGCCAAGGTAAAATTTACATGCAGTGAAATGCATAGATGTAAGTGTCCAACCAATGCATATTGACGAATGTATTGATGAATGTATATTGATGGCGGTTACTTTAAGTTTCATCAAGATTCAGAACATGTTCATCATTTCAAAAGTTTCTTCATTCACTTTTCCAGTTATACTCTATCATGTTCTTTAGATATTTATCACGACACATTAGTTTTGCCTGTTCTTTAACTTCAGATGAGTGGAATTATTCAGTATGCCTTCTTTTGGTGGCATACTGTGATACTGGCAAACACAGGAAGCTTCTTTTACTTCCTATGTTTGTAAAATTCATCTGCAGGTTGGCACACATCAGTAGTTCATTGTTTTTATTACTGAGTGGAATTCTATTGTATTAATATATCACAATCTGTTGATCCATTCTCCTCTTAATGGACAGTTGGATTGTTTCCAGTTTGGGGCTATTATGAAACATCATTGTGCAAGCATTTTTATGCACATATGTTTTCATTTCTTCGGGCAGATAGTTTGGACTGGAATCACCAGGTTGTATGATATGTATATATTTAATGTTATAAAAGACAACCGGAGAGTTTTTTGAATTAATTGTACCATTTTGTACTCCTGTCGGCGATGTAAGAGTGGCCTAGCTGTTCTACATCTTCACAGTCTTAACTGCCATCATCTTTCTGCTGTTGCCACTCTAGTTGAATTTGTGTTTCCCTGATGCCTCATGATATTGAACCTCTTTTCATGTGCTCATTGGCCATTCATATATCTTATATTGTGCTTTGTCTGTCCAAGTCTTTTGACCATTTAGGACACATTTGTCTTTTTATAATTGATACGTAGAATATTTGAATGAGTAGAAGGTTTTAATTTGATGAAGTCTAATTTATTTATTTAAAAAACTGTTTATGCCTTTTTGTTCTAAAAAAGAAATCTGCCTACACTGTGGTCATGAATATATTACTTGGTTTCTTCCAGAAGGGTTATTGTTTCAACTTTTATGTTTTAGTCAATGGTGTGCTCGTATATCAAATTGATTTTTACATGGTGTGAAGTAGGGGGCAAAGTTTATTTTCATATGTTTATCTTGTAGGTACAGCCTGTTTTGTTGAAGAGACTTTCCTGTCCCCAATTAATTTTCTTCACTCTTTTGTAGAAATCAATTGATTGTATGTATATGGGTCTAATTCCAGACTTCCTCTTCTGTTCCATTGATCTTTTTGTTGTTAGTTATGCCAAAAAATATACCAAACTCTCTTGATTACTATATCATTATTATGTTAAAATCATAAAGTTACTCTGCTGTCATTTTGTTTTTTTAATTATGTCTATTCTAAGGTCTTTATATTTTCAAAAAAATTAGAATAGCTTTTGTTAATCCCTACAAAAGGAAAAAAGGCCTGCTTGGATTTTTGTTAGGATGATAGGACATCTACAGATTACGTGGTGCAGGATGGACATTTTAACAATATGAAGCTTCCACAGCGTCTTGTAGTAATATAAGCATACCGACTTTATTCTACTTACTGTTTGCAGTGTATATCTTTTTTCCATTCATGTACTTCTTACATACATGAATGTTTGTAATTATAGTGTATTTCTCAAAGTTGGGTAGCCTTGCTTTTTAAATTTTAATCTAGTATTAGTAATATAATAATTTAGTATATTATTGGTATCTATTAAATCAGATTTTTAGTTTACATATAATTATTGGTATACTTGGATTTGGGTTTATTAACTTACCATTCAGATTCTCTTTTCCTCAAGTTACTTTGCTCCCCTATGCCTTCTTTCTTTTCCTCTGGGTTGATCATAATTCTATATTGACTATGCATTAGTATTTTATTTTAATTTCTCTATTGGCTCTTAAATTGTATTTTTAATTATACTACTATTATTTTTTAAAATATTATGCTAGGTATAAATATGTGCATATTTAAATTATTTAATTGTCCTCTTGCATCAATATTGTGCTATTTCAAGCAAAACGTAAGAATCTTGCACCAGCTTAATTGTTTACCTACACTATATTTTGTGTAGTGTTGTCTTATACTTTATATTGGCATTTTAAACTCATTGGTGTGTTCCTTCTTGGGTCCAACTTCTTTGGGACTCTCTGAGCTTCCTGGATTTCCTGGAAGTCCATTTCCTTTGCCAGACTGGGGAAGTTCTCCTTTATTATTAGTTCAAATAAGTTTTCCACTTGTTCTTTGTAGTTTAAGGATTCCATCTGGTGTTATGTTTCTTCAGCCTAAGAAGTTCATTTGGCATTTCAGTGGTGCAGTTCTCTTGGCAGTAAATTCTTTGAGCCTTTATCCAAATATGGCCATTTCACCTTTGTTTTTAGAGATTATATTCCCTGGATATAGAATTCTGTGGAGTTTTTAAATAGCTTTTGTTTTGTTTTGTTTTGACTTTAACAATCTCAGTGACTCCTGGTTTTTATTGATTTTTGAGGAGAAATTGGACATAATTTGTGTCTACTTTTTTCCCCTCTTGTTTTTCAAGGCTTTCTCTTTAAATATTTTAGAAGTTTAATATGTTCAGGTATGGCTTTCCTTTTATTTATCATGTTTAGGATTATAAAGTGTACAGGAGATTTAAGTTTATGTATTTTTTCTACGTCATGANTTTTAGAGATTATATTCCCTGGATATAGAATTCTGTGGAGTTTTTAAATAGCTTTTGTTTTGTTTTGTTTTGACTTTAACAATCTCAGTGACTCCTGGTTTTTATTGATTTTTGAGGAGAAATTGGACATAATTTGTGTCTACTTTTTTCCCCTCTTGTTTTTCAAGGCTTTCTCTTTAAATATTTTAGAAGTTTGATATGTTCAGGTATGGCTTTCCTTTTATTTATCATGTTTAGGATTGTAAAGTGTGCAGGAGATTTAAGTTTATGTATTTTTTCTACGTCATGAAAGTTTTGCCATTTTCTCATATAATACTTCTCTGGCTATGTTTATTTACATGTATATTAGACCATTCTGTATTGTGTCACGAGTCCATGAGGCTCCTAGCATTTTACTTCAATCACTTTTCTTTCTGTTCCTCAGTCGTAGCTCAAGGCCACTTTTTAGGTTCCCTAACCCTTCCCTTGTGATCTCCAATCTCCCATTAAGCTCATGCTGTGAATTTTATTTCATATTTTAATATCTTTTTAGTTCTAGAGCTTTATTTTGATTCTCTTTCACATTTTCCACTTGTCTGCTGAATATCTCCATCTGTATGATTATTATGGCCATCTTTTTCCTTAAGTGATTGTACTTACTTTCATTAGCTGCTTTAAAGCTCTTGTCTGCTAGTTCAGTATTGGATATATGTTGAGGTCTGTTTCCATAGACTGATTCTTTCTTCATCAGAAAATTTCTCTATATTAGTTACACACATGTCTAGAAATTTTCATATTATACTAGACACTTTGAATTAGACATTGGAGAGACTGTGCATTCTATTAATCTTTTCCAGAAATATATTAATGTTTCTTCCAGCAGTTAATTGAAGTATATCCTGACACCTTAAAATTTGTGGTAGTTTGCTTTTACTTTTTCTTAGTATGGATCTTTTTTGGTTTTACATTCCTTTTGAGATGAACCCCTTATGCATTTTATTCATAAAACATGGCCCGTATAAATTGGCATGACTTTAACTCCATCATCCCATATTCGTCTCAGCTCTTTTGGCCTTCTAGCTGGTACTTCCTATTGAGACTTCTGTCATCCCCACTGTACATAACGCTACAGTGTGGGAGAGGACACCAGATGCTGATTTGGAAGGTCCTTCATATGTGACTCTTTCATTCCTGGGATTTTTTCTTCTTCTTTGATTTCCAACCACTCCAGCAGTTCTAAGCTCTGTCTCTTACATTTCAGGCCAATAAAACTGTGTGCATGGCATGGAGAGTGCTTTCAGGAGAAAGGCAGTATTGATGCGCATCCTCCCACGTGAACTCCCAGGGCAGTTCCTTTCTCTCAAAGTCAGATCCTCTAGGTTATGCCTGTTTTTAGTCACTCTCCAGAGCCTATGAAGATTTCTTATATTTTGTCTAGAGTATTTAATAGTTTCCTGTGGGTGGGTTAGTTTAATTTAACCCACTCAGGTTAAGTTAAACTGCAACTGCAACTTGTACTTATCTTTGACTCATTTAAAAAATTATTTATTTATTTATTGAGTTTTACAGACAGAGGTAGGGAGAGACAGGGGCAGGGGAAAGAGATAAATATTGATTTGTTGTTACATTTGGTTATACATTCATTGCTTGATTCTTGTATGTACCCTGACTGGGATAGAACAGGAAATCCTTGGCATATTGGGATGAAGCTTAACCAACCAAGCTATCAGGCCAGGGCCTGACTAATTTTTAAATAACTGTCTCAACTTGTACATTACTTGACTTTGTCTAGTAGTATAACACTTTTTTTCTCAGGTTGGAAAATATTATTCCACATCAAAAGGAATGAAAAAGACCTATGAAATAGGTCTTTTATTTAGAATGGGTCTTCTTATTTACAATGCACCAAAAATATTTAACATAAAGTAATCAACGTTTAAGTATCCTGATAATTAAAAATAAAATCAAGTCCTGGCTGGGTGGCTTAGGACTTGGAGCCTTTGGTTGGAACATTGTCCCTTATGCCAAAAAGTTGCGGGTTCGATTCCTGGTCAAGGCATATACCTAGGTTGAAGGTTTGATTCCTGATTGGAGCATGTATGGAGGCAACTGATCGATGTTTCTCTCTCACATCAATGTTTCTCTCGCTCTAAAATCAATAAACACATTCTTAGGTGAGGATTAAAAATAATAAAATAAGCAAAGTTGAAAAAATAAGGTCGGAATATGTCTTGACAACAGATTAATTATTCTGCTGCTCTTCCCCAGTGTACTAATTTCACTAATTGGAATTCTTGATTTATTAATGCAAATGGTATGAAACACCTAGTTAGTCTGTTCAAAAATTTTGTGATTCCTGGCTATAGAGCTATTAACAAAACTGAAAATTTTTCTGTTCTTACAGATCTTATATTCCAGTGGCAGAGAGAAACATTAAGGTAGTATATATAGTGTATTAGGTGGTGTTAGTGCTATGGAGAAGAGATATAAGATTGAATGGGATTTAGGGAGTGCATTGGAGGTGGCAGAGAGTTTAACTCAGAATAGTTACGGGACAGATCGCTGGGAGGGTGACATTTGAGTAAAACCTGACAGTACTGGGGAGCCAGCCAGACAGAAGGAAGCACAAGAACAAAGATTAATGCTTCAGTCTCATTAATTTGGAAATTGTATTTTTATTTAAAATCTTACTTCTTTCAACCTAGTCTTTTTTAGATCCTGCATTTTACTTTTTATGCTTTGCATATTTCTCAGTGTATCCTTTTGTGCTAAAGGACTTTCCTTATTCATCTTTTTCCTTGGAATTATTTTCTGGTTCCTTTAATCCAAAGGAGGTTTATGCTATTTATGAAAATACAGTTCCCTAGCAGGAATCAAAACCCCAGATTGTCAAGCTGCCCATCTGGCAATATACATGGCAGTCTCTGTTCCCGCCAAATTGCTGACTTCTAACATTTCTGTCTTACTAGGAAGAAATATCATGTGGGCATCAATCACTGGAAGACTGTGTCCACCCCAATTAGAATGATGTTTGTGTGTGTGTGTGTGTGTGTGTGTGTGTAGCCTCATGCAGATGTGTACTTTCTTCCTAGTCATGACTCTCTGAAGAAGTCAAGTTGGTAGATTTAGTTTAATTTTAGGGTTCTGAGTACAGTAAACTTGGAAATATAATTCAACTGGGAAAGAAAGAGTGCTCTAGCCTCTAGCTTTCCCTTCATATGCTGCTCCAGCATATGTGAAAAAAAATGTGCTGTCCTGGTTCATCTTTAATTCTTTTTGAAATTTATGAAATAAACACGAACTGGCACATTTTGAAAAAGTGCTCAGTGTAAATATAGAACAGGGAAAGAAAAAACACTTACTGCTAGAAGGTTTGGCATTTTATTTTCATATTGATTTCATTTATGATCAGTTCTAAAGGATTACTAATAGCTTAACTTTCAAAATCTCAGCATCAGTGTCTGATCTTTTTCAAAGAAACTGGCTCTCTGTTATCTATAGATAGAGGCTCAAACATTGTCTTTGAGAGAGGTTATCTTTGTATGTAGAGAATGCATCATGTTGTCATAAAAGATGATTGCAGAGTTGTACCATTTAAGGGCCCATTGTTTACATTCTGGTTATATCTCCTATAACACATAAGAAACATCAAACCAGGGCAGACCGTTATTTTTTCAAATGACTTATGGGTATTAAATCAATCTTAATGTAATAGCTAGCTATTTTATGGTACCACTAAGGGAAATTTTTCTAAAACTTGTATAGTTTTTAGCACTTTTGGAGGTTGGTTCTCCACGACCTGAAACAGAACTGGGCTCATTTCTCATCATGCTGAATGCCACTGCAAAATTGATCTAAGCTATATATCTCTTTGAAGTCAAGATAGAAAGCAACCCAGAGGGCTTTATAAAGTGTAAAGAACTATTGTTTCGAGGTGGAGAAAGGACTTCCATAATCTTATTCTTTGCTGACACTGTTCATTTTAGGGTTGAAATGGTTACTTAATTTTAGCTAGACTGACAGTATAAAAGTGGTGTGTTATATTAGAGCAAGAAAAGAAATATTTATTTCTTAAAGATTTTTATTTATTTATCTTTAGAGGGGAAGGGAAGGAGAGGAGAGAAATATCAATGTATGGTTGCCTCTCGTGAGTCCCCTACTAGTAACTGGCCTGCAACCCAGGCATGTACCCTGACTGGGAATCGAACGGCAATCGTGTGGTTCGCAGGCCCGTGCTCAGTCCACTGAGCTATATCAGCTAGCATAGAAATATTTAAAATAGGACTTGTTTTAAGAATATTATCATTAGATACTTTAGGTCTATCACCACAAAAAGCTAGCAGTTGATTTTTATGTTGTAGTATCTACCATTTGTTAAATTTCTCCTGATGATCAAAATAAATGATGGAAACCTTTACACCTATAAAAATTCCAATTTTGTAAATCAATGACTTACTAGTAATAAATTATTGAAATTAAAATTGTCTTTACTGTAATCTCATGAGTGGGACATTTTGATTAATCAAATGTAATGCTATTCAGAAAAACAATGTTTTGATGGTTTATTTTGTTAAAGGTATTTAATTGGTCAAATTGCATTTTTAAAAGGATGAACAGGAAAGAAATCCTCTGGCGCCAAAATTCCTTTGTCATGTGACTTTTTTTAAGAAATAAAATATCTAATGTTCAACTTGAAGTTGTATGCATTTGTGCAGTGCAGTCTCCTCATGATCTCCCCACTCTTTCACCAAGAGGACTAAAGTCACAACTGCTTTCGGGAAAGGATTGTTTTGTTGATGCTGGTCGTGTGAAAGTCTGAAAAGAGTCTCAGTTTCATAGTTGGTAATGCAACGTGAAACAAAAAGCACAGTTGCAGAAGGAGCATTTGGTAACTTGGCATAAAACTTGAGGAGATTTTACTTGAACCTCTGAGGATTTGGAAGGGAGGTTTGAACTGCTGTTTTTCCCATCTCAAGGTACCAGGTGAGTCTGATATTTATGTTCTACCACATAATTATGGGATAAAACTAAACCAAGCAGAACATACTCCTGCATTACCATCCCAAGGTCCTTTGCAACCTGGTTTAAACATACCTGTCCTGCTTCTCCTTTTGCACTTCTCCACCCCTCTCCTCCATATAAGCCCACAAAGAGTTACCAAGTATTTTTTAATGTGAATAGCTTGATATTTTAGTGTATGTTTCTATTTTTCTGAAATGTGTGCTATTCCCTATAATATGGCTAAGTTCAGCTCATGCTTCAAGTTCCTACTTAGTTGTTTTTCTGAGAAGTCTTAAATTTTTTAACTGTTCTCTATCCTTAGAGCTTAGGTTAATTACTTTTTTATGCTTATTTGCATGTAACTTTCTAAAGTGTTATAGCAACAGGAGAACTAATGTTGATTGAAGTCTAGTAATGAATTTCACTTAATTCTTTTCAAAACCCCATTTTTATAGGTAAGTTCTAAACTAAGAAGTGATGAAACAAACTTTTGAGCTGAGGCCTGGTTGCCTCCAAAATTCGCATCATCCTTGTGCTGACTAACCTATTGTCATCAAGGCACACTGTATTTTCTAGTCTCTTACCAATCCCTTATGCTATGAGATCTGATTGTAATATTATCACATTCACATTATTTTTCTTTTAATACTAAAAATCATATAATGATTGAAAAACATGGTAAATTTTTTTACTAACTTAGTAATGATGGTTTTATAAAATATAAATTTAATTAAAATGTGCATACAGAAAATTACACAAATCATAGGAATTAAACCAGATAAATTATAAAAACTAGGCCATCCCCTGTAATCACTGTGGATATCAGTGATAGGACTTTATTAGTAACTCGAAATCTCCATAGAACTCCTTAGTCCTTGCTCTTCCCCGTCTTTCCCACAATGCCACATACGTGACTTCTGTTACCACGTACTGGACATTTTAATTTTGATGGTATTTTATATTTACATAAGTGGAACCATATAATATGTATTATTTTGTGTATGTTTCCCTAAATCCCAATTATTTTTTTGAGATTCGTATATATAATGGTGGGCAAAAGTAGTTTTACATTTGAAATACAAATATATAATATAATAATAAATAATGATTCATGCATAAACTTTGTTTCACATACAACTGTACATTTACAGTATATGCGCTTGCCCACCCTAGTATGTGTATATGCAGGAATATTTATTTATTTATTTATTTATTTATTTATTTATTTATTGCATTTTTTATAGGTTATCCTCTTTATTCAGTCTGATAATAAATATAGTTTGCATGTATCACAGTACAAGTTTTTATGAATCAAAAATAATTTAATTTACTGACAATATATGAACATGAGTTAAAAAATGCCTTTGACCCAGTGATCCCACTCTGGGAATTTATCCTAACAATACTAAAACACCAATTTGAGAGAATATATGCATTCCTATGTTCCTGGCAGCATTATTTACCATAGTCAAGATCTGGAAATAGCCGAAGTGCCCATCAGTGGATGAGTGGATAAAAAAGCTGTGATATATTTACACAATGGAATACTATGTAGCCATAAAAAAGAAGGCAATCTTACCTTTTGTGAGAGCATGGCTGGACCTGGATATTATCATATTAAGTGCAATAAGAGTCAGAGAAATACAAATACCATAGGTGAAATCTAATGAACAGAATAAACAGACAAACAAAACAGAAACAAACTTATAGATACAGAGAGCAGACTGATAGATGTAAGAGGGGAGGAGGAGAGGGGGCACTGGATGAAAGAAGGTAAAGGCATTAGCCAAAGAACATACACGAATACCCCGTAGGCACAGACAACAATGTGGCGATGGCCAGAGGAAAGGGGAGTGAGGGCTGGGTGGAGGGGGGCAAAGGGGAGAACAATCTGTGATAGTCTCAACAAAAAAACATCTCTTAAAATATAAGTATTATTATTATAATCAACTAGTTTCTTATTTCTCTTTTCTTTCTAAAATATATATGCTAAATTTCTACAATTCTGATGAGTAATGGTTAACTCATAGTAGAAAAAATATAACTGATTACATATTTGATCTATTTGAGTTTTTTTTAAACAAAACTAGAGGGAAAACTTTGTATACCAAATATTGAAAGAAATTTCATAAAATATAAACTTGTTTATGTTCAGATACTATTATTTTTAAAGAATCTTGAATTAAAATATAAATAAACATAAACATGT
Source organism: Sturnira hondurensis (assembly GCF_014824575.4). Lineage (NCBI taxonomy): Eukaryota > Metazoa > Chordata > Mammalia > Chiroptera > Phyllostomidae > Sturnira > Sturnira hondurensis. The sequence continues at coordinate 21,517,346 of NW_028083059.1, forward strand.
ACTCACACTCTGGTTGTCAGTAGTGTGGCCTTGAACACAATCTTTGACCAACTTGTAAAAAGAGCCCAGTTGTGTGATCATTATTCTGAAGTGTAAAGTGTAGTGTCTATAGTGAGAACAACACAGTTCAAATTCAGTCTCCACTTCTTTGTAGGTGTTTAATACTGCACATGTGAATAAACCTCTCCATCTCTCATTTTACTGATCTATAAAATGAGGTAATGATAGTACCTGCCTCATAAAGTTGTGAAGATTAAATGAGTTAGTATAAGCAGATCATTTAAAATATCGCTGGTACATAAGTACATATTCCTGATGTGCCAAGTACTGTTGTCACTATTATTGTAACTTTATCAATATAATTATTTCATTACTTTGTTTTGTGTAGATGAAAATTTCTCACCTTGGCCAATGGAATTTGGAAAATTTTTATTTTAAGAGAAACATTTTTGAGAATGCTCAAAAATTTTTATAATGGTATTGAACTTTATGAAGATTATCTCACTTGACATTTCATAGATCAGGTTAGAGTGTTAACACCCAAAGATGCAGCCCTTGTGTGGGAAAGTGACTTGAATTCCACGATGGGAACCTTTAGAAGAGAAACACATACATGCACACACAAACACAATATATTTCTTACTTTTCCTCCTCTCATTCTCTCAATTTAGGACTACTGCATTTTTTAGCTGGCCTTCTTGCTTTTAGTGCCATTTTATAGAAATCCATCTTCTACTGCTTTGTTCTTCACAACAGATCTCTAAAATATAGGCCTGTCATCACTGTTCCCATGTTACAATTCTACAGTGATTCCCTATCACACACAGAAAAAATTATGTTCCTTTGCTTGGCATGTAAGGGTTCATTAATAAAATATGTGTTGAGTAGTCACTTTGTGCCAGCCTTAAAGAGGAAAGATCCTTCCTGATCTAAAGCTTGCCTTCTTTTCTATCTCCATTCTTCTCACTGGGTCACCTGCAGTCCTAAATCAGGAGACATGATCAGGCTGTCTGACTCCACAGGCAGTGTAATCTCCCTGTCCAAACTTTGCTGTGAAATGTCAGCCCAGCTAGTTTACTCTGTGGGCTTCTGGCTCCTCCTTCATAAAATAAAAAAAATTTTATTCTTCAAAGTCTTTTTCAAATTTAAAAGCTGTGACTCGAAGAAAGTTAGAGCTTAGATGGAAGAGAGTGGTGGCTGGATTCTTGAATAAACCCAAAAGCCTATCCTGTAATTAAACTTGTACCTAATAACAAATCAACAATGCAGTAGAATAGGACAGAATGTTGTAATCATTTCACTCTCTTAGGCTCAAGGTACACAGTTGTAATCACGGCAGTGATTACTGCTCTAAGGGAGCACCTGGAAATCATGGCCAATATCATGTTCCTGATATGATAAAGTCCATCATGCCACCTAGGTACTGGTTTTCTTTTTTAATCAGTAGAAGGTAGAAAATTTAAAACAGCACCATGTCTAAGATAAAATATATTGGAACTGAGAGCTCTGACATATCTGAATGCTTTTGCTGTGGAGGAGGGGAGAAGAGGCTGTGGTCCAGGCGGGTTACCTCGTAGAGTAGAGAAACAGAAATAGTTTCTCCACGTTTTTGGCAGAAATAAACGAATAAGTTAACTCGATGAATTAGGTGATAGTTAAAGGGATACTGAGGGAGGAAAGGAAATTGTGGGAGAGGACATAAACGGAGAGCTGAGCGGAAGATGTTGGGAACGATTGAAAGAAGAGAGTGTGTGTGAGAACGATGCAGTGGAGAAGAAACATTTGGAAGATATGTCACCGTGAGGGCTGTGTGCTGGAAATGTCAGCTCCAAACAGCTTGTTGTGTTGGGAAGTGATAAAGGGTGAGGTCTGGAAGAAGAGCAAAGAAACATACGGGACGACAGGCCACTGTGGGGTTTTGAACATGTGGGAGTTCGCATGGTCTTTGTTTTTGACAGGAGTTGAATATGTAATTCAGCTTCCATCGTTTCAGTCAACAATTATTTGCCACTTTTGCTTGTTCAGGGACCTTTTTCAGGTGTCAGTGTCTCCATGCTTATCTTTGTAAATCAAGAAACTGAGCATAAAACTTAGCACTCATGCTATTCTCAGTTGACCACTATGGTAGCACTCACTTTCTCCAAATGTAGTCATTTCTATAGCAGTTTTAAATGTAAACAATAATATTTAGGCCTTGGGAATTGTAAAATCAAGAATGAGAAATATCTAAAATTCATTTTTACGTATTGTTATTTTTTTTAAAGAGATGGAGGAGCAAGCCTGAATGTATATAGTTATTAAAAATGTATTGACATTAAATATACTCCTAAATTGAATGTGTTGTTTCCTATTCATCTGACAATAATTGAAGAGTTCAAATCCATAATCTCTGTTTGTGACTTTATTTTCATTAGCTCTATTAATATTATGCCCACTAAAATGTGTTACATTGGTAACTCTTATTTTTAAAAAGTGAATAACTATAATCTTCTTACTGGACGATCATAAGTTAATTTAAAAGGAATTTGTAGTTAAACAAGTGGAAAGTATTTCTCTTTCCACCCTCGCGTGTACCTTCATTATGAGTGTTTGCTGTACTCGGCCATGACCCTGATGTAATTGTTAGTAAAATCTGCCAGTTTGCTCCTGATGAGGAAGACTTTGCAAGAAGAAGTCTAAGAGCAGACTGAAAAATAGTGTCTCCTGTTCGAAAATGAGCTCATCTTAGTTAAATTCAGGAAAGCAGAGTACCTATATGAAATGCTGAATGTCTAAAAATAATCTTACTTTGCAACATTAGGCAATGAAAGAAAAAATATATTTAGGCTTTACTGTTTACAATTTTAGTGGCATTTATATTATTTTCTTCAAAACTTTTGAGTTCCAGATGTAAATACATCCCTACGTGAGGCTAATTCCGTCCACTGTCAATATAGGGAGAACAGAGAGCTGCAGGGTACGTTTGTTGTGAAAAGGTTAAGCCTATGGCATGAATGGCCTACAGGTGATGAAGGTGGGAAGGGGCTCGCTAACCATACATTCCCACCAACCTGGAGATGCTATGAGGAGCTGGTGGGATGCCCAGCAGTCTCTTGCCCTTAGCACAGCCCAGAATCGTCTCATCAATATTTCTTCCCACTATTAGAGAAACAAATAAAACTCATCTCTGCTGGGATTAATTTGCTTCAGCCTGAAGCTATGAACCTCCACTGGCAACCACTCCTGAGCTGAATAAGCAGTGTCCCAGCATCTGTTGGCAACATGAAATTGTTGCAGCAGCCAGGATTCGTAAGCAACGGCCTGCAGAATCCAAAGAGAATACACTAGTCAATAACTAGCAGAGTCTGACCACTGAAAGAAAGGCATGTAATTCCAGATTTCATAAGCTATATTTAAATCAGGGCTTTTCTCTTTGTGGATCTCACTGTGGAGACTGTACAGACCTAATTCTACTTAAATAGTCCTAGTTATATAGCTGGTTTGGGCTGACAATACTTGAACATATTTTCAGCTGGACATGGATCCATCTTATGAAACCAAGACAGAAATAGCTGCTCTTTAGCAGACTGGTCACTCCTGTTATGGAGCACTATGGTGGAATAGGAATAGAAAGATATATCAGGCGGTGAAGGACAAATACCATATGATCTCACCTTTAACAGGAACCTAAACAACCAAACAAACAAGCAAGCAAAATATAACCAAAGACACTGAAATAGAGAACAGGCTGACAGAGACCAGAAGGGAGAGGGGAGGAAATTTCAGGGGAAAAGGGGAAGGACTTATAGGAACTAGTATAAAGGACACATGGACAAAAATTAAGGGGGGAAGTGGAAATGGGAGGGAGGTGGGGAGCACTGGGGGGTGGGCTGGGATGGGAGTAAAGGACAGAAAACTGTACTTGAACAACAAGTAAATAAATAAATTTAAATTTAAAAAGAAAAATAGACAAAAATTGGGTTTTAAGGTGCTAGATGGTTGAAAGAGCAGTGACCTGGTGTTGGTGCCGTTTAATTTTTGATACTGAATTTTATTTTAAGATAGATTTTTTTCTATTTGTAACAATATAGGTAGCTTCACTGATTTACTTATTTTTCCAATTAGTGAATCTTTGATTATTACTGTATTCTTCCTATGATTACTATTACTATCACCACCACCGCATGGGAGAGGACGTAAAGGTACCCTTTTCAGTCAGTGAAGGTACCCTTTTCAGTAAGTGGTGATGGATTTGTGCTTATCCATCCCATGCATCTTCCAAGGTGAAAGCCTTTTTAATCTACAAAGTATATATTTCATTCTGGTTTTAAAATATAACAATTTTTACACAATGTATTTGATTGTTGACACCTTAAACAGCTGTGTTCGATTCAGTCTTCTGATCCTAGTTGGCAGGACTGGTAGGATTTACCTTGAATTAGATTACATGATCTTTAGAGTTTCAAATTGCAATAGTTTTATTACAATTTAGAGTCAGGGGAAAGATGAGGCCTAGCTGTTCCTTTACTTTTCTATTTTAACTCATGTTATCAATTGTACTTCTGTAATTCATAGACCCTAAAATTTACATGAAGCTTGAATAGGTGTTATAAGTCCTATTGTAAATATTGTATAGGTCATTTTGTATATTGTACATCACTTTTGAGTAGTGATAATCGATCATTTCTTTTCTTTTGGAACATTTAGTATTATTTGATTTTTTTCTACTGTGGCTACCAAATCCAGAAAAATTGGTCTCTGTGGTATTTTGCAGATTGTAAATACATTTTCTGTAAAATGCTGTTTGAAATTAAAACCTGATTTATGGGTTGCTCCGTCATACCAAGGACTTGTGCTGGGGAAGCATGTACATCAAGGGAAAAGGGTGTGTTTCCAAAGGGAGCACTGGACAGCTAAACCCCGTGGGTTCGTTAACTGGAGTAGCTAGTGCTGAATCCAACAGGACACTTTTAATGACGTTTTTATCATTCAGTTTTATTTTCTTCTCTGAAATGGTCAAGGGGGCATGTGCTGGACATGTGAGCCAGAAAAGTGCCTGTGTTTCTAATCCACTAATTAGACTATCGTGCACAGATGGTATTTAGCTTTTTTTCCTAATGAATGAAAGCATGTGGTAATGATGTTCATGAATTTTTATAAGATGAAAAAAATGCTACTTGAGTTTTGCTTATATTTGCTTAACCTCCTATAGGTCAGACCATAGGTGGAAAGATATATGAAATTTATATGAATAGATGATACCTTTTTGCTCAGCCGGCTTGTAGACATGATATATATGTAGACACACACACACACACTCTCTCTCTCACATGTGCCAGTACAGATCAAGTGTATGCATTTAAAATGAAATACTTTGGGATACTTTGTTGGGGGAAATGAGAATTTTTCTCGTAAGTCTTCTATCTTGCCTGTAATTCTGTGGTTATATTCTGTAATAATTTTTATTAAGTCCAACTTAATATAACAGAGAAAATTTGTTACACATGCTATTTAGTGTAGTTAAAAATGTTTTTGGCAGAAGGATAATAGAGCCCAGGGAATTAAAGGAAGAATAAGCAACTGTAAGGGCAAGATCATGACCAATTTCAAATAGGAGCAACGATCTTTTGATGCAAATACAGTGACCCATTTTTCTACCAAAAAATGGGCAAAGAAGAGCTTTAAAATTTTGTGTTATAATTGCAATATTTTTATCATTTGTCATCTATGTACCTTGTAGGAAGGCAGGTATTTTTATCTGGATAATAAAAGGTAAAATTCAACATTTGGTTTATGGGACACCATATGAATTTTCCATGGTATTCTTTAGGATATTGAAAATAAACATGTAGATACATACATACATACATACATACATAAAATTTGCTTCCACATATTCTCAACTTAAATACAGGGTCCTGCACAAATAATGCCCCCTTTATATTACAAAATCTTTTATTAGAAAATTGTAAGTATGTAATTCTGTAACATAACAATATCACACTCAAACACACCATATGACGTTTTAGGTGAAATGTTCAAATTAAAACTATAAATTATTACACAAATATTATTACCCAACCAACCACACTCAAGCAGGAGTTACTTCTGGATACTGTAAAATACCATTTTATAATTATGAATGTAATTTGTCCATTATATTCTGATTGATTATTTCCAAAGTAATTTAAAATACAGGCACCTACTATACAATAATCCAAAATTACCCATTTTACCACTTATTTGTATCTTCTGATGTCTTTGGCATTTAGTCACTGGCGTTTTGCTGAGACTTGTATTTGAATCCTGGTCTGAAAGATTGGTTTGGGAGTAAGTTCCTTGGATTGTAACTAGGCTTGGATTATTTAGCATTCAAGTGTTGCTGGCTTCTTGGTGTTTTAAACAAGAACATTCCAGAAATGATAGCATTTTTCATTGAGAACAATGGCCCTGAGCCAAAAGAAATCTTTAGTGAAAGTTAATAAAGTGGTATGAGGATACGCATTCAACATGTATATGAGTCAAGAGTCTGTCAGAAGGCAGAAGCCTGTGCAGATGCAGGCTGTATGCCCAGTTTGGAGGCCATCATTTAATACCTATTACTTTTGAATAGATGTAAATTTTCAATCTGGTACAAAATTCAAAAAGTTCAGATAAATTTTTTTACAAATTTTGCCTTCTTATATACTTTTTCACCTTTTAAAAAATATAGCACAGTAGAGATTCCTTATTTTTAAAGGTTGTCTAATATTCCATTGTTTGAATGAAAACCAGGTAGCTTTACACTGTATTCAAAGACAACTTTTAACATTGTGTACAGATACTGTTTAGGAAATGTTTGAGGGATATTGAAATTAAGTGTGCAAAATTCTCATTTTACTTTAAACTATTTAAAAGTTAGAACTACTTTTATATGTACCAGAATTATCTTTTAAGCCCTTAATGATATACATCTTTATTTTAGTTTAGTTTAGTTTAGCCTAAGCTAATGGGCTATTTAACTTTTCTTTTATTTAGATTGATTTTTAGTGATGTTCTCATGCTTTTTGGTGTTTTATAACAATGGATTCTTTCAGTGAATAGTGAAGTTTTTATTGAGTTCATATTATTCTACTGTATTCTCTTTCACGTGGAAATTTTAGTTCTACATCAGTATTTCTTATTCTCACTAGATGTATTCTCAGAGGCCTTAAAATTCCCTACAATAAGTTCTTTCCTGTGTTTTTTTTTTACATATGTACTTTGCTTTTTAAGATAGATAGACTATAAGTGTAGTCCAGATTATCAAGATTAGTGTTATAAAATGTCAGTACCATCCATTTCTTTGAGATTATCATTTGCGTGCAGTGAACTGTATTTAGTGGCGAATACAAACTTGACACTATTGTAGGCCCTTGGATCCAGCAGTGAACCAGAGAGTTCCATGTCCTTGTGCTCACGGAGCTTACATCCTGTTCGGAGGTGCAGGTGTGGACATTGACACCATTTAATGGAATTAAGTGCACTCCAAAAACTGATGCCGTCATACCAGGTGAATCCCAAATGATCTTATATACACTATGGATAAAGTTTCTTGGTAGTGCAAATAGGAAATAAAAAGGCGATGAGATTTTAAAGTTACTTCTTTGATCCAGAGTTTCCATGTATCTGTGACTGTGTTTGGCTTAACCAGAAGTATTCCGAGGGGGAAACAGCAAGGCTTTCATACTGCGTGTACCTTACGCCTACACTCTAGTAGCTTCTTCACCGTGTTTTCCATGCTGATCTTGAATCAGGTAACCAGACATTTGTATTAGTGATTGATTGGCTTATTTCAAAGTTTCCTTAGTGTCTGTTTATTTTAAATGTGGGATTTGCATCTATTTTTAAGTAAATGGTCTTGACTTTTCCCACATGGGATCCCATGAGCTTACTATTCGAACAGTCATCGATTTTCTAAGTTGTCACGTGTGCAACACAAGTGTTTGAAGGCCAATTGCTGGTTTTCTTACTACCTTATTAAATGCCCCAATGGCATAGTATAGAAGTACATACTTACCTGAACTTATCAGTAAGCTGTATGACAATCTGAATAAACATAGCAAAACATTTAATATAATCAGGTAATTTGGTCCTCGTAAGAATTGAAAATATAATCGACCTGTTGTGATATAAAATGTATCTTCATCATTGCTTACATATATTACCATCTAACTTATTAGATGATACTTTTTAAAAAGTGGGAATAGTGAGTTTTATTCTCTCAAGAAATATCTCCTCTCACCCTTGGAATAAATTACCATCTTGTATTGATTGCTCAGTTTTGACTAACCTTTGCTTTTCATTCTGGCACCTTGTGCTATCTAGTCATTTTATTGTACTTAGAAATAGAAATAAGTCTTGTGTAGCAGAACTGAATGTTTTATTGTTACATCTTCATTAACTGTACTCTGGTCTGTATTCAGTATGTTAATATATTGTTGCTTTGGTAAATGGTGATTGATTTCTGGAAACAAGATCTGCCAGTAAAGAAGGGCTTAAATTGCAAAGATTATATATGTGAAGCATTTATTAATAGCTCCTGTCCTCTGAGTTAGTTCCTAACATTTCTAACATTTCACAGAGAAGGGCTTGATGTTTTGCACTTTGATTCCTCTTTTAATCTCCATTTGGGACAGATTTTTATGATTCTCTCAGTAACATTTTGTCTTCCTGAAACTATTATAAATTGCCTGGATATTCTGATGTTTGGAGACATCCAAAATACTTGGCCTGAATTTGGGTAGTGTCTCAATTGGTAACATCCCTCTTTCTTTAGTCTCTTTTGGACTGCAGACATTTTGAAAATGTTTCCATAAGTATTATGAGTGCATACATTTTGTTATTTTTCTATGCTGGCTTTATTGTTAGTAATCAGTGAACGAGATCACTGTAGTTATTAGATTTTATTGTTATCAAACTTACCCGTTATATGTCACTTTTATGACTTTAAATTCCTAGTGTGTTCAAGGTGTATTTCTTCCCTTTATTTTAATTGCGTTTACTTGGCATTTGCTTTCAAGCTTACTTATTTTCTGCTCCAATATTTTTTATAAAAATAAACCATTTGGTGTCTATCACATTTTTCCAGAATCACCAGATCAGACAACCTGGAAGGTGGTTGTGGCTTCTTTAGAATAAACCTACTGATTCCTTGTGATTATTCTTTTCTCGTTCTAATAAGTTGCGATCCATTTATTATTTAAATGAATCACTTTGTGATAACTCTGAAGTTGTTGTTGAGATCATTTGTCTGACAATTAAAGACCCAACTAATTCTGATTTTAAAACTTTAAAATGAAAATTGTCCTTTCCAAGATCATTCGTGTCCTTCCTTTCCCATAAATTTGCTGGTGGTTGCTGATACTTTGTTTTAGCACACTTTGTGCTAAAACACCTCTCCACACCTTAGTGATTCTAAATTACTCTTCTGAAAATACATGTTGAATGTCTAACCTGTCACTAGAGTGAATAATTTGTTCATTCTGAAGTAAAGCAGGTCAGTGTAGATTGGTTTGGATCTGAAGTACATTTCAGTAGAATAGACATATTTAGTTTGACATAAGTAACAGTAACAATATTTCATGTTTTTAAAGTAAAAATAATTTGAGATGACATTCTAGTTGTTTTCACTGGAATTTTATTTATCATGATAAAATCACTTAGGGTGTTTTATACTAACAGTGAAATTAATTAATTTGTTAGTTTAATTTCTTATGAAATTCTATGCTTCACTTTTCCTAATTAAATGGTTTTCAGGCTTTCCCATAGAATTACTAATAAAGCAAAACTAAGCCAGGAAATACTGGATACTTGAAAATATGTGGCATAGGTTTTGTAAAGATTTCTTTGCCCATGCTTTTAGCCCTTATAGATCGCACCTACTGCTAGTACTGTAAAGTAAGTATTGGAAGTTACATATCTTAGAGAACAGTGCCTCTCTACATTTCCAGAGACACATATGCTATAGTGGACTATTGTTACAGAGATAGACAGATTGGATTTGATGCAACCTGTAGTACCTTGGATAAGTTATTTGATTTCCAATAGCTTAGCTTCCTCCTATGTAAAACTGATATAAAGATGTCTGTATTAGTCACAGTGTGGTTGTGTGCATTCAGGGAGGTGACTGAAGTACAACATACCCTGCATAAGGTATACAAGGTCACCTGAAAACAAATGAACACACAAAAAGTGTATTAACCCTTTTCATGTTCTGTTCTTCCCTGCAGAGCATTTATAAAAATTTCCTAATCCTCTTTCAGGAATATATATAATAAGTAAGTTTAGATTTTTGAAGAAATATTCCTTTAGCTGAGTTTATGTTGGACCCTTCACAGGACTTGAATATTAAGAAATACCTGTTTTGTAGCAATGGCTCCCAATTTAATATCCTATTTTTAATTCACTCATGTGTAAAAAGAATATTCCCTAGTCCCATGTATGTGACAAGTCATAAAACACTGGTATAAGCTGCCACTCTTGGAAAGAATTGGAAGTCATGTCTTTGATGTTGTTTCAGCTAGGGTTTCAAGTCATAGACAGAAGTCTGTGGAGAATCCAGAAGTAAGATCTAACAGTTTAGCCAGCTCATCTATTTTCCTTTGGAAAGAAGAGATAGGGCAGAACTGGATAGCTCCGGAGGGAGATCTAAGTACGGTAGCACAATAAATCCCCTTTCCGATGACAGAACTACCTGAGCTCCTTCGGAGAGCCGAAAGGAGGGGGCAGGGGAGGGGATAGAGGACGACCAAATTAGGGAATTCAATATAGTTCTTTAGTAGATTGAGGGAGTTTTCAATATTTCCCCCTTAGATTGTTTTGTGGAGAAAAAGGATTTTAAGAAAATATAATAGGATCTTAGTGTTTTGAATACTTACGTCATAAAATAAGTGAAGAGAAGAACATTATTAGGTCAGTCTTATCCACTCTAGGCATTATCTCGCTCTTCAGTAAAAAAGGATTTATTTCTCCTGAGTTGGAAAATATAAACATTTTCAATACTATTTTTCATCATTTTAAAATGAATCCTAAATTAAAATTTGTAAATCTTATAATGACACATTTTCTTCCAAACATTCTTCAGTACTTCGGATTCGAATTTCTTTTTTCTCACAGAAGAGTTTCTGACGTGAAAAACAGTAGTTGTGTAATTACCCTGAGAATTTCAGAAACTCTTATATTTGAGCCATTGCATTAAATAAAACTCTGGGAAGGACAGATGCCTTGATGTGTCTGGGGAGCTCATTGATAATGTGAGTGCTATAAACTGAAAAGTAGCCTGCCCAGACACTCCCCCAGATCCACCTCAAATGCATTTCATTTCTGGTTTCTAACAAAGCAGAGTTTGTCCTTCCGTGTTTTTATTTAATATAATGTGGGTGTCTCAAAGGCCGTTGCTGATTGTTAGGAAAGAAACTAATCCTTTTCAACTGTCAAACATCAAACAGAAGGTCATAAACCTTATGACAATAAAAGAATTTTCTTTTGTCCTTTTGCAGTCCTCTAGGATTCCAGAGTAGATTCAGATTGCAACAGAGGAAGTTGAAATAAGAGCAGAGTTGGGAAGTCCAGACAAGATTTATCAAACCAGACACTGTGCCTTCCCCCAAATTCAGCCTAGTTTGGAGTCACTTCCTTATCAAAGCACACAGGCGCTTCTGGGAAGGTTGGCTGTGTCTCCCTGGAGTGGTTCTACTTACTGCGACTGTAACATCAGTTAGGTTTGGGGGAGGGAAGGGGAGAGGAACAGGCTTGAGGGGGTTAGCCAGGACAAGGAGTCATAGAAATGGTTACTAAAAGTCAGAAAATTCCACAGGCTAAAAGTATGTGTAGTCACAAGTCTCATAAAACAAGGAAACGATACGCAACGTATGCTCACATCTAATAAAATAGTTGCAATAAAAGTGGTCTAGGGAGACCTAGCCTCAATCTGAAGTCTCATATTGTTGATAACATAGCAAGTGACAAAGAAGAGCTCTTATGTCCAAAATGGAGAGGTTATGGATTAAAAGCAAAAGGAGATGGTTTTCTTTCACTGAACTCTGTTTTTAATGCAACTGACCACCAGTAGCGTTATGTTATTGCAACAGATGGATTCATTCCACTTTCAGGTATATGGATATGGAAACTCTTAAACAGATCCATTCAGTCTCAAGTTTTTAAGTACTCAGTTACTTTTCTAAAAATCCAAAACCTAGCCCTATAAATTCTTTTTTGTGTGTGAAAGCTTGTAACACGAAGAATGTCTTTCCTAGTATTTAGCTCTATGAAAGAACAATAGAATCACAAACTTACTTGCTTTCTTTTCTAAAAAAATGAAATTAGAAAAAATAAGACTCACTAATACAAAGGGGAAAACTAGTCTAAAGTAGCAAGTTTTACAAAATCAAATGCATAGTAAATTATATGTGACTGTTGAAGTAAGGAGGACAGTGATTGAGAAAAAAACATACTTTAGTGAAATCAAGTGATGCCATTTGAAATTAGAGTTGAGACAAAAGTTCCATTTTGTTCCTAAAAATAATTTAATAAATTATAAGAGAAGATGAAAACCCACATCCCAGTGTGTTTCAAATTGTATCATAAAGATGAAACTGACTCACAGGAAAAACACATCTTCCTAATCGTCCACGCCCAGAGGTTGCAATCAAACCCAGTGTCACAAAACCAAACCAGGCTTTACGGACCGACTTTCACACACTGCCCTTGACCCCTCGCCAAACATTCACACACACAAGGGCACCACTATCTGTGTGTCTTCTTTTCCCTTTCAGAAGAAAACAAGGAAGGCGACTTTCCTTCACAGAGGCAATTCTGTATTTCATATTTTTGATAGCTCCATGGCAGCCAATGAGAAGGGACATTTACTGAGTGCCTTCTGTATTCCAGGAATCACATCTAGTGCTTTGCACACGTTAGGCCACAGCCTTGATGCTGTTATTTTTATTCCAATTTTACAGTTGAGGAAGCAGGGTTAGAAATGAAAGGAAACTTCCTCAAGGTCATATAACTAGGAAGTGGAAGCCCAGGTCCCAAGATTGGTAGACACTTGTCACCCTTCTGGCTTTTTCTCTGTCTAGTCATTTTTCTTACAGTATCTTGATGTTAGGTACAAAGCCACCTGCAAGTCCGAAAGTTTGTCCTGACAGGACCAGCCAATTCTGGCAGCACCTTTACCCCTGTCAGTGGGGAGCATCGGGGCTGTGCCTCCAGAGGTTTGAAAAGAAATTTTGCCCTGGGCTCAAGGAAACATTTTATGGCTGTAAGGCAGTAGAAGAGAAAGCCTTTTTATTGCTCCTATTTCTGTCCCTTTGAGGACACTGTGGTATGAGAATAATTTCTTCCTTCCTAAGACAGTACAGAGGACAGCCTTTTCCTCCTGACCACTTCTTTCTGGGGACATCATTGCTTAGGAACAAGGCCTGCTCTACAGGAGCCATCTTTCCGTCACAAGGGACCAACGTGACAAATGCACTTCTGTGTGGAACTAAAATGAGGGTCTGGGGACTTAAAGGTATCATTGAACAGAAGAATCCCTAGTGTCATCCACCTTTATTTTCATTATCGTTTTCTGTCACTTACAAGCAAGTAGATGAAGTTGGCTTAGCCTCCGAAAAGTAAATCAAGTGAACAAACCTCAATAGAAGCTGAGGGGCCTAGTGTTGGTGCAGTTGAAAAATAAGAACTAAACTGTGAATGCAATTTGTAACCAAATAGCCATTAAAAATAAAGTTATTCTTTGCTTTAAATTCTTGATTCATATTTTACAGTTTTTTAATTTAGGTTTTAGTTGCCATTGTATCATCTTATTATAAATAGTTAGGGAAAGCATTAGAATGTTTTAAAGGATGACCAAGTGTTAGTGACCTATATACTGAAGTTCCTCCTCGTTACATTATTTAACTGTAGCAGATGTGAAACACCAACTTTTCTTGTGGAAAGCTATTCATTGTGGGTAGAAAGCTAATATAAGTTCTTGAAATCTTTATTAACATAAAATGTTGATTTAAATGGAGAGATTCAACCCCAAATATATTACATAAGTTGAATTACTGGGTTAAGTTGAACAATGAAAGAGACAGCTCTAAAACTATTGACATAATTACTTTAAAAATATTATTTTATTTGAATAAAATAGTCAAATTTCAATATCATTGAATTATTTGTTAACAACAGAAAAGTTTCTTTTTAAGAAACTATGATACATTTTTATAGTTGATATCCAACTTTAAATTTTATTTATATAACTCATGTGTTGACCTTAAATGAAATTTTTATTATTTTACTCTAAAAGAGGAATACTTTTATAATTTACTGTTTGATAACTAAAATTCATTCTTGATCAATATTTATAACATCATTTTACAAAAGCTTATGGATAAAGTTTGTAATACAAAAACAGGTTGTTCTTCTACCAAAACTTCTTTAAAAAAAGAAAGAAAGAAAAGGCTACATAGTTGAAGAGAGGTTTTACCTTTTGACATCTACATACCCATTGTTCTTTCTAAGCTTTTGTTCCCTAGCTCAGGCTGAGAATGGATAATTATATGTAATGGAAGACAGCTGTGATGTACCGAGTGTATTTTTTCCCTTTTTATCTTGTGCTTGAGTGCATAATTCCCTTCCTGCTTCAGTGTTATATAAGGCTCAATTTTCCTGTGTTTACTTTATCCTGAATTTTAGCGTGAGGATTTTAACAATCAAAAGCAATCCTAGTTTTGTTGTTACCTTTGGATAATGCCTTAAGTTATGCATCAAAGTGTACGATTTCTAGTAGTAGACCGTTTGGTTGGGGAGAGTGGTAATTGTTCTGTGTAGCTAAGAAATGCCACTGTATCAAGAAAGACAATAATATTTTAACCCACACATTAAATTTACTCCATTTTCTATTTAGGCACTGTGTTGGATAATATTGTCACATTCAGGGTACTTGCTTTTTTTTTTCTCAATTCTAGCCCAGACCAGGATTGTTTCATTCTCTTTTGTTTTTAAGTTTCCCAGGTTAGCAGTCACATCTCTATAAAATTTGGTAGTAATCTTATTAACTGACTATGTTTCAGTACATGTTGTAATCTTTTTCTCCTCTGTGTTCTGGTTCTTCTGGTGCAGTATTGAAAGACAAATGCTCTCTTTATCAGGTCTTGGTGGCTCCACATGCTTCCCTTCCTTGTGTCCTTAATTCTCTCCGCATACCTTATATAGTGGTAATTGGGTAATTAGCCAGAAATGCTGTTGCCTGAACTAGAGAGTACGAAATGTCTCATTGAACAAAATCATCTTTCTCTGAACACATAATTCATTTCTGATATGCTACAACTCTATCAGCAGGGAAACTTTGCTTCCCTTCGGGAGTCTAACAAGCCTTCAAGACAAGAATAGACAGAGAGCTTCTGCCATTAGTCTCAATTCTAAGGCAAATTGCTGTAGTCTCATTTTCTGCCTGCAGAGCATAAGATCTTAGTAGATGGCAGAAAATCTTCTGTTGAAGATTTGATGAACAATAAGATAAAGGTTCTATTGTGGGCCACTTGAAGAAAACCTGTAGTCGATTTATTTGGCTTTTAAAACAAGCTAGAAGGCATACCTGAAAGTCTGAAGAACCCATGGAGTTATTGGTTTCAGCTCTATTTTGATGTAGCGTGTAAATTTCCGCAGCAAAATGCCCTTCAGTGAAGAAAAATTTCTGTTTCTGGCTATCAGTTGCATCATGATTCCAAGCAAATAGCTGAGTAAAAGAAAACATCCCATAAAGACTCTGCTGCATTCTTGTAATAAATTACAAAAACATTGGTATCAGCTTTCTCAGTCATTCTGCAAGACTATAGTTAAGAATATTTCCAGATGTGTCTTACTGAAGGGAAGGTAATTTTCTTTCATGCACAAGAGATCCTTTCTTAACGCTGAAGGAAAAAAATCACTTTCTTCGTCCTCTGCAGGTGACAAAATTTCAATTTCCTGTATTTTTAGACTGCCAGCATTTTGCTCCTTCCCCATGGGAATGAAGAGAGATATAATCATAAGACTAGAAATACATCTAAGGTAATATAAATGAAGAAGGCAATTTTCCAGTTTCCTGAGAAGGTAGCTTCATGGAGCAAGAATCGAAGAAAAGAAAAGAATGCATAGGAATGGACCTGATTGCTTTGGTTTGTGGTAAAGGATCCATCCCTTGAAATATCCAAGTTGAGAGCAAAGGGATTTTCTTAATGAGGTACTGAATTTTTAGGATAAACAAACTTCAATGGAAGTAATGTCCCAATTTCTCAAAATTAATCATAGACCAAATCTTTCCAATAGGAAGTTACACACAGTGAGTCATTTTGTCTCCTCATTTTGATCACATTCTTGGTGGTGGTAAGTGGCACGCAAAGGATCTGTCTGCAGAGTGTAAAACCCTCCTGTGTGAGTCCATACTATGTGCTGTGTTGCAGTTTGGGACCAGTAGAATTCTTTTATGGTCCAGTATTATAGATCATATGTCTCCCTCTTTTCTATCATCCCACTCTTCCCAAGACATAAAGGCAGGATAAACAAAGCCCGATGTCATTAAATACCACTGTTTTAAAACTATGTAAGTTAAAAAGTGTGTTCACCAGTATAAAACAGGAACTATGCAAATGAATGTTTAGTAAACAGTAAGAAGAGTTCTCAGATTTTCGAATGTCTTTTTAGTCATGTGGATTGCTATGTGAGCTTATGCCTCAGTAGTGCATTATTACAAAGTATGTTTCTGTTTCTAGGTCTAGGTAAGGTTGGTTTCTTTATTTAAGAAAATATGCATGAGTCCAGGGAAATAGCATGGTGGGGCAAGGGTATAAAGCTAGGTTCTATAATCCAAAAATTGGGTAAACAGAGGCAAAACAGCCTTCCTTGTGGATTTGAAGATTTGGCAGGCCCATCTCTCTCTCCTTCCTTTAGGCAGAGCATCTCTCTGTGGGCAGAGGTGGACAGAGGTGGGCAGAGGGACGCCTGGGGCAGCATTGCCCACCACACGTCTTTTTCCCTTTTCACACATACAGATATTGTTATAAATGAATAAAATATTTTCTAAATTTTTCAATAAGTTTTTGGGCACATGTTTGTATTATTAATAATTTTATGAAATTTTTCTGTCCTTTTTCTTTGTTTCCAAATTATAAGAATTATAATTTTAATGAACATACACATAATATTCATATAAAAATTATGCAAGGAAGAGACAGTTGAAAAGTGTTTAGTCTCCAAAATGTGTAACCTTTTGTGACGGTTTGGTGAACCTAAAATGTCATTTTGAAGTATTTTAGTTGCAACTGAATTTGATTGAGGCCACGTGAGACATATACAAAAATGGGTATAGACATGTATGAAACAGTCTTTATTTACATCTTCTATTTGAAAATCGTGTTCAACATTTGCATGTAAAGCTAAATATATTTCATATTGGAATGTTGGCTTGTCAACCAAGGAATCTTGTCATTTTCCCTCTCAAGCAAGTAAATGGAATTTGGCGTGTTTTGGTCATTTCCTTTAATAATCAGAATTAATGCTGAGTTTCTGTTTTTCACTATAGAGCCATTTCCTAGAAATCTTACCCTTAAAACAGTCTATTGCAGAACTATAATTTTGTGACCTTCAGAATAAATTTGCATCGGGAAGTTTGCCTTGAACCTAGGAAATGCAAATCTAAGATTATATGTTTGCACAAAACATTTAACTCACATACCTTATAGTCCAGTGAGAAGGCTATAAATGTGTGGTGAAATGAACCCACGGGTATTTTATTTTTGTAGCATATTACATGATTCTTTTTAATAACAACTTTTGTTATATTTTGTCTCAAATGAGACAGAAAATTTAGGAAAACTTCCTAATGGGGACAAGGGGGAAATATTTGGGTTTTCTGTTTAATGTAAAATGCTGACAAGGATAAATGACCAGTGGAGCAAACAGTATCAGCCTAGATATAATGAGTGCAGTTAGCATGTGATGGGGAAAGGTGTGAGGTTCCATAGAAACTGTTAAGCAGGAGGAGTATCACACAGAAGCAAGTTTTTTCACAGATGCTCCAATTCTGTAGTGTGGGAGTCATTTTAGAGATCTAACAAACAAGTAAGTATAGGTCTATTTAAAATCATTGAGAAAAATTGAGGTCTTCCTGAGAAAACAGAATTGTTCTGGGTTGTAACTGGTATTACTCGCTTATAGCCATCAAGATTTAATACATGGCATGATGTAACCATAGTAACTGCTGTGTCTAAAACCATAATGAAATTCAACTGAAAATTTACTATTGTGCCTTCCATTCTTGTGAAAATAATAATTACAGGTTACGTAACTTTAGAACACATAAATTCAGTACATATTGTTAGAATGTCTTCTCTGTGCAGAGAACTGTTTTAGACACTAATAAAAAGTATAAGCTTAAGACATTCTCCCTGACGTGAAAGGTGTTCAGATACTTATGTCAGAAATGTAGAGGAATCCATAATTCTGTATTATACAAGATGATACGTGACATGTCCAGTAAAAAGATAATTCATTAAGCAGTTAAGTTTGTGTGTGACCTTTTTAGATTAAAAATGGAACATCATATTTTTTTTTACCTGGAGGAGAAAAGAATACAGTGATGAGAACAATTTTTTGCTATTTTGGAATTACCGTGTACCTGCCAGTTGTGATAAAAATTGCAACAGCGTAGCATTTCCATCTTAGAAGTGTTGCTATGGCATTTATAGTGATTATTTTTGTTATTTTTTCATTGTACGTTTTGTTCCAGTTTTTTGTTTTCCCCTAAGTACTGCACAGAGGAAACTGTGCTTGATTAATCCAGTTCAAATTAATAAGTAAAATGTGCAGACACACATTTTGATAAACAGTTTCCCACAAGCCATGCAAAAACAGTAGTGTAACATCACTGGTACAGCTCAGATAACAGAGTCTAGAATGAATTAATGGTAATGCAAAAACTGAATGTCAGTTATAGTAAAGATATTATAATCTATTACAAAATTGTTCAGATAATCAGATGAAAGAGAAAACAATACCCAGTCATTTTTTTACCATTTATAATCCAAAAGGTTTTATAGTTAAACATCATGTGTTACTGAAGTTTATTTTTACATCTCTTATTTTTTTTTTTTGTTCTCCCCTTAAGAAAATCTTTTTTTTTTCTTATTCACTTAGAGGGTTGAATTTGAGAGCTAATATNTGAAAGAGAAAACAATACCCAGTCATTTTTTTACCATTTATAATCCAAAAGGTTTTATAGTTAAACATCATGTGTTACTGAAGTTTATTTTTACATCTCTTATTTTTTTTTTTGTTCTCCCCTTAAGAAAATCTTTTTTTTTTTCTTATTCACTTAGAGGGTTGAATTTGAGAGCTAATATTTTTTAAAGTCTACACAAGAAGAGATATTTCCTATATGTGTTTTTAAAAGTTAAAATGAGAATTTTGCGATTTTTTGTGATTTTTTAGGATCTAAACTCTTAGATCCTAACTTGGTACTTTTTATTCAAAATACATCTATTTACTTACTTAAACTAATATTGAAGTTGCATTTCGAGGTTAATTTAGCTTCAGTATAATTAATTTAGTAGTTATGAAATTAATCAATTTTCAAACATTAAGCATTGTTATGTAAAAGTAATATCTTCTTTATTCCCTTTGTTTCTAAAAATAGACTTGCATGTAAATAATATTGCTTAAGATTTTATTAAAATCACTGAAATAGAGGGTCTTTATGTATAGCCCTCCTAGGGGATGTGCCATGTGGATTTATATCTGAATTTCTTCAAATTACATTGCTTATACTACAATTAATTTGTTTTCATTTTAATAAATACTGTGGATGCCAGGCTGATTTCTTTTGGCTAAGAGCTAGCAAACTGATCAACCGAGGCAGAGAAAGGGGTTCAGAAAAGGGTAAACGGCATTTCTTCATAAGCCCCGTAGCCCGTTGGTTGTTTGGAGTGGGATAAATAACAAAGCTATAGTGTAGTTTGCAAGATAACAAGGTACCATATTCTGATGAAGAAGTGGTAAGTGTAATTATGTTCCTAATGAAATGGGAAAGAGAGAGTCAGTGAATTTGTGAAATACATGAGGAACACAGGGTGCAGCCTGGACTCTGTCTGAAGGACCTTATACTATTATGATGGCCGTGATCTCTTAGCACTGTAGCGTCAACAGGTTGTCATACAATAAATTTTAGTTACAGAACATAAAAAGTTATGTTATTCTCAGCTGAATCAATGTGCCATGGATTCTTTCATCCTATCCCAGATGAGACATTTGTCTGCTTAGCACTTGCCAAAGTGATTTTGATGGTCAAGAGACCCTCCCATCCCTCATTCTTTCAACTCCCAGTAGTTGGACCAGACATAGCATGCAGTACAATGATGACTGCATTTGGGTATATTTTGGCATATTTCCCTAGCCTGCTAACTGAAAGCAGCTGAAATGTAAGTGAAAAAACACAGTGAATTGAAACCAAACATATGAAATTTCATATTCAAAGAATCCCCTGAAATGAAGAAACTATAAAACAAGTGTAATTTTTGGCCTTACTCCTACAGTAACTGGGAGGAAATATTGGCTCAGCAGTAGGGAGACTACCTCCTTCAGATCCCTGATACTCCTCTCTGCTGACACTGCCAACCAGTGAATGACCCCCCGGCTGCCGTTGGCAGTCCCTCTGAGCTGCCTGTCCCGCTGTCTCCTCGCCTCCGGCTCCAGGTCTTCATTCACACTGTCTCCTCACCTGTACTTTGCATGTTTCCTGTTAGGCTGCTGCTTCGTGCATTTATTCCTAAAAAATCTAAAGGTCTGCAGTAAAAAATACAAGTATGGTCTTTATAAAATATGGAAGGGTTTCGGTGGGTGTTAGATGCTGTTACAGTTCCAAATGGATCATTGCATGTGGAAGATTAGGCAGTTATTATCTGTACCACTTACTAGGTGTGAGACACAGGGCAAGCTCCCAGAGTTCACTCCTTTACCCTCAGTTTCCTCATCTGAACAACAGAATTACAGAGACTATCCTATAGGTTCTTGGGAAGAATTGAGAATATGCCATATGGGACATTTCCTGGTTCAGAGTAAACATTCAATAAATAATTCGCATAATTACTATGGTGTTTTTGTTGATATGAACCTGGTATAAACATGGCTATTTATTTCTTCTGAAACCTGGATTTTTTAGAGGCAGTTTAATACCCTGTTTTCTGAAGATTCGCTTAAGTTTCATGAAGGCAGTATCTTCAGAGTACAAGGCTGATCCTTGACATGTCCAAGTCAGTGTTTTTTAACTAGCTGGTCTAGAGGGGGATTAGGAGGAGTTTAGGAAAAGGGGTGTATTAGAATTCCAAGGGGACAGGATTCCCTACAAACTCAAGTATAAACATCCATCCACCAAACACCATCCTCTGGTGATTGCTGAGAGGTTTGTATCATATCTCTCAAGTATGTTCCAAGTAGGAAAAAAGCTGTTTAGAAAGTATTTTGACATATTTAAATTTAGTCAGGTTTTCCATGTGTATAAGTAAGCAACTTTTTGAACACGAGTCACATAGATAGTCTCAGACACACTCAGATCCTTGACAAAAACTGCCACCTTGAATTTGTTAAGTTCATTTCCTGTCTTTACCTTGATAGATAACCACAAATGAAGCAGCAAACAACACAGACTTGTTTTGCTATCATTCAGGTCAGGAATCTGAGTGGACTCAGCCAGGTCCTTCAGTTGGGGTTCCATGAGCTGGAATGAAGGTGTGGTTAGAGCTTCCTTCCTTACTGCTGTTCTCAGGAAGAATTCCCTTCCCATCTTGTTCAGGTTGTTGGCCAAGTTCAGGTCCTTGTGGTTGTGGTGGAGGGAATGAGGTCCGTGTTATTTTGCTCCTCTGAGTCAGAAGCCAGTCTTGGCTCCCAGAGGTTACCTTTCTTCCTCTGCTTTCCCTGTGGCCCCTCCACCGGGAGCTGCCTGAGATCCTTTCATGCTAGAGCCTCGATGACTTCTGATGCATCTCTGCAATGCCAGTCAGATAGCCTTCTCTGCTTTGAAGGGCTCCTCTGGTTAGATTTGGCCCAGGTGGATAATCAAGTGTGGTGGCCCCCCCTTATCCACAGTTTCCCTTTACGAGATTTCAGTTACTTGTGGTCAGCTGTGGTCTGAAAATATTAAATGTAAAATCCAGAAATAAACAATTCATAAGTTTTAAATTGTGTACCATTCTCAGTTGTGACAAAATCTTGAGCTGTCTTGTTCCTTCTTGCCCTGCTTGTGAATCTTCCCTTGTCCCATAAATTCATGCGCCGGGGGCACCCTGTGCATTAGTCACTTGGTGGCCCTGTAGGCTATCAGATCAGCTGTTGTGGTAGCTCAGTGCTTGTGATAAAGGAATCCTTATTCTCAGGTCAGTGGTAGCCCAAGGCTCCTTCACGGTGCCTAGGTCATCCGCCTACTTCCTCTCCTTTTGTAGGCATTGTATCACCTCACATTATCATCATAAAGAGTGGGTGCAGTATGATAAGATACTTTGAGATGATAAAAAATACTTTTATGGTAGTGTATTGTTGTAACCTGTCTACTTTATTATTAGTTGCTAATCTTTCACTCTGCCTCATATATAAAACACAGTACATATGGGATTCAGTACTGTCTGCAGTTTCAGGCATTTACCGGAGGTCTTGGAATGTGTCCCCCACAGATAAGGGAGAAGTACTGTATACTTTCCCCTTCTTAAGATGGATAGCCTGAGTTATATCTGTGATGTCCCCTTTGCCATGCACGGTGATATATTTACAGACTTTAGGAATTAGTCATGGATATCTTTGGAGAGCTTTTGTGTCCACCACACTTGGGTTATTCTAAATCCAAATATTCTAAAATGGTAAAGAAAGCCCCAGGGAACCTTTTCCTGTTCTCCCCTTTCACTTGTCCAGCAGCCTATATTAAATATCCCGGGATGTCTGAGGAACAGAGAGTCTAGTTGGAAAATGAAGTCTTTATACTCAGATATAAGGGGCTCAGGAGAGCTACAAAAAAGTATTTGGGACACAAAGGGAATTGCAGTTTTTCATGGAGAGAAAAAAGATCAAGGAACGCTTTTTTGAAATAGTGACTTTTAAAATGTATCCTGAAAGATGAGTTAGGGAAAGGGTTTTTTTTTTTTGATCTTGCAGATGACAAGTCAAAAAAGCAAAGACATGCTGTATCCAAGGTGTGGTAGCGGCCTAGGATTCATGGTGATTTGTTATGAAAATGGGATTTTTGTAACTGCAGTAAGAAGTTAGAACTTCGTTCTCTAATAAGAATCATCGAGACTTTTAAACCACAGGCCATAATAGGCTAGAAGTCATGTGTTAGAAAATGAAAGCCCGGTGTGCAAGGATGTATCAGAGTTAGAGGGCCTGTTGGCAGGCTGTTGTGTAGAGGGGAATTCAGGAGGCAGGGAGTGGTAGCGGAAATGCCAGAAATTTTGCAGTTACATCACTCTTTCAGGGTGATTGACTGATTGAGTGAGGGAGTGAAGGTAAATATTTAGTCCAGAAATGACATTTCTAGCCTTGGAAACTGAGGAAGGCGATGTTGTTATTCAAAGGTAAAGGAGGAGATATGAAGGATAACAGGATTTCTGAGTGTGAAGATAAGGAGTTTGGATTTTGTACACTTAATGTTCTCATGCAATTTGAGTAGGAAATTGGTAGAGTCGGCCCAGAGATATCTATTGGAAATTCACCAGCATCGAAACGATAGTCGGGGCAGAAGAATGGGTAAGATCATCTGGTGAAAACTGAAGAAAAAGAGACCCCCAGACTCCTTAGTGGGACTGGGTGTAATCCACACATGAGGAGAGGTAACAGGAATTTAATTGGTAGTCAGTTCAGGTGTAACCACCTGGGATATTTCCTCCCTGATGGCTTCAAAACTAGTGGAGAAAACTTTGTTCCTTTTTACCAAGCTCTCTGTTCCCTCCAGTGAATAAAGTCCAAGAATCTAATGTAAAACATGGTTACTACAGGTGATAACACTGTATTGTATAGTTGGTATTTGCTAAATGTTCACCACAAAACCCCACGTAAATATAGGAGATGGTGGATGTGTTCATTACCCAGATGGGGGAAATCCTTTCACAATGTATATATGTGTGTGTGTGTGTGTATCAAGTAATTATGCTGCATACTTTAAATTATTGTACAATTTTTATTTGTCAATTATACCTCAAGCTGGGGAGGGGGACAAACTGGAGGAGGAGTTTAGGGGAACTGGGAAAGTCTTCCTTCCTCCGGGAAGAGCTGCAGTGAGGGGACCTTTGAGCAGCAGAGGACAGCCGGAGACCACCTTGAGGGCTGGTGCCTGCAAAGTCCTGGCAGCTCTAAAGTTTACCTGATGTTGAGTTTATCTGAAGCTGTGGGATCTGGGTGAGGGAAATTAATCCGAGCAGGCTGCTTGGTCCTGGATTCAGCCAGTTCCGTCTGTGCTTAAAGTTACTGACATGGAAGAATCTTTCTTCTTTCAGCTTGTTCATGTCTATGCCTTTATTACTATTGCTATTTTGTTTTTGTTCATCTCCCTTAGTTTCCAGGTAAAGATCGGTTAGGCAGAAAGAAACCCATCGTTTCCTTTCAACCAAGGAGAAAGTTTCTAACCACAGTTAGACCGGAATAACTAGGGGCATCATTGTGTGCTTGAAGCAGTGGTTCTCTACATTTTTTTCACTCAAAACATATCATGAGGGAACAACAAGTATTATTTCCTTTTCTTCCTTTTTCAAAACCTTTGATTTGTTCAGGTTCATAGAGGCAGATGCTACCTCCCAATTCCCTTCCTCACTGCTATGGTATGCTGATACCACCCAGTTCCTCTCCTTTATGCAGTCATAATGTTAACCCTGTATTTATTGTTTTTCTTTCTAATCTGATGTTTGTCACCATCTTGAAGAGATAGCATCCAATAATCCATTTACATCTTGGCCTTTTAGTTCACTGACCTCCCTACTACAACAATCTTTTCTTACATTTTCTTGGTCCCACATTAGATCTCACATCACCAGTACTAGTGCTTCTTTTGAAACCTACACCTCCAACGCTCTGTCCCTACATTTAATCCATCAGCAAGACTGTACTTCCAAACACCCCAATTCCATCTGACACTGCTCTCCAGGGACCATCCTGACGCGAGTTACTTTAGTCTTGCACTATTTCAGGGGTCTGTCACTATTCTCCCTGCCTCCCTCCAACTCACCAGGAACCCCACATGGCGCAGAACAGGAGTTCAACAGATGTTGTTAAATGAATGAGTGGCTTATGCATGTTGAGAAAAAGGAAAAGTTCGGAATTTTTAAAAGCAGCTCCCAGAATGTGTCCTGAGGTTATCATTTTTGATATTCTTTGATCTTTGATACTCTCTTCCCTACTAAGTTGTAGAAAACCTTACTTTTAGAGTTGGCCGTACTTTTGAATTCCTTTAATCAAAGTGCTTTGGACACTCCCCCATGCTGTTTCCAGGTCCCCGCTTTCTGAGGATTTGTGGCCACTGAACTGGCGCCAGTCGCTCACATTGTCAGGGGTGACCTGTGGCAGCAGCGTAGGTAATGGCATAGTTCATCAGAAGTCTTCTTTTAATTCTGGTGAAGGAGGGTCTGGCGTGGTTGAAGTGGTGAATGGAGAACTGTTTTAGAGATGTGGGGCCTATACAGGGTTGCTCCTGGCTTCCTGTTGTGTGTCCTGTAAAAGAATGAGTGTCCCCAGTTCTCCTTGCTTCCAACTTTAAATCACCCTGTCCTTATCAGAATGTCAGTCCTGAAAAAGGTCCCCAGCCCCCCTTAAGGAAGGCCTCTTTTAGACAGAGAGAGGTGGGATGGAGAGCTAGTCTGGCCAGACCAACAGCGAGGAGCTGGAAGAATCGGATATTTCAATCTCACATCTTGACAATATATCAGGAATGTTTCCTGTGTTTTACATGACAGTTGAAAATTTGTCAGAATGCTGACCTTGAGGCATTGCGAGATTCGGTAACATCAAAGTTTCCATTTTGCTCAGTGCACTCTATTTAATGTAACCCAAGTGTAGAAAGAGATGTGGCATTGAAACAAAAACAGGTTGCCTTTACGCGAAGGCCCTATGTAAGGAACTGCCATAAAACTTGGGCCTTAAAAGGTGCAGGCCTACCTGGTTCCCCCTTAGTATCACCGTTTACTAGATGGGCAACCTCATGCAAATTCCCTTAGCTCCCACGTTGTTCTAAATGTTAGTACACAGTGTCCCTTAAAGGGCTGGCTAAAAAACAGATTGCTGACCACATCTCTGTGGTTCCTGGTTGAGCAGGTCTAGGGTAGGTCTGAGGTTTTGCATTTCTAATATGTTCCCAAATGACATTGATGGTTCTGGTCCAGGGACTTTGAGGAGCATAGCCTTAACCCCTTCAAAACTGTTTTCTCATACCTCACATGGGAATATCTAGGGCTGACTTCTTAGGGGCTATTGTAAGACTAGGGCACATTTCAAAACATCAGGCCCGTGCTCAGGAATGCATGACTGCTTAACTCTTAAGTTACCCCTTTATAGTTAATTGTCCAAACCTTAAAATTTCAAAATGTTAAGTTCTTTAAGTCTGCTGAGTCATCTACTCCAGTTACAGACGACATTTTTTATATCATATGCACCCATATCCAACAGATAAAAACATGAAGCTCGCCTATGAGCCCACAATCATCTTTATGTGTACTCTCTCAGTACTTGTCACCTTCTTTTCTGCAAATTTGTTATCTAAAGATTTTTTAAAGTTTTTAATTCTTTAAAAAAAAATTTTATAAGTATGCTTTTACCAGTGTTCTGATTCCCCCACTTCACCCCCTCCACCCAGCACCCCTCATTCCCTCAGATACTCCCCATACCATTTTTCATCTCCATAGGTCATGTGTATGAATTCTTTGGCTACTCCATTTCCTACACTGTACTTTACATCCCCATGGCTATTCTGTGATTGCCACTTTGTACCTCTTAATCCCCTCACCTCTTCCCCCATTCTTCCACACCTCTGTCCCATCTGGCAACCATCAAAACAAACTCTGTATTCATGATTCAGTCTCTGTTCTTCTTGTTTGCTTAGTTTGATTTTTAGATTCAATTGTTGATAGATATTCATTAATTGCCATTTTATTGTTCATAGTTTTAATCTTCTTCTTCATCTTAAATAAGTCCCTTTACCATTTCCTATAACAATGGTTTGGTGATCATGAACTCCTTGAGTTTTTTTCTTGTCTGGGAAGCACTTTATCTTCTCTTCAATTCTAAATGATAGCTTTTCTGGGTAGAGCAGTCTTGGCTGTAGGCACCTGCTTTTCATGACTTTGAATATTTTTTGTCAATTCCTCCAGCTTGTAAAGTTCCTTTTGAGAAATCAGCTGATGGTCTTATGGGTACTTGTTAACTAACCCCTTGTTGTTAATTAACTTCTTTTCTCTTTCTTTTAAATTTCTTTATTTTTAACCTTTAGCATTTTAATTATGATATGTCTTGGAGTGGGCCTCTTTGCATCCATCTTGTTTGGACTCTTTGTGCTTCCTGGACTTGCATGTCTATTTCCTGCAAATTAGGGGAGTTTTCTTTCATTGTTTTTTCAAATAGATTTCCAATTTCCTGTTCTTTCTCTTCTCATGATGGCACTCCTATGATGCAAATGTTGGACCTCTTAAAGTTGTTGGAGAGGCTGCTCATACTATCCTTTTTTTTTTTTTTTTGGATTCTTTCTTCTTCTTCTTCTTGTTCTGATTGGTTGTTTTTTGCTTCTTTATATTCCAAATCATTGAATTGATTCTTGGCTTCATCCACTTTACTGTTGTTTCCCTGTAAATTGTTCGTTATAGTGTATCCTTCATTTCTGACTAGATCTTTTTTATGCCATTGAGGTCCACACTAAGTTCCTCAAGCATCCTTATAACCAGTGTTTTGAACTCTGCATCTGGTAGATTGTTTATCTCCATTTCATTTAGCTATTTTTCTGGTGTTTTGATCTGTTCTTTCATTTGTTCCATGATTCTTTATCTCCTTGTTTTGGCAGCCTCCCTGTGTTTGTTTCTGTGTATTAGGTAGAGCTGCTTTGACTCTGTTTCTTGGTACTGTGGCCTAATGTAGTAGGTGTCCTGTAGGCTCCAATGGCATACCTTTCCTTATCACACAAGCTGGTTACTCAATATGTGCTCTTTGTGTGGGCTGAGTACACCCTCTTCTTGTAGTTGAGCCTTGATTGCTTTGGGCAGCTCAATGGGAATGATATACACAGGCCAGTCAGCTACTAGGACTGGCTGTGACCACTGAGCACCACTGTCTGCCCTTCATGGAGGATCAGCTGTGTACGGCAGGGTGGTGGCTCTCTGACATGGTCTGTAGTTGCCCCCTGGGTGACTGGGTGCACAGGCTCTGGGGTTTCCTGGGTGGTGTAGGCCAAGGTCAGTCTCTACCTGTGTTTTGCTTTAGGTCACCCTGCCTGAGCTGTAAGGCAATCTGAGATGACTGCTGCTTGTGCTGGGCTTGGAGATTCCCAGGTGAAGCCAAGCTGTGAATCTAGGCTGGTTGCTGCTAGTGCCAAGCCTGAAGCTCACTGAAGCCAGCTGTTGCTTGTTTGAGGGGATTTAGGAAGTTGTAAAGCATGAGGCAAAAACAACCATTCATATGGAAAAGCAGCTCAGGTAAGCCAGTAAGTTGGGTGGGGCAGAGTCTCTGGGGATTTCTAGGGTGAGGCAAACCACGTTGATGGATTCTCGGATATGGAACCAGCTTGATGGCTCTGCGGACAGAGAGTTCAAAAAAGGGACAATGGCCTCTGCTCACCTTCATGCCAGACAGTTCAGTCTCTCCCTGTGTACCACTGATGCTTTTCAAGCTGTTACCCCGCTGATGGAGTTCGGAGGGAGTAAGTCTGATTAGTTGAGTATGCATGTGGGTTAAGAGGAACTGCTAGGAGCTTCAGAAGTTTCTTCCACCAACTCATTCCCCACTGATTTTTGCAGCCAGAGCTGTGGGGAGTTATCTTCTTGGCACTGGAACCCTGGGATGGGGGCCCTGATGGGGAGCTGGGACTCCTGTCTCCCGAGATTCCCCTTCCGAATTTTTATCTTCCACACTTGGATGTGGGACCAGCTTGTTCCACGTCTGCGTCCCTCCTACCAGTGTGAAAGATGTGGTTTCTTTAATTCCATAGTTGTCAGACTTACATTCAGCTCAATTTCTCATGGTTCTGAGTGATGGTTGTTCTATATTTTAGTTGTATTCTTTATGTGGTTGTGCGAGGAGGTGAATGAACTGTGTTTACCTGTGCCACCATCTTGACCAGAAGTCAATATTACCTAAAGATTACACCAGTGATTTGAGGCCTTCAAAAACAAGTCTCTATATTAAAATTGTATGCAATTTTTAACATGTATATGATCTTGGAAAAAGTTTAATAGTTGTCAATAGAAGATTTATTTGGAGTTGTGAAGTAAATTTCAAATTCTTATTTGTAGGTAAGAGAGTTCATTGCGTATTTCTCATTTTAAAAGTAAAACTAGTATATGCTCTTTTAATAGAATCACAGAATACAGAAATACTTAAAATATGAATATCGTGTGAATAAATGTCATAGATAATACTTACCACCTGAGCTCTGATTGGTGAGCTTTTAAAAAGGGATATAGGCATGAATAAAGTTGTTTTAAAAACTCACTTTTAAATGTAATTAGCCTCTAGTTAATGCTATAATCATTGTTTGAAAAAGTCAAAAGTATAATTTCAGATGGGGATTTTTTAAAAAATTAAAGTTTGAGTTTATGAATGACTTTATAGAACTAGAGAAAACTATGGTGATACTTTTTAAGTGTCTGCTTTCCTTTACAGATTCCACCGATGATCCAAAATGTAGAATGTATTTCGATCAAATGCAGATTATTTCACTTAATTGTATGAAATGTAACTTTTAAAAACAAGTAAGATGCTACTTTTTTAGTGTGCATGAAACATACAATAAATATATCAAAGGAGATTGGACAATTTAGTTTACTTTTATTAAGTTGGACTGTACCTAAAGGTCAGAGCGCAGGCGTAGATACAGACTTTATGAAACGTGGCTGGGCTGTTGCTCTTGCAGTAGTAGGATGTGCACTAACTGTTGGGAGGATTAATTATATGTCCTTACAATGTTTGGATTACCTTGAAAAACTCAGTGACCTTTAAATTTATGATGCTATATTTTATCTCCCAAGATGACATCCCTGTAATAAGCATAGGAAAGTTATTCGGCTTGAGAGAGCTTCTCTGTTCTTCCGGTGACATGTTTATTCACTTTGTTTATGTCTTTGTTCTTGGCCTCTTGCTAGGGTATGATGTTTACTGTTGGCTAAATATACTTTTCAAGTTTAGGCAAAATTTTTGTTTTCCATATACAATATTTACTTATAATAAGTCCTGGAAACAGCAATCCAGATGTCCTGCTCAAAACCCATTTCTAATGGTCAAACCATAGAGGAATTAAAACATTATGTAAATCACTTAGAGAAATAGATCTTCCTCTTAGAATGTAATTTGCTACCCATGGTGGAAAAAAAAAAGATTCTGGTAGTGAATCATTTCTTAATATTCCCTTGGGACTAACTATACTTTAATTTTTAAATGTGTTTCTTCCTTAGATTAATAAAAACAACATGTAAAAGTAATTTTTGATCTGGATGAAGTTTCCTAGTTTCATTTCCCTTAATATTGAAAGAGAAAAAGAAGACTCCACTGAGTTCTCCCCATTTAATGTTGAGTAAGTGAGCAGTTGTAGTACTTCGAGTTTCTTTTGCGGTAGTTCTTTGTTCCTATTTCTGCTGGTAGTCTTGTCTGTGACCTAGTTGTAAAGTTTAGTTTAAAGTAATAATGCTGGTTGCAGCAGTAGTATTGCATGAACCTTGAGAGAAAGCTTAAAGACATAATATGTAAAGCAGAGTTGAATGAGGTTATGTAAGCCCTTTTAACCTTCATGTACCATATAATTTGAATAATTGTGTACGACATTAATAAAAAAACATTGCCTGGCAATGCAGAGGCATGCCACTTGTTTAAGGCAAAGTAGCTACCCAGGGGATTCTCACGTGGTGGCATTAGCGAATTTGCCTTGCTGAATTTACGGTTGCTCAGGTTCCACCCAACCTTCTGGGCTCAGAAACTTGGTTAGCACTCCGAGGGTAGACTCACATTAGTCAAGACTTAGTCATATATAAACCTGAATGTTAACTTGGACAATTAGTTTCTTCCAACACCAAATATTCTCTCTGTGATTATATTACCAACACATACTTCCTTTGGGGTGCTGCTGGGTGGGCATGAAATCAGAATAAGTGATTAAGATACGACTCAAATGTTTGGTGGCATCAGGCTTAGTAAACCTAACGGTATCATCTTCAAAACTGGTGCTCTGTGTGCTCCGAGGACGAGGTAGATCATCGTTTTGTGCAGTGGGAGCGACATCAGTGGAAAGTGTTTAGATGGTTAAGCCTCAATGGTCTTGTTTTAGAGCCTTCTTTGTGTCTGTTCTGCTGCTGATCAGTTTCCATCTTTTCTCCTTAAAACCTTCATTTTTAGATATTTTATATTATTTTATCAGAGTATAAAGAAGTTTTGGTGCTCTGGAAAATAACCCTCTCATTTGGCAAAGGCATTTGTAAATGTCTTATATTTTTAGCCAACTATAAAAGTGAGTTGAAATATGTGAAAAGCATCTATAATCATCATTATACATTTTTAAGATTTTATTTATTTATCTTTAGAGGGGAAGGGAAGGAGAGAGGGAGAGAAATATTAATATATCTCATGCGTCCCCTGCTGGGAACTGGCCTGCAACCCAGGCATGCGCCCTGACTGGGAATTGAACCACAATCCTTTGGTTCGCAGGCCCGCACTCAATCCACTGAGCTACACCAGCCAGGCCTCTTCATTATGCTTTTATTAAACAAGTCTCTATATTAAAATTGTATGCAATTTGCAGCCCTGGCTGGTGTAGCTCAGTGGATTGAGCACAGGCCTGCAAACCAGAGGATCGCGGTTCGGTTTCCAGTCAGGGTACATGCCTGGGTTGCAGGCCAGTTTCCTGCAGGCCAACTCCCAGCAGGGGACACACAAAAGGCAACCATACATTTATGTTTCTCTCCCCCTCTCCTTTCCCCTCTAAAGATAAATAAATAAATAAAATCTTTTTAAAAATTGTATGCAATTTTCAACATGTATATGATCTTGGAAAAAGTTTAATAGTTGCCAATAGAAGATTTATTTGGAGTCGTGAAGTAAATTTCAAATTCTTATTTGTAGGTAAGAGAGTTCATTGCTTATTTCTCATTTTAAAAGTAAAACTAGTATATGCTCTTTTAATAGAATCACAGAATACAGAAATGAATAAGGAAGAAAGTGGAATTTCTCTATAGTCCTGGCCCATATAGAGAGCTACCCTTCTTATTTGGCTTATGTATTTTTAGCACATAAATATTTTTCTGAAGTGATTATATTAATGAAGTGATTTGTGAAACTTCTCCAGAGAAACAGAAATAATAGGATATTTATATGTGTATATACACATATAACAAACAGATACATACACTTTTATATAATTATATATAAACATTAGAGTATTGTTGAGAAACATTCATTCTAAGGAATTGGCTAACATAGTTGTGGTAGCTGGCAAGTCTGAAAATCTCCAAGCTAGGCCCACATGCTGGAGGCCGAGGGATGCACTGATATTTTAGTCTTGAGTCCAGAGGCAGTCTGGAGGCAGAATTCCCTTTTGTGCTGTGTGTATGCTTGTGTGTGTGTGTGTGTGTGTGTGTGTGTGTGTGGAGGTTTGGAGTCTCAACTTTTTTCTTAAGTTCTTCCACTGATTGGATGAGAGTCCCCTCCATTTTGTAGAGGGTATTCTGCTTTACTTAAAGTGGACTAATTTAAATGGTAACCACATCTAAAAATACCTATAGTAACATTTAGATTGTTATTTTACCAAACTATGTACCCTTGCCTAGCAAAGTTGTCATAGTATAAAATTAACTATGACAATGATACTATATACACTATATTTATATGTAATATAAAAGGATTATGCATATATACATATATCCACACATGTTTTAGACATACACTGTATGTGCATGTGATACTCCCTACTTTCCTTGTCCCCTTTGTGTGTCGCTTTTGCTTAACTTACCTCCTCTCCTTCCTTCCACTCCTTTGCTCTGTCTTTTCCCCTCTGCTCCTTCCCTTCCATTCTGCTTCCCTCCCCCCAGCTCTTCCAACCACTCACGTAACTGATGGTTCCCAGAACACTCTCCAAAATGCAGATTCCAGTGTGCCAAATGCCTACTATTGAGATCATCTTCACTTGAACATTTTACCATCACCTCAAACAATTTTTCTGAAACTGAATTGATTGTTTCTTCAAATTCGTTCCTTTTCTCTTTTTCTTGTCTCAACGAATAAAGTTGGCCCAGGTCATTTTTAATGTTCCCTGCTTCTTTCCTTTCTATTAACCATGCCATTCCCATTCAGTGGCCACTGTAAATAGAGTCTGTTGACCCAATACTTCACAATCTATCGACAGCACTTGGCTTTTCTTAACTGGTGCCTCTGCTTATCTTCTCCATCCCTTTGAAACTGTTTTCCACATTGCCATTATAAAAATATATTGGATATGCAAGCCTGACCTCCTCATTTCCTTTCTGAAAACCTTTCTAAGGGTCCTTATTGCCTTCATGGTAAAATCTAAATTCCTTAGTCTGTTATCTGTAGCCTTTGGTGGTTTTGATCCCGATCTAACTCCCTTGTCTCATTTATAGACACTCCCCTTCTCATTCCTAAAAGTAACGGGGCATGGAATACTGATGACAAAGAATTGCACAATGGGCAAGCATAGTATTTTTAATAAAAAAAATACAATAAGGAGGAATAAAATCAGAATACCAACCACATTTTCCCCTTAATTTTTGATCCATGACTCATTAATGTTATCTGAATTGCTGGTCTCCTGTAAAAGAGTTTTATCACTGAAAGTATTATTTAATAAGAGTTATACTACAGGAAGTAGAATTGACATTATCGTAACATAGAGAAATATTATAAGATTCTCACTTAATTGGCATCAGATATATTTAGGGGTTTAAAGGACTCCTTACCACAAATCATCTTTGCACTTCTACTTAACACCTATTAAATTGCTTTGCTTAATTATAAATATCCTATAATGCTAAATGAGATCCTTAAATGGCTAGGGATTGATAGAAACCATTAAAAATGAATGCATACTGAAGTTGTGTTTCATGTCCAAGGAACTAATTCTAAATTAAAACATGGTTTAAATTTCTGGGATGCTATACACATCATTTAATGTGTTATTTAAATTTATAGTATATGGTGAGATTATTGTTCATAACCTTATTCATAACTGGCACGATTGACTTATAATGTATGTAGTATGTTATGCTAAAAAATCACTAAATTTTTTTGTATTTTTGAATAAAAATACCAATGTGTTGGTTGACAGTGTATGTTATTGTGTATTAAATGAGGGCCAAAAAAATCTCAAAAAGCCTGCCTTACTTAAAAAAAAAGTTATCTATGTGTTTTGCTGTTTTAATTTTAAATAATTTTGTTCACTTCTTGTTTTCAGATATTACACTGTTGAGGATTAATCAATAGTGGTTTACAATGCTGAGGTACATTTTGTAAAACTGATTTCCATATTCTCAAGTGCTTTCAGTTGACTTTTCCAGATATATCCTCATAGCTTATCTATTTTATTTTATAGATAAATATATATTAAAAAATAAAAAGCCCGCGTGTATTCAGTGCTCTCTGTATGCCAGGAACTGTGCTGAGTGTGGCTGCGTTGTGTATGTATTTAGTCTCACAACTGCTCTGTGAGAAGGAAAGCGAGCCCCTGTGAGTTTCCTGGCTCACCCAGATGCCAATCCTTATTCTTTTATTT
The DNA here is from genome assembly GCF_014824575.4 of Sturnira hondurensis. Lineage (NCBI taxonomy): Eukaryota > Metazoa > Chordata > Mammalia > Chiroptera > Phyllostomidae > Sturnira > Sturnira hondurensis. Next base: position 21,552,306 of record NW_028083059.1, read on the forward strand.
CTGGAGCAGACAGCAATTAGATTTTCTTGATGATATCTGTAATTAAGGTAACAGACATGTATTTTAAAATATAATTTTGTTATGTTTAAAAAAATTTGCAAGATGTATACAAAAGTGTAAAAGGTAAAAAAATGCCCTGGCTGGTGTAGCTCAGTGGATTGAGCGCGAGCCTGCGAACCACACGATTGAGGTTCGATTCTCAGTCAGGGCACATGCCTGGGTTGCAGGCCAGTTCCCAGCAGGGGACTCATGAGAGGCAACCACACATTGATATTTCTGTCCNATCTCAAAAAGCCCGCCTTACTTAAAAAAAAAGTTATCTATGTGTTTTGCTGTTTTAATTTTAAATAATTTTGTTCACTTCTTGTTTTCACATATTACACTGTTGAGGATTAATCAATAGTGGTTTATAATGCTGAGGTACATTTTGTAAAACTGATTTCCATATTCTCAAGTGCTTTCAGTTGACTTTTCCAGATATATCCTCATAGCTTATCTATTTTATTTTATAGATAAATATATATTAAAAAATAAAAAGCGTGCGTGTATTCAGTGCTCGCTGTATGCCAGGAACTGTGCTGAGTGTGGCTGCGTTGTGTATGTATTTAGTCTCACAACTGCTCTGTGAGAAGGAAAGCGAGCCCCTGTGAGTTTCCTGGCTCATCCAGATGCCAATCCTTATTCTTTTATTTCTGGAGCAGACAGCAATTAGATTTTCTTTTTTTTTTTTTTTAAGATTTTATTTACTTATCTTTAGAGGGGAAGGAGAGAGGGAGAGAAACATCAATGTATGGTTGCCTTTTGTGCATCCCCTGCCGGGAAGAGGCCGGCAGGGAACTGGACTACAACCCAGGCATGTGCCCTGACTGGGAATCGAACCGCGATCCTCTGGTTCGCAGGCCCGCGCTCAATCCACTGAGCTACACCAGCCAGGGCAAGATTTTCTTGATGATATCTGTAATTAAGGTAACAGACATGTATTTTTAAAATATAATTTTGTTATGTTTAAAAAAATTTGCAGGATGTATACAAAAATGTAAAAGGTAAAAAAAAAGCCCTGGCTGGTGTAGCTCAGTGGATTGAGCACGGGCCTGCGAACCCACACAATTGAGGTTCGATTCTCAGTCAGGGCACATGCCTGGGTTGCAGGCCAGTTCCCAGCAGGGGACTCATGAGAGGCAACCATACATTGATATTTCTGTCCTTTTCTCCTTCCCTTCCCCTCTAAAGATAAATAAATAAAATCCTAAAAAAAAAAACCAAAATAAAAGGTTAAAAAAATGTGTTACCTCCTCAAGGAGATGTTTTCCAGGCAAGAAATGGATTTTCCAGGGACAGGAACATTCTATGTTTATCTTCTAGAATCTTTTGCAGTTGTGCTCTCTATCTAATAGTCTGTGTAGAACAATAAGCTGGACAAAGGAAAAAGAACTTCATAGAATAACGTATAATTTACTGTGGTGGGCAGACCCTGATCCCAGAGGGCTTCTCTGCCTGGACCTTGGGGCCCTGCTGCCTTCCGAGCTGGGTTTTCCTTTCTTGCTGTTTGCTCCCCACCTGCACTCTTCTTGTTCTCGTTGTCCTTCTGCATACAGGACTTCTGGATACGCTTTTGTCCCCTAAAGCCCAGGAAATATTTTATTTTATTCTTCATCATATCTTGCTGAGTATTCTCTCTAGGACTTGTATTGCTGTGCAGGAGAAGGAGTTGAGAAAGGGTGAGCTGTTATTTTGTTATTTTTTGCTTGCTTTATAACCATTACCGTGAGTCTGAGTGCTTTATTCTTTTCTCATTAAACTTGTTATCTGGTTTCACATTTCACATTAAAATTCAACAGTACATTTTAAAACATAGATTGATATTGATGCTTCTCTTCTATTTAGTGAGATATTGTCATACTCTGAGATAAAGGTTATTAACCATATTTGAGGATAATTTTTTTCAGCCAAGGTCAATGACCAATGCTACGCAGAAGGGAAATTAAATTGTGTGTGTGTGTGTGTGTGTGTTTGATTATCTGTTTGTGTATTGTGATAAATGAGAGTGATTGAAAACAAGAACATAAAGGGCCTACTTAAAGATATTTAAGCCTCATTTGTCTTAAAGGTATTTGTGAGCCAGGAATTAAATGACAAAGTTTAGGTGTCACTCATAGAAAGATGCTTTGAACTTCTTCTTAAATTTTTTTATTCTTATGTCTTATGTGCCTGATCCTGGAAAGCATACTGATAATGGCTAGAAAAGGATGATTTTATGAGATATTTAAATTATTTTTGTAATTTAAAAATTTTTACCCTTACCTGAAGACATTTTTTTTCATTGCTTTTAGAGAGAAAGGTAGGCAATGTGAGAAAAAAAGAAACACCACTTTCTTTGCTTTTTAGAGAGAAAGAAGGAAACATCAATGTGAGAGAAAAGCATTTATTGGCTGATACTCTGTGACCAGGGATTGGCACCTGAACTCGGTGTCCTACGTGTGCAGGCGGTGCCGGGACCTGGGATCCCACATCCTAGATATGTGCCCTGACTGGGAATTGAACCTGCAACCTTTCGGGTACAGGGCGATGCGCCACCCAACTGAGCCACAGCTTAAATTACTTTTAGAATTACATATAAGCAACACTCTGAAATATTTCTTTTCTACTGTCTGTATTTGTTAGTATTCTCATAACTCCAAACCATCAAGAAGTACTTTTGCTTTGAGCACTCTCAAATGGGAGTTAAGTAAATTCACTGCCACTTAGTGAAAGATCAGAAAACGAAGTTCTTTTTTAAAGATCCTTTATTATTATTATTGTTACAATATTTTCATTAAGACTTGAAAAACCAGATATGTTTTTAAAGGATCATGCCTACATTAAGGAAATTATGTAGCCATGGAATGTTGAAATAGAGTGATGACTAAAAAGGTACACTGCAAAAGTTCAAGGCTAGAGAGAACAGAACAGTTCTTTTTGGTTTGTTTCTAACGTAGGAGGAGAGGGAAACAGGTGTATTAAATTTACTTTTCAGGTGAAGGTTTCTGTCCATCAGAGCAGTTGACACTGGCTTCTTTCACCTGATCCAAAGCAGTCTTTCCCTTCCTTGGTTTCTGAGGGCTTGTTTAATCTTCCATGTGTAGGGGTGCTACATCAGGGCCATGGCCAGTGCTGAGATGGCTGGGATCACTCCGTTGGTCTGCCAGCTGGGATTAGAGTCAATGGCAGTAATGAGAGTTTCCAAAGGTGTGGTTATCTTTGATCTCTCATCTGGATGCAGTTTCCCAATGATACATATTCTGGATCGTTCTCTAGCATCTATAGAGCCCTGTGTCCTCAACGTTTTCAGTAGCACTGCCTCTAGCTTGTTTCCATAAGACTTTTTCCCACCAGCTTGCTCCTCCAGAAATTTGGTTAGATCGTACACCTGTGGTGCAGGATCAGCCAGGTTCCTTGCTGTGATTGTGCTTGTTTATCTCCTCCAGAAGATGGCTTTGTCTGAAGGCTCAGCCATTTCAGAACGTGGCCAGCCTCTGCCCTTGCAGCCGAGCACGGCGCGCATCTCTGTGTCCAGGCCCTTGTGCCTACGACCAGCACCTGGGACCAGGCAGCAGGTGCCGGCCACAGAGGGCCAACGGTCCTTTTTCACATATAGTTACAATATAACAGAATATAATGAAGTAAGAGATAAACTGGGGATGTAGGAGACCTTGGTTTCTACCAAGGCTTCTAACAAACGTGTTTATGAGAACAACACCTGTACATTCTTACAAGTTAGTGAAGGGAGTTTGTTAAGATCTCTTAAAGCTCTGTAATTGTAAAGCACCACGGCACTCCCCTGAACTGCTGACTCAGCCTCTCCGGGAAGATCTGAAAGACACTCAAGCTGACTTTGTGCAAAGCAAACACCTAAAAGATTTCCACTCCCAGCTTTCCCAGCTCAGTAAATAGAGCTTCCACCTTCTAATTGCTGGAGTTAAGTGCCATAAAGTCATCCTTGACTTCTCTCTTTCATTTTATACACTTCATCCAGTTCATCAGCAAACCCTCATCCAGTTCATCAGCAAACCCTGTTGTCTGCACCTCGCACATGTGTCTAGGTTTTCATGCCACCACCACGGCAGACTGTGCCACTGTGGTCTTTCCCCGAGTCACTGCAGCCACCACCTAGGTGAGCTCCTGCTTCCAGTTCTGCTCAGTTCCCACACCCCAGTTTCTTCTTAAAGCAGCCAGAGTGATTCATTTAAAATATAAACCACATATACTTGGGTGTCTCCTCAGATCGTATAAAAGTTTCACCTTTAAAATGGAAGTCCCTTCATATTCTGCTCTGAACTCGTAGCCATTTTCATTCACTCTGTGTTAAAGCCGAGGTCTCCACAAGGACTTCAACATGACATTTTCTCTGTCATCCTCCCTCCCTTGGTCTCTCTGTGACCTTGTTTTTCTCATTAGGCTCACATCTCTGCAGGCTCTGAAGAGTCCTGCTTAGACGGTTCCATGCCCAGATGCCCCTCGGTTTGCTCCCACACTTCTTCTCAGTCTGTTCTGCACGAAAGTCACGAAGGCGGGACTTTCCTGATTATCTGTATAGCAGAGCAACCTGCCCCCCACCCTTTACTCTCTAAAACCCTGACCCTGCTTTCATTTTTCTCCTTCGCACTTACCCTGTGAAGGCAAGGATTCCATCTCCTCGGTTCATTGCTTTATCCTCAGGACCCAGAACACATTTAGTTGAATGAATGGTTGATTGAATGGAAATATTTCCTATTGATATTATGAAGTATGTGTGTGTGTGTGTATATATGTATATGTATATATATATATATTTAAAACTGTATTTTTATATTTATGTATATATAAATATATATAAATGTATATATATGTATATATATGTATATATAATGCATGTATATATATGCATTTATACATATATGTGTGTTTTTATATTTATATATATAAATATATATATTTAAAACTGTGTATTTTTATAGATAGGGTGAAGAAATAAAGTCAGTAGATCTCTCCTTTTTCTTTAAAGCAAGCCGTAGTTTAGTTAGAACTAACATATTTCTTTGGTTATTGAGAAAACATAAAATCCAAGAACATTTCTTATGTCCTCCATGGTCCTATAGTTCATTTGCAGAAAACTAACAGGGTTTAGTATTCAGAGTGCACAGCTTGGTTTTATGTTGCTTTTTGACAAATTTAAATGAAAAAATATCAGGAGCCTGCTTCATTGTCTGATAATTTTTATAATCTTTTGTCAGGTTACCCTTTTCACCAAATGTAGTGTTGTTATACACTCACACACACACATAAACAAAACAATTATATGTATAAAACATAATGTGTTTGATTATCTTAACTTTTCCTTTTACTTGAGAGCTGAAATCACTGCTAATGACCAGTGAAGAATTTCTAAAGCAAGGTGAGCTTGCCTAGTTTTATTTTCCTCTTTAAGTTTGTGTGTGGCCTTAGAGAAATTTCATGCCCTTACCAAATCAGGGCCCTTATCTTTAAAATCAGTGTAATAATAGGAATAATAATACTACTCTTACCTGCCTAACTGGGTTGTTAAGGTTAATAAGATAATAGCTGTTGAGAACTTTGAAGTCCTTCGGAGGAAGGTGTTAATAATATGAGAAGAGGAGTCTTCCATTTTTCTGGCATCTGTGATTAGTTTGGAAAAGTGCCCTGTGTAGATATGTTGCTGTAGCTTCCCCAACAGCTCCGTGGTCACGTTTGTCCTCCCGAGACAACTGCTGTGAGGTGCAGCCCCGGGCTCTCCCCGTATTGGTACAGTTCATCTCGATGATCTACTGGCTTCGCACACGTGTTCTGCAGCAGAGCTATTAAAAGGAAACAAAGTGTAGCCTGAGACATTCCTGGCACCTATTTTGGAAGGTACACATTTGCCAAACTCCAATTTTCTATTATAGTAGTTTGAAACTCTTTAGAAGTACCTGTCCAAGGTAAACTTGGTTTCTTAAGAAGTTATATTCCATCCTGTGTATGATGTCTTTTAATCAAGATAATGTCTCAAGAGTGGGTATCTCCAAGAATCTAAGAGAATTTCCCCTTCACTTTTTTTAAAATCATTTTTCAGCCTGGAGCCTAGATTTGATTAATCAATTTTCCTGTCCTATATAAGGATTGTTTTTATTAATGCACTTTCAAGCCGAGACACAGCATTATCGCCTTCCCGATCATTGTGTGAAGCGTTGAGATCTGAGCAGGCCAGCTGGAGCAGCTGTGTTTCCCCTTGGATCTCGAGCTAGAAACTTTCATCTCCTTTGCTGTCTCAGCTGCTGGTCTGAGGCTATGGCCTTCCCATAACTCAAACCAGTTTCAAAGCAACGTAAGTAACCTCTTTGGAATGCTGTTGGAAAACCACAGAAAGGTTCTTTAAAAGTATACCACTTATATACTTTAAATGAATGTTTCCATTTTAAGGTAATAACAGCATAATGTCAGGAGTCAATGCACGGTATTTAACTGCACTATGAACACAGTGTAGGCTTGTCTAGATAGACCAATTAAAAAAAAAGAAAAGAAAAGAAACAGCAAAGTCAAGGATTGGAATCTTTAAAATGATCTCATAGTTGTGGAATCTGTGAATCAAATATTACATTTTCTACAATTCAGTGTATAAAGCAACATTTTCTCTAGGCCTAAGGACTTTTTTTTTTTTAATCTAAAAGAGGTCATGTAAAAAGATGCCATTATCAAAATGGAAATGGTATTAATTGCTTTCACTGAGGAGGGAAATGTTTCAGACTGGACTTGGGTTTACTCGGGGTGGGGAAGATCAAATTTGCATGCCTTTTCATAACAGTGTGCTATGTTAATTCATCAGTGCAGTAAAACGTGACTGATGAGTTGTAAGATTAAAGGTCATTTTAGTGAAATTTGACATGTACCTTCAAGGGCAAGAAGAAAAGCTTCTCGTTTTTACGTTTGTCTAGACTTCCCTCCAAAGAGGCAGTTGTCACTCCAAACCTCACTCATTCCGACTTTTTTGTGACTTAACTAAAGCTGGACTCCCTGTTGCAGCTTGTTTGTAATTACAAAAGAGATTACAAATTTGATTCACATTTATATCTTTCTTACCGGCTCCCTAGTGTTTAGTGGCGGGAAGAAGCCTCATTTTAGAGCATTGGCAGAGGAAAAGAAATCTTTGGGGCTCATTTAAGTGTCTAGTTGATGCTATATAAAAAAAATAAGCTAAATTCCAATCTCTCAGAGTCTCCAAGGGCCACCTTTACAAACCAGTGATGTAGAGCACATTACCACAGCCCAGGAAAAATAATTTACTTGCCTTAACAATTCCGAGCACATTGTTTTTTTTTAGTGATTTACTGCATGGATTTTAAAGCTTTTCTTTATAATCACTTGTATTACCTTATCTGGAAAGGCAGCTTATTGCAGTCTTCCCGAGCGACTGCCGGTGCTACTGGGGGATTAGAACGTGTAGACGTGCTATCACTTTCCCCTCTCGGGCTCCAGGGACATTACGGGCGTTATGCATAGCTTCTGGTGACCCATTCTTGAACCTGTGCCATTCAGAAACTGCATTTGTGTGTGTAGCTTTTAGAGTGGCTTTCTTTTAAAAAATTCTGCGTGCTTCATGAAAGTATTTTCTATCATGTAGTCAGTTCCTTTCCAAGAAGCACTGTTTCCTTTAGAAATATGCATTTATGTGTATTTGTATATGTGCACACACATGCATATATATATATATATATATATATATATATTACACACACTTAAAGAAATACACATACAGGAAAATAGACATATAAGGTACACATGTGAGCTATGTAATTTTAAATTTTATAGTGGCCATATTTTTTTAAAGGGGAAATGAATTTCAACAATGTATTTTATTTATCTCAAAGTCAAGAAATAGTGGCATTGTAAGGTGTGATGAAAATAACGGTTGTTAATGAGATCTTCATCCTTTTTCCATACTGTTTTCAAAATCCATGTGAGTTTTATACTTACAGCACATCTTAATTCATAGTAATCAATAGATTTGCAAGGGGCTTCCTTTTAGACAGCGCAAGTACCCCTATATTCTATACAACTATTTTGAAGTGAATCCGTACGTAGAGTCTTAGAATTCTAACGAAATAAAACTCTGACCAGTTTGTTGTTGTTGTTTAACATTTTCTGAGTATAACTTATGTTTAATAAAGTGTTCTTTTATTTTACCAAAGTTACTTTACATGTAGACATACCTTTTAAAATAGCATTGACCCATTAAAATCATCCACACTCTTATTTGGTGGTGCACGTAACCCTACACTCTTCATTCTCCAGCAACTGGTTTGGAGGAATTTTAAGACATTACCTTTATCCATGTGGAAGCTGGATTGATTAACTATTAAACCATGAGGCCATCCTGACTTCCATATTATTCGCTGAATGTATGCTTTCTTGATTTTATTCAAAATACATGGGAAAACTTGCATTTAAATTATCCTAAATTGGTAGAGCCTGCTTTAAACTTACATCCTGTGATATTTATACTGAGAACTGTGGTGCAGGGCAGGCGGGTTTTCAGGTGAGATGAAAGAGCAGAGAAGACAGCGTTGGGTGAACACAAGGCGCCCTGACCCCTCTGAATGATTTGCCCTTTGCTCATAAATCTCTCGTCATGGTCAACACAGAGCCTGGTATTGATTTGCCAGTGAACTATCTTGTCATCTTTGGGCTTGGGTCCTTTGACCTTTTATTTGTTCCTGTAAAATTACGGTGTATCACAAACTTCTTTTCTAATAGGTCCTTTAAACTTCGAAAGGCCAAGAGATTCTGTGAGAATATATTAAACAGTTGGATAATCCAGTAAAAGGAGGTAAAAAAAAAAAAAACCCACAAAATACCTACAAACAGCTAAAGGTCAAAAAGCCCTTATTAAGTCCAACAATCTCTTAGGAGAAAAAGACTGAGAAGAAGGCCCGAATTTACTTTGATCCTGGCTAAATGCGCTTTAGCTTTCTTAGTCCAGCGTATCAGATCTGCATTTCCTTCCTAGTAGCTGAGTGGGGGACAAGTGAAGTTTAAAATGTGACTCCCAAGCAGGGGAAAGGAAGCACAAACACAGCAATTTAAACAAGTTCAATGCATTTAAATGAAATAATCACACCTTAGTTCTCCAAATACTGGTATTTGTGCAAAGAGATTTCAGTGGCACTTTTATAGTCGCCTTGGTGCTATTTGTCACACACGGGTACGTGAACTCTGTGTACTCTGGCTTATAGGTAAGCTGAAGAGAGTTTAATAAAATAAACGTGGAATCAGGATTTCAACTTTCATTTACCAGATTTCATTTCCTTGCACTCAGTTTATTTAGAGTGTACTTTATTAGACTGCCTACCAGACAATTACTCTGCTAACTATATATTTTATTCCCTGTAAAGAGATCCCTCTTAAACTTTAGTTTCTGAAGTTACATTTTGCTATATGTATGTCTATAAAAATGAATCACAGTTAGCTTTCATTTTATGTTGTGTCATTTGTTTACAGATCATGACATAGCTCTTATTAAAACTTTTGGAGAAATATATCGTTATTGAAAAATGCTTTCTCTGAGACATGTTTCCCTGCTACCTGTTTGTCCTAGGTGATGCTGAAAATGCTTTGTTCTGTACAAGTATAACTAAATAATGGGCATTAAAGTGCTTTTGGAGAGTTCAGGGATATAAAACAAGAACGTTGGATCAAGTATATATATAATGTTTCATTCCCCCTTAACATTTTTTAATATTTTTTTTAAGATTTCATTTATTTATCTTTAGAGGGGAAGGGAAGGAGAGAGGGAGAGAAATATCAATGTATGGTTGCCTCTCTTGCTTCTCCTGCTGTAACTGGCCTGCAACCCAGGCATGTGCCCTGACTGGGAATTGAACCACGATCCTTTGGTTCGAAGGCCTGTGCTCAATCCACTGAGCTACACCAGCCAGGGCTCTTTAACGTTTTTTTTTGTTGAGGTGAACAACATTGCTGGAAGGGGACTCAAGAATTTTTATTCAGCCTCATGTAAGGCAAGTCTCAGTCTCCTAATCAGTGAATAAATGGAGCACTGCTTTTTGACTCTGAAAACCAGATCATTATTTTAAATGAAATTGTTTAAGTAGTTGACATTGACATAGTTCAGTATTCACAATTTTTTAAAGTGCCTTTAGTAAAAAATATTGCTGCCTCTTAGTTCTCCACAGAAATCCCCCAAATTACTAGTTTTGGAGGGATCCTTCCAGATACAATTTTAAGCATATTAAAGTAAATGCATGCTTATCATATAAAAAGCAGTATATTATGCATGCTGATATTAGTACATAAGGAGATTTCTCATGCTTTATTGTAGGTGGGATTATTCAGTCATGTGAGTAGAATGTTCTTTATCCAGTTTTTCCTTAGTAAACCTTTATATGGTTTCCAGTCTCTTTACTGTGGCAGTTTGTAATAATCCTATACAGATTTCATTTCACAACTGTGAAAAATTATCAGTAAGATAAATGTCCTTAGAGTTAGTACCATTTCAAAAAGTGTATGCATCTGTAATTATGTTAGATATTGCTACATTTTTTTTCATACTGGTCATAGAAATTATTGTTTCATCATTAAGGCAAGATAGCCATTTCTCCAGAATCTTCACTAAGATAAGAGCATAAAATATTTTCTCTTGTTGAATTTTTTGTTATCTGATATGTCCGTATAATTTTAATTTACATTATACTCATTATGAGTATGTGGAGTTTTATTTCATGTGTTAGGAGCCACTTATATTTTATGTTTATGGGCAAATAGTTTGGTCACTTAGTTTTCCATGCTTCTCTTGCTAGTCTTTTTCTTGATTTCTGTAAGTTCTTTATATATTAGGGAAATTTGCTATTGTCTGTAATACGTTATTAGTGGAATTACAAGTATTTTCATAGTTTGTCATTTTTCTTTTGATTTTTCTTTATGGTGCTTTTTGCTGAGCAGAAAATTGGAGTGTAAGTAATTGACTTTATTGATTTTTTTTTCTTTTATGGTTCTGGCTCTTGTGATATTGTTAGAAAGGCCTTCTGTACTCCAAGGGTGTAAATTAGTTCTCACTTCGTTACTTTCACTCCATTTATGGTCAGTCAGGTAATTGGATTGAGGCAGGTGTCGCCAGTTCTGAGCACCATACTGCTTTGCTCTTTGATTCTATGGGCAAAACACTGCATAGACCTTGTACTTGTTCTGATGGAGGAAGGGAGCGTTTCCTTTATGTTTCACCTGAGACCCAGCCCTGATACCTGACTGGTCCTCCTTTAACTGCAAAGAGTCTAGCAATAAGAAGCTGTCTGAGGTGAAGGCCTGCTGGCGAGATGAATGAATGCCCAGTTTCTCCTTTGCCTTTTCTATGGTTTACATATGCTCTGGTAATTGAGAGTTGAATATAATGCAGTTTTACCTGTGATTTGGTGTAATCTGTGATCCCTTCTCCTTTGTATTTTAGATCAACTGAGGCTGGTTTTGTGTTATTAGTGTATATTACTGTATTAGCATGTAATATTACATATTGGCATAATCAATAATGAACTATCATATTTTACTCACTTTTCATAACTCAGTTATTAGAGTTAAGAGGCTTATTGTTATGTTTACATCCGCATAAGTAGAAATGAACAATTTATGGTTCAATATTTAGTCCAATTAACTGTTTTAATCATAGGATGAAGGGATTAAGGTTTGACAGTAGTAAACCCTATAGCGTTCTACCCGAGTAAACCTTGGGTAGTAATGGTACTCAGCTCAGAGGATTGTTGTGAGAAATGACTGAATGAAGACAGAAAGTACTGAGACTAACTGATGGCCAACAGTAAGTCTTCAGTAAATGGTAGTGATTTTTTAAAATATCCCATTCCAATGACGAGATCCAGATTCAGGTAATTTGATAGAAGGTAACTCTAACTGGTGTACTGGTTATAATCTGTGGACTATTTGTTCCATATGAAGGTACAATTTTTCTCAGTTTCAGATATACCCAGATCACAGCGACTTTTTTTTTTTAAATTCTGAGACCATATCTATTTCTTTTGGGTGATCAGGACAGCTGAACATCTAATCCATTCATTTTGCTCCTCATTGTGATTGAAACAGCTGAATCCATCATGCAGTGATTTGCTTTGATCATAAAGACAGTCAAAATGAAAGCATTGGCCATGCTGCCCAAGGTCCATTTATTTTGGAAATAACTTTTGACAGGTCAGACATAGTCCCATATTGCCTTCCTGACATTTCATTGATATCTTGTGTGGCTTCTAGTAGCGTATTCATCATTCAGATAATACACACTTTTGTTATCATTTGTTCTCTGTTATCTTAATAAATGTGAACAGATGATTCATGAGAGTGACTCATTGAGCCATTTTAGCTGCAGATGGCCTGGGAGGCAACAGAGGAGGTGGTGTATTGTGCTTGGGTCTGATCTAGGGGCTGAGAAATAGTTTGAAGGAGCGCAACCTAAAGTGATTCAAGGGAAGATGCTGTTTTTATACCTAGTGACAAATACACATAGTTTGCTTACATAGTGACAGGTACAGGATTTTCAGCTTGTAAAGGTTTAGTTTGAAGTGGATGTGATTGAAGGTGATACAGTGATGCTGCTATTGCCCTGACCAGTGTGGCTCAGTTGGTTGGGTGTTGTCACACAAAGGTTGCCTTTTAGATTCCTGGTCAGGGCACATGCTGGGGTTGTGTTTCCTTCTCCGGTAGGCAAAGATCAGTGTTCCTCTGACACAATCAATGTTTCTCTCTCTTTCTCCCTCCCTTCCCCTCTCTGTAAAAATAAATAAATAAAGTCTTTAAAAAAAAATTATGCTGTTACTATGATAAACATGAGCTTGTTTCTAATGAAGGGGCCTTCATCATTTTTTTAGAAATTAGTTTCATAAATTTAGTAATTTTATTTAACTAGTATTATTGTTTATACTTCTTCTATCCTAATAATATTTACTATGACAAGTGTTCCTGAAAATAAAAATGTGCATTGTAAACTAACACAATTTCCTGGACTAGGGAAGGCCACCAATTTTAATATACACACATACACGTGTGCACACACAGATGGGAAGATCAGGTGATCAAATGCCAGCAACAGAAGTTTTGTTTGAATGTTGCACAACTGTGAGAATGAAGTGCAATAATCCCTAGCATTTAACTATTTAATGTCTTCTGAGGCATTTAGCAACTCAGATCCATAGGACTTGGTCTTTGATTCTCAGCTGAGTTAGATTTCAGAAAAAAGATAAGCCCACAAAGAAAATGTCTCAGGACTGCTGGAGAAAGTTTTTAATTTATTTGTTCATCAAACAAGGTTGTGGTTTGAAATAATTGAAAAGCCTTAGAAAGAACCTTTAAAATTTAGATTTAGTCCAGGGAGTGCCAGAAATGTCTGTGTGGGGAAGTGTGGGATGGGAAATAAGGTTGAGAATCCCCTTCTCTTTTTGGCCACTTAAAAAAATATATGATTCATATGTAAGTGGAATAATTGAAAATAGTGATTGGCTTTGCAAGTTGCCCCATCCAATAATGAATGATCCAGAAGCAAGGGAGCCGGACAAGACTGTTGGAAATGTATTGATCCTTTAGCACACATAGATTGTGTTCACTGTCAACATGACCTTTAATTATGATGGACAGCTTTTTTTTTTTTGTAGTTTCTGTCGTAATGGCCATTTTGTGGGAGCAATGAAAAGGGGGCAAACAAAGGTTAACTTGTAAGTTTTTTTCAATCTGAGCTAAACTTTAAAAAGTCTGCATAATACCCAAGATGTTATTATATGCTTTGAATTTATGAAGAGTAGGCTTTCTTACATATAAATGTGTTCAGGACTGTTAATAATCTTGAAATCATTTAGAATTTCAATACACTCTATAAAGACAAAAATCTAATGCTAAAAATGATGAAGGTATATTTGTAAAAGTGGGAATTTAATTGGATAACTTATGGTTAATAGGTGGAGATTTACCATCTTTATAATCAGAAGTAACCTCATTGTACAGCATGACATGCATTTTCCATCTACTCAGTTGATAGTTGCTCTTGCTCTTTCATGGTGTGTGTGTTTGAACACACATGCGCACACGTCTGTGTTTTGCTTCATGATTGATCCTTCATGTTTTTTACTCTTTTGTATATTTTATGTTTCTGTGGCTATAAAGAATTAGTTATTTTCTTTGCATTCTTGACTGCTGATATACTCGAAAGAAAAACACTTTGCTTACTCAATTTGAATACTCTCTTACATATTCTTATTAATTGTCAGTTGATTAGTTAATTTTTTTTAGGTTGCCACTTAACTGCTCATATCACAATGATTTGCTGTTTATCAATATCTGTACTTACTATATTATTTCCTATCTAATTGCTTTGGGTAGCACATTCAGAAGAATAAAATAATAATTGTGGTAGCATTTCTTTCTGAATTTAGTAATATTGTCTCACTGTCTCATTATATATATTAGATATTGATTTTATAGATAGAAAATATCCATTTTAAATAATATTAAATAACTATATTTTTAAAATTCTCTGAACAATGTTCTGTTAACCAGAATACGTATTCAACAGACATTTCTATTGTTTAGCAGTGTCACAGAGAGACTTTTTAGGCAGATTCTCCATTGTTCAGGAAATTTTACTTATATATTTGTTTGCCTATTAATTAAATAAAAACATCAACATTTTTTCTTTGCTGAGCTTCAGTATTCAAGTTAAGAGTTGAGTATCATCAACATTATAAATAATAGGTAACAAATAATGATTATTTTTAAATTCTGATGAAGTTTTGATAAACCCACATTTATTTTGAGTAATTGTTCCATGCCATTAATTTACATCTGTGTTAATTCATTTGCTAATTGTAATTCTTTTAAAATATCTACTTTGCATTGCTTTCATTTCTCACTTTTTCCCCAATATAATGATCATGTTTACAGGGTTAGACCTAACCTTATAGATATATTCTTAAAAATAAACTACTAGGAAGTTGTGTGGATGTCATTGTGACTTCTTTTTGTGTTGTTGTTCTGTGAATCCCAAAAGATGCTTATGTCCTTTCCATTTCTTTTAGTTTAAAGAAAAGAATCTTGGAAGTTATTAGATTTGAGCCCTGAAATTTTAAGTTGTTATTTTAAAATAGTTGTTTCTTTTCTTACGTCCAAAAGAGATTTTCTTTATAACTCAATTTTATGGGAGAAAAAGGAAAATTTTGAGGAGTATGAATTGTTTCTTTATGGTCATGCAGGTCTGCTCACCCCATTATTCAGCTTAATGTGCAATTTTAATCAACCAGTGATTATTTTACTGCATATTCTTGGCTTAGCCTCAGCAGTGTTGTTATTATTTATTATTATTATTATTATTGTTGTTGTTGTTGTTGTCAACAATTTTATGTGTGACAGTTTGCAATAGAAACTGTTAAATATGAGTTTTATGCTTTCTAAAGAAATTGCACTGATTCAATTCATGATAAAAATAGGTGAAATAAATTTTAAAAATTTAAGTGCTTAAAAAGGTCTGGAAAATGCCAGTCCTAGAATTAATTAATTAATTAATTAGAATCTTTTCTAAGATGGGAATAGTTTTAATGTAAAATCTGAGTATATTACAGAGGCTTTAAAATATTTAATCTGGCTGTCTTACTACATTGGGATGTAGAAGATTAATATTGCAGTTAGAAATAAGATGGAATGTGCATTTCCCAGTTGGTTAGATGTAGGAATTTATAATTTGTAAGTTGATACAATTACTTAGACATATCGTCTGCCTAAAACTATGGGTAGGATAGTTTGAAAATCCAGTAGGATTTTTACCTGGAAATGACTGTTTTGTATTACAGTCTTAAGTGCTCCCTGTAGGAAATTCGACAGACAGTATTGTAATGTGAATATAGACCACGGTATCATTGCAGTTTCTTAGTGTTGTTTTCATTTGGAGGCATTAATAATGTTACTTATAAACCTGTGGCACTAAATCACTGTCTTGAAAATGTCATGTTCAGGCCCCTTGTCTGCCAAGTTATAAATCTCACCTCTGAGCACTTTTCTGTGTCTTTACTACCAAATGCTTATCTTGATGTTTTCTTGGGATAATTTCCTTTTCTCTTGATTGCTCTTTGTTTCACCTACAAAAGCAAAGCAAGACAACGTTTGGAGATTACTTTTAAATACCTAATTTGTACTGACATAACTCACAGAGGGAAAAAAATATTTCAGTTCCTTAAAGTGTGGGACTTGAGATGATTCAGCTCTTTGACGAGACTCCTTTTATATGATTAATTTAAAAGTGGATGATAAAAACATCTGTTTAGTACAAAATAGCACTGATTCATCTTCTGGTTTAACTCAGTTATAATAGTTTGTCTGAAAAGTGTTAAATCTCACCAGTAAAACAAGTTTACTATATTGTTTTTAAAGCCTTAGTTGGAGATAAAAGCTTTTACTCTAGGCTTTTAATGTCATGGTTTTAGATATATAGACATTTACATTTTAGGAAAAATACTTATTTCCATAGTTAACATGAGAGATGGAAAACTTACTCTGTACTAATAGTTTATTATAAAGTGATTATAATATTCTGGAAATATAACTCTTTAAATATTTTCAGGGTGGGATTTAAAAAATCAAGTCCAGCAATGATTTCAAAAAATTTAGCTACTTTTGTTGTAAACCAGGCCAATTTCTTGGATCAGCTGAATTTGATAGGTAATGGATAGTTATTCAAGGCTGGTAAGGAGCGTAGGAATGGATTTAATAATTTTGCTTTTTAATACTTGGTTTACAGTTTTTAAAAAGTTTAACTTGTTTTCATATTAATAGTTTGATTATTAAATAGCTTAAGCACCTTGATTATGAAATTAATAGAAATTGGAGGTTATGATATGACTGTGGAGGTATGGGAGGTGTACTTCAAATAATCAAATAAGAATAACTAATTTTACTGTTGTGTCCTTTTCTACATTCATTTACCTTCCTCAGTTTCATCGACTACTTCCTCTGGCCCTCAACTCTGTCAAATTCAAACCCTCACCTCTTGTCTTCTGTAAATATACCCCAGCCTTGCGCATACACAATACCACCTCAGCAAAAATATACCTCTAGGTCCCATAATCTATTCTGTCTCCTCCCCATTCCTGCCCCACTCTCTCTACTTCTATTAAGATTTTTTGAAAGTTTGGTGTGCCCTAATTATTTCTGGCTAGTAAGCTCCCATTTTCTAATGAAAGCTGCTGTAATCTGGTTTCAATCGCCATCACTTCATCGCAGCTCTTCTTAATTAGCTCTCTAATGTCCTTCCATATACAAGCATGTAAGTGATTGTATTTCAGTCATCTTCCTGGATCTCTCCACTCTCTTTTGCATTTTCATAATCTTATTTCCTTACATCCTGTGAAATTTCATCCTCCAATATTCGCTCACTGTTTCTTCTCTCCGCTTCATCATAATTGGTGTTTGTCAAAGGTCTGAACTTACCCATTGTTTCATTGTTATTTTATTTTTGTAAAAATACTCTTTCTGGTTTAATTTATGTAGGATCATAATATGAAATATGGTGCTGACTTCTGAATTTATCTTTTTCAGACCTTTCCAAGCTATCTCAAAATTTTTGAAGTCAACTGCCTGTGGTCGTCATCTCTCGCCTTATTCACAATAAGCTCCTAAATCATAGGTAGCAGATATGGAACATTTACTGTAGGCCAGGCCCAGTATTAAGTTTTTATGTTTTACTTTATGTATCATATAAAACAATGCTAATTTTAAAAATGCCAAACTGAAATCACCTATATAATTGATCATCTTTTTTCCTCTAGTATTTATCATTTACTAGCACAAACATTTACCTGGTCAATTAAACTAAAAAACAAAACAAACAAACAAACAAAAAAAAGCCAAACTAAGAGTAATCCTTTCTATTTTTCTCACTGAACTCCTATTCCCCGCACTAACTAAATATTAAACACTGCATAATTTATACATTAACTTCTAAAATAATTTTCACCCATTTCCTTATTCTTTTTTTTTGACATTTAAAATATATTTTATTGACTATGCTATTACAGTTGTCCCATTTTCCCCCTTCACTCCCCTCCACCTTATTCTTACTTTTCATTGCCCTACATTAAGCCCTTATGATCGCTCATCTGGACTATTGTAACTGTGCTTCCACCGATACCCCTTTGAAATCAATCCTGCAAAGAGTGACCACCATGATCTATCTAGAATGGAAATCTGATCACATCATTTACTTGTTTAAACATTTGGTTTCTAATTACCTATGGGATAAAGTCCAAGATCCTTAACATGTGATATGAAGCTCTCTGTTATCTTGCCCTTGCTAAATCAATGGCCTCATCTCTAGTCATCCCTACCTCCCACCTCCTGCTGTACTTAAAGTTAACTGTTAATAGTTCTCTGACTACACTACCTTGTTTGTTTTACGTTTCTTTTTGAGTTGTGCTGTATGCCTACAGTGCCTCCTTCCATGGATTTATATTTTTACTACTACCCTGCTATTGATGTGCTTCCTAATATTGGGTGGCAATGATGTCAATTGTGTCCTATTTTTCTTTGTGAATGTGGCTCTTACTTAGTACAGTGTTAGCATTTAGTTTATACTCAGCAAACGTGGGTTGAATAAATGAATGAGTGAATCACTTATCCTTAAGAATCACTATGTAGCAATCAGAAGCAGATGTCAGAGAAGTTATGAGATTAGCCTTCCACTGAACAGAGAAGAAGGAGCAACATAAACTGAGGTCTCTGTTGCTCAGTAATTTTGGCTGAGATGTGCTTTAAAGGTGGAGCGTATGTGCACCTGCATAAATATTGGTGTTTACACAAAAGAACAAAGGATGAATCAAAGAAGAAAATTGAGTTTACAAAGGAAAAAGACTGTGGAGAAAAGTTACTGAGTGAGACCATAAATTTAAGAAGTATCTAACACTGGATTATCTATGAGCTATTGAATGGGAAAAAATTAATCTACTTGAACTGATTAGAAGGATGTATGAAGTTCAATGAGTGATTATTTCTTTTATTCTGAAAATTTACAACCACAAAGGTAGAAAAAGTAGTAAAATTAATTTCCATGTATCTGCTGCTAAACCTTAAAAATTATCACTCTTTTACCAGTTTGATTTGTCATCCCCTGCCTCCCTCATCCCCAGACACACCACACGTGTTCAGTGAGTTGTTCCGAGTGGTGAGTTCCCAGAAGACGTCATGTTAAGTGAAATAGGCCAGCCAGCTGCAGAACGGCAAATACTGCATGATTCTGCTTTCATGACATATCTAACATAATCACACTTACTGAAACAGCGTAGAATAGTGGTTGTCATGTGCTGGAGGTGTGGGGTAAGTGTGGAGTTGTTGTGAATCAGGAATAAGGTCTTTTTTTTTTTAATTTTTATTTTGTTTTTCTTAAATGGGTGAGTTTGAGTGTTTTTTATATGCTTAAGATTTATTTTACCTATAAATTTCATGTTTATATCCTTTGCCCTATATGTTGTGTTGATTTGCAAATGATTTTTTTATCTTTAGAGGGGAAGGAGAGGGAGAGAAACATCAATGTATGGTTGCCTTTCGTGCGTCCCCTGCTGGGAGTTGGCCTGCAGGGAACCGACCTGCAACCCAGGCATGTGCCCTGACTGGGAATCGAACCCCGATCCTCTGGTTCGCAGGCCCGCGCTCAATCCACTGAGCTACGCCAGCCAGGAGGAATAAGGTCTTAATTAGGCAAAAGCAGAGGAGGTTCTAGAGATCTGTTGTGCAACATAGAGACTAGAGTTAACAATTAAGAGAGTAGATCTCATGTGAGGTGTTTTTACCACGAGAAACTAAAATCAAAGATGCAGGAGGGAAACTTGAGTGTGATGGGTATTAGTATTATTTTGAGTGTGGTAATTTCATGGGTGTGTGCCATATGCCCAAAGTCAAGAAACTGTATGCCTTAAACATGACCAATTTCTTTATACATCAATTAAACCTCAAGGAAATCTACTTTAAAAAAATAAAAATAAAATACTGCCCAGGAGCCACATTTTCTTAAGTAAGTCCCTTTAACATTTCATGCAATAATGGTTTTGTGGTGATAACTCCTTTAGTGTTTTTTTTTTTTTTTCTTGTCTTGGAAGCTCTTTATCTGCCCTTCGATTGTAAATGATAGCTTTACTGGGTAGAGCAGTCTTGACTGTAGGTCCCTGCTTTACATGACTTTCAATCTTTCTTACCAGCCCTTTCTAGCCTGCAAATTTCTTTGCAAATCAGCTGACAGTCTGATGGGAACTCCTCTGTAGATAACTAAATGCTTTTCTCTTGCTTCTTTTAAGATTATCTCTTTATCTTTAACCTTTGGCATTTTAATTATGATGTTTCCTCCTTGCATCCATCATGTTTGGGACTCTCTGTGCTTCCTGGACTTGCTTGTCTATTTCCTTCACCAAATTAGGGAATTTTTCTTTCATAATTTTTTTGAATAGATCTCCAGCTTCCTGCTCTTTCTCTTCTCTTTCTGGCACCCCTGTGATGTGAATGTTGGACTTCTTGAAATTGTCCCAGAGGCTGCATATATCATCCTTATTTTCTTGAGGGTTCTTCTTGTTCTGATTGGTTGCTTTTTCTTCCTTATGTTCCACATCATTGATTTGATTCTCAGCTTCACCCATTCTACTGTTGTTTCCTTGTAAATTGTTCTTTGTTTCAATTGGTGTATCCTTTGTTTCTGACTGGATCTTTTTTATGCCATTGAGGTCTGCACTAAGTTCCTTGAGCATCCATATAACCAGAGTTTTGAACTCTGCATCTGGTAGATTGTTTATCTCCATTTCATTTAGCTCTTTTTCTGGTGTTTTGATCTGTTCTTTCATTTGTTCCATGATTCTTTGTCTCCTTGTTTTGGCAGCCTCCCTGTGTTTGTTTCTGTGTATTAGGTAGAGCTGCTTTGACTCTGTTTCTTGGTAGTGTGGCCTAATGTAGTAGGTGTCCTATAGGGTCCAGTGGCACAGCCTCCTCTGTCACTAAAGCTGAATACTCTAGGTGCACCCTTCATGTGGGGTGAATATACCCTCCTTTTATAGTTAAGTCCTGGTTACTGTTGGCAGGTCAATGGAAGGATTTACCCAGGCCGATGAGCTGCAAGGACTGGCTGTGACCACTTACCACTAATCCTCACTCTCCATGGAGGATCAGCTGTGTAGGGGCAGGGTAGTGGTCCATCAAAGTGGTCTGTACCTGTCCACCATGTATGCTGGCTCTGGCGTTTCCGTGGTAGTGTAGGGCAAGGTCAGTCTCCACCTGTGTTTTGCCCAGGGCACCCTGCCTAGTGTATAAGCAATCTGAGAAGGCTGCTACTTGTGCTGGGCTTGGAGATTCCCAGGTGAAGCCAAGCTGTGAATCTAGGCTGGCTGCTGCTAGTGCTAGGGCTGGGGCTCACTGAGGCCAGCTGATGCTTGTTTGATAGGATTTAGGGAGTTGTGAAGCTTGAGTTGAGAGCAGCCATTCATATGGAAAAGCAGCTTTGGTGGGCCCATAAGTTGGGTGGGACAGAGTGTCTAGGGGTCTCCATGGTGAGTGAGTGAAACCATGTTAGCTAGGTTGATAGAGTCTCAGATATGGAACTAGCTTGATGGCTCTGTTGGGGGAAGGGTTAGAAAAGGGACAATGGCCTCTGCTCACCTTGAAGCCAGGCACTTCAGTTTCTCCCTCTCTGCCACAGGTGCCTTTTCAGCTGCTACCCCAGTGCCTGAGCTCAGAGAGAGTGAATCTGAGTAAGTCTGTGTGTAGGTTCTTTAAGAGGAAATGCTTGGGACTCCAGAGTTTCTTCCATGGACCAAATCCCCTCTGGCTTTTTGCAGCCAGAAGTTGTGGGGACCTACCTTCTTGGCACTGGAACCCTGGGCTGGGGTCCTTAGTGTGGCACTTGGACTCCTCTCTCCCGAGATAGCCCTCCTGAATTTTCATCCGCTGCATGTGTACATGGGACAAGCCCATTTCATGACTGCACCCCTCTTACCAGTCTGGATGGTGTGGTTTCTGTAATTTCATAGTTGTCAGATTTTCATTCAACTCAATTTCTGACTGTTCTGCGTGATGGGTTGTACTGTATTTTAGTTGTAATTTTGATGTGGTTGTGGGATAAGGCTAGCCATGTCCACCTATGCTGCCATCTTGACTGGAATTCATAGTTTATTTTTTAACTGTATTAAGAATACAGTAGGAAATACTGAGAAATAGAATCGAGATACATTCATTTAATCATCTTTTTTACACATACATAGTTCACGTTAAAATGCATGTCAAGAAAACCAAACAATTATTTACAAAATGTTTTTATATGTACCTAAATATTTATAGAAGAACTTTTCCCATCATTTTTAAGATGGTTCAGTTGTGGTATCTGGGTTAACAAAGTGGTGAAAGTCATTACTCTTGTGTATCATTTAGCTTTGCCCATGTGTCTGTGAAACAGGAATATGTCCAAGAATATAGCTTTGTAATAAGAATCCAGGTTTGCCAAAAAAGGAGTTCTGAGGTGGTGTCAATCAGTAATATTCTAGCTATGTTCTAAATATATTTCTAGATTTATATTCTGGAAATTTTATGCCAGAAATTCATGAAAACCAAGTTTTGTTCTTATTGCCCCTATTAATTTAAAGAATGATTGAATGAGCCATTCCATTTGGGTCTCTTTTGTTTTAATCTGAAACTATGGATTATGGTCTCCGAGGTTTCTTCCAGCGTAGGAGCATGCAGCCTATGTCTGTGTTGAAGTCGGGAAGTGCCAGCAGGTCAGGAAAGACAGTGGTGTGAGGGATGAACTCGTCCGATACCATAGTGGGTCATTATTCTGTCATAACCTGAGGCTGAGAAATGTAGGGGTAGCTATTTTAATCCTTTAACAAGGACCAAGACATACATAAGACATGTATAGAAACCAAAATGGAACTGGATATACTGACCAAGTCTGTCTTCACTATGGGTAGATTTGTTTCTTTTCTTTTCTTTTTTTTTTTACTTTTAATGGAGATTGGCTGGTGATTAAACAGTCCACATTTGGATTTGTATTACCTTTATTTTATACAGCCATACCATGTCTGTGAAAATTGGATAGAAACCACTAACATCTACCTATAATTTTTTTTGCTGCCTAATCCTTTTTTTATTTTGAAGTTACCATATCCCATGATTCTTACGTATCCAAGAAAAGGACATTCAAACATTCCAAAAATGATAACTAATATTTCCATCATGAACTATGTTAATGTAAGTAATTACCCGGCTGTTATTTATTTACACATAGAAACAAGTCTAAATAGAATTCTATTCTAAATAGAATCTCTCCCTCTATGGGGAAGTTAGATCTATTCTTATCTCCAGCTCTCTCCTTATCTCAAGAGGGAGCTTTATGGTCTTTTTAAAGAGTGAAAACAGGCCACTTTAGGGAAATAGTAGACATGAGAATCATTAGCTCTTGATGACATGAACGTGTTCATGTTATTATAGATCTTTCCTCGTGTTGGGGGGAAGGGCATGTAAACACTACCTCTTATTACCTACTACATAGTTGTTTTAGGGCACAAAAAATGGACTAGATGCAAAAAAAAGTATAAGAACAAGGTTACAGAGTTAATGCTGACCTGTCCACTTAGATTTTAAATGATGCTGCTAGTGGCGGGGTAACATATCAGTAAAATTTAATAAGAATCTTTAATGTATATGATTTTCCAGATATTTTAAGAATTACATTTGCTTCTTGAAAATAACCAAGTGTTATGATAAACTGTACTACTTCAAAAACCTTTTCCACCCTGTCATGTATTTATTGAGGACACACTGTATTTCAGATAATATTCTAAGTTTTCTTCTAGTTTTTTAAAGGGAATTATACAATATAATTGCAGATTTGTTTTTTCAGCATATTGTACATGGAAACTAAATATTATATTTTTATTACACCATTTAAAACCCCTGGAATATCTTCTTTCCTAGTGAGTGATTCCTTATACTTCACCTGGTTGCAAATCACTATGTTCTCATGTTGTTGGATTTTCCACAATGCTGTTTCATGATATACCGTTTCCCTGAGAACCATTTTCCATTATTTCCATCATTAAAAAACTCTTATTGTGAAAATATATGAGAATTCTTTTTTTATGGTTAGTTAGTTGATAAACTGCCTGATTGCATGCTTTTTACTAGTACTATTTCTACAGATTTGATCAATGTAATCTTGGATTAAGAACTTTCCCACTGGGGAGCTTCTTATTGTAGTAGAACAAACACAAGACACTGAGTTCTCCAATGTGGTCCCTGCCTATGAGCTATGTGACTTTTGTCAAGGGCAATGGTTTGCTCATCTAGAAAATGATGGGCTTAGCTTAGAAACACTCTGGGACCCCTTTAAAGTTGCTATGTTCTGTGATCTTTACATACTCAAGTGATCAAAATCATGAGGTAGTGTATTTTAGGACTTAAAATAAAATAGTAACTTCTTTGGAATTAAATTTGTGTGCCTATCTTTTTTCCCCATGTGTATTTACGTGATGGAATCATTTATTTTAGGGTTAGTGTGGCGGCGTGAAACTTGTCTGCCAGTAAATTACTGTTCCTATGCTTGGATCTATGCAACATTTTCCTAGGTCATTAAACAAACATCTTCAAATGAAGACTACAGTAATAAATTAATATATTCTAGCAGGCAATCTGTTCCACTGACCACCTTTTGCCTTATTGAAAATTCTCTGGAGCTTGTTAAAAATTGGCCTTTTACACAAGATAAAACTACATTCTGGAAGATCAAATATGCATAACATGAACCTGAAAAATGCAACATCAGTGAAAATCAACAGGGAGAAAATTAATTTTATGCTGTAAAGAGTAAGTAAAATTTATATTGCAGCCACTTTTTTAGCTACTGGATAAGCTAGCCCATCTTCCAACTTTCCATACTTAACCTTCTCTGCTACAAAGCAAAATAACCTAGCTGCAGAGTTTAGATTTAATTTAAGCCCTTGGGTGGTTGTATATCAAAATGTTGATAGCGTCTCATTTTACTTTTTTCAGGAATAGAATCTTTTAGCACCGTTTGATGGTTAATTTTATGTGTCACCTTGGCTATCCCATGATTCCCACTTACTTGGTCAAACATCTGTCTAGATGTTGTGGTGAAGATCATTTTTAAATGAGTTCACTCATTTAAATCAGTGACTTTGAGTGAATCAGATTACTCTGTATAATGTGGGTGTGTCTCATCAAATCAGCTGAAGACTTTAAAAGGCTGTGGTCCCCTCAGAAAGAGGTAAACCTTCCTCCAGACAGCCTTTGGGCTTAAACTGCAAAATCAGCTCTTCTCTAAGTCCCCAGCTTGCAGTCCTCCTTAAAAACTTCAAGAGTTGCAGCCCCCACAATTGCATGAACCAGTTCTTTAAAATCTCTCTCTCTCTCTTTGTCTCTCACTCTCCCATCTCATCTCGTCTCATCTCTTCTCCCCCTCTCTACACACACACACACACACCCCGACACCACATACCATGGGTTTTGCTTTTCTGGAGAACCCTGATTGATAAGCATTGGAAGGACAAGATTCCACAATCATAGATGTGAAGTAATGGGAAGACTGCTGACGCTTACCTGCTTTGTAAACTTATATTAGACTCTTTAACTTTCTGGGCTTCCTATTTCTTAATTATTACTTCAGGATATTGGAATAGATATGTCATTTGTAACATTTTGGTGCCTTCAGAAATAAAATACTATGGTGTAGCATAAGAGACAGCCCCTTCTATTCTCAAAGGAAAAATTGAATGATGGATTTACATGTAGTAAGTCAAGAAGTCCCAGTCCAAAAAAAGCTTAACATGTAATTTCTAATTATATCTTACTGCTTAAACATAATATTTGACAATATTTTCCTACAGTTTTATACATCTTTTATTATTTCTCTATCCAAGTAAAACATTGCCATTGAGATATTCAGTTGTAATTAAAATGAACTCTTTCCGTGTGCCTAGTTTAGATTTATAATTATATTATATTTGAGGCCTATGCTTATTACTAATGTCAACATTTCATGTTTTATTTCATTTATATTTGTATAAAATATGAGGAACACTGAAATATATGTGCACGCTCATATAAAAAATAGAGAAACACTGCTGTGCAGAAAAGCTTGGCAGCAGCTGCCAAGTTTAACCTGTCAGTGGCCAGTTTGTGTGACCACACAGCTGCTTCAGCTGAAGGTGCTCACAGTACAAAGACCAGCTTGAGGATGTCAATATGTAATGTGTGACTGCATGGGTCCTATGAGAGAGGGACATGTCACAGTTGCAGCCAGAAGAGAACTGCACTATTTGAAGCAGGAACTGGAGAACGAGAGCCCAACCTGTGTGTCTTTACCCCTTTCGCAGCTCTCGTTTTCAGTAATTCAGTGAGGCATCTGGAGGTCCAGGATACACAGACTCCAAAGGGCCTCCATTTGCAACTTCAGCTCTTACACTGACTCCAGAAGGGTTGTGGTGGAGGAAGAGCTTCTTGTACAACCATCTCTCACTTTTTACATGAAGCACATGCTTACCTCTCTGATCAGTCTCCAGCAACCTCAGGTTTGTCCATAGATGTTGAAATATCATAAAAAGAATCAGCTTTTCTAAAAAACTGTTAAGTTCAATCCCAAAATCAGGGCATGTTATTGCTTCAAAATAAGGCAAAATACAGAGTCAAAACAATTTTAGAAAGATGTTTTATGATGACTCAATCATCGTAAAGTTGCTCGAAGCAATAATGTGCTGGTTCACACTGATTAGTGTAGAAAATACAATGTGCATGGTGTATGTGTTGCAGGATTACATGAGATTAAGGGTAATGCTTACAAACTAGCTAGTCTTTTCTGCATCGATTACCAAAGCAGAGTTCCTTTATGTCAGATGATGCAGTTTCTGGAAAATTTAATTTGGCTTGCACAACTTCCTTAATGAATTACAGCTGACATGAGGACTTGGGAGGGAAAATAGAAACTGTTACAGCTATGTGACTGCACTGCAAAGAGGGACATGGGTATGCTGATGCCGAGACTGTTGGGTGTTCAAGATGGCAGGCATTTTTCTGTAGAATGTTTACTCCCAATAGCAACTACAGCAAAGTGATCCTTGTGAATACTTCACCTCTTTCAAATTCTTAGCAGGAGTCATCGCTCCTTTTATTTAATAAAATCCTTGAGATAGGGCAGATTTAATTAAGTCACTGAAATTGAACAGTATCAGCATATTTTATGAGATGATTGTCCCAGAGAGACTATCACTTTTGCCATGGATATCCAAATCGGATTTACATAAAGCTACAGCCCCTTGTATTTGAAACAGGGCTGACACGTAGATAATGCATTTTTATCATGTAGGGCCTCTGTGAAACATCCAGTGTTGAAGAATGACACCTTCTCAGGGGGCATGTACCCAGTCTCTTCAGGATGATATGATTTAAGGGACAGCAAGAAATCAACAGCTGCCCATGTATTTTGCATCTCCCCTTGATTTCTGGAGAATTGATGGCTCAAGACTTTATGAATGCTGTCTCTTTGAAGAAAGACGCATTTGGCTGTCTTAGAATAGATTTCTGTTTGGGGCTGGGGCATTTCTGACTCTTCTCCTGAGGAAGATATTGGTCAACTTGTCATCAGCCACTCTGTTTTGCATGTGCTGCTGAGGACACTTTCCTTCCTTACTCTTTGACTTCAGCTCTTCTGAATCAGGGCTCATTTGATGAGTAATACGTCTGGCCAGAGACCAGTTTGCTACAGGGCGTATTTTCTGCTACATAGAACTGGGCTGGCTTCCCTTGCATACTCTGTATTAAAGACAGTATTTGTAAAGAAATTGTTTTGTATTGAAAGAAACTGTTGTCTTATAAAACGGGTAGCCTTAATTAGGATAAATGGGTTTTACAGGAAAAGGGGGTTATTCAGAGAAGAAATTTTAAGAGTAAAGTCAGATGCAAAATTTTGATGAAAAGAATAGCTTTGTGAAAGAATAGGAATTCATTTCTGTGATGGAACAAGTATCAGGTCGTAGGTGCATAAACAGATGAAAGCGACAAAATGACAGATTAGGGAATTTAAGCATGTTAACTAATGGATCAATAACTAACAACAATCAGTATAATTAGAGCAGTCCTTTATTAGGAAGTTACTGTGTGCATGTGCATGCACATCATTACATTATTTGCTTGATTTAGGCTCTCCTAGTCCTTGCAAAATATGAGTATAATTATCCTCATTAAGTGATTGATGTAAAGGAATCCTCATTTAGGCAGTCTGAATAATTTGCCCAAAGTCACTTCTTTTTTAGGTAGCTAAATTAGGACTTGACTATAGGTTTATTGGATTCCAAGCTTGTTTTCTCGTAACTTATTATCGTATCCTGGCTTCTATCACATCCTCACTTCCATTATTCTACACGATAGTTCCTAATAGTGGCTTAAGCCAGCATTTGCCGTTTAGCTTAATAATAACATTTGCTTCAAAATCCACAGGAGTTTTTCAGTGTGCTGTGAATAATGCAAAAATTCACAAACAATGAATCCATCCTAACTCAAATTTTAATAGTGGCTTTATTTAACCGAACAATAAAAGGAGTCTCAAAATGGAATATAATGTTTTTAGAGAGTGGAAGATAAAGCACACTGATAATATGATATACCACTTTCCACTGATTGATGCAAAAATTGGGGCATCATCACATGCTCACTGATTTATTTAATTCAAGAAACCTTTTTATGTCCCCGCACTGTGCCAAACGCTGTTCTCGGAATAAGGAAACAAAACAAAAAGTTCCTAGTTTGTGCTTTTCAAAAACTAGTGTAATGCACCCTCAAGGAATTTGGCAGGCGTGTCTCTCATTCATCTCAATGAATAAGAAATGTGCAGACTTTATCCCAAAGTTTTGAATAAAAATCATTATTCATGTATCCATTTGATTGATGAGTATTAATTGGGGAGTCCCTAAGTGTGATAGATGATAGGCACCTGGTAACATAAGGAACAGAAACGCTTCCTGGCCTCAGCCACACGTACCGTAAATGATACATGAGGGCGCACACACGCGTGCATATTGTGGCCAGTCTGTGAGGAAAACAAGGACTAGTCCGAGAGAGAATGCTGGTAGCATCTCCTTTATATTTAGGTGTCAGGGAAAAATCTCTAAGGCAGTTACACATGTCTGAGACATAAAGGGTGAGTATGGATTAGGCAGGTGAATAGCTGGAGCTGAATTTGCCAGGTAGTGTTTGAAGTTCTAGAGGCACAAAGGAGCTACTCCTATTCAAGTTGGGGGTGATGGTGTGAGATTAGGCTGAAAGTGTAGGTGGGGCCAGGCCTTGGAGTCCTTACAGATCCCACCACCTTGGGAATTTGTGTTGTCTGAATGACAGTACAACTTAAAAGGAACTTAAAAGGACCAACAGTCTTTCTGACCCTTAATTATATATGGATTCTCTTTGCAGTTTGCTAGCTTGTTTGCTTTGATTTACTTAATAAGAATATTTGTTCAGTATTAGATCTTAGATCTTAGCAAAGACATAGAATATTATGTTATCTTAAATTTCCAGATACTTCATGTAAGTTATAAATATTTGCTTGTCTAATAAAATCTTTAAAACATGACACTCTGTGTGTATATAGTAATTGTGTCATATTAAAAAATAATGTGCAGAAAAGCATGGCAGAAACGAATGGGGAAATGTAGTCATGAGGACCCCTAGACCTGAAAGTGCATCAGCAAAATATCATTTTAAATCACTGTAATTATTTTTTAAAGTTTTAGCACAAAAGGCTGAATCTTCGCTATTGAAGACATGTCAAAAGTTGCTTGATTAAAGACAGCAGTGTTGCATTTTTGCCATTAGAATAAAAAGACTGAATTGTTACTGAAAAGCCATGAAGGGCAGAAGTCTAGAATTTGTGGTGAAAGGAAATTGAAAAAGAACAGAACATTTGGATTTGTGTTTCATGAAATAATTTGTGTGACAGAATAGGAAGGCAGTCTAAGGGAAAATTGACATAATTTTTTCCTAGGACTAAGAAAGGCCAGATAAATATGTTACTGTTAACAAATGCACTATTGTGCGTAAACAAGTCATAGTCTGCACTTAAAAAAATTAGCTTTCAACCGTTGGAAAATATTGACATGTTTTGTAAGTATAAACAACAACGTGAACTCTTCTCCCTTTATTTTTTCCTTTTCCACTGGCTTCCTTTTAACTTTGGATAGACTTATCAAATTGGAACAGGATGAGGAAGGCAGAAATGATTTTTAACCAGTGCAAACGTTGGTGCCTCAGGGGAAAACTTGTGTATCGTGGAATGTGTCGTAGGTCATCTGTCCATGCTCCTTTTGCAATATCTAAAATCTAGTTTCTTTCAGTCCAGAGAAGAATATGTGGAGCACTCTTCCACCAGGTCATGAGAGCTTCTCCTGCTCCAGTGGGTGACAGCGACTGTCCTCCATATCTTCAGGTTTCCTGCAGGGCCCAATATGGAATCTGTGGACAGAAGGTTCTTGAAGCATGTTTGGTTGATTCAGGGCAACAACAGAACCAGGAATGCAGAAAGAATGTCTAGGTTTGCTCCTTGTGCAGTGTAGGATGTTGTAGTAGATGTTAGTGGTTCATCACATCTCCTTTGTGCTCACTGCTTCTCTACCTGCCGGTGACTTCCTTCTACATATACCTCTGACTCTCTGGCCCCATGCTTGGGGTGTGTAGATAGGTACCCCGAAGTTCCTGGGGATTCACGTGTCTGGAATTAGCCCTCAATGAACTCTAGACATTTGTTTTCTTTTGTTTCCCTGACAGGATTTGGTCCATAATTATACCTCAGTGCTTTTTCTCTTTGTGGGATAACTCTGAGGGGTGCTCCGCATTCTGTCCTGGCAGGCCCCAGTGAGACTGACGGATTGTCTACAGTGGCATCCGGTCTGATCATGAATACACCCTGTGTTGACTTCTTTTTTCTCTCTCTCTAAATTCCCCACTCCATTAAACATGATGTCACTTAAAACCTTGTCTCAGGATCTGCTTCTGGAGGGAGGGACAGGAACCTAGGTTCCTGGAGTGTATTGAACTAGTCACAGATGTCTGCAAAAGTTTGGTGAAAGGAATTGAATTACGTAGAATTTAATTGAATTAAATTATCCTGCAACCTCATTTCTCTGGGCCAGATCCAAATACTTATTATGTGTTATTATGGGAATTGGGGAGGAATGGGTGGGGCATGTTATTATTATGAATCTGCTGACAATTCATAAAGAATATTAACTAGTTTGTAGTCTAGTATCTAAATTCTATTGCATGTGAACAGCTACCTATTTAGGGAAAAACTAAAGTTTAAAGAATAGGACAATCTGAGCAGGTAAAACGACTTTACAGATGAGATGTCATAGGATGAGACAGAAACACCATAGATGCAGGTATAAGCAGTTATCTTATATTATTCATATAATTTTAAATTTCTAATATATTTTGACATTGTCAGATTTAAAGGTTTAATTTTTGCTTTATAGAAAAAAGGAATTTGTATAAAATTTGTACCCCCCCCAAAAAGGAAAACCAGCTATCTATACTGAGTTATTTCTTTATTGGGCCAAATGAAGTTTTACTATAATTAGAATCATATTTTAAGTCAAGAAAGATCACAAAACATTGTAGATTTTATGTAAGTACGTGTGCATGAGAGAGAGAGAGAGAGAGAGACGGCACTAGAGCAAATGTTATAGCTACTAAATTGGAAAGAAGCTGTGCTGGCATGTTGCCACTGGACTTCTGGTTTGAATGATATAAAAGACAGTGTGTTAAGCAGTCATTTGTGTAGTTTTGATACAGTTACAGATCCCTCTGTGAGGCTCCCTGGACTAGCTGAGGTTCTTGGCAAGAGAAATAGCGCATGGATCTCGCTACAACTAGATGGAATAGGTCCAGAGCAGGGTTCACAAGGGCTGGCGTGGACTCAAGCTATCAACAGTGAATGATTTAAGTAAATAAAGTCTCAGTTAGTATCATGCATCTTTAATTACTTACACTGTGTCCACATTGGTATCTTCTAAAACTTAATTTTATTACCATTTTTAATACATATTACAAACAGTTATTCAGGCTACTTTTAAAGTTAGGAAAACTTAGGTTTCAATCCAAGTCCTGTTGTTCTTGGGTGTTTGTCCTTGGATGAGTCGCTGAACCTCTCTGATTCAGTTTCCACAGCTATAAAGTAGAGATAACAGTACCTATCTCACAGGGTTATCTTTGTTAGACGTGACCTACATAAATGCTGAAAATATTGCAGAGCATTTAAGAAAATAAGGCAAAAATGTAAGTACTGAAGTGTTTGATTGGAGTGAGCAAATTGTTCTCTGACTTAAAGGAATGTGTCTCTAATCAGACAGATAACACATACACTAAAATAATACAGAAAATAAATTGCCGGATATAATTGCTGGGCCGAAATTCTTAAGTTTCAAGTTGGATCACTGTGTGTTCATTAGTTTGTCCTCCTTCAAATCTCTTCCATCAAACTGGGTGCGTTATGAAGACTTGTTTACAAAGATGAAAGAGTAGAATGAATAAAAAAGTTATAAAACTTTTAACTTATTAGGCAGTAAACAGTGATAGTGGTTCTTAGCTGGGAATCATTTTGCCTTATTGAGAAAGGGTTCTGTTTTATTTCTTTCCTTTCTTTCAATTACAATAAAAATCTCAACAGGTCAGGGGTGTGTGTGTGTGTGGCTGAAAAGGTGATATAAAATTTTTATGAAAGGGCGAGAAACCAAATATAACTAAAGACAGGTCTAAGAATAAGAATTAGGTGAAAGGCCTTGCTGTATTAGATATAAAAATTCCCTCTAAGGCTGTAGTAATGAAGTCTGGTGCAGGGATACGCGAGTAGATGAATAAGCAGACTGAGAGCCTAGGATTAGACCCAAAGACAAGTGCAACTTGATTTATGACGGAGCTAATATTACATGTTGGGAAGAAAAAGCGATCTTTTCAGTAAAATGTGCTGTGGCAATAGATTATTCATATGTGGAAGAGAAAAAAAAGGTAGACTTATTTCACATTCTACAAAGACGTAAGTCTCACATAGGTTAAAGCCCTAAATAGGAAAAAGAAAAACTATAGAACAATATAGGAATATATAGTTGTAATTGTAATGGTAATATATTTTTGGAATATATAGGAATGTAATTCCTATAGTATATAGAGATAGCTAAGGAATAATGGGGACTCCATTATTCACTCAAGCTTATCTTGACTCTCCATGGACAACCACCTGGCCTAATGCAGGCCATCTGCTGTTTACTTGGACGGACCACCTTTTGTCTAGAGAGTTGAAACATAGTGCTCCAATTTTAAAACGAAATCCTCACCCAAGGATATGTTCATTAATCTTAAGAAGAGGGAAAGGGAGAAAGAGAGAGAGAAGAAGAAGAAAAGGGGAAAGAGAAAGGGAAACAACGTGAGAAACCTCAACTGGTTGCCTCTCACACTCACCTGGACTGGGGATTGAACCTGCAGCCCTTTGGTGTACAGGATGACGCTGTAACCAACTGACCCACTCAGCCAGGGCTAACTTTTATTTTTTAGGAATTACAATATATAATATTGTAGTAACTATATATGTTGTCAGGGGGGTACTGGAAATACTGGAGGAACACCTGGCAAGGGATATGATTATACAACCACTTTGCCGTACACCTTAAACCAATACAAAATAATACTGAATGTAAACTGTACTTGAAAAATAAAATTTAAAAAAAAGACGGGCACCCCCCAAAAAACCACAATGTAGCAATTAAGTTTTATAATTTGGGGGTAATTAAACAAGGCATAAACTGCATTGGTTATAAAGAAAAAGATCACTAAATTTGATATTAAAATTAGGATCCACCATGTATCAAAAAGACACTATGAAACATGTGACAAGTATCAAGACATCTTCACAACACATGCGACAAACCATCAGCCTTCAAAATATATTAAAGTGTCCCACATTCGAGGAAGGGGGCAAATAGCTCAATTGAAAAGTGGGCAAGATGATTAGTGACATTGAGCACCATTATATATGTCTNTAATTTGGGGGTAATTAAACAAGGCATAAACTGCATTGGTTATAAAGAAAAAGATCACTAAATTTGATATTAAAATTAGGATCCACCATGTATCAAAAAGACACTATGAAACATGTGACAAGTATCAAGACATCTTCACAACACATGCGACAAACCATCAGCCTTCAAAATATATTAAAGTGTCCCACATTCGAGGAAGGAGGCAAATAGCTCAATTGAAAAGTGGGCAAGATGATTAGTGACATTGAGCATCATTATATATGTCTGTTGGCCACCTGTATGTCCTGTTTGGAGAAGTGTCTGTTCAGGTCCTTTGCCCATTATTTCATTGAATTTTTTGTTTTGGTGTTAAGTTTTATAAGTTCTTGATAAATTGTGGATATTAACCCCTTATCAGAAGTATTGGTGAATGTTTTTCTATTCAGTGGGTTGACTTTCCATTTGTTGATGGTTTTGCTGTGCAAAAACATTTTAGTTTAATGTAGTCCCGTTTGTTTATTTTTTCTTTTGTTTCCTTGCCTGAGGAGATGCATCAGAAAAAAATATTGCAAGTTAGAATCACAATGAGATATCACCTCACACATGTCAGAATAGCTATCATCAGTAAATCAACAAACAACAAGTGCTGGCAAGGATGTGGAGAAAAGGGAACCCTTGTGCACTGTTGGTGGTAATGCAAATCAGTGCAGCCACTGTGAAAAGCACTATGGAGATATGCAAAAAATTAGAATGGAACTGCCTTATGACCCAGCAATTCCACTTCTGGGAATCTATCCAAAAAAGATATTTCTAAAAAATTTATGCACCCTTATGTTCATTGCAGCATTATTTACGATTGCCTAGATTTGGAAGCAGCCCAAGTGTCTATCAGTAGATGAGTGAATAAAACAGTTATGGTACATTTGTACAGTGGAATGCTACTCAGACATAAAAAAGAAAATTTTACCCTTTGCAACAACATGGATGGAGAACATTATGCTAAGTGAAACAAGCCAGTCAGAGAAAGACAAATACCATATTATTTCACTCTTACGTGTAATCTAATGAACAAAATGAACTAATAAGCAAAATGGAGACAGACTCATAGATGGAGAGCAGGCTGATGACCCTGGGGGTGGGTAGGTTGGAGGTGGAGGTATGGAGCCAAAAAAAAAAGGACTCATGGATGCAGATAACAGTGTAGTGATTGTATGTGGTGGGGGAGGGTTGGGGGAAGGGTGGAGGCAGAGGAGGGTATAAGAGGGATAAATGGCAATGAAAAAATACATTAAAATATATATTTTTTAAAGTGGGCAAGAGTGTTGAGCAGACCCCTCATGGACACTGAAACAGAAATGCTTAAGAAACATGCACACAAAATGCTCAAGGACATTTGCCCTCAGTACCCACAGCGCTTACTCCCAGCCATATTCCCAGCAAGGTTTATGTACTTGAGGTAGCAACTCCAGGGTGGCTTTGGGCACTTCAGTCCTCTCACCACTTCTTGGGTCTCTAAGGCACTGGCTGCCCCCACATCTACTGGGCTTAGGTATACAGTATTTCACTGCTCAGAATAGTGGGCCCCTGGCCTGGATCTAAGACCAGGCATCCTTAAGCTGCCATGTGGTGGCAGGATCATGGCTTGTACCCACTGTCATTGTCTGCTTTAACCTCTCAGGGAATTGAGGAAGGTTGATGCTTATGGCAAACTTAGAGTTGTGTGGTGAATGAAGGATGTCCCCCAGGAGCATTTGGTTGTGGGACTTTGGAAACTTAGGTCACATCTGCCCCCACCCTTCAATGCCCTGGTTTCCTAAACTCCAAGGTGCAGTCTGCTGCCTAAATACCAGCTGAGTGTCTGGACAGCCTGGGGCCTCCATTATTCTATGAAGCTTATATTGACTCTCTCTCCATGGATAATCACCTGGCCTAATGCAGGCCATCTGCTGTTTACTTGAACCTTTCTTTACCTAGATTGAGGGAGTAGAGAGTTTAAACATTTAGTGCTCTGGTTTGAAAACTAAATCCTCACCCAGGGATATGTTCATTAATCTTAGAGAGAGGGGAAGGGAGAAAGAGAGAGAAAAGAAGAAGAAAAGGGGAAAAGAGGGAAACAGCAATGTGAGAAACATCAATTGGTTGCTTCTTGCACTCACCCAGACTGGGGATTGCAACCCTTTGGTGTAAAGGATGACACTTTAACCAACGGAGCCACCCAACCAGGGCTAACTTTGATTTTTTAGGATCTCTGGAACAGTGTTGAATGGGACCAATGATACCAAGCTCCCCTGTCTTATTCTTGACTCAAAAGGAACTGCTTCTAATAATTCCCTATTGAATACAATAATACTGGCTCTGAAATAACATAGCCTCTTCATAATTTTCTGTTTTTTATGAGTGAATTTTAAATTGTATGAAATGATTTTCCTGGCTCTGTTGAGCAAGTCATGTGTGTTTTCCACAACTTAGGTATTCATGCAGTGAGTTCATATATACATTTTCTAATGTTAAACCAACATTGAATTTCTGGATTATTAGCAGTTTGACATGAATCCTTATATTTTATGAATTAGAAATTACTTTTGTCCTCACTTCTGTTCTCAGAAATAAAGGCAAAAAATGTCATAAAGCCTCATTTTCCACCAGCTAATGAAGAGCAGAAAAGGTCTGTCAGTAGTGGAATAGCCATGCCTAAAGCATCTTTATCCTATTTTCAGTATTTCCCTTAGCAACCCACACCTTCAATTTGCCAAGAAAAAAAATGGACATACACTTAAGTGCACAGTCTGGTAAGCTAGTGGGCCTAGGACTTGAATAGAATAAAACATTTTCTTAATACGAATGAATGAATGAATGAATGACCGACTCAGTGAATCTCTCAACTCTGGATCCAACCTAACAGTACAACACCTATGTAGTTAATACTTGAGACCTTAGAGATAGATCTCACATCAGCTTGCTCATAGAGGACATTCAATAAATAATGACCATCACTTTGCAAGAGGAGAGAGCAGAAATGAATGCCAGCAGTCTCAGGCCAGTGAGCCAGGGAGGGGGCAGAGTGGTGAGTGAGACTGGGCCCCAGCGTCAGGCCGCCTTGTTGAGATCACTCACCCACCAGGGGTGTAACTTTGTAAGTGAATACCCGGGTGTGCATGGCATAATACATGACTTTTTAAAAACATGGTCACAAAAACATATTTCGGTTAAATGGAATTTTTTGAAGGATTCTCGTTGTCTGATTTCTGGTTACTTGGGAGTCCAGTGTATCAATGCTTCAGAATAAAAATGAACTAACCATAAGCTATGGTCATACAGGTTTATTTTTCATCCAGGTGAATGTATATTTATGCCCATATTCACAACTTTTGAATAACAGCAAAATCAAGAAATGATTTAAACTTGACAGATGTTTTACAAACAAGCTTTTTGTTGATATACAATGTGATTTTCAAACTTTATGACTTTGAAGATTGTCTGTGTTCATTTTCTATCAAAGTGGTGTGTGTCTGTGTGTGTTTAAAAATTCTAAATGAGTCATATTTGGTTAAAAAAGTGTTTTTGCTCTTCGATTATTTGAAATTTGGTTACATTACAGTTTTCTTTCCAAAAATTAGATCGTATAATGATTAACAAAATAGCTGTATGTTTTAGTATTGTTGAAGAATTTGGAACAATTCATAGTTTATATTTTCTACAATATAATGAAAATTTTACTGAAACCCTTCCATCAATTTCTGTAAAACTACAAAAACAAGTAAAAATATTTTTATTTATTTATTTATTTATTTGAGATTTTATTTATTTATTTATTTTTACAGAGAGGGGAAGGGAAGAAAAAAAGAGTGGGAGAGAAACATCAATGTGTGGTTTCCTCTCATGTGTCCCCTAATGGGGACCTGGCCCACAACCCAGGCATGTGCCCGGACTAGGAATTGAGCCAGTGATCCTTTGCTTCACAGGCCTGTGCTCAATCCACTGAGCTACACCAACCAGGGCAGTAAAAATACTTTTAGACATTAGGTTTAATCTGTTAGTGTTTTACTCTTGTCAGTTTTTAATTCCGTCATGTGACTCATTGAAATAATGCAATTAAAAAGAATAAATGAGCTCAAGATTTTAGTTAATTTGTTTTAGTTTATTTCAAAGGCTGGGACAGAGTAGGCAAGGTAGAAATATATTAAAAGAGTTGGAGGGGGCACGGGGTGAGCAAATGGTAAACACAGGGCCTTGTAGGCCGTTATATCAATTTTGGCTTTTACTGAAATGGAGAACAGGAGTTTTTGAGTGTGGGAGGGGCATGGTTTGTTTGGTGGGAGAGCCACAAGAAGTTTCAGAGAAGAGACTGATTTTGGAACAAGTTCATTTTCAACTCCTTCACAGGCGCAGTGTATTCTGCTTTGTCAAAGGTAAGGGTGTCTGTTCCCTGTGAGCACCTAAAAATGACATTTTCCTTTGTTAAGGAGACAGTGATGGACAAGTAGATGCTGTGGGAAGAAAGGAATTAGGAGAAATTGTGAGGGAAAAAGATCGATTTGAGACGGATAGAATATATAGTAGGTAACTGCTTGAGACTCTGGGATGCAGAAAAGAATATACTAGACTCTAAACTTGAGCGATAGTGGGTACAGTAGGAACTGAAATGAACTCAGTCAGCCTGGAATGTAGAGGGGCAGGGGCGGTCAAGAGCGGCAACAGATGGAGGGAGGGGTGGGCAGGAGAGCAGCACATCATTAGGACGTTCGTCTAACAGGAAAATGGATTCTGTTCTCAGGGCATTTGAGAAAAAATGTAGGATTTCGTTGTTTTCACGGGCCTGGAAGAGCAGCAACAATGTCAAAAGATCAGAGTAGACACATTCAGAGAAAAAGTCTTGTTCTTTGCTTTGTTAATTGGCTTTTATATCATGGAAATACTTCCAAGTAGCAAACATTTTCCATTTAAGGAGCGAATTATAGAAAATTCCATTAGGACTTTAAAACTTTTTTGGTCACTAATTACTCTAGAATGTGCAGACTTTTTGAACATACACCAACTTTAGCTGAATTTGTTAATGATACTTTATTACATTTGTTTTAGAAACAGAACTGAAATCCAAATTACTTTGGCACTTCAGCCAGCAGCCTGAGTAATTTCACAGAGTACTAGGCTTTAGGGCATCCATTTGATTCTCATTAAGGATTTCTGTATAGTCTTAAAAGATATTAATAATCTGTATGGACTGAGAATGATCCTTAAAAACGAATTCTCAGTGTTCCCAGCCAGAAAGGATAATTTCACATTAAGCACACTGCTCCATGTCAGAGGATAACTGGGTAAGGGTGAACACACTGGGCCCCACCAAAAAGATGGAAGTGGATCTGTTGCTTCTTCCCATTTTGCTAGGAAAGGTCTCTTAATATCTAATTGAAAAATGGCTAAGTTAGAGAATGACTTAAGTGTTTTAAATATTGTTTCTCTGAAGATAAAACATGTTCACTGTTTTAGTGAAAATCAACAGGAGATATGTTTACATCCAGTAAATAATGATCTTAAGATCTGAGGGGCAAGGAGAATGGATTGCAAGGTGGGGGTGGAAGGGAAGTGAATTGACTCTGATATTTGAAAGTTTATGAGGTAATGATTTTTTGTCATGTAAATCAGCACCAGAATAAATCTGTCAATCACCCACTTCCAAGTAGGCAGGTTTAGAGTATTTCAACCAAGATAGGTTTCATTACTCTAAAATATCCATGCTTGCTGTTACTCAATGTGTTTACTTGCCAACCATGTACTTGATTTATACTTCAGCAATTCCTTGGCTGGATCACCTCAGCTGTAAACAACGACGACAACAACAACAACAAAAGGCACTTTTTATCAGTTTCTAAAAGCATTCAGGAAAAAAAAAACCCAAAACACAAGTACTGGCATTTACATTCCCATTAATACAGCAAATTGTTGCAATACCTATTCCAGAGCAGAAGCGCCCTTTCTTCCTTCCTCCCTGGGTAGAAAAGAAATGAATGCTGCAGTTGTTGGACCAGGGATAACCGTTGATTTGGAATGAACCAGCCAAAAATGTCCCAAACAAATTAATAGCATAGAAACATCTGCTGCTGTTTTATTAGAGTTTCACATAAAAACCTAGTTTGCAAGCTGGCGTTTGGAAAGCTTTGCTTTACACTGAACTCTTAATGTAGCTGTGAAAGGCAATCAAGACCATATGTCTTTCATTTTCAGGTCCCGATATTCCTGCATTTCTCTCCAACCTGGGACGGTTGCTGTAACATGAATGCTGAATTATGAAACCTGTTTTTAAGATCAGGATTTTTTTAACAAAATATTTTATGTCATTGAGACTGTGACATTTGCATTTCTCTGTTTTGGTTACTATTACAAGTTAATTAGTCATCTTTGTACTTTATTTTTTTACCCATTATTATTTCAATGATATTGGCTCTAGCTATGCATAACATTTAAAATATATATCGCAACATTAATTTTGGATAGTTTAAACCCAACGTTGGTCTAGAAAAGGATTGTCTGACTTCTGTGGAGATGAAAATCATGTAATAGCCTCTGAAATACCATAAGTTATTGTGTACAATAAGTTTTCTTATCCTTGTTAGAGTGTGTTTGTCTAATATTACTTAATGGACTTTTTTGCCTTTATGAGGAAAATGGACATTTTGGTTTCTACATTTTGCAGTGATTATTCTTTGCCTTTTTATCACTGTTGTGTGACAGAGAACTGTAGTGACAAATCTTATTGACATGTTTGCAAGGGTTTAGCAAATGTTTGTTGGATATTGCTACTAACACAGTTCATTTTCTTTTGTAGAATGGCATGCCAGCTATTCAGTGCCCAGTTCTTCTTTTTTCCTGTTCTCTCCCTGGTTTATTTTCCCTTTGGAACTTCAATCTTTACAACACACACACACACACACACACACACACACACATGCACGCATAGTATGTATGCATACAAATGTTTAAATTAGAGCTTAAGAAGATACCACCATATGTTCTCATAAGATTTTATTTTTATATAGAAAACTCTTCAATATTGCTTTGATTTTGCCAGGAATGTAAGAAAGTTCTGTAGTCACTTCCCCGCTTTCCGTCACTTTCAAGGTTTCCATCACTTGCAGTACCCTTTCTTTCATTCCCATTTAACCATACTGAACTTTTGTAGTTAATGGCATTTTAGTTTCAATGAATTATGGCAACACTTTTTTTTTTGCTACAAGGGAAAATCATAGCAAAGCCTGATTTTACCTGTGGTAGGAAAACTCCTTTTGCTCTGAAAACCAGTTCCCTATGTTATTCCTGTCACATACAGCTTTTTAGTTCCTTTGGAAATAACTTAGGTTATAAAAAGAAGCAAAAGTTCAAAAATAGGGAAAATATCACCTGGCTTCTCATGAAGGTGTTTAAACTATAAACTATTTTCTTAAGAGAAAAATAATCAAATGAATATAATTTTCTTTTTACCTTTTGTCTTCTAAAATTCTTGATTCTACTACTCTTTGTACATGCCTTCTTGTGAAAGATTGCTCTGTAAGAATCTCTTGGAAAAGAATTAGTATGTTCTATTAATGTTCTGTGCCTTAGCCCATGTAGAAAGGCCTTCCCCATTAAAAAAATATATCTTACATTGTCCTATTCTAGAAGATCCGAATCATTAAGCAAGTTTGTAAAAGACTTCCGTAACTATAAAATACTATATACATTAACAATTGGTATTCTTTCAGTCTGTGAAGATACTGTGTGTAGGAATCCCATCTTAGAATGAATGCACATGTAAGTGGCTAATTAAAAGATCATCATGTAGAGATTCATAATATTAAATCTGTATCTTTATTATGAAATTGTTTAAACTCATTTTCTATGTTGTGTGCTTTTACAAGTTTTTCACTGTACAAGAACTTGGGTGTCATTGGAATGGATTTCTAGATATTTTCTGCCAAAATAATCTTTCTGCAATGCAGATCTAGTTATGCAACTCCTCTGCTTAGAAAAATACAGAATAAAAACTTTCGGGGCTTCCCAAGTTCTCAGATGTAACGTTCAGACTTCTTCATTTGGCTTACAAGTCCTACTTGATCTGTCCTTCATTTCTATGTACAGTTTAATCTCTTGAAACCTACTCCCACTTCCACAAACACTAATTATTTCAGACATTCTTTAGTACTGAGCAGGACATGCTCTGGCTACTATTTTGCATGTCTTACTTCCTCGTCATGAGACACGTATGCCAACTCTCATCCCAACTCTCTGCCCTCACCTCGCATTTCTCATTTTAGACACTACTTCTTTTAGGAACCTTCACTGATACCCCAGGTCTGGATCAGGTGCTGTGTTGGTCAGGATTAGGGCAAACTGCAAATAACTCTGAAACTAAAGATGGCAAATTATTTTTTAAATTTCTTTGGAAAATTCTCTATAATTACAATATTGGCAAGATATTTAATAATTACAAATATACCACTGGCAAAAATGAAGTGATTATCTTATGCTACAAATATATATTTTATGCACTTTAGTCTTTAGTATATAATATACTAATTGGTAAATCAAAAGATATCTTAGGGTATATTCCAAAATACAGACAACACAAGCTTTAGATTTAA
Source organism: Sturnira hondurensis (assembly GCF_014824575.4). Classification (NCBI taxonomy): domain Eukaryota; kingdom Metazoa; phylum Chordata; class Mammalia; order Chiroptera; family Phyllostomidae; genus Sturnira; species Sturnira hondurensis. Next base: position 21,595,021 of record NW_028083059.1, read on the forward strand.
AACACGAGTTAAAATATGATAATATTAAGTGGTAGCAAGGAAAATTTACTTATCTTCTAATTTGTATATTTTTCTTCAGTAGACCCAGTTACTCTAAAAATAGATGGTGTGATTGACACCCATGGATGGGTGAGGGTTATATTAAAATTTATTTATTGTTCAACCCTAAACTGTATTTATATTTGGATGCTATTGCGATTATAAAAAGACCTGAATAATGGAAAAATTTTTTTAAAGATTTTATTTATTTATTTATCTTTAGAGGGGAAGGAGAGAGGGAGAGAAACATCAATGTATGGTTGCCTTTTGTGCGTCCCCTGCTGGTAGTTAGCCTGCAAGGAACCGGCCTGCAACCCAGTCATGTGCCCTGACTAGGAATCGAACCTCGATGGTCTGATTCACAGGCCCGCGCTCAATCCACTGAGCTACACCAGCCAGGGCTGGAAATTTTAAGACTTAAGCTTGAAACAAACAAACAAACAAAGGAGATATCTTCGCATACCACAAGTAGATCAAAGAATTAAATAAGTAGTTTTTTGTTTATTTGCTTTGTGTGAGAAGTTTACTGAGGAGTGCCTTCGGACCAGCAGATGAGGAGTTTTAAACATGGTTAACTGACATTATTTTTGTATAAGTAATTTAAACACACACTTTAAGAAGATATTTATAGTCCCATATTTCTTAGTTACTTTTTTATGTGGTTTGTGTCATTAAAAACAAAAGGGGACAAGGGACTAAATTAGTCACAAGAAATCTTCCGGCAAATATATTTCTCAACACTTGAAAGTGCAAATACTTGAAAAGACAAATGTGTGCGTGGATTCTAATTTTATTTCTAATTTGGTAGAAACTATCCCACAGAAAACCCTAGTAGTTCATGACTGAGAACGTGTTAATTGGGCTGACAGACTTTCAAGTGGTAGAAAGAGGATAGGACCAACACGGATTTTTTCCAAGCCCTTGAAGATCAAATGAATCATTATGAGTCCTGCGTAAGTTCCAGCAGTCAATGGTTACTCAGAAAAGGGCATTTAATAAACAGGCACAAACAGGAAGCTGTATAAAGGAATGTGCAGAAGGAGCTCTTGTGACCAAAAGTGGTTTTTGAAACTGAACTTTCGAGGAGCCCTTACAAGACCAAAAAGTGCTGAAGTTAAAAGAGAAAAGCCTGCAGCACATGAAGCCAACCAATAGACATTCAGACTCAGTAGAGGTATAGCAGTTGTGCCTAAGCCAATGGAATATATCCAGAGGAAAAGGTTTTTGCCAGATCCTGAGTGTTTTCTCTTTTGCTTTTGCTCCAGTGAGTTGAGTCCAGGAACGGATAATTTCTCATCCATTTGCTAGATTCCACACCATTCATCAATGAGAAGAAAAAATTCTTCCCCAGAACTTTTTTCCCCCCCTGAACACTATTTTTTCAGAGTGGAAAAGAAAAGAAAAAAAAGTTTGGAGGAAATGATTGCAAGGAGCAGTGGGATTAATAAAAGATTTCTTTGCCAGAAAAAAAAAATAGAAGAAAGGAAGCCACTTTGAATTAATAGTTTTTGAAACCTTCCCACTGGCATAAAACAAATGTTGTGGTTTTCCTTAATTATGTTGTATACACAGAAGATGTTTTAGTGGAAGAAAGAAGAAAACTGAGCTAAAATGCTTTGGAAATAAGACTAGCTTAGCTTCATTTTTAATGTAAGTATAAAGTCTATTATGTGTTTGAGGGAAGATTAGAGCTTTGCTTAATATTCCATTTCTGTTAATATTCAGGTTTAGAGCAGACTTAATAGTAAAAATCATGGAAAATAAACAAAGGTCTCCAAGTAATAGTTCAACATATTTACCAAACCTAGATGCAATCATTTATAGGAAAAGATGAATTAGCAACATTAGTTTTGAATGAATATTTCAAAGTATGGATGGGTGAGGGTTATTTATTGGTTTCAGTGAAATCTGAAAAATACAGGCTTTGAAGGAGACTTGATTTTGTATGATCTGAAAGACAAGATACTTTATGGCACCGGAGATACACAGGGTTTATTTAGGTTTTATGGAGTGGGAGGATTTTTTAAGTACACCTTGCAAGACACAGTGTCATTGTACAATTTCGAATCTTCTGAAGAATGCATGCATACTTAATAAGTGATCGATCAATCACTCTCAATATATATTCCCCAAACTTTTCTTTATTGTAAAGCCTCAGTAGCCTCATTTCTCCTTCTTCCTGTTGGTTTTTGGCAAAATAAGCTGTACCTGTGTTGCGAGTTTCCTAAGCCATAGTTGAGTCCTTTGGCTGATCTGTGTCTTTGCCATCATGATGTTGCCAACAGCAGCCCTTCCCTAGCTTACAGAGGAAAACGAGAAAGAAGTTTTATGAATTTGTTGTGTTTCAGGGGACTGTCTCAAAAAGAGCGCCAGATACAATGGCCTCTGAAAACTGATGTGTGTGGAAGAAGATTAAAAGGCCACTTATACTGTAATTAGAATTATTAGCAGGAAATAACTAGCAGAAAGCGACTAATCCAGACCACTTTATGTCTCCCTAGTCTGATATTCTCAAATGAGAATAATTGGTTCCTCATTTTTGTAATCTATCATATTTTCAGTATGGTTTCTATTGTAATTTTTTTTCTCTTTGAGGATGAAAATTTCCTCAAGTACAGGGACCATAAAATGTTCTCTTCAGCATAGCATTGGGTATGTGATGTAGACTATTATAACACTGGCAGAGAGAGGAATGAGTATTTTTGTGTTTGTGTGCACATAGTATATTCTAGTCAGTGCACTGAGCCCTTGTCATAGTATCTCATTTAACTTGTATGGTAACCTTACGAGAGAGGGAAAGAGGGGCATTTTTTCCACATGCAGATGAGGAAGTTTAAGGTCAAGCAGGTTAATGAACTTAACACGCAGCTAGCAAGTGAACCCACTTCTCTCTGATGCTCAAGCCCCCTGCTCTCTCTAAATGGCATATTTTCTTCTGTTAGAATTGGTTGACCACATAGATCAAAGATGACATTTTTCAAGATAGGTACAATATTAATACTTCCTCACATGAAGTAAAATTAGCCTTTATTTCAGGCAAGATTTGTTCAGAGTACTTACAAGCTATGTTTCCTTGGTCAAGTCATCATGAAAAGTTTATATGCCTTTTCTGTACTTAAATTTTCATAGCTGCAAAATAAACACATCTGTATCAGTGTTGAAAGGTTGAAAAAGATTTTCAACCTTTTTTATCTTATGTTACACATAAACCAATTACTGAAATTCTGTGGTCCACCAAACATATTTTTTGTCTATGTGACAAAAAAAATAGATGTAATTTTGATTCTTTTGCACTGGATAGCTATTGCTGTGTTAGACGTTGTCCTTTTCTTAATTTGAAAATCTAATGGAAAAGAAGTTAGTGCCCTGATTAAATAGTCAGGTATTGCATGTTTTAAAAATTCTTGTGGCACACCCGTTGAAAATTGTGGATCTGTATAAGCAACCTACTTATAGAGACATTGTCATTTAAAAAGGAAAGAAAAACTTTTACAGCACCTTGCAGGTTGCTATAGTGTAAACCTTTCTGTTGATGTTGCTGCCACCAGTGGTGATGATGACGATGATGACGATGATGACGATGATGACGATGATGATGTTCCCAGAGCATCCTTTACCCGAAAGCCTCTTACAGGATTGAAATCATGTGTTTGTTACGTTAAAATTAAACAAGTAGGTTTAGATCAAGTAGATCTATAAATTGGAATCTAGTGTTTTTGTACCAGATCACTTAAGGGGCCTCTCCAGCTTTTTCTTGATGTATCTTAGTATATATTTGAAGCATCCTTGCTCTACAGTAGTAAATAAATGAGGCAGTGATTAGAAAGGGTTTTACAACATGCTATTCATATACTGAAAATCTTGATGTGTAATTTGTGTTTACTTATTAACTTGAATGGTTATGTCATGAAATGCTCTTTGTTTTTATGTTCATTCAAGTAGTATCACAAATGGCAATATATTGTCCCAGGGATGTTCTCCCATAAGCCATACATTCTTCAGAATAAGAGAGTAGAATTGGTTGGATATTGAAAACATACTTTTGTAGAAAATTAGCTAAAGAAACTATATGACTAAGAAAGCTTTTGGGTCCAGCTGATAGAACCCTGCATGCCAGTAAAAGTGCCTTGGCTTTCCTGAAAATCTCTTCCTAGTGTAACTTCTTAGCCTGTTGAATCATCCGATCTTAATTGCAAAGGAACAGGAATGATGACCAGAAAAACTGGCTTGTGTTTGCAAGGACTGGACATTTATGAGACCTCTTTAGAGAAAAAGATGAGCATGAGAAAATATCTTTTAAATGTGGTCTAATATAATTACAGTTAAAAGTGAATACATTCATTAATACACTGACCTCAAACACTTAAAAAAAAAGGCATCACACATCCAAAGGAAGCATTTATTTTCCTGGTTTTGTCATGCCATATATATCACATGTACAAATGCACCACCAAACATTTCCAGAATATTTCTGCTCTTAAATTATTTAGAAGCATTTCATTTTCAATTCAGTTTAATTTTCATTTACTGTATTTGTATGGTGACATACATATTAGTTAAAATACTCATATGTTAGGCAAGTAACTTGTAGAAAGCACCCTATATTATTTCTGCAACACATACAACTTCTAGATTTATTACCTAATTATCTAAAACTAGTCACTTGTTTTGCATTTTTATTTTACTTTTTGTAACCTATGTGTTTATTTCTAAATCATTTTCTTTTTTTTATTTAACTCTTGTTGAAGTACAGTTTTCTTTCTTGTGATTTTCTTATTTTTAATTACAGTTGACATACAATGTTATATTAGTTTTAGCTATAACCCCAGTGATTAGATATTTACTAAGTGATATTTAGCTATAACCCCAGTGATTAGATATTTACTAAGTCACTAACTTACTAAGTGACTATCGTTATAAAGCTCATATCAATATGATACCATAAATAATTATTAGAATATTTTTCACTATATGCCCTATGCTGTACTTTACATCTCCATGAGTATTCTGTAACTGCCAATTTGTACTTTGTAATTCCTTCACCATTTTCAGTCATCCTGTTCCAGGCCCCTCCTATCTGGCAGTTGTCAAAATGTTCTCTTTATCTATGCATCTGTTTCTATTCTACTTGTTCACTTATCAACAAGATTACCTTGTTGATAGGTAGTATTTATGGCTGTTTTATAGTTTATATTTTTGTACCTTTTCCCCCCAATTCTTAAAATATTCACTCTTTAGCTTTTCTTGTCTACAAAGTTCTTTATATTCCTTTGATTCTGAATTATAGCTTCACTGGGTTGAATATTCTTGGTTGTAAGTCCTAGCTTTTCATTGCTTTGAGTATCTCTTGCTACTTCTTTCTGGCCTTCAAAATTTCCATTGAGAAGTTGGCTGGCAGTTTTTTTTTAAGGTTTTATTTATTTATTTTTAGAGAGAGGCGAAGAGAGCGAGAAAGTAAGGGAGAAAAGCATCAATTTGTGAGAGAAACATCATTAGTTGCTTTTCACACACACCCCAATGGGGGATTGACCTGCAACCCAGGCATGTGCTCTGACCCATGAATCAAATGAGTGACTTTCTGCATTGGAGGACTGCACTCAAGCAACTAAGCCATGCCAGCCAGGGCTCAGCTGACAGTCTTACTGGAGCTTCCTTGTAGATAACTAACTGCTTTTCTTTCACTGCTTTCAAGATTCTTCCTTTGTATTTAACCTTTAACATTTAAATTATGATGTGTCTTGGTGTGGGCTTCTTTGGGTTCATCTTGTTTTGGTTTCTCTGCACTTTCTGGACTTGTTTGTCTTTTCCCTTTCCCAGTTGAGGGAAGTTTCCTGTAATGATTCTTTCAAATAAGTTTTGAATTTCTTGCTCTCTCTCTTCTCCTTTCAGCACCCCCATGTTGTGAACATAGGTACGCTTGAATGCTTGAAGTTGCCTGAAAGGCTCCTTACATTATCTTCTCCTTTTTTTGCTGTTTTTATTGAATTTTTTTGCTTTCTTATATTCTGAATTGCTGATTTGCATCTCAGCTTCATCTTCTCTACTGTTGATTCCCTGTAAATTGTTCTGTATCTCATTTCTGACTGGTTCTTTTTTATGGTTTCCATGCCCTTTAAAAAAAATGTATGCATTTTTAGACATAGGGGAAGGGAGGGAGAAAGAGGGAGAGAAACATCAATGTATGGTTGCCTCTCACACGCCCCACACTAGGGAACCTGGCCTACAACCCAGGCATGTGCTCCAACTAGGAATTGAACCAGTGGTTCTTTGGTTCACAGACGGGAGCTCAATCCGCTAAGGCATGCCAGCCTGGGCTCCATTTCCTTTTTTATGCTGTTGAAGGTCTCACCAAGTTCATCTACTCTTCTACTGAATTCATTGAGCATCCTTCTAACCAGTGTTTTGAACTCTGCATCAGAAAAATCCCTTATCTCCATTTTGTTTAGTTGTTAGTCTGGAGTTTCGTTGTGTTCTTTCATTTGGGACATTTTTTTTTTTTTGTATTTTTACTTTGGTAGCCTCCTTGTGTTTGTTTCTGTGTATTAGATAGAACTGGTATATAACCCGGGCTTGATAGAGTGGCCTAATGTAGTAGGTGTTCTGTAGGGTCCAGAGGCAAATCCTGTTCACCAGAACTGGTCAGTGCTGGTGTGAACCCCCCATTCTCCTCCCCATGCCCTGTGTGCTATGTAGACACTCCTATTGAAGTTGAGCCTTGAATATCGTTGGCACACCAGTGGGAAGGATTTATCCCCAGACCTATCAGCTGAGTGAACTGACTGGGACTACTGTAGAGGATCAGGTGTGCAGGGGCCCACCTCATGGAGTAAGTCTTATTTCAGTGGGGTTCTGGTGTTCTCTGTGTCTGCTCCTTGAGTGTGTTGCTCATGGAAGTGGTTGGGTGGTACTTTTTCATGATCTGAAGCAGTACACCAAGTGTGCTGGCTCCAGGGCCTCTGGGGAGGTACATGCCAAGGTCAGCCTCCATCTGGTTGGCATGAGCTCCAAAGTGATCCATACATGGCAGCTACTTGTGCTGAGCATGAAGATGTATAGGAGAGGCCAAGCTATGAACCAGTGCCAGCTGCCACTACTGATGGGTCTGTGGCCATGTAATGAGAAGTATATGCAGAAGCCAGATTTTAGAAAATTCTGAAGCATGAGCCAAGACAGGTCTTATTATGATAAAGCCACTGGAAACAGCTCAAGTGGACGCACTTGTTGGGTGGGGAGTCTCAGGAAATCACAAGGGTGGGGCAACAATGTTAGCCAGGATGATACTCAGATATAGCACCTGGCCCTTGGCTTTGTGTGTGTGTGGGGGGGGGGTCAGAAAAGGAACAATGGCCTCTACTAGCCCTTCTGCCTGGGAGAAAGCTGCCACTCCAGCTATTGCCCTAATGCCAATCAATTCAGTAACTCCCAGGATGTCTCTGGTACCTTTCCATCTGCTGCTGCAGCACTGGAACACAGAGCCAGTGAGTCTGAGTAAGTCCTGTATGGGTGCCCGGGACTCCAGAAGCCCTCTATCTCACTCAGCCACAATCCCTGCTAGTGTTTACAGTCAGAAGTATGGGACTTCCCTTCCTGGTACTGGAACCAGGGCTGTGTCTGGTGGGAGTCTGGGACCCCTCACTTTTTCAGGAAGGACCTCCATAGCCAACATAACCCTTNACAAGGGTGGGGCAACAATGTTAGCCAGGATGATACTCAGATATAGCACCTGGCCCTTGGCTTTGTGTGTGTGTGGGGGGGGGGTCAGAAAAGGAACAATGGCCTCTACTAGCCCTTCTGCCTGGGAGAAAGCTGCCACTCCAGCTATTGCCCTAATGCCAATCAATTCAGTAACTCCCAGGATGTCTCTGGTGCCTTTCCATCTGCTGCTGTGGCACTGGAACACAGAGCCAGTGAGTCTGAGTAAGTCCTGTATGGGTGCCCGGGACTCCAGAAGCCCTCTATCTCACTCAGCCACAATCCCTGCTGGTGTTTACAGTCAGAAGTATGGGACTTCCCTTCCTGGTACTGGAACCAGGGCTGTGTCTGGTGGGGGTCTGGGACCCCTCACTTTTCAGGAAGGACCTCCATAGCCAACATAACCCTTCTGATTTTTCTCTGCCACACATGGGTGTGCGACCAGCCCATTCATTATGTGTCTTTTCCCCTAATGCAAGTCTCAATGTGACTTCTTTATATCCTTAGTTGTAGGTGTTCTGTTCAGTTAGATTTTAGGCAATTCTGAATAATAGTTGTTAGGTTGTAATTTTGATATTATTGAGGGAGAATGCGAGCACTGCATTTACCTACCATGGCTGCCATCTTGACTGGAAGCCTTATTTATTTATTTATTTATTTAGCACATTTACAGAATTAGAAAACTCATAATTGAATCTCTCCTGAACAAAATTTTTTTTAGCAAAAACGAAAAAAATAAAGTTTAGCACTCATTCATGCTATTCAGAATTCTTTCAATGACAGTTATAGCAATTTTTTTAATCGGAAAAGTCACTAATTTCCTTTAATATATTCTGGATCTCTAATTTATTAGTCCCAGTCCTCATGTGAATCGCCTATTATCAGCCTTACCTGATACAGAGAGTGCTCTAAGTGTGTATTCAGTTGAGTACAGTGAGGTACTCTGTGGGTGCCTACCTGAAGGGCTATGGCATCCAGTCTGGGATGAAGCACAGAGGATTTGCTAGTCACAAACTAATTTATCACTAGGTTCCTCTCAACTTTTAATTTCTCTATTAAACTCATTTTTCAAAAAAGTCTTTTTTATATCATCATGTGAGCTTAGTATTATGTTTGGTATTACAGATGAGGGTAGAGGGCTGGTGGATTTTGAGGACCCTGTGCATTGCACCTTCACTGCCAATTAAGTTTCTTGAGCCTACCCATTAAAATTGTTTATTGCCTGTCTTCCATTTCATATTTAGGCAACTATGTTTTAAGAATGTAATAAAGGATCCAAAAATTATTGTGATTTCGTTTCTTACTACTAATCTGATTTTGCCAAATGACTTAGCTGTCATTTTGTTGTTATGTTTCTGGCCTGCTTTCTATATTAATTTTTGTCCCAGAAATTTTGAAGTATTTTAATAACAAGATCAACAGAATACACTATAAGGATAAAAGAGAACCGTTAATGTCAGCTGTTAGGAATGCCATTATAAAATCCTTTGGAACATCAACAACATACTTCTACAGTTAGCAGAATATCTGTCCAGAGTGCTTGCTGTAGGGCCAGTTACAAAAGAGGAGACAGTGAGGCGCTCTGGGAGACTACTGGAATGAATTAGCACCACTACTTGTCAGGCTAGTAGGGCAGCCATGGCCTTGACAGGCTCATCAGAGGAAAAGAATATAAGGGTGAGTCCCTGAGGTGAAAGCAAGACTGAATCTACACGAGTGACCAAAAGCACTGTTGGATAGGCCAACAACAGTGCCTGGTATCAGGAGAGCCTGCTGTTATGCGGCAGGTGGGCGGCCCAGCTGGTAAAGGGTTATTCCAAGAGAAGCTGGAGACATTGGGAAATGGTGAACCAATCAAGGATGCTGAGGGTAGAGGAAATCCAGAAGATTAGCTAAAGGAAGACCAGAATGTAGGTACTAGACAGAGAAACAAAGTGAGCATTCAACAATGATAGAATAAAATAATTCGGTTTCAGGAAGTGGGTTAGGAAATACGTTTGTATACAGAAGCAGATCAAACTCAGTTGTAGCTCTGGATGTTTAAAGAAAGAATGGAACAAATAACAAAATTGATTTTTTAATCCACCAGATAATAGATCCCACACATCTGTTATATTTCCAGTACCTGCAAACTGGGTTTAACAAAAGCTGGGAGAGTTTGGGGTAGGCAAACAGAGGAATTCCAAAAATGGTCATTGGACCTCCATATGTGATGCTAACCTGTCACTTTATTACTTTCACAGCTTCAGTAAAATATCATCCAAACTGGGTTTCTCGTGGCCCCAGATGTATAACATGTTTCTTTCTAGCAGCTTGCTTGTTTGTGATTTTCTGTCATCCCGGAAAGCTAAACTTCCCTTCCCAGCTTATCTGTGTTCTATTATTCATCTTAATCCCTACTCAAGTTTTAACTCCAAATAACTACTAGATAAGTTTCCATGAATAGCTTCACCTGTAAGACGTCAGTAAGGAAAGTATGAAAGCACACTAAACTACTCTTCATGAGTTTCACTGAACTGAAAATTTCCAAATTGTTGTACCTTTGAATTACTTGATGTTTTGACATGTCTGTGTTCCTACGTTTGACTGGTCAGAGATCTAAAAATATATGATGAGATCTTTTTTGATCTCCTTTGTTGAACATCTGAAAAAGTTTACTTAGCATGTGGTAACAATTTTAATTTGGGAGCATGCTGATAATAAAAAGATGTGTGTGCATGCGTGCATCTACAAGTTAAAAATGAGTTGACATACATTTCTTCTTAACATTTAGCTTGCCTAACTTTGTTTTTATAAACAGAACTATTAAGCTTGTGGTTTGGGTAACTAAATGCAGAGTAAATAAAGTATGAGTCAATCAAAATTTTGATAGCATCTATGCATACTACCTAGTAATTTTATGTAATTGTTGCATCTGCTTTAACCTGCTTATATGACACTTCAGTGAAAATGTTCTGTGTAGTGTCTACTAATTAGCTATTCAAGACAAATAACTTTGTTTTACATTTTTCCCAAAGAAAAGAAATTTTATTTAGGTATAGCAGTTACTGGAATTCTATCCTTGAAAATTGCTGCATTCTAAAAATGCTGCATTTCATAGTATGTATTCTACATAGCATATATCTCCTTTATACTAAAGTTCGTATGATAAGTGAGATGTAAGGAAAAGAACACATCTCAAAAGTTATGTTTCACTTAGATTACTTAATGTTTTTTAGAGAGAGAAAGATTAAAAATTCATGATACCTAGTAGCATATTACATTGCTCTTCTCTGTTTTATCATATCGCAAAGAATAGTCATAATATATGCAGAGATCATGCTTTGGTATCTCATGCCAGGTATCCTGTGACTCCAAAAGGTAATTCATCACACCTAACTATCTGGTTTTCAGATTTCATTTTTTATTACTACCTATACATGCATTTCATATATACAAAGTGGGACAAAAGTAGATTTACAGTTATGAGTACACAAGACACAGAGGTAATTGTTGTATTATTATTTAGTAATTATTATATTATTTTCTATAAAAATAACTGTAAATCTACTTTTGCTCCACCCTATATTTTCAAGATTATGGTTCTCATTTGTCCTAATGGTGGTCTTTGGGAGAAACTGTTTAAAAAATACGTTTATTTTTTGTATAGAATTAAGCATTTCATTACATAAAATGTGACATAATTACTGTTATCATCACTAGTTTCTCCTTCTCCCTTAAATATCTATGCTCTTTTGGAAAGTGGCTGAACTCTCTCTAGTTACTGCTGATTAATTATGTCTTCTCTTGGGACACACTCAGTTGACTCAGAAGCCAACTGAAGTATGGCCGTCTAGTGCAGAACCATAAGGAGTGAGCTGCTCTATCATATCGTTGATATACCAGAACTCTAATCCTAATAGGCTACAAGCCTTCTCATTCGATGTATATCATTATAGCAATGTGGGGTTTAAAAGTAAAGCTAGTAGAAGGATTCATTGAAAATAACTGAACCAGTATCACAGAGTGAGAACACTATAAAGTATAATTCCAATGACACTTACTTTTGTGTTTGTGTGTGATGGACACTGGAATAGGAGCTAGGAATTTGCCAGTGAAACATGACCATATCTCTAACTTCTGAAAGCTTTAGTCTTTGGGGGACTCCTTTAAATGTGTGGGTGCAGTGAATGGATGTAAATTTGTAAAGGAAGATGCAGACCAATGTCAGAGAATAGAGCATAGAAGGGGGTCCCTGTCCCAGACTGAGAGAGAGAGAGGGAAACCTGTGAGTATCACCAGCACTGTGGACTGAAATGAGCATAGGAGCTAGCTGGCTTACAGACATGTGAGATGAAAAGGCATTCAGTTGGTCGGAGAGTACAGGGGATGGAAAAATGAGATATGAAGTTGGAAAAAACAGGTCACTGTATCAATTCTAAATTAAGCTATAGATATTGGACTTTTTTCTAAGTGACACGAAAAGTCACTTGGAATTTAACCAACGTAGTGACATTTTTGAAATATGCATTCAGATGGCATGCACCTGTAACAGAAGAGCACTTAGAGGAGGCAGTTGGGAGACATGAGGAGTTAGTTGCTGTAAGGCCATCAGGAGAAAGGATGGAGGTAGGAGTGGCTTTGGAGCCACCACAAAGTGGACAGAATTGAGAGCTGGATTAGAGTTAAAATGGACAGGACTTGATGGTAGATTGAAGAGACTTGAAGGCAGATTAAAAGAGGAGCAAGATTTAGTACAATAGAATTTTTGGAGATTGGGGGAGGAGAAGATGAGGAAGCTGGAAAAGATTGGAAACAGGGTTTTGGATACAGTTACTTTGAGATGCTTGCAGAACATTGAAATGAGGGTGATCAAACTAGCTCTTATATAAAGTAGCTGGGTATTTATGTCCTCTTTTTGGTGGTGCTTTGTTACACTGTGAACGTAAGTGTGTGTGTGTGTGTTCACACTGTATGTACATTAATACTGTATGAGGTTTTGATATTCAGATGAGATTGGGTGTGTTCAGGGTGGTATGGCCATAGATGAGGCTTTGATGTTCAATTTCAAGCTCTCATTAGTTGTGTCTTTTAGCCAGATAGTGACTAAGGGAAATATCTCCTGTCATCATCTGTAGGAAGATATATCATTATTACCATTATTATTATTATTATTATTATTATTATTATTATTATTATTATTTGCTCTGCTCTAGTCATTAGAGAAATAATGATAAATGGCCAGCATACAAGTACCTGCCAGGTGGCAAGCTTTATCTCAAACACATTACCTAATTATTTCATTTAATCCTCATTTCCTGAGTAGCTACTGTTATTATCATCACATTTGGTAATGATGACTAGCCAGAAGAAGGTAGTGTAACCTGTTGAAGGTTACATTGCTAACCTGTGGTTAAAGTGGGGTTCAAACCTAGACCATTTGATGTGTCAAAGCCTATTCCATGAATTTGAGGTTCAGATTTAATTGTGGCTTTATCAGTGCATTTAAAGAGGTTGCTCTTCAAGAATGGTTTTTCCTTTCATGTGTGAAGGGGCAAAGGTTTGCTTGGTGCTCAGATGCCGCTTTCCCAGCTACATGGGTTATACCTCTGTGTCTGCTCCATATTCCCATTAGTGATGAAGTGTAATTTCCATATGAGTGAATTGAACGTCCTCTTCCATTTGCAAAAATGTAGACCCCTAAAATTTTTCTGTATAACACTTTTAAACTCAGGAGCTGTAGACAGGCTTTTCCTCGTTTTAAATTCAGGATTATAATACTGTATTTTAACCCATTTTTATAGGTTTCATAAATAATTATAAATCATGTTTATGTTTATATTTGTGTCTTCCATCAAGTGTGTGTTCAAAGGAAATGACCTCAGTATTCTCTTTTATATCATGTCATAATATTTTATTCTTTGAGATTTTAATAAAGATGGTATGTGCTTCCCTGTCTTAGTGTTATTTAAATATCCAAAGCTATTTATCAGAACTATTAAGTTTTCAAGTTTTCTATCAAAAAATATGTTCATTTTAGTCATAGAGCATTTGCCTGTGTTTGTAGAAAAAACATACATTTGTGCATCAGTTAGTACATTCATATGGATAAAACTGAGTAATTAAAAATGTTTTAAATGGCTAATAATGATTTTTTTTTTCAGTTTTTACATCTCCTCTACCTCATAGTCTAAAATACAGTATATCTTCACCATTAACATGTTCAGATACTCTGGCTGATGTCGTAAATAGGATTTAGGGATTAAAGCAATTACTGTTAAGGAGTAATTGTCACTCACAGTAGGGGAAAAGCTTAATTGCCATATTTCTATAGAAAAGAAATGATTGGTGGACCACATACCTGCAGTTAGACACTGCAGTTAGCAAGTATATTTCCTCCTACTTACCATCCAACTTTAGGAGACATTTGATGATTATTCTTTGTAAGTCTAAGTATAATCTGGGGGTTTCAATTGAAGTGTGCTTTGGAATTACCTGTAAGATATTTTTAAAAATGCAGGAACCAGGTTTCAAGTCCAACCTAGTAACTTATATAGGCATGCGTGTCTTTTTTTTTAACTCCCTAGAAGGTTTTTATTCTGCATTCATGGCTCAAAACAATGAGTTTAAATGAAGTTTTAGAACCCAGTGGACTAGCATTTGTACTGAACCTGCATGAGTTGCTACACTAATAACTAAGTTTGCTGATCATCTATAAGCTTGTTTCTTCATATATAAAATTTTAATATTTATTTTATAAGATTGTTATAGGGATAAAATGATCATATGCAATAATAACTCAGTAACGCAAGGCATACAGTAAACACGCCATCAATGGTAAAGATTATTAATATGGATTTTGATTTGTGCTAAGGAATATGAAATGTTGAAAAAAGGGAATCGGGCCACTGTAGGTTTTGTCTTTGGTAAAATTCACAGTTAACACGATTTTCCTCCTCAGTGCTGTAGTGATGACTGGGACAAGACTTTTCCTTTCTTTTTGAAACACAGGCTTCTCATATCTGCATCCTGGGTAGCTTTTTACCTGCTATTGTCCATTCAGCCCTGGCAGCACGTGAATGCACTCAACCCATGACTGTGTAATTTCTTGTGAAATTGCTTGTTACCAAATTCTGCTACTTCAGCAGCTCTCTATTTAATGATTGCACATTAGTGGGTCCAGTAATAAATCATATTTTAAAACTCATAACATTTGCGAGAATGACAGGATGGTGAAAACAGAGGCACGCATTCCAAAACAAAGTTTAACTCTATGCAGCTATTGTGCTGTCTAGTCTTGTTTATGGAAATGACACCTACCATCACTACATTCAATTACAAGACAAATTCTATCAGCATCTCTTCGTGCCAGGCTTTACACCAGATGGTAGGGCATAGCTTCCCACGATGAGGTCCCAGGACTCATGCTCTCCTGAGAAGTTGAAACCATTCTACATGAAAGTAAACTCTCCAGGGATGGAGGGGAGCTGAGCACATGGCAGGCAGATGACACCCTATGAGGGTCCCCTGTAGCACAGCCTGCAGCAATGTAACATCACAGTGGATAGCTGGAGAACACCTGCAGCTGAAGGGGTATTCTGGACAGCAGTCAGGGATGGCTCAGCTCATTTAGAGCGTAGCTCTTGTAATATCCTGGAGACAAGCTGGCAGAAGCAGATGCACCACAGCCTCTTGTTGGAAAACACAGTCGCAAGAGAACACTGTATATTGGTGATTATAATAATTACACAGAACAGTGGTACATAGCACTTTTATATATCTATTTCTGATCCTCATCACAGTTTTGCAAGCAAGAGCAGGCTCCTTCTATTCAACCAATTTTGAGCATAAGGAGATGGGTGGATAAAGAGGTTAGTGACATGCTGAGTAGCACACCGGAACAAAAGGTTGACATATCAGTAGAGGCAGATACAGAATTTTAGAACTGTGAAGCTCATAAAAATTTCAGAATCTCTGGTAACAAAAATAATACAGTAAAGAATGGATATTCCCAGCAGTGGAAGGAGCTTGTGTCAGTGAAGGAAGGGCCTTAAAGCTTCAACTGATTAGATTTAGGATAAGTCCATCTGTGCATCATTGGTTTTTTAAGTTGATGGCTTTCCCAAGGCAGAAATATCAGAGTAAGGGCTTGAGTTGTGATCATGAAGAGATATTTGTCTGTTTGTCTGATTGTTTGTTTTTTAATAGGGAGGAAAGGACTCTTTTATGGCATGTTGTTCTTCTTATTAGATCATGTAGCAAATTGGAATGCATTCATTCCTATATTAATCTACAGGGTAGGATCATAGACCACAAATGATTCTTCTATTTTGTGCGTAACACAGCATTGTGCCTCTAAGGAAGGAATGTAAGAGGAAGGAAGTGGCAATCTCAGGGGGAATGGGTACTGGTGACCAATGAGAGGCAGTCCCTGTGGGCTGTGTCTCTGGCGGCGTCTCTCCCCTTCATTCTCGCTGACAGAGCTCCGGTTTTGATTTGATGTGTCTAAACCTCCACCAGAGGTCTTCAGGAAGGACACGAGCTCCAGGGTAAATCCTTTCATGATAATTAGGTTCAGGATCAGAGGTTGACACATTTCTTGACAGTGAGGTAGGAAGAGGTGTCTGATGAGTCTACTTCAAAGGGTTGATGGCATCCCCACGCCCCCTTTGCAGTCTCCCTACTTAGGAGACCTAGAATTACAAGGGCCATCTCTTAATCTTAAGGGGGAAGCAAATACAAAGGTGACTATTTGAGAGTGGGAAGATGAAGGAACCTGGATCCTTTAGGGCATGGCTGAGTGGAGAATGGACTAGTTCTGGAGTTTCCTTACCTCAGGACATTTTATTTGGTGAGATAGTACCCTTTCCTTGTTAATGAACTAAGTAGAGTAGGGGGGGCAGTGGCATTTTGGAGTCAAATGGCCATGCTGATCCAAATCCTTAAGGCAATAGACCACAAATCTAACCTGCATAGGAGAAGCTGTACATCTTAGAAAGAAATGGTATGAAAAGAAAGATAGGGGTAGTAGTGGGATCTAAGACTTGGATGTTTGATAAGCTTTAGTGTCCTGACATCAGGTATTATAAGAAAGAGAAAACTGGAAAAAAGTAGGCTGTCAGAGATTTAGATTTCTGTTTTAATTTCTCTTTTAGATTTCAAACCGCCTCCAGGCTATATCAATATTTATGGTTTGTGGAGCACAAGTCTACAATGGAGTGGCAATTAAAATCATTATAACGTTTAAAAAAAGCTGGGACTGTTGCATGAGTCGTTTATCTAGCTGTTGAGCTAGAATAAGACGTTGGTAGAATGTGGGAAGGTATAGGGAGGACGTACGTGATTAAATTATCCAACTCCTGATGCTGCAGAGGTGGTGGCTGAAAGTCCGATGAGATGCAATAGCTAGCTAGTGCTTTGTATGAATGGGTAGGCCTGTGAAGAGAGGAGTTCTTTTCTTTTAAAAGAGCTTATTTATTTATTTTTAGAAGGAGGGGAAGGAAGGAGAAAGAGGGAGAGAAAACATCAATGTGTGGTTGCCTTTCACACACCCCTTACTGGGGACCTGGCCCACAACCCAGGCATGTGTCCTAACTGGGAATAGAACCGGCCACCCTTTGTTTCACAGGCCAGCACTCAATCTACTGAGCCACACCAGCCAAGGCAGGAGCTTTTTTCTTGAGAGTGTAAGATTAATGAATTAAAAGTTTCACTGAGCTCAAAAGGAAATGTTAGTACTCCTTCCTAGCATTAGAAAGCTGAGTGAAAGCCTCCCAATGTTCTCTCAGGTTAAGGAGATTTTATTTAAGACAAAAGGGTATGAAAAGTATGGAAGAGACTGAGGACCAAGGGCAGACCATGCATAATTTCCCAAAGGATATAGTAAAAGCAGAAGGTGGGGAATTTTGATACCATACAATGATGCCTATCATTTATAATTAAAAGGTATGGTTCTCATTTGTATGTGAAATATGATCTAGGCTGCTCACAATAGTCACAAATCATTACTTCTTTATTCTCTCGGCACTTAAGGTGTTGAGAGATTATGGAAAAGTATTCATTCTTATTCATTAAAAGATTAGTTCATACTTGAACCCTAATATCATTTGCAAATTTAAGCCAAAAGTTGAAGTTCAAATTAATGCTTTTAAAATGAGAATACAAAGCTATTACAAGTTAGCCTTAATTTTTACTATTACAGGTAGCCTTAATTTTTACCTTTATTTTCATTATTAAAAGTGATAATCTTGCTCTTATTTATTTGATTCCCCTGGGACACAGACCCAGTGATGGCTTGTTGAATTTTATTTTATTTTTTTAAAGACTTTATTTATTTATCTTTAGAGGGTAAGGGAAGGAGAGAGGGAGAGAAACATCAATGTGTGATTGCCCTTCATGTGTCCCCTGCTGGGAACTGGCCTGCAACCCAGGTATGTGCCCTGATTGGGAATGGAACTGCAATCCATTGGTTCGCAGGCCCGCTCTCAATCCACTGATCTGTACCACCCAGGGCTGAATTTTAGTTATATGTGGTCTGGTTCTCTAGATTTGCTGAAATCAGTCATCACTTATTAGAAATAAATTTTAATCCTCTATTTAGACTTACTAATTAGGCTTATTATTTTGGATGACAGTACTGATCTTTCATATCTTAGTATTTGTCCCAGCCCGTATTATGTTAGTGAAATCTGTCCACTCATAATTCTTTTCCTGCAAGTGGTAGAGGTGTTCACCTGTTCTCCTAAATAGTATCACTGGTTGTGACGTTAAAGTTGTATAGTGTGAAATCTTGTCTGATCCTCACTGTAATATATTTGTAGAAAGATGAAGTTATAGAGTACCTTAGAGACTTATTTTTCTAATTCTTCGATTATTGTTTAATGTCTTATAAATTTAGGTTGTAGTTAGCTATGTCAGTTTTGCCAATTTGAATGTGAAGCTCTAACGTTTTATACTCGTAGAACCAAATATATCAGAACTAAAGACTTCAATTGATGTTTTATTTGTTTTTAACAAGATTTATTTATTTTTAATAAGATTTCTTATTATTAATATTTTTTTTTAAAAAAAGTTGTTTCTAAATGCAACACCAATACGTGGTAAATGATTAGGTAATTAGAATTATTTTAAATTATAAGTAACTGTGACTGGATTGTTTTCAGAAGAAATTAATGTGGTAAGTGCTTCTTAAAAACTAAGCAATCTAATTGGACTCAAAGTGAGAAGCTGAATTTGGATATCAGAAATCTTATTATTTTATTTGGCAACACTTCATGTTCCAGGTCCTCAGAGTGACCTTTTGAATTTTACTTTTTTAGCTTGTTCTGAAATCAGTGCATGTGAATATTAGCAGATGAAAACCATACATACTAAATGACTTGTATGAAATCATATTTTTATTTACAATACCATGAATCACAGACAAAAATAAACTCCATCAAAGTGGAAGTAGTTACGGTTGTTATGTACCTTGGATGAACTCATTCCCCTTAATAAATCAGTAACATCTTGCTTCCAAAAATCATATGGGATCATTAACAAAATTTTGAAATACTACAACTAAATAAATGGTACTTGGATTTGACTATATTAAATATTACTTTATGTATGCTCTATTCCAAAGAGTCATTGGTGTACTTACTAAGACTTTAATTTGAATTTATATTGTTCAATTTTAGGTACTAAATCACATAAAGACTATAATATTACAAATAGTCATATTACAACGAACTTGGAATACTGTCCCATGCCTACAGGATTACTAATTAATTTTTTATAGGCTAGTCCATTAAACAAGCAAACCCTCATGTTTAATAATTTGGGCCGATGATTCTGAAAGCCTGGCTCTGTGGCCGGCAGCATCTGCATCACCCGGGAGCTTGTGAGAAATCACATTCTTGGGTCCAACACTAGGAGCCACTCAGCTAGAGCCCTGAGCATGGGCCCCAGCAGTCTGCATTGTAATAGCCCTCGAGGTGGTTCTGACCCCCTGCTGAAGTTCAGACCCCCGGCCGTGGAAGTATACAAAACTAATTAATTTCAAATCCTGGTTTGTTCATTTCTTGACCGTGTGAATTTGGGTTAGTTCCATAGCTTCTCTAAGACTTGGATCTCACATGGTACAATGATACAATGATAATACCTGCCTAATATGGATGTCATGAAGAGTAAATTAAATGATAATATGAAATATGTAGCATTATTCTGACCAACACTAAGCACTTAATGAGAATCTTAAAAATAATATCAGGAAATAATTCTTGAAATTCACTGAAACTTGTATTATAAAATACTGTTTTATAAATGTACTTTTTCTGATATTAAACTCAGTTGCATAAAATAAGTGGCCATAAAAATAATCTTAAACTTATGGGACAGAAGCTATTATTAACCCTGCTTTTCGAAAGATGGAAAGGATAAGTTATCTTTATCCTAAGGATAAGAGAAATCAAGCAGAGCGAAGCAGTGGGTAGTAAGTCACGGAACCGATTTCAATCTGGAAGTCTGGGTGCAGGACTTGTTCTCTTATCTATCTCTCTCTGCTGATTTTGTGTTTTTTCTAAATCAGTGTAGTTCACATTTTTTAAATTTATGTACCCTTGTTGGAAGGAGAGTTATATAATGAGAACTGGCTGTTTTTATTGGCACTTGTAAAAAATACTGATTCTGATTTTGATTTATTGTTGAAAGCCAACAGCCCTCTTTGGACTACTGCCCGTTGTGAACTGTGGTGAGCTAGGAAGGAAGCTAAATAAAGGGTCCGTGATTTGAAAGGGACATTTGTATACTCATTAGGATTTGCACAACAAGGCTAAATGAATGCAGAGACTACATCTACACTGCTAACATTATTCTGCTACAATGAAACTGTGAGGTGGACAGATGTGGAAGTTACTAGGGATGAGAAATTGTGGGAATAATCAGAATCAGGTTTATCTCAAGGTAGATTATAAAAAGGAAGGTACTAATAAGTGAGAAAGGATTTCCTTAGTTATTGTCAAGTAAGGAGGAACTGAATCATAAGCCGAATTTGTAAGATTTGCCTAATTGGCGGGTACACAAGACAGGTCTGTATGAGGAACAGGAGGAATAAGGAGGAAACCAAGACAATTAAGGAAAAGTTATCAAGTAAGCAACCTAATGCTTGCTCAGTGTTTTGAAGGGAGGGGAGTGAGGTAGTAAGAGGGTAAATGGCAGTCAGTTCATAGGAGAAGGAAGGAAGTTGATGAGAACTTGGAGCCCCAGGAAGAGAGGATGTCACTTTACAGATAGTTCAGGCCTTCTTGCACTGTTTTCAATTTGAAAGGAGATAAATATAGAAATTAAAGAAAAGATTTAAAAGAGTTTGTTAATTGTTTTGAACAGATTGAAAGAATGAGAAATAGACCCATAAGAGTGAGTTTATTGTAATGTGTTTATAACATATGCAAAACACTTCATTGTAGCATTATGTTATATCCTTGCAGTACATGCAAACACACTCCTTTCTCTGGGCGCAGCCTGGGGAAGTGGCTTCAGGCTCCATTCCAGACCCGTGCTCTGTGTTTGCTGGTGTTCTTCTGCCGTGAATAACCTATGTGACTGCGCATGGTGATACTGCTGTGATAATTTTTGAAGTATTACAGAGTGGGAAGAAAATTTAGTAATTATCTAGATGAGTATGTTCACGTTACAGATGAGAAAGTAAAGCCAAGGACAGTAAAAACTTTTCTAAGGTATTGAATAAGTAACCCTGATAATTTCCAGTGGCTAATAGCATCCAGAATTATTCTATAAAAAATTAAGGTATAGAGATAACACAATAGTTATTTCTAATTATAACCTCTATAACATAAGTTTTATATGCTTTTTTGCACAAATACAATAAATATGTATTTTATTCCTTATACCACAAGAACTTAATCCTTCTTTTTGTCCCAATTCATTTTTAAGTTGATTGTTAAAATTTTCCAGGTCAGTTTTATGCATTGTTATTATCATTTAGTAATTCACAGGTATATAGTATTATGCCTTAAATAATTGGACTGTATTATGTTTGTTTAGGCCATCCAGCTGAATATTTTGAACCTGAAATTGAACTGATGCTTGTCTGAGCTTAATACCTGCACTCTTAATCATTTGTTCATTTTGGCCCCTTATGTGTTTGGCAATAAAAATAATTATGACTTCACACTAGTCAGAATGGCCATCATAAACAAATCAACACACAACAAGTGCTGGGGAGGTTGTGGAGAAAAGGAAACCCTAGTGCACTGTTGGTGGGAATGCAGACTGGTGCAGCCCCTGTGGAAAACAGTATGGAGTTTCCTCAGAAAACTAAAAATGGAACTGCCTTTTGACTCAGCAATACCACTGCTGGGAATATACCCTAAGAATCCTAAAATACGAATTCAAAAGAACCTGTGCACCCTAGTGTTCATAGCAGCACAATTTAGAATAGCCAAGTGCTGGAAGCAGCCTAAGTGCTCATTGGTAAATGAGTGGGTCAAAACACTGTAGTACCTTTACACAGTGGAATACCACACAGCCCAAAGAAAGAAGGAGCCCCCTATTTATCACAACAGCATGGATGGGTCTGGAGAACATTATGCTAAGTGAAATAAGCCAGGCAGTGAAAGACAAATACCATATGATCTCAACTATAAGTGGAACCTAAACAACAAAACAAACAAGCAAAATATAACCAGACACATTGAAATTAAGAACAAACTGACAGTAACCAGAGGGGAGAAAGAGGGGAGGGAAGGAGATAATGGGGAAAAATAGGGGAAGGGCCATCAAGGAACATGTGTAAAGGACACACAGACATAGCCAAAGGGGGTATATTTGAGGGTGGGGCGGGGGACCATGGTGAGGTGAAAGTGGAGACAACTTTACTTGAACAACAATAAAAAAAAAAAGGAAAACTTCTGTCATAAAAAAAATAATTACGACTAACCTTTCTTAAGTGTTTTAGAATGTGCCAACAGTGATCTTGGGGCATTATATAGGTAATCACATTTAGTTATAACAATTAATCATGATAATAATTATTTTATTATATATGAGGGAATTATGGCATTGAGTAATAAGTGGGTGTTTTTTACCCTGGATCCACTTTCCAATTTAGCTAACCTAAGCTACAACTCTCAATCTCTACATGAGTAATTATTAATATTTTGGTTACAGTTTTTATATAGTGATAATAATTACATATGCCAGCATTTTAAAGAATTATAAACCTATTACTTAAAAGGCCTTCCTTATTAATTAGATACCATTCCATAGCAATCACTCATTTTTGGTGCGGAAAAACCTGAGTTAGTTTAAAGCCACTTAATATTTCATAGAGCCATAAGAATGTTTTATATTCCTCAAGTTTTCTTACATTTAAACACGGAGGAACAATGTTTTATTCATAATAACATTATATATTTTTGGACAGAGAACTGAAATTACGATTTAGTCTGGGAACAGATATTCTGGTTCACCGAGAGAGAAGTCGGGTTCGCTGTGATCCGAGCAGACGTAACACCGGTAGTTCAGTTATTGGCTAGTTGTGGAATGAGGCGAGGCGCTTCAACGTCTGGTGGTTTGTTTTGCCACCTATAAAATGAGGGACTTATCTCTTTTAATGTTATTATTTCATTAAGTCTGGATTTTTTCCTGCACTTAGGATATCACAACATGCAGGAAAACCTAAGAGTATAAGAAACATAATTTAATCTTGGATTAAGCTAATATTTTAGAATCTTGAATTTCCTTAGGATTACTATTATGAAAATAATTTATCACTGTGCACAAGTTAGTAAGAGCTACTATTAATAGTGAATTACTATTATAATCAATGATGTTGTAATAGCTACATAGTGGTCCAGGTGGGTACTTAAATACCGGGGGACCGCTCCGTAAAGAACATGCTGATCTAGCCATTGTGCTGTACATCTGACACCAGTACAGGGTAATATTGACTGTAAACCGCAGCTGAGCAATAATAGTGAATTCCTGTTATGAGGAAGAAAACAGCCTGCTTTTGTTTATTCGATTTAATAGAGTTTATTTTTATTTTTATTTTTTTGGTAACAAGCATTTATTTTTCAATTCATTATTTATTTAGCCAGAAAATGTTTTATTGTTATTTTTACAGTTCCTGGTACATAGTAGGTAATTAACCAGTATTTATTGAAAAACGGAATGAACTTAGACAATAGGTACTTTTAAAGCCAGTGTGACATACTTAGTGCCAAATATTAGGAAGATATAAAGATGGATGAGTCAATTTTAGTTTTGAGGATCTCGATATTTAATAGGAACTAACAGAAATGTAGGATAATAGTGGCAGTATAGTGTGATAAACACTTCAGTAGACAGTTACCTAATTAATATTAATACTGTCCAGAGGAATTGTGGAACATTTGAGAGAAGAACTCTGTTTTAGGCGATTTTTACATATTACAGGGAGGTTTACCAGGTGGAAAAAAGGCAAACACTGTTGTAACCTGAAGAGAGCGAGTGTGCAGGGGCCCTGGCGTGTGCGCAACAGAAACAATATGCAGCACAGGGTACGAGGGTGGAGCCGGGAGCAGGGACAAGGTCGTGTCCAGTCTGGAGAGACACTACAAGGGCTCTCGTGAGCCATAGTAAATGTTTCTACTTTTTCTTTTTAAAAGATGGTTATTGAAACAATCGACTTGAAGTTAAACAAGGCAGTCAACAAGATGTGGGAGTCATAAAGCTTTTAAAGGAAGGAGGTGACGGGATCATATTTGACGTTTCCGAAAATAACCACAGTGGAATAATTACATGGCTCAGCAAGAGGGGGAGGCAGGGTGAAAGGAGGCCAGTTCAGAGACAGGTGAATTGAGAGGTGGCAAGCTACAGCATTTACAGCAAAGATTTTTAAACTTTTTAATTTGTACATGCCTCTTTAGCAAAAAATATTTGCAGGTACACTATAGTGTTTATCAATTTGTTTGTGTATTATTAAATTCCGATGTGAAGGTGTTATGTACATTTTAAATTATATGAAATTTTATTTGACAACGTAAGGATTAATGATAAATATCACTAGAAATCTTTGAATATCCCACAACGGTGGGTTATTTGATGTAGGCCTGGAATGTTGCTCGCTCATTTCAGACGGTGTCGGTTTAGAAGGGTCTCCAGTTGGGCTCTACAGTGGGAAACACCAGGCTGCACCCTGCAACGCTTACTTCTGAATATCTGAGGGTGGGACCAGATACCTGATTTTTTTTTTTTCTGTTTCCCCAGGGGATTCTAGTGTGCAGCAAGGGTAAGAACCACTTAAAGGGACTAGAGGAGTGATTTCAACCCTGAGCGTAGAGAAAAGAGGGTAGAGGAGTAGTATGTTGTGTTAGAGTCAAATAAGAAAGTCAGACTACATCCATTGCTTCATGTTCTTGAGATTATATATTATATGCTTTGAGTTGACCTACATTAAATTAAACTCATACAGTTAATCTAGACAAACAAATTGGCGAAGGTCTGATTTAATATGTGAATTTGGGGTTGGAGAGATGATGACTGGTTTGGGAAAATATTATAGATAAATTTGACTTTGAATATGGGGCTGATAGAGAATGAGGGTTGCAGGTTGATTCTAGAATTTGTTGGTGTGCTCATATACTGAGATGGGAAATATATAAGGAATAAAAGTGATTATTGTTATTTATTGTTTAAAGATTTTATTTATTTATTTTTAGAGAAGGGAAGGGAGGGAGAAAGAAAGGGAGAGAAAGAAACATCAGTGTGTGGTTGCCTCTCACACACCCCCTATTGAGGGCCTGGCCCACAACCCAGGCATGGAAATTGAACCAGCAGGGACCCTTTGGTTTGAAGGCAGGCTCTCAATCCACTGAGCCACACCAGTTAGGGCTGTTATTTATTTTTAAAGGAGCATTATTGATGAAGTCTTAGGATTTAGTCTGGTGAGGCATCTGTCTAAGCAGTTAGGTATGAAAGAAATGGAAGCTTCTGGTTTAGGACTTGGAAGAACAGTCTGGGCCAGAGTTACAGATATTGGAAACCCCCACATACGGATAGCAGAGAACATCATGTGATTAGATGATCAGGCAGAATATTTACTATTTTAAAAGGGGGGAAAGGATAGGACCTTAAAGATCACTAATCGAAAGGACAACATATGGAGAAATTCAGTAAAAAAGACCAAGAAGGAGCATGTAAACACATTAAAAAAGGGACACTAGGAATATGTGGTGGGAGCAAGAAGGAGTGGAATACCAAGAAGAAGATGTAAACAGAAACCAAACTGCCAAACAGGCAAGTAGGACAAAAACTGAAAGTGAGCTTTGTAACCTGGGCAAGTAGATTTTTAAAACTGAATTGAGAAGAATTTAACTTGGATGAGGTCAGGGAAGGCTTAGGTAGTGTGTCAACCTGAAAAATGTTAGGCAGTGGGCTAAGGAGTCAGATGAAATTGCCTCAGGAATAGTTCAAGGGGATGTTTTTATTTAATGGAGAGATGGGTATACATGCATATGGAGTGGAAAAGAGGGGGAAGAAAAACAAAAATTGTACCATGGAAAAGTAAACTCTGCCTTGTCCTAACTGAGCCCAGGTGATTTTTTACGGTTAATATTTTTTTCCACCAGTTAAGGTGTTTTACATCTTGGAAATTGTATATGTTAATATGTTGCTTTAAAATGTGGCCTTGGTTTTCAAACTCTGTTAATGATAAGTCCATACTACACGTGAAAATACATATTTTATGCGAAGTAGCAAGTTCTTTGATATTTTAAAAATTAGTACTGTTAAAAAGAAACAATCACTAAAAAGGATTAGACGTGTTCCAGCAGCATTTAATTCCATAGGACATTTTTGATTGGGTTATAACCATTCTATATGACTTTAAACTACAAAGAAATATAAATAGTGTTGGTTAAAACTGTATCTACCTAAATAATAACAACAGTGATGGAAGTGCTGTGGTACCAGATGACATTTGTGGTGTCTATGCACCGGGACCACTGTGGCACAGACGCAGTGCGTGCTGTGCAGCCCTCCTGTTCTGGCCTGTCTCTTTGGACACTTACTGTAAAATCCTCCTCAAATTGACATCACTGCACACTTTCTCTTGAGACTTCCCTTCCCTTCATCTCAAGTTCCTGTTTGGGACTGGAATTAATTGGGGTACCTTATTTACATTAAGATATTCTTATTGCTGTTTTAATTAATAGTCGAAAGAGGCTACAGAGTTGATATTCTGATTGGGCTGGGCACATGTCAGGAGTGTGACATGTGCCAGCCCACTTCGCAAGTTCCACTGTCCACCCAGGAAGAGTCAACCTTGTACAGTCCAGATCACTTTAAAGGACTCGCAACGGAACGACTAATGATAGTAATTATCCAATAAGTAGCAGTCAGTATTATTTATTAAGCAGAACATGCAACTACATGAATATGAGTCATAACTGCTAATATTTCTACCTATTGTTCAGTGTACTAGACATTGTTTTGTGTACCAGTCTGTATTCTATGATTCTCTTTTTATATATGTGGAAATTCAACCACAAAACGGTGAAGCAGCTTGCCCAAAGCCGTGCACTAAATAAGTGGCAGGGCCGTGTTTCTTCCCCAGGCAGACTAGTTTGAGAGTCTCTGCTCTTTAACACTGTACTATCCAGGTCTGTACGTTCTAGTTTAGGATAAGGCGAAAATACCATGTTAGCAGGTGAGTGTTTGTTTTTGCCAGTAATAACGAAAGGTGTGCTGGTTTGAGAATTATTATTACAAGCCAACAAGGGTTAATTCCCCATTGAAAATGCTGAAGGATCTGTTCATACAGAGGAGCTCCTGATGGGAAATGCAAGGTTCATTCATTCAGTCATTCATTGACCAAAACTTACTGTTATGTCTTCGATGCTACTCTTAAGTGCTACGGACTAAAGCTTTCTGTGACCCTAGATGGACAAGGAAAAGAAACAGCAAAAATAAATGGATGTAACATGCATGTGAAATAATGTGATTTAACATATTACCAATGGATAAAATTCTGATTCCTTAAGTGTTTTAAACTCTGAAGGGAAGCCCTGGCCACGTGGCTTGTTTGGTTGGAGTGTCTTCCTGTACACCAAAAGGTTGTGGGTTCAGTCCTCTGTCAGGGCACGTACCTAGGTTACAGGTTTGATTTCTGGTTGGGATGCCTATGGGAGGCAACCAATCCATGTTTCTCTCTTGCATTGATGTTTCTCTCTCCCGCCCTTCCTCTGTTTCCAAAATCAATAAACATTTCCTTGGTTGAGGATTAAAAAATAGTATTTAGGAGGGTGGAGTTCTACATAAATGCAATGCGTATACAAGTGCTGTCATCTGCACTCCCTCAGTCCTGTGAAAGAGATGCTAAGTTCTCAACCCCGGGGAGAGCTGCTGAAGCCATCTTGCTCACAGACACTGGCTACAGCATAGCTAAGGCAGCTGGGGAAAAAAAGAACACTTTTTAAACTAAGGCCAAAAATGGTTCCCAGACAATAATTCTGCAGTAAACAGCAGAGCAAACCTGGGGCCGGAATACTAAAGTATAATGAAGTAGAGTGAAAGAACAACAGAGGAACAAGGCAAATGTATTGAGAGAAAGGTTCTGATCACTGAAAAGCTGGGGAAGTTTGTCTTTTGTTCTCAGGAAGTTGAAGAGCCATCTTTGCACACTATAGGGGCAGCTGCCGTTGCTCCTTTAACTGTAACGTTTCCAAGTTTTTACTGAGTAGTAGTGATGGTATCTTTGGGTGTTGAGTCAAGTGCTAAGTCAAAGAAAATAACTGCAGTCCTCTAGTGCATGGTGTCTCACTTTATTTTAATCATTTTACTTATATTTCATAAATATGAAAATGTGTCTTTAACAGAAAAGTATAAATAGAAAAAATGTAGTATATAAATGGAAGTCAGTGTGGAAAAGAACACCCCCCTTTCGTTTGATCATCTGAAAATGAACATCTGTACCTTCATACTTGCTGCAATTTTCCGCCCTAGTAATTACTCACATGAGTTAGTGTGATGTAATTGTCCAAGATTTGTGTTCATCTGGGTAATTTAGTGGAAAAACTCCTGTTAAGTGAAGCTGGCTAAAAGATAGAATTTTGTTGGGTGGTCTATTAGTTAATCAGCTTTGTTTTATGGTGGGAACAAATTAGCATCCCGTGCAAAGGGATATATATACATAATGCATTTCTTCAAATTGTATAATGCATAAGAATCAGAAATGTCACCTTCTAAATGTGAGAAAGTTGGAAAACATCCACTCTTCATTAAAATTTTAAGTTTTATAGTTTGCCTTAACAAGTATTTTCAAATTACCAGTGGATATTTACTAAATATATATTTTATGGTTTTTGAACGTAAAATACTTAATCTGTGTTCACGTCATTCATATTTAGCAAAAGGGAGGGGATTTCTGAATGGTTTTACCTACACGAAGTATATAGAGTCCTTTTAGCAACTTGATTGGTGTTAATTATTGCTGTTCCTACACTTTTCTTGAACAAAGGATACAGTTTGAACTTCGTGTTCCTTTTCTTATTAGTTTTGTGGAAACGAATATTTATCAGGAGATAGAAGTTAAAGTGAGCTTCCTCTTATACATTCAAGTGATAGATTATAATTTTCAATTAAAAATGTGTTAGCAAGTATCCTTATTACAGTAAAGAATAACACATTTAAAAGAAAGATCTATTTGAACTTCACTTGAAAGATCACCATGCCCCTTGAAAATAATAAAGGTAGTAGGGGTTGTTAAATTGTGTCATTTCTGCTGTTGCATTTTTCATGACTG
Source organism: Sturnira hondurensis (assembly GCF_014824575.4). Lineage (NCBI taxonomy): Eukaryota > Metazoa > Chordata > Mammalia > Chiroptera > Phyllostomidae > Sturnira > Sturnira hondurensis. The sequence goes on from NW_028083059.1 coordinate 21,624,515, forward strand.
TGTATTGTATCAGAGCTAAACTAAATGGCAGCGAATGGGTTAGTGGAAAGGACTTGGCTGTGGAATATGACATACCTAGTTTAGTCCCAACCTGCAGTATCCTGGCTACAATTGTGCAAAATTCTTAATTTAGAAAATGAACGTAAAAATGAGTACATCTGCCAGGGTTCTTTTAGGGGTTAATTAGATTATTTTGTTCATTCTAAAATATCTATTTATCTTCTTACTGGGAAAGAAACTGTGCCAGAATCCAAGTATGCAGAGATAAACAATGCATCAGCTTAGTGACTCTGCCAAGATGGAGAGAGATGCAATTCAATCCTAAAAATAGTAAGATATGTGTGGGGAAGGGAAAATATTTTTATATTACCCATTTAGGTGTCAGTCCATAAATTGGATTGACAGAGGCAGGTTACTGGGAGAAAAGCATACACATTTATCTAATATAAGTTTTATGTGACACAGGAGACTTCATAAGAAAATGAAGAATCAAAGATGCCGTTAAATCTGAGTATTTTATACTAGGTTAGATGACATGGGGAAAGTCATGGAAAAATATGATAGGACACAAAGAAATGAACTGAGGACAATACATTGGGGGGAAATTAGCAAGGCCCGTTTGTTCCAGTTCCTCTCCATGGCCCTTCTTCTTCGGAAGTTAGGATGTCCCTTTCCTGCAGGGAGAGAGGGAACCTCTCACATTAGGGTCTTAGGACTTGGTTTAGGGAGTGAAGGGGGAGACCGAGAGGCCTTCTTCTACCTGCTCTTTCTCAAATTCCTCAGCTTAAAATACTCAAAGTGCTCTGTTTGGGGGTAGTGTATCCTGAAGCCCGTCATGTGTACTAAGGATATTCAGCGTTATTGTGTACACACTGTGTGCCAGATAGAGTTTACTAAGGGTGAGCAGAGGGAAGAAGACATCACTGCTGCAAAAGGATGAGTTTGGGGGATTGTCTGTTACACACACTGAGTGTAGGGTAAACCTACGCACATTATGATTTTTTTTTGTCGCAATCTTTGGTCAGAAAATCATAGAATGCTAATACTGTAAACTACTTTTTTAACCATTTTGCTTTGCAGACATATATTTCTTTGAAGAGATTTTTACACATTATCAAAATCTAAGTAGATTTATGATCATGGATTTTTATCTCTTTAACAGCTTAATTTCATCATTTTAAGAAACAAATATGAGTGGAATGAATAAACATGTATATGCCAATGTTAAGAAAGTTCAACTAAATTTGCCCACTAAGCTTTTCTTTTCCTAAAATACAAACTCAGTTTAAAAATCACGTTCTTCCGAAAAGAACGTGATGGGAAACCACGTTCTTCCTGTGGTGCTTCACTGATGTGGTAAGAGCTCTGATTTTAGAATTCACCGGATATAGTTTGTATCCTAGTTTTTGTACTTTTGTGTCTCTTAGCTTGTTCACCAATAAAATGCGGATAATATTAGTATTAAACTCATATAGTTCCGGTGGGAGTTAATGATATTAATGTATAACAAATCCTTAACCCAGTTCCTAACACAGCCTAAAATGCTCAATAAATGTTAGTACTTCAGACATGCACACTCACCTCCCACTTAACCAATGACTAAGTATTAATTGTTAGCTTTATTTGGTTATTATTTTATGGTACCGTGATGATGTACTTTGGGAATACCTAATATGAAGCATAATTTTTATCCTCAGGCTTTTAACTGTGCATAATGATTGCAAGTATGTGTTTGATACCAGACTGGCCTGGGATGGACTCCTAGTTCCCACACATACTAAGAAAAATGCCAGCTTATCCTTTTGTAAAAAAGTGAAAAGTCTTCACCATCAACATTTGTGAAAAAGAAATGAGATACAGTTCTCAATGCAAAGCCTTTCGCAGACTAAATGCCAGATTATTAGCTATTCATAGTAGAGGAGTGAGAAGTGATAACGTGTATTGTTATGTAATCACAAAATTGTATATGTAATATACAAAACAGAAAAGTATTTAGTACAATGTCTGCTTTTCTCTTATGGAAACAATATAGGTTCACTACATAACAAATCATTATTTACAAGGAAAGGATTAAAATGTGTGTAATTTCTCTACTAAGTATCTAGTAACAGTTTGTTTTCCCTTTCTGCCTCAACATATTAAGTGTGTTTGCAAAATTAGAAACATATTTCACATTGGCCTTTCCTGAAGTGTATTAAAGATTTTATTTTACAAAGAAGTTAATGATGTTCCTAAAATAATTTATAAAAATTGATGAAGTAAAGTTGGCATGATCAAAACTGGAAAATACTAAGGCAATGAAGTTATAGGGGCTTCTTTACTACAGGACTTTTCAGTACTTTTTAATACGCTAATGTATATTGTAATTTTCCAAAGGGTGGCTATAATAGAGTTTCCCAAACATAACTATCTTATTTTTTAAGCAAATACATAATTAAGTTCACTTTGAGTGTTTTATGGAACACAGTTTTGGAAATTCTGTCATACCTATTTTTATGTGCCTTCTAAAAAATTTAATCTGTTTATGGATTTTTTAGAGAGAGAGGAAGGGAGACAGAGTGAGAAAGAAACATTGATGTGAGAGGGAAACATTGCCTGGTTGTCTCCCACACCTGCCCTGACTAGACATCGAACCCCCGACCTTTCGTTCTATGGGGAAACACTCCAACCAACTGAACCACATTGGCCAGGGCAGAGTGCCTTTTTTTAAACTAACATTTTATCTTGAATATTTTACCACTTTATTTAAAAAAATATTGTGATATTTAATGCCTGTGTAATATTCCCTTCTGCTGAGATGCCTATTTTAATAGTGATGCAAATTTTACACTTCAGAATGAGTACTGTGGGCATTGAAAGTTTGAAAATCAAAAAGGCCAAGCCAAAAGTAGCCTAAAAAATATTTAGATGGGTACATATCAACCAGAGTGAAGGGCTGCTGAAGAAAAGGACTGTATCAAAAGGTAACAGGGTAGCCATGCCAGTAGCACAGTTGGTTAGAGCATTGTCCCCATACCCCAAGGCTGTGGGTCTGGTCCTCAGTCAGGGCACATACAGGAATCAACCAATGAATGCATGAACAAGTGGAACAAGGAATCGTTGTCTCTTCCTCTCACCCTCTCTCTCTCAAGAAAATTAATTTTCCTTTAAAAAAGATATCAGGCTAAATCAATTTTTATATTCCTCTAGGAGGAGTTATTTCAAATAATTTCAAGGCTGACTGTCACTCTGAAGCAGACTGTTCTTTTCTATATAAATGAGAGACCAATTGCTACATGTGTTTTTTCTCTGTTCAAGTTCATTTTGAAAGGATAATTTTAAAACAAAATTATCTCAACTAGGAAGTTGCAGGGAGGGGTTTAGGAAAATTTATTCAAGCAAGCATTTTAATCAAAGAGGTATTTGTTAGAAATGTGGTTAGCAGTGTAGTTGGCCAAGTCATATGGATAGTAACTATTTTCCCTTTGAGCTTTTGCCCAAGGCTTTAGAGATGAGTTATGAATGTAAATAAATACAAATCAATAGGAGTTCTGTTTTTATTATTTCACTGGGAATTTCTGTACAATTCGAAAGCAACTTGCTGCAAGTTCAGCAGTTGATTAAGTTTAACCTTGATCCTGAGCCAGCAAGATTGGCTTACTTTCTATCAGCACGGGATGTAAATTTACTTGAACACATTTTAATTGGCATTTATACAACATGTACACACAGATGCTGAATTCATTGAGAAATCCTGAGTGCCATCTGTTTAACAGGCTTCGCCCTCTATTAAAGTACATGGTAAAATAAGACCGAATCTTCTTGGCTGGCTCATGTATTTATCCTACACTATATAGTGTTTCCATGACCACCTTCTAGTGTGATACTCTGATAGAAATTAATGATTGCTATAACGATCTAAAATATACCTTATTATCTCCCTTTATGTGCATCATTTAAGACAGTTTACTCCTACTCTTTCTTTTAGTGTTAAAAAAAGCCATTTTTATGAAGTGGCTTTTCTTAGTTTACAAAAATAATAATAATTTTCACTTTAAAGTCCCTCTTACTAAAACTGAGATGGATGTTGTATGTATGGAATTAGAAGTACTTTTTCCCAAATGCAGACTTATTTTCATAATACATTTAATGTTTCTAAAATAAGAAAATATTTTAGTCATTTTAATTCTTACGTGAAGTTTGATTTACAAATGAACTAACGTTTTTAAGATTAATGTGCTTTCTTTTCCATGTGTAATCAAACCTCTAGACTGGACTCAGTGCCGAATGAACGTTATTTGCCTTCCCTGCAAGACTTCCGGTCGGCAGTAACATCTCATGTGCAGACCTTGAAGGAAAGTCTGCAGTGATCATGTAAATATTAATGGGGAAGTGCTCCTCTTTAACCATGCAGGACCTTGATTTCATATAAGTATCAACAGTAGAAACACTGGTCTAAAGCACACATTGGAAAAATATAAAGTATACATTAATTCATTGATGATGTGTTAAGATTGGAATCAAATTGCAACTGTACTTTCCCTGATATATTTACTTTTTTAAGAAAAATTGCCTAAGCCATCAGATTACTTTTGTACTCCCCTGTTAATCTAAAGTGAGTCTTCAGCCTGAAGAAGCCTTATGAGAACGGCCCCGTGTTGTTACAGCTGTCATGATGACAGAATGAGACGCTTTTTTATCAGCAGAGGCCTTACGTCTTTGTGAGGAGCAGAGATTGTGAAGACATTGTCTTCAACCTACAGCCACGAGTGTGAGAAGGAACTTCCTAATCTTGAAAGGTTTTAAAAACTGAAAGTAAGCTAACAGATATAGTACCAAGTTTAAATGATTGTTACAGGAATAAATTTAGTTAATTTCTTCAGGTGGTTTAGGCTTAATACCTAAAGGTATTATTTAGTGATATTATTTAGTATATTAATATAATTCCCTTCTAAGTGTTGGGTATCTGGGGCTGACCTGGGAGAAAAAAACTGTGACATAACTTCTCCCCAAGAACCACCTAGAAGAAATCTTTTTTTTAATTGAATTTATTGGGGAGACATTGGTTAATAAAATTATATAAGTTTCAGGTGTACCTTTGTACAAACCTTGTCTGTACACTGTATTGTGTGCTCACCACCCCAAGCCAAGTCTCATTTCTTCCCTGTTTATCTCCCCTTTACCCTCTTCTACCTGCCCCCGAATCCCTTCCCTCTGGCTGTCACCATGCTTGTCCTTGCCAAGGACTTTCCATTAAAGTCCCAGTTTCAGCTGTTTCAGAAATACACTCAGTTTCATCTGATACTTCATTTTTTTAGAAAATGAAAAGCTCTTTGTTATCTTTGGATTCTGTTCTAGTTGTCAGTGGGTATGGTCATCTGATTGGAAGTCATTGGCTTTCTTAACCTGTTTGGGTTATGATAGCATTAAACAGGTTACTTACCCTTGCTGCACTTGGTGTTCCCCTCTGTAGAATGAAGGAGTTTTGGACTAAAAAGATGGCTAAGTTTCTTCTAACTAAAACATTCTGTTCTTAAAAAAATAAACATATAAAATAAGATCATGGAACTAGATTTAGGCTGCCTATCTTTTACCTCTCATGCCTCCAAAGTATAAAACTTCAGGACATATCACTGATTTCTTCTCTGTTGAACTAAACTGAAAATCTAACAATTCTCCTTTGCTTTTAAGCAGAAAAACTGTTATCTATTGAAAGATTTTGTCTATTTGGGACAATGTTGATGTACCTTAAGCACATTAGGCTAAGGGAGATGACTCAGACAGAAAAAAACAAATACTGTGATATCACTTATATATAGAGTCTACAAAAGCCAAACTAGACTGAAGGTTACCAGGGGATGGTGGTGTGGGGGGCACAGGACAGACATTGATTAAGGCTACAAACTTGCACCAAGTGCTAAATAAGCCACAGTGAGCTTAAAGCACAGTATAACAAATATAGCAACAATATTGCACTTTGGATGTCATGTGATAAATAATACCACACAGTGCGTTCTATTACAAAATTTAATGTGATAAAAGGACACATTCTGTACATCTTAAATTTATGTGATGTTACATGCCAAATACGATCTAGAAAAATAAAGAATTCTAAAGAGATGAAGAGGGGAGAAAAAGGAAAAATCTATATCCAAAACACACTCAGCTTCTAGTTGCGGCTTTTAACTAAAATTAAATCCTTGAACACGTAGTCATCTCTTCCACCCCTACCCTATAAAACTTTACTTTGCATACCAGCCTTCACTGACTGAGCCCACACTGTCTACGAGGGCTTTAAATTCCTTTACGTTCTGCATTCCAGTCTTCGAGGACTCAGTTAGGAAGTGGAAAATGGGGTTGCAGGTGTGCAGTGCAGCAGGACCTGCAGAAGGTGGTGGTGGGGGAGTGGCTGCTGGGGTCTGGAGTAAAGTTTTACAGATGATTTGAGATTGGCTTAATCACAGAGGGAGACAGGTCTTCCAGGGCTCCCACACAGATCTCAAATGTGTCTTTACTGAAATAAAATAAAAGGTGAATAAAGAGAAAGTCAGAAGTCAGTGGTGTGGGATTGGGCGTGTTACTTTGCAGGCTGTCAGCATGTATTATCAAACTTCATGATCAGGGTATGTGAATGTGGTTAGCTAAAAGTTGTAATTGCTTCAAACTATATTTCAGTTTTCATTATAATCTGAAAAGTAAAGATATAAATATATTTTTGATGGTAATGTTTATAAAATATGCATCTTAGATTACTTAAATTGGAGGCAGTGTCCATGGATTAAAATAGTAAGAACAGCTTCAAAGTGCAAAATGCCTTAAGTATAAATATGCTTAGTAGTTTATTTTCTAGCTGTTAGGGTGCCAAAAATAACCCTATCAGAAATGCATTTATTAATCTGGTTCTTCTTATGTCTTTACCTTTGTTGGTCTGTTACATTCCTACGAACACTGTGTTTATATGAACATATGATGTCATCAAAGCTGTTTTAATCGACTCTCTTGACATCACGAGCTCTTACCCTTGTTAGAAATGTGGTAATATATTTCTTTCACATGTTATTTAAATGAATTAATTATAGTGATAGGAGTGGTTAATTATTTATAATGTTTCTTGTGTCACGTCACATGATATGGTGCTTATTACGTCTTCTTCCATATTTAATTGCCTTTTTCAACCTGTCTACGATCCCCTCAAGTCCTAGAGCATTGTATAATTACTGGTTGTTACGAGAAACTCAAATGAATTTTTCTCTATAGTTTCAATCTGGAGAACACAAAAGAAAGAAATCAATGTAGAACCGTGTGGTAACTGAGAGGTGCTGACACACGGTTTGTTTAGTGACCTAATTGCATCCGGTACTCAGATATGCCCCAGATTGTTACAGGTTTGGTAACCTGCTCTTCTGAAACAGTAGATTTAAAGCAGTCAAGCTAACAAACTATCACATAGAAACACGATTGAAAGTAGGAGCAACATTGTATTTTTATTATTTGTTTTTGTATTTAGGTTAAAGGGTGTTGGATATTTTGCTATGCTTTTTTCAAAAGTAGTAAATAGCAAATAATCCTTTATATGACTCAACTTTTTGCTCATTAAGAAGATGGGATTGCTTCACCATGTCTTTAAGTTCAGAGCTTAATTTCTATTAACTCATAGGTCATTAAAAATAATTAAAACGGGCCCTTTGTTTACTTACCTGAAGGCATCTCTTAAAAGCCTTTTTAGACCTAGAAAAGACAGTTTTGTAGTTTCTTTAGCAGGGAAATGTAACCCTGCATTATCACTGAGAAAGTAAATACCCCCATTTTGAAAATAAATGTAAATTTTAGTTATGTAGGCTTTTACCAGAATTTAGCTTTTTGAGATCAAATGCACACGATTAAAGGTAGAGCCACCAAATTAACTTTGCATCAAGTTTACTTTAAAAATCCTAAATTTTACAATATGAAAAATACTTAGTTTTCTGCATAGATGATTATAATGCTGATTTTAGGTATCAAACATTAATGAGGTTTTTATACTATAACGTCACCAAGTATACTTCTTTTGTCCAAATGAATTGCCATTAATTGCAACTTAATTAATGAATGAAATGCAACACGGTGAGCAGCCAGGTTTTGTACGCCTTCCCAATAGTTGACAAATTATATATGATTAAACATTGATTGCTAATGTTGTCATACTTCATTTAGTTTTCCTTGTAGCTCCTAGTTAAAGAAGTATTGATGCTGAGAGCAGATTTATACTCCATGTGTGTCAGAGAACATAGCAAATATTTAGAAAAGAGGTTATCATCATATTTAAAATATACACAAAAGTTTTATGATAATCAGAGATTTAATTGACTAGTTCTAAACTACTTGGCTCAATAAAAATAGTAACAAGTTTCAGCACCTAGAAAATAAAAAGGATTCAAAAATTCTCCAAAAAAGTAGGAGTTCCAGCTGTTCCTTGTGGAAAAACAAAACCTTATACGTTTGTTTAATTTACAAGAAATGGTGCAGGTCCAACTGGGATCTGTTAAAGGGGGAAAGTAAGCCAAGGGTTGCCAGCATTGTAGAGAAACTCAGAGGTTGCTTTGTATTTATTTGAGTTTTTTTGAAGTTGCTAATGATTTTATAGTTCTCTAAGTTGGTTGTAGGATATTTTCAAAAACTGGTAGCTAACCTGGTCCCAGAACCATTTGTTCCTCATTATAAGCAGAGGTCTTAAAACTCTCCAGAGGGAGCACTTGGCCCTTTTCACTACTAGACTGAGCTTTTGCTCATTTGATTGTGTTTTGATTATTTAAGATGCTACTTTGATCTGTTACGCCTCAGATAACTCACTGAACTCAATTAAGTTGGTAATTAAATATTCAGCTTGGATTGCTTTTCTTTAAATTTTATAATCAAGAATATAAAAGATAATAGTCAGGTTTAATTTAGGAAATTTAACTGGAATTTTATTCAAGGAAATTAAGTTTGTGTTCATTTATGAGGTTCTGTATGTGCTGGGCCTTTATGGTGGCTCTGATTGCAGAGATGAGTTGCTAACTTCTTCCAAGCTGATGACTTGATTCGTAGGAGTTGGGGGCCTTATTTAGGGCAGTTGGTCCTCAAACCAGAATCCCAAATGCATACATTTCAAAGGTGGATGGGGGCATGGCTCTTTTGCATTTTTCTGATTCTCACTCTATGTATATCACTTCTAAAGCTGATGTGTCAGCAAATGTCCTTGTTGTGCGATTCTCCTTTCCTGTTTTCTAACTGTCCTTACCTATTTGCCTTTCTTTCGCTTTAAAACAAAAGGCATACTCTTTAGACCTTCAGAATATCTGTGGTTCACCTGCAGAGGTGTACCAACCCCACACACAGCAGTTCTGCAGTTTGTTGCAGAATAGTGTTTGTCCATCCAGTGGTGGCGGAGCCCAGCCCTAGACACTGAGAGCTGCAGTGAAGAAAATGGGCTGTTTTATCATGAGTGATGGCACCCAGGAGACGGAGATTAATGCTCAAAAGCCCAAACTCCCTGGTGGCTTGTAGGTTTCAGGCAAAGCCACAAGACACTGTGAGTTGGGGGTTTGGGATCGGGCTGGAAGCTAATTGATCAGAGGGAGGTAAGGATAATAAACCATTTCTTGAGCTTTTGCAGACAGCTGTGAGGTCTTTTCCAGTGTCCTTTTGTCCAGTCTCATGGAAAATAGCCAGGGGGTGGTCCCACCTTAGGGCTCAGGAATTGAAATAGAGGTCGAGGTATTATCCTTAAGGCAGTTCCATTTTGAATTTTTTGAGGTAACTCCATACTGCTTGAGCCAGTGATTCTACTTCTGGGAATTTATCCCAAGAAACCTAAACCACTAATTTGAATGAATACATGTACTCCTATGTTCATTGCAGCATTATTTTCCATTGTGAAGATTTGGAATCAGCCCAAGTGTCCGTCAGTAGATGAGTGGATGAAACAGTATGGTGCATTTACACAATGGAATACTACTTGGCTTTAAAAAAGGAAATTTTACCCTTTGCTACAGCATGGATGGAGCTGGAGAACATGCTAAGTGAAATAAACCAGTCAGAGAAAGACAAATGCTATATGATCTCACTCATAGGTGGAATCTAATGAACGAACTAAACTAACAAGGGAATAGATACAAACTCATAGAGAGCAGGCTGACAGATGGGAGTGGGGGGAGGGTGGATCGATTGAACAAAGAAGAAAGGAAATCATGGACATGGAAAACAGTCCTGATTACAGGGTGGGGGGAGGGTAGTTGGAGGTGGAAGAGGGTATGGGGGTAAATGGTGATGGAACAAATAAAAAATAAATAAAACATGCTTAAACCTAAGGACCACTCCACCAAAAAATAAAAATAAAAAGCTTTCACCTTTAGCCTGTGAGAGGTCCAGACCATGTGATTTTCAGTCAGGTTCAGGCTACTGTCTTCTGATGCCCTGGTGGTCACTGATGACCTGGGGGAAAGCTAATCTCCGAGAGAGAGTGAGATTATTTTTAGAGCTAGGATTTTAAACTAAATTTAATCAAAGTCATAAGGACCTTTGGGTTCAGGTTCCTTATTTCAAAGTAAGAATGATGATAGGCTGATCACTAAACAACAACAGTAAATCTTTCAAGCACAAAATCATATTTATAAGGGTAATACTGGGTGGGAATTGGAATGGCAATGCAAGTTCAAAAAGAAAAATGAGTAATGACATTTACAACACAAAAGAAAGGGTTATTTATAAATGTATTTAAGTGGACCGTGTTGGGCATGTACTTAATGGTGGTTTTTATTCATCAGATGAACTCAGAAGGGGTAAAACCATTTTATTTTGAATTTAAAGTTTATGATGTGTCAGAACTTTAATTTTTTTTTTTAAAGTATTGTATTTATTTTTATAGACAAAGGAGAAGGGAGGAAGAAAAAGAGGGAGGGAAACATCAGTGTGTGATTGCCTGTTGTGTACCCCTTATGGCGGACCTGGCCTGCAACCCAGGCATGTGCCCTGACCGGGAATCCAACCAGCGATCATTTCCTTCACAGGCTGGCGCTCAATCCACTGAGCCACACCAGCCAGGGGCTATGTGTCAGAACTTTTTGATTTTGCGGCCAGATAAACTTGTTGTAAGGGAAAAGTACATGATCTTTCAGATTTTTGGAGGGGACACCAATAAAGTGTTTGTGAGGACAAATGAGTTAGGCCTTCTAAGTCATGGTAGTAAACAACACATGAAATGTGTTTAATATCTAAGAGTTATGTTTAATGAAGAATTTTAAAGTGACCTTTAGCTACTCTAAACTAGAACCATTGGGAGGCAGCCGGGGCCATAATTTTTTACCATTGCCTCACTGACTGGAACGAGCCTCGTGGACAGGGCAGGTCAAGGTGTTTTGCCTGTAGTAAACTCACCTGAGGTTGACACAGAGGCGCAGAGGTGGAGTTGTAGAATGTGCTTTTTGTAGCCCAGAACCAGCCTCTATGCTAATCCATTCCATTATCTGATATAAAAATATGAACACAATGTACAATGATTTATAGTTCAAGATAAACATCTATTTTTATTGTTTTAGCATGTTCAGAATTTTTTTCTTTTGCTTCCTGAACAGGCATACGTTTCCTATTGCATAAAACAGAATGTTACTGGTAAAGATAGAGTCACTAATAAAGAGTTACAAAATGATTTGCTTTTCTATTACTTTCATCCTCAGTACCTTCCTTCCGTCAGGCCTTGTCAGCGTGACTCCTGTTATCAGCAGCAGGTTTTAAACGCCTGCCAAAGAGCTGTAGGCTGAGGGAACTCTCCCAAGGGCTGTGTACAGTTTGTTAGGAAAAGACAGCTTGCGCAGATACACAATTGCACATTTGTTAGGTTCCTTTGTGACCAAAAACTGTGTTACATACTTGACATTATTTTTCTGAAGCACCAGACCGTCTGTGAGTAGGGATGATAATAAGGAATTAACAAACCCGAAAGTTATGTTGGGGAATAGTAACAGTGATTCAGGGCAGATTGTCAGCAACCAAAGGCCTTTTGTTTAGGTGATGTGTCCATGAGTGGGCTCTTTACATTTAGCTTTTTCCTATCACTTAAATATCCCTTTTGGTTGGTGGGGGGGAAGCTGTAATTGACAATCTTAATAATGTTGCACAAAGATACATTAGTGAGAATGTGCTTTGTTTTTCCTCAATAGCTATTTTCTCTGTCTCTTCTCAATTCTAGGGAGGTTTTAATGATGTATCATTTTAAACTGTGAGGATTTTTCTACCTTGAGACTGTTACCATTAGACTCTCCACAAATGTGAAAGCTTTTTTTTAGCCCTTTTCTTGTTTAATGCTGGCATCTTGAGTTGGAGAGGGTAAGGACACAACTGATGGTTTTATTTACAACCACCTTTTCTTCCCCAGCAAGTATTTTAATTAAAGAACATTCTAGTCTTTCTTGGACACTTTTACAAAATGTCTTTATGGAAACAATTGTTTCAAGATCTAATCCTACTGTGTCTAGTAACTGATCAACCTTGGGTTCTTTCACTGCTTAGCTTGTGGTTCTCATTTGCATTTGGGGGGTGGAAGTGGAAGTCGGAGAGTTTGTACTTAGATTGTATACAGTTATGATTTTACAAGCTACAGTAATATAGGCCTATTTTAAGGAATTGTTTTAAATATGAGGAATGAAGAACTCTTCCACATACCAGTACACTGTGATGGTGAAAACTGAATGTATTCTAAAATGGCACCAGAGTGAAGTTGACTTAATCACCACCACACAGATGCCTGAGTCTGAGTACTTCTCTCCTGGAGGCCAGTAGGGTTCAGTACTGAAGGTGCAGCCTGTGTTCTAGCTGAATTGAGGTCCACATCCCAAATTTAACACTTAGTACCTGCATACAATATAAATTCTTTAACAGTTAAATTTTCTGCAGGACAGCTGTAGATGTGGGAGTGAAACAGCATTCTTCTTACCTGTTTTGCATATTAAATTGTTTTTTAAGTTTATTAATTGAATTTAGAAAGGGAGAGAGAGACAGAAAGAGAAGGAAAAATATTTTTGCTGTTCCACTTGTTTATGCCTTCATTGGTTGATTATTGTATGTCCCCTGACCAAAAAAGAAACTTGAATTCTTGGCATCTTGGGAATACACTAACCGTCTGAGCCGCCCAGCCAGGGATCTGCATATTAAGTTTTTGTCTAAAATTTCAATTGATTATAAAGAACTCTGTGTCAAAAGAAAACACAACAAACAGACAAAGAAAAACCTGAAGTGTTTTAAAAGCCGAGATCTACATCTTCTTTATCTTATTAGCCACCACCTCCTCACACAATACCTAGTGCTTTTATTGGATAAATAAATGAGTGCATCACAAATAAATCCTCATGAGCTTGGTGATTCAGTATTTTTCTAGGGAACTTGATTGAGTGTTTAAACTTCTGACGATGTGAACTCTCTGGTATTTAACATGTCATCAGTTCTCTTGCCTTTACATAGTAGGTTAAACTTTATCTGTGGTAGTCCCGAGAAATGCCCTATCATGTGTTGAGTCGTTTTGATTGTCTGAATTCGGTGACTGAGTTTTTTCGTATAATTTGCTGCTAAGTCATTAGTGGTCATATATATCACATATGATACACATGTAATCACATTTGTATGTATATGTAATCAAACATATTGCTTTGTTTCTGTAATCAGTTAAAATGATACCATATGCATCAAAGTAAATAAAATTCATCATCCTAAAAATACAGTGTAGATTAATTGATCAAAGGCTACTAGCTAACAAATGAAATTTGGAATGTAGTAGTATAAGGTCTAAACAGGTAAAATACTAAGGAGCAGAATTTGAAACCATATTTTTTAATGAATAAAATGGTTTTCATTTTATCCCTATACTCTCAAAATTGTGCCATATATATTTTTACTATTCTTCTTCATGGGATGGTTTATTCATATATTGTCTATCTATTCTCCTAGAACTCAGAAATACCATGTTCAGTTACTCAAATAATAGCAAAAATAAAACGGCCTGAATATCATTATAGACATCTTCCTCTCTGCCAGTTCAAACCCTTCAAGAAGTCGTTTTGGTTTTTACCTCCAGTATCAACGTGTACTCTGTCTCCCCTTTGCACCAAATACAGTGTCGTCATAATAGCGCGCAACCCTGATCATTTTCCCTCTAATTACTGCAGTAGCTTCTAATTGGACTCTTCACTTGCATTCTTATGTCTCTCTCCATTACATTCAAAGAACAGCTGTAATGAATATTTAAATATGATAATTCCATCATGAGACAGTTGTGTTTTAAAAATCAGTGAAGTGGCTTCCCATAAGAATTAAAATTAAAGGTGACCTTTATCACGATTGTGATGTCCGGCAAATCTGGCCCCTTCTCCCCAGCCAATTTCCCTTGAATGGCTGACAGCCTGTCCCACTGCACAGGTTTGAGTCTGTTCAAGTTCATGTACTGTACTGAGTTTTTTCTTCAGCCTGAATTATTTTCTCTGCCTGCAGCGCACTTTTCTAGGATAAGTTTTACTCTTGTTTTCAGGCTTCTGCTTAACTGTCACTTAATTCAGTGTTCTCTCACCACCAGTCTAAATTATGTCCTTTGTTAGTTTCTCACACGGCATCTTACGCATTTCCTTCAGGGCATGCATCGTAATTCTAGTCCTATATTTACGTGTGTGTGTTTTTTAATATTGCCAATTTCAATACTCCCCTGTACACTGAGCACCATGAATATAGGATTCGTGCCAAATTTAACACTGGCTCATATAATACCGAGCACACAGAAGGTGCATTATAAACACCCTCTCTGTCTTGGGCATTGTTTTGGACATTGGATATATAGAGTGATAAAGACAAATACCATGTTTTCATGATGCTGAAATTTTAATGCAAAGAGCTAGACAACAAATAAATAATTGTATTTCTTTGATTAAGGACTGTCTTAGTGCAGGGCACTGAGCAGCAACTTAGATTTTATTAAAGAAAGAGCAAGCGCCTCTCAGGCCCCACAGGGGTCCCAGGGCTCAGAGAGCCTCATCTGTCTGTGTTGTTTTAACCCTGCCAGCCTACCCCTGAGTGTGACTCTTGCTCTGGCACTCAGGAACCCTCCTCAATGGCATTCTTTGTCCTCCACCCCATTTGTACTGGCAGCTGAGAAGTCTGGCAGTTCCTCCCAGTGACTAATAGTAATACTTCTCTGCAGATGTAATGCACCACATAAATGGCAAGTCCTGTACAAACACTAAATAATTAGTCTTTATAATAACCCCAGCAAGATGTAGTGTCAAACCCTCTGTTTTGTATGGAAATAACTGAGTCATTGGGAATATACCGATTAAAATCTCAGCACAGGGGAAGGAGGTTGTTCTGATTCTGAAATTTCTGACTTTTGTTTTTTAACCTCTAAATAAACATATTTACCAATAATGACTTACAAAATAGTGTTTTATGAATGCTGCATTCTCTCATTAATACATCTACTTAAACTGTGTAAGATGCAAACACCTAGTAAGCTACTGACATCTTTAAGTCAGAACATATGATTATAGCAACTTGACTTATTTTGGCAGTACATTTTTTTTCACAATCTCCCAGACTTCAAGTCTGCTGAGTATTAGGCAGGTAAATGTTGATCTTTATTTTTGTATGCTTTTCTCTGGAATACATTACAGATTTTAACTCAAGTCTAGTATGCCAAGCTTCCCATTCATTTGTTTGGATAACTTAGTGGCATTGTAATGAACACTAGGGAATACCTTATAGTGTTGTCGATTTCTGAAGTAAAATGATGAAACCATGGAACACTGACTGCAGATAGCCATAGCTTTTCATAGAAAGTGCCACTACGGTGTTCATGTTTCTGTGAAATGGGAATGGAGTTTAATTTTGGACCCAATCTGGAAGTAATTCTAACCTTTAAAAGACCAGGAATGGGGTATACAGATTGTTTTGAAAACAGATAAATTGTCATTAATTACCTTTATTCTGGTAATAGCTTCTCCCTCTATTTGCAATGTTCTGTGCTATCCATTCATGTTCAGGTTGACTGATCTTTGACAGCCCTCCACACTGTGCAACTTTTCAGAGTGTATAACTTTTGAGGAAGAGTAAGTACTATCCTAGGATAGGGCATAAGCAGTTTGTGAAATCTTCAAAGCTCTAGTAGTTAAGAAAATAAGTGCCTTTACCAGCATATTTTCTTCCAAGATCTTAACCACAGCATAATTTTGTGTTTAAAAATAAATTTCATCCTATAAAAAACATAAGTAAAGGATGACATAATTATTGAAGATTGTTCATAGATATATTGTGTCAGATTTTAAAAAGTGAGTGTATTTTTAGGAAACAGTCATGATTAAATCCTAACTATATAGAATTGATGTTTGCGTGCATCACTTTTATTTTTTTACTTTATTTTGTATTGTTTATTCCATTAAAGTTGTCCCATTTTTCCCTTTTGCCCCCCTCCACCCAGCCCCCCCCATCCAGAGTCAGTCCCCTCCCCCTTGTCCATGTCATGAGTCATTCATGCATGTTCTTTGACTCATCCCTTCCCCTTCCTTCCACCATTCTCCCCTCCTACAGCTATCAGTCTATTCAATCTTTCCATGTCTCTAGCTCTATTATTCTCACTAGTTTACTCTGTTCATTAGATTGCAGTTATAAGTGAGATGATATGGTATTTGTCTTTCACCAACTGGACTGTTCCATTTAGCATAATACTGTCCAGTTCCATCCATGCTGTTACAAAAGATAGTATTTCCTTCTTGTTTTCTGCTGTATAGTATTCCATTTTATAAATTACAGTGTTTTACTCCATTTCTCTACTAATAGGCTTTGGGCTATTTCCAACACTTGGCTGTTGTAAATAGTGCTGGTATGAACATTGGGGTGCATAAGTTCTTTTGGTTTAGTGTGTCAAGATTCTTAAGTTATATTCCCAGCAGTGGAATCACTGGGTCCTAAGGCAGTTCCATTTTTAATTTTTTGAGGTAATTCCATACTGTTTTCCACAGTGGCTGCACTGGTCTGTATTCCCACCAGCAGTGCACTGGGGTTCCCTTTCATCGGTATCCTTGCCAACAATTGTTGTTTGTTGATATCAACTTCACACCACTTCATTCTGACTGGTGTGAAGTTGATATCTTATTCTGGTTTTAATTTGCATCTCTCTGATGGCTAGTGGTGTTGAGCATTCTTTCATATATCTATGAGTCATCCATATATCATCCTGGGAGAAGTGTCTGGTAGGTCCTTTGCCCATTTTTTAATTGGGTGGTTTGTCTTCCTGGCATTAAGTCATGAAGTTACACCAGGAAGACAATGTATTGTCTTAATATATTTTGGAAATAAAACCCTTGTCAGATGCATCCTTGGCAAATATGTTCTCCAATTAACCAGTTCCCTTTTCTGCATGCATCATTTTAAAAGTCAAATTCCTTTGTAGAATTGTATACCTGGAAGCACTGTAATTTTAGTAACCAGTGTCACCCCAATAAGTTCAATTAAATATAAAAATAAAATAAAATTTCTTAGCATTAGAAGATCATTGTATAAGAGGATAATATCTCATGAAGTATCATTTTACATGTTACATTAGTTTTTCTCTTAAATAAATTATGGTATATTTCTCTGCAATCACCTTTTTTTGTTGGAATGTTTTTAAAAGTGTGAAATGGCTATTTTATTTTCAGAAATGGTAGAGAATTTTGGACACATTTTAAACCCTTATGATACTTTTTTCTCCTGGATAATGCAGTAAGCTTACAAAGTAGAAATATAAATAGTTATAAAAGCCTTTGTGACATACTTTTTAAAAACCTTGCTCCTAAAATGGATATCTGAATATAAAATAACCAACCATAAAACCCTACTGTATTGCCATTTTGTGATAAGTTAGAGGCGGGTGTTTCTTGATCGACTTCGGTATTTGCCTCAACCACACTGCAAGGACAGTGGCAGAGTTGTAGCATAAGTGCCAAGCACAAAGTATGTGCGTGGTACAGATGTCGTACATGAAAGGATGATAGTTATTTTGAAATTAGATAACATTTATTTATGTCAGCATGTAAGTATGTTTTTAGACAACACTGGAAATGCTATAGAAGTAATATATTCTCTCCTCCAAAAATACTAAAAGTGACTCATTCTTTTGAAATCTAGGAAAGTGGTTCATCATTGTAACATCATTAAGCTATTACTGAGCATCTCTAAAGTTTCTTTGTCTTTGGGAATATACTTCCTCATTTATTTTTTCCTTTAATGTACCTCATTTTTAAATGATCGAATTATTTTTTTTCTTTCCCCAGTTGACAGTTTACTATTGTTTGCTGCAAGATTTTATTGACAAAGTAGTCATTTATTAGGAAAAATTTCAGTACTGCATATTATCTTCCTCTGTTTGCCCAAGATACTTGCTTCCCAGAAGATACTTGCTTCTGATTAAAATGCCCATATTTAATTAAAACAGTTATTGTGCAACTTTTAAAATCATTTTGTTGCTGAAATAAAGCAAATCATTGAGAACAATTAGCACAGCATGCATTATTAGAATGATGAGTTGTAATTCTTAGCATGTCAATGAAAGTCTGAAGGGGCCTGTTCCATACGTGGAAAATCTGAGCAAGAACAGCAATGCAGGCTGTAGTCAGAGACAGCCAGTTGACTCTCAGAAGAAAAATTTCTCATAGGACTTCTCTTCCAATGGAAAGAGGCTGAAATATTAATTATACCATGTTTAGAATTGTGAACATTGTCTTAAGACTAGACAAGTGGCCAAGTTTGTAGAGAAGAGTCCCTGGTAGACAAGATGTTTGTTTTAGCTCTGCTGCTAAATATTTACAAAGTACTCTTCCGTAAAATGAAATGAATAAATTTGCTTTATCATAACCGGTTACAAGGACTAAATAAATGAGTAGATGCTTGGCATGGTTCTTTCCATAGTAGATGTTCAAGTAACATTGACCATTGCTAACATTATTATTATATTGCAACATTACTGTCATTATTATTTATGCAATAAAGTCCTCTTCCCATGAAATGATTAATTCCCAAAAGAAAAGATTTGTATCATACAGCTCTCTGACCCCTGACTACATTGAGATTCTGTAATTCATGAAGCCTAAGCCATTGCAATTCACAGATGTTCACCACATGATTGGGGAAGAAAATTAATTTTAGGAGCACTTGAGCCATTCCAGAATTAGGTAGTCAGGAGTCTGTAGCACACTGATGTACAGTCACTGAACACGAACCTTCTGTCATCATGGAGTGGATCTGTTGGAAATACTATGGATTAGATAGGAGAATTACATTTTACAGTAAAATGGTGCATTTTTTAAAAGAACACTGCATTAGAGCCCTGGGCAGTGTGGCTCAGCTGGTTGGAGCATCATGCCCTAGACCAGGAGGTCATTTGTTCAATTCCCAGTCAGGTCACATACCCAGGCTGTGGTTTGATTCCCCCATTGGGGCACGTAACAAGGAGGCAACCAAGTTGATGCTTCTCTCTTGCATCGATTTTTTCTCTCTCCCCACGCTCTTCCTCTCTCTCTAAAAGCAATGAAAACAAATCTGTTGGTGAGGATTTGAAAAAAAAGAGCACTATGTTAGAACTCTGTTTTATTTTGTTCTCCACCTGACAAATGACACAAGCTAGTAACATGTCTTGGGACTCACTTGCCTCTATTTCATGGGATGGATTAGATGTTGCCACAGATCCCTATCTCTTTGATAACTTGACATTTCATCCCGTTCTAAAATGTCCCGTCGTGCTCTTAAAGAGTGTTACAAATATTTAAGTCTCCATTATACAGTACTTGAAACAATTTGTCTTTGACATTTTTTCACTTTGCCCCTCCCTGTCTTCTCAACATTACCCAAGTAGATTGCAATGTCACCACCAATTTTTTTGGAAATGTGTTTATGGTGAAAATTGCTATATCGCTTTTCAGAAGGACAAATGATTACATGTTTTATTTTAAAGGTTAAATTTTAGTTAACCACTATTTTAGACAAAAACTTCCAGGAGAGTGAAGCTTACTGTGCTTTTTCTAATTTAACAAAATAAAAAAAATTGGGAAATGATTGAGCCAAACTGCATGACCTGTAAATATGAAACAGTTACGTAAATGCGGAAGAAATAGTAGAAAAAACTATGGTTTGTTTTATCACCATTTTAGGCAATCTCTACTTGGATGCATTGTATCTGTTATTTGCTATTTCCAAATTAATATTCAATCTCTTTTTCAAAAGTGAGTTCCAAATTCTAGACTTCCATACTATTCATACCGTCCCGTAGCAGCTAAATGTACACTTTGATAACAGGGCTGTTAGAGAAGGAAGGAGGGCAGTGTTTGAGAACACTCACGGATATCAGTGAGTTTTCTGTCGAGCTGCTGCCAGTCACCTGAGTTCAATTTTATTTACTTAAATACACACATGAATTAAGAAAATTGGATAATTTAACTAAAAGCTGATATTATTTTATAATATGATGCATACAATTTTTCCGCAAAAGGAAATGTTCAAGACAAGTTTGAAGAAGACAAGTTGTTTTTATAAAAGAGAAAAAAATGCAAATTCATAACTTTATGGAGGTTGCCTTTGGCTATAGGCAATGCCAGAGTTTTCCGCTTTACAGCTGCAAAAATAAGTGCATGAGCATTATCTAAGCAACAATCTTTAATGGATTACATCTTGTCAGCTTTTCTTTATATACTAAACTCAAATGACGTAGTAAATTGGAAAGAAATTTTGATTTATCTGACTTAGACCTTTGATATTTTTGAAAGACATTGAATTATTCATTGGTTTATTTGAGATATGATCTCAATTTCTTAATAAGATATAGTGTTACCGTTGGTTTTAAGCTCACCAAATAGAAAAATTGCTCAAAATTTTTTTATTAGAACACTATTATACTTTTGTATTTTTCAGGGGTGTTAAAATTTTTCAGAGGTGTTTTCTTAGATTAATAATATGATCCAGGAAGGCACACACTGTTTGTTAAAGTCAATTCATTTGTTTTTTCTATAAAACTTGCCTTGAATCTGTGGTATGTTCATAACACCTAGCAATTGTAATATAAATTTAGAAACTAAAAGTCTTTCTACTCTGTTCTTTTATATTGTGGTAACAAAAGTTCAATAAGGTTTACCTTTGTGTCTCTACTTTATTAATAAATAATGTTTAGCATTGAAGTTAGAATTACCCATATTTTGTTATTCTTCTTTTTTCCCTGTTCTTTCAGAGATGAGCATATAAGTCTTCTTGTTGAAGGAATATTTTCCAAGTGTCCACATAACTATAGTGTACCCATGTTTTCTCAATATATATATTAAAAAATGGTTTTGTTTGAGTGGGTGTTAAGGCTTACTCAAATGTATACACATGCTTGGCTGGTATAGAGGAAGGAAAAGTAGATAATTCCAAGAGAAAAATACATGACTTTGTAAGCCTCTCAGATTGTTCAATGTTTTGAAACCAAAATAAGTGACTTTTGAAATAGCAGTTTCATCATAAGCTTTTCACATTATTGTACTTTTTCAGTGAAAACATTTTGAAATGCCATTGTGTGGAAATATATCAATTTCAGTACAAAATTGTAGTATCAAATAAATATTCAGTTCAATCAATTTGAAAAGATAATATTCATCACTTCAATCTGTACCAACAAACATTATAATTACCATCTTAGATTACTAAAGTTGTTCACATTTTATTGAACACTGGGATGTAGTGGAGTGGCAGAAAGATAGCTAACAACTTTAGACTTTGCACCGAATACCTGCTTTGTAAATAGGGAGAGGTTGTGTTCAAGATTACCCACCTAATAAACAAGACTTATGATTTAAGACCAACTGATGCCAAGTAATTCATGATTTCTTGATGCCAACAAGATACAGAAGTCAATTTTATTGTATGAACTACATACTTGGTTCATTTTCCACATTTTATCCCAACAAATATTAAATGAATAATACTGCGTGTTTTATAGTATGTTAATATTACATTAGTGTCCAGCCGAGATTACAGTAGTAAATTGTTTCTTCCTCAGAAATATGTGGTTAATAACATAGGTGAAGTTAATAATATCTCTTACCCTGAACAGGTTTAAGAATGAAATGATATGCTATTTATACCCCCCAGCCCCCAAAAAACAACACTCAAAACCAAAAAATAGAGAACATACAGAGTGACTTGTTGGTAGTGGTGCTATTGTTGTTATTGGTGCTTCTAACACTCTCCCTCACTCAGTAATAATGGAAAAACACAGTGTTTTAAAAGTACTCAGTTTGCAAATATGTCTAAAGTTGTTATAATGAGCATATTTAAACAATAATGATAGATTCTTATACATTTGAAATATTTCAATGAAATGAATGCTTGGAAGTATATTTATTTTTGCTTTTAATATTTTGCTTTGTATGTATATGTAATTTATTTAGTAATAGAAAGCATCATCCCAGTGTGTTATTTAAGTAAAAAGAAGATTCAGCTATATTCATGAGCACATGGATGAGAAAATGTAGGCAGTAAGTAGAGAAGAAATGCAAGTTAAAGATAAGCCAAATCCTAACTAAGAGGGCACCAAGCAGCAAAATACACTTGCCCACTGGCCTGTGAAAGAATATCAAATCGTCCCTGCTGTGTATGCATAAGTTTAGATATCTTTATTCAGTTGCACATGTCTGTAAGTAGATGCAGATTCTCCGAAATTCATTCAGATAGCTGTTGGTAGTAGTTTATTACAATGCTTTTTTTTTTGGCTGAATTTCAGTGATAAGGACCATATATATACCACTGAGTATAATGATTTCATCTTGTTCCTGCAGTATTACGGGATGACTTCAGACAAAATCCTTCTGACGTCATGGTAGCTGTCGGGGAGCCTGCAGTGATGGAGTGCCAGCCCCCACGAGGCCATCCTGAGCCCACCATTTCATGGAAGAGAGATGGCTCCCCACTGGATGATAAAGATGAAAGAATAACTGTGAGTACTGGATTCAGCAGTGAGGAACACTTAGAGATCTAGCCATGTATTTCTTCACCAAAGGAAAAATATGAAGGCGTTTTTTTTTTGTTTTCTTTTTTAATGTATTGATCTTAGAGAAAAACAGGAAGGAGGGGAGACAGAGAGAGAGAGACATTTATAATTTGTTGTTCCACTTCTTTATGCATTCATTGGTTGCTTCTTGTACATGTCATGACTGGAGATCGAACCTGCAATCTTGTCATATTGGGACAATGCTCTAACCAACTGAGATGCCTGGCAAGAGTGTTTCTTTTAATAAACTGTTGTATTTATTATCTCCTGTTTTTAATTTTTCTTTTAAAATACATAGATTTTAACTCTCCTTGTATGAACATGAAAATAAGTGAGGAAAATGTATGTTGCTCAGTTCGAAGATTAGTAAAAGAAAACTTTAGTTTGTGTTAATGTCTAAAAGTTAACAGTTTTATATATGACTTAATGACTATCATAACTCAGACCATGTCACACTTCCATATGTTACAGTAAAAATGGTAAAAAAAACAACAACAGTCATTTAGTGTATTTCCATAGAGCCTCTTAAAAGTGACTTTGGGGTTTTTTCTGTTTCTGCTTTTTTATTGCTTTCTGTTTTATAGAGTTTAATATTGTTTCTGAAAAATAAAATCATATCTGAATGATGGTTAATGATGGATTTACTCATTCTAAAATAAAATTGTGTGACTAGATTATTAGATTTCAAAATTCTGTTGTGATATATGCAGAGTAGTAACTAACGATGCATTTTCCTCTTGATGCCAGTGGTTCTCTGTGACTCTTTGCTTCTTCTTCTCATTTTTGTATTGTGGAAAGTATTTACTAAACCACCTAAATAACCAAGCTCTCATCGATCCTATCATTGTACAAGTGTTTCCCTTTGCCAGTTTCTTTGTTCTGCACACTCTCTCTGTCCATTGTGAATTCATTGACCAAGTTCCCCAGGAGAAAAACAAGGTTATAACAAGACAACATATTCCTATTTATGCCTGTACTATTTAGGAACAACCAATTAACAAATTAACATGAGAATTAAATAGTGACAAAAATAGACAAGGTTGTGGTAGACAAGGTTTTAGGGAGCTTGAAAGAAAATCAGGCATTTATCCTGAAACTGAGCTGAATTAGTATCTCAAAAGATTTTTATAACTCAAGGAATGGGAGTAAGAATAACCTAGCTTCACTTTTAAGCATTCTTTTATAGTTCTACAGAGTGAACTCCAGATGGAAACATCAGTTTTGAGAAATGGAGACAAGATCACAGGGGAATGGAGAGGACAGGAACAAATGCTTCTCTTATTAGTGTTAACAGATTCCTTTCAGACTTATACACAATTCAGATAATATTTTTCTTAAAAACATATTTTAAGTCATTTAATTATCATTATCTTTAACTCCCATTTCCCTGACCTAATGATTCACACACACTAAAACCATTATTATCCTTCTCCCCCATGTCTTTACTGATGACCTACTTGTGTTTAATACAAATTAATGACAAATTTTCAGCATTGGAGATGCAGCATTAAATAGCTGCATCTTGTGAGTGTCCTTGTGGATTTTATATCCTGTGATTGAATGTGCAAATAAAATAAAAATAGATAGTATAATATATAGTACATTAGATTATAGTAAGTGCTATAAACAATAAAGTAATATGAGGTGGACAGGTGAGTTCAGTTTGGGGAAGAATCTCAGATTTAAATAAGATGACCAGAGGATGCATCACATAAAGACTGGAGAAAAATTGCCCTGGCTGGTGTGGCTCAGTGGACTGAATACCTGCCTATGAACCAAAGGGTTGCCGGTTCGATTCCCAGTCAGGGCATTTACCTGGGTTGTAGGCCAGGTCCCCAGTGGGAGGACATATGAGAAGTAACCACACATTGATGTTTCTCCCCCACTCTCTCTACCACCCTTCCCTTCTATCTAAAAATAAATAAATAAAATGTTTAAAAAAAAAGTCTGGAGAAAAATTGAGGGAGGGAACTTTCCAGGTATCTGGGAAAGTAGTCTAAGTGGACAAACAGTAAGTTTAAAGACCCTACGGTAGGGCATAACTAGCAGATTCACAAAAGAGCAAAGTTGTTGGTGTGGGTTGAATAGAGTAAGTACAGTTGAGATTTGGAAGAGGTGGCATCAGTAGTAACAACTAGCCAGAGTGGACTGTGTAGGCCGTTATAGGCCTTATAAGTATTTTGGCTTTTATTCCCTGAGGGCGTTGTAAAGCACCACAGGTTTCTCAGCACAGACCTCTGCTGTTTTACAGAGGCACTGAAGGATTAATAGCAGAAGCAGCAAGGCAAGATTGGAGGTTTTTAGCTGTCTGGGCAAGAAGCAAATGGTGCTTTGGTCCAGTCTGCTAGGAGGAGAGGTAGTGAAGAGTAGATTTGGGATCTGCTATGAAGCATTAGCTCACGGGATTTGCTAGTGTATTGGGCATGGCTTGTTAGAAAGAGAGAAGAATCAAGGATTACTGTAATGCATTGGTCTGAGTCACTGAAAAGATAGGGGTGCCATTAACTGAGATGGCATTGTCTAGAAAAAGAAGATTTGGAGTGGAAGGTTTCAAGAGCTCAGCTTTAGACATTGTAATTTTGAAATCTCATTAGATATCCATAAATGTCAAATAGGCAGTGGAAACATGAGTCAGAAATTCAGAGCTGGGGTTGAGGCTGGAGAAAAAAATTGACTTGTGGTAGACATAACAAGTACTTATGACGGCGCAACCTACCCCTCCTTCTGGGCAGATGAAAGGCTCTGCTTCCCAGCTTCCTTGCTGTAGGGCAGACCAATTTGGCCAGTTCAGCTTCATGGGCTGGGAGGGGAAATTATAGATAGTAAGCACTACTGAGTGAACCTTCAGCATGCTCTTTTCCATGGGGTCTCCAAGAAGTGCATGTGTTCCAGGTAGTGAGGCTCCAACAGGAGGCCACCCAGAGCCCGGGCCCGGGAGTCATGTGCAGCAGAACTTCCCACCCCATGTCTGGCTTCCCATGCTGGGCTTCCCATGGTGGGCACGTAGAATGAATGAGAAGCAAATCTTCGTTGTATTAAGTCACAGAGAATCCCTTACCACAGACTAATGTGGCCTATTTTGACAAATATGGGAATCATCAGCATGTATATATTATTTAAAAATGGGAGAATGGAATTCACCAAAGAGCTTTGGTTTGTGTGTGTATTTTGTTTTATATCTGCACATTTTTGTAACAATAACAGTTTAAAACCACTCTTGTAAATTACATTTTTTAAAAAATCATTGAATGCCCTGTTGTATCCTGGATTGACTTTGAAAAATAGTTATATTTATGCAATTACGTTTAATTTATTGTGTGGCCTTCATTTACTTTTGGCGGTCCAGAGGGCGCTATCCTGTTCATAACCAGTACCAGATCCCCCCGTTACTAACTGTTTAGGGACAGTATTATAAGGACCACCCCCAAACGGCCTAAAACACTTTAAAGCTGCAATAACCTATGACCATAAAATGGTGCCAAAATGTTAATGTATAAATATTTCAAAATCATGTAAATGCTGCCAAAATGATGATTCACGATAGTGTTCCATATGCTAGGAAGTTGTAACATCTGAAACTTTTACTATTTCTAAGACCATCTGTGTGTTTTGTGTAAGTTGTGACTGTTAAACTGATGAAACACCAGAGGTAAAAGGCACATTTATACATGAAGGGAAATGAATAGATTAAATATCAGCAGTTTGGATATTTAGATCATAATTGTTTTTTTTTATTTTCTTTATTTAGGCAAAACTAAAATTAGGTAATTAAAAAAAACCGTAGAATAGAAACAGAATGCCCAACGTTATGTCCATTTTCTTTCAAAAAATGAAAGTACATTCTTCATAGCTGTTGTTTATTAGATATTTTAGGTGAGTCTTCTCTTCTAAGCTTTGTTTTCAAATGATAGCTTTCATTTCTGCTGTTCATGTACTTTGCCAAATGGGTTGAGTACAGATGAACAGGAGATTAAAGCCCATAATATCTCTCTGAAAGCTGCACGGGTATTGCTACAGTTTGGGTTGGAGGAATTTCTAGAGTTCTTTAATGTGGTGATTCTCTTTGTTGAAAATTTGAAGTACAACTGGCCCACCTGTGAGAACAAAGACACACCCTCCAAGTAGAAAGGAAATATATAATTGAATTGTAGCTGCACCTGTATTTTTTGATGTTAAAACATTTCTTTTTACATTGACCTGGATTCTGAGCCAGATTTCAGATCTATGATGATTATAAACCAGGAATAGATAAATAACCTTGTCTTGGTTTTCTACCTGAAGAAGAATGTTTTAGAACTCTGTTGGCACTTATTTCTTAGAATAATTTGAAGGAGGCCTCAGATGATGGTGTTCTTCATTGTTTCTAAACATAAGTGTTTATATTTAGAATTAGAAATAGAAGTAGTTTATCTGGCAGGCTGGATTAAATAGATTGACTTCAGACATCTGAGACTTAGCCATAGCCATTTTTATTAATAAATGAAATCCATTCAGAGAGATGAATTTGAGTACCAATGACTTCTTTTTGATATAGAACAACATTCAGATGTACCTTATAGAAAGGGATGTATTTATTTCATTACATTACATTTTGGAAGTATTGTACTGACTTTCAAGATTATTTTGTAAGATTGCCCAGTGAAGACTATTAAGGTTGAGAAGAAAATATGAAATATTGCAAATATGTTCATGTTCAAAAAATAAACTAGCATTCTCTTGAATTGAAGAGAAAGGCAAATACAGTTGAAAATAAATATCACAAATACTTTTCTAGATTATAAAAGGCCTGAATTATGACTCTAGCCAGTGTGGCTCAGTTGGTTGGAGCATCTTCCTGTAACTGAAAGGTTATGGGTTTGATTCCCCATCAGGGCATATATCTAGGTATTGGGTTCAGTTCCTGGTCTAGGGGCTTACGGGAGGCAACCAGGCAGTGTTTTCTCACACACCGATGTTTCTATCCCTTCCTCTGTCCCTTCCTCTGTCCCTTCCTCTGTCCCTTCCTCTGTCCCTTCCTCTCTTCCTAAAAGCAATGAAAAAATGTCCTCCAGTGAGGATGGAAAAAAAAAGGCCTTCACTATGTAAAAGATGATGAATTATGGAATTATGTTGATTAAAACCTGACAAGTAGACCCCCAAAAAGCCAAGGAAAATGGCTTTTTAGTATGTTTTTTTTTGGATTTCTGATCAGAGTGAAAAGTTATTGGTAATGAGAGAAGAGAAAGTTGCCGATGACAAAACATTGTGAAAAGGTATTAAATTTACTTTCAGATTTACCACTTAGTTTATATTTGTTGACCTGGGTGATGTTAATAGTATCTTAGTGAAGACTGAAGTGTTTTATAAACCAGCATCATTTTTGGGATCACATACAATTGCACAAAGTCTGAGGCATCAGCTTCCCACACCTTTCTATTGGGTCTCTGAGATGAACACCTTACAGGAATTGCAGGCATAGAGATGGAAGGAAGTATAGCCAATTTCTCATGGAGGATAGCATATAAATAAAGCTTATTTAATTACTTATTACATGTATAAGAACACATATATTAATAAACTAAAATATTAAGCTATCCAATTGTACCTAGGTGGGGACAAATGAAACAGTGACCACCACAGTGACCAAGTAGTTTTCCTCAACATTTGATAAATTGGGATAGCAAATTGATACCACAATTTTAATAAAACAAAGTGATAATTGTATGTATGTATATATATATATGTGGTCTGATGATTTATTACTAGGAATTAAACCTTTTAATTTGAATTAGTAATCAAATATTTATAAAAACAACAGTGAATTCTTAATTCCTGGAACATAGTAAATATGCAATACATGTTTATGGAATGTTGCAAGCTTTTCTGCTTAAGACTCTCATGAAAAAAGTTGAAGAATAATTTCTCCATTTTTAAAAATTTTATTGAATATATTGGGTTGACTTTGGTTAATTAGGGTCATATAGGTTTCAAGTGTGTATTTCTATGATACATAATCTGTATATTTGCATTGTGTGCCCACCACCCAAAGTCAACTCATTTTCCATTACTGTATATTTGAACTCCATTACCCCTTACTATCCCCCACTGCATTCACTCTGATAACCACCATAGTGTTGTCTATGTCTGAGTTTCTGTTTTTTTACCCTTTTTTTTCAATCTGAGATTTTTCAAACAAAATGTCAAGTTTTAGAAATGGTTATTGTAGGTACACCAACAATTTACTAATCTACACTATAGTAGTAACAATGCCTATTGTGTTTTTAAGTCCCTGCCATGGACCAGATGTTTTGTATTATCTCACTTAGTTCCCTTGAACACTCAATAAGCTATTTTTTTTTTTCCCATTATGGCACACTGAGATCAGTCAGTTCAGTCCCCAGGAGAAGATGATGGAGGAGAAGGAGATGGTGATGATAATGAACACTTAACGGAGTGCGTACTAGGTGCCAAACCCTATTCTGCCAACAATGTCGTCAGATAAATACTAAGAATTCACTAATGTAGTGATTAACTCCACATTGGCTAGAGGGAGGATTATGGGAGCAACTGGATTTTTGTCACTAATAACATTTCCTATGAGGTCCTATAAATTTTCCTCATGTATAGTGACTCTGATTTGCTCTCAGTGCCAAAGACAGTAACTCTTAGCTTCCACTACAAAGCATTGTCTTTACAGGGATCTGGACAGTTTAGTTCACACAGTGGAGGTTATGGTAGTCTTGAAACTAAGTTTCACATGTTTGAGAATTAGTCTTATTATATCCAGTACTGAAAACTGTAACAGAATAGATTTATAAAATTTGAAGTTTAGTAGTTTCACAAAAGATGGTATCGAAGTGGCCAAGTTCAACCAAATGTTATAGTTGAGATAAACTAAAATTTATTTTGGACCTTACAAGTCTTATGTCAAAAGATATTAAAAGATTATCCAAAGAGGATGATAACTGTTCACCATTTGGCATTTAGGGAAAGAGGATTTATATTAAACAGAATATTGTGAATCGGTGAATTAATCAACTGGATGTACTTTAGAGTTAACTGTCCAAATTGTGGATTAGCCAGGTTCTAATACCATTAACTGTACACATTTTTAAAGTTATTGCTAAAAAATTAAGCAATTATGAGACATTATATAATGAGGGGTAACTGAGTTAAAAATTATTGATGTTATAGCGTGGCAGTTTTGTATCCATACAATAAAATATAGTAATATATTTTAGTGAAATACAGTAATATAGTAAATACAGTAACAATACAATCTAAATAGTGAGATCTTCCAAGACTTAATTCTGAATTCCAAAGTTACTTTCTTCATAAGAAAGTTCTTCTGTCATTTATCCTGAATAAGAAGTTTATTTTAGTATTTAAAAGAAGAGCTTAAAAGACATTTATCTTTTCATGTTTGAGAGAAATTCTTTACTTTCAAGCTAAAATTTAGAGATGGAAAAGACTTTACCCCTCCTCTGTGCATGTGGCTTTGTGACATAAACATTTTTGAGTGACTTGTGTTATTTCTTGAGATAAGTTGTGCCTTGAATTTTTTATTGTTTTTCCTGTTTCAATGGAGCATGCTACAAATCTTGCATATGCCTTAGTGATTTTGGTTTTGGTTAGTTAATTGAAAAAAAATTTGGACGATGGGGAAATAATTTTAAGTGATTTATTTCCATCAAAGCCATCATACAATCAGAAACCATGTAATTGCCAATTCATCTGCTTATCACATAGTTATATTAAGAGTTATCTTCTTTGAAAAATGTGGAAAATGTTCATGGTGTTAATTTGTTTTAACATTACGTGCAACCATATTTAGTAGCCTTTTCTTTAGATTTTACTTAGATGGGATGAGTAACCGTCCTGGTTTTCCGGAAACTGTCCCGTTGTTAGCACTGAAAATCCCCAGTCCTAGGAAAAACCCTTGGTTCTGGGAAAAGTGAGACAGTTGTTTACCCTGAGCCTGGCTAGTGGCTTAAAGGAATCGGTTTATATGTGAGGGACAAATCACATACATGCATGGCAAGTAAAAAGTAGTTAAAATAAATAAGAGTTTTAAGTATGTAAGTTCTTTCCTAAGCAAGTTAAGGACTGCAAAATCATTCATGAAGAAAGGATACAAATTCAGTTATACATTAAAAAACACTAACACTTCCTATTCCCATGCTAAAGAGGTACAGTTAAAATGCAACATACCCATTCTTTTTCTAGGACTCTTCTGCTCCCTATGTGTCTTTATAGGTTTCTTTGGTTCCCCTTGTTGGTGTGATGTTTAGGTAAAAACTAGCTGACTCACATCCCACCCAAATCCCTGGTGTCCTCCAGATCCTTCGCAAATTTGGCAGTCAGCCTTCTTCTCGCCAATTGCTTCCTTTCCCCCAGATTCCCACATGTCTCCGTCCCAAGCCATCTGCTCCTCTTCTCTTCCTTCCATTAGTGGGTTTCCTCTCATTTTCCAGTTTCTTTCATTGTTCACTGTCTGTTGCTTCCTTTTCCTCTCTTCTCCCCTAAAGGAAATCAACACACTTAATGCAGCTGAGGTAAGCCCTTTCTCCCTGAGAAGTAAAATTTATGTTCCTGCAAAATAAACGTAGCTCTGTTGTATGAAGGTCAAAGGAAACTGGCGTAGTGAACTGAAATTTTTTTTCCTATCCATCTTACATGAAGAGGCATACACATTATATATTATATCTTTAAGAAGTAACAATGTTAGCGATGATGTAATTTGAAGTTAAATCAATATAAATCCATAATATGAATCATGAAACTAAAGGATTGAGTTTAAAAGTCAAATTTATGGTCTATATACTCTTTTATTTTCAAATTTAATAATCAAAACACAGTAGATTAATAAAATAAAATATAGATATGATTTATAATACCACATTATAACTTCAGGTTTCAATACCTATTCAACGCATGAACTTCTGAACATTTTGCTCTAAATTCCTCTCAAACAAATAGTCTAAAAATTTATGTAGAGCCACAAAAGACCCAAAATACCTTCAGCAATCATGAGAAAGAAAAATAAAGTTGGATGATATCAAACTATATTACAAGGCCATAGTATTGACACAAGAACAGGCATATGTGTCAGTGGATCAGAATAGAGAGCAAAGAAATAAACCTACATCTTTACGGTCAATTAATATTTAAAAACAAGGGGAAGGGACTAGTCAAGGAACATGTATGAATGACCCATGGACATGGACAACAGAGTGGGCTGGGTGGAGGAGAGCAAAGGGGGAAAAATTGGGATAACTGTAATAGAACAACAATAAAATACTTAAAAAAAGAGACAAATAAAATTTAAAGAAAAAATATGAAAAATAGGGAAGAATACACTATGAGGTTAAGACAGTCTATTCAATAAACAGCGTTGGGAAAATTGAACACATACGTGCATGAAAATGAAACTAGACCACTCACAGCATACACAAGAATAAACTCATAATGGATTAAAGACTTAAATGTAAGTCATGAAACCATACAAATCCTAAAGGAAAACATGGGCAATAAAATTTCAGACACTTCTCATAGCGATATTTTTACTGATATATCTCCTTGGTCAAAGGAGACAGAGGAAAAAGTAAGCACATGGGAGTACATCAAACCAAAAAGTCTTTGTGCAGCAAAGGAAGCCATCAATGAAATGAAAAGACAGCTTACTGGATGGGAGAACACATTTGCTGATGATGCATCTGATAAGGGGTTAGTTTTTAAAATACATAAAGAACTTAACATTACTGAACACCAAGAAGAAAACCAAATAAAAAATGCACAAAAGACCTGAATAAACATTTATCCAAGGAGGACGTACAGATGGCCAGTGTTCATATGAAAAAATTCTAATGTCACTGATGATCAGAGAGAAGCAAATAAAAACCACCATAAAATCCTTTCAGCATGAAATCAACAAACAACAAGTGCTGGCAAGGGCGTGGAGAAAAGGGAACCCTTGTGCACTGTTGTTGGGAATACAAGATTGGCACAACCACTGTGGCAAGTATTATGGTGTTGCCTCAAAAAATCGAAAATGGAACTACATTATAACCGAGTGATTCTGCTTCTGAGAATATATCCAAAAAACCTGAAACACTGCTTTGAAAGAAGACATGCTCCCCTATGTTCATTGCAGTGTTACTCACACTAACCAAGATCTGGAATCAGCCCAAGTGCTTATCAGTAGCTGAGTGGATAATTTTTTTTAAAAAGCTGTGGTACATTTAAACAGTGTAATGTTAGCCATGAAAGAGAAGAAAATCTTACCTTTTGCTACATCGTGGATTGGACCTGAAGGTTATTGTCTTAAGTGAAGTAAGCCAGAGAAAGGCAAATACCATAAGAACTCACATGTGGAATCTAATGAACCAAATAAACTAACCAATAAAATAGAAACAGAGGCATGGACACATGGAACTGACTGACAGCTGTCAAAGGGTAGGGAGTTTGGGGGCTGGGTGAAAGAAGGTGAAGGGATTAAGTATAAACACACATACACACACATGTACATAGCATATCACACACACATAAAATAGATAGACACTGTGGCATTAGCCAGGGGGAAAGGGGTGTGTGAGGTAGATGGAGGTGGGCAAAAGAGGGAAATGAGGATGGACAGAGACTCCTTGTGGCGATGGGCACACAGCGTATTGTATGGGTGATGTTTCATTGGGCTGTACACTTGAAGCCAGTGTGCTTTTACGAACTAATGTCATCTCAATACACTCAATAAGAAAGAACACGATTATTCTATCCATAAAAAGCAAATGAAACTGGAAAATGTACTCCAGCCAATCAAATAACCTCATTTTTTTCAAACAGCCTCTGATTTGTGATTATGATAAGTGACTTACAAACGTATAAAATACATTGTTTCCATTTGTGGAACATATCAGCTGATTATACCTATATCAGTTCATGGTTTCATTGTGAGACTTCAATGAGAAATACATATTAATAGTCATTATAAATAGTGACAACTCTATACTCATTAGTACTGGGTGTTCTGGTTACTTTTGTTGTTTGCATACCTGCCTGAACTCAGGATTCTGTCACCAAAACCTTAATGGGAAAGAAAAATAAAAAACTCTTTGTGTTATAATGATTTCAACTATTCTAAATTAAAAAAAACGTACAAATGTTTATGAGAAAAGATCCATTGTTTATGTATCTTGAAAAGTTCTATCTACAGCTGATAAACAACTGTGAGAAAAATTTCTGTTTTCCAGAATTGCCGTGAGTATTTAGTGTCGGTGAATATTACGGGTAAATAAAGTATCTAATACTAGTATTAAGAAACTAATTCAAGTCCTATGTATGCCTTATTGTGGAATGCAATGCTCAACTAGAAAGTCTTCAAGAGAACTAAGCCTCGCTGCCCTAAGGCATTCGCTATGTATAATAAATTGACTTTTCTCCTGTGCATTCAGAACAGCTCTAGTTACTTACAGCGCTCTGAGTCATTGAGAAATGCTGAGAGATTCAGATGAGGATCACTGGTCGAGAGAGGCTGGTTTATCTTGCTAAGAAACATCCTAAACCTTTCCAAACACTTGTAATTTTATTTAAATAATTGCACATATACTCATCATGCCTGGACACTGAAACTGGAATGAAGAAAGCCAAGCATTTCAGACCCCCACATGAAATCCAAGTGCTCTTTTCAAAAGCATTCTGCGTTCTAGCACAGACATTAGTTTAAATGACAATATAATCATAAATATATTTCCAGTGAGTATTTGGTTGTTCTTCCAGCTTTTCATTTGTGGGGTTACATGGGCATTTAAAAGCTTCAATGTCAAGAACTTGAAGTGCCAAATTACTAAATTCTTTGCATATGCTGTTCCCTCTGCCTGAACTGTTCCTTTCCTGTCCCTAACTAAACCCGTTTTGTCTGATGCACTCATTTTCCAAGTTAAAGGCAACGTTTTCAGAGGAGCTTTCTGCAAAGCCCCACTATGCACACCCACAGTAGGTATATCATCCTGTTAAATGTTTCCTTTTCCTTTTGCTACATATTTTTCCTTTAATCCTCTACAATTCATTATTTATATATAACTCCTCTAATATGCATAAGACACATAAGGGTCTGCTGTATTCCCTGGATCTGTCTTATAGTAGGAGCTCAATACATATTTCTTCAAAAATGTTAAATGAATGAAATAGGAATCAAAATAATGTCTTCTAACAGCCCTGGCCAGTGTGCTCAGTGGTTTGGAATTTCGTCCCGTAAATGGAAAGGTTATAGGTTCAATCCCTGGTGGAGGCACTTACAGAGGCAAGCAATCAATGTGTCTCTCTCACATCTTTGTTTCTCTCTCTTTCTCTCTTTTTTCCTCTCTCTCTCCCTCTCCCTTCTTCTCTCTCTCTAAAGGCAATGAAAAATGTCTTGGGTGAGGGTAATTTTTTAAAGTAATAATGTCTTGTAGCATACCCAGAACTGTAAAGTTGCTACTCTGAATGTACACAATTTTATTTCAATATATATTTGTATATTTACCTTCTCATTCACTTTTAAAATGGAAAGGTGGTATCATCCACACCATTACTTTTTCTAAAGCATCATTTTTCATCGGCTTAACAGATAAAGTGGGAAGATGTGTCCCACCAGTTAATTATACGAGTAAATATATTTCTCTGCTTACATGTACAGAATCTTAGACATAGAGCTAACTTGAGAGATTTTTTATGCAAGTCACTTCATATTTTTTACTGTTTTCAGTGCTTTATTTAATTCTCACAAAAGCCCTATAAGGTAGGTGCTATTGGAGAGGTCTGTATTTTTATCTTTTAAGTATATTTTATTGATTATGCTATTACAGTTGTCCCATTTTTCCTCCTTATCCCTCTCCGCCCTACACTCCCCCTCCCACCAGCCTTCCTCTGCCCATGTCCATAGATCATACATATGATTTCTTTGCAAGTCCCTTCATTTTTAAGAAAAGAAAAGTCAAGGAGTTGATTTGCCTTAAGTGACTTAATGGATCTGTATTGTGAGTCAGGCGTAAGAGTCAGACCACACAACACCAGTCTTTTTTTCTGTTCTGATTCTTCACATGACAAATTAGAACTGATCAACCTTTATAAGATGATGCTTAAATTTGATTAAGATATGTCCTATACAGAGGGCCCAGAGATATATGAAAGGATGCTCAGTATCACTAGTCATCAGAGAGATGCAAATTAAAAGCACAATGAGATACCACTTTATACTGCTCAGAACAACCATCATAAACAAATCAACAAACAATAAGTGCTGACAAGGCTGTGGACAAAAGGTAATGCAGACTGGCACAGCCACTGTGGAAAACAGTAAGACAATTCCTTAAAAAAAACCTAAAAATGGAACTGCCTTTTGACCCAACAATTCTACTGTTGGGGTTGTACCCTAAGAATCGCAAAACACTAATTCAAAAGAACCTATGTACCCCCATGTTCATAGCATAATTTACAATAGCAAAATGCTGGAAGCAGCCTAGGTGCCCATCTGTAAATGAGTGAATAAAAAACCATGGTGCATTTACACAATGGAATTCTATGCAGCAGAAAGAAAGAAGGAGCTCCTACCCTTTGCGACATCATGGATGGAACTGGAGAGCATTATGCTAAGTGTAATAAGCCAGGCAGTGAAAGACAAATACCATATGATCTCACCTATAATGGGAACCTAATTAACAAAACAAACAAGCAAGCAAAATATAACCAGAGACATGGACATAAAGAACAAACTGACAGTAACCAAAGGGGAGGAGAGAGGGAAATAATGGGGAAAGAAGGGAAAGGGTCCTCAGGGAACATATATAAAGTATCCATGGACAAAGCCAAAGAGGGGTAGGATTAAAGGTGGGAGGTGGGGGTGGGTGCAGCAGGGGAAAGGGGTGGGGTGGGGAAATGGAGACAACTGTATTTGAACTATAATAAAAAATGATAAAAAAAGATATGTCTTAACAAAATATCCACGGGTAAAATGTTTTCACTGGATTAATATACAACTTTTTCACCTTGTTTTATACTCTAAATTCAGTATCTTCTGTCTTGGCATCAGTGTAAAAAGTAGTATTTTCAATGTATAAGGTTTAATAGCTTCACCTGCTTATGTATATGTTAGATACAAATATGACTTTGTATAAATTTGATGAACAATTCTGTGCATAATTTTGCTTTATCGGGCATGTTTTAAAGAACATATCTTAAGAAATTGTCTTCTTAGGTTGCCTCAGAATTTCATTCAAAAATAATATTTACGTTTGTAATTGTAATTTTTGTGTTTGCTCATGATGGCCCAGATATTTTTTTTTTCTGTTTACCACAGGCAGAATGAATTGTCATCTTTAAAAAAATCAAAAATTCAAAAGTGTACTTCTTTAGAACATGGTCCAAAATGCAGAAATCAAAGAAATTATTTTCAACCTTTAAATTTCAAATTATTTTAAAACTGAGCATGTTAAAGGGGGTTGGGATTTTTTAATATTATTTTAAATTGGCTGAGATTGTCTTTATCTATTTCTTTATCTTGTCCATATTATCACTTTATTTAGAAACTTTCTCAAAGAATAATTCCAAATCATATGCTCAGGTTGATGTCTCATCTCATACAGATTCTGCATTTTGTTTAAAGGCTAGCTGCATTAAAATCACTAATTGTTAGTATCTTTGACATCTGGCTACTTTAATTTTTATCTTTTAACCCCAGAGAATTTGATAATATTATAAATTGTACACTTGTAAAATAATCTGCTGTGCATTAACAAAATGATTAACAGATGGCACAGGTTTCCTCTTCTTAAGTCTTACAAATTGAGGTGATCTCAAAGCTTTAAAGACTGATCACACAAGAAGCAAGCTTATTGTTAAATCACCTTCAACAACATCATCTTGCATGGGAAAATTTTAAGAGCACTTGAACTTGATCTGTGTAATACTGGTTGAAAGTAATGGGAATTTGTCTCCTTGAGTGGATAAAGTGTGATTTACGAAGTAATCCGTTATGTCCTAGTTCTTTGCCTCACTCTTCTCTTACCTAGATATAGTGCATCACCATCCTGCCCTATGCGTCATGTGCATAAAAGATCATGTCACATCTCTCCATCTTTATTAGGGAAGCTTGTAAACACTGTGTTTAAACTTTAAACATGCCATGATGACAAATGCATGTTTATATTGGAAAAGTTGTTTCTCTGTATAGGAAATAATGTAAGGGATTCAGCAAAGAGGAAAAAAGGGTCCATGGACATGGACAACAGTGTGGCGATTGCTGGGGAGAGAGGGTATAGGGGACTAAATGGTAACGGAAAAAAAATAATACAATAAGGATTAAATTAATAAGAAGTTGCCTAACTATATTTCTCCTTAAAATAAGACATGTACATGTGAAGTGTTGACATACACATGTTTTCCCCACTAGATGGACTGATGGCAATTCAGTTGGATATCCAGATCAGCCAGGCTTAAGCATGGAGTGCAGTGGAGGGAGGACCGTAAGTCCAATTGGGAAGTCCACCAACAGCACCTATTTATTTCTTCCCCGAGCCTTGGTTCTTGGCTCAAGATCTGTACACTTACAAGACACTGCAAATGTGTAGTTTGGGCAGCGGGAAGCAAAGAAAATGTGAGCTCTTGTTTTCTGTCCAAAAGAAAGTGCTCTATGTAAACTTTACTTTGGCCATATGATCTCACCTTTAACAGGAAGCTAAACAACAAAACAAACAAGCAAGCAAATATAACCAAAGACACTGAAATAGAGAACAGGCTGACAGTGACCAGAGGGGAGAGGGGAGGGAATTTCAAGGGAAACAGGGGAGGGATTTAGAGGAACCTATATAAAGGATACATGGACAACTGAGAAGGGTGGAAATGGGAGGAAGGGGGGAGGATGGGGGGTGGGATGGGATGGGAGTAATAGAAAACTGTACTTGAAAAATAATTAAATAAAAAAATTGAAGAAAAATAAATAAATAAACTTTACTTTGTATCTGTGTAGAAGGAGCTCCAATCCATTTACTAAATGACCTGGTGCAAGTTTCTGATATTCTCTGAGCCTTTGTTTTCTCCATCCCCAAATAGGAAAATACGCCTCTCCTGTGAGACTTGTAAAACTGAAAGTTGACGCATCAAGTGATGTCCTGTATATAGCACATGTCGATATATTATGCTTCTTATTAATTACAGCAATAATGCTCCATATTTACCAATAATGTTTACTGCCCCAAACAACTTTTGAAATACTCTTTTATTTTGTTTTCACAGAAAACTGTAGAAATAAGGCAGCGGAGTGCATTTATTTTTAATAGTTATTTGTCTGTGAGTTAATCATTGAGTTCTCAGGAAATAGAAGTGAGTGTGGGTAATTCTGAAGCTTAATATAGCCCTCACAAAAAGTGTTCGTGTAAGCTGTAGCTCAAACTTTCTTCTCAAGAATTTATTCTCTTCCTCACATGTGTAGATTACCCTACTTGCTTTCTCTTAGGAAGTATGTAGATATATTTACACTTGTTTTAACATGTGCAGTGCTGAGGAGAAGAGTGTTATTGTCCCTGTCTTATCCCGTGTCCCTAATGAAATGGAGCGCTCATTGGCCAAATAACTGAACTAGGGTCTGGCATAGTCTCATAATCAATGAAAGAGAGTGAGCAACTGGCCACATGGATATTGAATCTCTGACCCTAGTTTGATGAGCCCTCACTGCGATTAATCCATTAAGCTTGTCTTGTAATTAAGCGTGCTCTCATTCAACTCTTTGGGATTAAAATACCAAAGATTGGGAATGAATGTTTAATGTGTAGCTACTCTTAACTTGTATAGAGTTGTCACAAATGGTATAAAATGCTTTTACAGATTTTTTATTTTGCAAATGACAAGTGTTTCCATAAAGTAATTACCTTTCTTAATATCCCCTACTTGATTTCCATAAATTCATTCTGCATTTCTGAATCCAAGAATCTTTTGCATACTCAACCTTGTTTTGACCTTGTCTGTCTTGGTTATATGTCTTCTTCAGAATATAAGTAAATTTAAATTTCAAAAGTAACAAATTACACACGGTGTCTGGAAAAGGTATTATCTTAGCAAGGCATTTGGTGGTGAGGGAAATTCTCACACTTGACCAAAATTATAGAGAAGAACTAAGAGTAAAAATCCATGGAGAGAAAAAGGGATTTACTGTTTGAAAAGTATTTTCAGCTGGTGTACTTGTGATATGAAAGAGCCAAGTGTTGGAAAATGATCTTTTCTCCCCTTGAATACTATGAGCATTTATCATCTTTATTTCTTCAGTATAGTCGTAATTCCTCTGCAGATTTTTAGTTCAGGCTGTCCTAACACGGACTGTATGTAAATTCAAAATTATAGCCAGATGGTTGGATAAGGTGATAAAAAGCAAACCTACTTTTGTAGGAAATGAAAATTGCCCACAAGACTTTGTTTTTACTTTTAAAAACAGCAGGACATTGTTTCAGGAGACCTGTGAAGGAACTAATACATTAACTTTAATAGCTGGGAGCTGAATTAATTTTTCATATGCATGCAGAGTACTACCATGTCATAACTAGAATTTTCACAGAGATAAAAATCAATCAGCTCTCTTACTTTGAGGAGCTAGATAGCAAAGGCTGTTTGCTTCCCAAACCACTCTTTATGGTGCCTCCTTTTTATAGGATTCGCTTTTGGGTTCTGATCTTAATGACTTGGGAACCAGACACCTGGGGAATCAGTGTAAGCCTCCCCTGTTTCATCTGCTATTTTACCAGCACTCAGCAGTCTGCTCCTGGTTTGGAATACGATAAATGAGAGAGGGCTTTCTTGGTTGATTGCTTTAGGCTCCATAACTCTGGCTCCATAACAAAGTGGGTGTCCAGGAGAAAATGGCAAGTTTGTGCCGTCATGTGGACACTGAGCCACACGTAAGCACAATAAGCGTGTTTTAAGGAAACTGTTTCTTTTTTTTCCCTTGTTAAAATTAGGATTCTTGAATAGGTCCTCTGGTGATATAAACCAGATAGATAGATAGATGGTAATTTATAACTTCACAATGAAAATCATCCTCTCCTTCGCTGCCTCTCTGTAGGGTGGCTCTGACTTACCTGCAATTATCCATGCAGCTCTTCCCAATGTCGTCTATAACCAAATTATTCTAGGTGTGCTTCTGCAGCAGCAGACAGCCAACTACCAACTTACAAGTCGCTCTAAGGAAGAAATGAAAAGTCTAGTAGCAGAAATGGAAAGAGTGGAGAAGTGCAGCTGCCACGGCCTAGGCAGCAGCCCTCCGGGCCTGTGTTCTCAGCTGGCAGCGCACCACGCTGTGCAGAGAGCCACGGGTTCCCACCGGGATAATTGCTATTTCTGCATGAGTCCCTTGTTGCTTCTCTCTCATGATCAAGTGTGTTTAAACTCCTGGCTGAAATCATGTTGGTTTTTAAATGGTAGTCTAAAGTGTACCAGCAAACAAATGAAACAGGATCATATTCTCTTTATTCACGAAGCCCAAGCAAATATGGGACGCCAGCAGAGGGATCTAATTGCCTATTTTTCCTCTCAGTTCCACTCCTAAGAGAACAGTTGAAAGATGTATAACAAGTTATGGTCTTCTTCTTGTAATGTCATTTCTTTTAATGGTACCAAGAAAAATGTAGAATTGTCATTTGATTGCTTTCAGTTTGTCATTTTCATATTTTCTTTCCAATGACTGTGTACTTACCCAGACGTTCTTTAGTTATATAAGATTTTTCTTGAATACCAAGGACATTATTTACACTTTAAGTAGGCTCTGA
Organism: Sturnira hondurensis; assembly: GCF_014824575.4. Lineage (NCBI taxonomy): Eukaryota > Metazoa > Chordata > Mammalia > Chiroptera > Phyllostomidae > Sturnira > Sturnira hondurensis. The sequence continues at coordinate 21,666,296 of NW_028083059.1, forward strand.
AAAAGGAAATGAGTTTGGGTAAGGATGGACATATTAAATATATTAGTAACATCTGGTAAAAACTCTATAATGTGATTGAAATCAGACTGAATTAAATATTTTTGATAATCTATAGTTAAAAATGTAAATATGAGCATATAATTTATTTTTTTTAGTTTAACCCCCATTGGGCTACAGCTGCTCTGCTTGTGTTGCAAATTTATGTTGAACTGGTCATAAGTTCACGGCAGCTTTTCGCAACAGCCTTGGGGTGAGCAGCATGGAAGCCAATCATATCTAATCAAAATACTCGAGTGGGTTGTAGTCAAAACAGTTCATTTCTTCTTCCTCCTTTTTCTCCTCTTCCTCCTCTTCCTCCTCCTCCTCTCTCTCTTAATTTAAGATCTGTGTGAAGCAGAATGAAATAACAATAAGGAGAGGTGAAAAAAATTTTAAAGATATTATTTATTTATTTTTAGAGAGAAGGGAAGGGAAGGAGAAAGAGAGGGAGAGAAACATCAGTGCGTGGTTGCCTCTCATGTGCCGCCGACTGGGGGTCTGGCCTGCAACCCAGGCATGTGCCCTGACTGGGAATCGAACTGGTGACCCTTTGGTTCCCAGCCCATGCTCAATCCCCTGAGCCACACCAGCCAGGGCAGGAGAGGTGAAAATTTTTTTTTAAAAAATTAGTTGAATTATAATGGCTTTTATGAAAAGTAGAAAGAATAATAAACTTTCTTATCCAGGAAGGAGCATTGTAATTTGGCCAACCTTGGTTTATTGTAAATATTTATCTAAAATAAAACTTAATGTTTGAGGCATAAATATGAAATTCCGTGGTCACAGATATGTGATATTATTTTGTGACAGAGGAAGGGAGACAGAAAGAACCATAGATTTATTATTCTACTTACTTTTCATTGGTTGAGTCTTGTATGTGCCCTGACCAGGGATTGAATTCACAACCTTGGTATATCAGGACGAAGTTCTATCCAGCCAGGGCTGTGATATCATTTTTAAAAACATTATTTTTGTGTGATGAGATTAGTACAAATAAAGAGAATAAATAAAATTAATTTCTTAAATTAAAAAAAATCATTGGTGACTGGAGTGGTAGATATAAATTGTTTTATATAATGATTTTTGATAATGAAGATTTATCAAAAATTTACATTTTTATCTGACCAGCTACATTAAAATTCAGGTTCCAAAGAGTGAAACAACAACAAAATTATTAATGTGTACATTCAGTTATATAAAATACCTCACATGATATTAAACCATAATTAATAAAAATATGAAATTATGTAATTATAGACATGGCTTCTCTGTTAAGTTTTCTCATTGAATTATTTATGTGGGGGTGTGAGCAAGAAGTATTGCCAGATAAGAAACCCTGTAATTTCTTTGATATTCTTTGTTTCTTTGAGTTATACCATTTGTGTTATACTTGGTTATATGTATATTGAGATTGCTATGAGATGTGTATTTTAGTCAGTCCTATCATTTGTGCTATGTATGCAAAACCACCACCTCCAGTGGTTTTGCTTAATTTAGAATGCAGTGAAGCAGACGGTTTTTAGAAGGCCCCATAGTATATGTTAAAAGTACGTTTTAATCCAAATTGTTTACAGTGAAGGGTGATACCCCTCTTACAGCCAGGCTGTACAGTAATAATGGGTGGTATTCCACTTTCTTCCTTTCTCTGCTCCCTGCTTAAATAATTGTATTTTTTTGGTTTATTTTGTGGTGGTGGTGGTTGTTGAATTCATGCTAAATTTTAAATAAAAGCTGTTATTGTGCCTCTTCTTTCCATGTCTCTGTTGAAAGGAGTCCTTAGGGACCACAACTGCCCTGCAGTTTATTTCAGGAAGGAGAATGTCTGGGGGCTGTGACGGGCCATCTGGGGTACCTGCATCTCATTGTCATTAAGGAGTCTAACACCCATGAAAAGTACTGCTCCTGGAGCTTGCAACAGCTTGACGTCTGTTCTGTGGGTCAAAGATCCAAGCAGAATTGACAGCACTGCTATGGAGAAGTATTCCGGTCAAAGAGTTAGTAGTGAATTGTTTAAGGATGATACTCAGTTGTAATTCAAAACCTTTCATATCATTTACTTTACAAAATAGTATGAAACTGGTAAAAAATCAAGCTTTTCAGAAAAATTAATTTCTAAACCTTGGTGCTCTTAAAATTTTACTCATCATGTTAGATGTGTTTATCAAACAGAGTTATTGTAAATGAATATTTCTGAGCCTTCAGTGTTTTAGAAAATTATAAAAACTAAGTACTTTGTAATTTCTTACTGGTATGATGGCACCTATATGTCATATCTATATTTTAAACGTATTTCTCCTTTAGCATTATAAACCAGCATTTTATAATCAATTGTTATAATGTATTTTTAAAATAGTGTTTCTATTAAGAAACACACAATGTGAATGCAAAATTCTATTAAAGGAAATGAAATAAATTGTATGACAGTTTGGTGGTCGGCACTCTGAAATCATCTTTGAAGCCCTTAATATAATTAGTGGTTTCATTTTTGGTCTGCTGAATTCAAGTCACATTAGGTTAATGTAATTAAAAGCAGAAGAGATTTTGTGTAGCAAAACTGGCTAATGAGCCCCAGTGGTTTAGCATGTTAACCTGGAGGTGTATGGATCACATTGTGGGGGCGAGGCCTGAAAAAAGATTCCTGTGTAACAGACACTGCACATCATCTGACTTGCTTTAGGGTAGAAAATGAAGACATACCAAGGAGTTCATTTTAAGTTCATCTTTATTTCTGATTTTAAGCACTGATTGCAGGGTAAGCTGTATACGCCATAGAATAACCAGACAAAAAGGCTTACTTAATTTGCTGTTGGAAAGAGAGCATGCTTGTTTGTGTGCAAAGAAAAAGAAATGTTCCTTCTTGTATTCTGGAAAAATCGAATTCCAACTGCAGTTGTTTCATGCCTACCAGAAACATAAAATGATTCTCTTTTTGGGGGGTTGAAAAGCTTCATCTTATACCTGACTTTTCTATATTATCTCGTTATTCAGTAAATGATTTAGTAAAGGAGATAAAAGCATCTGCAAAGGGATTTTCAACTGCTTCAGCAAAGCCTTTAAGTATGAGAGAAGAGCTTTTACCCTTAAAAATGATTATTTATAAGTTCTTAAAGGGAAAATGCTAGCATCTAAGAATCCTGTATATCAAACACATTGAGGTTTTCCATATCTTAATGTCTCAAAACATTTGTTTTAGTCTGAGGCTGTTGGAAGAAAAATATTAAGTGTAAGAGTATCTGAAACTTTAGAGGTTTTTTTTTTTTTACCACCCTTTTCTTCTCTCCTCCTTGCCTTCTTCCCCCAAAGGAGCAAGACTACTGCATCTTTTTTGTTTTGTTTTCATCAAGTATGTAGATAGCCCAGGCCCCCCTTCAAGCACTGTCTAGAGCTTATGGAAATGTGGGCTTCTAATGTGGTTACTGCTGTGGGCTGCTAAGGTATATGGTAATGAGGAAGTAGGACCTCTGCTTTGGATTTTTGACATAGGCTAGATGCCAGCATATTGTCTGAAAGCTTAACAAGTTCTGCTTCTCCACTACCGGGATTATGTTAATTGAAGCAGTGTGGCTGCAGTGTAGTGTTTAACGTTGTGTCTGTTCATTATACAAACTCGTTTTTGATAGGTTTACAATTTGGCTGTCAAATCCAGCTGCAGGAAGAGACCTGCCAAGAAATATTTCTTAGCTTGTTTTAAATAGCACCGTTTTTCACATTTACAGTGTTTTGTTTGTGTTAGACATATTTTTCTTTTCTATGGAGAGAGAGAAAACATCAAGTTTTGATTTTACAAAGGGCCACTAAGATTTAGAATGTATAAAGTCCCATTTTACAATCACTGATTTTATATGACTCAACATAAAATGTTGCTGTTAATAGTAGGTACTTTCTGAAAGCTGGTATGTTGTATTTGATAGGGGTTATAGTACTGTGTTTTTCTGCTCTTTTTATTTAAAAGAACAAGCTGCCATGTAGTCCACAAATGTGACCATAGGCAATAGAATTATGGGTTTTGGTTAGCTGTGTTTCAGTTTCGCCACTGGTATGATGCCAGATCAGTTTGAATTTCTAGAAATTGAAAAGTATTATTTTCATCCTTTACTTTTTAAAATTTCTTTGTCATATTATTTTCTGTCGCTGTTGTTAATTTCTGCCTCTATCATCTCTGCAGAAATAAATTTTTCCCAGGTTTGCTGATGCTATTTAATCTCCCACTTAAATTGCAACATCTTCTTTGGGAACCTTAACCGTTATTACCAGTGAGTATAGAACAGAATAGAGTATTTTATAAAGAAAGTCTCCTATTGATGGAGTGAAAATTGTGTACAGGTAGTTATACTAATTTTGGAACTCTAGGCAATAAGTAAACATTTATTGTAATTTAACCCCTCCTTATTTTTGTCATTTTTAATCCAGCATTTATCCTTAGGCCAGATTCTCAGCCTTGGGGCTGTTGACATTTTGGGTGTGATGATGATTCTTCATTGGGGGGGGGGTCTCCTGAGCAATGTAAGCTCTTCAGCAGCCTCCCTGGCCTATTATACCTACCGTGAGTACTCACCTGTCCCAGTAGGGACAACCAAAAGTGTCATTGCCAAATACCTTCTGGGAAATGGAGGCTCATTGCCCCCATAGAGAATCACTGTTTTGGAGGAAATAAGTAAAACATATTTAGCCTAAGACTTACTTGTTCCTAAGGCTTTGCTGTATTGATTTAATACTCATTTTTGTCTCACAAAACTTATGGATGGAAGATGTGTTAATAATAATTTCATGGAAAGCTTCTGAGTGTAGCCTAACCAAAAAAAGAAAAAAGATATTTTTATTGGACAAACATCTTTTTTTTTAAGATTTTATTTATTTATTTTTAGACAGACATGAAGAGAGGGAGAGAGGGAGAGGGAGAGAAACATTAGTGTGTGGTTGCCTCTCATGCACCCCACCCCACCGGGACCTGGCCCACAACGCGGGCATGTGCCCTGACTGGGATTTGAACTGGCAACCCTTTGATTTGCAGGCCCACACTCAATCCACTGAGCCACACCAGCCGGAACTGGACAAATATCTCTTCAATTATTAAATTCATAATTATAATTATAATGTACAGGCATTTTTCTAAGTGCTTTGATTAATCTCATGTAATCCTCACAACATTCTTGGAGGTAAGTTATAATGGTATCCCCGTTTTAAAGATGAGAAACGTAAATACAGAGGAGTTAATACCGTGCCTGAAGTCACACACACATAGTTTGAGGCCTTCTGACTTCAGGACCAATCCTCACTTTGTTTTGCTATGTGGCTGTAGCTACTTTTGATCAATTTGAAAGATTATCTGGGATTTTAAAATCTTTAAAATGATTTTTGGTGTATATTTTAATTTTGAGTTTGATTTCAACTTAATGTTGGTAAAGAATATCAGGAATAGAAAAACCTAAATACATTTTAGTTGGCTTCATTGAGCTACAGATGATTAATATTTATGCTATTGTTACAAAAAAAGTACATTTTTCTTACTAAAAATGTTTTCCAAGTTTAATATTATTTGAGGACTCAATTAGCTATGTTACTTTCCCATCCATATAGAAATGGCATATGTAAATGAACACAGTTGTGATAAATGTATCTTTTTAGTCATATAATGATACTAATGAAAAAATTCCTCAAGACCCCTGATTCATTTTTTAAAAAGTATTTCAGAAAAAAACTGTCATGGTGACCTGTACTATTGTAGTTTGTTTCCTTACAAAGGGCAGAGGAAATATTTTGTGCAATGCCTGGTGAATTATTGTAAAGTTGAGCAGTAGATGTGATTTAGCAAACAAGTCTGTAAAATAAATTTTTATGGAACGGTAACAATTTATTTATATATAAAACAAAAACAGTTCCTGCTGGTGTGAGAGCTAGCCGGCTAACCAAAGGGTCACTGGTTCGATTCCCAGTCACAGCACATGCCTGGGTTGCCAGCCAAGTCCCCAGTTAGGGGGTGCACGAGAGGCAACCACACATTGATGTCTTTCTCCCTCCTTTCCCCTCTGATTAAAAATAAATAAAATCTTTAAAAAAACAAAAACAAAAAAATCCCCACAGCTATGCATTCAAAAAGCATAAGACTTGTGGTAGATTAGTTAGAAAATATTTCCAAGATTCAACCATGTGTAATATGTAATTGGGACGATGGTAATAGGGTATGTACAACACATTCTTGAGGACTTTCTAGCTTTCTTTGAAGTTTTAGTTTACCTCAGTTACTGTTTCCTCCCATTCATCTCAACATTGGAATTTTTCCATGACTGAGAATCTCCTGGCTGTCGCCTCATAACTCTTGTTAACTAAATTCCCCTTCTTCTCCATTTACACAGATTCTTTCAGAATATCACAGCATTGAGCTGTAATATATAATGTTAATTGGTGTCCCACGTGTGCCTGAGCAAGTTGATTTAAAACTCTGCATTCTCAAGTATTTAAGATTTGTAAAAGTAAATTATTACTATGTTTTACTGAAGCCATAAAAATAAATCTGTATTTTGAACATTATTTATGTTCTCACGCTTGGACTTATTCTGTAGAAGTCCAAGATATTTAGAAAGATACTTAAATATCTTTTGAAATTATTATTTTTTAATCCTCACCCAAGGATACATTTGTTGATTTTTGAAATAGAGTAAAACAGAGAGAGCGAAAGGGAGACAGAGAGAGAGAGACATCAATGTGAGAGAAAAAAGAACATCAATCAGTTGCCTGCTGTATGCTCCCCAGCTGGGAATCAAACCACAATCTTTTGGCATATGGGATGATGCCCCAACCTACTGAGCCATCTGGCCAAGGCTAAAACTATTCTTAAGTCTTGTATTTTATTGTAGATAGGACTCACTGACTTAATTTTTAGAACAAAAAGAACAAAGCTTTTATTTGTTTATTTATTTTATTTTGTTGTGACTGTAACATAATGTGTAATTCTTTCAGAATTGGACTGACCACCCAAATATGCAGGGACATTGAAGGTTGGATTCTAGGGTATGGAATGAGGCTCAGAGTTTTGTCCCAAGTTAGAAAACCAATGAAGGAACATGTAGGACAACGTCTCAGATCACTTAACTTTCATATCAAGAAGAGAATTTGTCACCTTCCTTTTTTCTGGAATGATTTTGTTTCCTTAAGATTTTGGAAAAGTTTGTGTTTTTCAAAATATGTATATGGTGAAAGGTTACAGGGAAACTTCTTCGGAGGGTCTTGTTATTATGGTACACAGATTTTCTGTACTTCAAGAACTTGAGATTATTAAACTCAAGTTGTTAATCAAGCTCTGAGCTGTGCATTTCTTCTCGTTTCTTGTGCATCTCTTGCAGCCGAAATCACGTATCTTACTAAAATCTTAGTCCTGTTCCAACTTTCTATGTGACATCGGGCAGGTCACTCTTGCTTTCATAAAAATTATATAATTTACCGGGCATTGTGAGGGTTCCTGGGGCCATAGACAGGAAGTAGATACGCTTCTCTTCCTTGGGGTTCACAGGCGGGGAGGAAATCTGACATTTAAAAGGATAATTAAGGCCTGTTGTGCTGATGGGCAGAGAAGAGGGATGTGGGAGGAAAAGTTGTGCTTTTCTGAGCTGCTGACCCCTAAGTGAGAAGTGAGGTTATAATACTTTCTCCTCGCAGTCTCACAGCAATTTTATGCTAAAGACCCAAACTTTACAAAAACATAGAAGAGGTAACACGGCCGTCCGATAGCTCTCACGCTGGGTAGACATTTGATTTAAGAATCTCACTTTGAGGCTTTCTACGGACATAATACCCCTGTGAGAAAAGAGATATTCGAAAAGAGGATGATTTTCGGTGTTGTTTCTAACCTGGGAACAATGGAGTACTTGAAACGTCTACCAAGAAGAAAATAGTTTGGTAAATCTATGTTCTGTAATAGAATACTATGGGTAACAGAATACTAGGTAGCCATTGAAATAGACTCTAGGGATCTGTATACAATATTTTTAACATTTTTTAAAATATTTTATTTATTTATCTTTAGAGGGGAAGGGAAGGAGAGAGGGAGAGAAACATCAATGTATGGTTGCCTTTTGTGCATCCCCTGCTGGGAGTTGGCCTGCAGGGGACTAGCCTGCAACCCAGGCATGTGCCCTGACTGGGAATCGAACCGTGATCGTCTGGTTCGCAGGCCCTTTCTCAATTCACTGAGCTACACCAGCCAGGGCTATTTTTAACATTTAAAATGTAAAAATATCCTCAATATATTACTGAAATGAAAATGCAGGTTCCAGAAGAACACGTATCACATGAATAGTAGACTTAAGGAAGATTCTTTTTTACATGACATTTATTTTTTCGTCATATTATTCTGTTTGAATATTTAGGGTAGTATATATGAAAACAATAAAATTACTCTTAACATATCTTATAACTACTACAAGCCTTTACATAAATGCTTCATTGGATAGCAGACTGGATTTTGTCTATAAAAGCAGGTTACATTCACCTTGGCAGGGTGACTCAGTTGGTTGGAGCATCATCCTGTACAAAAAAAAAAAAAAAAAAGGTTATGGGCCTATCCCAGGTGCGGGCATGTATGGAAGGCAACCAATGGATGTCTGTCTGTCTGTCTCTCTCTCTCTCTCTGCCTTTTTCAGCCTTTCTCTCTGAGTTTGGTGAGTATGTCCTTGGTGAGGATTAAAAAAATTAAAAAGGGGATTGGATTCAACAAAATTTTTTTGAGTAACTAATACATGCAGGCATTACTCTCCATATGAGGAAGAGAGCCATGAAAAAGGTGGAGAAAAATCCCTGGGTGGTTTCAATATGGTACATAAAGAATTGTGAATATTTTCAAAGTAACATGATCGAAAACAATATCGAGTTCTAAAGTCACAGAAATTAAAATTACCCTGTTAATAGTTACACATTTGAGTTGAAATAAGACAATTTAGGCATTCCAAAACAGTATAGCCCCTCTTTCATAAAGTAGTAGTTTCAATAAACCAGTGTGATAGACAAATAACTCTGTTTAGATTAATAACCTCCCCCACCCCCTCCCTTCCCTCTCCCTTCCTTTTTTCTTTCCATCTTTCTTTCTTTCCTTCTTTGCTAATTGACATACAGCACAGAATAACTCTGGGGTCAAAACCTCCATGAATAAACATTTGGAAGTTAGCCCTGACAAAACCTTTCCAAGGTTCAGAGCATTATAGATATTCACGGGTAATTGAAGTTAGCTCCCCACCAAAAGGATATTAAATTAAGTAAAGATAGTTCAGTTTCCACATCCTGGTCTTGATTCATGGTTAGCTTCAGCTTACTTATTGTACTGGAAGTCTGTTTACATTTGTAATTAATTCTTGTTCAAGTAATTAAATGTTCAAGAGTGTACCAGAATGACTCTCCAGATGATTTATTGGTATCAGTTTAGTCTCCACCTCCTAAGTCCCCAAGAACCTGTGTGGGCACCAGCAAGGCCTATGTTTTTTAAATGCCAGATTCTGCAGTGTTTGGGCAATTAGGATATATTCCTTCAAAGCAACTATGAAAAATTAATAATTAGAGACACTTTTATTTCCACATGTTATAATATTAGAATGTGCTTTCTTAAAATCATTTACAGCTAATATGTACTTCCATATAAACTATAGTCATAAGGTTTTAAGAATTTTCCTTTTCTTTTTTCTACGTGCTAACCACATTATTCACACAATTTTTTGGTTTTCATTTAATAAGAAGAAGGCCGGTTCAGAAATACAAATTTCTCATTATGTAAAATAAGGTAACTTTACTAGAAATGTAGGCAAGTAGAAAAGTTTTGCCTCTTATATTGTGCCTTTGGAATAAATTCAGTTTCAAGTTACTACCTGTAAATATAGCAAGTACTACACATTGGCTTTTTTATATAATTTTGCTTTGTATGCTTAGAAGGTAGACTTCTCTCTCTGATGTAAAAACACAGCTAAGCAATTTTAATAGTGTGCCTGTGAAACTTTTTTTTAAGATACGAGGAGGAAAGCTTATGATTACTTACACCCGCAAAAGTGACGCTGGAAAATATGTTTGTGTCGGTACCAACATGGTTGGGGAGCGTGAGAGTGAAGTAGCAGAGCTCACTGTCTTAGGTAAGTGCCGTTTTACCTAACCTGCTCACGGTAAAGCTCATCGTGTATTATTATTTAGTATCTTTGTACAAGGGAGAAAGAAGCAACCTTTTTAAAGAAGGGTAAGCAGCACTCCTGGGATGTGGGAAGAGGAGAGAAGGAGTAAGTAAAGCAGCCTGAGACACAGCATCTAAGACATGGGGGCAAAACTGGGACAAAGCACTAAACATAGGGAGGAGTTTCTACGAGTAGGAAACTATGTGGAATAATTTTCTCTTTTTCTTTTTTTTTATATCCTCACTTGAGGGCATGTTTATTAATTTTAGAGAGCGGGAAAGGGAAGGAGAGAAAGGGAGAGAGAAACATCAGTCAGTTGCCTCTCAAATGCAGCTGATGGGCGACCAAGCCTGCAACCTAGGCATGTGCCCTGACTGAAGGTAGAACTCGCGACCTTTTGGCTTATGGGGACGCCCTGAGCCATGCTGCCCAGATTGGGCTAATTTTCTAAATAGGATTTTAAATTATAAATCTATTCTGACTGAACATATAAAATCTTTTTAGTTCATCTTTTTGTTATTTTGAGAAGGCTTTTTCTAATTTTAGAGAGACCATCATTTGTGAAGAGACCTAGTAACTTGGCTGTAACCGTGGATGACAGTGCGGAATTCAAATGTGAGGCCCGAGGCGACCCTGTGCCTACGGTGCGGTGGAGGAAAGATGATGGAGAACTGCCCAAATCCAGGTATAGATCAGAAGTTAATGATGTGATTAATCCACTGAGACCTTCCCAACAGAACATGGTTCACATGTGTGTTATTACAATACTCAACTCTCCTGGACTTCGTGGTGAGGGGCCAGGCACATCTCACATCTAGAGATGATTAGAATCAGGCTGCCATGCTTTCTCTCAGGATTTCAGATAAGAACTATACATCGATGACCCTGGCCCGCCCAAGTTTCTCTTATGTTCAACCAGACCGCAATTAATATCAATTGCTTATATGAGAGTTGATAGGGTAAGGAAGGAAGGTATGGCATTAATAATATAGCTAGGAACCAGTGAAAAAGCAGGCTGCCTTTTCTTTGTCTACAGCATCACCAAGGAGTAATAGAAGAAGTCAGAGTTCCTTGGTATCTGTCAAGTCCTTAAACTGTCTAGGAGCAGAGATATACTCCCAGCCTCAGGAAGCGAGACAATGAGATGAAGCGTTCAGATGCTGTCTTCCTTCGCCGATGTGTCCATTCCTTCCGTGTGCCTGCATCGAGCCCCTGCTAGGTTTGGGGGTTACAGTAGTGGCTTAGATATATTTTCTGCCCTCAAGAGCTCACAGGGGAGGACATGTATAGATACACAAGAATGCACCAAACCCTTTGGTCACGTAAAAATTAGACCATTGAGAGAAGTAAGTTAGGAGGGAGTTATCAAAGGGAAGTGACCTGCCAGCTATGCTGTGGGAAAAATACATCAATTTGATAAGCAAGAAAGAGGAGAAGAGTATTCCAGCAAAAGAGACATCACAGCATACATGAAAAGCTGAGGAAGAGCAGTACATGTTCTGAATGGTAGGAAGTTTAGCATGGCTAGTATGTAAGGTGTGTGATAAGAAGTGATATTACATTCATGTGGGGAGGGGCTAGGGTCAGGGTCGCCACTGTCACTCATATAAGTGACATGAATTTGCCTGCACTGGGAGATGATGGGGAGAGAGGAGTCCATAGTGACAAGGAATTTCTGAAAGTAAATTGAGAATTAGATGATTTGTTAGATATAAGGTGCTGGTGAAGAAAGATGGGTAGCTTGTGTTAGGAGAAGTTTGTTTATGTGATAGGGTAAGGAAAGAAACTTCTCTTTAACACTGAATATTAGGTACCCGAGAGATATGGTATTTAATTATTAATCAGTTGGGATTATTTGGAGCTTAGATGAAATATGCATTGAAAACGTTTGGGTGGTCAATCAGTATATAAACTGTGGTAGGTAATATAATTCAGGGATATTACAAAGAGTAAAAGAGGGCTTAAAGTGAAACTTCAGGGGGAACCCAGCACTTACGGGGAGAGAAGTGAGGCGAGGGAAGGGTCTCTAGAATGTGTCTGTCTGAGTTCAGGTGACTATGCCACTGACCTAGCTGAGGACCAGCTCCAGCCTGTTACCTTCCCTCCTCCGCCTGGGATTTCTCCTGTGCAAAGTAGATTTGAGCCTAATACTTCCTACAATGGTTATAAGAATTTTAAAAGATAAAAATCTATAAAACTCTTTCTGCCTGGTATATAAAAATTGAATGGTCACTATCTTTTGACCTTAATGTGAATACAGTAGCTTGAAGGAATGAAAAAAATAAGTTCCAAATGTTTCCAAAAATATTTTTTAAATGTGGTTCAATATTTTAGCCCACATAAATTTAAATGGAAGCTCTTTTCTATGTGCTTGCTGGTATAGAGGAATGCCACATTTTTCCTCCTAGTGTTTTAAATTTTCTGAAACAAATGTTGGGTGTGATTTCATGCCCAAACGTGTCTTATTTGTAATGATGAAGACTTTTCAAATAGAGAGTCACTTAATTGTCTTTTGTTATGCCACTAGATATGAAATCAGAGATGATCATACCTTGAAAATTCGGAAAGTGATGGCTGGTGACATGGGGTCATATACTTGTGTTGCAGAAAATATGGTTGGAAAAGCTGAAGCATCAGCTACTTTGACTGTCCAAGGTAAGGTGTTGGGAACAGTTTGCTGTGCTTGTTTTATATGAAAAAGCATGCTAATATTTGAAGAAAATATCATTGATTGTCCTAGTCTATATTGAAGAGAGGCTTTAAATAGCGCTAGGAATATTTTAAGGAAATTGATGTTTTGCCTATGGGAACAAATGCCTATAAGCATTTCCTGGAACAAATGCTCATAGGCATTTGTTCCAGAAAATTGAATTAAATCTTCAAAATTACGGAGCGTTCTGTCTTGGTCAAGTAAAGGAGGAGAACGTGCTGGAACCTCTGGGTCTGCAAACATAGAGCCCTTCTAATTTCTTCATTAAATGACAGCTATTGCCAAAAACTTTATCTTTTAATGCAAACAAATCTACTATCCCTTCAGGTCATGCACTTTCAAGGATCTGTGTAATCTGGAAAACAAAAATGAAAAGATTCCATTCCCTCCAGAATGCAAGATCCACCCACAGCCAAGGGACTTTTGCAGTCTTTTTCTGTGCACACAGTGTCTGTGACATAACACACACTCAGTGAATGAATTATTTATTTCCACTCTGCTGATTTTGATAAGGACTTATTATTTAGTCTCATAGGAGCCAAAAGTGGATTCCATATTCTATGGCCATGAGTTTATGAGTGTCAGAGTGATGTCTTAAACTGATGTGCAGAAATGATTCTGTCATCTTCTTTGTATTCCTTAATCCATATGTTTTTCATTCTTATAATCCCTTTTCTCCTTTCTCCATAATTACATTTTACAGTGTCTCATCTGAGAATTTTCTCTCATTTTTTCCCATTTGAGAAAGGACACAATTTATTGTGGCATTTGAGAGACAGTGACCTTTAAACATTTTGTTGGTGAAAAAAATTCTGACTTTTGTAAGTATATAGAGTAAACAGGGATCTTGGCCATGAACCACTTAGCTTGTTCCTTGGTCTGACATTAGCTGTACTGGGTGCTGTCATCTTTTCTCAACAGTCTCCTCTAAGGCTATTAGGAAGAAAAAGGTGGCTTTTGAGGGAGTGCTTCTACTGTGGGCTTTCTACAAAAGAGCCTTGTGGGCTTTTTAACAGTAGAAAAAAAGAATAAAGAGTATTTCCTTCTTGTCTTTAAAGCCATTATGTCCCACTTTGGGGTTTTTAGCTGAACCTCATAAAAACAAAAGATAAAAAAGAAAGGATCGAGAACAAACATTGAATTTCTAAGAACTAGACTACTTCTCTTTAATCTGAGTTAGACTTGAACTCCACGTAAGGCTAACACTGTAAGAAAAGAAAACCCCTTCACATTTAGAGAAAGCATATATTTAAGAGATGTCAAATCCAAGTTCAAAAGCCCTCCAGAGGCAGTGAAGGTAGCGCAGGATGAATAGGAGACATGAAAAGGTGTGTCTGTCTCCAGGCAGTTGTGACAGGAAGGTTGATTGTCCATCACATTAGTCAGAGAGGTGTATGTAGTGTTTCATTTTATGTTTTATAGTTCTTTACCTCGGGAGTCTGATGCTTTTATAAAGAATAGCCTTTTTTGCTGTGTCTACATTAGACATTGAAATCAAAATAGAGGTGTCCCCCCCCCTGCAATTTTAAACTCATTTTTAAAGCTAATTCAGCCTTAAATTTTCTATATGGAATCCTTGTTCCTTAGGCTCTCATTTCAATGGAAAATGTGTACAAGTGATCAAATCCAGAAACTACTTGAAGAATTTTGTTCTTATTTCAGCTGCATTGCTTTCTATAAACTTACGGGAGATTAGTATATTGTTGAGAAGGTATTTGATTGAACTATTAAAATGTGCATATTAAGATCACTGTTAAAGTATCTTTAACATGCTGGAATAATACATATAACACACCAAAGAAAGCAGTATGATTCCAGACCATAAAAGTAACTAAGAAAAATAAAAGAGGTAACTTTTTAAAGGAAACTCAAGACGTTGTATCGTTTTTCTTCATTTGAGATTGAATGTAGAAAAATAATAGGTACTACAAAGGAAACTAATCAGAAATGAGTAAATTTGATAGCAGGAAACAATTATAGTAAGAAATTTAGTAGTGTAGTTTTTTATTTCTGTGTTTTACTTTTGGTTCATTTTGAGAATGGGCTGTGGGAGTCAATATGAAATTAGAAATACTCTTCCTTTTGCTCATTTCTCATACAGTGAATATTTAATTTTGAGAATTGATGCTGTACAATAAAGCTGTGCTCTCCAGACAGAAGTTATAGGAAACACATCTCTTAAATAAAGGTCACTGTGATTTTCACCTTCAGTAAAGACACGATATGTTCTAACATTTAAAAAATAACTTAATTTGAGAATTACTTTCTTTTTTCTATATGTTTTCCTTGAAATCCCAATTCTGCTTTTTCTGGATACGCTATCTGTATGTATATCCTCAAACATTCCTGCCTTAAACATTCCTTGATTAACTCTAAGTATTTTTTTTCTACTTGTGTGCTGTTCACAGTGCTTAGCATGGTAGTGGGCATCAAGTAGGCAGTTTATCTAATAAGTGTTTGTTACAAAGTGAAATGAATATGGACGTGAACCTTCTGCTTGAGTGGTAGAAATATCTTAGGGATGTGGGGGTGTCCTAGAGGAAATTCTAGCAGTTTCTAGTGGCTTTGCTCCTGAGCATCAAGAGTAGGTTCAGATGGATCAAATTTGAATAGATTGCATCTGTGATGCCTGCCTGCCTGCCTGGTGGTCTGTGTTTGAGAGGAAACAGAATAAAAGCTAGGACTAGGCTGAGTTTCCTAAACTTATCAGAAGCTATTTAAATGTACAGATTATCTAGCCTGCTTCTGGAGCACCTGATTTAGCAGATCTGAATTGGGGTGCAAAAATTTGTTTTTATTACTTTTGAAAACAATCAAGTTCATGAATCTTTGCACTGAGGAAAAGTTCCCTGATGAATTGATAGAAATAATAAATGGCTTAAAAACATTTCTTTAAAGTTTGACGGTTGCCAGGACTGGAAAAAGTATGTTACAGAGAATTGTGTAAATAAGGTCATGGACTTTGGAGTCAGACAGAATTTAGTTGAGCTCTCCGGCCTCTGTCGTTTGCCAACTGTAAGATTATTTACACTCCCCGGGACTCAGTTTCCTAGTGTATAAAATGAGTATAGTAAAGCAAACTTCACAGCATTTTTGTGATGATTGAGTTAAACTACATGAAATGTTTAACATTATCTGTTACAGAGTACATATTTTATACATGAAGAACATTATATTCATATTAGTGTTATTATTGATAGCTTTATTGCTTAATTTTAATAATGATTGGTTATTTCATAAGAAAATAGTAATGTTCACCTTACTCTAGACAGGTAATTTTTCTCTGCTATTGTAACTGAGGAATCTTCAATACTAATATATTCATAAGTGTTATGTAACACTACAGAAAACTTTCAAATATAAATTACTACATTTTCATTAAAAAACACCTTTTTGGCTTTTGACCTGACCGTTGTGTCTCAGTTGGTGGGGCTTTGTCCCACAGGCAAAAGGTTGCCCGTTTTGATTTCCCATCAGGGCACATTCCTACATTGTGGGTTCAGTCCCTGGTCAGGGTGCATACAGAGTCACTGACCAATGTTTCTCTCCCTCTCTTCCTCTTTCCCTTCCGCTCCCTCTAAAAATAAATAAAATCTTAAAAATAAACTGTATTGACTTTTGTAGTAAATCCAGTGCTGGATCTTGTTAGTGCCATCAAAGCTTGTGCTAGAC
Organism: Sturnira hondurensis; assembly: GCF_014824575.4. Taxonomy (NCBI): domain Eukaryota; kingdom Metazoa; phylum Chordata; class Mammalia; order Chiroptera; family Phyllostomidae; genus Sturnira; species Sturnira hondurensis. The sequence continues at coordinate 21,682,859 of NW_028083059.1, forward strand.
ATATGTTGAAGTTTTACAAAAGAACTAGATAAGTGAATGAAAATTATGACCATTTGGGAATAGAAGTGACTCAAAACTGTTGTATTCTATGTGCACTGCAGTGCTCTTGCTATGGAAAAGCGTTCATCAGAGGATATTCGAACCCTACTCTGATGGTCTTGTCTCTAAGAATGACTGTTTTCCGCTTATGTGGATTCTCAGCATTTCATGTTATCTTTCTCTAAATTAGGGGTATTTCCTGGTAATTCATTCTGAGACTAGTAAGATTATTCATGAGCAAATATCCTCAAAAACTTCAAACTTCTTCTCCTTACTGACGACTTGAAAGTTTCAATTAAGTACTCTGTCACATGACCCTAAAACCAAAGCCATATATGCATCTCACATAACAGTGTTTGGATTACCTTTTATTGGGAAGCAGAATGCAGAAGCCACTGAGCCAACTTAAAATATTCATTAATTATAATATAGACTTATTTCACTTGGAAAAGAGGTAAATTATGACACTATTGGGAAGCTTCTGATCAAAAATATGTACATCCAGGCCACTGTAAGTTTTTAGCCAAAAAAATAAAATCCAGATTCCTTCAATTTGCATGTCAGTTCTGGTGCATTATGGAAGCTGTTAGAATGAGCCTCACAGACTGTGCAGTAATTTGAACTGTTGAAAAATAATTAATGTCTATTACATGACCAATAAAATATGGTGATGTAATGCTGTTTAGAATGATTACAACAGAAAAATTGTTTCTGTTTAACTCCCAGTTAATCAGACAATTCATTGAACCTGAACTTGATATTCTATTATATTCTGGAATAATCAAAGACTTATCACTTATAAATTTAACCCATGGGTGGTGTTGCATTTATACTCAGTGTCTACCCTGATTTTTTCTCCATACGTGTAACATTCACATACTTCCTCAAGAATTTTCTTTGTGAACTTCCACTTGGTGTTCCCAGAATGCTAGCAGGTTTGTTTTACATTTTACTATCTTAACCTATACCTATTAGACCTTTGTTAAATGCTTGCCATGTGCGCCTCAGAGTTCTTTGAATCACAGAATAGCCAACCTAAATTTTTTACTTGTTTTTATTTTTGAACCAACTCATGGTGTTTTTTTTCCCCTTTGGCTAAAGGCAGCCTTTAAGAAAAGCGTAATGGATATAACTTCAAAGCAACTAAAAGAAAAATAAAGGAAGACAAATATTTTTATTTACTATATTATTTGTAACAAAACCTTTAAATTAGTAATTATTTATTTATAAATAAATACTTATTTATAAGTATTGATAAATATTTATACTTATAAGTATTTATAAATAAATAAAAATGTTGACAGTTTAAAAAGTAATTTCACTTAATAAATACTTATTTGTAAGTATGTATAAATACTTATTTATAAATAAATTAAAATGTTGATAGTTTTTAAAATAATTCCATTTTTGAGGAGTGATATCCCAAAAGAAAGATAGAAGATAAGGCTATATACAGTTTAAACTCTAAATTCTCCCATTTCCTAATTTGCTGTCTGCCTCTAAGAATTCTGATGACTCTTTGCTTCAGTGATACTCAGTGTTTAAACAAGGCAAACTAGATGGCGTTATTAATCTTTCCACTCCCTTTGCAATTTTACAGATAAAGCAGCTCTTATTACTGTTAAAATTTCATTTCCAGAGTAAATTTGCGTCCCTCTATCACCAGAGTGATCATGTTCCCATTGCCGTGTCTGTCACAGGAAACCAAACTGAAAACGGACTTCCACACACCAGCCGCTCCTGGAGCAATCACATGTTATCTTCACTGAGTTGAACCATTAAGAAAATTTAATCCCATTTCTGTCTATCTCTCTGTCAGTAGGAACGCAGAGACATTGAGTCCTCCCGTTTCCCTTTAGCCCTGACTGCAGGGCCAGTCAGACCCTGGACGCTGGTCATTGAGACCTAAGTTCACACCCCACTGCACTCCTCCGAAGGCCCTTCCCAGCGACGGTTATTGTTTGTAGCTCAGGAAACAGTTGCCTTTCTGCCCTTTCAGCAACCACTCTATTAAAAGAAAAGGCAGATGCCAACGCCTCTGAACCAGGTGATGCTCTGCTACCAGACCAGTAGGATTTCGGAGAAACCCCAGCCTTTGTCTCCTCTGCCCTTGCCCATTGTTTCCATGATGTAAAATGACTCTATTCCCTCGGTTTCGTTTGCTTTACTTTTTAAATTATAAAATATGATATTCAAATGAATATTCAAATGCAAGATCTGAAGGTTGTGCATTGTCTTCCGTTTTGAAGAATTGCTGTTTTCGTCGGAGGTTTCCCATCAGTATTTATGTCACAGTACAGTGAAGGAAAGAGCCTTCCCTCATCAGGATTGATTAGCCTCTGACAGCTTCTGGGAGGGAGCCTTAAAGTCTTAGATTGCCGTGAGACCAGGGAGGCACAGTGGTAGAGAAAAAGGACTCCTTCTGTCTTCGGGCTGACTTAGTTACTACTAATGGGATGTTTTCTAGGGCCTCTCTCCTCACTGCTAGTGAACCTTATGCTTCAGACAAGAAGCTTTGCTGACTCCTGTGTAGTGTCCGAATAAACTCAGAAGTGCACGGTAGTTAGAATACAACTTTTCAGCGAAAAATGCTTTTCAGTGAAACAAGAAGCGGCTATCAGGTGTCTGTCTAAGCTTTTAAGTTTCTACTGAGCAGAGTGTGACTATTTATTCACAGGAAATAATGGTGAGGCAGTGAAAATGGGAGAAGACTCAGCATCAGAGGCCACATGCTCTTATCTTCCACATTCAATTGAAAGCACTGTAACCTGCAGTTAGGCGTCAGTAGATAGCTTGGGTGGTGGTGGAGTCATGCTTTACCCTGTTCATTCTCGTATGACAGTCATCACGAAATCCTACTTATTTTGCCTTTTCAGTATTTCTCAACTCTCTCACCTTCTTACTATTGCTTTAATCCAGGCCTCCTCTCTCTCACAGTGAAATGGTTAACCTCTAACAAGTTTCCTTGCCTCTATCTTGCCCCATTCTCCACACAACAGTTTCATCAACCTAAAACACAAATCTAGTTATATTAATTTTATCCACCAAAAAATTATCATGGTTCTCATCGCTCCAGAAAACCTTCTAAAATACTTAATAGTGCTCTGCCTGGCCGCTTAGCCTTTTCTCTTGCTACCCCTCCCTTTCAGTCTAAGATCACTGCATTGTTTATGTATTCTTCTGTGCACATACTGTGTGGCTTTCCTCTGGGCTTTTGTTTGTTGGTCCGTTGGTCTAAAATGTCCTGGCCCATCTTCTACTTACTAATTACTCCTATCCTTGGACTCTGATCAGGAAATAATCCTTGAAGAAGCTTTGCCAGGTAGCTCAGTCGGCTAGAGCATCATCCTGATAACACTCAGGTTGTGGGTTTGATCCCTGGTTAAGACACATATAAGAATCAACCAATGAATGCATAAATAAGTGGAACAACAGATTGATGTTTCATCTAGCTGTTTCTCTTTTTCTCTAAAAATCTGCTTTAAAAAACAGTTTTAAAAAAAAAGAAGAAACTTCACAGATAGTCGCTACACTAGTGTAACAGATTTCCCCATGCATATACTCACTGGATATTACCACCATTCTTACTGCATTTCAGTATCTGCCCCCACTTGACTGTGAATTCTTTAGAGGCTCACTTTGTTCTCTTTGCCTTCCTAGTGCCCTTGCTTGTGACAGTACATCCTTATATCATTTTCTGTGTAAATCAGGGGCTGCCCTGATCCCTACCAGCTGTGGGATCCTGAGTAAGTTACTTATCTGCTGTGAGTTCTAGTGTTCTCATCTGTTCAAAAAGTAAATGTATATATAATTCAAACATCATATTGATACAAAATAAAATAACTAAAATATATCTCATAAAAGTAGCTCATAGATTATAAAGTGCTTATGCAAAAGGAATTGTTGTTATAATTATTTTTTTCATAAATTTTTCCAAAACAATTAAAAAATCCTTCGGTCCTGGCTGGTGTAGCTCAGTGGATTGAGTGCTGGCATGTGAACTAAGGGGTTGTGGGTTCAATGCCCATTCAGGGCACATGCCTGGGTTTTGGGCCAGGTCTCCAGTAGGGGCCATTGGAGAGGCAACCACATATTGATGTTTCTCTCCCTCTCTCTCTCCTTCCCTTCCACTGTCTCTAAAGATAAAAAAATAAAATCTTTTAAAAATTATTCAGATTTCTAGTAATATTTACTTTGTCCATAGAAATTTATTTTTTTGATAGCTGATTAATGTAGAATTTAGTAATTGTTTTCCTTTTTTGTGGCGATTATGTTCGTAATTCCCTGATATTGAGATCTGTCTTTGAAAGGCACTCCTTAGTATTCCTTTGGAAAGTGTTTTAAAGACATACGTTTTTTTTTTTCCTGCTGCTGCTGTTACCAAACATTTTGTAAAATAGAATCAATAGGATAGTCTTTCTGACACACTTGGATTCAAGTGCTGAATGTGCAAGTTAATAATTTCTGGTTTTCAATTTTTCCAACAGTTAAATGGGGTGAAATTGTCTAGCTTATAAGATTGTTTGGGGGATTAAATGAGCTCATACAGAGGAAATGTTTAGTACATTATTTGAAACATTGAGATGCTCAATAAAAGTAGAAGCAATGATGACATAAAGGCGAGGGATGAGGAGGTCACTTCAGCGGCATGTGTGTGTCAGAATGAGGACCTCATTGTCTGCAGTGCTCTTTCTTGCCCATCAGTAGCTGTAGGAAAGGATTAGGATCTGAGTTATCTGTGCATCTCCCAAAATATTTTGCATACACATACAATAAATACTTTTTAATAAACTACAGCTCTCAAGATTTCTGTAACCATGGTAAATATGTCCATTTTTATTCTAGTCACCTCAGGCAACAAGAGATAATTTTAGTATATTACACAAAATATGCATTTCATTAAAAATATGACACACATACATATATATGCATTTCAGACCCAAATAAGGATTTTTAAAATTAAACAGATTCATAACTAGCATGACTTCTTTTGATCTTTAAACATAATTATTATCTCTCCTGGTATGTTCAGTGCTGGTAAATTTCCTGATAGAATCAATAGTATGGAATTCCTTCACTGTTCCTTGAATAAATATAATTCAGATATTGGAACAATTGAATTAACTGGAGATAAAAATAATTTGGCTCTAAGATAGTCCCCAGTAATAACTTCCATATAACTTAAAACTTTAATAGTCTTGAAATTGGATGAAAGGCATAATCCATTAAAAGGAATGTGCATCTGTTCATTTGGACCATTTTCTAAGATGTAAAGTAACAACTTTGAAGATAACTGAATCACATGGTAATCTTCTACAGTGCAACATACTGCATGCGTGTGTGGATTTTTTCTATTTTTTATGGGTCACTAAGTAACTATTTCAGAATGTAAAATTAAAAGTTAGCTAAAAGTAAAACAAGATAGCATGCTTTAGCTTTTATTGCCAGTAGTAGGGCATAAGATTTAATAAACCCATATTCAAAAAACAAGCTATGGGGGGAAGAAGGCCTCCTTTATAAATTTGTGGTTTCCATACACAGGGTGTGCTATGTTCAGCTTCCTATCGGCGTATGAAATCTTTGTGCAAGAGTCATATGACTTTTCAGAGCTCGTATGATACTCAGGTATAAAAGAAGTAACGAGAGAAAAAGCTGGGCCTTTCAGTTCTGAATTTCCCGTCTTTGATGTAGAGTTCATTTAAATCATTCGTTGGAACAGTTTGCTTAAATTGCCGATTTCAGAAAAGCTGGCAGCATAATAGTACATTGTTTCTGGCCATTAATGTGGTTATTTGATTCAGAGCCAAAACTAATAGTGTCAGGGGGCCTTTTGGCAGGTTCAAGTGAGGTTTACTACAATGTGAGATCCTGGTTAAGAACTGCAAGTTCATCAACATCGTGATGAAACACATATTATAAAACCCCCACAGCTTTACTAGATGTCTTTAAGAACCTTGCTATGTCTGTGACGTTTTTGCCAGACTCTGACAAGATAGAGTAGACCAGTTCTTTAGGGAACGATTCACCCTGACATATGGTGGGGATCCACAGGGGTCTAGTAAGATCAGCATTGCTATAATAAATAGTGTTTCAGGGGTTGGCGGATAGTTATATCTGTTTGTATAATAGTTTATATATTATAGTAATATAATTGTATATGCAATTATATTCATTGGTAATTATAATATGTTGGTAATTGTAATTATGATATAATACACACACATCACAATGTGATGTTTATTTGCCACCTCCTGGTGTATATATTGCTATTTTATTTTTTTTATTATTTTTTTAAATATTTTATTTATTTATCTTTAGAGGGGAAGAGAATGAGAGAGGAAGAGAAACATCAATGTATGGTTGCTTCTTATGCATCCCCTGCTGGGAACTGGCCCCTGCTAGGAACTGGCCTGCAACCCAGGCATGCGCCCTGACTGGGAATCGAACCGCTTTTGTCTGGTTCGCAGGCCCGCACTCAATCCACTGAGCTAAACCAGCCAGGGCTATATATTGCTATTTTAAATGCTAAACTCAAAAGTCTTATTCAGCCCTGGCTGGTGTAGCTTATCGGATTGAGCTCGGGCTTGTGAACCAGAGGATCGAAGTTTGATTCCCAGTCAGGGCACATGCCTGGGTTGCAGGCCAGTTCCCAGCAGGGGACACACAAGAAGCAACCATACACTGATATTTCTCTCCCTTTCTCCTTTCCTTTCCTTCCAAAGATAAATAAATAAAATCTTTTTTAAAAAAGTCTTATTCAAAAAGCCTCCCTTGTAGGATTTGTCACAGATTTTTATTTTGCTGTTGTTGTTTATTTTGTGGTTAAAATAATGATTTTTTTTTAAAAAAATTAGTAGCCAGTTTGAAGGGCTGGAAGGAAAAGAGATTTGTGATCGTAAAAAGAAAACCCAAGAAGTCAATGTGTGAAGAGACTTAAAGAATCAATATTGCCAAGCTGAGCCCTTTGTACACTGGCTGAAAGTAAAACGCCATCAGCCAAGAGGTTTAATGAAGTCCCACTACAGAATTTAACGAGAGAATGATTTGTGAGATCGGCTCCCTCTCCTAACTCTTCTGATCCAGGGGCCTAAATAGAATGCGGAGTTCCACTCCTGCTGTGGTTTTTTTTTTTTTTTTTTAATGTTATTTGATTTGATTGAGACCCAGCAGCATTATGGCCTATAGTTCTTTTCTATTTTTTTTTCTGTGGGAAGGACAAGGTAAAGAACTTCTTTTATTCTTATCGCCTTTCAGAAATAGCCATTTTAACCCTCATGACTGTTGAAGATGTGACATTCTCTGAGATTTCATTCATTTACTCATAAAGGGTTTGGGTTGCTTTCAGTTATTTCAAACACACTGGTATAAGTCTTAAAAATTATTCAAAAGCAAAAGCATTCGCTACATGGCTTACCTACAGACAATTTGAAACACTCTCTTAATGTGTGTGCCAAGCAAGCATTTAAAGAAATAAGTAGAATAGTCAGGTACAAAAAATGATGGATACGTAAGATGATTCTGTGACAAATAATGACACAGGACCACATTAGTAAATCATGGGCCTTGCATTATGTTCTGAGCTTCAATCTGATTTATTTATCTGCATAGCAGTGGGTAAGGCTTTGTTGACCCAGTGATATAGATGTTTTCCCCAAATGTACTAAATTACTAAATATAGTTGTTATTAAATAGATTTGGCCTGATTTAGTTTTCTTGGGAATAAATGTTAAATAATAAATTTCTGTACTGGAGTGCTGAGATTTTGAATGTTAAGAATTGTATGGAGCTTCCAAATCATTTGCTTCGGTTAGATTTACAGGTACGAACATAGAGGTCAGATACATCTTTATACTGTGCAGCAAACTGTGAACATATATGTTGATATTTGACTACATACATTTGACACTTACAGTGGTTGTCCTAAAAGGTTGCAGCACATAACTGTTCAGATATAATATTGGCTGTTTTGATATTGTTTTCCTATGAGAAAATAAAATATGGCATGGATCATTTCCTTCCCCAAACCTTTTCATTAGGGAAAAAACTGTCCAAATATGAGCAGAATAATTATGTGTCCATGTTAATTTAATATATTAATGCATTAATGGGACATTTAAGTAATTTCCATTTTATTAAAGTATAATTAATATATATAACATTATACTAGTTTCAGGTACACAATGTAATGACTCTATATGTATTGCAAAGTGATCATCTCAATAAGTCTAGTTAATATCCATCACCATATATAGTTATGAAAAAGTGTTTTTCCTGACGAGGAGGGCTTTAAGATTTATTCTTTTAGCAACTTTCCTTTTTTTAAATTAAATTTATTGGGGTAAAACATCAGTTAATCACATTATGTAATTTTCAAGGGCTTTTAATTCCATAATACATTACCTGTTTACTGACCATGTGCTCACCACCCAAAGCCTAGTGCCCTTTATCATCATGTATTTGCCCCCCTACCCTCTCCATTCTCTCCCAACGCCCTTATTCTCTAGAGACCACAACACCATTGTTCTGTCTATGAGTGTGTTCACTGCTTCCTGCTTTGCTTATATCTCACGTATGAGTGAAATCATATGGTTCTTGTTCTTTTCTTTCTGACTTCACCTAGCACGCCACTCTCAAGATCCATCCGTGTTGTCACAAATGGCAATATTTTATCTTTTTTATGGCTGCCTAATATGGTGCTATATATGTGTGCCATATTTTTAACTGGTCGGCCTTTGAAAGACAAGTTGTTTCTATCATGAATAATGCTATAGTGAACATAGGTGTGGGTTCATCTTTATGAATAAGTGCTTTCAAACAATTCAAGTACGTAATCAGAAGAGGGATTGCTGGGTCACATGGTAGCTCTCTTCATACTTTTTAAAGAACTTTTCATACTGTTTTCCTTAGTGGCTGTACCAATTTACATTCCAGCTAACCATGTACGAGTGTTTCTTTTTCTCAACAATTGCTCCAACCAGCAGTGCTGTAGTATTGACTATAGTTATCATGCTGTGTACAGCATCCTTATGACTTACTTATTTTATAACTGAAAGTTTGTACCGTTGCCCCTCTTACTCATTTTACCCTCACCCCACCTCTGGCTCAAGCAATCACCGATCTGTTCTCTCTACCTGTGAGTTTGTTTATTTTTTGACTTTACATTGTAAGTGAGACCATATGGATTTCTCTTTCTCTGTCTGACTTATTTCACTAACCACAATGGCCTCTCAGTTTACCCATGTTGTTTCAAATGGCAGGATTCTCCTGTTTTTCTAATGGATAAATAATATTCCATGGTATAAAATAGCACATTTCTTTATCCACTCGGCCATGGATGGACACTTGTTTTCCTAACTTGGCTAGTGTAAATAATGCTGCAGGAAACATTGAGGTATGCATAACTTTTCTAGATCAGTGTTTCGTTTTCTCTGAATGAAGGCTCAGAAGTGGAATTGATGGATCATATGGCAGGGTTCTGTTTTGTTTTGTTTTTGAGGATTCTCCATACTATTTTATGTAGTATGTACCAATTTACACTCTTACGATCGGTATACAGATTTCTTTTTTTTCACATCTTCTCCCAGTTATTATTTCTTGTCTGATTGATAGTTGCCAATTGAACAGGTGTGAGGTGACATCTCTTTGTAGTTTGATTTATATTTCTGTTATAGCTGGTAAAGTTGAGCATCGTATTATACATCTGTTGGCCACCTGTATGTCTTCATGGGGAAAGTATCTGTGCAGGTCCTCTGCCCATTTTGTAATCAGATCATTTGCTTTTTAGCTGTTGAGTTGTAGGAATTCTCTCTGTATTTCGCATATTAACTACTTATTTAATATATGAGTTGCAAATATTTTGTCCTGTTTAATAGGTTGCCATTTCATTTTGTTGATTTTGCTTATAAATTATTTATTTAAATTTAAGTATACTTTGTAAGTTGGTATACAATATTATATTAGTTATATTAGTTTCAAGTGTAATTTGACATTTTTATACCTTACAGTGATATCGCCCCTCTAATTCTAGTAATTGTCTGTCACTGTGCAAACTTAAAACAGTATTATTCACTATTTTCCCATTTACCTTTTCAAATCATTCCTCCATTTCTCTCTCCTCTGGTAACCATCCTTTTGGTCTCTGTTTCTGAGTATGTTTTGGTTTCGTTTTGTTTGTTTTGTTTTTGATTCCACATCATATGGTATTTGTCCAATTTGTCATTCTCTGTCTGACTTGCCTCACTTAGCAAAATACCCACTAGATCAATCCATATTGTGGGAAATGGCAAGATGTCATTCTTTTTTGTCCCTGCATAGCACTCCCATGTTCTTCTTACTGTGTGTGTATCATCACATCTTTACTCACTCATCTATCACTGGACACCTAGGTTGCTTTCATATCTTGGCTATTATAAATAATTCTGTAATGAACAGAGGGGTGCATATATATTTTCATATTAGTATTTTATTTTCTTTAGATAAATACCCAGAAGTAGAATTGCTGGATGATATGGTAAATCTGGTTTTAGTTTTTTTGACAAACCTCCATGCTGTTTTGCATAGTGGCTGCAACAATTTGCAGCCCCACCAACAATACGTGAGGGTTTCTTTTTCTCCATATCCTTGCTGACATGCTAGTTGTTGACTGTTTTTATAGTAGCTGTTCTGACTAGTGTGAGGTGATACCTCATTGGGTTTTTATTTATATTTCCCTGATGATTAGTTATGATGAGCATCTTTTTGTATGTCTGTCTGTTGGCCATCTGTAATTTTTTGTGGTGGTTACTGAGAGTTGTATGAATTCCTCATGTATTTTGAATACTAAACTCTTGTTGGATATATCAATTGCAAATATGTTCTCCCATTCAGTAGGTTCTTTGTTTGTTTTGTTGATGATTTCTTTTATGTTTTGGAGGCTTTTTAGTTTGATGGAGTCCTTTTTTTTTTTGCTTTTTTGTTTTGTTTTGTTTGTTTCCTTGTTCAAAGCAACATATCCAAAAAGATACTACTCAGATTCATGTTAAATAGTTTAATACCTGCATTTTTCCTTAGGAATTTTATGCTTTCCAGCTTTATTTTTAAGTGTTTAATCCATTTTGAGTTTATTTTTGTGTATGCTATAGGAGAGTGGTCCAATATAACTTTTTGCACATTTCTATGCAGTTTTCCCAACACTTGTTAAAGAGATTATTGTTTCTTCCATTGTATATTCTTGCCTCTTTTGTCATAGATTAGTTGAACATGTAAGTGAGATTTTTATTTGTGGGCTCCCTATTTTGTTCCATTGGTCTATGTATCTGTTTTTGTGTTAATATGATAATGTTTTGATTATTGTAGCTTTGTAGTATAGTTTGGAATAATGAGCATAATATGTAAAACTTTTTTCTACTTTCTCAAGATTACTAGGTGTCTTTTGTTTTTCCATATACATTTTTAGATTATTTGTTCTAATTCTGAGAAGAATGTCATTGGTATTTTGATAGCAATTGTATGGAATATGTGGGTTTCTTTGGGTAGCATGTTTATTTTAACAATATCAGTCTTTCTAGTTCGTGAACATGGTACATCTTTCCATTCATGTGTGGCCTCTTCATATTGTTTCTTCAATGTCCTATTGTTTTCAGAGTAAGGTCTTTCACCTCTTGGTTAAATTTATTTATTTTGATACATGTGCGGATTGAATTGTCTTAATTACTTCCAATTGTTAATAGTGTATTGGAAGATGACAAATTTCTCTATATTAATTTTATATCCAGCTACTTTACTAATTTTTTTTATTCTATTAATTTTTGGTGGCTTCTTCAGGGTTTTCTATACATAGTATCATGTCATCTCTAAATAGTGACAATTTTACTTTTTTTTCCAATTTGGATGCCTTTTCTTTTTTTATTTTAATTTTTTTGACTGACTGCTATGGCTAGGACTTCCAATACTGTATTCAGTGATACTGGTTAAGGTGGGCCTTCTTGTGTTGTTCCTGATTGTAGAGAAAAAGCTTTCAGCTTCTCATTATTGACCAGGATGGTAGCTGTGGACTTGTTGTACATAGTCTTTATCAAGTTAAAGTAGTTCCTTCTGTACTCATTTTGTTAAGAGTTTTTCTTATCATAAATGGATGTCGATAACTAATTTTTTATCCTCACTTCAGGCCATTGTTTCATTGCTTTTAGAGAGAAAGGAAGGGCGAGAGGGAAACAATGATGTGAGAGAAACATCAGTTGGTTACCTCCCATACATGTGCAGACCAGAGATGGCACATACTCTGACCAGGAATTGAAGCCACAACCTTTTGGTTACAGGACAACGTTCCAAACCCACTGAGCCACACCAGCCAGGGAAAATGTAAATAATTTTTGCTGAAAGTTATTTTGTGTAAGTGATAGATCCAAAATGTTTCAGAAACAAAATTATATTAGTATAAGGTTTAACTTTTTTGCTTAAACAAACAGGTCATGCAATGTAGTAAAAACAACAAGGATTTTAAGAGCAGTACAGACCTGAATTCCAATCTCGTATTTCTCACATGACGTGTGACCTGACAAGGCATGGACCCTGCCCTAATGAAGCTTATTACAGCCTCATGAATAAGAGCAAGCAGTATGCACAAATATCTACAGTATCAGCAGAATGTAAAAAGTCTATTTGTGGAGATGTAGACAAGCCAGGGAGAGAGAAAATTCTTTCAGTTGGGCAGTGGGAACATCAGGAAGGTCATTGTCATTGTTCACTGTTTTCACAGCTATTTGCAATGTGAATAAAGTCCTCAACTTGGTAAGTTCCAGAGACACTTTGGCAAGCAAAATGGTTAAGTACTTGCTACCATGAAGCATGTAAGCTAGTTTGGTAAACAGACATTTATAGAAAAATCACACACAGATGTCTTTTTAGAGTAGGAGTGCTATGGGAAAAGGGTTAAGACGTCATTCTGATAATATATATTATCACATATAGAGGTAGCTCCTTGATTTTTTTTTTGGGGGGGGGGCAAGAGGTAATGTAAGCATAATTAGATAGATGAAGGGGGTGATCCCAAGATGCAGCACGAGCAGAACCGGAGGTAAGATGGAGCATGACCTCCTCAAGGACTAAGAGAAGACCTATGGAGCTGGGTGGGGAGACAGAGGAGGAGGGGCAATAGAGAACACACTGAGGACTTACACAGCAAGGCCATGTTAGGGACGTTGTTCTCTCTTTTAAGAGCAGTAGGACAGTATTAAAAGACTAAGCAAAAAAGCACTATAATCTTAAGTGCTTTGTTCTTGATTACTCTGGCTATGCTGTGAAATTGGACTGGGTGAAAGCACTAACAATAGTTCCTGTGGGCCCTATTGAATAGCTGGGCCAGAGGGTGGCAGTAGAGAAAGAAAGAGGTGGGTGGAATGGAGAAATAGTTACAAAATAAAAGCTACAGGATTATATAATGGACTGTGCATTTCAAGGAGGAGGGAGAGAAAAGATCTAGGTTTCCAGTTTTCTAAATTGATTTAGGGAGTAGTACCATCAAAAATATGATCCCAAGAGTCTATTTAGATGTGATACAAATTGTCTTAGATTGGTGGTTAGTTGTATTTCAATCTCAGACTCTTTAGTAGGCAAATAATTAAGTTGCACCATTTGCTAAACTACTTTTTGGTAAAGTTGCCACATTTTTAGAAGCAGTTGGGAAAGAGGAATATTAACTATCTGTGAGTACCTCTGATAATTTAGGATTATGCAAGACACTTTTTATTGTATTAGGGAAGAGTAATTATTTGTTAGTATGCTGTTAAACCTCAGACAGAATGGACAATCTACAGCAAGGTTTCCCAGTCCTGGTACCATTGACACCTTGGGCCGAATCCCTCTTTGTTGTGGATAGCCATCTTCGAGTCTTCTAAATATAGGATGTTTATCAGCATCCCAGCCCCTCTGTTCTCTGGATGCCAGAAACGCCATCCCCTTTAGGTTGTAACAACCAGAACTATCTGCAGAACTATCTATATCTACATAAAGGAATAATGGGAGATTTGAGTGGAGGGGAAAAGTTCATAGTATTTGATGTCTCTATTAAATGTATTCTAAAAATGCTGCTCTTAATTACTCTATTTTAATGTCTGAAAGGTTGAAAGGCATAATGACAGGCTTTTATGTCAAACTCAATCTTTTCCCCCCAAAAGAAATCATACCTTGGTATTAAAATATTCTAAGGGCTTTTAATTGTGAGAGATATGATCACTCATGAGTGTCTATGAATGTAATTGCTCTAGTATAACAGTGACTGGGATTTTGTCAGTTCAAATGTAGATAGCTTTGGTGCTTGAAAATTTGAGGGGGTCCTCTGTTTTAATAAAAATGTGCTTCCACCAAAATCTTGTAGCTTACTGCTTTTACTCCATTCATATTCTTCTGGAATGTGTTTTTTAAAATATTTTATTTATTTATTTTTAGAAAGAGGGGACGGGAAGGAGAAAGAGTTGCAGAGAAATATCAATGTATGGTTGCCTCTCGTGAGTCCCCTGCCGGGAACTGGCCTGCAACCCAGGCATGTGCCCTGAGTGGGAATCGAACCAGTGACCCTTTGCTTCACAGGCCTGTGCTCAGTCCACTGAGCTACACCAGCCAGGGCTGGAATGTGGTTTTTACAGTTCTAGTCTGCCATATTTGTTGACTGAGCCCTGCTCTTCAAAAAGCACTATATATGAAAATGAAAAAAAATCACATCAACTTAAGGATTCACTAGAATTTAGCTACTAATAATGAAAACTAATATGTAAAAACTAGCAGAAAAATTCCTTAGTCGAGGTAATTTCATTTGTAGCTTGTTCAGGAAAACTGCTGTTCTCTGATATTTACAAGTAGGATTGGGTCTACCGTAGACAAATTTGTTTAACTATGAAATCTTATATAGAGTCATGCTAGGAATTTAGAATACTTAAATTATTTTAGACCCAAATACCATGATAATCTTCTGTCATTACATTTTAAAATAGTTGTATGGCCAAAGCCAGCAGTGAAAAATCTCAACATTTATGTAACTTGTAAGTATAAACTCAGATTGCCATTAATCTTCCAAAACTGAGTTCTCAGTATAAAAACACCACAATCTTAAATTGTAATATAGTGCCAATTATGCAAGTATTTTGCTTTCTTTAAATATTTCTGACATCTTCTGGGTTTATCATAAGAGCTATGTGTATGAAGTACTTCATCAGCTTATGGTGATATTAACTAAAAAGAATATATTTGTGCTCCTGCTTTGGTTCTGAATTTCCATACTCTTAAAATCATAGAGTAGAAAGTGCTTTAAGTCAGCTGCTCTGTTCCTTTACTAGACAGGGTTATAGCTAAACTGTTGTGGCCAAATGGATATAAATTCCATTTTTAAAGACCTCTGGAGACATCACAGTTGGCAACCAATTCATGGTTCAGCGACCTTTACTGTTAACTGCTTCTCTTCTGTGCTTTCCTTAAGTCATTCATGCTATTTAGGCCCATTATCTTCTCTTCAGGCCTAAATAATTATCAAGATTGGCTGGTTCCTGTATTTATTAGACCTGATTTGAAGACTTAAGTATCTGTCCAGCTAACTTATTTTCTCAGACCAAAAAAATGTCTCTTCCTTCAGCCTCTGTATAATTTTTCAAACATGTGTCATCTTTTTGACTCACATCTCCCGAATATGACAGAGAGAAAAATGAGTATTTCCTCCTTCCCTCTCTTCCTCCCTCCTTTATTTTCTTTCTTTCATCCTTTTCCTTGCTCCAGTTTTTGCTTCCTTTCTCTCTTATCTTATCCTAGTTATACCTAAAAATTATCATCTGAAAAATGTATATTTTTTAATACTTTTTATTTAAGCATTTGTGTGACAGAGCTCAGCATCACCATCTGTTTAAAATGCATTATATTTTTTTAAAGATCATGAAAGTTGTCGGTGTTGTAATTCTATCACATACTTTAAATAAATATGTGAAATGCATTTCTTTTTTTAATGTATCAACGTTTATTTTTTTTTCACTTAATTGTTGTTCAAGTACAGTTTCTGTCTTTTACTCCCATCCCAGCCCACCCCTCCCCACAGTGCTCCCCACCTCCCTCCCATTTCCACCCCCCTTAGTTGTCCGCGTGTCCTTTATACTTGTTCCTGTAAACCCTTCTTCCCCTTTCCCCTGAAATTCCCTCTCCTCTCCCCTCTGGTCCCTGTCAGCCTGTTCTCTATTTCAGTGTCTTTGGTTATATTTTGCTTGCTTGTTTGTTTTGTTGTTTAGCTTCTTGTTAAAGGTGAGATAATATGGTATTTGTCTTTTCACTGCCTGGCTTATTTCACTCAGCATAATGTTTTCCATTTCCATCCATGCTGTTGCAAAGGGTAGGAGCTCCTTCTTTCTTTCTGCTGCATAAAATTCCATTGTGTATATGTACCATAATTTTTTAAGATTTTATTTATTTTAGAGAGATGGGGAGGGGAGGGTGAAAGGGAAGGAGTGAAACTCAGTGTTCTGGTTGCCTCTAGCATACCCCATACTGGGGACCTGGCCTGCAACCCAGTCATGTGCCCTGGGAATCAAACCAGCAATGCTTTGGTTTGCAGGCCTACGCTCATTCCACTGAGCTACATCAGCCAGGGCCTTGTACCATAATTTTTTGATCCGTTCACTTACTGACAGGCACCTAGGTTGCTTCTAACTCTTGGCTATTGTAAATTGTGCTGCTATGAATATTGGGGTGCATAGGTTCTTTTGGATTGGTGTTTTAGGGTTCTTAGGATATAATCCTAGCAATGGAATTGCTGGGTCAAAAGGCAGGTTTATTTTCACTTTTCTGAGAAAAATTCCATACTGTTTTCCATAGTAGTTTTACTAATCTGCAACCCCACCAACAATGGGTTAGGGTCCCCTTTTCTCCACAACCTCTCCAACACTTGTTGTTTGTTGCTTTGTTTATGATGGCCATTCTGACTGGTGTAAAGTGGTATCTCATTGTGGTTTTAATTTGCATCTCTCTGATAGCTAGTGATATTGAACATCTTTTCATATGTCTCTGGATCTTCTGTATGTCCCCCTTGGAGAAATGTCTGAAAAATGTATATTCTTAGAAAGAAGATATCAAAATCATTAAATAATCTGGAGCCTTTTGATGTAATATTCAAAAGAGGAAGAAAGTCTCTCATATTAAGTGTGTGTGTGTTTGATAGAGAGGAGAAAAAGGCTAAACTTTCTCAAACTTTTAAACAGTTGTTTAAAAAAAAACTATTAGTCAAGGATATAATAATTGTATTATCTCTAATCATTTTAATGAAAGCTCTATTTTTTCTCTTTTAATCACAAAAAAACAGGAGTTTTATAATTATATAATTTATATGTTATATAAAGGTGTTTGTATATATTTAGATTTACTATAACACTTCTCCCTTCCTCCCCCATGAAAATATAACCTGAGCGAAAACAGTATGCTTCCTACAAATTCAGCCTTCTGGCAAGTTCTCTAATTCCTCATCCCATTCTTAAAGTACTTCAGTATAAAAGAAAATTAAAGTTGTCACTGGAGGTGGATTGTAATCTGTATCATGTTTCTGTTTTTAAAAAAATTAAATAGTACGGTTTAATCTCTTGAAAATATATTTATGTTCAAAGGTTATTTTTACCTTCCTATATAGCATAGTTACCTTAAGAAAAAAATTTGGTGAAGATACTACTTGTTCTCATGTTTCAAAAGATTATTTCTTTATTCAATTTATAATGGTTTCAAGTATTGGGATTTAAATTGGTTCCCCTGTAAGAAATAAATGTATTTTTGTTATCGTTATTTCACCAAAAAGTGAACCTTTCCAAAAGGCTCTAAGTCTGTGTTCTTCTTACCTAGTAGTTTTTCATGTATTTTAAAACAATAACTAAACATTCTTAAAATATTTTAACATAATGAGAAATTATTTAAATGTAAAATCAATTAGATTTTGTGTCCTATTGCAGTATGGTTCTTCCCAAACTGATTAAGTTGTGGGAAAATGCGTAGAGATTTGGGTTTAGGCAAGAGGCCTAGCAGGCAGGCTTTGGTTAGTCATCTGTGGCCTTGAGAAAGTTATTTAACAATTTAGGTTCTCCGTTTCTTGTGCAAGGAGGATGGGGTTAGACTGATAAGTTCTAAGGTCACTTCCAGCCCTAAAATTTTAGAGTTTTATTGTTTTATTAGAGATAGAGCAAGACAGCCTTTTCCTCTTCGAGGGAAGAGGGAGTTGCGATAGAAGTGTGCCTAGCTTTTACAGCAGAAAGAAAAGTTGTTGAGAAGAGTTATGAGGATGGTAAGAGAGAAGCCACTCATAAATCACAAACTTTAGTAGATAATGAGTGAACAGGATCCAAATGACTCTTCTTCCCACGGACTGTTCTTGCACATACCTAACTAGACACTGATAGGAACTGCCTGTGATGGAGAAGGGCCTGGCTGTGCATGGAAAGAAAATCCTTTGACCTAACCCTGAGAGGAGCAAGGAGGAAGGGGACACCTGGGAAAAATTTACAGAAATTTATCTCATTTATTTTTTAGAAGAGCAAGTTTGGGATGATCATTTCCTTCAAGTGAGCAGAGGATTTTATGTGCAGGATACTGATGACACTTACTTGTTTACTGAAACTAGAACAAATGGAAAGGAGGTTCACTGTGACAAGCAGGTTTTCATTTGGATAAAAGGAATCATTTCCTGAGAGTCATGGTTATTAAAAGTTAAAATGATTATTCAAAATAGGATTCTCTCAAATACTTATGTTTTAGAAGTTTCTATGTTACATATTGTTCTTAGATAACTTTTAGTGTCCTTAATAGACTATGAAATATTTTCCAGTTATTATTTGTCATTAACTTGAAATTCTTAAACACATTGGGTTTTAATAAAATATTCAACTTTTATAATTTAATTGCTGGAAAAACTTATAAGCAAGGAAAAAGTACTTTTTAAATTTTGAATGAGCTGCTGTCCAATAATTTTCTTATCTTTAACATATTGCATATTTTTGAAATATTTAAGGAATTTTAAAGTGGTGAAGTCGTACAACTAGAAAACGTTTAGGACTCATTCCTGTAACCTCTCAATTTCAAATAGGCTTCACTTTTTTTTAATGTATGAGTCTAATTAGATAAAATTTATTTTCAGATTACCCCAAAATATGATCCTATACCTTTTGCTTTTTTCTAAGCAAAACTTTGTTGCTACAATTTGTCAGGTTCTCTTTCTCATAGTTTCTAAGTATTTCTCCCTGTCATTTAAAAGACATCATTTTTGAGGTTTCAAAAATTGGAACCAAGTCTGATTTACTTTGTGTTTTTAAATTGGAATAACAAAGCTGATTCTTTTACAAACATTATGCTTGAGTAAATGAGAAAATATTTTTAACTTTTCTTGCCTGAGTGAATGAAAAAATTATTTTTCAAGTGTTTTTTTTTTTGAGTGAAAAATAAAGACAAGTTATTTCCCTCACATTAGAGGGAACATGTGAATTAAAATATGTTTCTGAGTTCCTTTTACGTGTTGTGCATTAGCAATAGGTATGAGAACCTTTGTTTCTTGTAAAACTTGACTGTTTCGCGGCAGCGGTGCTTGGCATAGTTCACTTACTTACACTACAGGAATGCGTATGAAGTGTCTTTAATTTTGATTTGCCTAAGTGGGGATTATTTATTTGAGTAAAATGTATTGTGGGTGTATATTGGGCTTTTATGAGAAGGTTCTACATTAGTCAGTAGTAGCTGTCTTTGCTTCTGAAAGTGCGAATCAAAACAATTGTTTTCTAGTATTTAAAATATGTATTAGTTGATATGTTAAAATGCCCAATGTTTTATTATGGAAAACAGGTAATGTGATTATGGCTTTATTATTGTTACAAAGTTTTCATAATATATTCACATGTTTTATGTTTCTTTTCAATTAAAGTATGCAAGAATTTAAATGTAGCACCTTGTAATAATCTTGCTGCTCAGCCTGTGGTCATGGAACAGTCGCAGCACCCAGGTGCTTGTTAGAAATGAAAATCTCAGGCCATACTCCTGACTATAGACTCACAGTCTGCGTTTTAAACAGATAAACTTATGCTTATTCACGTTTGAAAAGCATGGCTTAATAGAGTATCATTGGCAGCATGAAACTTCAAAAAATTAACCTGGGGAGGAGTTATAGAATTTAACACTTTTTTCACTTTGATTAAGATGCTTGATTTCTAGCCCTGGCTGGCGTAGCTCAGTGGATTGAGCGCGGGCCTGCGAATCAGGTGATTGCGGTTCGATTCCCAGTCAGGACACATGCCTGGGTTGCAAACTGGTTCCTTGCAGGCTAACTACCAGCAGGGGATGCACAAAAGGCAACCATACATTGATGTTTCTCTCCCTCTCTCCTTCCCCTCTAAAAATAAATAAATGAATAAATAAATAAATAAATAAAATATAAACATTAATTTGATGAAATATATTTTTTTAAAAAAAAAAGATGCTTGATTTCTAATCTGTATGGCACTAGAAGTTAAAATGTATAGTGTTTTCAAAGCTCATTACAGGTATGGTTATCTAACCTTGTCATCCGGCAGCAAAATGCAAAGCCATTGGGAAGTGTTTTATGATTTTACAGCTGTCACCCATTGTAGCTCAGCCATTCAATCCCTGAAGAGATTTTAGGATCTATTTCTGTCTTTCTTAAATTATTCATGATTATGCTTAAAATGCGAACAAATATATTCATTCATGAACAGTATAAGCCATGCATCCAAATGTTAATGTGTTCTTTATTTTATTTTAAAAGGAAGATCATTGTGAAATTACTTTTTCTGTTCTGTTTTCTGTTTTTTATTTTTATTTATTCCATGTTTTCTTTTTTTGTTTTGTTTTAGTTGGGTCTGGTAAGTTGACATTTTATTGGCCATCTTCTAATCACCGTGTCACTGTGACTGGAACTTCTCTTCCCCTTTCCATCCATACCCTTCCATGTCCTTCAACCAGTCCGCCTCCATCTCTCACTTGTCATTGGCCACACAGACAGACTGCACAGAATAAAGTCTGCAGGAAGTATGGGTAACTGACAAAGAGTGAAGGTAATGGGGTTGCTAACTTTATGTATTATTAAATGATATGTGATCTGAATCCTTCTATTTTTTTCCTCCTTAACTGAGACGTAAATTAAGTGGTAGGCCTGTATTTTGGTTAAGTACTATTTCAACTTATATCTCTTAATATAAACAAACCAATATAAGTACCCAAAGAACAATTTGGACTTTTTTGTCCAAATTTTTGTATGTATTCATGTCTGTCTGAGTTTTTATAATTGTCATTCAATAATAGTCATTAAAAGTCCTGTTGGTGAATAACTTTGCAGTTCAAGTTCTTTGCACTCATTTTCATTTTTTATACATCAGATTCACTTCGTTTTGTGTAAGAAGTAACAACATGATATGTCCGAACTTTATTAACATTTGCTTTGATAAACATTTGTTCTTGTATAAATAGTCATTAGGTTTTCGAGTACCTTCACGCTCAGCAACTTGCCGAAGGCCCATTTACCCTTTAAAGGGATGCTGGGACGCCATTTTTGGAGGATTGTCCATGGGTATGCTAAGTGTTAAGCCAGAAAATAATTTTGATGCTAAAAGTATCTCCTTAGTTTTTTCAGTTAAAAAGATGCACAAATATTATAAAAGTGTCACTTTATGTTAATACAGATAGGTCAGATTGTTTAGTAATGGTGATAAAATAATAGGCTATTTGAAAAAATAACTTTCTATATGCTCCTGTATACACAAATATAGATGACTAAAACACATAAAAAATAAAGACAAGAGTACAGGATGAGGATGGAGCTGAATGTTTACATACTATGTGTATATTATAAATCTAACCAGATTAAACAGACTGTTAACAAAATGGAAAATATATCTACAACATATATGAGTAGATAAAATTTTAGCATATCGATGGTTATTAGAAATCAGAAAGATAGGACACAATCTTCTCAACAAGTAGGATATCCATGACAAGGTAATACAAAGATAAGTGCTTAATGCTCCTGACATAAAGATGCTAACTCGGAGGAGGTTCCATTTTCAGTTTGGATAAGATATTAATGCTCAGTATTTGTGAGGCTCTGGAGGAAAGTGCCCTAGTAGAGACAGTGCCAGTTGGAATAACTTTAAATATAATTGAGAAGGATGTTAATCTTACCACTATTTTTAATAGTGAAAATTAGAAACAAGCTAAATTTTAAACTAATAGATTGGTTAAATAATTATATATGTATTATTAAATAGTCATTAAGTGATATTGTAAGAGACTGTTTTAAACAATACGGTCCAATTTGCATGGTTGAATTATAGGTAGCTTTTTTTCCCTTTGCTTGTCTCATTTTCTAAATTTTCAACACTAGCCATATGTGACATTACTAACATGATTATGTATTTTTGATTATAGAAAGTTTAAATGTTATAACCTTGAAAATCCCAACATTTCATCATAAATATTAAGTAGATGCATATTATGAATGGTCTTCTCCATCTAAATATGCGTAATTAAGATAGCTTGCTAAGTTGGTGTATTTAATTCATGGAAATTATTTTTAGAAATATGTCTACATCTGATATTTGACATACGTGTACAGGGAATTTTTTAGATCTATTTCTGAGACATACTCTGTGGCTGATGTCACTGCTGATGTTGGCTCGACAAAATGCCTATAAAATAGAGTGAATTTATTTTCAGTCAAATATCCTGTGTGGAAGGATTGCTGCAGGATAGATGTAGTTAGCACAGGGGTTTCTGTCCTTGTTCCCAGATAGGTCTCTGAGGTTTGAAGAGAACTGGCATTTTATAAAAGGATCAGGGATTCTGGCACACATTATTAGACATGCTTCTAAGATATATAGGAAAGAGACCACCCAAAGTTTTTACTTGTCTAAGTGGTTAAAGCATTTATATTTTCCTAACCAAAAGACCTGCGTATTGCAGTCATATTCTCCCATTCATTTAATTAATCATTTGTTATTTTTTATTGAAACAAATTAAAGTCTCTTCTGGCTTTACGTGTTTTTTTCCTCCAGTCAGTCCTTTCCATTTTTTTCTCTGATATCTACATCAATTATTTCAACCTCTAATGAATGGATTAAATGCCCCTGTATGGCTGTGTGTGGAGGAAAATCCCCAAGCAATGATGCATATGTTTTTTATTATACCTGGATAATGACAGTGTTTGCTAAATTCATGAGTAAACCATTCAATTACAATCAGAGTTTTAAAAAATTATAAGGAAGAACTTTAGCCTTACCAAATTGAACCTAAACTATATCTCCTAGCTTTGTATTTTCTTCCCTGTAAGTTACAGGACATTTGAAGGCATTTGACCTGATTTTTCAGGTCTCCTATAATTTTCTAGTCAAATGGTATAATTTCTACTAAACCTCAATTAAAAATAAAAAGGGAGTATAGAGGGAGTTAGGAGAGCTAATTGCTTTGTTCAGTTTTGCCACCATGTAATCTTCAGCTAGTTGTTTTACATATCCCCTTTTCTATGGAATTTTATATATATAAAATTTATATATGAGATGTATTATAAATATTAGTATATATGTCTTAGATTGAAGAGAAAATATTTAGAGAAAAATGCCCTATCAAATCCTCACCTTTGTTAACAAAAAAATCATATTCTTGTGAGCCGAGTATAAACATTTATAGGAATAATCTGAATATAATTTTTATTCATATTCATTTTACAGAGTTATCCTAACTGACTGACATAAGTAACTAAAACTACTTTTAGGGAAAATGTTAAAAACAATGAAATAGCCTTTAAAAGTGGATTAGAAGAACCCTATCTTGTTTAAACCATTAAATGTCTGGCTTAAGACATTCACTTCAATTTGGACAGAGACAAGAGAGAATAATTAGGTGTTTCAGACAGTTGATAAGAAATGAATGTGAGAAGTGTAAACAGTAGGTAAAAAGAGTTGTATTCAATGCACATTTTTTCCAAGCATAAAGCACAGTCCAAGCAAGCATAATTTTTCCCTAGGAGTGACTCCATCAGCAGCCTAGTGTTTTCAGCTGCCATTGCTCTCAGCATAACTGACACAATTTTCTGACACTCTATTTACTGCTGGATGGAGTGGCCATTTTAAGTCCATGTAAATCAAACAGTTTGGACAAAGCTGGCAGTATTTATAATGTCAGGATGAGCAGATGTTTCAAATTTGCCCTCATTTCCATATACATTCTGTTTGGACATGCCCTCGTCTATGTAAATGAAGGAGGCATGGGACTCCACTGTTGCTTTAAGTTCATTTTTCAACTAATTGGACTGAGGATTTCAAATGGTTATAATTTGCATGGAGGCATTGCAGGAGCTTTTGAGTTAAATCTTAGGACCTGCGTACATCAGAAGGGTTTTGTATGATTAAAGTCTGTTCACCTTTAAGCAGCTCTAAATGGGAAAAGATATTTATTCATGCAAATTTCAGGTATATGGAAAATGTAAGGGGTCAAATTGTTGCTCAGACATTGTTTTTATATGGAGGTTAATCTTAGAAGTTTAGGTAATAAAAAAATCTCCTCACAAAACAATTCTATTCCATTCTGCAATTATGCTTTTAACAATGTAGCATCAGTGGAATTCAGGTTGTAAATTTGTATGTTACACACGATCGTACATGATGAGTTGTATAAAATAACAGAAGCACTTGGGATATCAGAAAATTGTCTAAATTAAGACAAAAACTACATGCTTTTGATTCAGTGTAATTTATTTCATCTTCTTTAGAACCTCCGCATTTTGTCGTGAAACCCCGTGACCAGGTTGTTGCCTTGGGACGAACTGTAACTTTTCAGTGTGAAGCAACCGGAAATCCTCAACCAGCTATTTTTTGGAGGAGAGAGGGGAGTCAGGTATGAGTTTGGTATATTATTTCAATCAGCAAAGACGAATGCCATCATTATAATTATATATATATCCAATTATATATAATATATAATACATTAATATATGTAATCATATATATAATTTAGTCATACAACTGTCACATTAAGAGAATTGTGAAATCTCTGAGTTTCGTAGAAAATTTCAGCAATAAGAGAGAAAGGAAATTTCAGACAAAATTTCCTTCATTGTTTTAATTCTCAAAGCAGTTATTCCTGCCTACTTTTGTTACACAGGGTGGTATATAGAATTAGGATGGTCTTATTATATAAAACTTACCTTTTGTTCCAGTTCAGGGACATTTTTAAACAATTTTTCCTCAACACAATTACTTATCATTTCTACTCTACAGATGTCTGTAATTATATGTTAAATGAAATGTATACACATTTAACACAGAGATGGTAACCATTCAGTGCAAGTTCCCTGAAGCACCAGGAATCAGAAGTGTCTTCTCCATTTCATATATATGAAATACATATAATACATATAACAATTAAAATGTTTAATAGAACAATATTAAATTTTCTTAAACATAGATGTCATGTTAAATATAGTTCAGCATACTCTAATTCTTTCAAAACTATCCTATGGGATCACCATTTACTATCAACTCATACTCTCTAATCATTTTATAAACCACAATTTTCCATATACCTTGACACTAAGATA
Organism: Sturnira hondurensis; assembly: GCF_014824575.4. NCBI lineage: Eukaryota > Metazoa > Chordata > Mammalia > Chiroptera > Phyllostomidae > Sturnira > Sturnira hondurensis. Next base: position 21,708,477 of record NW_028083059.1, read on the forward strand.
TAGAGATCTACCTATACCCTTACAAACTCCAACTTCATTATTTGGCTTCAGCTTAATGAAAAGATGATTTTGAAACAGTTTCACTTCTAAAATAATAGGAAACTTTTAAGTGTTCTTAAAGTGTATGTCCTCTTTTCTTATATCTTCATGACTTGCCTTCTTCAATAAAGGGAAATATCTCCTTTTTTTCTAATATTTCTAAAAACTGTTCATTCATTTTTAATATACATACTCCAAACCTGTTTTATTTTTTGCTTACACCCACCATGGATGTGCTGCTTCACTGTTGTGCTTACACGGTGTTCATAGGTGATATATGGGTATTTTACTCACTGACTCTGTAATCTTCTGTAGGCAGTGCCATGGAGTTTATTTTTGTTTCTCCTTTGGTAGGCAAATATTAACTTGATTATGATACGTAGGCCGTCATTTGAGTTCTAGTAACTTGGTTGATTCTGACACATTCCATTTGGTCTCGAAGGACGAAACTTGCTGACAGCAAGTTAAAGACAAGAAAAAACAAAATATTTTAGGAGAACAGGAATAATTGATGTGTATTATATAAGAAAATCTGTATAGCTGTAATACTAAATCCACTAGAAGTTCTTTGTAATAAAATAATATTTTAATGATTCATTTAATTTTATAAGTAAACTATTCCTTATTTAAACTTTATATAAAATTTCAAGATAATTTTGGTTTGGTTTGTTTGAATGATACAACTTAAAAAAATGTGTTATATGTGTTGAAGGAAAAATAAACTTTTAAAAAAGAACAGCTTTATTTTGTTAGAAGAAATGGTATTTTTTATTTTATGAGTGAATGAAATGGTGTGTTATTTTACATCAAATACATACTCCCTTTAACAAACAGTATATTTTGATTCATAAATTTGTACCACAAGAATAATAATATCACAGCTTGTCTTCACTTTGTACTTAGGATAATTTACTGCAGAAATAAAGCTCTATTATTAATTCCTTTTTATTTTTTATTATTATTCAGTTACAGTTATCCCCATTTTTCTCCCATTGCTCTCCCCTGCCCAGCTCCTCTCCCACATTTAATCCTCCCCCCATCCCCATTGTCCATGTCCGTGGGCCCTTTATATATGTTCTTTGACTTGACCCTTCCCCTTCTTTCCCCCATTCCCCCTCCTTCTTCCCCGCTGGCCACTCTCAGTTTGTCCTTTATTTCCATGTTTCTGGTTCTATTTTCCCTGCTTGTTCATTTTGTTGGTTAAGTTCCAGTTATAAGTGAGGTCACATGGTATTCCATTATACATTCTTAAATTCATTATATGCTCACCATTTAAAAAGAGAAAAAAGAAAGTATTAATAATTTTAAAGAAGTTGCTGAACTTCTATGATGGAAAGCTAGCAGAGGTACTTATTATGGTGCCAAAATGATATCCTTGAACTTGTCAGAATATGCTTAAACTTTAATTTTGTTTATATGAGACTTAGTGTTTATAATGCTAATAGTCATATGTATATAAAGCAAAGCTTTTGACTGCTTTGGTTAAGTATGTAAAAACATTTAACTCTAAGGATGCCTAATATCCTTTTAATTCTAGTATTTTTGGCAACTGATAATTATAAAAGCATAATCAACATTTAGAATTTATTTAGAATTTTTAATAATTCTTTTTAAGCCTAGATCATTAAACTTTATGTATTTATGTGTTTATGTATGTACATGTCTATATACGTGAGCATGAAAGAATATCTAGTTTATTTGTACACATATGTGTGTGGTGTGGTGTGGTGTGTGTGTGCATGTGAATGTTTAGATATCTATTTATGAATATGTATGTGTATGCCAAATTATGGGAAATAGCAATTAACCTATTGTCATTCTTTTTCCCCAAAATTCTGCGTTCTAGAATCTGCTTTTTTCGTATCAGCCACCACAGTCATCCAGCCGTTTTTCAGTCTCCCAGACTGGTGACCTCACCATTACTAGTGTCCAGCGATCGGATGTGGGTTATTATATCTGCCAGACTTTAAATGTTGCCGGAAGTATCATCACAAAAGCCTATTTGGAAGTCACCGATGGTAAAGTAGAACATTTTATTTAGACTATGTTCAAAATGTCCAAGTTTGGCTCCAAGTCTAATGAGAGTGCCAGTAAATGTATTTATTTTTAACTTCGTATCCTTACCAGCAATTTTGGTGTAAAGCTGGAGGAGGCTAATACGTGATTAAGCCTAAAACTATTCTTAATTTAACTTGATTGTACTTTAAATTTGTAGCATCAAGTCAGAATCACAAAACCATGGCAATTATGCAAAGGAAAAATTACACTGAAGTAAAATTATACTATAGTAAAATTTAAAAAACTGTTCTAAAGTCTCTTGCTGTAAAATATCATCCTTTCTCTTTCCTCTAAATTAAGAAGATAATTGAATCATTGATAAATTCAACTCGGAGCTCACGATAATAATGTTTCTTAATAACTTGATTGTTTTTCTTTTTATCAACTCCCCTAAACATGATCAGTTAATGCCAAATCTGTTATAATGGCACAGCGATGGAGATAATCTCCAAACCATTAAATGGATAATAATAATTTGAAAAGAAAAAGTATGTGTATGTGTTAATATATTAAATATATATACACATATATGTAAGCATCTACATACATGTATTTTTATTGGTATACAGTCTCCATTGTATAAGTAGCTCACACTTTATTTATGTATTCTTCTATTGATAGGTAGTTTTCCATTTAGGGCTTTTAATAATAAAACTAAATACATCTGTCCAATTCCATTGGTGTACTCAGTCTTCATGGTTTGCTTTTTGGTGATTGCATGTACTCTTTTCTCTACTTTTTTTCTCATATATTACAGATACAAGTCTTTGTTAAGTACATGTACTATAAATATTTCTTTCCACTTGTTCATTAATGATGATTTTAGGGTATAAGTAACAAATTTCAATGAGGACCAGTACATTATTTTTTTCTTTTTTAGTTGACTCTTTTACTTTCCTGTACTATCTTGAGAGCATGAAAATGTTCTCCTAAGTCTTTTTCTAGGAGCTTTATTCTCTCTCCTATTGAGGTTTAAGATTTTAATTTATCTAAAATTAATTTTTGAGTATGGTATAAAATAAGGGAATCAAAATTCCCTTTTCCCCTTATAAATACTAATTGTTCCAACATCGTTAATTGAAAAGAGTGTCATTTTTCCATGGAATCACAGTGGCATTTTAACCTTAATTCAAATGAATGTCAACGTGTGACCGACTTCTTTCTGTTCCCTCTGTTGAATAGAGTCTGTTCTGTTCCATCCATCTATTTATGCCAATATGTGGCCTCAATTGTGGCTTTACAGTCAGTCTTACAGAGTGGGAGTGAAGTCTCCAGCTTTGTGTCTCTTGTCTTGAGTTGGCTACTAGAAGTCCTCTGCATTTTCTTACGAGCTTTAACATAAAGATATGTTAAACAAACAAACAATCTGGGTTTAAATTTTAATTCTACTTAAATTATTTTATTTCTAAGGAGAATTAATATTTTAATAACCTGAGTCTTCCAAATTAGGGAAATGGTATATTCCATATATCTCTATATTTATTTAGATCTTTCAATCGCTCAACAAGGTTTTGTAGTTTTCAGGATAGATGTCTTACTTGTATTTTAGCAGATTTATACCTATTATGTTTTATGATTTTTGATGATTACATATATGTTAAATTTCATTATGCTATTGTTTAAGATGTACCTTTGACTTTGTATATTAAGTCTGTGTTTAGCAACTTTGCTGAATCCACTTATTTCTAAGAGTTTGTAGGTGGATTATTTTGAAATGCCTATGAACAAAATGTGTCACCCACAAAGAAAACTATTTTTACATTTTCCAATATTTGTATCTTTTTTTACTTTCTATGTCTTTTTACTTGTTGTACAGGGTCTGTGATTTCCAGTAAAATTTGTAGAATTGGTGATAGTAGACATATTTTTCTTGATCCTAACTTCAAGGGTAAAGCAATTATTATTATTATTTTAAATATATTTTATTGATTATCCTATTACAGTTGTCCTATTCCCCCCTTCATTCCCCTCCACCCTGCATACCCCTTCCCTACCAGTCCCCCCTTTCCTTTATGTCCATGTGTCACAGGTTCTTTAGATTCTGTATTTCCCCTACTATTCTTGCCCTCCCCTCTCTCTCTTTTCTACCTACCGTCTATTCTACTTATTCTCTGTATCTTCTCCCCCCTTCTCCTCCTCCCACTCCCCTGTTGCTAATCTTCAATGTGATCTCCATTTCTTTGGTTCCACTCCTGATCTAGCTGTCCTCTTAGTTTGCTTTTGTTTTAGGTGTGGTTGTTAATAACTGTGAGTTTGCTGTCCTTTCACTGTTCATATTTTTCATCTTCTTTTTCTTATATAAGTCCCTTTAGCATTTCATATAATAAGGGCTTGGTGATGATGAACTCCTTGAACTTGACCTTATCTGAGAAGCACTTTATCTGTCCTTCCATTCTAAATGAAAGCTTTGCTGGATAGAGCAATCTTGGCTGTAGGTCTTTGGATTTCATGACTTGGAATACTTCTTTCCAGCCCCTTCTTGCCTGTAAGGTCTCTTTTGAGAAATCCGCTGACAGTCTGATGGGTACTCCTTTGTAGGTGACTGTCCCCTTATCTCTTGCTGCTTCTAGGATTCTCTCCTTCATTTTAATCTTGGCTAATGTAATTATGATGTTCCTTGGTGTGTTCCTTCTTGGGTCCAACTTCTTTGAGACTCTCTGAGCTTCCTAGACTTCCTGGAAGTCTATTTCTTTTGCTCGATTGGGGAAGTTCTCCTTTATTATTTGTTCACATAAGTTTTCCACTCGTGGCTATTCCTCTTCCTCTTCTGGTACCCCTATAATTCGGATGTTAAAGTGTTTAAAGCAGTTATTATTTTATCTGTAAGTATAATATTAGCTGGCATTTTATAGATATTATTTTAAAGTTGAAAAATATTCTGCATTAACTTTAATACATTAATTTTATCATTTTGTTTCCCAGTCCTCTCAGGATTAAGTTTATATTTCCTGACATGCTTTATGATTCATAATCTCACCTCTGCAGGCTCATCTCTGGATATTGTGCTGCTCACATGTGTCTGCTCTCATATTGTGTTGTGCTTTTCCTTTGTTTTGTGACTTCTGTGCAAACTGTTTTTACTGACTTGAAATTTCCGTTCCTTCAGAAAGCATTCTCTAACTCCTCAAAGATGGGTACTGCGCCCCCGCCCCTGCTTGCTAGCTTGCTTTCTATCTACCTAGCTACCTAGCTACCTATCATCTATTTGCAGATTGCATTTATACCTTTCTATTTTCTTTGTTTATTTACTTGTAATCTCCATTAGACATGAAGTTTCTTGAGAGCAGGACCCATGTTTCTGTAAGTAAGTTAAATATATACCTAGTAATCTCCAAAATCTAATACACAATAGAGGCAGGCCAGATATGTTTTGTATGAGTGGGAGAAACAAAGAAGAAAGTAAAAAACAGCAAGTTACTGGTTAAGTCAGAATTTGAAATTAGGATTGTCTCCTTCAAAGTCTGAACTCCTACCCTGTCTAAGATATGTATAATATATGTACTGGCTAAATAAGTTAGAATAACCTAAAAAGTTTTTACAGTTTCTTACAGCTATTTCACAGTTTCTTACAGCTATTTTGCAGTTTCTTATAAATTACAGCTATTAAGTGCTGGTTGTGAAGATCATGTAATGAATTTGACAATGATCAATGTAATAAATATGCAGAAAAAATTGAACATAGAATTGCACATACATTTATAATTCCAACTTTATAAAGCAACTTGCATATATCAGTATACATGGAAAAAGGGCCAAAGAAAATTATGGTCAAATAGTTTTAAGTATCTCTCATTAGCATCATAATTAGTCATTGAAAGCAAAGCTATATGCCTTCTAACGTGGCATTATCAAGACTTGTTATATTGGTGAGACCAGATCAGGGATAGCAGTTGGTGGAAAATGAAACAAAAACAGAAACTCTAGACTTGTGGATTTTGGATTTCTCTCCAGTGAGAATTCACTCCTAACATTCTTTTTTCATCTTATAGTCTCTGGGGAGATTGAAGGTGGTTGTGTGTTTGCTGTGGTGATATTGTATTTTTAGTTTGTTTTCTTTATTTTGGAGTTCACTGACATTGTACAAATGACCGACAGCTATGGACGCGTTCTTCGTAGGGAAACTGTGAGCGTCTTGAGTGGTGGTGGTGTCGGTCTTTATGCTTCACCAAGTCGTGTGGAGAGGGTAGCGAGTAGACAGATACTTTCTGGATGCAAGTTGACTTTGGCTTTTTGACTTTCTTTCTTTACTGTGTGCAGACAACAGAGACAAAGGCAGATTATAACACAAGGCACAGGGAACGGTGGGGTAGCAGCTGCCTTTGAAGTGTTGCTTCTCCGTGTTTGTGGCCCCCCCCCCCCCACATACAAGCTTTTGACTCAGGACATAGGCATTCATACCACCTATTTAATTGTAAATGTTTCTTCTCTTTATTACTGCAACGTAAGAAAAATGGTAGTTAATAAATAATGTAGATAATTTTAAAATCTTGTATGTAACTCTGAAAAGCTTTTTATATACAATAGAAAGAATGTGAACTTTTATTCAGAAAAAGTGAGATTTGCCTATTACTACTTGATTTGGGCAAATCACTTGAACTTTCAACATTTCAGGTCCCCAATTCTTAAAAATAGTACGATGACAGTACACAGCCTAGCTCATAAATTTGTGAGATGTATTTGCAAACTGATAGCAATTATGGCACACTATAACATATTTAAGGATGTATAAATGTGAATTATTTATACATAGTCAGTGTTTGTGTGTGTGTTATTTTATATTTTTCCACTTAAAATTATTTTATAAATATATTTATACTGTTAACATAGTCTTCATGATCAGTACTTTTGAGATGACAAAATATTAATTCCAGGATACGCCCTCATTTTTAAGGGTCTTTAAGTCTTTCACGCAGTGTAGATGAAAGCTAGGTGAACTTTTATAAACTCTGCTGTGACAGGGTTACACCATCTGCAACGCCGCTTTACCACTGCTGTTACCACTGTCCTGCTCATAAAAAGTCACAGTCGTGCCCTGGCTGGTGTAGCTCAGTGGATTGAGCACAGGCCTGCGAACCAGAGGATCGTGGTTCAGTTCCCAGTCAGGGCACATGCCTGGGTTGCAGGCCGGTTCCCTGCAGGCCAACTCCCAGCAGGGGACACACCAAAGGCAACCATACATCAATGTTTCTCTCCCCCTCTCCTTTCCCCTCTAAAGATAAATAAATAAATAAATAAATAAATTTTTTAAAAAAAGTTACAGTCGTGCAGGCTTCCTTTGTGCTGGGCTCTGAACTAGGAACTTCTCCCATAGCAACAATTTCAAATGTGACAACATCTCATTTTACAGATAAGGAAATGAAGGCTGAAAGTGCCCACATCATAGAGATACTAAGTAGCAGAACGGAGATTTAAAACAAAATTTTGCACCGTCCATCTGGCAGCTGATTGCCACATGAAGCTATTTAAATTAGAATTTTGATTGCTTAAAATGCAATAAAATTGCACACTCAGTTCCTGAAGTCACACTAGCCACACCCAGGTGCTCAGTAACCACTGGAGCTATTGGCTTCTGACTGGATAGCACAGATATGGAATATTTTCATTTTAAAGAGCTTCATCTCTCTGCCTCCAAAGTCTGTGTACTTATTCAGTGTGTAAAAATGTATTTCTGCTTTTATAACTTTCTGTCATACTACCTGAGAATTCATTCCAATAATCTTGTAAAGATTAATCATGTAAAATATCTTGTATTTTGTAAATCGTGTAAAATATTAGAACCTTAATTTGAGGTATACTTCATAATTCCTAATGTGAGTTTTGATTCGTAAATGCACTACACTCTTTGAGTAGATTTATACATTTCATTAGTGTTTTATCCTTACCTGTGACAACCAAGATGTTTCATTTTTTTTCTATCAAAAAATGAGAAATTGCTTCAATGAATGCTTTCAGCTCTGAGTTGCATTTTTCAAGTTTAGTGCAATAGGACATTCAGGTGTGTCTAACTTTTTGCAATTAGCAAACCACTTTCATGTCTACTAGTCCATTTAATTCTTCATAGCAGTCCCCTGAGCTGGTTATAACAAGTTTTATTATCCTCAAAAATTATTATATTTACAGGTTTTAAAAAAACCACCGAAGCTTCAAGAATTGAAGGAACTTGCCCAAACGCACATGAGAGGTGGTGGAACTGATCATTGACCTCGCTCCTCTTTTCTTGCTTTATTTTGTAAACTGCCCAGTATTAGCCAGGAAGAAAATATACGACAGAGAAACAGCATCATTAAACTGAACTGGGATGGGGTAGGGAGGTGTGAATGATGCTAAAGATGACGCAAATACCAAAGAACTGTAAGAATATAGAAAATTGAATAAATCCCCAGATATGGATTGTTTTTAAATATAACTACCAAATGTAAACCACTCTGTCACTGGACTTGATTTTAATTAGTTTATAAAGAAGCACTCTGTTACTAATTTAATTAATGCCTGAGAATAAATATTCATTTATTTTTATAATCAATAGAACACAGGTGGCAGAGTCTTATAAAGGTCCAAATTCACTGAAACATTCCCATTTTTTTCCTACTTATCAGAGGGGCTCCTGATTTCATTTTAGCCAATAGCTACAGATAAAGTAGAAAAGTAGATAAATAATTCTAAGCACATGAATTACTGGTTTGTATTTTTCATCCATGGAGTATGTGGAACGCTTCTGCCAAGTTTCACCTCCAGCATTCTAACACACCACCCTGGTATGAACACATTTCACACCAGTAATGAAGGATGGAAGAGAGTTGGAAGGGTAGAGTAGAAATTCACAGTTGCTGACTTCACCTGTTGCTTTCTTGTGTCTCTCAAATTGAATGCACGAAACTAATAATTATGGCATGATAAATGAGGAACAAATTGAAGTGTGACTCCAGCTTGTGGAAGTCTTTGGTGCATAAAACTAGGCACATGACATGTCCAGCTCCCAGGTTGTCACCTCCAAAACTTAGTTACTCTGGCAACTCCTTTCCTCTGCTCAGGCGACTTCTCGGAATTCTCTCCTGCGTATTTGTAACTTTTGTAACTTTTAATGAATATTCAGAATTTTAAAGCTTCTTAAGGAAAAAATGTTAAGCTTCATTTTTAACTTTTTATTTATTTAAAAAATATTTATGGCATTTCACCTAACTCGCCTAGTTCAGGGGATGAGAACACCTCTCTATTGCAAGATTTACTCTAGTTCCACTATAGTATTTTAGGTCTTTTCCTGAAATAATTTCTTCATGAACTCAGATAATATTTTTAGGTTTTAGATTTTTTATATAAAAATTATACTTTCATATATATACATACACACGCACACATATAATAAAATGCCTTCCATTTGTTTCCTTTTGTACTACATTAAAACTATTGAGATAATAGAATTAATGAACATGTTTTTCCATTTCTATAATTTTAATATGGAAGTTTGATAATTGCATAGGAAAGGACATTAGCTTGAGTTACAATGTGGGCATTTTTCCATTTTCTCTGAAATCATTAGGATTGGAAAATATTTACCCATGTATTGTTTTAACAGAAAGAATTCCAAGACGAAATAAGCCATACTGATTTGTAAATTATGAAAGTCCAAACACCTTTGTGAATCCCAGACTATCAAACATGCTGGTGTGATCTCATCATTGTTTATCTACTTCTATATCCACAGTTCTTATTTAGTCCCTGAACTGCTAAGTTAAGTAGGTCCCTTAACAATACAGCAAGCTCCACCAATGTTGGTCATTTGAAGGGGGAGTACATTTTATCTCATTTTGATATTCTGGATCAGTGCATCATGTAAATGCATCTGAATAATGCATGTCTCCTACTTTAATTACTTGTTTAATTAGTTCATTTCAAACCCTAGAGCAACTGCTATTGCTTAGATGATTAGAAAATTGCTTCCAGTTGCAGAAATCTGTTTCCTGTTGTTCTCTGGGCAGTGATTGCAGACCGGCCTCCCCCTGTCATTCGACAAGGTCCTGTGAATCAGACTGTAGCAGTGGATGGTACTTTAGTGCTCAGCTGTGTGGCCACAGGCAGTCCAGTGCCCACGATTCTGTGGAGGAAGGATGGAGTCCTTGTTTCAACTCAAGATTCTCGAATTAAACAGCTAGAGACTGGAGTTCTGCAGATCCGATATGCCAAGGTAACTCGAAATGATACCCTAGGTTTCCCATTTTGTTTCACTTTGGTTTTGCCTCCAGCAACTAGTGCTGAAGTCTCAAATTTTACAATTAATGAAATGCCAAGTAATAGTATTAATATACTTTTAATTTGATGCTTTATTCTTTCAGATATGCCACTGTCTATATTTAAGATGACTTATAATTTAGCCCATGGCAAGAAATTTAAGTTTTTGTATGAAGGGGAATAAAGGGTTTTAAGACCTATTGGGGAAAGTAAATAGGAATTTGTGGGAGAAAAAAATACCTTCTAAAGTAGTGGCGTGAGACAGTCATTAATTCCATAAGCATTTTTTCAGAAAGATATTGTCCAGTACCATATTACGAACAATGTACTCAATCAGTTCTTTTGTGAATGTTTGGGCCAGCGTTTTGCAATTACAGGACACTGAGTATGCAAACAAGAACTGTGCAGCAATGTACACACTGAGTGTACGTTTAAAATCAGAATGCTAGATGTGAAAAGTTCACAGATCTGTGGGAACAATTTAGGGATTTACCTTCTCAGGGCATGACATCCATACCTGTTCTTTCAGGGCTGTGTTGTTTTGTTTTTGATTTTTTCTTTTTCTTTTTAGGTCAAGTTCATACAAGTACAGGAGGTGTATGAAATAATAGTCTTGTCAGCAATAAACATAAATTTCAATTGCTTTATTGCCTATTGTGGGTGGCTTCTTTGGAGTTTTGGATCAGCCTTAACAATTCATTTTATGTGCTGCAAAAGTTAATATGTTGTAATACCTCTTTGTTACAACTATTATGACTTTGTTATTGTAATTGTCTGAACAAGGTGACAACACTCTTGCTTTATCAAACATTGTCTGAAAATAGAGTTATTATGTTAAGCAGAGGTATATGATTCGTCAAGCTGCTGCTGATTTTAAAGCCACACATGTGACCTGCGGTTGTATTTGGGCAGTCTTTACAACAGAGAGAGAGCTCATTGCAACTAACGTTTGGCTTTACACTTAGTAAGTGCCTTAACTTACAGGGTTTTAAAAAGTGGGAAAGGAGAAAAACTCATTTAAGTCTGTCCTTAATAAATAGCTGTTTATCTCATAGCAATATAGTTGTAACTGATAAAATATGAAATAGTAAGAATGGGCATTGGTTCAGCTTTATCGGCGTTATTATGTAACTTGCTAAATATGAAGATATAATTTAGCAATCAAAGTTATCCCTGTGAATTGTTTATTGTCACTGATACTGAAAATAATGTTAATCCAATTATTTGTGTTATATTAATAGAATAACTGTATAAAATAGATTTATGTCTCTGCAGTATTTTGCTTCACATTCAATACAAATAGAATCAATTAAAAGGTAGTTTTTTGTTAATGAATTTTAATGCATATCCATATTCATGGGCTGTATACAAACCTATAATTGCTTTTCCAGCCCAGTGAGTGCTTGATTGTTCCAAATATTTATTTTCCATCTGTCTTTTCAGCTGGGCGACACCGGCCGGTACACCTGCATTGCATCAACCCCCAGTGGTGAAGCAACATGGAGTGCTTACATTGAAGTCCAAGGTCAGTTAGATAGTGTTTTTACCTTAAAATAAAGCTTCAAGTCCAGTTTGTTTACTTATTGGTCAATAGATAAAGCAGGCGCCCTGATGCCGAAGTAGGGGTGTGGATATGTGGTTTTCTACATTTGTTTATGTACTTATCTGTATATGTGCCAACATTTTTTTGTCTTTTCCCCCTTCCTTAGAATTTGGAGTTCCAGTTCAGCCTCCAAGACCCACGGACCCAAATTTAATCCCCAGTGCCCCCTCAAAACCTGAAGTTACTGATGTCAGCAGAAACACAGTAACATTGTCATGGCAACCAAACTTGAATTCAGGAGCAACTCCAACATCCTACATTATAGAAGCCTTCAGGTAGAGTCAAAAGGATGGTTCCTAGTTGTGGGTGTTTTATTTTCTTTTGTTTTTTTAGTGACCATTAAACACGGACATTCTCACCGGTGTCTCTTTCCGTAGCCATGCGTCTGGCAGCAGTTGGCAGACAGTGGCAGAAAACGTGAAAACAGAAACATTTGCCATCAAAGGACTAAAGCCTAACGCCGTTTACCTTCTCCTTGTGAGGGCAGCAAACGCCTACGGAATTAGTGACCCGAGCCAGATATCAGACCCCGTGAAAACACAAGGTAAGTGTCGGTCTGCTCTCTCCCTTCCCACCCCTGGTTACCTTTAGATGTTATGGTTTTGCAGGGAAGTCATTTGTACCGGACGCTAGGATTATATATTTAACATAGTTCTATCATCCAGATTGCTCAGTTAACTTTTTTTAAATTTTTATTCATTTTCATTAAAAATTAATTTATCTTCAGTTATAGCTGATATACAATATTATATTAGTAGTTTCAGGCATATGGCATATGATTATACATTGAGATGTCTTACACAGTGATCATCTCAGTAAGTCTAGTACTCATTTGACAGAGTTGGTGATTTTATTTTGTTAATAATTTTTGTATTTAATTCTTGTTCAAGTACAGCTTTCTGTCTTATATTCCCAACCCTGCTCGCCCCCCGCCAACACAGTATCTACCAAGTGCTATTTTTCTGTATCAAGTACTCCAAGATAAAATGAATAACCGAGAAATAGTTCTGAGTTTATAAGATCACAAATCTAATGAGACACATTATGGGATTATTTTTTGTATTAGAGATTCAATTTTGTAATTTTAAACATGGGTGTAAAATATTAAGCGCATAATAATTCTATGTAATATTGAGTCAAGTTTACAATAATACTTTCTGGACATCATGCGCATGAAAGGTATCTGAAAGATAAGCTTGACTAGTTTCTAATCCCTGTCTAGCCGACCTGCTAAAAGACAGGGGAAAGAATTCGTTAGGTCTGTGTGTTGTTTGACCTGTCTCTCATTGTCGATTATGAAAGCATGATATGTTAAACCTTTAAACATAAATCATGTGTATTTTGGTCAAATTTGGGTTATGTACACAGAAAAAATGAACGTGTCAAAACTGCTTCTAAAACATTTGAAACTGGAACTTTTTTTTTTTCACTTGGACCACATTTTGGACACACTGCTGGTTATTGTCTTTTGTGAATAGAAATTAGTTCTGGTTTTCAGTGCACAAATTATCTCCCATTCATCCACTTTCTCACCTTATTGTTTTAATAGGGGTACTTTTATATAAAAATGTATGAATTTGAGTCATCCTTTACCTTTTTTGGAACATACTGTCACTGCAATTAAGATATGCTTGCTCTCACATTAGTAAAGAGGGATAATTCTAGATGGTAGTGACTAGAAGTATAAAATTCTCCACCTGAGTTTTACATTTCCAAAGGGCAAACTTGTAACTTACATCCAGTGACAGAAACAAGCGCTATATAAAATTACTGAGACTTAACTGCCTTGTCCCTGTTTCGGCGAAGGGTCTGCCAGCCATGCTGCCTGTTTTGTCTTTTCCGGCGAGTGCACAAACAGTCCTTTCCAAGGGACTTTTTGTTTCAGAATTCACAGAGAAAACAAGCTGAGCTGGACGTGCCCGTGTCTGTCTCTTGCTGTGTGAACTCAACACACCCAAATGCCTCTATTTGCTGTTATGAGTCACCACACCAGAAGCGTTAGTATTCTTGGAGCCTGCCTTAAGGCAGTTTGAGGTTCTCGATATTAGATACACATTTGTAAAGAATGCAGAAACTACGACAGCTGTAAAGTGAATTTCAGCTTCTGTCCCCAGTGTGCTGGTCTCTACCTAGCAGACTCTAAATGGAAGTTTTGATTGACTGCTATTCTGTTGTATGCTGATATGATTTTATAATATATTATATCTTTATTTGTAATAGAGTATGCAGTTAACACTTTATCTGAGTATGTTTTTTAAAATTCTACTAACTTAACCTTTGCACACAAATAGGTATGTCAGGTGGAGGACTAGAAATACAGTGAAACAGGCATACATTTGAAATCAAAGAATTTCTCATTTTAGCTTCTCAGCCTACTAGCTATAACGCCCTGGGCAAGTTAGTCTTGAGTTTTAGTTCCTTCTTCTATATAATGGGGCTAAAAATGCCTATTGCATAGGATTGGACAAGGGTTTAAATAACCAATCAACTTCCGATTATGCAAGTCTTTTAAAGTAATTTTATGCCACTTGAATTTGTTATTAGACTTGTATTTCTTTCACTGTCTGGGCTAAAAATGAAATAGGTTAATAAGATTTACAGATATCATAAACGTGAGAAAGACAGCTAGCATTATGAATGAGATACTCAGAGTTGGATACAACTAGACAGACCAAAAGGATGGGCCAGCACTAACAAGATGAACATCAATGGAGCAGATTTAAAAATCTGGTGCTTGAATGTAGGGTTTCAAATTTCACTGTGGAAGGAGAGGGTGAGGATATGGGACCAGTGAGTGTGTGTTGAGGCAGCAGGGCGCAGGCCAACATGGGTGTCTGAAGTCATTTAGAACACCTGTGTGGGCCACCTGAATGATGCAGTCGCCCAGTGAATAAATGTAATCCTAGCTGGCATTGGCGGGATTACGTTTGGATCAGGTACTGTCCCCCTTGCGGTCTGAATGGGTCAGGTCACACATGGAGTAGTGGCGTGTTCCTTTTCGGGCACCACACTTTCAGATAGACTTTGAACAGGAAGACAGTCAGGGTCTTTGGCGTGGCTGCATGCAGGCTAAAACAATCACTTCTTTGGAAAATAAATGCAAAGATCTTGGCTTTAACCCTCACTGTCTAACTCAGGCTACAAAAAAAGGACCAATAAGTAGAAGTGAAATTGAGGAAGAGTTCATTGTCTAATTCTCAGCCTGCTTTGGAGATACTGTGAAGCCCAGCCGAGGGGCAGGCTAATATTTTCTATAGCAGGAAACTGGGGAAGAGCCTGGAAAAAAAATACAGTTGCAGGGTACAGAACACATAAGCAAGAAGGGAAAGAGCCAGAGGTAGAGATAATTCAGAAAAGACTTGTTGAAAATTGATTCATGGAGGCAAGCATAATTTCTATAACTCTCTGCAACATGGCGGCAGAAATGTCATCTCCAAGTGGAGATTTCTATGAATGAGCTGTGGCAAAAGAGAGTTGCAATGATAGAGGGGGTGGTTCCCACTTCAGGAGTCAAGCAGACCTACGTAGTGTTGGGGTCGGAGCTTTGTCACAGAGTAATCAAAACGTTTCCCCAAAGTAACATTTGATCATGCAAGGAAGGCGAGATAAGTAGCTGGCAAGTACGGGTGGTGGCGGAGGTCAGTGCTGGGATGAGGGTGGTTGTTGCCACTGTCCTTTCTGTTCGTCAGGCACACGTCCTGGCCACAGAGTGCCCGTAATGCCTATTTTCTAAAGACTATGCACACAGATACCGCGTGTGCAGAATAGATGGCAAGAGACATTACTGCACAGAGCACAGTGGGGCCTGAGTAGTCCCCCCTCAGTGACTGTGTGAAGGGGGTTCCCCTGTTGGGGAAGCGGTGGTTGGATGGAATCATAGCTGAGGTTCCCTCCAAATGTCATTCTGAATGTGGAAATGACATTCAGTACATTTCATCTGTATTGAAACGTATTTCTTCCAGGTGACGGAGAAGAATGAGGACAATACAGGACCAATTCATAAACTTCTCAGTGTTACATTGTTAGATAATATTTTCCATTTTTCTCTCTGATGGGAAGTTTTCTAAAATAATAATCTAGACTCCTCTTGTCAAAATGGTCACATTCGGCTAGGAAGTTTAGTCTTTTTCATGAAGGTGTTAATTGGCAAGTTTATCTCAAACCGGAGGAACTAAGGATTTTTATTAAATCATAGCACTGAAATCTTTTTAAATGCTCTACATATGTGTTTGAAGATACTTTCTAAAAGGCAGGAGATTCCCTGAGGATGGAAGTGTGTTCAGATGCCGACATAATGTGTCTTTTCCATACACTGATTCATTTTCACTCAGCCAAAGCTCAATAGCACGTTTTATGTCTATATGGCCCTGTGCTAGGTATCCTGGATCCACAGGGTTGACCAGATCTCTGCCCTCACAGAAAGGACTTTATACGCCTTACCAATCACAGTCTTCAGAAGTTGCCCCATCAGTGTTACTGTTTGACCGTTGAGGAAACAAAAATAGTGAAGTTTAGCAACCGTCCCCATGGTAGATGGCCATGAACTTGTTGAGTTGGGGTACGCACCCAAGTCTGTCTTATTCCAGGGACTTTAGAGGGACAAGGGAACTGAAATTACAGAGCACATGAGACAGTTGGGAAGGAAACATGCCTGAGATGGGAAAGTAATGCTCCAGTGATTTCCACCAAAAGGCCATGAACATGGGGAGCCTGAGGGCCGGTATTAGCCAGAGATAGTCTAAAGTATGCTAAGGTATGAAAAGCCAAAAGTATCTTAGTTGTTGTCTAACTTTGCTTATTTTATGTGCTATGTATATTCAAGGGTATTATTTCTCAAAGTGCTGGGCAGCACTCAATCAGTCCCCTCTTCCATCGGCCTGCCTTCCTGGGCTCCATCAAAGATTCTCACCAACCTCATTTTTCCTTCATGTTTCTTCCCTCACCAGAGTCAGGTCTTTGAAAGTAGTTAATCATTCAGAAAACTAAAATTCTTGTGTCTGTTGTTTATGGGTGGTGAATAATTTACAGTATATGTGCTAAGATACAATACTCAGGAGAATTGTGGATACAAAACAACATTTTATTTTCTTTTTCACCCCATGTTCACCTGAACTGTTATAAACTAAGCAGAACATCTGTATTTAGGACCCCTTTGTAGAAATTGCAAATTTTATTGAACAATGACTTTACTTTAGTCAGTTTAACAAAACCCTTCCTTATTGGGAAAATTTTTTTTACTGTGTTCTTGGTCTCATTTCTAAAATTTTGGTGTTCTTAAGATGAAAAACCCTTGCCTTGACACTATAACTTAATTAAACAAGAACATCATCAATTAAAGACGTGCCGTTTTCTCATCAGATCTGCTCAACTCTGCTCCACCTTACGCTGGCCTGACCTAGTCCAGCCTGTGCTAGCCTGTCCTGTGTTACTGATGGCTCCTGTGCACCCCGCCCCCATCACAGCCCGTCACTTACATACCTAATTTGGGAAGGCACCCAGGTTCTTCTTTTAGTATGCAAGGTGTCTGACTGCGTGCTTGCTTTTCTGCTTTTATCTCCTTTGTTTTCATTACCCACCCACTGTGCTCCACTTTCTGGCTCCTTTCTTCCTTGCGTAATTAGGACCACCACAGAAGTTTGTAACAAACTCAGAGGGGATTGCACTATGCTCCTCATCCTCAGAGGGAAAAAAATCACATGGTGAATCACGTAGGAGGAGCTCTCATACACTGCGGTTTGCTGCTGTTATCTTGGCCTCGACATCTATGTCTCATCCGCATCTGTATCCATATCTCCCTTCCTGTCCTTCTGGTCCTGATACAAAGGTTACTTTGTTCCAACTTTATTCTGCATTACAGGTTGGCTTCACAGTCACAATGATTCTTCTTTTCCGAGAGTTGCAAGGAGTGATTGTTTCCCCACGTTTTCACTCCGATTAGTAACTCAGTGTAAGATCTAACTCAGTGTCTTGCATTGTTGCAGATGTTCCTCCAACCAGCCAAGGGGTGGATCACAAGCAGGTCCAGAGGGAACTGGGAAATGTCGTGCTGCACCTCCACAATCCAACCATCCTTTCTTCCTCTTCAATTGAAGTGCACTGGACAGTGAGTCGTTGTGGCGATTAAACTATTTCATCACAGTTTTAACAAGTGTTAATAACCAGGTGGCTTCTAGTAGATTAGTGTGTCAGATATATATATGTGTGTGTGTGTGTGTGTGCGCGCGCGCACGCGTGCACAACAGATAATTAAATTATATAAGGTCTGCCTGGAAAAAGCCCAGCCATTATCAATATAACAAGAATGGTCTGCGTGATATTGATGTAATCTGGCAGCCAAGGAGAGTGGACTGGAATGCACGTGTGCGAACAATGACAACTTCACTGTACTAGAAAGTAGAGGTGGTAGACACCATTGAGCAAGCATGTGTACTCTGTGGCCACTGCATTCAAAATGAATGAGCTAGTAGAGCAATGAATCTGTGTAAAATTTTGCATTCAGCTTGAACATCCCTCCAAGGAAACTATTCAGATGATTCAGAAGGCTTTCAGGGACAATGCAATAAGTGAAGCACAAATAAAAGTGGCACCAGCATTTCAAAGATATTTGAGTGTCTGTTGAAAGTGATCTACATTCTGGAAGGCCTGCGACAGGCAGAGCACCTAAGAATGATGGACGTGTACAGGCTGCAGTCAATAAAGATGCGTGACTGACAGTGCGAGAAATAGAAGCTGATCTGGGGATTCCAAAAACTACTGTGTCTGAGATTTTGACGCAGGATCTTAGCATGAAACGTGTGGTGCCAAAATTTGTCCTGTGGCTTCTGCTACCAGAGCAGAAGGAACATTGTGCTGCAGTTGCTGACTGCTATTCAAACCACTACCAGGGAACCAGGTTTTGTCAAGGTCATAACTGCAGATGGATGGTGGGTCTACAGCTATGATGCAGAAACGAAGGCCCAGTCCCAATGGAGGTTGCTTGGTTGTCCAGGCCCTAAGAAGGTGTGGCAAAGTCACACCAAGATCGATACCATGTTAACTGTTTTTTTTTTTTTTTATATGGGAGGGGGTTGTCCATTACGACTACGGCCTTCCATGCCAAACGAATGATAGGGAGTGCTGCCTCAGTGTTCTTCATCAGTTATATCGCATCTCTGGCCGTAGCTATAGGTAACTGGTGATTGGCAGCTTCATCATGAGAACATGCCGACTCATGTGTCAGTCTCATGCAAAGTTTTTTGGTGAAACATCAAATCACTGAGGTGACTTAGCCCCCCTACAGCCCAGATTTGACACCCTGTGACTTCTGGCTTTTCCTAAAACCCAAATCACCTTTGAAAGGGGAGAGATTTCAGACCATGGATAAGATTCGGGAAAGTACAACAGGGCAGCTGATGGCGATTCCAGCAAAGGATTCTGCAGAGTATTTTAAACAGTGGAAGATGCTGGGGAATTGTGTGAGGTCCCAAGGTGCCTACTTTGAAGGGGACTGAGGCATCATTGTCCTGTGTACAGTGTTTCTTGTATCTTGTATCTTCTTCAGTAAATGTCTTTATTACTCGTAGTATGTGGCTGGATACTTTGTTTAGACCCATAAGTTTATATATATCTGTTAGTCACTCTCCACCTATGACTTTCTAATGTGATCATTTTTTTATGATGCTACCTGTGGACTCACTGTAAACAGAGAAAATTTTTATCTTTATGTGTATTTTCTACTACCCTGCAATAATGGACTTGACCGGTCTCAGAGGGAAGAAAAGGAGTATTAATTATGAAGATATAAGTTGGAAATGGATCTTTATGACATGTTTTTTTCTGACTTATAAGTACGTCTGCATAGCCTTTAGGCTTTTAAAATTAGAAAGTGGTAAAACACTTCTTACTTCCATATCCCCCTGAGCCTTGACAGACATCTCTCCGGATGTCAGTCACAGAAGTGCTTGGATAACTTACATTTCTGCTTGGAGCCTGGAAATTAATAACTAATATTCTATATTAAGCTTAAAAAGGGAACACATCACAAAAAAGATAGTGACTTGTTTTTAGTATTCTACTTTATGTAAGCTAGAGAACCACAGAATGAAACGAAACATACTTTTTGTATGTAGTCACATTTAATTTTCATAACTTTCTAATAAACCAATAAAAATATTCATGATTACATTTCTACTTGTCATTTTAATAGGTGGACCAACAGTCTCAGTATATTCAAGGATATAAAGTTCTTTATCGGCCGTCTGGAGCGAACCGTGGTGAATCGGAGTGGTTAGTTTTTGAAGTGAGGACGCCAACCAGAAATAGTGTGGTTATCCCTGATCTCAAAAAAGGAGTCAACTATGAAATTAAGGCTCGTCCTTTTTTTAATGAATTTCAAGGAGCAGACAGTGAAATTAAATTTGCCAAAACCCTGGAAGAAGGCAAGTACAGGGAAGTGTGGGATTTCTGTGGGTTGCAGTGCATTGTCAGGATATATTAACTTGATTGAAAATTTTCAATGTTGATAGTGACATTACTATCTTTTTATATCGAACAATATATTTTGCTAATAAAATTTTAAAACAAACTTCTGTAACACTTGCTTTAATAGAGACCTATACAAAAATGTGCAGTTTGATGGGGTATATAGGAATTATCAAAAATAAAATTCACAATTAAAGATGGAAATGTTTTCAATTTGCTTGCCCTTGCATTATTTCCCATTCGTTTATTCAATGTTATCTTGAGTAATGACTTGTAAGGAAGGTGAGTAATGTCTTGGTTTGCCCCTGACTTTCTGGTGGTCATATACATTTTATACTTCTGACTCATGTCCCTGGGAACCCCTCAGTTCTAGACAAACCAGTACGCTCGGCCACCCAGTAGCTAGAAATTAAAAATTAATTTTTAAATAAAGGTAGAATGTTATATACTACAACTGTACTCTTTAAAAATAACTAGAATGCTCCCTAAAATGTCTTTATTACTTCAAGTATATATATGATAGAATATAGTTAATATCATGGATGAATTTTGAACATTTTCAGAGAGAGTATGGGACTAAGGTAACAAGGTAAAAGAAGTAAGATTTTTTTTTTGGAGTTTTTGTGGAGATAATCTAATATAATGTTGGTTTTGAAAAATTCACATTGAGAAAAAAATTTAGTTTGAGACTATACTGACTTGCATGAGGTACATCTTTAAAACATATGCATATATTGATATAAATTTTATGTAGTTATTGTTTTACTTTAATAAGAGCTTGCTTTTAGTGTTCTCTAATGTACTCATGTCTACTTTTTGAAACAATTTAATAGCACCCAGTGCCCCACCTCAAAGTGTAACCGTATCAAAGAATGATGGAAATGGAACTGCAATTCTTGTTAGTTGGCAGCCACCTCCAGAAGACACTCAAAATGGAATGGTCCAAGAGTATAAGGTAATACATATCTAATAATTGACTGGCGGACATCTGTCTCCCCGTACAAAGCTCGGTTACATCGTGCATGGATGTTTGGCGCCACCTGCTGGTCTGAATGGCATTATGTAAAATTATTTTTAAAACATTTTCCTGTTTATTCAGTAATTGTGGAATACTAATTCTTAAGCCATTTGAAAAAAAATAATTTAAAAGAGAGCATCTAATTTATCACAAAATAGGTCAATGTAATTTTTCACAAATAACAAATGTAAATACTAATAAAATTTTTTTGCCATCAAAAGTCGATTAAATATATTTTTTTTGTAGAATTGGATGGATTGCCCTATGAAATTGGGCAGTTGCGTTATAGTCCATCAAGTGTGGATTATTTTCTTTCCTTTTAGCATGCTTGACATTTTAGAACTTTGAAGCTAAGATTAAAAATGCGTTTTAATGTGTATAAAAATCACTTTCTACCCATAAACTTTGTTGTAGTCTTTAAACAAAATTACACGTCTCAGAGGAAGTTCAAATGCAAATTTATTTTATTTCTAATTGATTTTTATTTTTTCTGTTTTGTTTTGTTCTTTCCATTACTGTTTAGTCCCCTACACTCATCCCCCCCAGCAGCCACCACACTGTCGTCCAGGTTCCTTTCCCCTTTTGCTCAGGCCCTCCACCCCTTAACTCCACCCCCTGTCTTAGCTGTGATTCTGCTCCCCGCCTGTGAGACTGCCTCTGTCTTGCTTGTTAGTTCAGTTTGTTCATTAGATTCCACGTATGAGTGAAATTATATGGTCAAATGTAAACTTACCCATGCTGGGGTGGATTTTTAAAATATATGCTGTATTGTTAAGTGATTTAGTATAATGATTCTGCATAATTGTTTTTACCTGTGAAAACAGTGGCTATATTCACTGAGTTTGGAGAGTCTCACATTGATTTATTTTGTGCAAATGTTTTTAAGCATGCCGAGGTACAATAAAAACTAAGTTAGGGACATGACATTTATCCTGTCAATGAATTTGTATTGTGGGATAGTCTTAATGAGTTATGATAAATGATTTTGAATCAAGACAATCTCAATTGAGAAGAGATTTATATATACTTTTTCAAACGTATATAAACAGTACATACTAAAAACTTGTAATTGCAAAATAAGTATTTCTCTAGACAGTGCTTAAAATTTCCATGACACCTGAGTATTTTTCTAATTACCAGCTAAATTATTATACTTAGTAGATTATCTCATATATCTGAATATTTTACGCTGTGTCTTTGATGTGAAACTAATGTCAGCAGGTGAACACATTTGCCTTATACATGTAATTACATGCTAGCATCGGAATCACTGTGGACGTAGTTTTTAGGTAGAGGTGCCTGACCATCATTCTCAGAAATTCAAATTCAGTCATTCTAATGGGGCCCCTGTGTATATATTTTGGTAGATCTTTCTAGGTGATTCTGATGTGCATTCTTGGTTAAAGCCCCCCCCAAAAAACGATAAATGTTCTTTTGAGTAGCAAAAAATTTGCCTAATAACTGGATATACTGCACTTAGTTTTAGATATAATTTTATTAACTTGAAGTGATTTATTAAGATGCAACCAGAAAATTTGTGTACACTTGTAAAGGGCAAATTTTTAAAAGTATTTGCAATACTTAAATACATAAATGAATTATGGTTGTTTTATGGCCATTTAAATTAAGATCTTCTAATGTAATTGAATCACTGAAAGGTAAGAGTCTCTACTGTTTTAAGTGCCTTCTCATGACTTTCAAGTTTATTTCAGTACTGGGAGTGTGAGAATACTATGGTTCAGTTCATAAAAATAAACTGTTACAAAGGTTTTTGAGGATTTAGAATGAGGTGATGTCTTAGCTCTCAAGCAAAATTGTGTAATGTAGGCATTTTCCCCCGAAGAGTCAAAACTCATTTCTCTCCTAAAGAAATGTGAAAGAGTGGATTTCACTTAACTTCATGGTCAATTTAAAATAATAAAATGCCTTTCAGAACCTGATTTACTGGTACAGAATCGGCTTGTGGCTTCGGTTCAGCTGCGTAATGTAATTGAGTGGGGAGGGGGATCACAGAGGGCTCTTTCTTTCTGAATGGTCAGATCCTGGTGTAGAATCTGACCATTGGCCGATGTTGTGCATTGACACTGTATTTAAGTAATATTAACTTTCAAAGATGAAAAATCGAGGTTATTACCCTCATGGTAGAGGACACTGATAGTCTTGGATTTATTTTAAATCCCCTTTCCTGTTACAGTTTGGACAACAGGCACATCTTGCTTGAGGGACATCATACGGAGTATAGGGCATGGTTACGACTCCGCGGGTCGTTTTCGTGTGGAAACTGAGTCCAAGTGCTGCTGTCCGTCACATCCCTGTCCTTGGACATTGCCAAAGATCACCCTGTGATTAAATGATCCCTTAGTGAAGTTTAAATTAAGGGCTATATATATATATTGCAGTTCAGAAATATTTATTTCCTGAAAATAAATTTCTATCACAAATGTTATTATCCAATTCAATGAGATATACAATAATTTTCTTATAAGAATATTTTTCTTTCAAATCATGCTCTTTATGATCTCATGTTATCAAGGACTAATTAATATTCATTGCTAATGAATATTTTCTAATGCTAATTAGAAATATTTTATAGAAATATTTTCTAGTGCTAATTTTCTCTCATTGTTAATAGATCACCGTATCATAGGCTGAGTAAAATCCTATAATACCTATGTTTAGTTACATTTTTATCTTAATTTTTATTGTTTCCCTCTTATTTTTTATTAGTAACCGATTCCCTTATTATATTTTTTCCATTACCATCTAGTCCCCTTGTACCTCCCTTCCCCCAGCAATCACCACATTGTGGTCCATGTCCATGAGTCCCTTTTCCTCAATCACTCCGCCCCCTAACCCCGCCCACTAGTTGTCGTCTGTTCTCCACCAAAGAGTCTGTCTTTGTTTTAATAACCATACTTACGCAAGGTACTCTATTCAGAAGCTCTCTCTCTTTTTAAAACAACTGCTTCTTGGTTTTGATGGAAAAGGTAATGTGACGGATGGCACCAGGTCACTTGATTCCAGAGAGCTGTTGAAGTATGTTGCTAGGCTCTGAGTTTCCTCCTTGTCTTTGTGTTGTGCTTGCTGTCTGGCCATTTAGCATCACACCTGCCCCGCAGTGGGAATGCAAATGCTGAATGCTGCTAGGTAAGCTCTTGTCCTTTATCCAGACACACACAGCTATTTCTTATGTTCTTTCTTTAATGCCAGTGATACGGGCAGATAGCAACTAGTGTCTTCAAGCAAAAATTTAGACTCGCCATCTGTAATGCTTTAAAAGTATATGTGAACGTGAAAGAGGTCTTCACAGTCCAGCTAACACTAGGCCTGCCTGGAGCATCCTTTCAGAACTAGATCCTAGGGAAACAGACTTTGAAACTCCCCATACTGGGTTCGTAGAACTATGTCTAAAACCACCATACTATGTTGCTCTTTGCATTATCTTAGATGATTTTCCACCTTAACTTTCACGGTGTTCTTCTGACAGGTTTGGTGTTTGGGCAACGAAACTCGTTACCACATAAACAAGACCGTGGACGGTTCCACCTTTTCTGTGGTCATCCCTTCTCTGGTTCCTGGGATCCGATACAGTGTGGAGGTGGCCGCCAGCACGGGGGCGGGGCCTGGGGTGAAGAGCGAGCCACAGTTCATCCAGTTAGGTAAGTGCTGGCCCAAGTCCGGTTTGAGAGTGTCTGTCCCTCGTCCCTTTGGCCTATCCCTTTTTTTCCTCCTCCCTCCCCTGCCCTCCCTGCAGTGGCAAGTTGAATAAAATACGGAATGTGGCAGTGTAGCTACAATATGATGGTTTGGCTCTAATATATATAACCACTGAACTTAAATGTATCCAAGCACGTGTTCTAAAGGATTTTTGAAGCAAAAGTCTGTCGTGCTGTGTCATCCTAATCCTGTCCCATTAAATTATTTCCATCTTGTCAACAAACACAATTCATTGAGCACCAAAGGTACTTCAGTGAACAAGAAAGACACGATCTACACCTTCATAGAAATTACAGTTGTTCGGATTAAAATAAAACAAACTTTCAGTCGAAACTTATACCAGGTATTAGAAGTTTACAGCAATAATATTGTAACTTATATTTACCATTTTTGTGTCTATTTAAAATTATAACTGCTTTTCATAACAAAAAATAGATTGAGATGTCAAAGTGCATTGGAATATGGTTATATGGTAATTATTTATAAAGTTAAATATAGTATGTGCTTCAAAAGTTAGATAAGTAGGCAAAAACTGACAGATTCCTTCATTACAAAAATCCACAATAGACAATGTGGGGAACATAAGATACAACTTTAGAAGTGGTTACTAGTAAAATCTAAGCCATACAATAACAAAACAGCAACATGCTATGCTATTTATTTATATTTTTAGAGAGAGGGAGAGAGAAACATTGATTTGTTGTTCCACTTAGTTATTCGTTGGTTGGTTTTTGTCTGTGCCCTGATCAGAGATGGGACCTGCACTGTAGGCCTGTCGGGATGACTGTCTGACCGACAGGACTCCTCAGCCAGGGAAAATGCTATTGTAAATGGAAACAGGGGAGAAAGGGGTCAGATGGTGAGGGGAAACATTTAAATTGTGAGACATAATTTGATTGTTTCATAATTGTTTCATTGCCTCACAATCAAATTATGAGATATGCCAAGAAGTACATAGTCAACTTTGTGTTTGTCTGTTCCAGATCAGGAGTTAAGCATTAGTAATATTTTATGTCAGTTGCTAATTTATGAAAAAGCATCAGATAAATGAATCTTTATACTTACATAAGTACATAGTATTTTTGCATGTTGACAATATTGACATTCTAGAAATTATTTCAAAGCAAAATTAAGAAACATTTGGCTTTGAGTAAACTTTATTGCTACACATCAGAAAGTTTATGGAAACTGTTATTCATGTTCCATTGTTAAGACAATGCCAGCTGCTGGAACAGACACATTTGCAGAACTCCGTTGAATAACATAGTGAAGTTCCCCTGAGGGCCTGTGGCTGGGAGGAGGAACTCTGTTTGCAGCAGACAGGGAGGGTCATGTTCTGATGAAGCTCACCCTCACCCTCTTTAACACGGGGCTTCCCAGGTGGACACTGGGTGAGCAGAAAGGAGGTATTGAGGCATATAGTTTGCTGGAGCGTTTGATGGTGCCCATGGCTCCTGCCCAGAACTCAGTCCCGTGATTACCAACAGATGGTTGGGAACATCACAAAATGCTCTCCCTGGCTAGGGAATACCTCCCAATAGCTCCAGGCTCCGAGGGTTCCAGTCAGACCTTTAGGGCAAACAGTTGTGGCCACAGTTTGCTTTCTGGGTTATATTTTACATTTAGCACATTTGTAAGTGGTGCTTAGATATACAACTGTTAAGTGAAAATAGGTTTGTGGTTTATTTTTGGTTCATTCATTGCAAAATTTCACTCAATATACAAGGTCACAGTGTTCTATAAGGGGGAGAGTAGTTCAGCATAGACATTTTTACTCAGTTGCCCAGTTTTGGGAAACATCAGTATTAACTTGTTAAAATTGTAATTATAGGTTACATTGTGATCACCCTGGATATTGTTGATGTTATTTACCTATTTTTATATAGCATATGGCTTCTAGTCCTGGGTTTTCAAAAATAAATTGAAAATAAAAGGGCATGTCAGGTTTATTTATTCAAGATTTAAATTGTGGGATTTAAGGGTCAGATAAGTTTTCCTGAATTACAAATGCATTCCCGTTTTTTCCATACCTCAATATAGCCTTGGCTGCAGCAAGACAAGGACCGAAATAGAGAGGCCGTGTTTCAGTTCACTCACACCACACTGTAGTCTGTTAAGCCCATCTGGTCACAGGCAGGGGACCCCTCTTGTCTGTCTCCATAAAATCGGAAGCTACCCAACTTAACCTTGCACAAATACCCATGACATCTATGAACCCAGCAGACATAAAGCATGGATTGAGAATAAAAAGAATAGGTCTGCTTGGCCAACTTTCAGAAGATGAAATGCTCTTAGGAGAACCATAGATAAAAGGGTCTGGAACAGGAAATAAAACTTTCAGTCAACACACAGTTGAAGGCAGATGACTACTTGTGAAAATAGGTTTTTCAGCCTTGACCCTCCATAGAATGAAATCTGAAATTCTGTGCAAGAAAGAAAGGTAAATAAATAAAAACCACACACAACACGAGTAGCAATTTAGCCGTTTTACAGAGAAGCCGGCGCTGTTTTCCCCGAGGCCGTCTCCTAAACCACGGGGTTCTGCTTTTCCCTGCCAGGGCCCGATTGGGGTGCAGTGACATTTAACAAGGAAAAGTAATCCGTGGGATGTTTGTTTCTGTTTGGGAAATGTTATTCATACATGACGAGTTATACCCATTATTTTTCTGAACAAAGAAGGATTTCTAGAGTGGAACAAATGTTTCTATTTTAAATCAGGTTGCGCTAGCAGAACATTATCAGAGCCACATGATTTAACAATTGTCAGAAAGCCCCATCCCAAAGAAGTGGGCAGGCCCCCTCCCATCTCACCAGATGTAGGGAGGAGCACACAACTGCAGACACGCAGCGCTGCCCTCTGGCCTTCCCCGGGGTGGGCCTCGCCGGGTGCCCGGGAAGGAGGGTGTTGCTCCGGCAACACCGTGGTAGCTTCCCATTGGCTGCAGAGGACCAGGCGGCGCTATGTGACTTGGTGAAATGGTGGACTTGAAATACTAATATCTTGGTAGGTTTGAACATAAATGTAAAAATAAGTAAATTTTACTAGCCATAGATTCCACATTTAATTCTTGAATCAAAATAGCTATCAGAAAACATAAGCTTTTTATAATATTCATAAAACCTGATCATTCCTGTCCGTATTTAATGTTTCTGTATTTATTGTTGGCCATGGTCATTACTTCAAAAGAAAGATTTTTTATAGTTCTTTCAGTGGTAACATTATTGTAATGTTTCATTGTTTTTTAATAATCTTGAGTTTTATAGGCCCTCTGGAGCATAGGTTCAAATACTGTGCTTCTAAGGCAGTTAATAACATTAGAATATATGGACCGTGTGTGTGTGGGCAGGGGGTGATGTGAGACACAACACATTTTTTCAATAACTACCTTACACAGGAAATAAAATTTCATTACTTACCTTTTTAAGGACATATAATTGAGGGTTTCTACACAAGTTTGAGGAGGTATATATTATTTTTATACTTATTTGGCATCTTTATCTGTATATTTGCATTAAAATATTTCATTTCTTAGAATTGTACATTTTACTTCAGCACTTTCCCCTTAAAACTTACCAGTAATCTAAGCAATAAGTTGCAGAGTTTTCTCCAATAAAAAATAGAAATCCTGTTCATTTGCCTGTCTTAAAATGTATTTCATAAAATCACATCACATTTGTTTTGAATTAAAAGAAATAGAATGAACATAATTTTGCTGAAAATCTTATGAATTGTTTTAGCCAACAATGCTGGTGTAGCAAATTGAAAAACAGAAGCCCTTGTCCAAAAAATGAACAAAATAATGATGGTAGTTTTATATAATGTAAGCTGTGAGTTCATCATTTACTGAGTTTTAAAACCAAATCAATCAAATGATGGCCTTTCAGATTCCCACGGAAACCCCGTGTCCCCTGAGG
Source organism: Sturnira hondurensis (assembly GCF_014824575.4). Taxonomy (NCBI): domain Eukaryota; kingdom Metazoa; phylum Chordata; class Mammalia; order Chiroptera; family Phyllostomidae; genus Sturnira; species Sturnira hondurensis. The sequence goes on from NW_028083059.1 coordinate 21,737,513, forward strand.
ACCAAGTCAGTCTAGCTCAGCAGATCTCCGACGTGGTGAAGCAGCCGGCCTTCATCGCGGGGATCGGGGCCGCCTGTTGGATCATCCTCATGGTCTTCAGCATTTGGCTCTACCGGCACCGGAAGAAGAGGAATGGGCTGACGAGCACCTATGCTGGCATCAGAAAAGGTATTAGCTTTCCTAAGGTTTGCATACTTTACTGTGGTGACATAACTCGTGATGTTCATCTGTGACTCCAAGTTGTATAGGATTATAGATGTCCTGTATTAAATTATTATTATTTTTTATTTTTATTTATCTTTTGAGGGGAAGGGAAGGAGAGAGGGAGAGAAGTATCAATGTATGGTTGGCTCTCGTGGGTCCCCTGCTGGGAACTGGCCTGCAACCCAGGCATGTGCCCTGACTGGGAATTGAACCGCGATCGTGTGGTTCGCAGGCCTGCGCTCAATCCACTGAGCTACACCAGCCAGGGCTTGTATTAAATTAACTTAATACATAAAGATTTTCAAAAGTACTTTTATTGTATTGTGATATCTACATATTAACTCGTGTTGAGTAGCAATGCCGCAGATAGGGCGCGTCAGCCTCAGGCTCGGTTCCTTTACAACACATGTCTCCCAGGTAGATCCACCTTTGGTTGTTGTGCAATTCCCTGGTTCTATTAGGGAATGTTTTTTTTTTTTTTTTTTGGCTTTATATTCCCAAGCAAACTTTTTGATCTCCTGTCACAAAAATTACAAAAACAAGCTTCAGACTCTTCCACACAGCTTTAACATGGCATTGTTGCTGTTGTGAAGCTAAAGAGATCATTTTATAGTCTTATTTCTATGATTATTTATAAAATAGTCATTTCTTTTTACTGTTATTTTTACTGTTATTCTGTGACAGATGTCCCAGTTTTAACTTTTCTGCCCTCCTCTGCCCATCCCACCCCCTGTTCCCACAGTCAATTCCCACACTTCATCTAGTCCCTCCCCCTTCTTTCCGCCATTGTCCCCCTGCCCCCGCCCCCTGAATGTATCAGTCTTTAGTGAATACAAATTGCATGACTGAATAAGGTCCTCTAGTTTGAAGAGAGAGGAGATTTAGTATTTTTTATTGCTGTATTTAAAGTTGTAAGTTGACTGTGTATATGCTGTTAATTGGTGATGGTGATTTTGTTACAAATATGTTTACAGTTTTAGAAGATAAAGTTTACTTGCCTGCTACTGTTTACAATTTTATGGAGGAACGAAACATGCCGAGGTGTTTTAGACACCTTTGCCATGCAGCTGGGAAGTCTGCAGATTGACGATCTATATTTTTCATTCTCCCAGGTGATTTGTTAATCCGGTCACACAGATAGTCTCCCCCTACCCTCAGGTACATCCATCAGATCTGGGCCTCAGACCTGGGCTGTGAGGGAGACGACTCCGAGTCCCAGTGTTCAGGGGTCAGTCCCAATTTATGTCTTAGTACAACTAAATTTTTGTAGTGCTCCTTTTGCTCTCAAAATTGCTCTGGTTTTTATGACAAATTATATATCCCCCCCTACTTAGAAGGCCTTGACTTAAGTTCAGACAACACTTCTGCTTTGCCACAATGCAAATTTAAAGAGGATTATCAAAAATACATCCTCACCCTTATCATCACCAACCTTAAAAAAATAAAATGAAATGTCTGCCTATGTTCTCAATGAACGTTTTCCCTGTGTCTTGGCCAAGTCATTTCCCTGACCAATGAAATGGCAAAGCAAGAGTGTGCAGGGCTGGTTGGAATATCCCTATATGCTTCCGAGGCCGTCTGCAGTAGCAGTCTGGAATCTGTGAGTCTGGGCCACAGAGGGTCTTGGCCAGAGAGAGCCAGCAGGCAGCCCCATCACCCCTGCCGTAGAAGTGAGTCGGGGTGCGTCGGGCCTGTGGCTGCACAGCAGCCCCTTCCGCACACACCTTGCCCTTAGCATTATCACCCCCCCCCCCCCCCCCCTTTTTCAGGTCTGTGCCCCCTCTGGAGACGAAGTAAAATGTCAGTGCAATGAAAAATGAGGGCTTAGATGTTACCGCAAAGAGCGCTGGAGCTCATTATGTACACGAAGTAGAACAATGTCAGGCAACGTGTTACCGTAACATAACCTTTGTCTGAGAAACAATGAAGTCAGAAGGGGTTTGTGGGTGCCTGTGTGGTGGAGCTGGGGAAGAACAGAGGAGAGTGTTGGGTGGTGTGTTTTAAAACCTGATTTGAATCAGGAAAAAGTTACTACTTAGCATAGAGATGTGGAGTCTCTTGAATGTTGCAGGAACCCTGTATTTCGTACTGTCATAAAGGGCTGTAGCTGTGTAGTTAGAACAATGTAATGCTCAATTGTCTTGAAATCTGAATATGTGACATGAAAACCTCTTCCTTTCTGAATTTTTGTTCCTTTACTAATGTCCTTTAAGCATGCTGGTAAATGCCTAGTGACCTTTCTGCAAAACCTATTGAACTAATACCATTGTCTTTTTAACTGGCCTTTGTTTAAGCAGAACTCATAGAACATAATTACAAATGTAATCGGTGAGCTTTGGATTCTGCTTTCTTCGTTTTGCCTTGTCGGCACTTTTTCATGATTCCGTTTCTATGAAATTTAGAAAAAAGGGCATCCTGAAGTCTTAAATTGTCCATGTCAGAAACAACGAGGGTAATTACAGAAAAAAAGGAAGTGAAGTATTTTTTAAAATGAATGTAAAAAAGCCAGTTGGCCTCGAAACTGTCGAGTCAGAGTGTGACTGGGTAATAATGAGTCTCCCCGCCCCCACACACATTTGTCTGCAGGCGTTTCCTCCATGAGAACTCCAGGTACCCCATCCACATACACTCACACAGTGTCCCCACATCGCTGGGTAAACAGTGTGTTATGTTATTGGAAGCTTTGGAATTAATTTGCCTTTTGGTGTGCGTGCTGTAAAAAGCTCACTTAGGCCGACCTCTTTTCATCTCTTCAGTTCCTTAAACCAGGGTGGCAGGGAGCGAGGAGTACTGACGAGGACCTCTCCTATTTTCCTTGTGTCCTTGTGACTGCAAATTAGTGTTCGAGCACTCTGTGCTCGCCTGAATAGCTTTACTTTCCAACGTCCCCGGTTCATTCCCTTATTTGTTTATGTATGTATGTATCTGCGGAGCCGTGTCACTACGGCTCTGAATCTTTGAATGTAGCTACATTACGTGGACCCTGTGAAAAGACCTTGCTGAAAGAGAACAATGCGTTCTTCAGACGGGGACTGGCATGCTGCAGGCGAAGGCCAGTGCATAAATTAGGTGCACGCACTGAGGTTCCTGTTTTTGTTCTGTCCAGTGCGCCCAGAGATGTAAAAGGGTTTGCTAGGCTGTGACCACGGTGCAGGCTGCTGTAGCCTTCCATCGTGCACCCCCCAAAGGTCGACTCCTACGGTCAGTTTCAAATGCGAAGTGGAAAAATCTGGTTTTTGGCAGCTTTTGCATCCACGTTAGCTAATCAGTGTTATAGTGTGTATATTTTAAGGATTTCTTAAAAGCAAACTTTAGTCTTCAAGAGGTAATATAGGTTCCCTTGCTTTCCTCAGCAGGCAGTGTGAAGGGCTCGGAAAATAAGTCAGCCTCCACCCGCTATGAATTACATGGAATAGGCTCTGGTGTTATCCAACACCCAGGAATGGGAGAAGATAGGAAAAATGGGGGAGGCAAGGCTGCTACTTTTGAGGTCTGCAGTTCAATTTCAGGCATTATTGATTAGATTAAGATTTATTACTACAGAGAGAAGGTTTGCAAAGGGGTGTCATTGTTCTATTGTTTAGCTTCCAGATTGGGGCATTATAAAAAATGCTCGACCTACTCCTACAAAGCGTCTAAACGTGAACTAAAATAGAGAAATTAAAGTTTAAAGCTCCCCATTTCTTCTGTCCATTCACGAATTGATGATAAAAACGCAGCATTGCACTGTTCATAAAATAAGGTGTCAGGTATTGAAGGAGTTCAGTGTTACGGTTCCCTTTGTTCCGGTTCTGCTTCCTTCCTTGCCTTCCTTCCTTCCTTCCTTTTTTTTCCTGTCTCTCTTCCTTTCGTATTTTCTTCCCATCTTCCTTTCTTCCTTTCTTTCATGCTTTCTTCCCCTCTCTCTCTTCTCCTCTCAATCTGTCTCTGTCTCTTAATGACGAATATTTAAGTATCTATTAGTCCACTTTAATAAGCATTTACTTTCAGATTTCTAGATAAGGCTCAAGCAAGACCCTGATAATACTTGTTTAAGAATCCATCACCCCGTACATGGAAATGATTTATAGTGGGGGAGCCCTGTTGGTCCTGAAGCCCTGAGCTGACTGCTTTGCCGAGTGCAGGGTCATTCCCGGGCTAACCCAGCAGTTTCCCTCCGCGCTAGAGAATGTCAGACACTTCAAAATGGTACTTGTAGAGACAAGCTTCTCTTTTTAACCTCAGATTTACTTTTATTCATATATCAGAATGTCAGAACTACTGGCTTAGTTATTTACATTTGTTTTATGTTCAGCTGTCTGCTTGATTTATACTAATGTGATATGTTCCCTTTCTCTCTTCAGCTTAATAACTGGTTTATATTTTGTTTTGATTTTTCAGTCCCGTCTTTTACCTTCACACCAACAGGTATATATTTGCACTTACCCTCCTCCTTTCCTTTGTTAATTTGGCATGTGTGGTACTATTGTGTTTCTTTTTTTATTTCATTTTCTGCAGTAAGTTGGGGGAAAGGCCTTAAGTAGAATACAATACTTCATTTACTCATGTCAGGCATGCATTTTGCATTTGTAGCAGAAATGGTTGGTGTTGCTTTTCACCCATTTAACGCAGTTATTTATTCACACTCCACGCTGCGCATTAGCCCCGTATGCATGTGTTTCATTAGATAGACACCCTGTGTCTACCCGCAGCATGACTTAACACGTTAATGATCTTATCGATTATTTCATACTTGGCAGTGCATTTTTCCCTTAACTGAAGCTTTCAGGGTTTCCAACAAAAATTTCTTTCCCTTTCAATTCTCTGTCCATAGAATCAACATTCTTGAAGGTCACCAAAATCATCTAGCACATGTGAAGATAAAACTTTTCATTTTCCCAAGTCAGAAACCTAATGTTCTGTTCCATGTGGTTCCTTTCAAAGTGGGTCCTCTCCTTTCGCATGGCCCTAGCAGGGATACACCTGTGGTGTTGCCGCCTCGTTTCTAATCCAGTCATTGTGATCACTGCAAGCAGTTATCTCTCCTTAACAGACTCCCCGTTTGGAGTTCTTCTAAGTCCCAGAATTTGGCAGCTTTTAGAAACACATTTCTTCTTAGAAAATGTGTCTGTATTTATAGGAAAGCTAATCTTCTTAACCCCTTGCCTATGTGCAAATCTTGCTTTGTTATGGCTAAATTTTTATACCCATAATTTATTAAGCTGAAGAATGCTTTCAAGAGCATTAAAATATGTATTTTACTTTATATGCATAGCTGATGAAAATATAATGAGAAGAGTTTCTATAAGCCACAATAAAAACCAGGCTGCATTAATTGATAGTCACAACTTGGTATGCATACGCATCGTTGTGTGTGGAGAGAGAGAAGGTTTATTTTAACATTTGTCTTTGTCTTACTGGTACTCGTGAAAAAAATATTCTACTAGGGATTTTTCTCCAAATTTAATTCCACTTAGATGAATTTATGAAGTCATGGGATCTAATAATGAACTCAAATTATAAATCTATGTATGAATGTGTGAAGTTATATTTAATAAAAATGTACTGAAGTTCTCTTTCGCTTAGTTCTCAACCTTGTTGGCATATTTATAAATAGAGTAACATATTTAATTCTATAAAATGATAAAAATCAGACATCTGCTACTTCCTATGGTGATTTTTGTATTACTTCTAAGTAAAAAAGGAGAATGCATTCTTATTTAGAAAGATGCTCATAAATGTATCGGCTTTTGATGTACAAATTTAAACATGTCTATTAATTTTCTCTTTTTTTGTGACATTCTAGTAACTTATCAGAGAGGAGGCGAAGCTGTGAGCAGTGGAGGGAGGTAATTATCTTGCTTGTTTTGTAGATCCCAAGGGGAATTCCAGATATTCCTTCTTGTGTCTCACAATGACATCACTACTTTTGCTTAAAAGGTCTAATTTAAAGGTGGAATTGGTTCAGATCTTTCAGAAATATTCCATTCTTCTATGCTGGGACACCAAGCTTGTTGACACACAAATATAGTTGAGCGGAGCTGTTGCATCTCAGTCAACCACCACCAGAGGGCGAACTTTAACCAGGAAAGACAGACTTGCTGATTTAGCAAATGATTAAAAGGACTTAAAGTAATTAAGTGATGGCATTTATGAAGATTAAGAAATATAGCTAGTTAACAGATACTATCAAAGAAAAAGTGTTCATTTGAAAACCTGCTGAACACAGCATTTGTTCGTAAATTGTAGGTTATGTTTGTTCTTGTTATGAATTCAGCATAGTTCAGCTGTCCATTTGCAGGGAAATATGTTGAAATAAAAGAAGAAATCTAGGTAGTTTATTAACACAGAGCTTTTGTTTCTCTCGTTAAAATGAGCCTCAATTCTATATTTATGATTTTTTGTTAATTATTACTCAGCGAACTTTAATATATTCACAGGGAATCACAAATTGCTGAGACAGGAGGCTTACAGGGGCTGAAATAAACTATAAGCTATATGAGCCAATCTTTGAGATTTTCTACAATAATTTGATTAAAAAAATAGTAACATATAGGTTAAGAAAGTATAAGAAAAAAATCTTCCAACCCAAACCATTTTATAATTCAAGTTCAATTAACTTATTGGTTCTCTTGCTCTATACAGATGGATAATGTGGTTGCACTGGAAAAGACAAAAATGAGTAAAGTATCGTTTCTGAATCCAAGGACCCTATGGTCTGATATGAAATCACTGAATTTAGCTTATGACAAAGCGTGATTTAAAAGGAACAGTGGACTACCTTGGCCCGGTGCTGCACATACTTGGCAACAAGCCCTAATCTTTCCTTCCCTGCGGCTAGCTTCCTGTTTTCCTACCTGTGAAACAAAGCCAGGCTCTGAAAGATCCAAAAGCTAGGGAGGTCTTCCTACAGAATAAATCCACTTGATTCGGGAATTAAACCAGGGTGTGTTTTTGCATCCAGGGGATTTCCATCTAAATCATAGTCCAGACATCCATGAAACAGCTTCTGGCATAAGAACATTCTGCCATGAATAAATCTGTAATGCCTGATTATATAACCACCTCCATACCTGTGTACATTCATGACTGCAGACCTGTTTTCTCATTAATCAAAGCACATGAAAGTGCTTATTGAGCAGCTTCTGTATTTTCAGGACGAGCCTCTCTGTGCAAGGGCACAGGTGCAGATGAGCCCCCTCGCACCCACACACATGCACAGTACCAGTCTGGTTTCTGCTGGGATGGAATTTGCAACCTCGATAGACCAAATTATCAAATCAGAATAATGGCAGGAGCTCAGAGGTACCAAATGGTAGTTTCTATGGCAAGGCTGGAAAATTACGAAGTTCTTAAAACATCTATCTGGAAAGCTCACTATATCACCATACAAAATTAACCTTTTAACCTAAAAATAGAGTAGCAATGAAACTGGTTTATTTCAAATATCAAATGGAAATCATCTCTTTTTTTAACCAAATGAAATGTGAAAAGATGCTGAAATGTTACAGAGACAGCAGTTAAGAGGTTTGATTCAGTGCTCAAAATGAGTTATAGAGACAATTTTAAGCTTATCAACCAAACGTATTTATTGAATACCTACACCTGACATGCACTGTTCTAGTTGTTCAAGATGCCTCAGTGAACAAAGTTGGTAAAATTTCTGTCTGCATGAACCTTAACTTAGTGGAGGAGATAGGACATAAATAATAAACATTAAAAACAAACTCTTGTACTAGCAGTTGAGTGATATGGAAAAGCAGAACAGGATATGGGGATCAGGAGGGCTTGTTTTCTAGCTGCGGTGAGCGTGTGTACCTGTGTATGCTCTATGAGCCTGTGTGCTGAGAATGAGCAGTGAGCCACACTCCCACACTCATTTCTCTCATGTCCAGCCTGTGGACACTGGCTTCCCTCAGGCGTTTCAGACTCTGTGAGCCCTCACTGAACCCCTGGCCTCATTTGGTTAGTGGCACCTGAGTCAGAATGCTCCTGTCATGCCCCTCCCTCTTCCATTACCACTTTTTGTTGAGGCTGTTTTACCCCCTGCAGGATCGATTGCTACTTTGTTTCCCTGCACGCGCAGGTTCTCTCCTTCCTAATCTGTTATAAAAGCTCTCAGGAGCCCTGCCTTCATCTGTCTTCATTTACATTATTTTCCTGTGAATTCTTTTGCCTGGTGGAGCCAGGGTGATTTTTGAAATGCATATGATCATGTGTCTGAGTGGCTGAAAATCCCATTTTCAGTAGGACCTGCCATATTTAAAATATCAAATCCAAATTCAGCATAGCACAGGAAGTCCACAACTTCTGGGGCTTTGCAGGTCCTCTTCACCCCTCCATGTACCACAGCCTACAGTCCACCTGCCATCCGCCAATATTGCATTCTCCTATATATGTTCTCATTACGTCAGCCGGGCATGTGTCTCTCCTGTACTTACAAGTTTACTGAGGTTCACCTGCTGCATCGTCCATGAACATTTTTATGCTATGGAAATACTCCGGTTAAATACCTAGTATGAGGTCATGCAGTTTTGTTTATATCAGGGGTCAGCAAATTATGGCTCCTGAACCGAATCCAATTTTGTATGTCAAACTTTGCAAGAATACAGCCAGACTCCTTTGTTTACAGATTGTCTGTGACTGCTTTGCCACCACAGTGGCAAAGTTGAGTACTTGCAGCAGAAAATACATGCTCTGCAGAGCCTAAGATGGGTCCCGTCTGCCCCGTTATAGGAATAGCTTGCCAGCTCCCGATCTGTATGATTGCCCCTCACAGTCAATTGTCGGATGCAGGAGGGTAATGGCTCAATAATATATTAATAATTAAATGCATGACTTTTTGTAATGCAATATTTAATATATTAAATTACTTCAATAAATTCAATACATGTATTATTGATCTTTGAGAGATAGTCATCAAAAAGTGTCTAAAGAAGGAAGGAGTGAGTTATTACAAAAAAAAGAATGTCAGCGGACTTAAGGTCAGTCCTTGATGGCTTTAGAGAAAATTTGAGGCACTGTATAAGCTCCCTGCAATAAAGGAGAAGGTGTAGCTGGACATCTCCTCCAGTTTTCATTATTATAAATTCAGCTTTTCCCACAGAAATGCAGATGAGGATTGTGGTTGGCAAAGAGACTTCTTCTCAACTTGAAAAAAAGGAAGGACTTATTATATAATCCCGAGGAGAATATTGGAAATATTAAGTAGCTGTTCCAATTTATTTGTTTTCCTTACTTCAGTCATCCCAGTCACCTCTTCAAAAAAAACTACTTAAAACCAAAACCAGAGCACACATGGGGAATAAGCAAAGAAAGTCTGAAAAGGGAGTAGAGAAATCAGGCTAATGGGGTGGAAAAATGCCAACACCACATTTCCTGGCAATGCGAGGTGAGAAAGTAACTGAGCTCAGGACTTGCTTCTCTTTAAATGTTGGCCACTCAGATCTATCCTTTCCCTTCTTCCTGACCTCAAAACTCTGTCAGGTTACCAATGAGAAGAGGAGTCAGCCTTCAGGGGTTACTGTCAGCCCCCCTCACCGTTTTCTCCAGCCTGTGGGTCCTGTAGTATTTTGTGGTGTAGGTGTTCAAATAGGGGTGGGGTTTCTCTGTTTCTTTGTTTTGATTTTGAGTAAGTGATCACAGTACACAGAGTAAAAAAAGGAGCAGAGAAATTGAAGGCGACTGCCACACAATTATTTAAGTGCCTTTGCCCTCTTCTCCTTTGTGACACAAATCTGTCCCCTTAGTATAAATGAGATGATCAATATTGTCCTTTTGAAGACAGGAAAGAAATAAGCAAAACTCAAGAATGTTAGCATGAAAACATAAAAACGAACGTACTACATGGCAGTATATTATATGGTAACGTTATATAATATTTCAGACACATCCATCACTGTAACTAATACTGTGTTTTGCTTCTGCTTCATTTCATATTGATGAGTAGCTAAATGTGTTTTATGCACACTAGACCATCTTAAATGCATAAACCTAGTCTGCGAGATTGTTAGTTTAAAGAGACCTCCTAACACCTTTATCAGAGTAGCTGCATATGATCTTGACTTCCCCAAAGACCTCTGAAATACCCACATGACATTTTAAGATTTATATGAGCTGGTAATCATGGTTAACTTTCTTCCCCAAATAATTGACATTCCAAATGCAAGTCTCAACTGAGAACCAGGATATGAGTTATTAATCCTACTTCCTGTTGGAAATCACCCATCAATATGAAAAGTGCGTTCAGCCTATGATGATATCAAAACATTAGCTTTCAAAGTGTCTTTATTAGGGAATCATAACAGCATAAAAAATTCATCTTTTCCTTGTGAAACATGTAAGATAGGCTGTGGAAAATGTGCACTTGACCTGTCTTCAAACATGCCGTATTATCTCTGCAGTGTCAGAGATGGAGGTTTATGTTTAATAACTTCTATAGTGATAGTACCCATGGTTTACGTTCAAGAGAAAATAAAATAAGGAGAGCAAAAGATGAATGGAAGCAGACTTTCTATAACTAGCATTTAGTTCTAAGGTCCCAGATATCTGTGATGTAGCTTGCATTTAATGTCTTAAATTTCAACGGTTCAGCAGCATTGCTCTTCAAAGAATGTTTTCATCAATAATTTTAACAGGAAGTTTGCTCCATTTTAACAGCTTTATGGCAGATTTCAAGACTCTAAACATGTTCCTCGCTCCTTTATTAAGAGCGTTTGATGGCTTGGGCAACTTTTAGCATACTCCAATGTAAGTTTATAGCATCTCAGGCTAGAGTGCAGGGTCTGGATCCCGCCGACTGCTTGAGTTTGAATCCCAGCTCTGCCATTCACTGGCTTTGTGTAACCACGTACACGTTTCTTAACCTCTCTCAGGTGTCTAGGTCTCCTCATCTGTAAAATTGGATGATAATAGTAACTACATTGTAGATATTTTGTGAGGTTAAATGGGTTGATACATTTTAAGACCTCAGAACAATGCCTCACACATTGTTAGCAAAGAGTAAATACTCATTTTGTTACATATGTACACATATGTATTGATAAGTAGATATATAAAGTAAATTCATATTCTTCACTTGAAGTGAATTATTCCTCAAACAACCATCATTTGCATAGGGAATTTTCTCAGTTGACGGTGTCAGAATAGGAATCCTGGAGAGTGCAATGTCAGGGTCTTGCTTCCCAGGTAAATGAGAAGCATGGCTATTACACTTAAACAAACAAACAAAAAAAAAAAAGAAAGGAAAAGAAACCACGCAGAAAATCTTTGCAGAACCTGGAGTCCCAGTCTGTTTGCAGTGGGTCCAGCAGCATATGATGCGTCGTCACCTCCTGCTGAGGTACCAGACAGTCAGCGTTGGAAAGGGCCATCAGGAATATCTTCCTTGGACTCCATTTAGCATCTCGGGCACTGGTGGTCCAAGGCTCCCATTAATAATTGCTGATGCGCTTTGCATTCTCAACACACAGTGAAAGAGGATTAACATCTGCTGTGCTAAAACAAACAAACGAACAAACAAACAAAAAAACCATCAGCACTGATATTTCTTGCAGTGAACATCTTTGTTTTACCAGGTTTAATTTGGTAGCTTTCCTTTGTGTATATAGGGATTTATGCATTTTACATTGTCCCCATCAGAATATAATGATAAGCTTAAAGAACTGTGAGCTGACACAGTGATGAGGCTCTCTGGAAAATGTCACAGAGCTCCAAGCTCACTATTTCTGAAATATCATTTTGAAGAAAAGTATGAAAATGTTCTTACTGTGATCCACTGTCTAAGTGAGGAGTGTGTTCCATTGTTTAAGTTGTGAGAAGAATCATGATTTTTTAAGCAGTCAAAAATGAAGAAATGTATACTCTTAACTATGGTATCCTTTAACCTACTGAAACACTAAAAAAAATATGTATCCACCGTTTTAGATTCCACGTGCGAAGTTTAGTTGTCTTGTGTATAAAGTAAAAGGAATAATAATGTCATTCAGTATAGTCGACCAAATTATGGGTGAGGATAACGGAGTTAAGAATACACTGGAATTCTGAATAAGAAACATTGTTTGCTTACTGTGTTTTTTTTTCTTCAGGCCAGGACTTCTCAACATCAGTGAACCTGCCGCGCAGCCCTGGCTGGCAGACACATGGCCTAACACCAGCAACAACCACAACGACTGCTCCATCAACTGCTGCACGGCGGGCAGCGGGAACAGCGACAGCAACCTGGCCACCTACAGTCGCCCAGGTGAGAGGCCCAAGACGTCCTGATAAACACATGCACTGTCAGGAAGTAGATGCAAGGGGATGAGTTTCTTTTCCTCTCTCTACATTGGAAAGGAAAATGCGGTCAACATTTTCATGTGTTGTTGACTATTGTTTAGGAGTCTGGCCTGCTTGCTTTTTCTGTCCCCTTATCGCCACATCTCACTCTCTCACAGAAATGTTCCCCACTATGTGATGGGAGAATGGAAAATATAAACTCCAGAATATTAAACAAATTAGGAAAAATGAAATTATGTAAGAGTTTTCATCTTCATAAGAATGTACTTAAAAATTTTAATTGCTCTTATTTAAATCTTTTCCAGATTTGGAGAATAAAACATCAAAATGTCCATAAATCTATAATTTGAGTGAACCAAATTCTTTCATAGCAGTAATAATGACAATTGTGCAACAATAATAAAAATTTTAAATTAACTGTATTTAAAATCACATTTTTATAGTATAGATAGAAATCCTGAGGACATAAATATACACACATATATATCTTTTGCAGATGTGTATGCATACATTTATTTTGTACTTTTTGTGTTTTTGGTTCAGAAATATGCCTAAGTCAATTACTTTCTAGCATTTCATGCCAAAACATAAATATATAGTATGCAATTTTGGAAGGAATTAACAAAAAAATTGCAAATGATTTTTATTTTTTAAAAAACCCTCAACATTCAGAAAATATTAAAAGAATCATAAGGAATTAGACTGTATGACTATAGAAGTAAAATATCCCATAGAATTAAGGAACAGGGAAATAAAAGATGGCATTTAAGATGTTATATATACTGTAAAGAACAATCATAGTGTAATCAGTAATTCTAACCTTGAAAGAAGTCCCACTGGATATGGATATGAATATAACATATCCATGTGACCACACCCATATTCTCCAGAGATCCATCCACATTCTAGTTGTCCACACAGAGAGATAGATGCTCATATAATTATAAATAAAGAGAAGACTATGCAGAGCTTTATTGGAGAGGGGAAAAAAGACGATACTCATTTAAATGTATATGTAGAGCTTTGTGTTCAGTACGGTAGCCTCTGGCTGTAGGTGGCTATTTGAATTTAAATTACATGAAGTATAATTTGAAATTCAGTTCTTCATCCGCAATAGCTACAGTCAAGTGTGCAGTAGCCTCATGCGGCTAGTGGCTACTGTAGTGGACAATGCGGAATAGAACATGTCCGTCATCTCAGAAAGTTCTATTGAATACCACTCAATTAGAAAGATTGCGGAAGAAAAATGAGATTGCCAAATCTATATGACCTTTAATAATATTTCTTAACCACTATTACACAAAACTTAATACCCAGAAATTAGAAATTAGAATTACTAAAGCCCAGATGAATCAAATATTTCTGCTCCCTGGTCATGTATTATTGAAATACTAAGTATTTGAGTTCAGTATTATAGAGAAGTTGCAAATTTCCTTAGGATTATATTCATGTTAACATCTATAATAGCAACCATGTCAACATTTTTTAAGCTTTGCAGTTGAAAACCAACCTTCAAGGTGCCCTATTAATGTTGATGCCACTGTGTGAACTATTACATGACTAACATAATGGTATTTTTACCATTGTAACTTCACTAATGTTTTATGTAAACATGTTTCAAATTTAAATTATGATTTTACTTTCCCCACTCTTTTAATATCTTTAACTGAAGGATTTAAATATTTATATATACAGGTTATTCCACTCTCAAATATTTCAATGAAGGGAAAATTGGTAGGAAATTGAGTTAGTGGACATAACAGATATTATTTCAGGCTTTATATGATTAAATTACCCTGGTTATTTATGATTCATTTTGCCATCAGTATCGTCATTGTTGGGGTGTTTCTATAAAACCGTGAAAAATGGTTAACACCTTCCCCCTATAATGACTACTGTGGTGACCAAGAGAAGAGCTAATAAAAATTTCCTGATAAAAATTTCCTGATAAAAATTTCCTGAGCACTGTTTACTGTGACTCCTCTGTCCTCGTATCTTTTTGAGTAGATGTCCTTGATAAAATATTTAAATCTCATATTCTTTGCTAGAAGGGCAGAGGTGTTTTCTTTTCATTTTCTTTGCTTGGATTCTGAACTTATATGATTTGTTCTGTTGCTTCAGTAGCTAACTGGTAGCTTCAAATAGTTCAATAACTCCAGACTAGAAAATTTAAATTTGGTACATAAAGACACTCATATATTTTATTTTAGTGCAATTTCTATTAATGGAGTTGTTAAAGATTATCTTAGATTGGGCAAATTATTTGCTACATAGCACTAGCAAAAGTTCAAATTAGTCAGTGTCTATGTAAATTGTGGGTGTCCTTTCTTATATCCTCCACTTTTAATTGTTTTCCTTAGAAAGTACATGTAAACACTTGGCCCTTTTCATCGATCTTATTTAAGCCTATTTGTTCTTTACATAACAATTTTACTGTGCCTCACAAAGCTACTTACAAAGAAATTTAAAACGAATAACCATGGAGAATGACTTTTTCCTTTTCCTCTCCATTACACATAGCTGATTGTATAGCAAATTATAACAACCAACTGGATAACAAACAAACCAATCTGATGCTCCCTGAGTCAACTGTTTATGGTGATGTGGACCTTAGTAACAAAACCAATGAGATGAAAACCTTCAATAGCCCAAATCTGAAGGATGGGCGTTTTGTCAACCCATCAGGGCAGCCCACCCCCTACGCCACCACCCAGCTCATCCAGTCGAACCTCAGCAACAACGTGAACAACGGCAGCGGGGACTCCAGCGAGAAGCACTGGAAGCCGCCAGGACAGCAGAAGCAAGAAGGGGCGCTCATTCAGTACAACATCATGGAGCAAAACAAACTGAACAAAGGTGAAGAGCTTTGTCTTCCTCCCCATCCTTTTCTGTACCGTCCCCATAACCCTCCCGCCCTGTGTGCCAACGCTTGTCTGGCACTAGTAAGTGAAGCCTGCCTTTTGTTACCAAGATTTTCTTATTCCTTTGGTCTCAAAGTTTCCAGTGTCAAAGAGTTAATTAGCACAACAATAACCTTGGAAATTGATTTTAAAATAAATATAACTATTTCCAAATGGTTTTGAGGTTAATTTAAATTTAATCGTAGGTGAGGGATTGCTTAGGACAGACAATCTTTTATTCATAAGGCAGATGTACAACCGTCACAATACCTCGCAATTTAAATAAATAGACTATCCCATTTTTCCACTCAAGGATGGAAGATAATTGCTTCTATATGGTCATATAAATGAATGGCATTTTTTATATCAAGCTGAAGAAAAATAATTACATTGAACCAGAGAAGTGGTTCAATTTGTCGTATCTCTCTCACCTCATGTGGTTGCTAAGACTGCTGCACTGTATGATTTTAGAACCTGAGTTTCTTTGGTTGACCTGATTGAAGTCTGTCAGGATGGAACCTGAAATAAATTGAGTTTAGTGTTAACTTGTCGCAGCAGAATGGTGTTTTTATGGCCAGAGGGGAATGTTTCTCCATTGTAATGTGTGTGAGTTTGAAGAGACTGGGATTTGATTCCTTTGTAGTCCTTCAGGCTAGTGCTTTAATAACATGATTTGCAAAGATATACCATCAAGAAAAAAGAGATTGGTCTAAATCGAATAGATTGAGTCATTTTCTACAAGTGTCCAGGTAAAAGATAAATATTATTGTAGATAATTAGAGACATAGATTTATTTTAGTTTAGGCTTGAGTTGGGACTTCTTTTTTCAAAAAAATCAAACAGATTACAGTTAAAGATTACAAAAGATAGCTTAAGCCCACTATTTTGTTTGATTAAGTTAGAGTTGTATGTTTTAATTTAATAATCCATTCATCTTGCTTTTTTCCCAGTGTAAGAAAACAGTTGATTGGCATAATCCAATCCAATACATATTTATTAAGACTCTTGGACAAGTTCATGATGAAGTCTGACAAAGATGAATAGGGCTGTTCTGCAATCATAGTGTTCACGGTGGAAATTCAGAATGTTGTTATGTTATTCCTGCATGGTATATGGCTTCACTGTGGACTTGGGAAAGGTCTGGCGGTCCTCTGTGCAGATATTTCAGAGCTTTCATTTGTTGTTTATACTGCTTGTAAATAGACTTGGTATGTCAAAATATAATAAAGACCTGGCACGCAACTGGACTGACAGATTATTACTCATTACATTCCAGTGGCAAATTTATCATTTGGATTTTCCCTTCTGCCTCTGTGGCAGATGGAAATACTTTGTTTTCTTATCATGGGCATATTTTTATTAGATATAATCTTACCAACAAGTTTTAGTTTTTTAAACTTATTTATGATTCAAATACATGGTATTTTTCTGATTTCTTATTGTTAAAATGATTTTGTTACCATATTTATAAAGATAAGAAGCTACGCAACTCTGATTTCTGTGATAGCTGATTTATAAGTAATTTTAAGAGAAGAAATAGTCTCTCCTAGGATCTGTTCACATCTATGTTAGTCTAATTCATGTAAAGAAAAAGATGCAAAGAATTTGTGTTTTATAAATTTTGGAGGGGACATGTTTGAATGTCTTTATGTTTTCTTGACTTTTCCTCTGGAATACTTAGGTACATCTTAGCAAGTGATCAACAGGATGATTTAAGGGTTAATTGTTGGTAAGTGATTGGAACACCAAAGAGAAAATAAATGTTTAATTTTTTTATCCAAAATGTCTAGATTACCGAGCAAATGACACAATCCCTCCAACTATCCCATACAACCAGGCGTATGACCAGAATACAGGAGGGTCCTACAATAGTTCCGACCGGGGCAGTAGTACATCTGGTAAGTAAGGAGTCAGCATCTCTTTGCATAGGGTGGTGCATTCCAAGATTATGAATTGAATGCTGATGAACCGATGTGTGGATATGACATGTCTGTCACTTTATATCATTTTAATCATCCAGGCACGAGTCTTCTCTCTGCAGTTTGGAGGAGTGTTCATTCACTAAACCGTTTTATGTTCTGTTTGGTAACGAGGATTGAGGACCTTATATCCCTCCTTGTTGAGGAGCTGTAGTACAGCTAGGAACATGTAGTCGTAAAAGACTGCTAAAACTTCTTCACCATCCCCCCAGCCCCGGCCAAAGTATAATGAAAAAACTGTTTCACATGTACTTAATCTGCTAAATTTAACCACTTGAAACAAGACTACAAAAGCACAGAAAGTTTTTACAGGAGCAGAATCGAAAGCCTCAGATACAGTGTCGCGAGGCCTAGGTAAGGTTGAGGCACAACCGGAACCAGCCTCAGTTTATAGCCTCCCTACTCCCTCAGTCCTTTGTCTAAAGCATCGTAAAGCAACCTCCAACTTAAGTCTGAAAGTACCTCAGAAGCCTCATTGAAGCCTCTTCCCTGTGGTCTTCGTGCTGTCGCAGCTGTTTGCCAGCTGTTTTCCTGGTAGGGGCTGCAGATGGGAGCTTGCTGGTACTTAAGGCCTGTTTTTCTAATTAAAGGCAGTTCATTATTAGAACTAACGTGTGGCAAGTCACACCACAGTGAGAACAAAACCAATTGATCTTGACTCTATTATGTTTCCCCAGGACAGGGTAGAACTATCACTTCTGAGCATCTGGACTAAAACTGTTGCTAGATGCTTTTGGCTGAGGGTCTCTACCCCTCTTTTGTAATAAATATAGCATTTGTATTTTCTCATTTTTCCCAAAGGCACAGTGATTTTGTCTTTTCTGCCCTGTGGTCTTTCATGTTTGAATTAAAGAAACTTAGAAATAGCTCTTTATTTTTCAGATCTACTCATATTCTACCATATATTGTTTGATTTTTTTAACAATTAAAATCTTATCAAGTGACTTTTTTCCACGTAAATCCTGAATTAACTTTTTTTTAAATATGGTCTTGTGAGAGCCATAGAAAATATGTTAATAGTGGTATCTCACGCCATTTTATTTTTGAATTCTTAGTCACTTAGAACATCATGACTTAGCCCTGACTGGTGTGACTCAGTGGATTAAGTGCTGACCTGCAAACAAAGTTCAGTTCCCAATCAGGGCACATGCCTGGGTTGTGGGCCAAGTCCCCACTAGGGGGCGCATGAGAGGCAACCACACACTGATGTTTCTCTCTTCCTCTTTCTTCCTCCCTTCCCCTCTGTCTAAAAATAAATAAATAAAGTATCTGAAAAAATAAAACCATAACTTACTGGTAATGGGAAAAATGTAATCTAGGTTATTAATATTCAAATGACTTTCCCCACCCCTCAGCTTTGATAACTAGATTCTGATGCCCTGCTGCTATTTATTACTATGTATTCTGTGAATATTTGATGAACAGATGCAAAAATGAGAAGTATGGTAGTAATTAGAGGAGAGAAGGAAGCAAGCAAATGACATGTGGGAGAGATTTGTGATGTTAGATCTGAGGATGGATGGAGTTGTTAGAGTAGGTGTGTGCCAGGAAATCGAGAGGAAGGCGCTAGGTATAGTCCTCCCCACAGTATGTGCTCAGCCGTTCCAGTACAGGACGACTGAGTACAGGCAGGGAAAATGGAGACACAAGCAGAGGCCCGACAGTCGTCATTTGTTAATGGCAGCCTGTCTGTCCCTCAGCCCATACTCGGCACGGCAGCGTACAAGTGCAAAAACGTCTGGCTTCCTAAACACTGCCGTTTGACTGGAACTTCTCAAGTGACTTAAAAACATATGGCTCATGTGACCTGTTTCACACCTATGTTACTTGCAGCTGTGTCAGAGGTTAAACAAAATGAAACAGACCAAGACAATTCGCTGAATGTAAGGGATCGGATGAGAAAAATAATTATAGAATTATTGTCTATAACTCGTAAGAATCTAAACTGTATCATGTTGGAGGAGGAGTATAAAGACCATTTTATCTCAAAGTAGCTTTTGACCCAAGTTATTTTAACATGAATACTCTAAAATGTACAGCTCCCTATATTTAAAGAATATTCCAAATCTACAGTATGAACACTGGGGCACTTGAATAATTGGGCTATTTCCAATTTCTGAGAATGTGTGAGAAACATCATTTTACTCTAAGCAATAATTTTATAGAAACAGTGGATAAATACATTTCCATCCCTTTTTAAGCATCACTTTATGCTTCTTTTATTGGTAGTTATATCAGTTCTTCCAGCAGTTATTTCCTTCTGCACCTGCCATTGTGACAAAAACTAGTGATTTCATTGTGCTTAAAATACTTCAACGGACAAGTGCAGATTATATATATTCAGTGATTTAATGCAACGGTGGAACTCTAATAGGTCGTGTCTGTATCATATTGTATTTTTAAGTTCCAGTAATTAAATAATGGAAAAGAACTTAGAAAATATGTCCACAGCTCATTTGTTTTAGATGATAATCCATAGTGCAATTAACGGCTGTAAGAAGATCACCATTAATGACATAACTTGTAAACTACATTTATGGTTTTGTTGCTTTTTTGCTATTTATTTTGCAGTTAATTGTACATCTTCTATTGTACAATATTCAGTTTAAAACTAATGAAGAAAAGTGTGTTTTTCTCTCTGTATGAATTTCAAGATCATATTTACAGAAAATAATTAACCCATGGGTAATAGACAAATTTTAAAGGCTAGAAATAAAATACCCTAATTTTAATTCTTTTCAAGGGAGTCAAGGGCACAGGAAAGGGGCACGAACACCCAAAGTCCCTAAACAGGGTGGCATGAACTGGGCGGACCTGCTTCCCCCGCCCCCGGCGCATCCTCCTCCCCACAGCAACAGTGAAGAGTATAGTCTTTCTGTAGATGAAAGGTAAGGTGATGTCAGAACAAATGTAAGTGGAAAATATGATTTCTTGAACCCATAGTAAGTAATTGTTAAACGAGATCACCAAGGCAAGACTGATGCCTAAGATCCACGAATATATGTCTGCAAATAAAACAGTACTGATAAGTTAGCAGGGCTTGCAAATCCTCCTCTGTATTGCCCCCAGAAAGGAATTTTTGTCTTCAAAGCTTCTTTTGAAACAAAGAATCATGAATCATGAATATATACACCAACACACAGATAAATGTTATATATTTACATTATATAGATACACTTTACATATATAAACATTAATATACAATGATATAACATTGTAATAATATATATAAGATTTTATGATTTTCAGATATCAAAACTTCTTCTGCACATCTCTGAATTTTCATAAAATAATCTTGTGAATGTATGCCATGGCTACAGAATCCTGAAAACTGTATCCTGAGAAGTGATTCTTAGGTATCACTTTATGCTGCAAACTGTAGGTATGTAAACATCACCAAATTGTCCCTCACAGGGATTTAAGGAGTGTGAATAGTCCACGTGACAACAGGTGGAGAGTTGGTATGCTTTGTCCACACTCTCGATTCTGTTGAACTAGACACGGCACCTCCCAATGCACTGCGTATGGGGAGTTAACAACAGCAGAAACAAAATCTACCTGAAAAATGCAGTCTTTTTAGTGATTCTCATAGAAATATATTCTTCTTTCATTCTGTACACACACATTCACAGACACAGACAGACACACAAAACAGTTTTACAGCTCTAACCATGCCAGGAAGCCAAGCCTCCATGCTTTTATTTTCCAATCACTTTGTTCTCGAACACGGAACCATTGTTCCTAGGGGAAATACAGGGCTGGACTCCTGCAGCCTCTGGTCACATTTTTGTCAACCAGTCCAAACCTAAACAATTTCTTGTTTTGTATGTGTTTTTGTTTAAAGACATCATATTGTATATGGTTGATTCATTAACATTGAACTCACAGCTGTAAGTCATTCCTAAACAAAGCTTATCTACTCTATTTTCTGCATTAAGGGACATCGCAGCCTTTTTCTGCTTATGCACATTGGGCTGCATGAAAGTACTGCACTTGGGGGCCGTTTTAAACAGGGAGGTCACCAGTGCAAATCAGATAAAAAGAGCAATGTGGCACTATTCAGACCATGAAAAGGACACTTGTTTACGGTACGACAGCAGAAACAGGAAAGCAGAGCGTCACCTTGTTTGAGCTCTGCTGGTAATGTGCTCATCACCTGGCTCCTGTTTTTTACTTCTGTGCACGTGTCTGTTCAGTGACCACGAAAGTGCTATGAGTATTGACTTTGCGGTTACAGGCAAAAAAATTTAGCAGGTAGGTGAATTTGCAAAGACAGCATCTGCCAATAATGAGCTTTGGCTGTCTTTTTAAAAGCTCATTTTCTGGGCCATGATAACAACAGCATTAATTAGAATTTTAGTTCACCCCCCCCAAAAGAAAGAAGAAAATAAACACCCTGCAAAGACTGAAATGAAATAAGTGGATATATATATTTTTTTAAAAAGCAATAGACACAACTGTGCTCCAAAGGGAAAGACTGAGCCTTAACAGGGAAGAAGGCTTTCCTGGGCAGCTGGCTTTTGTTCTTGACTTTGACAAATGAGAAGGTTCTCAACCAAGTGGAGGGGTTTTATGGACATTGGGACCACACAGAGATGTGGGCTCCTAGAGAACTAACATGAAACACATGGTGGGGAGTGAGAGGAAGCTGGGCAGGCAAATGTAAGCCAGGTATGCAAATACTTGAGGGTCTTGTTTGCACTTAGATTGTATTTTCTGAGCAATGAGAGTCATTTATTACTTTGGAGCAACTGAATGACCTGGGAGTGATGTGTATTATAACAAAGTAAGTTTGGAAGCAGTATGAGAGTGAAGAAAGAGTGAGTGACTAGAGGTGAAGATATTAAAAAGCTCTGGTAGTAGCACAGATTTAAACAAAGAAGTAGATTCCAAAGAATTTTTAGAGGTAGACTAGAGATGAACTGGAAAACAGTTGGAAGTAGAAGAGAGAGAAATAATGTAAAGACAACTGTGAGATTTCTAGTTTGGATAAATGAAGAAATTTCTAAGTTATTTGTTGACACAGGAAAGATGATAGTGGGGGATTAGTGACGGAAAAGAAGATACAAAGAAATCATGTTATTCGGTCCTCAGCTTTCCTGAGTTCACATAAAAAGCAGGTGATTAAAAATGAACTAGAGAAGGGGTAACAAGAGCATATTGTGTATAATGCAGTAAATCAGTGCCATTCCAATCAGTAGCCATGTGTATACTGGGGTAGGAGGAAAGACAAAGGCATGAATGCCTTCCAGATCCATCTGGAGCACAGGTGGCAAACCCAAGGCCTACGGGCTGAATTCGGGCCTCCACCTTGTTTTATCCATCCTGGTTAAAACAAGTTTCTACCCAGCGGCAGCACCAAGCTCCTTGTCCCTAGTTAAGGAGTGGTTACATTTATAGAGTCCTAAAATTATATTTGGTCCTTTGAAGGCATCTGGGAGGCTGATGTGGCCCCCAGTGAAAATGAGTTTGACACCCCTGCTTTAGAGCTTCTACATAAGTCTATAAGAGGAGTAATGGACTTTTTTTTAGTAACATTTTGCTTATTATGTTTTTCATTCACCATCTAAATACAGTCTAATGATTTTGTTTAGTGCTCAACTAAAGAGTTAGTTATGTGTTATAATTTTAGAGTAAAAGTAAGTTGTATTGGATTAAATAAATCGGTGTCTAATGTATTTCCCTCTGATGAAGAGTAGTTTCTTTCAGAGTCTAGTGTATGGTCTTTTGGGTCGTGTGGAAGACCATCTTCTACTTGTCCTTAAGAGATCACCTTGAGTAGGAGGGAGAGAATATATCAAACATATTTTAGAAGTACTAAATTAAACTACATTGAATCAATTTTTTATTTCATGGCTTCTCATAGCCTATAAAAGGCCAATGTAAATCGTAATCTTTCAAAGAAAAAATCTTATATATATAACATACAATGTATTATATATACACATATATGTGTATATACATATATGTATACACACATATACATATATGTATATATGTATATGCGTATATACATATATGTATATATGTATACATATATGTGTGTGTGTGTGTGTGTGTGTGTGTGTGTGTGTGTGTATATATATATATATACCTATATAGCAGGCCTTTGTGATGGTAAACTTTTTTTTTTAACAATAACTCTTTAATGTGGCTCAGAGCCTTCAGATGGAAGACACAGTTCAAGGTTGATACTCTGCTAACTATGAACATAGTTTACTTGAACAACCTGAAGTCAATCCAAGTATCCTTACACTCTGTTTTAGCTACGACCAGGAAATGGCCTGTCCGGTGCCGCCAGCGAGGATGTATTTACAACAAAACGAACTGGAAGAAGAGGAGGATGAACGCGGCCCCACGCCCCCCGTACGAGGAGCAGCTTCTTCTCCAGCTGCCGTGTCCTACAGCCACCAGTCCACGGCCACCCTGACCCCCTCCCCGCAGGAGGAGCTGCAGCCCGTGTTGCAGGATTGCCCGGAGGAGATTGGCCACATGCAGCACCAGCCCGACAGGAGGTATGTTGTCACTAGCTTTTTTTTGCTGGTATCAGGTAATTTCCACTCCTAAGTAGCCTTTACAGAATGCTATTACATGAAGTAATTTCCATATCACAGGAGCCTTTTTCCAGTATCATCACTCAGTAAGCCCTGGTAATTAACATATCAAGTAACATTGTTGACCAGAACATTAAGTTAATTGATCCCAGTGAACTTGCAACCATAAAATAATGTGCATTAATATTCACCCACTTATGATAATTGCATTTATAAACACATGGAGATTATGTAGTAAATATATGGCTCACTAATCTTGTAACATTTTATCGATGGCCGGTGTTTTTGTATTTTAGTTTTCCTTAGGCATTTGGCCTATGGAAAATAGATTTTCTCTTGTCTTTTTAAATTAAGTCCACAGAATGATTTGTTCCCTAATGTTGCAGAAGAATGAGTTTGGTATATTCATTTTGTGTTGACTGCATGTACCTTTATTTTAATTGCGATGCTAGGTTGGAGTCCTTTTGTCTAAGTTAGCAAATAATTTGTGTAAGACTGTGTTTAACCTATATGTTTAACATTGCCAACCAATACATATCTGTTATATACAAATTCTTCACTTGTCATTTCTACCACATAAAAGTTGTTACTGCAGTGTCTGAGTCCTTCTCTTATTGTTGTTGATGTTGTTTGTACTATTTTATTGCCCTTGACACGTTGTATTGTACATGTATTACTTCCTGTATTCCTAATATCATCTGAAACTGAGTATATTGTTTCCCTCAGAAGATCTCCTTTCAGTGTTCTTGAATGAATAGCAAATTCTGGCTTATGCTGCTTGAATTTTGTTGATTAAAATAAAACTTGCAATGTTTATGAACTGTTCGATCAGTCAGAGGTTATTACCAAATTCAAATCGTATAATTTATAAAATTAAAGTAGTTAAATCTTCTCCTGTGTGACAAAAGGGGAACCTGGATTGTCATACATTTAAACTTAATATTATTAACCCTTGGAACTTCATGAAAATTGAGAACAAACAAGGTATCTCCTTTCTTTATTAAGGTCAAAGACCACCTGGACCTCACCTATTCAAAGCAAATGAGAAGCTAAGAGGTGCTGTTATTAGCTCTGAAATCCCATAGCGTTCTTCTTTCCTTCTTTCCAATTACCTATTTCCTAACCATCCCCTTCTGCATTACAATCTGTACACAATATCTTCTTAGCAAGCCTCTTTCTATCTGTTCCTTATGTCATTCTTTCCCGTCCCTTCTTCAAGCCATCCTTCTTTCCCTTCACTGTGAACCCCCTCTAGTTATTCTTTCCTTCTGCCCTTGGTTTAATCACTTTCGTGTTCCCAATTCCCATTCACACTTCGGTGCATCGAATTCTGGCCTCTATTTCGCTTCCATCAGGCTACTCAAAGTAGCCTCCTAACGATCAATTTAAAGGCTTCTCCATCTTTATCAAACTTAAGTTTTCTGCAGTAATGGCAAATGTATAAGTTGTGAAAATAAATGAAATAATGTATATGAAATGTCTGAAACAGGGTAAGTATTCAACCAACAGAAATTCCCTACTGCCCTCACTTTTAATGCTATCATATCACTTGGTTCAACTATTACATTCTGATGGCTTTCAAATTCCTTCAGGAGTCCAGCCCTTTTTATTGAGCACCACTGTGGTTTTTAAAAATCTTTTTAATTGAAGTACAGTTGGTACACAATGTTATATTGCCTATATTAGTTTCACGTGTACAATATTGTGGTTCAACATTTCTGTACCTTACAGTGTGATCACCCCACTACTTTTAGTAATCATTCATCAATGTGCAAACTTATCACAATATTATTGAACACCATGGTATTTTGACTTGGACATCTCAGATTGCACATGTTCAAAACTAAATTCTTTGTCTTTGCACTTGATGTTTTGAATGTGTTCTTTCTCCTCCTTTGTGGCTATCATATGTAGAATTATCAGTCAATATTACCTGACCAACATACTAAAAAATAAAAGTCAAAGGAATAGGCAAAATTACATAAAAAATACCCTTCCCATTTTTAAACCAGCTTAATTATCCTGTTTATTTTTTCCATTCTCTTTTTAGCATTCCTCAAATTAAATTGTTCTACAGTCCCTTTTACTCCAAAATATGTCTTGACTTTGTTCCTTTGTTAACCTGGGCCCAGGGCTAGGGTAGACCCTCAGTCTCTGTCTAGTTCAAGAGAAAGCTTTGCATCGATCTTCACAGTTCTTCCCTCTTGCCTTTTTCTGTCCACGCTCCACATTATCTTCTTTTGCACAGAAATCTGGTAACTGTCGCTCTGCATTCAGAGTCAAGCCTTACTGTTTAGCCTAGTATTCAAAGCTTTATACAGTCCTTTCCCCTTTACTTCCTCCCTTCCAATTCCACCACACACCCACTTTTCTAATTAGTCTGTTGGAAATTTCCTGAATTTGTTTTAAACTCACCAACACGCACGTCAGCAATGCCACTTTCTGGCCCACGGAGGACTGCCCTGGATCTGGCAGGAGGGACAGGCCACTCTTGCCTCACATGGCCATTACCAAAACACTCAACTTGCTTAGCGTCCTCACTAAGAACATGTGTCTTGCACATGCCATTTCTTTGATTGCCTGGCAAGCACTTCTCATCTTTCTAAGCCCTTTTCTTTTTTAAGATTCTATTTTATTTGTCTTTAGAGGGGAAAGGAAGGAGAGAGGGAGAGAAATATCAATGTATGGTTGTTTCTTCTGCATCCCCTGCTGGGAACTGGCCTGCAACCCAGGCATGTGCGCTGACTGGAAATCGAACCTCGATCCATTGGTCCGCAGGCCTGCACTCAATCCACTGAGCTACACCAGCCAGGGCTAAGCCCTTTTCAAATGTGCCCGCTCTGTGAAGCTTTCTTCTGATTGCCTGGCAGAGTCAACCGGTCCTTTCTTTATTCACAATGGTCTATTCACAGCTCTGCTATCACACTAAGCAGTTTCCAAGTTACATTAGCATTACTATTTATATTTTAGTTTCCCTATTTAAGTTAAAAGCTCTTTGATGGAAGATCTAATGTTTTACTCCTGTCATTGTGCTCCACAAAGATTTCTTCAGCTTCAGTAATAGAATCTGATATGACAGGAGAATTTTGGAGTGGACAGTGCATGTTGTTTTAGGGGAATGAGGACACGTATGAACTTGATATGGACAGGGACATGTATTATGTAATTGTGAAATGCATTGGGTACCTGCACTTACCATCTGTTTAACTAAATTCTGCATTTTCACTCATTTATTTATTCTTTAAAATTTTTCTTTTTTTCAAGATTTTATTTATGTATTTAGAGAGATGGGCAGGGAGAAAGAGAGGGAGAGAAACATCAATGTGTGGTTGCCTCTCACATGGCCTGCACTGGGGACCTGGCCCGCAACCCAGGCATGCTCCCTGACTGGGAATCGAACTGGCAACCCTTTGGTTCACATCCCGAGCTCAATCCACTGAGCCACATCAGCCAGGGCTAATTTATTTATTTTTAAAGATTTTATTTGTTTCCTTTTAGAGAGAGGGAAAGGGAGAGGGAGAAAAAGAAGGAGAGAAACATCAGAGTGAGAGATATCACTTACCTCTCACAAGAACCCCAACCAGGGATCTAGCCTGCAACCCAGACCTGTGCCCTGAATGGAAATTGAACTGGCAACCTTTCAGTTCACAGGCCAGTGCTTAATCCACCAAGCCACACCAGCCAGAGCAAATTCAGCCTTTTTAAAAATGTATTCTTTTTTTTAAAGATTTTATTTATTTATCTTTAGAGGGGAAGGGAAGGAAAGAAGGAGAGAAATGTCAGTGTATGGTTGCCTCTCATGAGTCCCCTGCTGGGAACAGGCCTGCAACCCAGGCATGTGCCCTGACTGGAAATCGAACCGCGATATCGTGTGGTCCGCAGACCCCCACTCAATCCACTGAGCTACACCAGCCAGGGCAAAAAAAAAAAAGTGTTCTTTTTAGTCTAGAAAGTTATTAAGAATTTTATTTCCAGGATTATTACTGAAGATAACAGGGGGCACTAATAAGAAGTAGACGAAAGCCTATTAAACCAAAATACTATTACTGTTCTTTTATGATGGAGGTATAATCTACATGGTTACTATGGAAATTTTAGGAAAAAAGTTACACAAAATGACATTATAAAAATACCAATGATCTATGTAGTCAGAAACAATTATAAGATGTCAGTAATGGTTCTTCTTTTTTCCCTTTCTCTACATACTCATGTTGCTTTGAATCCGTGATATGCAATATTAATAAAAAGCTTCTCTCTTCAGTGAACAGTGTATTTTGCCATGTAATAGCTTTTTATTTAGATACTCAGTTAAAACAAATGTGTACTGTAATTTATTTAAACAGTTTCTCGATGTTGGAGATTAAAGTCGTGCCTTCCTTTTCTATACATTATACAAGGCTGTAATTCTCATATCCAGTTAAGTCCTTGAGTGACACCCCTTCTCAAAGCCTTGAGCTGTTTGGATGCCTGCCCCGTCAGGAGATGACTTCTGTTTCTCATCATTCTGCCACTCTCTTGATGACATACTCATTAAAAATAGATAGCTGTTTCTCCAAAGATTTCTTTCTGGAGCATTAGACCCTAATATCCAAGTTCTCATTACAACACATTTCTACGGCTTAAATACCACTCAGAGCGATACCCATATCTCTGGTGATAAAAGCGCTTTCCTGCTCCTGACAGTCACTTCCTCTTGCCTGTTACTGTAACCATCCCTAAGTGGGCTTGTTGCCTCGTTGTCGTGCCCCTTGTTCGGTCTGATATTCCTGCTGCAGATGGTGCAGAGGCATTTTTCTAAAATGCAGCGCTGATCGAGACTCTCCATTACCTAAAATCTCTCAGTAGCTTTCTATTTCCATTAGAATGAAGGCAACATTCCTTAATACAGCAATCAAGGCCCTTTGTGATCTGACCCCTCTGTGCCTTCTCATTCTTCCCCGTGGCCACTCCCCTCCTACTATTCCTGTTGCCTTCACTCTAAGTTTCTTGCCGTGCCTGTAGTGACCAGTGGTCTCACCCATCTAGAGGTCTTCCCACATGCGTCTCATCTTCCTGGAGTACATTATCCCCTCTCTTTTTCGAGTTAACATTTATGTGTCTCTTAGATCTAAGATTAAAAGGCGGATGCTCTCCACAGAATCTTTCCGATAATGTCCTGACTCTGAGATGGGACCCAAGTCTTCCTGTTCCACGATATCCTAGACCCGCTCTGTCATGGGGCTTTGTGAATACTTCCTCATCATTGCATATTTAATTAACTGTTGGATTCTGCCATGGACTGTATGTCTCTTCGGGCAAGGAGCATACCTATTTAGCTGAATTTCTGACAGTGTCTCACTTCTACCACGTTTTACTGGTCAGCAGTCACAGGGCTGCCCTACATCTAGGAGTCCAGAACACAGTTCCCTCTCTTGTTGGGGCCTGGCAGGCTCTCATCGCAGGGGAGTGTTGGGATGTTTATTGATTAGGGGCATATATAAATAGTGCGGTTTACATGAAGAAATTTTGGAACTAAAACCATTGTAACACTGCAATATATACTTAGATAAACATTTCAGATGCATTATTGTGGCTTATTAGTTTTGTCATTCTAATGTCCTTCTAAGATATTCCGTTTTTGTCTAAAACAATAAATTAGTTGACCAACATAATAAGAATCTCTTTCCCCTTTCTGACACAAATGTTAAAATAATATAATTAAACATATTTACATATATTGTTTTAAAAAGTGTCTAGTTCTATTGAGTTTTTGGTAATTGATATTTATAAAAATCTCTTGAAAAGTAATATTTATGTATGGATAGGGAATGTACTTATATTTTATTAATGTGGATAAACTGAATATGATATAGTTCACAGGAATAAAAAAGTTAGAAGGCAAAGGCAAATTACATATCTATTGACAAACCGGGTTATAGTTTATTATACAAAGTGTTCGAGCAACAACAGTTTCAGGAAAAAAAAAGGCATCTCCCCCCGCCCCTGCCCTTTTACCTGGTAAATGTTACGTGATGAACTATATGAACGCCTGCTTTCATACATTAGCATCATTATTCCCGTCTCTCCTTAAATGTGTTTGCAAAAGCCTCATTTGTGGAGGAGCCTGGAGTGTGCTGACTTGGAGTTGTCTGCTTGCACATTATTTCAGAAGATGTCGAACCCCCTCAGCTGGGGCGGCAAAGGGGCTGAGGTTCATTTGTGGCGAGTCCCACTTGACTGCAGCGTCTTGAAATGGCTTTTTGTTTTCAAATAGAATATGTTATGCATTTCAAACCATACATATTTATCACACATTCCCCGAGCTTGCCTTATTTACAGATGGTTTGAAAAAATTTTTCTGTCTTTCCTCAGCATTTGCACAGGGTGGTAACAGTTAAAAGCCAGCTGTTGTTTAACAGGAAGATGTTTTTACTCTACAGAATGTGAATTATCCAAGTACAACAATGCTGGCATCCTTTCGTAACGGAGTTGGCTGTTCTACATCCCTTTATTGATGGTCAAAATAGTCCCTGTTGGACTAAAAAGTCTTACATGTTTTTTAAAAAAGAAATTTCTTGTGGTATTTTGGATGTGCATGCTGACAAAGAACTGTAAATTGACTTTTAAGTATGCTATTTTATTGCAATTTAAATTAAACAAAGGTTTTCCTCCTATGTGTATAACAAACGCCATGTTGAAACTATTATCCACTTTAATCTCTTAAATAACTTCAGCTTTAGCACATTTCATTTTCTTCTGGTGCCACACACAGATGCATTAGATACCACCCACAAATAAAAAAAATAGCACATTATATTAAAGAACTATGTGTCTATATATATAAATAGTATATATAACTACATATATGTACAAGTATGTGTATGTAAATACATATGTATGTGTGCATATATATGTAATACTGTTCCTAGAAGATAGGTTATGATCTTGGAAATGTAAGCTTAAATTTTAAATTTGGTACACACTAGTATGAGAACTTTGGCCGTTCCTTAATTCCTCTGAATGTTAATATGTTCATCTGTAACATGATAATAAATAAAGTACCTTGAAACTTTTTAACAATTAGATGAGTTAACATTGCAAAATATGCTTAGTTACAAAGTAAGTGCTTACTAAATGTCATAGTATTTTAATAATCATTCATAGTGCTTTTACATTTGTGTTAATAAAACATATTTTTTGAAGTGACTCAATTCATTGGGATAAAAAGTATAAAATATTTTTCTTTGAACACCTGCCATCCCATTCTAAAAACTGCACTGTATTTTCGCTCTCTTAACAGGTCCTTTCATTAGGTCTTGACTAGATCCTATGTGATTTTGTTTGGATGCTTTCTTTTACTTTAAGACTCAGCCCTGCTAACTGTAAAACCACGATTCTGCCCTTCCAGGCTCCCTTTGCAGATTGCAGCTGTCTGGCTATGGTGGCGTGGAGTAAGGGGGCGTGTTCTGCTATTAAACACTTCCCTCCTCACCCTCTTCACATGCATTGGCAAAGAAAGGGGGACATAAAAAGGGCCAATGGATGAGGAGCCAGTCTTCTCCTTGGTTAGCCCTAGCAACTATTCTATCTTGTCTTGTTCTATGAACTTTATAAGGATGGTGCGGGAAGAGGGCTGGCACCAACTTACCCCACCGACGAAGACTCAGTCCTGGGCAGTGAGCATCTCTAGGCGTTTGTAGTCCTTGAATGATTTAGCCACATCTTCACGTAGACTACCAGTCAGTGGTATTCATAGCTCTTCGAGTCTCCCAAACCCTAGGGGTCACCAGATGGCACCAGGTCCTAACCTCACCTGCTTTCCAACCCTAGTGCTCAGGTTGGCAGGCTTGGGTGGAATCTGTTATCCTCTTTACTTCTCAGGAACACAGGATTGATGAGGTGTTATCATGACCCCGTTCAGATGGTATCCTCACCCCTATGTCATCTCACTGACCTTGCTTAGAAAACATTGGGGGTGTGAGCAAGTTAGTGACCAAGCCATCATTCAACTAGAAATCTCTGTCTTTCTTCCCTTTTTTCAGGCACTTCTCCTAGTATAAGAGTTAATCTCTAGGGATTTTCCTTACTGGAAATAACTTCTTTCCATAAACCTTGCTTTCCACTAGTATCCAAATGTCCCGTAACGGCTTAGTCACCTCGTTATATTCAATGTGGGTGATGCTGTTGGATGGTAGTGGAATGGTTCCTTTTAATTAGTTTGTTTTCCAGTTCTGTGGAGACATGGGTGAAACAAGTTATGGGTGACTGTGAATTTAAATTGTAGGATACTGCTTTCTTTTGTCCTTAGCTTTAGTCCTTAACTAATTCTAGGACATCAAGAAAACACCTCTAAGCGGATCAGTGAAATAATGATAATTGCAATAGACTTGAAAATAGCTGGTAACTTTCAGTGAAACCTGTTGAGTAATTCAGAGAAAAAATGCTCTTGGCTCTCACAGCCTTTTTTTTCATAGAATAAAATCTAAAAGCGATTGTGTCATACATTAAATGTATAATTCTGTAATCCTATGAAATTCTGCTTTAAGTGAGTAGTCATTCAATAGTCAAAATGAATGACTACTCACTTAAAAATGGTAGGGGTGGTGATGAAGGAAGGGGAAAGGGATTTGTTTATATGTTTATGAAACAGTCTGCTCCAGGACTGATGTCTGTTGTCTTTGGTAGTATGATCTGTCAATAATTTTCCAACACTTTTTGGACAAATACACAGGCATCAGTGTCAGAATAGGTACTACTTTCCCCTTTTTAACTGAATTTAGTCAATATTCTAAAACGTAAAAAGACGTAACTGAGTGTATTTTTATTAAACTTGAATCAGAACATAGCACAGCTTGGTTAAAAATGACTCTGATTTTGAGGTAAATTTCTTATAACTTAAGATAAAAATTAGACATACTCTATTTCCATTTGTTTTGTTTTTTTCCCTCAAGAACTTAGATCCACAGAAGCAAAGATGAAATTGGTATACTTGTGAATTTCTTGGTTGATTTATCCTTGTGTGAGCTGAGCCACACCTGTTTATTTGTCTCCCTGCAGACGGCAGCCCGTGAGCCCTCCCCCACCTCCACGGCCGATTTCCCCACCACACACCTATGGCTACATTTCAGGACCTCTGGTCTCAGATATGGATACGGATGTGCCAGAGGAGGAAGAAGACGAAGCCGACATGGAAGTGGCGAAGATGCAGACCAGAAGGCTTCTGTTACGCGGGCTGGAGCAGACCCCGGCCTCCAGTGTTGGGGACCTGGAGAGCTCTGTCACTGGGTCCATGATCAATGGCTGGGGCTCAGCCTCTGAGGAGGACAACATTTCCAGTGGACGTTCCAGTGTGAGTTCTTCCGATGGCTCTTTTTTCACCGATGCAGACTTCGCCCAGGCGGTTGCAGCAGCAGCGGAGTATGCTGGCCTGAAAGTGGCACGACGTCAAATGCAGGATGCTGCTGGTGAGTCAGAATCTTTCCTCCGGTCTGAAGAAGAAAACCTGATGCATGTCTATCAGTCACTGATCATCTCCTATCATCTTATGTCCTAAGGAACTATTGTGACTGGTCTTTTTTATCTGCCTAAGGAAAACAGAATATGACACAGTTTGGTTATTGTTCTTGACAAAGATTTGTAAATCTTCTGTTTTATTTTAATTTAATAAATCATACATAATGGGAGTAAAGCTACCTTGGAAGTCTTCGCTTTTTAAGATAGTGATAAGTATATATTAGACTTTTTTAAGTGTGCATGCAGTCAATTAAATGCATTTTAATTGCATGTAATAAATGAGTTGAGGTCTGTATCATATGGGTTTTATCAAGGTGTAAGAAGTCACCCAAATAAAATTCATTGTAGTAGCTCTCTTATCCCATTTAATTAGAAATTCTCTAAGAGAAATAGATTAATACCCAGAGAGGACAATCTGCCATTGTAGACTGGGCTATTTTTCCTTCACCCACATTCTCTTCATTCTCTCAATTAGAATGTTACTTTAACTGGGAAAGATACAAAAATGTTTGCAATAGACATATATTTCCAAGCATAAATATGTCCCATACTTAAAATAAATACTGTCAATTTAATAACTTGCGAGTTAACCTAAACAATTTCTATTTTCACTTTTCATTGCCAGTAGCCTGTTTTTAATTACTGTATATATTCTTTCTTATGTTTTACCCCATTTTTGCCTATTTCCTACTCCCAACCCTGCTCAGAAAGCAAGTGAGAAAGAAATTAATATAAATTTAAATCATGCATGTATTACATGGTTTTCATTCCTATACAATATAATATATGTATGTATACACACACATTCATATACATGTTGTGTGTATATTTCTGGTAGCAAAGAAATACAAAGAGTAGAGGTAAATAATATAGTCAGCAAGAAAGTGAAAGAAAAGACTATCACAACAAATTAATAATTGCTATTTTGTTGCTTTATTTTTCTTAGTGTAATAACTATCACACTGGTAGTTTTACACGTGCTCTTTAGATACTAGATTGGTCATGATTTTTTATCAGTGTAGAATATGCTCAGAGAAAATTTAACGAAGATCATGAAGTTATTTCTGTATAATATTTATCAAATGTATGTTGCAGAGCCCTTACCAGTGTGGCTTGGTTGGCTGGGTGTCGTTCTGCAAAGCAAAAAGTTGCTGGTTTGATTCCAGGTCCGGGCACATGCCTGCGTTGCAGATTAGGCCCCCAGCTGGGGCACGTACCAGAGGCAACCAGTTGATGTTTCTCTCTCACATGGATGTTTCTCTCCCTCTCTTTTTTTCCTCTCTTCTCTCTAAAATAAATAAATAAATAAATAAATAAAATATTTTTAATAAAGAATATGTTGCAGAAAAAATGTCTAATATCTTTCAACCTAATCTTGTAAAATGTATATTTATATCAGCCAGGCCTATATTTAACCAAACCCCTCCCCTCCACCCTAGTAGCTGCTGAGTGTAATTAAGATGCAAACCTACCTTTCTTATGTAATGAATACATAGCATTCTAACTTTATACATAACATTTGTTTCTCATTATTTTTTAGTTTTCTGTAAACAAATAAATGAAATTAAGCATCCCAAACTACTGCTTTCTGAAATTGCATTAAGGATGTGTTTCAGTTCATTAAATCAGCAAAACACAGAAATACACTGATAATTCATCTGTAAATGACCTTATGCCTCAGGCTCTATGAGCAGTAGATGATCTTATACAATCGAATGAATAATGGGTTCAGTCTCAGCCCTAATTCTCTTTTTTCATGGATATGTAACTTCAACTGTAATAGACTTCATCATGGCTAAAGAGAGTTTGGTTTAGTATTTTGTTGTAATTTACTGGCTCTCCCGGTTTTAGTTTGGCTTATAATTATAATGAACTAAATGTGCACTGGCCTCTGCCAATTAAAATGTTCTTTTCAGGAAAAGATACTGCTTATCATATGACTTAACTTAATATGAATGAATAATCCTATTACATCTGCTTTTCACTTGGCCACATTAATGTTTATTATTTAATATGCTTCAGTAAGCATCTTTCAATGTGTTGATTTCACTATATGTGGATTCTCCTGTTTAAAGTTTAAAAAAGTGTTATCTAGGTCTGGTTGAAGTTTCTTGTGGTACAACAGAAAGTTCTGGATTTGTGTTTTGAGAATTTCTAGAAACCAAAATAGTGAGGGGTCAAGGACAGGGTTGAGAGATCCTCATCATCATTACGGATTGAATGCGCAGTGTCATTGAAACACGGCATCTCTGTTGGACACCCAGAGAATCTGAGAGCACTCAAGTGTCCCTCTTCTCATTACAAATTCAGTTATCCCTGGTACCTGTGAATTTTGTTTCTCCAAAACCAAACACAGATGCACGTAACTCATTTTCTTGTGGTTTGATTTATTGTGCTTCACGGATGTTGTGTTTTTTACATATTTGAAGGCAAGACCCTCCACCTGCAAAAATGTTACCACTCCCATTATTGTGATGTTTGTTTAATTGTGGTGGTCTGGATCCAAACTTACAGTATCTATGAGGTGTACCTATAAGCAAAAACCACCAATGCCACCACCAAAAACCATAGAAGTCTCTGAAGGGGTCACTTGAAGTATCCAGAATCTGCAGTTTTCTGTCACGTGACAAAAAGGGGGTGTATCCAATTTTGTCAGGTCTAATTAGATATGAAAGTTAGCCTAATTTCAGGACACTTTAAAAGAAAATACTGGGGAATATGTTAAGATATCTTTGCCTTCAAAGAATAACAAACATATATTTAATTAAAATAGAAGATGTAATTAGTACTGTTCATATTTAGAACATTAATTTCTTAAGGGCTCTGGCTATCTATTCCTCTTGAGAAAACAACACTGAATATATTGTGCAAAAATTTAATTAACATATATTTTAACAATAACTTTCATGAAGTTAATTGCAAAAATAATTGGAATGTTTTTCTCTAATAAATAGGTATCATGCACTTTAACAGAATAAGAGTACTGTGGAAAAAAAGTACTGTCTCTGATTGGTGTAGTACAGTGGGTTGGGCATTGTCCTGCAAGCCAAAAGATGGCTCGTTCAATTCCCAGGTAGGGCACATGCCTGAGTTATAAGCCCAGTCCCCAGTTGGGGACATGCAAGAAGCAACCAATGGATATTTCTCTTATATGTCAATGTTTTTCATCCTCTTTTTCTCCCTCCCTCCTTCTCTCCCTCCCTCTCAAAAAAATTTAAAAAAAATTTTTAAAGCTTGAAAATGCTTTTAGAGTATTTTTCCCAGTGAACAGCTCAAGGAGAGAGTCAGAAGTAATATTATTTGCTAAAATTGTTTAAGACTTTTAAAAAATTATGGATGTTCCAGTTTTGTGTTTATTATTACTATTATTAATTATTAAAATGACTGATGAGGTTGGCTCTGATTTTGTTTCTCAGGCCGCCGACACTTTCAGGCATCCCAGTGCCCTCGACCCACGAGTCCCGTTTCCACAGACAGCAATGTGAGTGCCGCTGTGATGCAGAAGGCCAGACCAGCCAAGAAACCAAAACACCAGCCGGGACATCTGCGCAGAGAAGCCTACACAGATGGTACGTCCATTGAAACCATGAAAACATCCAACCCTGGTTGTCCGTGACTGGGAAACACATCCTCTGACATTAGAAATTGCGTTAAACATTCATTACCAGTAAGCCTCATAATACTGTTAGAAATGGTCAACTTCCATGTCTTATCAGGCATCTCTAGTCCTTGTAGTTTTCTGATAAATTGGTTATTTTAGAAAGTGAAACAATGCCTAGTTTTAACATTTTTAAAAGTTGTTTTGTATTATTAATGGAAGAGACACCACTGTACTTGAAGTAATGGCATAGGACCAACCTTCATCAGAGCCACTGATAAATCTTCCAAAGTGCCCTCATTTTTTCTTCCCGTGTAGAATTTTGCATTCAGATAGAAACCAATTAACTCATAAGAATATTAATTCAAACTATAGTGGTGTTACAAGCAGTTATTTTTGTGCACTGAGGGGCAAAGTGAATCATCTTCCTCTGTGTTTTCACATACTACATTGACTCTCACTGAAGAGGTAAGGCTCATGTTCTCAAGGGGGCACAGGAGAACTATGAAAACATCGTGACCTCTAAGGAAGGCCTTTAATGAGAGTGCCTCAGGTGGCCCGGCATTCATTAAACGGCCACCTCCTTGTTTTCTAAAATAACCCCAAGGGCTTTGTTGGAAATTCATGTAAGATAAATTCTCTCAGACTCACCCACTTGTCAACTTTGCTAAATTTGCTAACTGGCCGGGGGAAGAAGGGTGTTGCAGGCAGCATCCCCTACCGCCTGGTCCTCTCCCACCACAATCTGATTAGGACTTTCATTACCAGTCAGCAATTTTTCAAAAAGGGCATCATTTGCCATTATCATATGGAAAGCCTAATATTATAGATCCTTATCCAAGGTTACAAGCAGGGTTTTCTCAGGCACTTCTCCCTGTGATTCCTGCCACTTGACAGAAAAATTTAATACAAAGCTCACAGCATGATGAGCACGAGTCATTTTGAAATGAGTGGCTGCGCGTGCTATTATGTGTACTTTATTCGGAGTATTCTCTCTCACCAGCATCTATCTGATATTACACTGCATTGAACACTGGCATGACACAGCACACCCGGGCCTCCTGGCTTCTGCCCACGACTCTTTGTCAGTGAAACTGAGCTGTCAGAATGTTATCTGATTTTGAAGGGTTATTGCAGTGGCTCAGTGCGTGTTTGCTTCTGTCTGGGCACAAACACTGGGTGTGAATCCCCAAAGTCTGTCAGCAGTTTTACATTTAGGGGACCCCTGCAATGGCATTTTGCAAGTTTTATAGCTGTTCTGTTAGTTTTCTTATCTATAGGAGAGGTGCCCCTAACTGAAAAACTGGTCAAACAGCGAACCCGGGTGTAGACACATGAAAATTGAATACGTACACAAGGAAATTCGGCCTAGAATTTGTGTAGCTCTTTCTGCCCCTTGTACTTGTTTTGAGAGGCTTCTAGAATTGAGGGATGATTATTAAAAATGCTCCAAGTAATGTTAACATGCCAAGTTAAAGGGCACAGCATCACAGTTATAAATGGCACTGTGCTTAAAAATCATGATCTATATTTATTGTCCCACATTCTGCAGTGCTTATTCCGGGGTGTTTAATAATTAAGTGTAGCTTCTAACTAAGCCCCGAATAATAACCATTAAAGTGAATGATGAAGCACCCAAGTGTTTTTCAAATCTATCTGAGAAATAATAAAGAAATACATTGAAATAGTTGTAAAGCCAAAAAGTTAACTTGAAATGTTTGGATTTCTTACTGTTTATTTTATAAGTGATTAGGCAGAGTTTTTATAGTATGTACCATAATGTAGAAGCCAGTATTTATTTTTCAGAATCACAAAAATAGACAAAATGGAGATATAAATAAAGTGTTTTTAAAATTTTAGTTATTACTTCCTTTTAGCATTTAGGTAACCAGTTTAATTTTAGTTATATTTATTGTCTTGACAAGTCTTAAATTTAATTCTAGATGCTGATTTGGTACAGACAAAAAATAACTAAGCTATGTGTTATTTTATACATATCACATAATGCATATTGGTTGACTAAAATCATGTAAATGCATATACTTCTTAATGCACCAAATAAAAGAAATGCACATATTCTTGATAACAGTAATATAGCATTTAAACAAAAACAGTTTTCCCAGAAATTATTTTCTCAAATTACTGCACTGCATTTTTTTAACAAATATTCACAGACCATTTCCTGGAGAAACTCAATGACAGACACAATTTGTACAATTATCAAAAAAAAGAGAGAAGGGAGGTTGAAAACGTAAAGAGCTACCAATTGTTAAAATGTGAATTAAATGTATTAGTAAAACATGGAGGATATATATTTATTTTCTGCTTTATAATAATTAAAATATATTAACTATGATGGGTGAGTTTGATTATTGTTAATAGACTTTTTAGGTGAACTGTTTTCAGAATATGATGTATCAGTCTTGAGTTTGTAACATCTTTGAAATTTTTGTTTAAATTAGAAATGTTCTTTGCAGAACTTTTGTAACCTACAAAGAAGGATTAAAGAGTGGCTCTGTCTGAGGTGGTGAGAGTAGTTTGTCTGATCCTCGTCCCTCGGCTCTGTATTAGTTTTCTAAGGCTGTCGTAACAAAGTGCCGTAAACTAGGTGGCTTCAACCACAAAAATTGGTTTCCTCACAGCTCTGGAGGCCGGAAGTCCAAGATCAGTTGTTGGCAGGGTTGGTTTCTTCTGAGGTTTCTTTCTTTGGCTTGTAGATGGACATCTTCTCCCAGTGTCTCTGCCTTTCCTGTGCTCGATGTATGTATGTGTCCTGATCTCTTCCAATAAGGAAACCAGTCAGGGTGGATTAGAGCCCACGTAAGGATCCCATTTTACATTCATTACCTCTTTAAAGACCCTACATACAAACACAGTTTTATTCAGAGGTACAGGGGGTTAGGACTCAACATACAAATGTTAAGAAGATGCAATTCAGCCCGTAACAACCCTTCAGTCCCTGATTGGTGGCACTGTGACCCTATCTTGCTCTGCAGGTAAACGCTGGGCCTCATAACACCTGGGGGTACCCAGTGCAAAGCCAAGTGCTCCATGCTATAGTCACAGTGACAGGCAGGAAGTCACTGTTTATTTATTTCATTTGCCACTTACAAGTTTAACCCAGATAAAAGGTAGGATTAAAATATATGAATATTTATCAGTCAGCATCTTATTGAGTTAAAAACTAGCATAAGTGCATTTCTAGGACCTTCTAATAGATTCTTCCCACCTCCTCTTTTCAGCCCTTTCCGATGCATTTGCATATTTGATTTGAAAACCAAATCTACATTATTTCTCTAGCCCTGCTTTTCATAAATTATAAATTCACCACCCTCTTTGGAATGATGTTACTTTGACTTGATTTATCATTAATTGCAAGGTCTTGGGACTTTAAGCAGTTAAGGTAAATAGCACACTGGCTCTCCATAGCGAGTGAATGCAGCAGATTTGTCTGCATGCTCATGTGCCTACATACTACTTTATATGCATTATACTGGTGTTTGGAGGGTCTTATATAAAGAATAGTGTCTACATCTCTATAGAAAGAAAACATATATATATGGAAATAATCAGGTCCACAATCCCATTTGTTAAATCAAATTTGAGCTATTAGTGGGATGAATTGGGTGAAAGTACTATTTATTACTATGTCAATATAGAATTTCAATTATATACAGGAAACTAGAACTTTTAAAATCACCATTGGGTTCTCTGGTTCTCTTCTTCTCTACCTTTTTCATACATAGCACCTATATAGAACATCTTACAATAGATTTTGTCTTGAGACTCATATATTACCAAGTCTTTGCATCATATTTTGACAGTATTAACGATCAGTTTTCATTTATGTTAAGCCCAGACATGTTTTCATTTGATCATTCTGGCAGTCTTCACTTCCCTAGTAGTCTGTATTTGCAATCCAGTTCTTGTTTATAGAAAGCAGACAGTGTAGAAATGAGACTGTAGTCACTCACCCCCTGTGTTTCCAGATATGCTCAGAATTAGACT
The DNA here is from genome assembly GCF_014824575.4 of Sturnira hondurensis. NCBI lineage: Eukaryota > Metazoa > Chordata > Mammalia > Chiroptera > Phyllostomidae > Sturnira > Sturnira hondurensis. The sequence continues at coordinate 21,778,503 of NW_028083059.1, forward strand.
TTTCTCCTTCCCCAACCGTGAGTCACAGTTTCAGTGAGAACTTTGAGAAGCTGTGTTTTCACTGTTGCATTTCTGGTCTTTAAGCAACACAGTACAGTCTGTCTTCCAACACTCTCTTTTTGGTTATCTTTAATAAGCAAACAGCAGATGGGGGGCGCTTTCGTGATAGTACATTTTTAAGTGTTGCTTTCTAAAAATTTATTTTTAAGTAGTAAGGGAAAAAAGGCACTAGTGACAATGGCAATACATGTTGTAACATGGCAATACATGTTATAAGATATTACATGATTTTATAGAATCTGGGGACTCAGTGCTGTTGACTATACTTTGGCCACCATTTTAGATCAAGTGTTGGGGCTATTTGATATAAAAATAGAGCATGTGAGCTATGAAAATTAATGACAACAAAAAAATGCAAGTAAAAGTTTGACCTCTTTTAATAATGGAGTCTTGATTAAAACAGCTAGTAATAAGATAAGATGGTACCTCAAGTTTTCTGCTATCAAACCTCAATACAGTGAATTTGAATGCTTTTAGTTTTAGCCTGTGATGTCAAAAAAATTAATTCCAAAAAGTTTAAACCTACATGTGAGACAAAGAAAGGATTAATTCATTTTTAAATAATATAAGAATGAGAAACACTAGGTTAAAACTGAAGCTTCCTAGAACCCTTAATTTGCTATTATAATAAGAATTTTCAATACACAATTTTAATATTCAAGAGCTCATGCTGATGTGTGTAAATGATAGTAGATCATTGTCAGTGATAGTAAAATATCTAGAAACAATCCAAATATTTCTCTGTAAGAACTGACTAAATAAATAATGATATATTCATAAAACATTATTATATGAACTTTTCAAAAAAGAGAGATACAGTTGTACATATAGGGAAATATATACAATTACACCATTAGGTTAAAAAAAACTGAAATTCTATTTATGTTAATAAGAAAGGGAGACTGTGTATTAGAGTATGGTACTTGTTATGAGTGAGCGGACAGGCACTATATGTATATATTCCATCTGTGGCCATTTTACACAGCTCCAGATATAAATGATGCTCCCTGGTATTATATGTTTTAGTAGCTCTGCTTTATGTGAATAAAAATTTTCTGGAATGAAGCCCTGGCTGGTGTAGCTCAGTCGAATGAGNCATGATTTTATAGAATCTGGGGACTCAGTGCTGTTGACTATACTTTGGCCAACATTTTAGATAAAGTGTTGGGGCTATTTGATATAAAAATAGAGCATGGTGAGCCATGAAAATTAATGACAACAAAAAAATGCAAGTAAAAGTTTGACCTCTTTTAATAATGGAGTCTTGATTAAAACAGCTAGTAATAAGATAAGATGGTACCTCAAGTTTTCTGCTATCAAACCTCAATACAGTGAATTTGAATGCTTTTAGTTTTAGCCTGTGATGTCAAAAAAATTAATTCCAAAAAGTTTAAACCTACATGTGAGACAAAGAAAGGATTAATTCATTTTTAAATAATATAAGAATGAGAAACACTAGGTTAAAACTGAAGCTTCCTAGAACCCTTAATTTGCTATTATAGTAAGAATTTTCAGTACACAATTTTAATATTCAAGAGCTCATGCTGATGTATGTAAATGATAGTAGATCATTGTCAGTGATAGTAAAATATCTAGAAACAATCCAAATATTTCTCTGTAAGAACTAACTAAATAAATAATGATACATTCATAAAACATTATTATATGAACTTTTCAAAAAAAGAGAGATACAGTTGTACATATAGGGAAATGTGTACAACTATACCATTAGGTAAAAAAAACCCTGAAATTCTATTTATGTTGGTAAGAAAGGGAGACTGTGTATTAGAGTATGGTACTTGTTATGAGTGAGCAGACAGGCACTATATGTATATATTCCATCTGTGGCCATTGTACACAGCTCCAGATATAAATGATGCTCCCTGGTATTATATGTTTTAGTAGCTCTGCTTTATGTGAATAAAAATTTTCTGGAATGAAGCCCTGGCTGGCGTAGCTCAGTCAGTGGAATGAGCGCGGGCCTGCGAACCACACGATCGAGGTTCAATTCCCAGTCAGGGCGCATGCCTGGGTTGCAGGCTAGTTCCCAGTAGGGCACTCACAAGAGGCAACCATACATTGATACTTCTCTCCTTCTGTCCTTCCCTTCCCCTCTAAATATAAATTAATTAATTAATTAATCAATTTAAAAATTTCTGGAATGATCTATAAAAAACTATTCAAAATTATTTTATATCTATATATCAATATTGAGGATTTCAAGTCCTCACATGTTTTTAAATTTTTTACCATGTTAATATGTTTTTTTCAATCTTAAGGTTAACTTTATAATACTAATAAGCATTTAATAGATATTTTATAAGTACTTTTTAGTTTAGTCTATCATATAGACCTTACTCTCTAAATGTAAAAATGTTACCATTTCTAAAATCATGACAAAGAAAGAACATAACTTTGTTGATAATTCCCCAGATATCTTTGTCTCTCTGGCCATGGCCTCTCTCAATATTTCCAATTTTTTGTACAACAACCTGTTGGATATCTCTATCAACTTACTTCACAGACTTCTCCTACTCACTTTTCTAAAATTGAACTTACAGTGTGCCTTCATAAAACATCCCTTTCTCAGGCCTGCATTCCTTATTTTGAGTAATGTTTCTCTTGTCCACCTAATCAACTAAGACAAAATCTTAAAGTCATCCTAAAAGGAAAGGTTCTTTTTTTCCCTCCCCTAATATATTCCATTGATAATTAAATAATATTGATTTTTCCTCCTAATCTCTCTCAAAAAAATCTATTCTCCATCTGAACAGCTACCAGTATAGGTCTATCCCCTGCCATTATTTACATGAACTATTACAAAAAACCTCTTGGCCTCTTGAAGTCAAAATCCATCCTCCATACTACAGCCAGAATCTACCAATATTCTTCTACTAATGTACCAGCAATCATAAGGATACATATTTCTCTTCCCTAGACTGTACATGAGAGTAATTTTACCCTTGATCTTAGCCAAAAGTCCAAGAAGCAATACATAAGAGTCATTTTTAAAAATAACACCACATAAAATAAATTTCCTAGGAATGAAATTTTATGCTTACTTTTATACTTAAGTGTCTTTAATTGTATTTATAATATGAGAAATTGAATTGTATACAATTTTATTATATATTATTATGTAGCTATAATGATAGATAGATAGATTAATTAACCTGTATTTATACCAGTGATCATCTGATTTAAAGCCTATGGTTGTATAAACAAAGTGGGATGTTTCCATCAATGAATTCTAGATTATAAACATATGGTCGAATGAAACAGTAGAAAGAACAGTGAGCCAAAAATTAAGAATCTCACAGCATTGGTCCTGGTTCTGGTTACATCTAGCTTTAAGAATGGAAAATAACCAAAGTCTCTGTGGCTGAGTTTCCCTGTCTACAAAATGAGAAGGGATTTAGGCTAGATTAGAGATAGTAACTAGGACTCAACTCAAGTGCCAACCTCAGTCAATTTGAGATGGTTGCCTGAGGGAGTAAGGATGTGTATCTGGGATCAGCAATGTTAATGCCGAAATCAATTAAGAAGATCTGTTGGGGTTGAGGAGTAGAGGGGATAACACTTATGCCCATATTAGGTATCCCAAGACTAGACAATCTGTAAGTCCCAGCTCTGTGATTCAATGTATCTGTGCTAGACAGCGAGGACATTAAAATTGTTGGTCTTCTTATTCCTTGATTGCCTTCAGTTGTTTTAGGTGAATGTGACTCCATTGATATTTCTAATATTTGGTGATTTTCTAAATGGCAAACTTTTACAGTATTTTAAATATTTCTTTTTTAGATCTTCCACCTCCTCCTGTACCACCACCTGCTATAAAGTCACCCACTGTCCAGTCCAAGGCACAGCTGGAGGTACGACCTGTCGTGGTGCCAAAACTCCCTTGTATGGAAGCAAGAACAGACAGGTCATCAGATAGAAAAGGAGGCAGTTACAAGGGAAGAGAAGTACTGGATGGAAGACAAGTTTCTGACATGAGAACAAATCCAGGTGAACCCAGAGAAGCACAGGAACAGCAAAACGATGGGAAAGGACGAGGAGGAAACAAGGCAGCAAAACGAGACCTCCCACCCACCAAGACCCATCTCATCCAAGGTACTGATTTATTTAAGCAGCAAATAAATATTGATTGAACATATATCTGCAAGGCATGCCGTTAGGTTCTCTAGGGCCATATGAAAAGTTGTAAGATAGAGAAATTTGCTCTCTAATGGAGGAGATAGGCACTCACCCAAAGAATTTTTTTATAGTTCATTCTAATACATGATGATTTACACAAGACCTCTTGGAGAGATGCCACATGAGTTATATGTATTTTTTTAAAAAGCATGATTTTAGTAGATGACATAGGGAGAAAGGAATAGCAGGTAAAGGCAATAGTTAGGAAAAAAACATGGAAGTGTGAAACTGAATGTTTGGTGAACACTCATTTCCAGTTTGGCTAAAGAAATAGGATATTTGGAGCCAGGGACACACAGTAAAAGATAAAACAGAAAGGCTGGTGCCAGATTGGGAAGGCTAGAAACAGTGTTCTGCAGAGTGTGGGATTTATGATAAAGGCAGTGGTGAGCCAACGAAGGATTCTGAGCAAGAAATGACATACAGATTTGTATTTTAGAAAAATACCTGACCACGTGTTACAGTTAAGGAAGAAACTAGAATTAGTAAACAAAGGCATCAGAAAATAACAAAATAATCTAGGTATAAAATATGAGAGCACTGAATTAAATTAATGATGCAATAATGATGAGAGAACAGCCTACATTGGTATTTCAGAATTAGGCCCAGCAGGACTTGGTGGCTAATTGAATGTAAAAAAGTAAAATGAAATAATGGAGTTTAAAAAAGAAAGTTACTCAAATGTTAATTAGCTGGCTCTGTAATACTAGTGGGATATAATTATACTAACCAATGTAGACAAAACAGGGAAAATCATAGATGTGTTGGGGAAGATAATTTCAATTTTGAATAGATTAAGATGTTGACTAGAACACAGATATGAAAAAAAATCAATAAGAACTTAGAGATCTAAGTTTAAAGATCAGGAGAAAGGTTGCAAGTACAGAGTGAATTTTAGAACCATTGACACAGAGGTGGAAATTGTATGAATTACAAAGACCAAAGTATCAGTAGGATATACTGTTTAATGTTTAGCAATCCATTCTCTAGGAGGGAAAGAAAACAAAACCCTAATATGTAACCATTTGCTTCCTTCTGTTGTGTGATTACTCCAAAATGGCTGGTTTCAAGCTACTAATATAAAGTCAGTGGCTGTGAAGTTGGAAAGAGATGGGTACAGTAGACTCTTGAGAGGATGTGTGAGCCAACTTCAGCACACCAGTGGTCAGAGTTGAGTATATTTAAAGATTAAGCAGAGAAAGAACATTCTAAGATGGAAACGGAGTTGGATCCAGTGAGAGATGTAAAATAGTCAAGATAACCAAACTAGAGAGAATAGTATCCCAGAAAGAATGGAGGAAGAAATTTGAAGATAAGAAGAAATATGAAATGCCACAGAAATGAAAGTGGAATGTGAATGGTGACCCAGGGTGTGGGTAGGAGAGGATGGATTTTGCAGAATATTGTTTGTGTGTGATATTCAAAGGAATGATTTTTAGTACACTAGTCAGAATAAAAGACAGACTATACAGGGTGTGAAAATGAGTGGAAATTATGGAAGGGATTGGTGATGAGCACTGGCTCTTTTTAGAACGTTGGTGAAAAGAAAGGAGGTTGGGAAAGGGTTTGGCAGGAAGGCAGAATCTGTGGGAATGTTTTAGGAAAAGGCATTTCTAAATGCCTTTTAGAACAATACTATAGAACAATACTATAGACTAAGGAGAAGAAACCATTTTGGAGGAAGAAACACAGAAAAAGATTATTGATGAAGGAGTCAGGAAAAAGTGACAGGGGATGAATCTTAGAAGGCTGAGAGGGCTATTTACTACTCTGTTTTAATAGATGTATTTTGGTAAGATTAGACATCAGTGTGTTGCTCTGTGTTTTGGGGCACCTGGTCATTAGCCCCTTTCCACGTGGGGCACAGTGGCACTTTGTTCTGTGATAGAAACCTGAACTCTTAGCCCAGGCGCAGACTCAGCAGTGAAGCGACGAGTAAAGCTGTGCGTTTCAGACAGATGCCTCTTCTGGGCAATCACAAAGCACTGGGTGATGCCACCACAATATAAAATTTAAAACACAGCTTATTTGTAACACTTAAGACAAAGATGATCTGACTTTTCGACTCAGTGACTCTACTCCAAGTGGTGATTCATAAATGAAATGTCATGCTGTAAGTATTAGGCTTATATCTTTCCCGAAAGCATGGACCAGTGTGCTGCTCACAAACAAGCTCCCTCCATAGTAGTTGGCCTTTTTTAAAGAAATGATTTTATAAACCCAGAAAATCTTGTTGGATGCCGAACTGGAACAAAGAGATTAAATTATTTTTATCAATCTTCAGAAATTCAGTAAGTTGTTCTTTGTCTTACAAAAAATATCTAATGAAAGAACTAAGACTGGAACCACTAACCCAGAAATAAGGAAACCTATTCCGTGGAAAGCACTGATATACACTGACCAATTATTATTTCATAATTGCCTTCCCAAAGTCTTATTTCAACTATAAACCTTGATGTGTCATTAAATTATCATTTATATGCATTGCTATAATTTCTAACTTCATAATTCAGTTTGCATTATTTATAATGAAAGAGGAACCCTGATTTACATGTGTAACTAATGGTCATTTTTAATTAACGAGAGTGGTCTTCTAGACTGGAATGTCTGACCTTATGGACATTTACCTCAATTGGTTCAATTTATTTTTACCTCTATCAAACATCAACTGCATGATTAAGCATTATCGAGTAGTGAAATTTATGTGAAGCATGAACCTTGACCTCAAGATGCTTATAGTCAGAGAGGGAGATAGGTAATTCGTAGATTCACAGATACATACATAACTGGCATAATGTTCATGGTGTCAGGATACTTGAGATACACTAGAGTAGGGACAATTATCCCAGTCTTGTGGGAAATGTAAAGGAAGACTTCCTTAACATTTTTTATTGTTGTTCAAGTACAGTTTTCTGCCTTTTCAGCCCCCAGCCCTTCCCACCTCCCTCCCCTATTTCCACCCACCCTTGTTATTGTCCATGTGTCCTTTATAGTTGTTCCTGTAAACCCTTCACCCCTTTTCCCCTGAAATGCCCCTCCCTCTTCCCTCTGGTCACTGTTAGCCTGTTCTCCATTTCTGTGTCTTTGGTTATACTTTACTTGCTTGTTCGTTTTGTTGATTAGGTTCCTGTTAACGATGAGATCATATCATATTTGTCTTTTACCGTCTGGCTCATTTCTCTTAGCATAATGCTGTTCAGTTCCATCCATGCTGTTGCAAAGGGTAGGAGTTCAAGAAAAACTTCTTGATCTTGTTTGGTAGAAATTATATATAGGTTGAGTGTTCAGGAAGGGTGGAGTTTAGCTTGGGTGAGCAGAATGGATATTGTTCTGGCAGGGAGAGTCAGCATGAAAATCTTTGAGGTATGTTGAAGACACTCTTAAGAAATGTAATACCACTAGATAGTAAAGATGAATCTCTTGAGGTAAATGTAAGCTTAAGTCATAGAGGTCCTGTAGTTCTTGTAGCTGAGTGAGGATGGTATAAAGGGGAATAACTCAAGAGGCAGAGACCTGTTAGGAGATATTTACAACCCTCCAACAAGAATCATAAAGAATATAAATGAGGCTATGGGAACAGGGATCAATGAGAGGGGAAATCCAAGACTTTTTTTTTTGAGTTAAAAATCTGCCTCACCTAATTTTGTATATTGGTGTGAGGAAAGGTACCTTAAAGGTTGTTGGACAGGAGGGGAATTCAGCTTTAAATAATTTCAGTTTTCCTGTTTTGGGTCTCTTAATGATTAGCAATGCAATAATGTACTCCTGGGAATACAGTGGGAGAAGAAATGTCAGGGGAGTGAGCGTGATGAAATTAACATTGGATGTGTTGAGTCTGAGGGACACTCAAGAGGAAATGTTAGTTGAGCTGGCTGGCTATAGGAGCGTGAAATTCGGGGCGTAGCTCAAGAGTTGGAAATATAAAATAAATGATTCATCATGATAAGTAGTAGTTAAAGCCACTCATCTGTTCACTCAAAACTTACTATTGATGACCTACTGTATGTCAAGCTGGGTGTATATCAATACAAAAAATCATAGAAAATATCCACTCTATTAAGTTATATTCTAGAAGTTTCAGTCTGTGAGAATGGATGAAATCATCCAGAGTGAGTGGGAACACACGCACGCACACACGCATGCACTGAGCTGAAACTAGAAACCTGCAGGGCGTCAAAATGTAAGTGGTACCACCTAAGAAGAACGCACAGAAGTCAGGCCAGGAAGGAAGGAAGACTATAAACTAAGAGATCACTATATTTTTTCAGACCATAAGATGCACCTCGGTTTTAGAGGAGGAAAATAGGGGAAATTTTTTGAAGCAAGAAAATGTGGTAAAATATTTAATGACATAAATAACATAACATTTCACCAATGTAAATGTAAAACAGAACTCAACAGCAACATTGACAACCATTATTCCTCCCAAATTAGGGGGTGGGGGGTGCGTGTCTTATCGTCCGAAATACGGTGTTTAAATCAATAGTGCCTTCCAGGTTAAGGCCAGTGAGAAGAGCAGAGATAAGACTGAAGCACGGTTAGCATTATGAAAGTCAACAGTGAATTTTCTGTTTCATTGCTGCAATGTGTGTGTAAATAGATTTCACTGGGATACAGAGTGCATGGGAGTTGCATATGCCAATGAGTTCAAATTACTTTTCAAGAAGCGCTGCTGAGCAGTGAGGAGAAAAAATGATATTGGTTTATGTAGAGCACAAGCTTAAAGAGAAAGTTCTTAGCAAGAGAAAGATTTTATCATAGTGTAGGTTGTCAAAAACTAAAGTCAACAGAGAGAAAAAGTCGTCTGAAACAGGGACCAAGATGAAGGTTACAGGAGATGAAGTGCTACGGGGCTAAGGCACAGGAGGAGTGGGCCTCACGGACTCTGGGCCTCCGGGGGTCAGAAACCTGTATCCGGAGTGAAAATTGTGATGAGCAGAATGGAAGGAGAAAGGTGCCGTTAATGAGGACTAGACAGGCTATGTTAATTAAATGGCTTGGCCTTCACCAGAAGAGAATGTTTTTGCACAGGGGTGTGGAAGCAGTGATTTAGAGCCTGTGTTAGTGAGCTAGAAACAAGCCTTCCTTCTTTTGCTAGAGAGAAATTTGGTAGAAACCAGATTTCATTCAGACATTGTGGACAATAGAGGGAATACTTCGGGGAGGAAAACAAAAGTACATGTAGAAGAGATGGTTTCGTATGTATTTGGTGTCCAAACCTTAGCATCCACAGGCTTTGGAGAGAAGTGAGAGGTTGGAGGGTACATCAACAGCACCAGCCCCAAATGTAAAGGAGGGTGGAGACAGAGGTTCAGGAGATGGCAGTTAACTGGGTGGCTTGTTTTTTGAAGGTAGCAACGATGGAAGGCTTTTGAGGTTCAGGATTCCACAATGTAAATGCGGTGTTGAAATGGAGCTTGATATCTTGATGGCTGGGAAGTGAACCAGATCTTGGTTCTGCTAGTTCGAGGAGGCTCGACCTTGTTTCTGTCGATGTTTCCAGGCATTCTTCATAGTTTACAAAGAGATTTTACACTCTCTTCTGTTCTCACATCAACGCTAGAAGCTCCTCTGGTTATAGAGACCGTTTCCATGTTTTTAGAAAAGTGAAAACTAAAGCCTAAAATAAGGATCACATAACAAAGGATAGAACTGGAAGCCCTGAACTGAGGCTTCCTGAACAACAAGGTTTGTTATTTTCATTTCTCAGAAGCTGGTGCTGCCTTACTCATTGTTGTTATAAAATGGCCTCATTTAGTCCTCAAAAACACTGATGCTTCCCATTCAGAATTAGAAACCTGAGTGATACAGTAGAGAATGAACATGTGTAATGGTGTTCATATGCACTTGTTATATTTTATTACACAGAGGATATTCCACCTTACTGTAGACCTACTTTTCCGACATCCAATAATCCCAGAGATCCTAGTTCTTCGAGCTCAATGTCATCAAGGGGATCAGGAAGCAGACAAAGAGAACAAGCAAATGTAGGTCGAAGAAATATTGCAGAAATGCAAGTTCTTGGAGGATATGAAAGAGGAGAAGATAATAATGAAGAATTAGAGGTATCTATAACTTCGTCCCATTCCCCAACATTATACTAGTACTAGTGTACTAGTTCAAAGTCAGGGACATTTGTCAGTCTACAGAAATAGTATTTTGTCCAAACCCTCGTGTCAGTGGTGCCAGAAACTGTTATTCTGAAAATATAATTATTTTCTTGAAATAAGTTTAAAATTTTTAAATGGCAATAACACTTTCTTTTTAGATCTAGAGTTCATATTCATCTACAGGTATTCAGATAAGAAATGTATATGGCAAACATTAAGAAATAAGAACTGTTGACCTAAATTATTGTAATTCATAGTATTGTAGTAGGTTATAAATCCCCAGTAAGGTTACAATTATATGATGTGAATCAGCGTATTCTGCCTGTGTTATCTGCCATCCTAGTGATCACTGGGGTTAATCTGGTAGATTTGGGCAACAGTGTTTCACCTTCAGTCTTCTGAAAATGAGAACCTGCTACTTGACACTGACCTTCACCGATAGAGTAGAACATTTCTCTCTCTCCCTCTCAGGGAGGGAGAAAGAGAGGAAATCAATGTGTGGGAGAAACATTGATTGGTTTCCTCTCCCACATCCCAAATGGGGACTACCCAGGATCTGACCTGCAACCCAGGCATGAGCCCTGACCAGGAATCAACTGGTGACCTTTCGCTCTATGGGATGACACCCAACTCACTGAGCCACACCAGTCAGGGCAGAGAGTACATTTCTTGAGTCAAAGATATACTTCTTTGTTGGAATTTATAGATAATAATACCATATAGAGTTGGCAATTATCATATAATATATAAAATCACCTCCTGGTTTTAAGATAGTGTTTTCTCCATTTCATAAGAAGGCAAGTTGAAGACAAATTTATTTTTTACATATATAGTTGACCTTTGAACAACATGGTTATTAGGGGTTTTGACACCCCCCTGTGTAGTCAAAAACCCATGTATAACTTTTGGCTTCCCAAAAACTTAAGTACTAATAGCCTACAGCTAACTGGAAGCCTTATCAGTAACATACACATTTAATGAACACATATTTTGTATGCCATATATATGATATACTGTACTTTTAGGATAAATGAAGCTAGAGAAAATAAAATGCTATTAAGAAAATCATAAGGAAGAGAAAATACATGTACAGTATTTCATTAAAAAATCTGTGTATAAATGGATTTATGTTTGAACAACACCAGTTCATACTGGTGTTATTCAAAGGTCAACTATATATGTAATCACAAGTAGATTATTAAATGAGTGTTAAACTGGAGCTTTCAATAATTCAAGATGAAAATTGTAAGTATGTCTCATTAAATTTTTGTAATGCCCAATGTATTTGGATTTTGAGGTTTGGAATCAGAACATTTTCCTCCTGCAAATACTGTTATAGAAGTTGTTTTCAAGTGTTTTGTTGTTGTTTTTGTTGTTGGGGGTTCTTTTAAAGTATAAGAGCTCTTCTGTGGAAAGAATATGCATGAGTATATAGATAATTCCAATATGTAAAGCCGGTCAAAGTTGAGCTGTAATGTGGAGTGGGGACTCGGGGAGTAGAGAACTCAGCCTACTGCTGCTCCCTCTCCCCAGCACCACACCCCCCACCTGGAGACACTATGTGGAACGGGGTCTGGTGCTTGTTAGAGAACTATTGGGTTTGCCTTCAGTACCAGCTGAAGTTGACAAATGAATCTGTTGCCCTGAGCACTTTCCAATGTATGCCAGTGAAATAATGAGGAAATACAAAGTATAAGAATAAAAACATATATATATATATATATATATATATATATATATATATAAAATAATACCCTAAGATTTTTTTTTAAACTGAATCATAACTTATCTCTTACAGGAAACTGAAAGCTGAAGACAGCCAGAGTGGCTCCTGAGATCTAATGTGAAAACGATCTCTCAAGATTCCTCACGTCTGATGACACATGACGCCAGATAAAATGTTCAGTGCAATCAGAGTGTACAAATTGTCGTTCTTATTCTTCTTATTGGAATACCATTTAAAAAATGTATTGGGGTTTATTGTTGTTTGATCCCTGTCCCCATGAGGGACTTCCCTATTCCCCTCGCTTTTGGAACAAACCATTACACCTGACTTCCAGCAAGGGAAGTATTTAACTTCCTGCTTCAGTCATGAGCCAGCAGAAGAGAACAGAATAGTTCTTTTGCATTGCCCCCTGAGATATGGCATTGCACTGCTTATATACCAAGCTGATTTATAGCAAAATATTGATCAAAGATACAAAGTTGATTAATCAACCTCATGCCAAGGGCTCTGAAGATATATTTTCTATAACCAACTGCTAATGCAAATTAAAACACTTCATTTTAACATGATTTTAAAGTCAGTCTTTCATACCACCCTTTGCTGGGAGAAAATAAAAACATAACAAATGCAGAACAACCACAGTCAATTTGAATGGGGTACAAACATTGTAAATATATACTCTTTGCAAACCCTGGTGGTACTTTATTTTGTCTTCATTTCAATCACTGAAGTACATTCTTACTGGAAATGTTCTTTTGGATGAATAGGGGTAAGCCAGTTGGATCTCTCTGGTTCTCTAGTCATTGTCATAAGCCTAGCAAAAACCTTATTCTATTTTTCAATCAAAAAGCAATTATAAATGCATATCACAAATGGATGTTTCTTAATGACCAATTGAATAAGGACATCCCTATCTTAACTGGCCTAAATTTCTTCTGGTCGTGTCAGTTCAACTTTCAGAAGTGCCACTTAAGGAGGTTTGATTTTTGTTTTTGTAATGCACTGTTTTTAAACTTTTTTTTTTGGTTTTAAAAGCACAATCACTAAACTTTATTTGTAAACCATTGTAACTATTAACCTTTTTTGTCTTATTGAAAAAAATGTTGAGAAGCATTTTTAACCTGTTTTGTTAATGTTCTATGTTTGTATTTGGAATATTTGAATGATGACAGGTGGTGAAGTAACGTGCATACTTTATTGTGGGCCACACACCCAATGGTTCTTACTTTTCCTGGACCTAAAGAAAAAAAGGTTTAAGTTTGTTGTGGCCAATGCTGATATTTACAAGATTTCCTTACAAGCTCAAGTAGAGGCATTATGTGCTTTGAATTGCCAAATGATGCCCTCTGACTGTAGATTTTTATGGTCCTTTTTTTGTCATTACATAAATGTCATTGACTTTACAATTGGTGCTATTTGAAGAAAAAAAATGTACACTTATTCTTGCACAGGTATCAGGCCTGACCCACTGGAAAACAAAGCCAAACAAAACTGAACCACAAAAAAAAAGAAAGAAACTGGTGTTCACCAAAAGCTAAATGTGTTCACTTAGATAATTTGAAAGTGACATAGAAAGGCTGTGCAGTACTAAGGAAACAATCCATGTGATTAATGTTTTCATTATGTTCATGTAAGAAGCCTCTTATTTTTAGCCATAATTTTGCATACTGAAAATCCAATAATCAGAAAAAGTAATTTTGTCACATTATTTATTAAAAATGTTCTCAAATACATCATTCTTTCTTGTGTTGATTTCTTTTTTTTTCATTGTGTGATCAAGTTTATTCCATTTTATCACGAGGTGTGCTGTCTTAACATTTCACTACTTGATTATCAGATCAGTAAACATTGTTTTATGGACCATCAGGTTCTTACTAGTAAGAGGAAAAATTCTCATTTTCTCCACTGAAATTAAGGAGTAAGATGCATGAAAACCTAAAAGTTCATCTTTTGATCAGAGAGGGAGATTTTCTATTAAAGTGTGCTAAAATATTTGTGTATGTGTACCTGAACTTCAGTTAACCTTTCTCTGAAATAGGATTTAAATATGATAAATCTAACTTGTAAAGTTCGAGCCAATTATGTTCTGTCAACAAGAAAATTATATAAAACCAAAATATTTACAAGAAACTATCTGCTTTCTTGTTACAAAGTTATGTGACATTTTAACAATGCAATACTTATTATATACCAGGTTGCACATACTATCACTAATGTCAGCATATTTAAGTGTTTAACTCTAGATGCTTGAGATAAGCATCATGTTTTGGAAGTGCCGAGAGCAATAGAATATAGTGAACATTTTTTTTCCTATGACATATCCATTGGTAATTTTGTGTCAACCCCAATTTCAAAATCTGAAGAAAAGAAACTGGTAAGAACAGGGACACAATTTGAAATTTAATTTTATAAAAATGGAGTAATCACCAGCATGTACTTAGAGATGACCGGGTCCATCAGTCAAAAAATCAGTTTCCAATGTATTTCAAGGCCAAAAATGGTGAGACACATGTTTAGTGACCTACTCTTTCAATTTCCCTTAGTGAGTTGAGTAAATTAGTCTCTTCATTTATAGTATGTGATATGCATACAATTATTTGCATCAGAGGGCCTGGGTTCTAGTCCCAGTTTGTCACAAGCTGTGTTTCCTTGGACATGTTACTTCATCTCTAAGTCTCAGGTACCTCACCTGTAAATTCAATAATACCTACCTCATGGAGCTATTGTCATGATTTAGTGCATTAATGTATGTGACATGGAGTCTGTACTGTATTTATGGACTGAAATCATTGTACACATACTATGCTCACTGCACACACAGTTTGTTCCCAAAAACTTGCAAAGAGTTTTTTTTTTTCTTTTTTTTTAAGTCAGAGAATAAGTGTGATACAAGGATAAGGGTGGTTCCATTTCTGGTGAGTAAAGTCCATTGTGAAATACCTAATTGTGGAATAAATTCTTGGTGTTTTGTTTGTTTCTTTGCATTTGAATTCCTAAGGGCCACACAATGGGTGGTGATGTGGCATTTTTAGCACATATTTTACCATTCAGGTGCTCAAGCACGTCGCTTGACATCTCAATAACTGGGCTTAGTGTATATCATGGGTAATTGTTCTTCCCAGGGGCAGAAAAAGAACACCTTAGTTCCAGCTGAACTCAATCATATGTGACTTTCTTAGTCATTTCTGGCATGAAGCCAGGATTTTTTCCTCCTTCCCCTTTTCACAGGGTGCTTGCTGTCTAAATTCTAGAAGTTGTCTTTTATGTGTAGAAAGTTGGGGGCTTCCGGCATTTTTGCTAGTGTCCAAGTTTCCAATGATCTCCATTTGTCAGAATGTTTACCTGGCGTCCTCCTCTTCCCACTCCAGTGCCCCTTATCGTTGGACTCTCTCTTGATACTTCTGAGCCCTTGAATGTAAGTTGGGTGTAAGAAGCGGGAGTGGAAGTTTTTTAAGCTCTTCTGTGCCTTGCTGGCGCTCTGGAGACTTGTGTGCAGGGACCCTTCCTCTGGACCTCACAAGAAGCCACTATGTCTTCTAAACTGCTTTTCACATTTGGGCTTTGTGTGGGTTAGGGGAGGGAACAAGCCTTGCTTCTGGATCCAGACCACCTGTGCCTGAATCTTGGCTCCTCAAATTATTAGTTGTATAACCATGGGAATATTACCTAATGAATACAAGACTTAATTATGAAATGGTGATATAATAATGCCTACCTTAGGGGACTGAAGATGTCGGTGTAGGTAGAGAGTAAGTGCTCATTAGTTACTGAGCATTGCCCACTGCTTCTGTGTTGAAGTGGAAAGCGTCACATGCGTGGCTTTACCCTTAGACTCCCCAAGCTATACTTGACAAACGGGTGAGGGAACACAAGAAATAGAAACCTCAGTGACACACTCACTGTATTTAATTCTCTCTTCCCAGTGAGATGGAGAAGGATAAAGAGGGAGAAAGACCATGAGAAAAAGAGGCAGATAGGGAGAAAAAAGGGAGGGAGGGAGAGGAAAATAAACATTTTCTTGGATGCCAGTCTTTGGTTTGCAAGACCTTAGCTCTTGCAACTCAGCCTTCATTCTATTACAGATTTTAAAATTCTACTTTGAAACCGAAAAGAAGTGTTGAACTGCTCTTCTGTGGTGACCATGTGAGGGCAGTGTATGTGGAAAGCCCACTCAGCTTCCTGACATGGGTGGAAGAGCCGCAAATTGCCTATAATGGGTGCAATGTCTGTTAATTTTTCAACATATGATCTTATAAAAGGATATGATTAAAGAAAAGACTAAAACAGGTCAGTCTTTAAAATATATAGCTTTTCTCATGTTCTAGCTTTCTCGGTTTATCTCAAGAGAATTCAGAGAAATTTAAGTGTTGAAAAACTGGATTTGGCAACAAAGTTGAATATTGAACACAGTGTAAAGATCTTACTATTAAAAAAAATTTAGGGAGGTTCTCTAGAGAAGTATGGACATTGAATTTTTTTTTAAATAAAGGATTCTATAGCAAGACTCACAGCCAAGAACATTAAGGACCTTCTGTTTCTGGGTCTCTAAACTTAGTTGTTACTTGGTGTTGATGCTCAAGTTCATTTGTTCTTCGTATGTGAATGCACCGCAACTGCAAAGCCCAGGGTTCTCTGATTAACACCTCATTCCATCGGTAACACACTAAATGACTACCGTCTCTCCTCCAAACATACTGTTTTTACCAACATTTTCATTTTTGTTATTTTATTCCTATTAAAGGAGAAAACATGAAATATTCAACTAATACTACAAAGATAGATGCCAACATGGGCAAAATTGAACAGCTTAGCACCTGTGTGTCAGCTGTAAAGTTCTAAATTATTGGTTTAAAGGAATTACTACACAATTAACAAAAATGTATAACACATGGAAACAATGTGAAAATGAGACATCTTGAGCTTAAAAATAAAGGACATGCTCACATTAGGAATACAAATATGTAAAATTAGTTTGAATTAGTAAGTTGACTTTTTAATCAAATCCTGGATGTTTCTTCAATGTTTCTTTCAAAGGTTACGTGAGAAAACAAATGCTGCTTTATGTTTCAAAAAGATAAATCTTTATTAGCAAAATTTTGCGTCATTCATACATCAGACCAATTAAAGATTTTAGAAGAGTTAGAAAGTTACATTCCTTACCTGTATTTTTCTCTCATTCCCTCATTCCCTGTTTTGCACGCTAGTGAGAGAAGACAATAAACAAGTGTTGATTTTAAACTGCAGCTGGCAAACACAAGGCCCGTGAGCCAAATCCCACCTGGCACCTTCTTTCTATCCAGGCTGCAGTGCCGAGCTCTCGCTTAACTGTTAAAGACTAGTTACATTTATACGGTCCTAAAATTACATTTGGCCCTTGGAAGGCAACTGCGAGGCTGATGTGGCCCCTGGTGAAAATGAGTTTGGCACCCCTGCAGACTAATAGCCAGATATTTCTCCAGCGAAATGGGTTTATTTCAGAAAAACAAAGTTACAATTTGAGATATGCTTTTTAATCGTGACCAACAGTCCAGAGTACAAAGAAGTGTTCCTTTACAGAAGGAAGAAGACATTCAGAGGGGTTGTTGTAAACACAGTCCTTTGGAGGAAAGTGGGAGTTTGAAGTGTCTTTTCATTGGCTGAACTGTAACAGCCTTTCATTGGCTGAGTGGTTGCTGAGTGAGGAGAAAATCTCCCTGCTGAAATAGTAGATTAGAACATCTTTCTGTTAGAGATGAAAAATATGTCTCTTCCTAGATAGGGTGATTGACGATGAGTGATAGGGTACAAGAGCTCAGGCCCTCCCAATTGTAATGTAAATGAGATTTCTTTCGTTCTTTTTTTTAAACAGTCTTTTTCAATTAAAGTCGATGTACACTATTAGTTTCAGGTGAACAACCAGTGATTAGACATCACCCCGATAAATCTAATACCCATCTTGCACTATACATAGTTACTACAATATCATTGACTATATTCCTTATGCCATACTTTACATCCCTGTGATTATTTTGTAACTAACAACTTGTGATTCTTAAACCCTTCACATTTTGCACCCATTAAATGAGGTTCTTATATGTTAATCTTCACACAAGTATTTAAACATTATTTTTAAAGATTTTTCTCCAGAGGCACTAGACCAGTTTCTCAAAATGACGTCCATGGATATCTGTCTTCTGATTATAATTGTTAATTTTTATTCTTGTCCTGATCACTCTGAATAAGAATCCCAGTTGACAAGGCGTAATAATTTATATTTTGGAAATAATCCCAGGTAATTTTACATTTAAAAAAATTGAAGACCACTACCCTAACAAATGAAATACAAATTTTGTTGTAATATATATGAAAGTGGAAAGAATCTTACAGTAAGAAGTATTTTTCAGTCTTTTTCAGCCATGCAACAGCCATGATATAGTTTTTATTGCCTATTGTTAAAAAAAAGTCTCACACAGCCTGCATCAAATTTCATTTACCTCATTAATAAGAGAAACAGCAGAAAGATAAGGAGACTTTGAAGAACCCTTGTGGAAAAAATGTAAGATGATTGCTAAGTTAGTCAACTTTCTATATAGTAATACGAGCATTGAGCTAGAAAATCATAACACTTCTTTTTCAGGCTAAAAAAATCACTGTCCCTCAGAGCCACATAAAATCTGAATTTTTATCATTTACAATTAGCCAAAGATATACTTTGATAATTTGAATTCCCCTAAAAGAATTTAGTGAGGGTCGCATAGTGACATAACTTGTTTGTGCTTCCCCAGAGGCAGAATCTGAGACTAAGACGTGGGTGCAAATAGTTTATTTTGGAGGTAATTCCAGGAAATGGATGTAGGATGGAGTGGAAAGGGAATGGGAAGAGAAATCATCATAGGTCCTTCGCAGCAGGTAAAGGTGCCTCCAGAGAGGACTGTACTAGCTCTGAGAAGCATACAAAATGCCTCCTTTACTGAAGGGCAGGTGCCTAGAACATTGTTAGTTTGCTCCTGGTTCCCGATTGGTTGCAGGTTTCCCAGCAGTGGGGTAGGTTTGGGGAGAGGTTATCTTGCAAGCTCTTGTGACCAAGAAGTGAAAGTAGAAGACCCTGAGGAAGAAAGTGGACACAAAAGTGGTAGGCGTTTGCAATAGGAAGGTGCGAAGATGAGGTGAGTGTGAGCTAAAAGGGGACTGTCTTCAACCATGGAGTCCTTAAAGCCATATGCTACAAGCAGGATTGTTGGGAAATATTTGTTTTTTTTCTAACTTTTTATGATTGATTTTAGAAAGAAAAGGGGGGAGAGAGAGAAAGAGAGACATCAATTTTTGTTGTTCTACTTACTTAAGCGTTGATTAGTTGATTCTTGTACGTGCCCCAACTGGAGATCAAACCCACAGCCTTGGCATTATTCTAACCAGGACAATACTCTAACCAACTGAGCTACCTGACCACGGTGAGAAATGTTTTAACATTCTATCAAAGTCAAGCAGTTAACCTTTTTCCAAATTTAGGGTAAATTTTTTCATATTGTGCATGTGTGAAATTCATCATGTGGATTCATATTGCTTTAAATTGTTGGTACTACAGGTGTTGAGTTTTACTGCCATTTAACATTTTCTGCAATGTTTACATGATAACTAATGAAACACCGAAAGAAAAAAAGGTATGGAAACAACAGTGGGGCATGAATAGGATTGTTAGGTTATCTGCAATTGTGCATTTCCTAGCAAAACAATATGTTTTATATTGTACTTAAGGAAAGAAAATTATCCACAGTTAAAGTTGTGCCTTATAATGCACACACACACGGAGTTTGCAAATGAATGAAAACAAAATTACCAAATCTCTCCTAATAACATGAGAGAAACTTCAAAGTTGAGGATGATGTAACCCATTTATGTCTCCCCTGAGACTGTGATCGATGTGTTGTATTGTATCATAACTATGATTGGAAGAATTTTCACAGAGACACGTGAAATAAAGCTCTTCCAATCTAAGAAGTCTTAAATTCAATAAAACATTATAACATTTATGCAAACCTATTACTTAAATAAATTGGACTCAAATTTTTGGATAGATTTGGTGCTTTTTTAAGTTCAGAACTTTGGCATAATCATAACTCCACATTTTTTTTAAAAAATTTTATTGTTCAAGTACAGTTGTGTGCCTTCTCCTCCCACCCCAGCCCAACACCCCAGCCCTTCCCACTAACTCCACATATTAATGCTGGAGTTTGACATTGAGATTTTAGAAATTCTTCCATTTGGAAAAAACTCTGAGCTTTTCAACTTCAAGTAAAGCAAAGCTTTTGACACTTGCTTAAGTAACCTCTGTAACCTGTTTGGCTTCAGGAAGTAACATAAGTAACCAGAACAACTAGGGCTTCTGTCCCTGCCCTGCATCTTATGGATCTCCTACACTTTAAAGCACTTTCTTTGAAACCTTTGAAATCCTGTCCAAGTACATGATTCTGGCTAGGGCAGCCATTGCTATCAGGGCTTAGTGCCAGGACCAATGTGGGCCCAGGCTCCTGGCTTATAAGGTTGAAACCCAAGGAGCCCCAGAATTCAGATGAGTGTTCATGGGAATCTCCTGGGGTCCTGTAATTAGCCACCTACAGCTGGTTCCAGAACAGCAGCCTAGTTAGTGAATTGCTCACCCTGGTTGGCATATTTCTTTTATAAAATTGAGTGAGTTTGTGTTGCCAAAATGGTGCTGATGAGTCTGGTTTGGGGGAACTAAAATTGTTAAACAGCTGCAGAGGTATTTTCCCACAGGAGGCAAGCCCTTAAGCATAGGGAAAAGGCATATTGTAAAAATCTGCCTAAGTAAACCTGAGCTTTTATACAGATTGTCCACTTGATAGACTGTGTATGCTTTTCTCAATATGAGAGATTAGATATTATATATGCACTATCTTATAT
This sequence comes from Sturnira hondurensis, assembly GCF_014824575.4. NCBI lineage: Eukaryota > Metazoa > Chordata > Mammalia > Chiroptera > Phyllostomidae > Sturnira > Sturnira hondurensis. Next base: position 21,799,497 of record NW_028083059.1, read on the forward strand.
ACATGTTCTCTGTAAAGATTATGTGCAAGTCATCTTCAAAATGCCTCTTCATTTTGTGTGTAAGTGTTTACATGTTCTTAGGATTACCCACTCATCATGATATTAGTGTCTAGAATTATTTTTTTATAAATCAATCATTAATGCTTTTTTTAGTTTAAGTTCTCTTTTTAAATCTACAAGACTAAATCATGCAACGTGTCTTTAAAGTTTTGGAGAATGAAAAGCATTTGAAATAAGTACTGTGGGGATACCATAGGAAGTAAATTATGAGTAAATTACAGAAAACGATGAGTATCTTATTGTGTACATACTATGATTTAGATATGTATCATATTGAATTTTTACCAAAATTGGTTGGAAATGGTTAGGTTTAATCCCTTTTAACAGATATGAAAACCAAGATTTTGAAAGACTAAGAAATTTGCTAAAATTCTCTAAAAGGAGATGTAAAAAGAGCATAGATATGAATCTAGCTTCAAATCTAGTGCTCTTTCTAGAAATTAAACCTTTCTCTTAGGAATGGGAACCCAGTTAATAAAATATAGAAACAATACCCAACTCCCTTTTTTAAATTAATTATAACTGAAGTGGGAAAAAAAGTGTCTGTGTTGGAAGACGGATGGCTGTTAAAGGTGCTGCTGCCACCAAATATTTCCAAGTTCCATTATCTTTAATTAATATATAAATCTTAAAATATTGCTTAGGTTTGCAAGGATCATTTTTAAAAATAATATATAAATGATAATGTTCTTCACAGAACAAGTGTGTATGTATGTGTGTGTATATGTATATACACATATATATATATGAATCCCATATTAGTATCCCCAATATTCAAGGACTTCAACAATTTGCTTTAAAAGCAATTTAACCTTTATGTATACATCTTGCTTTATCAGAAAAACTTGCGAAGTTGTCTGAGGTCATACAACACTGCTTTTTAAATTGGAGTGTTTCAGTGCTTTCTCTAACCTAGCCATCAACTTCTGCCTCTCTATGGGAACAAAGACTGTTTTGGAAACTTTTTAACATTTTCCAAAAAATCAGTTTTTTTCTAACTGGGCTAAGACATTTATAATAAGTAATACCTTACCATTTTGAATGCTTGACTACTTTGGGGAAAATAAATCAAGAACAATAAATTACTTAGACTGATAATGCACCTATGCATAGAATTAGCATATATTCAGAAGCTAATATATTTTATCTGGATGATTTACTATCAACCATTGTTAATTAAGCATCACATGTTTCAAGTGTGCCTAATTAAATGATCATTTTGAATAAACTTGATTTCTTATCTTGCTATATCATATGATGCCAAAATATGATTACAGGACTACCCAAAAAAAAGGTCACCTACTACATGTTAATCAAAAGAGTTTGATTATGTTACTTATAAACTTTTATGTTGTCTCCTTAACCTGATTTCAACCTAGGCATTTATTTATGGATTCAACAGTGTACTGAGCACCTACTATGTTCAAAGAACAAATATGAGTGAACTCCAGAAGGGGTCACACTGTAATGAGAGGTAGACAAACGCACAACAGAAGGTGAATCAGGTTTAGAAGAATTTACATGGTGTTTGAGTCAGTTCAGGCTGCTATAACAAAAACACCCAATCTGAGTGCTTATAAAACAACAGAAATTCATTTCTCACAATTCCAGGGACTGGGAAGTCCAAGAACAAGGTGACTGCCAATTAGGTATCTGATGAGAGCCTACTTCCTGGTTCACATACAGCCAAGTTTTTGCTATACCTTCATGTGGCTGAAGAGAAAAGGGAGGTCTCTCTGAGCTCTTTTTCAGAAGGGAACTAATCCCATTTTTGAGCCTCCACCCTTATGACCTAATCTCCTCCTACAGGCTCCCTTCTTAATACCAATACACAAGTTAGGTTTCAACATATAAAATGGGGGGACACAAATATCCATACTCTATATAATACACGACAAGAAAGGAGTTTGTTGAAACTCTAAACAGGGATTAAAGAGATGTTTTGTCTGGATTATGAAGGCTGAAAAGGAAGTCACCATTTCATTTGTGAAATATTAAGTTGAGTTTCCTCAAAATTGTACTCTACTTAGAAAAGTACTTTTTGAATACATTTTAAAATTGAAATAAATTTAGGTAAGCCCTCAAAACCAAACATATTTGTGTTTGATAAAGGTGATTTGAATTGTTTGATATTTGGTTTTTGGTCAGTTTCTATCAATCTCCAAATAAAATACTTTAGAATCACACACATTTAAACAATTAACCAATAAAAGCATTCAAGAATAAACTGATAAAAATGTTAAGATATTTTGGGATTAAATTTTGTTTAATTTAATTTCTGTCATATAGACAGAGTATTGGTGGTGATGTTTCTAAATACAGGTTATATACATGAATTACATAAAATCCAACTCACTGTGGCCAGCAATAAAAATAAATTATGGTATAAGGCACTGAAAAAATACAGAAAAGAGCTATGAAAAGACATGCTTCAGTCAAGGCTCCAACTCCATTGGTCTTGAATCTCTTTGCTCTGCTTTGCTTCACATGTTGTTTTTTATCCAGCTGTTGCCAACTTGGCTGCTAACAGACCAAGTCTAAAGGCACACATGATAGTATTCAGAGGCCAAGAGACACAAGCAAGAAAACTCAATATTTTCTAAAAATGCATCACATCTAACTTGTTACACATGCTTTCTCTAGAGCCAATCCTGTGGCCAGATAAACACCATGTACTATTTGGTTTAAACTTGGGTTCCCTTAGACTTATTAGGTGTCCCACTAGAGTGTATTGATGCTACCCCTGAAGTATATGGACTGTTTGTTAAAGAGGAAGGGTACTGGGACACACCCAACACATTCTTCCTCAGACATTTAATAATTAGTCTGTGTTCTGTCTTTAGCCTTTATACATAATTTATGTGGTGATTTTTAAAAAAATCTACAAATTCCATGACACTCCTCTCATCACGAGGCACAGTCTATGATTCATCCCCTTTGAATAATAGTAAGATTTTGAGTGTGTCAACCAATCAAATAACATTATTGACTTTTGAGTGTAGGTCGTTAAAGTCCACTCAGCTTCTTCTTGGTCCTTGGAACATCCGCTCTGCAGAAGCTGGCTCTTGGAATTCAATTGCTATACTCCAAAAAGCCTAGCCATCTACAAATGTCTTGCGTGGGTCAACAGTCACAACTGAGCCTTGGTTTAGCGCCTGTCATGGGACTTCGAGGATTCCAAACCTCAGCCTTTTGTGTCTCCCCCAGCCACTCACAACCTCCCAGATTTTATGGAGCAGCTGTGAAGACATCCCCAGACAAGCCCTCCCAGCTGTACTCTGAATCTCTGACTCACAGAGTCCATGAGTGTAATAAAACCGATGTTACTTTATGCCAATAAGTTCGAGGTGGTTTATTACACAGCAGTATACAACCAGAACCACTTAAATGTCTTTAGTGAATAGGAAATCCATAGACTTGGAAACAGAAAGAAAAATTTAAAACTAGGAGGAGTTGCCAGACATTTAAATGATAATGGATGTTTAGAGAAGGAAGAATGGTGTTTTGAAATAAGATGAAAATAAACAAAGCCCTGTAACTGTACATTTAGTATCCCATTTAATGGTCCTAGTAGTACACTGTTAGCTGTAAAGAATCTGCTCCCCCTAACATTCACACCATGTCACTGGTTCTCAGGTTTTACTTCATGAGCCAGAAATGTGATCATCCTTCCCCTGTGACTGCATGTGCTAGAGAAGCTATACGGGCTTTTCAATGAAATCCGAAATTCGGGCAACAACTCATCTGCTAATAATCAAGAACAAAATCTTTCACTTAGATCATAACAACCTTCTATGTTCTTGCTTTCTCTTCCTCCTTTTAATCATTTTGTTTATTCCTCATTAGTAACTTTACCAAGGAAAGAAAAATAAATAGAAACAGGAATAAAAAACATAATAACTTTAATTTCCCTTTGTAGGAATAAATGTTTAACAGGGAAAATAAAAAATTAAAATCTTGTTCAGTATTTCCCTGCTTGTTCATACTTTTTATGGATTTTTTCCGTTTACAATGCATTTTCAAGAATACTTTACAATATTCTCCTCACTGCCACATTAAATGTAGTGGTTTGCACAGGAGATGGTATATGGTGGGGTGGCTATGTCTGGCCAAGATCACAGCAGCACTGTAAGACTCAAACACAGATGAGTGTCCACTGCTTTGGACTTGACTATAAGCATAATACTAAGCTTCTGGTTTCTTATCTATTTATAATTTATATTTTAATATTCTTACATCACTCTTTATAAATACAAAAAAAACAGAATTGTGATAAAATGATAAAATGTATTATAATATACCACTTAGATTTATGTCACTGACAATTTAAAGAACAGATCTATTTCAGTGTTTTTCTCTGTTTACTTCTCAAGGACCCCGTCCCCCTTTGCAGGCTGCCATTGAATTGCTAGAGTTACTGGAGATTATTTAGTCCAAAGGGGATACAGTAATCATGAAATTCCATGACACAGAGCTGGGGCCTTGATAATTTCCTGTCTCCATTCATTCTTGGGCTACAGTGTGAGCATGCAAGTGGTTTCGTTTATGAACTATCAGGTGCTGCGGGTCTTTTAGAAACCTACCTGAAACTTGGAACACTCTCATGTTCAGTGTCAAGGAAATAGGTCTCATTCAGATATAATTGACATACAACATCATACTAGCTTCAGGTACACAGCATACTGATCTGATATTTGTGTATGCTGTGAAATGATTACCACAGGATTAAGTCTAATCACCATATATAGTCACCAATTTTTTTCTTGTGATGAGAACTTTTAAGACTTACTATCCAAGCAACTTAAAAATATGCAATATACTATTATTTAACTATAATACCATGTTGTACCTTACATCCCCATGACTTATTTATTTTATGACTGGAAGTTTGTACCTTTTGACCACCTTCACTCATCTCACTCCCCACAACCAATCCCCAACTCCCAACCTCCAATCTCACACACCCCCAACCCTATCCACCTCACACACATCGTTTCAGAAATCTATAGCATTTTTGCACACTAACAATGAACTATCAGAAAGAGAAACAAAGAAAAATTCCATTTACTATAGCAAAAACAACAACAAAAAATAAGGTACTGCCCTGGCTGGTGTAGCTCAGTGGATTGAGCACGGGCCTGCGAACCAGACGATCGCGGTTCGATTCCCAGTCAGGGTACATGCCTGGGTTGTAGGCTGGTTCCTTGCAGGCCAACTCCCAGCAGGGGACGCACAAAAGGCAACCATACATTGATGTTTCTCTCCCTCTCTCCTTCCCCTCTAAAGATAAATAAATGAATAAAATCTTTAAAAAAAAAATAAGGTACTTAAGAATGAATTTAATCAAGGAGGTAAAAGACCTGTACTGGGAAAGCTATGCCACACTGAAGAAAGAAATTGAGGAGCATACACATAAATGGAAGCATATACCCTGTTTATGGATTGGAATAATTAACATCATTAAAATGTTTATACTACTCAGAGCACTCTATAAATTCAATGCAAATTCTATTAAAATAGCAATGGCATATTTCACAGATCTAGAACAAATATTTCAAAAATTTATATGGAACCCCCAAAAAAGCTGAATAGTCACAGCAATCTTAAGAAAGAAGATTGAAGCCCTGGCTAGTATAGCTCAGTGGATTGAGTGCGGGCCTGCGAACCACACGATCGCGGTTCGATTCCCAGTCAAGGGCACATGCCTGGGTTGCAAGCCAGTTCCCGGTTCCTGGCAGGGGACGCACAAGAGGCAACCATACATTGATATTTCTCTCCCTCTCTCTTTCCCTTCCCCTCTAAAGATAAATAAATAATATTTTAAAAAAAGAAAGAAGATTGAAGTTGGAGGGAGCAGAATACCTGATAGCAAACTATACTACAAGGCCACTATAATCCAAACAGTCTGGTACTGGCATAAGAACAGACACATAGATCCCTGGAACAGAATAGACAGCCCAAAAATAAACCCAAGTCTCTATGGTCAATTAATGGGAAGTGGACAGGAGCATAAAATAGAGTAAAAATAGTCTCTTCAGTAAATGATGTTGGGAGAACTGGATGAATACATGCAAAACAAATGAAAGTAGACCACCAATTTATACCATACACAAAAATAAACTCAAAATGAACAAAGACTTAAATATAAGTTGTGATGCTATGAAAGTCTTAACAGAAAACATAGTCAGGAAAATTTCAGATATCCCACATAGTAGTATTTTTGCTGATATATCTCCTAGGACAAGGAAAACAAGAAAAAATAAACATATGGGACTACATCAAATTAAAAATCTACACGGCTAAAGAAACCATCATCAAAATGGAAAGGGAACAGACTGCACAGGAGAACATATTTGCCAGTGATACATTCATTGGACAAGGATTTAATCTCCAAAATATATATAGAACACCTACTACTCTATACCAGGAAGACAAGCAATCCAATTAAAAAATGGGCAAAGGACTTGAACAGACACTTCTGTAAGGAGGACATAGAGAGGGTCCAGAGACATATGAAAGGATGCTCAGCATCACTAGCCATCAGAGAGAAGCAAATTAAAAGTGCAATGAGATATCACCTCACACCTGTCAAAATGGTTATCATTAGTAATCCATGAACAAGTGCTGGCAAGAATGTTGAGAAAAGGGAACCCTAGTGCATTGTTGGTGGGAATGCAGACCAGTGCAGCCACTGTGGAAAACAGTATGGAGGTTCCTCAAAAAATTAAAAATGGAACTACCTTTTGACCCAGTGATTCCACTGCTGAGAATATATCCTAAGAATCCTGAAACACCAATTCAAAAGAACTTACGCACTCCTGTGTTCATATAGCAGAGCTATACACAAGAGCCAAGTGTTGGAAACAGTCTAAGTGCCTATCAGTAGATGAATTGATTAAAAAACTGTGGTACATTTACATAACGGAATACTACACAGCAGAAAGAACAAGGAATTCCTACCTTTTGTGATAGCATGGATGGAACTGGAGAGCATTAGGCTAAGTGAAATAAGCCAGAAAGACAAATACATAAGACCTCACTTACAAGTGGAATCTAATGAACAAAATAAACTAACAAGAAGAACAGAACCAGAGACATGGAAACATGAAACAGACTGATAGCTGTAGAAGGGGAGAAGGGAGATGGGGAATGGTGGAAAGAAGGGGAAGGGATTACTCAAAGAACATGTACAAATGACCCATCAACATGGACATGGACAACAGTGTGGGATGGACTGTGGGACCAGGGCAGGCGAAGCTGGGCAGAGGAGGGCAAAGGGAATAAATTGGAACAACAGTAATAGAACCAGCAAGAATTTTTTTAAAAAAAGAAAGAAAAATATGCAACCTGAGACTCCTCCCCTCACCTTTATTTATCCACAATTGGTCACCAGTTGCATGGCCTACTGCCCTCAAAATAAATCTGCTAAATTCCCACTCCTGGATATTTGCATTTGATATTCCCTGAGCTTGATATACTCTCCTTTTAGCTATCTCTATCACCCATTCCCTTACCTCGTCTTTGTTTTCTAAATAAGACCTTTGGGACCACACGGTTTAAAATGCCAACTTAGTCAACAGCCCTTCCCCATTTTTTGTTGCAGAAGAAAAGCAAGGAAATTATTTGTTGGAATAGCTTAAGCGGCTTCCTTTTTTTGAAAAAACCTAGTTGGCGGTCTATTGACAGTTGCCCTTACATTTCTTAACCTTGAACCATTTACAGACTTGGGTTTAGGTGTGCTTCCCTCAGCCACCCAGCCTTATGGCCTCCTTGTGTAGTTAATTAAACACTCATATCCACAACACCTAGAACAGTGTCTGTGGAGCATGCAGTGGCCATTCAGAAAATATTTTAAATTGATGAATAAAAGCATTAATGGTGATAGTTAATATTTCTTCTGTAGTTACTAGGTTGTAAACAGAATGATGTTTCATATGTATTTTTTAATCCTCCCAACAATCCTACAAACTTGGTACTGTTTACTGTATTTTGTTGTGTATAATGTGCAGTTTTTTGTCCAAATTTTTGAGGGAAAAATAAGTATGTGCATTATACATGGGTAGTACTGATCTCGTACTTGTACACATTTTTGTACAGGTATTTATGCTTTAAAGGTGTAACTCTAGAAAACATGGCACTAGAAAACAATAATGATATCCATTTGATAAGAAATAAATGCTAAACTTCCTTTATAATACAAAAAACAAGTATCTAAATATAAATAAATAAAATATTTAATTAAAAAATTAAAACAAAAGACTTTAAACATTTAAAACAAAAATTTAAAAAAAACTAAAAGTTTTGTGTTTTAATTTTTTTAATTAAAAAGTTAAAACACAAAACTTTCCTGAAAGTTTGTGCCCAGAATGTGGGTATGCGTTATACACAGAAACACATTATACACAGCAAGATACAGTAGCATGTTTTACAAAAGGGGAGCGAGATTTAAGGATGTTTAGGGGTTGTCCCAGGTCAGAGCACTAGGGTGTAGTGGAAATAGGATTTGAAGCAAGACCATCTGTCTACATGGCGCATGCTTTCAGATATTACTCTACACAAGCCCTTTTGCTTAAAATACTTCTTTCAATTATCGTAATAATCCACACTTCATGAATTTAGTAGAACTGCACCTCTCTTAAACCTGGTTAATTTTCTCTCATCGACTTTTGGAAGTAAATCATTTTAAAATGTAATCTAACTGTGGCAAAGAAAGTGATAGGTGACTCCAATTATCTCTTACTCTTCCTCTCAATGTTTGAAAACGTGTCACCCTGATATTAGGAATATTTCATAAGTAAGAAACTCCAGAGAGAGGGAAGAAATCACCTTTAATCTGGTGCGCCAACCCTCATGGATTACTAATTTATATACTGTAACAAGGCAGTTTACTAGGTTTGTTGCTACTAGTATATTTTTGGAGTGATGAGTCTAAAACTATGGATAATAAAATTAAATTATAAAATAACCATTGGCAATTAAAAGGGGAAAATAATTCTTACTGATATTTCCATTATATATATATATATATATATATATATATATATATATATTTTTTTTTTTTTTTTTAATCCTTGTCTTAGGATATGTTCATTGATTTTAGAGAGAGAGGAAGGGAGAGAAAGAGAGGAAGAAAGAAACATCAAGTGACAGAGAAACATCGATGGGTACCTCCACATGTCCTAGCCGGGGATCAAACCTACAACCTAGGTATGTGTCCTGCTCTGGAATAGAACCCACAACCGTTTGGTGTTGGAATGATATTCCAACCAACTGAGCCACCCAGTCAGGGCCCATTTTTATATTTTAAAATCCTTTCACTGGAGCCATAATATCATAGAGTTAATGGGAACCTGCATCTCTACAAATCAAATGCAGAACATACATGCAGTAATTCACTCCAAATACCTTTCCCTTTTAGTTTAAATTATCATTATATTTGAAGGATTTTTTTTCTAAAGACGAGAATCAAGTTTTATAAATAAGTTGGGGTTTTAGCTTCATGTATTGATACAAGATCAAGTTCTTCCACGCTTCTTATAAAAACGCTGGCCCTGCTACTTCAAAAGTAAAATTGTAAAGTGAATTTTTATTTAATGCTTCCTGTTCTCTTTTAACATAATTGCCAACAATTATACTGAACAGCAGAATAATTCATCCTGCTGAAACTCTACTCAATGGCAAATTGGCTAAAAATCAAATAAGCTTAGTTGCTTAATGTCAGAAAATTGGAAAGGCTTTTTACCATATAATTTGTCATGAAGCAATTAAAAAATCCCAAATTTATTTTGAAAATATATACAATGTAAATAGTTTTGAGAACTTTTCAAAGAAAAGCTTTGGCGTTTGGGTTATACTTACCTTGTTAAGCAGGACTCTTTCCACCACCAGCCCTATCATTTTTTCGGTATTACAGATTCAAGGAAGGACAGGATGAATTGGTTGATTGTTGCATTGATTGCCAACAATAATTTATGAAGTGGCTACTCTGAAAAATGTGGTGTACTCACTACAAATATAGATCTAAAGAAACAACAAAGTAGTTCCTTGCTTCTTGGTGTAAAAACAAAACAAATGATCACGGAAAACGATGCCCTGCGCTGCTGGGCTGAGTGCTCGTTGACGTGCTACAGACAACTGGGAGTACTGGACTGGCGATTCAACACGGCGGGGTTAAAACACACTCATCCCTAACCTCTCCCTTAAATTCCCACCAAAATAAAATTCAAATGGGTAGAAAATATACAGGTATATATTTATCTACCTATGTATCTCCTCAGGGCAAAGAATAGGGGAAAAATGAGGGTCAACCATAGATCTCTAATAACTCTGTGAACCTGGAGAGCAGATGAGAGCTGTGTTTAGATGTAAGAGCTATGAAGCCTATGTGGTCGCAGAGAGAAACCAACAGGATACAGCACAATAATATGTATACAAAAAAAACTAAAAAAGGAAGAAATGAGATCATTATTAATACCCATAAATTATAGTAAAACTGTATAAACTTGTATAAGAAAATAAAATGCTCTAGTTTATCATATGAACCATATGGCTCATATCATATTGTATGAGCCATATGGTTATTGTTGAAATGAGCTAAATATTCATTTAAAGATTTCATCTAAACAGAAAATGAATGCGGGAAGAAAAAGTGAGTATGTTTAGGGCATGGTGAATGTGAGAGAACTATATTCTTGTTTTCACATGGCAAAATAAATATGTTTAAATTTTGAAAGGTAAAAACATATAAACATTTAATTTGTAATATGGACACCACTGTGAAAAGAAGCGACTATGGTGGGCCTGGGACGGGTAGGGATGAGTATGAGTAAATTGGTATATTTTGTTATTTTTGTAGCCCTGGAACATCATTCAAGTATTAGAACATTGTACATTTAATCATTGGAATAAAAAGTAGGGAGAAGATGTAATAAAATGCTAGTTATTCAGTATCATAATGTAAAAAAAAAATTTAAAGAGAAAAATGAAAAAAATCTAGTCCATCTGCTCAAATACTCTGGTTTAGGTACTCTCTAGCTAAGGGAGGCAGTGTGGAGTGATAGGAACGCATGGTTCTAGTAACCTGTGCTGCATAGGTTCCAGTGTGGGTGCTGCTCCTTAGCCCTGTCAGTTGGGTTTGTTATTTGACTAATCTGATTCTCAGTTTTCCTCTTGTGTAAAGCACAGAATCATAAAATATACAAGATATGGTTGCGAAGTATTAATCTGATAGTAGCTAAAACAAGTATCTGGTATATCATTTGATGTTTAAAATGTCTGAAAAACTTTTGAAACAATTCTAGTTCAGTTTATGGTTTAACTTTCAGAGTATCTTCCTGGAATTAATTTTTCAAATATATAACTAGCATTACCCTTTTTTGAGGCAAACAACAATGATATTCTAAGTTATTTTATGAAAGTTCTATCTATTATCTTTTATAATCACGTATCATAATATTTAATTTCTTTAGAATTTGTTTAAAAATCAATTTTTGTAAGCCTCAAAATACTTTCTATAGTGATAATGGGCTCCACACGGCTTTAATATTAACTTTGAGCATCTTAGATCTAAAGCCAATATTTAGGACCAGGTGTTTTGTGGCAAATTTTAATGTTATCCTTATGGACTACAGTGAAAAAAAGAGAGAGCCTGGGAAAACATTACACTTTAGGGGGTCTCCCTAAATTACTGAATGTTTCAGTAAACATTACCTAGTGGGTAGAAGGAACAATGGATTGCAAAGATGAAAAGAAAAACCAAGTGCAGTGTGTGTGAATAATTTGTGGAACTAAAGGGCGATGGGTGAAATACGAAGGTGATCAAAGGCTAAAAAGTCCCTGTAGTAAATAAAAGAAGGAGAAGCCAAATGTTAATCATTACACCATAGACTGGTAAGCAATTGGTGTTACAAACCCAGTACTCTGCCAAGGTCAACTAATTTCTCTAGAAAGCTTGTTTCTTCCTGTATTCTATGGGACATAGTGCCAAACAGGATCATTTCCAGACACCAAAATAACAGGAAAAGAAAATATTTCACTTAGCTTAGCACTGCAAATATGTAGAACAAAGCCACTGAACCCAGATTAAGAGGAACTATTTGAAATTAATTAATGAATGTGGTTCTACATGTTTCTTCACATTCTACATTGTATTATAATGTGGAGAGGGCCTGCTCTATTTGTCCTAAAGACTTCCTTTTTTTCTTGCCTCATCTTCTTTCTTTTATTATTCTCCTTCCTGTGCTTTTAGGATGGGATTAGGGGATTTCCATCTTCTTTGGGTTATGGCAAATCTGTTGAATTTTGAATTTAGGAAAATATAAAGCACACTCAGAGTCTGTGAGATCATTGTCAGTCATAGAGGTTCACAAACCTTCTCTTGTGAATTATGTTTAGATTCTTTACCTCTGGTATTGGAGATAGTTATCTTGCTCTGTAGCTTTCAACATGTCTAAAACATTCCATGACTGGTCTTGTTTAACTCCATACTGGAGTAATATACCTGAGGGTCAAAGCCAGAGGGAAGGCAGACACTATGATCTGATGTGTTTTTATCTGAGGTCAAATTTCTATCCTCCAAACAATTAATCAATGAATCCCAGCTAAAGCAATTTTTTAAAGGTGTGTTTGTACCAGATCAGCCTGATTAGTGGTAACTGTACATATGTGAGCAAGAGATCAAATGTAATTTTTGGCATTACTGTTTATCCTCATGAAGTCTAACTTTGAACTTGTTGGTGTCTTTACTACCTTCTTTCCTGCAGGAATTGATTGACACAATATTGTGTGTGTGTGTGTGTATTTAACTCTAATTTGGATTATTGCCTAGGGCATAGCAAGGGTAGGAAGAGAAGGTTTGCAATGCCTTCTTTGAAAGACAAGAAATCAAATATTTATTTCCCTTGTCATAGTAAAGCTGTGAGTCTAAGGATGCCCACCTTGAGGAGAAGAAAAGGAAGAGGGTGTAGAGGACAATTTCAATGGGCTTCTGCTATTTACATAAGACATGAAAGTTTTGTTGTTCAACTTCCCTCTGGGGTGGGAAGCAGAACAGAGTTCAGCAGCTGTGGATTTTGGAAACTGGGAGACAACTGAGGATAAATTGAGAGAATAGGAGAAAGAAAGGATCTCATGTGATATGGAATTTTAGCTTTTGAAGCAATGTGAGGGAAGTGGTATTAAATTCTTCAGGCAAGAGGGAATTGAGCTCTCTCTAGAAATGGAAAAGCCCAAGTAGCTCAAACACAGAGATTGGCTGGGGAGTGATTTCTAAAAGTCAGAGGGAGAAGACAGCTTTTGAGATTAGAAGATGCATTGCACATCACCCTGGCTGGTGGAGCTCAGCGGAGCTCTGGCCTGTGAACTGAAAACTCACCATCTCAATTCCCCACCAGGGCACATGCTTGAGTTGGGCCAGGTTCCCAGTTGAGGGTGTGTGAGAAGCAACCAATCAATGTTTCTCCCCCTCTTTTTCTCCCTCCCTACCCCTCTCTTAAAAAGGAATAAAATCTTAAAAAAGAAGAAAAAGAAGGTGCAATGCACAATTGTGGCACCAGGAGAAAAGACCGGAATTGTCCAAGGGGCAAAGGGTATCAAGGACCAAGGCAATTTTATCAGAGTCAATATTTGTTACTCCACACTACAGGTTCAGAAGCTTACCTTTGTCCATGTATTTATTAGCTCAGGGTACAGGTACTGGAATCAGGCAGATGGGGGGTCTGAGATCCCAAACCACAGCCTGTTTGTTATAGAACTGTACAAATGTGCCTTAACTTCTCTGCCTCTCAGTTTTGAATATTTTTATTAAGATAATTTTAGAGCAGTTTTAGGTACACAGCAAAATTGAAGGGAAGATACAGAGATTTCCATGTACCACTCGCCTCCCACACATGCGTAGTTTCTTGAATTATCCCATTGTCAACATCCCCCCACTCTAGAGTCATACATTTGTTACAACGGATGAACCTACTTTAGCACATCATAACCACCCAAAGTCCAAAGTTTTCATTAGGGTTGTACATCTTGGCATTGCATATTTTATGCGTTTGGACAAATGTATAATGGCATGTATCCATTATTATGGTATCACACAGAGAGTTCTACTGGCCTAAAAACCCTCTGTGCTCTACCTGTTCACCCCTCCGCCCTACCACCTCTCCAGATCCCTGGCAGCCACTGATCTTTTTACTGTCTCAACAGTTCTGTCTTTAGTAGAAGGTCATGTGGCTGGAATCACACAGTATGTGGCCTTTCCAGATTGGCTTCTTTCACTTAGTAATATGTATTTCAGGTTCTTTCGCATATTTTCATGGCTTGATAGCTCATGTCTTTTTATGCTGCATAATACCTCATTGTCTAGATGTACCACAGATTACTTACATGTTCACCTACTGAAAGACACCTTGGTTTTACCCAAGTGGGAGCAATTATGAATAAAGCTGCTATTGACCTCTGTATATAGGTTTTGGGGTGTCCATACCAAAGAGGATTGCTGCATTGTATCATAAAAGTACCCCTAGTAAAAAAATGGCCAAACTCTTTTCCAAATTGCTTGTATCGTTTTGCATTCTCTTCAACAGTGAATGAGGGCCTCTACTGCTCCACATCCTCACTAGCACTTGGTTGTCAGTGTTCCAGATTTGGCCATTCTAATTGGTGTGTGGTGGTGTTTCACTGTTTTAAGTTGCACTTCTTTGGTGATATTTGATAGGAAGCATCTTTCTAGGTTTACTTGCCATCTGTTTCTCTTATTTAGTGAGTTTTAAGATCTTTGGTCTATTTTTTAAAAAATCAGGCTGTTTGTTTTCTTATTGTTGAGTTGTAATAGTTCTTTTGTATAATTTGGATAATGGTCCTCTATCACATGTGTCTTTTGCAATAAATTCACCCAATCTGTGTTTTCTTCTCATTCTCTTTACAGTGTCTTCTGAAGAGGAGAAATTTTTAGTTTTAATGAAATACGACTTATCATCAGTTATTTCTTTGATGGGTCATGCTTTTGATGTTCTAAATAGTCATTGTCATATACATCATCTAGATTTTCTCGTATGTTATCATCAAGGAGTTACAGCAATGCACTTTACATTTCTGTTTATAAGGGGTGTAAGGTCTGTGTCTAGATTTACTTTTACTTTTTTATGTGGGTGTCTAGTTGCTCCAATACCATTTTTTTAAAAGACTGTCTGTGCTCCAATGAATTGCCTTGAATCATTTATCAAAAATCAGTTGATGATACCTATGTGGGTCTATTTATGGGCTCTCAATTCTGTTCATTTTGCCTATTATTTCATCAATGCCAAATTGTCTTAATTACTGGAGAGTCAGAGTAGGACAGGTAGTGTCAGTCCTCTAGTTTTGTGCATTTTCCCCAGAATTGAATTGGCTCTTCTAGATCTTTTGTGTTTTCTTAATAACTTAGAATCAGTTTGCTGACACTCACAAAATAACTTTCTCGGATTTTGATCAATATTGCATTGAATCTGTACATAAGTTAGGAAGAACTAATATCTTAACAATATTGTCTTTTCCTCCATGAACATAGAATATCCCTCCATTTATTTAACTCTTCAAGGATTTCATTAATTGTAAATTTTCTCATAAACATTTTACATGTATATTCTTAGATGTTGGGAATGGCTCTGCCTGGTTTCAGGAGTTGTAACTGCCCCCCATGGCTAAGACTGAGTGAGCAACCTCCGGAATTTGAGTCACTAAGGAGACAAAGCTTATCTCTGGCAGCAGCGCTGCTTCTGCTTCCTCCCCTACCAACGCTTGGCTGGTTAGTCAGACACAGGTATGATCCCTCAGAGGAGGGGTAACCTAAGCCAGACACGATCACTTGGGAGGCCCTCCAGGAAGGACTCGGGGGGCTGCAGCAAAGAGGGAGTGATGGACCCTCACCGCCCAGCTATTCTGATATAGCCTGAATCCCCATTTCTGTCCAGGAGAAGCCTTTCCTGGCTCTAATCTACTTAAACTAAAACCTATGATGGAGGAGGTGGTGCAAACCCCTGCCGGCTAGAGCAAGATCCGGGGTGATGGGGTATAATAAAGAATTCACAAAGTCCTGTGAAGCCTGCTTTGCTAAGATTGTTTTCATTCACATGATAAGGGTTCAAGCAGGAAATGAGTATGTCTCCCTAAGTTTCTGCAACCCCTTTACCTGACAGATGTTGACTCAGACTAAGCCCTCAGATTTCTTTGAAATGTTATCTACAGTTTGATCCTTGCCGCCTGACATTGATTGATGAGCTTTACCTGTATTCCTGTGTGTTACAACCCAATAAAAGCTGTTGAGGAAGGGGCTCCTCGCCTTTTTCCTCTGAGAGATTGGCCACCTTTCCTCCCCAAGCAGATCATGTCTTGGTAGTTTCACTTTCATCTGTGGCAGACAGGGGGGACCTTGCGGGAAAAGTTGCCCCCACACTTAGATTTATAACTAAATACTTTATTTGTAATGCTAATAAAGATTCTGTTGTGTTTCTAATGTCAAATTTTACTTGTTTATTACTGGCATATAATAAAAATGATTAGTATTTAAATATTAGCCTTATAGGCTAAAACCATAATGTAATTGCTTAGTGAGACAGGTGGATTTTTGTTGTTGTTGTTGATTCTTTGGGGGTTTCTATTAAATGACTATGTCATCTGTGAATAAAGATAGATTTATTTCTTTCCTCCCAATTTGTATATTTTATTTCCTATTTGTCTTATTATGTGAGCTACAGCTTCCAGTAGGTGTTAAAAAGGGTGGTGAAATGAGATACACTCGTCCTGTATGTGCCTTCCTGGGAAATTGTCGAGTTTCTTGCCAATAAACATTAACTATAGGGTTTTTTTTATAAATTTTTTTTTCCTGTGAAGTTGAGGAAGTTTCCCCCATTCCTAGATTACTAAGAGTTTTATTAATCATGAGTGTTGAATTTTGTCAAATGTTTTTTCTGCATCTACTGCTACAATTGTGTTATTTTTCTATTTTAGTCTGTCCACGTGATGGATTACATTAATTGATTTTTGAATATTGAACCAGTATGCATACCTGGGTGCTTCTCAGTTGTTGTTTTTTAATCTAGAAAATGAGGATAATAGTATCTACTTTATGGAATAATGGTTGAATAAATTAGTATCATAAAGTCCTGTAGAGTTGGAACAATATCTTTTTCTGCTAACCTAAGTTCTCAGCTGGGTCTGCTGTAACAAGAAAGGAATAAATACAAATTTATTTAATATAGGTTTCACATGAAACAGGAGTCTTCATAAGGTAATTAAGACTCAAATCAGTGGTTAATCATGAGCATTTTAATGTAAGGTTTGATGGCATAGAAAGCTGTGAAAAAATGCAGTAGAAAAAAGGTTATGAGCTAAGTATAGTTATGTGCTTCATACTGATGTTTCAGTCAGTGACAGGCTGCAAAAGCGACCCATAAGATTGCAATTGAACTGAAAAATTCCTATTGCCTACTGATGTCCATGCCATCGTAATGTCATAGCACAACACATTTCACAAATACAGTCCATTGTATTTCAATAGCTTACACTATTCAGTATAGTATACAGTTACATTGCATAGTACAGATATGTTGCACAGGTTTGTAGTCTATGAACTTTAAGGAACACAATTTGTCACCCCTAAACATGAATACTTGGCCTTAGGATTATTTCAGGTTGGTTAGCATTAAGAAACAGCAGACAGGAGAGAAACTCTGAAAACCAAATAGAAATTACCCTTAAAAAAGCCAAATACATTTGCATTTGTATGGGTGGATCCCTAGCTGTACCAGGAAGAGTGGGATGACTTTATTATTAGAAAGTCTTATCAGTGCAAAAGAATTGGACTTAAATCTGCATAATAACCCTGCCCTGTTTACTGTACTTTTCTTGTCAACCTCCCTAAATGGACCCCGGAACCCCAACCACCTTTTTCTTCAGCTGACGAAGGTATTTAAGGTATTTAAAGCTTTAGTCGATTTGGTGACTTACTAATTTTTCCCGTCTCTCTCCCATGTATACAAAAGGTATATATATTATTAAATTTTTGTTTGTTATTCTCCTATTAATCAGTCTTTTTATTACAGGGGTCTCATAAGAGTAGAGGAAACATTACTTTTCCTTCCCTTATGGAATAATAGGCTCTACCATATAACCTAGATGTGTAGTACACTATACCACCTGAGGCTGTGTCAGTGTAAGAGACATTAGAACCTGTAGAGAATTTGGAGTGAGTTTATTTGAGGCAAAATAATGACAACTGCTAGGAAGTGACATCTCAATGGTTTGAGAAATGCTCCGGAGAAGGACAGTTTGCATCTTATTCCATACATCAGAATCCAAGGAGCCCTAAAGGGGTTACATGGAATCCATTGGTAATAGATTAGGGAGGTGAGAGAAAACAGGAAACCTCTAAGGTCAAGTAAAAGGTGAAATGATAGATATTTCTTTTACCTAAGTGTGCAAAGGATAGTTAACAGTCAACAATGAACATGATAACAATAACAATAAGAGCATTTGTGATCTCAGCTTATGCCCAAAGGGTTTGGGAAAAAGAGAAGTTACCTCATACAGTGAAAATGGAGCCAGTCAGGCTCACTCACCCAGATGTTCAGGGAACTAAGAGAAGTAGTATTCTCATAACCTTGAGAACGGGCCTGCATGCATAGAATGAAGCTCTGTTTGTTAATATCTTGGTACTGCCAGCTTTGCGTGCACTTAGTATGTAAGGGAGTTGGGACTTCCTGCTGGCATGACATGCAGCTTGTGGCATGTGTTCATCACCCCACCCTAGAATAAAAGCATGTCAGACATCCCACCGTCTTCACGTATATTCTTCTGTATGCCCACATCCCGTGTGAACCAGTCTGGCTTTGAATGGTCGCCACACAATTGGCTCCATTGGCAGTATTCATTGCAGTAGCTATGAATATAGAGAAGCCTTTGGGACCCCAGAGGGAGGTCTGGAAGGGTGGCTGGTCACCAGTATATGGTGTCCTGTGGTGAGTCTCCTGGCAGTGTGGGCTCCCCTTCCAGAACTGGCCCGGTATTGGAGGTGCACCTGACAAGGTAGAGAAGGCCCTGTGGGAGGCAGGGGAAACTTAATTAGGCCTGTTTGTTCAGAATCCTCTGATGTTCCTCATTCTTTGGAAAGAAGGATATTCTTTTCTTCTGGTTATAAGAACACATTTCCTATGAGGTCCTTATGACCTGCTTTAGAAGGTCTGAAAGTCACTCCTGTTTCTCATATTTCTTCACCTTGAAATATTCAGTATTCCAAGCTGCCCTATTTTGGAGTGTGTTCTGGACCCCATCACTACTGAGTATAGGATTAAAGCATCCGAGGATTTCTGTGAATGGCAGTTTTTCTCTTAGAGGAGGAGTCACGCTATCTAATTTCCTAAGAGATAGGTCTGTGAATCAGAATGAATATTTGTTAACATATTATGGGAAATAGTTGGTGAATCCTTTGTCTTGTTATCCTTTCCCATTAATAAAGTCACTTGACAATTATAATCAGAAAGTTTCTTGTGAAAGCAGTATAAAAGCTAGGAGAATTAATTTCATGAGTCAAATTCAAATGTCAGCATGGCTGTAGTAGACACATTAATTTTCAAGCAAAGACAAGTCTGCCTAGAGCCACTCTGCCTTAGTCAACGGTTCTGCCAATGCTCACTTTTTTGTATACTAGCTATTTGTAGAAATGTGTCTTTAGAAATGTTAATTAATTTAATTAGGTTGCTTAAGACTGAAGCCATTTTGCTTCTTTGGGGTTACTTTGCATATATCTACTCAGATCATTTGAATGGCTTTTAAACTTAATCTTTCCTGGGATAAACTTGTGTCTGGTTCTTTTTTACACCATTCTGCACACTTCCAGGCACTCTGTAAAATGTAAATGTGTAAGCCATTGTGATTTTAATCATATTGACTGCATACCTTAATTGCCTTTCCTCCGTCCAGTCTTTCAGTTTTCTACAGAATAATGTCTAAATTCCTCAGTTTTCACTTAAGTATCTTTACCTACAATCCAGTTCTAACAGTTCAGTTTTATCTTCCACTCCTCCCCAGTGAGAAATCCTGGCTCCTCAAGATCAGAGAGCATGTGTTAGTGCCCTATGACCAACATTGCCTCTCCCTCATCATCCCCCCGGTTTTCCCTCACAACTGTTAACCCCCTAATCTCTCCTTTTTCAGAACTCCTAGCTACTTATAGTATGTCAATCATTTTCAATATATTTATTCACTATTGTTCTGTACTGTTATTTTATTATCTATTTTTACCTGCCACTTTTTTTCCAAAAAAGAAATTAAGTTTAGTTTTGGTTTCTGATCCATTTTCCACAGAGTACACGACTAATATACATTTGTAGAGACTTGATAAATACTTAACAATGAGTTGATTCTTTTAGAGGTGGGAATATGGTCTCATTCCTAGAAAACACTCTACTCCTACTATTAGGGAAATATGTATTTTAAGATATTTAAAATAAATTTTCTAAGAGACAAGCAAATTATTGACATCATAAATAAATTGAGACTTTTTAAATTCTCAAGAAGCTGCTTTTTTTCAAAGAAACTGTTTGCTTTTTCAATTCATTAGTCATAAAATTGAAAATGAGACAAGTTTGCAGGATAACTTGTTAAGAAAATTGCTTTGCGACTTCCACCAAGATGGAGGCATAGGTGGAAACACTGTGCCTTCTCCCACAACCAAGTTTGAATAAAACTAAGGTTTGGAGAAACAAAGACACAACCAAAGGACAGAAAATTGAATTATACGGAAGTCCGACTACATCTAACCGTTCAACGGGGACAGTAAGAGGGACGGAGCCAGCAGCGAGCAGGGTCGGGCAGGACAAGGCACCCGATCCAGGCGTGCAGGCAGACGAGAACCAGTTGGGGTGCGGGGCAGACTGCGGTCGCATATTCGCGCACAGTGAGACAGACCACGCAGGCCCTAGGGGGCGAGGGCTGACAGCGGTGGCACACTCGTGAGCAGTGGGACGAAACACATGGGCCAGGTGACGGCAGCAACTGCGGCACCGGTGAGGGCCGTGGCGGCAGGCGGCGGACAGGACGCCATAGTCCCTCTTTGACCCCGCCCCCACATACAGCATCACAACCCAGCGACTTAGTTGCCCTGTTCTAGTGAACATTTTAGGGCTCTGATCCTGCTATGGAACAGGCACGAACAACCCGAAAGATGGCACAAGAAGAACTCAAAGTCCAAGAGCCAATAACTCTAAGCGACCAAGAAATTGCCAGCCTCTCAGAAGCACAATTCAGGACACTATTTATCAGGATGCTCACAGAACTGGTAGATTATAGTCACAAATTAGAGGAACAAAGTCACAAATTAGAGGAAAATATGAAGGCTAAACTAATTGAAATGAAGGGAGATGCACAGGAAACCAATAGTGATGGAAAGGAAACGGGGACTCAAATCAATGGAATGGACCAGAAGGAAGAACAAAACATCCCACCAGAAAGGAATGAAGAAATGAGAATTCAAAAAAATGAGGAGAGGCTTAGGAACCTCCAGGACATCTTTAAACGTTCCAACATCCGAATTATAGGGGTACCAGAAGGGGGAAAGAAACAGCCACGAGTGGAAAACGTATTTGAACAAATAATAAAGGAGAACTTCCCCAGTCTGGCAAAGGAAATAGACTTCCAGGAAATCCAGGAAGCTCAGAGAGTGCCAAAGAAGTTGGACCCAAGAAGGAACACACCAAGGCACATCATAATTACATTAGCCAAGACCAAAATGAAGGAGAGAATCCTAGAAGCATCAAGGGATAAGGGGACAGTCACCTACAAAGGAGTACCCATCAGACTGTCAGCGGATTTCTCAAAAGAGACCTTACAGGCAAGAAGGGGCTGGAAAGAAGTATTCCAAGTCATGAAATCCAAAGACCTACAGCCAAGATTGCTTTATCCAGCAAAGCTTTCATTTAGAATGGAAGGACAGATAAAGTGCTTCTCAGATAAGGTCAAGTTCAAGGAGTTCATCATTACCAAGCCCTTATTATATGAAATGCTAAAGGGACTTATATAAGAAAAAGAAGATGAAAAATATTAACAGTGAAAGGACAGCAAACACACAGCTATTAACAACCACACCTAAAACAAAAGCAAACCAAGAGGACAGCTAGATCAGGAGTGGAACCATAGAAATGAAGAACACATGGAGGGTTAGAAACAGGGGGGTGGGAGGGGGAGGAGGGGGGAGAAGGCACAGAAAATAGCATAGATGGTAGGTAGAAAATAGATAGGGGGAGGGCGAGAATAGTGGGGGAAATATAGAATCCAAAGAACTTGAGACAGATGGTTATAAACTAAGGGGGGGAGAATGGTGGGGGAGGGAGGGTGCTGGTGGAAGGGATTGAAGGGGGAGAATAGAACAACTGTAATGGTATAATCAATAAAATATATTTTAAAAAAACAAAAAAAAACAACAACAAAAAAAAGAAAATTGCTTTGCAGCTCGAAATCATTTTGGCCTAAAGAGCTCTGAGAAGAGATGAAGTCACGTGAGTTCGGGACCCGCCCTACTGCCCAGAGAGGACTGCAAGGCCAGGCTTCTCTGGGACGACCTGGGGGCTGTGTGTGAGGCCTCCAGCGGGGGAGGTTGTGTCTACCTGGGCGATACAGGAGCCTGCGAATCAGCATTTTAAATATTTCCCAGTGATTCTAATGGGAAATAGGATGAAAATTCCTCTTGCTAAAAGAAAGAAAAAAATTTTAAACATTTTATCATAAGCTTTGTTCAGAGTCCTGTGGGGTCACAGCTCAATCCAGCTGCTCAGCCAGCCAGCTGCAGTGTGTGCTGTTATTCCCCACTACCTTGGGGAGGGGTGTCTGTCTCTTCTTAACAAAGCTTTTGAGTTCCAGGACATCCACAGAAGAAAACCTATCACAAGCATTCATTTTAGGAAAAGGTGATAAACACGGAGTGCAATGTAGAGGTGACAGATTGGAACTTGAGATTTATATCAGGAAATTCAATCTGATGTAGGAATTTTGCCTACAACATTTTTATTTGGAGCAGAGATGCGTATTACATGACTAGAAAAAAGTATCCCTGATTCATGTGTGTGACACTGAAAATATTTTTATGTGAAAAATTATAATTTAGGTGGAGAAAATTATAGTGAACACCACAAAATTCCTTTTGGTTCTCTGAAGCAGTTAGTTGCATTGGTAAATTTCTTTTTTGGCATTCTGGCATGTTTACACTTTGTGTTTTTTTTTGCTAAGTATAATCTTTATATTTTATTCACTTTATATTGAAAGGCTTAGTTTTTAGAAAATCTCAACAAAATTACATTAATGTTTCTTCTGGGTAAGCTGTTCACTCTGAAATCACAAAACTAAAAAAGGAAAATAAATATCTTTGAAGAATCATTTCATATATATTTCAAATACATTTGTGTGTGTTTACTCATTTATGCAATTATACAAATTTTAAGGCCCTTTAATATGGCAAAAGGTTTTATATTTTTTTCAATTCATTTTTAAACTTTGTAAATTTTTTTTTCCAAAGTTCCTACCCATTCTAAGTAATACAAACTGGAAAATAGAATGATGGGAAGATCCACAGAAAGATTAAGAAATCATCCAGAGTTTTCACAGGCTAGAACCACATGCAGCATTAGCTTATGAAGAAGTTTATAATCACTGAATGAAGAAAATAAGAGGACATCAAACGGATATTAAGGAAGCGTTTCACTTTGAGTCACGTAACAGATTATAGAACTTGTTTTGAATTTACATTCCTAACACCCACCCTTCCTAAGGGTCCCAGAAATAGTATGAGATGAAAGAGGAAATTTCTATATTCTTGGAGGGGGGGGTGCCATTTATATATGAGTGTGTCAAAGATACAGATTTCAAAATAAAATACAAGAAAAATCTTCAAGAAAAGCTTAGTTTAAGTCATGTTTTTAAGGATGTGTAGATTAGAGATTGATAGAACATGAAGAAAGTATGTCCAGATGCAATGAATTGAAATGACCTATGAAAAGAACAATAATAAATAATAAATTAGTTTAGGTAAAAAGGAAGACCTTTTGCTGAGTACAATAAGAAATTAATATATTAAGATTGAGGTGGAAATTAATGCTAGACTGAAGAATGTGAAGCCTACATTTAATATTCTGAACAAGACCAATGGATAGGCTCAATTTTTTAAAAGTTAAAATAAAGGCAAATTATCACAATTTGGCAATTTTACTAGCTGTACACTAAACACATTTCCACAGCCAAACCACATTCCATACCATTGTTTACAAAAAATGGAATTAAGTTTAGTTTTCGTTTCTACTCTATTTCCCACAGAATTGAGTACAAGAATAATATATATTTGTAGGTATTCAATCAAAATGTACCAGGGAATTCTTTCAGAGGCCAGAATATGACTTATGTCTGGAAAACACTCTTACTGCTACTGTTAAGGAAATATCTGTTTAAGGTATTTAAAATAAATTTCCTAAGAACTCTTCTGTAGTTAGGTATGGTGAAGGGGCTGAGCTGGACCAGCTGAAGGAGAGCAAAAGTGATATGTGACCCTTCCTTGTCTGGCCTGCAAATCATCCCAAGTAATATCCTCCATGTTCTTTCCTTGGTTGTCTGCTGGATAGTGATGTTCAGAACGACCTTGGAAATGAAAAGTTGAAGGTGACCCAATATCTGAGGCCTGAATCAGTGGATGAAATGACTGTGTGAAGCTGATGCATCTTCTTATACCAAGGAACACAAGACATTGGGCTGTATATGAACAAAAAATAGTTTTCTGTAATGTGTTCAGACATGGGAATTTTAAGTATATTAGTTATATACTTAAAAGGAGGTAGCTAGTATAGCTAATACACACAGTAAAATACTTTATATATTTATTCTTTAGTATGAAAGAAATATTCAGGAGCATGACATAATTGAAGAGAAACTGAGGAAGTGAAAAGGGATAAAAAATAGAATTTTCAATTAATTGATTAATTTTTATAGGAGAGACTTCTATAAAAGCACCTACATATTTTTATCTATTTCTTCCAGTGAATTACTTGCATGTTAAAAGTTGAATAGATTTTGGTATGAAACTTGGACTGGTAATTTCTCTATTTTTGGGCCTGACAACCTGCATCACTGTCATTGGTTTCCCTGTCCAGAGACTGTGAGTGTCCAGGATGAGATGAATGGCAGTGCACTTCGATGGAGCCAGTAAGGGTTCCTGTTAAAGATAAAGGGAAATGGGTAGGCATGGGGTATTTAATGGACAGAGAAAGTTGAAGAGGGAAAGAAGCGAAATGGTACCATGTTAACCCAAATGATAAAGGGAACTAAATGAAGTGTCATAAATGGAATTGAGCCCAATACACAATTATTTGTTCCCTGGAAGATTGAAAAGATTGAAGACCATCAAGAAAAAAAAAAGTCATGAGTCTCAATGATTGGTGCCTTAGACTGGTGCTTCTCAAACTTCTTTACGTTAAGGTGTGCATAAAAAAATCACACTATGTAAATTGTACAGGTGGGGAAATAGGAATGTTTGCCAATGGCTGTAAATAACAAGTCAGTGGCCCATGCTCTGAGGAGAGCTTTGGTGGCTCAATGACCCCATGGAGAAAAGCCTTCTGCTAACCACTGCCGAACAATTTAGCTTTTAACAAGAAATAAACTACTAGTGTGTTTTATGTACATATTATAAAACACCAGCGAATGTTGGGTCTCATTACAGCTTCCAGCAATATCTTAACTAAAACACACCCCAAGAACTGAAATGACCATTATTTTACCTCACCTATAACACATTCACAGCAAATGGGGTGTCCCAGTGGGAAACCTCTGCCTTAGTTCACCCAGGTAATTCATTAAATAAGTAAATGTGATAAAAGCATGGGGAACAGCCTTCCTTTACTTTATCATTAAGTGCTTCTAGTTAATTAAGGGGCCATATTTTATGAAAGAGAAGTGAACTAACATTTATTAAATTCCTATTATTACAACCCTGGTACTTACCATTGACACCATTCTGGGATTCTTTTCATACATGTTTCACATAATTTTTGTAAAACTTCAAGCTTAATTTTCTGAAGTCATGTCTATCCATTCCCGTACTTTGCCTATCTTTACCAATACATAATCTGTCAGGATTACTCTTATCTTAGGGTATATTAATTAGGTAGCTTTAATTAAAACTATCAGAAAATGCAACAGGATAATAATAGAAGACACATTTAACTCAGTGGTCCAAATTTAGATAAGCTTAGGTTTCTTGATCTGAGGCTTCAAAGATATCACCATTTTTCAGTTCTGCTTTCTCTAGTTTGGCCTATTCTAAGCTTCCTTGTAGCACTACCTGTCCACTTTAATTTTATACCATTTTAACACAGAATGCTTCAAAGGAGAGTCTACCACTCCAATTGCTCACACAGACGTCCCACTATTGGCTCTCATTGATTTTTATTGTTTTTAGTTTGGGTCACGTGCCAATCTCTGACCCAGTTACTTTGGCAAAAGGATGAAAAGCATTGGTCAGCTTAGCATCAGTTGTCTGAGGCAGTCCTGTCGCTTGGGCAGATTCAGTGTGTGCTGTGAGAATGGGGACACTAAGAAATTTACCCTGTGCATTGTGGTCTCCCAGTTTTTCTAAAGAACAAAGTGCAGAAAGAAAGTTATAAGGAGTTCTCTTATTTCCCTTCTTTCATCTAACTAACTATACTCTCTGAACTCCCCACAGCTGAGATAAGTATTCCCATCCCTACCTTTTTCATCTGATTCTTTCCTTTCATAATCCTTTTTCTTGACCATTTGATCCTATAACTGTTTAAGAACCTCAATTTTGTATTCTCAAATCTCATTTGCTCTGAAGGCGGATATTTCACTTTATCCATCAGTCTGTTCAAATGGCCTTTTATTCCAACATCAAAATATTCTAGTAGGAAGAGCTTTGTGCTCCTTTTCCTCTCGAAGAAATACAGTTTGAAAAAAGCTGAGTCATATTTAATGTGCTAGGAACAACTTGTAATGCTAGTGTACAACATTCAAGGGCAAATGTTGCACAGAAATATAACATTGGTAAGGAAGTTTCAGAATTCTTCTTAAGAGGATGTGTTACTTACTAGGTTAGAGGAGATTATAGAGAACAGGATTCAAAGAAAGTATAAAGATCTAGTAACTTGCTCGGACCCACCACCAATTTAACAGGGGAGCCTTGAGAAATTAATTTATCTTTTTGAGTCTTTTCAAACATTATGATGTAGCTAGTATTGTACTAGCTGCACAGTACTGTGATAATAAAATTTTATAGGTTATATGTGAAATCTTTTAAACTGCTAGACACATTCTGAGTAGCATTGGATAATATCTATGTCAGCAAACACTATTAATATATGCTCTCAGTCAGCGTTTGCCTAATCATTCAATAGTTCCTTTGAACTGGATAACTTGCTAGGAAGTAGTCCAGGTTTCAAGAACATAGAGATGCATAAGACTCTTCCTTAGCCTTCAAAGAGTCTTTCGTTTAGTGGTAGAGACCGACACAAAAAACAAACATTGATGATACAAAGTGACTCATGCAACAACAGATAAAATCAGTGTCATGTAAGCAGCAGTGAGAGAACAACACATTTTTTGCCAAGATATAAATACATTTATCACAAGTAGCTGGATACCATAATATTATAATATTTTAGTGAACTTCATCATAAGTTTTTCAGGAATGATACACAACTTGCTATAACAAAGAAAGAAAGAAAAGTGATTAATTTGACTGTTAGAAAGAGTTACAGTTTGAAGTTTTGGCATCTGTTTGTGAGACCGGTAGATTACAAAAGGACAAGCTAGACATTTTCAAGTTTCTATGTGATCAACACCTTTCCTGAACATGAATTCAATGAACAAAGCTGTAGTCAAAAAAAGACTTGTAAAACATAGTGATGATTAAAATTGGATAAAGTAGTATTGTGATTTTGTTAAATTAACATTTGTTAAAATAACATCCTCCCCTAGGGTGTCAGCATGTGCTAGGGAACCATAGTTCTGATATAGAGAGGGTCCAGATGAATGGGGCGGTGAAGGGAGGGATTCTAGGAGGAGGTTGCCCCAGGCAATAATAAATAGTATGGGATTGGCTGAGAAGCTGAATGCCTCTGGAGTGCATGGAATTATGGGCCAGAAGATTTAAAATGAAAGGAGGGCAGAGACTGACTGTCCGGTTCTCTTCCTTGAAGATGCCTGGATGATGGTGCTATAGCTGCCTGTGTTTCCCAAAGGACGGCATTTTGGATGAAGAAACTCTGGGTGTGGCCTAGGACGAGGCTGGCCTGGCAGAGGGAGGCAGGGTTATTCTCTTTGGGAGTTCTAGAGGGGAGGGGCTCTGAGACAGAAGCCTGCCATTCTTCCCAAATTGGGTAGCTCTTATATCTTATGTTGTTTAGTTTGTAAATTAATCCTATAGAAATAAGATAACTAAAAACTAACAGGAGGAATGATAGGGGAACTCCAGTGTTAAAGATTTTAGCCGTAATTGATAGGCTTAAGTAACTAAGGCATGTGGAAAGCTGTTATTACAAAACTGTAGTTTTTGAATAAAGACTCCTTTCCTTTATTGTCAAAGCTTTGCCTCTGGAATTTTGCCTAGAGGATGGCAGTGGGCAGCAGGACCCCACTTGCTATTCAGTAACAGTTCCACAAGACTCAAAAGGAAAGTGAAACAGAGAAGTGTGTTATTGCCGGTGGGTCTCGCACAGGTACACTGCATGCCTTGAGGGGCCACATGGGGAGGTCAAGACAGGCTGTAGGCCAAGACCCAGAGAGAGGGGCTTTAGGCAAAAGGAAGGAAAAAAACATCCTTGAGTACAGCCCTTTGGGTTTCCTGGGCTAAAACTGGGTCGGTCACTTTACATTAAAAAAGCTGCATTTTGGTAAACTTTGGGGGATCTTATCTAAGGGTTCACAAGGGGAAGGGCCTGAGAGGTGGGGGAGAATGCTTATCACAGGAGTGGTTAGGAGTCCTGTTGGAAATTACGAGCACTTGTTATACAGGGTGCACACATGCAGAAGGTGCTGTGTTAGTCCAAGGCTCCTGCAGGGCCCCAGGCCACACAGAATGGGCACCAAGGCAGCGACCAGGTGAAGTAGTTCAGTTAAACTCTCAGAAGCTGTAAAAATAAGGGGTCTGGTAGACCATGATGCCCTGGTCAGTGTTGGGGGAAAATTAGAACAAGACGTCTCTTTCCTACTGTTTAGAAGGGAACAATGAAACATATTTTGGACCCCTATGTAATAGGAGCCTAAGTAAAATAATCAAAACAAAACAAAACAAAACAAAAAAATCCACAGTTCCTTCCCAGAATCATGTCTCAAGAAAAAAGAAAAGGAATGTCAAGGGAGGCAAGGACAGCCCTTACTGTTCCCACTGTGCACCCATCCCCCCTCTTCAGCTAAACCTGACCCTAGAATTTCTAATCCAAGAGGAGGAAGTGCTCTGGACACATGGCACAACTTCCCTCTTTTGAGGACGGTGTCTCACCAGTGAGAAGGTCCGCTAGCATAAAAGGTCAATCTGGGAAAACAAGAAAGAAATTCGAGACAGGCCCCTAAAGTAACAAAGTACAGGGGAGGGTTGTCTCATAATTCTGGAATTATGCTCTTTAAGTTAAGTGTGAAGTGTTTTTTATTTATTTTATCTATATGATTTTTTAACCATAATTCCTCATATACAATTGAACTTTCCTTCCTTTTTAATTTTTTAAATCTAAAGATAAACGAGTGACAAAGCTTGATGAGCTCATTTGAGAATTGCTCTGAGCATGGAAAAGATTTCCTAAAAGAAAAAAAGAAAGGAAAAGAAAAGACTTCCTTTAATTTTTTTTTTTTTAGGAAATGTTGGAATTTGTATATTATTTTACTATTTCTGTCAAAATTCTGTGGATGAAAAAAGAGCATCGTAATAAATCTAACCCAGTGTAATCTCACGGGGTGATCCGATCATAAATTCCTAACCGAACAGGCTGTGATGGGTGGGCAGGCCTCGGGCCTATATCTTCTTTCGTACCAAGTTCGTCTTTGGAGGCCCTGTCCGTTGATTTTGTGCATCTAAGTTTACATGCTTTTAAAGTGCTTCTTTTTCAGACCCCCTCAAGTATAACCACCTTCAAGGGAGCCCATAATCTTCTTAATTATGCTGTAATCCAACCCCTGCCTTGCCTTCCCCAATCTTCACATAGTCTTTTACATTTTCTCCTTAATTCCAAATATATGTAAGAAACTGTTAAACTGTCAGTTTGACCGTTTGAGATCTTGCTTCCAGCAATGATTTTAGTTTGGCTCAAGGAAACTCCTGTGAAAATTCTGTCTAGGTTTGGACATTTCTTACACTGACAACTCATATATGTTGTTTAAAAATTAGGGATATTGCAATAGACAGGGACATAACTAAATATATTTACACAATATATATGTGTGTGAAATGGACAAGGAGAGTAAATTTAGAAAATAATAAATTTTAGAAAAACAACAAAAAATTATTTTTATTCTAAAAATAAAAAATAAATTTAGAAAATATAGGGATAGTCTTTCAAAGAAATCACAGCTATTCTGCCAGGGTCTGGGTAGAACTTTTAGACCATGCAAACCTTAACTAATGAAAAGCCAGATAAATGTTACAAATGGTTTAATGAAATCTCAGACTTTTTGTAATACTTTGCATGCCTTGCATTTATTTACTTTAGTAGCCAGATAATTTTAAATAATTATCTTGGGTTTAGTGGCCAGTAATAAGTTGTTTGTATTGGCAGCACCAGGCATCAGACCAGGGAGTGAGACTGGACCTTGGGTCAGCAACCTCAGTACTTGATTTCTGGCTAAGAAATATTCAGAGTCAACACTCGAATTATAAAAGAAAGTTTATTGAGAAAGTCACAGAGGTAAGAGTGAGCAGTAGAAGAAATGGGCTCAGGAAACAAGTTACAGAGGCGGAAGAAGGGCCCTTGGAGGTCATGAGAAAGAGGGAGGCAAGGAAAACGCCCCTGCGGGAAGGGAGTGGGGAAGACAGGATAATGCTCCACACAAAGAGGCACGCTGGTTTCTTGTCTTAAAGGCTTTAACCTGCTCTCTAAAGGCAGGGACTTCATGGGCGGTTCCAGGGGAGGATCTCAATGGAATAGGGTGTGTTTTCAGGGTCCTGGTCTTTACTGATTTGTTAGCACCAGGGCAGCGATTCATTACTCAGCACAGCTGGACCTGACATCAGCCAGGGTGTCTTTAGTTTCTGCTGCTTTTCTGCGCCTGGAGTTGAAACACAACTGAGGCCTAGATGTATTTGATTTGGGTCAGAACCTCAGTGTCCTGGAAGCTTAATGCTTAAGGGCTGTTCTCTGGCTCCTTTGTTCATTCTCCTTCTAAGCAGCTGTAATCTGTGTGAATTGAGCAACATAACAGGGGAGGAAAAGCCAGGGGAATGTCCAAACTGCATGACCAGCAATATGAAAGGTCAGGGCATATAAATTGCATGACCAGTGTTCTGCTGGGGGAGGAACCGTCACAGTGGGGGTGAAGTCCTTGTTTTCCCTGTTTTGCTAGGCTCTTGGGGCTTTCTGCCTTGACCTTCCATCAGGCCAACCGTCACAGTGGGGGTGAAGTCCTTGTTTTCCCTGTTTTGCTAGGCTCTTGGGGCTTTCTGCCTTGACCTTCCATCAGGCCATGGGCTACCGCCCACATCTTGACCAGAGATTTTCTGCATCCCACCAGTTGTTTTTGTTTTGCTTTAAAGAAAATTATATTTATCCCATATCTTGTATCTATCCTTCTCTTTCTCATGGGACAATTCCTCTTTCTTTCTTATTAGGCCTCTACCTCCATGCCATACATTACAAACATTAATTTCCTTTTGTCTTTGATTAATTGTTTGCTTTGTTATTCAGGCATTCCATCAACATAAATCATTAAGAATTCATTAACAATTTCCTCTCTGTGTTTAATCTGCTTATTAAATGGGTTTATAATTATTCTTCTACTTTCATCATACTACCAACTTATTTCATTTGATTTTGCTGATGTATGGTTTCTTCTTCCAGGGATTCTTTATCCTCAAACTCTGTTGAATTAAATGCTTTCAGATATAATCAACCTGTTCATATTGGGTTGACCGAAAAGTCTATTACGTATTTTTCTGTACAATGGCTCTAATAGTGCTGGATTGTCTTTGACTTCATTCAAAACAATTGTGTTAGATTGTAGTGTGACAGCTGTCATCTCAGCGTACATTTATTTTAAAAAATTATAAAAATTGGTCAATTCTTGTGCAGCCATTTTAACATTGAAGATGGAAATATGCAACATTTTTGGTGTATTATACTTTATTATTTCAAGAAAGGTAAAAACACAACTGAAATGCAAAAAAAAAAAGAAGATTTGTGCAGTGTATGGAAAAGGAGCTGTGACTGATCAAATAAGTGAAAAGCAGAAATT